>NC_134760.1:10000000-12652639 GCF_050436995.1 Anticarsia gemmatalis | reverse complement strand
ACCTAACCTAACCTAACTAACCTAACCTAACCTAACCTAACCTAACCTAACCTAACCTAACCTAACCTAACCTAACCTAACCTAACCTAACCTAACCTAACCTAACCTAACCTAACCTAACCTAACCTAACCTAACCTAACCTAACCTAACCTAACCTAACCTAACCTAACCTAACCTAACCTAACCTAACCTAACCTAACCTAACCTAACCTAACCTAACCTAACCTAACCTAACCTAACCTAACCTAACCTAACCTAACCTAACCTAACCTAACCTAACCTAACCTAACCTAACCTAACCTAACCTAACCTAACCTAACCTAACCTAACCTAACCTAACCTAACCTAACCTAACCTAACCTAACCTAACCTAACCTAACCTAACCTAACCTAACCTAACCTAACCTAACCTAACCTAACCTAACCTAACCTAACCTAACCTAACCTAACCTAACCTAACCTAACCTAACCTAACCTAACCTAACCTAACCTAACCTAACCTAACCTAACCTAACCTAACCTAACCTAACCTAACCTAACCTAACCTAACCTAACCTAACCTAACCTAACCTAACCTAACCTAACCTAACCTAACCTAACCTAACCTAACCTAACCTAACCTAACCTAACCTAACCTAACCTAACCTAACCTAACCTAACCTAACCTAACCTAACCTAACCTAACCTAACCTAACCTAACCTAACCTAACCTAACCTAACCTAACCTAACCTAACCTAACCTAACCTAACCTAACCTAACCTAACCTAACCTAACCTAACCTAACCTAACCTAACCTAACCTAACCTAACCTAACCTAACCTAACCTAACCTAACCTAACCTAACCTAACCTAACCTAACCTAACCTAACCTAACCTAACCTAACCTAACCTAACCTAACCTAACCTAACCTAACCTAACCTAACCTAACCTAACCTAACCTAACCTAACCTAACCTAACCTAACCTAACCTAACCTAACCTAACCTAACCTAACCTAACCTAACCTAACCTAACCTAACCTAACCTAACCTAACCTAACCTAACCTAACCTAACCTAACCTAACCTAACCTAACCTAACCTAACCTAACCTAACCTAACCTAACCTAACCTAACCTAACCTAACCTAACCTAACCTAACCTAACCTAACCTAACCTAACCTAACCTAACCTAACCTAACCTAACCTAACCTAACCTAACCTAACCTAACCTAACCTAACCTAACCTAACCTAACCTAACCTAACCTAACCTAACCTAACCTAACCTAACCTAACCTAACCTAACCTAACCTAACCTAACCTAACCTAACCTAACCTAACCTAACCTAACCTAACCTAACCTAACCAGAATTCATCCTTGTCGAACATAATCCATAGTTGTCCCACGTGCTCCCCGTTGTTATGGCGTCATCCAGTGGTGGCTCCCCGGGTCTCCCGGTGACTGCAGCTGATGCCACAACCCAGGAATCATGCATCAACACCTTGAATCAACTCGCCGCGTGCATCACTTCTGCAATTGCTGAAGGGAAAAGCGTCACGGCAGTCAACAAGCGTCTGATTGCTGCTGCAGCCAACGAGATCCGCTGCGTGGCTGCCAAGATACCCACCTTCGCTGCTCCGCAGGAAATTGGCACTTCCCAGGAGGGAAGCTGGCGACAGGAGATCGCGACTTGTGTGCGAGAGGAACTTAATAAGCACCTCGCCACGATCGCGACGCCACCTAAACCAGCTCCACCTTCCAAGTCCTACGCGCAGGCGACCAGCGCTCCCGCCCCCCGCCCCGTGTCTAAACCACCCCCCCCCAATAAGCCCGCACTCATTGTTGCGCTGCAGAGTGGCAGCGAGTCCCAGACGCGCCAAGACGTTGTAAAGTCATTTAAGAGCGCCGTCAATTTCCGCACCACCTCGTACGCGCCCACCAGAATTCAAGCCGTGTCCAACAACAAACTGAGAGTAGAGTTCGATACCCAGGAACAGCGAGATGCAACTCTTAAAAAGCTGGAGAAGTCTTCGGAGATCACCGCACAACCGGCCAAGTTGCTGAAGCCGATGTTCGCGCTCAAAGGAATATCGTTGGACACGCCCTCTGAAGAACTAGTAGAAATCATCCGCGGCCAAAATCAAGAACTGAAGACACTGATAATGAACAGCGACGACCTGCGGCTTGCTTTTAAGCAAAATAGCCGCAACCCTAAACTCTATAATGCCGTCTTCATAGCCAAGCCCACCATTTGGCGCAAAGTTGTCGACATGGGGCGGGTCTGCGTGGACTTCCAGAGAGTGCACGCAGAGGATTTTTCAACTTTCCTCCAGTGCAGGAAATGTCTCCAGTTTGGGCACACCAAGAACAAGTGCACCGCGACGAATATAACCTGCTCTTACTGCGCGGAGGAGGGGCACACGACCACCAGTTGTCCCCGGCGGGAGAAGAAAAGCACCCCCATATGCCACAACTGCACTCGACACAACACCACCTTCAATAGCAAGCATGACACCGGTCACGTGGCCACTTCCGACATCTGCCCTCGTGTGAGAGCAGTCAAAGCGAAAGTTACTAACCGTACTGATTACGGATCAGAAATCGATTACCATTCTGGCCTTGAAATAGGCTATATAAATTTCAATTAACAAAATTTGTCAAAATTAAATACATATATCCAGGTTCAAATTATCAAATAAAATCACACAATTTAATTGCAACATTTAAACGGTAACACCAGCCAATCGTATCCAATCGCGAAAGGCTGGTGTTAACAATAACCCTTATGCGAAGCAAATCTAGTAAAACTGAAAACATGGCTCAATAAAAAAAAAAAAAAAAAAAAAAAAAAAAACCTAACCTAACCTAACCTAACCTAACCTAACCTAACCTAACCTAACCTAACCTAACCTAACCTAACCTAACCTAACCTAACCTAACCTAACCTAACCTAACCTTTTTTTTTTTTTTTTTTTTTTTTTTTTTTTTTTTTAACTCGGTTAATGCATGAAATTGCATCCCCAGCGCCCGGGGGAGCGCTGGGGTATGTGGGGCTCTCCGAACCAGAAGGGCTAGGCCTACCCACTAAACCACCGAGGTGTTGCTTCCTCATCCGCATAATGTCGAGGCTGCGGGATCGCTAAAAGCACGCAACCGCAGCCCCGACGCGGCTGTCCATTACTGGACCCGTCCACAGTGTGGGACGACACCGCAACACACTGGTGCCGTCCCTCCACATGCCCCCTCGTGCAATGGCCAGAAAACTCCCCCGAGTTCGCCGGCCGAAGAGGGCCTTCGGAGGCCGGGACAGACTGCGCGCAGATGCGCAGTATGTCCCGGCCTCCGGTATAATCCACACCGGCCACCGAGCCCGGAGGTGGCAGACTGCCCTCCCCCGGACCAGGCGGCCCAACAACTTCTCCTACCTACCTCTACTACGGCGGGGGGAGGAGGTGCGCGTACCTCCTTCTTCTTACACCCCGCCTCCGCTGGCGGCGCGGGTCGGAGGAAGACGCCTCACGATCCCGCTCCGCGGCCTCCTTCTGCGACATGACTGCCTCGCAGAAGGTGGCCACCGCCCTCCAGGACCCCTCGCTATTCAGCATCGCGTTGATGACGCTAGTTAGCGAGAGGTCCCCCTCCACGAACGCCGACATAGCGTGCCTCTGCGGCCCCCAGGCCGCGCACTCAACCAATGTGTGGTGCGCTGTATCTTGCTGCGCACC
Organism: Anticarsia gemmatalis; assembly: GCF_050436995.1. Taxonomy (NCBI): domain Eukaryota; kingdom Metazoa; phylum Arthropoda; class Insecta; order Lepidoptera; family Erebidae; genus Anticarsia; species Anticarsia gemmatalis. The sequence goes on along the minus strand of NC_134760.1, from coordinate 12,648,933 downwards.
ACATTCGTGGCAAACCGGTGATGGTTCCCGGCCCGCAATCTGGTGCAGGTACTTACCGAAACAACCGTGTCCGGTAAGTACCTGCACCAGCCGGAAGGACAGAACCCCCCACTTCCTACTCAACCAACGGGACAGGTGTGGCTGAATCGCCTCCACCGTGTCCCGGCCAGCGACTGGGGACCGCAGCTGTTCGAACCTTTTTTTTTTTTTTTTTTTTTTTTTTCCGTCAGGGAAACCATTCGGGGTCGTTGTAGAGAGACGACCCACCGGCTAGGTCCCCGCCGCGCTGGGACTGCGCAGACGGGGTATGTGGTCCACCGAGAGAGCCCACTAAAACACCTGACGGGTGTCCGACCGCTTCCGCTACGACGTGCGCCGGGATAACCGCTATACGCAAGCACCGCAAGACGCACGCCATGCGCGGCTTGCCCCACCACGGGGGCCCTTCCTTGGGTGATGCCGTCTGGGTGGATAGTGACGGCATCAAACACCAGAGACGATGGACGTGACACCACCCGCCCATCACCTACCGGGGAACCTCACCACTCCTGTGGACGACGGATGTCCCATACCCGCCGCCCGGAGGTCCCCGTTAAGGAGGAAGACGGCGCTCATGCGCCGCACGCCTGCGCCCGACGCGGCGTCGTCGGATTGGGTCAGCTAGTGGATCTAGCTCTCTGACCCGCTCCGCTTCCTCCTTGCGCTTGATCACCTCTTCGCAGAAGGTGACCATTGCGCTCCATGCCTCGTCGCTGTCGACCATGGCCTGGCATATGGCCGAGAGCGACAGATCGGCTCCGGTGGCGTCAACTAGCGCCGCACGTGGCCCTGACCACGCCGAACACACGGCGAGTGTGTGTCCCGCCGTGTCCTCGGCGCAGCCGCAATGATGGCAAGCCATTGATGCCTCCCTGCCGGCTATCCGACACAGGTACCTCCCGAAGCAGCCGTGCCCGGAGAGGACCTGCGTCAGCCGGAAGGTCATCGAACCGTGCCGCCTGTTGACCCACCGATCCAGGACCGGTCGGATAGCGCCGATGGTCAGAACACCGGCGCTTGGCTCCTCCAACCGCTCGGACCACTGCCGGAGGATTTCGGCGCGGAACTGACGCCGCGCCATTGCCCCCGTTTGCAGCGATCCGGTCCCCTCGACCTCCCCTGCTCTCACCTGGCGGTAGCGTTCCGCCAGGGCACGAGCCTCGAGGTCCCACGGGGGAGTCCCGGCGAGGACACATGCCGCCTCGAAGCTGACGGTCACGTATCCCCGTATGGCCCTGATCGCCATCACTCGCTGCGGTCTTTGGAGGACCGCAATATTCCGGCGATTCAGGGCATCCACCCAGATGGGCGCCCCGTAGAGAGCCATCGAACGCACAACGCCGGTGTAAAGACGACGGCATGCGCCCGAGGGTCCCCCCAGGTTCGGCAGCAGTCTTCCCAATGCCCCCGCAGCCCCGACAAGTTTGGGCGCGAGGCGACGGAAGTGCTCCCGAAAGTTCCATCTGCTGTCCAGAACGATGCCCAGATACCGCATCGACTGACCGACGCTGATGGAAACTCCGCCCACCACTAGCTGCGCTCCGACCGGCGGCGCTTTCCGAGGCCCGTGAAAGCAAATGGCCTCGGATTTCTCTAGGGCTACCACTAGCCCTAGGCGCCGAATTCTACTGACGACTTCGGCGACGCCGGTCGTGGCCAAGAGGGCCGCCTCCGGGTATGTATTGCCGCGGGCCGTGACGAGGGTATCGTCGGCGTAGCAAGTCACGTCGACCCCCGCCACGAGTGGTTCCCGCAGCACCCAATCGTAGGCGATGTTCCATAGGGTCGGACCAAGAACTGACCCCTGCGGAACACCGCACTTGACGACCCTCCGGCGCCACCCATCCCGCGTGGGATATGTTACGGACCTGTCGGAGAGATAACATGATAAAACTCTCCGCAGGTACTCCGGCACGCGGTGGTGGCTGAGCGCAGCGAGGATGCAGCTCCAGGGAATTGTGTTAAAAGCGTTGGCGATGTCAAGAGACACCGCCACGACCACCCCTCGACCTTCCACTGCATCCCCAACGAGAGACCTCACCCGCGAGATCGCGTCGACCGTGGACCGGCCACGACGAAAACCAAATTGTGTTTCACTAAGGTCCGGTCCTGGTCCCATCAAGTGCTCCGTGAGGCGGGCTGCCAAAAGGCGCTCAAAGAGTTTGCCCACCTCGTCGAGCAAGACTATGGGACGAAAGGCCGACGCCGAGTCTGGCGGGCGTCCCTCCTTCTTCAGCAGGGTCAACCGTCCCGTCCTCCACTTACGGGGAAATTGACCCTGCGCCAGGCACGAGGAAAACAGCCACATCACCCTGGATTCGAGTGCGTTGGGTAGAGCCAATACCCATGCCCGACCAGGAATGCCGTCGGGCCCCGGAGCGGTGTTGCGGCCTTTTAGCCTATCCACCGCCCGGTGCAACTCGTCCAAGGTGACTTCGGGCGCGACTGCTTCCTCCGTCACTTCGATGCTACTGCTCTCCGAATCCGCCGCCGCCGCAAACGGGGGAGGATGTTCCCCCCGGTCCGGAAACAGGCTCGTTAATACCTGCTCCAGAAACACGGGGTGGAGACTTTCCGTCACTGGGGGCTCCCAGGGGCGCAATTTTGCGCGCACCATCTGGTATGGCCGCCCCCAGGGGTCCCGATCTAGGGTCCCCAGGAACTCCTCCCAGGCCCTGATTTTGGCCTCTGCAACAGCCACCGACAGGGCACGACGACAGTCCCTGTAGGCGGCATACAATTCGGCCTCACGGGCCTCATTACGGCGACGGCGCCGGCTACGGGCGTACCGGCGTCTTGCGACCACGCAGTCTTGACGGATCTGCGCGATCTCTGGCGACCACCAGTACACCTGACGTCTGGGAGGGCAGGGGCGGGCCCGCGGCATTGACGCGTCGCAAACGCGCGACATAGCGTCCGCGAGCCATTGAGCCTCCGCCTCCACGTCAGCCGGACCCTCAGGCGCTGGACTCCAGGACTGTACCAGGGCGGCTTCGACCAGTAGTTCGCGGTCGAGTCGCCCCAGCACCCACCTCGGGCTGGCCCCGCGAGGGGCCCGACCCGGACTGTTCGGGTTCGCCGAAGGAGGGAGAATCCGATACCGGATGTATCGGTGATCGGAGGCCGTCTCGACCTCCTCCAGCACTTCCCAGTCCTGGACACGGCGTGCTAGGGCGGCGTTGGTGAACGTCAAGTCCACAATCGAGCCGCCCTGTTGCCGCACGCACGTGTCGACCGAGCCCCGGTTGGACAGAACCAACCCGAGCGAAATGGCCCATTCTTCCAGCGCCTCACCCCTAACATCGGTTGCCGGAGAACCCCACGCCGTGGATTTGGCGTTGAAGTCCCCGGCCACAAGAACGGGGGAGGGCTGTGCCCATCTGACGAGCGACGACACCTCAAGAAGAAATTGCTCGAAGTCAGATAGGGCACAGTTCGGAGAGCAGTAGCACGCGACCACCGTCAAAGATCCTATTGACGCCGCCACGCATCCACGACCCTTCGCTACTTTTTCGAAGGGCGGGGAGCCGTGGGACGCCAATCTCAGTAGGGCTACTGAGCCCGTTCGGTCCCCGACCCAGTTGTCACGGGCCGGGACCATATATGGCTCAGATATTATAGCCACGTTCATCAACCACTGCGCCATGCTTTGGAGCAGAAGGTCCTGAGCTGCGGCGCAGTGGTTGAGGTTCGCTTGGAGGAGGCGAATCTCGGCCATTATTTGCCGAGCTCCATCGCCTCCCCAGCTGATGACGGCTGGCCGCTCTTAGTCTGGGGGGCCTTGCCCCCCGAATTTTGGGGGGCCTTGCCCCCCCTCTTCTTCTTAGCCTTGGGGGCCTTACATGAGGGTCCCCCAAGACGGTGCTCCGCCGGCAACTTCGCCTGTGCGCAGAGAATGCACCGTGGCGCGGCGGAGCACTGGCCCGCTTTGTGGCCCGCCTTACCGCAGCGATAGCAGATGTCGCTACGGTCGACGTCCGAGTCGCAGACGGCCCGGGCATGTCCGACGCCCAGGCACCGGAAGCACCTCATCTGTCTGGGTTCGGCCACATGAATACGGGCCGACACCCACCCCACCAACAACCTTCCGGCGTCTGCGACTCTCTTGGCAGCCGGGATTGGGCATTTTGCCCAGGCCGATCCCTCACCTCGCGGGCCACTGCGGACCGCGCCAACTTTCACCGCCTCAACTGGGCATCCTCCGACGCGCGAAATTGCCCGGGCCACTTCTTCGGGGGTGACCGAGTCGTCCAGACCCTGGACGCGCATGTCCGCGCACTTCACGGGTCTGGACACGATTGCGTCACCACCCAGGACCTCCCTCAATTTAGTTGCGAGGGAGTCCGCCTTTTCCTCGGCGTTCGGCCCGGGGATCTCCAATTTCCGTGCGCCGGTCGCGGCGGCACAGATTTTGGCGATCCCGTTTATACCGTGATCCGCCAGGACGATGTCCTTCTTCGCCCTGGCGATCACCTCGGCGTAGGTGACCCCCCGCGCGACGGCATCCTGCGATACTGTGAGTATAATCGCAGCCGTCGTGGGGGGGCGTAACGGGACCACCGACTTTTCCTGCCTCTTAAGGGGGGGCTGCGTTGAGGTGGCAACCGGTGTCTGAGCCGGTGCGGCAGCCTTCTTCCCCTTTTTGGGGCCTTTGCGCGCCACGACGTTCCACCCCTCTGTAAGGGGTGGTGGGACCGATGGGGCCGTAGAGGAGCCACCGGCAGCCTGACTCGAGGCAGGAGCTGGGGCGGGAGGTGGCACAGACCCACCCCCCGATTTCTTCCCCTTCCCTTTCCTTCTCGACTTGCCCTTGGCTCCTCCAGTGGAAGCTGGGGGGGCCGAAGAAGGGGCAGAGGTCGAAGGGGCCTCCGACGTTGGGACGGCGGCTTCTGGGGCGGGTGTTTGCTGCACCACCCCTCTTGCTTTGTCCGCCGCTAATGGGGGGCGCAGACGAGGCTCCGGCGGAAGCCGGGCTTCGATTGCCCCGAGGCGGGCATCTAAAAAGAAGCGGATTTCCGCCATTCGTCGGTCGAACTCCGACTCCGACCCTGGTCCCGCTTCAACCACCGTAGAGGGTGCCGGGATTGACTCCACCACCTGCCTGAGCGCCGCTACCTCCTTGGTGAGGAGGTCTACCTTAATATTAAGGCGGCGGTTCGTGGCGTTCAGGGTCATGTTCTCCACGGTGGCGGACCGGCGACTGAGCTCGGACGCCGCCCGCCGGACCTCCCTCTCCGCGTCCTTCAAGGACTTAACGAAGGTGCCCTTCAAATTTAAGGAGCGGTCCGCGACGTAGCGGACCACTTCCATATGCCGCAACATTATGTCGGCAATATCCGTCGCGGGCAGCTCCTCGAGGTCTCGCTCCGACGGACCCACTGGCATTCGGAGGGTGGACCCCTCCCCGGCACTCCCGGCCATGTCCATATCGGTCGTAGACCCGGACATGGCACGGTTGAGGTCAATACCCTGACCTGAGGGAGGCGTTCGCGCCTTCCCTCTCCTCTTTTTGCCGCTTTTACGCGGCGTGTCGGCAATTAGGGGTTCACCGCCATCGCTAACGACTGAAACCGGTCGTTTGCGGCCTTTGCCCCCCCTGTCAGTCGAACCACCGTCGGGTTCGCTGTTTTCCTGGCGCCCCCTTCTGAACTTAAGGGTTCCGCCCGAGGAAGAGACCCCCTCCCTTCCCGACTCGCTTCCGGTTATTGACGGACGTCGGAAGAACGAGCGGCGTTCGTCACAAGGCTCGTCTAGCGGGTCTGCAGCGACGCTGCCCCGACTCGACGAGCGGCTTCTAAGACTGCCCTTTTTGGCAGAAGAGCCATCGAAGATTGGGGAGCCGGCCGATGAACGGCCTCCCCCCAATTTTTGGGTACCGCCAGGCGTCGCAGGACGCTTGAACGTACCCCCGTCCCCACCAGGGACATCGTCCACCTCACCACCATCCAAAAAGTTAATATTTAAAGATTTATCCATATTAATCCCACGAGTGTGGGGGAAATAATCCGTCCACCCAGGCAGAGCCCCCTGTACCTGGGTAACCCTATATACACCGTGAGGTCGGGCAGGTTTCACGGGACCTTACAAACTAAATTTTTTATTGAGGTTAAGTCCTCTTGGCCCGGCCAATTAAGGCAAGGCCCTCGGTCCCAGCAGTGGCCGCGAGACGTGACCACGACACCTCCGCTGGGATAACGAGTTTGAGGGCGGTGACTGCGAAGTCTGCCCCCCCGGAGACGATACCGAAACCGGGAGAGCCCGCCCTCCCACCACCTGGCAGCACCGGCAAGCAATCCCCGCGAGGAGATTACTCACCGTTACTCCCAGTTACACCAATCAACGCCGCTCGCCATACCACCGATCCGAAGACTTGTGGTATGAGGAACGGAACCGACTCAGGGTAATTTTTTATAGAGGTTTTCTTCCTCGCGACCACCGCCCCGAAAGACGGCAGCCCCCGAACCCAGCGTGGGCCTTACGGGTTGTGAGCCTCTCTTGGCTTCACCGTGGCTGGCTTGCCACGGCTACTGAGCCCCCTCACCACGGCAAGGTGGAGACTCCCCGAGGGGGAGCTGTTCGAACCTAACCTAACCTAACCTAACCTAACCTAACCTAACCTAACCTAACCTAACCTAACCTAACCTAACCTAACCTAACCTAACCTAACCTAACCTAACCTAACCTAACCTAACCTAACCTAACCTAACCTAACCTAACCTAACCTAACCTAACCTAACCTAACCTAACCTAACCTAACCTAACCTAACCTAACCTAACCTAACCTAACCTAACCTAACCTAACCTAACCTAACCTAACCTAACCTAACCTAACCTAACCTAACCTAACCTAACCTAACCTAACCTAACCTAACCTAACCTAACCTAACCTAACCTAACCTAACCTAACCTAACCTAACCTAACCTAACCTAACCTAACCTAACCTAACCTAACCTAACCTAACCTAACCTAACCTAACCTAACCTAACCTAACCTAACCATCCTTTATTCAGGTCGCTTGTCACACTTCGTTGCCGTCGAAATCACACCACTTTTTCTGCAGGCTCTACAAATCTTTTTTTTTTTTTTTTTTTTTTTTTTTTTTTTTTTTTTTTTCCAGTTACCAGCAGATCATGACTTGTGGAAAAGGGTTTCACTGTCACTTATTTTTTAATTTTTAATTTGGGAGTTTTTTTTTTTTTTGTTTTGAAAGTCCGGATTAATTAATTATTAAGGTACAAAGATTTCATTTATTAAATAATATTTTTTGGTCTATGGCTTATATTTCGCTACTTCGGGGAAGAAAGGGCGTAAAAGCCACTTTTGGCCAAAATGAGTTAATAATGCAACTTTGTTTAGTTTTCGACGCTCTATCGATCTGTATATTTAAAATTTCAATTTAAAAAAAAAAAAAAAAAAAAAAAAAAAAAAAAAAAAAAAAAAAAAAAAAAAAAAAACATGAAAAAATTACGTATATGACATTATTTAATTATTTCAAATTCATAAGGGCGTATCACCATAGTATGAAAGAATATTTGGTCGTAAATACAATATTTATTACGTACAAATTAACTAAAATTGATAAAATAGTATAAAATAATGGTATGTTTGTAATTTATTCTACTAGGTAGGTATTGGTGTATTAAATAAATAAATTTAGTTAAGATGCAAATCAGTTTTATTCATTCATAAATCAAATCAAATTGACAATAATTAGTAATCTTCTTTTTTTTTTTTTTTTTTTTTTTTTTTTTTTTTTTTTTTTTCTATTTCCTTTTCTGTTTTTTGTTTCGTTTTCTTACTTTTTATTAGATGATAGTTATTATTTATCACAGTTAACTTAAAATTTAAATTAATGAATAATCAAAGTTAAATTCAATTAAATCTTTTCTTTTGTTTCACTATTCATGAAACGTGTACATTTAACTTAACAGGTAGGTAACCTAATTCGTTATAATAAATTTTGTAATATAGAACTATGATAAATCAGATAATAATAATTATTATGCTATTATTTTGAGCTTCTATGCACCTTAATTTCAATAGTCACCACATTAAATCTTACAAAATTATAATAATTGTAGGTTTACTCACGATAATTGTTATAAGTGGTGCAGTCATTACGACCTTTTCACTGTCTAAAGATGGTTTATACGACACGATGTATGTTAGCATTATAGATATTTGTGGATTTACGTCCTATAGTACGTATTTATAGACGGTGTAAAAGCCATTTTTATTAAAATTTTGGGTCGTAAATCCATCCTATCTTCTAAACCATAAGGTCTACTTAAAATTAAGCTTCTTGATATTAAAGAGCACTTAAATGCAAGTAAATATCTCCAATTCATTCGAATTTAACTCTATTGGAAAAAAAAAAAAAAAAAAAAAAATCGTTTTTTCGCTCCCCTGTAAAGTTGCTATTTTGGCTTTTACGCCCTTTCTTCCCCGAAGTAGCGATTTGTTGACAACTAAAGAAAAAGAAAATCTTATGAGGCGTCGCTGTTAGTCTGACGTCTACGCATCCGCTAATTTGCTGTTGTTTTAGATTGTGGTTTTGACTGCATCTGAGCAATTTAGCGAACTATCAGGGCTTCTTAAAATGGACATAACTTTTACCTCCCAATTTAAAAAAAAAAAAAAAAAAAAAAAAAAAAAAACAGTGATTGGCACTCATGAAATAGCCGGCATGCTTATTGCGGCATTCTGATATCAATACAAATAGCAAGATATATACTTATTGAACACAATTACAAATATTAACAAATAAATTTGCTTAGAAACTTACCTAAAAATCACTTTTTCACGCGTACCTTTTCTTCCAGTACTAAACTTTTAATAAAAAAAAAAAAAAAAAACTTCGCTCACGCACGCAATCACGACAACAGGTTTTTTACAACATCTCACAATCAGCTGTGAAATAAAGATGGCTGACAACATTAGAAAATTATATAAACTGTCAAATAAAGTATTGTAACCGTTAAAAAAAAACAGGAATTGTCTCTTAATACCAGGATTTTTATATCAGAGTGCCAATCACTGGGGGGTGCCAACAATTGTTTGGTCTACCCTATGTCCTTTCTCGGGTATCAAAATATGTCCATACCAAATTTCATGCAAATTGGTTCGGTAGTTTAGGCGTGATTGAGTAGCAGACAGACAGACAGACAGTTACTTCCGCATTTATAATATTAGTATGGATGTATAGATTTACAAACACTTTTTTTTTTAATAATAACAAGCCTTTTCTATTTTAGAGGCAAGTACAGAAATCTAACAACTACATTCACGATTTTTTTTTTAAATCATAGAAAATAAAGTTTCTAACGTAAATTACCTCAAATACTCAAATATCGGATTACATGTATACGTGTTCTTCGATGATCTCCGCCCCAAATGAACTCATTTGGAAACAGACATTGCATTTTTGAATGTTCGCTAGAAAATGTCGTGATTCTAGTGTTATGCCATAAAGCAGGGAACGCAATGGCTCTGGTGGCGGGAACAATAATTAATAGTAATACATAATCTGGTTAATTAATTAATCCGAGTATATCCCAATCTGCACAACATAGTTTTCAAGCATTTTTATCGGACATCTGTTTGAAGTTCAATTTTTTTTTTTCTTTTTGAACCACTTACCTAATTATTATAATTTAATTCAATTTTTTTTATTCTCATTCTGTATGTACTCATCACCACTCATCATAATAAAATACTTTTATATTTCTTTTGTGCAAATAAATAATTGACAAAAATTAATGTCTTAAACTTTCGAGACATTTTACACAAAATAAATTTCTGAACGCACCCATTCGATGTCATTGTTACGGTACCTATTAATTGAGTAGGTACCGTAAAACGGGGTGAATAGAAACAATTTTCAACTTTGTCCTAAAAATTTGTTGCGAATAACTTGTTATTTTTATTGTCGGGTTATTCACCCCGCGAATTCTATTCACCCCGTTTTACGGTATTTGTCAGGAATAAAAAAAATGGCTGACATGTATATATGTCGCAGTAAGATAGATAAAGCCGTAACATAGTTATATCCCTAGGGATATAATTAGATACCGTAATATAGTTATAAAGAAGAAGTTTTGGGCAAACCGACATGGGTAGGTTAGGTTAGAAGGCTGAGGTGGGAGCGAGCGTAGCGAAGCTCCCACCTCAGCCTTCGTAGTAATTTTTTTTTTTAAACCACCCAGAAGGAGGAAATAAAATTAGTCGACCGGCAAAAGTGTTAATAATTTAAGTTTTTGGTAATATTTTGACAATAATCGGTATTAATGCTGCATGTTATACCAATTCAGAATTCTAATAAAATGAGAATGGGCACTCTTGGGCGGTCGGCGGCCATTAATGAAAGTAGTGTCAAATTAAAGTAATGATAACTAGGAACAACTTTTACTAAGAACGTTTCGCTGCAATCCTTTCAGGAAACAATATATTGACATGTAAATATAATGGAATTTCATAGAACAAATACAATTTTTTCGTGTCTGTAATGCATTTAATGTTGTGTAATAACGTTACATCTTATTATAATGATTGCAATGCCATCAAAATGAACAATAATCGTAACTCGTATATATCTATCATATGGTTCACCTAGTTTCAAAGTTGTTCAAGCCGCCCGAATGTTATCTTAGTTGACAACAACCGGGACCGACTTTTTACGTGCCGTCGAAAGCACGGAGAAGCTCAGTTCAAATACCACAATGCGGTCACCCATCTATAGAATGACCGCGCCAACGGTTGCTTAACCAACAGATCGTTTACCGACCAGTGAGCGCAACTGGCTATGAACGCCTGGTTTTTAAGCTGAGCATTCAAGACAGATAAGTCGTCTCAGTGAATATATTATAGAAGAGCAAGATGTTTACTTGTTACGATATTTATATATTTACATGTTATGATTGTTCGAATATTAATAATGTCTACATTTGTATGCAATAATATAAATAGTACTTTTTATTTAATCTCCGAATATAAGCCAAAAATATGTTTTTATACTATTAAAAGTTCTCAAAAACAAAAATGTATTTTGTTCGTCATATAAGTGCGTCGCGGCAATAAAACTTCTACACGGTAATTATAGGACTAAACTACATTAAAAAAACATTAAATCAAGTTTGGCCGCGGATCGCCCAGGCTCCATACTATTTTGCCCATTCTCCTTTAGAAATTATTTATGGCGTGGGCAGTAAAGCCACCATACATTGTTTTTTCACCACAAGTACTCAAAGTTGCACAAAAATTTGAAAGATTATAAAATTTAACTTTGAATGCATAATTTTAATAAAAAACAAGTAGCAATAACAAAACAAGATTCTAGATTCATAGCACATCTATTCAGGATTTATTTGCAAAAAACGGATTAAAAAAAAGCCTTAAATTGTGATCACAGCATCAAAAAGAACGAGCGTAAACCGCTTTCTTAAAAAACACACAAAATGGCCAAAATCTCAAAAACTATGATACTTGTGCCAGAGATAGATTTTAATTTTTAGATCAGTTGGGGGGTCGCCCATCCGCTGGTAAAGGATTATCGATTATTTACGCCACACCCTGTATATAAGATTACACCCATTAAATGCACAGAATTGACCTCTTTACAGACTTGTTATATGTATTGTTGACCTATAGCATGTGCGCATGTCCTGTGATTATAACATGTTCAATATGGTACCACTTCCATACGTTCTTGGGCGCTTACATAACTTATATCATAAGTTTTAGAAATGTTAAGTTCGGTTTCACCACTTGGACAGTTTTTTTCATGTTCGGAGGCATGCATATCACTTTATTTAGCGAATAGGTTCACTGGCACCTACTTCATAGGTACATTGTGAAACTGGCTGGTCAGTGCGGGAAGACGAGTGCCCTACTAACTACACAACACTATAGCGATGGTGGTTTCTTTATAAGTATTATAATAATTCAATCTCGGATGGCAAGTTGCGATCCGTTTAATAATTCAGTTGGAGCATTACTTCGTCGCACAAGGGGAAGAAAAAGAAAACGTCGTTAATAAAAAAAAATATATTTATATTTTATCGTATCTACACATATTACAACGTCAGATCTCGAGTTAAATGCGGTCGAACGCGTTCGATATGAATTTATATCCGTCGTAGATCAATCGTAGATCGCCTATCGATATCTACGTAAAGCTTCGGGTTCTTTGGTGCGGAGGGACTAGCGAGCGGCGCGGCTCTACGCGTCGGCGTCGGGCTCGGCCGAGCGCAGCGTGCGGCACGTGGCGTCGTTGGGCCGCCCCAGCGCCAGCGTGCGGCCCGGCGTCGAGCGCCGCTCGCCGCGCCGCCGCGTCACGCGCAGGCGCCGCGCGCCCTGCTGTGACGTCAGCAGCACGTCGCGCCGCGCCTCGCACTCGTCCGTGCGCGCGCGCACGCACAGCGCCACGCCCGAGTAGAAGTCCAGGTCGGCGCCGATGCGCAGGCGCGGGGCCGCCGCAGCGCGCGCCTCGGCCGCCAGCTCGCCCCACGCCGTGCGCAGGTCCGCGGCCACGCGCGCCGCCACGCCGCCGCGCAGCTCCAGCTCGGCGCGCGCGCTGCGGTACCACAGCGAGGCCTGCGCCGACGCGTCCAGCGCCAGCGCCAGGCCGGCGTCGCGCCGCGCCCGCAGCGGCGCGCCGCCCAGCAGCGGCACGTCGCTCTCGTCCGCCGCCAGCGGCCGCAGCGCGCGCAGCACCTCCGTCGGCGAGCTGGCCGTGCCCGCCCACACGTGGCCGAGCAGCTCCGCCTGCCGGGCGAACGATAGATATAGAGAGACGGTCGTGATCGGCGGACGCCGCGCGAGAGCCTCGTCGGTATCGAAACGCGTCTCACCTGTCCTTCGAAGAGTTTGACGTCGCGCATGCGCGCGCCGGCGACGCCGAGCGCGAGGCCGCCGGCGGGCTCCTCGGCGGGCTCCCCGTCCTCGGCGGGCTCGGCGTCGGCGCCGCCGAAGGCCTCGAGGCCGCGCGTCCACACGTGCACGGCGAGCGCGTCGAGCTCGGCGCCGCCGACTCCCCGCAGCTGCAGCGTCACGGCACCGCGCCGCAGCAGGCCTCCGCGCGCCACCTGCACCGACTCGAGTAGCGCGCTCCACCCGGCGCCCGTCCAACCCGTCGGCCTCACCAGCACCGACGACGTGCCTGCGCGAAACGACAGGCCGTTAAAGTGCGACGGTTTCGCATAACGTTCCCTGCGGTACCTCCGGAGATAACGGAACGTCCGACGCGGACGGGACGCGACGCGGTACTCACCGGCGTGCGCCTGGCCGTCCCAGCCTCGAAGCCGCGGCTCGAGCCCCGCCAGCAGGCGGCGCAGGGCGAGGTGGCGCGGCGCCAGCTCCCGGGCGCGCGCCCACAGCACGCGGCGCAGCTCGTGCGGGCCCCGCTCGTGCAGCGCGTCGAAGGCGTGCGCCAGCTCCAGCGGCGCGTCGGCGAGGCGGCGCACGGCCGCGTCCAGCGCCGCGGCTCGCAGCTCCAGCGCGGCGCGCTCGTCCAGCGCCAGCGCCAGCAGCCGCTCGGCGTGCTCCTCGGACAGCGGCAGCGCGGCCAGCGCGGCGGCGGCGGCCAGGCTGTCGGCGCCGCCGCCCGCGCCCGCGCCTCGCTCGGCGTGCTGCAGCAGCAGGTCGGCGGTGTCGGCGCGCCGCAGGTTGGCGAGCGCGTGCAGGCGCACGGCGCGGCACCGCTCGTCCTGCGCACATCACACGTCGGGTCACACGCCGAAGCGCTCTCGTTTCGATACGTATATTCGGTACGTTTAAATTTATACGAGTGAGACGCGTTCATTTCTATTAGCGTACCTTGCACCGAGCGAGGCCGCGCGCGAGCGTGTCCCGCACGGTCTGCACGAGGGTGTCGGGCGAGGCCGCCGGGGCGCCGGGAGTCGCCGGCGCGGGGTCCGAGGGCGCCAGGCGCCGGGCCGCCGCCGCCGCGCTCAGCAGCGCGCTTTCGGCCACGGGCGGCGAGCGCGCCTCCTCGCCGAGGCGCAGCACCTCCCGCACGACCCACTCCTGTAACACACGCGCCGCGGAATATCGATTTAGCTCACACTCGTACACTCGTACTGTCGGAGGTCGGACGTCGGGCGGGCGCACTCACGTCGGGGTCGTGCGCGAGCGCGAGCGCGGCGAGGTAGGCGTGCGCGAGCTCGGGCAGCGGGTCGCGCGCGCCCAGCTGCACGAAGTCGGCGACGGCGGAGTGCGCGGCGCGCGTGGCCGCCAGCCCCAGCAGGCGGCACAGCGTGGCGAGGCGCGGCGTGAGCTCGGGGCGCGCCAGCAGCGCGGCGAGGCGCGCGGGCGGCGCGCGGCGCAGCGCGGGCAGCAGGCGCAGCACGCGCTCGGCGGCGGCGGCGGCGTCTCCGGCCGAGCCCTCCAGCGCCGCGTCGATGTCGCCCAGCGCCTGCGCCACCTCCTGCCGACGCACACGGTCACGTTACAAACACACTCTCGCTTACGTCCTCTCGTTAGGTGGAGGGGTGCAGCTGTATTACTGCATTACAGGTTAAAAAAAAAATTAAAGGTGCATGTGCGCCCCTCGTTCAGACCGGGGTCGCGAAACGGCCCGTTCGCTTACGTTGCGGTGAATACCCTATTGACCCGGTCGACTGGGTTAGCGAAAAAATTTTTAAACTAACTCGTAATCTTTAAAGTGATATTTTATAGTGTTTCTAAGTAAATTGAGGTATCTATACTAATATTATAAAGCTGAAGAGTTTGTTTGTTTGAACGCGCTAATCTCAGGAACTACTGGTCCGATTTGAAAAATTCTTTCAGTGTTAGATAGCCCATTTATCGAGGAAGGCTATAGGCTATATATCATCACGCTACGACCAACAGGAGCAGAGTACCAGCAAAAAATGTTACACAAATGAAGAAAAAATATGACCCATTCTCTCTCATGTGACGCAAGCGAAGTTGCGCGGGTCAGCTAGTATTCGATACGCATAATCGGCTCGAGCTTTTTTTGACAGTTAATAAAATGAAATTCTCTAATTCCCGCAGACTCCCCTAACAACTTGGATAGCATACTTGGATAACTGACGCTCTTTCCATTAACTACTACTAAATACAATAGTATAACTAATAATATTGACATATTTAATGCAACTGTTCATTCATTGAAGATTTATTTATCCAAAAATGCTCAATTATTTTGTCATAGTTTTATATAGTTTCCATAGTTTTGTACATATATAAATATTTTTATAACATGTTTTATAGTTAAGTGTTGTGATGTACACTTAAAACGTTTATTTATAAGCTCTACGTAGCTAGCATGTTGTATTCACTTTAAGAAGAACAAACGCAATTGAATGTATCGTGTAATTGTATATAATATGTGCATTATGTGTTTTGTTCAGTTTAGTGAATCTAATAAAAAAAAATGTACACCGAAGCAAAATAACTAATTTATCGTGCGTACTGCGTACTGCGGCTTTGACCCCCCAGCGAATAAAAATCTTCACGCAATTCTATTTCCGATCATAATGTAAATACATCAGCAATGATTAGCATGGACCGCCGGATCTTTAAAAATGTTTAGATTCAAGACGGCTTAGTAGTCTTATACTAATGAGATAACTGAATTTCTGCTCATTCGAGTGTAAAAATAACGACAAAGACGTGCGTCGTGAAGAGACAACCGGGGAGATAAGCGCAGACGGCGCTGACGTGGCGCGGCGAGCCCGCACCACGCCGCACCACGCGGCGCTCGCGTTATCGGCGGGTCACGCGCCGACCCCGGCTATCGGCCCTCGCTCACCCCTCAGTCAGCCCCTCACTCACCTCGTCGTCCGGCTCGTCGTGGGCGGCGGGCGCGGCCGCCAGCTCCAGCGGGCGCGGCTGCAGCCCCGGCGGCAGCGCGGCCAGCGCCGCGGGCAGGTCGGCGGCGGCGGGCGGCGCGGGCGGCGCGGCGGCACGGCGCGTCAGGCGCATCCAGGAGCGCGCCTTGAGGCCGAGCTCGTCGTCGCCGAGCGTCACGATCTCGTCGGCGAACAGCGCGTCCAGCGCGTCCAGCTCGGCGCTCAGCGTGTAGCGCGCCACGCGCCGCGCAGACCCCACGGCGCCGCCGTCGTCCGCCGAGCACCAGCGCTGCACGTGCACGTTTATCGTGTCGTTAAGGTGCGACTCCGAGACTGCTCGATTGTATAGGGAATCGCCGGCGAGTCTCTATACGATCGATTCGTACATATCGGCTGCGGCGCGGTTACGGCCCGGTACCAGTAGGCCTACTATGTTTCGCTGAAGTTTACCGAATTTTCGTAAAAAAAATTCGATATCTATCATGTTAGTTTGGCGATGAGTGAAATCGTGGTAGAATCGACTGTTTTATGCGAAGTTTGGTGACGCGACACTTTCGGTCCGAGAACGTTCGCTAAGTCGCAGGACGTTCTGGAATCAAAGTTATCGCGGCATCCGGTGACCGTTTGTACCGATCCGTGAACCTATCGACCGACTACCTAAAGTAAATGTAAAAACTTGTTTACCTTTATTTTTCTGAAGATATTTATGGACATGGTCTCGTAGAGGACTGTGCAGGCACCCGTCGAGTCTGTCTCGTTGTACTCACCGTCCAGCACTTGGAACTGTAAAGATTTAGCCGATCAGAGACAATAATAATTATACATCTATACTTACAAGTATGAAAACAAATGCCCTCAAATATAAGGCAAAACAACCTGACATTTGAGTATCTGTTTACTTTATACAATACCTGCTCATTTCTCTTATTACAGTAAGTGCTTAAATCTGATATAATTATGGTTCAATTTCTATGGAAAAGAATATAAAACTCAGGTGTTAAGTTTCTCATGATTTGTAGTAAGACAACACAAGACTTCTATAATTCTATTATTGAATATGTATGTATCTTGAAACATGGGCCTGAAAATCATATACATATTATTGTAACGTTAGTTATGGTTAGCACTACACAATTAAAAACATAGTGAACTATAGATTAGTGTAAAAGTTACCTGGAACAGACTGACGATGGACTTCTTGTAGTTGAGTATATCCAGTGGGTCATCAGGATGGAGGTAAGCGGCCTGGATCACACCGTTTTTCCAGTGAGCATAGAACTTGGAGTCCCCGTGTGAGTCCCACACTGACTCATATGGCACAAACTCGGCCAGTGCATGCTTGCCTCTCAGCTGCAGCTTGGGAGTGCGTAACTGCGGGTAAACATTACACTTGACAATTTACCACTGCACAATACCTAATACTTACCTATTAGTTTGTCTTTGTAAGCATTTACTTGAATGCCCACAATATATGTTCTTTTATAAGCAATTACATACATAGCATTCAACTCAGAAGATCTGTCCCCAAAGATGAAGATACATTGAGATGATAATATATATATATATATATATATATAGGTAATGTAGGTACTTACGTCATATAACATTACAGTCTTAGCTTATCTATAATATAATATATTATATTATTATCCAACAGTCATCTCAGTCTTTCATTTCTTTAGAAAGAAAAAAAAATTGAAATCACTGATCTAAAATCATGTATCCGGAAGCGCATAATTCTAGTAGGGAGGGTCCCATAGATAGATGGTGACAGGAGGCTTACGTGGAACTGTAGAAGGAACTCGGTGTGTAGATGCGACCAGACGGGGGCCACGTCGAGGAGCGACGCGATCTTGTAGCCGACCTCCTTGTCGTTGCGCGCGGCGTCGTTGAGCAGCACCGTGGTGTCCAGCTCGTAGGAGGCGGGCGCGAACAGGCGCAGCTCGGCGTGGTCCCGGCGCGGCACGGCCAGCGCGCCCGCCGCCAGCGCCACGCACAGCACCGCGCACCACTCACCGCGCATCCACACGCGCATCGTGCATGGGTACTAACACGTACTTATTACAAACTTATTGTTCGAACCGTACGCACTACTCTACGCCGGCGAGCGAATCACGCGTGCGGGCGGCGATGTGCTCATGTGTCACTGACCGGCTGACACTGACGTTTGATCACGTTTGACGCGATGCGCGGGCGCCGCCGCGGTGGGGGAGGCGAGCGCGGGCGGGGCGCGCCGCTTCCGCCAATGAGTGCTCGCGACCGTTTTACGATTACGACCGGTACATTTTTGATGAATATTGCAATGAATGGAATATGGATAAAGCTATCTATTCTTTCTGTGTTTTTTTTCTATGGCCTTTAACAAATTACAATAGAATAATGCTGTGTCTACGACATTTTTATTTGCGATTCGTACAATAGGGCACAAAGGAAATACCTAGGTAGGGTAAAACACCCTATAGTCAGCCCCCAACCAGTACTCAGCCTTTACAGGCTTTGTAGCCGTATAATTAGTGTCGAAAATAGTAAAGACCAATAAAATAATCATTAATCTAATCTGTATAATCTTATTGACTAATATGCACAATTACGATTCGAAAATTAACGTGGCCGACTATTGGGTTTCCAAATTATGAGGTTGATCCAGTAATCGGCCATGAGTGGCTGACTACTGGCTTGTTTGTAATTCTCATATATGTGGTTGAAATTAACAGGGCGAATAGTTCTCAATTTAACTATTGCGTTGAGTACTTTACCAGTAGTCGGCCGCATATAAAGTCTGTGAATTTCATAAGGCCGACCATTAGACCTACATATCCCATAGTCGGCCGTCAGTTTTGCTAAATGAAATTGGGTCTAAAATCCTTTCATTATGGTTCAAATTTGTGGGTGGATATGTTGGCACAAAACTTAGGTGCTTGTTTTAGAATATAAAATCAAAAAGACCAAAAGATCAGTATAAAGAGGAATAATTGTCATGGGCTATGGTGGCGATCAAAAATGTTATGAAAATCATGGAAACGAGTCGAGTACTTGGCATTTTACATATTATTATTATGACACTTCAAGTCCAGCTACTTCTATCATCTACCTTCTATTTCCTAGCCTACCTTTGACTTATGCAGGTATAAGCACACCAAGAAAGCTAAAATAATTTTATATAGGAGAGCACCTTTTGAAGAGTAGGGAGAGTTGAGAAACAGAAGGAAGAAGTAAAGGAACAGAAAATAAAGTTTTAACGCTGTGAACTGTGTGAAGAAAGATTGACTAAAACGTTCAGAAATAAAGTGCTAATAACTATAAATTTTAAAAAGCCTCAATCTTTTTTTATGTGTAGGTAGGTACATTTTATATGTTTGTGGTTAGGTTAAAAAAAATAATAAAGCCATTTATTCCAAATCTTTCTTCCTACATATATAATTATTATTATTACAAAGTTTGTTAGTAAATTGCTGCCTAAGTTTTATTAAAACAAATTTCTTATAAAATACCTAATTAGTATTATGAGATTTGGACCCCTGTGGGTGGTAACGTTAAGCCATCCCATCATCATCTTTCTCATCATGCAAAGCATTTTGAGACCCCATCCGAATAAATTTGCAGACATTCGTAAATCTCCCCACTTTCACCCCCTATAACTTTTATTCAGCTCCACCAATTTTCATCAAACATGACAAAAATACTCGCACATAAGTCACCAATAATACAAAAAAATATTGAAATCACTGCATCCTTACGGGAGTTATGATGCCACAGACAGACAGACACGTCAAACTTATAACACCCCTCTGTTTGCGTTGGGGGTTAAAAATGCATGGATGTATAAATTGTATTGCATGGTACCTATCCTTGAAAATGTGGAGAATGCAAGTTAGTATTGGAGCTGTTAATGTTTTTGTGCTAAGATGATTGAAAGCTATGTAGGTAATCCAGTTCCTTTATGATTACAAATAATAATGATTATTAATACATGTTTCAGAGGTTTGATACAATCATCCCCGAGAGTGTTAATATAGAGTTTATAGAGGATAACAGTTTGCATGGGAACTATCTTGCCGTTCTGGGGGTGGAAGAGTAAATGTTTATACTTACTTGAGTAGTAACAAGTAAGTTAAATAGTTTCTTGTTCCTCGAATTAAGATAAGGTATCCACAAACTTCGTTTGTGTGACTCATTATCTAAGTGCAGGGTAATTAAAACAGCGCAGACGTCATTGTAAACATTTATTTGAACCATTATCGAGGAGGAGGCGAGCCATGCCGCGCCACCGAACACAAACAAACAACACTCATTATCATAATGACACGAGTCGTTTGTAAATTGTCAGCAAATACGTTCATAATACGTCATTAGACGAGCGCAGAGCTGCCGAGTGATCAACAACAACATCCACTTGCTGTGATATAACTAGCAACATACCACTCAGCCACTCACCTGCCACCGTGGTCTAGGTACAAGACACAACAATACTGATGACTCGGAAACAATGTAGCTCAAACGGTTAATGTATTTAACGATTTTAAACTCTCGCGACTTGTACCTACACAAACAACTTTGTGTTAAAGATGGCCGCGCTCGCTGTGACCCCGGCATGTGCTGCCTCGTGTCGCCGGCGCCCCCGCCTCGCACTAAGTATATCTTTATTACAGTTACATCATTGCACACATCATTACGATAAATAGCACCCTTCTACTCTATATCATTAACACAATATAACAATCATAATTTACTAAGTACAAGTAACTAGTAGAACAATATCACATCGTGTCTCCGTGTCGCTCGTGCGCGTGCGTGCGTGTGTGTTCACGCTGATTCACACGCTGATACACACGCTGCGGCACACGCACAGCTTTGTACTGTACCCCGGTGATTTGGAACGGATAAAATCTTTGGTTATTGTACGATATATCGCACCCCCGGTGCAATAATGTCACTTTTGTAAAAAAATGCAAATATGAGTTACTTATGTAGTAATTGATTTAAAGCACTACTACTGTCTGTCTATTATCATTATTTACGCAAAAGTAAAGTTTAAAGTATTCGCTGATGTATTCATCTTATCAATATCATATAAAGTGATTGTTGTGGGAGGTGTCAAAGTTTTAAATGCTTCTCCTGAAAAACTACATTTTTGCATAAGTGACAGTGTTGCACCAAGGGTGCGATATTATGCGCTCGCATTAGCAATATCTTTACCTTAAGTATCTAGCTACAGGTTCACGTTCGGAACGTGCAATAAATAATAACATACGATCATCGATATATGTACGTATCGACGAACACTCTGGACCGCAGAGTGCGGCCGACATAACAGACAACAGAATAACATTAAGTAACAACGCGCCCCCGCGCCGCCTCGCCCCGCGCCTCCCCTCGCGCCGCGCTCACGAGTAGATGGTCATCAGGATCATCTGCGAACAACAACGCGCTCACGTCACTCAGTGCTCAGTCAGTGTGACGCAGTCGCGCCCGGGCTCACGACGCGGTCACGCGGCCGACGCACCTCCTCCAAGGACAGCGGGTTGGCCTTCATCTTGGCGTCGAGACTGCGGTAGCGCTCTGGAACAACAACACGTCCGGCTTTACTCCGCGAAGAGAGACGCCTTCGAGCCACCCGGCGGTATACGCACCGTGCGCGAGGTGCAGCCGCGCCAGCGCCATCACGTAGTCCTCCTCGCTGAGCGCGGCGCGGCGCGCGAAGCGCAGCACCAGGCACTCCAGCACCTTGTTGCTGGCCGTCACGCCGCTCGCCCACAGCAGCGCGCGCAGCCGGTAGCTGGACACGCGCGGCGGCCCGCAGCGCCGCGCCGCCAGCCGCAGGAAGGCGGCGCGCCAGTACGCCAGCAGCGCCAGCAGCGCCGGCACGTCGCGCGCGCGCATGGCGCCGCTCAGCGCCGCGTCGCGCAGCGCCACCAGCGCGCGGCACAGCTCCAGCGACGGCGCCGCGCACAGGCACACGCGCCACACGCGCCGCAGCGCCGCGCGCAGCCCCGCCGCGTCCACCTGCGCCTCCTCCGCCTCGCCCTCCGGCAGCAGCTTGCTCGCCGCCGCGCGGATCTCCGCCTGCGACACGAACGCGGCAAGGTGAGGAGGGAAGCGCGCGACTCGGCCGAGGCGGTCGGGCGGGCTCGTACCGGAACGGCGCGCTCGTCGTCCCGGAACTCGGCGCACAGGTCGCGCACGACGAGGTTGTCCTCGTTGAGCTCCCAAACGTCGGTGTGGTCGTCCGTGAGGATGCGCAGCAGGAAGGCGGCGTCGGTGTGCGGGCGGCGCGTGTGCGGCACGACGAGGTAGCGGCCCGGCGGCAGCGTGAAGAACGTGACCACCTCGCGCGCGCGGGACTCGTGCGTCACGTCCAGCGCGCGCAGCCCCCGCAGCGGGCGCGGCTCGCGGCGCAGCGTGCCGCCCGCCGCCGGCAGCTCGTACACGCAGAAGCCGATGGCGCGGAGGCGCGCGCCGCGCACGTCGTACTGCTGCGTCACCGACACCACCACGTGGCACTTGCGCGCGCCGCCCGCCTCCGCGCGCGGGATCTGGACGTGGAACTGCGGGTTCGTGCCCGTCGTCTCTGTCGAAAAACGAGCGCGACCGTTAGAGCGCCGGTCCGATGGGAGACTGGGAGGGGACGACGTCGGAGCCCGTACCGGTGCAGGCCGGAGGGCCGCCCGCGTTGTAGCCGGTACGCCACCGGCGACGCGCCAACACGGCGCGCCACGGCCGCCGCGCGTGCAGCGCGGGCTCGCGCAGCCAGTCGTCCGGTCCCACGTGCACCAGCTCCAGCGATCCGAAGGTCGCTGCGAATTCGCCGAAGGACATCCTGCACGCGAGAGACTAAGATCAGCGTCGAAGGTCACTCGAGAAGCCCGCGAGGGCCGTCGACGAGAGGTCCGGAACGCACCAGAAGTCGCCGGGCTCGTCGGCGCGGTCGGCGAGCAGGTCGCGGTCGGCGGGCGGCAGCGCGCGCCACTCGGCGCTGAGCGGCGACCAGGCGCCGGCCCACAAGCCGCGGCCGCACACGGCGCGCACGCGCACCAGCGCGCCGCCGCCCGCGCCCGCCGCACCGCCCGCGTCCCGCACGCGCGCCAACCCCGTGACGCAGTACGCCTGCCCCGCCAGCAGGCCGTGGCGCGGCCGCTTGCCGCCGTCTTGGGCCAGCGTGGCGACGAGCAGCGTGGAGCGCGGCACGGCGGAGTTGAGCACCTGAAAGGTGAGCGCGTGCGGCTGGTGGCGCAGCGAGAAGCTTTGCACGATGGCGCCGGTGAGGTCCTGAAGCGCGCGGGCGGTGCCGGTGCCGCGCAGAGCCGCGTAGCCGCCGTGCAGCTTGGCGTAGGCCTTGTGTAGCAGCGCCAGCGTGAAGTCGTCGCGCAGCGCCGAAGCGGCGCCCAGCAGGCGGCCGCCGCGCGCGGGCAGCCGGTCGTCCACCACCACCTCGCGCCACGCGCCAAACACCCAGAACCTGAACCTGCGCCACGTCGCGTTACAAATAGCGGCCATCATGATGTTCACGGTAGCATAAAAACAAATTTATTATTCATGATAAGTATGAACCCTCGACCACTGGCGAAGGTGGTGCATCGCGTGTCAAAATCGAGGCGATCGAATAAGTCGGTCGTGATGTGACAACAAACAGATAGATCGGTGGGTGCGATAGTTACCTGAAGGCGCCGGAGTAGCGGTGCGTGAAGGATTGCGGCGGCAGCGCGCGGTCCAGCAGGCGCGGCGTCCCCGCCAGCGCCGCCGCCGCCACGCACACGGCCGCGCCGCCCAGCGCGCCCGCCTCCACGTGCCACCTGCGCAACAACAACACTGCAACAGTCGCTGCTCGCCGCGCGAGACACGCGCACACGCACTGCACCGGCACACGTACCTGGCGGGCTCATCGTCGTCGTCGGCGGCGGGCGCGCCGGAGCTCGGCGAGGCGGCGCGCTCGTCGCCGCGGAACCTCGGGCGCGCGCACAGCTCCTGCAACACGAGCACTGTCACTCGCCTCCTCACACCAGCCGCCGACACAGTGCACGCTGCACGTGTGATGGCCACTACTACTTCAAGTAAGGCCAACCTGACGAGATAAAGAATGTAAACAAAGATTCAGCGGTTCAAAACATTTTTATTTGAAAATATATATTATAATAATATATAATATTTTATACAGTTCGAATTTTAAACATTTTTTTTATCTCGTTTTATTGGCCTTACTGTAGTATATTGTCCTCCTAGCCGATATTCAGTTGCCGAGCTGTTCTCCGAGGCCCGGAGGCCTATAAATTCACCTACCTCACTCTGGGCAATTCACTGAGTATTTCTTGATAGAAAAACTAAGGAACAATTTTTTGTTCGGTTCCGGTACTCGATTCGAACCTGAGAGCTCCGCGTGGTAGTCGCATACACTGCTAGTTGGGTAGCGACCGCGCCACAGCACACTCGAGTAGACCTATAGACACACCGGGAGTGGCGCGTGCGACGCTTTGAGCGTGTAGCACATTGTTCTGAGCCGGAGACGCCGGGAGAGATGTGGCGCACGTTCCGGAGAAATCGTATGGCACGGATTCTGGTGAGATTTTAGTTCTCGGAAAGCGATCGGTCGTGTGAGTGGCGCCGACACTCGCTGGGAAATATCGCAGGCGAGTGCGACTAGTAATAGCCCTACAAGTGCGGTGTCAGCGGTATCGAGGGCGGCGCGTCACCTAACTGCACTTGTGACATCGTTGCACAGAGCGACTATGTGTGTGTATGTGTGTGCATGACGCGGTACACGCTTACTGCGGTGCTTGTTGGTACACGCGACACGCGCAATATTAAAATAAGAAAGTTCAAAGTGAGCCGCTAACTATGTTGTGGCTCGACGCTCGACGGGGCGAGACGAGGCGACGTGCTGTGTCGAGTTGTAGCGCCTGACACCGGCTCAGAGGCCGCGGCCGCCTTCATCGATGGCAGTAAACAGTCGGCAGTGGCTTACACTGACACTCACTGAGAGCCTGCGGTCGGCCGCAGAAATGGCGGCACGACAGCGTGACGTCATTGTAACGGTTCAACTACTGATACAGTTACAGATATGAAGTAATAAGCAGAGCTCTCAGCTCGCTCCACCCTCGTGCGTGCCCGGTGAGTGGCGGTGAGTGGCGGTGAGTGGCGGTGAGCCCCGGTGCCTCGTAGAATGTGGGCTCGTCATCAGCACGCTACTTCACTATACTATTGCGTGTGAGTGCGGGCGCAGGGCAATGCACCTCCACAAGTGAACATTATCAAGTGATAACACATGACGCCCGCACGTCGGCGACGTTTTGTGTGAAGTGTAGCAATAGTATAGTACCAGTGTACTGGCGAGTGTGCGCAAATAAGTAGGTTCTGCTCACGTCGAACCACAAATATTTCAACATTAATGAGATTAGTAAACACCTGCGACGTGATCGTGCGCGCGCGGACCGAGCGGGGGATAAGGGGGGAGGGTGGGGGGAGGCCGCTATCAACATGCAGGACCTACTTTCAGTATGTTGGCACAAGTGCAACCTCGTTGTATGCAATGTTTACGCTGGCCCAAGTGTGTCGGAACATAAGCTGACGCACCCTACTGGAGAGAAATACGCACAGTTCACGGCACACGCAATACTCCCGACTAGTCCCCACAGCGCGGCGGTGAGTCAGTGCCGGGACCGTTACTGCCTCAAAACAACTGTAACGCGGTCATACAGACGAAACTGTCATTATTTTATTATTTATTACACATTTGTTAACTGCGATCTATACCTACTTTATGCATCACGTCAATACAAGTGGAATACTACGATAACAGCGACGATAAGACTCTTTGTGTTACCGTCGTAGATATGTCAGTATCAGTGCCCACGACCGCCACGACGCAAAGTAAGCGAGGGCGCGTTGATGTCTTTTGTATGCGAGGTGGCGCAGCAGCGCGTCGGCGCGGCGGCGGGAGAGGCGCGGGCCTTCACGTGAACAATCAGCTCCGTGGCCAAGTAAGGACAAGTAATGACACCTGCAATGCCCGCGACATATAGTATGTTTATGTGGCTGGAATGAATATCCATTCAGCCGTGTATAACGTAACTACGTGTTATCCTCTAATACTATATTACCGATGCCAGGGAAGCCTATAACATATTACCGATTTACCGAATATACCTCATGTACCGAATGTCAGACGTTGTACCACCCTCTCGCTTGGCAAGGAAAAACAGAGAATTCGCTTCGTAGTAGCACGGCGCGCGTGGATACCAAGTTGTACATAATAAAGATCATATAATAATATAATAGTATCGGGCCGCGCGATACTCGCTCGCCGGAAGCTGATCCCGTTGTGCGCGCACACACCGACACAAGCACACGCGGCGCCGGTGATGCACAACGTCGATATAAATAGATAGTGTATGTAGCGTGGCGTGTGATGTAATGCCAACGTGCAGCTAATATGAGAAACAGATGACGCGTGACCGCCACCGTCACTACACCCACTACACAGTAGGGCGGCACAATATCGAGCAACAATCAACGCGCCTCCAACAACACTGCATCTGCCGCTCCACAAATACCTTACCCCTAGTACCCTATAATATGAACATCCATTATTATAAAGTAGGTATTTAATCACTTATAATAAAAGTCAAACCTCCTATAAACGTCCCAACGTTTGAGTTGAAGTCAGGGTGTGTGGTGTCAGGTGTGTGTAGGGAGCGGTACAAGTACGTGGTAGTGTTTGTAGTACCTCGTGTTATGTTATGATGACGGTGGGTGGCGTCCGTCTCGCGGTGAACAGTTAGCTCACTCGACACTGTGGAACACGCCGCGCCACGTGCTACGATAGGCTATTAGACTCAACTCTCAAAAACAAATCTTAAGTGAGTGAAACCTACATCGTAAAAGCGGTTGTGGTCTCGGACTAGATTCCCTGGCGACCGACCCCCCCCCCCCCCCCCACCGCCCGTACGCACTTCTGATAATCGTATCAGTCAATATGAATGGTGGAATTAGTGGAATTCAATATATCAAACCGATTATCCGTGTACGGTGCATGAGATACTGTACTATGTGTCACCTGTGAGTCGGCCTCGAGGCTGGACGGCGCGGCGCGCGTGTGTGCACAATTAGCGCTCTGAGGAGTGTGCGTGTATCAGTGAGCGAGCTGCAGGTATCAGTATATCGGGATCATCACATAATGCTTACATACAACAATATGGCGGGCGCGTGTACTGCCTGGTGTGCGTGTACAATGTATACTACACACACACACACACACACACACACACACACACACACACACCGCTCACACTACACGTAATGACATACTAGTAATTGTTATGATCCACAGCGCCTCACCTTGGACCCATCACTCCGATTTTGGATCCTTATTCGCAAATATCATAATGTATTTAATACACTGAGGTTGTGCAAGCGCTTGTAAGTATACGTTGGGTCGCGCGTTGCTATCAAGTTAACAACTCAAGTAAACCGTGCAATACCTCTGGATAAGATGTAAAAAACCGAGCCTGTAAATGCAAAGCAATGTTGTATAAAAAATTATATTATATGTTTGGGGATCTCTGAGACTATTAAGAGCAGATTATGCAATAGATCCGACATTATTCCACTCTTGTGACTAGTTGTGAGTGTTGTGATGTTCCAATCGGCTGAGCGGTTTTATAAATCGGTGCACCATAATGAATGAGGTGGAGAGGCTCATTTCAAGAATTGAGCGTGGTGACGGTGAGTTTTATGAGACAGAACAAGGGAGGGTTAATACTGACTCGCGTCAAGCTGTGGACTTAAGCGTAGCGTATAGTATGTAGTGTGGAGCTCACGTGAGGTCTCAGCCAGCGCACGGCGGCGGCGAGGCGCTTGTCCCCGAGCGCGCGCCACGACGCGGGGAACTGCGCGTCCTCGAACAGAGCGCCCCCCGCACACCCCGCACCCGGCGCGCAGCTCGCCGCCACCCCCGAGCACTCGGAGCCGCTCCAGTACCTGCCGCCACGGAACACCAGCTTAATCTCCACACTACCCACTTACTGATGACCCACGTCTGACGTCTGACTGGACGAGCTATCTGCAGTTGGGCACTATCGCCACACAGACACTAGTCGTAGTGACCAGTAAGGAGGTAGTATTGCGAAACGAGTTGAATATAAATATTGATGACAATAACTGGTAGGTATTGTCAGTATTGTGTAATGTAATGGTAACGAAGATCACTGCGCCACTGCTGACAACCATGACGGCGAGTGTGACGGTGGCATCGATCACTCAGTAGTAGAGTCCACGGTCCATGTTCATGCTACGTGTTAGGTGTGTAGGCGGCGACGGCAGGATAACGATGTGGCTCCATCCAGTGTCCACGTCACACATGTCACACTCACCTGGAGAGCGTGGAGTGCTGGTCGTCGCGGCGCGCGCCTACGCCATCTGTCAACAGTCGACACTAATCATACTCTCGAACTTGTAAATTAGTGATAGTCCATTGAAATGATACATTTTTTAGGCCTTAACATGTGTTTTCAGAGGACGCAACTTTATTTTTTCATGTGGGGGGGGGGGAGGGTTCCAGTAGATAATTAAGTTGAAGTTTGTAGGGTCCTTGTAATTGAATACAATTGAATTCCGTCCTTTGAAAAACGCAACCCTAAATGTACTTGAGTGTGGAAGTGAGTGTTATGTGGTTGTGTGTTACCGATGTGCGTTCTAGACGCTGCTTGAACAAATTGCACGGCATCGCTTCCGCAGTGCGCCGCGCGGCGAGCGACCACTTGCTAGCCTTACAATTACAATTACAATTACATCATCACTTCTATATCTTGCGGCGCGATCGTTCTACTAGCTGTGGCTGACTAAGCGACACGATATCACTCGCCGCTATGTCTCCACGGCAGCTCCTACAGAGACCCACTACCAATCTGAACAAATTATTCGATGACAACCATTTGGAGTTATCTTTATGATGAAAGTGTTTTGATAAGAAATCAAAGCTATGCGCACATTAAGATCATTCATTACTAAGTATACTAACACTTAACAGTAAAGCGACAAAGCGTGTATGTGTCTGTCACCTATTAATTACTTAATTGAACTTAAAGATTGATTCTGGTACATGAGTGTCAGACAGTACGAGTGAGTCCACACACGTTGGTTCAAGTTGGTTGGTAAGTGTAGGCAGCGCGGTGCGTGTGGACTCTGGACTGTGGACTGCGGAGAGCGGAGTGTGGAGTGCGTGCGGCGCACTGATGTGATGTGGCTGCGCCGGCGCGGTGGCGGAGGCGTGGGAATGCGCCGCTCCAGCGACCAGTCGCTTCACTTTTCATTATTATTATAAATGTACCACTTCACTAGCACACTGAATGTTAACCGCCGCGGCCTCCGTCTCACCTAGTTCTGTGCTGCTACCTCGCCGCTACCTCACCGCTACATCGCAACACCCACTTATTTATTTAGCACATTGAGCGGCTAACACAACACTCTTTCACAGATGATGTTAATGCAGAGAACGACAAAGATACTTACTTAATAAGTAACAAATGGATGAGTTGATAGGTAATAACTATAAGTTAAACTATAAGTTACTTATAATCAAGTTACTCACCGCCGGTTTACAACATTAACATTTCAGTTCAGCGGATTACGCTCTCACGTCTAATTAAATCACTGAACTGATTTTAATGAAATTTGGTACTGAGATAGAGTTACGAAGAAAGAACATTAACTTCTTTTTATCGCAAAAAAATGGGTAAAAGGGGAGAGGGGATGAATGTTCGGAAATTCGACAATCTTGGCGCTAGAAAAGTGAAACTTTATATTCAGTTCTATAATCTATACTTATAATAAATCTGTAGAGAGGTCAAATTTGTACATCTATCTATCTTCTTCTATATATATGTTACTGTAAAAGCCCGACCTGTGGTAAATCCTAAGATTTTCCGGTAAAACCTAAGATTTACCAACTCTCAATGGTAAAAGTCCGAACAAGCCAGAGTTTAAAAACTATGTTGCGATTTATAAAAAAATCCTCCTTCATAACTATGTTTATAACTATTTCACGGTATAATTATATACTGTGACATAGTTATAAAGAAGGAGTTTTGGGCAAAGCGACATGGGTAGGTTAGGTTAGAAGGCTAAGGTGGGAGCGAGCGAAGAGATGCTCCCACCTTAGCCTTCGTGGCTATTTTTTTTGAACCACCCAGAAGGAGGAGCCCCGCGAAGCGGGGCTCCGGCGACATCTCGACATCATCAAGTGAGTATAGGTAAAAGTTCGAATTAAAAGAATTATTCGGACTTTTACCATTGCGAGTTGGTAAATCTTAGGTTATACCGGAAAATCTTAGGATTTACCATCGTTCGGGCTTTTACAGTAACATATATATAAAACTCAAAGTTGACTGACTGAGTGACTGACATAGTGATCTATCAACGCACAGCCCAAACTACTAGACGGATCGGGCTGAAATTTGGAATGCAGGTAGATGTTATGACGTAGGCACCCGCTAAGGATTTTGATAAATTCTACCCCTAAAGGGATAAAATAGGGGGTGAAAGTTGGCATGGAACTTCGTCAATTTTGAACCGACCGGGCTGCGGCTGCGGAAACTTTGCATGCATACAGGTACTACGACGTGAACATAGCCTAGGAAACAGTTTTGATATATTTCACCCTTAAAGGGATAAAATAGGGGATGGAAGTTTGTGTAAACCTTCTTAGATTTTAGAAAAGAAATTAAACCACCTTCTTAGAAATTAAACTAGATTCACACATATAACACTTTTTACTACAGGAAACCTTTTCACGGGTACGAAGTCGCGGGCGGCAGCTAGTTAAATATATTTTTAAGATAACTATCAGAGGCTGATTAGTGATCGATACTGATGCCAAAAATGCAATCAGTAAATTTTTTGTCTGTCTGTCTCCTATATTCTTTATAGAAACATAAATTACTTGACGGATTTCAACGAAACTTAGTACAATAGAAGCAGACCAGTGAAAGGAAATGTTGGGAAAACGGGAGAAGTTAGGTACCTGGTTTTTTAAGCTTCCGTCGCGTGTGCAGCTTTAATGGTTTAAGCTACATAGAAATCATGTACATAACGGAAATATTCTACACTAGCTGACCCGCGCAACTTCGCTTGCGTCACATAAGAGAAAGATTTGCCCGATTTTGCCTCATGGCCGTAGCGTGATGTTATATAGCCTAAAGCCTTCCTCGATAAATGGTCTATTCAATACAAGTAGATTTTTTCAATTCGAACCAGTACTTTCGGAGATTAGCGCGTTCAAACAACCAAACAAACAAACTCTTCAGCTTCATAATATGTTTAGATAAAATGATATAAAAATATCTCAGACCGCATATGTCTATCATTTATTATGGTTGACTCACAATAACACGTGTAACCTCCAATAGCGTAGCAGTTCGGAGATTTCTGATTATATTTGTCTACTCTTACGTTTATTATACCAATAATACTCACACTCATCCCTATGTTTTTAAAATTAACATTAGTAGGTACCTTTTCAATAAGAAAAGAATCATAGAAATCGGTATAGAAACACCAAACTTATAAGTACATGAAATGAAATACGCTATAATAACAAGCGCGTAAATATGAATCATGCTATCCTACTAATATTATAAATGCGAAAGTTTGTGAGAATGTATGTGTGTATGGATGTTTGTTACTCTTTGCAAATACTACTGAACCGATTACGATGAAATTTGGTGTATAGGAAGCTGAAGAGCTGAAGACCCAGAATAACATAGGCTACTTTTTATCCCGGAGTTTCCGAGGTATCGGGATTTACACGGGAAGGGTTTCCACGCGAACGGCCTCTAGTTACAAATAAATGGGTAAATGAGTGTTTCGTTGTTTTTGGAAAACTACCCCTATTGCTCTTTCGTAATGATGTCTTCTATAGAAAACATAATAATGTCTAAACTCATCTAAGTATGGTTTTCGGAAGGGTATGCAATGACGCAGTGTGGCTGTGAAACGGAGCGAGTGCCTACACCAGGACTGTTCAGGAGGTGAACGGAAAGCAAATGTATAATACAAGGATAAGTTCAAAAGTTCGAAGCGCTTTGTGTTTTCACCTTGTTTTACGCAAAACGTCCCCACTCCCTGCTAGCACACGTATTTTTATCGTTTTGAACTTACTAAATGATCATTTCGCTGGGCGTTTCTGCAGAACTGTGCCCAGTTACGCATACTAGCACTACTCAGCTGAAAATGCAGTTGCAGTGTGCGCATACTGTGAGACAACTTAAAGATACTCAGCTATTAAGAAGACTGTGGTACTGATTTTCCTTGATTTTTTGACAACGGTATTGGGAGCAATTCTGTAAATTGTGCATGATATGATCGAATGTGGTGCAATGATAGTCGTGAGGTGACTGACTGGCGTGTCCGTTAGTCTTGTGCGCGTGTCCGTTGAGCGGCGGCAGGGCTGCTGGCGGGCCGGGGTGGCCGGGGTGTCCGGGGTGACCGGTGTGTCCGGGGTGGGCGGGGTGCGGCGCGGCGGCGGGCGGCGCGTGGGCGCGCGTGCGCATGAACTTCCTCATGGCGCGCGCGCGGCGCCCTGCTCATCGCACGTGCGCGCTGCAACAGCACTCACGTTACTCCACCCACACCACTCACTCACAGCACTTACGGCACGCGAGGCACACTGTTACGTGTTCGCAACTTCTTCAGGCCTCGAGCTCTTTGTACGTACCTACTTACGCGTACGCGCTCCAATAAATATCAAAACCTCCGACCGGTTCGCTCACCGTACGGCGACCGAACGTCGTAATGGCTTTAATTTACTTTTGTCAAAACAGAGAACGACACTAGAATGAGGTTACGGCCGACCATTCGCTTCGGTCTTGACCGCGGGAAACTAGCAGTGGCCTATGATTGTTTACAGCCGCAGCGAGCCGCGGCGATGTGCCGCGAGCACCTAATGCTGCTGTCGACACACATGATGCGTGTCCGCGTCCGCGTCGAGGTGCGCGGGTGCTCCGAGACACACCGACTCAGCTGCCTCACTGACATCAACGTTACACTAACGGGTTTACATGGATATCTACAGCTGTATGCGAGCGGTCAGCTCGTCGAGCAATTTATAATATTGTTTGTTGTTATCAGTAGGAATATGTAGCATATACTCGTGTGTAGGTACCTGTCTACACTTGTAAAATATACATGGAACTTGTGTTTCACAGTAACAGAGTACTGCGGCTACTTTAGGGAACCACTAAAACCAAACATTTACATTACTGCATGAAAAAATTACCTACCTAAAGTGTCATGCAGTGTATCTATGAAATATATGTCGTCGAAACTAAAGTTATCTATTTAAAGTGTATATTATAAATCATAGTGCAAATTAAATCGGGGTCATTCCTCGGTGGCGGCTCGGAGACCAGCCGTCCTAAGGCTCCGAGCGGCGCGGCGCGTCACTTAGTCAGCTGAACTGTTACATACTTACGATTCGAGTGAACGTGCGGATAGACCGAGCCGGCTCACCGAGCGCATACTGCGAACTACTACGCTACAAGTGTAACGGCGCGGCGCGTGCCGTTACACGGGCGAGAGCTGTCGTCACTGCGATGACACGAGTCGCGTGACAAGCGGCCGAGCGTCGGGCGGCACGTGTGGTCGCGGCGGCGGCGCGGCGCGCACTGCCGCGGCCCGCCGCCGAGCGCTGCCGTGCGCGGCCGCAGCACTCGCGCCACTCGCCCGGCGCGCGCCATTAGCATACAATCGAGCAGCACCGCCGCGAGCCTCCAGCGCGCAGCACGCCGCCAGTACCCTTATTCGGGAGAGCCTATATTTGCACGAAGCATATCGTCGACTGCGGTTCGGGCGCTTCCGCCCTCCAGAAAGTAGATACCGCCGGTTTACGTGAAGCGGGCGGCAAGTCACTACGCTCAGGGTGCAGGCGAATGAAAGACGCTACTCGACAATGGAATGAACGTTTATTATTTAACTTACATAGAGATACACTAGCTCACTATCGAAAGTCATAATATAATAATAACGAGGAAACAGGAGCATTCGCTTCGCTACGTCTCTACGACCGTCTACGTCGCTAACCACTAACGATAGAAAAATAACGTCACATCGAGATTCAGAAGAGCGTCCGTCGCGACCCGCGGCGGCGCTCAGTCGTCCGAGTCGTCCGAGTCGTCGGGCGGCGCCGGGACCAGCGGGCCCAGCGGCACCAGCGGCGCGGGTGCCGAGGGGCCCGGCGCGGGCTCGGCGCGGTACCGCGGCGCCGCGGCGGCCGGCAGCAGCAGCACGCAGGGCGGCAGCGCCAGGTCCCCCAGCGACACGCGCAGCAGCGGGGCGCGCGCCGCCCGCGGCACCGTGCCGCCGCGCGCCGCCGCGCCGCCGCCCGCCGCGCCGCAGCGCTCGTTGAACTCCAGCGTCTGCGAGCACCAGTAGCCGGCGCCGGGCCGCTGCACGTACAGCGGGCGCCAGCGCGCGCCGTACACGCCCACGTTGGCGTAGCCGGGCTCGGCGCGGGCGGCGCGCGCGCGGCCCGGCGGCGGCGCGGGGGCGCGGCAGCGCGGCGGCGGCGGCGGCTCCGCCGGGGCGCGGCATCACGCGGCGCGCTCCACCACGGCCACGCCGGCGTACGAGCGCCCCACCGACATGGTGGCGCCCAGCATGGTCCACGTGTCCGTCGCCGGGTCGAACACCTCCACGGTGTTGAGGTTGGCGGCGCCGTCGTCCCCGCCGACGACGTACAGCCGCCCGTGGTGCGCGGCGACGGCGGCGTTCCGGCGCGCCGTGTGCATCGGCGGCGCCGGGCTCCAGCCGTCCGGCGCCCGGTAGCGCTCCACGGAGCGGCGCACGGCGGGCCCGTCGTGGCCGCCGACCGCGTACAGCGCGCCCTCCACCACGCCCACGCCGCAGCCGGAGCGGCGCGCGCTCATCTCCTCCACGCTCTCCCACGCGTCCGCCGCCGGGTCGTACCTGCACACGCGCCCACGCTTCAGCACCGCGGGCCGCGACACGCGCCGGCCCGCGGCCCGCACTCACCTCTCCACGGTGTGCAGACACTGGCGCGAGGCGCCGTCGTAGCCGCCCACGGCGTACAGCTTGCCGCCGAGCACGGCCACGCCCACGGACGAGCGGCGCGTCGACATGCCGGCGATGGGCCGCCACGTGCCGTCCCGCGTGTCCAGCGCCTCCGCCGAGCTCAGCCCCGTGGCACCGTCGAACCTGCGATCGCTCTCGTCAGTACCGCCCGGTGAGTCCGGTCGTCTCCCCGCCCGCCCGCACTCACCCGCCGACCGCGTAGATCATGTGTCCGACGGCCGCCACGCCGAGCGTGGAGCGGCGCGCAGTGAGCGGCGGGCCGGCGCTCCACGTGTCGGTGGCCACGTCGTAGATATCCACGCCGCGCACGCGCAGGGTGCCTGCGACACGACAGCGGTCAGTACGTCACGCGAGTGAGGGTCTCGAGAACGCGGCGGACTCTCACCGACCGTTGAATCCGCCGACGACGTAGACTTTGCCCTGCACGGTGGCGACCCCGGCGCGGCAGCGGCGCGTAGGCAGCTCGGCGGCGCAGCGCCAGCGCCCGCACTCCATGTGGTAGGCCTCCACGTCGCGGATGGCTTTAGGCGCCTGCCCGCCCACCACCAGCAGAACCTTGGGGGACCGCGGCGGCTGGCGTGGCCGGGCGCGGGCGCACGTGGCGGCCGCCGCCAGCCGCCTCTCGGGCCGCATCAGGTGAAAGGACAGCGCCTCGATTACGAGGTCCTGAAATCGCGACGGTATAGGATTTAAGCTTCGCATTCCCGGCGGAGTGACAATGCCGGACGGGGGATCTCACCTTGACGCGGAGGCCGGCGCTGGCGAGCGGCTCGGCGCTGGCGCGGGCCACCAGCGTGTCCTGCGCCAGCAGCGGCAGGCGCACGTGCTCCAGCAGCGCGCCCAGCTGCGAGGCGCGCGCGTCGGGCGCGTGCTGCATCCAGCGCACGACGGCGTCCAGCACCACCTCCTCGTTGGGCACGGTGATGCGGTCGCTGTCCAGCAGCTGCGCCAGCGTGTCCGCCTCCAGCGCCAGGAACTCCTCGGTGTCCAGCACCTCCACGAAGTGCGTCTCGATGAAGCGCTGGGCGCAGAGGCACAGGTCGGTGCAGGCGTGCAGCTCGGCGAAGGCGCGGATGCCGAGCGCGTTGTCGGGCGACAGCGCGCTCGCCAGGAACACGCAGCACGCCTCGCGCACCCCGCACACCTGCAGCAGCGACGCCGCCGACAGCAGGCTCTGCGATCGTCACACACGGGTTAACGCACACCGTTACGAGCGCTCGCACGCGTCCGCGGAACGGTACCCACCTGGACGTTCTCCTCGGTGATGACGAGCGACTCCGGGGAGTACACGTACTCGACTATCGCCTCGAGCGCCGCCTCGTCCACGTTCTGAAACC
Organism: Anticarsia gemmatalis; assembly: GCF_050436995.1. Lineage (NCBI taxonomy): Eukaryota > Metazoa > Arthropoda > Insecta > Lepidoptera > Erebidae > Anticarsia > Anticarsia gemmatalis. The sequence goes on along the minus strand of NC_134760.1, from coordinate 12,612,667 downwards.
GACAAGGCGCAGTGAGCGAGCGAGGCGGGCGGCGCGGGGCGGGGGCCGCGCGGCGCTCCGCCTACCTGGATGGTGACGGTGGGCTGCGTGCTCTCGTCGAACTGCGTGAACATGGCGTGGAAGTAGGGCGAGGCGGCCGCCAGCACGGCGCGGTGCGCGCTGACGGGCGCGGAGGGCGGCGCGCCCGCCTCGTGCGCGTGCAGGCGCACGTCGCACAGCGTGGCGGCGCGGCGCAGGCGGCCCAGCGCGTCCAGCAGGCGCGTGGCGTGCAGCGAGCCCGCGCCGCCGCCCGCCTCGCCCGGCGCCGGCCGCTGCGACGACTCGTCCAGCGACGACTGCGACGCGCAGCGCACCATGATGCTGCGCACACACACCTCCACTACTACACTTTTTGAGCGGTTCGAATAGGGGATGAATGGTTGTAGATGAATTTAGAAGCGTGAATCGTCTCGCTAAGGTCTTAAATTTTGGCCGAGAAGTGTTGTGTTCCGGCGGTACGGAGGACGGCTACTGACACTACATGTCAGTCCACATCTGAATTACAGGTTATTTAGAATGTAGTGTTTATTGTTTATATACGACTCAAAACAAAATAAGGGCCACTTAATTTTTTTTTGTAATCGGGTTATTTATTGATTTAAATGCATATTTAAGTGGTTGATGCTTATGAGACAGTAATATTATGTGTAGACACATGTTATTGGAGTGGAAACTAGACACGTATAGTGCGCATTCCACTTGCTAGTGCTCACTGTACAACCCGCGTAGCATTTGTAAGGAACATCTTAACTGGAACATGAGTTATTGGGGTACAGTGCTGGTTACTATAAGAGTAAGATGATTTTTTTTTGTGATGATCGTCGGATTAGAGTATGGAGACGAGAAGGTGAGCGATTTTCGGACCCTTTCATCCATGTGAGGAGGTATCAGCATATCCGATAGAACTAAGCTTGTAATTCTCAATCAAGGCACTGTAACTGCTCAGCGATACATTGAGAAGGTTGTCAGACCCCATTTGGTCCTATTGGCACAGAGAATTGGTGCAAAGTTTCAGTTAATGCACGACAATGCACGCGCACATACAGCAAGACCCACCAGAGCGGCTCTAGAAGACGCTGATATCCGGGTGTTACCGTTGCCCGCAAACAGTCCAGAACTCAATTCGATTGAAAACATCTGGCATCTACTCAAACGAAACGTTCGAGATGCCGATAGACCGGTTCATAATAGAAGACCACCGACTCAGGTGGTAAAATCAAGCTGGGAGCAGTTTCCTGAAGAAACAGTGAGACATTTGATAGAAAGCGTGCTACCCTGGCTTCAGGATGCATGTTTTCCCAAAAGAGGAGGCCACACACAATACTAAAAAACTAGAAAAAAACAATATGATACACAAACCTTTCAAAATTATAGCAAGTTTTCCGTAATCGTATTTTTCGTCAAAAATTACCATTTTGCTTGAAACTGTATTTGTATTTTTTTTCTGCTGATTACGGATTTCATTGATTTAATGTAAATTAAATTAAAAAATAAATAATCTAATTAAGAAAATTCTATTAAAAAAATTAAGTGGCCCTTATTTTGTTTTGAGTAGTATATTTGTTTATAGTATTTTATCAATGTATAGAATATAGTATTGTATATAAAATAATATGGACCTGTGTGTCTGATCTAAAGAATAAATAAATAAAATAAATTAGTAACTTAATGCTAAGTAGGTACCTATTACACTGTTAATTTTTTTTTGATAAAAAGAAAGCTTGGGACTTTGTTGCTTCTTACAAGTCTGTTTCAAAATAATGTACTGTCAATTTGATGATTGCTGTATCAACCAATCAGTTTGACCATGATTTTGATAATGCACACAGAAAATCATGAAACTACACAATGCTATGCAAAGAAACAGCCAATATAAAAGAGCAAACACAGTTTTACATACATTGATAGATCCCTAATGATATTATTAAGAATGTATAAGAGACTAGCTGACCCGCGCAACTTCGCTTGCGTCACATAAGAGAGAATGGGTCAGAATTTTCAATGTTTTTGTAACACTTTTTACTGTCACCTACTCTGCTCCTATTAGTCGTAGCGTGATGATATAAAATATGCTTTTTTTTACGAAAAATATTCTCAAAATTATTTATATCTCTTAGTATAACGAAGTCGCGCTAAGGCATATCCGCCATTAAAACAGTTGCCATGGCAACGGAATTTTGTTAATTCAATGTCATTATTACATTGATTTTTCGCGACTTCGTTGAATTTTCTGAATTTTCCCGGGAAATGCGTCATTTTCCCGGGGTAAAAAGTAGCCTATGTCCTTTCTCGGGTATCAAAATATCTCCATACCAAATTTCATGCAAATTGGTTCAGTAGTTCAGACGTGATTGAGTAGCAGACAGACAGACAGACAGACAGACAGACAGAGTTACTTTCGCATTTATAATATTAGTATGGATGTATTAAATACTGGTTAAATCTGTCAGAGTCACAGTTTACTCTTCACAGGGGGAATAATCAAACACATTTACCTCAACATGCATAATAATAAGTATGTTACTGAATGCAAGAATGTGAGTGACATGTAAACTGACTCCTATAAATTAAAAACCTCAAGTTTGTCTGTACCATTATTATAAATCTGTGTATATTATAAAGAGGCAAGATTGGAATGTAAGTATGTTTGTAACCAGTTGACACAAAAATACAAGGCAATTTTAATTGTGAGAAAAAAATTAAGGCTCCCGCATGAAACTATAATAATATTTATCCTCCTGTGTGAATCTGGAAATGGGTCTCAGGTAGTAGTATAGAGAAATAGGTATGGTAAAAAGAAAAACTTGAAAATAATAATACCCATGTCATATTAGCACCGGACCTTAGTGATGAGTGACGTGACCTGCTTCTGTCAGTCCATCTGTCTAGTGTCAGTCTCGCTTGTTACTTCAAACACATTGTACAATGAGTGACACAAAAAAGACTGAGTGTTGTTTGTTCCCTTACAAATAGGGCACAGCTGCAACATATTTAGTGAACAATGTGCATGCAGCATGGTAAACTTAAGTGATGTCTAAATGAAGTAAACCTGAATCGTCCTCTGTCTCCATCGCCTTCTGCAGCGCTGTTGTCTACCACCAAGCTGCAACAGAACACAGTGCTGTCAATTCTGCCCACATCATCCTACTTACAACAAGTTGATGCCTGAAAAGGAAACCTTTTCGTAACTACGTTAAATAATATGCGACCTCGAGTATTTAGGCAGCGTCACGTGGTGGTTACAAGGTAAACCTCGAGGTAAAGGTCAGAGGACCTCGCAATATTTACTGTTGTTGAAACAGATTAGCCAAATAGAAACATGAACGAGTAACTCACATTCTGTCCCTGTCGGCGTCAGGCTGTCCGTCCATGGCGGTGGAGCGCCCCGCGCTAACGATCAGCTCTTGACTCCAGCTTACCAACACTCGCTACAACTTTCTCATGTATACATCGCCAACTGACACTGCACGTTTAATCATTCACTGTGTATTCTTCTATACGGTGTATTAAACGATTACAGAAACTATTTGTCTACAAAATTAACTCACGAAACATTAAAGTGGTTAATTTTTTACTATAAACTTACAGATGTTATTGACAAATTATGTTAGCAAACAGAATGTCAACACCGTCAAACATAGACAGCTGTCAGTTCAGGGATGTCAGTGAGACGCGTTATATTCACTAAATTTTAATTACTTAAGGCAGAACAAATTTACATTAATATTGGATAAATAATCGATGCAGATTATAAATATTAATTTATATTTTTGCTAGGAAAAATAAATATCGTTAATACCTATTCTCTTGCAGGGGGATTTGTCTGGCGGAAATAAACTGGAACTTCGTGGGACTGTCAGTAGTACGCCTAATAACGCATAGATGGCGCTTAAAAACTACGAAGTTGAAGATCGCTTTATTCTATTTTGCTTATTATTATTATGAGTGTGTAAAATATTATTAATACAACAAAATAATATAACTATTATTGAATGTAACTATTACTGTGTACTATTGTGAAATGTAATTAGTACAATCTAATTATGTGTTGTCTTATCGAGCTCATGGGGCTAAAATAGAAAGCAAGTGTCATTTTTATTTTCTAGCGACTCAAACCTCAATCATTTGAAATTTTAATTTAATTCCACCGCCTACTAATAGCTCTAACCTACCTAACCAAATATGTAACAAACCTTACACAATGTTCAGGCAGGTTTTAACTTAATTGTTGGTTTGTTTAGCTGCTACTTATTCAAAAGTGTGAATCCGGGAGCTTAGAGTTATAGATTACAATTAGGAATAGACAAGGAAGTCACTGACCTAGTATGTACAAGTTGAAAAAACATTTTTATTATCATGAAGAATGACAATTCGGGTGCGTAGGGCGCACACAGCGAAGACTTATAGACTCGTAGGGTGCAAAGGGTGGCGCAGGTACTAACGAGTGATGTTGCATAATATTAGATCGACGTTATCATTATGTGAGAGCGCTTTGGAGATGCTGTGCAGCCGCGCTGTACCGGAGAGACGGGAGAGAGCCCCCGGCGAGCAGTGGGGTGAGGCGAGTGCAGGCGCGGCGGGCGAAACGGCGCGGTGCAAGGCCACGCGGGGGGCGCATCGATCCGAGAACAGCTGTGCCAGCACCGCGCCGGCCGGCATTTTGCATAGCGCAACTATCATCTTATTTATATCTCATCTAGATAATACTGCTGTTAGTAAGCTTCAGGGGAAGCGGTCAGGCAAATGTCCTTCTTTGATTTTGTCAGAATCGTATTTGTTGGTTTGATTGTTACATTTTTGTTGATGAACAAAGAGTGTCAAAGAGTGCACGATAGGCGTGGCTTCTTGCGGTTACAGAGAGCGAGACGACATGAGTCGGCTAGAGCCCCGGGTGCGACGGGGGCAGGTTTATGGGCTGCGGGGAGAGGCGGGGAGTAGCGAGTCTCCACTCCAGCTGATTTTGACTGTTGCTAAGCGGCCGGCGGGTGCGGTCGAACTGGGGGTGAGGGCAAGGAGTAAGCTTCATTAAAAACCGAGAGGTGTGGAAGTTGCAACGATATGAATAATTATGTACCTGTGCTAGAACACCGAAGATGTGATTGTGGACTTGGACTTGGTCCATAAGGTGCTGCTCTTTACGTAGCACCCACACGTGACTGCAACTACGTTGATTCTCTCAAACATTCCTTAACCTATGGCGAAGTTCAAAAACTAAGAAAGTCTAAAGTAGTGCGTAAGTAGGCATCAGTACCAACAAACTGGCAGCGGGAATAAACGTTCCTTCCTTGAGCGAGAGAACTTAATTCTTGAAGTCGAAGACGTAAAGAAATTATATATCGTGTAGCACTGGTTCGACTAAACATCTTCGTGGAGGGACTAAACATCTCTGTACTGCATGTTTTGCACTCGCCTGTCATCTTCGGTCTGGCACGTAAGCGTGGCAAGACCTTCATCATCAGTCGTAGCAAGCAATATTGTTGTTATCATCGAACAGTTGTTTTAATGGTTTGGGCTGGTTATTGATATTATAATCATAAATATATAACACAGTGGGAGAGTGGCCGCGGGTAAACAGGACAAAGGTATGGGGTAAGAGACGTAAGTAATAACAAACGTGGCTATAAATATTACGATGATAGTCGGTCGGCGGCTGCGGCGCGCGGATATGAAACTTCCTTCCGAAGCTGCGAACCTTTATTTATTTGGACAACACAACACTGTCTGTGCGAGCACAGCGCGCCTCCCGGCACCGCCTGCCGCCGCCTGTCGCAGGTCGCTTCATGGGGTCGGTCGGAGGCTTGCGAAGTCTGTTTATACTTACAGAATTTTTTTGTCTACTACCTGCATAATATCTGCCTGTGCCTAGGAACTAGATATTACGAAAATGTATATGCGAATAGAGAGACGTAATATCTAGTTATAAGTAGGTAACTAGGTCGGTTTTACGAATTATTTTTGGGTTATTAAGTGCTATTAGCGCTTTTCCCTCACCGTGTGCCACCAGTGAGTGGGTTAGCGGATAATTAATCGATAGGCTCAAATCAACTATTATTTGTTTGTTAAAAGCTATAAAGGGCCAAATGCCTGAATCTCTCTCAATATCGGGAAACATATGTAGGTACCTACTATTATCTACCTGCCGCTATTAATATTAGGCATTCGCATTATAAGAAGAAACCTAGATGCTTGATGAAAAAATGCGCGTTGACTCGTGGTTAATATTGCAATGAGTAGTAAGAAATTGATGTGGTTTCGATCGATAGCAAATTGTTAATTGATGAACGTCATCGTGCGATAGAAGGGCTGGCGATAGCGGCGCGGCGGCGGCGAGTGCGAGTCACGTAAGAGCGGCGGCGGACGGGGCCGGGCGGCGCGGCCGGGCGGAGCGGCGCGGCGGCAGCGGCAGCGCGGCCCCCCGCGCGGGCCCGCGCGCCGCCGGCCGCGCTCAGTGTGCCGCGCGAGCCCGCCGCCGCCGCCGCACCGCCCGCGCCGAGCCCGCCGCCATGGAGCACTTCATCGAGACCGTGCGCAAGTACCCGTGCCTCTGGAACACCACCGCCATCGAGTACCGCGACCAGGAGCTCAAGGACGCCGCCTGGGCCGAGGTCATGAAGGAGACCGACCTATCGTCAGGTGACCACCCCGCCCCCCTCACACACACACACACACACACACATACACACGTACACGCGTCGACGCACACACGCGCACGTCGCGCCTCTATTGTTGCCATATAAAGGCGCATAAAGAAAAGTAGCTCGGCGCGCAGTGAGTGCGATATCGAGGTGCTCGCTGAGGGGCTCCGAGCCGCCGCGCGCCGCGCGCCGCCCGGCGCCGCCCGGGGCTGCACTGGCGCCACCTGCCTGCCACCACTGCGCTGTGCTTACCAGCTCTTGTATGTGGCTAATGGGACTGACCGATACGAGTTCAATACTTTGTTGCTAATATGAATACCCACATTACTTATTATCATTGTCTTATAAATCAAAGTCAAGCTAAAACGAAAGATGAGCCAAGCGTAGACGTTCTCAAAAAAAATATTTAAATAGAAAACTTCGTCATGAATTTTATACAATTCACTATTCAGCCTTAAAAGAAATATAAATCAGCACCTTGTAATAATTTTTCAAGTACTATGTACGGTAGCATTGTTGAGTTACAAATCATAAAAAAAAATAAAATAAGCAAAGTGAACATTTCTAATTGAACATTAATTTTACTTGAAAAATTATTTAGTACAAGGCGGTGATTAACATATATTTTTGAAAATGTATCATTTAAATACATTTTTAAAGAACCACTATACCTGGGACTATTTATGTATCGTTTTTGGTTTGTTGTCGATTAATGGGACATCCTAAACAAAAACTTAAATGAGTAGGTATGTAGTGGGAGTCCACAGATGATGCCGGCGCGGGAGCACGATGAGCCGTTAGGGTAGGTCAGTGCTTGTAGCAATACTAACTGGTATTTTATATACGAAAGTATACAGGTATATTCGTTAGTACAAGTCTCACGAATATTACTGCTACTACTACCGAATCTAAAGTAAAAATGAGGAAACTTTAAATTGTAATCATGCTAGTGGTACTTAATTTTGTAAAAAACTGTACCCAGGTATCTAATAGAATAATTTAAATGGCATTCAATTGTTTACTGAAAACATTCCTCCTTGATATGCTTACTACTCCTACTTTACATTTAGCTTTTTTAAGCACAGCTTCGTCTGCGAGGGCTCTTCTTGCGAAACAGTGTCATAAACCGATTAGGAGGTATGTAATATATACAGCCCATTGGCATATTTTCTCTTGATTACACAATATTAACAGTAAGTAGTCGTCAGGTATGAAGTAACGAGGGAGTAAGATATAACAACTGTAGGTAATCGAACTGAGATAAATGGAGGAAATGTCTAACAATGAGCATAGGTACTAGACTGTGCTAGCGCCTAGCGATAGATACACGGCCGTGCGTGGCGCGTGGCGGTGTGCTACATGTTGTCTGATGTTGAGTTGTTTGTTGCAGTCAAAGAGGTCAAGTTGAAGTGGAAGAAGCTGCGTGACAGCTACCGCGACGCGCTCAAGCGTCAGAGCGACATGCAGGCCAAGGAGCCCGGCAACCCCGCCAAGAAGAACTACCCGTGGAAGTACACGGGCCTCATGCAGTTCCTGCAGCCCTACATGAGCAACCGCAAGAAGCCGGCCGGCTCGCCGCCGTACCCCGCGGCCGCCGCGCCCGACGCCGCGCCGCTGGCCGCGCACAACGGCCTCGAGCACCACTCCTCCGACGAGTCGGACAGCGACGCCGACTCCTCGCCCAAGCGCAAGGGCTGCGAGCAGCTCACCGTCATCGACCGCAAGCTCGACTACCTGTGCAAGGCGAGCGCCGGCGCCAAGCGCCACTGCGCCGAGCGCGAGCGCGAGCGCGAGCCGCCCTACGAGCGCAAGCGCGAGGCGCCGCCGCCGCCGCAGCCCGACCCGCTCGACATCTTCTTCAACAGCATGTGTCAGTCCACCAAGCGCTTCCCCTTCCCCACGCAGATCAAGATCAAGCGCACGCTGTTCAACGCCGTCATCGAGGCGGAGGAGGCGCTCATCGCCGAGCAGCAGAGCTACGCCAGCCTGTGGGCGCAGGAGGCGGGCTCCTCGTCCAGCAGCGACGCGCCCGACCCCGACGACGACAAGGACGGCGCCTCCTGAGCGCGCCGCCGCCGCGCGCGCCTCTACCGCGCGTGGCTGCGCTACGCGACGCTCTACCAGCACCACCAGCAGTACCAGCACCAGCAGTACCAGCACCAGCAGTACTACCAACACCAGGAGCGCACGCTCTACGCCACTGACGACCAGTGACGATCAGTGCATGCATCCGGTGCTGACACCATATTCACGCACTCGTAGCGCATCTAGTTGCTATCATTATCTCATTAGAAAAAAAGACTGAATTATGATTAGTAAGTTAATAAATAATGCGGAATAAACACTTGTATGAATAGCTGTGGACGTATGAGTGTGATATAGAACGTAGCACTTAGCTGTCACAGATGACGAAGCTCTGTGCGTCAAGTGCTGCGCCCAGGAATTTATACGTATTAGACGAGTAACAACATACAAAACAGAATACAGGAAGTTCATTACAGTCTTCTGTTTTGTATGAGTAACACTGTGTATAGATATTACTAAGATACTTATTTTGTAATAGATGCAAACAAGGATCTCTAAAATAATAAAGGTTTTTATAAGTGCGTTGTTTGTTCATTTCGACGGGGTTATCCTGCTCCTATCGTTCACAGGTACTTAAGTATAAATACTGCTATCTAGTGGTACCGGGACTGACCGGGAAGCCCTAACGCTATCAGATATGAATGTTTAAAGCTGGCCGCTTCAATGAACATTAACTCTATTAACCAAAAGTAACTTCAAACCTGCTCCTTGTATAAAACATAAAATATGAATGGGTAAGTGAGTAAATCAATGATACAACATATGTGCTTGAATGTTGATGTAACTTACAAGCGGAATACGAGGAAGAACAAACCATACGGGTTCGGTAATGTATCCGTGACACACAATACGTGGGGTCAGTCGGCTGCAGCACAGTGAGCAGAGTCACCAGTAGTCACCAGTAGTCACCAGTAGTCACCAATAGTCACCAGTAGTCACCAGTAGTCACCAGTAGTCACCAGTAGTCACCAGTAGTCACCAGTAGTCACCAGTAGTCACCAGTAGTCACCAGTAGTCACCAGTAGTCAGCAGTAGTCAGCAGTAGTCACCAGTAGTCACCAGTAGTCAGCACTCACAGCGTTGTGTGCTTGTCTCGGCGCTGCTTGTTGAACCATAGCGACGCCGCAGTTTTATATGTCAAGCTTGCAAGGAACTTTTAAAACGTTACTGTCTCTCTACAAAAAAGATCCTTAGGAGTATTTCCAAGTCGGCATATGGCAGGTAAGTAAGTCAAATATTTAGGTAAATGAACATAGCGGGAACAGTAAACAAATCCGTAGTCGGCGGCGGCGCAGGTAGCGGCATCCGGCGCCGATCAGCTGAGTGTGGCGGCGCCGGGTGATGCCACATGTCTCGTTAACGCGTTCCCGGAACACTACAGCTGTTTTCTGTCAGAGGAAGCACATGTGAGCGGTGACATGCACGAGCCTGCTCGACGCACGTACTGCACGTCTCGTAACACCTCCGACTGCCTCCGAGCCCATTTTACGCGTTTCGCAGAAAACGACAGGCCCTTCTCCTGTTCCTTCCGATTTTTTTCATTAAAGCTAAGAGCTCCGACAATTTACTAGTGACGCGTTGTGTGGTGATTCTTTTAACATCTTAAGTTCTACGTCAGCCAAGAGAGTACATAATTATATCTTATGTACTCATCACATGCTAGTACCGTCTACCACCTAAAACTTCATTGATCATTCATCGTATGGTTTGTGGTCAACCTAGTATCATAGTTGTTTAAATCATTTCACGAGGTATCGGGCTCGATTTTTAGGTCGACAGTGTTATCTGTCTTTTCCCAATTGATATTAAATTATTCTCAATCACGCACAATAACGTGCGCGTGCCCGGTCCAGCCCGGTGTAAGACAATAGGCTTACCGCGTATTACTTGGGGGACTAACATCGTAAACTGCGACACGCCGCCGGTCTATTACATGTAGCTCTGGTCCTATACCGACATTTACGGATATAACAGGCCTCATGTACCTATACAAATAAATAATATAATAGATGTAAATATATTATTTACCTAACAGCACTATTCCCATTCAATACCGGTATTTTTTTTTAAAGATAAATCTCCCACTATCAATTATTGCTCTCATGTCGTGGGGACTTTAACAAATATGCAAACAACGGACACAAAGTAAAGTGCAACCAGACGCGAATCGAACTCACGACTTCCCGACGCAATGGTATCAAGGCATGGCGACTTAAACCATTCCGCCACGGAGGCTTTGATTTCATTTCAATCCAATATTCAGTTGCATTGCGATGAAGACGTCTAACATTGTATTCTGATCTTACCGTTACACGTGACGGTGTGTGCCGGCGGGGTGCGCTCGTAAAAATGATGCCAATTTACGATAAAAAACTGATTCGCTCATTCCGCCAGGAATCATACGATCCCGGGTTGATGTAAGTTTTACTGTCTCCGACGCGTCGCTGCGTCTCTGCCTCGCCTCGTCTCGCTCCCGACCTCCCCGTTTAATATAAGTGTCAATTTATCGCACAACTTTGTGGATCGCTCTAAAGATAAGAGCTTTAAAAAGTGCCGTAAAATGTTGCTCTACGTCATAATTAATTTTTAAAGTTAGCGCTCTATGCTCCGTGTGCCAAGAAGTTCATTACCATCGTTCATTCATATTATTATTTAATTACAAAAAAAATATCAACCAACATTACATTAACTCTTAAACCCCGCCACATTATATTAGAGTCTCATCTCCGAGTTCAAGAGAAAACGAAGACTTCCTGCATCTCATAACTAAACACAGGACGCGCCGACGCGACACATCGCCGCTATCAACGCAAGAGATGCGACGACGCGTCCTCGGCGCGACTCTACATTCGAAGCGCTAGCAAAAATAAAGCAGCTGACACATTACAGCGCTCGAGTGGAATTCAAATCGATAGCGTTAAACGTGTTTATGAGAGCGGGCGGCGCGAGGCGTCCTGTGGGGCAGCCGGCGAGCCGGGGCCGGCGGCGCGCGCCACGCCGCGCCACAGTGCGCCCCGAGCCTCCAGCGAACAAGGGCCGCCGCGCCCGCACTACATTCTCTCTGGATTCTTTTACCTGCACCGACTTCACGACCCGCTATAAGTAAGTAGCTTTTCAATTTTATCTTTTGCATTTTTTCATAAATTTCTTCGTATTGCTTATTTTAGTACTCAGTACACTGTGTATAAACAAATAAAACAATGCTATGGGGCGTCGTTACTCGCGTTCATTCGAGAGCGCATCGTTTATGAATAAAAAACGTTTGCGGAGCGCGCGCGAGTGACGCGCCGCGCGACGCCGGGCCTCGAGGTCAGCGGGAGTGCGTTTGTAATAATGGAATTATGTTTGCCGCCAGATATGATGGAGAAGCCGAAACGGCCGATGTCGGCCTACTTGCTGTGGCTGAATAGCACGCGCGCTCAGATCAAGGCGGACCATCCGGGCCTCAAGGTGACGGAGGTGGCGAAGAAGGCGGGCGAGCTGTGGCGCGCCATGGAGGACAAGAGCACGTGGGAGCAGCGCGCCGCCGAGGCCAAGGAGCAGTACACGCAGGACCTGGAGGCGTTCAACGCCACCGAGCCGCTCGCCAAGCGCGGCGTGAAGCGCGGGGGCAAGCCGCGCGCGCCGGCGCAGCCCAAGCCCAAGAAGGAGCGCGCCAAGCCCAAGAAGCCAGAGTCGGAGGACGAGGCCGACGACGACGGGCTGGACGACGACGAGCCCGGCGACAGCGAGTGAAGCGCCCGCCGCCTGCGTTCCGCCGGTCCGCGCCCTGCGCCCACGCACTCGAACATTGCATTAGTTTAGTGACCGCCGAGTGACCGCCCAGTGACCGCGCAGTGACCGCGCGCTCGACGAGAGAACTCTCCTTAGTATAAGTGTAATGATGTGACGTCTGCGGTAGCTGTAGTTATTCATTTTATTCGTAGTATCGTATGAACGAGTAGCTATGTAAATGTGATTTAATGTTCCATTCACATTGCAATTGTTTTAAATTTCTTTAAGTACATCCAATTCGTTGGATTCTCCTTCGGAAATACTTCCAGAAACCTTCCCTTTGGTTGTCATCTGAAAGAATAAAATTGTATTAAATAGATCTCACGACATTGTAAATAATAATAATGATATGATTGCATTTGTAAGTAGTACGAGTGTACGATGTGGTACGAATATATTGATTTAAGTGAATAACAATAGTTTCTGTTCCGCCATTATAATCCCAGTGCCATTGAAATACTTCACACGAGAAAGTAAAAAACTGTAGCGCTGAATGAAAGCTGTGCGCTATAATTATGAGGGGTGAAATGTATGAAGGGTGATCGCAGGGTTGCCAACTGTGAGGCACGCTTTACTAAAACTTATTTATTCAACAGGAAAATAATAAGACCCCAAAATGTGAAATAGCGGCTGGTTTCAAGTGAGGAAGGATGGGTAACACGGAGCAACACCAGATAGAGCGGCAGACGATGCTCCACAGTACACAATGTTCGCACGACCGACCATTTCATTACCTCCTTCAGTCGCTATCATAATTATTGAATAATCGCGTTACTGCGTACATACTGTACATAATAAAATTTGCGGCTCCTGTGCGTCTCGAGTTCGGATCTGGGGTAGGACCAAAAAGTAATTTGTTAGATTTCTTTAAAAAACATTGTCCCTGAATACCCGGAGTCACGAGGTTGAGACTGCAGGCCTCTGTGCCTCGGAGTGGGGAGCCCGTGAAGTCGTCTGCCTTGCCTTTAACTACTGGTCCGATATGAAAAAATCTTTCAGTGTTAGATAGTCCATTTATCGAGGAAGGCTATACGCTATAAATCGTCACGCTTCGACCAATAGGAACAGAGTACCAGTATTTTTTTTTACAAAAACTGGGAAAATTAGGACCCATTCTCTCTTATCGTGACGCAAGCCAAGTTGCGCGGGTCAGCTAGTGTAAAGTTATAGACTATATTATTATATGATTTGCAATTTAGGACAGAATTTTCATACATAATCCCCTATTTTATTTCCTTGGGGATAAAGTAAAATTTATCAAAATCCTATCTCAGCGGATGCCTTCGTCATAACATGTACCTGCATGCCAAGGTTGGGTCGATCCGTCCAGTGGTTTGTGCATTGATAGATCACTATGTCAGTCAGTCACCTTTGAGCTATATATTTATATTTAGATTAGATTAATTGATGAAATATTATTTGCAAGAGCTTTATAAATAAATAAGTATAAGTATCGTCACCGTATCTTTATTTACAAGCAAACCAGGGTACATGAAGTATATCGTAGTACAGCTAGGTGACGCGCGGGTACATACAGTTAACCACGGTGCACCTACGTACGTGAACGTTGGTATGTTGGTGGTGTTCCAATGCACCGATTTTATTACATAATATATCATGAATAATAATATATCTTGAATTAACTACAAAGACATGATACAATTTTTTCGTGCTATGAATCTTATGAGCGCCATATTAATCAACACTCAAAATATGATTTGATAAAACGAGTCGGTCGACAACCCTAAATAATAGTTGGGAGCGTTGCAGCGCAGCAGCGTGAGGGGTGCGGGCCGGGGGTCGCAGGCTCGCGGGGAGGGGAGGGGGGGTGCTCTTGAAAGTTAGGGGTCGCTTGGTTGTCGATGATCTGTTGCGTCACCCCGTCACATCATCTCATCTACACGACAATGCACACACAGCACGGCGCGGCGGCGACGAGTCACGACTCAGATATCAAATCAAATAAGTTTTGACATTATTTCACGTCAGACATTCTACTTATGCTCGTATAAATGCGAAGTTTGTCAATATGTACCTATGTTTGTTTGTTATTTGTTACGTAAAAATTCTCGCTATCGACTCAGATCCTCTGATAGACTTGTGGTTAATGGTACAATAATAATGGTAGGAGAGAGCCATAGAGTACTTATTATTCTGTGGCCATAGTAGCGTGTGATGTAGTCTCATGTATCGGCTGATTACTTGATAACTGATAACACTCGGCGCGGCGAATAAACGTGACGCTACGTTCAATGTTTGCCTCAGTCAGCCTCACCGCCTCACCGCCTCACCGCCTCAAGATGAAGACAAACCAAATTGCCATAGGTACATTGTTTATAGCTTTATGCAACTGTCTAGGCAGCGTATGCAAATATTTCTATTTTTAAGGGGCAGAATTGTTCGACTTGCTTGACAAATATATATTATAATATAATATAAGCTTGGTCAATATGCATGACATAAAGATAATGTATAGACTTTAGCACTGAGGGATAATGCAGAGAGCTACATGTAAGTGAAAGAATTTTCAAAATCGGTTTAAAATAGTATTTTGAGAGATTACCCCCTACATACAAACTTATTTACTTATTGCGTCGAGGTGACCGCTTTAACCACTGCGGCAAACGTGCAATAGAAAAATCTATATATTACAGTCATGTTAAGCAAAAGTAGAACATGTAAAAGTAAACATGTTCTACGACAACAAACGTGGTTGTCTATGTCAGTCTATGTGACTATGTGTCATGTCTCTTCACATCTATTAGGTACTTCAAATAATTAAATAACATTCTTTTATTTTGAAAAAATAAAGAATTAATTTTGATAAAAATAAGTAGGTAAGCAGGTATTTAAGCAATTTTTAAGACTAAAACGGAACGTTACCAACTGCCGGTTTGGCAACTTTATTTATTGTAGGGTTGCCATCCGTCCGGGTTTCCCCGGATTTGTCCTAGTTTAGAGGGCATCCGGGGAGCGTCCGGGGAAGATTTGATTTGTAGACTGGGTTTTAAAAAAAATATAAATAAAATAAATTGGGCCGCCTGCGAGACACGCACTATGCTCGCACACCACGATCAACCGACGAACCAAGTATATTCACCGTTCCCCCACTCCTCCCGTCGCGGTTGCTCTTCTTGTTGATGTGTCCGGCTTTCGGACTCTAAATTCCGGGGTTTCACGCGTCTTGTCCGGTTTTCCACATTTTAGAGATGGCAACCCTAATTTATTGACTTTATTGATGCGTCGTCATGGCAACGCGTCGTGATTGTTTACTTGTTTGTTAGTTTTTCACGTTTACAAGTATTAATGGTGTTTGCGAAAATTACATGTTATTATTGTTTTACTTTTGTTATTGCAGTTTCTGTTCAGTTGTTATAAATTCAATATATTCAGCGTAAACGTCGAAAGATAATACAGAGCAAAAGTCAGTGTCCATTCCGTCTTGATTAGCACAAGTTATTGTTCGAGTATTGTCTAAAACGTATTGTTTATTAGGTATGTATGAAATAGAATGAATAGTGAATGTGTATGAACGAGTTGGTACGTTGAGTGAGTGTGACGGTGCCGTGGTGTGATTAGGTATAATCAGAGTGTAAATAGAATCTGCCGAAAATAAATCAAGTTTATAGAAAAACTAGTAGCGCACGTCCGAGCGCCGCCGCGCCGCCGGCCGCCGGCGAGTGGCGACGAGAATCGATAACCAGCGATGTGGAATTTATAAAAGCAACCACGGCCGCCGCCCCCCGCGCCACGGCCCGCGCCCCTCGCCTGCCGAGCGTCTGCGCTCTTGCTTTTTCACGTGTTTTCGTGTTTGTGCCGGTCGCTCCTTATCTGTGGCGCGGCGTGCGAGCGAGACGGCACGCTTGCGAGCTTGCTTCTCGCTGCGCGTGTGTGTCTGGCGCTGTGCGCGTCGTCGTGTTTGCGGCGCGCGCCCGCCGCGGGGTGACGTGTACTCCTCGGATACTCGTGTTCGTTCGCGATCCACGCTACTTCGTGCTAGTTTCGCGCGAGTTCAATGTCAACGACCGGCCGGTGATCAGCGCGGCACACTGATGGCGAGCAAGCGCAAGCAGGCCATGCCGGGCGCGCTGAAGCTGAAGGTGATCAACGAGGCGAAGGCGGGGGACGCGTGGGACGTGGGCCGGATGGTGGACTCGGGGCAGGCGGACGACCGGCGCATGATCCGGCTGGTGCGCGAGCGGCCCATTCTGTACGCGCGCAACAACATGCCCGTCGCCTCCTACTACACGCAGGTCAAGGAGAATTGGCTGCAGGTCGCGCGGGAGATGCGCTGGACCGGTACGTCTCACACGCATGACGCACCCACACCGCTCACACACACACACACACACACACACTTGTCTTGCTCGTCACTATGTTTATTTGTTTGTGCTTTTACTCAACAAACAAACAGTCACCATTGTGACACGTCGTTGGGCATCTATCAGCTGTCACTACTTGTTTTATTTTAAGAAACGACTCTATGTATGTGAACATAAGGTATAAATTAGTCCACGTCGTCAAAACAGTGGTTTGTTAGTGTCAGCGTAGGCGGCAAATAGGTATGCTAAGTTGATAATATTGATAATGATGCACATTACAAACGAGTGAGTGAATGGTGGTGAATGTGATGTGACGACACACTCGTACACACGATACACTTCATACTTACATCTCGACTGACTGCTCGCTGTCGGTATAGATATAGAGTAACAGTTGAGGTTACCTTAGCTAACAGGCTAGACGTGTGTTACAGAGCAATTAACTGATGATGGTTTTAAAACTACAATAACATTGACTTTATGTACAGAACAAACTAAATCACATTTTTTTTATAAATGTTTTTAGTTGGTCGTGGTATTTTTATCTATACTAATCTATACTTCTATACTAATATTATAAAGCTGAAGAGTTTGTTTGTTTGTTTGAACGCGCTAATCTCAGGAACTATTGATCTGATTTGAAAAATTATTTCAGTGTAACATAGCCTATTTATTTAGGAAGGCTATAGGCTACATATCATCACGCTACGACCAATAGGAGCAGATTAATAATAAAAAATGTTACAAAAACGGGGAAAATTTTGAACCATTCTCTCTTATGTGACGCAAGCGATAATATAATATAATATAATAGGTATAGTAGCGCAATTATCTACAGTCGTACTGTCTAGTAACGAGAGTTTGACTCAGAAGAAAATCTCAGAAAAGACTTTTTGGCCCGACCCAGGATTTGAACCCGAGACCTCTCGCACCGCAGTCGCATATACTACCGACCGCGCCACAGAGGCCACTCACTGCCAAAATATGTAGTTCTTACGGAGCCCGGGAGAGGCGCTTAACAGATTTTCGTGTAAAATTCATCGATAGCCGGTTGTCGGTGGTCGATAGTAGTAGAGAATCGAGCTACTGTCACTTGATATTAAGAATAATAGTATTGTAGGATTCATTTAGAAATGCCTGGGCGCTTCACGTTAATTTTAAACAAAGATAAGGCACATCTAGTGACGATTTCCTTTTTTGTGTCAGTAATAGTAAATACCTATTGTAATAGTAGGTATATGTATTTACCATACTTACGAAACAGAGATATGTGGTGAGATGTAGATAGAAGACTCGTATGAGAAGTGTGAATAGCTTATATTATAATGTATGTTTAATGTTGTGTTGTTCAGTGGCGGACGTGCGGCGCAAGTGGTCGCACATCCGCAACTCGTACTCGCGGCACCTGCGCAACGAGCTGTACGGCGTGCGCACCGGCCGCGGCCGCATGGTCTCCAAGTGGTACCTAGCCGACGAGCTGGACTTCCTGCGCGAGCACATGGCCACCGACACGTCAGTATACCTACTTACACTATACCGCATACACTAGTATACCGCACACGGCACACGTGATCCATCATCACTGAGGCATAACTGGCATAACCATCATTAGAACTGATTCCAAACATTCGAACATAGATTCACAAAAGAAAAGGAAACCTTATTATAATAAGTTATGGTTTCAGTTCATTTTGTGAGAATATACCACTTAATTCTTTAAGTATTTGCAAGTGTAAGATAAAACCTACAAAGCTCAGTTGATTGTTATCGTATCGTATATTGTATGTATATGTATGTGGCAGCAGGCGGCCGACGCGGTTCGCGTACACGCCGCTGTACCTGGACCTGAAGCCGCCGGCGGAGGCGCCGCCCGTGGTGATGGAGCCGGCGGTGCTGAAGACGCTGCTGCCGCGGCCGTGGTACGACGCGCTCACCACGCCGCCCGAGCCGGCGCCCGAGCCGCGCGAGCCCTCCGCCGAGCGCGCCAGCTCCGCCTCCTTCGAGCCCGACGAGAACGACGCCTACTTCCAGTTCTTCCGCGGCATCCACAACGACTACCAGGAGTTGCCGCCCAGGAAGCAGCGCTTGTTCCGGCGCGAGTGCCTCGGCTTCCTGCACCGCCTGCTGGACGACGAGGACGGCGCGCTCGACCTCAGCCGCGCCGCCGACCTCCTCGACGACCAGGACTCCAAGCTGTCCATCCTCGACGACCTGCAGGTGGAGGACCACGACGTGGCGGAACGACTGTGCAATGAGCGAGTAACCGTCGAAGTAAACCTCACCAATCCCACTAATCCCACTAGTCCCACCAGTCCCGCCGCGTCCACGGAAGGTGACTAGACGCCACTAGACGGGACGAGCGCACGTGCGCGCTGACTGAAGTTCCTACTAGTTGCTAGTGTACAGTGTACAGTAGCGTAGTGATCTAGTGATCGTTCATGCGTCGAGGTACAAGGTTGTGCTCCTGAATATAGCGTTATATGTTAAATATTGTAAATAATACATATTACTATAGGTATTAATACACTAAGTGTTAACTAAGATCTCTGACTACGCTGCTTTGTTTCATTTCTTTTACCGGTGACAATGTAATGTTTTAACATTATTATTTAAATTAAAATGCTCCAAATGATTTCGTTGATGTACTAAGAGTGAAAGATGAACCAAATTTTAAAGGATCCCCGTCAGTGTGTGGCGACGGGCGATACTCTCAGAACTGTCACTTTCAATGTGTGAACTGTAAACTCCATGTTGTTGAGTGTCAGCGCCGCCGCCGGCGCGACACTGCGGACTATGTTGCATTTCTCTACAAGCGGGACTTACATTTATTTATCGGATTTTAATTAAGGTTGCGTACTAGGTGTGTATAATGTACTTACATATATCAAAATCTTAAAAGTTGTACTGGTGTTATGTTTGTTTCGAGTTGGCGAGTGTCTCTCGTGACACCATCGTAAGTGGTGTAAAGGGAACAAGTAAAATGGAGGCAACTTTTTCTAATTTTGGAATAAATCCACAGTCGGCGGCGCGTTGCGCAACAAAGAAACGCAAATTGGTCGCCCCCCCCCCTCGCCCAGCGCCGGTCCATAGTTGGGATAAATTGAAACGTGACGTCATTTGGCCTGTTTAAAGAATCTATTGTCGGGCGGACCTTTTTGTCCCTCGGGAGGACCAAACTCACTTATTCTGAGGAAATACCTACTCGCTTACCATACTCGAGCTCACCTAATGGACCCAGACACAAATATCGACGTTATCGACTGGTGAATAAGGTATATTTTTATTTGTGCGTTATTAAACGATAATAATGTCCTTCGGGTCGGCGGGGAGCGGCGCGCGGGGGGACTCAGAGTACCCGATAAATCAAATAGAAGCCTTCCCAATACTATGTTTAAATGAGACGACAGACTGAATTTGCATGTTTGTGTGTGTGTGTGTGCGTGTGACCACTCACACACGTGTCGTACAGCGTGAGTGTCAAGTGTGAGAGGTATTATAATAATATGTAAGTGTTGTTGTCACCGCCGCCGCGCCGCTCCAGGTGCTCGCTTACTGTGCACTGTGTTAACTGTCATGCCTTGATCACACCTACCGAGTGGTCGGGCGAGACAGTATAATGATACTAGGCCGAGAGAGTTGGCTGAGCGAGTAGGTGTTTACACGTATTTTAAGAACTTTGCGTCGATTAGGCAGTCAGTTCAGTTTCAGCATAGGAGATGGATCAAAAAACGGTAATTAAAAAGTGCACAATGCTGCTCATACCGCTCCTAGCACAAGAACGAGTGACGTCAAAGGGCCGACGCCGAATGCATGTTTATACCTGCCGAGTGGGATGGCGAGACAGTGCGGGGAAGCGCGGGGGCGGATACTCGGCCTAGCAAATAGAACAGGGGTCGAGTAGCTGTCTCGCCAAATAACTCGGCCGAGAGCTCGGCCATGCACTCGTCGTAGTGTTAATACACACCGAGTACTCGGCCGAGCGCACTGTCTCGCCCGACCACTCGGTAGGTGTGATCAAGGCATCAGTGTCATTATGTTGAGGGAGAGTGAGCGAGCTGCACTCTTCACCTACGTGGCGTCCTGTTATCACCTAATCACGTCGAGTATGTGTGACACACTAACACACTAAGATAACTTATACATAATACTGTATCATTTATTCAGTTTTACAACTACAATCTTGAATGAACTCAATTCTTTACTACTATCGACTACCGACAAACCACTTGTCATCGAGAAATTTTGTGTGAAAATCTGATCAGCGCCTGTAATGCGCATCGTAGGAACTATTTTTGGCAGTACATTTGAAATGTCAAATTCTAGATACTCGATTGTATTGATTGTAGCGAATCGTGCTACTGATGCTTGAACTTACATCACCTAACACATTAGAGTGACAATAGCTCAGTGGTCACCATCAGACTTGTGTTTGAAGTGTCATAGGTTTCAATCTCACTCATGGAACTACCGAGATGAAACTACATGCCCACAGCCCATCACGCATGCTCTACGTTAGCTGGAGCAGTTACCAGGCATTGTAAGTAATAACGTCAGGATAATGTTGTAACTGTTGTGCTACAACTTTATATCATGCACACGTTAGCCTTGTTTAGTCACCTTTTAGAAAGAAAAGTTGAAGAACCATTTACACAGGAAAATCAGAGGACACTCGGGTGCTGCAGCCGCTATTCGCTAACCAGTAATAGTAAGTAGCGGGAACCTCCGCGATACACAATGTCGCGATACTTGAACAGAGACACGGAGACAGTGACAGGCGAGTCCGGGTGACACGGAGCATGTGTTAAGTGATTGTCGACGACACTGCGCCGTCAACGAACGACCACCATAGACGATGACGTCATCATACATCTATACACTCGTTACACATGTTGATACGTCATACATTTGCCATTCGCCTAGCGACAATAATAAATATCATTGGACAACTGACACACGGTCATTTGATTCCAAACTAAGCAGAGCTTGTACTATGGTAACCAAATAACTGATAGACATACTTATATACCTACTTGTAAATACATACGTATATGGTTAAATTGACAATCAGGCTCAGAACAATAATCGTGCTCATCACACCAAGATTTGTCCCAGGTGGGATGCGAACCCACCATATGCAGCTCTACGGCTGACCACTTAAACTACTGCGCCAAACGCGAAGGTGATAGCCATATGTTATTTAAAATACTGAATTAACGCCTACTGACTCGTTTTGTTTGAGATATGAGATAGTTTTCACCGCACGTTACGAGCACCACAACAACTTGTACCTAAATATTAGTACATGAGTGTAATGAAACATGAGAGCCGGGACCCTCATCACGATAATTAGCGGCCAATTACATCAGCCGGGGAGTGCGGACCCACGTCAAGGCGTCAAGCGCGAGCGACGCGCACCTCCGGATCATCTTACCGCGCTATGAAGACAATATAATACATCTCTCGTGAGCTATTGTAACCTCATAATTAGTTTCACTACACAACACAGTGTACATATTATAGTATGATATCGCCGATCAATCATTATTGTTTCAACAATATCAAATTAATCAAAATTATACGGTAGAATATTTAGGCTCAAAACAAATAAGGACAATAAGCTACATTTTAAGTTCTAAAACATTTAGTCTACCTTATGTTTAGCGTGCAATAACTTCACTGTCAAACAAATTCGTGCATAAATGTACATATTTGAAGCAAAGTGACCACATCCGTGGTGTAACATTGTGTAGAGCATTATCATGTAGCGGTTACAAACGCATCTTGTTGACGATTCTATTGTAAGGCGAGAATTTTCATCAAATTAAAGCATTTTACGGATATCTTATTAGGCTTCATAATCCGTATCTAATCCGATTGTATGAAGTGACTTGAGATGAAGGTGTACTGCAACTTGACTTGTTCCCGAATGATGAGTAGAACACAAACCGTGGAATAGACGATAAGTAGAGTATTGTGATTACGACGAGGGCGTGTCTGTTGTGTTTGTTGTAAATTATTTATTTAGACATTCGTGAATCGTATCTACTCATGTTACCAACACAAACAGCAATGTTTGTTTTGGTATCATCTGACGACAACGATGAAGAACTCTTCGTCTCAGAAGACACTGCCAGCTTTGTTGTCGATTTAAACTAAGTATAGTCTTTTGATGCTCGGTTTACTTCAGGAGCGTTGTTCTGAGCATGGGCCACGTCATGTCTCACTCCGCAAGCCAGTGTAGCACGGGAACCATCGAATGCCCAGCGATTGCAAGGATGTTAACATTCAGCGTGTGCTAGTGTCTTTATAAACGCCTGACGGGTGAATACGCACACTCATTAAGTAGAATATGAGTATCCATCTGGTGGTACACGAGGAATAAGTATAAGTGGCAAGTGTACTCGAGGTCGTTAATGTTTTAACTGTTATTTACATGTCGCGTGTTGATGGTAACTCCATTACCGCGGGCCGCGGCGCGGGGTGCGCGGGGTGGTGCGTGTGGGGTGCGTGGGGTGTGCGCGCACCCCACGCACCCCACACGTAATGAATGCGGCCGCAGATGAGCGGTGACGGCGATTGTTTTACACCTGCCACTGATTTATCAGCCACCAGGCGCCATGTACAACACCACACACGAACATTATGTCACTGCCCAAATTAATTCATTTAATTTTACAATGACACCATTACAAACTTGTCCTTTAATACAGGTGAACCAAAGTGCTTTACCAACGCTAAATAAGGTTCACGAATACGCCGTCATGGCGTGGCTTACCAATAAAATTAATATGTCTCTAGTAGTCTCTACTGCAATTCTCAATGATATTTGATCATATCGTACAGTTTACATCAGCAAGTTCAGCAACTAAGGGACAGCAAATATGCAAGTGTAGTGAACGACCTACAAAAGTTATAACTGAACAAATTGGTATCAATGAAGTGCTCACAAATTCAGAACTCGTTTGAAAGTAGCGCCGTATCGATACAAACTTGAGGAGTTTCAATGTAGCTACTTATATAAAATTCATAAAGGAATAACTCCACTTATCAATTTGTGTGGAAGTTGGCTCCCCCTGGCGGCAGATAACGAGAACTTTCAATCGAGCGAAAAAACGCTTCAAAGTTTGTATTCACTTATGAATATTTAGGAGCGCACTTAGCGACGCGCCCGTCTTCACCCGTGCCCCGCGGTACATCGCGACATGTTGGAACAAGTGAGGGTACGTTACATGGAGCACACCAAGTACTCGCTCACTGTTTATAATTTGAGGTTACTTACACTTCTTTATATGAGTGCGTTGCTGTGTGCCGCCTCTGTGTTGTGCTGAGCAGTGCTTGCTGATAACCCTAAAGCTTAGTAGTTATAAACAGAACTATAGAATTGAAAGAATCATTATATTTTCACGGTAGTTCATCTCAGTTTAAACCAAATCAATTCAATTAACTAAATGAGTGTCAAAGTAAATAGCAAGTTATAGCCCCGTAAGTAAGTCAGGTGGTATATTTATGTTAGAAGTATAAAGTGATTTCATTAAGTAGATACATTGTTCTATCGACAGATAGTAGGCAGTGAGCGGGAGGACGGAGCTGTTATCTGCGTTACGAGTTACGAGTGAAGATAAGGGAGGAAGTTTTAATGAAGTGCGAGAGACCGCCCACCACGGCTCAGGGAGCAGCGCAGACTCCTTCTGAAAACCGGCTCAGTTCGCTGAAGTTGCTGAAATATGCTTCTAGTGTCAGGAGAGGAATAGACAGTAACGCAATTCTGTCGAGTATCGAGAGTTTGACATATAAAATGTACTGCCAAAAGAGTGCTTACGAAGCCCGGTGGCGGCGGCGCTAAACAGATTTTTGAGCAAAATTTCTCGATAGCTAGCCGGTTGTCGGTAGTCGATAGTATTAGAGAATCGAGCTACAGTAATGCTTATAAAGGCAGCCGATACCTGGTCAAAATTAAAGAATAGCCTGGCAGCAGACAATTGAACATCATACGGATGACGAACACTTCAATTGAGAGGTCTCTTGAACTAACATATCCTTACCTACCAGTATGTACCTACCTACTATGTACCGATACATGCCAGTACATAACAGTACTTGGTAAACAACATCAACAATTTATACCTAATTAATTCCAAGAAACAATTTGTAACTGCCGGCTTCCTGGAATATATCGCTTCAATAAGGATTCTCACGATACTTTTATATACCACGACTGTTGCTACCACACGATGTTGAGATAATGAGGGGCACACTTTGCGAGCTTTTACCTGTGACGTAGCAGTTCATATTCGAGCTTAGAACTATATAGAGTCTCTAGAGTAGTCTAGAGAGTAATAAGTATAATTAAATCACCACGTGCGTAGTGGTCATTTCGCAGTAATGAGTGTTGCTACGAATTGTTTCGCGTTTAGTTCATTGTAAGGTTGTCTTTTGTTTGTGTCTACTAAGAATATGGACCTTTTTAACATAACAAACATTGTATTTGAAATAGTTGTTTATTGCCTTTATCTCAATCGGTAAGTGTAAAGAGGTCCGTGGAAGTGGTGTTACGTCGGTATGGCAACAACAGTAGCTACTTGCCTAGGATATCGTATAACAGTATAACTAACACAACAGTAGCGGTAACAATCTGTGCGTAACACAGAGAATACCTACACTATGAGTTAGTAGTAGATAATATAATATGTAGATTAGTATTATTGTAGTTGTATAACTTGTTCGAAGTTGTGCACATGTTGACAGATGCCTTCAAACGATACAAGGCTATTGTCGACGAGAACAGTAGAGCGAAGCAAGGGGTGCGACGCGGTGCGGGAGGAGGGGGTGAAGAGGAAGAGCCAGTTATTTACGATTTTGTTTCATTTTCATTTTCAGCCGAGCGCTCCTTTAGGCTCTTTTGCTATACGCCGACTGCCCGTTTGAATGTGCCAGCGATGTAGACCGCAACTGGCATGTTAAGACTAGACAATAAAACTACGTAAATATAAAACGTACTTACTATGTAGCCTGCTTTGTGGTGAAATAACACAGCGGCGACATCATAAAACTATCGCTAAACCACTTTAACTTCTTATAATTCATGGAAGCGCGTCGCTGATACTACTGTATAGTGACAATGTATATCTTGCTCTATACAGAGACTGGATTGTAACACATCTGACTGATGACTTGGATATTCCTTGATGCTCTTTAATTTATGAAGTTTTTCGGGTAGGCACGTGCAAGTTTACTCGTACAAGTCGTGGGTGGCAAGTGACGGTCACACGACCATTTACGGCAGCGGCAGCGCAGCGGTGTGAACGAGGCTCGATGTTTGAGCGCACATTTGTGAACGAGCAGGTATTAAATCGATGACTTAATATCCCATTACGAAACACATGCGTGTTTTATTAATCATATTTTTGTTGGTTGAACTATCAAAATTGTTTAAGCTGCCGAAGTACTACCTACTTTGTCGTATTTTGATCAATAACGTCTCAAACTTGTTGTTTCGGATTTGTAGTGTACCCTTCGAGGCACTGAGATGCCCAGCGTGGTGGTATTAAAACTTTGTATCATATCGCTGTTCATACGGGTACATTGTACCAGTATACTGCTGTCGTGTACAGTCCAC
Organism: Anticarsia gemmatalis; assembly: GCF_050436995.1. Taxonomy (NCBI): domain Eukaryota; kingdom Metazoa; phylum Arthropoda; class Insecta; order Lepidoptera; family Erebidae; genus Anticarsia; species Anticarsia gemmatalis. Next base: position 12,586,196 of record NC_134760.1, on the reverse strand, counting down.
TGTTACCTTTCTTGTGCAATACAACGTGTCACTATCTAAGAAGGTTTTCTTGGAAGTAAAGGGGTGACTGCTTGACTAATAAGAATCGTCTGAAACTTTATACGACACTTTGGCTATTATCAAAGTTGATAAAGAACTGTTACGTAGATGTCTGGTGATATTTACAGAGAGGGTAGTACGGATGTGTTTAACAGCCGAGCTTGATGAAGTCTTCCTCGCTGCGTCACCCTCCGAGGAGCAGTGAGCAGTGAGCAGGCATCACTTGATGTCGCTGGTGAACTCGTAAAACATGTCGTGTGCTCGTAAACCAGTGCACACTCTCTGTGATTGGAAACTGTTATCACTTGCCTCCCTGCGCCCCGCGACTTCGCTCGCTATAAAATATGATTATCATACATATAGGCGCGAGTGGCGGCAGGGCGCGGGTGCACGCCAGCTCGGTACAGGGGTGCTGTGCGGAGACAATGGAGATCGCGACTTCTTAGCGGTTACGTGTCCACTGTTTGAGACGATAAGTATTGTGATTTTTTTTATCAATTCCCTTAGGCTATAAGCAGTCTCGTAACGACGTCTTGTTTTGTTTTTCATTATTAGGTACTATCATATTCCGTTGATGACAGTAGGTAAATTATAAAACATATTGTTTAATCTTTTGTTTCCTTATCTATCGTTAGTTAGTCTATCCAAGCTAATTTACCTATTTAACCACAAGGTATTTATCAATATCCTGTCATTAGTTAATCATTTTAAATGACTACTCTAGCCACAAATATAAAAACAAATATTTTAATGTTTAAAAGTAAACTTCTCGTTTATCACGTTGAATGTTAATAACTAAGCCACGTTGTCCTGACACAATGGAAACATACACGTATCTATGAGGCAATAAAAGTCGACCTTACGATCACAAGTATCGTGTATGAGAAGAATGTTCTACTCATACAATATAGACATGTGTCTGTAACATTTGTTGTGATGTTGCCATATCTTTGCACGTCTGTAAATGGTCTTTAACCGGATAATATCCTCCAAGTAAGTGAAGACTGCTGACACTACGTACATTATACGCCACAATTGTCATGAACCTCATAATAATGTTGAATTCTCTTCAAGAGTTTATTTTAAGCTTCGTACAAAATTTTCAGGACATCCAAAAAGATAACTTCGTGAGTTATTCTCGTACACACAACACAGTCGTTAGTGTGAAGTGTTGATTGAAATGTTATCGCGACACCATGCACCACGGCGAGGCACGGCGAGGCACCACGCGTCCCTCACACCTGATGTGTACACAATATGTATATTATCTGTGTAGCTGAGCACCATGGCCCCGGCGGTGTGGAGCGGTAATGTCAGGGACAAACAACGGCAGGTTATCATCCGCGCGCTGTGCTCATGTAACGACCGTGAGCGCCGTGACGTGACGTGATGCTGTGCACTCGTGATAAACTGCACCCTCCCGGTATATCCCCCACTGATGCTGCCTCTTATATGATACACTCTATTAACATGTGATACGTTCAATAACGTTGTAATTCTGTTTGAACGCGTACAGCTCCCTCAGTGTCTTTCATTTGGTTTATCGACTATTGAACAGTGACTTAGACAACAGGGACCAACACTCATGAAACTTGTAAGTCATCCGTTAACCATCGGTTAACTCTGTTGAACCGAATGCTTGAGTATAACCAGCTGCGCGCCTCAAAGAATTATGATGTCGCCATTTTATCCTTTTCCTTTCTATCTCGGTTTTATCTTCAATAAGTAAAATTAAATTATGTTTTCATTGATTCTCTCCGCGTGCCTACAAAAATGTGCTCTAATTTGGTTCACCCTGATTTATTAACATTGAGAGCGGCGTCGCTCGGCGGCGGCGGGCCCGGCTCGGCCTCACTCCCGCACCAATTATACTTAGACAAGTATAATGTTATCATTTCCCTACTGCCTCACAATTGACTACGTTCAAATACGCACGACTCAATCAAACAACCACTCAAAACACTCCAATATAAAGTTGAAAATCGCACAGCGGCTTTGTATACCCAAAAATTGTAGGCTGTAGTTTTCAGATTATAACATTGAGTTTAATATGACCGTGATAAGGTTTATATTTGCTTGTAGAGTAGAACAAAGACAGGAAGTAAGACGTAGCTACGTACGGTGAAGGTTTTTCAGAAGAAAGTGAATTTTTAATGGCAAAGGCTCCGTCGCGTATTGAAAATGATTACAATATATTGTCGGCACTTGTGATGTGTAATTGACGTGTAACAGTGACGCGATGACGCGTGACGGCTCGCGCTCTGTGTTCACATCGTTTGATGTCGATATTGTTACCGGAGCTGCTTGTAATTGTGATTTGTATGAAAGCGCGGAGAGACGAATCATGAGATTGAGATTCATTTCAAAACGGCGATTTGTTATAAAAAATGGCCGTTTAATGGGTCTTCTACGTAAAGATTTCTAGCAGCACTATTATCAGCAATAAACCTTCCTTAATACAATAAACCAGCTGAAATGTAATAAAAGCTGCCATTGTAATAAAAGCTTTCTATATCAAAATCTGTTAAGGATTTTGTACATAAGGACCGGAAAGAGTTACCACTTAACTGACAATAATGAATGAGTCTTGCAGGGAGGTTGTGACGGCACCGCGGCTGGTGGCGCTGTTGTCGCCAGTGACTTGATGATCAATTTATCGCCCTGCTCACCCCCCGCATGTTGCCTTATTGGGATTGTTGTAGGAGAAGACAACGATTACTCAGACGACGGCAGCTGCAACGATCTGTCATGGCTTTAATTGTTACCGAATTTACCGAGAAACCTCTACATTTAAATAACGCTCTAACGGTGAAGGAAATCATCGTAATGCAACCTTACAGGCCTAAAATTTGTTTAATACATTTATTGAGGGCATGCAACGTCCCCAACCTGCACTTGGCCAGCATGGTGGACTTAAGGCTAAACTCTCTCGTTTGGGAGGAGAACCTTACCCAGCAGTGGGATAGTAATGGGTTACAAAAAAGGTACATATATAGTTTTCAAATGTATCATGCAATGCCTAAATGTAGTAGTAATAATAGAAGAGATGTAGACAGTGAGGTGAGTGCAGCACACAGTGTGTCTGTGGGGAGCGTCCTTGTGCCGGTGGCTGCGAGGTCAGTGCCGGCGCTCGCGGGGCTCCGGGCTCCAGGTGCGCCCCCACACAACTCACAAGGACGCACAGACCTCCGTCAAACTCATCTGTACCGCTCTATGTAGCAATATCAATACAAGCCTTCCAGTTACGTAAATATCAATTCGTAGGTAGTGGATAAAATACAAAAACAAAATGTTTGACTTCAAATGCGGGTCATGATCGTGAGATAACGTGAGTAACCCAGTGTTTAAACAACAAACTTTTTGCTTATTAAGTAAGATAACCCCCTTTAACCTTTCTTCATACATATTATAAAGTTCATTGTTATTTATTAAGTTATTACTTCATTTAGGTTATCTTATACATAAGCACAACAATCTACGAACTATAAAAAGTAGTCGTTAACAGTAGGTACTTTCATTTGACTCTCTACTATATAGCCAGGGTGCGCTGTTAAACGCAAGAATTATTATAGGCACGTTAACGAGTGCTCTATCTCAAGACAATTCTGTTTTACTGTAAATGACTTACAGTCGTTTATTCTCCCCCACTGCTCCTGAAGGCACTTGATCAAGTATCTCGGAGGGGAGGGCAATTACCCTGAGATGCGTCCCTTTATAGCTGAACCTACCTTGTTGTAATAAATAGTGCTATGTACTTTATACATGTACAGTTGAGTTGCACAGTGGTACGTCAGGTGACAGGTGCCACGCGGTGATGAATGGCTACAGTTATTTATTGCTATGAATAAAGCTCAGAAGCTGTACAAACATTTGACAGATACTATTAACATATTATGATCAATGGCTTTATTGCTTTCCCGTCACTAGTGTTCAGTTTATGAATACTTTATAGGTTCTTCTATCAGCCTCGTGCTATCGTGTGGTTAAAACTGATGGATACAATGTTTGGTATTAATATCACGGATCATTAAAATACCTAAAAATAGCTTAGTTCATAGTCATCAGTCACACATTTTTAAATAACTTAGAAGTCGTAAGGGAAATATTACGAAGTAACTTAAATGAATGTTAATATACATTTCGTAGAGGCGCTACGAGTGTTCTACGCAGCATCTATGCGCCGGGTGCTACGCAGTGCCGTTGCTACGCATTTTCGCAGTGACGTAACACCGTGCTACGCCCTGTCAGTCAATATTGCTTTATATTAAAGTTGTTCCATATTGTAAGTTCGTAACATTATTTTATTTAGTAAAGAGGATCGATATAGCAATATACAAATTACTTTTATAATTGAATGACTTAATATAATCGCGGTTAGTATCTTCATTCTTCGTAAAATAAAATTAAATTATCTGAAATCGTTTTAAGAAACGTGCATAACAACACGTTATAAGACGTGGTATCGTGAAGTATCGTCTCACAATATTAAAGGAGAGTTATGTTAATATTACACGACGATTCCGCGAGATCAACGCATCAACTTTTATGACTATGTCCAAAAAATAACCACAAACACGTACACGATATTACAACACCTATTACATAAGAAATAATGACGATAATCGCGTGAGTGGATTGGAGGCACAAATCTGCCGTTACCACCGCACATAACAGCGTTATGGTATATATTTAGAGGTAGTTAATACAAATTGGGTATCCACATTAAGCGGGACGGTCGCGGACGATTGTGGTCATATTTACACACTCAAATTACTATAATTTGGCTTTAAAGGGAAATGGAGACATTAAACAAATGGGCCGCGATCGTATCGTCGGAACTATAACTATCAAATTTAATACAGAGACATTACACTACACACGACACCCGCGTGTGTCACGTGTGTAATAGTAGAGACACCCGCGATAATATCTGCCCTTTGATAATATATACTAGGTAGTGTCCGCGACATCGCTCACGTGCCTGTTAGTTCGAGGGATTTCATAAAAATCCTCTGCTAACGAACCGAGGAGATTATTTACCAGTTCGTGAAACGATCCCCGAGTTAGGCAGCCTGGCGCGGATACCTACTTTTCGCATTAGTTATGTAGCCGCTCCGTGTACGTGAATACAGAGTGGTCGTGTGTTCCGAGTACTTGCAAGCTGTTTAAACGTCGTGATCGTTTATCTGCTTAACTAGTGACCTCGTTGAAAAATCTATTTCAATAAAACACAATGAAACATTGGCATCGAGCTAAATTAAATATTGTGCTATTTGGACGGGCACTGGTTCGATTCGAACAAAGGGTGACTTTCTCGAATTATAATCAACGACTTACGCAAACAACAAGCGACTCTAAAGCGTACGTGACTTGGTTCAAAATAGAACAGAGGGGTACTAACTTATATCAGACCGTTGTCACCCTATTTTGGACTCTAACGTAAAAGGTATTTAGTCGAATATAGAACGCAGGAGGAGCACAAAGGGAGTAACAAATTGGATGCACGTTATAATTTGGACAAATAAGTATTTGTTTAATGTGAAGTAATGTGCAACAATTACGCTAAGCATCCGATATAACTTACTACAAGTTTGTTGAGAACATGCTTGTGTCATTTAATAGCACGCTGTTATATGTACATGTTGGGACAATACGGGTCATTATAACCTGAAAGCAAGATGATGGGGAAAACTTACAGTCTACTACTTGTGTTTAGAGTTAATTGAGTTTAGTCCCGTAGTCTGACTAATTTACATCTATTTTACACGAGTGACATATCGGAAGTTCTTATTGTAGTAAATTGGTGATATCCATTTCATATCTAGACAGTTAGGCAGAGGTTGAGGTGCAGTGTGACAGCGAGGTGTGGTGGAGGCAGCACGACAATGCGCTTATTGTTCCGTGATGAACATCCAGGCAGCCCCGCCGCCCCCGACCCGCCGGCCGCGCCGCGCCCCGCCCTCGCCCCGCGCCGCGGTGCATCGGTCACACCCTGTTGCTAGCCCAGCTTTTATCTTTGTGCTAGGTCTGCCGGCTTTATTTTAGGGTGACTGAAAAAACGGTCTCTTTATTTGGAGCCCCGAATATTAAAAGTGCTTAATGGCACTGTGGTGATGATGACGCTTGCAAAATGTTTAGTTTTGTTTCTTTTAAAATGGTTTGATACAAACATTATACCTTCAGGGTTTGACTACTATCTTACGAAACAAAAGGTGTCTGTCAGACGATGGGCTAACTATAGGCAAGGCAAGTGAAACGTATCGATAACAAGGTGTGTTCACATCAATGGCTCCCGTATGGAAGTCAGTTTCCTTCATCAGTGGGTGCACACTCGGCTGAAGATGATTTGTTCGTTAATTTGGCTCCCTCCCCCTCCCCCCGCGGCGGCGATCATCGCTCGAGTGCACACCCCCTCGCTATATCAGCTGAACGACGTAATGTTATAAACAAGGAGGTTTTCGCGCACCATCAAGTAATGCGTGTGCACTGTCATGCTCCCTACGTGTAGGTACATCGTACAGTATGACTATGTATGTAGCTACACCAGTTGATCTCAACTTTCTATGTACCATTTTCTTTTATTTCTACTTTCCCTGTACCCATAAATGTAGGTACTTTGCACAGTGCAGTGTTCACATTTTAAATTCTTTGACAAACAGTTATAAGTTTACTGAAACCTGAATAACAATATAAACAACACAGCAATCACAACTACACACTAACTGTCAGTATGAACTGGGACTTGTAGATTTTTTATTTTAAAACGGTGTTTTAATTGGTTATGTAAATACTTATTTTGAAACATTTAAGCTACAGTAGGTACAGTAGGGTGTAGAGGGTGGTGTGAGGGCGTGAGCCACAAATTCAATTACATGGTGTGTCATAACTCGCGGCGAGTAATTCGGTAATGTTAGCCACGTCGCGGAACACATCTTGTCTGCTTATACTTAGTAAGCGCTTATATGATATTTCCACATTAACATAATGCCTGAAAACTTAATTTAACATCTAATAAAAAGCATGTCATCTCTTTGTTTCTCAACATTACCAATTAGTCATTATGTACTTGTAATTTTACTAGCACCAAAACGCCTTATCGTCACTTAATTAATGACTTCAAACATAGGTAGCTGCTATCTTATTATAATCTGTTAAAATCAGCTGATAAGAAAAGCAAAGTGCTCGCGGTTTACGCGCAACAGTAACAGATGGCGTTAGCAGTATCGAAAGTAACGAACTGTCGTAACAAAGGCCTCGCCTGGCAACAGCTGACGCGAGCACACCGACCATTGTTGAGCTGTCACTACACACACTACTCACAACACTCACTTGTACAGTTTATACTCGTTAACATAAACATACTGTATTCTTTCTACTTATATGATGACGGAAACTGTACCTATACAGGCAGTCAGGCACGCTATCCATACATGAGACGAGTTCGTCGAGCCCTCTTTGTTTTGTTCAACAAGTGCAATAAATATAGCTGCAGGTCGTACATAAGTACCAGGCACTCAGTGGCTTGAGGAAGTAACATCAATTTGTTACAACTTTAGAAGCCAATGTTTCCAAGTTAGTGTTCTAGCAGAACGTATGGAGCGCTGCGCTACCGGCGAACTTACACAACGGTGCATCGACCTCGCACTCACACATACACACCCACACACACACACACACACAGTTCACAAACAACACGTAGGTAACAGCTTGCAGGCAGCGGCTCTAGCGGCAGGCACCGCCTAGCAACAACCGAAACTACCATCTCACTTCATGAAATTCGATTAAATTTTGTAAAAAACACGAACTCGATAATACAAAATTCACCGTATTCATCGCACACAAGGTACAATTTCATAAAATAAATATTAGCTTTACAAGATGAAGACGATACCTCACGGATACAGAAATATTGCGAGCTAAATTGGACTCTATTGAGTGAAAATAAAAAATAATTTTGGAAGTAGAGAGTTGTTATTTCATTTTTGTATTTCCACGAAGCGTTTTGTTTTTTTGTGTACTTCGGTGATGCGTTAGATATCTACCTTATACTAATGACAGTAAGACATAGAATAGAACGAAGTGAGTGATGTTATAATAATGACTGTTAATGAGTGAAGTTCAAGAGACACGTGGAAGCGCGCGTGGATCCTCCCAGTGCCTCCCACACACTACACATTACACACGGATATAAGATTATTCCTTGAAGTTTCGCTACTTCTTAGCTTTGATCAAAATTGTATATCTACTCGATATACTCCAGTCAACAAGAACTTGAACCGAAACTATACGAGAGTGACTAGTTCCTAAGGACTCTACTACCATCGACAACATTCTGAAGTGACACGTGTAATTATGGCTCGAATTGAATTCTGAAATGCTAGTTTGTCAATAGTCATATTCTAGTGACAGGTAATTTAATTGGCATGAGTTTAAATTTAGTCGTGTGAAACTGTGTGTGACAGTGCATATTGGTGTTGACAACAGTAGGGCGTACTGTTTACACACTTAGTAACAAGTGTCGGTGTGATGGACGTCATCGGTGCAGCTGACAGCGCAGGCCGGGGCTGCTGTCACCGCCACTGCGCCGCACTCCGCGCCGTTACCTGCCGGGAGGAGCGAGCCGCTGCTATGACGCACTTCCACCGAGCTACCTCCAGGGAATATTACCAGGCTGTCCGTTACACGCGTTGTGTTTCCATGCCATCGAGTAGATGTGACCGGTTATTAGGTTAAGGATATATTAGCTGTTGTTATGAGGTTTGAAACACGCTTATTGTTTGAGATATATGCTCATAGGTACTTTGCCAGTTCGAATGGTCCTAATTAAGGATAAGGAGGGAGTGTCGTCCTTTTATTGTGCGAACACAAGTTGAGGGTAAAAGACATGGTGCCAGTCAAGTGTGTGTAGTAAGTAACACAAACATATTAGCACAACTGTCATCAATCTCAACTACACGGAGTGATAAAGCCAACAGGGCGGGATCCAATATGTCGAAATCAGCATAAATGCTGACGTCACTAACAAATAAGATACATCTCCCTTCTAAATTAAGTTTAAAATTAATATCCTTCCTCCTCCCCCTCGGCCCCGCGCCCCCGCCCCCCTCGCCCCTCGTACAAGGCTGCAGTGCGAGATGAATGATGGAGAGTGGTAAGATCCTCGCCCTTCGTGATTACTGGCGCGATTAATGGCTCAGAGCTGAAGTTCGCGTTATAAATGGCGCGTTTTATTGTACTTGATCGGACTTCGGTTATGTAATCGCTAGCTGATATCCCCTGACTTTACTTGGGATTTTGGGAACAACCAGTTTTAGACTAAAACAAATTGTCTCTTCTTTTGAAAACGAAACTATCACTTTCAAATAATTCTTATATGCTCGCTCAATACTACGGAAAAATCGGAAAATTCAATAATTCGTTTTCATGCTAGGCGTTCTCCTACCTTCACCTAGATTACATTAGTTTTGCTAAGGAAAATAAAACTTTGTTGGTAGTGTAAAAATTTAAAAACTTGACCTAAATGAATGACACTACTTTTTTGACGGCACACCTCTTCAAAAATCTGTTATATTTAGTAAAATAGTGTGAATGTCAGCAGCTCATAATGTCAGGGTCACAGAGTGTCACACTCACAGGGAGCAGCACGACGGCGGGCGCTCTGCTGCTGGCTGGCCGTGAACTTGTCACACTGTCAGCTGTCAAGAGTGAGTGTGGGCCGGCGAGGCGGTTCCACGAAGCCGTCCACAGCCGCGCGTTTCGCGCGTGTCACTTGTACTGCTATTTATATTCCCTGGCATCGCTCTCGCCCGCGGCACGCACCGCTGCAATCTTTACAACAGTCAAAAGTACCTCGTCTGATTTCCATACATAAAGTAAGTACTATACTATACTAAGTACTCATTCAGTTGCTTTTGGCTGTAGTCTGAAGAACGTATCGGTTTTAGACTTCCATAACTAGCAGCATTATGATGTTTACTCTAGAGTCATTTATTAGTAGCGAAATATTACGTAATGAGGGATTCGAAGTTCCGTAAGGTTGCCGATCCATATCCACTGAACCAGCTGGTATCCTAGTTATTTATTATCCTAACTTTTTGACAGGATAATTTTTTGTCATGTTTAACTCGTCTTTATTTCTCGGCGAAAACCGAGCATATGCGTGAATACACGCAGTGTTGTAAGTGAGTCCGCTATTATGCAAATCTCCGCGCCCCGCCTCTCTCCGGCCACTAAGTACTTGAAGGAGATTAACGCGCCGAGGGCCTGCCGTCTGCCGGCTGCTGACGATAATCACTACTTCATTAGTCGCGGTACTAACGAAAACCCTTTACAATTTAACTAAATTAAAAACATCAAAGTGTAGTCGATAGATGACGGATACTGACGATGTAATGGTGGTGAAAAAGTGGTGTAATTATGGAATCCTTTGTTGTGCGCGGCGGTCCCGCCCACAGCGCGTGGAGCGACGCCAGCGCCGCGCGGTCTGCCGCCTCACACGCACACACACACACACATGAGCACATACACGATACACATACATGGGCTATGTATAGTGATGATTCGCGGTAGAGACAATGACATGATCAACTTTACTATAAAATTGACAATAATTTCAATTGATGTCTTGTTTGAGCCAACGAAAATTAATAAAGTTTTTTTAGTTCAGTTCCGTTTAGACGTTTTTTGGGTGATGAAATGAAAAAGACAGACTGTTGTGAACTATGTTAATTGATAATGGAATAAAAGAGGGAGGTTTTATCTTCTTCAACCTTAATTAGTTCTTTTGCATCGTTGAGAGATGGCACAAAGAGAATTTCTTAGTATTGATCGGAGATGCTGACTCTGTAATCCGAGCTTTTCTGCTAAATGTGGAAGTTTACCAACAGCAAAGAGTTAAGCTGCCAGCACACATTTGCACGCACAGATGTATACTGACATAGTGACAATCCGTATAGTGGTGCAATTGAATGTCGGTGTGAATCGCGTCCATAGCGGCGTGATCGAACTGTGTGTGCTACATGTACCTACTCGTAGTGCAGCTCTTAACCCAAAAAGCCGAGAGACGTTCGAACAACGTGCTGTCTGAACATTGAATTATATCGATGTGCCTGTTTACTTCGAATTACGTCAGACATCGGGAACAAACACATTAACGCTGACAACATTGTTATTTAAGTTTTATGCTACTATATTGTTCGTTAATCCACATTTCAACGTATCAATACAATAATGTAGATATATTTATATAGGAGATAATTTTGCTTTATTTTGAGTTGGATAATTCTGTTATTGTTAAATTGAAAGTAATACATTGATACCAACATTAGTTGTAGTAAGGCTATCTGGCTAAGTCTACTGGCAATGTGCACGTATTTACCCTCAATTCATCTATTCAGGAACTTTGTGAATTTCCAAGTAATACTCATGTAACATATTACCTACTTGTGTAACTTTGAAGACGTCAGCCAGTTCTCACAGCTAGCCGGCATACAGTTAGTTTGCGACAGATAGTCAGAAGTTGGCAGTGTTTCATGTCTGTGTGATGTTTCGTTAAGTCCCTCAGTTGGACTCTTCTCTAACGCGATATATTCATGTGCTGATCTCATCTGTCACGTTTATATTAATCGCTAATATCCACCCCACACGGCGGGTTTACTGCTGCTTCATTGTATTACAGTTATTACTTTCTAATATCTGCTGTTATAATTCAGCAATATCACATTAATGTGACAGTCTTGAACGTTTCAATTATATGATGTAATAAATGACTTACAGCACAGTATGTGTGTGTGTGTGTGTGTGTGTTCGGTTCAGGGGCGGGCGATGTCAGGGCTGCGCGCGAGTAATGCGAGTATTCCCGGCGGCGGCGCACGCGCACCGAGACATACTGCTGACAATATAATTTATATCGCTATGGATGACAACGACGGAGGTCGACTACTAGACCTGCACAATCAATATGTTACAAGAAAATATACAACTCGTTTATGTAGTATCATTTATATTTGAAGACTTTCCATTGCTATTCAGGTAAGTCAGACAAGGGCTAGTCGTGGAAAGTGTGTCTAAATTTTTTTTTGTCACCATTGTTGGTTGTTGAAAGGTTTGAGATAAATGAAGTAGTATTTAACATTATATACTCTGCCACTCTGCTGCCGAGATATTTAGCTACGATCAAAAGCAGACACTAGCTGGAAAGAAATCAAATCTAACTTATTAAGGGATGGTTAATGGTTACGAATTAGATGATTTGTAATTCATGTCTCCGAAAATCTGCTGGCCGAAGGTACCTACGTATTATATTTCTGCTTCATGATAGTTTAAATGGTTCTACACTTTATCTGGAAACAATTTTCATGAACCTGAACCTCTATATAGTGCGATGCGGTTTTACATATACAACACCAATAATAATGATTGGATAGATTGTTGGAGTGCAGTACCAGCGCGGCGCAGCGACCCACTTGCACACTGAAATAGCCCTCACGCCCCTCACAGAACCGGTCACTACCAGTTACTGCATCTACCTACCAGTTACTAGAGGTAGTTAGCTCTACCTACTGGCAACTGATAGCCAGTTATACTCGCACATAGGAACACTATCAGACTAGTAATTTGTGACATGTCTGAGACAAGTAGTCTGTTAGTCCTTGACCTGTCTGTATAAGATGAGCATCATGTTACCACCGGCATTTGCTAAATTTCATTATTTGTTGTAGTCGAGCAAAAGCCCTTCTTACACCCTGTTTACTTTTAATTTTATAAGTTGATTACCATCCACATGAGACAGGGTAGAGGGTATATAATATACGTAGACAGTGACATATTAACAGTGGATATTTATATTTGGTTGCCAGGTACGTAATGAGCACATAGTGATTGGAGCGGTGCCCCGCGCGTCATTCAATCTGTACCGCGCCAGTCGGTCTGCGCAAACCACCTTCAGTACCGACCACCGCTAATTTAAACCTTACATTACTCTATCTAAGGTTAATGTTCAAGTGACTCGGGGTCGCGTGCGTCCAGCACATAAATAAAATATGACGCAAGCGACGATTTAAGGATGCCACCGTAATACAATATTTTAGCATAATTGTTGAACTGACAATTTGTTTAAAAGCAGTTTCTTTGTGTGGCGCGTCGCCGTCGCTGTTGCCAGCGAGACTCGCTCAATACTACGGAAAAATCGGAAAATTCAATAATTCGTTTTCATGCTAGGCGTTCTCCTACCTTCACCTAGATTACATTAGTTTTGCTAAGGAAAATAAAACTTTGTTGGTAGTGTAAAAATTTAAAAACTTGACCTAAATGAATGACACTACTTTTTTGACGGCACACCTCTTCAAAAATCTGTTATATTTAGTAAAATAGTGTGAATGTCAGCAGCTCATAATGTCAGGGTCACAGAGTGTCACACTCACAGGGAGCAGCACGACGGCGGGCGCTCTGCTGCTGGCTGGCCGTGAACTTGTCACACTGTCAGCTGTCAAGAGTGAGTGTGGGCCGGCGAGGCGGTTCCACGAAGCCGTCCACAGCCGCGCGTTTCGCGCGTGTCACTTGTACTGCTATTTATATTCCCTGGCATCGCTCTCGCCCGCGGCACGCACCGCTGCAATCTTTACAACAGTCAAAAGTACCTCGTCTGATTTCCATACATAAAGTAAGTACTATACTATACTAAGTACTCATTCAGTTGCTTTTGGCTGTAGTCTGAAGAACGTATCGGTTTTAGACTTCCATAACTAGCAGCATTATGATGTTTACTCTAGAGTCATTTATTAGTAGCGAAATATTACGTAATGAGGGATTCGAAGTTCCGTAAGGTTGCCGATCCATATCCACTGAACCAGCTGGTATCCTAGTTATTTATTATCCTAACTTTTTGACAGGATAATTTTTTGTCATGTTTAACTCGTCTTTATTTCTCGGCGAAAACCGAGCATATGCGTGAATACACGCAGTGTTGTAAGTGAGTCCGCTATTATGCAAATCTCCGCGCCCCGCCTCTCTCCGGCCACTAAGTACTTGAAGGAGATTAACGCGCCGAGGGCCTGCCGTCTGCCGGCTGCTGACGATAATCACTACTTCATTAGTCGCGGTACTAACGAAAACCCTTTACAATTTAACTAAATTAAAAACATCAAAGTGTAGTCGATAGATGACGGATACTGACGATGTAATGGTGGTGAAAAAGTGGTGTAATTATGGAATCCTTTGTTGTGCGCGGCGGTCCCGCCCACAGCGCGTGGAGCGACGCCAGCGCCGCGCGGTCTGCCGCCTCACACGCACACACACACACACATGAGCACATACACGATACACATACATGGGCTATGTATAGTGATGATTCGCGGTAGAGACAATGACATGATCAACTTTACTATAAAATTGACAATAATTTCAATTGATGTCTTGTTTGAGCCAACGAAAATTAATAAAGTTTTTTTAGTTCAGTTCCGTTTAGACGTTTTTTGGGTGATGAAATGAAAAAGACAGACTGTTGTGAACTATGTTAATTGATAATGGAATAAAAGAGGGAGGTTTTATCTTCTTCAACCTTAATTAGTTCTTTTGCATCGTTGAGAGATGGCACAAAGAGAATTTCTTAGTATTGATCGGAGATGCTGACTCTGTAATCCGAGCTTTTCTGCTAAATGTGGAAGTTTACCAACAGCAAAGAGTTAAGCTGCCAGCACACATTTGCACGCACAGATGTATACTGACATAGTGACAATCCGTATAGTGGTGCAATTGAATGTCGGTGTGAATCGCGTCCATAGCGGCGTGATCGAACTGTGTGTGCTACATGTACCTACTCGTAGTGCAGCTCTTAACCCAAAAAGCCGAGAGACGTTCGAACAACGTGCTGTCTGAACATTGAATTATATCGATGTGCCTGTTTACTTCGAATTACGTCAGACATCGGGAACAAACACATTAACGCTGACAACATTGTTATTTAAGTTTTATGCTACTATATTGTTCGTTAATCCACATTTCAACGTATCAATACAATAATGTAGATATATTTATATAGGAGATAATTTTGCTTTATTTTGAGTTGGATAATTCTGTTATTGTTAAATTGAAAGTAATACATTGATACCAACATTAGTTGTAGTAAGGCTATCTGGCTAAGTCTACTGGCAATGTGCACGTATTTACCCTCAATTCATCTATTCAGGAACTTTGTGAATTTCCAAGTAATACTCATGTAACATATTACCTACTTGTGTAACTTTGAAGACGTCAGCCAGTTCTCACAGCTAGCCGGCATACAGTTAGTTTGCGACAGATAGTCAGAAGTTGGCAGTGTTTCATGTCTGTGTGATGTTTCGTTAAGTCCCTCAGTTGGACTCTTCTCTAACGCGATATATTCATGTGCTGATCTCATCTGTCACGTTTATATTAATCGCTAATATCCACCCCACACGGCGGGTTTACTGCTGCTTCATTGTATTACAGTTATTACTTTCTAATATCTGCTGTTATAATTCAGCAATATCACATTAATGTGACAGTCTTGAACGTTTCAATTATATGATGTAATAAATGACTTACAGCACAGTATGTGTGTGTGTGTGTGTGTGTGTTCGGTTCAGGGGCGGGCGATGTCAGGGCTGCGCGCGAGTAATGCGAGTATTCCCGGCGGCGGCGCACGCGCACCGAGACATACTGCTGACAATATAATTTATATCGCTATGGATGACAACGACGGAGGTCGACTACTAGACCTGCACAATCAATATGTTACAAGAAAATATACAACTCGTTTATGTAGTATCATTTATATTTGAAGACTTTCCATTGCTATTCAGGTAAGTCAGACAAGGGCTAGTCGTGGAAAGTGTGTCTAAATTTTTTTTTGTCACCATTGTTGGTTGTTGAAAGGTTTGAGATAAATGAAGTAGTATTTAACATTATATACTCTGCCACTCTGCTGCCGAGATATTTAGCTACGATCAAAAGCAGACACTAGCTGGAAAGAAATCAAATCTAACTTATTAAGGGATGGTTAATGGTTACGAATTAGATGATTTGTAATTCATGTCTCCGAAAATCTGCTGGCCGAAGGTACCTACGTATTATATTTCTGCTTCATGATAGTTTAAATGGTTCTACACTTTATCTGGAAACAATTTTCATGAACCTGAACCTCTATATAGTGCGATGCGGTTTTACATATACAACACCAATAATAATGATTGGATAGATTGTTGGAGTGCAGTACCAGCGCGGCGCAGCGACCCACTTGCACACTGAAATAGCCCTCACGCCCCTCACAGAACCGGTCACTACCAGTTACTGCATCTACCTACCAGTTACTAGAGGTAGTTAGCTCTACCTACTGGCAACTGATAGCCAGTTATACTCGCACATAGGAACACTATCAGACTAGTAATTTGTGACATGTCTGAGACAAGTAGTCTGTTAGTCCTTGACCTGTCTGTATAAGATGAGCATCATGTTACCACCGGCATTTGCTAAATTTCATTATTTGTTGTAGTCGAGCAAAAGCCCTTCTTACACCCTGTTTACTTTTAATTTTATAAGTTGATTACCATCCACATGAGACAGGGTAGAGGGTATATAATATACGTAGACAGTGACATATTAACAGTGGATATTTATATTTGGTTGCCAGGTACGTAATGAGCACATAGTGATTGGAGCGGTGCCCCGCGCGTCATTCAATCTGTACCGCGCCAGTCGGTCTGCGCAAACCACCTTCAGTACCGACCACCGCTAATTTAAACCTTACATTACTCTATCTAAGGTTAATGTTCAAGTGACTCGGGGTCGCGTGCGTCCAGCACATAAATAAAATATGACGCAAGCGACGATTTAAGGATGCCACCGTAATACAATATTTTAGCATAATTGTTGAACTGACAATTTGTTTAAAAGCAGTTTCTTTGTGTGGCGCGTCGCCGTCGCTGTTGCCAGCGAGACTCGCTCAATACTACGGAAAAATCGGAAAATTCAATAATTCGTTTTCATGCTAGGCGTTCTCCTACCTTCACCTAGATTACATTAGTTTTGCTAAGGAAAATAAAACTTTGTTGGTAGTGTAAAAATTTAAAAACTTGACCTAAATGAATGACACTACTTTTTTGACGGCACACCTCTTCAAAAATCTGTTATATTTAGTAAAATAGTGTGAATGTCAGCAGCTCATAATGTCAGGGTCACAGAGTGTCACACTCACAGGGAGCAGCACGACGGCGGGCGCTCTGCTGCTGGCTGGCCGTGAACTTGTCACACTGTCAGCTGTCAAGAGTGAGTGTGGGCCGGCGAGGCGGTTCCACGAAGCCGTCCACAGCCGCGCGTTTCGCGCGTGTCACTTGTACTGCTATTTATATTCCCTGGCATCGCTCTCGCCCGCGGCACGCACCGCTGCAATCTTTACAACAGTCAAAAGTACCTCGTCTGATTTCCATACATAAAGTAAGTACTATACTATACTAAGTACTCATTCAGTTGCTTTTGGCTGTAGTCTGAAGAACGTATCGGTTTTAGACTTCCATAACTAGCAGCATTATGATGTTTACTCTAGAGTCATTTATTAGTAGCGAAATATTACGTAATGAGGGATTCGAAGTTCCGTAAGGTTGCCGATCCATATCCACTGAACCAGCTGGTATCCTAGTTATTTATTATCCTAACTTTTTGACAGGATAATTTTTTGTCATGTTTAACTCGTCTTTATTTCTCGGCGAAAACCGAGCATATGCGTGAATACACGCAGTGTTGTAAGTGAGTCCGCTATTATGCAAATCTCCGCGCCCCGCCTCTCTCCGGCCACTAAGTACTTGAAGGAGATTAACGCGCCGAGGGCCTGCCGTCTGCCGGCTGCTGACGATAATCACTACTTCATTAGTCGCGGTACTAACGAAAACCCTTTACAATTTAACTAAATTAAAAACATCAAAGTGTAGTCGATAGATGACGGATACTGACGATGTAATGGTGGTGAAAAAGTGGTGTAATTATGGAATCCTTTGTTGTGCGCGGCGGTCCCGCCCACAGCGCGTGGAGCGACGCCAGCGCCGCGCGGTCTGCCGCCTCACACGCACACACACACACACATGAGCACATACACGATACACATACATGGGCTATGTATAGTGATGATTCGCGGTAGAGACAATGACATGATCAACTTTACTATAAAATTGACAATAATTTCAATTGATGTCTTGTTTGAGCCAACGAAAATTAATAAAGTTTTTTTAGTTCAGTTCCGTTTAGACGTTTTTTGGGTGATGAAATGAAAAAGACAGACTGTTGTGAACTATGTTAATTGATAATGGAATAAAAGAGGGAGGTTTTATCTTCTTCAACCTTAATTAGTTCTTTTGCATCGTTGAGAGATGGCACAAAGAGAATTTCTTAGTATTGATCGGAGATGCTGACTCTGTAATCCGAGCTTTTCTGCTAAATGTGGAAGTTTACCAACAGCAAAGAGTTAAGCTGCCAGCACACATTTGCACGCACAGATGTATACTGACATAGTGACAATCCGTATAGTGGTGCAATTGAATGTCGGTGTGAATCGCGTCCATAGCGGCGTGATCGAACTGTGTGTGCTACATGTACCTACTCGTAGTGCAGCTCTTAACCCAAAAAGCCGAGAGACGTTCGAACAACGTGCTGTCTGAACATTGAATTATATCGATGTGCCTGTTTACTTCGAATTACGTCAGACATCGGGAACAAACACATTAACGCTGACAACATTGTTATTTAAGTTTTATGCTACTATATTGTTCGTTAATCCACATTTCAACGTATCAATACAATAATGTAGATATATTTATATAGGAGATAATTTTGCTTTATTTTGAGTTGGATAATTCTGTTATTGTTAAATTGAAAGTAATACATTGATACCAACATTAGTTGTAGTAAGGCTATCTGGCTAAGTCTACTGGCAATGTGCACGTATTTACCCTCAATTCATCTATTCAGGAACTTTGTGAATTTCCAAGTAATACTCATGTAACATATTACCTACTTGTGTAACTTTGAAGACGTCAGCCAGTTCTCACAGCTAGCCGGCATACAGTTAGTTTGCGACAGATAGTCAGAAGTTGGCAGTGTTTCATGTCTGTGTGATGTTTCGTTAAGTCCCTCAGTTGGACTCTTCTCTAACGCGATATATTCATGTGCTGATCTCATCTGTCACGTTTATATTAATCGCTAATATCCACCCCACACGGCGGGTTTACTGCTGCTTCATTGTATTACAGTTATTACTTTCTAATATCTGCTGTTATAATTCAGCAATATCACATTAATGTGACAGTCTTGAACGTTTCAATTATATGATGTAATAAATGACTTACAGCACAGTATGTGTGTGTGTGTGTGTGTGTGTTCGGTTCAGGGGCGGGCGATGTCAGGGCTGCGCGCGAGTAATGCGAGTATTCCCGGCGGCGGCGCACGCGCACCGAGACATACTGCTGACAATATAATTTATATCGCTATGGATGACAACGACGGAGGTCGACTACTAGACCTGCACAATCAATATGTTACAAGAAAATATACAACTCGTTTATGTAGTATCATTTATATTTGAAGACTTTCCATTGCTATTCAGGTAAGTCAGACAAGGGCTAGTCGTGGAAAGTGTGTCTAAATTTTTTTTTGTCACCATTGTTGGTTGTTGAAAGGTTTGAGATAAATGAAGTAGTATTTAACATTATATACTCTGCCACTCTGCTGCCGAGATATTTAGCTACGATCAAAAGCAGACACTAGCTGGAAAGAAATCAAATCTAACTTATTAAGGGATGGTTAATGGTTACGAATTAGATGATTTGTAATTCATGTCTCCGAAAATCTGCTGGCCGAAGGTACCTACGTATTATATTTCTGCTTCATGATAGTTTAAATGGTTCTACACTTTATCTGGAAACAATTTTCATGAACCTGAACCTCTATATAGTGCGATGCGGTTTTACATATACAACACCAATAATAATGATTGGATAGATTGTTGGAGTGCAGTACCAGCGCGGCGCAGCGACCCACTTGCACACTGAAATAGCCCTCACGCCCCTCACAGAACCGGTCACTACCAGTTACTGCATCTACCTACCAGTTACTAGAGGTAGTTAGCTCTACCTACTGGCAACTGATAGCCAGTTATACTCGCACATAGGAACACTATCAGACTAGTAATTTGTGACATGTCTGAGACAAGTAGTCTGTTAGTCCTTGACCTGTCTGTATAAGATGAGCATCATGTTACCACCGGCATTTGCTAAATTTCATTATTTGTTGTAGTCGAGCAAAAGCCCTTCTTACACCCTGTTTACTTTTAATTTTATAAGTTGATTACCATCCACATGAGACAGGGTAGAGGGTATATAATATACGTAGACAGTGACATATTAACAGTGGATATTTATATTTGGTTGCCAGGTACGTAATGAGCACATAGTGATTGGAGCGGTGCCCCGCGCGTCATTCAATCTGTACCGCGCCAGTCGGTCTGCGCAAACCACCTTCAGTACCGACCACCGCTAATTTAAACCTTACATTACTCTATCTAAGGTTAATGTTCAAGTGACTCGGGGTCGCGTGCGTCCAGCACATAAATAAAATATGACGCAAGCGACGATTTAAGGATGCCACCGTAATACAATATTTTAGCATAATTGTTGAACTGACAATTTGTTTAAAAGCAGTTTCTTTGTGTGGCGCGTCGCCGTCGCTGTTGCCAGCGAGACGACGAACAACTTTATTGGCACGGAACCTTACATTATTGTAACATGATACACTAGCTACAACAGATACTACTCTTTGCCAACGGCTTTACTTGTTTCACAGAAATATCGTTCCCTAGAGAACTTTATTCTGGAATAAAACGTCTTGTACTCCTTGTTGGCTACGTTTGTGACAAATTTTGTTGAAAAATGCGGTACGAGTAAAAATAAACTCACATATTTCTTGGTTTTCCCCGGAGGAAATAATAGAGAGAGTTATATTATCATCGTACAAAAACTCTTCCTTGAAATAATTTTGAATAAACATTGGACTACAGAATAGAAACACGACGCTCGCTCGTCAGATGATTATCTAATCTTCACACGATGATCTTAACTAAATGATCCTTGTTCATAACGAGCGTGTTCAACAATGGCAAGGTTTTTGCTCCGCGCTCCACAACGTGAACGTACAAGTGAACAGTGTCTGTGCTCGCGTCTGTATATGGAGTGTACAGACAGTACCTGACAGCTTGCGGTCAACTCACAATACATGTTGTCATGTGGAGACAGAGAGGAGCCCGCGGCGAAGTGCTGTGACGTTAATTGAACTTGCAGGAATTTGAGTAATAGGAAAATTTGCCTTAAACAAAGCTATATTATTAGACACAAATTAAATTAGAGACTCAACATGACATTAATTTTTTGTCACCGATGCAGGTGATGCAATATTTCCTACCCAAGACAACATACATGCAGTCATATTTATGAAATTACTAAAGATCGGCACGTGTCAGTGATAGTCTGCAACAGCTCCACGTGCCGCCTCCTCCCGCGACTCCTCACATTTGGCAGCCGGTCAATAATTCACTCTCTCTCATATACTTTAATTACAGCCGGAGTGGTTCCGTACACGTTAAAGGGAGCACACACCGCCGCCGGTGCCTGGAGGTCGTCCCTCGAGGGCTGGTGTCATGGCCGCGGCTCTCGACCTCACTCCCGTTACATGGAAGACCTCCGCCAGGGGACTGAACCCACTTCACACGTACTAACCACTTGTTATTGCGTTACACATCGTTGCTATAACACGACTCACGGAAAGTTTCACTCCTTCGTCGATAAACTGTCGAAGGTTAAATAAAGCAGGAGTAGTGGTCGCTGTGGAAAGGTCAGGTGAGACAAACAACGTCACATGAACTCACGTCCACCCACCACTGACCGCCAACATGTCGAACACTCGCTCACCGCGTATTTGTACTGCACTTTAATAAATTGGGCTCTACCTTTTGATTATTATTGATTACTTTATTCGGCTTATGAAAGCCAACGAAACGGAACTGTAGCTACATAGGTAAGAATCGAATTCAGTGAGAAAATAACGAGAATTTTCCTCATAGTTTTCAGAAGAAGTCATTGACGTCGCTATGTGTCGGCCGCAGTCGGCACCTGCACCCGCCCTGCACTGTCACCGTGCCAATGTGCCAGCGTGTCACTTACCTTCACTCACTGTTACTACAGCACCGCTGCTAGATTAATGCATAGATTTGGAGATTATTTAAAATTCATTAATATCCAAAATTCGTTATCTTTGTAATTACTCAAACTGATATTCGATATGTCTTCAGAAGTAGCAACATACGCGCACAGCACTCTCCTATCACAACACTGACCCGCCCTGAAAATGATTAAACTCGTTGATTGTTTACATTATGTATGTATGTAAGTTGGCGCCTTCCCTTGAACCCTCGAGGGCACGAGCATGATGCTGTAATCTGTATTCGTACGATATCAGCAGATAATATCGAGAGGGTCTACGAATAATGACGGTACACAAACAAAATTCCAAGTTGATCAGATGAGAGTGCTACACTACCGCTACCAACCAACCACAGACATCCACCAATCTAAATTGGTCGGATTAATTCATCCGACAACTTTCCACATTCCTAACACACGAAACACAACTTTATCTTACAAGTCATATGGTTGATATCGGCCTGAAGGTAGTATTGTAATATTTGGCGAGGGTAAATTTGACAGGGATGCCGGCAGTCAAGTTAGGTCGCAACGTTAATTTGTGTTCGGTTAGCAACGGTTTGGTTCGCACAACTTGCTAATAACTTAAGTCTATAGAAGGCTTATGTGTCGCTGTGTTGCTGTGTTGCTGTGTTGGTGTTATATCAAACTATCAACCTCCGCCATAGACGGGAAGCCTCCCGCTGACTAATACTAGTTAATTTAAGAAATATATAAGTATAGAGGCAATTTCAAATCTAAGGTTGAACTGAAATTTGTACCCCCTGCTTATCACTGAGGCGTATACCGGCATGATGTTAGCCTGAGCTACGAAGCCTGCGAAGGTCTGAACGTTAGGTGGTGGAACGAGGGCTCGGACAAAAGGGCGGACCGCGGCCCTCTGCGCAGTAAGCCCAGCTTAGCCGCCGATACAAGTAATCCTACTGATATTGCTCGACCAGCTTACAGTATGCAGGTAACGACAGAAAAACTATGTTGAGATGTCCTTCAAAATGTAGAAAGTACAAGTAGCACACTATACTGCGAGTTCACTCAGCGTTTCTCGTCGATTCTCAGCGTAGTATCTCTAGAGCGTTCCTTTGCAGATGCTACGCTGCATAGCGGTATTCTCTTAGTCTATTTAGTGCAGTTCCCTTCCATATCACTTACATATCACTTTTGGTTGAATTTTTTTGGTGAAACAGTCTAAAACTTTTTACAAATGTACAAAACTTTCAGATCGATATATTTTTGATGTAGAAACAAACAGTGTATCGCGTGTCATAAATGGGTGAAGCTCTCGTCGAAATGAAACGATCAAATCACTCTGTATCCCAGTAGACTGGTAGTTCTGCGCGCTGTCGGCGTGACGGGGCTATGAGCGCTCCCCTGAGGCACGCCGGCCACCGCCCACGGCTATGCGTCTTTTACGAGCTTCGGAAGGACCGAAGGGCTTAGGCTGAAGGGAGAACGTTTTTCTTATGCTCACCTGTTGTTTGTTTTCTTACACAAATACCTTGTGACGATCACATACGTTTGAATTTTGGATTTATCGCAAGTATGTCATACAGACGACCAAACTTATTTCTATACAAATTTTCATATATTCCTATATAATAATATGTAGATCAATATAATGAAGTTTAACAAATGCATTATTTTAAAATTCAGAAAGGACAATATTTATCTATGGAGATAAGACTATTTTTTGATTTCTAATAAAATCTAATACAAACACCCTTCATAGCATATTCCCTGTTACACGTATAAGTGTATGTTACAAAGTAGAGTGTTATTCGTTGGTACATCGGTTGGGATATAAGAACAATGTGCATCAGCTGCGCGTGTCGCGGAACACACAATAAATCCTACGTTTTTGTTTGTGCTATAATATTCGTGAGAAGAGATATTTTCTTACGATCATGCTCGACGTGGAAATGCGTTTTTTGTTTACAACAGCTGCCGAGCGGTTGACTCACGAGAGTTATAGTAGTTAGTACCAGTTAGAAGGAATCCACTGCAATAACTCGGTCGGGTTTCCTTGATTTACCATTAACACTATAAATTAAATACATTTGAGCAACGTTTTATGCGTTTTTATTGCTGTATTTTGGAGCCAACATTTAGATGGTGGCCGCTAGTGGCCTCTTTAACCAACATGTTCATTTTCATAAAGTGTATATGTATTATTATATAAATGTTAACTTTACAGTAGTTTACTAGAAAAAGCCAAAACCATCTGAGTACTGACATCACAGTCTCAAATATTTATTGGGTGTGGTTCAAATCCGCGCGGAACTTTCCAACCCGTTGACGCTTTCCTTTGTTCCAAAATAAGCTTTCCCCTAATTAGTGGTCGCGTGTAATTACTCATAGTCGTCAGCGGTCACTGCTGCACGCGCTGATGGACGGCATGGCAAGACTTACGTCAGCGTCACGGAGGGAGAGGGGAGGGAGGACTTTGACAGGACAGTCAAATGCAAGTGGACTCTATATTGTCAGAGTGCTGGAACATGAGCTACGAAATTGAAGAATACTTAACAATATTACCTTTCTTGTATAATTTCCGATCAGATTTTGGTCGCTTCTGCTTCCAGAATGTCTGAAAAAATTAAGTGACTTTTCCATTCTTTTCCAGCAAACGTACAATAATGGGTTAAAGGATTAAGACTTTGGCTCCATGACTATGAGGTCTGCAATCTCCACTAACATAAATATAAGTAAAATGTTGCCATTTGTTAATTAGCATCGCGCTCATAAAGACAAGGGTAACAGGCGAGGAGCTGGCGCGTGCCGCAACGAGCGGTGAGCGCACCACTCACATCAGACACCGCGGCTCACATCACTGCCAAATTATATGTTCCATTTAATTTTATGTTTGTATGTTTGTTACTTCTATACAATGCAAGATCTAAGCTTTCATTCGGTAGTGCAATCTTCGACAAGTGAATGTGCCATACGAAATAATTGCAGTCATGCAATTCATTATACAGATTATTTCCAGATTTTAAGCACAGGTCACACATAGAGTTCCTCTAGCAGTCTAGTAACTTAGTAGCCTATCGATCTTGCTTCATCATCATCAGATTTTCTTAGTCTCTTTGTAATGAGTAGCTTCCTTAACAACGGCACGTGTCAAACATAATCACATTATGAAACTAGAAGTTACATGATTGCCAGCGATACATTACACGGGACCCGAGTGACACGTTCACATAGATCTGATGCCAACGGTACCTACTACAAATATTACAGCATTACAGCGTTACTTATAAAGTAGCTTCATTGTATGAGTGAGTGTTTGGCTCGCCGCCAGGTGGCAGCACCACGCGTTGGCAGCCACGCACCGGCGAGCTGCGGGCAGCGGTCAACATGTCAACTGTCACACAAAAATGTACAGTTTTTATAAATTTACTGAGAATCAAGACAAATTATTAGTGAACATTATTTAACGTTGACATTACATAAAACATATGAATATGATTATGTGTACCGTATTAATAGATAGGTACGTTCACCAGGAAGAATTAGTATTATAACCAAGATATCTGGTTTTCAGTAGTAATCTTAAGTGAGTAAAATACAGTATAACTCAAAAGAGATCCATCTATTTCAGAGGACGCTGTATGGCGATGTAAGGGAGTTAAGGGAGGAGCATTTTCTAACTGATTCTGTCTTAAATTAGCTCGAGCATAACAGAGGAAACCACATATGTACATACACAGACAAAGAGAGTAGAACATGGTTGTCGCGGAACAACGCGCGACACTGAGGCGACATATTATTATTATTACGATCGCACAAATAAACGAACGACTACGACTCATTGTGAACAAAAATAATAGCACATTAACGTGATATACGAACTTTTCAAATATACGATTAGTAAATTAAGCAGAGGAATAAATCTTGGCTTTTTGTTAATGGACTTTCTTCTCAGCGATGGAAATTGAGGAAAACACCATCTGTCGGTGCCTGCCCCCCCTCCCGCCGCCCCCTCGACCCGCCCCCCGCACTCGTCGGTAATGTGATCGTAGAGGATAAATCAGTGCGCCACTTACTTCTGGCTGCTTTACCTCATTTGTAAATGAGGCACTCGTAGCCACTTGCACTCACCCCGAGGTAAGTAACCTTGGCGCCCGTGTTCCACGATAAACCATACCTACCATAGCAGAGATCAATCACTTACTTTTATTTTCATGTAATGTTTAAAGATGAACTTGCATGTACAGCTAAGTTAATACAGATACTGCTAATTTTTTCTCCTTATTTTGACTCAAGGTTAACTACCAAGTGGCGTTCTCAGTTCTCTACCTACCCTTATAGGAGGATGACGCGATTTTATGTATGTATGTTAACTACCTACTAATCCATGGAAATAACAAAGACAGTTTCGGGGATAGAGTTTAATCCTTGCGTCCTATCAGCTAGTAAACATACCGAAGCATCACGTGCAATATATGCGCGGTAAGTTGGTCCATTAGCCGCGGGACGCTGGCTCGTAATGATGTCGGCTCCGTGGCCCCGAGCCTCGAGCGGCGAGTAATTAGTATGCAGGGCGGCTCCGGTTATCAGAGCACCCTGTTACGTTGCCGGTTCAGGACTGAAACATGCCGGCCGCTGGTGCAGGACGTGAGGCACACACTACTTACACTATACCGAGATGAGAATTAATAGATTTAGATAAGTTTCAAATGCAGTCAGACAGATTCAAAAGAAAGTTTAAAAGAGCTCGCCTTTTAGATTTCAATATGATGTGGGCGTGGCAGTGAACAAGTACAATCTAGCCGTCCAAGTACTTTAGAACAAAAATATGTATAAGTTGAATTTAGCAGCCACAGCAAGGATTACTGCAGACTTTTATGTAACATTGTGCAAGTACCCGCTGAAAACGCAGAGCGAGCCACTATTTGAGTCAGAAAGCCCACATTACGTTTATCAATTCCCAGATAATGTTTTAAAGCGGGCCATAAAACGCAATCAGAGAACGATAGTGCGCTCGTAAAGCGGGCCGGAGCGCGCCGCTCGCCGACGAAGCGATATTCGCCACTATCGACACACTATCGCCCGCTATTCCAAACTATCGCAGCGCAATCGCCGGTTTTCGCCACTAAATTGAATTATCGCTGGACATGCCGTGATTTATTAGCTGTAAAACTGAAGGTCTCACTGCGAGCGAGCAGCGAACTCGTTTTAACCAACACTTTTCATGAAAATGCATTAAAAATGAAAGTGAAATTAAATATGTGATAATTCAAAATAATCAGTCTAAAATTGCTCGTACATTCTTCATGAAATTACTTCCTTTGATAAAGTTAGATTTGATCTAGAAACAACTTAAACCTTAGACTTGCGACTGTTGCCATCCAGAACGATTAATCAAAGTGCAGCTGACATGTGACCTTTTAATAGAAGCAGTATGAACGTTTATTCTCGTTGTTAGCATCTAGAACATACGACAGGCTAAAAACGTTCGCTACGTCAAGATACAATTAACTTGAGATCGTTATCACATCACACATACATACATACAGATGCTGTATGAACATCTCCACCACAAAGTCATATCAATTACACACACCCACACACACAAACACACACACACATACACACACATGTTTGAATGTTGGACAAAAACTGGGTAATTTCCACGTTGGAGCGATATAATCGCGGGCTATTACTGTAATATTAGTAATTATGTCCTTATAACCTATCTGGTTAAAGCGGGCAACTTGGATACAATCATGCTTGCATATAAGAATCTATGTCTGTACATATAACAAGCATATATATAAACCTATGGAAACAATAGCATATATTTTCCTGTGGACAATTCATAATGTTTTCGTAAGTCTATCATGGTTAATTAGGTGATTCTGGGTTTATTTCCAAAATTGGATATTCTTAGACGAGTTTATTTACGTAGTCAAATTCATGAATCAAAACTAGTAGATCAAACACTCTTTAAAGTAATGAACTTCTGTAAGAACGCACCTCACAAACAGAACATTGAATAAAATCTAGAACAATTTACGCAATCTACAATGTTCTAAAGTCGTGTAAATGCTCGCTTAACAACAGTAACTAGTCTAAACTAGGTGCAGGAGTATGAATGGGTAGTGGTCGAGTGGGTGTTCATTCACGTTGGTCAGTAGACTCGGAAGCGACTAGCGACTAGTCACCTGCCACCAGCTAGTCTAAAAAGACAGTTACGCATCTGTGTGCGTAACAGTGAGAATGTTAACACCACCCACCATTGTTACATAACGACAATTATTGCTGTTGTACAGTCTTAACAATGTACTAGTAATAAGACTCATCCATACTAATATTATAAATGCGAAAGTAACTCTGTCTGTCTGCTACTCAATCACGCCTAAACAACTGAACCAATTTGCATGAAATTTGGTATGGAGATATTTTGATACTCGAGAAAGGACATAGGCTATATATCATCACGCTACGACCAAAAGGAGCAGAGTATCAGTAATTAATGTTACAAAAAAGGGGAAAAATTTCAAAAATATTACCATGACAATTCTACCATGTGACGTCTTCATCATGGAAAATTCTAGCACGTGACCTCTTCATCATGGAAAATTCTACCATGTGACGTCTTCATCATGGAAAATTCTACCATGTGACGTCTTCATCGTGGAAAATTCTACCATGTGACGTCTTCATCGTGGAAAATTCTACCATGTGACGTCTTCATCGTGGAAAATTCTACCATGTGACGTCTTCATCATGGAAAATTCTACCATGTGACGTCTTCATCGTGGAAAATTCTACCATGTGACGTCTTCATCGTGGAAAATTCTACCATGTGACGTCTTCATCGTGGAAAATTCTACCATGTGACGTCTTCATCATGGAAAATTCTACCATGTGACGTCTTCATCGTGGAAAATTCTACCATGTGACGTCTTCATCGTGGAAAATTCTACCATGTGACGTCTTCATCATGGAAAATTCTACCATGTGACGTCTTCATCATGGAATATTCTACCATGTGACGTCTTCATCATGGAATATTCTACCACGTGACGTCTTCATCATGTGACAATGCTCGGAATTAAATCAAAATAAGAAGTGTGAGCGGAGCTGCACTGGTCAGCTAGTTACTATATACATATATTATGTGTTGTCTTAATTAATAGTTTTAGTTGGTCATGTAGATCACGTTTTAAAACTAAGAATCCTTTAAAAAAGAAGTATCCTTTAAATACATAATTTATTTTCTGTAGTCGTTATAGACTTTACTATCTTATCTAAATCGGATCTCTGGCAAAAATGTATTAAATTATAGAAGTAGAAGATATTTGAGTTGCTATCAAATATCCGCTATAAGTACTTACAAAAATTAGAATACTCGATATCTATGGAAACTCCTCTACCTCGTATTTCAGACCAAAAAGACGACATTCGTTTTATTCCTGCTATATAATATTGAGATATCTGTTGGTCCGCATTACGTCGACATGTAATTTAGTAGTCATTAAATTAGAACATGTGAATTAAGAGCGCAGTAACTATCGACTGACCATTGACCGCTGATAGGTAATGACTAGTAACCCGTTGTTATGCAACAGTGCAACAATGCAACAGAAAATACAGGGCTAATGTGTCGTGTGTCGGTGCCAAGCGGGCTGCGTGTCTCTGCGTGTCTCTGCTCGTCGCGCGGCGGCCGGTCAGCGGTGCCGCGGCCCTTCCTGGCGCGCAGCCATCTCACATCCAGCGGTGACGCCTGGGGATCCCACCTGCAACAGCGAGGGACTAATTACATTGTGCTTATGAAAAGACTGATGACGTTTTTATTCATTTGTACATACATAGGTACATAAATTCTTAGGAAGTTTCCATGGAATAGGTAAATTAAGGTGGATTTTTCAATAATTTGCGATTGTTGATTTGTCTACTCAAGATATACATTTCTTCAACCCGCATTTAGAA
Source organism: Anticarsia gemmatalis (assembly GCF_050436995.1). NCBI lineage: Eukaryota > Metazoa > Arthropoda > Insecta > Lepidoptera > Erebidae > Anticarsia > Anticarsia gemmatalis. The sequence goes on along the minus strand of NC_134760.1, from coordinate 12,555,972 downwards.
AGCTGGGTAGGCCTTGAACATGATATCCTCATTCTAAGAAGAATCCGAAGCTCAGAATAACGACTGCATCAGGAAAAGTAGTCATTTCAGCATTCGCACAGCATGTTCTAAAATGCTCTGATAATATTGAGATTACATTAGTTCGAGTACTTCATGGTCAAACATTACCTGACCTACGCCATAGAAGCAAAGACGTTACTCTATTTTAAGATCCATTCGCTTTCATTTGTCCGAGACTAAAAGCAGGTAAATACATAACAGAACAAGATTTTACTACCTAATACTATGTACATATGTATGTAGCAGTAGCATTATGTTCCCGTTTGAAGTTAATTGAAGGGAATGACGCAAGTATTACACGTTCTTTATTAGTTCACCTTTAGTTCAGCGTGTGTTTGTGTGTCTGTATGTCTGTATGTCTGTCTGTCTGTCTGTGTGTACGGTCGGAAGGTGACCGACAGAGCGGAGTGACTGACGCTCGTAAAGAACAGTGTTTGTGCCAACGAGCCGCGCTCACCGCTCTGTTCTGATACTAACCATACATGTGGTACGGTCTGACCTATAACGAGCATTAAATACGAATAATTTCAGAACTCCATTACATTCTTGTCCAAAAAAATAGCAGGTTGTGAGAGAGACAAAACTTCCAAAATACCTCTTCTAAGAAAGTCTCTCTGCTTGGCCTTAGTACCAAACGTTCCTAAAAACAACCATCGACATTTGCCACATTCGTGATAAAAGCAGTTGGTTTTAATTCATGACAACATAACAACTTAGGTTAGACTCTCAGGAAGCGCTCCAGTACTAGTTATTCTGGGACCTTATTATGCACACACTTGTTCCTAGAACTAACTTGGATAATAATGTGTGTGTGTTCTGTTGTCTGTACATGAGGTACATTCTGTAGGTCAGCCAGGAGGTATTTTTGGTTTTATCGACGTGTACAGTGTCCAGATAATAACTGCACCCAGTAGAACTGTTATTTATCGCACACAAACACACACACGCACACACACACATATTACAGCACACACATTAATCTGTAATGGAACATGTGTAATGCTCGCTGGCCGCTGTAAAAACGCAATAAACAATTACCTACTTTCAACTAATATCTATTTATAATTTTATTGGGATCTTAAATCTAAATCTGTTTAATAAATGTGATAACTAATTTAAATAATAAAATCATTCTATACATAAGTTCTTTGCTTTAACCCGCGCTTTCGCCCGCGTGAAAGAATTCCCGGAGTGAAAATTATGTGCCATAAAGACAAACTATCTATGTACCTTTTTTATCTTACTCCGTTTAGTGATTTTGGCGTGATTGAGTGACGGACATCTATTTAAACAATCAAACTCCTATAATATTAAGTAATTACTCATTACAACAATGCCCGGCGGGTCTCTGGTTCCGTTTTAAGTAAACATTTTGTTACACAAGCGTGCGAGTGACATATAATAGCAATGTTATGAACAAGGCGCTGAAACCGGCCATGAAACTTTAAGCCAGTATTGAAGGAACAAGTAAAATTTAGATTTTACGCGACAGTAAAGGTAATTTTAATGAATACAACATTTGTCACATAGTGTTAGGTAATAGAGTTGTTTCCGGGAGCCCCGCTCACAAAGAAACGGGACTAATGAGTTTGCGTCATTCACTAATTTACTTGTAGGTATTACTTCACGTTGTACATAGAAATATAAACGTTTGTATTAATTAGTGGCCGCAGTCTACTGAGGAACGAGAGCCGCGCGTCTGAGTCGAGCCACATGTCTGGCGAGCTCCCAACTGATGTCCGCCGCAATGATGCCTCTACTCACTTTAATTGAAACGTTCTACATTTTGTGATCAGAACAAAGCAAATAATGTATTATTATGTGGCCCGAGACATGGTAAGGCCTGCAGACATTATTGCAGACTGCATTTTCCAATTTTCCAACTGAAAAAGTCAATAACGATTTTCCTGATAGTGGATCGAAACAAGTAGTTATGTTCTCTTTCAGCATTAAATACAGCATCACGTATCCTCAACTGTCACGAACAGTCAAACAACATACAAACAAACCCTCGCACGATCCGGTCGGAAATCAGCGCGCACATCGAGTTATGTGCAGTGTCGCCGCCACTGGCCGCCACTCGCCGCGCCGCCCGGCCCCCGGTCATTTCCGCGCCACCTAACAAATGTGCTCATATACAAAAATGTTCGCGTGTGCAATCTGTACGTCGCGTCATCCAGATAAGTTCGCAGTTGTGCCGCCAGGGCGCGCCGTGATCGATGCGTGCAGGAAATGGCGCGGGCACGGGAAATAGCCGCCATCTCCGACATCATTCATTTCTGTAACGCTACGACTGATCATTCATTTTTATTCATAGGGATGGGAGGGGAGGGTGCGGGGGTGAGGGGGTGGTCAACTCCGGCCGATCATTCGATCTGGCGTTATGATTACTTCGTGTCCAAATATATTACAATTTACAAACCGATATACATTTGATTGGATTCCTTTCGCATGAATAAATCTGTGATCGCTGTCACTGAAGATTTAGAGCCAATTATTACCTGAAACATGTGTATCACACGAGTGAGTACTAGCTGGCGTTCTGACAAAGTTTAGTAAATTCTACGAAACATGTCAGATATTAGTTATCAAACCATATTCTCCACTTTAATTTTCAGATCACTACAATTAGCAGTTAAGAAGGTTTCTCAAAGTAAACAAAGTAATTTGGCAGATATCTCTTGATCCGTCCAAGCGAGTTTCTTTGTCTGTACTTATTAAGCAATGGGGAGCTGGAGCCATCAGCATTATGCCAGTCCGTTAATCCTCGGAGCCGTGACATAATTATGCATTGGAAGCATCAGCGCTGAGCACTCGGCGATTTGAATAAAATCCGTGTAAATAACAAGTCGTTTGCACAATTTTCACGTGCATTTAAACACTGAGCGGCGACGGACGAGCGGCACGGGGAGGCGCACTAATGTCACTGTGTAGGGTCACCACTCACCACCAATAATAACACGATGAAAAATGGTGCTGTGTCTAAACAAACTTTTATTTTGAGAAATTCTCATTAAATTCTTCTCATTATGTTCAGTTTGTATTGTTCTAATACTGCGTACTTCTAGTGTGTGTTATGACATACAGAAATCACCAAAATTTACCATTTCCATGAACCCACTACAGTGCTCAAGTCCCCTCTGTAAAAGCTGTGTAGTTACATTCTCAGAATCAGTAAACTTTATGTTAGTTAGAATCATGAATAAAGTAGTACACGTACACTATTTGTAATGCTCCTCATTTATTCAGTTTCACGTAGTCGTGGCGCGTACATATTTAATACACAATGATAGTATGACAGCCCTATCTGTCTATCCGGCGGTAATGTGCTCCGGCTCGGCGAACTTCCGCGGAGTTGCGCCGGAGTTAGCGGAGTTAGGCGGAGTTTGGGCGCGTAATGCCGCCCGAACGATCCACTCGTTAATTATGATTGTGCGACATCTAGCGGCGCTCGGCGGAACTGTGAATTATTTATGCGTCGTTACTCGCACACGTTAATAAATAATTTGTAATAAGTAACTCGATGATAATCCCGCACACAGCCGCACAGGGCCGTGTTCAACTGTACCGGGAAGAAACGTAAACGTCGCTAGTATGACTGATGTCGATCTTATAGACCTTGCTTTATAGTCTCTTAAGATAAGCATTCAATTCAAAATGAAGGTACAGATAAATCTACCAAATTTAACGGATACGTACGACATGATTAAACGTCGAGCATATAATCCTCCCCTCCTATACGTTTCCAACAACTTTACAACTTGTAATATCATCGACCTATCATGCCACGAGATTCTTTATTTATGGTCTTCTCATCATTCAATCTCGTACTCCAATCGCCAAAGATCTATTTTACTAGACATCACCAAAAACCGTAAGATATACCAAACAAAGGTGAAGCGAAACAAATGCGTATAAACGACGTTATGCTTTCAGCCTTTACAAAAATAATACGTAACATAGGAAAACATAGTGTTTTTATGATTGTAGGAAACAATTCAAACAGTACTACGTGCTCTCATCCAAGGATATATTGTTTACATACCAGTACATAGGCTCATAACACGCTTGTTTACTGAATGAGGCACGTATTACAGCACATTACAGCATATGACGGCACTTGCAGCACTTGCAGGTGCCACAGTGTATGTGAGTGTAGGTCAGGAGCTGCGCTACAAAGTGCCAGCCGTACAAAGTAGCAGGGAATTACCACTGGTTCATGTTAACAGTGGCTATTTAGTTGCGAGCGCTCGTTCCAACATGTAACTGTTGAAGATTTATTTAAACCTTACTCAATAGCTTTTAGCTGAAGTGCTGAGTGGAAATGGTTTTGTGAAAAAAGCCTTTGTTGTTCTGTCACTCTGCCAAGTTTCGCCAAGATTGTATTAAGCTTATCACTTTTGGTACTCATCTAGACTGTCATGTGCGTAGCAGTATTTCTTACTGTAAATTAAAGTATCATAATGTTCAAAACAAGACCTATCCATCTATTCATTCATAACGACCTATCAACTAGAAAAACAATGTAATTTTATGCAACTCTTGAAGATTGCCGAGTTGGACAATACGTATCTGATCATAATGAAAGCAGATTCTAAATATATTTCAATTGTTGAGTGAAGGGAACTGTAACTTCCCTGCACTGCAATGTCGTTGAGGACACAAAGGCCGCAAGGTGGAAGCGGTCATGTAGTCGGTTGGCAACACGCCCTTGCGCCAGTCCAACCCTGCACTACACCCCACACCTACACGTACCAGCAGCCAGGCACAGCTGTGATACTACATCAATTACCTATAGTTTTATAATTACACCGGAGTCATAATCACACCAACTAACTGCTGCACCACACGTGAACCTTACTGCCTTGGTTTAAATGCTATATTTGATTGACTGGGATATACGAATCTATTTGGGAGTATTAAGGATTATAGAGCTGGCACACCTGAAAATATACCAAACCACCTTCTGAAAAGGTTGATTTTCGTTTGTACGATGTGTCGTTGGTCGATACTGCTACATGCGCAGAGCAGGCGGCGCCGTGGTGAGACGAGTCGTGCGACTGATCGCCGGACTGGTGGAGGAGCAGCCCCTAGCAACAATCAGCTGTTTCCTTGTGGCTGAGCCGTAAATACCCCGCGACTAAAATGGGTATGTTTCAATTGGAGGACATCCTTTACTGTACTGTTTGTTCTTTGTTAGAAAAGAAATTGGCATTTCTTTGAGACATTTCCATTGAATTTTATTGAATGATTATGTGAAGGGGGAATTTTCTCATGTATTAAGCTTTTCGTAAGAATGGCTTCTTAACGAGAGAACGTTACGATTTGGTTCTATAAATGTATGTCTTTGTCTTTGTTTAATCTGAGTAGAAGCAAATAAATTGAAGGCGTAGCCATCTGTATAAATTGATACAACATTGTGACATGACTCTTCGCCCTAAAAGTATAGGTACCTTATCAAATAAAACGGTGATACACATAGCAGTCCAGTATAGGTTGTCTTGACTGGGTACCAACTTTAATGTTTCTAAACGTTTTGTTAAGATTTGGTTAAGTTAAACATGACAGACGCATAAATAAGGCTTATTAGTCGGAATAACTCGTGGTCAAAACTCTAAAATTTGTCCTGAATGGGAGTCGAACCCGCTACCCGAAGTACGACAGTGAAAGTGACTACTAGGACGACTTCAACCATTCCCCTGAACACAGCTCTCTCGATGAGTAAATCCTATGAGTGACAAAAAATAAGTATGTAATAATCAAACAAACATCTATCTATACCTTCTCCCAAAATGTATACCTACTGACAAACAAAGAATTCCGCTTGTATTGTGTTGTTGTCCCACAGTCCCACTGCACCACACATGCAATGTAATCAAAACGAATAGCTAATTAATTATATCCCCTGTTGTAAAATATACGCGCTGTAAAACTAACTTAGTTATAGGAAGTTGTTCACAAGCATTCAGTTACAGGCGCTCCCTAGGCGCTGTGTGGGGGGAGCGGGCGGGGTGCGCGGGGGGAGGGGCGGGGGAGAGCGGGGCGCGGGGGCACTATCGACCCGCGCCGACCTTGGCAGTGAGCGAGGACGCCTATTTATATCTACGTAGGTACCCCCATACACTTGCACCCCCCACGGTACCGCCACCCCCTCCCCCTCCCCCCAGCGATCATTATGGCAGCTTACTTCACATGAGCTTTGATTTTGATACAAATTAGATACTTGGTCGTTAGGGTTACATGTTTCAAGTTGTTGCTATGTTGGTATTATTAGGAAGGTAGAGTCATTATGGTAATGGTAATATTTGTCTATTAATGTTTCAAACTGATTGTGATTTCAGTAACTCCGAAATGTTTGGCAGTGGGAACAAATATCACAGATTTTTTTTACCATTACAGGTTGAATTAATGCCATTCTTCAGTTTTACTGAAAAATTCTTTACTAAATTAAAATAGCATAATAGTCTTGCAATAAAAATTGTCAGGAAGTTAGCACAATACAAAGTTTATTTTTGCTTTTTCCTTTTAGTAAAATGGATCCTTAGTACTTTAGCGATGTTGCCAACTCGTTAATGCCTTGCTATCAAATATATCTGTAGGTTCGTCCTTATTTAAAACTATTATCACTGCACGTGCAATCATTTGATACTTGATCACTCGATTAATGAATATATTTTAATAATACCGATGATAATTATCTATAATGACCCGCGCGACTTCCCTTGCGTCACCTAAGAGAATGGGTCAAAATTTTCCCCGTTTTTGTAACATTTTTCGTTGCTACTCCGCTCCTAATGACCGTAGCGTGATGTTATATAGCCTATAGCCTTCCTCGATAAATGGGCTATCTAACACTGAAAGAATTTTTAAAATCGGACCAGTAGTTCCTGAGATTAGCGCGTTCAAACAAACAAACAAACAAACAAACAAACTCTTCAGCTTTATTATATTAGTATAGATACAATAAATAAATTCAACCCATTAATTTTCCACTGCTGGGCAAGGGTCTCCTCCCGTAATGAGGGAGAGGTTAGATCTTGAGTCCACCACGCTGGTCAGTTGCGGGTTCGGGACTTTACGATTCGATAAAACAGTCACAAGTAAATCAATTTTACTATTTATACTCGTTCTTACAGATGATGGAGACAAATCCCCGCGTGGAGTCGCCGCGGACGTGGTTAGCATTACAAATGAGCCGGGGGTTAAAAACATTACACAAGTTAAAGATAGGGTTGTATGGGAGAGGGGGATGAGATTTTTTGGGGCAGTGATGTCTTTGTTACTTTTTAAAAAATACGACTATCTTTATTAACTGTACAATAGGTTATAAGAAAGATTAAAAATTGGGTATAATTTAGAATAGGTGCAGAACAGCAACGGAATATAGGATTTAGGCAAGGTGGTTAAGTTTAGTAGATTAGAGATGAGATTTAAATAAATTGAAAAGTAAATTCAAGCCAAAATGCTTCACCATCACCATTTTGACGATATGTACAAAAGTAACTACAGAGTTCTTATGTAAATATTGTGGCAGTAACGTCGGCTGAAACCTGCAGCTCGCGATTTATACAGCTCAGTACATACATGCAGGTAGGTAAACCGCAGGTGTTAGGTATCCCGTGCGCGTGGCTCGTGGCTAGTCCCGGCTAGCTCGTGGCTGGTGTGAGCCGTGTGTATCGAGTACATGATGCACATACATGTAAGTACCTATGTCGTGCACTCCTGGCCCGTGTCCAGCCACCTGCAACAGGCTGCCTCTATTGATGCCAGGCTCACGGGAAATCCTCCGCCTAACCAATTTTGCATTGATAGTCATTTATTTTGTGGCCAGGACTTTAGACTTTGCTACTGTTATGAAGCTTTACATGATAGGTTTTATCAAACGTGCTATTGAGTTATTAATAGCTTATAATAAAATTGACCTTGGACTTTTTATAGTTATTTACGTCTTAGAAAGTTAAACCTTGAAAGAGTTTTTGAAAAATAAATTCTTAAATAGTGTTGAATCTGTACCACACACTTGGCCGGCACGATAAACGCAAAGCCCGTTTAACCCTAGGGAACCCTTACTTCGACACCGGAGGAAGCTCGAGCCCAGCATTGGGTCTGTAAAGGTTACTTGTCCTGTAGACTTTTTATTAACGGATTCAATTACAGCTGCATGAGATTGTAACTTGTATTTGTAATTGAACAGTAGCCGATCTGTAAGGCCGAAGCCCACTGAATGCTGTACTTTTCCACATTTGTTCCTTTGTCATGATAATGTAAGTATGTGTAGAGCCCCTTCAGCGATTTGTCGTCGCCATGTTCCGGAGAGTAAAGATATGAACGTCGCACAGTCGTCGTTGTATGTCGTTATACGTAATTGCGCTACCATCAGTGAATCCTGTAAAATATGAAATGGAACGAGAATAGAGCTCACTAGCTAGTTGTTGCTGGGCGGAGGACGATCGATGCCACCTGCGGGGCCTGAGGGACGAGGGGGAGGGGGAGGGCCACCCCTCGCCCCCTCCCACCTTGCCGCCCTTCCACCCTCGTTGCGAACTCGGTGAATGCGAGCGAAGAGATTTATTTTTAATTTTTGCTACGTGATGTGAACATAGAATGCTGTTATTTAGGGAACATCTATTACTGGCATTGCTTTTTGGTTATGTATGGGAACGGGATTCCCTGTTAACTCCTTATTTAACACAAGTTTATCTGTAACTAAGTAATACGATTTCAATTTATTATCTTCTATGGCATACGAGATAATTTTATGTCCGTGTCGCTTACGTGTAAGGTAAGAGAATTTCTCACAGCTTTAACTAAAGGACATTCAGAACAATAGATATAGAGGGTAAATATCTGCGGCGATGTTTTCCTTGTCCGATAAAGTGCGAGCTCATTAATATCCCGGAGCACAGTAAGAAATACATTTATTTCGATAAAGCACTCATCAATAACAGCCGATAATGTAACAGTAGAAGCAAAACAAATGACTGCCTAGTGTGCACTGTACTTACAATATACCTACGAATGTATCAGTATAGATTATGTGATAGGAAAGATAACAATAAAATTGTACCACACTGGGTGATTGTTATCGTCAACTGGCTGTAATCCGACTTAGCTAGATAATAACAGCATTTATCGAATCTACATTCTGTCGGAACTACACTTTTATTCACAGTAGGAAAGCTAATAAATATGCAATCATATTGATGCATTTCTGGCTTCACCCCGAATACTCTGGACATGGAAAATAATAAAAAAAAACCGGTATTCACCCATTATCTGAAAATGCATGTACAATACTGGATATTGCCAAGTTAGCCATAAAGTTGTCAATAATTTTGTTGTCCAGGATATTGCGTGTTGCACTCGCACACTAGCTATCGTTGCAGAATGACTATATTTGATGCACTAAAGGGGAAATTAGTTAGGCGCAAGCATTAAAATATGTTAATGATTTTCTCACTTTCGTTTTCCACAGTGAGGAAGCAAGTGAGAGGAAATGAGTGAGGTGTTGTTATCAGCGTGTTTATGTACAATAAAACGTTATTGATCGTAAAGCACGTTTATTAGAGAAGTGTTTACTCCGCGGGTGATAGGAGCCGAGAGCCGACTGTCTACTGCTCACCATTGAACCACAGTTTCACTTAATTGAATGTTCTATGTTTCGGTGACAATGTTCGCCGGCATAACGTCGGGGATGGCATTGTTTATGTGTAAGATTCGACTTATTTGTATAGAGGTTCTTTTAGATTATGACGACGCTCCACACACAGAGCTGCTAATCTGCAATGTCATGTTTAATTAAGTATACCTAACATAATTTATAGTGAATGTAGTAAGACCTACTGGTTCTTATTTCAGGGTTATGTATAACAAAGATCGTGAACACGAGTTACATAACGTTGCGGGACGAATCATTCGTAGGACCGGACCCTCTCATCGAAGCGACCATAGCAAAGCGCAGAGCTATGACTCCTGAACTTGACACCTTGCTGGCTACCTTCAACGACACTGACTTTTCACTGACAGACCCTCGTCCCCGGGCTACTGTGTTCAACACCAGGAGACAGACGGAGGACCACGTGGCCAGCAGAGCGTTACGAGCCATCAGGCGACTCATCTACTTCGTCCAAGACAGGATGGAGGAGCTGCAGCCGATACTGTCGAAGTACGCGTCGGACGAACGCTACCGCCTCGGACACATCTTCATGAAGCTGGAGCACTGGAAGAAGAAGATGCTGACGATGCAGGCCACGGCGCGGCTGAACCGCAAGCAGCGCGTCTACCACCACGTGATGCTGTACCAGCACATGCTGGCCACCAACGTGGACGTCACCTATACCGTCGAGTACCTGGTGGACCTGCACAAGATGATCAGACGGAAGTACCCCGGGACTCATGAAGAGCCGCCGGATCCACCTTCATAACTTTCGATGGCAGTTTTCAAAACCTGTGGCCGTGTGACGGTTTGTTTAACAGGCGTAATTTATAATTTTTTTGTTTATATATTTGCTGTTAATTCATCTTTACCATTCTGTAAATGGTTTGCTTTACTTTAATGTTGTTAATAGTACCTATTGTAATTTTTTGAAGACAATATCTTGCATTCACATATGCTTTTGGGTCGCGAATACTTACTAATAAAGAATCAAGGGACACAAAGGACAAATCCTTGTTCAATGATGTAGCGATCACCTTGCATCACAATTTGTTCGAAATATTTTCCACGGGTTGAAGACCAGTTGGTAGTATACCAGCATTCTTACCTGTTCTCTGGATAATGTTGATGCAAAGCTTACATGTAATTAAAACACATGTTCCTTAGACATTTTAATGTAGTCACCTCACAGCACGATTTGTACATGATCATCAGGTTGCCGACAACCGTGCGTTAACCGTGTGTCACATATAACTCTATCATATCACAACATTACGGCAGTTATCATTACTATATCTATATTTTAAACTTACCATTTTGTAAATAATGCTTTCGACTACGAAGTAACTTGGCCGAAATTATCAAGAATAACAAAAATATCATAAAATTAAGCAATTCAATGTCCATTGAAAATAAAATAAGAATCGAAATTACTGGTTCTATGATTCATAAAACTCTAATCATAAAATTACACTATTAAATATTTAAGGTGTCCTTCCACTAGTATTATGAGGATCAACGAATATTATGAATTGAAACGCATCCCTAGGGCAGTTGTCCCACCGCCAACGATGAACGAGAAACGAGTAGAACTAGAAACTTATAAAAGAGTTGGCTATCAGCGGGAAGCGAGTGTATTCAATAGTTTTGTCGCCGCGTTATAGGCGAGTAGGCGAGTGTGTAAGTGCGACGAGCGATTACTCGCGCCACTTACCCGTGGTCGCTTAGTCTTGTGCAAACCTGCGCAACATACGTGTTTACTAACAACTTTAGCTGCAAGTTCGACAATATGGAGGCGTTGTTTTTATTAAATGTGTCTGACAATATCGCTCGCTGTGGGAGATAAAACTGAGTTCAAAAGAAATGATCAAGCGAGCGAGCATCACTAAACGAGTATCGCTGAGTAGGTTTACTTTTGAAAGCTTGTCGCTTAGCGATTAAACTAGTAAAACGAGTCGTCGTCGCCAGTGTGAACAGTCAGCGATCAACTATTTGTATAGGCATCTCTTTTATTTACACGGAATGTTATATCTATTGTACGTTTCTTGAGCGAGAAAATAGCAGATAGGATAGTTAATCGTTTACTCGTCGTTGGTGGGACAACTGCCTAGAAACGTAGCATAGCAAATATCTAGTGGATAGGCACACTGAATTTTCTGTAATAATAATTGTTATTGCTCTTAGAAAGAGACATCACGTCTCTATACTCTCTCTTTCACATATTTCTACCCGTCCACATTTAAGTACACAAAACAACTTCATCATATTCTAACTAACGCTAGCTGATTCCACAACTGAAATTATTTATAGTATTTACTCTTGACTAAAACGCTCTATTGAGGAGTGTTTTGTATTCTATATTATTTTAATTGTAATTTATATAATAAAGTTTATTTCTGTTATTCATTACCGTGCATATTCACCCTAACATTATACGTACAGTTCAACACAACGCACACACAACTATCAATGGAACAGATTCGTTAAGTTTCGCGACGTGAGAAATCAGCGGTGGCGAGTCTGTGTGAGCCTTAACTTATATAAATGCGTATAGTTGTGTTCCTGTCAGTCAAAGTCCTTGTCGAGCTCGGGCTTGGCGTGCAGCGCCTGCTCCCACTCCTCCTCCACCCGCAGCAGCACGTCCAGCACCTGGCGCTTGACGGAGGCCTGCAGCTTGCGCGGCAGCCGCTTGCTGCTCTGACACACGCTGGCGAAGAACAGCTCCAGCGAGGAGTCGTCGCCGGAGCCCGGCTCCCACACCTCGGGCTCCGGCCGCTCCTCCTCCACCTCTGAAGGCTCAGTCTCGTCTAGTTTTAAGTCCTCTTTTATTTGACGTTCTCTGTAAAGAGAAACGAGTAAGCTAGCGGGTTTTAAAAAGTCCTCGAGGATATTAATTTGTAGAAGTCATGTTTATTACAATTATTCAATTGTACAGGAGTTTCATTTTGTGAGCATCTGGAACGATACTCGACATAGCGGGCGAGTGTTGTGGTGCAATGCCGATTACTTTACTTTACGGTGACCTCAATGTTCCAAGATTTAGACACGAGATACTCTGCATTAGAGGTACAGTTGAGTTCACAGCGTTCACCATTTAAACACAATACGGGGCAAACTGCCACTTTTTTAAGTAATTCGAAAGCAAAGCGAAAAGACAAAGTGGGGTATGCTCACCGCCTCATGGTCATGTAGGGCAGCAGGAAGGCCATGCGGCTCTGGAAGCGCCACTTCTTGCACGGCAGCCCGTTCTTGGTGGTGGCGCCCTGCTTGCTGCGCTTCAGCGCCTGCCGCATCGAGTCACGCAGGATCTTCCATTCCCGCTTCAGCACCTCGCCTGACAACCACCGCGCCCATAAGCATGTATAATAAACACAACATACCCTAATTGTTAATTAATACATAGGTATATTAATGAAGAAAATATTTCGTAATCTGTCTTTATAAATAAAAAAAGTCTGCAATAAATTGCCTTGGCAAAATACGTTAAGAGCGCTGCTAGGCTTCATACCTAGATAGTATTGAGTTTAATTAATTTGAAGATATTACGTATTTGTCTTAAACATTCTGGATGGAAACCAAATAAATCTATCCTTTTTGTTAGGAATACCTCAATTCAAAACAATTCGTAGATAGCGATGAATGCGCCCTTGCCTATCTCTTCGGCTTTAGACTTAAATATGCTAGTTGTAGTTATGATTAGACCGTCCATCCATCACGCTAAACACAAATATTATTTTAAGCTAATGCCTACTTTCATAAAACATGGAACTTATGTCCCCTTGGCGAAGGTAACAACTTAATGATATCGATCCTTAAATATCCTCATATAAGGTAAACTTCCTCAATTATACCTATTTCCATTTCGACAAAAGATCTAAAATATTGTGCATGTACTTACTTATCTAATTTAATTAAAAAGCTTAAACGAAAATATGATAAGGAACAACTACTTAAGGCTAATAAGAATACAAAACAGATATGGAACACAATTAATAATATAACTCATCGTAAACTAAAGAAAAATCCAAATTTAGAACTATTAGACATAAAATCCACTCCTCAGGCATCAGTAAACCACATAAATTATTATTTTTCAAACATTGGAAAAGCCCTGGCTGAAAATATTACCACTACAAACCTTTCACAACTTCAACATGACATTCACAATACGCTCTCCACACAGGCTTCCTCCTTTGTGCTTCTGCCAACAGATCCTACAGAAGTACATAATGTTTTGATGGGTCTCAAGTCTGAAAGTGCCCCAGGCTGGGATAATATTAGTACAAGATTTTTAAAAGCCGCCCATGAATTAGTAGTTCCGATAATTTCACATCTGGCTAATTTGTGCTTTAGTCAAGGGAAATTTCCCCCAGCTCTAAAACAAGCAATAATTACGCCTGTACACAAGGGTGGTGACAGAGATGATGTTAATAATTACAGGCCTATTTCAGTCCTGCCCGCAATATCCAAAATAATTGAAAAGTTAATTAACAAAAGACTTACCAGTTACACTAATAAGTATAACATCATTTCAGAAGCTCAATACGGTTTCAGGCAAAAATTGTCTACGTAAGATGCTGTGACTGCATTAACCTCTCATATTGTTAACTTAGTAGATTCAGGAAAAAGATGTTTAACTGTATTTTTAGACTTAAAAAAAGCGTTTGACACCGTCTCTGTCCCCATTCTTGTGCGCAGACTAGAAGACATTGGCATCAGAGGAAACTCGTTGGCATTACTCACAGACTATTCGCAGGATCGTAGGCAAAAAGTCAGGGTAGGGGAGTATATTAGTGGGGAGTCGTATGTGACCTACGGGGTGCCGCAGGGCAGTGTGTTAGGTCCGACTCTATTTCTTATATATATTAACCAACTCTGCAGAATGCTGCCGGAGAACGGCCGTATTTTCTCATATGCAGACGATACTGCTATAGTGTTTTTTGGCGATTCTTGGGAATCTGTATATAAATTTGCAGAGGAGGGGCTTCACAACATTGTTAACTGGCTTAATTCGCATCTTCTAACTCTAAATATTTCGAAAACCAAACATATAGCTTTTACCAATTATAATAACAGTCAACCCGGACCAAACGTAACTATAAAAATTCATACATGTGGTAACTCATCAAATATTGATTGTTCTTGTGAAAAGATTGAAAAAGTAAGCAATATAAAGTACCTGGGAGTTCATGTTGATCAGCGGTTATCATGGCATTCTCATATTGATATGGTTATGGCCCGAACTAGAAAACTGATCTGGATATTTAAGCAGCTAAGACATGTGACAACTTATAAAATGTTAAATACAATATATGTCTCTCTGGCCCAATCCATTCTTATTTATTGTATACCCGTATGGGGCGGTGCAACAAAAACTAAATTTCTGGAACTAGAGCGGGTTCAGAGATCTCTAATTAAAGTCATGTTTTCCAAACCTTTCAAATTTCCAACTAATGAGTTATACTCCCTAAGCGACATCCTCTCAGTCAGAAAATTGTACGTACTTCATACCGTTTTAAAATTACATAAAACTCTATCTTATGACCCTCACCATCAACATAAGCGACGAAAACACAGTGTTGCACCTACTAAATACGTAAGAACAGCATACGCCAAAAGACAATTCATTGCACATTCTGCCATACTTTACAATAATATTAACAAAACACTTAACATATATCCTATGTCTGCAACAATCTGTAAAAAGACATTAATCGAATGGTTAAAACTGAAAACTTATGATGACATTGAAATATTAATGCAAACATCGTTAATATAAAATACTCTTAAACACACAGACTCACTTATTGCACACACTTACACAAACACACACACACACACACACACACACACACACACACACACACACACACGCACACACACACACAAACACACACACGCACACACACACACACAAACTTACACACACTTCCACGTACTCGTACATACACACGCAAGTCTTGCGTTTTCCACTTAATGTAACGTATCATAAGACGTTTTTGTTTGTAAGAGATTCTATTTTGTTTAATATTCTTTTAATTTTTAATTCTGTTATATTCAAATTTTCCTTTGTATTCCTTTTTAATATTTTATATTTTATTCTGTACACCACTTTTACCCTTTTATAATTTGCTATTGAAGAGCGAGACCTCCTAGCACAGGTATATTTTTTACTTAAAAGGAGGTCTCTATGTAACATTTATTGTAAAAGTTGTACGAGATAACGAAATAAACATTTTTGATTTTTGATTTTGATTTTTTGATTTTTTGACTTAGACTTGAGAGATTGACAAAATTTTAAATCATATAAATAGTGTTATAAAACGTCACAAGTTCTTAGTAAAAGATTTAAAGAAAAAGTTCATTTTATTACATTCAATGCAAAATAAATGCTATTCAAATGAGTATCTTTTACCAGAAATCTAAAATGTATTATTGTGTCATAGTTCGCATTGCTACCACAATATCACGGTGGCGCTAGTTTATCGTAAAGGTGTACATGGGTAAAAAACTCGAATAGTTCAAGGTCATCTAGGTATTGTTCACTACGCCTTATTGTACGTTTAAAAACTCCTACGAAACGAATTCAACCTGACATTTTTATCTTTGTTTGATCGGAAGAGTGTAATGAGCAACAACTCACATACCTTAGCAACATACGGAATCATTGTATAATCGACCTTGTCTCAATAAAGATAACGTACATTTTTGGAGAACACCTGAATTCCAACGGAAACTGTTCAATAATAAGTTGTGATGTTATAGAAATAAGGTTCGTTTTCCACTGTGTTATTAGTAATATAAGCTACGGATACGTACTGTTAGCTCCGAGCCGCTCGGAGATGTCGAGCCAGCAGCGGTCTCTGACGTCAATGTCGCGGTGGTTCTCATTGCGCGTGTCGTAGAGCACGGGGTACTTCTTCACCTCGTCGATGAGCCGCTCGCGGTAGTTCCTGGTGTTCATGCCGGGCGGCGGCCAGCGGCGGCCGAGCGGCGGGGACGGGCGACAGCGCGGGCCTCCCGAAGCGACGTCGGAGCTACACTGAGAGAGACGAAGCGATGCGCGCGATGCGACGTTGCCGCTCCGCATCGCTCATAGCGCGAGCTGGGCGCCGTGGCTAACGTACACTCGACTACGAATAACATCGACGCTCTGTGCGCCACTAATATTATTGTTTTGTTTCTCAACATTAAGATACGCTTTATTCCTGTAATAATACTTTTAGTTTTATAAGGTAAGCGGAGGCTGAAGATTACTTATTATTGAATAATTTGCTGATATGAATAAGTGTTTGTTTTCTTTCTATTCTATTGTTTAATTCCTAAGTTCAATATGCGAGGATTGTGCCACGATGGGCGAGACAAAAAATGTTTTTTTATCATTTGTAGTATTGGAGGTTTCATGAGCTTTACGGGACATGAAATTCCAGGGAACAATTAGGTAGGTATTAAACTTCATATTACCATAACCTAAACGTCTAAGTACATGATTGATAACTTAACTTTGAGAAATAGCTCCCATTCCAATTGCAGTTACACTGCATTATTTTTTGAATTTTTAAGATAAATAAGTAAGCGGATAAGTAAACATTCCACATTATTAAAATTTGATTAACTAGTTACCGGGTTTGTTAAATACATACCAGTGTACCAACGTAATACCTAATGATATATAGGTAACGTATAGTAAGTTCTTCTAATACCTATTAGGTGTATTTAATTGGCTGTAAGTTGCCTAAGTGTCAGCTCTGCGTGTCTGTACTCTTCAGTTAACAACTACGTATCGTACGTAATCCAATTCCGCGGCACTAACAAGAGCTATTGCTCGCTGGCGGCGAGAGCCGAGAGGCGCGAACATGTGCGATCGGCAACCATCGGCAAAGTTCGGCAACGCTCGGCCGATGCACGAGTCATCAGGCGCGCGGTCGGTTGTGGTCACAGTACAGTCGCAACTAGCCGCAAGTATAGCTGTTATGCAGTTTCACTTAGGAAGATCTATACCTAATAAACAATAATAAATTAATACACGTTACTGATCATGACTAGCCGCCATTCAGTATTCAGTAGGTATCTTAGTCTAGCTGAAAGACGTATTAGTTTCGAATTAGGTATAACAGATTAAAAGAAAAATGTAAGAATACAAATTCGAGCAGCTAAGTAACACACTATCATAAAAAAGGAGCTTCTTAACTCGTCTTTGTGTTTTATAACAACACCAGTCAGATCCTCTCACCTGTCAATCTGCCTTCTATATACCTATACACCATATGTCCGCCGAACCTAAGAGATATCATTAACAAGGTAGCACAATTCAGGCTTAGGATATGCCATTACTATTGTATGTCATAAGGCAACTCAGGGTTCATTACTGTGAGGAATAAATGAGATCAAATAGAATCAAAATTAACTTGTTTATTAGAACTACACAGTCAGATTAGAAGCAGTTAACATCGTCTTATCTCTACACTCCTTGTCACTGAGCTTAGCTTTATCTTCAAGCAACTTATTATTTTGTTCTAAGAGTAGGAACATTCTGTACCTCATAAACATTTGTTTGACATAGTCTATGGGAAAGCACGTGCACGGCACTTCGAACGTGACGTCGTTCACGTAACTCAAGAGACCAGATATGGAGTGTGTCGGGCGGCTCTCATTGAAGTACTCCTTGAACTTGAGCTCGAGTATGTCTACGAACTCAGTGAACTCTCTGGGCACCATGTTGATGACGTTACCGTCGCCGGTCAGGTATCCTCCTGTAAGCTGGTTGTCGTCATCGTCTTCGGTGACGTCACTGCTGCAAGAGTACAGCTGCATAATGTAGCAGTGGCTGTGGTGCATGTACGCCCGGTATAGCAAGTACAGCGCCAGGTGCTCGATCCTGTTCTCGCCCGGCATCACCACCGCTGCGAATTCGCTCAGATCCGTGAAGGATCTTCCGCAGTGATTTTCGTACTTTTCAATATCTGGCATATGTCTCGCATGCCACAAAAATGTCTCCAAGTCATCGGAGGATCTCGGGCTAAAGTACTGGAATATGTTAAAAATAGGGAATTTCGTTATAGACGCCCTCACCCGGTCAGTGGTCAGTGGCGCTCCGTACCTCTCTCTCACTTTGTTGAAGTAATTATTCAGACAGTCTCGAGTCAGTCCCACTGGCGGAGCCCAGCGATTTTCAAATCTCAAATCCTCGTGCAGTAAAAGTATGGAGTGAATCGTCATCCTGAAGCCTCTGAGCACTTCTATAGTGTCGGTCTCAATCGGCTCTGTCTCAGCATAAGTAAGTTGCAACTTTTCAAACTTCCGCATCGTATTAGTCAAGAACCTGTATTGTAACTTGTCGCCTGTGAACACAGCGTCGTTGTTCTCTGGTGAGTCAATGGTGCTGAAGTCGATGATACTCATCAGTTGATTGATCATTGAGAGAAAGTGCGCTGTGGACGAGGCACTCGCTGGTAGCAGCTTCATCTCTTTGTACGTGGCCAGAGCGGTGATGACAGCCGGACTGAAAAACTCACTGGAATACTTTAATGTATTATTTTCAAGCTCGAAGCATTCGGCTGTCAGTTTAGGAGCAAGCTTGATTTTTTTCTTAGAGTCCAGCTTGAAGCATGTCTGTAAGTGAAACCACTTAGCGACCGACCCGGAGGTGAGAAGGAAGTCGTGGGCAGCGAACGTTTCGCGAAGACTTCTCAACAAGTACGTCGGATCGTACAAATAGTAAATTTTTTTATTATCTTGGAAGAAGTATGGAGCTTTGGGATCGCAACCTCGCAGACTGGCACAGGTGACTAGATCTGTCTGTAAGTCTGATATACAGGCACGCACCTGAAGACCAAACTGAAACATTCTGTCGATCACTTTATCTATGAGACATTTCACATCCATATAGTTTTTCAAATCCGCTAAATGTGCAATTGCGATCGGTTGCTTCCACTTATGGAAGAGTCCTCGCACCGCGACCACCAGCACTTTGGTGGCGGGCTGCAGCGTCTGCACGCCGTCTACTTCGTGCAAGCCGCTGACGTAGTCCTTCTTCGCGTCGTAGTGAAGGCTCGGTGTTACATCTATGGAGCCGACGCACAACACGGATTGCTTCTCTTTATCGTTCATCGCATCCACTTTCAGTTTCAAAGCTTTAAGTACAACGTCACTCAATTCAGTCGATGATGGAAGACATAACCTGTACAGCGTAGACACTCGGGGAAAACCGAGACTGTCGTGTAGAACCCTATAAGCGGCTGGACTGTTAAAAAATAACCGTAAAGCAAAAAGTTTGAATTCGTTTCCATATTTCTTATATATTGTTCTGCGGGCTGGTCTCGGGCTTGGTTCACATTTACCAGGAGTATCGTCATCTTCAGGTGTTTCTTCTATATAAAACACTGTTGTGTTTCGTTGCAACTTGATACGTTTGTTTGGAATGCAATGATCAACTGTGCGTTCTGTTACAGTGGAAACGTCCACGAAGCTCGAGCTGGTGCCCGGTGCGACTGCGGGCTCTGTGACTGCGGGCTGTGCGGCTGCGGGCTGTGCGGCTGCGGGCTGTGCGGCTGCGGGCTGTGCGGCGAGGGGCGCGCCACGAGGAGGCTCGCGTGACGGCTCTAGAAACATCGTCGGAGTAGCGTCGCTAGTCAGTCTCTTGATACCTTGATCGCTCACTAGGATGACCTCCGGCCCGAAGTGCCTCTCGCACACGAATATAAACCATCGATCCCTGTAGCCTTCTCGCTCCAGTATATGCAGCCATAGCTCCCTCCTGCGACGAAGCGAATACATACTCTTAGTAACAATAAATATGAGATCAGCGGTTTACGTTTGTACTATTTTAATTATATTTAAACACGTAAATTATACTTAGAAAATATTTGTTAAAACCTACACGCCTGAACCTACCTGCGCAGACGGCCATTTTGGTTATAGATCCAGTATTATGAATCCGGCGATAATATGTGTATTATCGCCGGATTATACTATACTATCGATTATTATTGTTAAATGATACTATTCATATTTGGAAGAAATAGCAAGATCTGCACATTATAAAAATTTCAAATTCATTATAAGTGGGTACATCCAAATTCTTGAATACGTCTTTGTTTAGAACTAACTAGTCAGTCGAATTGAACGTGACTCACGCACACATCAATAGCGATATCGCGTTGTACACAATGAGATAATATTTATAGCAAAGCTAAACCACATATTATTTAATAGTAAAAATACATACACATGTAGACCAAGCGTCAATGACGATTCAAGGACGTCAAACGTCCTTGTAACATTTACCTACACAGTAAATAAAAAAATCAATCACCTTCTAGGTTTATGTGGGACACCGAAGAAATGTAAATTTGGGCTATTTTTTGAGGTACGATGACATCCCATGACTATGCAGTATTTGGTCTTACTTCCTCGCTTCTTTTTCTCCATATCCAATGCAGGTACCTAGTTATGTTAAACAATAATAAAGTGTGCGACGCGCGAGACAGACGCGGGGCGCGCAGCGAGAGAGGAGGGGGGGGGGAGAGTTCGCGACGCGGGCGACGCTCCCACTAGCGCGACTGACGCAAGACTGATTGTTGCTAAGTGAGTGTTACACTAGCGTGACCATGTGTGAGTGAGCGGCGCGGAACACTCTCACACTCACTCACTCGCGCGTGTGTTTGTGTGCGTGATGGGTACGACATTGTAACGACATTGTAATGGCTTGGCTACACTTGCGCTCTGACTTCTAATGCAAGACATTGTTTTGGCTCATGTTAATACATTATTGTTTGTATCAGGTAAATAAATTATTCATTTATAATAAGAACACGTTGCACCAGTTAACACTATAATAGATTAAAATTTGCTTTTGAACTTATGTAAGTAATAGCTTTTTAACTTTATTTTATCTATACTAATATTATAAAGCTGAAAAGTTTGTTTGTTTGTTTCAACGCGCTAATCTCAGGAACTACTGTGAAAACTCTTTCAGTGTTGAATAGCCCATTTATCGAGAAAGGCCATATTATATCATCACGCTACGCACAATAGGAACAGAGTACTAATAAAAATGTTACAAAAACGGAGAAAATTATGACTCATTCTCTCTTATGTGACGCAAGCGAAGTTGCGCGGGTCAGCTAGTGTCAAATAAAGTCGCTAATGGGGTGGCACATTATGTGGCGTTGTATTACATTTGTCTTTAATATCCAAACGAAAAACTAATTGACTATCATGTTTTCATGACAATATTTATAAAACTTATTTTTGTATAGATTTAACCTACTTGTATAGACATAACTACACTACACAGAGATAGAATAAATAAGAAATTTATTCTATCTCTGTATAGTGTAGTTATGTCGTATTATTGTAGCATAGTGTGTACGTGACCTATTGCGTTCTAGGTGAGCGCGCACACATCGATACGGCATGATACACACTATGACATTCACACAGGTAGTCGCTGTACTTGTGGTGCACGCACACAGACGCAGGCTCAGAGTGAGTGAGACACCGTGCAGTTGCTCGCCAGACGTCAGCGGCGGCGCGTCGCCCGAGAGACCATCCGCGCTCGCCCCGCGCCCCGCACCGCCCCCCGCGCTCCTCTGCCGTCGTTGCGCGCGTTAATATGGATAAAAAGTCTGCTAAAAGGTGATGAATTTAATTTAACTTTTCTTTGTTTCTCTTCGTTAACCAATATTTTTGATTGTTTTAAGATGCAGTATCCACAAATGTTATTTAAATTATTAATTTTATTTTGTAAGACTATTCCCTATGACCGATTCATCGGTCACGTTTTATAAGAAGACTAATTACAAACAGTATCTAAAACACTAGTAACTTCGTGTTGCATATTAGTATACACCTTATTGAAATATATCGCTGTTTGTAGCTGCTGTTCTGTATATGATAAACGAATAATGTTTAAAAGTTCTGAGTGTTTTATTATAACTGACCCATCACATTTATATTTGTTTATTTTTGTCTCTAGGTTTGTTTCCGTCATCTGTTAGTGATTCGTACACCTCGTACATTCATGATGTGGTTGTATCGTGGAGTCAATAGCGATAAATAATAATTATATATAGTTATTAATATGTAATTCACGAGATCACCTAGATTTATCTTATATGTCATTATTACTTCAATAATGTCAACACATATTTATTTTGTTTTATCAGGAAGAGGAATATACAAAGTACAGAAGAAGAAGTGCCGAATGAAGTGTTCGTTAGTGAAGACGTCGTGAGCGCGGCGCCTGCGCTGCTGCAGCCCAGCACCAGCCGCGCCGCGCTCCACGCCGCCGGCACCAGCCTCACCGACACACGCGTTGACTCGCTGCAACACTCTGATCATTATGAACCTTTACAAGTTATCAAATGTGAAGTCGACGAAGAACCTGAATGCCTCACTATCTTAATAGACGAGAACAAGGATAGCGAGCGATCAGACAGTTCACTACTAAATGCAATAGCGTATAGAATTAAACGTGAACCTACCGTTAAAAAGACTAAGCTACTTAAATTTAGATCAGAATTTAAGGCCTTCGCCCTGGGATTATACTTAAGAAGTCCGACTGCATATAAAGCTCTTAAAAAAAGTTTTGGATTGCCGAGCATTTCCACGCTGTACAGATTTTGCATTTCGTTGTCGAGTGATTTAAACGAGCAAGTTCTTAAAGCTTTAGAACTGAAAGTGGATGCGATGAACGATAAAGAGAAGCAATCCGTGTTGTGCGTCGGCTCCATAGATGTAACACCGAGCCTTCACTACGACGCGAAGAAGGACTACGTCAGCGGCTTGCACGAAGTAGACGGCGTGCAGACGCTGCAGCCCGCCACCAAAGTGCTGGTGGTCGCGGTGCGAGGACTCTTCCATAAGTGGAAGCAACCGATCGCAATTGTCCAGTTGGCCAAAATGGAAAAGTATCTGAATGTAAAAAACTTAATTGATAAAATATTGGACAGAATGTTTCTCTACGGTCTCAGGGTTCGAGTGTTGATCTCTGACCTGCAGACGGATCTAGTGACTGAGGCGAATCTCAGGGGATGTAATGCTAAATCTCCGTATTTTTATCATAATGATACAAAAATTTATTACATTTACGACCCAAAGTACTTGTTGAAAGATCTCCGCGACACGTTAGTGGGTCACGATTTAACTCAACTTGGTGGCTCGTTACTCGCGAAGTGGTCACATATAGAAGACTGTTACAAACATGACGTTGACAAGAAATATAGACTCGCTCCCAAGTTGACACTCGAGCACGTCGCACCCAACAAACATGACAAGGATGGAATAAGGATAACTGCTGAGACGTTAAGTATAGCGGTGGCCACGGCTATCGCCACGTACGTGGACACGAAGGCGCTGCCGATGGCCGCCATGGTGACAGCGCATTGGCTCATGATGGTCAACAAGATGATGAGCATGATCGACGTCAGCGCCACCAACTCGACGGACAGTAACGCCGAGGTGCTACATAGACCATTTTCGGGCGACACGACGCAGGTCGATTTTCTGGTTGGAATATTAACTATTTTTCAGACGTTGCGTGTCATCGATGCAGAAACAAGGTCCGACAGGACGGACAGTGCGACAGTCTTACAAGGTTTTAGGATGACGATTAATGGTATATTCTTACTTTACGGGGACTTAAACACTGAGAAGCAGTGGGCGCCTCTGGTGGGATTGTCTCGAGATTGTCTCAACGATTACTTCAATAAAATTCGCGACAAGTACGGTAACTTAGCGACCTCAAATCAGGTATTGACGGCTGTAGCCACATTCCCTATATTCAGTATATTTCAGTACTTCAGCCAGAAAAGATGTTCAAATGACTTGGAGACGTTTTTGTGGCACGCAAGACAGATGCCAGATATTGACAAGTACGAAGATGAGCACGCAGAGACGTACGCAGACCTGCGCCAGTTCCGCGACCTGCAGCTCCCGAGCGAGAACAAGACGGAGCACCTGGCGCTGTACTTGCTGTACCGGGCGTACATGCACCACAGCCACTGTTACGTTATGAAGCTGTACTCTTGCAGCGGTGACGTCACCGAAGACGATGACGACAACCAACCTACAGGAGGATACACGACCGGCGACGGTGACGTCATCAACATGGTGCCCAGAGAGTTCACTGAGTTCGTAGACATACTCGAGCTCAAGTTCAAGGAGTACTTCAATGAGAGCCGCCCGACGCGCTCCATATCTGGTCTCTTGAGTTACGTGAACGACGTCACGTTCGAAGTGCCGTGCGTGTGCTTCCCCGTACAGTATGTCAAACAGATGTTCATGTGTTATAGGTTCTGTTCAGTCTTGGAGCGGAACAACCAGTTGTTTAAAAGTTCTAAAGACATTAATCCTTCATTCATTGTAACTGATTTGTAAGCTTAAGCGATTAATAAACAAAGTTGACGTTTGAATTTGTTTTCTTATACATAACCTGCAGTGATGTTACTTGGAATCATCTTGTTGAGCTCACAGTGGATACTGATGAGGTGGTGCCCGTGACATGTGAATGGTCAGGAGATCAAGAGTAATGAGGCGCAGTTTTCAAATGAACCAAAAAACACCAAACTGATTGAAATAGGACTTACTGACAATGACGCGATTCAAATTGTATTCAAAAGCAATTCATGTTCTGATTAAGTTAGATCGTTGTTACATTTAGTCAAGTGGTATGCAACTGCGGACCATAATGTAGTAGTTATCAGTTACAATAACTATTAAATAATATAATCAATCTGAATCTTTTTTTGTCTGTATGTTACGGTTATATGCATAAACCGTTGTACCAAAGGCAAAACTAGTAAGAAGACTAGGGATCAAAGATGGCTTATTTGTTTTCACAAATTAATAATTAAAGTCATAAATAAAGTCCGCGAGCGAGGCTGTGCGAGGCAGCAGGCTCTACACAACATGAGTTCTGTGTGTCCGTGGTAAGTGCTTCGTCCACTCACATATTTTGTGATACCGTTAATCGCAAAAGAGACTTGGGTTTTCTATTGAATTTCCCTATTTCCTGTACCGGACAAATACGTAAACGCAAACATTTACGTACAAAATAACGTTGGGTGAAACGGACAGTATTTATTTGTTTGTTGTGGAAGATGGGGCGGCATGGACAACTCACTGCGCTAATATCTTACTACAAATCGTTGTCTTAGAGGAAACGTCCTATTTACGTGTTTGGTAAAAGCTTGTGTTCGATCTATGACGTTCTACGATAGTAGTTAAGGGTGCTTTATGTGTCAACAGCATTGATTGTGACTCTCTGTTTGATAAAGCCACATGTTTGGTTAGGTTAGATCTACACTCTAAGTCATTTTCAATATTCGTTCGGCAGGTTGACAGACTACTCACTAGAATTTATTTGGTCTCAATTTTAAACTCGTTCATTATTAAAGATATGCTAAACTCAAAAAGATCATTGTTATTAATATCCATTGAAATAAACATCAACAGAACAACGTGTTACCACCCACCACACCAGAATATTCATAAATCTATAAATACTACTTAATATGATAAACACGCAAACTTGTCTGTCTGTCTCTATCACGATTAAACTAGCTGAAATAAGTTCTATTTATACGTTAAACATAAGTGAAAGGCTTAAATAACAGAACTATCCAGATTACAGAATTCTTCTGAGGTGTAAGACCTGCGGGTATTAAGGCCTGTCGGGTAATAAGGCCTAAATAACAAAAAACGTACGAAATACAGTAGTAGACGATCAAGAGTACAGTCACACAAGCTCAGAGCGTATACGAGTCGCTGCAAAGTGGCGGACGCACTCTTGCACTTCTCCCCCCGCAAATATCGTCGAAGTAATTCAGAAGTGCGGTTCAGCAGCACGAATTATAAAAATTGACTCCAGTAAAACGTAAGTTGTTTAGAAAATATCATATTTACAAACCTGTATTGACTGTCCGCTTATTAATTAACGTATGCTTGTCCTTAGATTACCGTTTTAAGAGACTTGTAGTTATAAAAAAATATATTATTATTCTTTTCTGTAAATAGGTGGTTGGCGGATATTAAGGCCTATAAAATTTTACAATAGGCCTTATTATACTCCTATTTTTTTAACTGCTATATAAGTAGGAGCGTGTTTTTAAAATGTTTGTTAGTGGGTAGTATATACGTAGTTTATATTTTCAATTTATTTATTATTGTTTTCAGTGCTTACAGTCACGATGCCTCCCAAACAAGCATTGTGGTCAGAAGGCGATCTGACAAAAATAAATCACAAAAAAAAAATATCGGTACGGTCATGCCTGCAAAGAAGATAGAATGGATGATGCAATGAGGCAATGTTCGCGATGCTTCAAGTGGTACCACAAAGAATGTGTCGGTTTGACTGCAGAATATACTGATGATTTTCAATGTCTTGATGGATGCGAATAAGGACAATTTATTTAATTTATTAAGACTACTATGCTTTCTATTGCCTTATGTTAATGATTATTGATGTCAAGAATACTAATTTACTTAGTTTAAGTTGATTTTTGAATAGTTTATAGTATAGGCCTTTTTACCCTACCCTATTATAATAAGGCCTAAAGACAGCGTTTTTTTAAAAGTGATATAATGTTTTAGTTTTAAGCTTTAGAAGCTATTTTTTGTTTAAACTCGGTAGTAATATAAGTACATGACTGATTATTATAAAAACTGGTTGATTATATTGGATATTCTTCATTTTATTACAAATCTCCCTTAGCTAGGCCTTAATACCCGCGGGTACCTTAGTAGTGAAAATGTATGACAGTTTGAAGGCGTGCGGAGCTGAATGATTCTGCTAGCAATAAAATACAATCAATATATTGCAGTGGTTCGTGGGTGTTAATGTACCATCACGGCATGTTCAGTACATAACGCTAGCCGCTAGTGGCTCAGCAGAGAGAGTAGTAAACAAGCACTTCTGAGAAATACACAAACAACATCGTTAAATCTATAACGAGCGCTATTCTCACACATTTTTGTTTTCAAGTGCATCTCCTATGTTTGCACTAACACATTACAGTTTAGAACGTTCTGTCTAGCTTAAATTCGGAAATATACATACATAAACTATATCACGCCTATTATTCCCGAAGGTGTAGGCAGATGAGTATACACGTCACATGTTTCACCATTAACATTGTAAGTCTCATGTAATAAGGGTGAGCCCATTGCCACCGGGCACTTTACTTATACTCCGAATTACTGTTGAGGATTATTCTAGCATACATTTAGAAAAGACAAATAGCTCTTTGCCCGACGTAGGAATTGAACCATGATCGTCGCATACACTACCGACCGCACCACAGAGGCGGTAACTCTTGCTATTAGACATTAAATCCATGCTATTATTACAACCTTATATCACTTTATGCAGTAAGTCGGCTGAATTTATGCAGTAAGTCGATGATCAATAATTCTGTATTTTCTTTCAAGATCTCGTTAATCGTAACAATATATTTTAGCTAGGGACCCGTATGCGATGTCTCCATACGTTATATTCGTTGTTCTTATTATACTTTGCATTTAAGTAGTCAGTAAAAAACCACAGTCGGGCTAAAAATAGCTTAAAGCAAATGCTGAAATATTTTCCAAAGTATTTCAAAGTTGAAGAATCGCGAGGAATTTCTGTAGTCATGCAATATTGCTGAAACAAGGAGCGTGTGACGTCAATGTCTTATTTACGTCAGTGAAGTATAATTGATTGTTGTTGATATAAAAAGGACTTCAGTTAAAAGGATTCCGACACTTTTGAGGCATTTTGAAAGCAAATAAATCACAAACTAAATCCTGTAGCAAAGTTGGTGATTCAAGGATCCTGGTGACCCGGATTATAAAAATTAAGGTCTTCAA
The DNA here is from genome assembly GCF_050436995.1 of Anticarsia gemmatalis. Lineage (NCBI taxonomy): Eukaryota > Metazoa > Arthropoda > Insecta > Lepidoptera > Erebidae > Anticarsia > Anticarsia gemmatalis. Next base: position 12,527,408 of record NC_134760.1, on the reverse strand, counting down.
TTATTCTCAGTATATAAGCCATTCAGTATCTTTTTTAGGCAACTCTCACATCGTTAAATACGTCGCGAGGGCATTTACAAACATATATTAACATATACATATATTTAGAAAAAATCTATTTCTGGATCGCACAAATATTTGTTCCAAATGGGAATCGAGCCCTCAACTTTCAAAGTCGTGACGACGACTTAAAACCATTGCACCACAGAGCTCATTAACTTTATCATTAGACAGTATAATATTTCCCAAAGCAGCTATTACTAAGGGGTTGTAGTCAAGAGCACCAGGTTTAAGGCGGGGTGCACACGGTGACGTCACAGTGACGTGGTCAGGTGAGGAGCGGCCGTCTCCGTGACATTGCGAGAGGTCACGCCGTCTCACCACTCACCTCACGACCGCTGCAGGGCTGCCAGCTCCTCGCCCACATACTGTTTCATGAATAATTCCACTTAGTTTCTTTCAGTAGCCAGACTTTAAGTAACTACTATTTGAATTTACAAGCAGTATTTCTAAAATTGCTTAGCTTAGAATAAATTCTGGGCTAAATTATAATCAGAGTACAAGAGTAAAAGAGTAAGATTCTGTTCAGACATTTAAAATGTGCTACAGTAATAGTTGTTAGAGCGCCCGCTAAAGGCGCTGGTCAGACTTCATACAAAATTTATCTGGAGGTCGATAGTCATGGTAGAGAATCGCGCTGCTGAGTCAATGCAAGCAAAGCCAATGCACGGTAAGACTAGCTGATATCGATTCTTACTTTATGGCTGCAGTTTTCCATTTCCACCCAAAGACGTATAATTAGCAGATGCCAGTTTGCAGTACAATAAAATGGAAATAATTTCAAAGCTCTTCACCCCTACAGGCTGACTCGTTCGTCCGCCGGCCGCGTCTGTTTGTGCAGCTATATTTAGCGTCACCTTCTGCACAGAAACGAAACTAACCAACTAACTATTAGCGCTGGACGTATGCAAACACAGACCATTGTTAGTAGTTCACTATTTATATAAATGTGGAAGATTTCGCTTTTAACGCCTTTATTCATTTATTCTATTTACACATTTTATGCATCGTTGCTAGGTTGATTTATATTTGGACAAATCAGTATCCTTTAAATAGGAGTTTCTTATTAACGAATACGAGATAAAACTATAGGTGACTTAGGAACGATATTGTTGTGATACTTAAGTTCTTAACTACTTGTAATTGTCTTAAAAATGAACGCGTCTCTAAAAAGCGAGGCAGATGATGTTCCGCATTGTCTATTGCATAAATGACTGAAAATCTTGATTTATAGCATGCTGGTTAAAAGCATATAGCCATATACGGCACCATTAATGTACTTTTCTTCATTATTTAAATCACCCTCTTCAAAAATATCCAGCCGATTCTGAAAACAGCACTAAATACTGAAGTAATTTAAATAAAAAAACCCGCAGAACTGTTACCAAACGATAAAATAAAACTAAAAGTACCAAACCACTGAAGAACATAATGACATGTGCAATGCATTGCGCGAACACTGAACCCGTGACCTGAAAAAACACTCCGGCGCATCCCGACATAGTGCTATCTCTTTCACACATGTTACAAACTCACATCTTCTGTCTCTCTCGTCAAATGAGATGGTGTGCTAAACTGGAGATGGCACGATTAATATGGGAACTTGCTTCATGAACGTTGGTGAAATGTTTACGTGAAGAAATAATAATATGTAATGTGTGAAGAATTGTGAATGTTTTGTAACTGAAGGTAATGTGTTAGAATCAAACGTCTGTTTGGTTCTAGAGGACATAAAGTGATGGGGTGTTTGAATACATATTGTACGTATGTATGTATATTATAAAAGGGACACAGTGTTATGAAAGTCTGTATGCCTGTTTGTTTGTGTGTTGAGTTTCCACGGACAATCAGTCCAACGAATTTTCATAAAAACTGTATCGAACATAGTCTACTTGTTTGTAAAACTCAATTTAAAGCTATTCAAATAATAATAATAAGGATAGTATATGATATATCGCACGTATCATGTATTACTAATCAATTTCAAATGAAGGAATACTATAAAATAAAATAAAAAATAAAATAAAATAAAATAGCCTTTATTGCTGTTTCTTAACAAATAAACATTAAAATATTCTTGACATGCCTACTTCCTAAAATTAAACATTCTTTCTAACTAACTTGGTTGTTATCTATCGGCAACTGGTGTTTCTGTGGAACAGCTTGTCTGTTGACATAGGCCTCCTCTAAAGATTTCCACGCATCTCTGTCTCTAGCTAAACGAGTCCATACTGGACCAGCTATTTTCCGGATATCATCTTCCCATCTTATTGTTTGTCTGCCTCGATTTCTTTTGTTTCCCCTTGGATACCATTCTGTCACTATCTTTGTCCATTTGTCTCTATTTTCCCTTAGCATATGCCCAGTCCAACGCCATTTAAGCTGTCGGTAAGTCGTGTGTACATTTTTAAATTTCGTTTTCATTTTAATTTCCTGCAGTTTTACTCTATCTCTTCTTTTTATACCTAATATACTTCTTTCAATTGAATTTTGACAGACTTTTATTTTATGTTCTTGTAGTTCTGTTAATGCCCATGTCTGGCACCCGTAAAGTAAACATGGCATAATGCATATTTCGTACACTTTCTTTTTTGCTGACATTGGCATATCTTTATCCTTCATTATCTCTTTCAGAGACCAAAACCGTTTCCAGGTATTCATTATTCTTCGTTCTATTTCTTTTTCCATGCAATTATCTGTAGATATAAGTTGGCCCAGATATATATACTCCTTCACATATTCTATTTGTTCGTTATTTACTGTTATTTGTTCGTTGTTTACTGTTTGCTGGGCGTTCGTCATAATTTTAGTTTTAGTTAGGTTCATTGTCAGACCGGCCTTGGCGCTTTCATCAGATAGTTGCTGCAACATTAGTCCCAGCGTTTCGGCGTCTTCTGAGAACAAAACCAAATCATCTGCGAAGCGTAGATGGTTGAGATTCACGCCATTTATGTTGAGGCCGTTTTTAGTCCAGTTTAGATTCCTAAAGATCATCTCAAGCACCGCCGAAAATAATTTAGGCGATATAGGATCTCCTTGACGCACACCTCTTTCAATAGGAAACTCGTTGCCCGTAGATTCAAGTTTAACTTGTGCAGTGCTTGCTGTATAAACATTTTTAATTATTCTTATATATTTTGCTGGCACCCTTTGCCTTTCTAGAGCGTCCCATATATACTCATGCTCCAATGTATCGAACGCTTTATTAAAGTCCACAAACCCAATGTAATACGTTTTATTATATTCTCTATATTTCTGTAATATTTGTCTTAGAGTGTGTATGTGATCTATGGTCGAAAAATTACTACGAAAACCAGCTTGTTCCTTTGGTTGGTTTTCATCTAGTATATTAGTGATTCTTTGTAGAATGATTTTAGAAAATATTTTATAAATATTGGACATTAAACTGATCGGCCTGTAGTTTCCTATATCGCCTTTGTCTCCTTTCTTATGTAGCAGTATGATGGTCGATTTAGTCCAGTCTTCTGGGATGGTTTCCGTTTCAAGGATTTCATTGAATAGATCTGTTAGTCTTGGTGCTATCACTGGTAACGTTATTTTTAACAGTTCATTTGTGACCAAATCTGATCCAGGTGCTTTATCTAGTTTTTGTGTTTCAATTGATTTTATGGTTTCCTCCTTAAGGATTGTGTTTATCTCGTCCGTATCTGCCGAATTATATTCTTTTATTACTTGGTCACCTTTACGGCTTTGGTATAAATTTTGGTAGTATTCTGTAGCAATTTGTAGAATTTCTGGTCTTTTGCTGGTCTTTCCCCTGTTCTTATTTTTCATATTTGGAATCCAATCCTTTTTGTAACTCATTTCTTTTAGGGCCTTCTTTATTCCGCCTGTTTTTTCTATATGTTTCTTTAGTGTTGCAAACCTTTTTGCTTTCCGTTCTTTTCTTAGTTGTTCGCTTATCTTTTTGCTTAATTCTGCAATTTTTTGGACATTATTATTGTTGCTATGTTTTCTTTGTTGTATAAGTTCTTTCCGTTCTTGTAATAATTGCTTACTTCTAAATGATATCGCTGTCTTACTGGTCATATTTGCTTTTTTAGTTTGTGATTTTAGTTGTTTGAGCAATCGGGTGTATTTTTCTTGAGTCGATATACATTCTTTTTCCCTTCCTTGTAAAGATGTCTCAAGGTTATTTAGAAGTAAATCAGTGTTGCCAATACACTCGATGGCTCTCATATTATTGTGAAATTGTCTTGGTCTTTTAACACGTGTCCCTGATAGTTTAGCTCTAACCAATCTATGATCTGTGTTAAAATTAAAATTTCTTAAGATAGACAGGTCTTCAAAAACTTTTAAGTTGTTAGACATAACATAGTCGATCTCGTTTTTATGCCGGCCATTAGGAGATATCCATGTCCATTTCTTTGATGGTTTCTTTTTGTAAAAACTGTTTATAATGCTTAATTTATTTTCAATAGCAAAGGACACCAATCGTGAGCCGTTTTTACTTCTATTGCCCCATCCGTGATTTCCTACGGTATATTCTTCTCCCGTTTTCTGTGTGCCAATTTGTCCATTAAAATCTCCCATAACTATTAGGTTTTTTGATTCATTTGCAATGAAATAATTGAAGGAATACTAACTAATGCCAAATCAATCTGGGAGGTCCTTAGAACTCAGCTTTAAAAGGAGGCAGCGATTTTTACTCGAATCTTCAAACATATTCCGGCAGTTTCGTATTCTATTTGCGTAACATTTCCACACGTCAGATCCGATTTTATGCGAGATTTTGGTCAACAAACTGTTCGTGAAAAAGGTCCAAGAAGCTCGGGGGGGGGTGCACATAGCTGGAGGGTCCTCCAGGGGCCTGTGTACACTGTGCGAGGGACCCGGGAGGAGGGAACTACCCGCACTAATATTATAAGTAGTGAAGATGTTTGTACTCACATGGATGCACGTATTTCTTAGGGTCAGGAGGAATAAGAAGTATTTTTATAGTAAAATTATCGTCGTATCGTATCGTTAGATGTTGACTGTATTACTAGTATGCAACTTCAATTACAATAAAAAGATATTCGTTCCTCAAATGGCCAAAGTGTCGATTTCCATCTTAAGATTCCGGCTTATCATGTATCTCAGTTAATAAATAGTGTACGTCAACTCGAGGGTCACTTTTCAGTAATTTGCTGCTTTGACGTAACGTGTTAATCACTATAATCTGAGGAAGAAATCAATGTACAGCATAGTGGATTTTAAATAGTTGTCGCCTGAGATAAATACCTATCTAAGTAGTACGTACAATGGAATACAAAGTAGGCACTGCATATAAATTGTTTCAGTATCTCCCCTAAAAAGACAGACCAAAACTAAGTACCTATTATAAATAATATTGTTTTATAAATAAACATATTTGTCATCGTAACCTATAAGGTTTTTGTGTGCATCATGTAATATCATAAGAACGTATTATGATAATAAAAACTTGATATTTTACAGTGATACTTGATATTTATAAGTTTTTGTACAAGTTTCAATGAATCATCAGAACATTAATTCATATTAAGTGCATGTTAAACTTTTTGTTAACTTTGTAACATTATTGCTTTTCCGCATGATTAATATTTAAGATTTGAAGATTCTACAGTCCTATAACTTAGTAGAGAATCATGGATGGAAGGTTCGCGGCTGGCAGAGTTATACAGGTGGTCTATTTTATACAACTAGTTTTTTCAAATACCGAGAACTCTGATCTGATTTCTCGTATGGTTAGTGGTCAACCTAGTGTCAAAGTTGTTCAAGCTGCCGGAAAGACCTTTGACATGGATTAACGAAGGACTGTCATCTTAATTGACAACAACCGGGACCGACTTTCTTCGTGCCCTTCGAAGCACGGAGACGCTTAGTTCAAATAGCCAGAACTATTAACTATGATCTAGATCAGTCAAGCGTGGCAAGGCTCTCTACAAAGTTGTCAGAGCACAATTTGGTACAACATTAAACCATCGCCCATATGCATGTAAAACCAAGTAATTCTACTGTTATATTATAAAGGAATACTTTATACTGCTTTTAAGGTATCACAACTAGATACATCCTGCATAAGTATGATACAAAGGTAGCACAGCTACATCTCTGCACATTAGACTTTCATTAAGTCTTATCCTTATTACATCTTCAGCAAAATAGAGTGCAAAAGGTCGGTATCTACGTAATTCAAGTTAAAATAGTCATCTAATAGACATCATAAAAAACCTACATCTAAAAATAATCAAAACTAAAAATGTCAATTTTCAAACAAAGGTTTCTGCATCTGTTCGCTTAAATTAGGAACACAATTTGCAACGTAGTGTGACCGATGGTGTAAAAAACTCTAGGTATTATATTCTTATAAAAATATCCACAAAAACTTAAAATAAATTCTCTTGACAATAGACGTAGTCAGGAACGTGATATATCGACAGCGTGTCAGCGAAAAAAACACGTTTTTGTAAGTCCACAAAAAATGTTGAGGACCCCACATTGATGGAACAAACAAACACCAACCTTATTTTTCTCAAAATACGTCTCATATTTACTTAACAAACTATTTTACCTCTAAGATTTACCCGAAAATATTGTCATAGAATACTAAACTTAGTTCCTTTAGTCATAAATACTAAATTCGCTTGTATAAATGTATAGTTAGCGTCCCATAAGAATATTACCTGCGGGATATCCCATAAATAGTTTTAGTATAATCGTGCAAGTGCCAACCTGAGCTCTGGAGACAACCTGCTCTTGACGCACTCACAACTACTAATATAAAAGATATTCACAAATCTGAGCAGGTGATTAGATTTTTTTTGTTGCAAAATTTAAAGCTGGGTACTCACTTGACTGAACGACGTGTTGCAAAATTACAGTTAACTTTTCGCTCAAATATCATTATGACATAGAATTTTAAAAAAAAGTGCTTTGAAGATTTTTCATGTTTTTATAAACTGAAATGAAAGAAATAACAGAAAAATTAAATTATTTTCCATAAAGAAATATCACGAATCTTCGTGGAATTGTCGACTGTAGAGCATTTCTTGGAACTCTTGACGGACCCATGAGGTACACCACAGAAAAACAAATGAACGAATAGATATTTTACAGATATTCCTTATCCTTCCCATGACATTTCCAACAAGCCTGTACCTACCTTTACAATGTTTCACCATGCGTGGTATGGGGAAACGCCCTAAAACCGTTGGTTATTGTGTGATGTGTGTGTATTGTATGTGCCCGGGACACCATGGACAAGCAGCTATTCAATAACTAAGATAATCATCTCTGGTGCTCTGTGCAAGAGGCCGGGATTGCCCGGGGAGCCCGGGATGTCCCGGGAGCATTGTTGTGGTGAATAGTGGAACGGGAACGATCAGCTGATTCGTTTCCTTGTTACTTGTCTTTGTTAGAAATATGGGTAAGTGTAGCTGTACTGTATAAAAACGTTATCGGAGTGTGCGTAAAGTTCTGCCTTTAATCTCTTTAACAATAGAAGTTATATTATAGAAGTAACTGAAGCTACTTATTAAGAGTCTAAAGATCATGCACCAGAACTCTTGACTTGTATCTACGAGCAAAAGCAATGATTCTTTAAAATATTTCATTTTGACCATATTAAAGAAAAAGACGATAGATATTATTATGTCCGCGTTTTCGAATTTTCCAGTTAATAAAAGAACTATCACTGTATCTCCCCGAGAGTAATCCTAAACCCCTCCAGGCTCCATATTTTAATCACCTTATAGTTTAAGGCAAGGGACTTAATGCAGATTGAGATCAGGCCTCAAGTCTTTGCCAACCAAGACCCAGTTGGAGAAATGTACCAAATGTCTTCAAAAACTGTTGAAAAAACTTTTAGGCATGCAGGGTTATCTTACGACTATTTCCTTAACTGTCACCGTCACATAATATTAATCATATCGAAGTTTTCGGAATGCCAGTCTGATGCAAGAATCTACTACGATGACCTGATATGACGACAGTAGTCAGGTGTATATTGGCAAAGTTCACACCTGCAAGAGTTATTTAAAGAAGATGTCATAAGTACATAAATGTGAAGTAGGTACCTAGCTATATCGCGTGAAATATTTCCCTTCACCATAAAACCTGTAATAAGTACATTTATTGTCAAGTAAAGCCATGGTAACAAACAGTTAAAGACCGCAAAAAAACTTGGCAAAAAGGTCAAACAATACCCAACAAATAATAATTTAAACAACAATACAACCACTAATACGTTTAATGAAATGCTCAGTTGAACATCGCGTGTTGTTACTCTCGTATCAACCTATCATAATACTACATTTTTCACCTGCAAATTGCTAAATAATTACACTTTTAAATAGCTTTAGAACATTTGAAGGACATCGCAACGGTCATTATTCCTGTCTCACTTCACACAAGAAGATAGACAGAGATAGCACGCATGACGTCATGCTGTTGCTACGTTTGCTATCCTTGTCTCACTTGGTGTGTTGATGTATGTGCGTCCTTGTCGCCGGCGTCGGTAGACAGACTGTCGCCATCGAAGCATTGTGCCGTGACATTGTAAGGGCGAGCGTACATCATCGGTTCTCGGAATTTTACCACTTTGCGAGATCGTCCATTTTGTTACAATGTGTTTGCGGTCAGTTTTTTTGTAGTTAGTTACACTTCTGGTTATGTAAATATTATGCCTTAGTTTTTGTTGAACAGAACGAGTTGGTGTCATTAATATGTCGTCGGTTTATCTGCAACGCTAATTAAATTAGACCGATAAGGAGTATCTAATCAGTTGCCGAGTTTCATAATTAATGATTCTCTGTTGTTGACTGGCTGTTATATTAATAAGACCTCTTAATTTAAAAGAAAAATGTGCTTGCTAGACCTACACTACATAAAGACATCGCTAGTCTTTTTATAATAAATTTATTTTCATCAGTTTAATTTTACCTTTTATTATCTTCTTGGAACATTCTAGTACCTTTAACTTGCCAGGGGATTCCAAACATATACTACAAAAGTAGACAGATCTAGTAAAACTAATGACATGCTAATATCTCAGTTACCAAGTCGTTAAGGTACTAACTACTCTAAGTAGCCTACATACTGATATTCTCGTTAAAAATATTAGCCCACATTTATTAGCCTACTTTAAATAAGTCGGTACAGAAACAGCCCATTATGTATGTCAATTGAAACCGCAGCAGTAATTTATTTAACCATTACCTCAGCTCTGCAATTAGTTACAGAAAATTTTCCATACAGTCGTATGATTAACTGAATGACAGGAAAAATGTATGCCATCAAAAACATCCTGTAAAAAACCTCAAGTCTCGCAGCGTAAAAAGTGGTGAGATCTATGTAATACCAAGTCGATTAATCTGTTTAGTCTCTACTGAAAGGACCTTCTGTCTTAAGTTATTACATAAGTTATTATCATGCCAATATTAAAAATATTTCACGTTTAAAACAAATAAATCGACCTGGCCATCGCATGATTTGATTATTAGTATGTACCACACTGCACAGCATGACGGGCCAACAACCGAATTCCTCACTAGGGTCCTTCCGAATATAATGATTGAGATGAGTATCTTAAAGAAATTAATGCTCCTGAAATTTTAATGGCGAATTTGTGTTTTCATGCGATGACCAAGTCGATTTATTTGTTTTAAACGTGAAATATTTTTAATATTGGCATGATAATAACTTATGTAATAACTTAAGACAGAAGGTCCTTTCAGTAGAGACTAAACAGATTAATCGACTTGGTATTACATAGATCTCACCACTTTTTACGCTGCGAGACTTGAGGTTTTTTACAGGATGTTTTTGATGGCATCTCACTTCTTTTTGTAAAGCGAACATAAGTCAAATTTGTATGGAAAGACGGTTATTTTTTTCATAATTCAACATATTTTCCTATTGAAATGTTGTTCAGTTTCATAGGCTAAACACCCTTAAGTTATGCCTCATACAGTAGGTACCTATGTACACCTATTATTTTCTATTATACTACAGTAATAATTAATTCATTAACTGCAAATGTAACCTTGTAATCCTATATAAATGTATAAGATTACAAAGTTATTCTTGCAGTTAATGTATTTAGAAAACTGGACTGAAATAAGAAAATATTGAAATTTTCCCATGATTAAGATACTAAATTCTATTTGTATTCTAAATTTGAAGCTTCTAAGTCTGCTAGAAATGCCTTAGACTTTTGATGATCGGTGAGTCAGTGAGTCAGTGAATCAGTGAGTGACAAAATTCAAAACTTTAACAAGTTGTCATTCTTAAAGTTCTGGTTCAAATTGACTGAAATTTTCAATATACCGTGTTCATACAATGACTGATAAGTCGCTAAAAATTCAGGCTTCTTGTTTTATCCACAACGAAATTATAGGGGGTCGAAAATGGCCTGAATTGCTTCGAGAAAAGATGGTACGGCCGTGCCGTTTTTTTTTGCTCGACTTGCGGGGGCACTGCCGTGCCCCCAGATAATATTTCATTGAATCGGTTGCCTTTTTCAATAAACCCTATTTTCAATGAAAAACCAACCTTATAGCGTTAAACATAAGTTTGAAATTTGCTTGTGAAGTGATATAATTACCATTTGAAAGGACAAAAAACGCACGATGCCCGCTGACAGATTGTCTCAGTAAAGTTGGTGACAATTGAACAAAAAGCGTGATAAAATCATAATGAACTCATCGTTTAAGGACCCGCCTTGTATAATATAATATATGTAACGAACTGCAATATCATTAAATGGACCGGAGATTTACACCTCACGACGTTACGTAAATCTGTAGGGTAAATTTGCAAAACATACTTTCATATTTAGGACACCTAAGCTGAAGGGTAAGTGCTGAATTGACTAGACTTTTCCCTTAACAATCAATTATTAATGGGCGCTTTGTACTTCAGTCGGGTTGATAGAGTAATGGAGATAATCTCTTTGACTAATAAGCAATTTGAAATGCATCTATCGTTTCCATGTTTACAACTTGACATTTTCTAAAACAGAATATTATTATGTATAAGTAAAGTTTAATTGATATTTAGTCCCATTTTAGAGTCATGTGTATGTATGTAAATATTACACCTGCAGTAATTGCCCTATACACCTAATAGGGGATGAATATTCAAATAACCATTTTTATTCCATTGCTATTTTCAAGTTCAATATATACATACTCTACAAAACCCTAACTTAACTAAAACTTTTAAGAAAACTGCCTTGCAATGAAAATCAATTTATACACGAGTGGTCGTGTCGTGATCGTATCGTGTGCACTAACCTCTCGGTGAGGTCACCTCTAAGCGTGACCTTGGGTGGTTGTGTTCTCGGCCTAATATGAAACTGCAGCGAGTCGCGAGCGTGTTGCCATCCGCCGGCTTGTACAGCGTGACTCATAGCTGCACTTATAATAAGTAAGTATATTATTATAGGTAGTGTAGGTACATGTATGGTTAGTTTGTGTGACAATGAAGTTGGTTCTTTTGTATGAGGGGCGAGGGCATTGGTTGAAATTAATGATGTTCAGTGCCAAGTTCTAAATTATTTAAAAAAATGCAGGGAATTATGGGAAGGTACCTATGTATCGAAGATTTGAATATGGAGGATAGTGAACTTCTATAGTGATTCTTCAACTTTGTATTGAAACCAACGGCTAGCCAAAGGATCGCTAAAGTCAGCAAGCGACTCAAGGTTTGGAAGTCAACGAGAGAGGTCCTTGCATAGCAGTGAGATACAGCTGATATCTAGGCTACATTTTTTATCCAGAAATTCATAGTTACGGATATTTTATGTTAAGCGTAAGCAGTCGTCAAGACCAAGAGAGACTTCTAGATGGTAGGTACTGTTCCGTCTCAGAATAAATATAGATAATAATATAATCAGTGGGTTTTATAAATATTGTTATTATAAATCGTTATAAGCTTATAATACCTCACATTATTAATAGATATCTATTGTAACATTACAATATTTCCTCTCCTTGTGGAGTGCATGATACTTGTGAATTTGAAGCGAGTGTTAGTTCAAGGTTGACAATGTATTAGCGCGAGGTGATATGACTTAGACAGGTGATATAGCGATAAGAGGAGCGATCTTATGTAGCGATTATGAAAATCTATTTACTATGTTTGATACATTTCTGTAGTCTTTTTAGAAGAGAGAAGAGTGTCAGGTAGTATAGTTTAACCAAAGTCAAGCTCGTTAAGGGTTCCTAAAAAATATATAAAACATTTAAACTAAAACGGTAACGGGTAAACGGAAGGTATAAAACTCCTTGTAACGAATAGTTTACAGACATTGTTTAATATTAAAGTTATCGTAATTATGATAAAATATCAACCGTATAAAAAAGAAACAATCATTCAAAATTATTGCGTCATTCGTATTAAGTACGTAAGTAGCAACAATCGCTAATCGCTCCGCTATACGACCCGCTCATCGCTCCGCTCATCTCAATTTCAACCTTACACAGTACAATTTTGGTGTTGTGTTGCTATAAGGAAACGCACTGATATGAAGACCTTCAATCAGTGAGCGTATCAGCTGACCCCGCGATATTCGCACTGTTATCTTATCACCGGCGACAAATTCACTAATAATTGTCCTTCATCGTCTTACTACTGTTATGTCACTGATTATTACACTTCCCTGTTTTATAAGACAGTGATAATTACCAACGAAGGTTTTGGTACTTACACGTGTAGTATATTAAATAAGAATTCAGTACACAATTGATAAAGGTTTATTTTAGTTTTGCAAACTTTTATGAATTGTGTTGGTTTCATATGAAAAAATAATCGAAACTTGTTCAAATTCCCACTGTCAATGTTACCCAAATGATTCAAAGTTACCCAAATTGACCTTAGGTAATTATATTACTTATTTTGTCTAGGGGACTTTTTAAACATTCAAATAGCGGGCACAAAGTATAACTAGATTCGAAACGATGCTTGTGTTAAACGATTTAAACTCTCGCGACTTGTATACGTAATATTAAAATGTAACGGGTTCTAAACGCGATTGAAAATTAAAGGTAAGGAAACCTAATCTTTGATTTTCAATCGCGTTTAAGACCCGTTATATTGTAATAATTGATGATTGTGTAATCCTCAAATCACACAAACATTTGCTCCCCACGGTAATCGAACCCACGACTATGGCAGAGGCACGACATTTCTTCTACAGCTCAAGCAACACAAATTCTACCAAAATAGCTGAAGGTCTATTTACAGACTATAATCATCTTCAAGAACTTATCAAGCATACTATCTACTATCAGTGTCAAGCCGACACGTGTAACTCAGTCCTTGTGCAAGGATGTCACGAACATTCCACATATTGTATACATGTTGTACTAGAAGCCGCCCGCGACTTCGTCCGCGTGGAAACCGTTCCCGTCTAAATCCCAATCCCTCGAAACTCCGGGATAAAAAGTAGCCTATTTGTCTTCAGCTACCTACATACCAAATTTCATCGTAATCCGTTCAGTAGTAATTGCATGAAAGAGTAACAAACATCTATACATACAAACATACATTCTCACAAACTTTCGCATTTATAATATACTAGCTGACCCGCGCAACTTCGCTTGCTTATAAGAGAGAATGGGTCAAAATTTTCCCCGTCTTTGTAAAAATTTTTGCTGCTACTCTGCTCCTATTAGTTGTAGCGTGATGATAGCGTGATGATATATAGCCTATAGCCTTCCTCGATAAATGGACTATCTAACACTGAAATAATTTTTCAAATCGAACAAGTAGTTCCTTAGATTAGCGCGTTCAAACAAACAAACAAACTCTTCAGCTTTATAATATTAGCATAGATGTAGGATTAGATACAGATACAGGTACAGTGGGTACAGATACTAGGTACTGATCCTGCGCCAGATAGCGAGCAGTGTTGGATAATCAGTTATTTGTGGCGCTGACATCATTCACGGCAGCAAGCCAGCTTGGTGGTTACACTGCTGCAAAAACATAACGACTTGCCGTTCCATGTATGTACACCAAGCTTATGTGCTTTTGCGGATATTCTAGAGATAGCAGATTTCCAGAATCGATTTTACACATAGTAGGTACCCAGTAGCGAGACTTTCTATGTTCGTTGCTATCGACTAGCGAGCGTTTGACATAAAAAAATACTTAAAACTAATAGTTCCCGTAAAATACGCTAGAGGCGCTGATCAGTTTTTAATGCATCGATAGTGGTAGACAATCATTAATTATTATTATGTACTTCTACAATCTGACTTACCACACATACCCACTTACACACAAATATGAATTAAGTATTTTTTTCATATTTTTATTAATAAATTATTGTGTATGTCTCGCTCTGTCGTACAGTATGGAGTCTGTCCGTTACTCACGGGTAAGTAAAAACGAACATTTGTGCATTTGCATTGTCATCGCGATCAATTGTGTGCTAAATGACTGTTGTACCGCGCACCTACCGCGCACCTACCGCGCACATACTGTCACTAGGCAGTACGGTAGTGCCTTTGTTATAACATTACATGTAGCGCTTTGTCTTTTACGAATTGGTCTGATATTTCCTGAAGAACTTTCTGGTACTATTTGAGGCATAATGTTTCTTTGCGTAGGTACTGACTAATAATAATCTGGAAAACTAAGAATGCATATTCTTAAGTCCTGAAGTTACACTACGAGCAAACTAGGCATTGGCTAAATAATTTGTCTACCTTATATCGGAAGAAACAAGTATAGTGAACTTAATATTTTTAAATATCATTTTTTAAGGAATGCTTCAAAATGAATTCTTGAAGAGCCTCCTTGTTGTAAAGCAATAAAGCATGAAAAGCTATGCCCAAGTGGATTATGAACAGTTGTTGAGGGACGTCCCTCCATTTATATTCAATGTTTGACCCTCCGCCCTCCAGCCGCGGCTCGTAATGGATTAGAATGCAAATCGAAGCCCTCCCTCATCGGTCACTACTATTGATTCACTCTCTACTGATTGTTTTAAAGCTTACCTACTTAATATAACGCTGACCATCCTCAAATCCACTTACACATGCATTTAAAGCTGCGTTCAATTTTTCTTTGTTCGACGAATGAGTTACGATGTCGTTATGGACTGTATTTCGTGTTGGCTAAGTTGACTAGCTGACTCAACGATCGCTTGCTTGAACTATGAGGGAAAACATCACAAAGAAAAAACCTTGACAGGAAGAAAAGGCAGCAAAGAATAAGATCTTTAAAGGACAAGACAGAAGGTGAACCAACTTATACTAGCTCAGCGTGGTGGACTCAGGTTACAACTCATTCCGTGAAAGAACGATTTGCAACAACGGGTTAAGCATTTACCTATAAATCCACATCTAAGTTTAACCTTGAATTATAAACTGGCATGAAAGAATTCAATCAGAGCCGAACACGTCGATGACATAATGTTAGGCTCAGCGTGGCGGGCTCGGTGCGGGCCCGGCGCGGTCACGCTGCGGTCACGCCGCGGCCACGGCGATCAGTCGCGCTGATACCGGCTAATACATGCACAGTATTCACGCCGTGTGACGAACAACGTGCCGAGGAAATCAATCAGTCGAGCCACACTCTTGTTATTGAACTTGTTGCTACTACTGATCCTGAGGTCCCGGGTTTGATAGAATACGACTACTAGAGCAAACAATTCCTTACTCATCTTCAGTTGCCCGAGGATTTGAACGCCCTAGGATGTCGAGATGGGGTCTTTAGAAGTTGAAAAGAGACATAGCTTTTAATTAATTTGACAAGGTTTCAATGGCAATACGTCAGCCAAACTTTGCCTTCAATCTGGCTACGAGAGGAATTGATTTCTCTTTAGTATGTATCTAGTAGGTCTTTTCAAACAGTACCTACCTCGATCTCTACCACTATCGATTACAACCGGCTAGCTATCCAAAAATGTTGTATGAAAATTGGTTCAGCGCCTCTAACGGACGTCGTAGAAACTATTTTGGCAGTAAATTTTATATGTCAAACTCTCGATAATCGATGGTTCCAATTGTAGGGAATCGTGTTACAGATCACACGATACATCGACAGGTACCTTGGTTACAGGTAGCTTCAAACTTGATCACATGTAACAAAACAAAGATTAACTGATACAAGATTACGCCACGTGTAAGACAGTAGATTGTTTAAATGATATCATTCAAGAATTAGAAAAGTCAATATGTTAATCTATTAGCGTCGATATCGACCCCCTACCCGAGTAACGCGTGTTATCAGCGGCTAGCGGCTCCATGTGTTAGAGCAAGGTCGCGAGTGAGTCGAGTGACACATGCCGTGACGAGGCGTTACATAAAGAGGAATGTTATCAGCTCGCCGCTGACCTCGGCCTTGGCTGCAGCGCATTTCTCCCGCGCGACGAACCAGCGCACGCGCTAATACTAACTAGGGCTGTTAATAGGCATTCTATACGATTCTAGATCTATAATATGACACAGATATTAATCCCTATATGAAGATGGCTTTTGATTGTTTGATGTTTTGGCTTAGGTTTCACCTCCAGTAGACGACCATTATGAATTCTGTATGTAAGTCAAAAAAAGCCTGTGAAAGTTATTACAATACGATCATAGTGATGAAAATGTTCAGCTTTCAAATAAGATTCAAGTTGTCCTGATACATAGAGTAGAAATAAGAGACCTTATTAGTAAGCAATGCCTAGCAAGTAGGAAGTTTGTTTTGACTTTTAAGGTTTTCAAATAGCCGTCTTTCAAGGCTTCTACATGTGCACCAAAAGCATTTTCGTTTTCACGTTTGATCTTAACTTTACCTTTTAGCTAACGAATCATTTAATAATATTGCCCTCCACTTAGACTGGGTATAATCACAGTATTAGTGTTAACCCTATAACAAACACATTGTGATTGTACACAACATAACACCAGTATGTGTCATCAGTGCACTTGATTTATTATTATTTACTATTTGTTCAAAACAGGACAATTGCACGGAATCTAGACAATCCAGTGAATGTAGTCAATGTACTGCACCATGACAGTAGGACAGTTATGACATTTAGTGATTTATTCATATGCAGGGCCCGTAGAGCAATATTGTTTACAAAGAGAGCAAAAAATATACCAACGATAGAAAAATTGGTATGTAATAAAAAGGTTGATGGAATATTATAATATTTGTTTTTATTCCTACAGTAACGCTATACCCATAGGTGTGTAGGCGGAGTATACGAAGTACACCCACGTTTGGTCGTTGGTTCGGTGTTGTATGGAGGGATTCGGATTGTTAGAAACATGACACGTTACAAATACTAGAGTAATTCTAGAAAAATGCAATCATTCTTTCATCTACCAGGAAAGCAAACCCAGTACTTATGGTCGGCAGCCACATCCAAAAACCAAGACAACACTTGGAGAAATTTTAATTCCTTCATAACTTAACACTTCTTTTCAACCTTGACCATCTTCAAGGACATTATTTCTCCTTAAAATGCGTCGCTGATAGCTCACAATCAGTCTAAACAATCACTGTGACATAACGAATGTGTGTGTGTGTGTATGTATGTGTGTTTGTGTGTCTGTCTATTGTTCACAATATCAGTGTGTTGCATCAGGCGGTGTTCGATAGATAGCGATTATGATCACACGACGCTCAGATGTGACCGGCATCACTGATGGAAAGGCTTTTTTTTCTACGTAATTATTATTAATTATAGTGTAATGGTATTCATGGCTGACTCCATGAAGTCTTTGCCAATGTGATTCCTTTTATAGCTTAGTGTTTATTATGCTCTATGTTAAGTGTGTGTGCTTTCGACAAACCTGAACGATGTAGCCCTCCCTAGCATCCAGCAGCAATAAACTGCCGACTCCTACTGAATTGCAATGCGCAAGCGTTTCTTTACCATGTTTCATCTACAATTTGCGGATTAACGGAAAATAATGGCAAAATGTACAATTCAGATGAAATCTTAGATTTAATACAGTTTATATTCTTATATGTATAGTATTAATAGAACTTTTAAATGAGATTATGTATTTATTAAGAGTTAATTGGGTAGTTCTAGATTGACAAGAGGAGCCAAGAATTCTGTAGCTCGATATATTCAGCTGTCATCAGAAAAATGTGAAGGCACCGAGTAAATTTTGAGTTGGGCTCAGGAAAATACTCGCTCAATTCCTCAATTCTATTTAAAATGTGACAAAAAGTCCCCGGAACAGTTGCACCCTGCAGTCTGCAGTCAGCAGTGGGCACGTCCAAAATAATTAGTTTTGTTGTAATTTGTGCACCGTGAAGGCTACACGAAAGAGTTCGTTTTTTGTGAGTACTAAGTACTGTGACTGTACAATACTGGTTGAGAATGTTCTAGAAATAATGCACTTCAGTTCCCTCTCTCGTTCTCTTTCTATTTGATTTAAATTGAAGACATAGGTTCATTAAAGTGAAATACAAAAAAAAAATGAAACGCTGCTATTACTAAAAACGTAGAATCCGTAACAGAAGGATTCAACCTTAATTTTTTTGTGGCATATAAGTGTCCTGCTTTCTTTAACCGACGACTTAATTAAAGCCTATAGGAAATTTCAGTATGTATGTACATGTATGGTATATCTCAATCTCTGCCTGCTTCACGGGTACATTTACGTACACACTTCCAAGTATCGCAAGTTATTCTAGATTCGTACATTATTCGTGATCTCGTTCGAGCTCAGAGCTGTGCTGCATTCGTTCCAGTTGGTTCACTTTATCGATGACTCACATTTATAACGTGACAATCGCCTTAAAACTGTAAAAAACAAACGTAATTAAGCCACTCGGACACGTTTATATAATATGCTAAACTTTCAATAACCTTCAGTGTTTTTTCTCCCTCTAAAAGGTACGGTAGCGAGCAAAAAGTTCCCGACAAAAAATTGGACACCGTAAATGTCAATTATAAAACCTTTTTTTGTCCCAAGTTTCGGGACAGTTGGCCCGAGGAAGTTTGCACGAAGATTGGAATAAGAAATTAACTGGGATTGATGGAAATAGCAGTTTTTATATAAACCTATATACCGACCAACTGTTATTTGCTGAAGTGGAGTTTTGTATTTCGGCTTCAGAGATTGGACGCGACAGATTGCAGCGGGGACTCGGTGGCTAAAATGGTACGCAGTAAAACTGTCCGTTAACTTATTTTATTGACTGCGGGATATTTGTCGGTTTAAATCCAACGTAGTTGAACCTGGTCGGTGACATTACTAGAAATACGACTTTGAAAACGTATTTTATTTAGTTCTTAATCTAAATAATTGTCTTGAAAAAAGGTCAGGTGCATAGTACTCGTTATCGGCGATCCTGTATGACAAAATGTATGAAAGTGAATGATTTTGTAAGGACCATACCAAGTGGCGTTCTTTGATCTCTGCCTACCCCTATAGGAAAAAAATGTGATATTATATATGTTTGTACAAATAATCTTAATAATAAGTAGACATACAAAGGTCCTAACGAGACAAAACAAGAGGAAACTAGTACAAAAAGTATTATAATTCAGATCTCGCAGATCCTTACGTTATAATTATCTTAGATCACATTATTATTCCGGACACAGCAAGGAGACTCAATTGTCGTTAAACAACTACAGATTAATCGCTAAGTAACACAATAGGTAGGTATTGTACGTATTAACAAGGAGGCTAAATGTATCTAGAAGAATATTTATTATTTTAGAAGGAGGAAGCAGATTAAGAAGAGTGCTACAGCTACATTACACTATAGGTTTTTCCTGTCATCGGACGGGTATCCCATTGAAAGTAGTCGTAAGTTATATTCCTTGTCATGTTTCGTGTTTACACAAAGCTTTCTGTCAGATGTAATTATATATCTGTTATTCAAAGTTATGGAAATGCTAGAAACAAACTAAACTAAAATTAATGAAACAAACTAAAATTAATGAAATACTAAAATGGCTGGCAGGCTACAAAATTTAATACAAAACGGCCTCTTGATTATTTTATGTCAAAGACAGCATTAGAAAAAAGTTTTTTTTACGTGATGTACCGAAGCTTATGTTTCCCTTTGTTGCTAGCGATGCCATAACAATAGTACTAGTGGGTGCTCCTCCATACTATTATTACAACACCATAATCAACTAGCCATCGCTCCGAGACAATACATGTTTTTACCACTCACCTTACATTTAATTATTCTACGCGTGCCTTCAACAAAAAACTTCTCAACTATAGCTATGACGTCACACGTAATCCATGGTGTAAACACCATCCCACGCACTTGGTTACTAGTAACTAGTTACTACCCCCCCCTCCCCCTTTCACCATGGTACAAAAACACCATGAGATGAACAAAAAATGTAACATAAGCACTCATGGTGATGTTGACGTCATCGGTCTGATGAGAGGGCAAAAACTAAGCTATCTAGTATTTTAGAGATCCTCGTAGTGGAATGACAAACCGTGAGGGCCGCAACAGTAAAATTTATCAAATTCAACTGCTTATGACCACTTGAAAGACCTGCGATTATTCGCAAAGCTCAAAACTGTCTTTCATTTTCACAAAAACGAAATGACTTTCCGAACAACCTAACCTCATATTATTTAGAATCGAAAAGAAATAAATTACTTAATATACTTAATAAAAGAAAAGATACCTCACCATTTATATCATAAATTAATCTTCAAGCAATATAACGAATGAGGTTTCCTTACCAGAAAAATAATCTCAGTATATTTTCAAGAAAGTTATTAAATTATAACATTGCTGTTCGTAGAATACAAATTAACTGGAAACATGATAAGGGCTCAATTAACTTTCAGTCTAGATACAAACTGTCTTCAAAAGTCGCGTAAGCTCTGATCAGTAACGTGTTTTGTCACTTTCAATCGATATCAAATCATATATTCACTTAGGTAATTTTTTGACACATGATAGCTATTGCAATTACTGAACCTACCACTAGCTCGGAAAGGGGGTAGAGCCTTATGAGAAGAGCTAGCAAGAAACAAACGGCAAGACTGCATATGAGTAAAAAGACAAAATAATCTTTCACTTCAGGAAGTTTCACACGACGTTTTAATGAAAGACTGAAAGAACATAACACTTATTTCACGATTCGCTCTTGGCTATATTTTTTCAGCCATCACTATTAATAATATCTCAGTAAACAGGATACAGTGAGAGATATTTCGACATGCGAAATTACAGACCACAATAAAAAACCATGATTATTATTAAAGGAAATGTACCATCATTACGACATCCTATGGACTCTACTCTCGCACTTTTTTTTTATCGCAAAAAGTACTGTTATATGTTTACAACTGGTGATCATCACAACAAACCTTAACACTTAGAAAATAAGGTTGAATTTTAAATGTTTGCATATTGTGTGTTGGTAAAGTTAATATTGTTAATATTCAGCTTCGACTAGGCACTGTTGGTATGACATAATGCTACAAAAAACTATCAAGTCAAGGTTTCGAATCAGTTGATGCAAAAAAACTGTAACCATGGCAACGAGTCCACCGGCAAACGGGTTCTTATCGAGATCGACACTCGTTTACTCACCGCGCCGATAGATGGCGTTAGACGTTGAAATGTAACAAAGGCTTATGTATTATTTGCACGATTTTATTGAAAATTATTATCAGATTTTGCAGTACGATTTACTTAAACGATTTGAATAAAATTGTACTTGATTGTTATGTAAACGGTAAATAATAATAGAAGATTTTGCACTGATTTGATTTTATTTTTGGAAACTTAATGTAAAATAAATCTACATCTAAATTTGTTTTTAGTATCTGATATAGATAGAAGAAAAAGTAATCAAATTGCAGTAACTGCAAGCAAGCGAAGTCTCCAGTACATTCTCGTCTAAAGAAATGAACAAAATAAAATAAATAGAAAAATCTATTACTGATCCTTTTTGTACAAACGTTATTAGTTTGTAAAGCGAAATTGATTTAGCTACCGGTATTTTTTGTGTGACGATCAGCTACTGTGGCCACAAGATCAGTATACAATGCAGGAAATGAAATTTTACTACTGACGATATTAACAAATATTTATGAGTGTTAATTTTTGTCTCCTAGGTCGACCAATAGGCAGTCTATTAAATCTAAATGACACTGACTTTTCCTACAGTTTTTAAAGCCTAGTGCAGGCTCTTAGTTAAATATTAATCGATAGAAAATTATCCCTTTCTCAATGACACAAAGGACAATTTTCTCGGACGAGTAATCCCTGTATGTATTTGGAACTGGTCAATGTTAGGTTCAATATGAATTAAATCCTTCCAATTTCCATAAAGTCTGGTACCCCTAGCCCAGTAGCAGTAGTGTCAGGTAGCAACAGTCGCACAGAGTCGCACAGTAGCTGAGGTGTGACAAAAAGCGCGCAGTAATCAATTTCGTTCGGTTACATTTAACAATTTGCACAGTATGCCGCCGCTTTTTACAACGGCGATGTGACCGCCGGCATTCAGATTAGGTTTTAATTTAGGAGATAAATTGAGTTGTGTGCCTGTAAGCTAGCTAATTGAATGCTGCATGGTGTGCATGAAAATCACTAGTACAAATTCAATGATCGAAAAACCTAGCTCGTGAGGTATTTTTTTCCACGATATAATCTATTACTGAACTAAATCATACCTAAATCGTTTTACCCGTTTTGAGGTGTTAGATGAAAAACAAGAACACACCCACATTAATATTATTAGTTCGTTAAATGCTAGTTTTCCGAATCTAGATTGAATTTAGAGTACGACTAGTTCAAATGTGGATGTAGCAGAATAAGATCGCTAGTATTGGCGTTCTTTAGTCTCTGACTATATCTAAAACCACATGGTTTTATTTCTGTTTCAATGGGTAATCTACTATCAAAGTAAATGAGGCAGAGTTCCTCCATTTATTTATACGAACCAAACAAATAGTTACAAAGTCAGGTACTTGAAATATTTCGTATTATACATTAGAACAGAATTACTTCAATGAAGATATATCCATACAACAAATCTCTTTGAAATACAATGTAGTTAATGTACGGTGTCAGTAATATCAGCTGATAACTTATATAAAGAGTTAGTTGTACTCTATCAATAGCAATGTACTGTAAATAGATGTTGAAGTACTTTACTATGTATCATATCTTCAGTATTAGTATTCGTTTCTGTCATAGAGTAAGCCATTTTTAATAAGTAAGTACTCAAGACTTTGGAGGAGAAGGTTGGTATTGAATTTTATCACTTTTCGTAACAAGCTTAAACTTTATTTTGTCAAAAAATATAAAGCGATAGAGCTTTTTTGTGGAATTGGGCCTTCAATTTCACCATTAAAGGAAATAAGAAATTATAATACACCCAACAGTGTTGATAAACATCACTGTGAGTGTATATTACGTACGGAATCCCAACACATGATATGAATAGTTCCTAGATTTATAAAACAATTGTTAAATCACTTTATTCGTTCAGTTCCACAATAATCCAGTTAGCTATAACACAGTATTGAAACAGCCGCCTCACACCACTATAAGTCAGTAGGTCCCAGAAATCGAACCCGTATTACATCGTAAATCAACGCGCTCCTAAAACGGGAGCCCCACTATAAACCTAACTGCTTCACTTCTTACATTTACTAAACCTCTAACAAACACACTAGCAAAACGACATACAACGCAGATAAATTACAAACGAAACACAGCCCTATCAGAAGGCAATAAAATGTAATTTTAAGAATCAGTTTATCTAAAACGAATCTAAAGTCCAAAATGTTTTTAATCCACATAGCCAAGCAAGTAGCAAATAACTCTATCCTTGTAAATTAAGGTTCAGAGTCGTGCGCTCATGTTCGGTGGTTAAGGCAAGACTACACAGTGTATGGCAACGCGATAGATTAAAGCGTAAACAAGTTGGTCTGATTTAGACGCGTGTTGACGTATGGAGAAGGAAATACTAGGGATATATTTATTATATAACTGTTTCTGAAACTAATTATATCCAGTAGAGGAGAAAATTTCGATACATTTTGATCACGATCGCTTTCACGACATGAATAAATGTACTAACTAGTTATTTATATGAATCCGATTACAATTCCATGCGGCAATATGTTTGAATGAAGCAAGGGAAGTTTGTAAAGATCACAGCGGCGTTCTTTGTTCTCTGCCTATCATTATGGGAAATAGGCGTGATTTTATGCTTTTGAAATAGTAACTCGATGCTAAAATATGGAATTTTAAGAAAGAATTGGTCTTGAGTCAAATTCTTCGTTTTTGTTATTTTCATTGGATTGACGTTATTTGAGAAATTCTAGCGACATTTTCGACAGACTAAGCGTCAAATACTTTCGGTTGAAAAATTGAAACTAGGTATTGTTTCAGACGTTAAATCGGTGTTAAAACAAACTTTACTAAAATCTCACACAAGCAGTGTTACCACAGCTACACGGGCGACAAGCATTATTAGGTACACAGACGCGATTGTGTTGCCGACTTGCAAAGGAAGCAATTTAGTTTTGGTTTATCAAATGGTCAATAGCCTTACCAGTAGCGACCAGTTTTAGCAGAAAATCTCTGCCGTTTGATTTTCGAAACTGATAATGTAGAGATCTTGCTGTGAGCTGTGGAATTATATTTGCCACAAGAATGGTTCATGGTCTCCAAAAATATCAAGATGGATCACAGGCTTGACGAGAAAATGATAAGAAAATCACCTTTGAGGCAAATTGGGGTGTATTCCAATATTCCCATAGATGGGGAAGCTCAATGTAAAAATTTTAAAAGAGTATTTGCTTTCTTTTCTCCTTTGGAATCGTAATTTCTTCACATATGCCTTTATAACAATCAAATCTCCCATACATGACATTGGTAAATGCCCTCATAGATTCGCAATGGGCAGTTGCAATAAAAAAATATTTTTACCAAAACCTTAAACTCTCAGTCTAGATTCTATAACCTGAGACCTACATAGCTAAGTGAGTTGCATACACAACTGACAACAGTGTGTGCACTGTATCTGGTTACCGCTCGCCTTGGGCCGGCTGTGACTCACCCCCCCCTCACCCCCCCTCACTCCCCGGCGAGCCCGTAGACGAGTCGTCGCCGGTGTGTGTCACGTGGACGAGCCGCGAGCTGCACCGCTGCACGTTGATAAAGACTCGTACATATACACATATCGTATGCAGATCTTAAATAGATTCTGTACAACTGATCTTTGCTGGTGGTAAATTGGATTTATGCTGTTTGTGAATTGTGAAGGTTCCTAGACATGTAGAGAATCCACCAAGAAAGGTATAAGAGCTCTTGTGGGATTGGAGATGAAAGAGATATCAGCTGATTTGTTACTTTTCGATCAACTTGCAAAGTCTTACCGCTGCTGTATATTTTGCTGTAAATTGATACAAATTACTATATTTAAGTCTATTTTAAGCAGCTTAGATGAAGCAAATGGATCAAACAGGCTAATTTTCTGCATTGAAATAGAGTTTACGCTACGTATTTAAAAAACTGATTCCGTTCTGTTCTACCGTTAAGAGCTTTATTGCAGTACAGTGCACGAGTACTAATGTAAAACAACAACAGCTTCAAATAGATGGGACAAGTAAATAGTAGTATTTAAGTGAGTGCACGTCCTAAGGCATATAGCCGGCAAGTAACAAGTGGCACTCAGCGCGCTCAGTAACGATCTACAAACCGTTTGTGTTCGCTGCCATTTGTGAGAGCACGGAGAACTAGTCGTTTGATTCCTACACAATATGCAACACGATACATATGCTACAGACGCTACAGACGTTGTAGAGGCTTATAGACATGGTATATTACTTTGTATGTCTGCATATAGCAACCAGTTGCAAACGTAGAAAGCAAAAGAAAAAAATAACTAAATGCAAGGAGTGCGGAAGATGTTTTCAGACACTACGGATTTTACTTTTTGATTTCTAATTCAAAGTGTCTTTTGAATTGCTACGTTGACTGTCTTCATTAATTTGTCGTGTTATTTTGTCTTTTTTTGTAGTTTCAAGATTGTAAAGAAATTACGGTATCCGGTTACAATTGCAGCCTAGGGTCTTGGATTCGTTTCGCAAAAGAAACACAGATGTGTGATGAATACAGATTGTTCCACCAAGAGAGACGAATATCAAATCGCCCACAAAATCGTTCTTACTTTAGAAGTTTCCAGAATATCGTACCATTGCACATTATCATATAGGCATATAAACTCTCATTCATAGTCAGTCGCCAAGCCGTCTAACAACACAAAATGATCCCATGACCGCACAATACTGTAATAATCCTGAACAAAATAATTAGTTCACTTTAAACTAATGTCAGTGGCCATTACCCGTGTCAGGCACAATGTGATGACGTCACACGTGACCTTCACAACTGTCAAGTTCATCAGTACAATGACCTTACACCAACCAATGTTACTTGACCCCTCCTGAATGCTGAAACTCGAACAGCTTAATAGACTGAAAGGGTCTTGTTATGTTGGTTGATGTTGATTGAAGATGACACGTCAAGGTATTAATTATGGTGTCGAGATACCATTGATTATGAAATGATGGAGAGCATTCAACGTTTACGATGTTTTGTTCACTTTAATTATAGGGATAAAAGCAGCTGGTTCGTGATTTCGAGAGAGATATGAAAATATTTAATACAGTTTGCCTGGATCTTTGCAAGTGATGTTTTATAGTTTCTGCTTACTCTTGCATGAGATGTGTAGATATGGAATAACTAACCATTTTTGATAAACTAAAGTTTTGACCGATTACGAAGTGAACCGATATACGTTATACACGTGAAGCCGACTGCAGTCTACAAGGATCCATTCGCGGTTCGGACATAGTGTTACAACTTTTCTTGATTTTTTGTTGGCAACTCAGTTAACTGTGGCTAATAATGTTTACTCTCTTTGCATATAGATTACACATAAACCGCCACATAATTCTCCTCTTTTATGTTGCAACTACTCTCACAAACTCAATATCAAAAGGTCGTACACTCATATTCCTAAAACCCAGTCATTATCTCCGAAGCTAGACTAAAAATAGAGTTCTAAACAGAGCCATACAAAGCCTAAAGAGTAGTCGACACAAAGGGCTCGACTCCGAGGGCTCTACACAACTAGAGGACACTTGCAACCCGTCGCTCTACTGTGTAGAGTGTAGAGACGGTGAGAGAGAGATCCGATGCTGTACTGCTCTAACCAAGGCTTAAATATAGCGCTATTTTCTACAGTCGGTAGTATATTTGACATTTAAAATTACTTGACATGATTAAGTTCTCTCAAAATGCACTAGGGGCGCTAATCTATTTTCCATATTAAATATGTCGATGGCTACTTAATACGATGATGTTACTAGTAGGTAATTGCCCTTTGGTATATTTGTGGGTCTCTGAAATCAATATGCATTCTCGTTTTTTGTAAGTATTTACTAATAACAACCCCTTCACGTATGCCTATGTTTCAGATCTGAAAATATCATGTAAAAATTTGGTATCTTCTGGTCTGACATAATCGAGATTTTTGAATCCCCAGATTCACACACAAACACACACAATAGTCGCTCCCCACAGCCACTACGTTACAGTAACTAAAAAAAACACACTGAAAACACTAACTATGCAAATTTTCGTAACCAGATGAAAATAAGGCACATTTTCATTGTGCGAACAAAGCTACAAAAATAAACATGACAACATTATCCATATAGAAATTCAAATATATTTGTACATAAACATATATTATTATTATAATAACAATTACAGATGAATCACCGGTGTATATCAGCTATAATAATGGAAATAATATTTATTACATAACGAGGAAAATTACCTACACCGTAGTTAGCAACCGTTTGTGTTTATTTAAAATTTAATTAATAATACAAGTAAATATGATCAAGGACATTTTAATATTAATATTATAAATGTGAAAATAATTGACTAGTATGTTTTTATGGCTGAAGCGGGTACATAAAGGTAAAAATATACATATTATTGAGTCCTGACATGAGTCCTGATCAATCGTATTATTACGGAGATCACTACTTTTGTAACCTCGTGTGTCTCTTGCCATGAGAAACTTAAACGTCTCATACGGGTTTAGGTCTTTACGACTTTTACTCTGGCCTTTTCATGGGTATGGTGTTTCGTATGGGAGGTTTTTTCTACCAATCATGCTATTATATGAAGTACAGGGTGGTAAGCTTTATTTGTTTTTAACAACCTCAGATGCACAGGTAAAAGTGATGAGGTACAGGACTATAATCCTAATCAAAAGATGCAATTTAAAAAAATATATATAGTAGGTGTACCATTAGCATGATAAATCGTATGCAACACACACAACACACGTCGCATCGCATCAGTGGCCACCGAACAATACGCATTGTTCTCAACCACTAAGCAACAGTTATACCTACCGGTGCACACAATATACCTACTTCAATGAACTATTTAAAGACGCCGCACATTACTCAACTAAGTGTAGCACTCAATTACTTTATTCCTTGTACTTTAAAACAACCATACACACATTTAAAAACAAACAAAAATACACCTTATAACAATAGCACTAAGAGTTGCAACAACTGTAATAATAAGTTAGTTTTTTGACAAAGGTGTTCCATTGACAACACAAAGGAATTTAAACTTTATTCTTAAGCCATAAGGTGTTATTTTCTAATGGTATTTAATGCAGATTTAATTACAGAAGTATGTAAACACGTGTTATAGATGGCAGTGTTTTGTTTGATTGTTTGTTTGTGAGTCATGGAGGAAACAAAAGATATTGGACGTTTATCATCGGATGTTCTTGCAGTAATTGTTTAAAGACGTTGATGTATTGCACATTTACAAACGTGAACATTATTTATAATTATATATGGTGGCTTCTGTAGGATTCAATGCCAGCTTAAAATTTACCTTGCTCTGAAAATATACTTCAGTGCAATTGTTTAGCAAGAGTTTCCAATTATTCTCGGGTCTAGTGAAAAAAGTTTAAATTGTGTTTTCTGGCCCTACCTAATTTTGATTTATTAATTAAAGTACGATCTAGAAATCTATTTGAAAGTGTGAATAAGAGTTTTGAACACTAGTATTCTGGACCACCATCTTTCGATTCTGTATTAGGAGTCTTGATTAAGTCTAAATATTGTTCGATTAGTAACTATCGAATTCAGTACATCAATAAAGGAACAAAAGCCTGAAACTCGGGGACTAAACTAAGTATCTATCTTTGCAATCTAAAAAACAGTTATTACCAACTTAAGACTATAAAGCCAGTTAATTTGCAACTTACATGAAACAAACGTGTTTAGTGTTAGTCCGTTAGTCGGCTGCGGGGTGTGTAGGATGTGGGGGCGCGGCGTGGATGCTGCGGCTGACGAATGACGACGTGATGCCGGCTCCGGACGTCGTCTGTAAACAACCAGATAACAGCATACATTCATACATTGTCTCGTTGTCATTGTACCTGGGTTCTGCACGAGAAAACTAACTGGATAATGTGAGGATCTGATGAATGATTAGTAGGATCATAGTTGCTCATTGCTTGTAGAAATGTAACAGTCGGAAACAAATTATCACCAATCCAATGTGTCCTTGGCTTACCTGATCTCATTATCAATAAATAAGTTAGGTCACAGTGTGCTAAATAAAGAAAATATAAAACTTTGTGAGCCGAAATAAACACTAAAAGCAACTTTTATATCTTGACCTAAAAATAACAAAAAACTTAAGGTCACAGAAATATCAGTATTTATAAGTATAAAACCGGAATCCTTAAATTCCATCAGATTAGATATTTTTAACACGTCTTATATTATGTCCCCATTAGTAGGATCTCGAAGGCACCTCACAAACGTGTACAAGTTTTATTTGATGCAATAAGGAACCCTAAATACGAGCTTTCGAATTAAAATTGATGGAGGCACCAAAAAATATAATAAAACTTGCAACGTGGAGGGAAAGGTGCTCACACACTGGACCAACTGAAGAACATGTTACACTGGGCTACAAACGTGAAACGCATCTACAGAGGATCATCTAAGCTTTAAAATTAGGAAACTATACACAACAGTGTTGGATAGACTGCTTGAATTTTCGTCTAAAATAAGCTTTTAATAACTTACGTACCATTATTTTAGGCAACATTTAAGACGATATCTTCAATTCTAAACTGGAGTTTTGTGATTTGTTACACCGCAGTGTGTTGCAACCCTACTCCCTTACAAGATAAACGATAAAGCCATGGCTATTAATTCTGCGGGAGAATAATAAAAATAAAAAAGCGAGTTATAAAAAGTGTTGAGTAAAAAACCGTAGCCGGACCGGTCGCCGCTCGCTACCGGGCACCCGCCACCGGACACTGAGACACACTGCCTTAAGGCACAGTACACATTGTTCATCACTACTATGTTTCACATATACCATGTATTGAAACATTCAAGCTCATATGCGGAACGTTATTATTTTTGTGTCTAAGTAGTGGAGAGTGAAATTAGTAACTACATTTTATTTGATGTTTAGCAATAGATCACACTTTGGGAGGGATATTTTTTACTTTTGGGTTAGCGCTATAGTTTGATATTAATAGTTTGCTCCAACAATCAACATGCTTAAGGACTAAGGTTTGCTACAATATGTGAGTAGCAAGCCTTAGTACTATAAGTGTTTTGAGGGTTTTTTTTGGTAAAATCAGCTATCTCTGTATGATATTACCTAATATAATTTTACAATAGGTATTAGGTGTTAGGTATGAGCAGTGATAGCCGAGTGGTATAAGTTGACACCTCCCATACAAGTGGTCGCAGGTTCGAACCCGAGGCAACACACCAATGACTTTTCGAAGTTATGTGTGTATTAGAAATAATTATCACATGCTCCAACGGTGAAGGAAAACATCGTGAGGAAACCTTGCATGCCTAAAATTTGTTTAATACATTTATTGAGGGCATGCAAAGTCCCCAACCCGCACTTGGCCAGCGTGGTGGACTCAAGGCCTAAACCCTCCCTCATTACGGAAGGAGACCCTTGCCCAGCAGTGGGACAGTAATGGGTTACATTTATTTTTTTTATTTTATTAGGTGTTATGTTTCTGAAAAGATTAAAGATTCCTTTATCTCGGCTCATTTTACCAACGCAAATTCGTCTCCGCCTTAACACAACAAGTAAAGCTAAACGTTTGTATTATTTTCATCTCAATTTCCTGCGAGAGTCGAGCGGTAGGCAGGACGAGCCATCCATCTTACACCCGAGCAACCCGAGCAGCCGACCAGCCTCTCGAGCACTCGGCCGCTCGAGCCAGGCTCAAATAATCAATATCGCATTGTTCCCCTCGGCTTGCTTACTGCCAGTCATTTGGAGCCACGCAACGGTTGCCAATCTAAAAAGAAGCACGTCTTTAAGCCTGCCTCATTGATGGATGTTCTTTAAAGACCTGCTGCCGGCTGATTACAGATTAGGAGGTCTTTAGCAGTTAGTTTAAAAGTTTATTTCCATAAATGAGATGAGATAAACGTTCGTGTGATGTGTGTGATAGTTCGAAATACATGACTTGAGAAAACTGTCACACGGTCATCTGGTTTAAAACTTAGCAAAAGTGATACTTCCCTGGCGACTGAAAATACTTCACAAATTTACTTAAACCAATTTCAGTCTATGATAGGATTAACAGGCAAAGACGCTGTTTGATAAACTATTCTGGTACTTTTGACAACAGTATGGGTACAAGACATTCCGCAATAAGGAAAACTGAAAATAAATCTCACTGAAATGAAAACTAGTACATTTTTTGTGGCCAGGATTTAATAACACCTAACTACCAGACTACGAGAGACTTCTGTCTCTTAAGAAGAGCTTTGAATAGTGGTAAAATATATTACTATACTTAAATCATTATTCATTACTTAAATACAGTAAATGAAGACCAAAAATCTATTTATTTATCATCAATTCATCATGAATCTCTCGTACATAACGTCACAGCTGTCAGATACCTGGCAACGATTTAAAATGAAATGCGCGAGTACATTGCGAGTGTTTGTGAGGAGTACGTCATCGGAATCGATTTAAAGCTCGGTAGCGGACCATTAATCATGATTGTCGATTCATTACGGCTCGCTGGAGGCACCTGACTCTTTACAATGAAGGCTCAGGCGGATAACGTGAGTGCCAACATGACTTTTGCAAAAAAAAGAAGAAACACGAGTTCGCGAATGGAAAAGTTACTGACAGTATGGCTACAGACTTAAAAATACTGAGTCTATCCTGCATTATACTTAGGATACTTCCAATTTTCTGAAAATAACAGGATAAACACTTCTTATAAATAAAATATTGGAAAGTATACCCCTACTTTCTACGACATCAAAGATTCTCTAGTCGTAAAACTAGTAAGTAGAAAGAGAGCAAATATTGTACGTTATTAATTATTAACGTCATCCCCAATAAAATACTTAGAACATTAGAAATAATTTTCATTGTAAATAGTCACGGGCAAAACTAGTGCCATGTAGACAAATGAAATCGAATTGCTTGCCCAAAACAGGTGTATGAACAAAAACGCAAGTTTAGGTGTAAACTATTTAAAGTTAGTACAAAAAATTTATAAAGTTAAATAAAAAACTAACTGGCGAACAAAAAGTATGAAAATAATAGATATTAGAGAACATTTGATAGATAGTATATAATACTATGTTGTATTGTAAGGAGTCGAGTTATAAATACTTCAAGGTCTGTTGCCGGTGCGAATCAATTTGTGTTTTATGATATAAATGTTACTAGGTTACTCCTGTGAGTTCGTTTGTGTGCCCTTTATTATGATGTTAAATTCGTCTATAATCGGAGTTAAATAGATTTTCATAATTTTCGCGTTTCACATTTTCGTTATTTTTTATGATATGTCATTTAAAATTTACTTTTCTTTATTCTAGAAATGATTATTTTTAGTATTGATGTTTTGATATGGCAATAGGCTGGCGTAACGTGGTAGTATTTCATACACCTTTGCATTTTTGAGCAGAATAGGCGTGATATTAAGTAAGTATTTTTCATATTACTTTCTTCTTCCTAATACCAAAAGTATTATTTAACTGTAATGACTATTAATTAGTCTTACGTACCATAAGGTTTGGCAGTAATATCTTTCACCCTGTTTGAATTTATTTATCCTTTTCTCTGTCAGTCAGTCATCACAGATGTATATATAGATTGTACCGTGTATATATTTAGAGTGAAACCCGTTAGAGCGTCAGTAAACATGGAGTTTTATGAGTCGGCCGGTCCTGTTCACACATGCACCGTAAAAAGTAAAAGAAAGATTAAACATGAACGTGTCTTGAAAGTTGGTCGAGTGTGCGCCGACCCTTACGTGAGCTTCGACAAACATTGTCATCAAATATCGTGACTTTTGAGAATGCTTGGACAACTTTATATGAGACGAGAAATTATGGAATTGTCTGAATTACTTGAATGTTTTATTGTGAGATTTATAACTTATTAGGATTTCTAATAAGGTTATTATTGTCACTGAAAACACACAATTACCTATTATGCAAAATACATACACTCTTTTCTCCTATAGTGTTAGGAAGGGGATAAGAACGCAATATACTACGATATAAACTTATAAATACTAGTGAACATCGTTTTTATAAAGTGCGAGTTTCTATTATGAGTTTCTAATGTAAACGTTTAATTAGATATCTCAGTCAAAACTATTGATGCCTCTGGGAACAATATTCTATTCTCGTCTTGTTTAAAGTCCTTACCAAAAAAGGACAATTTAACATAAATAAAGTTGCAGTAATATATATATGTATGTATGTTAGGACGGTGGAGTAGCCGCAGTCGCTTCAGTCGCTAACTCGCTCCTATCTCATGCAGTGGGGCAATAATCGTAAACAGAGCGGCGGCTCTCCGGCGCAGCTTCCCATCCGATTACACCGTGGACCCGTACCTCCCGTACCTCCCGTACCTCACGTGCTTTATTACTGAATATATCGTCTTCAGCGGTTACGCTGATATATGGATATTTATATTCTAATAGCTTTCCTTTACATTCGTTACGATTGTAGAAATGATAGTTTTTGTCGAATTTTGCTAGTAAAACGCTACATCGATTTTAATGCAATTGTGTCTGGATTATATGGATAGATTTAAAATTAAAAAGGTTAATTTATTGTTAGCTGTAATATTTTTTTGGGTTTTGTTTCTAGGTCGTGTAATAAGAGTGCTATCTAGATTTAAAACATAGGCTCGTTCGTATTATTTCCTTAATATTTTTAGGTAAATCTGATGAGAATGATAAGATTCAAATGTATATGACTAGTGGTAATGTGTGACAAGATGTGTAAATACGGTAAAAGAAAAATAAGTTTGCATTAATCTTAATACTAACACCAACGACAACAAATTTTATGTAGATAAATACATAATACTACCAGATGTAATACTACAAACTGAAAAAAACAGGCCCTTGGAAACCCTGCAGGTCTCATAAAAGCATTGTTTATCGACAAAGCATGTTCACAAATACAAAGTAACATGAAACATTGAACTCATCTGTTTGCAGTACTCACTGTACTCAGTACAACATTGTACAGTGCAAGACACATAAAGAGGCCGCACATGGCCTCACGATATCATTGCACTGTTGCACTGACTTACATGCAGTAGGTATGTATGAAAGTTTATTGTTACAATATGCACAGCATCATGAGAACTTGGAAACGTTAATATTTTGCTTTTGATATAATTTATTGGCGTGAATTATGTGTGAGAAATCTGGTCAAGCTTGGACTGGAAGCTATATATGTATGTAGTTGCATACATCTTTACATATAAATATTCGGTTAAGAATGGATAAGCACATGAGTGGCTGTTACAAAAAGTTTACAATCTCATGTAAATGTATTAAATTGTCTGTTTCATTACATTATATTATCTTTCGTCTACCTTACAAGATCAATAGACAATGCTAATTTTATCTTATGTCTGCCATTTGCTTTCAGGGACAGTAATGCACAAAATATAGTCTTATATGTATATGTATTTTCGTATTTTTTGTTTTTTAGTCAAGTTGATGTCGAAGGTAATGAGATGAATAGAAAATGAAATTTCACTTAAAACTCTAATTTAAGGATGTTGTGAAATCTTGAAAACTTATTTAATTTTTTTGTATATTTAGACTAACGCCTGATATGTAAGTGTGAAAATGTTTGCAATCTGACCAGTGTTTGTTGATCATTTAGCACATAATATGAGTACATAAAACATGCAGTTTATTACGTAAATAAGTATATAAGTAAATAAGTGTATCCTTGAACTCTCATTTACATTTACGCTTACATCATTCCACGATGCATTTCAATGTTGTTAATATTGAAAATCATGCATATTTTTACTTAAAATTAAATCGATGAAAAACACTCGAATTTATAAATAAGTGCATATAATTACGTCCTTTTCCTATAGGCAAATAAGTAGACAAGTAGAGGTAGTTTACATATGCATACATACGTATTCTTACGAATTGGGTAATCTAACATTTATAATGATAATTTGATGAAATTGAAAATGAGCCTCCGTTATACTGTACCAAGTTAGTATTCATTGTTCTGATTGTCAAACGAAGTAATCTATAAAAAAAGTTTGTTCATAGAAAGTATTCATAAATTTGTATTGTCCAAAAGCGTCTGCATGATTGTGAAGTCAATCAGAAAATCAGAACCTATTCCTCGTACTTTTACAACAAAGTAATCTCAGTTGAAACCATGAACATATCATAAGAGAAGCAAAACAAAGCAATGAATTAACAATCTAATGCCCATGGAACCCTAAACCTTCAACTTGTACCTACAAAACCTTAACTGGTTTGAACCGGTATCGTGCCTCTCGCTCGCACACCCCTGCGTCAGCGCGAGACAGCAACAAGGACTAGCTGAACAAGTCCAGAAGATAACACACTTTGTCTCGTGTTCATGTTTGTCGTTTTTTCACCAACAAGTTAGATAATCTCCGAAACTGCTGAGCTTTTTTTGCTCGAACTCGTGACGATGGGTGAAATGGAAAGGGTTCGGGATGGGTGATTAGGATGCTTGCTTTTTATAAATTGCCGTCATTAAATTTGATAAGCGTTGAACGAGCTTCTATGACGATGTTGTTAGTTTGAGAAAAAGTTTGAAAACAAAACAAACTAACATTTTTTGGTAAAAAATTAAAACGAAAGTTAATCTGGCTGTTACGCTTTTGCGTCAAAACAGCTGAACGGATTTCATGTAATTTTGCGTGGAGATAGCTAAAAACCAAGCATCGTAAAGTCTGTTTTTTTGAAACACCCATTAAACGTCTGCAGTAGGATATGAAACATCACTTGATTGAACCTACGCGGCCAGCTATATGGATAAATAGTATATGTTAAATTATATTACTATGATACATAAAGGTGTGTACTTGTAGGTACAATGATATAACAATATGTGTGCCCTTTGATCTGTTTCTCAATACATGATTATGAAATAAGGAAATAGTTACCGAAACCCTTTGTTGAACAAGTACTCATGCCTGCTCATGCCTCGGATACAACCTTTTTGATAGCCTTCGTTTTTCTAATGTATTCATTTTGTTATATTGTTATTACGTACAAAACGTACTATATTATTATACTTCTGTACGTATGAAATTTTCCACCAAATGCTTAGTAGATATGCGTACATATTTAAGAATAAAAAATAAATAAAAAACATCATAATAAAAAATACATTTAACATAAAGGGTGGGCTCTTTTCTAGTAATGCTAGTCAAGTAGCTATATTTTTTTAGATGTTAGTGGTAATAAAGAATATCTAAATTAATTTATTCCCGGCTTTCTAATTTAGCTTGATGAGTTTTATGATGAGCACAAAATTTTAAACAAAGTTCTGAACAGTTCTTTAGATCTGTGAAAGTTCTAAAGTACTGGAAACAACATTAAAATAGGCATGCAAACTTGCATCAAGCTTAATTGTAAAATAGACTGTAAACACAGTCGTTTATAGCAGTTGCTTTCTACGTAAAGTCGATGCTGCAACTTACATCTGCATGTGTTGTACAACATAAAACAACTGCCCTCATAGTTACTAAGCGACTACTGATGGTCCTTCCCGATAAGTTCCCAGCTCTCTCCCCAACTACCTCAATTATCGTTCAAGACAGTGATACTATCCAAATAGCCGCTAAGTAACAAAACTTGAGCGGTGTTTAAACAAATATTATCCAAGGTAATCATTGCTAATAGCCCTTGCCATAATCGTTACGATCCCGAAGGCTTTCATCTAACTTTGCCCAACTTTGGGCAACTTTGGGCAAGTTTAAACTAGTTTAGTTAGTGGCGCCCCCTGGCGGCTGTTTGGTGGAATTTTTAGATTTATAGAAAGGGTTACTCAGTGCCACGGGAGGCAGGAATAGTTGGTTTTTTTAATATGGTTTCAGTGTTACTGAGTAAGGTTTCACTATTAGGTTTAATAGTTAAGATATTTTTTGGGTTTGAATTTGTGAAAGTGTTCTACTTTGGTACAATAATCAGAGTAGCCTCTCTACCAACTATATTGGAGTCGGCTTCCAATCACAAAGGTTTCAGCTGAATACTAGTCTTTTACATGGAGCGATTGCCTATTGGACCTCCACAACCCAGTTATCTAGGTTATAACACGATACCCTTCGGTATGACTGGTACTTTGGTACCACTAGCGAAATTTTATCTCAATCAGTTCAGCAGTTTAGTAAGAAAGTCGTAATAAATAGTCAGAGTTACTTTAACCTGCATAGTGTCAGTTACAGATAAGTTCGACGTTTGTCCGACGAAACTTCCCCAAATGTTAATAGTCTTTAGTTTAGTAAGAAGTTAGGATTGTCAAAACCAATGCTCGCCTAGAGCAACTTCGATATTCTGACCTATTTCAAACAGTTGCTATTTTTAACGTTGCCTTAAGTTTGAGAAACTAGCAGACCGAGCTGCTTAGCTCTCTTGTAATTAAAGTTTAAAGAAGGAAATACGGCCAAATACTGATCAACTAACTGATGCTCATGTATATGTATCGCTGCAGCAAGGACTTAAGTGTAATTTAAAATTAATTGCCGTTTAAGTAGGGTTGAATGTTATGAAAAAAAGAAGTAGGTACCCTATGTCATATAGTAGGTTTACCGGTGTAACTATGAAAGTGTAGCAACAGAAAGACTCATGTATTTATAATATTAGCATTGATACCTACTAATATGAATATATTGGAGAAAGTACCTAATATAAAAGAAATGGATATAAAGCTGTATTTGACGTCAAACACACGTGATCTGAAACAATCAGACGATAGAGACGACCTCTCCCAGCTAGAGTTGGGCACTAATAGAGTGTGCACACACACAATCACACGCACAAACACACACACACACACACACACACACACACGCACGTGTATCATTTCAATACATATTCAATAGAGGTTGTCGTGTTCAGAAAAAGAGGCGTAAGTCAGTAGCAAAACAACAATCTAGGGCTGCCACGCACGTAGAGTTAATAAAAAAATATTATAAAAAAATATGCGAGTATGTAAAGTAGATGAATAAACGTGACTACTTATTATAATACTTGTTTGAGTTTATGTTTAAAACAAAAAAATGAAAATTATTGTTTGGTTTTTTAATTTATTATCTTTTGGCAAATGTTATGTAGTGTAGTAAAAACATGATATGGAACCCCTTTTTTTAAGTTTTGTTATAACAACCAAATTGAATGTTTTCTTAATTATTTCTTCTCAGAATGTTCAGATCACTGTCAGAATCTACACACTTACTGACTTAATTCGTTTCATTACATGCAGTCTATACTCATTATTAAAGTTTTACAAATCTATTTAAAGTCAATCCGGTACAGACTAAAGTAAGCCAAGCTACTGTCATAATGATTCCAAATCATCTTAAACCAACTCATTTTAATTTCACATCGGCTTTTTCCAAATAAGCTTTTAAAAAACTATTTCAATTCCATCTGATACTCATGACGTCACCGAGTAGCTTTTAACTCACTATAAAGAACAACCATTAAAAAACCGTAAAAGTAAAAAAAACAATCTTCATCTACTAATATTAATCACTACTCAGATAAAAGCTATTTAAATGAGAATATAAAATGAACATAATCACAGAAACCTCTTAGAGCCCTATAACAATATAATGTTATAAGTGCCAAGGTTACTTCAAATCGCTCGTTAATTTTACGCATCAAAAAATGAGTAAACAAAAGAAAAAAACAAACTTGTAAAACTCGCTACTTAGGGAAGTGATCGAGATATCGACATAAAAAATAAATGCGCAATTTTTAACTATAATTAATATTTAGTTTTTTAGTTGATGACCCTGACTGAGAGGCAAGCCTCCAAACACGACCGGTTTTTCGAGTTTCTTGGCGCTAAACAGAAATTTTGAACACCTTATATCGTTACACCTACCAATCAAAAATGCTCCATACCACAATCGTATAAAGTCCAGAATTGCTTACACAACCTTTACGATTACAACCTTTTACCACATAAAGCGGTACACTATAGCTTTCTCTCTCATACATGTTGATCTCGCATCGTGCTATCACTCTCATTACAGCTGTCAGAGCCAGTTTTCACAATTGAAACTTGAAAAGTTGTTATACTCTATAATATACAGGTTGTGTATGGATTTCCTTTGAATTATTCTATTAGGATTCTAGGTACAAATGTTTTTGTCATCTTCAATGTAGAAAAGGCTGAAATAATTGACTGTTTAATATAACTATTAGTTCTTTATTGTATAAAAATGTATGTAATGGAGAGAGATTTTGTGTGGGACGTAAGTACGGTCGATATTATGTTTCGTGATTGGGAACAGGTTTCATATCTTCAGATTATAAAAAAATACTGCTCCGTAAATTGATGTTACTAGTTGTTTTCTATTTCGATCGAGTAGTAGTGATCTTTTCGAAATAGGCCTGGCTTTCTTTCATGGAAGGTATTGAAAGCTCTTTGTCTTGGCTTGAATACTAGCTTATTAAGAAGAGATTATATTTTCAAAGATTGAT
Source organism: Anticarsia gemmatalis (assembly GCF_050436995.1). Taxonomy (NCBI): domain Eukaryota; kingdom Metazoa; phylum Arthropoda; class Insecta; order Lepidoptera; family Erebidae; genus Anticarsia; species Anticarsia gemmatalis. The sequence goes on along the minus strand of NC_134760.1, from coordinate 12,487,291 downwards.
AACAGCGTGTATCGATTCCTAGATTTTGACAGGGCTTTGGAATCCATGCAAATCAGTTGCTTTTCAAATGATATGGATTTCAAGACTTAAACAGTCTGGTGTAAATATCATACGAAAGTTGTTCTCCAAATAATTTTGGGAAATCCTGCCTATGTTTTGTTTGCTAATGAAGTTCTACAAGACATAGAAATCATTTCTAATGAGAGAACAAAAACAACTCATTAAGTTGTCTCAGTGAGAGGCAATGACCACAGTTCCTAGCAACTACAAGATTGTTTACCATCTTCTGCAAAAATGATGTCATCACGCTTTTAACAAAATAATTATGTTGTTTGCTAGGCTACATTCTTATGTTTTTTATACCATTTTTATTTCAAGTACTCTTTAACTAAAGTATACTACAATGACTCATTTCCCATTATACAATACGGAAAAAATAATCGTAACAAAATTATTTTTTTTAACGTTCCATATGAGTCACATTTGTAGTAAAATTCATATTTATTTAAATAGGTTGTCGTGCTGTGGTGCTCGTTTATCGTTCTTATTATAATAAAATAGTTGTTTGTTGAAAACAATGAAATCATAGCTAAAAGTACGATCAGATCCGTTATAAAATGTGTTGAGTGTGTCCGGGTTATCCGAACATCGAAGCTTTTGTCACATACCTACTTATTATATACCTACCATTTGACTTATTTCTTCTAAGGCTGCTAAAATACTTTTTAGCACCTTTCTTGTCTTGAGTTTTCCCTAAAATAGGCCTCTATCTTCCTCTATAATTTTGTTATAACCTGGTAGTTGTGTACTGGTCCTACCCTTCCTATTGCGGTGCCAAACTTAGCTAAAGGCTATTTAATTTTCCTCTATAAAATGCATTTGTGACTGCCGGCTTACCAGCCACAGTCGTTGACGTAAAAGGATATCCTCTTATGTGTAATAAAATGCAAGAAAGAATATTTTGTGGACAGTCATTGAAACCACAGCCAGTGAAACCTAGCGTGTTCCCTATAGGAACAAATTCTAAACCTATCAAGTTAGATTGTGCTATAATGTCAAATTATACTCTTAGTCCTAAATAAAATAGAACTAAATGGGCTATTTGATGCACATTAATTTCATTGAAACTTGTTTATAGTAACTACTATTAATGCCTGTATTTGTAAACAATATTTTTCAAAGGCATTCAACAGTGCTTTGACCAATAGATCAACGTAAGTCACTCTTTTTGCTACAACTCTCTTTACATGTATTATTGGAAGGGTCATTACAGTGTAGTAATAATTACACAAATACATGAGCTATAAAGTTTTTACAGTGCGAGTATATAACTCAACTAAAGGTCAGCTCATAATGAGGTGCGTTGCGGTACTTACAAAGGGCAAGAGAATGTAACAACCTAAAATTAGTTGCAAGTGACCTGGAACTAACGGCACTATTGAGGTAATATACTAAAAAACATGAAAAGAAGAAAAACCCTACATATTTATGTACATACAATCCGTTAGAAAGAGTTTCATGGGTAATGGTTAAGTGTCGGATATGCTATAGGGTAGATAAATTGACAGCAAATATATGAAATTAAAATTCAAAATTCCACTGGCTAGGTTAACGGATACTTTTTCAGGAGTGGTGAATCTGAGACCTAAACTTTTGTATTGCATGTATTAAGTAATGTTATTAATGCGAAAGACCGTATTTGTTTTTCGTTTTGATGTCAAAATGGATTGAATTTGCATGCATAAGTCACGAGATAAATTTGAAGCAAAAACAACGTACGTGAAAAGTATAATGTCCCACTGCTGCGCACAGGATTAGGCTTCAAGTTTACATTAGTATTTATTTCCCTTACTTTTATAGTATAAAACTAAGATATACTATGTATGTCTAGTCACAATATCGGCTAGGTGGTCATACGAAGAAAGATGAACACCGTCCATCGTCAGCGTCCACATTAACGCGACTCGTACCTATAACCATAAACACGGAGACAGCCACGTCCATTCCTTGGTAATTTATCGACTACTCTACACCAATGATACGCGTTTGAATAGGATAGTTACTGGCGCCAGTAACTCGCTTGAGGCGATTCATTCGACGTTATTGGCAAATTCTAGTTAACACGTTTTTGTGGTCATGTTTACAAGTAAAAAGACTTGCAAAGTAAAAAGGCTCGAAATTAGTGGAAATCATCGGAGATAAATCAATAAGCATTTCGAGATTTAGTAATGTACAATTTTAAAAGATTGCAAGTGCAATGCAAGTGACACTTGCTTTAAATCAAGGAATTAGAGTAAAAAAATACACCAGTTGTCTTTATTCCTAAACTTGAGATTGCCCTCTTTAAACTACATAAATCAATATATCATCAACTGTTAATTGGTTGGCGAATTTTCCTTCCAGGAAAAGTTGTTTATTTTTGCTACAATTCATATGAAAATTGTCTTGTGTACTTGACTGATTACTCGTTCAGTAGTGCGTGCTATCAAACGAGGCACAGTATTTGGGGCGTATACCTGTTCGTTTGACAGTGCGTGGGCGCATGTACCTGGCCGACACTTAACCCTCGCTTTTTTACCGGGACTCGAACCTGCATGCATTATTTATGTATCTTCTATTTATGGCTAACTATAATCATAGTGTAGATTTCATAGAGAGTGGAACTGGTTATTTGGAGTTAAGAGAAATGATTTTGTTTTTTAGCACCCAAAGGATTAGAATAAAATAGAATAAGGGCTGAATCATAACATCTAGTAAAAAAAACAGTCACGTAAACTTTTCTTTATTTTGGTTAGAGCTGCTGAAAAGACATTGACGTCGTCTAATATACATACATACAAATAAGTTATTTTATTGATTAGATATGATTTTCCGCTCAAATACTACTAAGCGGTCAACCATCTAAATCGAGTCTGCATCGATGCTTACCTAACCGATTACTTGTTTATTTTTCTGGTGATTTCAACCTCCTGCAACGCTAAAAATGTAATTCAGAATTTATCTACCTATAAAGCAATAGAAACTCCTCGAAAAAACCCACAAGATGTCAAAGCCTCTCGAGAGTGAAGTACTCTCGACACAAGTGTCACAAGTGTCACAAGTGTCGACACGTGGTGTTATGTCATAGAGCCATCTAGAATACTAGACTTGTAGTCTATGCGCTATGACTAACTGTTGTCTTTGTTTCATTGCTTGTTGAGATCGTGATTAGATTGCTTTGTTTATATTTAGTACTTGAGTAGCTTGTTTAAAGATAATTATGTAAGAATATATAAGACTTATGACTCTAATAGTTATAGAAGATAATTATTTTAGAATTTCAAGTTCAGTGTCACAGTTACTGTATTTTAATATTACCTGAAATCTAGTTATTTCAGGCTATTATGACTAGGTAATAATATCAGTAATAAATGAAGAAATTCGTATCCTGACGACATATTTTTTTTGAAAAGTGTTCTGGTATTATATTTTTTAATTCCGCCTATAAAACTATCTATTATCCTTGTCATTTACAAGCTGATTGTTTTATTGTCAATAAAGTTTATTCAAGAAACAATTTTGACGTCTATCACAGATTTTAATCTATACTATAATAATATAATATTATAAAGCTGAACAGTTTGTTTATTTGTTTGTTTGTTTGAACGCGCTAATCTCAGGAACTACTGGTCCGATTTGAAAAATTATTTCAGTGTTAGATAGCCCATTTATCGAGGAAGGCTATAGGCTATATATCATCACGCTACGACTAATAGGAGCAGAGCACGAGTAAAAAAATTTACAAAAACGGGGAAAATTTTGACGCATTCTCTCTTATGTTGCAAGCGAAGTTGCGCGGGTCAGCTAGTTACTAATAAACAACGCAGGAATCAAACCCAATGACACATCCAACCACAAAACCGACTAACAAACAAACGAATGATTAATAGCACCATCAAAATGACCAGTAGTCGACTAGTCGTGGTCGTAGTGCTAATACGTCAAGTTTTAACGAAGCACAACTAAACAGTAATTGTTACGACTATTATGAGTAATGCTCGCTACCGGAATATCTCCATGTATGAGAGCAATCAATCACATATAACTATTAAATATTATGTGCTGATCTTGTAGTTAGCTGGCTTCCTGGCTTTGTGTGGTTAAAATTAGCACTATTTAGTTCACTAATGGATGAAATTCTTGTTTTAAAATATGCCTATCGCATGATTTTTATAACATACAAGAGGTATATGTATACATATAACTTTACTTGCGGGCTTAACATGTATCTCAGTTGACTTAACTAGTGGACGTAAAATGAATAGTCTCTATGCAGTACATTGTTGCCTTGACGTAACGTGTTAATCATTATAATCTAATGGAGCAAACTATGTACAGCATAGTGACTTTCAAGTAGTTGTCAACTGAAATACGTGATAACTTGAACCTTGAAATGAACATGCGTAATAGTAGTGGCGTAGCACTACTTACATCAAACACTGATTGATTACTTTCCGAGTGCGGCGTAAGAATCTGTAAGTCTACCCCGAAAGGTATTCACGTACTGTCGAGCATCATAAGTGAACAAGTGATATTAATTTATAGAACATTCAAAACTTTGAAATATCATTGGTATGTCGCGTGAGCTTGAACCGTAGAGCACTTGTGTGGGCGCCAAGTCCTTAAACCACTTGGATATCACAAATATATTTTTTCATTTCTTTATGAAATACAGTGGCGTATGAAAGCCAGTAGGTACATAGCAACTAAGACCAGTAAATGTAATAATAAGTAGGTATAGGGGTGCCTAACGTACGTGGCCGTTGACAGGTGAACCCTAAGACACGTCAAGTGACCCGCATTGGGTGCAACTGTACGCAGCTGATGTCTGCCCACTCCGCGCAATGTAGTGTCGTTAAGATATTTAATGGCTATGGGGGATGAATACCAATGATGTTTTTGTGGGACTGTTGCAGAAAGTATGGTTGCTTTTTGTATGTTAGTTTTGGTAGCGAGTTCGATTACGAGTTGATGCCAATTTTTTTAAAGACTCTGTTAAGTGTCTTGAAAGTATTTAATATCTAACAATTAAATGTCTAATGAAAACCTCTTTTTATTTTATGTAAAACTTGAATTATAAACAATATGCCTGTAAATAGTCCACATTAATTAAAATATCACTTGAATGGCAATTAAACCAGCAATCTCGTTATTCAAAAATATTTGTATTCGTTATATTCGTTATATAAAAATACAGTATTACGTCTTAAGAACTACAGCTTCCTCAAAACTTAAATAAAAATCATCAAAAAATATCTTTAAAGCCATCTCAAATATAACACAAAGCCGAGTGACACCGCAGCACATCACTAGAGCATGAGGTGTAACACTTATCACACAGATGTTCTTGTACAAACAACACTCCTTTCCGTGTTTACACTCGGTTAGATAACATTACTTACATACATACAAACATACATAAGTACATATAACAGAGGTATATTAACGATGTGTTGCTAGGTGCAGTTGCACTCAAGGACTTTAAGGCATGGCTTGTTGGAAGAACGTAAGTTGTCACTAATTATTAAGAACTTGTTACATTTTGGAAGTTAAGTTAAAGTTAGTTTAGTAAGTTTTTAAATCGACTTTATGGAGCTTTAGTATATGCACATTAAATCACGCCTTCTTCCCATAGGGGTAGGCAGAGACCAGAGAACACGACTTGGTAAGTACCATCTTTTTCATCTTATGTGTTCTGCAAACAATTATTTTTAATTCTTTGCTAAATGATTCGTTTACTTAAGCTGAGCATTGCTCGCGTTCAAACTTTCACCAACAATTTTAGTTTCAGAAAAGCTGAATTTTGAAAAAGAAGTAGGTACCTAGCGTTTGTTTGATTCTGAATCTTAACTACTTATCTTATTTCATCGAAATCGCACCAAAATTATGGCTTTTGTAACGGATGAACAGATGCACGCATTTATAATTAGTACCGACTTATTATGGGATACTTCGATAGTATCAAAATTTCAAGAACCTATACATATGTATTTTTCTTTACAGTTTTCCTCATAGCACAGTAGTCGAAAACAACATCTTTTCTTTCAATTAGGCGTTTGTAGTTTGAGAAGTGCGTGTATATAATTTGTAAGTGACATCAGTACTGTGGCTGTGGTACCGCGTGAGTGTGTTGCCAAGATATTGTGTTGGTAATAATAATTGTTCTTTGTTGAACAATGGACGATATTTCTGGCGATACACATCATCTCGAGGAGACTGCGCGGCGAATTATAACAACGATCTGTACCAATTATATTGATGGCTGAGGTTGTGAATTTGTGCACTTGAAATTGTGCACTTCAGTGTCGTCTCTCCCCTTCTGATATAGTGCAGAATTAACTGTTTTTATTTGCTTTACGCTCAAAAATTAATTTTATATTGAACCTGGATAATCTTATTAGAAATAAACCTTCACGGAAAATCGAAAACTTTATGAATAGAATGAAGAATATTCTAATAATCGTAAATAACTTCTATTTTTTTAATTTATTATTATAACTGCTAAAGAGCAGTCTTTTAAAATTACCGATATTTAAATTGAACTTTTCTTACTCAACTGCATGTATTATCCGTCCTTACATCAACCATACACTACACCTACAATCACTAAAACTCACGACAATTTTCCACACACGCGTAATTCTGCGCTCTTTTCATTACCTTATACAGTAAGATCAGCTTCCTATCTCAGTTGGGTAGAAACAGCGCTTAGATGAGAGAGGAGAGACACACGTGGTTATATTTAACTGATGATCAGCGACTCTTGACCGAGAGCCAAGTCTTCTCTACTGTTACTTGCTAGAATGTTCGATACATTAGTTTATATGAAACTTTCCTTTTAACGTACTCTTTATACAGGGTGTGGCGTAAATAATGGATAATCCTTTACCAGCGGATGGGCGACAACCCAACTGATCTAAAAATTTAAAAATTTACCTCTGGCACAAGTATCATAGTTTTTGAGATTTTGGCCATTTTGTGTGTGTTTTTAAGAAAACGATTTAAGCTCATTCTTTTTAATGCTGTGATCACAATTTAAGGCTTTTTTTAAATCCGTTTTTTGCAAATAAATCCTGAATAGATGTGCTATTGAATCTACAATCTTGTTTTGTTATTACTACTTGTTTTTTATTTAAATTATGCATTCAAAGTTGAATTTTATAATCTTTCACAACATTTGTGCAACTTTGAGCACTTGTGGTGAAAAAAAAATGTATGGTGGCTTTACTGCCCACGCCATAAATAATTTCTAAATTTTATTAGAATTCTAAATTAGTATAACATGCAGCATTAATACCGATTATTGTCAAAATATTACAAAGAACTTAAATTATTAACACTTTTACCGGTCGACTAATTTTATTTTTCACAGCATCAAAAAGAACGAGCGTAAATCGCTTTTTTAAAAAACACACAAAATGGCCAAAATCTCAAAAACTATGATACTTGTGCCGAGATAAATTTTGATATTTAGATCAGTTGGGTGGTCGCCCATCCGCTGGTAAAGGATTATCCATTATTTACGCCACACCCTGTATATTGTATTGTGTGTTAGACAAATCCGCTCTTATTTATGAAACGTCAAACTTTTTTTTCGTCTCGAATTTTTTTGTTGGTTATAAATGAATGTATTGCGCAATTATTGCTAATAAACGTTAATGTTGTGAAATAAAAATTTCGCCATTGTTTGATCGTTTACAAAAAAAGTCGTAGTACCTATACGTATACTTCTTCATCATATTCTTCAAATATACAGGGGATTTAGCATATTAGCATATAGTGTGAACGGTGGACTGCTGCCGATACGTTGGTACCATTCAACTTTAACTAGGTCTTATTTCTTCGTTGCGGAAATTTATTTATGTTAAAGTCATAGAATTGAACTTTTCTTATCAAATACATACCTTAAATTATAATTTAAAATAACACAACTACAGTAAAAATATTGTTTTGATAGCTCAACCAAGAAATATATTCTGATTCGCAAGTTTAAGCAATAGGTTTGTTTTCCTTCGTGTTTTTTTAAAGTGAAAGAAATTTGTTCCAGAGTAAGTGAAAATAGGCCTTACTGATATTGTTTTGACTACCATACTAACTAACATTACCTATATCATAACATAGTAACTGTAACTATTTGTCTAGCGTTAACAATAAGATGTGATAACGAGACCGGCGGAGACGTGTGTTATCACTGTTATCAGTGTTATCAGTTGATACGGCGTGTTTGTCTGGCCGCCTGAGACACGGTGTGCCTGTCGCCGCGCTGTTTCAACAACGTCTGACAGACTGAAAACATGCTGAAATATTATTATTACTTAGTATATAGGAATAAATGTACTTGATTTTATATAGGTCACATGATTGGAATACAATTTTGGTCAAGTATGAGTTGTCCATAAAAGCTACGGCCGGTGGTGGACGGTTTTTGAGTGACATGATGATGAGGTGTGATTGAGCACATCGAGATGAATGAGAAATAAAGCACAAAGTTATTGTCACATAACCGGCGCTGCATTTGTCACTTCATAGGATAAAAAAAGTTAAAGATTTAACCACAGCATGGTGGTATAAGATTATACCACCACGTATGGCATCTCAGTTGACAACTATTTGAAAGACACTATACTGTACATTGCTTTCTTCCGTTAAATAATAGTGATTAACACGTTACGTCAAAGCAGCAATGTACTGAATAGTGGCCATCAATTTGACGTATACTACTTAGTTGTGAGAACAACTGAGATACGTAATACACATACTTTTGAAGACTGGCCTGGGTACTTTTAATTCCTAAATGATCTGTTCGAATCTATTGTTGTATTTACCTTCCTGCCGCAAAATTAATTAATAATCATAATGAGTATCATTATTTTGACCTTTAAATTGATTGTTTTTCAGTATTACAGACTATGACATAGTTGTTATTTATTACAATAGATTTCGTACAAACATCAAAGTACCTAGTTGTTGACTGTTGTTGATAACAACACGTAACAACACGTAACTAGCAGCAACAACAAACGTGAACAACAGTATCAACAGATTAGTGATCAGCAGATATATTTACGAGTTAAGATTGCTTCACACAGGTGCTTGGCAGTAGTCATCAATTAATGTGAAGATTTTATCTTGTTTTTATTTATACACTTACATAAGTCATGTTAGTCCCATATAAGAGACGCGTGTTGCCATACTCCGTTCATCAAAATATTGTTACTGAGATACTTTTAGAAGCAACTGGAAAACTCTACCTACATATAAACCTACTATACAGGGTGTCCCAAAACTCAACGATAATCCGAGACAGGATGAAAGGCCAAGTCATACCGGTTCTAGGAAAAAAAAAAAAAAAAAACCATGTCACTTAGCTCGGCAACAATAGACATTTTTCAAAAAATTTAAAATTCCACACCCTTGCTCGCATTTTCAAGTCCTGTGATCACCAATGTCACAATTTCGCTGTGTTATTTTTAATTTCGTGATCTTTATTAAATATGCTATTAATCTTAAAACAAATTTATGCACAAAACATTGTTAATTTCATTAAAAAAGTTAAGTTTTAGTGAGTCATGATTCACAAAAATATCGTTAGTTAACTTTGACGCTTCGTATTGAAAAAAAAATGTACTACACTACCCTTGGCAAGTTATTTCAAAAGTTGGCGCATTTAATCAAGATTTCAAAATGGTGCAACACTTGCCACTTTTCTTTCCATTAAAAATGTTATTTTTATTTGAACGAAGAGTATCCTCGCAGGTGGATCGGACGCAGTGATTCAATTTTATGACCTCCTCGTTCCCCCGATCAAAATCCAGTAGATATTTTTGACTGGGAATGCATAAAAGAAAAAGTGTATTCGAAATCAATACAAAATCTATCAGAACTTCGCCAGAAAATTGACACAGCGTCAGAGGAAATAAATGCAAGGAATTTTGCTTGACTGGTGCAAAGGTCTTTTGTAAGGCGTTGCAGAGCCTGTATTCGTGACAGAGGAAAGCAATTATTTTTAGTAAAGAGGTAATTGAGTCATTCCATAACCAATATTTAACGTAAAAAACATAATAGGTAATAATAATTTTAAAAAAAACAATGAACGAACCATCATTCTTATTTAATTATTCTCCTTAAGCTAAAATAATCCGAATTGTTTTCCTCTGGCACGAATACAGGCTCTGCAACGCCTTACAAAAGACCTTTGCACCAGTCAAGCAAAATTCCTTGCATTTATTTCCTCTGACGCTGTGTAAATTTTCTGGCGAAGTTCTGATAGATTTTGTATTGATTTCGAATAGACTTTTTCTTTTATGCATTCCCAGTCAAAATTATCTACTGGATTTTGATAGGGGAACGAGGAGGTCATAAAATTGAATCACTGCGTCCGATCCATTTGCGAGGATACTCTTCGTTCAAATAAAAATAACATTTTTAATGGAAAGAAAAGTGGCAAGTGTTGCACCATTTTGAAATCTTGATTAAATGCGCCAACTTTTGAAATAACTTGCCAAGGGTAGTGTAGTACATTTTTTTTTCAATACGAAGCGTCAAAGTTAACTAACGATATTTTTGTGAATCATGACTCACTAAAACTTAACTTTTTTAATGAAATTAACAATGTTTTGTGCATAAATTTGTTTTAAGATTAATAGCATATTTAATAAAGATCACGAAATTAAAAATAACACAGCGAAATTGTGACATTGGTGATCACAGGACTTGAAAATGCGAGCAAGGGTGTGGAATTTTAACTTTTTTGAAAAATGTCTATTGTTGCCGAGCTAAGTGACATGGATTTTTTTTTTATTTTTCCTAGAACCGGTATGACTTGGCCTTTCATCCTGTCTCGGATTATCGTTGAGTTTTGGGACACCCTGTATATCACTGCCCGATTTGGAAATCGAAGTGGCCGTCGCATGCGCACCGATTTTCTGAACAAAATCACGCATGAAATACTACAAAAGGAACCCCTGGTTTCTGAGGCACATTTAGCGGTAGTTTATCTATTCAATAACGTTTTAACTTATATAAAAAAACGCTATTGAATAGATAAATTACCGCTAAATGTTCTCAGAAACCGGGCATAAGAAAACTTTCATCATCATTCTCAGAGTTCAAAAGCTCAAGATATTTTAGTCAACACCCCCATACATCACTAATAATAAATTACAATTTAACAATGTTTACGATCTAAATCTGCTATGTAGTAGCAAATGCGTACATAATCAGCCCACATGAGCCATGTGTGTGTGGAATAAATAGCGAGCGGCGCACGGGGGCGGCACACGGTCTCCACGCGGAGACGGCGTGGCGGGCCGGCGCGCGCGCACACAACACTGTAACAATGTACCTACTACAAGGACATGTAAAGCACTGTACTCACTACGATGGACTGTTTATACTATTGTATGTATATATGTAAGTATTTGTGTGAAAATTACTGAAACATAAATGATTTTTGGTATATGATTGCGTTTATTTTCAGTGATAGCGTAAGGTATGGTATTAAGTATATATGGGTAAATAATAGGTTTTCACGGATTTAGACGACTGGACTTTACTATCTCGTCTGTCACATCGTGATTGGAAAATTATTTAGAGAAAGCTCCTGAAACTATGAAGTATAAGCTTCTTTTGAAGCATATAGTCTCTCAATACCAAATTTTACATCTACCTAGATAGGTACTATTGATCAATATATTTTCTCTTAAAAGTTCTTCTAAAGGAGAGGAAGGGATATGTATACATATAATATGATTATCCAATATTTTTCTAGGTACAGTAAAATGTAAGTAATGTAATGTAAGTTATTAAGTTTCATGGACAAGGTGTATTTATTTTGTCAACTTTGTCTGTTGCGTAACATTGAATGTCCCAGTGAGTAGTGAGCTTTACACAAAGTTTTTTACAACACTGTAGGTAGATATGCTATGGTGTTTTTTTTAACTATTTCATGTTTGATTAGATTTTTTTCTGTAAAGATTACTGTCGATTTTGAAGAGTTGGTCACGAATGTTATAGCTACGTTATTTTATTGTTAGTTTTTGTTAGTAAACAGGTTTTTAGGATAGTTTGGGCTGTATTGTTATGAAATGTGGCACAATAAGGATACTTCCTACGTTATTGTATGTGTACCGGGTATTGTGTTCGAATCCCCGTTGAAGCAACATTGCATTATTGATTCTAATTCTGTGTTTTGTACAGTATTTTAATTCGTTCATAAGAATGAGCGTGTTCAAAAATATAAATGAATACTACATATTTTGTACTACAATGAATAGTTTTCTAACGATTAAGTTGAAGCCGAAGAACGCCACACATTTAAAATTAAAATACAGTTTTCGGATTTCATCCCCTACGTTGTTACAGCAAAAAATTATTCAAAGACGAGGTTCGAGTACCAGGGTAACAGAAAACTAAAGCTATGCAGAAATGAGCACTAAGTGGTTCTATAGGCTATAGACCGATTGACGCCACACACTCTCAACATTATCACAAGCTATTATCATTCATCACGCTGATACAACTATCACTATCACTCATTCACCGAGTGATAGTGGTATCACATAGGCCTTTATCTCATAGATATAATTAAATCTATGATAAACTACAAAATCTTATACAAACATGAAACTAGCATTAGTTTGTCGCGTGACTTTGTTTGTGAAAGTATCACTACATGGTATAAAACAAAGCTTGTAGGCTCATCTGTGTGTCTATATGTTAGAAATATAATTTAAAAAAGACTGAAAATATTTTCATATAGTTTTGAGTCACGGAAAGAGGGGCTCTGAAGGAAGGTTTCAATGAAATAACTTGTGAAGGTTTTATATAAATTTACCGAAATATGGTGATAAACGTTGAATATATGGACACAATTACGATGCTGAAATCATACTCTTGAGTTTGTAACTTTTTTGTTACTGTTTAACACAAACACTCTTGAACAGATTTCTACGTAATTTAGTAAATAGATAGTTTATAACCTGAGTTAACACATAGAACACTTCACCCAAAGAAAATCTCTTCACGCGAAAAAAATCGAGAGCAAAAACTAGTCTTATAATATCTCATTCACAAAGTACCTACTAACATGAAACGAACACTAGTTTTCTTCGTGGATATATTTATAAGTCCTATTGTCTAAGTCATGAATGGTGGTTCTAATCAATAGGTAAAGAGATGGACACGCGCTTGTCATTTGAACAGGCATGGTTATGTACTGTGTTTGACATAAGCATGCGTGATTGTTACTGATTACAAGTGATAGGGTTTAGTGGTGCTTTGGGCTAATTTTAGAACGACAAGTATCTCTATGACTAGTGAATTACGAGTTTGAGGTTATAGAACATGTACAATTTTAGGCTAATGATTTCTTATGTGCAAAATGATTCATGAGATTTCGAAGGGGTGCAACGTATCAAACAATATCTTATGTAAAAATCGTCATTCAATATGTGATAGGTGACATTCCTTCCTATCAGTTCTTCACAAGGAAAATAATATCTATTGAGATAGCAGAATAGAAGAACAGGCTTAGATAGATTTAATAAGTGTGTGTCAATTATGTAGGGTGCTTTCTTACTTGCAATAGTGATAGAGTGTAGCGACAGCTTGTGTCAACATCATCAGATATTCCCCTCATCCAACTACGTAACCTCATCCTCGGCTGAAACAGAGTAACGCTGTAGGTATCCAAGTATCCACAATCAAAACAAAGTGAAATTTTCAATTTTCCACGCGAAGGCGTTGGAAATCGGAAATCTGTATTCCGTTCCAAAATTGAGGATCGCGATTTTATTAAAATCAAGGGGGAAAAGGAATATTCTTATTTTTTGACGCGACTTTTTTAAATTGCATCGCCCCGGGGTGAAGACACTGACGCCATTTGCATTTTTATGCGATAATTAAGAACCTTCCAGGGAGGTTCACAAAGACGGAACATGGATTAATTTTATATATTTTTGCGCTATTAATTTCGTTTTGTAATGTGGTTAATTGCGTTATATTTTTATTTAGAGCTGGGATAATTAATGATAATGGCACGCAATTATCCCGTCGCCCGCGTACGTCACCGGGTGATATTTTAGAAAGTATTTGTCCAAATGATAATTTGGTTCTCATTATGACTGTTTGGGTCGTTTGATGTTTTAAAAAACGGAATATTTTAGGTCGAGGTCTGCGTTTAGAGTGATTATGAAATCCTTGAGAATAATGAGAGAGTTTTGTTTGCGTTTAAAATGCTAGGAAAGCGGTAATAGTCTTTACGTTTCAAGGATAAAGAAAACAGATATAGCATGACGATATACAAGAGAAAGCCGTTTAATCTAACAACAGCATGATATCATGCAAATTCACTATGAATATACAGTCTTACGAAAAAATATGTGACGTCACCGGCATTATCTCTTGCGTCGGCTGATCCCTGCCCATCAAACTTTATGACACAGGGGTGATTTTAATTCCGTTAAAAATTGCCGCCAAAATATGAGTATGATAATTCAAGCTAATGTTGTTATCTATTACAATTGTGACGTAACGGTTATTGTGACTGCACCGGGTGTTGTAATCCCGGCTACGGTAATAAAACCAGCTTATAAGATTACCAGTCGCAGAGACATCACATGTGTTTGAATGAAACAAAAAAATACAGCCCATAGTGATTTTATTGAAGTATAAAATAAACAGAGCTGCGTGTGTTTCGGGTGTGTTCGGCCGTTGTCGGCCGTTGTCGGGTGTTGTCGGGTGTTGTCGGGTGTTGTCGGGTGTGCGCCACGAACTGCGAGCCCTCGGTAACAGATGTTAGGTAATTACCTACTTTTACGATTCATACCAATCGTAAAAGTACCTTTACAATAGCGAATTTTATTAAGCAGCTGTAAAATATATGTAATCATATACGGTTTTATGGTTCTAAAAGGTTTTTGTTGGTACACAGAAACATTTACACTTCAAACAAAATTTGCCACGCAATTTTCAACTTTATTTAATTGTTATAGGGTCTAGGAATGAGTTCAGTGTATGTCAAAGTTGTTGGTAAAAATGGTATTTTCTGTAATCGTCACCTTTTCTTTGTGAAGTCGGTTTTATTAGTGTTTTTTTGTGTTAAGTACGGTTAACGTTTTATTATATTAGTCGATTGTTAGTTTTACGACACGTTATTGTTGCTGTATATTATGAGATGTGATTTTTGCAGTAAACTCGGTGTTTGGGCGTCCCACGGTACCTGGGGCTCGTAAATAACAAGATTTTCATATGACTGACGTGTGTTTTATTGGAATAAAAATGTTGTAAATGTGGCGACAAAATGTCTTATAAAATATACCTGAACGTTATTGATTTTGGGTATTTTTATAGTCGAGTAATATAAAATCTTAAAAATATTATAGTAAGTTGCATCGAAGCTAACAGTAAGTTTTGAATAGATCCCGAATTATATTGTATTATAAAATGTGATCATAGAATACCAAATAATTTTGAAAAAAAGCAGTCGTCTTAGTGGTAGTAAGAAGCGACTTTATAAACATTTTTTAAGTGGCATCTACTCGATACAAGACGTATCGAGATATAATGTACTTAAAATTATTCAAAACGATCCACAAGAAATTACAGTACCTACCATAACAATGATTCTAAAATTACAACAGATTGAGAACCATGTAAAACAAAAAGAATTGCTGAAATAAGAGGTTGTATAAAGAGGCAAGGTAAGGAAGTGTGCTTCGGTGCGGGTTTGATTCTCGGTCACATAACGAGACGGTTGGGGGACTGTTGAGGGACAGTTTGGGTTCGGTTCTACGACAATGTAAATACTGGCCGTAAAACCTTTCTTATCAAGTTTATGGCGGCCCACTGATCTCGCCAACTAATGTATGTATGTAGAAGACTCTTAAATAGCTATAAAATGAGGGACCACGGTCATGGTCCCGGTTTTAATTTTATAGCATTTCGAAAGGAAAGGTTGGTAGGTAGGTATATTTCACTCTTATATAGGCAAAAACTCGAAATTGTAACTTTTTATCGAGCACATAATAATAATAAGGATGTAAGCCACTTTAACAGGCACACTAGAAATAAGAAAAAAAAAAGAAAAGGGATTCATTCCAATTTCAATTTCTAACTCTATAGTGTCAATGTACTTATTGCTGATTGTATTTTTTTCCATAAAGATTTATAATACTCTAGGTACTTATTAACTAGCCCTGAATATGCCTTAGGCAATATTAAATACGTAATATTTACCAAATAAAGTGAATACAATTTTTCCAAATAACTTGAAGGTTAAGTTATCAAGTAAGTATGTCAGACTCTTATTAAGGTGAGGCTTGTGTCAAGTCTAGACTTAGCTTAAAATAAGTCTGTGTTTGTTACTTTAACCTGATACGTGCTTGAAACTAAATTATTATAGAGAATTTGTGTATTTTTGCATTGAGGTTAATATAAGGTTTAGAAACCTAATTAACGCGTGTCGATTTTTGAAAACTCAAATGTAATATAATTTCTACTCCAATTTGATAGCTACTATGCAGTATGATTCAGCTTTGACATAACTTATTACTCCACATTTAGAAAAGAAACAATGTACAGAATAGTGGCTATCAAACGGTTTTTGCACGAGATACACAATAGATTTCGATCCCGTCCTTACACGGTATTTGATCTACTTTTAACTTTAAATAAAGTTTAAATTGAGAATCTTTTTTTTCACCAATTGCTGTCCCACTGCTGGGCAAGGGTCTCCTTCCAAACATGGGAGGGGTTAGGCCTTAAGTCCAATCGGCATCGCAATTGGGAAAAAATAAACTTTATTTGCTTAGCCCTTACAAAGATTGAAAGTTTTAAATATTGAATCCTAATGCTATCGATACATTACAGTAATTTAAAATGCACTACAGAAACACAATAAAACTATGACATGTCATAAGTATGAAATGTAGAGCATAGTTTGAGAAGGTCACGTGTTAATAAATGATGGGAGCTCATAGTTCATGCACCCACTGATTGCGTTCGTCGCATGAAGCGAGGGGACCTTTCACTTAAATATCAGATTACTTACTGCACGGAAAACTACTCGCTTGGACGTTTAAACTTGAGAATGGGGATTGAAGGGATTAGGAGAAGATTTATTCATTAGTTGACGTCATAGATCTAGATATAAGATATAATTTCTATGGTTGGGCCTACAAGTGGCCAAAGTCATTAGTTTCTGTCATCATAGTAAGATCTCTCGGGTCAAAAATCTGCTGTGTTAATATCTGGATGGATAAATATGAAACAAAGTTTCATTAGAATTTGTCAGTGAGCATTAAACATGACAACTTTCTCGTATAAAACGAACTTCAAAAC
Source organism: Anticarsia gemmatalis (assembly GCF_050436995.1). Classification (NCBI taxonomy): domain Eukaryota; kingdom Metazoa; phylum Arthropoda; class Insecta; order Lepidoptera; family Erebidae; genus Anticarsia; species Anticarsia gemmatalis. The sequence goes on along the minus strand of NC_134760.1, from coordinate 12,469,912 downwards.
AACAGTCTTGTGTCTTCGGTAATACAGATTTACTCAAAAGTATTGTGTTAAACATTTAGTCTACTGTTATAAAACATATAAACAAAACAAAGTAGAGGAAACTTTTCATTTAAATTAGCAAAACATACCTAAACTTCAACATACTAAGATTTTAACAATTTACAAGAAAAACTCAAATGACTCAATACTCAGCCATCAATACTGATAACAACAGTAGGTACACAAGTCACATTATTTACATAACACTGATAAACGCACAGTTTCCTGAAACACACAGATTTGTGACACTACAGGAAAGTCTCACCTGAGATCATACTTTATAGGAAAATGAGTAACACACGTTATCTTTTAAGATGAAATTGAGTAGTCAATTTAGTTCCGTGAAATGATAGTCTAACAGGATTTACACTTATATAGGTACAGTAAGATAAGAAAAAATAAATAGGTGTGTTTGGTTCATTTTTGCCAACACCTTCGGTTATAACAAGCATTTCCGGTCAATGTGTGTGGATGAACTTATACGCTTTGTACCCTGTTCTATGTTACTTAAGTCATTGTCATCTTTAGCTAATAGTTCTTGTATAAATCTACACTTATATATACTTGCTTAATTCGTATGAAAGTTCGTTACTTATTCACACCGAAACTTTCAAACAAATTTTGATGAAATTTTACGGTGGTTAGCTTATGTATCAGAATAATACATTGTTAATAGAAATAATATAGCCATAAAATAATAAGGATTTGCAAGGATTAATTTCTTAATACGGAAGAATAATAAGATAAAAACCAAAATGCTGACCGTAAACAATCATTATCAAATCATTTACACAAACAAATATCACGCTTGTTCCACTATCATTCACATAAGTATGATTATACAAGTACAAACAACAATACACAAGGGACGTCGTAAATAACACAAAAAATTACATTATAATCACATATTTCTCACGTTATCGTTATCAGTGGGAGGGAGAGGGTGCCGGGAGGGCGGGGAGGTACGCCGGGAGTCACGTACGCAAACATACTCCATATTTACCAGATACGGGAACACTGAGCTTATTGTACAAATAGTTATGTGACAAATAGTTTTATTGTATGTTGGAGTGTTTATAAATACTTTGGAGGTCGGTTGCCTGCTACTAGCAGAGCCTAGGTGAATTCTCAACTTCTGGGCTTTATTTTAGAAAGATTTTTTTGATCCGTAGCGAAAAAAATAATTCTTATTGGCAATTCAGGTTTGTCAATAAGAGTACTGGCAGACCGGAATCCGGCAATGATAGCAATGTCGCTAATTTGTAATAGGTTCAGCATATGATTATGTATCCGAAACCCGGAAATAATTGCAGCAAATGTGAAAAGAAAATCAACAATGAGATGCTCTGTAAAAAACTTATTAAAAGTGAAGTACCTAGAGTAAATTGTAAAGGTACGCCAAAATAAAAGTTTCATATCACCCCACCTCTACCAATTAAAACCAACCCTTCACAAAAAAAACTATTAAAGCATCCCCTAAAATGAATAGTCCATAAAAAGTGGCACATAACAAGCGTCGTGTTCGCCGCCCGGGAGTCGACCCGTGGACTCGTAAACTGGTAACGAAGCTGTCCTCGGAGGGAACTTCGCACGGCATGATTGGCGAACTCACTTGATACCTCCTTAGGGAAGGATTCTAACGGATTTGATTCAACCTTGAAGCATTTGATTTTAAAGCGATTAGTTAACGAAAGTTTGTAAGGATTGTACCAGGTGGCGTTCTTTGGTATCTGTTTGACCTACCATTATGGAAAAAAGGCGTGATATTGTGTATATGTGGCTTAGAAATTCGCTTTTTATGGCGTTAGTATAGGAATTAATTCTTTACATGATAATAGTTGACGATAACTATTTTTTTTAAACCCATTGCTATGATACTGCTGGGCAAGGGCCTCCTCCCGAACGAGAAACTCAATATTAACAGCACCGTAATTACGAAGATTAAAAGAACACCTTATGCATCCGTAACATATACACAAATAAATATGACTATAACCTGCAAAACAAGATTACTACTCCATTACTTCAAACTCATAAATAGTAGCTTTCAGATAGGAAAAACACAATTTTTGCCAGAATGAACTCTGTCTCTTCATTAGGCAACATCAGCACACTGGCTACAGTGGCCAGTCTGGCCACACAACACAATTGATCCAGACACAAAAAATAAAAATAAACTTCCTCTTTGTACTAACTCCAAAATGAAATAATACAATTAAAATTGCCCACGGAACTTATAAAAGCATCCATTATAAAAGCGATATTCCCGTGCACAGTGGCGGGCGTAAATTGAGCGTTCTCCAATAATTGCTGGTAGCGGTTACAAAGGAAACTGAACCTTAAAACATAGGGATTGTTCTCCGCAAAAAGTATTAATGAAATGATGTTCCGCTATGCTCTTCCTAATAGTACCATTTTGTAAACTTGTGCACTGAAGGACTTTAATCAAGAGTAAAAAGGATTTTAGTTTGTCCTAACTTGACGTAGATTTTTATTTTCATAGTATTGTATTTATTGACAAACGTTTTATAGAAAATTTTAATAGGCTTATAGAAATGATTACAAGTTAGAACATTGTAATATCTTGTGTTTTTACACCTTACTGCGCTCACAGTGCTTTTATACTTCAATCTGTTTGACATAAATATAAAGTTAGATTTTTCGTATCACTTTGGAATGATTGAGTGCGAATTAGTTACAAGCGATTTAGCTGAATGTACTTGTAAGTAGATAAACAAACTGTTTTGGGTAAACTATTTTTACAATGAATAACAATACTTAACAATATTTATATACAAACACGTTTTCTATTATAAATTTGATTAACACCTTTACATACCGACAAACCCTTATATTATTTATTCGATCAGTTAAGCAAATTGCCAATTTGATGTTTAAGGCATTTATTACCTTAAATATCAATAAATAAAACGTAAAATCGATCAGAACATGTCAGAAACATATAAAATTAATATAAAATGAGTTGACGTTTGACAAATCCCACATGATTTGAAGTTAAAGCCGTGTTCAGAATGAATATAAGTAGAACGATGGAGCCTATTTATTCCGGCAATTTTAATAACTTTATTGGAAACAAGCTTCTACATGCGACTTTGTCCGGGTGAATATATTTTCCGGGGTAAAAAAAGTACCCGATGTTAGATGTAGGTAACTAGGTTAAAAAAAGAGCAACTTGCTTTTCCGAAACGGTAAAACTATTTCAAATACTTTGTTAATTTGAATATTCTAATTTTGAATTTGAAAACTATATTGTTAAGTGTAAACGTGCATGTTTTATGGCTGCCTAAGAATTCTTAAAAACAGTTTTCGAGCATGTATGCAAAGCTAGCCATGGATTGGACCCATGGCATGGTGGACTTGAAGCCTAGCCCCTCCCTCATACTCAATAGTTACAAGAAGAAATAAATTTAACTTTCCTACACGAAAATTACATTCATTCTTTCTGGCATAGAAAATATAATGTTTTTATAGATGGAAGCTTTTTAGGCTCACAAAATGACAGTCGTACATGTATCTATTTCATCTGCATACTGTGGTCGTAGCGGTATCGAGTGTGCTTGATGACAAGGTCGCGAGTTCAATCTCAGCTCAAATTACTGGGAGGTTCAACTCTCAGGTCAGGTAAGGCATTACTGCGTTTTTTTATGCAATTGGTACCATTAGAGTTTACTTAGCTGATAGATTAATGCCCTCTGACTCACTTTCATGAACATACTGTTGGATTACTTACCCGACAGATAAAGTGTTAGAAATTGTAAGATCTGTCAATAATCCACTTGATACACTATCCGATACTTATCTATAACCGGTGAAACTTTCAGCAAAAATAGGCTTCAAATAAACGTAAAATTATTGTTCAGCTGAATAAGGTTCTATAACGAACAAATCAACATCTCAATACTCATTAAGACGGTGTCGTTAATTACACAATAATTTCCTATCGGTTCCTTTGATCTGCATCTCCCTCTCCCTCTAACTCTCTCTCCGTCTCTTTCTGACACGTTTCTCAACTAACACAGAGCGTTTACTTTGATGTTTGTTATATTTCCTTAAACTTGTTAATGATGGTATTCTTACACAAAATTGACACGTAATGAGATCTTTATTTATTTGATGAATTTTACAAACGTTTGTTTTAATCGTCCGTATTTGTTTATGTACCTGTATCGTAATTTTAAACTGTTATTACTTTTCTAACCTCTTCTGCCAAACTGCTTTGCAAGGGTCTTCTCCCGAACGAATTTCTAGTTTAGTATATCCAAATTCTTTGGTAAATATTTAACTGACGAAAAGTCGGTAAGTGTCAAATCTTGCATAGGTTGTGCACTTGTAAAGTTATCATACTCCATGCCAAATACTATCTGTGTGTACTAGGTCCGCTTTTTCCGAAAGAATTGGGGTTTCAAAAGTACAAAACAGTTTAATTCATCAGACTTTGTATAACCGTAAGCGCGATTGGAAATGGAAGGTTACCTTTCCTACTTTAAGATACCTTAATTCATAATTTTTTTTCTTGGATATAAAGTTCTAAAGGAACATTTCTAAAACTAAATTGAAGCAATCATACCCACTTATAATTCTACTACTCCAAAGAGAATCAAGGACTCCAGATATAAATAAACAACAATGTATACTTGTCCAGAGCACTCGAACATGAAACACTGTCAAGTGTGAGTGATGATGCAGTTATAAGTGATATTATATGTCTTATACAAGCGATGGAAAGATGCCCTGATGTCGAGTGTGGAGTGACAGTCGTTGACTGAGTTGCGTCATTCAGATCATTTATTAGAGGAATGCAATCGGGTTATTTGCGTACTTATTAAAGAAGAGCTTTTGGTGAAAGTATTAGCTTATGACCGTGCCTGGAAATATCTTATTATAGATGAGACTAGGCAGAACCTGTGGTATAGTAACCAAACTACTCATAAACTCATTTACATGCCTATATAAAATCACGACTTTCACTCATTAGGCATAGACCAAAGAGCGCGTGATTCCAGACATAAGGGATGTTTGTAAGGATCGAAGCTTCATTCACCTAACTTTCTTCTAAATATGTATACTTATTGATAACGTTACATCAAAATTCACAATAAATTCCTGGGCTCGTGGTAAAAATGTTTTCCTAGGTCTCCGAATCACACTCAGATACACATCTTTTTTAACTTAATAACATTTTAGCCTCTTTCAAACTGGTTTTAAAAGTCGTACAGTCCTGCAGTCGGGGAGTGTCACAGGCAGGGGTATATGACGACTCGTAAATATAATTTACGATGGACACAACACCGGAGGAGTGGAGGCGACGTAAAAAACACGCGACAACAAACGTGTGCTGTTGCGAACGACAAATGGATATTTGAGAACTGTTTCAAAAAGTTTTTTGAGAGTTCTTTTATAATATTGCTCTTTGTATGCATATAATTGTGTGCAAAATAAGGCTACGGTTTATAGAAAAATTGTCTTAATTATATATAATGTAGGGTTTTTTAGATAACTTATAGATCCAATTTTATTTTAATAAGGCTTTGCCATTGTTTCAAGAAAACTCCTACTTTCCTAAAACTATGGCACATTCATTCATTTTGAGAAAAAAACGAGGCCAATAAGATCTGTAATTTAAACAGAATTTGATAATATCCTTATTATGTGAGAGTGGGTAGGTAGTGGTAGTAACTATAGAACATTTATAACTGTGGATCTCGCATCAATAAATCAAATCGTACTTTAGATGAAACTCGCCACTCATGCTACCTGTCCTTATCAAAGAAACATCACTGATTAAACCACACTGAATCTTAACTTTAAGCAGTAAATCAAGACTCAAACCCGAGACCTTAATTCACATATCAAACAGAACAGCCATAAATAATGTTCAGTTAAAACTAAGCCTGATGTATGAAGCCGGTGTAAGCCCGGCTTGTAGCGATTATTTGACGGCGGCTTAGAGGGCCGTGACGTCACAGGCTTATGGACCAAATTGCCTTGGGTTTGTGATTCGCTGTATGTTAATAAGGTGTAGGGTTAATGAGGAATAGAGTTTCTTGAGAGTCATTTAGTAGGGATCGGCTTAGATGCTTGTATAACTCTGCCAGTATGATGGGTTCGCATAAACATTTTGATAAAAATCTCCTTTATGCTATAAAGTAAAAAAACACACTTTTTCAGTATTTTGATTACCAATCACATGAACAAGAAAAGAAAGCTGGTCTTTTCTTTCTATATCAAAGCAAAATTAGAACTATAAATCTGATTCCAACAGTTCAAAATTCTTAATAATAATTCGAAATATATAAATACTATATCTACCAAAAAATCACACAAATACTTTATTTATTCAACAGGAGATCCACGACCATAACACATGATGTTATGCTTCCATGGCGACCACCATAACTAACGCGCAATTTACAAAAAAACTTACAAACACATTATGTTTGTACATTCCTCAATGTTTTTAAACACATATTTGCCAACAATATAGCTCCAAGTAGGAACGGGACAAAAAATGTGGCAAGGCCACACGTACTATGGGAACACATGACCATGAAATAAACAAACACGGCTCGTAGATAACTGCGAAACTAACATTACTCTATTTATATTCTGCTACTGATTATAACGGCAATGTTGGAAAAGGGAATATATTCCGATGTTTAAGCCACTGCTAAGAATTTTCACAAAAAGGAACAAGAAATAAATTTTGTCTTCCTTGAAACGTGGATAATAGAACCTGCCTGAAACGTCAAGAAAACCAAGACTAAAGTTCAATTTCGTAGTGTATATTTAAGTGTCAGAAAACTATATTGAAAACTATATTGCCTTATAAAGTGACAAAATAAAAAGATACAGAAAATTTTAAAGTCTATCAGAATGGACTTCCATTCTGATAGACTTTAAAATTTGGAAGTATATGTAGTGATAAGCTTCTGCTTCTTTAATTTTATAGTCCTCCGTACTATACACATTTAAAACATTAAAATTTTCAAGTATTTGATAGAAATCAGAAAATGGGCATTGTGGACTTGACTTGTGTGTGACAAGTGTGCATTGCAACAGCTTCAATTGTCGTTCAAGACAAATGCAAAAGCGTTACAAGTATCTAATAGTATAGATCTATACTATACTTATATCCACGAAGTTTCCTGCAACAAAGGATTATTCCTAACACTTAAAAAGCTCTCACGAAGTGCGTAAAGACGTTATAAATATCAGAAAGCGAACAAGTGAGTCATAAAGCGATCATTACGTCGTGTGATGAAGTGTTAACCAACAAACTCACAACACATGGACATAACGCATTTCAACTTTCATATTATCTTACATCTGATTATAGGCTTTTTCATTTTTTTTATCTACACACTTACACACGAAAACCAACTTTATGAATTATATAATAAGGTTGTTTTTCGCTTGAGTGGGACAATCAACAGCTCTAATTTCATTTTAATTAATGCCTTGCACTTTAATAATAAAACCTATCCACTTGTCTCTCCGTTTCTAAATATAGATTGTTCTTCACTTCCAATATGTACTCTATATTTGCTACCCTAAGGTATAAAGTCACTTGTGTGACGTCGTATCGGTTGTTAAGGGAGGTCTGGTACACGTGTGGGTGTATTATCTGTGGTACAAGTGCTTCACAATGACTGCTGTAATATCTATCACTTGATAAACATTACCACATTGCACTAATACTAAAATAACTGGGGACAAAGAGTTACTAAATAATATCTTATTTGTAATTTTTTCTTGAAATCGGCGTGGTATGTTTAGATTGTCAATTTTTTATGTACAATGTAGATGACTTTATTCCTTTTTACTTAAAATGATGTCCAAGAAGTGCAACTCGTTTTTCTTTAGCCTGGTTGAGTGTCCTACTGCTGTGCAAAGGCCTCTCTTTTTTCCTTTCAAATCACCCTTTTTGCGGCAAGTTACGATCAGTTCTCATTATGTAAGTAAAATTAAAAAATATCATACGTGTGTCATGCCGCGGCAACTGTGTAAGCACACATACTTGAATGGTCAAATTTGAAAAGACAGGTCAAAATCAAATCCATTGTTACATATTTTAGGTGAAATATTTAATCTTATGGATAGATACATAGAATAGGAATAATTATATTAGCCAAAGTACTTTGATTTCCCAAGATCCACCCTCAATAAAGTTATCTAAAGTGGTCTTAGGAATTACTCAGAATGCAAACCCGAATTTTCTCCGATTAGAAATTCACCAAAACATATTCAATCTATTAATAATGTTAGCTTTAATCTTTGTATGTATGTCAATACATTGTTTTGTCCAAGGATATTGACTGGATAGACTATAATCAGTAATTATTCTACATTAGAGCTGACTAAGACAGTATTATCAGTCTGTTATCAGTAGATTGTGAAGGACGATCCACTGTTCAAAGGTCATTGCACTCTGAACTGTTTTCATAATGCTATCTCAGATAGCGCCTTCTAATCCGGATTAGGTTGCATCGGCCGATGTTGAAACTATAAAAAATATTGTGTTGGTTTTTTTATAAGCTCTTCTTTATCTTTTACCAGTAATGTTTGTTCAGTGATGAGTAATATAGTTCATTCTATTCCTTTTGACTGTGTCGATCTGACCTGCTGTATATTATTGAAACTATCCTATTGCTAGGCAAAGGTCGTCGAACGAGGCAGCGGTTAGGCATTGAGTCCTCCATAATGGCTAAATGCTGCCTTCAAGGAATGTATTATAAACAAATTTTAAGACATGCAAGCATCACGGTATTTTCCTTGACCGTTAGAGCCAGTAAAATTATTAATTCTAATACACATAACTTTATATTATTTTTTATATTTAATTTATATTTAAACTTTAAACAATCAGTGCAATCTAAGAAAAAAAGGTAGAACTAAAAAGCCTTTAGCAAAAATGTTGTAAGTATTTTCCGAAGCTCACAGAATTGTTTTTAAAGCATTCTTCAGAATTATTTTGAGTACAACAATGTTTGGTATTTAACTAACACGGCTACTTTTCCAATTTGAATCGCTTGAATAGTTTCAACAACTAAAGTATTTGGAAGTTGGTGCAGATAAATATGTTTTTTGGTATGCAGATTGCAGTAGTTTACTTTTTTACGTTCTGGGAAGGTAGCGAGATACATTTTGTACATTAGCAATTACTACATACAAATAGTAATAGTGAAGATATATTCTTGAACTATTGTAAGGTTTCAGTACAGTACTTTGTCCTGGGTCCTGTGGCCGGCTGCCCAAATATGCATTAATTGCTAAACTATTAACCAGCTTCTTCAAATACAGCGAATTAGTATTTTTTGGGAATGTTCAAGTTAGTTCAAAGAAAAGGATCTTGGCATAACATTTTTTGAACCCCTGAACTCTCCCACTGCATGGCAACGATCTCGTCCTGAACTTATTTATTAAGATACTTATTTTAAGACAACGCGTCAAATTGCGTTACTTTCATATAATGAAAACAAAGTTACTTAAGCAGACACAAGTCGTCACCGCGACACCTGATGTCTTTCACTTAAGACTATTACCACGAAGCACACCGCGCCACCCAGCCGCCGACCCACCGAGCACAAACACATTAAAACACCAAACTTCCTTCAACTTCCTTGATTAAATCCAACGTCAACCCTTTGTGCTTAGCGTCACGCCAAATTACCTAATGAGCTCGCGTCACAATGACGGCGCCTGTCAAAAACGTCACCACGCCAAAATGGCGGCGACGTCAAAATGGCCGCCGCCTCAAACAGCCCCTAATGCATTAGCGTTGTTCTCTTAGCTTCTGTACACTTATCGTCAATTAATGAAGTATTAAAAATGAACTCGTAACGATGATAGATCGCGCCATTTTGTTTCGTCGCCGTTTCCGTTTCCGCTGACCTCCTTAATTGAATAAAGCCTTGATTTATATGAAGAAGTTTCTGTTCTTGGTAAAGTTTTGAGATACAAAGGGCAGGTATCCGTTGTTTTAGAAAGATAAATCATACTAATTATAAGTTGAGGAGTTTTATGAGATGGTTTTATGTGACTAACTTTGTATTTCTCTTGAATAAAGCGAAGAAGGGGATTGTCTTTTTGAAGGTATATTTTTATTGGCTACTGGCCGTAAGACAAAAGAATTCTTGTTTACAGACTTGTGTCTACATGTCCAATATTTACGGAAGTATGTAACATAAATAATATAGTTATACTTTTTAAATGTCACGAGCAAAATGTTATTGATTTTGGTTCGATTTTAATAATCTTCGATTTGTTCTACATCATTTAATAATCCAAATATGGGATAAATCTTGTCAATTAAGGCTTAAGTTTTGTTCCGATACAATCGTATATTATGCGTATGGTCATAATCCGTAGAGTCAGTGACCACAGATTATGCAAATGTGATTATATTTACGACATAATGCACTCATTAATTATACTTTATGAAGTGCAATCAGAGTTGTTTACAAACATGTTTTGAACTCTATGACAAAGTAAATAGAGTTGATAGTTATCTGTCGTGTTATCTGATAGCAGCTGATGGATCAACATGTTTTTAATGATAAAGTCGTGTTTTTAAATTACACGAGAACGTGTACACTATGAAGGAGTAACGCACAGAAGTTTGAAAACCACACTGAATTTGTTATTCAAAGAATATCTCGTGAAGGTGAGGTTAGCTTGACATTAGTTTTACTGCCTTTCAATAAAAGTACTATTACGAATGTGTTTCTGTTATTAAGATTGCGTTTTTAAAGTAATTCTTCATTGTTCGCCAAACTATTGTCAAACTTTGGTATTTCAATTAAGATTGAAGCAATGTTTTCGGCTCTGGAATTCAATAGCCTATGTAATTTTGTAAAAAAAATCTTGCCAGATTATCGTAAGCATCCTAAAATATTGGATAGTCTATGTTAAAACGACTTTGATATTTTCAAAATCATATTAAAGCTTACCTACTGCTTCTACTCTTCATACGGCTAAGTTTTTAAGGTGACTATCCTACAAAGTAAACCACACCTCTGTTGCTACCCGCTTATCTCTTATCATTATCACTCTGATAACTGATAACGAGGGCGAACGGGCGGAGAAAGTGCCCTTGCGGGGAACGAACCTAACACCACACGATACTGTTACTGCATTGATAACAATTAATAGACTTATAAATATTATCAGTATTTTTGAGATTTTTATCGTAATTTAATTAAAATGATAACAATTATTATTGTGTTATATTAATGTACCTATGATATGTATGTTAATTAATCGTTTGGAAATTTTCATGTGCATCCAATCAACATAATCTGAACATAAATGTCATTCTATTTTAGTACTCGCTATAAATAGAATTCAGAGGTACACAATATGACAACATATTGCAAAGAACAATGGCAAGTCTCCATACAAAGTTTTACCTGACATCGTTTTGGAGCGTCTATGAATGAAAAAATGTTAAAACTATAGAGTTTCTTTAACTTAAACAGAATCATTAAGATTTTTGGTTTGAGAGGGCCACAAGAAAAAAATATGATCAATTTTATATTTTGAGGTTATATCATGAAAAAACTTATGTAAATTGCTGTTCTACATTATTTATGTCTAAAAAACAGATTTAGATTACGTGAGAGCAAAGACAATGCATTATTTTACAATTTTGTATAAAAATCTGATGTATATGCAGCAAACAAATGGTAAGTAATGTTAAAAATAGATAGGTACCTACTATAACTACTTTACTAACGTCGATAGTCCATGAGAAAGCACAAGTAGTCGTGAGGGGCAGAGAATTGAGTCCGGGGGCAATGCAAGTCAAAACTGAAGATAAACCAAGAAAGCAATCGTAACACCAGTAGCAAGCAAAGCTAACTAACAAGTTCACAACAAAGTAAACAACTAGTGATGCTGATAATCAATCATCAATTAATCGATTATTGAAATAATTGAAGTCATAATCGATTATAGAATATAATCGAATTAATTATTTTTTAAACGATATTATTAAGATTAAAAACCAAAAAAACTACTGTTATATTGCGACTTACTATTAAAAATATTTTTGATCAAGGAAGTTTTTGTGGATGCTGTAATGATAACGTCAGTGATTACTGTAATGCTATTTGAGGTTTTATTTTATATATTTAAGTACATATTATTATTGCAAACAAATCAAATATGCTAATAAAATTGCTTAAAATAATAAGCTATTATAAATGGATTATTCTTTTCATATTATATATTTGTCATAATCGATCAATCGATTGTGAAAATAATTGATTATCAACATCACTCTAAACAACGGAAGGAAAAAAAAAATTTTTTTTAGTGCTGCCATTACACTTTCATCTAATAATACCTGACTATTAATCACAACATTAATAATAAAATATGTAACTAAAACACCTATCAATTATATTTGTTATTTTTTTTTAGCAAAACCTATGTGATTTGTTTTTAACGTTCACTTAATAATCGTTTTTTGATATTTAAAAACAAAATAATAATTTTGAAACATTTTGTAAGTGGTAATACTGACTAAAAGATTATGTCCACTGGATGTGGACGTATTCAAGTAAAAGTTTATTTTGTAAATAATTTAAGCTAGGCTTTTACCGAAAAAGTTAATTTCATCATAAAAAAGGGCTAAATTAATTACTAACTTTTGCACGTGTCCCATTTGTAGACGCTTCATATAACACTTAGGTAAAAACTTGCCATTGTTCTTTAAACAATCTATACATAGAACGGGAGGGGTTCCAAAAATAGATAAAATAAAACCGCCTTACCCCATTTATATCAAAATATGACGTCAGAAGCGGACATCAATAAAACACCGGCTACTTACTGAAGCGTTACGTTTCATCTGATCATAAAAACATCTCAATACCCTTCAGTATACTTCAAACATTTTAACTTAAAACGGACGGGAATTCTTGCGCGAAATTGCTAGCAGGCCTGAGTCGACAGAACCAGCGTAAGAAGACCTCCACCCCGACCCCGAACAACGAAGACAGTACACCAATGTCTCCGCCGCGAGTTGATTGGCAGGTGTCAGGGTAAGCTGGTCGGTAGGGTCCCAAGTTTCGTTATGATTGATATGAGTCACGACTCACTGTAACACAGTGCCTTTTAAAACATTTAGTAATTTGATAGGCCCTTTCGAAAGTACTTCATCAAAATTTTTGGCAACATTTTTTTCTCATTCTGCGTTGATTGAGTCGGTTAAATGGAGTCGGTGGTCTCGGGGCCGGGCTTTGTGATGTAAGTGGAAAATTAGGTAATGCAGAAAATATGAGATACTTTTCTTATATTTGATTGTGACAGTCTACTGAAAGGTAAATTAGTGTTTGTTTACATTATTTTCTAGAAATACATTCGAGAACTATTTGCATTGATAAGTTTATATGACTAATAATGAATGTGTGTGCCTTTAAACATTATCTTAACATCTAGAAATTATTATTGGTACTATCTTCCTATATTAACATGCTTCGCTTTTATCAATAAAATCATCGCGTGTCATCATCAATCGTGTTATCAGAATGATCTTTGCTTTTAATACACGAAGTAGTCTATTTAAAAAAAAACAATTAACACGAAGAAGAAGATGTAATCTTTTAATAGGAATTGTATTTCTATATACATACTAGAAAAAGACATAAAATGCCTAAATACATGACCTATTTATCACACGAGCAATAACCAAAAACGTGCTCATAAATAAAAACATCATCCAAATTAATACCAGCTAATTAGTCATCGCAGATTAAATTGTTTATTAAAAATACATGAATGAGCAATAAATCTTGTGAATATTTACATATTGTTGAAGCTCCGGCCTGAATATTCAAGCGGCCAGATTTATGGAGATCTACACAGCACCGTTATTGAATGCTCTTACAAAACTCCTGTATTGCGGCAGATTTATGAAGCAATTTTGAAACTCTACTGTAGGCTGTATTAAAATATATGAGTGGAGATATTATACTGTGTTCTTGTTTAGTCTCTGCCTACGCTTTTATAAATAAGGCGACGTGATAGCGAAAGCGTCCATGGCACAGTGGTTATGGTGATAGTCATGCCAATACCACTTGTCGAGAATATAACTCAAAGATGACTGACTATAGTGATCTATGAACGCACAGTCCAAACCGCTGGACGGATCGGGCTGAAATTTAGCATGCAGGTAGATGTTATGATGCAGGCATCCGATAGGATAAGGGATTTTGATCAATTCTGCCCCAAGAGGATAAAATAGGGGGTGAAAGTTTGTATGAAAATTTTGTCAATAAGACTCAAACCACGCGGACGAAGTCGCGAGCAAAAGCTAGTTGATTATAAAACTAGGTTTACTGGTAAATCCAGAGTTAAATCGAATTTCTGTGTCAAATTTTCTCAGTGTCTATCTTCAAATAAGAAATCAATTATTATACTCACAAAATCTCAGGTTACAAACTAGTACGACAACCAGATTTTATCACATCACCAAAACAATCAAAATAAAAGAATTCCATAATGCATTCGTTACTGCATCTCGTATTGACCGTAACCAGTTTCCAACCGGTCGTCTATTGTTTCGCGTGAACCCTATCACTTTGTGTCCAGCATTTCATCATGGTACAATGCAATAATCTCTTGTTAAATGGAGCGAACTCTTTGTCTCGAATTGTTTGGGGGTTGAGTGTGAATGGGGTAGTTTTCGAGGGTTATGTAATAATAACAACCGGTTTTTGGTAGTATCGGTATGCTTATTATGGAATTTATACAAGAACTACATTCATGAGAAAATACTACGGGTTAGTTAACATCACGCGATCACCATTAAACTATAAAGTACAGCTAGTATAAATATCACAAAACATTACCTAAATATTAGCACAAAATCGCGAGATGTTATCACCAGTGATAGTGAGACATAAATCTTAAGCGGATGTTCTCTTATCAACTATCACACAATCAGTTATATTCGCTGTCTTCATATACTGACGCACACTATTAAATAATAACACTGATATGACATAAGCAATGATAATATACTTTTAGAAGTGAATCATATAAGCAAATGCAGGAGGTGTGTAAATGATGTGCCTGCACAATCTATATTCAATCGACACCCAGTAGAATAGTACTCTGAAATGAAAAGCTAGCTTTGGGTGTAAGATCGACTACTTTAAGTATACTCCCAAGCCTGATTAAGAATCTATTTTTTTTTAGACAGAATTACAATGTTAAAACTTTTTACCCAGATTGGGATTCGAACTCAAGATTTTTGTGCTGTGTGTAGCACTCGTAGTTACTTATGATACGCCAAAGAGTCACTCAATCATGATAGTGCAGTCCAGAAATAATTTTAGAATTATATAGTACTATTTGTTCATGTTAAATAACAAATATAACAGCCAATCACAGCCTGCATGCAATCCACATACATTTAATTTGCATGCACAACCAGTTCTAATCCTCAACACACATGCAAACAATAAATTACAACAAACTCTACAAAACCTCCATAACATTCATAAAACGTACGTTGAATAATAAAATACTTAATAAAACAGAAATAAGTCGATTTCGTATCCGCGAAATCTAAATAAAGTCATCAAACATGGAATATAAACCATATTTTTATATCTCGTATAAATAACCCTTTAAAATATCTGATGGTCGTAACGTAGGGTCCGATCTCCCGCGGGTCGAATCGACCGGTAACCTGATCTTAAATACCCAATGACAAAAGCCCTTTAATTCCTTCACTTTTTAGTATACGGGTCCTCTGAACACAGAGAGTTTTTATGAGCCTCGTGTATTTGTTGCGTGTTCAATGGGTAGAAACTATAGAATTTAGATGATATTGTGGAGTGGTCAGATGTGGAGAATGACGCTCATTGTTAACATTTTGGTGCATATTCATATCGTGTGAGAAAGTTTTGAAGGTTGACTAGCCTTTGATAAAACTTGCTAGGAAAAACCAGTTTCATCTCAGTTGAACCAAATCTTAAGACGCACATCTGGACTATTCTGGACGAAATGGTTAGGTTATAAATACGCTCCAAGAGTAATTCGTATTTTGCAAGGACTCGAACCAATAAATTGCATCACACTAAACTACTGTACGAAAGTCTTAAAAGACACACTCGTTATTTAGCATGTCTCATAGGCTACAGCTCACTGTTGGCTAAACATTTAACGCTCAAACGCAAAAATTTGCAAGTATATAATTCAAGCATTAGATGGAATAATATCTCAATAGTACCTTGACCACTAACCACAATAAAGAAAAGCATTTGCTATATAAATTACAAGCGGCTCTTCATCTCCGAAGACCCTCTTTATCTGCGGTTATATATCATCGCGCCGTGACGCAGGGGTCCGGCAGAGGTGCTCCCGCAGGAACTGACGGTCATTACCGCACTTCACGGCTCCCTGCAAGGAAATACCAACACTATTTATTGTTTTTTGGTATTTAAGATGGTGAATGTCCGGTTTTCCTAAATCAATGTAGTCTTACGTGAGGAATTATAGCACGCTGACACTTTAATTCGTTAAGAGTCTATTGGTAAGTAGTAAAGCTGGCAGTAGGTATATTCTATTTCGACCTTTTAACCGATTCATGGCCAATGACTCAACAGTTGAGTCATTAAAAAACCTTTAGGAAGGCCGATGGCTCAATTGGTGAGTCAAACCAAAATTGTATAAAAACGGATATTAAAAAAAAAAAAACACTTAAACTACCATTTTTCAGATCTCATTAAACATTTCCGTGAATATCAGACCTGGCCCTTCAATTTAGAGAATATTTTTATTAGTCAGGTGTCATAAACCTTTTGTATAACTGCCGCAAAACATCTTGAATATTTTTTAAACCAAAATTTCTTCAATGCTAGTATCTGAACTGTTGTTAGAAACTACATTGCAACTATTACGAGATTGAGTGAATGGACGCTTCTTTGGTACACTTTTTTGTAAAATCGATTGACTACAGCTTGGAAAACCTTGATTTTCTTTATCTTCAATTTGTTGATCATGGAAATCAGTAAACATTGCCTGGCTACATTCAGTAAAATCGTCGTAGTCCTGATTATCTACAAATAATATTACAATAATAAATAATGATTGAATACTACTAAAATGTTTACTACCTCTGCAATATTTCATTAAAACCAACAAATACTACCTTGAAACGCCATATTAACTTTTATTATCCACAAATTCGAATAGGAGAACACAGTAACACGTTTCTGGTTGTCGGACTGGCTCGAATGATGGCGAAAAGCATTAAATCATTACAAGGAGCCAATGACTCATCAGTTGAGTCATCCTTCAGGGAGGCCGATGGCTCAAATGGTGAGCCACCGACCAATGAATGGGGCCTGGCTGAAATGTTCACGAAAATGAAGGTGGCAATGAATCGGTTAATAGCTTTGCTTTTCTAATTGTTTGGCAAACATCCACTTCCGTACTGGAAGTACATTTAAAGATTAAGCGATATTAGGCGCTCCTGTAAAATATACGTTTTAAGTACACTGCAGACGTAACCCTACCTACTTCTTGAAAGCTAATGAAAAATACAATAACAATTTAGAACTATGGGTAAAATAAAAAAGTTGCAGTCTGTTCGCTAGTTTCTCCTCGTAGTTGGAGCATATCCATAACACACAACGTCTCGGCTCATTGCATACAGTCAGTTTCGGATACCTTTCCTGTCGGTTCCTTCTCACGAGGATGTGAGGGTACTTCGGAGCTGCTTCACTGCACCGCCGCGCCGGCCAGGTATGTGGGCCGAGGTGGAAGCAATCAGCCGTGCAGTGTTGTGGTACAAATGTGAATAGAGAAAAGTCATGTAGAGACATTTGAATCAAAATATTGATGATGGTTGCATAGCTGGCCTTAATTAACTCTTTTCTTAGTAACTGCTAACAAAATGAAAAAGTAAAGAGAAAATTTCCTTAACCAAGAATTTGTGTAATGAAGCTAAGTTATTTATGAAACACAACACAGTACATAATACATTTCAGCAGATTTTATAAAAAACGTGAGCACAAGGTACAAGCATATTTACGGAACAACCCAATCTCGTGACCCAGTGAGTCGCAGTCCCTCAGATAACACAGTACTACATAAAAATTCAAAAATAACACCGACTCCATAAGGCCTCACAAATTCAGACCATCAACAAAATATTCTTGAAGCTCGACTTCATGAATTTCATCAAGATGTTTCGTCTCCCTCTGACGTATGCACGCGTCCTGCTTACACTCAATCTACATTATAACGATAAAGCGACATTGAGCGTGAGATTGCTTGGCAAGGATCTCCTCATATTTGTGCCCACCGAAAAATATGTGCTACAGGAATATGACCTCTATTTCTTTAGTATGAGGTGAATATATGTAAAATTTGGTGTGTAGATGAAAGTTTGTGGTTGAATAGGGAAGTGTTTCCCTCAGAGAGTAAGTCGGTATCTTTAGAGTGTTGTCAGCTGAAGCGTCAAGTCACATGATATTCATAGAATATGTTCGTAGAAGCGACTGCGGTATGTTATTGGGTGCACCGCGTTGTTCTCTCGTACATGTGTAGTGTGTACTGTAGCACTGTGATATAACACACACAGTCGGGGGACTTATCGCAGGAAACATCGTGCATGTGCGAATGTTACCAAATGTGTTGTTGACATTTTAAAATGTTGCGAAAAATATTGTTGTTTTTTCTGTAAAGAGAAAATATGAAATGTTTTTTTCTGTCATTTGTTTTGCTTTGTTTGCCAAGAACAAAGCTTTTGCTGCACCTAGTTCGGTCGCGCGACTTTTCCCCTATACATTTGCCTGCCGCTATGGTAATCTAAGAAAAATCTAACTAAATTAAAAGGAGCTTTTGAAAATTTATATTTTATACGAAACCGATTAGAATACAGGTATAGTTTTAGGATTTTTACTTTTACAAAAATGAACACGTAAGCTGCTGAAATAGTGGATGAAACTTTATATTATTTTATAGATTTACTAGAAGGATACTCGATAGAATACTCGATATACTAGAGAGTACTCGATACGAAGGCAAAGATGGTTGCTCACTGTCTGTCAGTCACAAAATTGTTTTATACATACGGAAAATATCCGGAAGTATTTCTTCTAAATATACATTTGTTTTCAGTACAGTTATGTAGGTCAGCCATATTTGTTTATTGTTTAGTTTTGTTTCAGATGAGTGATAACGATATTCTAGTTTATTACCCTCCTGTTATCTGATAGTGGTACTAGTTTGTTATATTATTTGAACTAGATCTCTATTCTAGATCGCAGTACTAAACTCGAGTTAGTCACTTAATTCAGTATCCAAGAAACATGCTGAGTGTTGCGGGTTCGATGCTTGAACAGGCAAAAGTCAGTGTGTCTATTACGCATATAACATACCGAGATTACCAGATAGAACCAAACTCAGCATTGTATAGACACTATAATAGGAATAATTATCATTTTCATGAAGAGCTTTTTTAGCCACTGAAAAGCCTTCTACTGTTTACGTCAATCATTTAGTTTACGAATGGGGTATTGTTAATGAATACACTGTAATTTAATATTTACGAAATTACAATTAATAATAATATAGAAACAGTAGTTCAATATACGGCCTACCATACCAATAAACATTGAATTATTCATTGGAAATCAAAAGCAACCAGAACTCAATTGAATCGTGCTCATATTCAAACGCGTACACCTCAAACTTATTACGTCCCCGATTTGAACACTCTCATAAACACATCTCTGTAATCCCAACGATACGGCGAGCACGAATCAATACGCACTTAACCCTCCTCCACTCAATGATCAGTGGCCCAATGTGCCCCAGTGTGGCTCACTCTGGCCCTCTGTGGCCCGGTCCCCTGGCAGCGTATTACGGCTATACGCTTATGTCAGAAGTTGACGCACTCGATCAACGATTTAGTTAAAGAGGATCGTTTCATATGTAATGTGTTCTAAAACTTGATGAAATAATGGTAGGTCTAATTAACATAAGACAAGGTTTTGGATAATATTTTTTGTACTTACAATAATAATTACTAATTATACTTTAATAGACATCATTTTGTTTCTTACTGTAGAAACAAAGAAAGTATGTTGTATCGACAGAGAACACTATTGATATTTTCATTACAGTAAGATGCGTGGCGTTTGGTACTCTGAATACTAATTAGTTCTAAGGACTTACGCTAGGGGCGCTGATCAAAGTTCTGTACAATAATCAATGGTATGATTTTACTTTAGGCATTTTTCTGCTATTTGCGTCGAGGTTTAAGCTATGACTTTTTGGCTATATTTCACTTTAGTCAGGTAGTCTATAATTAACGAATCATCAAGTAAAATTCGATATGATGTGATTGATAAAGCCAGCTGCTTTAAAATTCTTCTATTTGATGAAAGCTCTCTGAATCTATTAATAATTTCTAAACATTTATTTACAACTCACGATCTCATTAGTTCATCCCATTCGTTTCTTTGTTCTCCACAAAAACGCTCCCTTACGAAAACTCGGTATAATATTCCAAAACCCCTTTAATACTCACCGAAGTTTTTTTAAAAGCGATAAGAAAGGTTTATACGCTACGTGTTTGCATGATGGGTATTCAAAATACGCGTGATGGGGCATGGCGTAGTGTGGCGGTATCTGCGTATCTCTGGGAGCAAGCGGCCCCCGCGAGGCGCCGCGTGAAGGAATGCTCCAACTCGCGCGGCGGATAGAGGGTTAGTTTCTGAATGTGTTATGTGGCCTTAAAATATGAATGTTTTTGTTAAGATGTGGAGGTATTTTTTGTGAGATTTAGTGAGTTAGATGTGATTTTTGTTTTGGTAAAGAGCTTTGTGTTTCGTATTACTATGTAACCTACTGGTTTATGCAATAAGCTGCATTAGTTAAAGGAAGAAAATAGCGAACTACATTAAGTAAAAATATTTTTAATTTTCTCATACTTTCATAAGTACGAAAACTGAAGACCTATGGTATAAACTTTTGTTGAAAATGGCTCAATTCAAGCTTAACGGCACCTCCTGCTGATTTCTTGTGACGAATATAAAAAATCGAGCCAGGCAGTCAGCTGTTTCGGTGCGTAGGTAGCTAGTAGAAATAGTACAACTTAATCAAAGTTTCCTTAAATCATCCGCCTCCACACATCCTTATCAAACACATTAAAACTAAGCCGTCTGAAATACGGCACGTAACCCTAAAACACTCGCTTAATATTGATGCGCCAGCCCCTGAGGGATAGCTCTGCGCTCCAAATGTCAATTAATGTCACCGCGTACCCACCTCGTACTAAATATCTACGGAAATCGAGGGTTCATACGCGCAGATTTACACACATAATACCCTATTTATAATGCTGCCTATTTTTGGATAAAACAATGGCGTGCAAGGGTTTTTGGGTTGTGTTGTTTGGTTCAAAGGAATTATTACGGGGAGTCTGCTTTTGAAATATATGTGTCTTTGATATTTATTGACCAGAGGCGCAGTTTTCCACTCACGTTATTCTTGAATCAAAATTATATTCAAAAAATATATTTATAATATATTAATTCTTCCAAAATACGCTAGGGGCGCTGATCTATCTTTTGCGCATATCGATGGTTTCGTAAGATTACGATAGTTACTTTACTACATAGATAGTCGCTCAGCTCTGGTGCAATCTATAAACTCTATCAGGATTCTGTTTGTTACGTACAGGACTATAATCACGGGAATATCGTTCGTAGCATTATTATCATGCAAATATTTTACTTGTAGAATAACGTAAACAGAAAGTACGCGACAGTATATATTTTCTTCTGTTAAATATAAACAATAAATTAAATGAAAAGACACAAGCAATGTTACTTTCATCGTCAATTAAAAACTTATTACAGCATCGTTCCCAATGTTTCAACAAGGACGGTTTATAGACAAAATTATTAATTTAAACGTCCCTGGAACAAGACAGGAGCAAAGTAAAAGGTATTTCAAATACGAACATTAAATTATTGAGCTATTCAAAACTTTTGTCTGACGACGCGTACCGACCAAATTTTCGTTTCTAATAACATCTGAGGGATGCAGTCAGCTGACTTCCTGCCACCCTATCATTACACCCCCGCAAAGAAATAAGAACCTTATTGTGGACAAATGAAAGTCTTGTTTGGCGTGTAGAGTGATGTTGTCAAGGGTGTACGTGGAAACAATGAAGGAATCAGCTGTTGGCAACGCAATTTCCAAATGCGGAGGGTGAGATTTTTTAATAAATAATTACGTACGTAATTTGTTTCGACGACAAAAGCCATCGCGATAACATTTTAATTTACGCTAATACGTTATTGTTTAAGCACAAATTTATAAGTGGTCGCCAAAAGGGTTCCCAAATTCGGAATCGAATATGCATTGTTATTCTCACGGCGAACCACAAAAAAGGTATTGAGGAACTTACTAAAAGTCGAAATACCATTCATGAGCAAATAAAAATATTACTTTATGTTAAAACAATCCAATAATCCCGCATAATATTTGTATAAAAGGGTTAAATTACGCATTCCGTGCCGAAATATAAGGGGCGAAATTCTGCTATGAGCCGAACGTCGACGGCATGCCAAATATATGCTGATAAAACAATAAAGAGAGAGGCATAAAAGAAGGCTTTTTACGTCGAAGCGTTAACATACAAAACACTACTGAATATAAGCATACCTACACTTTTTATGACACTTACACAGTCTTAATATGAACGACGATAAAGCCGCGCTCCCCTTCGTTACGTCCCACCCTCTACCCTCAACCCTCACTTCTCGTAAACATACACAGCACAATTTTTATGTTTCACGCATAAAAGTAGCTCTCGCAGCTAAAAAATTGCAGCTGTCATCTGCCAAACTACTGGTCTGTGCGAGTGAACGAATGAGTGATGGAGTGACGGATCCAATCTGCGAATGAATGGATTAAATTGCTTTTGTAAATGTATTCTTCCATTGCGGGCTTTCATTTATGAAGAGATAAATGATTCTTTGTTTTATGTTCATGTTGATTTCCATAAAAATTGAGTAATTACATTGTATTTAAAAAGATAAAACTTGCTGTCCACTTTGTACCGTTAAAAGATAGTTCTGTAGTCTTCGATCAAAGTAATTGAAAAAGTTGTAGGTAAGTAAGGTTGGCAAAGAATATAAAAGGATTGCTCCACAAAGAGTGACCCAAACTCGACGGTAATATTCTCGAAACGACCAAATTTATTTGACAAAAAACGCTAAATGAAAGCATTTCAGAAACTAATTTTACGACTTATTTTACGATACGCTTATAAAATTATAGTTTTCGTATTTGAATTTATTCGTATTTAAAACACGTAAAAGGTTAATAGGCCATTATGAAAATTTATATTCTTAACGATACAATAAAATTGTGTGTACCCTATAGATTGAGCGGGTGGGCGCCCCCTAGCGGTCATAAGTCGTCTTTATAGTTTTACACCGATTATTGCTATTGAGTGCAACACTTCAAAAGGCTATAATTTCGAGCAATTCTTGTGATAAAAACGGAAACTTTTGGAGAATAAAAAAGTAATTTTAGTATTAACGACTTTTGAAACGAGGAAGAAGTTGATGAACAGAAATGATTATGTTTATATCTTTGTTGTGTGATAAAAGGTTTTGAGACGTTGTTCAATTTTCTCCGGCTGTTAAGTCGATCCATGGAATGAGATTGAGAATAAACAAAAGACAACAGATATAAAGAACGTATTTTTATGTACATTTATGTCTAAAAGGAACTCACTGAAACATCCGCGTATCGTAATAGTTGTAATGGTTACGAGTACAATCTAAAAACACAAAGTCAAAAAGTCAAATTGAAATGACGCAAAATAAGTTTATATTGTTTTTAGCAAGAAACAATATTTAATTTCCGTATAGCTTATGGGTATGGGTATGGGTTTAGTCTCAATTTACCCCTTTAGCGTATAACTAAATGTAAAATCTCGCCTGTATATCTATACTTATAATTTAAAGAATTTGTTGTTTGTATTTGAGTGTGCTAATCTCAGAAACTAATGGTTCAAATTGAAAAAGTATATTTGTGTTTAATAGTCTATTAATTGAGTTAGCTATAGGCTATACATCATCACGCTATGACTGATAGGAGTGAAGCAGCTATACAATGTTGTGGAAACGGGAGTTAACATATAAATGATGAGTAGAGTTCTATTAGTGTTACGCTATTAGTAGTTTTATTACATGGCAGTTCCAAGTAGTGCTAGTGTCAGCTGTTCGGCACATTTGGCGAGGTGTACGCAAATACAGAGGGGGAGGGCACTAAGAGGCTGAGGGATGCTGAGCTCACTACACCGGTGCTCCAAGTGGGTGTGAGATTTTGTTGTGATATTTTCGGGTCGATTCCCGTGTCGGACAGAGTATGGCAGGAATAATAATTTCAGTTTTAGGACAAATTCCCAGTATTAATCTGTCAGTGTGTTTTACGCCAACACTGCTGAATAAAATTTGATAAAATTTGTTTGAAAGATAGATTATATCCCGTGCAGGGTAGTGGTTTAATCATCTGTTAAACACAAAAATCGATGAGGGTTGATCAAAGACATAAGCTACTTAGTTATTACATTCTTAAAGGCAGTTAAAAGCTTCAAAATGCACCCTATTAATAGCAAAATTAAATTCAACAAATTAAAAAAGGGATGATCATTTCGTTAATAACAATATGCACAACAAATTAAAATATCCATTTACACGAGCGAGAGGTCCGGCAAACTATTCACAAAGAGAGAGAGACGAACTATCGCTAGTATAGTGTTAGTCAGCTGTTCGTACATTGGGCAAGTTGGTAAACACTCGGCGCGAGGGTGGAGAGTGGATGGGGCTGAGCTTACCACGCACTACTCAAGTGTACGAGTGTTTGAGCTAGTGTCTGTTGTGGTGACTGTGTAGACAAAAACACAGAATTTGCTTCCTTTGGGAGTAAAAATCAAATATGTACTTATACTCATGGTACATTTACATCTTACAAATTTAATGGTCGATGCGCATGCAAATGTCGATACGTGTTTGGTTTTTCGACTGTGATGCAATTTTGTAAAAACACATAGCGTCTTTTGCAGCGACGAAATACTAAATTAGTGTACTGGTTTGATTAAAGAACCTAGTTGTTATGCTAGTTCAAGAAATGAGTTGACCTGTATTTATTTTGATCTGATTTGATTCCAATATTTATTTCAAACGTTTGTATGATGGATAACAGTTGTTTCTTGGATTGTTAACGACATTGAGACAAGAATGATTGTTAGAACTCAAAAACATTTTTAACGAGGAATTGTACACAAAGCTTTGATTTGCAGAATTTTCACATATTTATTGGTAGATGTATTAATTGATCACAAATAGCCCAGTATCATAAAAAAACCTAGTAAACCAGTCACCCATCTCCACGATTCAATTTAACAACTAGTCAGAAATCATACAATCAGCTGTCCGCACTTGAGTGTAGTTCCAAGTAAACAGTCATTATGTGCAGGCCATTTAAAAATAAAAGTAATGTAACGGGTCGCTAGGAGGATGGAGCGAATAGCTAGGACATCCGCCGCGCTCCCCTCCTTGCACGCTGCACAGTACTGGGGAACAATGACATGCGAATGTTCGCGTAACACATGCAATGCACTTTTATGACTAGTGATGGGATAGAGGTGTTTTCGCATCCGAATCGATGGATGCGAAGGTAAATATTACTTTGTTTCGCTTAGGAGATTAGTCGATGTATCGATAAGTAGCTCGGTAAATAATGACGCTGATCAAAAATGTAATCAAAGTTGTATAAATGTAATATTTCAAAATTGTTAACAGTTAAAGCTGTTTCAGGAGTAGATCTTTATTTTTACAAGTTTTAGAGCTGTAAAACGACTTCGGTATAGTACCTACGCAAATATTGTTTATCAAGAGTTTATTTTTCACCTGTGTTCAAAACTTTAATAAACGCCTTCTTGGAACCAAATCTTTACTTTTCTCCAAATAAAAATCCAACCAACAAACATCGCATGTATTTCGCATTGCAATCCAAAACGGATGTTCAGTCCATCCCTACTCACCACCCACCGTTTACGACTTCCAGTCATTGAAAGTAAAAACTGTGTCGTTTCCTCGCAGGACACCACGCGGGGCCGCGGCGACTCCGTGACGACACCGTGACGGTTCCGTGACGGTTCACTGACTATGTATAAATTCACACTGCACCCCTTGTTACTGCTTTACTGGAATTTCGGACTGTTGCACTTTGGTACCCAGAAAGGGATAGAGCAATGAATATTTATGGACGATTTGAACTAAACAATGAAATGCATTTCTTCTTACATCATGTAGAGCTCGACAATTTGAGTCATAGACCAATTATGATATGTAAGTGTAAAATAATATTACTGAAGTTGAAATGCACCTAAATTATTATCTACATTGATCGTTAACAATTTTAAGGAACAATGTGTGAAACGGTTCAGAAATGTTGCGACGAGGTATGAAAGTGAGAAAAGGAAGACGACGTCAAGGATAGGGCGAAGTGAAGGAAGAGTACAAGGAAGGCTGACACCACCACCATATAACACGTATAGCCAGGAAGAGAAAGAGAATGTGTGATAGGTGGTAAATTACCAAGATAATCAGAACTTGCTTCAAAACCTGTAATCCGACAACTTAGTAGAGAGCCGTGGCAGGCATGATTTACCTCGATATTAGTAAAAAAATCTTTGTACTTCGTAAATCAAGTAGCTGTATGAAACAGGCCACACTAAACT
Organism: Anticarsia gemmatalis; assembly: GCF_050436995.1. Taxonomy (NCBI): domain Eukaryota; kingdom Metazoa; phylum Arthropoda; class Insecta; order Lepidoptera; family Erebidae; genus Anticarsia; species Anticarsia gemmatalis. The sequence goes on along the minus strand of NC_134760.1, from coordinate 12,443,061 downwards.
GCGAGTCACTAATGTTCTAATTATACAGAATTTTGTACACGTCTACTAGCCGCAAACATACCATCAAAGGACTCTACCTAGTTGTTTGGCTATAGGTTTAACCATGTAGTTTTAAAATAGCCCTTGTTATATGAGAGCAAGTCGTCCAAGCTCAAAATCTTCACTTTAGCCTTCAAAGATCAAACGAAGTGGGCTTTACACAAACTTTTAGTACTGAAATGTATTTATAAGCTTCGGCCGTGACCTGGCGCTGAATGTGAAGGCCTTGTGTTATTACCTTGTGAGGTTTCGTGGGCGGCTGCGGCTTCAGCAGTTTAAAGTATATATAGAGCTTATGAAATAAAAGGTAAATTATTTGGACCCTAAAATTATACATAATCAAATAAAAAATTGTATACTTTTTCATAAGAGGCAGAAGCAAGGCAACAGTATCACTTATACATAAAAATCAGACAATTTTTTTGTATTATTATATTATATAGAAGAAAGGAATAAATAAAAGTTTAGAATTTTGTAAAATTCACTCGACATGGAATTCGAACTAATAATATTAATTCATCTCGAGTTTCATTCATACGTTATGCTATATCAATCGCTTAAAAATCTAATTTCAGATTAAAAATAGATCATAATCAATATCCAAAATAAAAATAAAAAACTATAATAATCTATGAAAGTTCAATCGTAATCAATTAAACTGGGAACACTTTAGATAAATGGTTAATACATAATTCAATGGTGACCGTCCGTAATCCGTAATAAACGAGCCGGGAATCGAATCCCACTCCCCACGCGTTCCAATCAAATAAAAAAACGTATAAAAGAGCTTTAATTTGTTCGGGGGGTTCCGTCCTTGTTGTTTTACGATTGGATCTTATTATTTGTTTGATTAAAGCCTTGAAAATTGTATTATAACATTACACTTGGATTGTATGGGCTAGGCAGAGTTTAAATTATTTTTTTTTATTCTACAATTTTTACGTCAAACATTGAGGTCGTTTTAAATGTTGGTTATAATTTTCGAGTATTTTTCCCAGTATTTCATATGAAACTGTTAAATGAGATAGAATAATAAAATTATATGTTTTATATGAAAGTTTTCTTATTGTATCATATCGTCTAGGCTGATTTTGTGAAATTTGATAGACAAGCAGTACCTGTGATAGATTATAAACCTGAGGCAACTATTCGAGAGCAAAAGACAGCTCGAATTCAGCCGCTAGCATACCTAAGTTATGTGTATAGCAAAATAATAAATCAGAAATATTTTATACATGAAACATAATAGTTGTAAGGATCTCTGATGCTATACACAGATCGATTCAATTGACGCTCATCAGGGTGGGCGTCTCTCACACTAACAATGCACGTAATGACAGACTCATACAAAAACTAAATTTATACAAAAAACTACTATAATTACTGACAAAAAATATATAAAACAAGTTTTAGTATAATTACTACCAAAAAATATATAGATAAGTTTAAAAAAAAAAATAGGTAAACATTATTTTAAAGATATGTGGGTCTTTCTAAATAAAAGTAAGGTTTTACATTATGCCATAATTGTTTTGAATCAATGTGTTACTATAAAAAAATCAGTTGAGTTGAGTCAGTAGTTTAGACATGTATGCATAACATATATATGGACAAAAGTTAAAATTACGCATTTAATATTACTAGCGAACACGGCTTGGCGTTTCCGTCGTTCTCTGTTTAAAAAAAGCTCAATCATAATCGTTTCAGCCGTTTTCTAATAAAAACGAGACATGAATTTTTTTTTTGCATTTACTACATTAGTTGAGAATGAGATTAGAACCATCATATAAGGCCAACATTGTCCAAACGATGTAATTCTTTGATATAAAAAAAAACAAATAAAAACTAGGTAATATATTTTCTTTTACAAAAGTGTTGTGATACTAAAACAAAGGATGTATGGTGCTAATTATTGTATTATCTGCTTCAATAAATAACACGGCGCGCACAAAGCGAACACGACGCACATTTCCGGAACAGGGGTAGGCAGAGAACAAAGCTTTTACTACCTATAGTTAGAACATTAGGAAATTGAATAGAAATTTATTAATAACAATATATTCTTAGAACAATTTCTGAAATTACTTACTTATTAAAATTTGATTATTATTAAAATGGGAAAAAGGCTCGATTTTATGTATATTTGTATACTTAGGATTTTAGAAAAGAATAGTGTTGATTAACTGCGAGTGATTCCTGTCGTCAGTCTAGGGTTCAATTTCGAAGTCATGCAAATATCTTTTTGTATCGTCAAAGGAACTTGCATTGGCACTACGTGGTAAAGGACGAGCTTGGCGAGTATTTTCTAACCATCTGATTCCACCCTCGGGTAAAACAGTCGTGGGTTGTATTAAAGAAAAATACCTTTCCTATAATTATATATTTTCATGTGCTTTTCTTTAAGCACATAACAAAGGAATATCCAGTATCCACAGTATTTAAATATGCAAAATCTAATGTAGACGGAAAGTGTCTTACGCAAAAACCACTGCATGAATTTTAATGAAATTTTCCGCATAGATAGCTTATAACCTGGATTTATACATAAGATAATTTTTAACCCCTAGAGTATTTCTACATAGACATACTCGCTGGTAGAAGCTAGTACTATAAAGCCGAGGTTGTAACAAAAGCTCTCTGTTACAAAGAGGTGACATCACCCGCTACAGCCTTCGATTGCGTCACACTTATTATTATTATAGTAATAGTACCTCTCCGTGGCGCGGTCGGTAGTGTATCTGACTGCTGTATATGAAGTCTCAAGCTCGATTTCGTTGTCGAGCCAGATATTTTTTAATTTATCTTAAAACTAGAGCCGCGTGGAAATCCTTCCCGTGTAAATCCCGATCCCTCGGGAACTCCGCGATAAAAAGTAGCCTATGTGTTATTCTGGGTCTTCAGCTACCTATTAACCATCGTCTTAATAGGTTCAATAGTATTTGCGTGAAAGAGTAACAAACATCGATACATACATCCATACATACATGCATTCTCACAAAGTCTCTAGTTTTTTAAGTTGTTAAGATTTCTTTTTCAATTGTAGCCCGGACCTTGGTAATGTGCCCGGTATATGGCAATAGGCCCTCTATTACATAGGACTAACATTGTTAGTGGCGAAACTTAGGTGTATTTTCATACACCACCTACGGGTGTAAAGGGCGTGATTATGTATGTACTTATTATTATATAGTTTTATCGTATAATTTGTGTTTATGATAGTAGTGTCTCAGGTTCGAGTCCTAGGTATAGTTCATTTAGATTTTTTGTTTTTGTCTAGACTTTTAAAGAGTACTTATTGTGTTCTTAAAGTTCTAATAGCAACTTACAGAAGTTGTGAACGTGGGTGTAAGTCGTCTGGAGTTCGATTTCCACGTAGAATCAAATTGATTATTACTTTTTGTATTTTCTTTGTTGTTAATCTTGGGTATGCTTTAAGTTACAGCAAAAATATCAATATTTATGAGGCCGTATTTTGAAGAAATCTTATGTTACTGCCTAAAACATCAGTGACATGTACCTACTTCTGCTTGTTATTTGTTTTCTAAAAACACAATTATTCACTTCTATAATTGACTTAGGTACACTACAAAATTTGAAATTCCGACTGCACATTAAAATCTTTTAAAGACATTTCACGAGTCTTTAAAAAATCCAGAAACAAAATTAAACAAATAAAAACCTTCATCACGCCAAAATTAGCACCACCTTTCACCCCTCTTCCTCTCAAGGGACCGAGCAGAAATAAGACAAAAAAATTCAACCCTTGCCAATCTAAGGGTGGAATCTTGACAGGCTGTCAAACCTCCCATAACTTATAAATATTCTTGAACAATAGCCGGGGCTCGAACCTGCGTCCCTCTGTCATGTTTTTTTCCCTTAAGACCTGCTACATCTATTATTAAAGGTACATGAATATAAAAGTTTTTTTCTGTTTCTTAAATTATACGTTGTTGATTGATTGTTGAAGTCGATGTGGTTGTTAAAAGAATATTTATTATTTAAGTTGGTAATTATTTCTTCTTTCGTTTACTAATGAATGAGATTTAAGTTATAAAAACTGTGTAATGAAGTTCGGGGAAATAATTATGTGGTTCAGAAAAGTACAAAGCACTACTAATACCAAGAAACAACATTATGGTATTATTTTTTGACTTTCATTTCACCATCTATTTTCAATATTCTAGATAGATAATAGCTAAAATTTGTTAACTTGGCAAAATAAGTACCTATCAAACCGAATTTGCGAATAATCATTTCCAAATCCTGTAAGCTTTTCAAGTCCTCAATAAGCTGTTTATTCTTTTAATATCTCTAAACTAATGTAAAGTAAACTAAAGTAATGTCTTACCTACTTCATATCACATTTTAAACGATGGATGTCTAATTAAGAACTACTGTAACAACTTACATTTGTGTGTATGCCCCACAGGAACATGTGTTCATCTCTAAAAATATCTACTGAAAACATTAACATATAATAAAGCATTAAAAAACTATTCCCAAGCAATCCGATCTTTAAACATGTTGAAATTTCTTGCTTCGTTTCATCTCACGCAAAAAACATACAAACATGCTGAACAAAAACTGATGAATTCACACGTAATAATTGTCTCAACTATCTCTCTATGTATAAATCCTTTTTGATTAATATCCCAACAAAAAATTGAAAACAGACATTAGATTTTGAACCTTAAGTTATAGTGATAGAGGTGCTAATTGATAAGTAGCGTCGCTTAGGCCAATTAATGAAATAGTACATGTATCGTTTGTATGGCGATAAGTAAGTACTAAAGTTTTTCGCGTAAGTTGCGATCAATAACTTTGTATGTTCGAATGAAAATCGACTTTATTTCAAAGTTGTACGGTTGTATTTCGTCTGCAATGAGCAGTGCTTTCATTCGCCTGTTGCCAACCGCGCTGTGCGGGACGAGCACCAGGGATCGTCAACCTTTTTTTAGGCCAACCGGGTCTAGGACTTTCACCTTTTTAGAAATATTCCTGAATATATTTTATATTTTATTTCAAATAAACTCGAGTACGCTACTTATTATAATTTGTTTGTTTCTCGTTTTGTTTCATATGTTTTTACGCTTTGTAAATTAAGAGAGAAAGTTTTTCTTTTATCTTTTTGTAGTCATTTTGGTAAATAGGATAAATGTTGGGAAAATTCCTGTTTTAACGTTGGAACAGACGGTACGAATTCGAAATGTTTTTGTAGTTTCGTATGTTATATTATTTTAATTTTTCTAGTTTAGATAGTCTAATAAGATTGTTATCAGCTGTGTGTTCTTTTTCATTTACATGAATACTGGCATTACAACTTGACATTTGGCTTACTTTTAAATTGTTTCTAATTATATCAAAAATACTCCTAAATGGGTTGTTTACAGGTACATGCCTAACTCTTTTAAAAGAGTTGTTTACTTAACAACATAGCTTCTTATCACAACTCACTTAATACCTATTCAAATATAGATTTTAAACCAAAACAGCTATCTCCAAGATAAGATTAAACCGATAACAACAAACATATAAAAAGATACTGTTTGCAAACAATAATACGACCAAATAAAACGTTTGCTAATACAAAGTATTATTAAACTCCCCGTAACAGTTATTCCCACATTAATAATAGAAAAAATAAAGCAAAAAAAGGTTGGCAACTCGCGATCGCTGCCATAAATGCACTCGCTAGCGCAACGGGGCTATTACTTCACTCAATACTGTACAATATTAACCGACATCGAACACGAAATTTGGAAATAGACTCTATTTTGAAAGACATAAGGACGACGGATGTGTTCTTTTCTTTGTGAAGGTCGCTGTCGCTTTCGTCGTTTCGTCGCCGCGAGGGGACTTAACCACGACTGCGCATGTGTGCGTGCCTGTTCGTGTCGATGAGCTGTTAGTTGCGCTTGTGTGCGTCGGTACACTGCTTCGGTCACGTAGGCTCGTTTAGTCGCTGCTGCTGGCGAGTTTTTAGGACATATTTGTGTGTAATCTGCTTTTCTTTGTTCCATAAATCGATGTTTTGACTGTTTCTTTGTATGTATAAGTCTGATGAATGTGATTGATATACACATGGGCTTATTTACAAGCGATTTAGTCGGTAGTGTTGATAATTTTTCTAAAAAATGATAGTTATGTGTAAAAAATTTAATCATCTAATAATAACACACATAATTTGAGACGCTTTAAGACACTGCACCAAACCAATATTTACCCATAAAAACAATATTACAAAATCGTCACTTTCTACCGTACATGTCCGCATTGCCCCCCAGCAAGTGCACATAGCAACAGTTCGCGTCAGCTGTGGCGGAGTTAGCCGAGCGGCAGCGGAGATAGTCGAGCGAGCACGATTGATTGGCCGATACATCGTGAAAGTACCTACTATTTACTTATTAGTTTGAAACCTTCAAGTTTTATGTCTTTTTTATACATTTTCCATAACTTTGGGTCTAGTTTCTATAGAAATGTGGGCTCTACCATGGATTTATGGCTGTATGTATGGGATTTTCTTTGTGTGAGCGTAGAGCTATGGTTCCTTTGTGTTTTCTATGGCGTGGCGTAACAAAGGGTTATCAATTTGATGGGATATCTATAGAATGGCTTAAAATATACATTTACATAGAAATAGTGGATTATACGAACTAGATTTTATGTCAAAGTGACTTAGTTTAAAATAAATTTCGAGTTATTTTTGGAACAGGTCGTATCTTGTAAAAGAGCTTTGTTCAAACTTTTGAATAAAAATGAGTTTATTTTTGTATACCGAAGTTTATTTCGGTCATTTTCTAATCTAACCGGATTAGGTAGAGTTTATTGTGGGCATAAAACGTTTTATTTTAATTATAAAAGGCTCGATATTTACTTCATCAGATAACTTGGAAAACTAAAACATTTTTTATGGTTAATATTGTATTTAAATATCAAAATTATTTTACAAAAATATTTGGCGATACAAAAATCATACCTTCAGTCTTATATTAAGTAAAATAGTTTATAAAAAGCTAAAGCTATGTGTACACTAGTTATCACAAAGTGCAATGACCTGCCTCTCTGTAGTGTAGACTGTCTGTATAGTTCCTAATTGACTAGGACTATATAACTACGTCATGTGTCGCTTACGACGTTTTAGGCCCGAGATCTTTTACGACTTGTATTCAAATTATAACAAAGAAAGTGTTTTTGATATCTCTGGCCTAATTTTAGTCAAAATTTCAGTTTAGTTTTAATACAATATCTAGATAATATTACGCCTTTTACTCAATGGATTTGGTAGAGACCAAAGAATGCTACTTGGTACTATCTTTACAAACTTCCCTTACCTCATTCACATCCATACATCTAGTCATATGTTTTCATCAAAGGCTACGGTTCGATAAGTTACTCTTTGAAATAGTCAGTAAAAAAGGGCTTAAAAGCAAGCTTAGTTCAGATATTTCAGTTGTAAAAAGGCAAAGGAAAATCTTTTGTATAGGTAATTAATTAGACTGACCGGTTCTACGAACTAATTTTATATTCCGTAAGCTAGGATAAGCTGTAAAATCATTTATTCATGCTTAAACTTTGCATTTACTACCCGGGGCTCTACACTAGCAAGATTTTTGAAAAAATAGTTAAAAAATGTTATTGAAGCATATTACATGTTCGCTAAAAATTAGTTGATTTGCTAACCTATGAAAATGTAAGAAACTGAACATTAGCTTTTACTTATATACATAAAATCACGCCTCTATCCCATAAGGGTAGGCAGAGACCAAAGAACGAAAGTTGATGTAATCCTTACAAGTTTTATTATTCATACATCCTTTATTGTTTCTTTCATTTCCATACATTTCGTCATACAGAACTATCGGTTACGAGGAGAAAACTAGCATATGTATATTAATTCACGTAAATACGTTTATAAAATCACGCCAATTCCTGCGAGGGCAGGCAGAAAGAGAGTTAAAACCACTTTTATGCCCAGTTTCTGAGACATATTTAGCGGTAGTTCATCTATTCAATAGCGTTTAAACTCACATAAAAAAAAACAGTTTAAATAGATAAACTACCGCTAAATGTGCCTCAGAAACCGGGCATACATGAGCACTAGCTGACTCGCGCAACTTCGTTTGCGTCACATAAGAGAGAATGGGTCATAATTTTCCCCGTTTTTGTAACATTTTTTACTGGTACTCAGCTCCTATTGGTCGTAGCGTGATGATTTTTCAAATCGTACCAGTAGTTCCTGAGATTAGCGCGTTAAAACAAACAAACTGTTCAGCTTTATAATATTATTATAGATAATGTGCCTCAGAAACTGTGGGTTAAAGGTACAGTAAGAAATAAATAAAGCAATATATTAAGTACACTGGATGTATTTCTCAATCGTAGTTTATTGCCAACTTGACGTGATACTATTACGTGCTCTCACTAGGGGAGTGAGCAGTGGTACATTTGTATGTAAATTGTATTGTTATCAGCAGTCGGGTGAACTGAGAGGAAGCTTTGTTTTACTGCTTATGTACTGTAGGAATTAAGTACATTGATGGATCTTTGAAAGGGTGAAGAGTTGAGAGTACGTCACTCTCTCTCATTAATATAAAGAAGGAAAGTTAGTTGTTTTCTGTTTAGTTTTGTTAATAATAATCAATAGGCTGTCCCTCTATTACATGGTATTACAGTACAGTAACAATGACATGTTATTGGCGAAACTTGGTAGTATTATACCTTTGCTTACTCCTTGGGGGATGACAGGCGTGATATTACGTGTATAAGTAAGTATGAATAGGCGATCATTAGTCGTGTAGAGCTTAAAGTTTATAAAAATGGATTTCAAGAATAAATATGTATAGCTATATAATTGGTCATTCGAATTTGAGACAGTGCTTTGAAAGTATAAATTTAGCTTCTGTCGAAGTCACATAAAAGAAATATTAGTCAAATGACTTTGAAACCAGACATCATAGCACATATCATTGGCGTACTATGCTTTAAGAAATGCTTAGTTGTATGGATACAAACTTAATACTAAAATATTAAAACCGAAATTTTTAACTCAGAAAGTTATCTACAACTCTTCTGCTCCATCCATCCTTATCTCCCAGTCCGTACAACCTGTGTGTTACATACACATACAAACATACATACATACAAGTGCAACTTCCCTTAGAACCAGTCGAGGTGCGCAAGCGCAGTGTAGTTGCGTCCTGCGCCGCCCGCGCCGCCCGCGCCGGTAGCAACGCCTACAGGTTTTGTAAGCCCGCTACTGTTTATATTTCATACTAGCTGAACCACGCGGCTTCGGTTGCGTAAAATAAGAAGTGTATGCTATGATTGCTATTTTTGTCTCTATATCGACTACTACCTCAATGTAAAATTTTATAAAATTCCTGAAACTGTGTCACGAAGAGCAAGACTTTCGGATTAAGAATATTCTAGTAAAGAGCTTACTTTCTTGGTAGAAAATAACATTTTAAAAATAGTCAACAATTAGTTGTTTACCAAAGATTCGCGATCTTTTCAATTATTTTTCCTTTAGTCTATTAAAGTTCCCCTCTCAAAGTACCTAGATAAGTCCTTTGCGATGACAAATCGATACGCTCTAAAATTACTGTAATATGACACATTTATTATATAAAAGTCTACATACAAGCAAATACTCTTTTATTGCTATTAAAACTAAATAGAATCAATCTATAAAATCTACAAAACTCCGATACTCCAAAAAGCGTTTCAAAACCGACCATCAACTATTTGAAAACCAGTAGCAATCGACTAGTAACTAGTATATTGAACAACATATATTTTACGAGTGCAAGTAAAAAAGCGACTCTATTTAATATGTTTTTTGTACAAACTCTCTAACTCGGAGCCACATCGATACTTAGTTGTGAACCTGTTCAAACCGGCCTCTATAAGGTGCATACACATTGGAGATGTTATGATATAACTGGCGAATGCTCGAATGCTGGACGCTTGTGTTTATTACTATGGCTTTTGCTAAACAAATGTTTGGTTTGGTTACTATTTGTTATGGCTACTAATGCAGCAGCTTCAATTCCCTGTTCAGAGTGTTTGTGAATCTATAGGCTGAATCTTTGCAACCGGAATGTCGTAATGTTCTCGTTAAAGTTACGTGATGTGACTGATTGAAAACTCTCGTAAAATAGATAAACACTTTTTCTCTTCCTCTTAAATTTGGATTTGTGACTTACATTCGATTTAAATAACCATTATAAGAACTATTCTCAAAGTCCACTTTCGTTAAAAGACAAATAAGAACAAACATTTGATCATAAGCAAATGCTCTAACGTGTATGTGAGTTTAAAGCCGGTTCGTAATTCAGAACCGGTAGCTATCAGTGCATCTAAACAACCGGCTAGATAGCCACCACCACCACCACACTACCACCACCACACTACACCACGCCGAGGAGATCTAGGCGATTTGTAAACAAAATGTTTTCAAACTGTACTTACTGATTGTAGAGCTACTAGGTTTTACAGCCTTGGAACACTGTTTGCAAGCTTCTTTGAGATACATGTTTTACTATTTGAGGTGTCTATTTTGTATTTTTTCTTAAGAACTTTAAAGTTATACATACACAATGTATAAGTTTAAAGTGCCCCCTTGTTGATTCAAATCCCTTTTACAGGATCATAATATTGTCTTTAAAAGATATGAATAATGTTCTGGTGATGCCGCGACAATACCTGACAGGTTTTGAAAAACTAGCATTTGATTAAAGTAATATAGACTTGACAAGTGCTAAAGATGATATAGTCTCATTTAGTAGCTTAGGAATTATCGAGATAATATTTATTATGTTCTATATTATGCTCTAATTTAGTAGTTAGGAAACTCCTTTTTCATATAAACATAATATACAAGAATTTTTAGACATCGGATAATTTTTCGTGAAATTGTCCATCATTGTCCAACATTACAATTTCCATATATTAATCTACACATCTAAATGTATATCATAATAAAAATAAAAAACAAACAGAACGCCATTGTTAAAGCTAACCGTAACAAAAAACTTTCTCTGCGTGAAACAATGGCGAAAACCATAGAGCACGCGCTGACGGCCCGCACCATAGACAAATGGAGAAAAAACGCGCCATTACTGTCATGGCCGCCGTGGCTCCTATAATACACCCACACGGATTATTTAACATATTTTATATACTAGCTTGATCCGTGGCTTTGTCTGTATTTACAGTTAATTTATTATATACAAAAAAATATGTAAAATGTTGGTAGTTTTAGAATAACAGAGAGCGGTAGACCCTTATCCTTTCAGTCCGATTCTTACTTAATTTATTTAGGTGTTTACAATCTTAACAAAGCTCGGAATACAGAGAAGTGTCCTATATATAACATCATCATCATCATCATCATCATCTCAGCCGGGAATCGTCCACTGCTGGACAAAGGCCTCCCCCATCGAGCGCCAATAGGACCGGTCCTGGGCCGCCCTCATCCATCGGACTCCGGCAACCCTTACCCTTGTTTATATATAACATAAAATATTATATAAAATATACGGATGTTTCGGTCTATACATATAAAACCCTTTATTCAACATCCAAAAACAATTATAAATCAGACAGTTATCGCTTCACAAACATACATACATAACTCGTGGTATAACTCTCGTGCATCACAAAAACCAGGCGGTTATCTCAACTCGTCCCATAAACCTTGCCGGCGTAATGGTACGGCCCACGTCGTGACCGCCGGTAAATATATATGTACCGTTCTGTGGTAAATAGGTTTTATATAAGAGAGGATGACAGATAATATGGTGATTCATGGTGTTTTGATATAAGATGCAATTATAATGAACTAGCCTAGTAGCCTGGCTATTGCAGTTGTCAATTAAATTGAATAAATATAGTTTAACTAACAATTTAATGATGTAACATATTATTAACAATTATAATATGATTGAATCTAAATTGCCTTATTTATGAAATATAGAAAATAGTTTTGACAGAAAGACTCCGAGTTTTATACTATATCACAAAACTTGCTGAAAATCGTGATTATTGGTGGAGAGAAAACATTTATTGTTTGCAAAATAACGGGAAAAAATGGGTTAGTAATTAAAATTTTACATAAAAGCAACCTTGGCACTCAAAGTAAGGTCTGAAACGCACGAAAAGAATGTCAAACGATAGGATTTGAACTTATGTCCCTCTAAGACAAATACTAAATATTATTATTTAAATTTGTTTTCCCTTACGTTCACTGAACTTACATATAATAAATTATCTACATTTTCACAAAAACGAAAATAATGAAATCTTTCACAAAACCCACAAAAGAACTTTTATTATTTTTCTAACAAAATGATGATCATTAAATGGTAGAACAAGATGTAATAGCTCAATAAAACATGAAAGCGAAATGACTTGATTGTCTCATAATAATAATGACATCCTTTATTATACGTATAGTTGTTAAACTAATAGCATTTGATGTTATGAAACTTTAATATGAAATAATAAAACAATTCAAGAATAAATCAAAAGATATTTCTTTGAATGATAATAAAAAAACTAAAACATTTTTTCAAATTCGTCTGTTATACTCGAAAATATAAGCTAAGCAGAGGTGTATAGAAATTGATTCTATTTTTGTCGTTAATTAATATTAATTTACAGGTCCTCTGTAATAGTGGGTGAGATCTTTACTAAAAACTAGTTTTGTAACTAAATCACAGGTTACTATCAAAACTTCAAATTTGAATGTAAAACTACTATAGTATACTTTTAAAAAAATAACTCCATAACGCTTGAATCCGCTCGGGAATTGAATTCAAGACGTCGCGATACACAACCAAATGCAAAAAAAAAATCAAAATGTATTCATTTAAATTGATGACAAAAATAAAAAATATGCTTATTTCTCTACTACTATAGCACTTGCAAAGAAATTAAAATCATAAAATTATATTTGGACTGCCAAGTTTGGTTTAACAAAACTTTTCCAAACTGCAAAGTAAATTAAAATATAAAAGCCTTTGTTCACAATAGTAATAAGAAATATATTTTACTTTTTTTCAAGTCTTTTATAGCCAACTGCATTTAATTCATACTGCTATATGAATGCGAATTTTTTTCTGAATTTCTTCTCGACTAAACCGTTGAACAGATTTTCTTGAAATTTGGCAAAAATATGTAACGTCGTTGAAGTCTTGGACAGCAATATGAGCAATTTACATACATACATACATACATAAAATCACGAGACCAGAGAATCATCATAAGCATAAGCTTTTTAAAATCAACCCCCTAACCAAATAACACGCAAACAGACCCACGAACCAACTGGTTAGCTTACAAGTGTAGTAAATTAAGTACAAAAGACAAATACAGGGTTCGAATTCCGGTGTCACTTGTATGCTACTCACCTTACCAACCTAATTTCGTTTATCTACAAATCTAGCAAGGCAACTCTGTCCCTTTAAACTGCATATTTTGGCACGCACAAACCACTTCCTCAGACACTTATCATGCTATGCCACAAAGCACGGTGCTAAATTGTACACTTCCTGTTCTTTCAAAAGCATGAAACAGATACTCGAAATTCTGTTATAAAAGGATGAGTTAATATTGCACTTTACAAGTCATTTTGGAGAGGAATTCGTCTTTGTATGGAACTGTTTGTTGTATAGTGAAACGCGATGCACAGAACGAAGTCAATTCTCCTTTATGTAGTGCTTGTAGTGTTTGCTACCTATATGATGTTAAAATAATGTACGTACGTTTTACCATGGTTTTGCTTGCGTAGTTATTTATGGGTTTAAAAGTTAAATATGTGTGTATCCGGGGGTGTAATTTCGACGAAATGGGCTCAGCTGTTTAGCCGTTAAAGTGAGACAGAAGTGTAGAGTTTTTAGTTGGATCGAAAACTGAGATTGTACGAGTGAACTTAATCAAATTTGCATGAACGACAGTGCCCTTGGATACTAAACTTTTTATATTTCATAAAAAGGATTTTAATTGGTAATGCTTATTTATATTTCCAGTTATGTCAGCTGCACTGTATAATCGCAAACAAGACCTTTGATTGATCATAAATCATACCCTTTCATACCAATAAATAACTCAAACGAATGCGAATTATTATTATCTAGTCTCCGTAAAAGCTCCCTATGGTTTCATCATGCCTTTAAAGATGTTCTCCCATTGGAAAACCACCCTTATGTATTTAACATAAGGGCCATGAAGCAATTTTGGTTTGGTTCTACAGGGGTGTTCGTATGATTACGTCATAATTTAGCCCCTTTTTAACCGAAAGGGATAGAGATACAGCCCTCTCGCTCTAAACATCGAAAGGCGAGGTTCTTTGTTCGTTTTTTTTTCTTCGTCAGGTTTTCGATAATGGATTAAATTGCATCATACATTTTGATTTTTTGATATTACGCCATTGTGGCTCGGTATGCAAAGGGTGTGGTTATTATTGTTATAATAGCATATAAGTCATACATTGTAGTATTACATAAGACATATTAATACATAAATCCTTGTAACCTAGTATATAACTATAAAGTCCTCATATTTTAACATCATCTAAATCAAAACATCTTAATGTATCCTGTTTACTATAATTACTAATCACTTTGTTATTGTCTTTTCTCAGGACTCGCTTATCATATTTACTTTAGCCCTAAAACCATTAGCTAATAAGTTAACGTTTCACATATTGTATTAGTATATAAGCTCGTCCTCGATGTACGAACATTCAGTTCATAGTTCATAGTTAAGTTAGTTCATAGTTAAGTTAGTTCATAGTTAAGTTAGTTCATAGTTAGTTCTAAACATAGTTAGTTCTAAATCAATTCCAAATCTTAGTCGTAAATCAGTGTTAATTCATAACTCATATATTATTTCTAAGTGTAATAAATAAAGTTTTATTCTTTTAAAGTGAGTTTGCCATTCGCCTCATAACAAATTTGGCGCAGTCGGTAGGATACTGCAATTGTGAAGACGAAACGCACGTAGGGACAGCATCGCCCAGTCATCGTGTGGTAGCCGACGGCTTTTAACAGTTTTCGCCGAACATGCAGCTCCTGAACATATTGATGTTACTGTGGTAAGTGGCCAAACTCATATGCTCTATTTCCTTGCCTGAAATCCTTAAATCTAACTCCTAGTTCCTAAATCTTATCCAAGTTGTTTTAACCTTTTTATTATTCGTATATTTACCAAATTTTTTTTTACAAAATGTCGATCAAAAGCGAAACTTCAACTTCTCTAGATATAGCGACTCTCCTCAAACTAATTCCCAAATTCGAAACAAATGTACCTGACCAGATCTACGGATTCGTCAGATCCTGCGATTCAGCTTTTAATTTAGCCACAGAGGATCAAAAGCAAATTCTATTAGTGTACGTCCTGAATAACATTACTGGTGTAGGAGCATCAAATATCCATTGCAGACAATATAATAACTGGGCAGCATTGAAATCTTCTCTTATTAGCCAATTTTCAAACGTGAAAACCATATCGCATCTTAATTTAGAACTTCAATCTATGTTTCAAAAACCAAATGAATCTATAACCCAGTATTTTAATAGAGTAGATCTATGCAGGAGTAAAATAGTCGAAAAGTTAAGCACAGAAATCACTGACAGTACTCTTTACGGTAGATTAGCGGTTACCGAAGAAACAGCTTTAAGCGTCTTCGTTAACGGTATAAGCGCAGAGATAGGAGTAATGTTGCGAACCAAAGGCTTTACAACTCTTTCTGAAGCAGGCCGTTTCGCTATACAAGAGGAGAAAATATGTGCAATGAATCGTGCTCGACAGCAAATGTTTCGTTTAACAAACCCAACTCCACCAACAAATCATAATCATATAAATACCAGTAAAACTTGCAATTACTGTAAAAAACCAGGTCATTTAATTTCAGAGTGCCGAAAAAGGCAATTTAACAATTATAAAAATCTACAGTCGAATCAGGTAAACCAACGTACGCTTCCAGCTCCTAAGCCTAAAATTCATAATTTAAACTCCAAAGCGGCCCCGGATCTGGACATGTCCGAGGAAACCGCTTCTCAATATTATGTCCAGACAAAAATGATCCAAAATCAAGTCCCGCTGGAGGATCTCCAGCTATAACAAAACAAATTTCTAGACCAGTCCATCGGGGACACATAAAAAACACGCAAGTTTCGCAAAGTCTATCAGTGTATCGGACACAACTTCGCGACGCTTTTACTCAGACTGATTCTCAAACATCGCCAAGTCTACCAGTGTATCGGACACAACTTCGCGATGCATGTATTCAGGCTGAAATCCAAACAATAATTAAATCTAATCCTATATCATTTAATAACTCTAGCTCTAGTATTAAGCAAAAATCTAATCCTAAATCTTGTACTAAATCTGACACTCAATCTGAAACTAAATCTAATATTAAATCTAATACTAAATCTGATACTAAATCTGACACTAAATCTAATTCTAAATCATATACTAAATCTAATTCTAAATCTCGTCTGAACTCAACAAAATCAAAGATCACGAAATCCATCAGAATATCTTCTTTAAACGTACCTCCTGAAAATCTTCTACACTGCAAATTCCATATTGAAGGCAACCCAGTTACTATGCTAATAGATACCGGCGCAGCCATTTCTGTCCTCAAAAAGGAAAAGATTGGTAACGCACCTCTAGATGTATCGGACATTGTATCTATAGTTGGTATATCTGGAAAAGATTCTTCAATACAAAGCTTTGGCACAGCACAAATTGCTCTAGACAATTTCTCTAAGTATAAATTTCATGTAGCTAATCTTAACATAGAAGTTGACGGAATTCTTGGTAATGATTTTATGACTAAATTTAATGTTAGTATTCATGTTCAATCTAAAACAATGCGTGTACGAGACCGTTCCTATAAATTGTTCAATATAGGTGAAATCACAAAGGGATCCTCAGATACAAACCAGTTAATAGGGTCAAGGGCCGAAACAGTAATCACATGTCTCACTAATGATGTACAGAATGGTCCCGCAATCATAGACAAACAAATAATTAACAAAGACATAACTATTCCAAACGCACTAGTGACAGTCAAAAATAACAAATTTCTAATTACATGCGTAAACACTAGTAACAAAGACAAATTAATAAATATTCCTATAATTAAAGCAACGAGTTTTCAAACTATTGACTTATCTCAGAATATTCATACAATTAACTCAACAAATATTAAATACAACGTCCATGATAAGAGGTTAAAGGTAAAACAATTAATTCGACAAGATCATTTAAATAACGAAGAGAAACAGTCATTAGATAAAATCATCAACAACTTCTCAGATATATATTATATAGAAGATGAGCCTCTTACATTCACAAGTCATACAAAACATACAATTCCAACTACCTCAGATGTTCCTATCAACACTAAAACTTATCGGTTTCCTTACGTACATCAGCAAGAAGTCAAATCTCAGGTTCAAAAAATGCTAGACCAAAACATAATTCAACCTAGCACATCGCCTTGGAGCAGCCCCATTTGGGTAGTACCTAAAAAACTAGACGCTTCAGGAAAACAAAAATGGCGTGTGGTGATAGACTACCGCAAATTAAACGAAATCACAATCGGAGACAGTTATCCCTTACCTAACATAACAGACATTCTAGACAAATTAGGTCATTCAATTTATTTTACTACATTAGATCTTGCTTCTGGTTTTCATCAAGTCGAAATGGACCCTAAAGACATACCTAAAACCGCGTTCAGCACTCCATATGGTCACTATGAGTTTCTTAGGATGCCTTTTGGATTGAAAAATGCACCCGCAACATTCCAAAGAGCCATGGACAATGTTCTCTTAGGTTTACAAGGTGACCGTTGCTTTGTCTATCTTGACGATATTGTGGTATTCGCATCAAGCCTTCAAGAACACGAGCAAAAGTTAACCGAAGTTTTTAATCGCCTTAAGCAGCATGGTTTAAAGGTCCAACCAGATAAATGTGAATTTATGAGAAAAGAAGTAGCATATCTCGGTCATATTATATCGAGTGAAGGTGTTAAACCTAATCCGAGTAAAGTAGAAGCAGTTCAAAATTTCCCAATTCCAAAATCATGTAAAGATATCAAATCATTTCTAGGTCTTGCAGGTTATTACCGCAGATTCATTCCAATCTTTAGTAAACTAACTAAACCTTTAACATGTCTTCTTAAAAAGGACACACCATTCATTTGGGGTGAAAGCCAACAAGAAGCCTTTGATAAATGTAAAGAAATTTTAACCACAACTCCCCTTCTTCAATATCCAGATTTTAACAAAGAATTTATTTTAACTACGGATGCTTCATTATATGCCATCGGTGCTATACTTTCTCAAGGAGAAATAGGCAAAGACCTACCTATTGCATACGCATCAAGAACATTAAACAAAGCCGAATCTAATTACTCAGTGATCGAGCGCGAAGCCTTAGCCATCGTATGGGCAGTCAAACATTTCCGCCCATATCTATACGGTCGTAAATTTAAAGTCGTAACTGACCATATGCCTCTTAAATGGCTATTTAGTATCAAAGATCCCGGTAGTCGTTTAGTCCGTTGGAGACTAAAACTTGAAGAATATGACTACGAGATCATTCATAAATCAGGTAAATTTAATACAAATGCAGATGCATTATCCCGACCTCCTATTTTGAATTCTAACGTAATCGATTTAACTCAAGATAGTCCAAGTCCTTCAGACCACGTAGAACGCAATGACAATAAATTCCCATCCGATGAAGATGACTATATGCAAATTAATTATGAACATTTCCTTTCTTTACAAGATCCTGATATTAATTGCTTTGATCCTTCTATTATAAAAATCTCACCGAATCAATTATTAGATCCTAGACATAAAAACATATTTCTACCCATATCTTGTAATCACGCTGACCATAATAATTTACTAAATCAAGCTTTATCTTTATGCGCACCTGTCAACCTAGATAAACCAAAATCACTCTATAGTGTAGATCACATTATTTCTAGTGAAAAGCAAAATTTTTATTTATGTTATACAAGACCCAACCATTTCGATCCTTGGGACAGTGAAAGTTACTTCAAAGCACTTTTGTCCTGTCTACAACACCATAATATAGATACTCTTTATATTCCCGATCTTAAGTATGATACAACTTGTAAATTATTAAATAATGAGCAACTGCGTATTTCAGCATACCTAGGCCAATATTATAATTGCGAAATTATCATTTGCGAAAACAAAGTAAAATATCCTAAACCAGAAGAAATTCCGAAAATTCTTAAAACATTCCACGATGAACCACTTTCAGGACACCGTGGTATTTCTGAAACAACAAAAAAGATTCGCGAAGAATATTATTGGAAAGGAATGACCAATGATATCAAAAATTATATCGACTCTTGTCTCACCTGTCAACGGAATAAAATTCAGAGAAAGAATTTTCAAGCTCCCATGGTTATTACCTCCCAATCCACTGAACCATTTGAACGTGTCTCAATTGATCTTGTTTCATACTCAGAAATAAGTGATAACAGTAACAAGTATATTTTAACTTTGCAAGATGATTTAACGCGTTTTGTACAAGCTTATGCTATCCCAGACAAAGAAGCCGTAACAGTAGCCAAGCAACTACTACATTATTGTCAACATTTCGGGGTTCCCAAACGTTTTCATTCCGATCAAGGCACCGAATTCATGAATAAAGTTATGAAACAATTAGTAAAATTTCTAGGATGCAATCAAACATTCAATACTGCATACCATCCACAAACAAACGGTGCTCTAGAAAGGTTCCATGCAACATTACGCGACCATATTCGTATGTATTATAATCGTCATTTAAAAAACTGGGATCACATAATTCCATTTGCAATCATGTGCCACAATACTTCCACTAATGCTTCTACGGGTTACACTCCCCATGAACTCCTTTTCGGATTTAAACCTCGTCCATTTTATTCGTTAAAACCAATTCCAGAATATAACGCATGTGACTATTTAAAGGACTTAAACGAACGTCTTCGAGTGTCTCGTGATACAGCTCTGATTAACTTAGAAAGAATGAAAGAAAAAGCTAAAGAACGCTATGATAGTCAAATTAAAAACCCAATAGAATATAAAGTAGGTTCAAAGGTATTGTTACGAGTTCCTAATCCTAATAGTTTAGATGCAAAATGGGATGGCCCATACGAAGTGTTACGTGTAGGCTTTAATGAAAATTATTTGATTCGAAAGGCAGGTAAAAATCAATTAGTGCATGCAAACCGTTTGCGACCTTATTTAGATAATAATATGTAGTAGAGATAATTAATGTTAGATATATATTAAGTAAAATTTATTTATAATTTCCAGGGTCTGTCATTTTACAACAGCCCAGAATGACATATCTTTACTCCAATCCCTTTATAGTCCTAGTTATATACTCAATTTTATAATCTGTTCCCTTATTAAACTCGTAGTTGTAATATTATTATACAAAATTTATAAATTTATTAAAATACGAATTCAAAATTATCGTAAAACTAATAGAGTAAATGTTGTTTCTATTGCAGGGCAACCAACGGAATCGTTGCCAATATAAATTTCTCCCAACCTCTTACTTCCAACGCTGGAATATTTTATAACGAAGAAGGCCAAATATTAATTAGCGAAGAATCATGGAAATTAATCATATATCGTGATCTGAAGCCCCTATTCATTTCCTATGAGTCCTTACAACGACTTTCGAATAATTTTAATTCTATGTCATTTAAACATTTGAATTTCCCTACTGTTCTTTCAACTAAATCTTATCTTAATGTTAGCTTAAATAAAATCGAAAATAGACTCTCAGAACTAAGTATGTATCTAGGTAAGAATTCACGCCAAAAGAGAGAACTGTTAGATGGTTTGAGTTCTGTTTTAAAATGGCTCATTGGTACTCCTGATGCCAAAGATGCCAAACATTACAACGAATACATAGATCTTCTCGAGAAACAAAATCTAGAAATGTCTGAACTAATGCAAAAACAAATTCAAATTACTAGCTCAACTATAAAAAACTTTAATGAAACCATATTTAAAATATCATTCGATGAACAAATTATCAACGAAAATATACGTCGCTTAAATGACTACTTCAACAAAACCGAAAATTTAGTGTTTAATTTAAAGATAACTGAAGATATTACATCTATTACTATACAAATTCTTGAATTGGCTACAAATCTCGAAAACGATATCAATGACTGCCTTACAAGTATCCTCTTTGCTAAATCAAACATTATCCATCCGTCTATTATATCCTTGAAAAAATTATATAATGAATTACTACTATCTAATAAATTAAGAACGAATAAAAGATTAGTTACTTCCGTCTCTATAGAAAACATCCATACACTTCTAGATTCTTCATATCTATCAGCCTACGTCTTCTCTGATCGACTTGTTTATATTTTAGAATTCCCATTAGTTCAGAATGATCCTTTAACTTTATATCATATATATTCAATTCCTATCCAACATCCTAATTCCTCTTTCCACTCAACTATTATCCCTGAGCATACTTACCTGGCCACTAACCCTAGTGGACAAAGATATGTCTCAACGAGTTTGCTGAACAACTGCAAAGTCTACGCTTCACGAAAAAGCATCTGTAAAGACCTCGTGATCTACGATTCTTCAGCACGACCAATCTGCGAGATGGATATCCTCCTCAGTAAATCGACAACAATCCCTACGACTTGTACAACCACAACATTTCCTGCCGAAATTCAAACGTTTCAACCTCTTGGCAACAATAAGTGGCTCTACATTTTAACAAAGGATACTCACTGTGTATTACAATGTCTGAATGAAATTTCCAACCACAAACTTCAAGGATCCGGAATCATAAATCTACCTGAGGGCTGTAAACTCCACACCGGATACAGCACTCTGTCAGCATATCAGTCATCAGAAGACAATGTCACATATCCAGTCATCGTGCCCGACATCAGAACTGAAGATTGCTTTGAAATACCCGAAGACATCAAGACTCCAACTCTACTTCCTATAGCCATCAATGATGTACCATTAGATGCATTAAAAACTATTAAGAATCATCTAGACACTTACTCTCAAGAACTACATAACTTACGGTCTAAATCAGCATCTCAAAGGTTCTTAGAGAATAACCGAACTAGTTTTTCATGGTTCTATTTTATATTGGGTATATTCATGTTAACATTTCTCCTGTTGAAACTATTCAGTCGATGGTATAGATTTACCCAATGTACAAACGAAAGAGGATGTATACAAATCTTTAATAACTGCTTTGACAACTCCTCCAGAAGACGATCCAGTCAAATTAGTATCCCAATGAGGACCATCACTCATAATACTTCATGTATCTCAGAAGACGAAGACGAAGAAAATAATGCTACAAGAATACTGCCACCATCTTCTCAAAGTTTAGGCGCCAACGCCCAATCTTTGTTCTAAGGGGGGAGGTGTTATAATAGCATATAAGTCATACATTGTAGTATTACATAAGACATATTAATACATAAATCCTTGTAACCTAGTATATAACTATAAAGTCCTCATATTTTAACATCATCTAAATCAAAACATCTTAATGTATCCTGTTTACTATAATTACTAATCACTTTGTTATTGTCTTTTCTCAGGACTCGCTTATCATATAAAAGTAATTTAGCCCTAAAACCATTAGCTAATAAGTTAACGTTTCACATATTGTATTAGTATATAAGCTCGTCCTCGATGTACGAACATTCAGTTCATAGTTCATAGTTAAGTTAGTTCATAGTTAAGTTAGTTCATAGTTAGTTCTAAACATAGTTAGTTCTAAATCAATTCCAAATCTTAGTCGTAAATCAGTGTTAATTCATAACTCATATATTATTTCTAAGTGTAATAAATAAAGTTTTATTCTTTTAAAGTGAGTTTGCCATTCGCCTCATAACATTATTAGGAACTGCGACGACATGTATGGGTATTGTATGGGTAGCGGAACGTGAGCGAACAAAGGAAATGTTACTAGTAGCCACGTTTGAAAGAGAAAGTTCTTTTGTACAGTACCTTTAATTGGACGCAAATGATTGACGTTGAGTGGACTTTTAGAATAATACTGAAATTCTTTACAGTTAATTTATTATTGAATCGGTTATAATTGTTTAGTACTTTGAATATAAGAACAAAGAAATAATCGAAGCGGGGACATTCTCTTCGATTTCTAGAATTCAGGAACCAATTTTTAGAACTGTGCCTGTAATTCAAACCGTAGATTAGTAACTTTAGCCTTAATTCATTTTCTTCGAAGGCAACAGGCATTTTTGACCGGCTATAGTAAGCTTAAAAATAAAAGTCACTTTTGTCCTCTAAATTTTGTACTAACGCTTTGCAAAATTGCTAACTCTACCGTCTAAGATAATTAACGTTGAGTAACTTTAGCATTTAACATGCTGCTGCCCGCGACTCCGCCCGCTTATCACACATATTTTTATGTGTTGATCAAGATTAAAAACCACTTTTATACCATCAATTATATTTTCGCTTGAAAGACGATAACCAGCATACGCTGTGTACTGATGCTCACAAACTCACGCATTTATAACATTAGTTTCATGAATATGTCCTAACTGAAACTTAGAACTTAAGTATTCATCTCCCACGTAGTACAAGTCGATCGAAGCTGCGCACGCGCACAGCTGTGGACCACTCCACTACACCACTGGGGTATATTTATCACAGCTCACGTTTCTCCATACGTCGCTCTTCTAATAATACGGCCCCCCATCGAGGTCTTACTACACTATAACCACTGTAGTTTATTGCAATTATATGCAGCTCGATAGTTAGACATGTGGATATTTTGTTACTCCATGTTTGGTGTTATAAAACTCTTGAAATAGCCTTTATATCAAGGAAGACTTGACTGTATTAAATAAAAAACCTTTAATGTACATTTGATAGCTATCTGAAATTGAAGTTCTTTGTATTCGATATAATACGTAGGTATTTGAATTACCTTCCATAAAAAAAGTAAAATAAAAAAAAATGAAAAAAAAGTAAAATCAAGAAAATTGGTACAACGATGCCATAGTTTGCAACAAATTGATGTTACAAATAATAAGGTACAGGAACTGTATCTTCCAAAGACTTTTCTATTGGTAATGACTTTCAAAACACTCTCGTTCCATTTACATTTTGAAGATTTATTCCTTCAGAGATAAGCAAAGACTACACTCCCCAATACTCTACAATACGTAAACTCATATCTCAAGTAACAAACTCCCGAAAATTTTCCACAATTTGAAGACTCATTTCTCTGATAAATAGTGTGGCAACACCAACCCTCCCGACACTACTCCGAGGTGGTCTTTTGGAAAATCAAAGCGATTTCCGACCACTGGAACTGAACTGATAGAGAATCTGTTCAAGCGAATGAGCTTACTATCCTTTTAGTAACACGTTTTTAGTAAAAAATCCTTTTTTATGTGGTTATGAATTTTCACATGGATTATAGAGTTTTTAAAGGTTTTTTGAATGACTTACGCTATTTTAAAGCTTTCTGTATGAAACTCTTGATGCGATTTTGTTTTTTTTTTATTGTAATTGATTTTTGTTGTACCGATTTTTCATGCCTTACTTGCTGATTACTTTTTGATAATAATTGTGAGTGTTCTTAACCCAAGTCCATTACTTGAGGTTTTGATTAAAAACATGTTACATTCAATTTTGTATTTTTCATTCATAAATTATTAACTTTGAATTGTTCCTATTACTTTAATCCACATTATTTATTGCTAAAAACTTTTATTAACTGCCAAGTAATTAAAAAAACACTTACGATAGTGAACCGGGACTCTCTAACTAAAATCACATTAATATTCCAAAACAAAATTACTCAAACAAACAATGTTTTGTTTTTCATTATAAGAAATTCCATTCATACAAAAACTGTCTGTAACTTCATAACTATTGTGTTTGTCGTGTTTCCCAATCACCTGACTCTTAACCTCACAAGCACGCAGTAGCCGTCAATCTGTACAATACATCTTACTGAGTATCAAATAACAACATATTATTATAATATGTTAAAAATATATTAAGATGGAAACACATTTGAGCTTTTTGAAAACTCTATAAGTAAGCTACCACATACGTAAGACCGACTTACCTACATTTGTAAGTGGTCACAATGATATTGGAACTGAAAACTTGTAATGTACATAGTTTAGATTAATATTTGACAACAAATCACTTGAACTCAAGTTGATATTTAGAAAAAAGGTACACTAACTTGTATTTTTCAAGTAGATGCACAACGCTGTGCTTTGATCGAATGACTTCATAAGTTATCTTGTACGTTAGAGGAAGTAAAAAGTAAATAAAAGTCTAAAATTATTACTTAAACTTTAGTATTCGACTATAAATGGACACAAGTTAGAACAAACAAAGGTTTAAATATCACCTCCATTTCACATATGACCTCGAATGTTCGGCAACTCATATTCGATTACGAATAAAAGCTCAAATGTATCTTCGTCTCAAAAGAAAACACGCGTGGCGCCAGGTAAACACATAAAGCCTCCAGTCTGGCCGCGGTACCGTAATAATGCATGTTAATTTATACACTACACAGTATATAATATATATGTATATACACACTCACCTATATCAACGACACTTTGAATATTTATCTACAATCCAATATGTATGGTTTTAGATGAAAATCTTAACTTATGTACGTGCTGGGTAAAGAAAGCGGGTTTGTGTGTTGAAATAATGCTTTCTTTCCTTCTTTTTGTTGCTTGTTCTTTATCAAAGTGCATAAGCAGTATTAGAACCATTATAGGTGACTACCTATAATCGTTCTAATACTGCTTATGTGACAAAGAAGGTCTGTGATCTATAGTCATAGATCACAGACCTTCTTTGTCAATCATACCTGGTCTAGTTGTTCTACGGAGTCTATGGACGAATCAATTTTACCAATTCTTTACAAGCAAAGTCATATTTTGGAGAAAAAAAAATTGTTACGGAGATTTTAGCTTTAAGTACAAAGTACTATTCTACGTTTATCATTTGTAAAGCCCGAAAACGTTAGTTCTGCGACTCTAACAATACCTTTGGACACAACGGTATTGGAATGCCAAAGTTCCTATTATTCAACCTACTGACGTCACAAACCCAACAGCTGATCGCCAAAACTCAAGTGCATTCGAACATCCCCGAGCTAAAGTCAGTAGCGTCAGAAAAAACTTCCGTGACGACCTCAAAAGTCTCAAGTTACATATGTTATCTACCCAAAATAGAAACGAGTAAACACTTAACCCATTTTTTGCTTCGTCGGATAAACATAAATCTACTTTTTTTATTTCTACGGACCTCTGAAAGTATACCTGCACATCGGTTTGTGCATTCACTCTACAGGCAACCAAAAACCAACCTTACAGCCTAAAACATTAGAAAGCATTTCATTTGATGTTACGCTTCATGAAATTGACATTGAAATCGATGCATTGAAATCTAACTACAACGCAAACCAAACCTTAGAACATTCAAAATAGAATTCATATTCAAACGATCTAAAACAGACACTGCAATTCAAAGGATAATACTCCCTAACTCTAAAACAATAAAGACGATATTTCTGTATACAGTGTAGTTGAAACTAGGGCTGGTTTACAAGGGCGAGGGGCTCCGGTTGCTATGCAAACGCTGATGTTCTCCGCTTGGACCCCTCAGTGTGACCCACTCGTGGAGCCGCCGATTAAAAGATAATAGAAAGTGATCGTACGAGCCCAATTGTTCCGGACATTATTCCGACTCGACTATTAATAGATTTGATCATAATTTAGTTAAAAACTTTCTTTTTAAATGTTAATTGGTGTTATATAAAGAACTGTTATTTGGATAACCTTTTGGTTTGGTGTGAATTGTTTATTTTTGGATACGAATCTATTTATAGCTTTAAATGTTTGTAGCACTAATTAAAGCCCAGTTACAATTATTATCTTTGACGCGCTGCTTCACCATTAACCATTAATTACTCATCTTTAGTATATGATCACATAGATCATGCATGCATTGATTTCGCTTCGACAAACCTCAATCAGCTTGGGACTCCACAGAAACTGAATCAAAACTTTGTCTTTCAATTGTTCTTATGAACTAAAGAAACATAGAAAAACGTAAAGATATGTGTTGCAACAGAATAAACAGATGGCTATTTCGCAAACGGCGCCAGTTACAAAAAATAGTAGAACCGTCGTTGATCATTGACATGTGTTGCGAAGAAATGTTAAGTATGTATAACTCTAGGGGATTGGTGCACTACAGACCCCTAGGATAGGAGAGAAGAAAGACCATCCATGAATACCCTATTTAAAATACTAAACGATACGGTTCTTAATAAGGTGGAGGTGCCCAAAGAAAAATTTTGACATGTAAGAAAACAATTATGTTAAAGGTGCATAAAAAAGTAAAACAAAAGAAAACTTATGGCGAAAATCTATTGCTAAAGTCTTCTTAGTCGTTTGGTGTTTGTATTTCAGGATTAGCTTTTGCCTGCGACTTTGCCTACGTGGATACTTTAGACCCTGGTTCTTATAATTTGACTGTTTTAATAAAGTTGCCAACCACGTTAAAATTCGTCTCTCAAAATAAGATACCTATGTCAATTTTAGTCTGAAAATATTATGTATTATATTCGTAAGCTTGTACTAGCTAGTAAGTTTTACAAAGAAATACCGTCGTGTCGCTAGGTAATTTATCACTGTTTTAAAAGAGCAATTCTTTATTTACTTAAGTTTTAAACTAGGTAATAATAGTTTCGTGTTGACCTTTGATGTCGAGATATGATCTCAGACCATTCAACAGTACAAGATGCAACTAGTTTAAGGCCACTTGTGTAGTTTCAAATAAATTGCTTTACGTTTAATACATTTTTAAAGTATAAAATAGATGCCCCGAGGAAGCACCCAATTGTCTGCCGTTATAAAATATATGAATAATGACCGGAGAAAACACATTATTATTTGGTTATAGAATAATCTTTAGTAAGGTTAGTGCTCTTATAAACTAGTCTAGTCAGAAGGAACAGCGTTAACGACTATGATTACATCGATGCAATTTCTGGAGTGGGTTTACCTAATACCTTACCAGCGTGTATCTCAGAGACCGTGTAGTGCTGATGGTCTCTTGCCTTTTGTCTCATCTATAGTGTCGGTCAACTGTCTAAACGGTTTACGACAATAATGGAATAGAAGGTGTATTGATTAAAATAGAGGTGTATACACACATAGGTACAAACTCTAGCATAGTCACCTAGTATCATTAGAATTATCTAATTAATACTACGTTTAGTCGCCGCAAATATAGCTCACTTTAATCTAAACTTCTACAACCGCTTACAGATTCAACTCTCAAGTTAGTGGTTCATAACGGACTCCACCAGCTCGGAGGCTGGATGACGAGCTCAAACGGGATGACGGCTGAGCGCGGCGGCGGCTGTTCATTAAAAACTGACACAACAGACACGATCCTATTATGTACGTTTAGTCGATCACGCCATACCATCTATTATTCTATAAACATCAATAAGCTGCTTTTCTGCTTCATATCTCGTACATCAACTAATTATTTATTACCTTCGTTTCCGTGTGGTTCGAAATCTTCTGAAAACTGTCTTTACTGTGCATTTCGGTGCCGATTGATTGACTAGATCTTAGGTCTAGGATAGTACTTCAGGTAAAGTAACAAAGATATGGGCTGGAAATCATCTTATTTTCTTTAATGGTCAGTTCAGGGTTAATTACGATAATGAGTGACGATTTGACGTGAGAACAATCTAAAAGACTTAAGTTTATAAACGCAACTTAGAATACTCGTATCATATTTTTTTCACAATTACCTTTTTCGTATTTTTAATATCTATCTAACCTGACAGTGCCGAAAGTCTAGAATAATGCCAATGGTGCCAATCTGTTAGTTATAATATTACAGTGAAAAAAACTAACATATAGTGTAAATCATGCCGGATCTGAATCTACATAAAGTTGACCTACATATCTATATATAACACATTACATAAGCCATATATCAGATATGAGTATCGCCGATAACTTCAATCTAATCTTACGCCGATAAAGTGCTAATTGGGTGAAATTTTCCATCCGACGCAGTATTTACGAAACTTAGGACCGCTGCAAACACACTACTTTATACATTATAGAGACTGTATCGATCTTTGGACAGATTGGTATTAGAACGTTAAGTAACCAAATTCTTATTAATTCACCTTTTGACGACAAAAAATTAGAACAGCTGATCGCCAGAAGTAGAGTGTTTTTTTTCATTTCCAAGCTTAACTCAAAATTAAAGTAGGTTTAAGTGTTTGACGACAACCTGCGTTACTACCAAATGTGTGTGCGGAGTGTAGCGACTAGTCGCTTTACCGAACCAACAGAAAACGACTAAACCACCGCGTTCGGCATTTTTAAGTGTGAGGGGTGAAATGTCTGGCTAATGCTGCTAGCTGCTACAAAGCAGGTAAATCTCCAGTCGCAGTGCTAAAAGTAGCGTGTCTGCAGCTACCCTTATTATATCAAGTGCTGATAGTGAAGGTCGTAGGCATCTTAGACATAATTCTCTGCAGCACACTCAGACGGTGTGACGACTTGGACTTCAAGAGACTTTCAACAAGCCTTATTATAGAATATTTATAAGTGGTTACATCAAATCTTTCTAGGCTTTCAAAACTACACAGATCTACGGGTTAAGCAACCGGCACAGTCATTCCATTAGTGGGTGACCGCTTATTTCTTCTTGAGCCCCGCGTATACGTGCTTTGGAGGTCAAGTTTTAAGTCGGTCCCGGTTGGTGTGAATTAAGCTAAGTGACACCAGGTTGACCACCAGTTTGATGAAAATATCATAGATAAAGATATACGCATAGATTTCAATCCTCATCACTTCTAATCCGAAAGTTCTTACAAAAGCTTCAGACCTAATTTTTTAACAAAAATACCCATCAAAAAAGCTAAAACTCACAACAAAACTACCTAATCTATACAAAATAAAAATAATTCTAAAATTAGCTAAAACGCGACTCAATAAGTTAAACAGTTCGTTAGTATTAAGCAGTATATTTGTGTACACCATATATCTTCATAAGAGCGTCCTAAAATAACCTCCGCGATATAGGCGGGTAGGCGAGCTCATTAAAAATAATCCTGCCTATCCCCTCGTTACTTTAGCGGACACATTAGCTGAGGGACGTTGTGTAATCACTCGACGCAGTTGTAAACTGTCTGTGTGTTTTCAACTCGAAAATTGCTGGACTTAAAACTAGTAAATTGAATAATCTAGTTGGGCAGTAATCAATAAATATTTTTAATGAAACCTACATTATTTGTTAGGTTCTTATTGTAGAATAAAATAAAGTTTCTGATGCCTACCTTTATGATTTTTATGAAAATTTGCAGAGCAATAGTCCTTATTTCGTGGCAATACTTAACGACTATCAAAATCGTAATATTTTGACCAAACTGAATTAATGATTGCATCTTATTTCGATTCACGGGACGAACATCGGATTGGTACAAATCACCCGAGTGTAGTAGAGTGTGAAAGCTATATAGTTACGTCATATTATTTATTTTAGAATATTATCAAAATAAAATAATGACTCAAGACACATAATATAGATTTTTTGTTCTAAATAACAGATTTATAATCCGAAATTCCTTAAAAGCCTGAAGCAAACAGTAGGTGTAACCAATTTGGTTATAAATTACACTTTATTTTGACAAAACCCGGGGTGTAAACCAAGTGCACAGGGGTTCGAACCCCGGCCACCCCGGTCCATTGTGGACTGTTTTAATCTGTTTTTATGCAAATGTTATTGGTCCTAGTCGCAAAGCTGAAGGAAGGTAAACAATGGCTGAATAACTTGACGTTAGTTTGCTACTGAGGGACTGATTTAATGCTAAGCTTTGTATGTACAAACAAACAAGGAATTTGGGAACTCGCTGTAAAGATTGAGATATGTATATCAGTGTTGTCCTTCGAAATAACCGAATAAGTTTACGGTGTTTTGAAAGCAAGGCAAAATGTTTCGAGCGAGATCCAAACATGAAAAACGTCACTAACATTTTTTGAACTATGTAAAATATACGTTCTCTCGGTGATAATATAAAGAGTTCACGAGTTCACCCCTTATTGAAAACATTACATGGCCGTTTAGTCATATTTAGACAATCCATGCATCCTTCCATTAACTCCGAAAGGCACCTTATAATTAATCCTATTTTTTGTTAGCTTATTACCAAGCGATGATACAGGCTAATTGGAGGTTGGAAGAGTTAAGATACTACGTTAACCACTACCAAAGAAAGGAGTCGACACAATCCCTAAGCCATCACATACATCTTAAACCAAAATCCCCGTCATATACATCAAACCTATCTACCACCAAAACCCGACAATATCGTTCCTTTTACCGCAAAAATATTCACATTTAAAACTCCCCTAAACATTCACTTACCCCAAAAATATCGCGTTACAAGATTTCCTTCTTTTCCTTCACGATTTAGGGGTCCCTCGGACCTTAGGGGTCAGTTGTGGCTTTTGTTAGGGGAAGCGATAAATAAACATGGTCAATGGGTACTGTACCTGCGTTAGACGTGTTCAGATAGGTTCTTTGTGCTTTGCGATATGGGATCCTATTGATTATCGGTCTTTTAAGCCTCAGGTTGGGTTAGAAGGTCTTTTGTGTAAGGTACACGGTGTTTGGTTTATAAGAGGGTCAATATTTTGGGAAATTTCGTCATTAATTAGGGTCTGTGTATAATGAACAGATTTTCTTTTATTCCGTGTTACGAGTTGTTTAAGTAGAGGGGTGATATCCTATTAATGAGGTAGTATCGAGTATCAAGAAATTCGATATGATAAAGTGATGAACGCCGCAAGTGTTTTTTTAGAAAATATTTTTAAGAAACTATTTCAAACGAAGAATGAAAAGCCTTACTACAGACTTTAGAAAATCTATTTGCTCATGAACGGTTAAGTTATAATTTATAGTATTACAGTAGTATGATACTTAATTTAAATATCCAGTTTTTTTATTGGATAGCCTAAGAGCAATTATGCAACACCAACATATATTATCATTGCAGCGGGTGCTAAATGCTCATTTCCTAAGCAGTATTTTACTGGCCATACTTAATTTCACAGCGCCCCTTAACAAAAGGTATTCAAATTATCAAGATAACAATTCCCTATAAACATGCACATACCTTTCTGCTACCCCATTTGCACCTGGTATGATACAGATACACATCAGTGGATGATATAACCCGTTGCCATGGCAACGTATTCAATCAGTGCTCCACCGGCTGCCAATTAGCTCGTTCAAAAGAGTGACCCCCAACAATTGGGCCGGCAAATGCACTAATTCGACCCCCGGGGGGCACGCGGTGGAACGAAGTCACATTAGCATGAATTACTGTGCTTTGTGTATAAGTTGCTGGGGTCAATGTACAGGTGAATACACAGTAAGTTAAGTTTCAAATTATGTGAATTTGCATCGTCTCTGGCATTCGTGGTGATTTTTTTATTGAAAGAAATATTTTGCTAAAGGTACTTAGGTTAGGTTTTAAAGCCTATGCTAAAATCTAAATTGGTATATTGGCCGTTGAAGTAAGATGAGATAGAAAAGATGTGTTTAACGTAGTGAAAAATTCAAATGATCACTTTGAAGACAAGTTATTGTAGGTATTCACCCTGGACTATTCAACAAAAAAAAATGCAACTAAGTTAAGCATTGCTTTTTACAGAATTTTGAAGAAATTGATACATTATTACTAGTTTGTTGATCGAAAAGTTATGTAATGAGTATAACAGACTTGTCCTACTATATTATCGTGTATAGTGGTGAGGCTACTCGAAATAAATGCCTTAATTCAAGTGCGTGGGTCCGGCATTATTGTGTTTTAATAACAAAAGGGTTTCAGTGTCCAATCTACGTAATGATCTAGAATTTATATCGTTTTTGTACTCGGATGGCTCGCCAAACGACTGCACTCGAACATAAATTAATTTATCGCGTTTGAAACAGTTTGTTTAATGTTATTTCTGTGTTGTTTTTGTGTTATGTTATTGGACACTTTAAAAATTTGCAAATGTTATGTAATTTGAAAAGACAATAAATTGTGTGTTATAGATATTATCTATCATAGAAAATGGTATAATTAAGGTCTATGCTTGCATGTATTTCAGCCTTAAATATCACCTTGCAAAACAAATTATCCATCTTGACCAAATAATCTACATAGTTCTACATAGTCTTTAGAACTAAACCAATCATGAAACTATGCTTACTCAGCAACTGATTAAGTTTATGTCCTAGCTCCAGTACAAACCCTATTAGGTATCATTCTATAACCCAATTTCTGAGGCACATTTAGCTGTAGTTTATCTCTTCAATAGCGTTTTTTTATGAATTTAAACGCTATTGAATGGATAAACTACCACTAAATGTGCCTCAGAAACCGGGGGTAAGTAAGTTAACATAATGGTTGAAGCAATATACACTAGAAACACGAACAGAATAACAATCTATGGAACAGTCTGCCACAAACCATCAGCCAATTCCTTTGTCTCACCTCGTACATTAAGTGATCAGGCGACAGTACGTCGCCCACACTTCACTATACATTACCGCTATTGTTCTCCAGCGAGTTATAGACACACTAAATTAACAGACAATGGAAGCGCAAAGAGCTTTCAAAGATGCCAATGTACTGTTATTTCGTCTAGCCATTATTGTTAGCTTTTTATAAAGACAGCTCACTGTAAGTTAATACTGTTTGCCTTTTATTTTTGTTGTTATTTATAGAAATAGAAATAATGACGACATTTTTATTGCTTTATATAGTAGAAATATCAGTTAGGATAATAATCATCTGTGGTTTGAATGCCTACTAAGACAGTCTTGCGAGATTTCGAGTTCGCTACACGGTAGCTGAAAGTTTAAGCTTGTGCTTTTGGTTTCACAAATTATGTTGTTATAATTTGATAATAGTCTAGGTATTCTTTTATTTAGGACCAACAACAGTAGACCAGTCGTATTACTTTAAAAAATCTTTTGAACAAATTTTACAAAAATCAATACTTAACTCATCCTAGGAACAAGCGCAATATTAAATGCCATCAAAAACATTCTGTAAAAACCTCAAGTCTCGCCGTAAAAAGTTGTGAGATCTATATAATACCAAGTCGTTTAATCTATTTAGTCTCTACTTAAAGGACCTTTTGTCTTAAGTTATTACGTATGTTATTATCATGCCAATTTAAAAAAATACCTCTAAAACAAATAGACCGACCTGGCCATCGCATGATTTGATTATTAGTATGTATCACACTACACAGCACGACGAGAAGTTAATGCTCCTGAAATGTTAATGGCGAATTTGTGTTTTCTTGCGATGACCAAGTCGATCTATTTGTTTTAAAACTATTTTTTTTTTAATTGGCATGATAATACCATACGTAATAACTTAAGACAGAAGGTCCTTTAAGTAGAGACTAAATAGATTAAACGACTTGGTATTATATAGATCTCACAACTTTTTACGGCGAGACTTGAGGTTTTTACAGAATGTTTTTGATGGCATCTCACTTCTTTTTGTAGAGCGAATAGAGCAAACATAAGTCCATTTTGTATGGAAAGCCGTATTTTTTTCATAATTCAACATATTTTCCTATGGGAATGTTGTTCAGTTTCATGGGCTAAACACCCTTACCCACCCTATACCCCCTCCCGTTATGTCTCATATAGTAGATACATATTTACACCTATTTATTTTATTTTCTACAGAAATAATAATTTAATTCATTAACTGCAAATGTAACCTTGTAATCTTATACATTTATATAGGATTACAAAGTTATTGTTGCAGTTAGTGTATTTAGAAAACTTGACCGAAATTAGAAAATATTGAATTTTTCCCATGATTCAGACACTAAACCCTATTTGTATTCTAAATTTTAAGCTTCTAAGTCTGCTAGAAGTACCTTAGACTTTTGATGATCGGTGAGTCAGTGAGTCAGTGAATCAGTGAGTGACAAAATTCAAAATTTTAACGAGTTGTCATTCTTAAACTACTGGTTCAAATTGACTGAAATTTTAAATATACCGTGTTTATACAATGACTGATTAGTTGCTGAAAATCCAGGCTTCTTGTTTTATCCACTACGAAATTATAGGGGTGTCAAAAATAGCCCGAATTGCTTCGAGAAAAGGATGTTACGGCCGTGCCGCTTTTTTTTTGCTCGACTTGCGGGGGCACTTCCGTGCCCCCAGATTTAATCTACAATTTCATTCTCAATAAAAAGTTTTATACACTTATAAACTTAGTCAATAGGGTGCACAAACAACTGTCGTCCTGCACCTACCTCCATACTGTGCAGTGTACAATCACAGTGGACGACAACAAACATGGTACCCTACACGAATTAATTATGTTTTAACTACGTATACGTTTTTAATTTCGCCATATCCCATAGCACCGACATTACTGGACTCCGGCAGGTTTGTTTTCATCTAGGGTTGATGCACAGAGGATATTTGTAAATAGGGACCCACATATCTGGGCATTTAGGTATTTTTTTTGTGGTTTGCCCCTTGTTTAAAAATTGTTTATGTAATTTAACCAGTCACAATCGATCGGGGATAGACTTTTTAATGTTTTTCATTTGATTCATTATGATTAAGGATTCTCATTACGCTCAGGAAAATGCGAAGGAAAGTAGATATAATAAATATCTCATAAAATCAAAATCGATGTAAAACACGAAACAATGACGTCTTTGGGTGTTCTTTCAATGGCAAGTGGAAACAAAAATACTTGGTAAATTATTATCAAACCTACATTTATAACCTACGCAAAATATTGTTAACTTTTCTATCATCGTGCCAGCCCTAATCCACAACCATATTTTAATGTCCATAAATTGTAGTAATTGGAGAGCGAGTGGGCCACTGACGCCTCGTTTCATTTTACTGTTGTGTGTCCGCGCCACTGTGCCCATACCGCTGTGCCCAGTCTACAGGCCCGGTCCACTGTGCCCTTCGCGGACACCCCGCCCAAATTGACACGTTTAATATCAGATAACATGAATTATTTCAAATGCGATAAAACTCATTGTTTCCCTTAATCTATTTTTATGAATTCGTTAATTTTAAATTTTGTTTTTGTTGATTGTAGTGTATGATACTGGTGGTTTTGTTGTTCTGTTGTATTACTTCCTGTTTTGGACGGTGGGCGGCTATAATTTTCGTGTTACAAAGGATTTGATTGTAATCTGAGGGATATATTGTAAACTGGTTAGCAGTTCAACAGTCAGTTAACTTCATTCACGTGTATCAAGATTATTTAGTCATGCGATTTGTCTGATGGACGTAAACATTTACGTCTAAATATGTACCGTGCCAACGTTAAATACTTGTAAACTTAATTGTTTTTGGTCTCCATTATTTACAAGTTAGCAAAATCTTCGAAATGTTCAATTTATGATAACGTTTATTATACTAGATGAAACACTATATCAAATCTATTTTGGCATCCTAACTTTCTACGTAGGAACTTCAACAATATTCCTTCAAATAATATTAATATTAGATAGTTTGATAACTTAGTAATATCATAGAATATTCAAATTTGTCGTTAAATCAATGATAGTGTGCCGCTGTACTGTGTAGTCCCAGCGGTGGGCTAACGAGACGAGGCGGCTAAAAGCTTCCGGACTAAGCCCACGAGAGCTGTTCACTTCCTAGCTAAGAGAATATATGATATGATCCATTTACTTAGTATCTAGTGTATTGTACTAGACTTTTGTTGTGCTTTTAAATTGTGGGTCGAGAAAAATGTTGGATATTTTTTGGGAACATAGCAGAAAATAAAAGCTTTGTTATAACAGCATAGACGGTTAAATGAGAATAAAGAGTACTATGACAATTTGTAAAAACATTTATATGGTAGCGCTTTTTACATAGTTAACACGTGTTATGAAAATTGTTTGATTTTTTAACATATCGATGGTATTACTAATATAAAAGCCTGTAGAAGCAAATTGCGCAAATACAGCATTCCAGATTATACTCAAGAATAAAAACTGCGTATCTGCCCGAAGGTCGTCTGAAACTTGAAAGGCTTATTTAATCTATAAATCTATTATTTTGTAAACTCTCAAGACACGAGGCTTCGGAACAAAATCAATAAGTTGTACAAACTTGCAAACAAAGGCTTCAAGTAGAACAGAGGCTAAAGGAAGTTTGTTGGCAGTTGGTCTATTATCCGGCCATTACGGCAACACAATTAATTCCCACAAACTTTCTATATCGTAATGTGAAAACTACGCGACTGATCGTATAACCCGCGATCATACTGTACAGCGAGTAGGAGTTTGGAAAATACAGGACAGGTTTTATTTACACACTGGCAGTTTAGAAAATGTGCTCTTGTTTTTTGACCACGAGTATTTTGTTCTCAGCCTGGTTGTCAATTTATCTATATATGTAAGTATGTATTTAGAAACATATGTATAACTATGTTAATTAGTTATTTGATTACCATAGTACAAGCTCTACTTAGTTTGGAATCAAATGATCGGGTGTGAGTTGTCCAATGATATTTATTTATAGCTGTAGGTCTCAATGAATGACCTATTTTTACTTACAACGACAAAATGGAGATGTTCATTGACCCGAAAATGATAAGGAAATTTCCAATAAGGAAATTCTTCGCTTATATAAGTAGAGAGACGTTATTTTTAGGGATAAGCTGTGTTGAATAAATTAAATTGCAAAAATAGACACAATTATCTACGTTTTGGGCGTTTCTGCTGATTCTTATTTCTCTGAAATCCTATATTTTTCAGTATAAATATAAAGTTAGTCCCTTTTATTTCACAAAGTGTGTGCACCGTGATATCAGTAATAACAGAGCACGCACAATCCACAGGATCGGGCCATAAAATACGCAAGTTATCACGGGCGTCGCCGCACGGCTCAACATAGCTGACTGCTCGAGTTACAAGCTGAAGCGGCTAGTAGCAGCATTTCAGAAGCATAAAAATGTGACCGTGGAGTGATTTCAACTTCTGTTCTCAATTTAAACGTTGTTTTGATATGGTAGAATGCTTTTATGTACGAAAGTTTATTTTTATTATTGTCAACCTTTAAATCTCTTTTTGTGTGCTCAATATTATCAACATTTTGTTGTCTAGGTTACAATTACAATTAGATTTTAATCCTTTCGATATTTCCATAATTATTTATCAATCATGCCCTTTTTAAAACATGAAACTAATCATGAAAAATCCAAGCAAAGAACAAAGACTCACCAAACCATACATTCTCTCCCAACTTACACCACAAAAGAAAAGTTATATACCATCAGAGGGCTGAACAAAAAACATTGGAGCCGCAGAAGTTGTCCACAAAGGAATTAATGGTGTTCTTCTCTATTGTTCTTTATGGCGTAATATATGAGGCCGCAGGAACAACGCTCGTGGCTACTGTGGCCACCGTATACGTTGATTTAGTGGCCCGTCACTGAGAACGGACAATGTGACGTCATTATGCTGGTAATTTAGATGGCTTTGATGTTGGAAATAAATTAGGTATAGAGTAAAATGGGAGAAATTGTATTTTTTGGAGTGGTGTTGGTT
This sequence comes from Anticarsia gemmatalis, assembly GCF_050436995.1. Classification (NCBI taxonomy): domain Eukaryota; kingdom Metazoa; phylum Arthropoda; class Insecta; order Lepidoptera; family Erebidae; genus Anticarsia; species Anticarsia gemmatalis. The sequence goes on along the minus strand of NC_134760.1, from coordinate 12,404,291 downwards.
TATTGTATCTAAACTAGCTTCGGCGCGAGAATTCATCCTCGTAAAAAGGTTTCCCGGGATAAAAAGTATTATATTTGTTAATCCAGGTTATAAGCTAAGCGTGTACCAAATGTAATTAATATCTGAAAGTAGTTTTTTCGCAAAAAAGTTACATACAAACTTTCGCATTTGTATTATTAGAAGGATAATGTAAGATGCTTTGTCTGTACAAATCTAAACTATCGAACACACTTACGCTGATACATCATCATTGAAAATTGTTATATCACTTTAAAAAATAACTCAACTGGCTATTAGTTCTGAAGTAATATATCTCAAAGATAATACATACATACATTATCCAAAAGAAATTAAATTAATTTTCCAACTCCAATTTTTTTCAAAAAAACATAACAATACATCAAATGCACTGCTGACCTCATCACAGCCTCAACAGTACCTAGCAACAAACACACACTCGATACAAAGAAAACTTCGTAATTAATCATCATTACGAACGACTGACAACTACATACTTTTTTACACGTTTCACCCGCGCAGATCATGAACTGAATTATTAAATTATCCGTCAAATACAAATTACTACTTATTCATATCAAACCTATACAAAAATACCACTTAAAAACAATTACACAATAATACAACCACCTTATTGTTTTGCCATAAGAGTCATTTTCGCTTGGCAAGAAATTTAACCAACTGCAAATGTGTAGTGGTTGTATATTTTCACATTATCAAAGCAGTTTCTTTGTGTTAGTAAAAAGTACTCAAATAGGTTATTACAGTACCGTTCATCATTGTCAGTTTATACATTAGTTTCTGCAAATATATTCAAATTTCAGTGTTGTTCGTAATGAGGGATAATTTGATGCTCAAGTAGTCATTTACTTTGATATCAATCAGTAAGTAGTAAGTAGTAAGTAGAGTTTTCTATGAGAATGAATAGAACAATGTTTTGAAGAAAGTTTGAGGAAAATCTGTTTATGCGGTTCACGGTTTATAGAACATGTAAAGTGCGGTATTAGGTGCACTTTACGTGTTCTAGGAATCGTAATAAGAAACTTCATCTACTTGAAAAAAAAATCTTGTCAATTTTTCTTCAGTAGTTACTTACATGTGTTTCCTTAGACTGCGACATCCAATAATCTTCTGTGTATGAAATTAATAATCCGTTTTATGCATTATACAGGTTTTTTTTTGTTTATGACATTATGTAGTCAAATTATTTATGTATGTTGTCAAAATAATTTGACTACACTTCTTCAAATTTTCATCGCCATTATTACCAGTTACTGTTTTCGTTCTAGACTGGACAAAGATCTATCCAATAGCACGCTACCTGGCTTAAGCGCTTCTTATTTATCAAGTAAAAAAGTAATTTCGCCAACTGCCTCCACGATAGTAAACCTTCCCCCCCCCCATTCGACTGCAAAACACAATAAACTGAACGTTACAGCTTCCCTCTCATTCATCTCGATGACGTCAACATGTTTGCTCTAAATCAACGCACTCTTCACACAAATATCCATCGAACAACTTTCATGGCTTCCGGGGAACATTGATTACACCTACTTTTATTAGGGCAACGGTAAATTTTCCTTGAATAAGCCCAATCAACACTATGTCGACTTATTTTCGACGATTGTTCGCTTTGAGGAAAACTTTATTTGTACTTGAATGATGTTATTTCAATAGGGTGAGTTTGGGGAAGATAGTTTCTCTTATTTATTGGTAAAAAGTACCTTTTCTTGATAAATTTTTGCTCACAACTTCCGCGCTAAGAATGCTTCTAGCATCACAATTGATTTAGCGAAACTTCTGAAGATTCCAGACATATGTCCTGACTCAAAATAACAGTCTGTAGACAATACAAACATTATCACGTGTAGAATTCGAACCACGAATACTCCATACTCAATACAATATACATATCGAACAGACTACTTTAACCATTGCACCTAATACGCCGCCAAAGAAACGTAATATAATTCCTTTGTCTGACCAAATAAGTTTCTTCGCCAGTAAAGCAGTTTTTATACGACTTAAACATCGAGTTCCATTTACTTCTAACAAGAGAAATAGTACGGCTATTTGGGCTCTTAAAGTACAACAAAGATACGTAATTCGTCGCTGGGCCCCGCAGTTAAGCAGTCGTATTGATCTCGGACCCCCGCTGTCGGGCCCTAAAGCACCGGCGGCGATGAAATACCAAAATTTCCAATTTTCACATTCCATACAGTGATTTTACTGACGCTATTCTGTTATCGGGGACGTCGTAAAAGTAACGCAATGAAACGTGACACTTATTTATATTATAAAAAGTAAATAAAACGGTTTGGTAAACAAATATCTAATTTACATAAGGAGGGGGAGGTAGGCCGTAGAGGAGATATTTCTAAGTCGATACTAAAAGGAAATATCGTAAAAAACAGCTTGGTAGTAAACAAAATGTCAGGAGTGGAGTTGTTTTGTTGATGGAGCTGAGAGATCGTGATGAGATACCGTCCTGACAATTGTTTACTTAAACATGCTTTTTTACCAAGAAAAGACCGAGGTAATAAGATTGATTGAGCTTTCTGAAAAGTACTAATCTTGATGAAATGGTTTGTTTGTTTTGTGGTGTTTGTATTTCTTCGGATTTTACTAAGTAGGCAAGTTTTCCACTCAATTGTATAAAATTAATAGATGCTCATGAAAATATTACTGAATCCATGACAGAATATTTAATTTCGGATTGGCATTCGCGACGACACCCCTTCATTCTAATCCGGAAATACTTTAAATTCTATTAAAATAACTTCATTGCTATTACGCTTTGCGTCCACTATACTGACCAAGTGCAAATTGGGGTCCACCTTTCAAAATATGACTTTACAAGTACTGTTACTGTTATACCAAAAAATATAATTTCTCTATAAGAAATAACAAGAATCCTATGTACTTAGACGTGATAGTAAACACTAGTCGCAGTGACCCGGGGGTCAGTCGGAGCGGCTCGTAAATCATTCGTAACGTATCTCGATCTAATCATCGTGACCCGCCAGCGAGCGACACTGCTCGAGGCACCAACTTAATATGGCGGAACTTTATGTTCCTTGTTATTGGCAGTTTTTTTTTACCCATTACTGTCCCACTGCTGGTCAAGGGAGGGGGGTTAGGCCTTGAGTCCACCATGGCCAAGTGTGTGTTGGGGACTTTGCATGCCCTCAATAAATGTATTAAACTAATTTTAGGCATGCAATACGCACATAACTTTGACTTTACGTAGTTATGTGTGTATTAGAAATAATTAGCACGTGTTCTAACGGGGAAAGAACCTATCATGACGAAACGCTGCATACCCAAAAATGACAAAAAGTTAACATTATATTTTGTTCCATGTTTAGGCGGCAAGATTATAGCCATTTTATCCTAGATGCATACACTACTCGTATATTGGGAATCAAATCAATGCCCTCGCGATGAACAAGTACGAACAGTTTTACAACAATAATAATATATCATTCTCAATACTAGAAACCATTAAAACAAATAGATAATCATAGAGTAAGTAAACAAACAGATCATTCACGTCCACAGACCGCAGAACCACAGAGTAATGAAATATAATTATTACACTCATCTCAACTGTTCGTCGGTCAACAGTTACTCAGAAATTATTATGACAAACTAGTATGATACATTTATTTTATACTAGGTTTTTCTATGACTTTGCCTTGCGTGGGTTTTGAAACTAAGAAAAGCATAATTTTTCTACTCGCTTTTTTTTCAGGCAGTTTGTGAGTTGCAACCACGGGCGCTGAAACGCGTCAAAATAGAAGTAAATAATAAATTATAATAATATGCTGTACGTGTTATTATTACTGATATTACTACCTGTTATTTTAATGCCAAGTTATTGTACATAGTATAACGAAAAGAAAACTTTTGCCGCTGCTGTTTCACTCAAGACACATTATACCGAATATATTTCATAATTTACATAACGTTTGTCTCTTCTATATCTAACATACAAACGGACAGACATATAAGCATAACATTAGTACAAAGTATACTTATAGTATAATAGTTAAACCGCAGCGCGGCGCACGCGCAAGGACAGCCCTCGCTCGGCTCGCGCTATCGACAGACAATGTGGCAGCGCATGTGATAAGGCCAAGCGTACTATGTTCTATTTATTTTGCACAACTATAATAATAATATGGTTTTTATTCTATAGTGTATATTGAGAGTACTCAGACTATTTAATAATACAACGCTCGTTAAATGCGAGGGGATAGGCAGGGGTGTATTATTCAGACCCGTTTTTATCAAAAAAGTTTTTGGTTAAACGTGATTATGCAAGGACTGTGCTAGCTAAACGTACGAATATTGAATGATGGTTTTTTCTAGATCGTTGGATAGATCTTTTTGAAATTGGGTACACTCTTCTGTCACGATTTTTTTTGAAGCAATCATGAAACATGTAATGGATTTTTTACACGCAACAACGCAGACCTGTCCCACTACTGGGCAAGGATCTCCTTGCTGATTTTTGGACTCTTGCATTTGTTTTTACCTAGCATGAGACTTAAAGAAAATAAGTAAAAACACGGCATAAAACATTTATCCCTATTTCAGACACAGGCATAATTTTACAATAAAAATTGCAATCGTCGTCCTCTTAACCGGTAGTTTGTCACTTGTGTGTGTGCATGCAATTGTGTGCAAGCGTGTGTGTGAGTGTGTGTGTGAGCAAGTCTTCCGTCCGTGTCGCCGTTGCACCAACACTTCCCCACGTTACCTAGTGCATAGGAAGTCTGTGCCTAGCTTCAGTCTAGCTAGTTTTTATGACCGCGGAAAACAATAAAATGGCTACGTTTTGCAATTTTAAATAGAATAAACGTGTTTATACTTTAAGTAGGGTATTTGTATAATGTTGTTGCTTGTTTTACATAATTGGGTAGTTTGTAGAAGACAACTAGGAATTTAATACTGCTTAAGTTTTATTCTAATCGAAAAAAAGGTACTTAATAAGAAGTCAATTAGGATACTGACTTCGAATGCAAAGATTGAACCTGGGATTTTGTGCTAAACAGTGGCATAAGCTACTTGCTTAATGAGCCAGTCATAAACTATTATACAAGTAGGTTTATCCATGCTTATTCACTTCTACATAATAATATGATAAAGATACTCTACTAGTTATCTTTTTCGGATAACAAAATAGGATTGACGTTTTTAAATTGCGTCAGTTATTTCCGTAAAAAACAATAAAATCATTTTTTCTTTCATAAAATCGTAAAATGCAAGAAAACCCACCGAATACAAACTAGTCGTAAAATCAAGTAAATGTTATTTAATTACAAAATGAACATTTAATAGACACTTAAGGTTCTATTAACTGAGGTCAACGACCTCATATTCTCATAGCATTGGCTAATCCATTGTCAGCGATTGTTCAGTGTTGCCAAGTGATTAACTATAGTTCTTGCCAGTGTTGCCATTGTCACGGGAAATTATGTTTTTATTGCAATAATCCCGGTGGGAGAAGATTTCTTGTTAGATTGTTCTTACTTGTGTTAAATGACAGCAAGTATTTGAAAAGTATTTTTTATTGTTTTTTAGGCTGAAATAGGTGATAGCAAAAAACAAATGGTATGGTTTATTGTAAAAGGAAGAGAAAATGAAAACACTACTATAGTTCGAGAGTTGTGGCATTGCTTATTATAGGGATTCGATTCGATTCCAAGTCGAGAAAGTGCGTTTGAGTTTAAACAATATTATTGTTACTATCGAAATTTACCTTATACCCGAAGTTTGGTAAACGGTATTCGATCCCATACTTCTTGGATCTCCATAGTTAAAGTAACTAAATGTATTTCAGATTTTATTTTGAATAACTCCCGCTTTAAGAATTGCTTTTGTGTCGCGGGGACTTTTACAAACATACAAACAACGGACACAAAGCACAAGCAGATCCGAAACAATTATTTGTGGGTTACACAAATAATTGCACCGTGTGGGAATCGAACCTACGACCTCCTGCCGCAGTGGTGTTGGCATGGTGACCTAAACCACTGCGCCACGGAGGCAGTCAAACCTTCAGGTATAACAGGCGTGAGACATACAATAAAAAGCACATTTTAAAGTCCTATCAGCCAATAAAAAAAGTGACCTAACCCAATAAAATCCTGTTCAGTCCAGCAAGTGCTCAAGTTCAATGCCCTGGTGATTGCTTGAAGGTAACGCCGTAGTGATGGGCAACCTCGGTCCAATGCTGAACGCATCTATTATTCGCCATTAGTATTAATAGATCTAGCCTCTGAACCAATACAATTGTCCCACATAGATACTGTGATATGTCGTCATGGCTGGATCTATTTGCTATTTTATTGACTAAGACATATTATTGTTCACAAATAGATTTATTAGTCTATACCGTCGTTTATAGATTTTCTTCTATCCCAGAGTCTTGGGTTCGAAATCCAGGTCGCAGATATTTTTGTAGATTTTTTTCTGGTTTGTTGAATCAGTTAAGAGTAGATATAAATTATATTTTTTAGCTCATAACTTCCCTACTGCTGGACAAAGGTCTTCACTCTGGATTTGATAGAGGGTTAGGCCTTGGGTCCACAAATAATAATAGGATTCATTTAGAATTGCAATTAGCTTTCAATAAATGTTGAAATAAGTAAGTGCAATTCGTTAGCTCATCCCTTCTAAAACTATGAAAATAATTTGATATTATTATAATATAATGTTTAGAGTCACAATACAAACTTAACGATTGATTTCTAAACCGATTAAGTTCATTAACCTAACTAATAATAGTTCATTAAACTATGATAAAATATAATTCTGTATATTGATGTACAGAAACTAAACGTGATTAAAAAAATACAAACACAACGCTCCAATTATACTTCATGTATATTAATTAACAAAAAGTGCATACACTCAGTAAGTCAATAATTTGTACACCCAGAGAAATAACGGCGTAAGTGAAATAAACTCACTTTACAAGAGATTATGTTTTCGATTCTCTTTATGAAAAAGAAAAGAAATTGTTAGAAATAACCAGATTAGCAACACGTGTAAAAATGTTTACCTAAGTAAACATTTTTACGCGTGTTATATTATGAACTTATTAAATTGCCACGAATCTTTGTTTAAACAAAAAATACTTTATTGTTATTAGTAGAAATCAACTTAAATTATGACCGTATACTGGGCAGAAAATTCTCAATTGTCACCTTGCAGACAGTGCCGGAAGGGACAATTGGGAATATGTACATCTCTTTACTTGTATGACTCAATCAAAACTTGAAAAATAAAATAACATAGATTACAATTAAAAAAAGATCTATATTAGACATATGCCTTTGTTGCAGTCTGTGCATATAATGCACGAGCATCGTTTAGATGCGCGCGCGCACGCCACGCTCCGGTTCAAACCAGTGCCAACTCACTATCACCCGAGATAACTGCCTCTACGATAAGTCATATTAATGTTATTATTCTTATATTATTGTAATAAATGTTTATTATTTGTTTGTAGGATGTCCTCGGTGATATACGTCATGAGATGGAAATATCTTGTCAGTTGGAGCAATGTATTCTTTATTATTATAAATAGTAATATATACAGTTTAATTCGATATAATATCCTGGTTGTCGTTAATATACTTCATGTCACAGTCGTATTCCCGTTTCATTTTAAGAGTAGAAGAAATTAAATTGGGTTTGTTATTATTATGTATTAATAAAATACGAGCATTACGTGTTTGATATATTTATTGACAGAGAATGCCAAATCGTTATATGATTAATATATGGCATCTACCATAGAGTAGAAGGAGTTTAGGTGGAGTTTAGGTTCACCACATTTCTCCCCTCCTAACCTCTTAGCTGTTCTGCTGAATATAAGATGCAGCCAACACCTGGTTGAGGTGTCGGCGCCAGACATCGCCGTTGTCGGTGCGGATCTCATAATGAAGTCGGCCTAGACGTCTTGTGATAGTACCAAACTGCCAATGGTGCTTAGCACTCGTGTAGTCACGGGCCTGTACTCGTTCGCCGACTTCCAACTGTCTGACCTTGATCTCTTGATGTTTTGATGTAGTTTTTTTATGGGTGTTTCTAAACATGCAGTGTAATGCTGTTCGAACTTCTCTTCCAAACATTAACTGATAAGGTGTCTGACCATTCAAGTTTGGTGTCCGTCTGAGGCGAGTTTTTACCATGACAAGTTTCTCTTGAAGATTACCCCTTTCTCCCTCTAAGCTTCGTAAGATTCTCTTGACTGTTTGTACGTATCGTTCAGCTTGTCCATTGGTTGCAGGGTGGTATGGAGCAGAGGTTTTGTGCGAAATCATACAGTCTTTTAGAAATTTTTCGAACTCTCCCGATACGAATTGTCGGCCATTGTCTGAGACAAGGAGTAGAGGTGTTCCATAGGTGCAAAATAGTTCTTTCAATTTTTGGATGCACCAAGAGCTTGTCGTTGATTTAGTAGGTATAATCTCTGTCCATTTCGAAAATGCGTCTACAACTATTAAAAGATAGTATCCGTAAACAGGTCCGGCAAAATCAATATGAAGCCTTTGCCAGGGGCCCTTTGGGTGTTCCCAGTGGTGTAGTGGTGCTTTCTCTGGTTCATTTTGTTGTAATCTACATGTTCTACAGGACTTAACTTTTGTTTCGATATCATTGTCAATTCCTTTCCAGTATACAAAACTGCGGGCCAGTAGCTTCATTTTCACAATGCCCGGGTGACCGAGGTGTAGTTCGTCCAGCACTCGTTCGCGTAATGTTTTTGGGATTAAGACTCGCGTTCCTCTTAGTATACATCCATCTTGTAAAGTAAATTCATTATCATTGTAACCGAGCGTTTTAAGTGATCGGCCAGTTTGTAATGCGAGTACTAATGGTGTATAATCGGAATCAATACTTGTCTCTTTCGCTATGATATTTGGGTTGACATCAATGGTATGTATTTGTTGAAGTTGAAAGCTGTAATTCTGGTCCATTTTGTTTGCCTTTGTGTTTTCTACTGGGAACCTGGATAGGTAATCTGCATTTGAGTTGTTAGGCGAAGTTCTGTATTCAATGTTGTAGTCAAATCCAGATAAGAAATGAGCGTAGTGGAATAATCGCATTGTACTCATTGCTGGTAACGTTTGATGTGGGTGGAAAATTATTGTCAGTGGTTTATGGTCTGTCACTAGGATAAATTTTCTACCGTAACAATAATAAAAGAACTTCTTCAATCCCCAGTATATGGCAGTAGCTTCTTTGTCAATTTGGCTGTACTTCTTCTCGCTATCCGATAGTGTTCTGGAAGCGAATGCTATCGGTCTTTCTGATCCATCTGGGAGTCTATGTGATAGTACTGCTCCGATTCCCAGTGGAGATGCGTCTGTTGCAAGAACCAAGGGCCTCTTGGGATCAAAATGTATAAGTACTCTTTCGCTTAGAATTTCTTTTTTAATGTGTATAAAGCTCTGTTCGCATTCTGTAGACCATCGAAAACTAGATTCTTTCTTGAGTAAGTTGTTCAGTGGATTCGTGATCGATGATAGGTTGGGTATAAATTTGTTGTAAAAATTTGCCATTCCAAGAAATGTCCTCAATTCTGCGGTGTTGACTGGGCGTTCTGTTTTAATTATTGCGTTAATCTTTTCTCTGTTTTTGTGTAGACCTTCTTTGTCGATAGTGTGTCCCAAATAGTCGATGCTTGTTTTGAAAAAGTGGCACTTATTTTTGTTTACTCGTAGGTTACTTTCTTTTAGTTTGTCTAACATGAGCTTAAGTCTCAGTAGTAATTGTTCTTTGTTGATGCCTTGAATGATGATGTCATCAAAGAAACATTTTACACCTTCGAGATCTTGAAGGAGTTTATCCATAAATTTCTGCCAAAGGCTCGGCGCGACCTTAACGCCGAACATTAGGCGGTTCACCTTAAAAGTGCCTCGATGCGTACTTAGTGTTTGTAGCATTGCGCTTCCTTCATTCATTGTCATGTTGAGATATGCCTGGGTGATGTCGAGTGTACAGAATAGTTTACCTCCGTTCATCTCTGCAAATATATCTTCTATCATAGGTATTGGATATTGTTCATCTTGTATGACTTTATTTAGTGTAACTTTATAATCAGCGCACAATCGGATACTCCCATTCGGTTTGACAACTGGTACCACTGGAGTACCCCAATCAGAGTGGTCGACTTTCGTGATGACACCCTGTTTGCATAGTCGCTCGATCTCTTCATCCACTTTGGTTTTTAAAGCGTACGGTATTCTACGTGGTTTGATAAAAATTGGTCTTGTGTTTTCTTGTAGATTTAGGTGTCCTCTGTAATTGGGTATTTCGCCTAAGTCGGATCGAAATACTGATGTCTTGTAAAGTTCCAAAAGCTGGTCTAATTCTAGATTTTCTGATTGCTGTAAAGTTTTTATATCTGCTAAATTTAGAGTTTCGAGTTCTTTCATCCAACTCCGGCCAAAAACGGGGTCAACGTTGTTGTTGATGATGTATAATTTACCGTGGAATTCTTTTCCTTGGCATCTGCATTGAACGTATGCAACACCTGCAGGTTCGATTACTTCGCCGGTATATGTTTTGAGTTTTATATTAGTTTTAAAGATTCTTTTGCCGATTTTCAATTTTCTGTAGTCTCGTAATGACATAGAAGTAAGTGTGGCTCCAGTGTCAAATTCCATTTTCATCTTAGCATGTTCAATGTGTACCGTTATCATGTATTTTTCGGATGTTTCACCAGATATAACATTAATATCATTCCATTCATCATCATCGCTTATCGCTGAGTCGTTTAATTGATTTATATCCGGTGTAGTCTTACTGGGCTTCGCATCTGAGCGCCGTTGTAGACACACACTAGCTAAGTGTCCGACCTTCTTGCATTTATAGCATGTTATGTTTATAGCGCTACATTTCTTGGTTTCGTGATTTAAACCACAGCGGAAACATTTCCCTTTTAAATCTCTTGGTGTGATTCCTCTAAAAGGAGATTTTTTTGAATTATTGTAGGAATCAGTGGACATTTTATTGATATTGTCACTACTTGGTTGTTTATTCGGAAGCATTGATGTATTTTCTGCTTTACTCATTTCAATAGATGTTGCAATCTGTGTCAGGTGTTTAAATGTACATACTGTTCGGTCTTGTAAAATTTTTGTACGTGCGTCGCTATCTTTCAATCCTCTTATGAGTTGAAGAGATAAAAAGCTTTCTGAAATGTTTTTCTGGCAGTGTTGACATTTAAATTCGCAGTTGGTAGTGAGCTTTTTTAAATCTGCGGCGTATTGCGCTACTGTTTCATCCGATTTTTGAGTTCTCGATATAAATTTATGTTGTAGAACCCATTTGCTAGGTTTTGGGTCTAAGTAGTCGTCAAGTGTTTCAGTAATTTCGTTAAATGTCTTATTCAATGGTTCGTCTGGTGCTATTAAATCACATAATTTTTCATGGAGTTCTGGTGATAATGTAGACAGAAGAATATTTGTCTTCATGTGGGGCTCAGTAATTTCATTAAGTCTAAAGTACACTTCCAGACGTTTTTTAAAGTTATTGAACGTTTCTGATTCATGTAAAGGATTAAATTGTATTTTTGGTATAATCTTATGGTATTGGTATATTCTATGTTGGTCTTCCTGTCGCTGACCTTGAATAATGGTTTTTTTTGTTAAAAGTTTTGATACTAAAATAGTGTGAAGTTCTTCGAATTCGTAGCCGTAATTTTGTTCGTGTAAATACGCTGTTTCATCGTTATCATCTATGGTTTTGTTTTCTATCTTCTCTTGTAACTCTCGCAGTGCTGTTATGGTGTCCTTCAAGGCTGCGGAGCGAGCGGTGATGTCCTCGTCAGACATCGTCGCCCTCTGCTCGATGTAGGTATCGAGTCTGGTGAGCATCCCACGTAGGGTGCTCCGTTTTTTACGTAGCTTTTCCATTTAGGTTCAGTTTTTCCTCGTCGCCAATATTATGTATTAATAAAATACGAGCATTACGTGTTTGATATATTTATTGACAGAGAATGCCAAATCGTTATATGATTAATATATGGCATCTACCATAGAGTAGAAGGAGTTTAGGTGGAGTTTAGGTTCACCACAGTTATGTCAGTTATATTACAGCTTTTTCTAACCTTGCAGTATTCTGGAAAAACATACTTCATGATGTATAACAATTTACCCGGACATTTTTGAGATATTTTTCTTCGAAATAATGTTACAATTACAAGCATCACCCACACAGTATGTACGTACACACTGTCATATTTTTAATCTCATTAAAATTACAGCGGCTCCAAACATCTTATAACCATGTTTTGTTCATGAGTATACATTAATTATGTGAATCATAGGCAACTATCAATATTTGACTGAAAACAATGATAATATAATACTACAATTTAGATAACAATGCACTAAGTAAATTTCCTATTCACCGTTACGCCTACAGTAAATATAACAAACATAATAATAAATAAAGTAGCTACTTCCTGTGGTTATCGATAAACAACATAAATGTATAACAATATAGGAAAATTTTACCGTCACGATACCACACACTAACAAGAGCAGAACTATTTTAATATTAGATATAATATAATAAACAAGTGACTCGAGGTCAAACGTGAACTAATTCCGATACCTATGGGATTTCTGAAGAGTACCTGTATAGATCACCTATTTTAAAATTTATATTTCTAGCGTATTTGAGCATTATAAAACAGTATGTAAATCGATTACTGTATCTCTTCCGTAGGGCAGTGGTTAAGGTCGCCACGCCGCCGCCGGTACCATGGCGTCGGGAGGTCGTTCGTTCGATTCTCACACGGGACAATTATATTATTTGCGCGATTCACAAATGGTTATTTCAGGTAATTTGTGTCCATTGTTTGTATGTTTGTAAAAGTCCCCGTGACACAAGAGGAATATATAGTGCGCGAGTTGTCTTTTAAAATATGAAATGAAATTAAGCTAAACTTGGCTGCATTCGTTCCCAAAATAGTTCATTCATTTTTTTGTTTGGAATATATTTGTTTACAAAATAAATATGGGAAAAATAATGCTTTTCAAAGATGCTTGTCTGATTTCACCGGTTAAACGCAATGCACTTCGTCTGTATAATTGTGTTTATTGTTGTTATTTATTTATTGATTCATACTTGTAACAATTTTCAAATCCCAGTACAATAGTGAAGTTACATTATACTTTATTAACAAATAAAATTCAGTATGTAATAATATACTTTAAAAGCATCTTAATTTTGCTGGAAATAAGACGCTAAGGAAGTACTTTTGATTTGACAAATATAGGTATAATAATAAAAAATATTTCATGTTCAAATTGGAACCCTAGACTATTTACCAATCAAAAATTAAGAGGAAAATTATTCTAATAAACAAAATCTCGATCAAAAGTATTTATAAATAAACCTCCCTTCATTAACACAGCTGCCAACCATTTTTATCACTTCATTTCCGTGTTTTCCTCTATCGAATGACTAAATAACTGTGTGTGTAAATTTTCCTTCAATAACAAGAACATGAGCCGTCGTCGGAGTTCATTGCGTCAGCCGGTCACTGGCCATGTGGGTATGTAGCTAGGCGGCTAGGCGGCTAGGCGGCTAGGCTCACGACGATAGACGAAGATGTTGCGTCAGATAGATAACTGGCTGGAATTTCGGCTCGTTATTGAAAAGGTGTCATTTGTATGATGCAATTACTGATCTAGTTAATTTTAAGGTTGTTTTGGAAATGAGAGGAGTGTGTGTTTGAAACTGATTGATATAAATAAATAATGTTAAAGATTAATATTTTTTTAGGTACAATGCGTTTAGTGTTTTAAATGATGTTTGTCATAAAAAAATATTTCTTAGGATAATGTCATACAGCTGATACAAAAGGTGACGAAAATATGAATACACCTTCATTGTGTTGGTCAAATTTTTTTTTAGAGGTGAAAAATAAGCTTTAGTTTCGCCAGTTTTTAAAGATAAATAAATATCATTGGGCAACTCATACACGGTCATTTGATCCCAAACTGAGGAGAGCTTTTTCTATGGTAACTAAATAACTTATAAGCGTACTTATTACACATACTTATGCAAATACATTAACAACCAGTTTCAGAACAGATACTCGTGGTCATCACACAAATATTTGTCCTAGGTGGGTTTCGAACCCGCGACGCTACGATTATTGCAGAATAATAAAAACATTGATATAAAATGTGAATTCGTTTTGTTTCGTAATTTATACATACATTAAAACAGTTTTAAATAAAAGCTTAAAATAAACTGTCCTTATTATCATTACAATGTTGTTTTCAATACTGAAATAAGGCAAGTCATCGTTTTACAGATAAGCCGCTTTTTGCACTAGTTTTAATGTAAAATGACAAGAATAAATTATAATATCTGTGTTATCAGAAGATGATTCAGTTTTCAAATGAATAATTATGAAAGTAGGACCTTAATTAAATCTTTTCATAAATTTTCAGTGTGTTTCAGTGTAGTTATGTACAGTTAGGTATAGTAATATTAATAAAAGCGTATCTCGCATACACATTCGTTTGGCAAGTTTCATATGTAATTATTTTTAAGATACTTTTCTAATTAATGTTAAAGTCTTAAATTACATACAAAACAAACATAAACCCATGCTTTTATTCATCCTTACAAACATACATACATATGTACATAACTAAAATGAATGCGAATACAAGCATCGTGTATATTTGAGCTTGCAGGATAGGATTATATTTCAGGCCAAAATATGGCCTGGGATTTCAACCGAAAACTGCGTTAGTTGTGTACATTTTATATGGCCCTTTATATACACTTTTTCATAAAGTAATTGAATTTTCAAAATATTTTCCTAGACTCTGAAAACTTTACAATCTTAAACAGCTGTGTAAAAAACATCTCCATCTCTTCGATGTCAATTTGTTCAGTGTATTGTCAAAGTTAATTAACATATACGACAATAACATTATAATTGCTTTACACGTATGTTTTTGATACGAATCTTTTTATTTCACGTGTCTTATGAAAACATGTTTTTCTTTAACACCCAAATATTATCAGTCAGTGTCTTAACTTGCTGATAAATAGTATGGTAAACAGTACACTACGCAACACTGCAAAACCAATCTTAAGGCTATGGCAACAGAGTTCAAATTTCATTACTGTAGATTCAATCTTTGCCAAGCGAATTTGTACCTTAAGTCTTTGTAATAAGGGCTAATGAAATGTGTAATAAGTATTAAAATTACGTCATGTAGTCAAGATCAAGGGTGGACAATAACAGGCCATTGTTGGCTAATTTTTGGTAATCAATGTCCTTATTTAGATTGACAAGGTTCTTTGAAATCAATATGGTATATTTATGATTGAAATTCAGTTGTTTTTTTGCTCCAAATACGTTAATTATTTTTTGCAATATGTCTATTAAATTTCATAATAGTACCTATACACATTTCTCCATCGAGATAACGCTGTCTTTAATATTCTAGGCTAATTAAATTTGTCAACATTTTAGCCATACTTATTAGTATCATAAGTCTGTCTATCTATAACACTTCTACAGCATAACAGCTGATGGAGTACCTTAGGTAAAGTTTTGTTTACAGATAGCTGAAGACACAGTCCAAAACCAGGCATGTTTTGCAAGTCCACTCTCTAAACTACTGAAACTGGGGACAAATCTTAAAGCGAACTGAGCCACGAAAGCTAGCTAGTTAAAAACCATAAAATATATTCATAAAAAGATAAAAGTACGTAGTTAACATTCATGTTATGAAAATTGAATTGTAAAATCCTATTAATGAATCTAGATTTATCCAGTTTTACTTAGATTGCGCTTGCTATTTTCTCTCTCAAGTGTTTTAGTACTTAATTTTAATTCATATGATTCATTGCTGTATGAGGTGCCATTAATTTACATTAAATGCACTTAATATGATTATATTTACTTAACTTTAGTCTGCTAACATGAGCATTGAGCCTGTTTTTAATTTTGAACAGAAAATTGCTATTTAGTGACAGATCCAAACGGACTCCATAAATCTGCTTAGGGCACCATTTTCGTCTGTCTGCAATTGTCTAAATTGACATCTGAAGCGGTTCAGCAGTGTATTTTAGCAACATACATTTAACATTTTTCGCCTGTTCAGGGGCCAGTAAATAAGAAAAGACCAGAAGCACTTTGACTGACCCGAGAATCTTATCCGAGACCTCAGTCCCCAGTCGAGTAAACTAACGGCTTGAGATTATGAATTCTGAACTATATACGGAACTAATATCCTGGTCTATGGTCTAATATCTATGGTCCTGTATCATGTATGACAAGATGTTTGGACATGAATGAAGCAAGGGAAGTTTGTAAGGATTGTATCATGTGGTACAGTATATTATGTCTACTTCTATCGAAAAAAAGCGTGATTTTATTTTGTGCATGTAATATTTCTACATAAAAATTACGAGAAAAATCCGGTTATTCCAGTCGTTAAAGTAATTAAATCGTTCCCCAATCAACACGTCTACATTGAGTTGGATACAGTGACGTGAGCAAGTGCATATTCCGTGTGAATTTTTCTGAGCGGACGTACGTGTATTGTTTAGTAAACTTCATCGATCGAGTTCACAAACATACCACCAGTCAACTAAATAGCGGATATATTGCATTTTTGTGATGCAATTAATTGGCACTGTCGTCACTGAAACTTAATGGAAAACTGATTTTTAATAGGAACCTGTTCCCATGACTGCTCCACTCTTGGGTGATCATCTCGAAATGAGGACTCTGAGGCTTGGCTGCCTCTGCGGCGCAGTGGTTAACTTGTCCTTTTTAAAGAATGAAATAATATTAAGAGGTACTCTTGAGTGCGGATTTCATATTGAAATTAGTGATTGCAGTGATTGACATGCTTTAAGAACTGCCGAAAGAACTTTCCGCTTTCAAGTTAAAACTCTGAATGATAAAATTATATATTTCAGTAATTAAAAGGTTACAATACCCTGATGTTTCAGTCGCAGGTATGGGGGATATGGAAAACTAATAATCTCTGTTTATTGTAATGACATTTAAGACAAACTAGGTGATCTCATCTGATACTGCCAGCCCCATGTGCATACAGTAGAAATACAAGAATAAATTAGAATACGTAACCAAACAATCAATTTAGTTTGCTAAGAAAGAGAGCCTTGTAATTTGTAATCGCTAACGTTACAATCCAAAAACCCGTTATTTATTCAAAATCAAACCAGAAAAATGACCTCATAACAGTAATTACGTGTCTGCTGTCCCCCAAATCGATAAAGACCGTAATAATAGCACGTGGTCGAGCAATTATCCTTAACGCGGATGTTACGTAAAGAACCGGCTTCGATTCCGTGCCGGTCACACGTCACACGTATGTTTTACACACAGTTCATACAACTCGTGGTCTCGTGTGGGTGACCTACTGACTCATACGCGCATGTGCTTTATCAGTTCCAAGAATTATACAGATGAGGGTTTCTTGAGAAATTCTGATATTGATATTACTTCATTTAGTGTACTTAAATGTCTTTATCGAGCACGAGTCTTTGTGCTCAATAATGACATGAAATAAACTGGCCAAGTGGACCCGCGGGTCCAGTAGCAAGTGGGTCCTGTTTACCAAATACCTACTCTAGAGAGAAATTAGGTCTGAAGTACATAAAAATTCATAAAATCATGCTATAAATCGTGACTGGCTTATAAACCCGATGAGAAAAAAAGAGTACTTTCTGAATCTTAGATGGTGCGTAAGTTGGTCGCACTACACAAACCCACCATAAAAACAAATAGACAAGTATTACTGAAATTATCCAGCATTATAATGTATCAACTATAATGTATCGCTACTATTCACAAGTTTTTCCAACCAATTATAACAAACTTTTTACAACAAAATTGAGTGCTGTTTTTTCTCACATAAAATTCAATTAAAACTATTTTTGTTAGTAAAATTGTTTGTGAAACTTTCCAGCTATATTCGTAGAAGCAGACATTCTCAGAACTGAATGTCGAGAGCCTAGTGAGAGGAGTCGCGTGGAGGTCGCGTACAAAATAATTATTTATGAAAATTATATGTCTATGCTCTGTGGAGCGTGACAAACGCTTTTGGATAAACCACTCAAGTGATTTAGGTGATATTTATATTGACATTATAGTTTCATTACTAGAACTTGTCACCCCACTGCATGGCTGAAAAGAATCTCCCAATCTCCCTTGTGGGTCTCTACTTTTGGCGATGTGCTTAGTCCAAGCCCGTCTCTACATTTTTTAAGGTTGTCGTCTTCCAGTTTGCGCAGTCCATGGAGAAGTAGAGTAAAAATCGTGCATTATTTTTTGAAATAATGTGTCTGAATCCATATTTGTCCTCAATTCTATAGGAACGATATTCTATAAATTTTGTACTAAAATCACAAGTTTCTTTGGAGCTAGGCTGAGTTTTGCGAGGTTTGCGTCTTGCGTTTGCGTTGAAGTTTTGCGAGGATTGTAGGTACTTTGCCTACAATCCTCGCAAAACTTCACCTACACACAATAAAACGTAACATACCTCTATAATTATATATTGTTTGTATGGCAAAAACATAATTATAATAAGTAGGTATTACTAAGATTACAGTGTAGGTCAACGGTTGGCTAGACGTGCTGATAACTTATCAAGCTGTTTACTAATTAATCATGCGACTTTATGGCAACATACTACTAGCAGCTACTCAGAGTACATATATTTATTATTGTTATGTACAACATATAATAATGAACGGCCTATATACTCCATAGGTATGTATAGTTCAAGAGCATTAATAATATTTTTTGAGAAATTTGGTTTCATACATAACACTACGTCTGTTATAGCTGATGGTATGGCAGAGGTTTGTTAAATACATCTACTTTTTGGCATTAACAATGTTAGTTCCATGTAATAGCGGGCGAGATTATAGCCATATACCGGGCACGTTAATAAACTCCGGGCTACTATGAAGAATATTCTAATAGGTATTAGGCAAAAATATTTAGTTAATTAAAGCGAAACACGTCTACCTACTCCTATTTGATCTGCAATGACCTTCCGATGTCTTATCTATGAAACTATCTACAAAAATAAATTATTTATCGGACGCTCTAAAAATATAATGATTACCTACAGTACTGAATACTGATAAAACCAGTTATATTAATTGGTCAATAAAAGTACAGTAGAGAGACCGACAATTTATACATGACATGATTTTTTGTTGATTATCATTTCATGCTCAATTACTTTTCTAATCAGTATTTCTATCTATGCTAAAAGGAGGCAAAGTTTATTTTAAACCTATGTAGAGCGTCTACAGAGCTACAGATCATATTTAATTTTCAAAAGTTTCAAAAAGACTACTGCAGTTCTAAGCATACTCTCAACAGGATCGTATTTGAAATTGTTCCTGATCCTAATCATGTTCCTGAATTACAAGCTAGCATATCTTTGAATGCTGGTTTAAAGTGAATTAATTGTGAATCAAAGAATCTATTCAGTAACACTTTAATTCAGCATTCAAGTACCTATGCGCTAGATTATAATCTAAGGGTTCGAATCGACTTCATCTCGAATCTAAATCGATCGATTTCAAATTCGACCCTGTCGAGAAGTTAATTAGCTCAGCAGAAGTTAATTTGACATTTACAAAGTCACTTTTATTATTATGCCTTGAAATTTATTAGTGTCATCATTAGTACTAAAATTAACAAACACGAGATCAAACAGTTTACTGACGTATTTCTACAACAAACACATACGTCAATATTATAGTAGTCATCACTTTGACCCTCTAGCCGGATTCTATGAAACTATACCTAAAAATCAAACGTCACAGAATACCGGATTCTCCCTGCCTACCCATCTGACGCAACATTCGCGTCAATTCTCCTAAACGTCTAAGTGGCTAAGCACACTATACCGAAAGAACGCGACAGAAGTTCGACATGATTACGAGTACGCTTGCAGTGCTTTTTGAATTACTGGCGACACATTATTTTACATTGAAGTTACGTTGCGGTATAATATATCGTACAGTATCGCCATTTTTTCGACAGTCGGTACTGCCGAATATCGAAAGTTTGACATTTGAAATGTACTGCCAAAATAGTTCTTACGGAGCCCGCTAGAGGCGCTGATAAGATTTTCGTGTACAATTTCTCGATAGTTAGCAGGTTGTCGGGAGTCGATAGTAGTAGAGAATCGAGCTACAGCCTATTTCGGTCGGGCGTAAGTTCAGTCGCTACTTTTCTACTAGTAGAGCACATAGCACGTACACAAATAGGTTCGGCACCAGCCAAAGCGTAAAATCAGCGGAACTTCGGCCGCGTATCTTCGACATAGTGTGTAGTGTACCGCCACTCGTCTGAGCTCGTGACGTCACAGTTACGAAAACAACAGCTCTTTGAGGAAAACCAGTTGTTTTTAACTGACTAACTATTCTAGATATTAAACCGTTATAATTGGCTTGTATAGATAGTTGTATAGATAGTAATTGGCTTGTTTAGATACTAACGCAATGTGAGTGAGGTAATTTTTACCAGGGTTTTAGAAGGTAAAAGTGTTATGGATTATATGAGTCTCTATCAGCCCTATTATTATGCCTCGGTTCATGACAAAAAAACTAAGTATTGATTGAATTTTTTACGCATAAAAATAGTAGGTACTCATCTTTTGCATTGATTTAATGTGCGGTTCTGTAATTGATGTAATGTGCATTCCCATATTTTGATATTATAATGCCAAAGTCTGTTTGTTTGTCTGTTAGGCTTTATCAAGTAAACTGTAAAACTGATTGCAGATAATTCTAGTATGGATAAACTTAACTATCTGAAATCGAACTTAATAAACCTAAAGTACTGAAGATTTTAAAACTGGCGAGTGGACCCACACTAGTCAGCTAGTCACCTTAATAATAATTTCGTGGAGGTATGATATAATCGTATAATGTATCGTATAATCTATATGCAATTTTACTGCAGATCTACTCTCAGATTGGATAGAAAATCGAATAATTCCTGACCAAGTTTCAGTTACATACCTAATAGGGTTAAACTTTCAGTCACATTTTCCTCCCGATGTTTTCCTTCACCGTTACAGCAGTCGTAATTATTCAAAAGACAAAAATAACTCCTGTAAACTATCGTATTCGAACCATCAACCTACATATTACACGAAAAGTTACCTGTGGTGTCACCTACTTCTTACATTACACTATAACTTTACAAAACTCATACAATTCCCAGATTCGAACCTAAGACATCTGTTTTGTATGAGTAATAGATTTCTAGAGTATTATGACGTAGGTACTAAGTATTGTGTAGAAGGAAATAAGCCTAATATCGCTTAGAGGATAATGATGGGAGCTGGTAAAACCTGGCTCTTTGTGAATGGGATGAGGAAAGCTTAGTAAATAAATATAATGTTGAGGTCACGGTTAATTTAAGAGAAGGAAAAGTGAAGGAATCTTTGCTGAGGTCATATTTCAGTTCAATTTTAATTTTTAGTCCAATTCGCACTTGGCCGGTTTTTCTTTGTTTTAAAGGTTTTCTGACAACTTCTTTAAGGGGATGTGCATGATGATAGTGTATGTTGATTGCCGGGTTGATTGAAGGATTTAAAAAAAAACGTTTTTTTGGATTTTGCGTTTACCGAAAGCAGTATTTTCATTAATAGTTCAGGACTTAGGAACGTTACTAGTATAGGAGCAGACTCGCCCACTGACAATTAAATAAAATCGAACTGATTTGTCGATATAGAAGTCTCATCTCCAAGTATTTTTTTTAGGATTTTGATCATAACACTAAGTTTGATCCACCGACAAGTACTTTAAAATAATTAGGTAAGTGTAGGACAGTGTAGGTACATAAGTAGATACATATTTATAAACAATTTCCACATAAATTGAAGTAAAATAAAGGGCAGCAATATGATAAGTTTCCGCGAAGGCACGGCTAACGGGAAATAATAGCATTATTGCAAATAATAATTATAGTTGCACACATGAGTCAGTGGTTGCGTTTCTCTTGGTAACTGTGTAATTTGTTGCTAGAACAGCCCACTGTAAAGCTATGTGTACACTAACCAGATATAATAAATTAAATGATATGACTATATTTGGTGAAGACTGCTTGATGAAATTTTGTTGGGGAATAAAGTATGCTTTCAAGAAATTTTTTTTTATTTTTTTATTGGTTTAGTAGTTTCGCAATTAAAGCATAATATTGGTATTTTTATTCATAATTTTTACCTGACTGCACGACGCAAAGATTGGCTAAAGTATTTATGAATTTTTGATGTTTACTTGAAAAATTACATTATATCACGCTTTTAAACCCTAAGGTGTAGGCAGAGGTGAATAAAATACACCCACATTTTGATATTGTAAATTACCGAGGTCATTGTCCATCACATCTCTATAATATTTGCCAAACCGAGGAAATCTGTCCAGAACTTGTATGAAAACGTTAGGAAAACAACAAAGATATTTCACACGTCAAAAACATCGAAGTCAAAAACAATACACAAAGGTTACACAAATATTGTCACAAGCGGAAATCGAATCCGTAACCTTTATTACGAAAGGTTGTTCCGCCTCAGACCATTTGGCACGTATTTTATTGACACAATACATTATTGAATAATAATAAAAACATAACTAGAGGGACAAAAGTGTGTTTATTTGGAATTCTATTATTATTATAAATGCGAAAGTTTGTGAGAATGTATGTATGTATGGATGTTTGTTACTCTTTCACGCAAATATTACTGAACCGATTACGATGAAATTTAGTATATAGGTTGCTGAAGACCCAGAATAACACATAGGCTACTTTTTATCCCGGAGTTCCCTAGGGAACGGGAAGGGTTTCCACGCGGACGATGTCGCGGGCGGCCTCTAGTATAACATAAAAGTATAGAAAATTATCAACGTATTGATAATTTTGCAAATTAGTATGTATTTAAGGAGAAGTATTTTAGATGAATAAACATAATTTGGATGTTTATTTGTCCACCTGTGTTGTAGTAGTTTGTAAGTCACCTTGTTGCTAAGCTGTTTAAGTGCTAACTAAGATTATAATATAAGGCCTCCATTTTGCCAATTTGCAGATCTTTTTGTATGATAATGTGATCTTTTACTGGACAGTGTATTGATTTCTTTTCTTTCTGCTTGTCCCTTCATTCACGTAGAGAGTACAGAGTTTACATTGGTTTTCAACGTTATAGGTATAGGTACCAAATAATCACAAAAAAATAGATTTAAATATTTTTTTCAATAAATCATGAAATCGGAGACGGTAATGGCCTACTGCGACCCACAAATGATTGTTTCGGGTCTGGTTGTGCTTTGTGTCCGTTGTTTGTATGTTTGTAAAAAGTCCCCGCGACACAAGAGCAATTCTTGGTGAGGGAGTTATCATTTTAAAAGAGTAAAAGAGTATTCAATTAATAACTTTTATTCAATCACTGTACACAAACCCTTACATCAGTACCACGGCATACAGTCCACCGTGAGCAGGCACTTTTACGCCACGCTCCAACAGACGCTCGGCACTATCAAAGACGACCAATTAGATCTTATCTCCTCTTATCAATAGTACAACATAGCTTCACGTTACTTCTGTGAAGGGTATAAACTGTACATTGTACTGTATTTTAATTAGAGTAATGCTAGATTTTTTGTATTATTTCTTATTTGAACCTTTAAAAGTCGAAAAGGTAAAAGTTAACATAATAATGTGCTCTAATTTTGACGAAAATATTTTTTTTATTGACATCAGATGGTCAGGTAGGTCAGGTAGTCTTGGATTCAGTTCCCCGATTGCCAAAAGTGCTGTAGAGATTTTCACTTGGATAGCTGATAGTTTTGAGTTTGGTTACGTGTAGAGTCGAAAGATGGGTTTATCTAATAAATATTTCCGTGGCACTTTGATCAAAATCTACTATTTGGTCTAACGTAAAGAAGATGGGCTGGTAGTTCCTCATTCTAATATATACTTTTCATTGCTTCATGTTTGTCAAGTACAACCGAGTTACACTCATAAGTTTCACTTATGCTAGTAAAACAACGCAGGCTTTCTTTTTCAACGAGAAACATGCGAAAACATGTTGAACAGAAGAAGATTTAACAGAAACGTGTCAAAATTCACATCGAGTGGCGCGCTGTTAAAACATAACGTCAATATTTTGCACCGGCGCCTGCGCAGGAGGGCCTGTCACACTCCCCCCTCTGTGGCCTGCGCATAGCAACACATGGTGATACAGTAACATATTGTTCTTGAAGAGATATTGAATCGAGGACAATTTAAATTAATATGTCATCGAAGTAATTACAGTATATGAATATAATTATGTATTTTGATCAATTCTTCCACCGAGGGAATAAAAAAGGGGATGAAAGTTAGTATGAAAACGCTGTCCAAAGTCACAAACCACGAACCACTTTTGCCAGCGAACGGAGTCGCAGGCAAAAGCACTATCACGTACAAATAAAAAAGCTGGTATTATATCATTCTAAACACTTTTGGCCAGTTCAAAAGTAACAGCCAAACTAAAAATGACACTGGTTAACTTTGCTCGTATACTTTGGCTGTTACTTTTGATCAAAAAACAGACCGTAAGTTATAAACCATAACAAAAAACAATATAATGAGTAAATCAAAATCCGCAGACAATGTAAGCGTGGAAGCATTTGTGAGGCTACGCCAGACGGGTGTGTTGTGTAAGTAGTAGTATGTAAGTATGTAAGTACAGGCGCTGGCCGAGGCTCGGGCTAAACGCACTCAAATGCGCAAAATGCATAATTGCAGCGAAGCCGTGTAGATCCCGACGCTTACCGCCCGCTAAATGGATTACGAGACGGTACATGTTACTACCCTGCTTTGTGTTTTACATATTTTCTGTTGGATGTATGGAAATGAGTGAAAATTGGTACTTTTACTATTTTCGTTTTTATCTTCTGCAATAATTAGGTACTATCAAAAGAAAGTATTCGAAAAAAAATTGAGCAGCAAAAAAATTGCCTTAATTTTGGTGACTAGAAATGATGATTCAACGTAATAAGTATAACATAATTATGAACGCTATATTTTGCGTTAGCACATAAGTATTTTTGTACATTTTTGGAGTCTGATACTAGAATCAACACTTAAATAATTCACCTGAATAATAAAATCAGTCCCCAACCCGCCTGGCCAGCGTGGTGGACTCAAGGCCTTACTCTTTACAGGAGGAGACCTTTGCCCAGCAGTGGGACATTAATGGGTTAATTAAAAAAACAAAAATTCAAATGGACATAAATTTAAACTTATGCAAATATGTACTTCAGTAGTTTCTAAAAAAACTACAAACCATTTCAATTCTTATAGAAAACTCTCAAACACCAACAAAACATCATACAATAACAAATTTAATAATTCACTATTGTTACTAATAGTATAAATAAAGAATATCATTACAATAACTCAGAACAACTACTTATGAATATAATAATTCCACGTGTTTCGCCAAATAACAAAGAAGTACCAACAACATAGGAAAAAACCTTCCGCGCCGGAACCATATGTAAATGTGACCGAAATTTACACAAACACATTAATATGTGTGATCATATTTACTATAAGAGGGAGATGTGAATTATTTGAACGGGTTCCGTATAAAATAAATGTAGGTGAATTGTTTTGGGTGAGACTTTTGCCCATCAATGGGTTACTACTACCTAGTCTAAGCCAATTGCTAAGAATTTTACATGTATAAGTATAAGAAGCAGGTTTTGGGACAGCATTATGTCCAGCGATGGGACATTGGTCATACATATTACATAGCTTTACGCTTACTCGATTAAACTACGGTAGAATTGAATTTAATGAAAACAGTCAGTAGGTAAAATCATTAAAAACCCACGCAGGAGAAGCCGCATGTATAAGCTGGTTCTTCCAAAAACGACATGTTTATGTTAAACTTCAGTAATTAGCGTTGACATGATAATAGGGCACTGTGCCACTACGCACAAACCAGTTTCCACAAAGGTTCGCATCTGACTCATATTTTAACTTGTTTTACAAAACTATGCTTAAAGCCTCGTATCCACTAGGCAACATTTGACGCGCGACATGTTGCTCAACATGTTTCGCAACTTGTTGAATGTTGACGCGGAACATTTGTTTAACAACGTTGTCTGTCCACACATTCTTCAGTCGTCGACAACATGTCGCCAGAGGAACCTGTGTTGATTTCAGCGGCAGTGGTTATAATTTTATCGAAATCAAAAAGAAGAAAACCACGTTGGTGGGTTAGAAAATACCTACAAAATAAAGAAAATGTATTCAGTGATCTCAGTGTGGTTGATGGATCTTTTACGAATTTTACCCGAATGAATAAACAGACTTCGAGATACTGTTACAAAAACATTCATAGTTTTGGTACAGTTCGATTAATTTGAGCACTCGTTCGTTACACCACACTACGGACATTGTTGTGCGTCACGTCTCCACTCGACAACAATTGATGCTCAACTAACGATGCACTTTAAACAAACAACAAGCCGCGCGTCACGTTGCGCGGTAGCTGGTAACGTCGCGCGCTGTTGTGCAGCGTTGCCGTACGTGTTGAGATTCACGTGTCGCGCGCCAAATGTTGCCTAGTGGATACGAGGCTTAACAGTCGACATCTTGGTAGATTTGATAATTTAATAAAAACATAGTTCCATTTCTCACTGTAAAAAATATCTATCAAATAAAGTAGTTAATCGAAATAATCGTGCGTCTGTTACACTATGTTTGTTACAAATTAAACGAATAAGTACTGAGTCGATCTTGACGTAAATTGGCAAACTATGAGATTATATTTGAGGCATTTGAGAAGGATCTTTCGGAACTTACCACCAATAAGGTGATTTGGAAAAAAATGAGCCTTTTCCCAGTACCGCGACACTGAACCTAGGCAAGGAAAAATATGCGTTTGTTCCCACTAGTTCCACTGAACAGTTCTACGATAGAACTAGTGGTTTTTTTTTTTCACTAGTACTACGATATTTGGTGGAACAAAATAGTAGAGGGAATATAGAATCCCACTAGTTCTACTATTTTGTTAAAAAAATAAGTCTATAGCATACACTAAAATATATGTATGTACTTTTTAACTCGAGAAATCTTTCCGCGCAATTTATGTCGAGAACAAAAGCTAGTTTCTGCCTATATTAAAATATATATTTTGTACTTTTTAATTCGAGAAGTGGAAAACAAAAGCTAGTTTCTTTAGTAGTATGTTTATGTTTCCACATTTTACTAAGGACCCCTAAAGCGCGTTTAGTTAGCGGAACACTCAACAGGGTTGGCAGTTGTAACTTTTGTACGGCGTATAATTAAACGTTATTACTGCAGGGCATTGTGTTCGATGCCCGGCCGAGGTTATTGTTGCCGCTTTCTTTTTTATATTATTTTATGCTTGTCGCTCGTAAATGGATTTGTGATTGATAAGTGATGTCAGCTGGCTAACATATGCATAGTTTTAATTATAAGTATAAGCTTAATAAATGTTTTAAGCCTTTTGAATGTTATAGTTTTTTACTACATGCACAGTAGGTGCCAAATTTGTGTTAAAACACGAACAAAAAATCTCGTTTAATTTGAAATGAATATAGACGGCTTCGTATTACTATCCAGTTGGCTGTTTTGCAAATTCGCGTTTCATCTAAAACACATGATTTATCTCAATATTCAATATTTTTGGTAAATAAATCGAGAGAATTTAATTAACTCTTAAAACACATTTTTTATATGTAGTTAATAACCACATTTTTTCATTTAAATTTTGTGTTAAATATGGTTAAAGTATAATACTTATACGAATATAAAAAATCTTTATATTCTTCTCATTTACTTGCTTGCTTTCTTTAAAGAAAGTATATTTTAATCAAAGAGTAAGTACATAACATACATTACTTGCCTATGTACTTACATAATAGTTCAGTAGTCACAAACAATATTAACGTCAAATCTAATACACGTTCTCGGTTTACGACCGCTTCGAATTCATAGGTGGCTCATAGTGCAATAAGACGCGGTATTAGTTCGACTCCCCGGCAAGCAATATTACCGTACCCCCGCTATACGCACTGCGCTATTGTGACTTATCGACTGACTTGGTAATATCATTCAGTTTTTTTGTAGTATATGGGAAAAAGACGAATAGATGAAAAACTTTACACTAACTTATGATTTATTAAGTATTGAAAATGTTTCTAGGCGATTTTATGAAAGTTTTTACGAGGTACATTTTAAGTGTGTATGAAATGTTCCATTGGTCTAATGATAAACTTTGGATTGATGTAAAATCTATCAAAAATTTTTTTGTTCTTCAACCATCAGTCATTTCGTCACGTTGGCAAAATCGATTTCCATAATTAAGACATAATACAGTTCCTACTTTCCGTTTACAGCTTGACCTATAAACAAAATAAATATTTAATCAACAACAACGCAGCGGCAAGCAAAACTACCGACATAAAAACAAAAGCCAAACAACGATTATCCATACACATAAACATATCTTGTAATCTTCAGTAATAAAACAAGGCTCACTTTACTACTTCTCTTCCTGCCGACTCCCGAGGTAATACGGGTAATACCGCGATTACTTGAACCGCGACTTAATACTAAGTTTTATCTCCAAACCTCGCATATACTACGCCCTTATTATACAGGGTGGGTCGTAAACTCGGTCCCACCTATTTTGCACTCGTAAAAGCAGCTCGTAAATTTGCAGTCACAAATGCTCTCATTGTTGGCTGGCGGAGATAGGCAGGATTGAACCCCGGACCGTCAAGTAATCTCACGGTTTTGTGATAAGTTGAACATCCTGCTCGCTGATCGACTGACGATTTTAGGGATGGGATTTTGTCGATATTGAGGGACTACGTTGATTGGAGACTATTTTTTTGGGAGAAAGTTTTTTGTAACAATTTAGAATATGTTGTATGCATGTTTCTGGTGTATTTCGGTTTATATTAAAGGTTTTGCTGATCATAACGATAGCATAAGTTAAATTTGTACCTATATAAGGCAGTGCTGTTCGCAATAATCACTATCTGATTATTGTTTACAGCACTGCCATTAGATATTAGTAAATTCTCTCTCTGTATTGACGGCATTGACTATCATAAGTGTCATCCTTTGATCTAAGTTAATAAATGATTTGATTATAAATAATACATTTTTGGTAGCAAGTTTCCACTTAATTGCTATAGGAGTTTGTCACGAATATTGTTAAGATTCCAGGAGCAAAATTAGTATGTCGCCATGTATTTTATAGCCCAGCGTTCATTCCAAGGGTCTTGAAACAAGGATCAGTAAGGAATTTCCAAAGTAGACAGTGTTTATCACTTATCTAGTTAGCTTATACTAAGATACGTGAAGTCATTAATGCCTTTAATAATGAGCAAACATCAACCGTGTCTTGACAAATCCCTTGTAAAAAGCTCTCCGTTATCCACTAGATAACGAACTGAACTAATATAGGCGTGATATGCTCCAGATATGTCTTCAGACTTGTATGTAATGTTATTACTACATGTGGGTGAGATATTAGGCACAAAGAATGTCTAGCAATTAAGCTGCTTTCGTTTATAAAATGGGGTCAGAGCCCATTCGTCCCCTAAAATTCGTCCCCTAGTATAAAAGTTGTAGATTCGGCCCCTACATAGGTGCCCATTGGTCTCCTGGTAGGGGACCAATAAATATTTTAATAAAAAATATTATTTTTAAGGTACCCATTCGTCCCCTCTAATATATGTACAATATAAGTTAAAGATTCGGCACCTATTCAGGTGCCTATTGGTCCCCTGAGATAAAATTAGCTATATTTTACATAAGAAACGGTTAACATAATACACTTGTAAACAGTTTATTAACGGAATTAATTTAATAAATCATAACAGATCATTGAAAACTAGTTACAATTTATTAGATTTAAGTTATTACGATTTTGCATGTAGTTGGTTAATATACAAAAAAATATATGTTGATTTATCTAGTCTTCAATAATTACTGTGATTTTAGTATTTTTTTTTTGTACTGTTATAATTTTTTAGATTTAAGCTATTATGATTTTGCATGTATGTAGTTGGTAAATATACAA
Organism: Anticarsia gemmatalis; assembly: GCF_050436995.1. NCBI lineage: Eukaryota > Metazoa > Arthropoda > Insecta > Lepidoptera > Erebidae > Anticarsia > Anticarsia gemmatalis. The sequence goes on along the minus strand of NC_134760.1, from coordinate 12,374,094 downwards.
AAAAATAAGAAGTAATTATTTACTGTTGATATGTGTTCTATTTTTTTCTGCATATTTTATATTTAATGTTGATTTATATGATGGTCAATAAAGACTGATTTTTGTAAAAGAGTTGTATTTTGTTAGTTTCTAGGACATTGTGATTTTGTATGTGTTAATCTTATTTGAAATAAACGTGATATCTACCGAAATACTATATTTTTTATCATAGCCTTTTCTGCGCGACTGTACCAGGACTACCAAGCTGCAGTATACACATATACATGTACTTATATTAGAAGAATGAATAAAAATAAATATTCTTCAGGGGACGAATGGGCCCCTCAAAAGTTCCAGGGGACGAGTGGGCACAGGGTGCGAATCTTAGGGGACGAATGGGCTCTGACCCTAAAATGTGTGTTGAAAATATGAGGATTTCCATGTGGTTGTGGTCTGATCAACCGCCTAAATTATGGTTATGTACTGCACTCATATACATAATACGTAATATCCGTGAATAAATTAATTGGGTAGTTTTGTAGCGACTGCCCAGAAAACTGATTTAGGAGACTATGAGTGCAATGTAACCTACTGTCTTACTAATCCTAGTTATTAACACAACATTTAGTTTTACAATTAATGCAAAAATTTTCAGGATGTACGTATGTATATTACTTAGTTAGGTATTCTTCACGAAAAAAAAATGGTAAAGATTTTAAATTTAAAATCTGGATTGAAGAATAGGTTACTCTAACGCGGGCAGAAGCTACTAATCAAATAAATGAATTGTTACTTATTGTAAACAATGAGTAGCAAAAACGTTATCTATCACTCGCTAACATTTCAGGCATCAGAAAACCCCCTTAATAAGTCCAAACCAAACACCATAAAAACGTGTCATAAAGCACGTATAAAAAACGCAGGCTATATTAGAGTGTCGTGCTACACTCCGATTAACGGAATTAGTTGGCTGTTGTAAAATTATGCAAATGTAACGACCCCTAGGTAGGGGGGGGGGACATCTGCGACGTTGTCAGTATTGTCGCACCTGTGGACAACAACACTGACAGACTGTCACACTGTTTTTTGACTTTATATCGCCTTGTTACTTTGCCTGCTGTTGGCTATTGTGACACTATACTGCCTTATGACTTTGCCTGCTGTTAGCACTGGATTTGTCGTTTCGTGTGTCGTCAAATAAGAAGCTGTATTCTTATTTCCGATATGTTGTACTGAAAGGATTCGTAAGTAAAATGTTAAGTGAATGTTATGTGCAGTTTCCAAATGTTCAAGTTTAAAATACGGGCAAACGTCCACTAAAATTATGTGATGAAGAGAAAGCTTGGAAAAAAAAACATTCAGAAAAGCGCTGAAATTCAGGAACGAAGCTGACAAAATGTATTTGAAATTAATAACAAATATAAGCACAACTTGTACTACAGTAACTAGACAATAGATAAACAGAAAATGCCAAAGACAGACAGACAGACAAACAAACAGTATTTTACATAAATAGTATATTTCCAAACAGGTAGAGCACTGAGTACATATCGCTTGCGTGTTTATTACATGATATATCTGTGTGAGGGCGACAAGAGACCAATTAATTACACTCGAACTTGATGTTAATCAGACCTCATGGTTATTAACTCACTACATAATACACGTTTATGATGTAAACATATGGTGCGTACTTGTCGAATTTTAAACCAAATTCAACAGAAAAATTATTGTAACAGGAAGACAAAATTACGTTTTTGGAGCATTCCTCTTTTAGTGACTGAAACCAAAGGTGGGGTTTATTCTCTTTTTTATTTTTTTAAGAATTGCTCTTGTTTCGCGGGGACCTTTGCAACAACGGACACAAAGTAGGTACAACCAAACCCGAAACAATTATTTGTGGATCGCACAAATATTTTTTCCGTGTGGGAATCGAACCCGACCTCCTCACGCAATGGTAGCGGCTTGGCAAACTCAACCACTGCGTAACGGCGGAAGTCAGTTCACCATAATTATAATTACGAAACAAAGTTTCAAGGAAACTTCCGATACAAGAGCAATTCTTAGTGCGGGAGTAATCTTTTCAAAAAAAAAAGTAGAAAGAAAAGAAGATTACAAATTGACTCCATCTGACTATTGTTGCATAAATCGGTCACACTCGACTATTCTCCACTTCCTATAATTTAATAACAAATTAGTTATATTACCAAACACCTATTTTATCTAACTACAAGCTAAGCTCTAGAAATGCTCTCAGCATTGATTTTCAGTTAGCTACTCTCTTCAATGTCGTGATTACATTCCTGGGGGAGGAATATTCAATTTGTTGTCTGCACTTCGGGGTGTTGATTTATGAACAGTTACTGAATCGCTTCGAATAGAACCGTGTTATTGGGGACGGATATAAAACTATAGAAATATGAGTGGGTGTATTTTATTTTTATTTATTTTCATTTTTAGTCACGTTTATTAAGTTAGGTTATAATAGTCCTACTTATTATAAATGCGATAGTTTGTGAGGATGTTTGATATTCTATCACAAAATAAGTAGTAGTCGAACCAAGTCGCATGCTAAAGCTAGTTGAAAATAAGAACACAAACATACTTATTATAAATGTATTAATTCTTATTTTCTACCGAAATATTACACAAATTAAGTTTGTAACATCCACCACATTTACACGTAAAATTTTAAAAAATGTTTTCAGAACTAACGCAATATAAGGAAGTCCAAACTTTATCATTCAAAATTAATTTAGATGTTACTTAATTCCTTTCTTACTTTCTCCGATTCTTTAGAATCCTCAAATAATTCCTTACACCACGAAGAAAATACCAAAAAAAAAATATCGACACTCGGCGACAACACTAAAGATTGCGCATAATCTTTCGTATCCCCATATTGTTTTTAAGTTACGACACATTTGGACAATGGCTCGGAAATCCGCAACCGTTTCCACTCAGCGCCCCACTTGCACGACCAATGAAAATAGATTGATTTGCCACCACGCTGTATATCTGCGGTCACATTTTGCAACAGCCTGTATATGACAGCGTTCGTTTTTGCAACATGCTGTATAAGGTCAGACTGATTTTTGACATCACTCTGTATAAACTTAATTTTTATACAATAATGTATTATTTATGACAATATTGATTTTTACATTGATTTTCTTAATATATATGTCGATAAATAAAAATAAATACAAGCTAACCACTAGAAAAAAAAATACCTCTCGTAGGAGACATTGAGAGACTTTTTAAATTACAAACATTGCTCATACTGAACTCTCTAACTCCCAGACCAAATACGTATGTAACTCTTCTTCATAATGATGTTTTCCTTAATAAGAATAGAATCCTTACCTTTAATATGATATCGTTCCCAGACCGAAGCCCCATTAAGTTCTCGATCATAATTATTTATTTTATTTGAGAATCGAACCTACTACCCATGATACGGTAAAAAAAATATAATCCATGACTATTTCAAATACTTTGTATGAAGTTTACGAAAAAAACTATAATTTTAATAATAAAGTATCTAAGAGTATAAAAGAAATAAGTTGCCAACCACTTTCGCTTCTATATCAAAATAAACAAATGTTAACTTCTACACCACCCTGTATACAATGATAACAAAGACGATATCTTCTGCGCGAGTTGTTCAATATTGTATTTTTGTATTGTATGACTTTATGACCGGCTTGTATTTGTGTATTTTATGAAGTGAATGTAATAAGCTTTGTTATGGTTATACATTTATTTCTTTTAAAAGTTGATTGTGGTTCTAATGATTTTGATACTTGACAGACGAAATTTAGCTATGTTATTATTACTTTCAAAGTTTTAAATTGACTTTGTTTTTTAAATAAAATAATGTTTTAATATAAAATTTTCTTGAAGAGGTCTGAAGTTTAAACGTTAAGGTCTCAAATACTAACCCTGGGTTCTGAATTAGGAATATTTTTTTACAATCTGGTTCTAGGAGAGGTAAACTTCATGATACTAGTTATAATTATAATCTATCGGTGGGTCCACGGTACTTAACCTCGCATAATTAAAAATAAATCTATTTATACCTTATTCAAAACGGTCAAGTTCAACGAAACATATTCACTTGAGAATCGCACAATCACATTTGCGAACCCTTCCAGCAATATATTATACAAAATGTAGATAAAATCTAATTACATAACATTTACAAGTACACACAATAATGACAAACTTTCTCACGAGCACTAATTCAATGAGCACCCCATAAATACCTAAACAAAATCATCCCATTATGATGTATTTAATTATACCACATTCAAACATTTATCTACGAACATAAATAACAATACTAAATACAATTTGGGTAATTTAATCAAGAAGAGGGAGAAAGCAATAGCACTCTCTCTTTCACACACCCTTCTGAATGGAAACATCCAACCAATATACATAGACCTCTAGGGAAGACACACCCTGGTGAAAACACAACGAAATAGCCCGGCCATCAGAGCTCAAACGATACTGGTCGAATTCATTCCCTTCAATGAAACTCGACGACCAGTTCAATAGACCCCTCGAACGGACACACCCTGGTACAAACACAAGGGATTTGCGAAGACATGACAGGTCTACTTATACTGGTTATCCTGACTTATGTAATTTTAGCAAAGAGCTTCCATTTCGAAGAGTTAGTATTAAACAATAGGTCTTGTGGAATGGACTATGTTTTATATATAACTTTTGGAATAAAGGTTTACATCACGACACCTATTTATCTTTAGGGACAGGCAGAAGTAAGCACCTTAATGATATATGTCTTATATAATTTCAAGATCGTACCTATAGTTCAGTGATTGATGTATCTGCTTTGCTATTGTATAATTAGTTAGGTGCCGGGATTTGGAGTCCAACCAAGGTGCAATGTAATACAGAACGACAGAATAAAAATTTAAATAACGGATCATATACAAATTTACAACGAAACAGATTGTGTTCGACACGGCAATCGAACTTAGGACTTTTAATTAGCTATCGCATATATTAACTACCACGATAAAATGAATTGTCCAAATTTTTTATTTGATTACTGCACTTGTTACTTAACTCAATTTTATATATCTCATATCATCACGGCAATATTCTCCAAAGAGCTAAGCAGAAATAAAAAAAGTTTTCAATTTCAACACTTAAGATTTTATTTATAAAACGTATTTAGAGATCAACAGTAGCAGTAAAGTTTACGAGGGGTGATACGGAACCCGGTTTGTAAGGCGATCGTAAAGGGGCCCACGGTTCTGTACAAATTATCTCTACGCGACACACGGTTCTCTGCCCACCCCATGGACGTATCAACAGCTTTATATCAACCCTTGTCATGTACCCCTGAAAAGCTTGCGATTTAAATAGTTTTTTTGTAAATACTTTGATGTTGAGTGAAATAATGATAGGGATATTTTTTGGAGATTTTGCTAATAAGCAACTCCAGAATAAATAATAAGTACCTAGACTAGAAGCTCACTGCGAATAATTTAGCATAGTAAAAATATTTGTCTCATACGGTAATCGAACCTGTTTAACTGGGTGCAAAACCACTTTAAACAATACGATACACGCTTTCAATTTAAAAATAGAAAAAATGCGTTATAATTTTTATGAGACGATTCTTGTACTAATGAATGAATTATAATTTTATGTCTTAATAAATCTTACAAACATACAAATATCTATCACACGTAACATATTGTCTCAACTTGGAATCAAATTGAATATGCGATCACATTAGTATACGGCGAGGTGACCACTTTCTCAGTCCACCACACCGGTGTTTAGTACATGTATCAAACTGTGCAGAAATATGGGATAAAAAATATACTCTTATTGGCAAGATAATTTACAATAGTAAGAATTATACATCTGTTTTACGTTAAAAAAATGTATTAATGAACTTGTTGTTAAGTATTATATATTTTTGTTTATAATTATTTTCGTTGCCTAACAGTGGGACACTCAACAGGCTAAGAAAAAATACATGCAATTTATAAGCTTATTATAATTTAACAATTAGTTGCTATAAGGTAACTTTGTGTTGTTATTTATCGATTGATTTTCCTTTTACTTTTACATAAATGCTGTCTATTAAATCAATATAGAACGCTTTACTATGCATTGAATAATGATTTGAAAGAAATAAATCAAATCAAGGACATTTCAAATACTCCAGGGGGCTATCAGGTATCTCAGTTGACAACTATTTGAAATCCACTATGCTGTACATCGTTTTTTTCTTAGATTATAGTCATTTGCACGTTACGTCAGAGAAGCAATGTATTGGCTATCAATTTGACGTACACTAGTTGTCAGTGATAAGGCCGCAGGACTGCATTGTCGTAGTCACCCTATCAGCGCGTATGTTCACATAGTTATGTAGCGGAGGGGCGGCCGAGCCGAGCGCAACCAAGCGAGCGAATACTCCCGAGCGCCGCCGAGCGTCGCCGAACACGGCCGAACCGACGCCGTCCCGCAGTCCCCGCTCGCCGCGCGCGCGAACGAACGCGTTCGACGTGCATTCGCCGTTCGTTATTTTAACGTTCAACAATAACTTATTGAAGTACGGTGTGATCGCGGTTATTGTCCTTGACATTGTGTGCGAGTGAGACGGCAAGATGGGCGACGTCGATTGGACGACAGAGTCGGCGCTACGGCTGATGGAGGAGTACCGGCTGCGGCCGGAGCTGTGGGACAGCTCTCATGAGATGTACCGGGTGCAGACGGCCAAGTATGAGGCTTGGTCAGACTTGGCGCGAACGTTTGAATGCGACATAGCCGACTTGCGTAAGAAGCTGAACTCGATATTCGCGTCGCACCGGCGAGAGAAGGCGAAGATTCGCGCCGGCGGCCGATCGACTTGGTTCTTGTACCCTTATATGAGTTTTCTGCCGAACCATTTGGAAAATGGCGCCCCCGGTTCAAATGCAAAGGTAATAACTAAATGACGCTTCATCTCAGTAATAATAGCTAATTAGCTACTATTTAACTGTATTGTTTACTGAATAATTGTGTAATTAATACTGATATTGTCTTTGGTACAAACCCCTTGTGTATTTAAAAGCAATTACACAGCACGTACTTAAAGTACTCGATCAAAGCTACTATAGTCTCAAGTTCGATTCCCGATTGGAGCAAAAGGCTTTTCAATTTCGATACACATTTGTAGTCACATGTACAAATGTTTTTGTCAATGTGACAGTGTATACATGCTCTTAACGCTAAACTTACTTACTTATAGGTATTCAACTTGTTTACCAAACAGGTCTAGTACATAATAGGATAAAAGCAAAGTTCCAAGTTCACAGTACACAAAGTTTTCACTCTGAAGCAAAACATTGGCGCCGTGCCTAAATGTCTAGCAACTACTTAGTACAATGTCGCGACTATAAACATTATAGGCATAATAAATATATATAAAGTATACCACTAAGTTCTCTAAGGAGTAGACTGAGATTAAACTGACTACCTGTTTTAACACTTATACATAAACTATACGTTGCATTTTAAAGAGATGTACTTACGTAGGTACACTAAATAGACCACGCGACCCTGCTTTAGTTATTTAAGACTAAGGGAAAGATGTTGAATATATCATGCCGCTAGTCTTTGTTTGATCCTGAGTCACCAATCATTTTAAAGTTTAATCAAAATCGGTTCAGAAGTTCAGTAGTTTAAGCATATCAAACAGTCGGACTATCACAATTATTATATAAGACGTTATTAGTGTGGGATTCGAAGTGTTTTACTTCAGAATAAAAATTAATCAATCCCCGTGCCAAATTTTACCATAATTGCTTCAGTAGTTTATGCATAACAGACTGACAGACATACCTACTTTTGTTTTTACAATAATACAAAAATGAAGGTAAAGTAAATAAAAGCATCAATAAATAACCTACGTAAATACATACGTAGGGTAAATAAATAAGGTGTCCGAAAGTCGGCCAGTGTGACATGTGCCGACCTTGAGGTACATCGTCACTTGCCAAAATATCGCCCGACGAATGAGAGCTCATGCTGACTCGGACATCTCAGTTATGTATGTTTACGTCAAAATATACATGCCCTTTTTATATATCTATACTAATATACTAATATAATAAAGCTGAAGAGTTTGTTTGTTTGTTTGTTTGTTTGAACGCGCTAATCTCAGGAACTGCTGGTCCGATTTGAAAAATTCTTTCAGTGTTAGATAGCCCATTTATTGAGGAAGGCTATAGGCTATATAACATCACGCTACAGTCATAAGGAGCGGAGTAGCAACGAAAAATGTTACAAAAACGGGGAAAATTTTGACCCATTCTCTTAGGTGACGCAAGCGAAGTTGCGCGGGTCAGCTAGTTTGTTATAATTCCGCATAGGTATTAATTAATAAATAGGACTCGAATCTACGACTTTTCAAACGTAAGTAATGTAGTAAAACGATGGAGATAAAAAGTTCATCAGAGTAATGTGTATTAGTGTACTTTACACGAAATTACCATATCTAAATAATATTTAACTCAAAGGTGACTGACTGACAATAGTAATCTATTAATTCGATGTTATAATGTACACATAGGCATTTGATAAGAAAGGATTTTGATGAATTGTATCCAAAGGGATAAAATAGGGATGAAAGATTTTATGAAAATTCTGTATTAAGTCACGAACCATGCGGACGAAGTTGCGGGCAAAATCTAGTTTATATAATAAACGCGACCTAATAAGACGAAAGTTCGTTTGTCTGTAACTCTTTTACGAAACGAGATATTTAGTTGAAAACCCACAGTCAAATAGATCCCTTTTTATTCAAGTGGCGATTAATCAGAATGGCCGCAAGTATCTTACTAGCTCTTCTCGTAAGGTTGTACAGCTAGTTGTAGGTGTGTAGATTTAGTAATTGTAACGAATATTACAGTGTCAACATTTGACCCAAGATTAATGTATGAAAATATGTAAAAATCTTTACTTTTTCGGTTTTGTTAGTAGAATTTAATAATTAGAAAAAAATTGGCCATTGACTGTTTTCACTAAGATTTAGAAGACAAAAGAAATACAAAAATTGTTTATCAGTTCGTATTGGTAAGTGTTCGTCAATAATATCGGATGTAAAGTAATAACAAACAGGGAAGTGGGTTATCTTCCCGTGCAGGATGTTTTACTTGAACCAGTTTTAGACCGGTGTTACAACATTTATAATTGTTGCTTATTCTTACACTACTTTTAATACTCATACAAGTTTTAAAATACTTTTGGACTTACAATACTTAATAGGAATGATGAAAAATATGTCACTCGGTCCTTTGGACATAATGATCAGTTGGTACACATCCGTAAATGTTGCGGATATCTGGAGGAAGCTTAACTTTGCTGCCATTTTACCTATCGGATAGGTTAAAATTTATCTATAATTTATGAAACTGGCCTTCTGGTAGTGTGGGCTTCTTGTCTTATTCTAGTTGTTAGGTCGTGAATGCGTCAACTAAGTATATTTCAGGTGAAACCTATTTAGCGATAATCTATGAAAGGAAATATCTCTGCAAATTACATTTTTATGTGTTAGTTTATTTTAAACTCTAGTAAAAGAAAGTTAACAAAACATGCGACAATTGAGCTATTCATATGTTGGCATCTCAAAAAAAAAATATTCACAGTAAAACAAAGTATCTCCCTTCTAACGATCAAAGGAACACAATAATCTACACAAACATTAAAAACTAGTGTTGCGTTAAAACTCGGTCACTTTGTATACAAAATGTTAGTTTTTATTAGTTCCCCAATGGTTGGAAGAATGCCTAATCGATGAGATATAAGTTTGGAGAGAACTCACGGCTATTATTCATCCACACTTGTTCATGGATGGGCTCCAAAAATTCACATTTACTGATATTGAAAAATTGTTAAACTACATTTCGAAGAAAATCCAAAAAAAACTTTTGCACCAGACTCAAAGTCCAGTTTGTACAATGCCTATCGAAATCTTCGACTATAATATGTCATATATTAATTTATTAAAACGATTTCTAGTGTGTGGATTTATATTTTATTTTATCACATCACGTAGGAAACAGAATACCTACTATGAACAATATTTTAATATTAATATATTTCGCCGAAACTAGTGTCTTGAATCTTTTTCAAACAAAAGATTCGATTTATAACAACAAAAAAAAGTTTTTCAAAGGTTATGCCTAATGACACCACATATGCATAAGACCTATATGATTTAAGAGAAGATTCTGAGAAGATTCCCTCTGTTGAGCAAGAGTCTTCTCCCGAACGAGGGGGGGGGGGGGGATTACACCTTTAATTCAAATTTAATTCTAGTTACAATTTTAAACTTACATCTGTTTATATCATAGAAGCTAGACACCGCGGTGCCTCGTGTAATCGTGTCTATTTAAATCGGTACAGTCGTCAGCAAATGTTTTTCACTAGGGATTAATAACAAGTGTAATGTTTTGACAGAGCCGTGGACTGTGGACGTCAGCAACAACTGGTCATTCCGAACTGAACGGTGCCAAATATTTCATACTAACTGTTATAATTATGTAGATCAGATACACTACCGAACAATATTTACCACCATAATTCTAAATTAATTAGTTCTTAAAAAAAATCGTGTGTGGACTCGTAACCGTTGGTCACCTATTTTTAAAGATGTCAGTGAGACAAACGACACATAACGACTGTTGTTATTAGTATAATATAACTAATAATCACACGATTTTACATAATATAATATACTATGTTGCTACTTGCCCACGAAGATAATGATGTCAGAAAACTATCCAAGTTCTAAGATTATAAAAGGAGATTATAAAAAAAATATGGTGCAATCTTTGTTTCACGAATTTGAAATTTTGTACGGATTTTTGCTCTTGACTGTACATGTTTTGTGTAAATAGTGTTTTCGATATACCAGGAAAATTCTACAGTAGGTGTGTTAATTTCTTGATATATTATCTACTTTCAATTATTTAGGTAAATTAGCATTTCAGAGAATAATTTTCTTTAAAAAAAACTACCATGTCAAAAAACTGCCTACAAGCAAACCCTTACTTCTTACATAGTGTTGAACACATAGCAACATTTGTTCAAGGTCCTCGCTTATCAGCCACTAAATTAAATGACGGAAACTCGTTGCAGACTCACAAGGACGTACGCTTTCTTATCGCACACTTACAATAAACAACCAAATTATTTTGTACAAAAATACACGCTGAAATGACAAAGTACCTAAACCTTTATCCATTATATGAAGACTACCTAACACATATAGCTGACTGTCTTTTTATACAAATACATACATAAAAAGTATGTGTGATGCGATGAATTGTAAACATTTTGTGTTTAAAATTTCATTAAAATTAGTTTGGTAGTGATTGATTAACATATACCTAAATATGCAAATATTTTCAAAACCCATTTATAATATTATATAATCAGCCCCCCTGAAGATCAACATTGACGATGAGATTCATTGATAACCAGCCACGATGACAAACGTTTATCTCTTCATAGACACGTACCTATTAGACAAATAAAAGTATCTGCTAGACTTTTCTACTGTTCTAGCGACAGTTACATGACAAATCATGTCAGTTTGCATGACGACAGCAACGCTGGCTAATTGTCACCCTTGACACGGAAATATGCCAATAATAATTACTATATCCATTTAGATAAGGATAAAACACGTTTTTAAACAGAGCCCGGTCACGTTTTCAGACATAGGTGTCTTTTATAATAAAAATATTAAGTTAGATAATACAATAATTACTTCATTATATTCAGTTCTTAAAAGAATTTATTATTTTTTTCTATGATTCATTTTTTACAGGTAATTATGTCTGAAAGACGTCATCTAAAAGAATTATATTTTAATTGAGTATTTTTTTATTATTATTAAGAATAAAAGTACTAAAGTATTAATAAAATAGGTTAAGACTACCATTTCTATTAATATCTATGACTGATCAATCATTGAACAGCCCGTTACGAATTTAAAAAAAAAAACAAAATTTTGAATACAATTTTGATAAAGCAACTTTCCAAAAGAATCTTTCAAATCTCGATGGGAGTTCTAGAGAAGCGTTTTCTAATCATAAGAACAGTATACCTACCTAGATAGATCATTAGATTACTATACCTACTAATGCGTTTATACTATTTATAACTAACCCTTACTTATCCTACGAGCAATTATATTTAACATTATCATAATTATGGCTACCTAACTAAAAACCTTAACCTCGAAGGTTTAAGGTCCCACTATTTGAGACAAACAACAAACACATTTATCTATATTAGCCGAGTATCGATAGTACAACATAATTGAACGACATTCGCTAATAAGTGACATCACTCTATAAGTAGGTCAATCGGTCGCCTGACGACAAACAACCGAAAATAATGTACACGTGTAAACTGGGCGCGAATTAAGTTCCTGGTTCGATTTTCAGGGTCTGATTATACATTTGCTGGTTTAGTAATAGTTTAGGTTTCTATATAGTGACCTAACCCCTCCCTCTTTCGGGAGGAGACCCTTGCCCAGCAGTGGGATAGAAATAAGTTAAAAAAAATATTTGATCAAAGTTTGGTGTAAGCTCAACAATGTTAATAGTCTGCCTATTTGGAGGAACTAAAAGCTGTATTGTACCTTTCTTCCTGCTCATTACAATAACAATAATTTTGAGAATTCTTCGTAGCAGCACATTATATTACAATATAATTAGTGCAAAGGTCAAGTCTACTAATTTATCATCTCCCAACTTTCTAAATTCCAAAAAGATATGACATGGTCTGGTAAAGAGTATCAAAAAGAATATTTCTACTTACCCTGCTCCCCTTCTTTGGCGACAGTATTCATGATACACTTCCACGTGTAAACGTTGTCAACACTTCCTCGTGAGCAAGGCTGTTAGTTCCTGCGATGAGGGAAACAATTATGATATCAGTAACCGCAGAAACAAGCCCACATTATGTAATGGAAGTAAATATAACTTGTACTGTCTTGTTCATTTATAAAGAACATGGAAAAAACTTGTTATTGAGAATGAAAATAAAATTATATATGTTTTAGAAAGACATTATCCATTCTTTGTAATTACAATTGTATGAAGACACTTTAAAATTAAAGGGTTAAGAATAAATGAAACTAAAAAAGAAAATATTGTATAGTTTAATTGCATAGTGCCACAAACGGGAATCGAACGTTAGGCATAGAATATAACTAGGGACTCAAACCATCCTTAGTCCAAGTCGCTTATTGTTATTATCTCCTTTTAGGAATATATCCTCAACAAATGATAAACCAAACTAATATCATTTTTTTCTTCCCACAGCGCAGAAAAGTAAAAGTCGTTGAAGAAGATTCAGAATCACAGTCTTCAGCAGATGATCAAGACGATGATGATGATGATGATGATGACGACGACGACGAGGACGGTGATGACAGACAAGAGATAGAAGTGGTTGTCAAGCAGGAACCTGAGGCAGAACTGGACCACCAGCCGGAACGAGTCCAGAGAGACAATAGGAAGACCATCAAACGGATCAGAGCGAACAACATCAGACCGCGGAGCAGAGCTTTACTCAAACGAAGAGTAGTCAAGGAATCAGTCAGTCAGTCAGTCACAAACTCCCTGGACAATAGACTATTAGAAACTATGAAACTGTTGAGAAAATCTGAACTATCGAAGAAGAAAGACGAATGTGACAGTTTTGGAGAATACATAGCTATATCTTTAAGAAAACATGATGAAAGGACACAAAGTATGATTAAACAAGCGATTAATAATATCATGTTTGAACAAGAGATGAAGAAATACAGCACGGGACAGTATACTGTTGTGATCTCAGGGGTTGATGAAAACCCCCTTGTGATTGGCGAAGATAAGTAAATAAGTTGATTTAGTATAAAGACTGATTCATTCCTGTGAATTGTAGGAAGGAAAATATGATCAATGATGAATAATTTTAAGAATATTTGTCGATAAATTCTAGTGATTTTTCATCGACTGTAAAGTGGATTTTTGATGCTGATTCGAAAAGAAAATGTTAGTGTTAGTAATTTTGATAAGTGAAGCAACATTACTTGATATTTTTTTACTAAAAAGTACAATTTATAGGGCCAACAATTTGTAGTTATTCTTGAATATTTTATTTGTAATACAATGAGGCTGAAAATATTAGTATGTTATAATAAAAAGTTAGTCATAGCTATCAGCGTATCTCAGTTGACAACTGGTATACATACGTCAAATTCATGGTTATTATTTTGTACATTGCTGCTTTGACGTAATGTGTCAATCACTCTTATCTAAGGGAAGAAAACAATGTACAGCATAGTGGCCATCTAATAGTTTTCAACTGAAATACGTGATAGCATAGATGTAAGTATTGCCAAAAGGATATTTCCGAAAAACCCATTTATGCATAGTAATGGCTAGTAATTGAGTTTCCTTTGTTATTCAAATGATGATTTCTTTTCAATTGAGGTAAACGTGTTATAATTCAAGTCAAGTATGTTTAGTTAGTGATATTTATAACAATTACAATTTTTCCTTATAAAACGATTGTTTGTTTTAATTGTTCTTTTATTATAATTGGAAGGTAAGTTAGACTTGGTATTGAAATAATATTGGTCACTTGCGGTGACGTGAGGAAGGAAAGAGGACCGAGTGAGTGACCGACTTAAAGACATGGAATGGAGTAAGGTTCCAATGTCCATCTATTTAGTGATCAAAGGACCTACTGTGGTTCGTAAAAACGAAATGTCGTTAAATGTTGAAGGTATTCATGTATGACTTTTCTATATTCTATTTTTAAAGGGAGTTTGCAGTATCAATATGCAAACCTTATATTCTTGTACCATAGTTTGATCGTCATTCTATAATGCATAGAATTGTAATAAGAAACAAATGAAACTTCAACAAATACTCTTTTTAGTCGATTGTAGTAAGGCCTTAGAGTCCATCAAATAACATAGAGAATCACCTATACACTAACACAAACACTACAGTAGTGTACATAAGCGTTTTCGGGCTTGTAATGAACAGTGCACGAAAGCAGACTGATTAAATGAAAATGTTCATTGTTCATCGTACATAGATAAATATTAATCGAGTAAGTGAAGTGAAACATTGAACAATTTGCACCTATCATTGTTGATTCATCAAACACATTGCCCTTGTTATTAAAACGTTCATAAAACAGTACAGAATTAACAGGAAAACCCGCAACACAGTTCGGCGAACGATAATTAACCAAGAAAAAATATAAAATCAATAAAAAATGCTCATTAATGTATCGTCAACTGCATTGAAACAACTGCATTGTGCTCGCAGCAATTTTTTCTGTATTTTTTACACCCATCAATCAATTATTTAGAACAAGACTACGTGCCGCAATACACGATCCACGAACGTTTTGCACTTTTATTACTACATCCTTTACAACTTCAGCCTTCATCGCTATCTTGTTTGCTTCAATTCCATTGTCGCTTTTACGACCCCAATCGATTGCATCCTCGAAGTAAAGCATCGATGTAATGATAAGCTATCTGTCTTCACGTGTATCTATTTCAATATTGGTCATGAGTGTCGGTTGCAGCTCTAGTAGTTTCTTTAACAATATCTTTTGTTACATCGCATGCATTGCAGGTTTAGTTTCATTGGTTGCTTTGCAAGTACTTAAGTGGGCGGTAATGTAAGTTGTTGGAGTGAATTTTGCACAGTCATGTCGAGTTGTTGGTACGATGCATCACGCCATACACGTCACAAGGTGATTGTATGTGTGTGTGTGTATGTGTGTTGTTGCGTGCCGTCTGCCGATGCATTTGCATTTAATTGAACTCACAAGAAATATTTGCTTGAAGTAAACTGGTCGCATCAACCCAATTGTGTCTAAGTGTATCATTAGCGTGGTATATATTGTTGCCGCGATGTTTTCTCGATGACTGCTTTATACAGATTAAATACTGTATACATTAACGCTACTTTTTATACTGCAGCACGTAGGCAGAACAATATAAATTGATTCTGCGGTTTCAAAGCCTTGATGCCGCTTGAAACATTAGAACATTTTTCATGTCATCATTAGTAAAAAGTTATTATGAAAAAACGTCCTCCCACTACACAAGTACAGCCTTGGCCAAAAGTATTAGGCACCCTATAAATAACTGCATATTTCAAGATTACAGAGAAATAAAACTAATTGTAATGATTAAAGTACTTTATTTCCATTAGAACATTATAAAAACACCAATACTTTGTTGAGTCACCCTTTGATTTTATGACAGCAGCATCTCTGTGGTCATACTACATACAAGTTTCGTACAATCCTCTGTTGAAAAAGCATCCCATTTTTGCACTAACGCGTTTTTTTAAGCAGTTTTTGATGTTTTCGAGTGTTCTGTTATTTTTTCTTCTTAAAATACATCACAAATGCTTAATAGGGCTTAGGTCCAGGGACTGGACAAGCCATTCCAACGGATCAATACAATTATCAGTAAACCAGCGCAATGTGGTGGCTGACTTGTGATACAAAGCATTGCCTTGATGGAATTTCACCATTTAGGTTAGTGTCACAAAAAAAAACCCCAAAACGAAGGTACGAGAGCAGTTTCCAGGACATTAATGTACTTTTCACTTTTTATGCGAGTTTTGCAATTGAACATTTGGCCGACTCCATCAGCAGCCATTCAACCCCAAATCCTTACACTGTCTGCGCCGTGTTTTATGCCTGGGACTACGCAATCTAGGTGATAATCTTCACCTCTGCGTCGCCTCACGAACGCCACACCTGGTGTTTAAAATACCTGTAAATTAGAAAAAAAATCACACATTACAAACCCTTATAACATTTAAGATTGCAGACTAGCATTACATTGATCGTTGTTATTGTGTTATAGACTGAATTAGTAAAACTAACCTCAAGTTGGAATTCATCACACCACAGCACATTAGACCAATCCTCCTCCGTGAAATGTTGGTGTCTCAGAGCCCACTCAAGTCGTTTTCTTTTGTCGCCTCCTGAAAGCCACGGCTGCTTCCTGGCTTTGCAACCTTTTAAGCCTTCTTCTACCAGCCTCTGTCTTGCAGTTCGAGTGCTTATCGGGTTTCCAATCTCTTCAGTTAAAGCGGCAGCGAGCTTCAAAGAAGTTTTTTTTCTGTATTTTACAGACCCACAGATAAGTTTCCTATTCTGACGGCTAGTAGGCACTCGTTTTCTGCCTGTTCTTGGTTTATTTGTGTGAATGCTATTCTCAGCGAATCATTTATTTATTTATTTATTTAAACTTCTTATACATAAATTGTATAAAGGCGGACTTAATGCCAAAGGCATTTTCTGCCAGTCTACCTTGGGGTGATGCAGAGATTAAATGAAGTAGGTGCTTAAATAATAAAAGAGGAAAATTAATTTGAGAAAGAGGTTTACAAATAAATAACAATGGTTCATGTGAGTGTACATAAATATGGATAAGTATATACATACATAATTATTAATAATGATAAAATATTAAATACGAATAAATCAATATATTATCTAAATAGACGATATTAAAAACATACTATAAACTAAATATAATACTTATAAATATATATATAATTCATAAATACAAACTATGATAAGTGTGAAGTTTCTGCAACTTGTTTTAACAAGAGATCCCGAACTTTGCTCTTAAACGTAAGACGGTTAGTGGACATCCTGATTTCAAGAGGGAGCGCGTTCCACAATAAGACAGATTGGACAGGAAAAGAAGAGTTGACAAACCCAGAAGTGTGTGAAGGGCAGAGAAGAAGAAGATTATTAGAGGAACGAAGGTTACGGTTGTGATTATCACACAGATATTGAAAGTAAGGAGTTAGGTAGGCTGGGGGAGTAGAAGAAGTAAGGAAAGAGAAGAGAGTCGTGAGTGCACGTAAATTACGACGCTCACGAATGGGCAGCCACCTAAGCTGGGAGCGATATGTAGATATATGATCATACTTGCGGAGGTTGAAGATGAATCGAATGCAGTTGTTGAGAAGGCGGTCAAGTTTATTGAGGAGATCTGCATTCAGGTCGAAGTAACATACATCACCATAGTCAATCAGTGGAAAGATTAAGGTCTGCACAAGCATTGCTTTAGTCGCGGATGGGAGAAAGTTTTTGAGACGATACAGAGCCCGCAGTATACCAGTGACCCTCTTGCAAACGTTAGATACTTGAGCAGTCCAGCTCAGAGTTGAGTCCAAGTAAAGGCCAAGATCTTTCACAGTAGGGGTCAGTTCTATTATTGAGCCATCAAATACTACCGGTGGTACTGATACGTGACCTAGCCTACTGATGCTGCGATGACTGCCTACGACTATAGCCTGACATTTGTCAGGGTTAACAGCCAAACCGAACTTCCTAGACCAACACTTAATGTGCTCAAGGTCACTGTTGATCATGCCGACAACTGATGCTATCCCTTCCACTGTTCCTTGCGCGTAGAGTTGCAAGTCATCAGCGTACAGATGATACGCACCCTGAAGATTTTCGGTTAGGAGATTGATGAAAATGGAAAACAATAATGGAGAGAGGATGCCGCCTTGTGGGACGCCAGAATCGAGTTCACGCCAGCTCGATGATAAGTCACCGATGTGAACCGACTGTTGGCGTCCTTTAAGATATGAGGAAAACCAATTCAGTGCACCAGAAGATATATTCAGGTGACGAAGGATGGAAAGAAGGATATCATGACTGACGGTATTGAAGGCGTTCGAGAAATCAACCAAAGCCACCACGGTGACTTTAGTGTCCTCCATGCCCGCCCTCATATCGCCAGTCACTTTAAGGAGTGCGGATGTAGTGCTGTGACCTGGTCTGAACCCAGATTGAAGTGGGTTAAGCAGGTTGTTGTTTAACACAAACTGTGTTAATTGCTTGTGCACACAGGCCTCAAGCACCTTGGAGAGGAAAGGGAGAATCGATATGGGTCGGAAGTGAGCTGGACTCGATGGATTTGGGATTTTAGGTAACGGGATAATGTAGGCTTTGCGCCACAGAGAAGGGAAAGAACCGGAGGTAAGGGAGAAATTTATGATATGGGAAATGGCGGGGAGTAGGTGATCCAATACTGTGACGATCATATGACGACTGACGTCGTCAGCGCCTACTGCATTGGACTTAATTGAGAGGATTACCTTCTTAATATCTTCCGGTGTTACTGGAGCAAAACAGAAGGGATCATAGTTGGGTCGGGGTAAATTATTAACGGAACTGACAGTGTTGCACGTGGTTTGGTGATCTAAAGGTACGGTAGAAGTGAAATGAATGTTAATGTCATCCAAACCAACCGTGCACTGTGGGACGTTATTTCGGTCTTTGCCGATACCCAGGGTCCCTAGGAACCTCCAGATATCGGCCGGGGAAGAGGAAGAAAGATTACTTAGAATGTGTCGGCGTTTAGCGTAATAGCTGATTGCACTGAACACCACGAACATTTCATCAACTGCGCGATATCTTTCTGATTCTTACCTTGCTCATGGAAAAGTTCGAAATTAACACGATTTTTAAAACTAATTTCGTTTGTTTTTGGCATTTTCAAATAGATTTCTTCTCGCTTTAATCACAAAACCACAAATGTTCTAGCTTTAAGCTTAGACTTTAAAATGCAGACTGACAAAACATCAAAAACAAAGTTGTAAGAAATTATGATATTTGGTCATTGTTGCACCAGTTGTTAATCGACCACTAAAATTTGCCACTCATTGTTTTTAATAGTGATTTAAGACACCAAGATCAATTTTCAATAGAATATTTATTCATTATTCAAATAGCACAAGTGTGTAGTAACTTTATTGGGGGTGCCTAATACTTCTGGCCAAGGCTGTATACCTAAAAACTACGTATCAGATACAAAAGGACTTTGCGTGTAAATTGTTGAAATATCTGGTTGAAAGGAAAATTTGAGGTGCTCATTTTTGTTACTATAGTAGGTTAAGCAACCCTTAGCGGGTTCATTCCATAGATGGGTGACTATAAAGTGGTAACAATGAGTCTCCGTGCTTTGGATGGCTCGTAAAAAGTCGGTTCCGTTCAGATCAGAAGCCTGGTTCGTTCGTATTGACATATACAATATAATGTAACAACTGCTGGTTGTACAAACAAATCAATATTCAAGTGATTTGAACAATGCTTGTTCACGTGTCCGAGTGAATCATCAATACAAAATTATAAGAGGTCAAACTGTATACCTACTGGAGGTTTAAATTTTACAGTCAATTAGCAAATTAAATAACAAAATTGTATCCTGAAGTTGTAAGAAGTAAAATTTTTACACTATAATAATTCATACAAAATATTATAATTAAGTATGTAGTTACAAAATCTAGGTATTACATTATATTCAAATATAGATTCGATTCTGTTTTCTGCAAGCAAAATTTACCACCAGTTGTGGATCAAATAGACTAGACCACGACCGAATGGAGTGCCTTATTAAAGGAAAACCCATTAGGTCTTTAAGAAAATGTTCTGTTGGATTTTTTTTTGCTAAATGTGAAAAAAAAAAATCTAAATACTACGATCTATATTTTGTGTGCTTCATCTACATTCACGAACATCGCCAGGAACATTGATGTAATACATCCATACATAGTCACTATTGCGTGTACTTCAGTCAGTTGCTATGCGGCGTTATCAGTAGTGTGTCATATCTACGGCTACAGTTTGTCTAACACTCGGAGGTTATCAGTATCGGTCGAGTCGATAACACTTACTGTTTCGATCGTGCTTCATACCACGTATGGTTCAATTGTATGTGAGGACCCTGGAATGAACATTTTACTTTCAGATATTAGGGCTAAAAGTCTTCTACCATTTGTACCTAAATCTGAAACTAGCATTAGTAGCCCTTATTGGATCTGTTAATATGAAGCAGTGATGGTAGCTTTGTTCGATGGTCCTGACAATTTCGTCATAATGCAATATAATCAATAAGCAGTGTTGTTTTAATTTCTACATTGTTTTGAGCTCTTAGTATCTTTGCGAACTGTATCAATATTAATTCTCCTATAGATAAGTTACAAAGTGTTACTTGTCTTTTTTTATTATAACTTCTAAGAAGTCTTAATGAGAGTCACTGATGACTTTACTTAACGTATTGTAATAAAAAAACAAATATGCCAGTACTCTAGTAGTTTAGTCAGCTATTTTCTGAAGATTTCATCCAAAATTAATAAGGTCATCGAACCTTTACGACAAAGACGTTTCGCTTTCAAATGTAAGTGGCAAACGACCAAGTAATAATCACACTCCATTTCACCATCCATTACTGCATACATTAGCAAATCAGTTCACGGATTACATTATGTAAGCAATGAATCACTGAAAGCGGATTTATCGCGACCTCTTCGCGGAGGTCATTGTCTTTTGTATATGACAATAACAATTAATATGTATTTAATTCGACCTTTTGTACCCAGTGGAGGCGTGGTTCGTTATGTACAATTGATAGATTTTTTGTTTTTAAAGCGATTTGTGATAGGTTTTTGGAAATTCCACCTGTGTTTATAAGCAAAAACAGGTATGCTGAAGATAGTAGTAGTATTTTGGTTTTTAATTCTGCAAAAACGATAAGCATTTAAAACTAGATATTGAGACAAAATAAGGGTCCAGAAATTATTTACTATTTTACGGGGACTTTAAAAATTCTAAATACACAAAATATCGCTTGGATCAATCGACAATAGATAGAAAATAAAACTGCTTTTGAAGCACTACTTAACTCATACTACAAAAAATCTGAGAATAAATCTTTATCTAAATCGGTAAGAATTTCCTAAGGTACTCTTTATTTTCTACCAAACATCACAACCTTGCCAGAACAGCTGTAAATAGGCAGAAAGCCATTACAGAAATTAAAACAAAAAAAAAACAATTAAATCATTCCCTGTTTCTACATCATCATCCACCTAAACACACTCAAAATCACACATCTCCCAAAGAAAGTCCCTATTAAATAGATAGCTTATTGCACCAGTTATCTTAACCTCGACCCTGAACCGCTATCCACGTGCTAACTGCAGCATATGTTCCACTTATCAGTCAGCTTCCGTGAAAGACAGTTCGCGACTCATTGCGTCACCCATCTCTGTACAGACCTCAACGTGTTGCATCATGTCTAACCATGTGCAGGAAAACTTCTGTAATTACTGTACCAATAATGATACAGTTTTTTTGTATGACTGTTGAAGTAATTGCTAGGTGTAGTGGAAAATATTGCAACAATTATTATTTATTAGTTTTTTTCTTGTTCTGGTTAGACTGCTTGACGGTACGTGGTCGTGCTTACTTATTATTTTCTATTATAGTTATTGTAAAAAAGATTATACTGTACTTGGTAGTAGATGATTAAAATTAATAAGAATGGCTTTCTCAAAGTCATTATCCGGCCAAAGTATTGTAAAATTTTATGTAATTGAAATAGCATTTTTGTCTAGCTACCTTTATAACACTGTAGAATATAATTAAGTTTTATATTAACATTTTCGTATTTTTTCTAATCATTTTGAATTCTTACTTAGTTACCTCAATAGCACAAATACGTTATTTCCAGGACATTCCGCTACCGATCTAAAAATCTTTTGCAAGCGCCCTTGCTTAACCTTATTAACATCATTCTTAACTTCTCTAGTCCACTCTTAAAATAAAACCATTTTAAAATCCTCAATCTATCACTAAGTACTTCTAATAATATCAACGGAAAAATCTCAAAGGAATATTACCAAGTGTCTTCATAATAGAAAACTTAGCCTTGTACAATACCTAGGTTATAACAACACCTACGACTTGAGTCACGAGTTTACTTCCAATTTCATTTCACAAACACTTTTCATACAAATGTAAGAAGCAGACGTTTTGTCGCCCGAGCTAAATATACTTCTTACGTAGTCCTACTTACATATAAAAACACAACCTGAAAACCACCCTATATAGTTAACTATAAAGTCGATTTTTCAATGAAGGAAAGTGTCTTCTTCTTGCAGATGCTGTCTTGCAAATGTGAGTCTTATTCCGTAGTATTAAGGTTGGTTTTGGATTGTTAAATGTATAGATAAGGTATGACCTTACGTTATCAGAAGTAGACGTCAATACAGTGTTGTTACTTGTTATATTGTTATTATCAGGGTAATGATAATGTTAGGTAATGGGTAATCTGCTGATAAGGACAGCTGGTGATACCAGGCGGAGGTTGATGTGCGAAATTTCACGCCTTTTTTCCATAGGTACTACCTTCGAAACTAATAAGGAACACACTAGGAAGAAAATAATAAAAAAACTGTGTCAGAAATTAAGAACACTATTTGATGTTCAATTAAAATGTAATTTAGAATATGTTACATCATGATCAATATTTAATTTCATTAAATATTGCCATTAATACGAAATATCATTAGGTACATTATCATAAAGGTACTAGTAATCTTGTGGAAAACTTTTAATTTTTATTTTGCTAGGTAGGGCTCGAAGTATGTGACTAGTTTGTAAGAATGTCTTTCAAGAATGATGCAAATCAAAGAGTAATTTAAAAAAAGTAGCTATATTCAATCTCGAGAAATTTTACTAAAATCGGTTCGACAGTTAAGCTAAAAAAGCGTACTGGACAGACAGATTTATACTACTACTTACCCCAGGTTTGTCTGGGTTAACCTTTGCAAATTAAAAACCTTGAAAATTGGTGAAAATAACATGAAAATTCGTTCAGAAGATTTAGAGTTTTGTTTGAACAGACAAGCACTGACAAGCAGACATACACGAGAGGCGACCGTGTTTTATAATATTAATATAGTCATTATATAGAGAAGTAGGTATCATTAACATCTAGTCACTAAGTCTACATCACACTTATCACTAACCCAAGAATACACAAAGTAACATAGATCGCTCTAGAAATAGTCTTATAAGTATCAAGTAATTAACTGATAGTATCATTATACGTGTACTTGAGTACGTCTGGATCACGAGTGTTTGATACTTGTGGGGAATCAAGGGCAGGGCTATCGTCAAATAGATAATTAATGAGATTGCTGTAAAGACATTATAGTATGGAGTGTCAGGTATGGAAGTAAAAACCACGTATAAGAATTGAAAGGATCTGATGCTAGCTGAAATGGTTTCAGGTGAAAAGTATGTTTATCAGTGATTTTCTGTTCTACAAGGACAAATTGATACTTTAGTATAAAAATGTCGTATTGGTCTTTTACTAATATTTTGAATTAACTTAAAACAAGTGGCACTGAATCCCAGAAATATATGTTCTGGGTGGAAACCAATAAATGGCATTAAAGTAGTGATTATCTTTAATGTCTTTTTTCAACGGTTAGAATTCGGTTCAATCATCAGAATTTCTCGAAGAAACAAACTATTCATTCGAAAACCCTCGATTTTAATTGTAAAAACCACTACACCCATTGCTTAATCATCAACAATACTTTAAACCGCAGAATCCAGCAGTAAACGTCTAGAAACTTCTCGAAAGTTCCATCTTACAGTAACTGTCATACTCAGAGCATGAAAGGTTAAAAACATCTGAAAACTCGTAAACAACATGCGTTTTTAGTTATTTTCGTCGGGAGGCCGAGCCGAACGTCGCGTATCATCGATTATGCACACATATCACCGACACTCCACACGCAAATTTCAACTTTATCTTCATAGTATAAAGCTGAAAATCAAGTGTGCTTTTTGTGTGATATACGTTGTTTTGAAGAGTAGTTGTTTATGTTAAAAAGTAATTATTTTGATGTCAATTTAAAGTTTTAATAATGGAAATAAATTGAACTCATTGCTGGGCAAGCTGCTCCCGAAATGGAAGAAGGTCTTAAGTCCACCACCCGCTGGTCAAATGTTGGACTTTGAATTGCTCTAAGGACTTTCAACATCTTCTCATATTTGTAAGGTTCAGTACGAAGTTTTCATTGATCGTTACAACAAGTGATAATTATTTCTAATACACACATAACTTTGAGAAGTTAAAATATTATAAATGTGAAATTTTGTTAGAATGCCTACATATATAAGTACGATTGTTTCTTTTTCAGGAAAGCTACTGGATATATTAGGCCGGTTACTTATACTGTTTTGCCAATTTTGTACAAATATTTGTAACAGTAAATGATAAAAGTGATTATTCTAGATGTAATCTAGTTTTTATCTAAAGAAATGTATTTCCTCATCGATCTCGTAATCTTATCATTAAGACAAAACGGTAGGTAATGTTATTGTTATTCCATGGTAAGTGCAAAATAAGATTATTTTATATAAAAACATTCCATAAACCGATTATATGATTCATAAATACCGATTTTTGTGGAAATTTTACTAGATAAGGGTTACAAATCCATAGACTTTGAGGAATAAACAATTTTTCGATTGCCATAAGTTATGTTATATTTTTGGTTGATTCTACTTATTATCACTCAAAAATATGTAGTAAGAGTAATTTAGTAGTAGAAACCAAGTGGGGTGCTTTCGTCTTTGTCTACCCCTTCGGGAAAAAGGAGTGATTTATTATGTGTGTAATGTCATGAAATTTCAAAGTAAAGTTTAAATTGTAAAGTCCTAGGTTCTAGGTTTTACTTTAAATAAGCGATACTATTAAAATTTTGATAGAAGTGAGGAACAATTCAATTAAAAAATTCACGACACACCCAAAAAATCTAGATCATTAGCACAAGTATCTGTTCGTTTGTAACGCCTAAACTACTGAACCAATTTGAATGAAATTTGCCAAAACAATGAAATCGTGGCATTGTACTGGATTTCAAATGTTCTGTATTTTAACGAGAGTTTAATCTTTATTGGCATATTTTTTGTTGTTCTTGATTATTTCTTAATTAGTGGAACAAAATTAATGCATCAAAGCATTTTGTGCCTTGACACCAAAATGACAAAAAAACATGGTTTTAAAATAAACACCATTTTTTTATATTGTGCTCTGATTATCTTACATAATATAACGCTCTTATAACGTTAAAGAGGTAGGCAGACAGCCTATACTCACATCTTACAGTATCAACAATACAGACCTTTGTAAACGTGATTGTGGTCCTTTGTTCTTCTTTCATGCAAAAACGACACTACTGATTTGCATGAAATTTGACAGGGTGATACGTTATAACCTGGAAAATTACGTGAACTAACAGACTACCCAAAATTACTTTTTTCGGGTAAAGTCGGAGTTCATTAACCTTGTCCCTATCAAATGGCCTGATATAACCATAAGACCACAAATCTTACTCTCTTTTAAAGAGCTTTGTTCAAGATCGACTTATACCTCAAATATGTCGTCAACTGGTAACTAAAAATATATTATACTCAAATTTTAAACACACCTGAGTAACTAAACATTAAACAACATGACTCATTAAAAATACGGATGAACTTTACTGAAACTACATACATACAAAAATATGTACACAGTGTCTACATCTCCGGTAACTGATAACAAGTGATAAGAATTAAACATTCTCTCACGTACATAATATATAGGTGTTCTAGGAAATAACTGAACATCCTGTAGTTTACCTGTTTGTACATATTTTTGGTAATATGATAGTGATAAGGAAGAATCGTTATCTATTGAGTGACACGTGCGGATCCGCCTAGAAACAATCTTTCAGCACCTTTTTTGCTTTTTTGAGGCGATTTTTGGCAAGAAAAAGTATGCCTGTTTGTGGCTCGGGTTTTCAACTATCTCCATGGTAAATTTCATCAAAATTGGTTGAGGGGAATTAGAGTAAAGGCGTAGCAAAAAGGCTAATAAAAGCGGTTAGTATATTTCAAGCTGGATGCAACAGTCTTACCTATTACAGTATCAGTAGAAATTGTTATTTCAATGCATGACGCGAAAAGAATCATGATTTGAAATCTGTGGGACAGGATAGGTACCTATGTAGATTAAGGTTATATGTAACAGTTTTGTTGATGCTGAACAAGCTACTATAATATACCTATAAGCATATATTATACATAACTCTTGGTAAAGTGGGGAAATTGACAGACGTATAGCCGACTTTGAACATAATAATTACATGCCATTACTTTCGATCGTGTTACAGAGTTCATTGCCATTTACCTGACACAGTTTGTATTAAATAAAATACTACCTGAAGGATATAGTCCAAGCCCCCGTTTAGAGCTAGCCGTTGCTAATCAGTTCATCAACTGGAATATTTTTCCCTAATGTCTGATATCATGCATTTCCTGTCATTAACCCTACAAAGAAAATATGTAATAAAAAATCTGCAAAGCAAAAAATCCGTATTAATTACAGTACAATCACAATGGATATAATGGAATAGTAACAGATACATTATCTAACTTCCTAGACACTATGTGTCATAATAAAATGTATTTTTTTAACAATGCAGTTCAAATTTTTCCTCAAGAGAAGTTTCGCGGAATCGCTCGCATGATGGAAAATTATAATTGCGTGTACGTGAGCGGGCGCACACCACCGCACGGTGTGTTATGACGAAATATAACAATATTTTACGCATATTTTGTACATAAAATAAATTGCTATGGATTTCCCCGAAAAATAATATAGTAGGTAAATAGTTTCACGGTCTATCGGATGAATTTGTTGCAATTCTATGTTTAGCAGAAAAAAATGACATAAAAACATATTTTTGTGAGGGCTTGTTACCACACGACACAGTTTAGATAAATTAAAATTAATTAATGATATATAAGCTAAGCTATGTAAAATTTTATGTAGAAATTGAATAAAGAATATACACGACTCAAGAATTGAACTCAGAATCTCACAATTGAAACGACAGAACTACACAAAGTCTTACGTAACATAAATCAAAACATTTGCAATTTTGTATACAATTTCTTATCAAGAGGCCACTGAACCAATTCCCAAATAACACAAATGGCTTATCATTTAAACTAACTACAGTACACTTTAACCCGTTACGCATATTTCCCTGAAAGCTATCGATCTGCCCACCACTTCTAGGAACAGCTAGCGTGATCTTATTTAGTCCGTAACCTGTGTACGTGATTCGTCTCTCGTTGTACACTTCAAATCTTATATCATGATGAAATACAGCGCAGTTTTGACTAACAAATAGAAAGTTAGATGTTTTATTACTAATCCTATTAGTGGTGTCAAGTGGTGTGTTATGATTATGTACGGATTTATGCAGAATTGAGGCCGTGATTATGTATACAAGGTTGACATAATATAGGTCATTGTGTTAGTCTAGATTACATGAATGTTGAGGGTTGATTACTTTAACCAATGTTTAAAACCTAATTGATATAATACGTAGGTACTTATTATTATTTCGAGACAGATTTTATTTTCCCAGCATTGAGGCATTTTTTAGCTGCCCAGTAACTAAATTCCATACTATAAGTATGGAATTTAGTTACTGGGCAGCTATATATATATTTATCCTAATCAGGATTTTTAAAAATAGTCCGAATTTTATAATTTAGATACATCTATCGTACAAACTCACTTATAAAATGACAAGTTTAGTGGCACACCCTGCCCGGACCGGTCCGTCTCTATACTCGTTTGAACAAGTCCCAACCTGTTCCTCCTGACCTGTTTCAACATGTTCTCTAGAGGGTGGGCCTATAACTGTGCTTACCAGTAATACGTATTTTGTATGCTTAAATGATTATTTAAATGAATATTTTATTTATGAATCATAATTAATATTAAAAATGTGATACTCTGTGTGAACGTTTGTCTTGTACGGTTTTTTATGGCTAAACTGCTGGACCGATTTTGATAAAATTGAGTATAGAGATAGGTCAAAATTGCAGATTCTTCCTCAAAAATTATCGTAAGAATACACAAAAGAAGCTGAAATAGGGAAGGAAACTTAAGCTTGTACTTTGACAAACTTAAGAAATGAGGTATAGGTTCAATGTTATTAATTTAAACCTGAAAACCCCACTTACAGTGAATCGCATAAATTTATCGAATAATTAAAATAAAAACCCAAACATCAAATAAATAGTAATAATGACTTTGATAATTTCCCTAACCGACATTGCGCATATTAAATAGGATGATTAATTTTTATTTGTCTGCAAATTATACCTTGGATGTCGTCTCAGAATTTATGTTCTGCATTGACTGAATAAACTAAGCGATATTTTATATTTCGGAGATATTAACTCTGCGCACATAGCTAAGATACCCAGTGTCAACCCTTCACACTTTATTTTCATAGCAGATACTTAGCTTAAACAAACCTAGAAGCATGAATATAAGTATATAATTTTGAAAAGAGAGAAAGTTACCTAAGTACCTACTTTTAAGGAAAAATCGCTTACCTGTCTGGCGATAAAAGAAAGGTCTAACCTATCTAAAATATCTAAATATGGACTTTGGACTGCCTTATTTTTAAAGTTCTTTTTCATCAAAATTATTCGGGTGTGTTTTTTCTATTGAATTGTCGATACAACTAGTTTCAACGGACTCCATCACAAAACGTATGATATATTTAAGCTTGTTAAGCATTACTTGACAATTATAAATTGACCTTCAAAGATATCATTACTAAGTCACAAAACTCACTGAAATATCCAATACTTATTAGTGGTTACAATAGTTTCCTACGTCTACCCCCCGCGGGGACGCGTCCCTACTGTTGTTACAAGACATTACGGTGTATTGTGTTTACGTAATTGTTTAAATACACCAACTGTCGCCCCGCTGAGAGTTTTAGACTTTATTATTTTGTTAAGGGATAAATGCGTTTGAGCGTTTGCTACAAATGACGAAAAACGTATATGGCAAAATGTCAGCTGCTGTAATGTGACTAAAAAGAGAATTTAACTTATTATTACAAGAATTAATTATTATTACAACCTTGTAGTTGTAGTTATTATTACCTTTTATTGTAGCGTATCAAAAAAGGAGGGTATTTAATGCATAATTGTATAGTAAAGGCATTAACAAACATTTTAATGTCGTATCGAATTGAATAGTGAATACGTACAGGTAATTCCACATATTGTTAGTTACCTAATTAGTAAATGTTTACTGATATATAACATGTTTGGTGCAAGTTTAATATTTGATTTTTACATAGATTAACAATTTTTGTAATGCAATTAGATGATTATTACTGTCATAATGGACTCATTAACAAAAACAACATACATGCATAAAATGAAGGTTTTTTTCTTTGGCAAAGAAGACGCTACTTTCTACAATCAACACAAGATTATTTTGCTTTGTTCACATCCATACATCACATGATATAAGATTATTCATATTTAATTGCCAAAGTCCCAGACAAAGACACACCACGATTTTTTTTTTCATACAAAAAGTTCTTCGATCATTCGCCAAAACGTCGCAGGCGAATCTCTAACGTATATTTTCCTTTGTAACACAGAACTGACGGATGACTGGCGACAGCCGGTCATTTTAACGAATCCGGGTAAAAAAGGGACCCGCCATTTTTTATTTTAATTTCGCACGAAGAATATTCTGTTATTTGATACTTTATTTTAGGCTCGAGCTTTAAATATTAGAATTTTGGTTTCCTTTTATTGTGATATAATAATATGATGGTCTTATTGAATTGGTTAGAAGTACACGAATTTTGTTTACTTATAAAAATTTTAAAGTATATCCAGTCTTTTAAAACTTGGAGTTGCATTATCATCTAATTTTATACGCAAGTTAACACGATATTATTTTTGACCGCCAATTGCTAGACATTTCGGCACAATTTACTCTGACCGTGCCTTAACTTCTTCGTTCGAAATCAATATTAGTTTAATTACTATAAAAATATGTTTCTTTTTTTACAACTCCCGCACTAAGAATTGCTCTTGTGCCGCGGGGACTTTTTTTACAAACAACGGTCACAAATACAACCAGACCTGAAACAATTTATGGAACGCACAAACAATAGTTCCATGTGAGAATCGAACCTACGACCTCCCGACGCAATGGTATCGGCGTGACGACCTAAACCTCTGCTAAGGTACACTTGTAAATTAATCAATTATTGAAATGGCCAGTCGCGGTGTTCTGTACCTCCACACATTACTGTAAAACGACTTCAATATCGTACAAGACTTACATAACGCGGTTCTAATTAAAACCGTTAATTAATTCACGTCCACAGCTGTTTCTACATTTGATTTCAAACAAACATATATTTTCAATTAATTGTACTTACATGTGTTCGTACTAACCTCGTTTTGACTTATGTATAGTAAATAGTTATTGTAATAATATGGGTCAGGTATAAGAATCGATGTTCTGAAAAATAAAACTTAAAACAGTCATAAATTGTTGCACTGGTGTTTGATTTCTTTAAAGTTTATTCTGTATCTGTGTCTTTTTAAATCAATGAGTCAGCTCATAATATATCTATTAAACTTGTTAAAAGTTCAATAGTTTTGAACGTTATTCCAGCCAACAAAATATCTCACAGGGATATCCCAGTATTTTCAGTGTTTAAAGAAAATGTGATCGCCCTCAATACTAGGTTCCTGCAAACAACTGAAACAATTTCGCTACATAATAACGAAGGAAAAAAATTATAACATCATGAAAAAACATAAGATCAAGAAGGCTGTGATTTAAAACCAAAAGCACATTCGATGGCCAAGCCAGGTACTTTTTGGCCATATTCGATAACTTTAATTTGCGAAACTCCGACCCAGTTAGCTTTAAAAATACAAATACAATAAATATATTATTACGAGTATTTAATATCTCATCATAAAATGAACGCTCTAGTACCTTTTACAAGTAATATTATCTCCAAGGTATAATTAGTTTTGATCCCAATACAGGGCACTTACCTTTGCCATTTGACTTCAGGAAAGTAGGTTGAATAAATATTATGAACGTTAGATAAAAGAAAATATCTTCAACAAGTTAGCCTGAAATCTAAGATAGAAAGTATTTCTAAAAATGATTTTCAGTACAAATGTTAATTAAAGACTATCTTTGTGTATTTCAAAATAATGAGGTACGCTGTGCGTGAGTAAACGAGCTAGACTATTCCAGAATTGATTGCATTTTAGTTGCAAAAGATTGAAATTACATAAAAAGGCCTTTGCCCAGCAGTGGGATGATGAAGGTTTATAGTGACAGACAGATTCTAACATACGCGGTTTGACGACAGTGGACTAACGTAATAAAATAAACTCTTTACAGTCCCACTGCTGGGTAAGAGTCTCATACAGTAATGAAGAAAGGCCTTGATTCCAACACGCTGACTAAGTGTGGGGATAGTAATACATAGGTACATTGCAAATAATTTATGTACCTGTTTGTCTCTGAAAATAAACCAAATGCTTTCAAACGGAGCTCATAAAACATTCAAAGATATCAATGTGAAAGTCTAGTTTATAAATAGATTAAGGAAAATTTTGCGGATGCCTACGTGACGCCTGTCAGATGTGTGCGAGAGGGATGCGAGATAACGATCAATACACGAGTGAGAGAGATAAGAGTATCTCCTACCTGACTTTGTTGTTGTTGAAGCTTTTATTTGTTAATTTCTGGTCGGTATTGTGTTTTGGGGTACAAAAAATGGGTGTTTTAGGGAAGTATTGTGAAATAGTCAGGAAAAAGTAACGTCTTTTATGATTGTATGAATATTTTATTGCTTTATTACCCTCAATAGATGCAAGTTTGAACATGTCTTGGTTCCCATGGAAGATGTTGGAACAAGATTGGCGACGAAAAAGGACTTAAGATGTGATTTAAGCAACATTATTCTTTTTATTTTCGTTTTAGTGGTAAATATTGTTCCAGCTACCTACAAACCTTCTTAATAACTTAACGATCGGTATTTTAAATGAACACAAGTCGAAGGCTAATTTTCGGAAAAATATTGTTTGACTATCACTCCGACCTAGTCTTAAACTTGTTCCAATGTCTAAGATTGAAAAATAAAAAACACGAAAAAGGACCTTCTAAACCAATATTATCATGCGTCCCAAAGGACAGAGTATCAAGAAGAAGAATCATCATAAAATCAACACCACAAAGCGCTCACCCATCTAATAAGTATCCTCGCCAAAGCTGCAAAGGTATCTTGCCTCACATATCTATAACATAATCACTGAAATTTTACCCTAAACAAACTATTACCTAATGAACAGTTATGTTCTAATTCCGTGATACATTCGTGACAATTAAAGTATTACGATTGACCTTCAGGTGTCAGGTGTTATTACGAGATCGCGGGAAGCCTTAAAACGGCTTCCATTGATTTATATATTGCACTTCTGTATATTTTGTTCAACTCAATCGTATTATGCTAATGAGATATTTAAATCCTTGCTGCATAAGACGTTTTGGAAATTAAGTTGGACAAGTACCTAATAGCCAAAATACGGTGGTAGTCGAGTGGTAGTTGCAGGTTCCAACCCACACACCAATTTTAATGACATTTTAGTTAGTATTAGAATTGATTGGACTCAAGACCCAAACCTTCCCTCGTCACTTGAGGAAACCCTTGCCCAGCAGTGAGACATTGTGCTCAATTTATTTTAGTTTGTAAAGATTACTGCCACGATAGTTAGTTAGAACAATGTTCCGTAGTTTTTTCTTTCACATACGTAAAATGTGCTAGCATTACGTTTGTATGTCAATTTGTGTATTTCAGAAAAAAAAAACAAAAGCCGATGTTTTACAAAAGGGAAGGGGTGTAAATTAAAACATCAAACTGATAGAAAATTGAGATCGTTTAATTAAAACAAGTAAAGTTATACATAACAAGAACACGGGAAAATAATATGAAATTGTTATAAGATAAACTTAACTTGAACTCGGAGTAAAAATGAATATTGAATAAAACTAATCTGCTAATGTATTAAGACTGTGTACATGTTATTATAAAAGTATTAAAATAAAATTGTAATGGAATCAATTACTTTGTTTCTGTCGATTGAGAGATCATTAACTTACGAAGTGATTAAACTTGTAAATTCGTGAAATCCAAAATGCTCACGCTATGTCAATTTTTTTCGTTAATAATGTTGAAACTTAACTCATTAAAGGCAAAATAATATTAGACACTTATTTGATCCCAATGAAAATACGGAAAAGTGACGTCACTATAACGTATTTCTATACTAAATTGTGTTTTTAACATTTATTAAAAAAGTAGCTTGTTTGACTGTTAGTCAACTACCCTATTCTTGTGCCACGGCAGGAGCTGCCAACAGTCTTCAGTCAGTCTCATATTCTTAGTTAACTATAGAATCATATTAATAATTAACCTCCGCTATCTTTGGTTAAGAATCATCATCATCGTCTTCTTCTAAATCATCCATCCCAAAAGAAATGATCATTTCAATCAATTTGGGCTGGAGTATCAACGCTTTTTTAGCTGGCAAAGTCTTCAGCAGCGAAGCGACGTAAGCGCCAAAGTGGTCATAAACGTCTGCTCCATCTTTTATTATGGACTTACGCTCTTTTGCTTTTGGCTTTACATTTTCTGGAGGTGACTCGTCATCGCGGGTAGAAATTCTTATTTTCTTAGGCGTTGGAGCGATTTCCAATTCTTTTTCTGGCTCCAGAGTTCTTTTAGTAGTATCTACTGATACACTTCTTTCAATTTGTTTCGGTTCCTCGTGGTTCTCGCTGGGAATTGGTTCCGAACAGGTCGTGTCAACTTTGGAGTTAGAGCTAGGAGATAAGTTTGGAAGCTGTGTCATCGTCACGTCTTCCGTGCCCACCTCGCTTGTTGGATCATCACTGTCGTCCTCCAGTTTAATAATCTTAGTTGGCATCTCGTTCAATCGTTTCTGTAAAAAAATAAAATACTTGGAATTATTAATTAACAAGTCGAAAAACCATTTGAATTAACTTGTTGTTATTTTTACTAATACTAATAAAGCCAAAGCTGGCATTCGTTTTTGCCACTTTCATAGGAGGTTGTCTATTGACATTCATATTAAGCAGGTGACTAAATAGAAAACGTTGCGACAGATTGGTATAATCTAAAAGTAATTTTGCTCATCTCAGAAATCAAACCCAAAACATGAGCAGTTGTAAACGCCAAACGTAATCCTTAACGTTTATTGTTCGCATATTAGACAGAGTTGTTACAAACTTAACAAATCGGACAATCGGGACCGTATCACGACACGGCTTAAAGCAGTATTATTTCTCGCGGTAAAACGTCTCACCGCTTTTGTCTGTATAGCGTTGTCTCTTTTGCACGCCGTTCAAATAGGACTGTTTTAAGGAGTCGTGGTACGGATCCTGTTAAAGAACAAAAACAGTAAAATACTCACGTAAATTTGCGGAGTCAAAGTCTGCACCGGCTGTATATGATCTCTGAGGTACTTATCAATATAAGGGAACCAGAACACCTTCGGTACATATTGGTCGTTAGCTGCAATCTTCTTCAACTCCTGGCAGTAAGAGTTCCTCAAATTCTTGAATTTAATCGCCACATGTCTTGAAGAAAAATGTGGTATAGCTAACTTAGCTGCTATGCGCTGTATACAGCGAAGTCTTTCGGCTTTATTTGGATAGTCGACTAGGGTCGTATCCCACATGCAAGGATACTTTTCACATTCTTGTATTAATTCCAGGATTTTCTTGTTGCTGATGCGTAGGATGCAGTTGCGCGTGAGTTCTGTCTCGCCCATGTTGTGTCGTGCGCGGGTGGCGCGGGGCGCGGGGGGAGGGGAGTGCGCGGGCGCGTGGGGTCGACGTGTGCTCCCGCGGCGTGAGCACGCCATACTGAGGCGTACGCGCCGTGCGCCCGTGCGCCGCGGCTAAGCAGTCTTCAATGTATACGATTATTATTCCGAATCGTACGGATACGCGGCGTGGTATTATTATCTAGTACATTACCTTTATTTTGAAAATTATTATGTCATGTAGTATATTGCACTTATATGAATAAATTATTTGCGATCAACATCCTTCATATAAAAGGATGGTGGTCGCTTGTTAAAGCTCAATAGAAAATTGTTTAATATTACGCTATTGTGTGCGAGACGAATAAACGTCGACGACAACGTCCGCGGCGCAGTGACTCAGATTATCATCACGCCTACATTACACTACACGAATTTGATTTCTGGAATGAAATTCAAGACTTAACGGAGCAAATATCTTTGTGAACTAAAAATTTTAATATTAGTAGTCAAATATGTTTGTATTTTGATTTCATTGTTTAAAAAATCGACCTAAAATCTCTCGGTAGCGGTGCAAAAGAGTGCATATTTTTTTAAAGTTATGGCAGGCTAGATATTATTATGTATGTATAATTATGTATGCCATAAACCAAGACTGCATGAAGACAGGTAGAAACTAGTCAAACAATATACCGAATTAAATCCAAGTTTAGCTTTAAACACAGCAAATGATAAACAAATAATCCGCTGGCGTCACCAAGGAGGTTAGAACCAGTTGTCCTGTTATCTCACGTTGTCGTACGATATTGTTTGAACGATACAGCTGATATCACTTACTGGGCCGTGGGTTACTTACGACTAAAGTGGATGAAGGACTTTTAGCTTTGTTTTAATTTGTATTATTGTATGTACACGTTCTGGAATGGTTCGAAGATAGGGTTAATCTATACTATCTATACTTCTATACTAATATTATAAAGCTGAAGGGTTTGTTTGTTTGTTTGTTTGTTTGAACGCGCTAATCTCAGGAACTACTGGTCCAATTTGAAAATTTCTTTTAGTATTAGATAGTCCATTTAGCGAGGAAGGCTATAAGGCTATCATCACGCTACGACAAATAGGAACAGAGTAGGTACCTACCAGTAAAAAATGTCACAAAAACAGGGAAAATTTTGACCCATTCTCTCTTATGTGACGCCAGCGAAGTTGCGCGGGTCAGCTAGTTACAAATATTTCTAGGAATGGTAAACAATATGTTACTAATATATAAGCTGATGTATGCTGTTATAAACAGCTGGATGGAATGTACTTACTTACTAATATAATATCTATGTAACCCTATTTACTACAAATAAAGGTTTATTTATTCATTTTCTTAATTATATAATATTTTTAAATATATTCACTATAAAAGATGAAAAATTTCAACTTCCGCGTTCAGGAAATATTGAACTTTTCGTTAAAAACTACTTAGTTTGGTCGAGAAACTTAAAAGATTTAGCAAAATACCTCGGGCTTCATCTTTGGAAAAAGTCTGAAAAGGTTTCAACAAGTCAGCTCTTTTAGAAGTAATTTGTATAAAAATAAAATGATCAAATTGGTCCTAGTCCTAGATTCTCTATAAAACAATGAACCATTTGTTGGTTGGCGTCACCACGGTGTTTTTTAATGAAATATGGCCTTTTTGTTCTGAAACCACAACCATGTGCCCGACAGGTAGCCCTTAAATAATAATTTTACAATGACTCTTCAGTTATATTATTACAAAATTATTTCATTGTATGCTATAGATTCTTCATAAAGGTACAACTTTTGCCCTAACGACGTTACAAATAGTTTCCGAGAACGTGATTAATACACGAACTAAAACGATTCAGTTCCTCGAGTTTTCGATTAGTTGATTGTATTTCTTTGAATTGACACTATGGTCTATTAATTGAAATGACTATGTGTTTCTGCTACACTCTATGGCACGGTCGGTAGTGTACATACGACTGCTGATCGTGACGTCTCGGGTTCGGTTCTCGGGTCGAGCAAAGTTCTGTTGGTATTTTATAATTAAAATATTTCTGCCCCCTATAATCTCGCCCCCTATTACATGGAACTGACATTGTTAATGGCGAAACGCGGGTGTATTGCATACACTTTTGCTTACACCTTAGGATATAACAGTCGTGATATAATGTATGAAGGACTAGCCATAATTGTGTTCAATAGCGTTTTTTTATATGAATTTTAACGCTATTGAATAGATAAACTACCGCTAAATGTGCCTCAGAAACGGGGGGCCAGTGTTACAGTTATGTATGTTTCCATTAAAAGAGCTCCCTGCTAAGGGGCCAGTTAGGTGATGTAATAGTTAAATTTAAAAATATGTTTCATTAATAAAAGGAAAAAATACATTATGTATTAAACATCCTTTTATATATTACACTAAAACTTTTAGGGAAATACATGTAAATTCACCGTAACTGTAATATTATATTTCGTCATTTACACATAATTGTATATTATATTATAAATGACTATGAAGTAATTATACTCAGTTATATGGTACGAACAGTCTGTACACGATTCATATTTTTATCCAGATATGATCAAATCATTATTGGTATTTCAATTGTTTTTTTAAATATTACCATTTTTTTACTGTTTCTGTCCCACTGTAGGGTAAGGGACTCGTTTCAAACTAGGAAGGGGTTAGGCCTTGAGTCCTCCACGCTGGCATAGTGCGGATTGGGGACGTTGCATGCCCTAAATAAATGTATTAAACAAATTTTAGGCATGCAGTTCATCACGATGTTTTCCTTCACTGATAGAACAAGTGATAATTATTTCTAATACACATGTCATGACTTCGGAAAGTCAATAACCGGCTCCTGACTGAGAGAGCAGCCTCGCGAGGCAATGTCTCGATCCCGCTTACTTCGATCTAAAAGAAAAGAGACCTAGATATTGCCTCGCTCAGTCAGGACCCGGCTATTGGTGTGTTGCCTCGGGTTCGAACCGTCGACCATTTGCGTGGAAAGTGCCAAATTACACCACTCGGCTTGTGTATAAGTTGGCATCGTACGAGTTTTGTATTTTTATTACCCTAGATAAATAATAGAATAAATAAAATAAATAGCTATGTATTATCCCTATATCATCATAGTATTTAAAAGAACAAGGTGAGTTAGAAATAAAGGGTAATAAGGTAAAGGCTTGTGTCAGTTAGTCACGTGTTGCGTCAGTGCATCGTACGATGTGACGTCGATTTGAAAACAATAACTCCAGCAATAGTAGTGGTTCAAGACCAGCTATTTTTTTCTTTTGAAAGAAGGTTTTAGGGTCATAATATTAAGGTTGGCTGTACTCTTTTTGACTGGATTCTTTAGGTCGTGGTTATTGATGTATCTTGCCTTTCAATTAGCAAAGTTTTAGTTAAAATGTCGTTAATGGTTGCCATTTTTGGTTTTTTAACGAAAATATCTTTGGGATGTTTAGACCATATCAGGCTAAAGTTTAATTATCTTATAGAAAAGTTCAAATGCTCCGATTTTCGCCTATTGTTTTGTTTATAATTTGTATAATGATTTATGACTAAACTGCATTGAATTGTTTATCGAGGCATTAATGATTGGATTTCATCACGTCATGCAATTATCCATGTCGCCAATACTAAAGTTAAGTTAGTACATATTAAGTTAATTTTTAATTGCATTACTAGTGTATTTTATTTTTTACATACCCTGAATGAGGAAAATACACTCAAACGTAGTGTAACAAAAAATTCTTAAAAAAAAAATCGTGTCCCAAAATTCTTCAAATTATATTATAAATATTTTTTATAATTGTCAATATTCTAGGAAAAAAGACCTTCTTATCACCAATAAATATAATATCATAGGTATTAAGTATGTGATAGTAATACTGGTTGGATGACTCGCGGTGCCTGCCTGTCCGAGCGTCACTGCACCTACAGGGACTGTGTACCTAGTGGTCAATGATAAGATAGCTTGTATTTTTGATTAATATTCAATGACACTTTAAATTAAAATGTGATCTAAAAGGATGTAGACATCATTTGTTTTTTTGACCGTATTTTTGAAAATAAGTAAATACAGTAGCACAAGACAGATGATAGACCAAATGTTAAAATTTTCTTTTACGATAAAATTTTTGTCGGTTACCGGACCGGGGATTTCCGCCATACTATAAAAAGTAAATGCTGATTTACATACACACATACATAATATCACGCCTGTCAAACCTGATGGTGTAGACAGAGGTGTATGAATATAGTTTACACATAAATAAATTATCTGATGTAATAAGGATGTAATATTTCAGTACATACTTCTCACGGGAAACAAATAGTGACGTATTGTTTTTGAATCAATTTCAGGAAAACGTAAAAATGGAAATCCCTTGATCACCGTTATTTGATACATTGAACATTGCATCGCTGACATTAATACCTATCTTAAATTAATTATATTCATTTATGAAACCGCGTTTATTGCTAATTATGACATCACTTGGAATTTACAAATATACAAATCTGAAAAATAAAGAAATTACATATTTCATTCTCTCTCACTCCCTGTCTCTTCGTTTCATATGGTGGGGTCAGCCTTCCATAAACTCTCCATGCACTTCGCCCTATTGGTCACTGGAAGACGACGTCAAGGACACTTGAAGTCGTCTTCTTCCTCACATGCCTTCATATCTCGCCGCTACACTTCTGTCCACGTGGTCTTGGGTCTTTCTCTTGGTTTTTCATATGTCATTAATTTAGGAAAAAAAAATTATGAAACTCATTTCACCCCCTTCGGGTCTTTGGGGAGGAATTTCGTAGAATCCATTTTCAGTGCTGCTCTACACTTCCCAAGGAACCTTCATTTCAAATTTCAAAATTTTCCAATTTCGGCTGTATGTTGTCCATCAGTCACTCATACATATTGATAAAGATATAAAATAACTACGAATAATATATTATCACTATTCTATTCCATTTATTGTACCAACTTTTACCATTACCTAAATAATACCTATATTTGCCACGCCTATTATCCGGGAAACACCTCTAGCGGCTGACGCAATGAAACAAAAGCTATCGTATTGTCTTCACTGACTCAATGACTCATGAACTACGTCAAATGACATGACACCTTGCCGTATTGCTGGAGACTTAGCAAATTAATGACTGTTAATGGAAATGAATAAAAATGGGTTTTGGAAACATAGTTGGGTTAGTTGGAATTGTTTCTTTTTGTTTATTTAGGTCGCTATTATGTAGCAGGTACTTACAATTTTCATAAGCACAATTACGGGCTGGGTTACTATAAAAAGCGGGTTTTGGAAAATTTTGTGGTTGGCGAGGAAATATTTTTTTGGGTTTTATTTAAGTTACAAACAATAAAAAATAAGAAATGGCATAGTCGAAGTGCAATTTTCGAGCTTATGTATATGAAGAAGAATACAAAGTCACATTAATTAGCTTCTTGAGGTCACACTAGATGTTATATTTTTTGATGTTTTGTTCAAATAAGCTCAACTATAGGTACACTACCGTCTATAGTTTTGTAATTTCAATCATCTTGAAAGAGTAAGTTTAATGCGATATTTAAAGCGATACGTTTGATATTATTTAAAAACTTTTCACTTGAGTCGGGTATAAACCCGATAGTAAAATAAACTATTGCACCACAACTGGAAACAACTACAGCTACTAATGCTTCATATTGACATTCTCACATTAACTTTGAATATACTTTTTGTCAATATTTTTACTAGCACCCATTTATCTGCCAATCTTCTTGTAGGCTTTAAAAACTCAATTTACACATTACAAGAAAATTCTATCTAAAGTATGAGGGGTCAAAGTTAGTCAAGCTGCCCGAAGGCCTTTGACGTGGCTAAACAGCTGATTTAAATAGACAATTAAATAACCAGGATCTACTATTTACGTCCCCTTCGAAGCACGAAGACGCTCAATTGAAATACCTGTTTGCTTAACCCACAGATCGACCGGTAAGCGCAACTGTCTATGGGCGCCTCAAAAAAATCATACGATAATTTCTAAAAGTGATGCAACAATATAATTTTATTTGCCTGCCTAACTTTTGAGTCATGGTTTGTGAAAGTCATATAAACCTATGATTCATGTCATATGCACTACCACGTGGTCGCTTATCAATCGTGTAGGCTTATCAGTGAACAACTAGTTTCAGTTGAAACCTTGAAGAATTATAGGTAATGAGTGTTCCCGGAAGAATAGGTAATGTGATGCAATATGAAATTTTCAACTCTTCTTTTCCAGTCCAATCTGTCTTATTATGGAACGCGCTCCCTCTTGAAGTCAGGATGTCCACTAACCGTCTTACGTTTAAGAGCAAAGTTCGGGATCTCTTGCTAAAACAAGTTGCAGAATCGTCACACTTATCTTAGTTTGTATTTATGAGGTATTGTATATATTATAAGTATTATATTTAGTTTATTGTATGTCTTTAATATCATCTATTTATATAATATATTGAATTACTCGTATTTAATATTTTTATAAATGTAAATAATTATGTATGTATATACTCATCTATATTTATGTATAGTCACATGACCACATCGTTATTTATTTGTAAACCTTTTTCTCAACTAAATTTTCCTCCTTTATAATTTAAACACCTACTTCATTTAATCTCTGCATCACCCCAAGGTAGACTGGCAGAAAATGCCTTAG
This sequence comes from Anticarsia gemmatalis, assembly GCF_050436995.1. Lineage (NCBI taxonomy): Eukaryota > Metazoa > Arthropoda > Insecta > Lepidoptera > Erebidae > Anticarsia > Anticarsia gemmatalis. Next base: position 12,331,724 of record NC_134760.1, on the reverse strand, counting down.
GCATTAAGTCCGCCTTTATACAAATTGTATAAGAAGTTTAAATAAATAAATAAATAAATATGACATTGTTATTGTAGGATTTTCCTTTGTGTCATTTTGAGAGTGATAATACACCTCTGGTAGTGGGTTCTATTGTCGGTTACTATATGATACTAGCATGATGTGGTTTTTGGAAATCGTTAAGACTACCGTGTTACTAGGGTGTGTGTACCTGGTTCAAAAATGACATTACTTGCTATCATAGAGGCGCAAACATTTGTTTATAATAATCAACCTGAACGTTACAAATTTTAATATTTGTTAATTCTAGCGACAATTAGATAAATTATTACTGCAACACGACTTTATTCAATCAAACATTGTAATTTGAAACAAAACTACCATAAAAAATGATTTCATTTAGAAAATCTCACAATAATAATATGTCACGTATTATCCCTCAAACATAATTCATAATGGTCACATTTCCTTGATCATTCGATAACATTTTATTTATCACATACGTACAATAAAACTTAAAACTGTTATCCTTATTGACTGTATCAAATACATCGGGAAATACGTAACGGATATTTCAAAAGATATAATGATTACTTACTGACTGGTCAGACATGGAGGTGCCTCAGAGTGATTACACATCAACTACCTATTTTAATTTTACGCAACGAAACATGAATAATAGAGTTTATATACCACGTGTCTGAAGCCTATTTTTTATGCTGTATATTATTATATATATAGCCGTTATAGCATAAAAAAAATTAATAACTGCTGAACTGATTTTGATACAATTTTACGGTGAAATAAATAAAGACAATGTTTTTTAAAAATCAACCTTAGTATGTCATATTCTCTTTATATTTAGTTCTCTCGGTTGTAAAGTAGTTCTTGTATATTTTTCCTTTACTACATGCGAGTGAAAACGTGTCAGTCAATTAGTCCAGTTTTCATAAGTTTCACGACGTCGAAAGGAAGAGTTTAAATAGTCTTAAGTTCATTACCAAAGACTAATACCAGCGACTTCATATGTTATTATTAGTCATATTTAAATCTGCAACAAAGTCAAAACGTACATCCGTATGACAAATCATTTACTTTTTGCTAGCTAGACTGAAAATACGCTGACAAGCCGTTTAAACAAGCTTGCGTATATTTTGCTAGTTTAGCTATATTTTGTGCTGATACAGGTTTAGTCATTACTTTAGTAAAGGAAGTTATTGATGACTTTTGTATGTATGACTCAAGGCGAAGGGTAATTTGATGAGTGAAGAATTTGTTCAATTTTAGTGTCGTCAATATGACTGGACTTTGTACAATGGAAATTATTTGTTCAGTTTTCCACTGGCAGACACATTTTACCTTCGCTAAAGATGTTTTTTAGACAACTGCAGACTTAAAATTTATCTTCTGTTACTGGGTTTCGTAATCAGACCCAAAATAAGCACCTACATATTTATTTACGGATTACAGAATATTTAATTTGAAAATCGGATCTATATTTAAAGATCGGAAAATATTTCGTCAAAAATCAAATCTACGCCCATCATTTACAATACTAACATCTTAGCCACCACGACACAAAAATCACGATAATCGAAACCTGAAATCTATTTATTACTAGTACTTCAAAAATGTAAGGACTTCCTTAGCCACTGTCACTCGTCATAATAGAAACTCACTATCTAAGTACTTCAACAATATTACCTCCTTAGCCACTGCATCACGAGCGATGACATAAACCTACAACAAGACCCGAGAAACACCCGGCCTCATTACCTCCAAATTTTAAAACGAACATCCTTCATTATTATGACGAAAGCTCAGGAACATCCTCAATTCACCTCACCTAATACATCAAACACTAATCTCATCTTAACGCGTCTAATTTTGCAAATCTTACTTATCCTACTAATATTATAAATGCGAAAGTTTGCGAGTATGTACCTATGTTTGTTACTTTTTCACGCAAATACTTTTGAATCGATTACGATGAAATTTGGTATGTAGGTAGCTGAAAATCCAGAATAACACATAGGCTACTTTTTATCCCGGAGTTCCCTAGAGATCGCGATTTACAAGGGTTTCTACGCGGACGAAGTCGCGGGCGGCGTCTAGTATTCCATACTTCATTTGCATGATGTGCCAGGAAGAGTCAGCCATTAGGGGCTATAACTCAATGAGATATGTGCAATAACCCCTACCCCATTAGGGGTTACTTTATCTCAAGGTGGGGTGCACCCCGTGTGATAGCTCATCTCAACCTTATGAGAGAGTTAACTGGTGTGCATGACGTAAAACTGTTCTTAATTAAACATGCTGATGTTGGTACTGACAGTGTCGATAATTAATTAATGTGTGGTATTTGGATGTGGTGCTATGAACAGGTGAAATTTTATGTTTGTAAAATTATTTCCTATGACGTACTTTACATGCAAACTGTACATGAAATAAAACTGTACCTAACCATCTATAATACTTTAGCTTCAAAATAGCTGAACTGATTTTACATTTTAGAATTTTTAAATTCGGACAGTGCGTTGAGAGCTGTTTTTTAAACTATCATGCTAATAACGTTGAAATATGGGGTTTTTCTATTATTTCTGTGTAAATTAATGTCAAATCTTTGAGATTTTTGTTAATAGAAAATAATAGATTTTCTAAACCTAATTTCTCCGTCATCGATAAAGGTGTTCTCATTTGTAGGGGCAACTAAACTAGTTTTTACAACTAAACCTATATTAGTTATGGTCCATATTTTATTCTTAGACGTAAAGGGCGGAGCAGTGAATATGGCCAGGGGCCATAGTTATAATTACAGAAACCGGATCACTGTGATTTAAGACCGAAACATTTCTTATTTATAATGGAGAGATAAAAATAGATTACCGATATACTGTTTTAATTATATCGACTATTAATAGAACTACCATTACTTAGATGAATATGAGCAGGTTTTCATATTGGTGGATAATTTTATTGGGACGAATAATTTTCTCAACTTGCATAAAGTGTATGGAGAATATGTAAAATCATGACATAATTTATCGATGAAAAGAAAATTAAGTAAGTAATTACACAATTGTAAAAGTTGTGTATAATAATAATATAAGAGTATTTTTTTAAATCTAAGTAGCCATACGATTGCAGCCTTTTTTTTATAATCAAAGCAATTTTTCCACATCAAAAAATCAAAATCAAATCAAAATCAAATCATTTATTCATTTAGGTCAAGTGCTGACACTTATGATAGTCAATGATACAGAGAGTGAATTTACCGCCAGTTCGGAAGGTAGGGCCAATGAGAAGAGCTGGCAAGAAACTCCTGGTCACTCTTTTTAATCGCCAAATGATTTTAACAATATTTATGCTGGTATAAAACATTGATGATGTAAGTAGCTGCTACCTACCAACACTACCGAACACACTTTGGTCATAAATTAAATTAAATCAATATATTAAGGTGCTAAAAAACAAGATATAAATAGTATTGGAAGCATGATGGGAGCATCTACCCACATAGAGTAATGAAATGAAATCATAAGAGGCATTTCAAGAGCATACTGTGGTAAAGGAAGTACAGTTATTGAAACGTAGTTACTTTAAAATTATGGCAGTCACCACACCCAGGACGACCAGTCACCCCAAGCAGCACCCGTTCACGAGTATGACGCGTGGACCAGCCATCACCCCCTTCGCACATATTAGAGGGAAGGGGGTCGTTTTATTCAGCTATATTTCTACCAATTCAAATATGAATTCATCAAAAGTAAATGGTGTGTGTGACATAATAAAATAGCGTGAAAACATTATCAAATGCAACGTTTGAGCGTCATCAATAACACTTAAATGATTTAGGGGGCGCCCCCTATTTCACTCACCAGTGATAAATCAATGAATTTGATGCTTAACTATAAATAATTTCGAAAATATGTTGACATGTACAATTTGATTTGATTCTTTTTGAAATCAATCGGACGAACTGTTTAGTGATAAATAATGTTCGAAATGTGTTTTGCAAAGTGTTTTGAATGTCCTGGGAAAAAAAATATTCAAAGTTAACGACTCAAAATATTTATACCAAAAAACATGTTGTTTATATTTGTGAATACACGATGATTTCCGTTGAGTATTTGGAAATATAAATGTTCATTTTCGGGAAATCAGTTGTTTGGTATTTTCTTAAGTGCTAAAATGTGAATTTTAAATTCGTTCTGCATTAATATATAATTTTGTTATTCATGCCTTTTCCTCATGGGAATAGGCAGAGCCCAAAGAACGCATTGCGTTTATCAAATAAAATAACAATCAAAAAATAAATAAATTTAACCCATTAATGTCCCACTCCTGGGCAAGGGTCTCCTCCCATAATGAGGGAAGGGTTAGGCCTTGAGTCCACCAAGCTGGCCAAGTGCGGGTAATAAAATAAAAATCTTAAAAAAAAAAATATGTGTTTATTAATGCTATATAAAAATCTTACTGACCTACAAATCTAGGTGGTAGGTATTTCATAAAAAAACTTAACTTTAAAATCAAAGTTACATAAGTAACAAAAACAGTTTAAAATTAACTGCCATTAATTAAATACAAGTCAGTTTATTTTTAACTCCCATTATATTAGGTAAGCGAGTTAATTTATTGATGGTACATAGTTATAGTCATTATATGTAAATAAGCGTTTAGATAATGTAGGTGAGGATTCAAGGACGACTAGTTTTTACAATAACACTCGTTTTATTAGCGTTTGTATCGTATGCCACGCTAAAACTAGTAAAGAATTTTGTTTGTTAAAACGGAATACTTAGTAGTAGGTATGTTGAAGATCTTTTGTTGTAAGTTAAGTAAATAAAGTTAATTCTACAAATATATAATAAATGCAAAAGTTGTAATGGATAAATTTTTGTTTAATTCGAATCTTTTACTTAAAACTTTTGAATGTATGTTGAAAATTAGCCACCTAGATTTTTACTACGGAAGCTCTTTTTGATAGTTTAGTATCATAAGTGGACGAAATTGCGAGTACACTGTGTGTTAGCTCATTTTGGAGTTAAGTTTGGTATACAAATGGCATAGAGACATTAAAGAAACACACATAAAGATTCTTTCAATCTAAAACTAGTTTCAAAATAACTGCATAGTAGCAACATTTTTCACGAACACGCTGAAATACTGGCAAAATAAAAACGAAAGGAAAATCCATAAATTACGGAAAAAAATATCGCAGTAGGCGAGCGCAGCCGTGGTACATCGCTATCACGCTATATACAGGATGGTTGGGAATAGGCGGGGTAATATAACTGGTACCGTGGTGCCACCTGTGCACAGTCGTAAATTCTCGAATCATTTGTGTGATTGTTGGATGAAAGTGTACAGACGAGCGGGATTTTACTAGCCATTCTTTATATCAAAAATTTAGCCTATTAATGCCTCACTGCTCGACAACGGCCTCCTTCCGTTATGCTGGTCAAGTGCGGGTTAGGGATTTACTCTATATAAACCTGCAAAAAAATCTTTGAAACAATTACCTATATTTGTACTATCAATTACTATCAACACTTGTATCTTGAAGACATTTTCGCTAATTCGAGTAACAAAAGGTAAGTTTTCATTTTCAATCAAAATCAAATCATTTATTCATTTCGGTCGAATATTGTCACTTATGATAGCCATTACAAGATGAACAAAGTGATGAAGGATTTAAAGAAATCTCAACTGAACTATGTATCTAACTAGTATACGATTTAACAGACATAAAGAACAATCGTTCCCTGAATCGAACCTAAGACATCGCAATGCTTATGACGATGGTAATTGATCATATTGTCTGCGCGCACCTTGTAAGGTAAATAGGTGAAACTTTTGATCGAATTCCTTATTTCAATTAAATAAAACGTCAATTATTTGTGGTTAAAACACGTGACTAATTAAAATAATTAATGTGACAAATGTCCTTGATGCGTCACCTAGATTATCGTTAACTTGTTGTTTTTTCGTTTATTTGCATTAAATTGCTATTCATTTAATTAGCATGTGAAATAATTTATTTGTAGGAAATACAATATATTGTGAAATAAACTAATATTGACTGATTACTGTATTTGCATGAAACATCACTCTGTACAGTACTAGTGATGAGACGAGCACTTTATGAGTTAATAATCTTATTATTTTATTTGTACCTAGATCAAAAATATGCTTTAGCAACCCTATAGAATATCGATAACTATTTTGACAACAACAAATACATTAATTACTAAAAATACAGTTGTTTTATTTTGTTTCGTTGTTAACAGAATCCAAATTTATCTATTTGGAATCGAACCCGAGACACTTAATATAATATTCTCTTTAACCATACCTACTTACATAAAACTAGTGAATCATTCTACTATTTCAAATCCGATTCATTGTCCCCATTTCAATAAGGTCACAAGTTGCATTTAACTAGAGCAACAAAACCGCAACCGCGTTTGACCCGCCCGTGTACGTGCTTTCAAGGGTACGTACCCTTAAATACCGGCTGTTCAAGCAGGCCTGATGATGCAATACCCTCGATATGAGAAGCAAGGAACAGTAATGAGGATCCTTCAGTAAGATGGAATTGTTTGAAAAAAGTTTCACTCACAAATTACTTTGGGATACTTGGAGAATTTTGAACTGGCTATTTCCAAATTGGAGTTGACCTGCGAGTTAAGTTTGTCTTCATATAATGAGTTGTTTACTTGAAAGATGTAAGAAACGTTTTCCTAATGAGTTAGATGCTTTTGATAATATAAGGGTAGTTGATTATCTGTCTTTAAGAAATTATAAAATGACATTTTCGTACGGCAATACGATATATTGACGTCAGAATTTCGTATTTTCGTTCAAATAAGTGTTGAGTGTTGAGATTATACATTAAATAATTTTCTGCCAAAATAAGTTAACGTAATAAGTGTCGTTCTTTGGTCTCTGCCTACCCCTATGGGAAAAGGGCGTGAATTGACGTGAACTCACGGCTTGCTCTTTTCGAATGTCAATATTTAAAAGTAAGGATGATATTAAAGATGTTAGTTTCACACCTAGAGCCTCTCGTAAACAGGTTGAGAGCTTACGTAGTGGTTGCACACACGAGTGACCCGGCGTGATCTCTAGAAAGTGTCCTGTACAACTAGTTTTTATATCTACTGTTTGAGCTAGACGTGAATACTGGAAATAGGGATGTAATGCATCGATGTCGAGGATGATGCCTCCATGTTTCGGAATGCACAAGAAAAGTCAGTCCCGGTTGAAAGTCCTTAATCCTATGTTAAGGAACTTTGGGTAGCTTGAATAACTTTGATTATAAATTAAACTTGGACATCGATGTTTTTCTAAGTGATGCAATGTTTTAAATGCCCCTTTATGGAAGGAACGATAGTCTGCTAATGCTATCACCTTAGTGACAAGATTGACGCAGAAAAGACGTGCGTGGTTTGCTTTAGAATACATAGGTTGTTTCTTTGTGATATATCGATATTTTTCATTCTGATTTGTGCATCCCTAGTTGGAAATGGAAAGTGTGTGCTAGGAAACCTTATTAAGAGGGAGTTATTTAAGGTTTTTTTCATTAGATTTAATGATGATGAAAGGTTTGAAATATTCCTTCTCATTTTAAGGATAATTCGTGTCTGCAAATAAATGTTGTAATTAACATCAGACCACCGTTTTATAAAACTGTATTATTTTTCATGACTCATCTTCAACAAGTGCTAATTGTAGAAATGCTAAGTATGACTTTTTGAGTAGCAATGTTTTACTAAATATTACATCTTTCAATCAGATTTCCAGAATATTCCTTAACCGCCATTTTTTACTCTGTTTTTTTTTTCTATTCTCTTACAAATATTTTCCTCAGAGTTCTCGAAGATTATTTTCCTCCTTATATACTAACACTAACTAGGAGGAGCTCGTGGCTTAGTTTACAACAGCCGCACGGATCGATCTCTGAGGTTAAGCTACGCTTGCCGAGGTTGTTCCGTGGATGGGTGACCATCCTAAACAAATCGAGTTTCTCCGTGTTTCGGAAGGCACGTTAAATTGTGGGTCCCGGCTGTCATTTTCGAAGATCTTTGACAGTCGTTAACAGTAGTCAGAAGCTTGAAAGTCTGACAACCAGTCTTACCGAAGGGTATCGTGTTAATACCTAAGTAACTGGGTTGTGGAGGTCCGATAGGCAGTCGCTCCATGTAAAACACTGGTATTCAGCTGCATCCGGTGAGACTGGAAGCCGACTCCAACATAGTTTGGAACAAAGGCTAAGCGAATATATATATATATACTAACACTAACTAATAATATAATAATCGGTAGGTCACACAATGACTCACCGCCACTTTTAAATTGCACCTCGAACATTTCCACACCTTGCAATATTATTATGTTATTTTTCCATTTAACCGGTTCCAAAGGAAGCTGTTTTAGATTATTTAGAAGTTATAGATAGTTTTTATTGTTATTTTATGTATCTTGTTTATAAATAGGATAAAAACCGTCCACCCAAAAACGAAATGAAGAACTAATGTCATAATATCCTTCTTAAATGCATAGGAAAATTCTTAAATAGCCAATAGTCAAGTAAGACTTTATATCATAGTTTAAGAAAACATCGTGTGGAGACTTTTATAGTTAAAAGGTTAATAATTCAGTCCTTGAATGGTTGTTGTCAACCAGCACTTGGCTAGGCAGGGAAGGATAATGCCTCCACGCCGGCTGAGTACTGGTTAAGGACTTTACATTAATTTAAGAACTGTGTTAAAGAATTCTCAGGAAAGCAAGATTTCATACGTTTTTCTTTACCGTTACAAAAGTGCTAATTTTTCTACTACATACATAACTTTGAAAAGACAGGTGTTGCTTCGGGTGCGAAGATCACTTGCCTGGGAAGTGCATGTTTAGACCACTCAACAATCACTGTTGTATCACGCATGTAATATCAATAACTACAAAGTATTTAATGCATTTTTACAACAATAGTAAATTACACGGCAATACGTGCCTTGCCGAATCAATTGAGATTCTTGACGTCAAACATTTGCCACGTCAATGGTTGATAAGGTGAAGAGAATTGTATAAAGGAATAAATAAAATTGTGTATGTTATCTTACGAGTAGCGTGCATTCGCGTCAATGATAGCGCGAGATGGGATTGTTTGTTCTAGGGTATGTCACGTGCTGTTTAAACCTTTTGTATTAAAAAGACAAATGGAATTAACTAGAAATAAGTTTTGGATAGAGAATTGTGTCACTTGTAATCAATAAGAAATCTACTATTGTGGGTGACGAGTAATAGAAAAGACTAATTGTGTGACACCATTTTCTGAGTGGTGGTAACGTTTAAAGAGTTCAAAAGTAAGCAGTCTTTCATGCTTTTTCCGTGTTTAAGAGACCATTATAATCGAAAAGACATTTTCCAGAAAGAGCTTTGAAAAATGGCGGTTATGGTTTTATCAAGACAGCAAGGCGTCACAGCAAAATAAGGTAAAGGCAAATAAGGTAAGGTAGATAAGGCTTGAATATCTTTGAAAATAGCTTTAACCAAACAACAGAATGAATGGTTTGGCAACTTGCAGTTAAATACTTAGGTGTCAAAATTGTACAAATTATTATGGCGGTAGGAGCTTTGTCTTCGTCAACCGTATTTTAAAAAATAACAGTTTTAAACCAGTTTCATACAGGACCTTCACGAGTTATCGTTAGTTCTCTCCGAGTATTTTCCTTGCTTGCAGCCTTGCATTCAGTTTCACACACGTTTTCCTTCACCAACTGGAGCTAACGTGGCGACTGTGACATTGGACTGTTGCTATGAGGATTAGAAATAGGTCTTAATAATGCACCAATTTACGAAATAAAATTGTCTTGTAGACTAAAACTATGTAACGTGAGGACGCCATATGCATCATCATAACATAGTCTAAGGGACTGTTTTAAGCTTGTATGGTTGCAAGGCAGTGAAAATGTATCCATGTAGTCCTTCATGCTAAAATTAGTAAACGGATTTTGATGATTTATGACATTTGGCTCACAGGCAGTCTGTAACTGTGATGAAAATATGTATAGGAAGGATACGTTTAACTTAAGGAGTCTTTCCAGCTAAAGTCATGGGTATAAGGTACCTAGTCTGTAAATAAACTTTCATAATATCGGTTATTAACGGTTTGTAAAAATACAGGCATATTATGTTTAGTCTTACTTAACGTTAATATGCTTTGAAACCCTTGAAAGAATAGACTAAACAGTAGACAAAAGGAGTCACAGACGAAAGTGAAACAGGTTAAGTTGTTATTAAAATTCCGTGCACCGTCGTGAGGAGGCGCGAGGCCGCGGTAATATAACAAAAACACATCCACGAGTATCCATAAATGTTGGTACTATAGAGTGTTAAGCGTTTGGCACAGATCAGTTTTTCCTATAAGATAGTCGATAGCTATACTATTATTGTCGCTAGGAACAGAAAGTCGAATTTTGGATAAAAGGTTATTTTCGCTACTTTAAGAATAGTAAGTACTCTTATGCTAATAAATTTAAAGAATTAAAATCTGAAAAATTGTTGAAATGTTTACCCCATATCGGTTTCTATTGCTTGAAATTGATGCAGAATGAACAAGATTCTGGTCATCAAAATGAAAAATTATGTAGTTCTCTTATATTTTCCTTAACCTTAGTCCAGTGGGCTGCATGAATATTTTGCGTTAAGTGACTATTTCACAGTTCTGACACGATTATAAGACACAAACAACTACTTCATCTTTAGACTTAAAACCTATCTAAAATACCTTCTAAAGTTAATTAAAAGTGTCAATAAACTCATGTTTTACCAACCTGTTGCTGTACTCTTTCCTTCGTGCCCTGGAAGGTCCTCATCTAGCAAAGTATCAGTAATAATTTAACCATTCAACGTATAAGACTTCACGTTGTCAAGCAGCTGATCTGACCGCCAGTGAGTGATGTGCAAGAACAATGTTACAAAACATGCTCTTCCGAGAAGCGTTGTTATGTAAACGTCACGGCAGCCGGTTCAGTTCTCGGTAGTAACAACTGTTGCTAAGTGTGGAAGGCTTGAGAAAATTCACAGTATGGGAAATTGAGTTGCTTAAAAAGATAATGATTACAAAGTTGTTTTAACAGTCTTGGTAGAAAATTTATTGGATTTACTGTAGCTCAATCGATTTCCAGATTAATGTGGACGATTACTGTCCCACTACTAGGCAAGTTCAAAGTTAGCTTTTGGAAAGAAAGGTCTTCCGGAAGTAGACCCAATGAAGACCCTTGACTCTACTTTCAGAATAAGGGAAGCGTTTCATTGCCGTCGCCAGTGTGGGCACTGGCCAATTAATAATAGTAATATGTTTTCCCTTAATAAATGTAAACATACATACATAAGAACACGCTTTTCTTCTCATAAGGGTAGGTAGACACTGAAATACACCAATACGATCCGTACAAACTTGTCTTGCTTTTTTCACATCCAAACATCGTGTCATACAAAACTCTCGGACAAGACAAAGAGGAAAACTTTCAAATGAAATATAATATTTCTCTATTATCAAGTAGATGGAATAAACGGAATTTTATATTACCCACTCATTCTTAGTAATAGCTCGGATATTGGAAATGTCAACGATTGACCTATCACTGATATCAGCTGTACATTTTTATTTATTTTACGAAATTCCCCAATTATTAATCCCCTGAATTATTATACTTATATATACCTAAATTTTATATATTATAGTCATACTTGAAGATGTAGGCAGGTGCATACCAATACAATTTATTTTAAAATTACATACATACATAGCTGACCCGCGCAATTTTGCTTGAGTCACATATGAGAGAATGGGTCATAATTTTCCCCGTTTTTGTAATATTTTTTACTGGTACTCTGCTCATATTGGTCGTAGCACGATTTTATATAGCCTGTAGCCCTCCTTAATAAATAGGCTATCTAACACTAAAATATTTTTTCAATTCAGACCAGTAATTCTTGAGATTAACGAGTTCTAAAAATAAATTAACTCAGCAATTTTATAGTATTAGTATAGATACACAACAATGAAAGTCTCGTGTAAAAGGGGGCGAGCCTTTTGTTCTTTACCGGACACGCTACCAAACTCCAGACTACTAACGAAAATCTAATAACTAACTAACTAAACTACATTACAACAGAATTATATGATATCATGACAATAAAATTCGCAAAACGGAAATGCCCGGATAATGGCGAGTTTTCCCGGATACTAAGATTTGTGCAAGATTGAAATGATTGTGAAATATTTATTAATAGGTACATGTTTCGACGTGCTATTGTTACTATGTGGCTTATCAATATAGGTACAGCCGTTTATTACTAAGGAAAGTAGTGTGGACATAACTTAGTTAAATTAAATGTTTTCCCTGAACGGTTATGGATAGGTGGTTAATACATTTAGTCAGTAATATTTTTGGAATTATTATATTGTAACGAGTTTATACCCGCGACTTCGTCTGCGTGAAAAGATTCCTAGAGGTCATAAACTTATGTGTTAATACAGGTTATAAGCGATGATTATTTTATATTATTATTTTATTGAAATCCGTCCAGTAGGTTTTTGTAAAAGAATAACCAACATTGATCCATACTTATAAATTTTCACATTTATAATATAAGTAGTACTTATATAATAACTAGCTGACACGGCGACGTTGTTTTGCCATAAAAATAAAAAAAAGGGTCATTTAGGGGCATGAAAAATAGATGTTGGCCGATTCTCAGTCCTACTCAATATGCTCACAAAATTGAATGAGAATTAGTCAAGCCGTTTCGGAGGAGGACGGTAACGAAAACTGTGACGCGAGAATTTTATATATTAGATATGTAGGTGTAATGGTAGGAGGTCAATGCCCTTTTGCCTAATGTGTCACCTAAGTTTAAAAAGGACTTCTTGTCATTTTTAGCGACCACATAGCTACATTTGCACTGGTTAATATAAATATAGAGCTGCCTACTTTAGGGTACATGACTCATACAGAGAAAATATATATTGCAATATTGCCATGGTTTTTCAAATTAAAATGGATTATTATACTTAGTTTTTACAAAACTTAGACTTGAGTAAAGACACTTTCAGTTACATTTTTTTTCCAAATATCAACCCTTAAACGTCAGAAAGAGGCAGAAACATTGTAGACGAGTAAAACCACGTGGTTCTGCTAGTTCTAATTAAATCTAAGAGCATAAAAGATATTGCCGTTAAAATATTACTTTATCATACCTACCTACTTATTTCTTCTTTTATCAAAATACTCCGGAAACAAAAAAAACTTATCAATACAAAGTTCCTTATTATGTCTACTGTAACAAGATAATAAGAACTTTCAAGAATTATTACGTAATATATGGCCGCCCCTTTTTAATAATTCGTCATTATTAATACATTATTATTGATAATAGTCGTGATACCTATATTATTACTCATGGTCATAAAATTTTATATGTTATGACGAAATATATGCTTAGATATAAGAGACGGTTATTTGACGCTTAACGAACAAAATAACGGTCGTTTTGCCGTGTTAGTTAGTTTCAGTAGATTTTATTTTCATTTTCAGTAAAAATTATAAAAACACTAAGACGGTTGTATCATACTAAAGCAGTCCAATTTCAGCATTTGCAAAGTTAAACCTTTCTTTTTAAAAATATTTTTTCTACTACACGAAGAAGGTTTTTAAAACTAATGGATAAGTAGTAAATTTAATAACCTATCCAATGGATAAAGAAAGGCCCACATTTAAAAACATCATCCTCTCATCATCATCATCAATCCATTCATTTCAACACTGTATAAGTGTTGAAATGAATAGTGAAACCAAGTTTCAGTTCATATTCCATTTGATAACCTCCCGCTATTTATCCAGAAGTAAAACATACCATTAATGAAAAAATCATTAATGTAGGTATGATATATAATTATCATCCATATTGATAAAGAACTGGTATAATAATCGTTACAACCGGTTGACGACAGACCCAAGAATCCGTTACAAATGACTCATTTAGACATGTCGGGTCATGTCTGTTTTATTATAGCTCTATATTCATCGTGGTACAATGTTCGATCCCCGCGTGAAGCATTGTGACTGACTCATAGATATTGTGAAAGAATTTTCACTTGTACGTGATAGTGTAATTGTAGTACAGTCGTTTTACTTTTCGACCTAGATTTTCACTTTAGGACTTTTTCAGACCTCCATTTGAATAATAGGGAACCCTTTCTAATGCCTGAATTAATTTCACTTCGGGTTGTCAAATGCTTTGATGTAGGTGTATTGCCTGAAATGTAAAAGTTTGATAAAACGAATCCTACGATTTAAATTAATTTTACAAGATAACACCTGAATAAATATGTAGAACACCTTTGTCCTGAAAACCATTGAAATGAAAGTCAGCAAGAGCTATAATGAAAATAATTACTGATTCAAAGTTTCAGCTTCACTTTCAGGCTGTCAAACGCCTTAAGTTTGATTTCAATCATAACTGAAAGTATATTAATTCTCGTTAAAATTGTGTTCGTAACATACTTATTACTAATCACCGTGTTTGAAGCGCTCTTACTAACAAAATCACCCACTTGTGGTGGTAATTCAGACTGATGCAATACTTTCAGTTATGTCTACAACTGCAGATACACTTGAAGAGAAAGGCGTAACACATGCGGGTACAACACGTGCTCCTTTCATCATACGAAAGGAATGAATAGTCAATCGTGGTACTTGACTATCCTAGTTTTCCATATTTTGTCTCTATATATAGAGTATGTAGAGACAAAAAGTCGAACCTTAAACCGCTCATATTTTTTATTCACGATAGTCATGGTCTATGACCATTAAGGAGTGGTGATTCCTGAAAAAGTATTGGTTTACATAACAGGCGAACTGTTTAAAATTTTTAATTTTATATTTCTGCGGTCACTTTACATTTATTCATAAGCTGTGTGTTTATTAATTAGTTAGTTATGTATTCGTTTTTGAACATAGAATAAAGATATTTGAAAAAAAAAACGACTATTCATGCCTCCTTAAGTCTCTATCTTTACATGTCTGCTCAGAATTGCAAAATAATAAAAACCATTCTTCTCAACATACTGCAACAAACGTAAATACTTTGTCCAATACGGGCGCCCTCATATGAGCATAGTTGTTAATACATTTTATAAGATTTATAATAAAATTTTTTTACAATGTTTATTCCATATTTTTTATTTATTTCTGCAATTAATCCTTCCCTAAGAAATAAGGTAAAAGTTGCAATTCTCAATTTGCATTTAAAACAGCAATAAAACATTCCAGAAACTGACACTTTTGACACTTAAAACTGACTATAATTACAATATTAACAAATAAAACCAGTAAATCATGAGATATTATATCTAAACTAGAAATAAATGGATTCAAGGCAATTAGTCCAACTAGTCGATCACTAATGACTTTAGACTACGTGACTAGTCGCTTGTAGTTCTTTGCTGTAGGAAATGGACTATTTATATCGAGTTTAAAGAAGCCAAAATAACAATAGGAACCCCCGCGGAGGGGTATACGTGACTACTAGCACAAGCATAAAACGATTATGCGACGGCCTGGATAAAAAAATGAATAACCATTTTAGACATAGTTTTGGTGGTTAGGAAAATTGCAAAAAAAAGCTTTTTATTTTAATTGTACAGGTTAAGCTATGAATATTAAACTACTTATTTATAATGTCCGTAGCCCTGGTCTTGTGATTGAGAGGTTGTGGGTTTGAAACCAAATGATTACACTGTCGATGTGAACTGACTCTTTCTTTTCGAACTTGCCTTAAGATGTTACTTATTGCTAGTATTTCGTATCGCTAAATACTAGAAATCATTTATTTTTATCAAAAATATTAACAATATGCATTACAATATTGAAAAATACTCTGAACTATCATTATTAAATAGAGTAACAAAGAAAAAAATCAATAGTAATATGTTGTAATAATCTCTCAAAATGATGAAAACCCACATAACGATGACAAATTGTCAAACAATTTAATTCCTTTGCCAAGTTTCCGATACATTTTATAAAGACCCTCGTCATGCGCTTACTCTAAAAAGATAGGTAAAAGGATGTTAGTCATGCTCGTTACAATGACGACAGATTCCTACGTCAAGGGTTTGTTTGATATTTATCATAACGACACTATCGTCATTGACTATCGAATGACTATCAAGTAACGGTGATGACGTAAATAGTAATATTTAAATTGTATATTATTAATAGAGAGTTTTGTTTTTGTTGAGAAATTAGAATAAATTATTATCATTCGAATCTTTATAAAGTAGACTAGCTTTCTGCCCGTGGCTTTGACTACTGGAATTTCAACTTCGGGGTGGAATATCCAAAAATTATCTTTTAGTGCTCTTTCTTCTACACTCTCTTATCTTTATCATGAAAATGCCAAAATTCAGCGTCTTGTGGTCCGTAATTTCGGCTGTGCGCTGTCCGACAGTCAGTCACTTAGTAACAGAAGAGTGTTATCTATACAAACCACTTGCATTAGTGATAATTTATTTATTTATTTTAAACTTCATATACATGTGTATATAGGCGGACTTAATGCCAAAGGCATTATCTACCAGTCTACCTTAGGGTGATGCAGAGATTGAAAGAAGTAGGTGTTTAAAAAAATAAAAATAAAGGACGTTAAGAACCAGGTTTACCAATAAATAAAAATACGGTCATGTATGTACGTGTACTTAAATATAGATAGGTTTATACATACATAATGATTAACAAATAAGAAATATTAAATACATATATATACCCATATACATAAATAAATAATAAAATAAACTATATACTGAATTATACAATATATATATTATGAATAATAAATATACATGAATAAAAACTAAGACGAGTGTGACGATTCTGCTACTTGTTTTAACAAGAGATTCCGCACTTAATGTTAAGATAATCTAGCCCGATCGGACCATAATATAATATATAAAGAACTAAATGTTAGTACATTTTTTTCTCTCCGGGGGAAACCGTCCAATAAATTAACACAGCTATTATTCTAACAGGTCGGACAAAAATAAAATTACATAGACGTGTTTCCCCATTCTAAATTAAATAGATTCTTACATTTTTGTACACTCATAAAGAAAACGTGGAAATCCCGATCTCGTAAGTTCGGCAACGTTCGGCAGTATTCGGTAATGTTCGTGAATTTTCGCAGTTTCAGTGTAATGCTCTCACGCATAGCAACAGTGGAATGAGTCAATGTTTTACGTCATTACACGTGTAGAGACTGCACCTAGCACGGGTCTGATACGAGTTAAGATAGCGATAACGAGCATGATTATTACTTAAATTTTATTTTTGCTGATAAATGCTGCATTTTAGAGGCCTTTTGGACTCATTTTGTTTAAGGTATATAGAAATGAGTAGTTTTGAAAAATATGCTTAGCAGTTGGGCATTAAATGAAAACTTTTTTATGTTAATTTCTCGCCTGAAAAGAAATATATAAATACACGTGTTTCATTTTTTAAATAAATAATATTTTAAGTGTTAAGCTGTTTTGCCCCCACCAACTTTTCAAACACAGCACTTAACTTAATTAATTAATTTTGTGACATGTAATAATATAGTCTTATATGTTTTAAAATTGTAGTGAGCATTATTTTAAAGATATTCTATCGATTACTGAGATACATCGCAAATTTGACGAAACTGTTACAATTAGTCATCACTTGAACCGTCTTCTTTGTCATGACTTCGTACAATTTGCACACATGACTTTCATGTTATAAAACGTGTGTCATCAGCTTTTTAAACTGAATCTCTTACCTACTATATATTTTAAGAGTCATTTTCCAAACAGCTGCAACAAGCAAATTTTAACTCAGCATACACATTAAAAATATACTTGCAATTGATATTTTGAGAAAAAAGATATTCTATCTTTTGTGTCTTAGGTTTTAAGAAAGAAATTTAAACAATTAACTTGCCAATAAATATGTTCGTGACTTCATAACCTAATTGTCCTGGAATATAAGTTGTCACTGTGTCAAATTTCATCCAAATTTGTTTAGCAATTTAGCTATTCAAGCGGAACACACCAACTGGTTTAATCCCACATTTATGGTTGAATTGATTATAATTTTAATCAGGTTCTACAAAAGTATATTTATATTTAAATACAACCTTGTATACTATAATTAAATATTAATATAATATAATATATAATTATTTGTCTGTCTTGACGTCATAATACGGTATAATTGCGTAAGTATTTCAGCGGTTAATTAGTTATTTGAACAGATGTCCATTTGGGGTTGTTTTTCACCAACGTTTTAATTAAGATTGAAATAAGGACTTATCTACGGAAGAAAATATATCATTAAGTTTCTGATACAATAAAAGTGCGCAATGAATAATGTTGTCCTTGGAAAACTGACAGTTTTTCCAACTAGGTATGTTTTTGAAAATACTTTGCCAGGTGAATAAATTTACAAACTGAACAAATACAGATGCAGTGGGATTTACCCGTTTAAAGAATAATACGAAAATTTAATGCTTTTTCCTTTCCTTGAATCAATTTTACTAATTAATTCCAACGGAAAATAAACCTCTCTGGCTTGCCCGTGATTTTGCACAATAAAATATTTTTCTACCTCTTTCTGCATATGTATAATCTATTGCTCTACAAAATTTTAATCCTTATCGGTTGAGCAGTTTTCACGTATTCTACGTTTTGAAAAAATTCGTACTACTGAATATAATGTAGGTATCACTTCACAATTTTTTTAATCCAAATTGGCTAACCCGTTTTCACTTAAAAGTACAAACAAACAAACACACATTTATTAAATTAAATACAATTTGCTATTTCAACAAACTACTTAAACGGTAACAAGTATAATTAAGACAAACTAAGTACATGACTAATTGCCATCACGTCGGTAACTTTCATCATGTTTCGTCACGTCAGTCATCGAGCGAGCATGACGTCATGACGCACCGTGTTGCTAGGCGCGAGTCGCGCGTCAAGCACGCGCAGACCGCGGGCCGAACGTCATGCTCCACACATGGGCGACACATGCCTTTGTTAACTGCAGTTTAAGGTTAAGTCATTATGATAGTCAGCTTCTTTCATTTTTATTGGAATTGGTAAATTGCTGTGTATCTAAAATATAATAAGAATCATATCATTCTTGAAATTTATTTTTTCTTTTGTAATCAGACTGTCAAGTGGTATCTATAGGCATTCAAATCTTATATTAGGCAAATTGTATAGGATCCGGAACCTAGGTAACACATTAATTATCGAAATATAAGCCGAACCCCTCCCCGATATATAACCCTGGTCCAACAATAGTTGAAAAAGCGTATAAATAAGAAATTATAATCCTTTGTTTTAACAAAGACGACAAACAACCAATGTATTTACATAAGAATACAAAAAAATATCTTATTCAAATAACCAAGACTCAAATGGAGTTAGTGCGAACCTATATAAGATTATGTTACTAAAAAGTCTTAAGGGAATTTTAATGTTCCCTACCCAACCAGAAATTGATCAGCAGCATTAATTCAAGGCCTTATTCTATCTCCATCTAAGACGACACCTTTGCTCAGCAACATATTAAAAACAACAAAAATGTTGACTACATATTATTTTCCGATAGTACTCACTTGCGAACAGCAACGAATGCAACTGAATAAAGGTACTAAGTTAACGTCTCATTAAAAACGAAAATACCATTTAAAATCTTGTTTATTTATCATAATTAAATAAGTAAAGATTAATGGATTCATATCACATTCATGACTGTCAGTCTCACAAGCTTTTTCATACAAATTGATTGACGCACGTTGAAAATTTGGCACACAGTTACTTTGACGTGTATGTTGACTAAATTTAGTGACATAAATATAGAAAACCCTTTGAAAATTTATACATAATTATACCCTTTTGTCGACGTTGACGTGAAATTAAATGTCAGCTTTTTGGCAATGACATTACGTCAGAATTGAAAACAATTTTTGAAGTATTTATAATCTGTTGCCATTGCAAACCAATTCTGTTAATAAAATAGTACGATAATTACTTACTTACTAACTGTTCTTACAAAAATGTACTAACTGTTACTACATTTTTAAAAACTAATTATATATCACTAAACTACTAAATCAATGGCATAGAAATGAATCAACTATCGTAAAGATCTAAAAAAAATAGCTATATAAGCACTGAAACCTCAATTTCTAGCAACATACGTGATAATGTATAAAATATATATTTTTAAATAACGCTAAGGTTTTCCGAAAGTTGAACCGAAAATAACTGTGTTACCAAAATAGAACAGTTTAAATCTAAAATGTACATAATTAACTGAAAAAGTAACTGAAACGCTGTACACATGTATATTTAACATAGTAAATGTATAAATATTTGAATGGCACGAGTTAACAATGATCGCTTGTATTTCCTTCTACGATAGGTCAGGGCTATCCACCTGCTATATTTGTATGAATATTTAGAATACTGTTTAATATTTCTTTTTAAAAATTAATTTTGTAAAAAGTTTGTTTTATATATTTTATTTTGTCTCAAGATATAGGAATTTTGATGTCTAGTTAATTTACACTAATATTATAAATATGATGAAATACGTTTGTATGGGTGTTTGTTGCTCGGTCACGCCAAAGTACTAAACGAATTTTGATATTTGATTTTGATATATTTATTTTAGCTTATAACTTTATATTATTAAGCATATGGAACACTCTTTTCCCGGAAAACATTTTCAAGCGAATGAAGTCGCAGGTAAAATCTAGTACGTTACATAAAAATACGACTGAATAAGTTATATAACGTAAGTAATAATAACGTCACTGAAATTTAAGTAAGGCTTAGCAACAAAACTCTTCAGTTTTATCAAGGATTGAATTTCAGTGTTTGACCATTTGACACTTGGCCGTACATATTGAATTAGTTCCTTTTACGTAATCCAGGGGCGCTGCTTACGTTCTCATTTAATTTTGTAATATTAATATGGATACCCTAGTACTATTTCCTATACTATTGTGCTTTTGTGGTGAGGATTTCACTTTAAAAATTACGAAAGAATATAGTGCCTTTAGAATATGATAAGGGCGCCAATATTTTTTTTATGTAAAAAATGGATAGAATCAATATAGTCAATTTAAAGTAAAAGCAATAGTAAATTTTCCATGCAATAAATCGCAATAATTACACAAAAAAAGGCCTTATTACTCTCGTAATTTGTAGTTAACTAAAAATACGAATAATTTAATTTTGACCTCACGCGAACCAACATCTACAATATCAACTATATACTCGTATTTTAACATACAAAGCGATACAGCATGTCTTAACATTCGCCTACACTTTCGACCACGACTATTTATACGACTAGTGGTATAACACAGGGCCATCTCAAGAAACGTAAATTCAACTTAATAACGTAGCTGTAAAATTGAGGCGTTACTCAAACAGTAGCTCTGTGAGGTTTGAGTACTAGTTGTGAGATGCAGCGGATGACATATTACGGAATTCGTTTGAAATGTAAGATGAAGATAAACTATGAATGAAGAAATGTTAGTTTTATTCAGAACTGACAGGCTTAAAAACTTAGACAATTATCCCATCCCAACCCCACAGCTGGGAATGGTTCTTCTCCCGAGATAAAAACGAATTGATTTAACAAAAAAATTGAACTTATTTTTGAAATAAAAAAACAATTTGCCAAAGACCATGGACCAAAGGCGATAGCAAAGAAACTGCCAAATGATTGTCAATATTAGTTATTTTTTTTTAATTTTCTAACTTTGGTCTTAAAAAATCGTATAAGAAGCTAAATCTTGATTCGAAAGCACATGAAAAAAATTACCCTGAAAAATCTTACGACAATCTGCTGATCGAAAAAATGCCCCTGTTCTTCAACTCGCTTATCCTCTTATCTTGTACCACAGTATCAAGTAGGCGGTATTTGTACGTGGTTTTAGTGTAGTATGGTCCGTTAATTATACAAGTTGGTGTGGGAAGCTGGCGTCGAACCCACTACCTTCAGGGAAATGACACCGTGACACCACTCTCTAAACATCACTCCCGAATTATGAATTAATCTTGTAACTCTGTGATAGTTTTACTGGCAAATAAGCAAGCAAGCATTTACATAGAAGTGTATGTACATTTGGGGCTTTCTTACATTAAGTCTTTTGATTTAATGAAATATAGTATCTAGGATAAATCGTTCATGAAAATACCTCTACCTGTGCCTGTACTATTCTGACCATAGTACGTCGTGAGTAATATCATTGTTATATTATGTACGTAGGTTTAATTTAGTACATAAATCTAAAGCTTTTATGATTCCTTAAACAACTTAGACACTAGATCATAAACCATTAATATTATTTGCTAAAAAATCTTTAAAATGACAAGCCTATGTATTAAAAAATACATAATACCATGAAAGATTATAAGAATGTTAAAACAATATTACAATATAACAGATATAGGTAGGTCAGGTAGCAACAAAAAGTTAGAAAGCTAGTATATAAAGACCTGCCATTTTATAACAAATAATTCAAGCAATAGGTCAAGATAAACTGGACTATATTCGCCAAGTAATTGACCTCAAGTTATGTTCATTACCTCAAAACTAAGGTATTTTATTAAGTTTATAATTAAAGTAAAGAAATGAAGACTATGTAGGTTTCTAAATTATTTCTACATATCACTGCACAGATATTTAGATATTTTGAGAAATTTTTGTTGCTAACTTCTTAGTCTAGGTGGAAACGTGTGGTAATTAGGTCTCGCTTTTGATTCCCGAGTAAAATAGAATGGCATAGATTTTTTTTCTTAGTACGTGGAGTGTCGAAATCATTTTTGAAAAATTTTCAATCAAAATTTTTACTTTACAGTATTCTAACTTATTATATTTCTTTACTTAAAATTTCGATCTTTGGTAATCGTCACCATAATTTAACGACTTTTATATGAAACACTCCTCCCGTTGGTAAAAATCGTAAGAAAATCTGTCAAGATTTATATAGTTCGGGCTAAAACGGAACTTTAAACCATTTAATTAAGATACAATAATTTTGTGATATAACGATGGATGATTCAAAGCGATCTTAATGACGTCATACCTACATCTTGAAATTTAATACTATTAATATTTGTCACAATAAACAAAAATAATAATCTGACCTAGTGCGAACTCAGAATCACAATATTCAAATGTCGCTCCACTTCACACAACTGGGTTACTGATAACGAATTAAAACCAGATATATCCAGACACAGCCGGTTCTATCCAGATAATACCAGTGATAAGGCGAATGTCTTCTATTTCTTATCAATGTGTATATGGAACTGTTTCATGACTGATTTACTTCAAGTACTAAAGCTTTGAGATTGTTATCAATTTAGGTTAATTTTCGCACGTTTTCCGCGTTGCTATGGCAACGGCCTATCATTTTTTGTATAATTGTCACTAGGATGCTTTTCACGTTGCTATGGCAACAGGCTGATAAGTTATGAGTAATTGCTAGTAAGAACATCTCAATAGCGCAGTGTTAGTAAGTGCGACTGTCGTGTATTGGTTGCGGATTTAGCCCCCGGTTTAAGTCAAAAGTAATAACGACTTTTTCTATAGATAAATTCTTAGTTTAGCATTAGAAATTTAGAATCAAATCAATGTCATCTTACCTTCATGGTCATTTGGAGCTAGTCCTTGCTGTAGCTGCTAACTTTAGCCACTTAACAATTTATAACACTCACGACTGATACACATAATATTATAATGCAACGAGTCTTAAACCCGATTGAAAATTAAAGGTAACGATACCTTATTTGTTTACCCGACATTTCGATCGAATTACAACGACCGTGGTCACGGGCAGACTGATGTAGCTGCTAAGCGTCGTCTGCTTGTGGCGCGAGTTTCTACGACTACCCTCACTTGATGTCCTCAATTTGAAACGTTCGAAACATCGAGTAAAAACAAAGGATATAGATACCATTAGTTATTGATTGCGTTTAAGACCCGTTGGCTTATAATTATAATTATAATCTTATATAAAGCAACTAAAGTTTCCTATTTATATTATATTCTAATATTTAACGCTGTTTCACCCGAAGTTGGCTAGGTTACCTACCCAATATCGTGTTAATATTATAAAGACAAGACAAAATTCCTTATAATCCTTTGTCTCACCCAGCAAAGGAACTTGAATGTCGCGACAGACGGCCGTATACGCGCGATATTTACAAGTTTGACCTAACCTAACGTAACTGTGTATTTTAATAGACACGTTCGCATACTAACGACATATTATCACTATGACGACAATCACGATTAACATAAACCTGATTTTTTATAACGTTTTTTAAATAAAAACAACCATTAGCTAAATAACTACTGAATACTGAATTCGATGGTAAAGTTAGTGTCTTCTTCTCTCTTATCTTATAGTATGGTTAGTGGTCAACCTAGTGTCAAAGTTGTTCAAGCCGCGTAAAAGGCTTGTTTAAGCCGCCCGAAAGACAAAAAGTTTAAGTTAGACTACTTTTATTGTTATGGCAAACAATAGAACTTTAAAATTTTATGTAGTCTTACTTTATGGTTTTTATTGTTATTTCTGTCACAACCCGGGCTTGGTATCTAAGACCCCCTGCACAGCAGCCGTTCCACAAGTGATGTGTCACATAGAATGCAATATTTCAGTTCATAGTAAAATGCTTCATACTCTTTAATCTATTATAGGCTAAACATTTGTCTTCCCTACATCAAATGTACATATTTCTCCACAAGCAAAGTCGCGTGCAAAACCAAGTGTTATATAAAAATATCATCAAATTCAATTCCGTTATTCTCGATCGGTTACTATCTATAGAATTACGAAATGATTGTCGAAAAAATCATTTCCGTAGCTTCGAATATAATTGTTGGTTACACAAATCGATTTTTGTAGTTTCCCGTTATTCGTTAGGCGAATTAGTTTGCTTAGCAACTGTTATATTATTATTATTTTATAACTGCCTTCCGCCTGCGGTTTCGTTCACGTAAAATTTTATGAAAAAGTGATTTTATAGACTGTCATTTGCCACCCACACAGCAAACTTGGAAAATCGGGAGTCAATTCAAAATGCTCACATTGGTTTTTAATTTGGCTTGGCTTCTCCTATACTCCTGATCCTTCATCAGCAGCGCGATTTAAAAGTTTGACCTTTAAAAACTACTGCAAAAAATTGTTGAGGCGCTAAATAGTTTTGCATACAAAATCTCTTTAAAGATAGCCGGTTGTATTTAGCGAATATAAGATATTGGTCATAGAAATAAGTTATTTTAACAGAGATCAAAAAATAACTTACGTTAACTTGCAAGTCAATGTTTCAGTCAAATCCCGAAGGCAATGCGGTATTCATAGTACATCAGAGTACTCTAATATTTGTCATATTGAGTTTACGTACAGTACGTCCCATAGGAAAATAAAAATATTATGATCGTCAGCCTAGCCTTTCTTCTAACTATGCTGAAGTCGACTTCCAGTCTCATCTGATGCAGCTCAATTCCAATATTTTACACGGACCTCCAAGACCCAGTTACCCTAGATCGTGACAATAAAAAGAATATGTAGTTTCAAATGAAATACACAAGATTTCATCAGAACAGAGTACGTGACAAAATACAGATAGACATCTCGACTTTCGTATTCAATGTTAGATGAGTCATATTTACACTATTAGTGAAATGCCGCCGGCTGTATATTAAATAATTATACTTTATAAACTAATTTAGTTCGCTAGTAAGAATTTAGAAAATTACTTTTTAAAGCAAGATACGCTGTTCAATTTAGTTTTTGTTATTATTATTTTGAAAACGGTTTTTGGGTCCACTTAACTTAGTTATAATTAAATATATTGGCTGTATATAAATAAATAAATATCATTGGACAACTCACACACGGTTATTTGATTCCAAACTAAGCAGAGCTTGTACTATGGTAACCAAATAACTGATAAACATACTTATATACTTCTAAATACATACTTATATAGATAAATTGACATCCAGGCTCAGAACAAATACTCGTGCTCATCACACAAAGATTTGTCCCGGGTGGGATTCGAACCCACCACACGCGACGCTACGGTTGTTGCGGCGAGGTGACCGCTTAAACCACTGCGCCAAACGTGCAGTTAAATTATATAAAGATTCAAGTTGTAATAATTATATTTATTTTTAAGTTAACTTATGCTTTATGTGTTAGCCTTTGTCAGCCCACTGAAATATCGCCTTTTCTATATAAAATATAGACAAATAAACATAGTTTAATGTTTATTACTCGGAGTAAAGATAAAAGAAAAAAGAAAGACATCAGGTAATTTTCCTTATAGTCGTGTCTTCAAAGATCTTCGACTAGGACAACTTTGACTTTAGTGACACTGTTTTGACAGGTGGCTAAATGTCAGTTTTGACAAAAAAAAAATGTCCGGTACCTACTTTAATTATCGGCCAAACTGATGACTAATTTGACCTCTGAATAACACTAGTTATGTAGTTATAACAAATTAGGAAGGTCAGGCGTCGTTTCCTTAAAACAACATATTTTAATTACCAAGCAATTTTTACTAACAAACGAATGCAGTTTATTTTAAAACGATGAATCATTCCAAATATAAAAATTCAAATGCTGACATGCATTCGAAATTTAAAATTAAATAACGGCCAGTAACTAAAACAAAAATATTCGAAATATAAAAACTATAATGCATTCCAAACTTAAGCGGTTGAAATTTAAACAGACCCACCAAAACGTCAATTCGAAATAATATTCGCCGAATAATAAACACAATACCCTTCTTTGCGCTGCGCAGTCGGGTAAAAAGTATACTTTCGTTCTCGCATAGCAACAGTAACATTTTTTATTGTATAATAGGGTTATTATTGCGTCAGTTACAGCTGTCACGTACTTATACGTAGGGCTGTCACAGTTGCTAGTATTGCGACCTTGACTGCCATCCTTGGCAACGGTGGAAATAATAGGGTGAGAATACATTAGAGTAGATGTACAATGCGTTGAGCATGACGAGCGGTATTTTAGTGTAGAAAATATTGGTATTATTGCTTTGCGTACTACAGCTACTATTAATCATAGGAATTAACTGGTTAAGTTCAAGACTAGCCAAAAATTAAACACAAATTGCAAGGAAGTGAATGTAAGTATGTAATAAATTTTGCATAAAATATTTAATATTTTTACTCACACACGTTGTAAATTCTAAGTGTGTCTTTGCTAATATTTATATAAATTAGTTTAAGAAATAAATCTAACCAAATTAACCATATTTTCTGTTCATTCCTTTGTTGAAATGCTTTGTCTTTAAACTCTTTCGTTTATATGTAAGCCCTGCATTTTTTAAGAAAGAATATATCTAAATCTAAATTACGTTCATCTACCTCCAACGTTCTTTTAATTCTTAGCCTGATTGAGTGTCACACTGCTGGGCAAAGGCCTCCCTCCTTTCCTTCCAAATTCCCCAATCGGGGGCAGGATCCGAACTGTCCTTCTTAAATGTGTCCAGGTCATCCCGCTTCCCGCATTTTCGTTAGCGTCTGCGATGACCATCCCCAAACATTCTTACAGTGAGCAAAGTATAACAAAAAGCGCATCAAAATTCACATAACAACAGTCTCTAATAAATTTTAACCTTTGCTCAGCTCAGTTAATGATTCTTAATGCTTCGTTGAGTTAGGAAAATTACTGGATTATTGCCATACATGTACTCTCGTTGCTATGAACGGTATGTACCTCATGTAGTTAGGTAAGTAGGTTTTAATTGGGGTATAACTTGTTACTAGGGGTAAATACCCCTTGTGGTATGAATAGAGAGATTAAGTTGTGAAAGGGAAGATTTTTTTGTGGATCAGTACTTTTGTAAAAAAATAAATAAAATAGTACATTTTTTGTAGGTTTGGTTATGAGTGCACAATTTAAGCGTAATTATAAAACTACAATTGATATTTTTCACATGAGTTTAATGAAAACTTTAGTATTATGGCACGATTTTTCGACATATAGGTATAATCGAAGATAAACTGTGATGTTTGAATACGTAGATCCAGAAAGCAGAACTTGTTCAAAAGAATTTCTTAGCTTCTTACATAACATTTTTTTTTCTTAATCTTTTGTGACACAGTGCATCCAAATAATTTGAATCAAAAGTACTCGTAAAAGTACAGTATATAATTTACCTTAAACAAAAAACACATTAAATATTTAGCGAACTACTATAACAATATCCAAACAGCTATCTCTCATTAAAAATAAAATACATAATCACAAAAGTTAATAAGAAATACCACCCATAAATATCACACACAAAAATAGCAACATGATTTAAAATGGCTTTACCATTGTTATAATCATTGGATACCATTAAATCATTGAAATGAACCATCAAGGTACTGCCTATTATTGACCGTTGCCCTTTCAATGGTCAATTAATGGTAATTGCCGTAGGGATGGTCACAATTGATCATTGTGTGCTACTGATCAAATTGGTCATTATTGATCAAGGGCGAAATTAAAACTTTCTATTTTAGACCAGCTGTTTTGATAAAATACTATTAAAGAACAATAATATTAAATTACTATAAAATAGTTTTCAGGTTTCGTCATTTATAATACAAGCGGCATGTCCCGGCTTCACCCGGGTTAACCTTAAAAACAATTGCACATAAAAAATATACTTACAAAAAAACTTTCTTCGAGGGTCACTCTATCTATTAGTGAAAACCGCATGAAATTCGTTCATTGGGTGGGACAGACAGAAAGACAGACGCGATGATAAAATTATTAATGCCTTGTAATAAAGAGCTAATTCAGACTACACTATTGTCAATATTTCAACCGAAATTAATAAAACTCAGTAGACCCGGAAATCAAACCCGAGACGTAATCAGCAGCCACATTATTACTAAAAACAAATATAAAATCCAGTTTTTTGACTTCCGATGACCCACCGATAATAAGCACTAAGTAAAAGAAAGAGATGCAACATACAACAACACACATGCTAAAGAGAGAGAGCATGATAGATTTTGACACGCGCCTACTGGCGAATCGGCCATTGACCTTACCCTACAAAAGTCTAGTTATCACCTAGTAAACTCGGTCGTTAGTGATAGTATGAATCTGTGACGTAATACTTGTTTTGTGTTAACTGACAATATAATAATATGTCGAAGAGATATTTTAAGATACGAGTCATACTATTTCAAAAAATAGTTATTGATAATTTTTATGTGTAAAGAACTTTTACCCTCGGATTCGTTCGAGTAGTTGTTTTGTTGAAGTGTCTGTCGTTTCTAGAATATGTACTATCAATATAGCAAATTTCATCAATATAAGTTCAGTAGTTTAGTCAAAAAAGCTTGACAGACTTAAAATTCAACAATATAATGGTCAATACATACATACATAAAATCATGCCTCTTTCCTATAGGGAAAGGCAAAGAACAGAGAATGTATGGTCAATATTATTATTCGAAATGTTAAAAGATGAACATGCATCTTACATACAGAGTTCTCTTATCACTAAGGCAGTCAATTCGCAACCCAAGTTAGTGCCGAAACGTCAAGCAAACCGAAAAAAAAACTACTCGAAATCTGCGTAATTTTACATATTAACTTCAAGATAAACAAAGAAATACCTAAATCAGAAATAAACAAAACTTCTCAAAGTAAATAGACCTATAAAAGCCTTATTTCAAATACCTAGGTATAAAGTAATCTTTATTTTATATACTGGTACATAAAATAACGTTTATATTCAATCAATTCAATGTTATTCTACACCTAAGAAAGTCGGAAAGCAATTTCCAAGTTGCAAATTGAAAGCCTAAACGTAGCACTAAACGTTCAAACGATTTAATATTTTGTTGTTTGTGAGGTGACTATGTGTATATGTCACTTTATAGGACAACTATATATTTAAGAAAAGTTGTTTTATTTTTTTCAAAATTGCTTTTTCTTTTGCTGTTTCTGATTTATTTTTGTAGATATACTTTCGGGACTATTTTAATGTGTTCTTTTCCAAAATGTCTTACCTAAATTTTGTCCTGGGTCGAAATCAATTTCATTTTTGTAAGATTAAGAATTCTTTAACAGTTCTTTAAGAGATGCAAAGTCCCCGACCTAGATTTGGTCAGTTTGATAGTTTTAAGGCCTAACCACATGAGGCAATTCTGTGATGATATCTCATTTTTAAAGGACCCGCATTAGAAATGTAAGTGTATTGAAAAGTCAACATTCTTAAAGTCGAATTAATCATTTCTATTCTAAACCCTACTTCAACCTTGAAACCCTATTCTTGTCCCATAACTTAAAATATCAGTTAAACCCTATTCCTGTCACCCCACTTTCCCCCACCCCAGTCCACACCGCTGCGGGAGGTTTCCACCCCTCCCCCCACCCCTGATTGAAGGGCGTTCGGGGACAGATGCCAGTTATTTTTTTCACGCAACATTTCCAACAGATTGATATGAATATTTAAATAATTGCTGTTGTAACGCTGGCTTTTGAAGTTTTTTTCTATTTATTTTTTTCGGTTAAAAGTTGGTCAGCTGTATGAACTTACGACACGCCTAAATATAATACAGAAAGGCTCATAGTTATTACTAGCTGATGAAAAAAGAACCTGCGGTCTTATCACGTATCTCAGCTGACAGCTAGTGTACGTCAAATCGATGGTCGCTATTCAGTACATTGCTGCTTTGACGTAATGTGTTAAGCACTACATTTTAAGGAAGAAAACGATGTACAGCTTAGTGGTTCTGAAATAGTTGTCAACTGAGATACATAATAGCCGCTCAGGTAAGTTGTACCTATATCGCACTTATGGGCAAGGGGTTCCTATCAAAATGAGGGAAAGGTTTGTTTTTGAGTCTCCCACTTGCAAAGTAAATAGCAAAAGACCAATCCATATAGGAGGACCTTAGAGCCTTCGTGCCTCAGAGAACAGGTAAGTGTACGGTCTTTATTGTGTTAATACACAGCGACAGCATTCTTTAAGTTGACAGTGGTCCTTATAAAGAATAAAGATTTTTCCTTCTTTATCAACAATATATGAACAAAGGAATAATGGAGTTTGAAAATTTTGTATTTCGTTATAATTACATATGTGGCTCGAAGTCAATTCGACTTGTATTTTTAAGTTTAGTAAATCTTAACTTACTTTATTTAATCACTTAATCGAGATTTGACTACTTAACAGATCAACTTAAAAGACAAATATTACAATCATCCACATTAAAAATTTCACCAAATCTTTAAAACAAAGCGGATCTAAAAACTAAAACACTATGCGAATCGGTTAAGCAGTTTTCGAGATCGTGTCGAACAATAGAACAAAGCACAATAGGAGGTCTTTTGTTATAAACTATAATTCCCAGCTTTATGTCAGTATATAATGATGCAGGGATTATTGTTTGTCTGCATAGCAACAGTAAGTAGTTACTATATACATTCTAGTGTCACTTTCTTAAGATTAAGTGCTTTTACGCATTAGTGCATTTTTCTTGTGATTCTTCGTTCTGGATTACTTAAGTTTCTGGTCGTAATTGTATGGTTTGATAGATATTTATAAGTGATTTCTGTTTTTTTATGAGTATAGTCTTTTTAGTCGATATATTTCGACTACGGCGATACATTCAATTATATTACCGCTATTGACGGTATAATTAACTTCCTTATACAGTTTGTCAAATCGAAGAAGATGTAACTTTTTATTCTTTGTCAACAAGTCAGCCATATTATTGTGTATGGTCGTTTACTATAACGTAGTTACTCCCGTTAATATAGAAATAGAATATTATAGCTTTTTTTATAATTTAGAAGCCTAAATTCGATATAACAATTTTTTCTAAGTGTTCAATACTTTTTACGTAGGAATCTAGATAGAAAATTTAGGAGCCTAGATACTACTACATAGATTTTTTAAAGGTTTGAACACTTTTCACGTAGAAATGAAATAAGAGTATTAATTAGGTCAACCATCAAATTTGATAGGTAGCTTAAAAACAGCAGTTAAACAGTTAAATTATTCTCCTTCATAACACTATCTCTTTCCAACCAAGCAGCAAAAGAAGACAGAACACAAAACCAAAAGGCAAAATATACCGAAACGGCACATTTCAACGGTTTCCAATCACCTTTAAAAGGTCGTTGTTATTCCAAAAACATTTGCCGTTATTTAATATTAACAATTAATTGTGCGATAGTTTGCGCGTGTACAAACATCTGTCAACACAAGGTGCTCGGCAGATCTGTGCCATCCATCATGAGCCAAGGTGTGAACTGAAAACACTAACAACCTTATTTAATTTATATCTTATGTTAGAAGAAATAGAGTTGAAATTTGCTTGTGTGGTGATGGGATTATTTTAGATAAGATTAGGTGTCTTAGAAATTTGTAGTATTCTTGTTAGCTGCTAATATAAAAGTAGGAAAGTTAGTAATTGATGGGAACGAAGTGGTGACCTTACTGGAATAGACGTTTTGTAAGAATCTATTTACAGCTTAACTTTTAGATGTAATTTTATAGAAACTTCGAACAGCAATCGTAAACCTTGTCGTCGGATTTAAGACCCGTTTAGCAATTTTATATAAAAAAAATATCTGTTCACATTTACTGTTATTCAAAATAAATATAATAATATTTGTTTTTGTGCAACCCTGAGCTTGTCAATATATTTAAATATCGAACATCAATTTATATTCGCTAACTAATACAAAAACACACAAGCAACTAATAGAAATAATTTAAATTTCGAACACATTCGGCTCAATACACACACGCACACACACATGCAGTGACATGCATGTGTGAGTGAACAATAAGCGCTAAGGTTGTCACCAAATTCGCAAATCGATATTATTGTACATTACCCCTACCTTTTGCACCGTCATTGGTTCGAGTCGTGGTAGGGGCCGTTAGCAACAGTAGCCGCGCTCTATTGTCAACTGTTTGTATGCTTTTTTGTTTGTCACTCGTGCGTGAAGCGAGTTCGTTTCGCTTCGAATCGACGATTTTGATCCGTACCGTTTTAAATGGTGCCATTTTTTTGTTACCTTTGATATTGAATTATAACAAAAAGTTGGCTAAATTATGAATAATAATATAGTAAAAATTATTTTTCGTGTAACAGTTTTTTGTGTACAAAAACATGTTTTATTATAATAAAATGACTAACAAACTGGTTTTTAGTTCTAAGAATAGGTAATTTACTTCCCGTACATCAGCTAGTCACGCAACAATACAGAGCCAAAGCAAGAAAGACAGACATACTACACAAAATGTTATAATGCAACGGGGCTTAAACGCGATTGAAATCTAAAGATACTATTTTATAAATATAGCAGTAGGTACACTAAATAAGTTTAATATTGGTACCGCCAAATTGTTGTTCAAAGTCAAATTCAAGCCGCTTTAAATCAAAACTATACTACACAACTAACCTACATTCAAAATGTTCTTCAAAAACGGCTACCCATCTAACAATCACTTACGTAAAACTGTTAATCTCAATAATTACTTACCACCCGGTGAGTTTCACCCCTTTTCCTCCACATTCATACATACATACATACAAACATGATCGCCAGTTGCGATCACACCTGGCCTTTCAAAGGACATCACTGATAAAGGACAATTTCTATAAAGTACCCCCTCTGATAAAGTTTGTTGCATTATTATTTATGTAAACGCAACTCGTGAACAGCTGAACCCATTTTGATAAAATTTGTTGGATAGATTAACCTTGGAGAAGGATAATACTGTTCTATGTGAATGTTTCGTACATTCAGATTTAAATATAGACACAAAATAACGTTATTTATTTTTTATATAAAACTTGGAAATCGGTCCGATTCAAGTTAATTAGAAGTGAAATTAAGCTTAAAAATCCGAGCGAAGTTATAAGGCAAACTAATATAGCACAACAACTCAAATTACACCTCATATCAGATACGAACAATCTTACAACTTCATACGTTACCACCCGGGAACCAAACCCAACACAAGCATAATTATAAATCGCTTTACTCCAATACCTTAATGGGCGCAAAGGATATAATTTGAACCGTAAATCATGAAATAACCGAAAATGTTAGTAATTTTCAGCCATTGGCCGTAGGGGTTGTTTTTAGGGGATGATTTGACCACCCCTTTAGCAGGGTGTCAAATCTGTGTTAGGCAAATAAGCGAGTGTCCCTGTTGCGTATTGATTTTGTGATTTGTGGTTATTACGGTATTGCGTCACGCTTTTTTGTGTGTGACAGAAATTATTGCACACACATCTTATTTATGTGCAATAAAACGGCTGTTGTATTATCCTGGTATTTGATTTGAGTGCTTTTGGAAAAAACTTAAGTAATGTTATGAAAAAATAGCTCATTTCAATACAGTAGAATTTTCATATTAGAGTTACACTATGTGTAGCGAGTTACGACTTAACAAATAAACAAACATCATCCAGACTTTAAACAGACTCGAATTTATTGTCACTCGTAACTCGATTTTAAATATGTGTCACTTGTTACCAGTTCTTTGAGTATATAGTCCAGTATATAGAAATTAATAATATAAATTAAATATACATATAGTTTGGAAAATATATATAGGTATATATACAATTATACATATGATACTTATTATACCAGGCAAACGCGACGTAAAAAGTGCATATTCTCAAAAATTACATTTGCGATTACCCACTTTAAAGGACTTCTTAAAAGCAATATGTGTATTAAAATTGTAGATATTTTATAAAAGTTTCAATTTCATTGTAATATCGAGCAGCCCTACATCGCTAGTGAACGATTACCCTCACGTTCGGTGAAATAATTCGATTTTAGAATCAATTTTGTTTTCAATTACCATTCGAATTGGATACAAAGCAGATTTTACAGTGTGCCAGTATTTTGGTACATACTTTTTTTATTTAGTTTGTTTTATTTATGAACCCTTATTCGATAATAGTTGAATAAATATGTTATGTAATTTGTGTTCTTTTATGGCCAGTTACGAACCTGAATTGAAAGTAAACAAAAATAAAAATTACAGTTAGGTTAGGTTAGGTTAAAATGCTAACTGTATTACTTTACACAATAATGTATAAAAGAAAATATTTTGCTTTAAACAGCAAGATCATCAATTTTGCAGTTCACACCCAAGTGGTTTAGTAAATATTACTTACTTTAACATCTTCAAATTCAGACACTATTTTAAGACATACTTACTCATCCATCAGTACCAATAGTAAACTCCAGTATTTACTAAAATTAAACATTCATAGAATCACACAAACATCACAGGCGATAACCGATTAGCTTGTAAAATATTCAGCAGTGAGCGTTTGAAAATAAACGAATCAATAATGGTGAACAGTTTACGAGTCTCTCAAAGGGTGAAGGGTTGTAGGGTGGGTTATTGCCAGTATAATCGTTTCTGCGCCAATCCACGACCCTAGCACAAACTCGATTCAAAAACTCATTCCTAACTTCTAGTTGCTGGTGTTCATTCAAATTGCTCTCTGATTGCTTTTTTGAATTTTCGAACTGAAATGAAAACATATTTCTAAAAAGAAAATATGCTTGTTGTTTATTTTTTAAACACGAAAGTCAATTCCTAATTACATTATAAATCCGAAAGTTTGTAAGGACGGATGTATGTATTTACGTTTAAAACTACTGAAAAGATTTTAATGAAACTTGAATGCTTATAACCTGTTTTAACACATACAAAGTTAGTATTAAATATTATAACATTAACATTTTAGTTGAACATTGTTCCTGATAAACTTATGAATTGTAAATGTTAACCACATAACATTAATATTAGCTAAAAAAATATTTAGAAATATTATAAAAATTCGTTCCACGATTTAAAGAATAAAAGTCAAAAGTTATTTTTTGTTAATTCTTTCTTTGTTCTCAAAGGCCGTGATCTTATTTGCTTTAGAATACTCTTATGGAAATTAAACATACTATTTGTACTAAAATAAAAAAAATAAGATCATTAAAATTTATAAATTCACAGTTTACAAGAAGTTTAATCAACACCTAGAAAATTCTGACCTATACCTAAATTTAGAGATTCTGAATAGTGTCATTAAAATATCCTTACCATATAATTTTGTTGGAATGAATCCATTCCACATTCCATTATGCATGTCCAAAGATCGTTTGTCGAGTGGACGTGAAACCTTGCACACGCAGGGATTATTCCTTCTTTGTCACTATGGCCGAGCATGGGCGAGATGGGCGTGTCCGGCGAAATCTGAATACATTCAAATACCAAACTGGAGTTGAAGAAAAAACTATCAAAAGCATTTAGTAGGATTTAGATAATCTTGGACACAATATACCACAATTTGCCATACTTGCAGGTAGCAAGTCATTTCAGGTTATAGAATATTCTTAATAACAAAGAAAAGGAGAAATTCTAATACATAATTTTATTATATTTTATTGTAAAAGTTCCTTCAACTGAAAGATACTTACTACTGAAAGACTTTAGTTTTTTGGCTTCTGTCTACCTCCGTAAAACAAAGGCGTAATATTAAATTTGTATGTTAGTATCCTTCAGTATCTAGTAACCATCTGTAAATTATATAATAACCTCAGTAACTTTTTTTTTTTCAAAAAAAGCAATACTTAACCTTAAAAATGTTATATCCAAAACCAATGTTATTATCTAAAGCTCATCACTGTCCATTTGCAGTATCTAAACGAGTAAATAGTATGTCACGGCGTGCCATAATGACCTGAGATAAACAAGCAGATACCCCATATTTATATTTATATATTTTATCTTATTTCTTGTTCTACCGTGAGATCATCGTTTTAGTAACTTTTTGTTCTTTAGATTATTATTTACAACTAGATACATACAGACATAAAATCACGCCTCATTCTTTCTGGTCTCTGAAAACTATGAGTTCTCAGAGACCAGAGACTTGGTACGATCCCTAAAAACTTCTCTTGCTGCACTTACATCCATACATCATGTCATACCTATATAAATAAATAGTAATGTAGATGTATGTAACTCTGGTTTATGCCTACATTTGCTTTCTGACTTAATGAGCTTCTAAAATCTTCCACGTACTTATCTGAAAGGAAGCAACCCTTTCTAAAAAACTGACTTTTCTACAAAAAAATGTTCTTCAAAATTGGTCGAGTCTTTTCTGTCATTACCCCTGCATACAGACTTTAATATAAACCTCTTTATAAGTGCAGTTGAATGTATTTAAGTACTTATTTATTTTTAGTATCAATTGTTCAGTAAGTTCATTGTTTTAAACCATCGGCACTTGACATGTTTTCTTCTTGAAATAACCTATCGTAATGGAATCCACTTTCCAACAATAATTAGACCCCACTTGCATACTTAATTATTTATTTATACATGTATTATTTATTGTTCATACTTACTAATATTGGTCTTCTTATCCTATACTTATAATTCTCATGTCCTGGCTTGCTGTGTAAAGATTTCAGAGTGAAGTTTTATTACACATCCCTTTGTTAGGATGTATTCATTTTAAGCACAAAACCCAGCCGAATCTTTCAGAGTTATTTAGTCTAGTTGATCATTGATTAGTTATTTTTTCAGTATGCCAGTAAGACTGATTAAATTTTCTAAGAATTTCTGTTCAAAACTTATAAATGTACTTTATTAAGTTGTAAATACTTCAAATACTATCCAATAAAGTTAATTTTAAATCAACAAAAGTTAAACGTTAAATAATATCGAACATTAATTAAACATCGACACAAAGGATTGTTTTCAATGAAATTTGAACCGTATTGTTATGGAACGAAGCGCTAATTTAATCAATGTAAGCCTTCTTGTATATCTTAGTGAAGAAAGACAAGATTTAATTATAAACTTCAATAAAGACTGCTCCGTCGGCCTCTGTGGCGCAGTGGTTAAGATCACCAACAGTACGTCGAGAGGTTGTGGGTTCGATTCAATAGTTGTACGATCTAAAAAAAGTTGTTTCGTGTCTGGTTATACTTTGTGTCTGTTGTTTGTATGTTTGTAAAAAGACCCCGCAATACAATCAATTCTTAGTGCGGGAGTTTTCTTCAAAAAAATATGAGAAAGACTTTGTTAACCGTTGTTCTGTTCGTTTACTTATTCAGGTATTAACTATACAAATAAAAACACAGAAATCCGTTATACAATCATTTATTTCTTGTTAATTTTTTTACAAACATTTTTTTCCTAAATTGAACAATAAAGTTGAATAACCAACGACCGGTCGCAAATTGAACATGCAACTAATACACATACAACGAGTACAAGTAAATACAGAATAATGGCCGTTGTCGTGTGCGATGCTTATCATAATGAGACAATATTAGTGTTTAGATAAATTTAAAAGCTTTCAAGGCCAACCTGTACAAAAACAAATGTAGTAGGTATGATACAATAGGTATACAGACACTGTATAGTTGTACACACGTGCACACCACTCACATAAACACAGAGATATATTAAAATTGCTAATGAATCGTTGCCTAAACTTGGCATGAAGTATGCACGAGCGTGGAATACTGATTACAGCAAATATTGGTCGTATAAATCACATCCAACCCGACCGAATGAAAATGTTGTTGATACAAAGCATTTTATTTACAAACTGTGTTATACGACCGCGGCAGAGTTACACAAATGTTGGACGAATGTTTGCAATAGTTGGACCACAAAGAATAATAAATGTACGTGGAGCATTTTATTTTTAATTCTACTTTATTTTCTTACTAATGTATTCACTTGTTTTCGTTTAAATTGAACACCAGTATTATGAGTGAGGTAAAAATTAACATTTAATTGTAATTGAATGAACATTTTTAGTTAAAAAACAAAATATCCAGAATATTCTGTAGAGTGTAGCGAGTAGTAAGTAGTGGTAGGGACTAGTGGGAACAGGTTGGGACATGTTAGAGATACACGCGTAAGGCTAGGTCCATTGTCCCTTTGTTGAAGGGATTGTAAGAATAAGAAGGGAATAAGGGCTGTATTGTGTGGCGGCGGGAATCCCGCGACAGGTTGCTCTCCCTTTTAATTTCCGTTGGGTTTTATTTAATCTTCCTTTTAACATAGACATTCTCCCTCATATCTTTTTTCTAAGGTTTTATATCTTACTTTTTCTTTTGATTGAACTTATATATTGTAAGAATGGTGAGATTGGAACACTGTTATGTGTGCACGTCAAACGTTAATAACGTCTCTTTGTGGACTTTTCTAGAAGCTTACCGATATCGCATGAATTGAACATGTTAAATTCGGTAGACAAAAAAACATAAGTTGTTGCAACAAAGAAAAAAAAATCGTTCATAAAGGAGTAATTAAGCATTTAAGCTGTTTAACCATCATTTAGATTTATCTAGAGTAAACAGTAATTTTAAGTGATTATTTCCAAGGTTTTGAACGACGCAAGCCAGACGAACTTATCTCAAAGATACTTTATACAAACACTAGTTTATTCACCAAATCAATACACAATGGCGGCGCACACAATGTTAATAATAATCAGTACGTTTGTTTAAACAATTACATCATTATCATAATGTAACAAAGATACGTCGGCAACATAATGAAACTCTTTAATTTATCATTTATTTACTTTTGTGTGAGTGCTAAGATAAATTATGTGCGGAAGAAGAAACGATAACGGTGACTTTATTAACTCGTTAAATACCTCATTCATGATAATTGTACAATTGGGCTCCAAATTTATACCACGAAGATAACCTACCGAGAACTTTAGTAAAAAAAGATCTAGTGAGCCACGTCAATGATGAAATCGCTCAGGAACAAAAGGAGCTACGGAATGAGGTGGTGAAACCAGTTCGTACAAACATAAACAGATCGACATCGACCCGTGAACTTTGATTAGATATGAATTGGCATTAACGTTAGAAGCATAGAGTTATAGTCACGAACATGAGCGAGCTAGTGGCATGAGCGATTCGGCTCGCTTGTCAATCGTGAGTCATGTCCGTCCAAGGCCAGCGAGCCGGCCGGCACTGCTTGGCAACACGGCCAATTTTTTTTTCCATTTCTTTTTGTCCAATTGTTTTTGTGCCTCTCCAGTTATTACATTCGAAATCGTTCTGTTTTCTTCGCTTGTATCGCTACCTTTTTTAATCATGTTTTTACTTCTACCTACTTTTTCTTCGCTGTGATAAAAATCGGTTGAAACCGGTAAGATTGTAGAAATATGTTTGCCGTTTATGCAAAACGTTCGTTGAGCGATAACACACGCGATAAAGTCAATCTCTATTTACATTAACATTATTTTCATATCAACAATGATGTTTTGCTTTTATAAACTTCTAGCGCAGATAAGGTTAAATAAATCACTCTGTGAAGTTAAATCGGAAGAAACTTTCGAGAAAATACTTGAGACATTATTACCGATTTGTGACGGCAATCCCGTAAGAGGGGCGATTTTTTTGTTCCGACCTTTTTTTTGCAAGAGAAATTGTCGGCCGGCGTTCGGCTGATGCAACTTTATCTGTGTCTGCATCATTGTTTTTACATTAGTATTGAGTGTTTATACTGCCTTACCGGTGACTATGCTCCGTATCGTCTGACTTAAACTCTGTAAACAATTTTATTACCTCCTCAATAAACTATCTGGAATCTATTTTCTATTAGTAGTGTA
This sequence comes from Anticarsia gemmatalis, assembly GCF_050436995.1. Classification (NCBI taxonomy): domain Eukaryota; kingdom Metazoa; phylum Arthropoda; class Insecta; order Lepidoptera; family Erebidae; genus Anticarsia; species Anticarsia gemmatalis. Next base: position 12,290,922 of record NC_134760.1, on the reverse strand, counting down.
AGCAGTTCTCATCCTTTTTATTGTATTTCATTAGCCGGCTTGTAAATCATGTCGTCCTATTGTCTAGCAGTGGACGGATCGTCACGTACGCCACTTTTTACACTCGCTGGATTTAAATAGATTGCTGATGCGTTAAAATTCAAGACAACTCTTCGATTTCAATTTACATGCATTACTTAGTGAACCGGCTTTTTGTGATTCCTTTAACGAGTCACATCGAGCCGAGCGTTCATTATAATCATTTATATGTCTTTATGTGTTGTTGTTATAGCAGGTTTTATACATTTTGTTATTCAAGTAACCGGTTCGTTTTCTTCTTTGCCTAGATTTTTTTCTTTGATAGTTAATTTTTATAAGTTTTGATGGACTTTTTATGTGTTGTTCGTAACGTTATTCGTTATTTGTCTTTTTATTTGATGATTCATTTCTCTTTGAAAAGTTTTTTTAAATTGTAATTGTAGATGATTGACGATTTTCAAATATCGCTCTGTGAAGCTGCCAAGTGTCTAAGGTTTTGAAGATTGTGATCAATCACATGAAATGTTTCCTGACTTTTTAACTATTTATTTGTACAATCTTAATAGTTTTATTGTTCACAATATTCGGAGTTTTATTTATTGTGATGTTTATAGGATGTTTTATGTTTTTGAAAATTATGAGTAATCTTTGTATAATAAAGAATTATGCTTCTCAATTTTATAAACGGTCACTTTTTCTTTTTGAATATTCAAAAAGTCGTTACTTTTCTAACATTAGTTCGATTTCGTGTGAGTTTTCAAATTACCTTCTTGAGCGGTAGCTGTCGACTGCAGACATTATCTTATCGTTAACGAATGAGACCACAAATTGTTATCATCATCGTCAAGTTATCTTCAGACAAATTGTTATCTGAGATATTGTTACATTAACACTGACTAACATTATGAATCATTATTGGGACTTGTAAAATTTTCAAAATTATATTTTTTATCTAAATTTTTTCAAGCTAATGAGAATGATCGCGATCACCAGTATTCCACACTACTTACCTAATTACAATAGATTACAATACAAATACCATACAGCAAGGAACAATACACAAAGATTCACAGTACAAGAACAATGAAAGCCTTATCTGTCTGAAGGCTTTATCTTATGATGTAGAGAACATAGTCTGATCATATAACAGATATCAACCATCTTTATAATCTATACAATATTCAGTTACTGGCTACAAGGTATAATTCTAGTAAATTCTGAAACTGACAATATTACAAAACAAAGAAACCAATACAGCTAAAATGAAAAACTTAATGTAACGCACTGATTTTAAACGATTTAACACTTGAATATCGAAGAGACCCGAGGAGCCCCATCGGTAGGGCCCGAACAAAGAAGCCGGCCGGCTCGGGGCGGACGCCGGCACGGAGCGGCGTGGAGACGACCGGCTGGGACCGCGACCCGGCGCAACTGGCGGGCGGGGCCCCCTCTGCCGCCCGCGGAGCGTCCCCCCGCACCCCCGACCGCGGCCTTCTATATAAAGTGCGAGAGCTTCCCGATATCGCCAGTCCGTCACAGAGAGCGACAGGGTTGGGTGGGTCGTACAGTTAGCCGTGGGCGAGTGACGAAGCCCTATGGTTACGAGATCAGATCTGATGCGGTCGTGAGCTTCGGACGTTTTATCAATTTCCCATCGATCTCTTCAGGATAACTAGTCGCCGGTAGTGTCGAGCCGGTTGTTCAGTGCGCATTCGCAGTACAAAAGAGACTTGTGATATTTTTCTAGTAATATTAAGTTCCGCAGCGGAACGCTTTAATTTTTTTGTCGTTTTAAAAGTGTACAATATAAGTAAAAATTTGGAAAACATGGAGATCCTGCCGGTCACGAATCAGTTTGTCGGATTCAATAGCGAAAAAGGTGAGTTGACTTTCTATTCGGAGCGAGGGAGGGAAGTGGCTTTCTAACCGGCTGATTGTTGCTATGCGGCGCGCGCAGCCGCCCGACACCGGCCGAGCTCGGCTAGAACACACTACTTAGTCTACTTAGTGTTACATCAGAGCACCCGGGCCCCGGTGTGCAGCGAGGTGCGGCGGCACCGGTCCCGACTCAAACGTCAAGTACAGCTGACGTGTCAGCTGTTTCGCTGCGCCGCACTGCCCGCCCTTGGTTGCGCACTACTACTTATACATTTGCATTAGATTTTGCTCCAGTTGACATTGAATTCAGATCTTATACATTTAAACCTCTTTCGTTCTAGTAAGTTCTGCAACTTAGGTTTTTGACAGGACTTGAAAAAAATGGGGTCTTGTTCTTTACGGTTTTAAGAATGATGTGTCTAAACTGTTTTTTCTTTTGTTATAGCTTGGAATGGGCCTACATGGCGGGAAGCGCCGGTACCGGTGCCGACGGAGGCGGCGCTGGCTCAGAGGCTCGAGAGAGAACTTCGAGCGGCCAAGGGCGCCAGCGAGCTGGCCACCGCCGAGGTCTTAGTCCCTGCGGAACTACTCGCCAGGGCCTCCAGACAAACCCTCGCGCTAGCCGAGGGTGAGCCCTGCGGGTCCCGGGGCGCGGCTGTCATAGTCGACGTCGCGGGGAGAAGATTAGCAGCTTTCAAAATAGACCCCAACACATTAACCACGCACGAAATACACTTACATCTGGAACACGACGCCACGAACTGGACCAGCCTGTTGCCGCAATTCTTAAAGTAAGTTCAGCTCAGTTATCGCGCGGAACACCGCACGTTCGATGTTGTTGCGTCAGCTTGACAACAGCGGCCTCCGACTGCCGCACCACGCTACACCGAGCGATACTAACGGACCTTCTCTATTGTTACAGAAACTTAACGCGAGGCGGCACCATCATCATCAGCCCCCAGTTCACGATAGAAAAGAAGAAATTGTTCAGGAGCCAGGCGGAGTGAAGAGGCCTGTGATTACCGCGTGATGCGAGCGAGCCGACTGACAGCCCTCCTCGATATCTACGTATCGTTATTTTAACAAATATCATATTATTATATATTATATTAATTATTATATATTTTTAATAAGAGAAAAAAGCACAGCGTGATATGTAACGTATAGTAGTAGTATAAGCGCGCGGAAGAGCGCAAGGTTTTAACTGTTAGTTGGTTGGCGGCGTCGGGGGCAGGCGTCGATCTCGCCACTCGGCCGGCCGCGCGGCTGGCCGAGTCCGTGCCCACCGCTGCGCCCGCCTCCCGCGCCGCGGTACTTATGTTAATCATTGTATGATCATTGTTCGTATTTTATTATTGGATATTTGAATGATGTGAGTCGTGCTGGATGTAGGCGTGAGTGGCGCGGCGGCGTCGTGCGCCCCCTGATCTCAGTCGCCGCCGCGCGTGTGATACTGATACCCTGAACGATGTAGTCTTAGGTATTATTTTTTGTTTCGAGTTCGATTCTATTCTGAAGTTGTGTAGAGTTGGTATTTTCATGTATCGTAACTGTATTTATTAGAGGCGATCTCTGTAGAGGTCCGATATGTGTACGTTTTCGTAATTGTACTAGTTTGTACATTTGTTTGTGATACTACTTTTGTAATGTATAAAATTTAAATGCGAGAAAAATATTACTTTTTATGAATGTGAAAACATGAATGCAGATTTATAAATATTAGAGATGTGTATCATAGAGTGGAGAACGTAGGGAGGCAATAAGGCGGTGGGGCGGCGCGGGAGGAGGAGGGGGCGAGGAGGGAGCCCTCCCTGCCCGCGCCGCCTCATGCCCTGCAGGCTAAAGATCTCAGGTTATATTATTGATAGTTATTAAAAGTATTAAGTTATTTAAGTTAATATAAATTGAAATGTTTTGTAAGATTATGTTGTATCGCCGCGCGAAGCTGCGTTACTATAGTCCAGTGGGTGATAACATATACTTTTGTACTAACAGTACATAATAATATAAATTGACGAGATGTTAATATTGCAGAATGCATTTTCTTCATCCAGTGTAATTACTACATTAAATGTAAATCAATAGACTAACCGTTTTTAAACGAAATTTAAATGTTTGTAGGGTCCAGTGTTTTGAACGCACAATATCATAGTACTAGAGTTCACTTTCATCGATAATAAAAAAAAAGATTTTAAAAAGCTACAAAAACATTTTACTTGTAAAACTTGAAATGTCGACATATACAAAAACTAACAATAATAATAAATGTATCAATTGTTTATAATTGATATTTATTTGATAGACCGTAAAAAAGAAAATGTAGAAATATTGAAGAAAAAAAAATACATAGTTTCAAAATGGATTTATTTGTTTCACTGCCTCCATCCTTTCCAAAACCAGAATCAAACACATACACACACACACACACACACACACACACAGCTTTATAGCTAGACAAACAACACATAACATATACAGCGCCTAATAAAGAAAATTAAATATTCTACAGAGATGACAATAAAAAAAGAAAACAGAACATCGTTTCCATACATTTACATAAATTTGAGCTAGGTAAAAACAAGCTGACGGCCGGAGTAATATATTAATAAGACCGGTTGAAGTCGTGTGTGCCGGTCACACCGGTCCCCGCTAGAGATTGGTGCAACCCCATCCTCGTTTTTTCTACAATTAGTAACAACTACAAGACCAGTCGGTACAGTTTTCTATGTATGCCTCACCTACCCGCCACCCATGCATATTGCATGAGGGGCCAATCTAAATGCTGACGATATGTAGATGCGAGATAAACTAAAATGGTATATTTGTCGACGATGCCAAATAGCTTCGATGTGCAACGACAAGAAATATTAGCTTAGATATCGCTGTATTTGTACAATCATTCCACTTTTACAATGGAGCACAATCAACCTCAATATTTTTACAACAGGACTGTAGATAATCGTTTTATAAACAAGAGGTACTATATACCCTCGCCTCGCTAATTGTTAATTTAAATTGTGAAGTAATCGTCCAAACTGGTAACTTGTTTTTCACATTTTTATGGACTTGCCAAAGATTTTACGCTCATATGTGAAAACATAAAAATAAATTCGTTTCGTTCGAAGTAAACAACATATAGAGAGGTCTTTGTATCGACTATAAGAAATTGGACCAGTCGAGGTAGCAACAAGTTCTTGAATAAACATACAACTAATTATAACTGTTAGTGGTATAACATTAAAGGTGAGAATCGCTTGTGTCTACACATAACTGGATGTTGTTGCCGAATTTAAATTATCGCCTTTAATCTGCTAAAAAATGGCAATTCTACTTCCGAATGTGTGACCAACGAATTATGCCTCGTATTGTATTGGAAAACATGTTTACGAGTCGAGAGTTAATATATTTGACAGGCGAACATGTAGAAACTAAAATACATTTGCCTCTGCGAAACGTAAGATAATTTCGCAATATAACTGCATTTAAAGATAATCAGAAACGGATAGGAGCCATTTCAGAACCATCTAATAAGGCATAATAACATTCGACTCGTTGAAATCCCGCAATTTGTGCAATAGTTAATTTTATACAGAAACAAGGGTTTATTTCACTTTCTAACCACAAACGAACGACATGATTGTACAAGTATCGTGATCGCCGAGCACCGCGGCCGCGCCGAGCGCTGAGCAGCGCAGAGCAGCACAGAGCGACGACACACCTCGATACTGTGTATACTAGCACATCACTAACTAATTATCTTCAATTAGCCCGATATTCATCGTACATTACAAACATATAGATTAAAGGTACGCAAACGAATATAAAGTCGATTATCCATTTAGGTTATTGAAGGTGAATTGCGAAGCACTATAAACAAAAATCAATTCACAAAGAATTGGAAAACATTGATTATTTCGTGTTGCTAGGCGGGCCGGCTCCAGGCCTCCACTCGACACTACTAACGCCATCTCTTATTATTTACGAGAACTATTCGACTTTTGTACGAACCTTCTGAAATTGTTTACCGTTATTCTTACAGAAACGGAATGAAATTATCGCATAACATTATTGAAAAATATGTGTTCATAATAACTGATGAAGGTGCGATGAAATTTGAGCTTAATTTCGTGTGTAATTGGTATGATTTTGGCGTGATAATGTGAAGTAAAGCTGTTCTGTTTGGTTGTTGATACAACTATATCAATATTAGTCCAAGTGTTAGTTAGGTTGAACTATTTATGTCGATATCATCATAATCACATTATTAAATTATTCCGGTTTTTTCTACATCTATTCTTATACCTACTTACATACATCATATGAGTACAATGTCCGACCGATTTCTTGCGACAAGACAAAAGGTACTGTGACAACATCCAGATACCAATCTATAGTAACCAGTAGTTCTAACCCCGATAGTAAATTGAAAATGGTCATAAGTGGATAGAAATAATTTCATAGTCACATATAATTTCTATGAAATATAAATCAGTTTGAAACTATATCCTTCCTGTTTATTATGTCATGACTAATCGCTTGTTATTTACCTTATAAGTACATAGAAATGTTACATAGTAACAGTTATTATACATGTCATATTTTGCTAATTGTCTATATTTAGTATAGTGGGGGCCTAACTCACTGTCATTTTCCCTAGACGTAAGACTTACTATTAAGTATAATATAGGTACCAACAATTTGATCAAAACTGGGTATAACTTATATATACTCGTAACCTTTTTTAATTTAGACAAATTTCATGTATATACAAAGGCTAGAGAATATCATGGAAGAAAAATTTTGCGTTTTCGTTTTTCAAGAAATTTATTGTAAAGCGCTAGATTTGTACCTCTAATAACTTGTCTCTCCGGATGCATGCAAGTCTGACTTCACTTCCACTTCATATGGGATTCATAGCATCGAAGAGAGAATAAGAGAGAGAGAGACAATTGCCTCGTCATATCAAGCCAGCTAAAAATTGATTACATAATTACTCTATATCAATATTTAGGCCAATTTACTCTTAGAGTTTCTGCGGAACCTAAATATAAGTCTTCAGAGTTGGTACGAAGTTTTCAAATTAAAACAAATTGCTTTACTTATAAAGGCTTACCGACTAGTCATTGAAGTTGCGCCTCTAGATATTTACTTTGTAATTATTTTACTTGAACTTTGAGGAAATTAGTTTCTTGTGTCTTCGTTAATTAGTAACTTATTACATTTATATTGCTACCTATACGAATACTAGAAGGCCTGGTACAAGTCGATTCAATTGTGAATCGAAACCATGAACGAACTCTAATCTATACTAATATGATAAAGCTGAAGAGTTTGTTTGTTTGTTTGTGTGTTTGAATTGAACGCGCTAATCTCAGGAACTACTGGACCGATTTGAAAAATTATTTCAGTATTAGATAGCCCATTTATCGAGGAAGGTTTTAGGCTTTAGGCTATATGTTATTACCCTACGACCAACAGAAACAGAGTACCAGTAAAAAATGTTATAAAAACGGGGGAAAATTTCACTAATTCTGTCCTATGTGACGCAAGCGAAGTTGCGCGAGTCAGCTATTATACCTATACAAAAGAACATTAGAAACATATGTAAGCCCTTGAAGAAATATTCCTTGCATAGGCCCGTACAGACGAATTATTTACTATTCATATATTATTATTATGCCACTAGCCTCTGCTTGCGACTTAGTCTACGTAAAAAAAAAAATTCTTGCAGTAAAGAATCACTTATAAAAAAAATATAATAAGTATAACTGAATAATCGCGTTCATGAAGATAATTCCGCTCCAATAAAGCATATAGATATTTTTTTATTCAATTCTGACTAATAGTTATTAAGATTATCGCACTCAAACAAAAAAATCTCTTCAACGTTTAATATTATTATAATGTTTTGCTTACGTAGTCCATTCATCTACACAATTATGTTTTAAATTAAAAACAGAGTAACCGGATCTATCGCAATTATATGAAAAACAATAGTTGCTTTGATAATGTTGTTTTTGTGTAGCTTTGCCATGCGTTAAAGAAACACAGGATTTTTTTTGTGAAGTCCATTAAAGTGACTGGGGAATGTTAAACTTCAGGGGTACAATTTTCTACTAGGGTCTATTGACAAATTTTGAAAGAAAATCTGATCAGTGCCTCTAACGCCCGTACTAGGAACTATTTTTGCAATACACTTTAGCTATCAATCTCTTTAGACCCGATAGTACCGTATGTAGATAATCGTGCTACAGTATCTAAAAGTTATACCTTATGCTTACTATCAAAAAACATGGGTACCTAGCTAACGGACCCACTCGGTTCCGCTCGAGTTCAATGCTTTTTTCCTATATTACAGACATTTAAGGGCCAATTTTTCACTATCAATCATCAAACTACTATTCAGAATTTGTCGTAGCGATATCTCATTAGCGCCTCTAGCGTCTACCAACGGAACTAATTCCCTCAAGTTAATTTAAAATCTTGATTCCGTAATACCAAGTGTAGGATATTCTAGAAGTAATATGGCTACCCTATATTCGCGTAGTGTGTTTCACTCGACACACACGTGGTGAAATCTGATACGTACGTAATCCCGTTGTTAATCTTTGATTTTAGTATTGTTAGCCATCGGTAATGAGATTAAAGTAGTTTTGTTGTGTTCATACACAATTTCACTGACACGCTTGTGTTTTGTTCAATAGCTTGTCGGTTTTAAGCTGAGCTTTACTTGTATTTAAGGTTTAATCAGATTGGCTAAGGCATGATCCAAAAATAGTTGGAGCAAGTTTGGCCGTGTTTCAGATTTATTTTTTTGTAATGGCCACAGAGATACACGATTACTTTTTAGTGAAGGAATAGTCTTTTAAAAAAATTGGTTAGTAATCCCAATTGAAAACATAACTTTATTATCGAACGGCTCTATTCTCTACATACTCTACTATCGACAACCGTTTAGCTATCAAAAAAAGTATGAAAATCAGATTAGCGCCCCTAGCGTCTGTCACAAGAACTAATTTTCTAAAGCGCATAATTTGAAATGACAAAACGCCTGTAGAAAATCGCGCTACACGACTAGAAATGATATCATTGATATTTTAATGTGAAATCAAGCCTTATTGTTTTAATAACATACTATAATTAGAAGAAATCGCAATACATCATTCTTAGTTCATAAATCAATCAATCGTTAACAATATTCTCTTATAATTGAGCTATTAAAAGTTAAATATACTCAGTTATTAATACAGCAATAATTAACTTGGTTGTCAAAACTATATTCTATCAAAAAAAGGAAATAACAACTAATATAATTCGCGATCAAAACAGCTAAATATTTTCCTCAAATCTGTATAACTACTAAAATTTTACGACATTAACTAAAAAACATACCTAACTGTTATTAGCTGTTCTTTTTAACAGACAACTCTTAACAAAGAATTGCTCTTGTATCGTGGAGACACAACATACAAACAACGGACACAAAGTAAAACCAGATCTGAAACATCTATTTGTGGTTCACACATATAATTGTTCCTTGTGGTAATCGAACTGACAACTCCCGACACAATGCTAGTGGCGTGGCGACCTAGACTTACCACTGCGCCATGGAGGCAATCAAGCTAACTAATCTCTAAGAAAAACTGCTGCCATACGAAGAAGGTAAAAAAGCAAATATTTCTTCCTAAATAAGTTCGTAGATCATATTAATTTGGTAACTACACGTCTGCCCTCAATTGCCATCATAGTAACAATTTTTTCCATACACTTAACAAGCCCACTTGTTTTTCTAAATAGGAAAAGTAAATTGGACCTGCTCACATAGCAACGAGCTAAATAAGTCTACGTGGTAACACAACGAAGGACTTCTACCACACACACGGACACTGTGTCGAAAATAACCTGAGGAATATAGACACAGTGTCGGTTGCTGGAAAACGCTACGTCGTCAATTGAAACTCTGGGCTTAATTGTGTTGTTTACCACAAGCAACTGACAGCAGTCTGGATTTACTCCATACCCCTGTACTGTAGATCAAATCCTTTTATTATAACTGAGGAAATTTCAAATTGCGAAACATACATTGCCGATTTTGTTAGGACAGTATCTCTAACAATGTAAATGTACTCTTCAATGGATATGGAAATGGGTTGCTAAGTGTGATTTTGGTAGTGGTACTAACGTGTTATATTGTAAGCGTAAGACAGTCTGTTATCATTAAATTTTACAATGTTTATTCGTTTATTTCGAGCCCAAAATCTCTCCGAATGGAGTCTTAATTCGGAATAATTAATCGAAATCGAGCGAGTCTGATTTACCGAGTAAAAAGTTGTTTTCTATCTAGTTTCTTGAATCAAAAGATGTTTTATTTTCGCTTCGATACTTATTTTTACAAGTGGCTTGTTTATTTTATTATACAGACCGTGAATAAAATGATTTTATTAAGTTCTTTGCGGTAGTTGTATTACGATCAGACTGTAGTTTCTGAAAAATATTTGTTTAACATTGAAAAATGAATGGCTAGTTATATTTGAAGATTTTGAGATTAGATAAAATATCCGTAAAGTTATTTTGAATGTTCGTAATAATATAAACATCACTTTTATAACATCACGCCGTATTCAGAATACGTCTTAAGCAGAGATGTATCTGTCACACTAAAATTAGGAACAAGTATATTTTTGACCCCATATTTTACTTAAACATTAACAGCATTTACCTAAATTAAATAATTACTTCTATAAACATACTAACAGAAACATCCAAAAGCAAAAGACTTAACTCAGGAACCAAACCTGAAACCCCGTTATCATTTACCTACACTATCACTAAGTTCAATTGAAAAAACATCAGAAGTCAATCCCTACCACTATCGAGAAATATTGTATGAAAAATCTGATTAGCGCCTCAAGGGGCCGTCATAGAAACTACTTTTACAATTCATTTTAAAATGTCAAACTCTCAATACTCGATAGTATCGACTGTAGACAATCGAGCTACATCAAAAAAAAGATTGACCGACTCGAGAACCGAACCCAAAACCCCTCAATAAATATTCCCTACCACTACCGAAAAGCATAGCAATGTATGTCTCCTGAAACATGATTACATATTAATGTGCAATATTATCTTACATAATTATCATGTTCTTAATAAAGCCATATTCATCACGATGTATGAATATTATGAGCAAATACATAAGTTCAATATTTTTCAGCTAGTTATGAAGTTAACCTGCTAATTGATGATTCATGAATTTGCAGGCTAGTGACAAGTATTCAAATTTTTTGTTCCGTTAACAAAAAGTTTGAAAAGAACAGGAAAACACGTGTAAAACTAGACAGATTATCCTCTTTTGATGTTTCGGGAAAACTGCACCTGAAAATAAATAGAAAAGTTACAAGAAAATCTGCATCATTAACCCCCGTTTTCTGAGGTTCATTTAGCGGTAGTTTATCTATACAATGTCGTTTAAACTCATGTAAGAAAAACGCTATGGAAAAGATAAACTGCCGCTAAATGTATTCAGAAATCGGACATAAGTCGTTTTGAATATAATATATTACATACATGTGAAGGTGATATCTTATTATTCCTATAACGATGTTTATTTCCTCAAACTAAGGAGTTGAGTATCAAGTAAGTATTGACATTTTGAATATGAAATACTGATCAGCGTCCCTAGTGTATTTTGAAAGAACAATTTTTACCTACACGAAAGTTGATTCTATTAACTGTTTTAGTTTAAAGGAGTTCTAGCTGAATGCCGAATTGTACTAATAAGACGGTATTCAATAACGGGTCCATCAGTGGGACATTAATAAGCTGATAACCAAATCTTTACGTATGAGTTTCTAGAATTATTTTAGTGTAAAGTATATTTCCAGAACGATATAACTTGTCCTAATTGACTTGGACGTAATGAACGTTGGTGTGACTGATCCTGACCTATCCAGTTCTGTCAGAAAATACTGGTCAACAGATGTATTTGATTGCAATAACAATCTAGTACTTATTCAAGACTGGAATAGAAATAACACACTGTAATTTCTTCTGGATCCAATGCAAAGGTGCATAGTTTCTGGTGAAGAAAAAAAAACAATGACTATTTGAATGCTAAAAAAACTAAACTTGATGCTACAATGAAGCTTGTTGCTTCATAAGATCGTGTATTTGATGCCCATTTTAAATAAATTAACAAAGTAAAAAACTACCTACATTTTCTCTATTCTAGTATTTCTCATGCTACAAGATTCAATTTGGGAAGAAGAATAATAACGTAAAACATCCTAGGAGGCGAAATGAAAGCCCCAAACTACAGGTTTGTACTAAGTTCTCCCACAAAGAATAAAACTAAAACGACCTATCTAAAACCTAAACGACTCCATATTCAACAACACTTGTAACCAAACTAACAAAATAATTACAAAGGAGATGAAAATAGATTTTTTTATTGTGTGCAAGGTTAATAACACTGCTTGCTTTAATTCTACCTAACACGCTCTAGGCCCACTAATTCAATCTGACGGTCACACACACACAACACACGACACACACAAACACACACACATAACCACTCCTAAAAATAACACTGAACATGAAGGGCCGTATAATGTACTTACAAATTTACAAACGTCACTTGAACAACACAATAATAACTCTTATTTTTTGGTTGCTAAAGTTCAATTTTCTTTGAGTCAAGTGCATGTATAATTTTGTTTGTATGAACAATTTTATTACGGCCAGTTAATTTATCTGTTTGTTCGTTGTCGTGACATTATGTATATATGTATGTATTGTATAGTGCATGTAATAAAATCATTTTAGAGGCTATGATATTTTGCTGTTTTAACTAAATATAGGCAAACACACACGATGTTTATTTTCTAGGCATTGTAACAAGATGATCATTTAAGCTGAAAAACTAAAGGCTAGATTGATTAAGTAGTCGTACATGTAACTGCTGAGTGCTGACTGAACCTAGGTTTGATACCGGGTTGGGCAAATCAGAATAAGAGTTTTCTGCTAAATGTTTTCAGAAGCACTTTAAAATTAATTATTGTTTCTTTTTAATGTGACGTAAGCCATGTCATCTAAGCAAGCTGAGTTGACGCGAGTTTGGGACTGCGAATTTATTAAAGTAGAAGAATCTTTGTGAATTAGGTATGCATAGATTCTATCACTGAAACTATTGATGGTTTACACATGGGTACACAATAATTTGGCTAAGTACTTTTTAAACTCTCACTTTAGCAACAAACAATTGATTGTTACGTTTCCATGCTTCAGAGGGCACGTAAATAGTCGGTCCTGGTTGTTGTCAATTACGATAACAGTCATTAAACCATGTCAAAGTCCTTTCCACCACTAACCATACGCTAGATAGACTAAACAACTTATCATCTGTACCTGCATACTTCAAATCGCGTGTATTAGAACAATAACGCCTACTTATAACCCTTCATAATAGTAATATAGTCCACAATGAAACAGTAGCGTTGTCCTTAATTCAGGGCGTAATAGAAAGCTCACCGAGACATAATTGGTGTTAACACGATCCTCCAGTCTATTTATATCGGCGCAATTAGCCAATCTGCTCTATCTGGCCAATTGAGACAATAACCACATCGTTGTGGACTGTTAACCCGGTACATAGAGTATATGGCATACAGATGGGTTATATACTGTAAGAGACTTCAAAGTGGAATCTATACTACCTTTACTATCGTACTAATGTATGATATAATAATATGTCTATTTCAAATACTTTGTACGGAGTTGGTTGTTGTACAAAATAAATGTATTTTCTTTTATTTATCTTTTAAATAAAGGATATTTAGAATTATGCTAAAACTACTTAACAAACGTTGATGTTTGGTACACAGATAGTATTTTTTTTGGGTTATACATAAAGTTTTCTAGCTTTTAACTGCAGGAAATATTTTCTCGTGGCTGAAGTGACAAGTAGAAGTTAGTAAAATTTTAAATATGACTAAATCATTGAACAGATTTTGATAAAAAGCCTGAAGGACCCGTGATCAAATATCACCGTAGCTGCTGAAATAGGGTAGGAAACTGTGTTTAGTCGCAATTATATGCAGTACTTAACTATATGAATTACAAATTATTGATGGTAATAACTCGTTAAGACAAAACACACTCAATGGCAGACCTGCACATCGATTCTCTACCACTATCGACTACAGACTACCGGTTAGCTATAAAATTTTGACATTTAGAATCTACTGCCAAAATATTTCCTACGACACCCGTCAGAGGCGCTGATCAGATTTTCATACAAAATTTCTCGATGACAGTTCGGTTGTCGGTAATCGATAGCAATCGAGCTACTGACCTGTCTTATCACAAAGATGGCTAGTTCAATGACTTTATAGATGTCAAAATGTAGCCTTATGTATCTTTAACCTGCTGCCAATTCTGAAGGGTCATAAATAAATCATTATATCATATTCGATTACAATTGAAAATTGTATAATCAAATTCCCATTGTCACCTGTTGTCACTTTGCAAACAATTTAATCGATGAGGTGATCGCACAGGGTGGGGTGTGGGAGGGGGTGGGGCGGCGCGGGCGGGGGCGGGGTGCGCAGGCGCATGGCACAAATAGATCTTGGCAGGGGCACACACCCACACATGGATACTACGTGCATACGGTCACCACAAAATACTTAATTTATTAATTTTCAATTATTTTTTAAATCAATTACTACAATTACTTTCATTGAAACTAGCTGAAGCGTTTGCGTCAGGTTTATACTTTTTTTAATATATTCATGGCATTTTTTTTCTCTTCAATAAAGCCTTCCCCGTTTCTTAAAGAAAATATGATAAGTTTAAAAAAATGGATTTGTGTTAAATATAAATTGTTAGGGGATTTACCATTATTTAACCAGAGTAGACCATGCTCTAACTAGAATGCTTACGTTAAATATATTTCCAATTAGAAAACAATACACTTTAAGGTTCCATCGGTAACTGCTGCACAAGATATAGTTAAATGTGGAAACACTAAAGCATAAACTGTATCCTGAAAAATACAAAAACCCTGGTTACTGAAAACACAGGCGTGTGTGAGTGAGAACACCCTCAAAGCATTATTATTCCTAAATACAGTTCAATGACAAATTGTGATCCGATATGATTTAATATGATTTAACGTGATCGAACATGATGTAACAATGTTGGTACGCGTTACTTAATTGTTGTGACACGTTCATGTAGTTCTTAAGTAATTAGTCTAGAATTTTCTAGGACTTCGATGTCCATAACAGTTTGATTTTATTTTCTATAAATAGCAATCAGCGAAAATTTGGTTTCGAAATCTTCATAGATCCTGGACCATTTTAGGAATACACTAATCCAATGCCAAAACGGATATACTGAAGAGGTTTTGATGAAATTTTGAAAACAATGTAACGGATATAATGAAACAGTAAAAAAAGAGGATATATTTCATACTATGAATAATCTAATCTACATGTGAATTACATGGTGATTTTTTTCAAAATTGAGAGCTACTTTAATTACACAACACATAAAACGATTAAAAATTATAAATCGATAAAGTATTTACAGTAATTTTGGTCTAATTTAACCTAGTTTTTTACTAATTAATCAAGTATTTTTAGATTAACCTATTGGTATCGTGATATGGCACGTGACAATTTAATTCTTACCTATGAATTGACCCTTACAACTTGAAACTCATCAAAAACACAGTATTTGACGGTCACGTGCAGAAATAACAAAAAAATCTATTTTTATTTCGCTGACTGTCTTTGATTACTGGTTGTAAGCAATTATAAAAATTTACTACTATTTAGAAAGTTGATTGAGCTGTGTTGTCAGCAAATTAGATGTCTGATTGATTAAATATAAAAAAGCACGTGACATTGAAAACGTGATTAGGTATTTTAATTGCACGTTTTGTACAGTCCAATAGATAAATTTTGTAAGAATTGGCTGGTTCCATTATTTTTGTAGATATGCATCGATTAGTTAATTTAACTGGTGGAATATTGGCAGATTTTTTCTTATAATTGCTTAACTCTATCTATTGGATAGGCTATCCAATACTTATTAATAAGCCGAGAAACTGGCTCGAAATCTTTTTAGGAAAATATTTTTTTTTATATTTGTAAAGCTAATGCCGTTTGCTGTAGATTTTTTAACAAATCACATAAGTTTGTTTGTCAATTACTTTGGATATAAGATTTTCGCACTTGTAACTTTATTTATATAGGTTTGGCAGTTAACTAGCTATAGCATAATCCTGAAATTTGGTAACGTGTCAAATATATGACAATAGGATCGTTCCCCTACTACATGGGACCTAACATTGAAAATAACGTAAAATATTTCTTACGCCTCTGATCTTGGTCTTTTAGTTTCCAATGTTCATTTTATAAACAATAGTTTCAGTACTTTTCATTTAAATGACATTTCTAAATAACAATGACACAGCAGAAATATTCTTGCAGATTGTTAATTTTGGTTTTGTAGTTTTTAAATAAAAACTTGTTTTGAACAGTTACCTAACTAAATAATATGTACATATTTTTTGATAGTCATGTCGACCTGGGAGTGTGTTTAATTAACTAAAGTCTTAAAAATTAGAATTTTAATGATCGTCCATAGTTTAACTTTTATTTCTTCAAGACATTATAATCTTGCTATAGCCATCGAGAATTTTTGTATGAAAAATGTATCCAGCGCCCTTAGCGTAATATTGCGAGAACTATTTCTTTCAAAGGAGTCATTTTCTAAATAATATTATATGTTGGAGTGCACTTTGGGGCTATTTGAAATTCGAATATTGAAACCAAATATTTTTAATTTAATTTAATTATTAAAATACCTAACTTATTTTGGATGTTTAGGAATATGAGGCTGTATGGGTATTGTTTCCTTTGCCTGCTTCAACATTAGTTTATACGCAATTGTGCCAATTAAATTTAATTAAAGAACAAATTTCAGAACGATTTTTTGTTTTCTTTTCTGACTGACGTTAAATGTCAACTTGTGGATACTTGATAGTTCGCGATTCTCGGCCGGTTTTTTGACGAGTAGCTCGATAGCACATCGATAGTTTTAAAAAGTTTGCGGGTTGGAGTGTAGCAAAGGGTGTGCAAGGCGATTAGGACTTAGAAAAATTTTCACGATTTTTGAAAAATTCATTAATCGTGTTTCTTTTGCTTTTATCGTATAGATTGGCTAAAAATAAGCACTTTTTGCCCCCTGAGTTTTTTTGATCCGACCCACCGTTTGCCGACAAAATGGGTTTGAAGTTCTCTCGTTACTATAGGAAGCTGGACTTAGAAAATTTTTCGACGAAAATTAAAAAGTCTCAAAATGTTGCTGTTTTTGGTTTTTATCGTATAGATTGGCTAAAAATAAACACTTTTTATCCCTTGGAATTTTTTGATCAGATCAACCGTTCGCCGACAAAATCAAAATGAAAGTCCAAAAACGGAGTTTTTGGCAAGCCGACATGGGTAGGTTAGGTTAGAAGGCTGAGGTGGGAGCGAGCGAAGCGAAGCTCCCACCTCAGCCTTCGTGGTTATTTTTTTTTAAACCACCCAGAAGGAGGAGCCCCGCGAAGCGGGGCTCCGGCGACATCTTCACAGTCCCATTTATTTACTTTTCGTCTCTTCTGATATTACAGCATGTCGCCGGAGCCCCGCTTCGCGGGGCTCCTCCTTCTGGGTGGTGTTAAAGCTATTTTAGCACTTTCTAGCTATTTATTTATGCTTTTTTGATAAAAAAAAACAGTTGAATCGAATTTACGTACATACTCGAGGAAAAAATCAAATGTAGGTAGTTGTGTAAAAAAACTACCTAACTTAGTAAACTGTGTAAGGGTTTTGCGCGTAAATCCATCTAAGTAAAGATTTTGTATTTGTTGCACTAGGTCTACAAAACGTGGTTCGTTAAATTAAAGTATAACTTGAAACCAAAATCTGTTCTTAAATGGTCATAAACTTATAACTATGTAATTGCGTAGTTTATTGAATTTTTTACTCAATACCGATCTGAAGACTTCGTAGAGAACCTAGGTTATAAGATTCATCTAGAATATCATTGAGGTAACGATGTCTTTGAAAAAAAACATTAGCCGTTGGAAACAAGCAACTGTCCACTACATGACGTAATTAATTCTTAATTTTGTATAATAATATGTCTGCCACCCGCGTACCCTTTCATACAAGGCTAAGTTATATAGGCTATAGAAGTACTGTTAAATTGAAAATAAAATAATAATTATTATTTCAATACTCTACATATGCGTATTATATATTCACCAAAAATACATCCACACAACTTCAAGACAATAAACTTAAAAATAACCTTTACAAATGAAAAAGTGCATCACAAAGGGCACAGCAGACAGCACACGTGCAATAAATTAAAAATACATACAAATTATGTAATTGATTGTACACTCACACACACACACACACACACGCACACATGCACAGAGAGTTCATTCACACGGGACCTTGACACGATTACATTCAATGATATTTAGTTAGCACGCACACATGCGCACTATCGTCTGCATGTATGCGCGTGATTGGGATATATTTCAGTCAGTGGGATGACTTTTTCCTTAACTGAAAATACTTTAAAGTGAAATTCAAAATACACTGGGCAAAAATCTGGAACAAAGTATCATGGGCCATGGCCAGTGACCATATTAAACGAAATTTAAATCACGCACTGAAATTAACGCAGTTAATGATCGGGTGTCACCTCTTTTTTACCCTGACAATTTATTCTTTTGCTGCACTTTTCTTAAATTTACTTTTTGTCATTTATTACAGGGCTAGGTATGAGGACATTTTAATCAACTGCATAATTTAGGCACAAACGTTGCTAAAGACTATAAAAAATAATCCCTAATACATATATTTAAACCTTCTGCAACCGTTGCAGACTGCACTTTACATGGCTTTGTTATGTAAATGTTTCACATAATACCTTATTAATATCTATTTGTCATTCCTTTGTGCACAAGTCAATGACTTGTGCGGTGTATGTATGTAACTAAAACGTTAGTATATGGGTTGCGGTTATGACAAATTAAGTGCTAAAATAATTCCCAAGACACGACGATAAATATAGACACAGAAGCTCGGGAAAACTAGTTAAAAGAGCAATTAAACCGCATTTTCATAAGTATGTATCTACTGTCCCGTATGAGTTTTGCCAGAAAAATACGCTTCGAATAAAAGAAACGGCTTAAAAATGAATGATTAAGCTGAACTTAAAACCTGCTTATAAGCCATCTGATATTAAGCCACTCTTTATAAATACTTTTTACAAAGAGCCGCGGGAAAACCATTAAAATTGAGAATAGATGTTCATTCAGGCTGAAACCTACGCGACTTGAAAGTGCTACATACAATACTTTTACTACACCGTGCGTAAGATTTTTAAATAGATCTGTGAATTAGACCAGTGAATCTGATCTGGCGAGAAAAATTGTACTAGCCCCAGGTTCACCACTTTTAAATACGAATTAGTAATTATATTCTTAACTCATAAAACTAGCCTGTTAATGAGTATATCGTTTTACTGTCTTTCAAAAACACAAACAACGAACACAAAATATTGTCAGATCCTACGGCGAACGTCAAAAGCTATGTATGAGCTTTATCAAACTCTTGACTTCGACTCCCAGCTTAAACACCATTAGTGCAGTCAATTAAGCTTAAATTAGGTAAGAATCTCGGAATTCGAGATACCCAGCTGTAAGTCTGTAAATACTTGTATATTGACACCCTAAAAGTTGTCTCAAAACCTACATATGGTAGGGTGTACGCAACTATAAAATTTCATGGTCCAAAGTCCCAAAAACCGGTTATTTGAGCTTTTTTTGTAAATATCTCATTTCCTATGGAATTTTTGCATTCGTATTCATTACCAATATTGTACAGTATAAAATTCTCTACAAATTTTGTTTGAATTTTTTTTTTTACGGTGAACCGTTTTCGAGATAGAGGGGGGAGAGCGCGCGGTCACAGGATCATTTCAAGTCAACCGGTGCCTCCGGTCGAAGATGCGCCATATATATTATAGTTGATGAACTATCGATAAATCAATGATTAATAAATATTTGTAAACTATTACATTATTTTTTATCATTTTTTTCATAACCTATCCACTTTTTATTCAGTATTAATTAACTTATCAACACTTACCTGCCCATGTAATTGCAGAATTTTTCATGAAAATATAGGCACTATATTTGAATTTTAACCTAATTAATATTAATAACTTCTTACATGATGAAAAAAAAACAAATAAATCAGTATTATTGAAAAGATATAGATTTAATATAATTATGAAGAAAATGATGACACCAATGACTTTTCGAAGTTATGTGTGTATTAGAAATAATTGTCACATGCTCCAACGGTGAAGGAAAACATCGTGAGGAAACCTTGCATGAATAAAATTTGTTAAATACATTTATTGAGGGCATGCAAAGTCCCCAACCCGCACTTGGCCAGCGTGGTGGACTCAAGGCCTAACCCCTCCCTCATTACGGGAGAAGACCCTTGCTCAGCAGTGGGACAGTAATGGGTTAAATTTATTTATTATTATAATCATTGATTTATCGATAGTTCATCAACTATATATGGCGCATCTTCGACCGGAGGCACCGTTGACTTGAATTGATCCTGTGACCGCGCGCTCTCCGCCCTCTATCTCGAAAACGGTTCACCGTAAAAAAAAAAATTCAAACAAAATTTGTAGAGAATTTTATACTGTACAATATTGGTAATGAATACGAATGCAAAAATTCCATAGGAAATGAGATATTTACAAAAAAAGCTCAAAAAACCGGTTTTTGGGACTTTGGACCTTGAAATTTTATAGTTGCGTACACCCTACCATATGTAGGTTTTGAGACAACTTTTAGGGTGTCAATATACAAGTATTTACAGACTTACAGCTGGGTATCTCGAATTCCGAGGTGAACTTACTATAATGACTGGACTACATACATTTTTTATTATTTTTCTTTCATTTCTCGTTCACTAAACGCCCATTACCAGTGATCTACATAAACAGTTATACCTGTGTGTAGCGAGACAACCTTACATAAAGAGCACGAAGCCTTGAGCGGAACAGGAAAATGACAGGAAAGGCTACGGCAAGAAAAACAGCGTGTGCGAATATTTAAATTAAAATGTTACGTTTATAAGACAATTATTTAACCTTTTTTTCAATTAGAGTAGGCGAAATATGCCTTGATAATATCCTTAACGTAATTTTAAGGGATAGGAGAGGCGCTCACAGCTAGTTTCGCTCGCCGGTTGGTAAATGACTTTTGGGTTAAATAACCTCTGGCACGGTTATTCCACAGATAGGTGACCATTTAGAGGTAATTTAGCTGGGCGTCTCCGTGCTTTGACAAATTGACGGTTGACCACTAACCATATTATGTAATTTTTTTAACATTTAAAATGTACAACTTAGCATCTATTCAATTAAATAATATAATGTGTCAAAAACTAAGCAAAAAATAAAAAAAATGCCTACTATTAACTATCATTAGTACCACTTACATCAGAAAATACTTTCCGAATTCCGGTCTCTCATTGATCAATCAACAAAGAATCTTTTTTTCTAGCAGCTAGATTACTAATGATCTAATCTATCTAGGTACAGACAATGACCTCGATCACATACCTAAACGGCTGAGTTTATCCCAAAACCTCTTAATGTAAGACAATTGCTGACATTTTTCTGTAGTTTTTACGTCAAAAAGCTTTTTGGCTTCGTGTCCAAACACTAAGAGACTATTCATCTTGTCTAATGGGTTTGTTCTAGGCCTGAATTTCGATCTAGGCTGCGTTATTTTCTAGATTAATTTAGGGATCTTTGCAACACAGGAAAGACGAAATAAAAAAAATATTTTTATTTTCCTGCAAACCAGTATTTGTTTGCTGATCCCTACTATGCCTGGCCGCCATTTTTTTGTTTCCATCGAGTAAATATTGTGTTTTTCGAATAGCTAGAAGAATACAAGTTTTGAGTATTAATTCAAAGAACTCCGGAATTAAACTTGTGATGGAAATTGTTACAATTCCCCTAATTTTACAGCTAAAATAATTACTATGGGTCTATTGTGTATGGTAGTTTCATCTGTAATCAAATCATGAAAGTGAGGATATTTTAAATGTTAAAAAGATAATACCAGTGTGCAACTGGTTAGTCATCAAACATAAATGACCAGTGAACAGGGTCTTTAGTGCAGTATCGCAATTATTATAATCAAATACAATAATAGCTGGCCTTTTCATGCATAATTGTACAAACAGATCTATTCATCTAAACATAAGGTAGGTATATACTCGTTTACCTAGAGTTTGAAAGTGAGGGAGGAAGGTCTCTCTACATTAACTAGAGAAAAACTCCAATTTAAAGACTAAATACTAGACAGTTATATATATATTTTTGATATTATTCAAATTGTATTCTAAACTTGGATTTTTTTTTCTGAAAACCCGCAGTTTTATGTGCAGAATTTTCGTTAGAGGCACATTTTATTTAATTCAGCAAAAAAGATTACTTTACATCATTTTAACAATTTTTTCACGCCTAGCTCACTCCACAGAATCTTTTAAACGGTGATGATTTCATAATTAATCGACCGACAAAATGCTAGAAACTTGGCTAAAAAGGAAACATTTTTATAGCCACTTCTGCTCCACTGCTGGGCAAAGGCTTCCCCCTCAGTTTTTTCTATATTGATAACTCAAAAATAAGAAATCACTGCAACTCTATCAATACTCGTATGAGTACACGTTTTTGAAACATTTTTTGTCATACAAAGTTCACCACTATCATTGAGCTAGCAATATATAAAAATACGGAACTGACACACGCTATTATCGCGGACTTGGCAGAATAGTAACATTAACAGTGATTATTGCACTGAACAGAAAAGAGTGAGTGAAATGGTCACGTGTGTGTGTCATTGACATTTTAAATGCCAGTACGAGGTGTGTGTGAGCTAGATTTGTAATATTAGTACCGATTTTTTGTGTGATTTTATTTAGGGTTTTTTAATGTTCATTAGGCAGCCAGATGAATAAATGACCTTTGAATTCGAATTGTCGCCGATTAGAACCCTTAATAAATTATAGTTTTTTTTATATAAGCATTTTTTAAATATATTTAAGAGACATAAAAATGATAACTTTCCGAAAGCAAAAGAAAAACGTTATAAAATTGTGTATGCTTGAGATTTTAATAATAGGTTCAATAATTTCAGGTATATAACATAAAATGCCATAATGGAGTTTGGTATGACAGCAGTAGGCTCGCCCCCTTTTACATGGCACTAGTATTGTTAATGGTAAAACGTGGATGTATTTCATGTACCTCTATCTACAGCTTCAGGAGCATCATTCACGATGGTACAAATATTAAATATCTTAAATATCGTGAAACACGTAAAGACGGACATTACTAGTAAATATTGATTGACAAACGAAAATAGTTTCGTTATCAGTGTGTTATCATAGTTGCGGTCACCGAAGTAAACCGGCTATTTAGATAAACTATTTATATTTTTAGCTTATACCAGTTAAATATCAAATCGTTTGGGACTAATATTTACAGAATCGTTTATTAATTGCAGGTTAGTTTAATTTACTAGTGGACTGGCCCGACTTGGTTCGTGTATATTACTATTTTATCCCGTTGATTTCGTTCCCATGGGAATTTCGATCCCATCGATCCCTTATAAACCTTGTCCTGACAACAACAAACATATTAACAAAATGATTATCCAATTTGGTGCAGTTGTTCTCCATTTTTGCGCTAACTTTCGTTTTTATAATACATTTTTATTTGAATAGATTTTTTAATAATTCGATTGCTTTACGACGATTCAGGAGGCGTTGTTTAAATTATTTAATAGAAAAGGTTTCAAAAATATATGAGAAAATTCTGTACTTACCCCTTTGCGTTAACCGGAAATCCCAGAACCTTTATATGACTTTAATATATATGTTACCGTAAAAGCCCGAACTGTGGCAAATCCTAAGATTTTCCGGTAAAACCTAAGATTTACCAACTCTCAATGGTAAAAGTCCGAACAAGCCGGAGTTTAAAAACTATGTTACGGTATATAAAAAAATCCTCCTTCATAACTATGTTTATAACTATTTAACCACCCAGTAGGAGGAGCCCCGCGAAGCGGGGCTCCGGCGACATCTCGACATCATCAAGTGAATAGAGGTAAAAGTTCGAAATAAAAGAATTGTTCGGACTTTTACCATTGCGAGTTGGTAAATCTTAGGTTATACCGGAAAATCTTAGGATTTACGACCGTTCGGGTTTTTACAGTAACATATACATTATGCTAGCTTTCAAACCACAGAACCAGTTTGAAGTTACTCGCAATGAAAAAAACTTATCCTATAATATCTAAATAGGCATAACACAAATCAAAATCTCTTGATAATTCTAATCTTAAAGATTGCAAATCGCTTCTGTCTCAATCAGGAATCGAACTACACGTGATCATTATATTATCTCTCACGTCAAAACTACGCAAGCTTATCTGAAACTTAAGGTATTAGCACTATCTGACGGTTTTTGTGTCGTGTTATCAGTGACCATTGTTAACTATCGGTTAAAGTAAGTACAAAAGTAATATTGAATGTAGGTCAAAAGTTTTGTGGTCATAGTAGTGTCAAGAGTCATACAGGTTGGTACATGCAAGAGGCTGCAGGTTCGGACCCGTGGCAACACACATACGATTTGTCGAACTTATGTGTGTATAAGGGTGCTCCCACACAAAAGTTATGTAACGCTTTACAACATTGTGTAACACGATTAAAAAACAATTTTAATAAAATTTAAAAACGAATTTGTTTAAATGTTATAAGTTTCTAACGTTATTATACGTTATATAACTTCTGTGTGGGAGCACCCTTAGAAATAATTCTTATTTGTTCCAACTATGAAGGAAAACATTCTGACCAACCTTCCATGACTGAGAGTTCTTTAAAAAGTTGTTGAAGGTATGCAAAGTCCGAACTCACCCATTTATTACTAGTGTCAAAGTTTTAGGTTTATTAGTGTTTAATCAATTTTAATCATGATTTTTAAGTATTAAGCGCTACTTTGTACTTTTCTTTTTATTATTGTACAGAGGCATAATTCGTTGTCTTATTTTTTTATATATCGTTAAACATCCCGTACATATTCAATTAAAAACTCCATCTACTTCTACTTTTGCTTTTTTCAGGGCTTTAGGCCAGCACCGGTCAAAGTGATGACCTGATCATATCGACTCATTTTAGCAGAGTAATGACATAAAAATGTCGACGGAGACAGTGCCGTTTCCGATCGATTGACGACTAATTCTGCAAGCAGTGACATTAATCTTCACGTGTTCTTTCACGTGATATGAAGCTTGCTTATATTATGCTAAAACTGTAGCACTCTTTTGTATTACTTACTAATTATTATGTATCAAAATGTAGGTCAAATAGGAAGACGTCATATACCATTTGTAACATATTTAAAGCAGCACTTTTTGTGAATTATATGCATTTTTTATGGATGTATGAACAGACAATTTAGCTGAGGCAAGTAAAGATTATACCTCTATAGCCTGGACTTCTCAACTGCTTCTTCTGGTGCGCTCTATATTGTATGCAACTGACGCGCAGAGATCTCGGGTTCAAACACTTCCACGGACCACGGACTTGAGATCGCCTGGAGTTAGGAAGATGACGTCTCTGTGCCTCGGAGAGGACATAAAACTGTTCGTGTTGTGCCTGACTTCTCATTAGTCGTGTCGGATATTCATCCATCAGGATATAAGACCGAGGGCATAGAAATTGTACCTGTATTTCGTACATACGCTTGGACACACAAAGTCCTGCACCGTAGACTGGTTAAAATAAAATTATTAAACTCCTAGGGCACTTCCTTTCTCGGGTTACTTTTACAATAGTAAAAATTATATAATTAAAAGTAAGTCTAGTTTCGTTAATAACCTTACGACCTCAGTTTCAGGAAGCGTGACCTTTGACCCGATTGCCAGCGCGCTCATATTTCGGCACAAACACTGTTATCTTATCAGTGGCCATGTTGTGTTCAAACCTATTGTTATTGTACTCCTGTTATGTTATTATGATCCGCTAGTTTGTACACGTGGTGGCACTCGAGTTTCTATGTTTTCCTGGTGTTTGTTTTACTAAAGTATTCAAAAATACATTTGTTAACGGTCTAGTATTACAAAATTTTACTACAACTATGATAACCTCACTAACCCCCGGTTTCTGAGTACATTTAGCAGTAGTTCATCTATTCGATAGCGTTTCTATTTATATAAGTTTAAACGCTATTGAATAGATAAACTACCGCTAAATGTGCCTCAGAAACTGGGGGTATCTGTAGCCAGTATCGGCAAATATTGTTGTAGTTTTTTGTTACAGAAGTTTTATTTGCAGGGATTATCGTTTATGATTTTTTTCTAATCAATTTGGTTCTTGATGGGATGAAATGTCGCCAGTCAAGATTTCTCTTGGGTACCCTAGCGGACTCTGAGTAAACGGTCCAAGGCAGTGCGTTCCGCTATAATAAAGTAATGTACAAGATCTAGGCTATTATTTGTTAGATGGTGTGTCAAAAAGACCTGTATTGAAAAGTAGACTTTAAAAGTTATTTGATTTTGTGGCATTGATGACACAGAGAGCACCATCTATGTTTATTACTACAATTTACATTCGTGTATTTTAATTATTATCAAAAATATTTAATGAAACTATTTTCTTTCATTTGTTAACCAAATTTTTCATATTATGTTCTTCATCATAAAAAAGCTGATTCACTATATCTTTCAGAATTCAGCAAACCATTTGAAACAAAATAGACCCTTAATCTTTCACCTAAGACCACACACAGCAGTCAATATTTAATTACACTTATCAATTGACACAAAAAATAGTGATTGAACCCGAATAATAAAAGATAGCGTATCACAAGGATGAATTAACATTACGTAAGTGCCTTTAGTGTAAACATGATGTTTTTCAATTCAATAATGTGATATGACTAAAACTTCACAAGCGATTTTAGACTCTATAGTAGTGGGGGTAAGGTTGGTTTTGCTGTGATGTGTGTTTGTTATTTTTTGATAGGCCCGAAGGTCAGTATTTAAATTTACTTGTAGTTTAAGTACTTTAAATTCAGGACTGCTGTTATGTAATAGTTATATTGGATGGTGTTCCGCTTCTGGGTATGGGGTTATGGGTTTCGCGACCACTTAGTAATGGAGAGATAAGACTTATAGTGAGCTATCGAGCTTTTGAAGACTTTACAATTGGAATTTATTGTCAGAAAATGTGTTAAAGTACTGTCAGGTAAGTAAGCAGTTTAATAAGCTGTAATTTCCTTAATATAAACAACCCTAATATGGTAAAAGCAATCGCCTAGCACGGAAATGATCAGTAAGACGCTAATTTTAAGGGTAAAAGTGTAATAGAAAAAAATATTACTTATTGTAATGATGAACTAAAACAACGGGAGAGGTTACCCTTAAAAGCATTTTGTAAGCAAATATTAAATAACCACGGTTTGCCACCCTCTCATGTTGGTAATTCGTTTGTTACTAGATAATATATCAAATAAAAGTATTTTAGTGTTCTTTCTATCCACCCTTTAAGTAACCATACGTGATGATATTTTATGCCTAATGTTGTAACAAAACAACTTATCATTTTTGAAAGGAAAATCGTTTAAAAACAAGGTGTTGTTTTAATTTGAAATAATAGATGCATATCTTGATAAACGTGGAACATTGAAAAGGCGTAACAATCATTTATATATTTTAGAGTGATATTTGTGTCAGTAGCGGGTACGGTATTGTTGTGTTTTTAGTTTTGACACCATATTTATTTTGCTATAGAAGTTGTTTTATTTTAGAATAGTTTTCCGCTTTGTATATTTCACATTCTTCGAGGGGATTTAAAAAAAATCCTCTCTTTATTCTCCTCTTCACTTTTTAAGGAATTTTCATATCAAATTTCAACTTTCTGCACCCGGTAGTTTTGGCTGAGCGTAGACACAAACAAGACCAATAGGCTTTTTATATGATTTTTTTTAATATTCAAACTATTTTTAAACCGATTTATCGTGGAGTTTTAAAAGTGAAGGCGCTAAGCAAGATACCGTGATATTTTTTAAGCTATATTTGAGGCTAATACTCAGCTTGAAAATCTTCATTACTAAAGTCACTATACCTACGGAATTTTCTAGCTTAACAAATAGACGAAAAGCTTTAAAAATATCCTATAGATATGATATCACACTATTTATTATACGTTATCAATACAAGGCGACTGTTCGTCTACGATATAAAATTAATATGAGTATGAACAGTGACTCAGTGGACACTTAGCATACAATGAGGGGTCGCGGGTTCGAGGCTCGTGCAGTTGCCCTCATTGCGCAGTATGTAGAGCAGGTTTTCAGGCGCAATATATTGTTTTATGAAACTGTTGTATATTGAAATTGAAATATATTTATTATGTGTCGTTTTACTCCAACTTTAAAGATTTGTCAAATAAAGATCATTTCTTAGTATTTCATGGACATGTAAACTCCCCAACCCACACTTGGGACGTGGTGGACTTAGGTCTAACCCTTCTCTTGGTTGGGAGAAGAATCTTGCACAGCTCATGGTTTTAAGAGCGTTAAGAATCAATAAGTTTACACTTCACCAGTAACCGTAATATACGAAATTATTCATTTCGTGCTTGGTTGACAGCAGCAACAGTCAAAGGAAGATTCAGTCCAGTGTCCAGTATCCAGAGGCGCCCGTAGCCAGTTGCGCTAACTGGTCGGTAAACGATCTGCGAGTTAAGCAACCGTTGGCGCGGTCATTCCATAGATGGGTACCGCATAGTGGTATTTGAGCTGGGCGTCTCCGTGCTTCGGAGGGCACGTGAAAAGTCGGTCCCGGCTTTTATCTACTAAGATAACAGTCGTTAAGCCATGTCAAAGGCCTTCGAGCGGCTTGAACAACTTTGACACTAGATTGACCAATAACCATACGATAAGAAGAAGAAGTCCAGTATATCACAAAGTATTCGTTTATATCTCTGAAACATACTGAATATGCACTGTAGATATTAATAAAACTTTAACTGGAACAACAAAAGTGGCTCCAAAAATCCACCTAGCAACAGCACCTTAGCTCAAGACCCATCAATGGCGGCTGTGACGTAACGACACACACACATAGTGTAGCTACATGTACACACACATACATGTGGTGTCCACAAAGTTTGTTTGTTGTACAACTACACTTTATCTGCTTGACATGACTTACTGATAGCGATGTACTGTGACCACGCTGCTTAGAAAAAAATAGATAAATATGTTCTATGTTTCTTGATCAGAATAAAGAGTGGAAAAAATAGAATCAAGAAATGTGAGACTGAGGTCTACAATGTTTAAGATAATCATTTCGGCTATCGCGAACATTGGTTAGAGTTCTCATATTCGGACCATTGTTGGTACAAAATTAAAAATAATTCTAACAAAGAAAATCCGACTTCAACGCAAAATGCAAAGATGACCATATCATAGATATTACATATTTTTAAAAATAAAATTAATTACATAATATGAGACAATTTGATTTCAAGAACAAATATAACCGCCATATTGACCCAACCAGTAAAACAAATCGACCATTCCAGTAAAAAGTTATGAGAGCTTTTTTTATTTATGAAATAAGCATCATTGTTCTACAGCTAAAACTATGTTTATAGTGATTTAGTTCAGGTTGTCTTAAAAAAATAATAGTAAATATGGTCGCCCTACAATTCCCGTATACATCTCAGTCGTGTTGACGAGTCTCCTTTTGTGTTTGTTTGTTTTGTACAACTTTCTACGGAACCGCCCGTTTAGTCTCACAACAATTAGCTATATCCAAATATGTACTGTTTTGTTAGTTAGTACTTAGTGGAAGGACTTTCTTCATATTGTTTGGAGTTAGAAAATTCCCAAGAGTTAACCAAACTCCATATTATTTTGATGGTCACAAAAGAATCAAAGTAGTTTGTTGATGCTACGACCAGTGTAGTTTCATTCATTCTGCTCAAGAACTGGTTAGGTACTTTGATACCACTGTACATTTTAGTTGATCTGCATAAAAGGGGCACAAAGAATCGTTCCAATACGATAATCTAATTGATATTTTAACCACAAAAAAATGTGATTATAAATATTTCTGTTACGCTTTCATAGAATAATAATCAAAAGAATTTCAAGAATCTTTTCTATCAAATTTGCATGAGGCTATCTGCTTGCGATGGCACATTATCACTACCGAAACAAACGAGCATATCGCATAATATAATAGCATTAAGTCACATATGGAAAAAAAAGTGCTACGAAACGAATTACTCAGTTTCCCCATTAGCAAGCGAATCAACCTTCTTGAATTGCTTAATTTACATTTTTATTTAGTTCTGTGTTATAGGCGGCATTAAGCATTAAACCAGTATCACCACCAAGCTAAACAAAACGTATGTAGCGAATAAGTTTAAATTAAGCTAACACATAATAAATGTAAGAACGAGTGCCAATGACGTAAACTCCGTACTCCCATCCGCGTGGTAACTGCAATATTTAGATTACTACTTGTTAAATATACAAATAAAAGATACAAGGATTTTTAACGATGACTTTGAGAAAAGATAAGTGTAGCTTTGTTATTTGATTTAATAATTGACAAAAAAATTTAAAATTTTACTGAATTACAGGGTAATAAAGCTGAAATAAAATTCGGTTCGAGATTCGAGTTGACGAAAAACAATATTTAAAAGTATGAAACAATTGTTATAATTCTTAAGCCAATTTTTTCGTACATTTAGTTTTATATACAAAAGATCTGCACAGATCTTTAAACATAGTTTTTTAATACACATACATACAAAAAGTTTAAGAAAGCGAGCAGATAAAATTAGGCTCATATTATAAGACTTGTTCTCAAAAGACAGTTTACATATTTTAACCACGCTGACAATATGCCATCTTTAAAATAAACAGGATATTCAACAATTCATATTTTTATGAAAATTAAACGTGGGTGTAACCTAAAAAGCACTTAATAAGCACTCATATACATTTCCGCCTATTTAAGATTCTACGTTCTACTCATAACTAAACTAGTCTTTGCCAAGACATCACTCGCATACATCTCATTTCTTTATTAACTTTGATACCCTTTTTTACTTGTATGGTAAAATAATTATAAAAAGTAAATAGATAAGACTGCAATTTCTTGGGGTTTGCCTTACCTTTGCCAAACCTATGCATATACCCATGCCATACTACATTACATACATACTACTGTTTAATATTGTAAGTTTATAGGTACAACGTAATCTCCGAAACTGCTTAACGTTTTTGAAAAATATTTCTCTGTTTCAAATGTACACATGAAGAGCACAGGTTACATCATATAAACGTATGTGGTATTCTAATTTACTGTAGCTAATCCAAACAAAGTTAGGATGAACCCTAATTATTTAAAAATACCGGTACAATTCTTTCTCCATTCACAAAGATAACTCAAAAAGATACAGAATTAAAATATTCAGATGTTTAAAAAAAATCTATATTATTTGTTATTTGTATGAGATAAAGGCGTTTGAGATAAGTCTCAAATTAGTTCAATTTAGGTTACACGTGCCCCTCTGTTTGTTCACTCACGTATCGCTGTGACGTCACTTGTATATAATGTGTACATAGTATGTATGTATTTGGGATTATGTGAATATTTATTATGTGGGAGATAAATCTGTTCGGTGATTGGTGTAATGAATGCTTAAATTTGGTCGTGGTTTGATTTCTGTTTGATACAAATGTGTGGACTATTGTTTCATGGTTGAGTTTTTCGGAATTTTTGTTTCAAATAAAACTGAAAAACCCATTGAAAAGAGGGTTGATACTGTCATTTTACTTTGGCTTAAGGTGCGCCAAAGTAAAATGAGATCCCTAATAGCTACGCTTTTTTAAGACATGAATTCTTGCAATGTACCAAAACAATAAGTTGTTTTTATTTGCGATAATAAAATAAAATTATTTTCTTGTAATCATTACAATTATTTTTGATAATCACTTATATCTAAAGGCGAAAATGTTTTCAATAATATTTTTCCAACGAGTATAAGGAAATGTAAACAAGATTTTCTCTTTCAGCTGAAAAATTGCGAAAACAAAGATAAAAATAATACCAGAAATGATAATCGAAATTGCAATAATAATATTATTTGAGGAAACATATTACATAGTAGGTATATTTTGTGAAAAACAGATATACGGTACAATAACAATATCTTAGCTATATAAAGACTGATCATATATCTACATAGATTGTATGCACATCCGCATTACAATATCATTCGTAAATATATTTTTGCTATCTTACTATCTCATTTCGGATAAAGGATTCAAAAATATATTTTAGTACTGATTATATTATTTTCGTGTTTATTCCTAGTATTTCGTAGTAAGGTTTCATAGCATTATTTGTAAATTAACTAAAAAACTAAAAAATATAATAATAAGTAAAACTCATTTTCCAGCAGTGGATGACAAAACAGACTTATTTAAAATGAAAAATAGAAATATTAGAATGATTTAATAAAAACTATATCTCTAATAAAAATATAACAATACGATATACTGTAAAGTTTAACATTCACAGAAACCATAAATATGATAGAAACACAGTCATTAACTAAGTATAGTTTAATAAGTCGTTCTAAACAATAAATCAATTTCTACAGAAAAGTATGAAAGATATCTCTAGCATAACTTCACACCCTAACCCACAGTAGCAGACACGGGATCACTCACGTGCACAAACAAGATAGATTGATAACAACTTAAAATTATTTATTTTTTAAGTATTCATCTCTTAACCCTGCCCATCTTACCCCATAGATGATTTCTTCATATTTATCTATACAAACAGCATCTGCCAGATCCCCATGGTGGGCTAGACTAATACCGTGCACTTATATACATTAAATTATATTAACCTCTCGAGCGCCCCAACGTCAAAATTCAAATATACCGTTAAGCGTCCGGGCCAAAAATGGCGCGCGAAATTGAATTGGCGGTTGGCGTTTAAGCGCCGATTCCGTCATATTTTAATACTGACACCCTAGACATACCTTATATATTTGAAATCTACATAAAATTTGCTATAAATTTAAACAATAAACCACAAATAATATTTGATAGTGCTAGTACAATAGTCGGTTTAATCTGAATATTGTGTGCTTTAGGCATGTGTTTGAAGAAAGTCTAATAAATATTTTTAGGCAAAAAAAATAATATGACGAAAGGTCTTATCGTGTAGTTAATGAATAATGACATTAAAATCCAACTGTAAAATATACTCAAATCTTTAAAATTAGTTGAAAAAAGTATTTACAATATTGGTCATAAAGGAACATGTCGTTGGGTCAGATGTTGTTTATGGTGCTCTCTGGCCTATATCAACCACTTATTCAAGTGTGTGCATTAGATCGTCGTCTCGTTTCATCAGCTTCAATGTCAAATATGTTTGAAAGGGATAAAGATAGTTTTAGTATTTCTTTTCTACGTTTTTTAAATGTAAGATCGTTTTGCCGTACCACGGTGGCGGGACGCTTGACGGGGGTAGCACATTCAACCGTGACACGGTGGCCGGGCGCTTGAGAGGTTAATATAACAATAAACAGACAGCAGATAACACGGCTGACCTCCATACTGAATTTATTTTATCACAACTTAAATATTATTTGAATAGATTAGGTTTTAATGACCAAACGTCTTATGTACAATACACATGACACACGAAACTCAACCCTATAGCTTGCCAGACTAGGTGTATATTGTATTGTGTGTAAAAGTTGATAGACCAAACGATTTGCAAAAAGGAAGATAATAAAGTAGGTTGCTGTAACCAGATGAAACTGGTTTTTGGCACATGTGCCCATATTACGTGTTACTAGTACTTATATATACATACATATGTAATAATTAATTGTATATGAATATTCATTTTACTCTACATAGAAAAACTGGTATGTAATTTGTTTCACTTAAAATGAACGAGATTTTTTTAATTACTTAAATCAGATCATCCATTAATTATGTCAATTTACAGGAAATTAACAAACTTGTTTGGAAAGGAAACAATCCGTTAAGAATCAGAACTACTTGTAAATTATATATTCATTGTAAACTTGACAGTCGTAAGTCTCAAGAATTGACCTAAAGAAGAAAAGTTATTTTTTACAATCATCAAATTTTCTTTCATTCAGGATCAAATTTTCTTCTCAAAAAGTCAAAAAGTGTGTGCCCCGAATTCGAACCCCAACCCCTTAAGATGGCAATTAACAGAAACGTACTCTCATTTATCCAGTTGGAAACTTCTAAACGGTTCAAATCGAATTTAAATTCTCAAAACGTATCTCAAAGTTTTATGTTCAAACTCTTAAGATACTGTAATTAATTAACTTTACTTTGTAACATAAGTTTTTACGAAATTTAACTTATTCTAATTATGTTAAGTTTCTGAGTTAAATAGATCACATTGTAGCGTTTTTATTTTAATACACTGACTTACGCGAAAAAAATTATAGACAATCTTCATTATAGAAAAAATCATAGAGTCTACGAAAATATTTTTTTCCTAGACTTCTCTCTGTCTATAAAAAAAATAATATTGATAAATTAGTAAATTGTTTTTATAGACAGAAGTCTATAAATTGATAATGTAAAATTGTCATAGATATTATTTCAATCATACATAAACGGACGCAAAAAACTGTAAATATAAATAAAGTAGACTACAAGTTGTGGATTATTTCAAAGTATATTCCGTGCAAGATTGAATCCACTAAACCACTTCGCCACAAGCAAACTGAGACTGAACTGAACTGAAACTTTAACACAACACATAAAAAATAAAATAAAAACTTAAATATCCTTTATCAGCTAACTATAAAGCAACGTTAAAATAACAATATTCAAACGAAAACTACACTAGTCCCAAAAATTAAGGGATATAAAAAAAGAATCCAAATTTTTGGGTGATTTTCAACAAGCTGTAACTCCGAGGAAAATGGTCGTACAGAAAAAATAAAAAAAACAAATTGTAGCTCCAAGTGTCTAGTTTTTAGATATGACCATGAAAATTTTTTGTCATGGCCAGGTCTGGAGAAATTCTACGAAAATTACCAAAAAAAAATTTTTCCTAATTTTTTCCCTCCTAAAAAAAGGTCCACGGGCTTCAAAAATTTTTTTTTGATTCTTTCGTTCTAAAGTTCTTTTAGAAAATTTAATCCTCTTTAATTTGTCGTATTCAAAAAGCCTGTACGACGATTTGTCACGGAGTTATCGTCAATCAAAGCAAAAAAGTTATTTTTGACTTTGATATTCAATAACTCCGGAAATAATGATCGTACAGGAAATCAAAGGAGGGTTTTGAAAACTGCACAATATTCTCTATAAGAAAATGTAAACATCTTCTAAGAAAAAAAATTTTTTTGAATTGAAACCTCGGACTGAAAAAAAGACAAAAATTCGCGAAATTAAGGATATTTGGATAACTTGGTATAACTTTGGATAAAATGGATGAACGAAGGATATCGTCGGTAATTTTTCAACCTCAAAGTGTCCCCTAAAATCCCTCAAAAATTCAAAGCGCTGCGATTTTTTTTTCATTGTGCCCCGAAGCTTCAAAATCTTTGTTGTTGCAAAAATCACCTTTGTGAGCGATTTTGTGGTTTTTATTCATTTTTTTAATAATTTTTTTTTTTCTCTCTAAAATCTTTATTTTTTCGATTAAAAAGCAAATCGCAAAACGAGAGACCGTCTATCGCTGCCATGAAGTCAAAATCGAGATTCGTCAGTCCATAAGACACTGGTCCACTGTCTACGACCCCAAACGTGATGGTCATGCGCATAAGCCAATCGGGCTCGACGATGTCGTGGAGTGAGCATAGGCACGCGATTTGCTTTTTAATCGAAAAAATAAAGATTTTAGAGAGAAAAATAAAATTTTATTAAAAAAATGAATAAAGATCACAAAATTGCTCACAAAGGTGATTTTTGCAACAACAAAGAATTTGAAGCTTCGGGGCACAATGAAAAAAAAATCGCAGCGCTTTGAATTTTTGAGGGATTTTAGGGGACACTTTGAGGTTGAAAAATTACCGACGATATCCTTCGTTCATCCATTTTATCCAAAGTTATACCAAGTTATCCAAATATCCTTAATTTCGCGAATTTTTGTCTTTTTTTCAGTCCGAGGTTTCAATTCAAAAAAAATTTTTTTCTTAGAAGATGTTTACATTTTCTTATAGAGAATATTGTGCAGTTTTCAAAACCCTCCTTTGATTTCCTGTACGATCATTATTTCCGGAGTTATTGAATATCAAAGTCAAAAATAACTTTTTTGCTTTGATTGACGATAACTCCGTGGCAAATCGTCGTACAGGCTTTTTGAATACGACAAATTAAAGAGGATTAAATTTTCTAAAAGAACTTTAGAACGAAAGAATCAAAAAAAAATTTTTGAAGCCCGTGGACCTTTTTTTAGGAGGGAAAAAATTAGGAAAAATTTTTTTTTGGTAATTTTCGTAGAATTTCTCCAGACCTGGCCATGACAAAAAATTTTCATGGTCATATCTAAAAACTAGACACTTGGAGCTACAATTTGTTTTTTTTATTTTTTCTGTACGACCATTTTCCTCGGAGTTACAGCTTGTTGAAAATCACCCAAAAATTTGGATTCTTTTTTTATATCCCTTAATTTTTGGGACTAGTTTAGTTCAAACCGCTATCTAAGATAGCAAGTGTCAAACACAATCGCGATAGCAATGTCTATGGCAACACGCAATGCGCACCGATACAACGAAATGGGTCAAACCGATTAACGTGCAAGAAATAGATTTCAATTGTGAGTCTATGAATATCCAGTGTTTTTATTACGTATCACGTGATATGGGGACCACCTTTTGTGCCGTTTCAATGTATATATAAAGTTCACGGAATAAGTAATTCAATATGAAGGGGCATGTGGGCGTGGCGCGCGTGTCATAAGAAGTATGTACATTTGTACTTACCCTAGTACTAACCTAAGAGGTGACACTAAAAGCACATTGATATAATTTCGACATAAAACAAAGTATTAGTTCAAAATACGACTAATTTCATTGAAATATGGCTGGTCATTTTAGTTTTTAATAGTCGTTTATTCCTTTTCATATTTCAGTGTGCGTTAAATGTCAGCCGATGACAGCCATCTTAAATGGATTAGTATGACCCTTTCCTCTTGTGTTATAAAAGGTAAAATCGTTAACTATTATTGACTATCGACTATCAACAAAAAGTCGCAATTGAAAAAAATATGAAAATCTGATCAGCGCCCCTAGCGTATTTCGTCAGAACTATTTTCTTCAAGTAATATTAGCCCGCACTTGTCCAGCGTAGTGGACTCAAGGCCAAAACCCTCCCTCGTTTTGGAGGAGACCCTTGCCTTACAGTGGGACAGAAATGGGTAAAAATCTTTTTTTACCCATTTTTGTTTTCCGGTAGTTGGTATTCTAATTCGGTTCACTATTGGGGCAAACTGCTGTATTGGAATATTTAGGTTCACTGGAAAAGCTCGGAGACTGATAAAAGATCACTTACACACATTACAAGAGGACGATTAAATT
Source organism: Anticarsia gemmatalis (assembly GCF_050436995.1). Lineage (NCBI taxonomy): Eukaryota > Metazoa > Arthropoda > Insecta > Lepidoptera > Erebidae > Anticarsia > Anticarsia gemmatalis. The sequence goes on along the minus strand of NC_134760.1, from coordinate 12,253,234 downwards.
AATGGTAAAAACATGTGTGCATTACACGCACACCTCTATATATGCCAACAAGTGTGGTTATACCAAACATTACGCAATTTGTATTAAATAGCAGTGCGTATTATTTTTATACGTTACTTGACAAAAAACGATCCCAAGACATAACTAATAAGAGCCCCACTTGGCACAAAACAGCTCATTTCAAATGAATAAATACATTAATAACTAAACAATAGCATATCATCGTTAATTATATGCATATTATTATAATATATGCATTATCAATAACACTTCCTACGTGTTAGAGTGAGATAGCAACGTTAGAGCGAGAGGACAGACACAATAAGGAACACTTATTAGCGGCCAGGTCTTTGTGTGCAATTAATGAGGCCACATTGTCTTTCAGGCAAGAACTGAACCTTTTCTGCCTTTGTAGTGAGGTTATTGACCCTGAGGCTGAAAGAATATTGACCATAGAGGTACATTACTATTGCACTCCATACTGCTGTTATATACTTAGATGATGAAACACATAAAACAATGTTTTATGTACCTTTTTCTCTTATTATGTGCGAAAAATGGTCATTTTTGATTATAAAGTTATTAATCTCTGACGTTTTAACTGCGCGAGTGATTTAAGTCACCACGCCCCTACCTTTGCGTCGGGGGTCGTGGGTTCGATTCCCATACGGAACAATTATTTGTGCCATCCACAAATATTTTTTTCGAGTCTGGTTGTAGTTTGTGTCCGTTGTTTGTTTGTAACAGCTACGCGACTCAAGGGCAAAGCTAAGTGCAGGAGTTGTCTTTTAAAAATATTGGAGTTAAAGAGATGCATCGCTGACAAGAATCACGTAAAGGCACAATAGCTAAGACTTGTGTGATTTATAGTGAAAAACTATAATTTGCTCACATTTTTGACCACTAATGTTAGCGCAAGTAAGCACCTGATGCACGTTTTTAGGCTTATACTGGGTACGGAAAAATATGAAATCAATGATTGATCAGTTGGTTTTTCCAACAATATTTTTCTTTTTCTTCAAATATCTGAAAAACCTGTATTTACAATACCTACTTGCACACGCCCCGATCTGCATGCTCCACATACCTTCCTGCCTATGACTAACACTTCATTTTGTTCAAAACATCTGCTACAAATGTTGGCCCACACCTGAGCAATTATTCTTTAATCAATTTCCATTCACCAATGTTTGTCCACATCGACCTTTGGGTAGAAAACACTTGGACAAATGTTGGCTCAATAATGACAGATATTTTTCTTAACAATTTTAGTTAGTGTTATGAGTCAAACGGCAGCTAGATACATACTCGCGTGTTTTATTGTCATTTTATTGGGAAATGAGGAAAAAACCTTTAGAAAATAAATTTACGTAATTGCATATTTTCATGGCAAATATTATGCTGTCATCTTTGCCATGTTTACTTTTAGTAAACGATCAATGACATTGCAATTTTTATAAAAGAAATCCGAACTAACCACTATTTCTATAGACAACAGAGTAGCTATCGATAGTGTAAGAATGCGCGGCCCATCATCCACTTTTTAAATAAGTTATTACAAATATCAAACGTATTCTAGTCGGTAATGCCGATTCTATCCATCAACTATCGACAACCGACTACCTATCGACAAATTTTGTATAAAAAACCTGATCAGTGCCTCTACAGACAATGAGTTCGTTAGTCATAAGTGCCCTCTTGCGATTACCGCAGGAACAAAATTTCAAATACATCTTAAATGTCACTTACAATACTAGTTAATAGTGCTACTGTTTGAAACATTCGTCGTGATAATTAAAGACAAGCTTGTTTTCTGTCAAATTAAAATGAATTGTGATCATTTATTAGACGTCGCCATTGTCTCTCTGACGGGAATTGAGGCCAGGCTTTCATTTGCTCTGCTATATTAAATTGATTGCTATCTTGGCAAGGTAGCACGGTAGCTTTACTTCATTTCAAAGAGTTTTTATAGACAATACTTTAGTTAACTATTTATGTATATATTTTACTATTTATACTAATATTCTTGATCCATAGTAACCTACATCCACCAGTTACAATTCTAAAACTTAACGAATGAACCGATTAGGATAAAATTCGTCAGAGTGATAGATTTTATTTCGTAAAGCAAGATCTTTTTGACTTTTAACGAATACCGGCTTTTGTAACTTGGGCAAAACACGGTCAAGTTGTGCTCCATTTTGTTTCAAGATAAATCTTTTAAGGACACACACGAAAAATTAAGTGCAATAGCTATATAGCAATAGAAATCAACAAATTTGTTATTTATTTTTGTGTAAATAAACAATAGACATGTTTCTTATGTACTTGGCACCGACGCCACCGTGCGTCGTATTACATTGATTATAGCGAAACTATAAACTGTTATATTTTGGCAACAACATACACTCAAATGTATTGTTTTCATTCGTTTTTCGATCTAGGTCATATCAAGTACTATGTATTATGTCTTGTAAAATACAATAAACACAATCACATCATTTTTTTGTTGGACTTGAGATCAACCTTTCCTTTTTTTAATGCTGATTAATTCTTTAGCTGTGAAAAAATAAACAGATTTTTCGTATTTATAATATTACTAGCTGACCCGCGCAACTTCGCTTGCGTCATATAAGAGAGAATGGGTCAGAATTTTCCATATTTTTGTAATACTTTTTACTGTTACCTACTCTGCTCCTATTGGTTGTAGCGTGATGATATAAAATATGCTTCTTTTTCACGAAAAATATTCTCACAATTTTTTATATCTCTTAGTATAACGAAGTCGCGCTAAGGCATATCCGCCATTAAAACAGTTGCCATGGCAACGGAATTTTGTTAATTCAATGTCATTATAATATTGATTTTTCGCGACTTCGTTGAATTTTCTGAATTTTCCCGGGAAATGCGTCATTTTCCCGGGGTAAAAAGTAGCCTATGTCCTTTCTCGGGTATCAAAATATCTCCATACCAAATTTCATGCAAATTGGTTCAATAGTTTGGACGTGATTGAGTAGCAGACAGACAGACAGACAGACAGACAGACAGACAGAGTTACTTTCACATTTATAATATTAGTATGGATTATACGTATGGACGAATATTTAATTTTATAAAGTGATTGGCGTGAATTTGTGGCTGCACTGCAAGTGTGGCGAAACGTCAAGGAATGCGACCAACCAACGCCAAAGTAAAATGTGTATTTGCTGTAATAAAACATATTATATAAGATTACAAATGGCAACACGATAAAAAAACAGCTGCAAAAAACAAGGATTATCTTACTTCTTAAATATCAAAGGATATAAATGATGTAGTATTTACACTTCAAGCTGCACAAAGGTTATATTTTATTTAAAGTAATATATTATTATAATGAAGATTTAACTCGATAATAATGTATTGAACAAAAACTCGTCCGTGACATATGAAATAATAAATAGTGTCCTTTTCATATAACTTGTGAATTTGTGATATAATAACTTATAATGGTTTTAGATTTATATCTTTAAAATTTGTAATTTTTTTCGGTACAAGTATGATATAATTGATACACAGGTACTGTAACTGCCTCTGTGGCGCGGTCGGTAGTATATGCGACTGCGGTGCGAGAGGTCTCGGGTTCGAATCCTGGGTCGAGTCAAAAAGTCTTTTCTGAGATTCTCTGTTAAGAATTTCTTAGAGATTGCCCGGAGTTAGGAAGTTGAGGTCGAAGACCTCCGTGCCTCGGAGAGCACGTAAAGCCGTCGGTCCTGCGCCTGACCTCTCACTGGTCGTGTCGGTTATCCGTCCCACCAAACTATGAGAGTGATGGAATAGAGAGTGTACCTGGGTATTGTGCACACATTTGGACACTATAAACAAAGTCCTGCATAGATGGCCAGTTTCAATGAAACTGACCCCCGCAGCCGTATATCGGCTAAGAGGACATTACACAGGTACGTACAACACTGTCTATCCGTAGACTAATTTTGTATCGCTATGGATTATCGACAGCCTGAAATTTTCAATGAAAAGCTAATCAGCGCCCCCTAGCATTCGGCTTAGGAACTAATCGTTCAGTACATTGTAAATGTCATTTCGATACTCGTTAGTACCGACAGTAGAGAATCGCGCAACATCCGCTTCCGTATACCACAAGATATTTTTCCCTGATATTTTTAAACATACAGAGCAATAAGATCATTGCGAACTTCCCTTGCTTCATTCACATCCATACATCTTGGTATACAGGACAGGGTGCGAGGTACTCATCATGGCTTAGCATTTCTTCCAAACGATGTTGGAGTCGGCTTCCAGTCTCACCGGATGCAGCTGAATACAAGTGTTTTACATGGAGTTACTGCCTATCCGACCTTCAAGAACACAGTTACCTGGGTTATAACACGATACCCTTCGGTAAGACTGCTTGTTAGACTTTCAAGTACAGGGTGCGAGTACTATGCGCCTTAAATACTTGAATACATCACCTACTTGCTATAAATATGTTTATTTAATATCTCAATTATTTATAATAATATCTACAATGCATTATTATTTTCAATATATTGTTATAACAACAATATATGAACTTTCTAAGTATGATTGATATCTTGATTCACTCGGCCTCAGACGTCAGTACTAATAGTTGTATTATTTGTAATATACCGAGCGAATCCGTGTGAGGAGCGTTGTGCAACGATCATTATTCCACAATTATTGTTATTGATGTTAAGTTGCAACTTTATGAAAACGGTGTTGTAGTTTAAGAGCTAGAGAACGCGAAATAGTTCAATAATCTTATGGATCACAAATTAGATTTAGTAACTACTAGCTGACCCGTGCGGCTCTGCTCGCGTGAATTTCGTACTGTTGCTTATTCGTTTGAGCACAAGAATTGCGAAGCACTACCTACACATAAAAATGCTAACAACTCTTTTGTCATCTAATGGTTATTTACGAAAGGGACCCGAAGAGCACACAATGTGACACAGGCTCAGGCAGGCCTGATTTCCTGTGGTTACCTTCTTTTCCGCTCTCGTCTGTATCCGTACCAGTTTACAGTGTAAAATATAATACCTTATTATAGACTGACCATTGCTTACCCGTCTGGATTCAGAATATTATTATAGCTACAGACAGACCTATCTGTGCCGCAGCTCTTCACACGCGTAATAATGTAGGTATACTTGCGTTGATACGTCCGAAACCGCGTAACCCGTAATTATTTTTTATATATCATCCGTCGTTTATTTTTTTAAACTTACCACATAGTCTGTTTCATAGCTATCCAATTTATTTCCTTAATGCAACCAATTAATTTGGTTACGTGTTACGAACTACAACGTCATCTGTTAGTTGCGGCGAACAACGACAACAAACGAAATTACTCGGTTTGCCATCTAGGATATCCCGACCGCACCGGAACCACGTAAACCAACATTTTTGTGTAATATATCATACAACATTTATGTTTGAAAATCTTATAAATGTATAGCCTGTTTTAAAGGTATTTTTATTACTATAAAGCAATCAAAATAAATTAATTAGGAAAAACATGCTGTGTTGCTGACCATAACGCCATCTATTGGTTGGTGCTAACAACAGGTATCGATACGGCAGGCACCGCGTTAACCATATGCGAATGTTGTGAAATGAATTGCAATGCCATCTATGGTCTCTTTAGGGGAACGCAGGTTCAAACGATTTCTACGTATTTTATTCAATTTTCTAAAAATCTATGAAATTTTATGCGATAAAAAGTATCCCAATACTTGCTCCACTACTTATTCTATGCATATAACAAATGTCAGTGCATTCTATCCGGTAGTTTTTACGTGATAGCGTAACATACAGACGGAGGACAGACAGACAGACAGACAGACAGAAAAGAAAATTATAAATTGCAGATTCGGTATCAGTATCCGTTACTAAACATCCCCCATTGGTTTTTTTTTTAATATATTCAATGTACAGAATTGACCTCTCTACAGATTTATTATAAGTATAGATATAGATAATTAACATGTCTCTCTTTACTGCTAAGTTAGCTACATCGCAGAACTTAGTACGGTCCTAGGTTCATATTCAAGTAGAGATACATTGGTTCTAAAGGTTTTTGTCTTCGAATGTCGTTTGAACACCTTAAATTGAATACATATTTCTAATCTGCAAGTTATTTATAAAAAAAATAAAATACCCATGTTTAGGTGACGTACATATATGAATATTTAGATACTTTATCAGATAGTAATAGTATCAAATAGATAATTTGTAATAACAATCTATTTTCTGTTTGTACTATTGGACTTTCAACGTCACCGTATTTTCAATAACACGGTTGTCGCACACTATTTCTTATCAATTTTTTTTCTACCTCAAACAAAATTTATAATTTCCAGTGCACTATATAATTAGATAAACTAAACTATAAATCAAATAGTGGTTATTTTAGACTTTTACGATTTACAAATTTGCAGTATCTAAATTTACTATTAATTCGAAGGGTAGGTAGCTCAATTCTCTACTACTATCGACTACCAACAACCGGCTAGCTATCGAGAAATTTTACACAAAAATCTGTTCAGAGCCTCTACCGGGCTCCGTAAGAACTACTTTGGCAGTACATTTTTAATGTCAAAATCTCGATACTCGACAGTACAGACTATACAGAATTGCACTAAAGGTCACAGAACAATACAGACAGTTGCTATGCTACCGTGACGTTTAATCAAAAATGTACTTTATACAAAAAACGTCATATTTTTGAATACACAATAAATTAGCGCAGTAATCTCCTAGACTAGAGATAGGGCCGGCGCGCGCGCACACCACATAAATCATTGCGTTATCTCACGTCACGTGTGTGATAACTTTGAGGCAGGTCGTAGACCTTCCACGGATAAATACTGGGATGTTTATTATTATTTAGTTAAAGTAATATACAGAAGAATAGAATAGGCATTTTACCTTGGATTGCCTCATTTTTGGGTGGCAATGTGTGACTAAGGCTAGTCTAAAAAAAAAATTTAACCCATTACTGTCCCACTGCTGGGCAAGGGTCTCCTCCCGTAATGAGGGAGGGTTTAGGCCTTGAGTCCACCACGCTGGCCAAGTGCGGGTTGGGGACTTTAAGGCTAGTCTAAACTGCGCCGAAATGTCAGGAAATCAGTAGATAAATTCATGTTTGCGTCATGTTTTTCCCTATAATATAAAGTAATAAACATGCAATGAGTGAGTTTAAGGTGTAACGAAAGGAGGAAGAAATATGGATGGGGTGTGACTTTCTTGCTGGATTCTAAGTCTTAGTTAACTCTTCGTTTCATATTAGTGGTAGGTGTTCATTCTTACGGTGAATTAAATTAATGTATGTTTGGTTTTACAATAAATTCTCTAATCTTAATATTTATTGTAAGTAAACAGAATAATAAAATAGCGTTAATCTTAATTGTTTTTTAAACTGGTTTTATCCGTTTGAAAGTATTACATGATCCTTCACGACAAGAAAACAGAAATCTGCTACTGGTGTCTTTCTTTTCAGATTCTTCTGTTTTTGGCACATTGGCATTATTTTCGCCTTCTGTATAATATACATGTTTTTCTCATTTAAATAGTTTGCTAATAAACTTATTAATGAAATAAATAAAATCATAGTACCGGCGCTTAACCTATACAGTCAAAGTTCATCAGAAATTTTCAAACCAAAATGATATATCAAAATACAAAGAGCATTGACCTGTTGTAATTATATCACTAATTACAAAGGTTTATATCAATTATAATATAATATACCACCATTTTTATTAACCAGGTATTTTCCTGTTTACCACACATGTAACAGTCATGTGTTTTGCGATATTCAGGAGGTACAGTCACGAGCAAAATTATGTATGCATTGTCACTTTTTTTGTATGAAAATATTAATTAAATCATTGCTATTGGTCAACAGTAGATACACAGCTATCGTAAAATTACTTTGCAGTTTATAATCACCAGATTTATTTCTATTTTCTTTGACGAGAATGCTGTTGAAATTGTGACAGTGTATACATATTTTTGCTTTTGACTGTACATCATTATTTTCGATCGTAAATATTCAAATTAATTTGTATTATAATTACAGATGTTTTGCAAAATCTTTGCTTACTTTTTCTTAATTCAAGGGGGTAAATAGAGCGGAACTATTTATTCAGTTATTATTTGGTTAGTGGTCAACCTAGTGTCTATGTGGTGGAACTGATTGGTAATCTGTACTAATATTATAAATCTGAAGAGTTTGTTTGTTTGTTTCTTTGAACGCGCTAATGTCAGGAACAGGCCGATTTGAAAAATGTTTTCAGTGTTACATAGCCCACTTATCAAGAAAGGCTATAAGCCATATATACATATATCATCATGGTACTACCAATAGGAGCAGAGTAGCAGTAAAAATGTTACAAAAACGGGGAAAATTTTGACCCATCCTCTATCATGTGACGTAAGCGAGGTGGCGCGAGCGAGCTAGTATGGTTATAATTTTATGGGAATTTTGTTAACTATGTGTTAAATTATTTCCTTCAACATACTTACCATTGGAACTACAGTATCTCGATTTTCCCATATTCAATATCGAGTAACGAGCGTTTGACTTTTGAAATGGTTCGAAAAAAAAAGGTCTTAAAAAGTACGCTAGGGTTGTTTAGTCTATCATCCAAACTTTGTCGTTAGCTATTAGGTTGACGATGTTGACGATTCGATATTGGTAGGAAACCGGTTGGTGATTATAGAGAAAATTTTACATAATTTTTTTGCTTATTCATTTTCTATTCTTATATAATTTCTATAAAAGGTTAAAGGATAATTTCAAGAGTGTAAACTGTCTGTAACACGGACAGGAAAGCGTTAAAATGTGATATTAATTTCGACATTATTTACAAACCACATAATTAATTATAACAGGCCATATGCCATGTCTATTGTTTGTAGTAACCACAACTTACCTACATACAGTACTGTATAAATAACTGTTTTAAATACCTTCAATAAATACACTATAGTCTTTATACCAGACTCGCCAACCCGCTTTTCAGTCGACACACGTCGATGACATGTTGTCGGCGACTAACCCATGGCATGTCAGCGGGCTACATAACCAAGTGCTGAAGTAACCGATTAACCTGCCGGCAAAAAGTTGCCGACATAGGTCGGCGGGACTGCGCCTTTGATGTGTATTGCACCCTAGACTACATGTCGCTGATATGATTATTTTGAAATAAAGAGGCGCCGTCATTTGTTGATGATTTTATTATGCAGACTCCTTTATAATGTTCAAGTTTCATTTTATTTATATACACTCTTTAACCGGTGCCAATTTCAAGCAAACATATGTTTCTAAAGTAAGGTAACGTTAATCCCTACATTGTTAGGAAGAGAATTAAATAAGTCTTAGGTTCGTCTTTTAGGTAGGACAAAGTTACTAATTTTTTAGAGATCATTTCGTGGGACTAAACGTAAGACTATATGACTCGAGTCAATAGAATAGCTGTAAGGTAGCTGAAAACTTTTTAATCGGAATACCTTAAACAATGTCGATCGCCAATCCAATTACAATCCTTGGCCACCAAAACTTAACTTGTACCTTCCATTCTCAAGATCATTATAATAAACCATAAACAAGCGAAGTGATTGTATAACGAGCATCTATGTGTGTCTGTCTGTGTGTCTGTCTGTCTGTGTGTGTGCGGCCATCACCTAGTTAGAAGTCATCGACGGTTATTTGTTTATATGAACCACACTTGTTTACTAACTTAATGCTAATGTTTTGTTTTAATGTTCAATATAAACAATTTGTTTTGCGTTACGTGTTTTCTTATACATTTGAGATGCTTAACTGAATTTTACTGGTTTAACATTTTTTTTATGTTTTTTATTTGGTCTTGTTGCTATGTCGTGATTTTTACGTAAAGAGTCGTAAGTATAGGTTGATGCTAGTGATAAGATCTCAGGTTTGATTTTCGGATCAGACAGCCTTGATAGGGAGTTTTGATGGAAATATTTAAGTCTGGAGATTTGTAGTAGTCCTGGTTAATAGAAATATGTTTATTAATTTAAGACTAGAAAAGTTAAACCATATCAATCTTTAAAAAAATACAAGTAATCTTATGTAAAAAGAAATGTAATCTTCAAAGCCTTATAACCATATGTAATTTATTCTAAAATAAATATACAACAATACAGTAATAATTTCATACATTGTACAAACAGTAACAAAACAGATCTTCAAACGAAACAGAATGAGGAAAATATTGGAAAAAACAAAAGAACAATTTTCACGACAAAATTCCGGAAAAACAAAATATCTCGAAATAACTTTGACAATATATTTTAAAGAAAAATTATTACACTTGACAAAGAGTAATGATAGCCGAGTGGTCTAAACTTTCGCCTTCCTCGCTAGTGGTCTAGGATTCGATTCGAAGCCAACACACCAATGACGTTTTCAAGTTATGTGTGTTAGAAATAATTATAACTTGTTCTAACGGTGAAGAAAACCATCATGATAAAACCTTGCATGCATGAGCTCTTAAACATTCTTCTAGTTGCAAAGTCTCTGTGCGCTTGGCCAACTTGGTGGACTCAGGGCCTAGCCCCTTCCCCATTCCGGGATGCTTGCCGAGCAGTGGTACATTTATGGGTTTTTTTTTATTTATATCTTTTTTATCCAATTTTTAGGGAGGTAAGGTCCTTATCCTACACTTGTTCAGCGTGGTGGACTGTAAAAGTCATCCATCATTACCTAGGATAGGATATTAATGCCTAGCAGAGGTACATTAATGAGTTGATTTATTTTTTATTTTTTTGGGTATGTTAAGTCTTAATCCTGTACTTGTCCAGCGTAGTGGTCGGTAGAACTAACCCCTCCATCATTGTGATAGAATATCTTTGCACAGCAGTGAGTCATTAATGGGTTAAATTGATTCCATTTAACAAAAAAGCATAAAACATTTTTCAATTGAAAAGAAAAACACAATTGGTCACAATAGGAAATTATCAGTGATTGTTTTATAGTTTTTTCTTGGCGTATCAAATTAACAATCGAACGGTAATATAAAATCAACTCTATTCACGTTGAACTAAGGTTTAATATAGCTTGTAGGGGTGAATCCTTGGGCTCGGTTACTGACCTACTGCAATCTTGTATGCAGCGCTGGATCAAAACTACATGTATGATATACTGTAGTAAATAACTATTCATGTTGTAACTTTTAAACTATCGCGTTGCATGTTTATTATATAATGACATAGCTGATCCACGCGGCTCTGCTCGCGTTTAAATGTTCACCCCTTATTTCAACCTTTGAGGGACTGATATTTGAAAAAAAATTAGCCTAATTAAGTTTTGAAATTTGAATTTATTTCTGTGCAAAATTTTATCAAAATCGGTTCAGCAGTTTGACCATGAAATCGTAACAAGCAGACAGATAAATATTCAATTTTTCTCACCATAGATTGCTGGACGTTTCGGCACCGGTTAGCCAGTTTTGCGACTTCGACCATTGTAATCGATTGTAATCGAAACCTCAAGTATAATCGAAGTTAAATATTTTCCATGTAACTTCTCGTATGATATTAGTAAATAAAATATAACTGAATCGTGCATGATGTTGTGTAAAGGAGTCCATCTTGTTTTGATTCTACTCACGTGTTGTGGCAGGTCAGTACAATATTGTGAGTTATTGCCTTTATTTTTAGACTGAACTAGATTGCAACTAAGTAAATTTATTACAAAACATGTATTTGCTGTTTTGTTGGTATAGGTTAAACAATAAAATATGGTTGTTAAAATAATTAATTGCCAATAAAATGGCTGTAAGGTAGCGGCGATGAGGAAGGCCTGAATAAAGATGGGTGGATGATCTAAATGCGGTTGTGGATGGATAGTCAGAAATAAATAATGAAAAAATGGATCCGGAAGTTCAGGAGAGAGGTAGTTTTTCAGCAATGGACACGACAGAGCTACGCGGTTCAGCTGGTCCTACTATTATTATTATAAGTGTTTTTGATGCAGGCAAGTATTGCTAAATGAATTTTGATGATATTTGACACATAGGTATGTAGTTAATAACCTTTATTGGAATTTTTTCATCCCTATCAGCTATCAACAGCTGGCTAGCTATTGACATATTTTTTATAAAAACCTGAGCAGCGCCTCTGGCGAATGCCTTATGAACTTATTCTTATAAATGTCAAAAATTCTATAGTCGATAGTACTGACTGTAGAAATACATGCTACTGAAGTACTTTTAATTCCGGGAAGCCTTTAGCATTTTTTAAATAAAACTATTTCATAACATTACCACATCTTCGGGAAATGCTGCTCGCGGCCAAGACAAGACAATTTATGCAGAATGTAGCTTCAATAAATTGTGGAGTGAAAACTGTATATTTGTTGCATTCAAAACAGTGTGGTCGTGTAATAAACACATTTCTATTAATGTTCTACATGTTATGTGTGGGACGATATTAGTATCTTGTCGTGTTAGTTTTGATGCTCATTGTAGATGACATTTGTAGGGGTTCTGTTTTACTCAATTTGATATTGAAATGAAGACCTATCATATCTTAAGGCCTATATAATTTTGGATAAGTTACTCTCGCCCAAATTATAAACAATACCATTCTCCTGCGACGGTACTGATATTATTTATTGAAAGGAAAAACAATTAATATAATTTTCGAAAAATTCTGCATGAATTTGAAATACTAAAAGCAGATCAAAATAATCTCTTATCTATGGTCTTATAAATAAAAAATAGAGAGAAATATCTAAAAGAAATCGTTCTCGACTCAGTATTCGAACCAGAGACCACATAAGCCGCTGTCGCATACTTTACTATTTCTACTCTGAGAGAGTAAATTCATTTCTCCTGTAGTGGGATTATTTACAAACATACAAATAACAATATTCTCAATTAAACTTGGTGCAACAGAGGACACTACACGTAACATTATAATCCAAATGACGTCACACTTGTTTTCGCACAAACACTTTCGTAATCGGACGATCTCTAACTATCTCTTAGACTAATTCCTTGAATAATAGTCTAAATCTTTTACTACTTTTACAATTAGCCACGAGAGAGAAAAAATGTGATCTTGTTTTCTTTATATTTTGTGATGGTTTTTACGTCTGCTAATTTCTATCCTTGGGGATGTTTTCCGGCAACAAATTTTATAAGCTTTTAATGTAAGTATTATTGGTGAAATTATCAACAATCTTTCACACATTTAAATAAACGCACTACCTTTACTTGGTAAAATCTGTAAAGCATTCTTCATATGTGCTTTAATATATGCCTAAGATCAAATTAAAAATATACTTTAGTAACAAAATATTTGTATTGAATCATTCAGGTGAAATGCATTATTACATATTGAATGTAATATTACCACTTTTAGTAACAACAAAATAAAATAGCTTAATAGAGTTCCTAAAAAACCCTAAACTCCCCAACCCTCAGTCATCGTGGTGGACTATAAGCCTATTTATGAACTTTCTTACTTCGGGAAAAGACCATGTTCAACAGTGGCACAATATTTTAAAGTGAGAATAAGTGAACTGAATCAACCACTTGTACCGAAAGGGGTTAGTAATTGGTACTTAAGTTGAGAGCTATGCACTCGTCAGTCACTCAGCTGTAAGACATAAATAGCGTAGTGTTAAAGTGTCGATTAGGTAATTAGGGTTCAATGACACGGGCGCGAGGGCGGTGTTTGGCCACCGTCCAGATTTCACCAGCTTCCCTGTAACACGACGAACATACAAACAACTTCTAATTTGTGAACTAATAAGTGGTTTATGTAGGTGTTAAGAAAACATTAGTTTTAATTGCCGTAAAGTGGAACAAAATCACGCTTTTTTATCCTCACGCTAAAACTTTGTCAGAGTCAAACACGAAACTTTTGGGCAGTCGCTTTTGGACAGGCAGTTAAAATGTCTATTTTTTTCTAATGGTTTCCTATTTTATGGAACTTTTAAAATCAAGGTATTACAGAGTTTTTTTTTTAATTTTATAGAAGAACGATACTTTGGTTTACCATCTTATATTTCAGGTGACTGACTCAGTACACCCATACAGAGATGACGAATAGTCTAGATGACTATAAATACTGGCCAGGGCTCACCATCCATAAGGATATTTGGAAACCGATCCTACAGACCTACACCAAACAGAAAAAAAGCGATACAGGTCAAGAAAAAAGTACACTTATTACAAATAAGAACAATAAACTCATATAAAAAAAGACTATTCGTAATTGTAAACCTAATAAAAATTTTATAGTTCAGTTTTACGAGTTTTCATTCGGGTTGGAACCCGGAACCCTTTAGAAGCAGTAGACGCACGCATATGAGCGTACGTGCCCGCGCGCACGCTTGTTGCCACAGGTCAGTAACACACGATATGTATGTACTAGTTTGTACTGTAATCGATGCCAATTGAGGATAATATACTGTATTTATAAGGTATTATTATTTTAATTAATGTTAACAAGATATGGCAGAATTTTCTGAGAAATAATGTGAGTTAATAAGAGTGTAAGTATATATATAAAACTGACTGTATGTACTTACCCTCTTATTCTTAAACACACTATAAACCTATTTTAGTTAAAAAACTACTATGTTTTCTCTTTTTCATTTTGCTAAGGAGTGAAAGAAACAAAACTCTTTATAAGCCTTTCAGAACTTCATATATTTTTGTGAATAAGAGGGTTACTGTATAAGTTCCTAATAACAGTTTGGTAAACGGAAAAGCTAGTATTCTGTCAGAGATCTGTTGTAAACAAAAATTCTATATGATCGACGACAATTTTGAAGCAAATGATAAAGTGATTTACGTACGGCTACCACAGTACCATTGGGAAAGTGTAGGTTCGAATTCCGCATGAAACAAATGTCTTAAAGACATCTGCGCAAGCGTCTGGTTGCACTTCAGCAGTACATCTGTAAAACCCCCGCGGAGATAACCAACGGTTAAGATCAAATACATAATAAAAAATAATTCTGTTAATGCATTGAATCTATATTTACAAAGTCACCAAACAAGAACACAATTCTAATCTTTAAATAATGTATTAAAACAGACATCTCGAGACACTGCAACTGCACACAGCCACATCTTGGCATTATCATCAAAAACAATGTTAAAATCTTTTAAAAACCGTACTAAATCTTATCTAAACACTTATGTCACTGAGGCAATAATATGAGGTGTCAGCCAACACGTGGAGTTACAAACGAATGTCATATTGCAAGTGCCAAGATGTCATGTCGGTGCTACATCATCGGTAGAGTGGATTGAAGGTTTTCGGTTGATGGTTGAGTCAGTGGATGAATATATATAGTCTTTTTGGGGTTCCGTACCCAAAGGGTAAAAAAGGAATCCAAATACTATGCTTACGTTGTCTGTCGGTCTGTCACCAGGCTGTATCTCATAAACTGTAATAGCTAGGAAGCCGAAATTTTCACAAATTATGTATTTCCGCTGCCGCTTGACAGCAAATAAGTACTAAAAAATAATAATATTAAGGAGGGTCGCTATACAACAAACGTGATTTTTTCGTACTTTTTTGGTAAAGAACCCTTCGTGCGCGAATCCGACTTGCACTTGGCCGGTTTTACCTTCTAGAGGCTTAAACTTAATGATTTTAATTCAGAACCCGTTACAGCCACTCTTCTGTGAGTTACTCATTGCTTACTGTATTGCGAGAAAATTGTTGGAAAAAGCTTGAAAACTAATAAAAATTTCGATATATCTTCTCATACGAAGGTGCAAAAATTACAGTTGCCATTTGATCGCCAGTACGATGAATGTCTTAGGTTTTGTTTCCACTCAATACAATATGATAGCTACTGTGTGTCCATTATTTAATGTCCTGAAAAATTTACATTACTTAGTGCAAGAATTATCTTAAATGCATTACCAGAAAAAACCTTTCTCCCGTCATCATGAAAACCTAAAACCAACAACACAAAGGCTAACAAAATAACTGTTTCCTTACATTTACTAATATCAAATTAACATACACATTACGATACGAAATCACCTACTTCGATAAACATATAAAACACATAAATGTAAGAAAAATAACTTTGTTTACTTCACAGAGCACTGGCTCGGTGCAAGGAGCTAATTTAATTGTTTATTATATACTAGATAAAACCGGTTATAATTAGTTTAACTGATAACAGTTATCAAAGGACTTTGTTGACCGTTTACATTAAAAGGACACTGTTTATTATCAAGACTGTTAACTGAAGGAGTAGCTAGTGTTTTATAGAGACACTTTTTGTAGTAAGTTATTATTGGTCCTGTGGAATAGGGGGTGAGCCTATTGCCATATATTGGGGTAGGATACCTTACTCCGGACATTAAGAACATTTATTAGGAATTGAAAAAAACTCAGTAGCATTTTTCCTGACTCGGAAATTGAACCATAACATGACTTCTTATAGTAAAGAGACGTTAAAAACCATGCATTGTAATAAATGTGTTGCATTTGCCAACAAACTTTATTTTGTTTATTTTTCTGAAACCTATTTGTACAAGTTTGTACCCAATAATAATAATTATGACTATTTTTGCAAAAAACGACTTAGTATGAAATATTCATTTTTCTAAGTCTAAATTAACAATGGTATAGATCATATACCTATATTTTTAATGATATTTTGGGTACCTATTTTAAAAATAATTGACAGGTAAAGTAACATAATAATTATATTTTAAAATGATAATTATGACAACAGATAACATACTGTTCCTCGAACTATAGAATTAGTATAATACACCTTTAGCTAGTATAAAATATATTAAATTATCACTGTTTCTGTACTTTAAACCCTGGTTTACAACAAAAGGCACAAAAGACAGACACACCTTCAACTAATAATTAATAAAAACCACAAAATAATAATATTATCACACTAATAGTACATATTATTAACATTATAACAGGAAAGAAACAAACATGTTATTATATGATTACTTTATAATAATTATTATTTCCCTATTCCTATTATTACTGGCCCCATTTCGATGTTTTTAACGGAAGTTATAGCGAATCAGTAGAATTTGTGCTTGTGTTTTTTCGGTTATTGAAATAATTGGTGGCATGTATACTGACCAACTGACTCAGTATTATGGATAATCTATACTAATATTATAAAGCTGAAGAGTTTGTCTGTTTGATTGTTTATTTGATTATTTGTTTGTTTGTTTGAACGCGCTAATCTCGGGAACTACTGGTCCGATTTGAAAAATTATTTCAGTGTTAGATAGCCCATTTATCGAAGAAGGCTATAGGCTATATATCATCGCGGTACGACCAATAGGAGCGGAGTAGCAACGAAAAATGTTATAAAAACGGGGAAGATGAATCCATTCACTCTTAGCGTCACGCAAGCGAAGTTGCGCGGGTCAGCTAGTCTTTTGACAATATTAATATATCGGAGATAACTCCGATTAACATCCGATGCGCCACCGTTACAACCCTAATTTAAAATTAAGTAACGCTGGTTTTGTTTTAGAATTTTTAAAACTACATTAAAAGTATCCTAAGACCGGACTTTTTATTCATAGAAATGTAGTGTGTAGAAATCAAACCCATGGAAGTACGCAGTGGAAACTGACGTTAAAATACTGATTCAGCCTCGAGAATCGATGTATTTTAATAAATTACAGCTTCTTCTGTTAATCTTATTGTAATCCGATACTTGTCTTTTTACGTTTCCGTAAAAATAAAGTTTAAATACTATACAAACGACCTACAATTTGTACGAATCAGGAAAGGATTGCACATATTCAGCTGCTTAACGCTATGTTAATAAACGGTATGATAAAGTTTAGCCAAATAAGGAGTCCATGTAATAATGTGTTACTAACCAGAAACCACTGCTAATGAGGATTCGTTTAGCATTGATGATTCCGCTTTTGGCTTATCTAATAAATTAATAATTATGCCTCCGTGGTTTAGGTCGCCACGCTGCTACCATTGCGTCGTGAGGTCGTGGGTTCGATTCCCGCATGGAGCAAATATTTGTGCGATCCACAAATAATTGTTTTGAGTCTGATGGTACTTTGTATCCGTGATTTGTGAAAGTCCCCGCGACACAAGAGCAATTCTTAATGCGTTAGTTGTCTTTTTAAAAAGAAAGAGAAAAAGAGTCACTACATACATATGTATTATCACTCCTGTTATACCCGAAGGTTGTTGTTTGTCGTATGGTTAGTGTTCAACCTAGTGTCAAAGTTGTTCAAGTCGCCCGAAAGGCCTTTGACATGGCTTAACGACTGTTATCTTAGCAGACAACAACCGGGACCGACTTTTTACGTGCCCTCCGAAGCACGGAGACGCCCAGCTCAAATACCATTATGCGGTCACCCATATGACCGCGCCAAGGGTTGCTTTACCCACAGATCGTTTACTGACCGGTGAGCGCAACTGGCTATGGGCGCCTCGCATACCCGAAGGTGTAGGCAGTCCAATGACTATTTCGAGTGTAGGAAGTGCATTAGGAAGCTAAGTTATCATCGCTAGTCGATAGTGACATTTGTGACAGTCGTCACAGTTGCCATGCGGTGCTTCCGCTCCGTACATATACATACAGTACATACAGTTGATTGTACATACTTCCTTGTATTACTCATACCGGTTACATAGCTTATGTAGGTGTTATCCTTTGTGACTGTCGCTATTTACGTATTTATTTATTCTTTGTTATTATCTGATACCCATTTTACTAAAATCACAAGTGATTTTAAAAAGAAGCAATAAGTTTCGGGATAGATTCTTTGTCATTAATATTAAAGAATCGTGTCAGAGGTAATAGGAGACATTTACAACTAAAATGTCTTGGGTTCGGCTCCTGTGTCGTGCCAATTATTATTGGATAACTCCGATTTTTTATAGAATATTCTCACTAGCAGTCTAGAGCTACGTGCTATTACTATTTATGTGTATTAATTATGGACTAAATTAATAATAGCGACAAAGTTTTTATGTATAACATGCATGAAGTAAAAATACGCTAAATAAGGACTTTAACCATAACATCTACTGCACCAACAGAACCGCAGTACATAATCATCAAATTCCCTTATTATCGGCCAAAAAGGGGAGAAGTGGTCAAAACTTGAAGTTTCCAACACCTCTTGGAGATTACTTAATAATTAATTCGTAAAGCGAGAGGGGAACAAGGGCAAACTTGTTAAAAAATACCAAAAGAAAAATAACTGAGTTTGTGAAAGAAGGGTCGTATTTAAACACACAAAACAGAAAAAAAATGCGTGTTCGAGAAATTTCCGTATCCTTTATATAATAAACATGTAATGCAAAAGTTTTAAAATTATGAAGAAAAATCTTCAATTAAAAGGATAGCAAAATGAAATCATTGATTAATTTAAAGACGTCCAACTTACTATATAGCCCAACTTTTAATTGAAAATCAAATGAAAATTTTGATTAAATGGTCTCCGGCAAAATTTTATGAAAATAGGTTCAACTGTTTAGGCGTAAAAGCTTAACATAGAGACTCTCGTTTTAAGATATTGGTAATGCACTGAGACCTGCTATCTCTTTCTCACAATAGAACTTGGATTGCTTTCTCAATCCGGCCCCTGTTCAAGTTTGGGCCGACTTAGGGTTGCCACTGAGCCGATTTTCAAAGGATTACTCGAATTAGAAAGTCTTGTTGGTGTTAAATTTTTTGACGAGGATGTTGGATTAGATGGGTTTTTTGTGGGTTTGATTCCTGTTTGTGTGTAAGTCACAAAATAACAAAAATGTAAGTAAGCAGAAGCATTAAAAAAGAGTTGTTTATTCTTAATCAAGGAAATTTGTGGTAGTAAAATTACAGCAAATGCTTGGTCGTGTAAGAAAAAATATATTTAAGAGTGCTGTTTTTTTTATATTACATTATCTTTTCTCGATGCCAACCCTAAAAGTATTCGTATCGTTAAAAAGTCTATTTATTCGTTTACAACTTGAATATTACTTGACAATTTATAATGCAACTTTTGCCATCTTGAAAAAGGCTTTTCGTGTTTAAATGCAAAACAAAGGACAAATAAAAAACAATAACACGACTTAATACCAATAATAAATACATAGCCTCATTTCTGCACAATCGGTTAAAAACAAGAATTACTATTGTATAATGAGTAATGATAAACAACACAATTGGGTCGGTTACTTAACCGTGACGCGAAGTGGCTCCTATTTCGCAAACAAAGAAAATTACTTCAGATATTATGCATTTAGTTTTATTAATATAAAAGAAATCTTTTTTAAATTGTTTTTATGAAACTGCAAAAATCCCTAGCACTTGACTCTATCTAACCTTCCTTTAATTAAATATTTCTACACGTAATTTTTTTAAACACCTCTGACTGCTATTAGCCACTGTCAAAACTCTTTGAAAGTGACTGTCGGGAACCACAATTTAACTTGCCTTCCGAAACACGCAGGAACTTGTAATGTATAATGTAATCACCCATCTACAGGAAAACCTCGGCAAGCTCGGCTTAACTTCAGAAGTCGATCTACGCGGCTGTTGTTGACCAACCCGCAAACTCTTCTCATATAGTCAAAAATCTTTTGACGAATTAACAGTCTAATATAAAGAGTCTAGACCAGGGGTTCCCCACCTTTTCTTAGTCCGGGACCACTTTTATACTTTTTTTATTAGCAGGCACCACTATGTATGTACATTAAAAATATCTCCTCATCCTGAAACTTAAATCCGCAAATTAATAGGGTCCTCACAAAACAAGGAATGGTAATATTTTTTGAGATAAACTTCTGTAATTTTGTATTAAGAAATGTGATTTCTGAGCTTGCATTTAAGAAATAAAGTTAAGTATGAATAACAGTCAGTAATGAAGAATTCACTCGCGGACCACTTTTTGCCATCTGCGGACCACTGGTCTAGACAATACTAATTAGCTCATCTTAGTCACTATTTCACCTGTTTCTATGGAAATTTGTTCTATAGTGGAAAATATTATTAATGCTGAATAACAACAGTCAGGCATTTGCCCCTTACGTAACCCAATTTATCAACTAAGTAAACAATAAAAACTGCTGATCTAAGTTAAACTTTCTGCTGAATTGTATATTTATTATTAAGTACATTGTTTCCGTTTGAAACTTAACACTTATTACATAAGAAGTGATACATCCTTTTAGCCTGAATTTTATCGAGGTTTTAGGTGCAAAATGTATTTTATAATTCACGCGACTTCCTCAGCGAAAATCTGATTATCTGAGGTTTCTCAATGCAATAATTGTCCTTCTACCTTGAGTTTCAGGTCATAAACTATCTATATACCGTATTTAAATTAATCTTTTAGGACATTTTGCGTGAAAGTGTAACAAACATACATAAAAACAATCGCAAAAAGGTAAAAATATGACAAAAGGGGGCTCTTTGAGCAAAGGAAAAAGTTTTACAGTCTACCAGTTAAGTAGAAAAACTTATCTTCTTTGGTTTCATCAATTTATGAACTGTAAAATTGTAATAATCTAAACCAAATCAGGCAAGAGTTACAGGGAGCCAAAAATATTTACATTTTCATAATTTAAGACATATTATTAAGTAGTATAGGAATGGAATTCAACATTGCCTTAAGTAGTTCACTCTAAAAGCAGGCTTTACATCTACATTATTCTTAATACCATCTCAAACGTACTCTTAGACCGTTACTCTCCATCATCATAACTAAAACGGACACGAAACATAATAAAATTATGTAAACCGTCGCAAAGGCATATTTAGAGGAGACCCTCTAAATTGAAATATCACTACATTGAGGATATTGTCTTATCCCGCATTTACATAAATATCCTATTCTTGTTACGGTAAATTGCATTACTGATTTCACTTCTCTTTCACTCTACCTGTAATTCATATTCCCCTCTCGCTCTCACCAATCATTTGGTCCCTTCATTAATGCAAATGCCTTCGGACCATAATTCATGTGAGTTAACCCCAACGTAACGCAATAAAAGCCTTCGCCCCGCTGTGGTACGTAATACATTACTGGCTGACAAGCGTGCCTGCCTTCACAATTTATTGGTTCACGCATCAATGGATTGTGTTCTGGGTGTACTATGGGCCCGTTATTCTAGTTCACGTTATTAGATGCGCCATGAACACCATTTTAGTTTGAGAATTTAGTTATTTAATGCTGTTTTTAAGTTTAAATATCTTATTTGTCTTAACCTAACATCATGCAATACTCAATTGACGTCACATTTTAACCTACCTCTAATGTTTCCGAAACTAAAACTAAACATTTTACTCACGACTCAACGTAGGTACTGACTATCTAGCCCATTGAACCACAGATAATATAGTCAAAATCAAACGAAACACTCAAAACAGAGAACATAAAACTTCACTTCTACAACAATATCTATCAATGACTGTAGATAGAGCCTGTTTCACAGTTTAGAAATGATTACCAGATAACCTATCTGCTAGCTAAAATGTCAAAACAACTGTTAAAAAATGTAAAAAAAATAGTATTTGATAGCTATCCAGGATTATTGGAACCGGGCCTTATTTTTAGCAATAAAAACTTATATTGAACCAGTAAAGAAGTTAGATTTATACTTGCAAAGTTCACACCCTTTTCCCTTGGCCAAAGATAAAGCTATCTAATGGATATTTATACCAACATGTTGGACAGTGAATAGACGGTTTTATTGCTTGTGTCATGTCACATTTCTTTACACGAACCTTTTGGTTAAGGATTTAAAGCTGCCTGTTTAGAGAGTCGTAAAAATATTGGAAATCAATATGTATACTAAACTATGTGGGCAAGTGCAAGGCAATACGGAGTCTTTTATACGATTACGGCTACATACGTTTATCCTTTTCCGCGATATGTTTGAAAAATTACCAAATTACATGCAATTAGGTGTTGCCGTTTAGCTGTGAAAGTATAACAAACATTATGTTTTTTTTACGCATTTGTGCTAAAATTATGTTTTTTTTACCATTAGTCAAATACTAAGATATTGGGAAAACCTAAATATTTTTTTTTACATTAATGAGCGGTGATAGCCGAGTGGTATAAGTTGGCACCTCCCACGCAAGTGGTCGCAGGTTCGAACCCGAGGCAACACACCAATGACTTTTCGAAGTTATGTGTGTATTAGAAATAATTATCACATGCTCCAACGGTGAAGGAAAACATCGTGAGGAAACCTTGCATGCCTAAAATTTGTTTAATACATTTATTGCGGGCATGCAAAGTCCCCAACCCGCACTTGGCCAGCGTGGTGGACTCAAGGCCTAACCCCTCCCTCATTACGGGAGGAGACCCTTGCCCAGCAGTGGGACATTAATGGGTTAAATTTATTATAAATTTATAATATCATATTACCCCTTTGATTTCAAAGTTAAATGTTCTACCTAATTTTAATACAGATAAACAAGAGATTTTTCAAATTATCGTTTTCAATATTAAGAATCGTGAAATCAAAATAAAAGCGAGCATAAAATGCAACTTATATATTCAACAATCTGATTATAAAGCCTAACAAACAAGGTTTATGAGCATAAACAAACATATTGAACATTTAAATGTTAATACCGTCCGTGACCTGAGGTCAATATAACTGAGGTTAATATAATGTATTATCATTACAGTAACACTTTAAAAGGAAATTATTGACATATATATGTTACTGTAAAAGCCCGAACGGTGGTAAATCCTAAGATTTTCCGGTATAACCTAAGATTTACCAACTCGCAATGGTAAAAGTCCGAACAATTCTTTTATTTCGAACTTTTACCTATATTCACTTGATGATGCCGAGATGTCGCCGGAGCCCCGCTTCGCGGGGCTCCTCCTTCTGGGTGGTTAAAAAAAAATAACCACGAAGGCTAAGGTGGGAGCTTCGCTTCGCTCGCTCCCACCTTAGCCTTCTAACCTAACCTACCCATGTCGCTTTGCCCAAAACTCCTTCTTTATAACTATGTCACAGTATATAATTATACCGTGAAATAGTTATAAACATAGTTATGAAGGAGAATTTTTTTATATATCGTAACATAGTTTTTAAACTCTGGCTTGTTCGGACTTTTACCATTGAGACTTGGTAAATCTTAGGTTTTACCGGAAAATCTTAGGATTTACCACAGACCGGGCTTTTACAGTAACATATATATACAGTATTGTGTATATAATGTGCAACAAGAACTATATTTTTATAAGTTCCGTATATAATTCTTGCAAAAAATGGCAAAAGCAAAATATCTCTTTTTTTCACCTCGAAAGAACTAGACGGTTTTATTACACATTTTTAGGGATATCCCAAAAACTTATCAAATCTGAATCAAATTTCGATATGGTCTTACAAGAAGTAAACTTACGAATATGAAATTTATGATCAAAATCGGTCCACCTAGTAAATAGTAATGAGATAACAAACATATTATTACAATCAAAATCAGACCAATTTAGAACCTCCTCCTTTTTGAAGTCAGTTAAAAAAATTGCACTTTTAATCATGGAATCTGTGTTAAGGTCCCGTTTGCGATAATCACATAGGACATAGTAAGATCAAAAAAGTTAATGATTTTCTTGTACTTATGTTTTTGATTAATGAACCCTAAAGTAAGTCTACCCATACTTTATCTCAGTGAATCTCCTCATACAATTGTTTACGACAAACACGTTAAGATATAAATTATTTAATTTTATATAATCTCTTAATTAATACGATTTTCCGGAACAATGTTAATGTGCTTCCGTATACTCAAAAAGGAAGTCTATTTGGTAGTAAACACACGCATACGAATTATATATTAAACGCCGAACACATGTGATTTCTTTCTAAAATCATATATTATGAGAAAAGAATATCTAAGTATATAGTATGAATAATAAGATTTTATGAAATGGGGGTGTTATGTTATGGATTTGACGTCAATGTGTTTGTCTGTCTGTGGCACCACAGCCCCTAGACAGGTAAACTAATTTAAATGCGTTTTTGTTGTTAAGAGAGCATTTTTTACACTTTTTTTTAACTAAGTACTGCCTTAAATTATCAACAATTTATTTTTTTGCAAATGCCTTCGCACAAAGTTTACCCTTTTAAAAGATGACTTAGTATAATAATATACCAGTAGCCCGCTCCGGGTGCGCCTGGTTTAAACAGTTATTTCACATTTATTTACACGATTCTTTGGGGTTAAGGATTTAAAGCTGCCTGTTCAGAGAGTCGTAAAAATATTAGAAATCTTACTTCAATACGTCTTAAATTTTTTTACGCATAAACAGTCCTCTGAACCACCCTATCTTTTAGAAAAACCGGATTAAAATCCGGTGCGTAATTTTAAAGATCTACGCATTCAGACATAGGTAGTGATTTAAAACAAAGTAACCTGCTATGACTGTACAATAAATGAATTGTCTTCCTTGTCCACTATAACTTATAGCGATTATTAACTACCGTCCTCCGATCACACAATCCACCGGAAACGTACATTATTGCCTTAATATTTTATATAAGTAATATTAAATCATAATAAAAAATATCTCGAGTAAGCAAAAATATTGCACTTGACCGCATTTGGGTGTAGCAATCGTGTCATTTGATATATCATATTACTAACATTTCTGCTGATACACCGTCCACAGCCGAATGCACGACTTACATAATAATAATGCAAATGACATAATCAAGCATATAACCACAAGTAATTGAATATGAAAAAAAAAACAACCACAACTCCATAATAACGAATAAGTCCTATGTAATAGGGGGTGAGCCTATTCCCATATACCAGGCACGCCTCCAAACTTCGGGCTACTATTGAGAACATTTCCAGAAAAAAAGGAAAAGCCTGAAAAACTGAACTTGGGACTTTATAATCAGCTACATACGCTACTGTACTTCGATTCTCTACCACAATCGACTTTCGACAACCGATTAGCTATCGAAAATAATGTATGAAAATTTAGAAAGAACTATTTTGGCAGTACAATTTAAATGTCAAACTCTCAATACTCGACAGTACCGACTGTAGAGAATCGCGCTAAGGAGGAAAGTTTTAAAGAAATATTTTCAGTAAAAGGAAGTGATATTGTAAACAATTATATGTAAAACGTTATGTAATCGTTATATACCTACTGAAATGTTTCATTTGTATCTCAAGGTGAAGCTATTATGCAAGGCTGAGTTTTATCGTTATTGGATTAGTAATGCTCTTCGTCTTTTTAGTATTGAACTGTTACTTTTGAAAATATTCGCATTTACAATATTACAAGTAAAGCTTTTATCTACCTACTTCGCTAGCGTGAAAAGATTTTTTGTTCAGTGAATCTGTGATTAGAAGACAAACATCCATCTAAACTTTCGCGCATATATTATTAAGAAGATTAAGAGAACCGGTTATATTAAGAGGACATAAGTTATCACACCTCTTCAAGTGGTAGAGGGATCGGAAGCCAAAGGGACCAATGAGTTTTCAAAGTAATACGTACACATTTACAATAATGTTAATGTTTAAATTTGCATTGTGATAAAATACTTGAGAACTTTTTTACACAGTTTGTAAAGGAATGCAGCTACCGAAATCTTCACTTAGTCAGTGTTATCTTTACCTTATTCTTGGGGCGAAACTTGCCCGTCAACAGGATAGTATAACAAATTTTAACCCATTAATGTTACACTGCTAGGCAAGGGTCTTCCCCCGTAATGAGGGAGGGGTTTGGTCTTAAGTCCACCACGCTGGCCAAGTGTGGGTTAGACCTTGAAAAAAATCATTGAAATATAATATATGACTTCTAGACTTCTATAATTTTTATGACTTCAGACGCATAAAACCATGTCCTATTGTTCAGTATTTCATAATACACATCTGAAACGTAAAGTTTATATTTATGTTTCATAAAAACGTGCCGTTGGCAGTTATAGCCGCTGGGCTAACAATAACAATGTTAGCCTAGTCCAATAACAAGGAACAAAACATCTACCTATTCACGTAACTGTTTCTGTTATTTACTGAGGAGTATCGCCACTTTACTCTCAGTGAGGTACATTGTCAAAAGAAGTTTGAAATTTTGTTGAGCCTAATTGAAAAACAAAGTTTTTCTTGTAAATGTCTAAGTCATCTCGTGGTCTACCTTCCAGATTTATCATGCGGCTATTAGGTGCCTGATTTCATAACAAGCTGTATAAGCATTTTTAATTGACATCAAGCTAGAGTGTTATGATTAAATCGAAAACGCAAGTTGGGGCTAACAGAAGACATTTCTTAATCATTAAATAATCTCCTTAAAGAATGGCAGCCTACAAAGGTCTACCCTGATCTATTTACTTTCTCCAGTAGCCCATGTCTGGGACCTCATACTTAAATATGCTTAGCTATTTTTTTAAGATACCACTCCTATACTATCTTATAGCAAAAAAATAAAGTATTTGTATGCTGCTACAGCCACAAAGACGCAATGTAGAAAAAATATTGAGAAAGACACGATCGTACATTTTTGGAACTCAGAAATCATTTTTTGTCTTTTTTTTTTATTCTAGTTGCATTACATTTGGGGACTTTTATCTATATATAGATATGCCAGTCCCATTGTGACCATCACGAACAAGCAGCATCATTACATAACTAATTGGATACCTACATATATGCACATATATTTTTTTGTGTCAAAATCGCAACATTTTTACAGTTTTTGTTTAGCCAAAAGTCCCTATTCTCCTTCCACGGCAGTACTTCCTCTAGCGTATAGTCTAGATTAGCTCAAGGCTTCGAGACCTACACTGAGTCACGTCACGTTCGTAAACAGATTTACTGCTGTTTAACTACCACACTTATGTTTTGTTTATCATTTAATACCTAATTTATAGCTCTCGGCTGTAACTACTTGTAGAAAAACAAAGTTATTTTAAATTAAATACAGAAATTTAAACTATCTTAGGTAATTACCTTGTTGGTTACATTAGGCCACTAGACCCTGTTAGATATTTTGACTAAAGTAGACAGTTTGTGACTAATAACTGATTAACTTTATAATAATTCAATGTGTATCCTCGGCTAATTCAAAAGCTCTTTACCAGGTAATCGTAAACCCTTAATATCCGATTGTCTATCGAAATCGATGCTAGTACTTTCGTTGTTTGTATGTTTGTAAAAGTCCCCGCGACACAAGAGCTATTCTCTGTCTTATTCTTTCTCTAAATAATGTAACTTAACTAAAGATGTACTTTTACCATTTGTACATAGCAGAATGATACCCTACCACCAGATGTAACAAATCAGTGCCTACGACCGGAGATTCCGTGCACTCTCGAGGAGGTATAAAAGCTTCTTCCGCGGCGCACTGTGGATCGAAAATCGGCTGTAGAAGACATAGGATCTCGATGTCGTGAATGTTATTTTTTTCGCTGGAAATGACTTCTGCTGATCATTACTGTTATAAAAAATGACATATGAAGTAATTGTATGCACAAATGAAAGAGTTATAATTTTTTTAAGAAAAATTTGTATGGAGCTGACATGAAAAATGAGAATATCTCTGGAATCGCAAGGTTGGCCGTTATATCCTCGCACACTGATATAGTACTATTTATTTGTGAATTTTTGACATACTTTATATCGCGGCATCACTTGCGATTTTTTTTCTAAAAATCGGCAAAATTTTCAAAAAAAAAATTTTGTTTATGATTTATTTTAATGCTTAAATGCGACTACAATAAGTGTAATTTACAATATTTTTTATGCTTAGACCAAAACATTCTAAGAAATCACACAATCGTATTACTCCTCCTCGAATGGTGCTCTCAGAACCTCGTATAATCTTTGTTTCGGGCCTCTGAAACTTCTTCTGAAAGACTTCCAATTGTTACAATAGCATTAACTGCAATTATGTCCCCATGGTTAATCAACAATTTGTGGACGGTTGAAGACATGCAGTAGGTACCCATCATACAATTCCAAGTATTTTTCAGCGGTTGTTCTAGCGTATTCTTTTAATTTCTGCACGTATTTAAACTCTCCAGATGTGATAGCTCTCAGAATCACAGCAAATCTGCGAATTACGTTTATGACCAGTTTGGTTCCATTAAAGTTGATAGCTGACGGTGATACCGTATGGGTGAATCCAAAACCCTGCTCACCGCCTCTGTATTGCCGTCCAGTCCAGTTTAGTTTTGCGAAATAATCCAAAGAAGTTGTCATAAGTGAAAAAACTGCAGTGGATAACAAAATTAAAAGCTCTCGTTCCCTCACAATGCCGAAGACATGAAATTAATCCACCAAAAACTCATCCAAGATCGATCAAAGGTTGAGATCATCTTTGAATCAATCTTGGATGAGCTTTTTTCTTGGATGCAATAACTCTTGATGGCATTCTCCTCTTGCAGACCACTATTTGAAGTCGAGACGATGCACTATGTGTAGAAGACATTTCATCACATTAATGCGGGCACGAAGTGATGGTTATCCGAACACGCCAGAAGAAACGGTTTTTGACGCAATGGCATCCAAGTCATCTAACTTATTCATTTATGTGGGCTTAGCCAAACACAGGTAGCAGGCCGCATTTGACTTCGCTTCAGACAGATATGTACAAATTTTGACATCGTCATCACCAATTGGTGGACTAATTTCATGTCATCGACATATTGAGGGAACGAGAGCTTCAATTTTGTTATCCACTGCAGTTTTTTCATTTATGACAACCTTTTTGGATTATTTCGCAAAACTAAACTGGACTGGAAGGCAATACAGAGGCGCTGAGCAGGGTTTTGGATTCACCCGTACGGTATCACCGTCAGCTATCAACTTTAATGGAACCAAACAGGTCATAAATATGCTGGAATCATCTTGACCACTCTTTATGTTTTGCTAACATCTACTTTGATTAAATGCACCGTCAAATCCCCACTTTGATATTAATATTAATTGTTTAATTTATGTTATGATCAAAGTGTGTTCGGTAGTGTTGGTAGGTAGCAGCTACTTTCATCATCAATGTTTTATACCAGCATAAATATTGTTAAAATCATTTGGCGATTAAAAAGAGTGGCCAGGAATTTCTTGCCAGCTCTTCTCATTGGCCCTACCTTCCGAACTAGCGGTAAATTCACTCTCTGTATTAATGACTATCATAAGTGTCAGCACTTGACCTAAATGAATAAATGATTTGATTTTGATTTTTGATTTTATCTTGTCGTTACAAGTTCAGTATTTGGATTAAATGAAGACCTAATAACAACCGCTGAAAAATAGTTGGAACTGTACGATGGGTACTGCATGTCATCAACCGTCCACAAATTGTTGATTCACGGAGGAGACATAATTGCAGTAAATGCTATTGTACCATTTGGAAGTCTTTCGGAAGAAGCTTCAGAGGCCCGAAACAAAGATTATACGAGGTTCTGAGAGCACCATTCGAGGAGGAGTAATACGATTGTGTGATTTCTTAGAATGTTTTGGTCTAAGCATAAAAAATATTGTAAATTACACTTATTGTAGTCGCATTTAAGCATTAAAATAAATCATAAACAAAAATTTTTTTTTGAAAATTTTGCCGATTTTTAGAAAAAAAATCGCAAGTGATGCCGCGATATAAAGTATGTCAAAAATTCACAAATATATAGTACTATATCAGTGTGCGAGGATATAACGGCCAACCTTGCGATTCCAGAGATATTCTCATTTTTCATGTCAGCTCCATACAAATTTTTCTTAAAAAAATTATAACTCTTTCATTTGTGCATACAATTACTTCATATGTCATTTTTTATAACAGTAATGATCAGCAGAAGTCATTTCCAGCGAAAAAAATAACATTCACGACATCGAGATCCTATGTCTTCTACAGCCGATTTTCGATCCACAGTGCGGCGGTAACATCAATCATCGCCGCTTCCTTCCGTTGCCATGACAACCGGCCATAAGCCACTGTGCACACAACCCTTTGCGCATTACTGGGGACATTACGCAAGGAGAAATCTTTTTAAGGCCCTAATATTAAGAGAGAGCACAGATATATTTCTTGTGTATTCTGAATGAAAGTGTAAATACGACTGCTGATCGCTAGTTCTCGGGTTCGACTCCCCGTTTGGGAAAAGGGCTATTGGGCTTTCATAATATACATATAAGAATATAGTCATTTTGAAATCTGATAACATAGTCGGTAGATAGACTCACGTGGGACTCACATTGTTAACGGCGAAACGTAGGTATATTTCATACTAATCTAAACAAATACCTCATCTAAATAAATAACAAATATAATAATTACCTCAAAACATGAATCAATTTTTATTTAAATTCTTCTTTTTTTTAACTAATTACTGTCCCTATGCTGGGCAATGGTCTCCTCCCAAACGAGAGAGGGGGTTGAAGGGGGTAAAAGGGGTAGTAGGGGTAATAGGGGGTAGAAGTGCGGGTTGGAGACTTTGCATGCCCTTAATAATTGTATGAAACAAATTTTTACAAGGCTTCATCATTAATTAATCATCTTAATTCATCTCTTTACTTCTTCAACTCAATGTTTTCAAAACATCAACAACAAACATTAACAGAAACATAAAGGTGTGTGCACACTGCGCGAGTGGGGCGAATGGCACGGGAATCAATGGCTCGCGTCGATGTAGCGCCGAGCCGTGCGGTTGATTTATGTGCACCGCGCCGCACGTAATATCCTACGAACATAGGTTACTAGTTGCGATAGTGATGTACAATTTGACTGGTATTTTGTAAATATATACTAAGTATGATTTTTAAGTTGATTTATTTATGTATGTATAACAAGATGTATAGATATGAAGCAATATATCTAACTTTAAGATAATTTTGTAAGGATCGTAGCAAGTGGCGTTCTTTAGTCTTTGCCGATCCCTATGAAAAAAGGCGTGTTTTTATATGATTATATGAATGTTTATTGATTGATGTAGATCCTCTGTAACACTGTAATTTTTCATGAAAATTCAGGCCCCTCTTATGCTTTTAGATAGCAAATTCACGTAATTAACTTTTACTCACTTGTCTCTTACAGTCGCACTGCTAGTGATTGCCTGATTGGTGGAATAACCCAGGTAAGAAGCATTAGTAGTACTTGTAATCAGCTTAGTTAATTTCATAATTAGTGATTAAGTTCAAAAACAGTGTAGAGTCAATGCCTTGTTTTAAAAACCAATGCTGCTTTGTGATCACAATCTTGTTTCCTAAAATCTATACCAATATTATAAAGCTGAAGGTCTGGAACTATTGGTCCGATTTGAAAAATTATTTCAGTGTCAGATAGTCCATTTATCAAGGAAGGCTATAGGCTGTATATCATCACGCTACGACAAAAAGGAGCAGAGTACCATTAAAAAAATGTTACAAAAACAGGGAAAATTTTGACCCATCCTGTCTTATGTGACACAAGCGAAGTTATGGGGGGTCAGCTAGTCACAAATATGGTTTTAGTCATTAAATCCAGAGCCTCGTGGTACTCTTCTAAAACTACTTTTTACTTTTCTGACTCTTATAAAACGTATTCTACGCCGCGACACTATTAATTATCATATCACAAACCACTTTGAATATTTCAATAAACATTCTATTTACCTTTCACAAATCAATTAGCACTAACAGCAAGGTAATAAATAAGTCCCCGCCGTGGTACAACACTAGTTGTTTGCGAAACGTACAAAGTTCAGCGCAACCTTAACAAATGTCGGTGCCCGCCCTACATTCTGCTAGTTACCAATTAAACTATACAACCTTATTATTGCTAACTTTAAGACAGGTGTACATTATACTGGTTAAGTGTAACATAGTCAGTATACAAAGTCAATAAGTTACAAATTTTACTAGGTAGAAGAGTAGCTAGTTTGATTTGTTATTTAAATGCGCTATGGTTGCCGTTGATTTTCGTGCGATTCTATTTACTACTATATTTGTTTTGATTTTTATCAGCTTTCGGAAAGTGTTATTTTTTCACTTCAAATAAAGTAAAAAGTATTTTTATTTAATAGGCAAGTCGATTATGGCAATGCTAGGCGTAGGCGTAGGCGAGTAATATCCCAAAAAAGCCCAACAGATTTGTGCCCGACCGAGGAATCAAACTCGGGACCTGATGGTAAGATCAGCAGTCATATATACTACCTTATGAATTACAGAGGAAACGTTTGTAAAGTGGCATACACACGCCATTATTTCTAAATACAGGAATGCCCTCAAAAGAAGCTCATATAACTTAAGCACTTGAAAATTATCCGGAACTGATCATTACAAGGAAGTGGTGTAATGTGTCGTGACCTTAAGCCGAATGACATTTCTTTTATAACAGTTCAAATGTCGGTACAGCAATAAATGACAATTATGGGAGATTTAGCACCTTTGAGTGTTTCTTATTATGACCTGATTTAAAGTTCAATGAACAACTACTGTTGGTAATCTTACGAACGATCGGAATGAAAATACACAGGGACTGTAGCTTTAAAATTTTCGTTTCAAAAACATAACCAAGTATTTAATTACCAAAAATATGTGAGTAATGATCTGAAATCTATGTTGCATTCTCTAACACCCGAACGATTGGTTAATTAAATAATAAGTAAAATATAGTTCGTGTTTGCGTCCAGTCAATAATTCCATGACTGGCCACATAGAGTTTTTTGCAGGCAAACTTAATTTTAAGAATAATAGCTGCGATGATTACAATTTTAGTATAGGTATATTTGATAATATCTAATGGACTGCATCGATATATCGCGAACGTACATACATTTTTTACGAAACATCGATGTATATCGTGCACTCCTGCTATAAAGACATCTACAACTTAGGTAACAATGAGTAAAGAAGGCATACTGTCGTCATACTGCCACGAAACTCGAACACCCTGTACACCGGTCACATTACTACAGTGACGTCATAGGAATCCTTACATTACACCGGCTACTGGCCTCGTGACGTCACTCTCATTAAACCTGTAATAAAGTGTGGGTAGTACAATATCAGGTGGTAATTAGATCATTATTCTGGTGTATACTTTTAATTAGACTCAAGGTTTTACTCCCACGAGAAAATGGGCTTTGCCCAGCAGTGGGACAGTACGGGGTTAAAAGCAGTAAGAATTACTAGAATACTCCTGTCTTGGTTTAAGGGAGTAAACTACTGTTGATCGCGTATTCTGTGGCTCGATGCCCATACTATAACAAAATGCTACTAACCATTTCAACATTTTTATTAAATACTTAATAGTATTCTGTAATTTCATAGCGTGCCTTGCATATTGCAACAAACCCTTTTTATATAATGTAACTAACATGGTAAATAGCAGTTTCGGGTTACATTTTATGTGCCCCTGCGTATACCTGAGGCTCTAAGGTTTAGAGTACAACAGGTCTGATGTTATGAGATAGACAAAATTGGATTTTCATCTGTCTATCCATACTTAATATTATAAATGCGAAAGTAACTCTGTCTGTCTGTCTGCTATTCAATCACGCCTAAACTGCTGAACCAATTTGCATGAAATTTGGTATGGAGATATTTTGATACCCGAGAAAGGACATAGGCTATATTATATCATCACGCTACGACCAAAAGGAGCAGAGTACCAGTAATTAATGTTACAAAAACGGGGAAAAATTTCACCCATTCTCTATTATTGGACGCAAGCGAAGTTGCGCGGTAGTATAGGTCAGCTAGTATATAATAAATTACTCTTAAGAAAACTAGTAGTACTTAGTTATACCCATCGCCATTTAAGAAGTGTTATCAAGTGAATCAGAAGGAATATACCATCAGAACGGCGTTATCTCAGACGATATAACTATTTGGGAGCGATAGAGGATCGTCATCAAAAGTGTATAAATTTTAATAGCGCACAAATGCGAGCGAGATAAGTCCCGGTAATGCTCCCGGGTCTAATGTACCCTAGCCCCGGGTAGGGGAGCCATGGGATTGTGGGAATGTAGCTAATTCAAAAGTACTATGTATGGTATTTTTCGTCCGTTCAATAACTTTATTAGATAAATTAATTAGTTTTGAATCCATCCTTAGCTAGTCAGGGTACAATATTCAATTAAAATTGACCAGATAGTAAGTAATTTAGATCATAATGATTATTACGCAAAGTAACGTTTTTTGGTCTATGCCTTCTCATAAAAATACAAGTCGATCTGATCAGAATAATCGTCGCTGCGAAAGTGACCACGGTCAATGCAATTCGATCTAAACGTCGGGCAGCAAATAAGGTATCGTAAACCTTAAAATTCTCATATGAATAATATTGTATTATGTGTACAAATTCCGATAGTTTAAAAACTTCAAGAACAATCGTCATCGCGGATTTCTTGCTAGTTATCGATAAATTATATCTGAAATACTGATCGTCGTATGCTATAGTTCCTATTATTCCCATAAAATTATTTATTAAATACCGTCGGTCAAACTCACACATAGATCACTCCGTTACGGACTGTCCGCTATCTACCTTGACTCATGGATCACCTATCTCCGATATCTTGTGGTATCCTCTGGTTCGTTAGTAGTGTAACAAGCGGGTTTAAATTAACCATCCCGGCTAATGGCACGGCATGAGCAGCGACGATTATTCCGCCAGATTACACCCGCTAAGACCAGGGGACTGTAACGACTTAGAACGATGTTAACGACAGATTTTGTATTTTATATGAATCTATTTTACTACCCCTTTGGTTCGGTAGTATATGCAACTGCTGATCACAAGGTCTATAGTTTGATTACCGGGTAGGACTACCATTGAGATTTTCCAATTTGTCTTGGAATTATGCGTACGTCTCTACCTACACTTTTAGATTTAAAAGGCGTGATATTTTGTAATATAAAAAATACAGGTAAGTATAATACATACATATTTATCTAAATATTTAAACAGTTGGAAAAGATAACAATTCTTCAGTTATTTGCATACACTTACCTATAAGAAGTATTGATAGAACCTGAATATTTTTTTATGAAAATAAACCATCATTTACTAGATACTTTTACAGGGTTTATGAATCCGTGGTAGTCTTATATTTTGCCTTAATGCCTCTACATATATTAAAGCGACTGCCCATTAATGTAAAACCACACAACACAAAATTACTTTCACAACTTACTCTATAAACATATTTTCGACGCTACCACTTAGTTTTTTACCCTTAACAGCGCCATTACCCCGCCACCCCATAAATTCCCCATTACCCACCACGGGGGTGGAATGCACAAAAACAAGCAAAAACTTCACACAAACATTATGAAAGTTATTAACTAGAGACGGAAGTTTGCTGAAAAAAAAAAAGTTACTACGCACTTCCGTTTGCGTGGTAAACGGAAGTAAATGGAACCTTTACAGTGTCGACCAAAAATGTGCACCCACAATTATGTGATAAATTTTTCAAGGCTTTTTAGGCTGGTGAATGACGTTTATAAGAAATTATGATGTTTGGCTTTTTGTGTTTTGTAAAGTAACATTGAATATTTAAGTCACAACTATTGAGTCTAGGGCTCAAATTTTCTCCGATATGATAACAATCAAAGTAACTAAATATTAAGCTTTTTAATTATTACATGTCTTTACAGTCTAAGATAATATAATCGCAAAGATAGCTTATAGTAAGTACAAACGCATACATTCTGAGCAAAGTAGACTCCACATACTTACAAACATTTCTAAATGAAGACCAGAATACGGTAACAAAGCAATATTTTAAATATCTGCATATACCATAAAACGTATTGTCCTTCACACTACACAGACAATTTAAACCGAAAATAAACAAAGAACACATAATAATAAATAAGAGTACGTTTCATGTACAAGTTTCCGTGAGGAAGTTAAGGTTATATAAAGTATGGCTTACATATTGCCACAAAAAATAAGACTTATGTCAGACTACTAGGCAGGATCTGCGAAAATTACTTTTTAAGTGTGAGTAAGTGAAACTATACATGACAAATAACCAAGTTAGATTAAATGGCATTTAATCTATGAAACCTAGTCTATATATTTTCAACCTGACGGATTTGAATCGTTTTTCTTCTACTCAATTATTATTATTCTTTATTGACTAACAACATTTTCAAAATCACAGTCAATATATTTGCCGCTAATTAAAAGGTTAAGGTTAAAGAAACAAATCAAAGCTTAGTAAACAAAGTAAAGAAGGGAATAGGCTGCACTTATTCTTATCCGAGATACAATTTATTTAAAACCTTTAAATTTTCAACAACAACATATAGTCAGTTTTCTTTCACTGAAATATGGACTTTAAAGACAGTACTATTAAACAGTATATTACTAAAATTTATGATTATTCAGTTAATTCATTGCGCCGTTAAAAATATAAATCATCTATACTAATATTATAAAGCTGAATCGTCTGTTTGTTTGTTCGTTGGAACGCTCTAATCTCAGGAACTACTGGTCCGATTTGAAAAATTCTTTCAGTGTTAGATAAGCCATTTATCGAGGAAGGCTATAGGCTATATATCATCACGCTACGACTAATAGGAGCAGAGTACGAGTAAAAAATGTTACAAAACTGGGGATTTTGACGCATTCTCTCTTATGTTGCAAGCAAAGTTACGTGGGTCAGCTAGTTAAAAAAATAAATCATTTTTGATATATCGTGACATATAGAAATGCACCTTTAACATTTTCTTCCAAACCGGTTTACTTGTTCGATGCAATTGTGTATAAAGTAAGTGAAGTGTCAAGGAGTGTATCGTGACGTCATTGGTTTAATATACGACTCCCACTTGAGGTAAATCTTTGTAATTTGACAGTTTGGAGGTCTTAAATATTGTTGATTGCTTGAAATATATGATTACGAGCTTTGAGGATAAAAGGGCAAGATTATTTATCGTTTTTTGAAAATATACAAGTCTTGAAACTAGCACAGGTGTGTACTAGTTAGCTTAAGCTTTAAAAGTGATTCAAAATGTTTTTTTAACGATTTTAGCAAGCCAATTATTCGGGTGGCTAGTCAATGACTACGCTCTTTGACGCCTTAATTTTACTTATATTTATCATTGTCACGCTACTGGGTATAAATCTCAAAACAAGGGAACATATTCCTTTAATCGACCATACTGGTCCAGTGCGTGCTTGATAGTAGTCATCTTTAGAAATGGTTCTTATATTATACTGGTTCCAAAAAGTTCTGTTCAGAATTTCAATTCAAATTACCATCCACATTTATTATGTGACAAACACATTTTTTTTTCTTCTATATCTATACTAATATTATAAAGCTGAAGAGTTTGTTTGTTTGTTTGTTTGAACGCGCTAATCTCGGGAACTACTGGTTCGATTTGAAAAATTCTTTCAGTGTTAGATACCCTTTTTATCGAGGAAGGCTATAGGCTATATATCATCACGCTACGACCAATAGGAGCAAAGTACCAGTGAAAAATGTTACAAAAACGGGGAAAATTATGATTCTCTTATGTGACGCAAGCGAAGTTGCGCGGGTCAGCTAGTAATATATGAAAATCATCAGATTTATACTACAAAATATACTATCAAATGCTGTCCAAACTTTCTGCTCGCCACTACACTAGGTAATAAACAGCTAGACACAAACAAGTCACAACGGAAACACCCCACTGCGCCGTGATGTTACACACAAACACATACTTTAATGCGACATATACATACTTTTATATAACACTAATTACATGGTACTGTCACTATGTCATTACCGGTAATTACATAGTGACAGTTTGAACTGACCCTTGCTTACTATATTAACTATATATCAGCTTAGCCTTTCTTCCAAACTATGTTGGAGTCGGCTTCCAGTCTCACCGGATGCAGCTGAATACCAGTGTTTTACATGGAGCGACTGCCTATCTGACCTGCACAACTCAGTTACCTGGGTTATAATACGATACCCTTCGGTAAGATTGGTTGTCAGACTTGCAAGCTTCTGATTACTGTTAACGACTGTCAAAGATCTTCGAAAATGACAGCCGGAACCCACAATTTAACGAGCCTTCCGAAACAAGGAGGAACTCGATATGTATAAGATGGTCACCCATCCACAGATCAACCTCGGCAAGCATTGCTTAACCTCAGAGATCGATCCGCGCGGCTGTCGGTAAATAAGCCACGAGCTCCTCTTACTTACTTCTTGCTTACTAAAATGTTATAATTCAACAGCCTGCAGAATTTTTGTCTTTTAGTTAGTGTTCATGCATGTTTGTTACTGGTCAATCGAAGCAAGAGTCTCCTCGGGAATGAGGAACGACACATGTCCATCACACAAGCCCAGTGCGAGTTGGGGACGGTTCATTCCTTCAAAATTTTTTTTAAACTATGAAGCGTGAAAGATTTCATCACGATATTTTCCTGCTACATTACAAGTGGCAACTATATCCTATACACTCCTGTTCAAAGTCGTTGTTGACCGTCAGAACAAGTTTAGTGATAATTTATTTCAAATACACAACTTCGATATGTAATCATCGGTATGTAATTATTCGAATCCTTAACTACTTGCGAGAGTTGCTTAGACTACTCAGCTGACACTACTCTACTACTATATACTAAGTTTATATACTAGGTTTACTAGTATACTAAGTTTGTCACTACCCTAATATAAGATCCTCTTGTATATATAACTTAGTAAGCAATCATTTGAATTTGAATTATACTTGCCTGACAAACTAGCAGTGAAAACACTTCATATCACCGTCTAGTAACTTCTATGTTACTATCCACGTGAGGAAAACATCAAAACAAGCTAGGTTATCAAAGTGGTATGTTTTCAGCGCACAAACGTCATAATAAGGTTTGTTATTGCGGCCGCGCCCACTGCTGCATAGCTAGTTATTCATTATAATAAATAAAGACTCTTCTACACTAACACTTATTTAATATAACATATAAATAAATAACACGAAATGAGTGGTGGAAATGCGAAACTCGGCCTGTATCACCTGCTCTGATTTCAGCTAGCCACGTCAAAGGCCATTGGGCGGCTTGAGCAACTTTAACACTAGCCATACGACAAGAAGAAGATATATTTTTTACAGGTCCATAACTACTTTCTTAGTTGTCCATACTATTACTGCAATATTTTTTTATTTATCAAAAATTATATCTGCTATGTCTATGCTATGTGATCTAATTTTTTTTTGTCAAATCCAACTCGGACACGACACATAATATACGAATTGATCGAAATGTATATCTTTTCTTGGTATTTATTATTTTTTTGTGAGTAACAAATAATAATTGGTTTGAATACTTTTTAATAAATCAGACTAAAAACCGTCTCGTGTCTACTTGTTCAAAAGATCATAAAATTAAGGGATGTTACGGTGTTCAGCCGAAGCAAGTAACTACGTTACGTTACCAATTATCACCATTTTATCATGGTTTATTAATTTCAAATAAATATTGATATAATTCTCAACTGATCGTGTGGCAGAGTCCTAAGGAACACTTGATCAGTTTCACAACACATTTGCAAGTTTAATCGATGCGAAATTGCAACGATTGTTG
Organism: Anticarsia gemmatalis; assembly: GCF_050436995.1. Taxonomy (NCBI): domain Eukaryota; kingdom Metazoa; phylum Arthropoda; class Insecta; order Lepidoptera; family Erebidae; genus Anticarsia; species Anticarsia gemmatalis. Next base: position 12,212,705 of record NC_134760.1, on the reverse strand, counting down.
TCTAAGTTCACGTAAACAGGTAATAAATTGTAATCAACTATGAGTGCGGTGCGTGTCATGAGCGGAAGCGGGCGCGATTTATATATGTGACATTGTATGTCTGCCGTCCACAGACACAAGCAGGAATCTACCTCCTTTGTCTCTGCTATCTGTGTTCTGCATTAGTACACAAGATCCCACTTTTCTCTGGCGAGACAACAGATAACTACATAATATTACTGCTGTGTTACACTCCAAGGTGAGAGAAAAGGTGTACAAAAGACTCCTGCGTTTTGCCATTTATAATATAAGTCTCGTATAATAGAGGGCGAATGTATTACGGTAGCTATACCTGACCCGTTACCAAACTCCAGGCTACTATTGAGAAATAATTTTAAGTAAATTCGAAAAGAGCAATTAATAGTACTATGATTGGCCCTGAAAAACTCGGGACCTCACGATCAGCAGTCAAATACACTACCGAACCTGCAATTTTGAAAACAGCATATCTCTGATTACAAAGACGTACAAATTAACCTTTTCGAATTAGTCGCTGCAGCGTGTACCGATGGTACTGAGTGGCAACTAACAGCAGGTTTTCGCGAGTGGCGTGGAAACAATCGCGTTGCATCACGGCGGCACTGCTTCAATATTGTGTAGTTACTACCGTACATTTTGTTGCTTACTGCTTTTGCGCGTTGGTAGTGTATTATGCCTACCGCATATAGGTGCCCAGGTTCGAATGCCAGCTCGAGCCAAAAAAATATTAAGTACTAAGTTTTTCTGTCATCCATGCTTAGCCATTTACTATGCCTATGTATATTGCCATTTACATTAGTGGGCGTGTCTTTTTCATAAACCAGGTCGTCAAAGTCTGGGTTGATTTCAAGAATATTCCCAAATCCATACTAATATTATAAATGCGAAAGTAACTCTGTCTGTCTGTCTGTCTGTCTGTATGTCTGTCTGTCTGCTACTCATTCACGTCTAAACTACTGAACCAATTTGCATGAAATTTGGTATGGAGATATTTTGATACCCGAGAAAGGACATAGGCTACTTTTTACCCCGGGAAAATGACGCATTTCCCGGGAAAATTCAAAAAATTCAACGAAGTCGCGAAAAATCAATATAATAATGACAAAGAATTAACAAAATTCCGTTGCCATGGCAACTGTTTTAATGGCGGATATGCCTTAGCGCGACTTCGCTATACTAAGAGATATAAATAATTTTGAGAATATTTTTCGTGAAAAAAAAGCATATTTTATACCATCACGCTACGACCAATAGGAGTAGAGAAACAGTAAAAAGTTTTACAAAAACATGGAAAATTCTGACCCATTCTCTCTTATGTGACGCATGCGAAGTTGCGCGGGTCAGCTAGTGTATTATAAAAACACAATTACATTTTGCCCTTGCCGAGAATCAAACCCGAGACATCGCGATCACACTGCCGCTTAAATTTCAGAGGCAATAAGATTTTTTATTTTAAATACTTGCAAAATTTTGTTTACATTTATTTACCTAGCACGTAATAATCACAAGTGTTTACAAGTAAATGAATTAATTGAACTAAATGTTATTGCGATCTATTACATATTATTATTATTCTAGAGCATACTGTGTTACGTGTACGCTGTTTAATGATAAGTAATAGGTATTAGTAATAGGTATCAACTGTTACAAAAACAACTACTTATTAATACACCACTAGTACCTCCGGTTTTATAGGGTTGACACTACAAAATTGTAAATAATATTCTTTATAAATATATTTTTGTAATTAAACAATGACAGACAAACAGACAGGCCTCGGAAGCCTGTCTGTTTGTTGGTTACGTTTTTACGGCTAAACAGCTTTAATGTTTTTTTTTAAGTCCCAAATTTTGTTCCTTCTTTACCAAATCAAGTCATGAACTTTTGAATTAGGGCATAAATCAATTATTGCACGTAAAACATTTTGTAAATAAAAACATTTATAAATCAAAATCAATATAGTCAAATATGAAAATATTCAACGACGCATATGCTTTTTATTTTTACGTACTACTATCGAAAGTCCTTCATTTTCTTAACCCAAAAGCCTTATTCTGGAAAAGTCCTACAAACAAGATAACAGTACAAAAAGTAATAAACCACAAGTTATCTGATACATTGGTATACAAAGTGGTAAGAATTAAAGCCAGGGTTCTGACACACAGGGTACTGACACGCGATGGTGTTCAACTAACGGTCACCCCGTCAATTTGACACGTGGACGGTTAACTTAGTAACTTAGTAGCTTTGTAGAGCTTTAGGGGGTTGAGTGACCTTAGACCATTTAAAGCATTGCTCAAAATAGGACTATTTAGGTAGTTACTGGAAGATAATAGATTAAGGATAAACTTTTGGATGTTTGTGGAAGACGGACTTGTGTCAGACACCGCTTTTTGCATCAGGTTTTGAAAATCTGTGTCATATAAATGATATGTTTTCATGTTTATGCCTAAAGTGGACTATCGGCAGATATTTACTATATGACCAAATACTGGACAATCAAGACATTTTCCTAAAAATCCTTAAAACATATATTTTTTTCAACCGGGCAATCGAATATTAAGCAAATCGTTAAACAGCTGCTCATACTTTCACTTTTACCGAAAAGAAAATGGTTCCCTTTATGTTTCATAAAGTTACAACGATGGCATAAAATATTTTAGATTATACTCGTACAAATTTAGTAATACCAAGTATCCTATATTTGAGATAAACAACAATCAATCTATGATTTACGTACAAACTCACATACGACATAATTGCTAATAAATAAAACGTTACGACCCACTATGACTTGTTTTGTATAAATACGGGACAAACAAACAAACAGATCTATGATTCATATCGCCTTAGATTACAATAACAAAACACTTGGTATTTAATTGCTTTTATTTTTGCTATTTTAGTAAGCAATAATCTACATATCTAAATAAAAATGAAAATCATTTTCCTTGGTCACGGCATCACGCGTGAATGGCTGGACCGATTTTACTAATTCTTTTTTTTGTATTTGTTATCATTAGGAAAAGGTTCTTACGGAAAAAATATAAAGAAAATCTCATAGAAATATTAAAAAATAGACATTTAATTTTGCATATTTTAGGCGGTACGAAGTTCGCCGGGTCAGCTAGTAAATAACTAAAAGAAATACATGACATCAGTTTTTTTAACCAATTACTGTCCCACTGCTGGGCAGTGGTCTCCTCCCTAACTAGGTAGGGGTTAGGCCTTGAGTCCATCACGCTGGCCAAGTGCGGGTTGGGGACTTTGCATGCCGTCAATAAATGTAGATGGCAGAAGCAAGGTATTATAAATTAATGTTCTACAATTAATCATAAATAAAATCACATGATAATCTGTAACCGAATACTTAATAACATAGAAAACCCGGGTGTTTAATTGTTATTTAACACGTTATTATTCATTAACGTGATTTATAACACATTGTTGTTATAACAATAACAAATGCAGAGGGGTACATTGAAAATTTCATTTGCCGTTATAGAATATAATAATTGCATGTTATTGTACTGCGTTATAAAGGTGCAAAACCCGACGTATTTTGGGTGATCCATAAATTTATTTTGAAATTTGTCTTCTTTACTACCGCAAAATGGGGTTACGTTAGGAAAATTTGGGGTTAATTTTCATTTCAGTAATAGCTCACATAAAAAGCTAGCGTCTAGTCAGTTTTCCGGTTCTTGGTACTAAATATCGCTACGAATAAAATTGTAGCATTTCAAATACTGTAATTGTCCTACATGCCCCGTTATACCGATACTAAAAAAATAAGCCTATTTGACAAAATAATGGCAGATTTGACCACTTCTAAATAAATATCGGTTTGCTTACCAAGTGGATTATAAACAGATTTTACTATATTTTCACTGGTACTTTATGTATTAGATACACATACCATAAGATATTTATCCGTAAGCTGCGAATCTGGCCTTTAGACTGCTATTTTTTTCAATAACGCCAACCATTTTTTGTATTTCTTCATCATTCACTTCTTCTTTGATGATGAACTATAACTAAAAGCAAAGTAAACACCTACTTTAATACAAATAAATATTAACTACCACAAACAATTAAATCAAACCTAGCACATTCCAACAATAAACCGGAACGACCATTATCTCATCACATCTTTGACCTCAAGCTACTAAACAAACCTAACGTGGCCAAATATTTTGTGACGCGCGACACATTACCAAAATACCCTATTATATTACACGGAACCATAACAATGGACCAAAACTTCAACCTCATAAATCCATGCGGCTATTGTTACTAAAACAAAGACATATTCTCTCTCTTTCACTCTTTAGTAAAACGTATATATCCGTCTTTGTCACTTCAAGACATCTTCCTGTGTGTTTAATCGAGCAAAAACTAAACTAATTCTAGTCTTGATAATATCTGTTGAAATTATTATGAGTGTTTGTTTTCATTATAGTAATATGTTAGTTTATGAGGCGAGAGTCGTTTTCAACGGTACATTAAGTTACATTATAATTATATTGGAGCTGTGCCCCCTATGTTTATAATAACTATGGTATTTCGGGTCAAAACGTGATGTTGGATAGCTTTCGCCATGGATATATGCTATTATCCGCGATATTTTTATTTTATACAGATTTAATTGATTGTTCAGAAATAAGACATGTTCTTAACTTTACTGTATAAAAAAAGATTTATCTGTATAAAAAATACCAAGAGAAACATTAAAAATCACAATCATGTACAAAAGAAACTGCGATTATTCGTAGTTACTAAAATGCAAATGGCTATTTATTGCATTTGCAAGCCTATATATACAAAGCAATTTAGAATAAATAGAATTGTAGGAAAAAATAAAAATACCATTGACAACAACCGGGACCGACTTTTTACGTGCCCTTCACAGAGATGCCCGGTTAAAATACCACTATGCCACCCATCTATGGAATGACCGCGCCAAGGTTTGCTTAACCCACAGACCGTTTACCGACCGGTGAGCGCAACTGGCTATGGGGAAATCGTCAGGTAGTGGAATATTTATATTGAAAAAATACCTTCGTTTGTGGTGAAAAGGTACAATGGTGTATATTCGTGTGTATACATGACCCATGACACGAAACCCTACATCTTCGTGACCCGCAGCTGAAAGCGTCGCAATGAGACGTTATCTGCGCGTGTATCGCGAACACCTACATTTGTTACCGTGATACAGATCGACCGGTGGCTGGACACGGTTCCATTGTATCACGATACGACACGTACAAATACATCATTCAAGCAGGCATAGCAATGTCGTCTAAGCATTTACAGGCATCAAGGACTTCTCAAAGACATTTTTTGTGCATATGGTTAAGGAGCGTGGTAGACTCATGTCCTTGGCGCTTCATTATTCTAAAAATACACCCTGGCCTAGCAACAAACCTTTTGTTTAAAGGAGATGACGACTACCGATTGTCAAAAATTTTGTTTTTAATAAACGACTGTTTGAATTTATTACAATTTTCGCGTTTTTTATTAGAACTAACTTATGCAAACATTTTTACTGTAAGATATGAAAAGCATTCTGAGCATAATCTCGTGTCGTATAAAACAATGGGAACGCTAAACAGGAGATACAGATGGCTGGACACTTTCCACTCACCTTTGTGCGTTACAAGTGGGACGGTAAATTCAATTTATCAACACCATCGCGCATGGTAATCGCCACGAATTATGGCGTCACTCACCATAGCACACCGTGCTTTGTTATTACGCCTATTTGTTTTTAACTGTACCTTTTATTGCAGAACATAATTGTTCTCAAATCGAGTGCCGGTAGTTGATTTTAAACTTTCGCGTTGCGTTTTGACTATCTTATATTAATTGCTGTAGGGGAATAAATATGAACATGCATTACAATATTGCGCTGAAATGATATATGTATATAACTAGCGGACCCGACAGACGTTCCTGTCTACGCGTCTTTAATTTGGAAATTTTAAACTTTTTTTAATAATCTAAACCATTCTCAGATCCCTTTGAACACACACAAAAAAAATATTAAAATCGGTCCAGTTTTATAAGAGAAGTTCAGTGACATACACATTTGCAGAATAATTATATATATAAAGATAAACTAAGCTTTGTTATACTCTCAAAAATACCATTAGAATATGCAGGCCATTATAATACCATACCATTTTTTTACATTTATTCCTTGCCAAGTTATTTTTTCGGATCTACTGGATAAAAAAATGTAAGCATGAAAAATCTCTATGATATGTTGGCATTTATAATAATAGTCACTCGCATAAGAAATATAATAAATATATCTCACGTAAGAGAGAATGGGTCATAATTTTCCCCGTGTTTGTAACATTTTTCCTTACTACTCCGCTCCTTATGGTCGTAGCGTGATGATATATAGCCTATAGCCTTCCTCGATAACAGTGAAAGAATTTTTCAAATCGGACCAGTAGTTCCTGAGATTAGCGCGTTCAAACAAACAAACAAACAAACAAACAAACAAACAATGAAACAAACAAACAAACTCTTCAGCTTTATAATATTAGTATAGATTAGTATAGATAAAGATATCAGTAAGTGCAAAACCTCTGTGTACACCTTCGGCTATTACAGGCATGATGTTCTCTATATACGCAAAAAGGTCTTTAATAAGTGATGGTACATAATCAAGGTCAAATTACGAATGGATTTTAAAGATTTTAGCACTATGATTATTATTAACCTGAAGTTTGGTAATGTCGTAGATTTAGAGGACGGCCCAAAACTACCTTTAGATGGGAAACTGTCGTGCAAGATATGAGTGAGTGTGAGGTTTCCGAAGACGATGTCCAGGACAGAGCGAAGTGGAGGAGAAAGATCAGGAAGGCCCTTTACCGTATGGGATCCATAACGTGGAAGAGAGAGAGAGAGAGAGAAGATTTGGTAAATATATGGATTTTAACCGTTTAATTATTGTTATAAATAGAATACAAAAAATGTCACTGAACGCAAACGAGTAATAACCAGTATAAAAATAAAAATAGATCTAATTTTAGCCTAGAACAATAAACTTTATCAAACCAATTACTTACGTAAAGAAACCTTGTGTTTCTGACGCAACGTGCCGTCGGGTGCCATCATAGACTTGAAGCAATTACAGACAATTTTGTTAATAAATCATTGCAAATTACACTGTGGTATCGGACTTATCAACTTACCATCGACAATTTGCATTCATTTAAAAACAATTACTTTGTTGGACTATATTTTTTTTTCGTTTATTGTCTTTGACGCAAGGTTGGAAGGCTTTAAGGAAAATAGGGTTGGTTTAAACTCTAGAATATTGAAGAAAAACATTCTTCTAATTTCCTTCTAGTCAATATTAGATTATAGTTGGAATGTCTATAAGGCGTGGTCAGTAAACTCCGGTCTCCGGGTCGGACTAAATCTCTCGCTCACTCACTCTTTTCCATGCTATGAATCCCATATTGTAGTGGCCTTCATAATTTTTCTCCTCCACTTCGGTCTATCGGATCGGCCCAAAAATAACGACAAAAATTAAGGCAATATACCCAGTTAGTTTATTGTGGTCCTCACCTTATTCTTAACTAGCTCTTGTCCGCGACTGCGTCCGCATGGGCATTAGTTTCATGGTTTGTTACCTGCATAAATCTCGTTTCTATAAGAAGTAAGTTCTCTTTTGTCCTTTCTCGGATCTCAAACTGTCATTGTTTAAAATATAATGCAATATGATTCAGTAGTTTAGGCATAAAGAAGAGACAGCTAAAGTTACTTTCGCATTTAATATCAAGTAGATATATCATCCACGATATTTTAATCTGCCACATGTGTTAAAAAACATCTATAGTAATATTATAAAGCTGAAGAGTTTGTTTGTTTGTTTGAACGCGCTAATCTCAGAAACTACTGGTCCGATTTGAAAAATTCTTTCGGTGTTAGATAGCCCATTTATCGAGGAAGGCTATAGGTTACATATCATCACGCTACAACCAATAGGAGCAGAGCAGCAGTAAAAAAAAATTACAAAAACGGGTAACATTTCGACCCATTCTCTCTTATGTGACGCAAGCGAAGTTGCGCGGGTCAGCTAGTGTTAAAATATTTCTACAAGTAACCACAGTATGTTAACAATTATAACAAAGAGTGTAGTGGTATTATCATGACCCAGTTTAGTTCTAAGTTCGATGACATATGGGTACCAGCTTGCGGTGCGTGTTTACGTATTCTTATGTACTTTTGAGATCAGAAGAACTGCGATCTTTGTTAAAACTGCTTTGTTTTTAGAAAAGTGAAACAATCCATACTAATATTATAAATGCGAAAGTAACTCTGTCTGTCTGTCTGTCTGTCCGTCTGTCTGTCTGCTACTCAATCACGCCTAAACTACTGAACCAATTTGCATGAAATTAGATATGGAGATATTTTGATACTTGAGAAAGGACATAGGCTATATATCATTACGCTACGACAAAAAGGAGCAGAGTAGCAGTAATTAATGTTACAAAAACGGGCAAAAATTTCACCCATTCTCTGTTATTGGACGCAAGCGAAGTTGCGCGGGTCAGCTAGTTACTAATAATGAGATTAAAGTTTTGTACGACTGGCTGCTGCCTGCGACTTCGTGTATGGTAATCAGTAAATAGTATTGTAAATATGAAGATTTGGATGTGAATGTATGATATTGAAGAACGGATAAGGGGGAAATTTGGTACAAAAATATTTTAAAACCTAGATTAACCAATACATACATTATACGTCACCTACGTTATACGTAAAGGTTTGTGTTGAGGTCTATGTAATGCACCCACGTTTCGCCATTATCGATGTTAGTCCCAAGTAATAGGAGGCAAGTCTATTGCCAACAAACTCTGGACACGTCACTAAACTCCACGCTACTATTGAGAAATATTCCAATATGAATTAAAAACCTTTGCTCGCCTAGAAAATCGTACCCAGATCTCTTAATCAACTTTCGGGTACACCGACCACATGATAACACATGATACATTTAAAAAAAAAAAATAACCACTACTGTCCCACTGCTGGGAAAGGGTTTCCTCCCGTAATGAGGGAGGGGTTAGGCCTTGAGTCCACCACGCTGGCCAAGTGCGGGTTGGGGACTTTGCATGCCCTCAATAAATACATTTAATCCGTGAAATCTTTTCACGCGATCTAAGTCGAATTTATTACTCCGGGAGATGTTTTCACGCGGACGAACGGGATCAAACAAATAACAAAACTCACGTCAGAGTGAGCTAAAAAGCACGTGTTTCTGCTATAACATAATGCCTCAACAATTTACAAACTAAAACACAATCGTCACACAATATTTTGAAACAAACGATAGTTTAGTTAACCCTGGTAGCTTGGTGACGTGATCACGTGACGCACTTCATATCAGTCCCTGACTACACACGTAAGTAACTTATTTATAGTGAATTATAAACATAGCTTGTTGACAATTATGAGATTATAAATATATAATAGTTATGAGGACAGAGTGAGTTGCGGATGTCAGAGTACCTAGCATGATGTACTGCGAATATGTACTGTAATGTACAGAATATAGCGGACCCGACAGACGTTGTCCTGTCTTTAATTTGAAAATTTTAAACTTTTTTTAATAATCTAAACCATTCTCAGATCCCCTTGAACACAGACAAAAAAATTCATCAACATCGGTCCAGTCGTTTAAGAGAAGTTCAGTGACATACACACTTACAGAAGAATTATAAAGATGTAAAATATGTCTGTTGTCCCCGAAGGTGCATGAAAGACAACAACGGTTGGCCAACGTTAGTAATGACAATAATATCGTCCTGGCCGATTTCAGCTACGGCGGCCAGTTTCATTGAAACCAGTCAATAGGAAAATGATGATGACAACTATTTAATAGATACTATGCCGTACATTAATTGTTTCCTTATATGATTGTATTTATTGCGGCCAGCAAAGCAGCAGTGTACTGCACTGTAGGAAACAAATAGTTGTCAACTGAGATTCAAGGATACTCATTAAAATTAGTCGAATAATTAAATAATTCTAAACTTCGTGTTTTATATAATTAGCTAATTTTATTCAAAAGCATACTTCACGTCCTTATAAATAAAATCAAACATTGCACAAAAGTTTTTAACTTCCACAAATAATCTTATTAAAAGAATTATAAAGAACACGAAATAAAGTCAAGAGGACTCGATACTCAAACAAAATGGCCGCCAGAAATAAAATTATATCGTGAGTTAAGCTTCAGGAAAAATAAATATAATATAGAAGTGATGTTGGTGGAGTTTTTCATTTTTCTCTGAGCGAGTGAGCCTAAAGGTAAAGAATGTAAATTCGGGCCAAAGATAGGGAGGGTCCGGTTTCTTACTGGACCGAAAATGATGGCTCTTCGTATCGTACTGACGAGGAGAAAAGTGTTATGAAATATTATATTTTTTGTTCGTAACATAACTTTTATGATTCGTATATATTTACACGGTCATTTTGTTTTATATTGATACATAGACAAACTAACCTGTAATTATACATATACAGTAAAAAAATCTATAAAACAGATTTATTAATATAATTCACAGTTATAGAAATAAATTATTAAATTCTTTTTAAAACGTCCACAGTAAAATAAATTGGAAATGAAACCTATGTTACAAAATATGTATTTTTTAACCGTAATTGTCGTCTGCAGGGCAAAGGTCTCCTCCCAAACGAGGAAGGGGTTTGAAGTTGAGTCCACCACGTTGGCCAAGTGTGGGTTGAGGACTTTGTAGAAACCTAGTACAGACTGTAAATTAGGAATTAAAAGGGGGTTAAGAAATCTCTGGCGTGGTAAATAATGTTTACCTAACTGCATATTTGCTATTTTCATCTATACTTAATACTTAATACTTAATAATATTATAAAGCTGAAGAGTTTGTTTGTTTGTTTGTTTGAACGCGCTAATCTCAGGAACTACTGGTCCGATTTGAAAAAATTTTTCAGTGTTAGATAGCTCATTTATCGAGGAAGGCTATAGGCTATATATCATCACGCTACCACCAATAGGAGCAGAGTACCAGTAAAAATGTTACAAAAACGGTGAAAATTTTGACCCATTCTCTCTTATGTGACGCAAACGAAGTTGCGCGGGTCAGCTAGTTGAAATATAAAGCAACAAAATAGAACACTATAACTCAAACACACGTACAAAGTAATGCACCCGTTCTCCCCGTGATTCTAGCGAAGTCATAAGTAAATCCGTCAGATTGTTGATGCTGTGTGAAAGTGGCCCATCTATCATAGATACAGAGCGTTTATCACACAGCTTCCGGGCTCCCGAGCCAAATCTAAAACTATAAACTTACTGTTACATTGTAATAATAGTATATAAATTAATATTTGCTAGATTAATGTGGTATTTTAGGCTGTTTGATACAAATGAATTAATTTTGTTTTGTATCTTAAAAACGTTGTCATTTTCGAAGATACGTAGAGTATGTATTACTATGGTATATGAAAAGTATTTGATATAGTTATTGAAATGACAATTCTACAGCCGTGATAAATTAGACATTAAAACTACTTATTTCGTGGTCATCAAAATTAGCTGTGGTCAACTTGAGTGAATACTTTGGTCAGCAATTTTGAATGTAGTATATATATTTATTGAAATTTAATTTACTTTTGAGTAGCAACTTATAGACATCATTTAAGAAACTGATAAAAAAAAAGTCTTAAAATTAATAATATTTTCACAAACCGTGTTAATTGAAAACTAAAATTATCAAACCATAGAAAATTGCAGAATCTACATTCAGTATTACTTAATCATAATAATATTAAATATATAATTATATTTTTAAAATATAACTATATTATATATTTTTAAAATATAATTATATAATTCAATATATAGTTAATAACTATTTGTTTATCTTGTTCAACTCACTCCTTCACTTCTATTATACACCTCTTCTTATCTCTGCCTCACCCGTAGGTTGACTGGTAGAGAATGCTGTTGGCATTAAGTCCACCTTTATACAATTTTTGTATATAAAGTAAATAAATAAAAATAAATCTATACAAATCAATACTAATATTATAAAGCTGAAGAGTTTGTTTGTTTGATTGTTTGTTTGTTTGAACGCGCTAATCTCAGGAACTACTGGTCCGATTTGAAAAATTATTTCAGTGTTAGATAGCCTATTTATCGAGGAAGGCTATAGGCTATATATCATCACGCTACGACCAATAGGAGCAGAGTACCAGTGAAAAATGTTACAAAAACGGGGAAAATTATGATTCTCTTATGTGACGCAAGCGAAGTTGCGCGGGTCATCTAGTTAATAATATTTTTACAAATCGTGTTAATTGAAAACAAATATTCAAACCAATAGCAGAATCTACATTTAGTTTTTCTTTATCATAATAATATTCAATAGGCCTTTGCCCAGCAGTGGGACAGTACGGGCTAACAAAAAAAAAATAATAATATTCAATATAATATATCTGGTTAATAAGTAGGCAAGTGCTTGTGTGGTCGGCGGTACCTTGGACCCCCGCTGACACTGATACCTGCGTCTATCTGATGTTTCCGCGCCGCTGCCTCCACTGATACTCCGTGAATTATTGCTTTTTATACCATCCACTATATTTTCTACTCCACCTAGCTTCAAAGGACACCTATTTTTGGATATAAATGGGAATATTTGGGATCCGAAATTGATCGGGAACTGTTCTTGATGGCTACTGAATTCTTTTTGAAAGTATGTCATTTCGATCACGGTTTAGTAGGTATATTATTTTTTATGTATTGATTTGGAAGCTAAAATGGTTCCTTTTATGTCTAGTAATAGAGCCATCCTTATAGCTTTTAATATATTTTTAGTAGCTTTTTGCTATTTTGGTCTTACTTTAGTCTTCCACTTGACCTTTCGCTAGTAGTGACGGATATCTATTCTTTACTCCACCAACCGTGTAAGACTCACTTGGATACTATTAAACAGACCTACACAGTTGGTTATAATGATACTGTTCGCTGTAGCCGAATATCCAACAGGAGAACATTTTCCAAAAACATACTTACCTACTTACTCCGTTGGCTCAACGACCCAAAATGTGTCTTGGCCTCCGACACGAGAGAACGCCACTTTGCCCGATCTTTGGCCACTCCTTGCCAATCACCGGCTTGAAGCTCCCTCAGATCCGCCTCTACTACATCTATATATAAGTACACTATATTCCAAAAACATAGCCACTTTAAAATCATCTCTCCTTTTTTTTAAATCTATAACCAGGATCAGTGATTTGGAGGAAATTATAGAGCTATTTTCTTCCTCTCCAGCGCCACGATGAATTACACGAGTATAATCAATGTAAATTCAATTCGCACAGACAATTCGTTGCCTCATAGTGTGTTAAATAAATAGCGTAATAGATGCGCATGCTGTTGTGTCGTGGTCTCGCGCATGCGCTCCTCACACGTGGCAGACCGCGCGTGTAGTTGCTCGAACATGTCGTGGCGTGTGTTTGGAACATATGTTACACGCAGATCCTGAATTTAACGGCTAAAAATATAGTTCAATAGTTCCGTGCGATTCCGCTGGCGTAATAACACGTTTCATCTCCGTTTAAGCAGTTGAATTGTTAAAAAGAAATGTATCCTTTATTATTTTGACTGCCTCCTTGGCTCAGTGTTTTAGGTCGCCACGCCGATACCACGGTATCGGGAGATCGTGGCTTCGATTCCCACAAGGAACAATTATTTGTGCGATCCACAAATAATTGTTTCGGGTCTGGTTGTGCTTTGAGCCGTTGTTTGTATGTTTGCAAAAGTCTCCGCGACACAAGAGCAATTGTTAGTTCGGAAGTTGTTTTTTTTATAACTGAAAAAAGAAATTAAAAATATTTTCCTGGTCTTCAAATATTGCCATGCCAAATAGCATTGAAATTGGTTCTCTGGTTTCACTGTGAAAGTGTATTACGTGTGGTATTACACTGTAATTAGTGTATAAGATAATCTTGTAGATGTATAAGTCAGTCGAATCAATCGTAGACGGTACTAAATCTATACTAATATTATAAAGCTGAAGAGTTTGTTTGTTTGATTGTTTGTTTGAACGCGCTAATCTCAGGAACTACTGGTCCGATTTGCAAAATTCTTTCAGTGTTAGATAGTCCATTTATCGAAGAAGGTTATAAACTTTATATCATCACGCTACGACCAATAGGAGCAGAGTAACAGTAAAAAAAGTAACAAAAACGGGGAAAGTTTTGACTCATTCTCTCTTATGTGACGCAAGCGAAGTTGCGCGGTTCAGCTAGTAAGAAATAAATCTATTAATTATTTACTATCTAATACTTGTCTTTGCGATTTTAATGCAATTGTATATCAATAGAAATATATACCAATGATATTAGTGTATTAAGTAATTTAATTAAGTTTTGTTTCAGCTCGTGTTATAAACTCATTGAAAATTTTAATTATGGGCTAAGAACCATATAATATGTATGCATCTTATATGAAGAGAGGTTTCCACATTGTATGTAACTATTTTATTTATGTAAATGGCACTTATTTATTAAAAATACATGTCAAATATTTCACCTGTTACTTTGGCAATTGTCTTCCAAACGTGTTATCAACATAACATAAATACATAAGCATGTATATAATGTATAACAATTAATTACGATATCTCTATAAATAGAACATAATCTCAAATATATCAATACAAAAGAAACTTTTTCTAGTAAGGCATGCAGATCGTTCGATACGCAAGGTTAAGCGACTCTTACTAAGGTTACATCTTAGATGGGTAACCGTTAAAAGGATACGCTCTTTACAAACGTAAAATTAATGTACATAAGCTACCCGTACCCTTGAAATGACTTTTTTCTCTAACATTTTCGTGTGAGAATCGAACTCACAACCTCTCAGTGGTCAAGATGTCCTGAAAATAGTAAAACATAATAATAACAATATAATATCGGGAGATCGTGGGTTCGATTCCCACACAGAGCAATTATTTGTGCGATCCACAAATAATTGTTTCGGGTCTGGTTGTGGTTTGTGTCCGTTGTTTGTATGTTTGTAAAAGTCCCCGCGACACAAGAGCAATTCTTAGTGCGGGAGTTGTCTTTTTAAAGAATAAGAATAAGAATACTAGCTCATAAGAGAAAATTTTCCCCGTTTTTGTAACATTTTTCGTTGCTACTCTGCTCCTAATCACCGTAGCGTGAAGTTATGTAGCCAAAAGCCTTCCTCGATAAATGGGCTATCTAACACTGAAATATTTTTTCAAATCGGATCCGTAGTTCCTGAGATTAGCGCGTTCAAAAAAACAAACAAACAAACTCTTTTGCTTTATAATATTAGTATATTAGTATATATCATTAGTATATATCATACGAGCTTTTTGATCATTACCGTTTCAAACTGCGAAAGATCCTAGATTTGGTATCGTCGAAATCTGTACCGAGTGTTGAAAAGTTACGCAATTAAGATTTACAACCGTCTTAAATTAGCACCAATTAATAATAAATCAAATGACACAATAACAGATTATTTATAATGTCTGTAATACCGCCGGCACGTGTCACTCATGCCCGCGGGCTTAAGGCCAAAAACCTATGACGTCACGATCGCATCACAAAACCATCTATTTTTTCAAAATAGCAAAAACATTGCAATTATTTTGGCCGACTTCGGATAAACATGTTTTGATGAGATCTTCTTTAAATAACAGGTTGAAATGTGGTTTTGATTGGATGTTTATAGATAGGCAGTTGGTTCGAATCTCGTTTGGTGATTATCGTTTGTTGATGTAAAGATCAAACAATAAGGTTTTCTAGTATCTACTTGAACTATACACAGACTTTTAGTATAATCACGGCTAGATTTTCGCTCGATCTTAAAGTGGTAAGTATTGTACAAAATAATGCGTCCAACTAACAACCTATCGTTAACCACGGTGGCGCAGTAGTTACAGGTGGCGCGGTAGTGGTTGTCACGCCTGCAAGACGTAGATTCGATTCCTACAGAGAGCAAGGACGATCCACTAACAGCAGTTTTTGATTTGGGTATACAATGTATTAACCTCCGTAAAAAGACTTATCCCGAGTTTTGTGCAGCCTCATATTTTAATATAAAAATAAAACATTTAATTTTTGTTTTTTTAAAAGACAACTCCCGCAACTAAGAGTTGCTCTTGTGTCGCGGGGACTTTTACAAACATACAAAAAACGGACACAAAGCACAACAAGATTCGAAACAATTATTTGTGGATTGCACCAATAATTGCTCCGTGTGGGAATCGAACCCACGAACTCCCGACGAAATGGTATCGGCGTGGCGACCTAAACCACTGCGCCACAGAGGCAGTCAAAAAGGCTTTCTTAGCATACCTGAAAATACTAAAATTAACTCCGACATACATCCGCGAATACGAATCTATTTATAAGCAAGAACATTTCCTCTTAGGGTCAGCGCAGACCAAGAGGAGCGCAGCGGAGAGGATTTTTTTAACGCACTTGAAAATCAACTTTAAATTAATTAAAATAAAGTGCATAATTGCTTGAACCTGACAAAAAATGCTCGCGCGTCCTCGAGGATGCGCGGGTATCCCCGCGCATACTCGAGGACGCGCGAGCATCGTACGAAAAATTTCAATGTTGTTACTGAGTTTAAAGAGAGAGAACGTCATTTTTATTCTTCTTCAGTCAAAAGAGCAATTATAATCATGGCCCAGTCTACCATCGTTGACGAATTTTCACGAAAACTGGCCTGTTTAATGAAGAATGGTAACCTAGAAAGTTTTCCTCGCGCAGGCTCGAGCAGTCGCGAGCATGCTCGAGCATCCGCGAGCCATAAAGAAAATGCTCGAGACCGCGCGAGGATTATTCCGGTCTGTCTGCGCTGGGCCTTAATGTTTAATATTATTATGATAAATACATGTCATTTTTCCAAAGACTTCATAACCCAACTTCCGTGACTTCATTCAAATATACAGACATTCCTGGCTACTCTCCAGCATTTAAGATGATTGTAGATACACTTCAATTACTATTATATATATGATGGACTAGCTGACCCGCGCAACTTCGCTTGCGTCACATAAGAGAGAATGGATCATAATTTTCCTTGTTTTTGTAACATTTTTTACTGGTACTCTGCTCCTATTGGTCATATATATAGCCTATAGCCTTCCTCGATAACTAGGCTAACTAACACTGAAATAAGTTTTCAAATCGGACCAGTAGTTTCTGAGATTAGCGCGTTCAAACAAACAAAGAAACTCTTCAGCTTTATAATATTAGTTAGATTACCTAAATTGTTAGGAATACAGCGCTATTTATCTTTGTGTGTGTGAATAGAGCAATGAGCCACGGCGCTGAAGACAGAACCCTAAACAGAAACGTATTGACAGCGTACTTCCGTTTATTTGCTTTATTCAGACACAAAGTTAAATTGCACCCACTGTACTAATGACCACGAGTAGCGAGAGCGAATTAGTCCGCTTTAAAAGATTTTCCCTGGTAAAAAATGATACTATGTTAATAAACTAGGTTATATTCAATTAGTGTAATATTTTATTAATGTTAAGAGTATGTAAATAGTAGGTCAATAAATGGTTATGTAACGTAGTGTTGGCAGGCCCCCCACAAGATGGACGACGACCTGGTAAGGGTTGCCGGAGTCCGATGGATGAGGGCGGCCCAGGATCGGTCCTATTGGCACTCGATGGGGGAGGCCTTTGTCCAGCAGTGGACGATTCCCGGCTGAGATGATGATGATGATGAAATAGTAGGTATTGTAACACTTAATAGAAAAATAAATTTGTAACTTAATGGCTGATCTCCAAGTTTCCGTACTATGTGTTTTTGCTTGTTCTATATCTGCTGCCCATAGAAACTGATCCGACATTCCAAAACATCATACGATGCAATATACCTTGTCCATTGACTATATAATACAGAACTGTAAATACTTTCATTAAAATCTTTGATTAATTTCAATATTTGGTAGGATTGTTCATTTTGCTTGGTTTTTTACTAGGTATTTGTAGACTAACGGTCAAGTTAAATTAAAATAAATAAATAATTAAACCCATTAATATCCCACTGCTGGCCAAGGGTCTCCTCCCGTAATGTGGGAGGGGTTAGGCCTTGAGTCCACCATGCAGGCCAAGTGCGGGTTGGGTTAAAGTAACATCATTCTATTAAAACGTGCATTGTCTTTCTTCTTTTGAAGGACAGATCCTTCAAAATATCTTGTAAAAAGATTTTTTTCATAATTATTTTTGTCACGACAAAATATTTATTTTGGATATTTTCGAAAATTCACAAACACATGTGTAATACTTAAATTTGGCTGAACAAAGAAACCAAGCGTTGTCTCAACAAACATCTTAAAATAAATATGAACATCATTTTATTTGACAGAGGATCATTTTGTTTATTGGCAACCATAAATATGTGTGTTAGTCTGTCACGTACGATCTTTGAAAAATTACAGATTATATTTTTAAACTTAACGTACTTGGACTTAAGTTATTCTGGTTTGGACAATCTGGGAATATGTGACTATGTCAAGACTGGGAAACGATGTTTGAGCTAAGGATAAAGTGATGATTTTTTATTTCTTTTTTAATATAGCATAGCCCTGGTTTTGGTATGGTTCCCGACAATTTGGCAACAGGCAAGTTGTTTTCAAAAATGTTATATTCAAGAGTGGAAACAATGTTCAGAATTGTGTCGATCTATTGATGTGTCAGGAAACGAAAATGCATAATAAATTTTCGCACAGCATCGATTTTTCCGGACGCAGCTGGTGACCACGGACGACTTTCAGGAATGTCGTATAAAATAGTCAAAAATGCCAAACTTTACGATGAAACCACCAAATGACGTCTAAAACAATCAGATTCGTCAAGACTCAAAACATAAGTAGTGACCTAAGTAGAATCATAATAAAAAATAGAAGACACTGAAGTCACCGAAATTCACCCTAAAACCATCAAGGATCATTGAAACACAATTATTCTCGTTGTAGAACCATCTAATTGGTCCCCTCGTCAAGAGCACCGTGTCTTATCAGTTTGAACAGTCGTCTCGTTACAAGTTGGACAACTGTTCGGCCAACATGTTTGGCAGCCGGTCGAGTTGACGCGAGTGGTGACATTTTGATGAAAACCTCTTGAAATCATCAAGAGCTGCTTTTGTTATATTTGGAACAATGGACGCTGGTTTATTTTTAACAAAATTGGAAGAATGATTGTAAAATTATATCTGCGGGTTAAGCAGGCTTGGCGCGGTCATTCCCTAGATGGGTGACCGCAGTGGTAGTGGTATTTGAACTGAGTGTCACCGTGTTTCTAAAAGTATGTTAAAAGTCGGTCCCGGTTGACTGCAATTACGAGTAAATAACAGTCATTAAGGCATGTCAAAAAACTTTTTAAGGCCTAATCGACTTTGACACTAGGGTGACCATTAACCATGGTGATGAGAGACATATTAATTATAAGTTCGTTTTAAGCTCCGTACTCACTTTTACTTGTTCAAGCCGTGAGTACAATTCATTGTGACAGCTCGGTCGAGTAAAACTCTTTACAATGAGCAGGTTTTATGGTACCTACACACATTTTTTCGGTCATCATCATCTCACACGTATATTTACAAATGTAGAGCTTATAAATAATACTAGATTAGATCAGAATATAGAAACAATACAATTCGGCCAAGATAAACAACACGTGTGGCACTAAACATTAATGAAAGTGCTCAAACGTCTTGCCAATGAAACACTATTAAATTGATCTGATAAACTGCATCTAGCCAAAATCTTAGCTTTTATTATGGCAACTGTATCTTAGGTCCTAGCGGTAGTGTATTTGACTGTTGATCGCAAGGCCTGCGTTAGGGAAAGAACTATGAAAATAAATAAATTGAAGTGCAACATTATATTGGACTTTCTAATTTCTATGAGTAATTTTTAAATTGTAGCCCGGACAGTGCTTGTCCCCTTTTACATGGGATTGATTGAACGAACCATATTTTATAGCTTTGTATTTTTAAACATCTACAAACAATGTTTGTATTTATTTGTACTCGTGAAAATTTAGTACAAAAATAAATCACAGCTACAGTTCTACCAATTTCTTGAATACAGTTTACGATATTGCGCACGCCCTATTAGTATAAACCTTGATGAAGTACGGACTACGAAAACCTTCGGTTCTCCGGCACAACCAACTACCGAAAAAATAACAAATTAATCCACACATGTAAGCCGCGAATTAATTACCCATTAGCCGCTCGTAAATCTCCGACACTTTTCGGTGAACATCGGGCCCGCGATTAAAAATAGTTGGGGATCGTGCGCGCGCGCCGATGGAGGGAAAACAGCTTGTTGGCGCGCTGCCAGCGATGTGGATGGAATCAAATGGCCTGGAAGGGCATGGAGTTACAAAATTCATTAGTACTTGTCATTATTTTGGCAAGATTACAAGTGACTCTTGTTACTATGCAGATACGATTATATTGCATTCATTTCTGCTCTTATTTTGGCGCTAGAATCCAATGCATTATTTGATATGGAAGAATTATTTCAAGTTTTGATAGACTGTTTTATACGCCGCCGCGCCGATCATAGTCATTACTTTGTGTTCTTCATTCGTCTGTGTTATTGCAGAAGTATAGTAAAGAAGTAAATACTGAAAACTTTCAGTTATTATACGATTTCAAGAGACTTATATTAAATTATATATTTGTTTTCGTAAGCGGCGGTCCTGTAGGACGAGATGTATGGACGTGAATGAGACTAGGGTAGTTTGTAAGGATCGAACCAAGTAGCGGTCTTTGGTCTCTGCCTTACGCTATAAGAAATATTGTGATTTTGTGAATGTATGTATGTACACACATAATATAAAAATATGTGTTGCCTATTACAACAAATTTGGTATTCGTAATACAAGCTGTTACATGGATGTTATTTAAGATAACATTTATAACAATTACTCAGTAGCATATCGTAGCAACGGTAAATAAAGTCATACGATATTTGGCACTCAGTGTATTGGCTACTAGCGTACTTACTAATGTCATTGACACAATCAACACGAATATAAACAGATACATAATAAAATTTATGAGAATATCTTGCTCTTACTTCAATAGGGTTTTGAGGGCTGATCTAAGTCACACCTGACTGACTGACTTTTGTTTGTCTAATTACAGGCGCCTGTAATAAAATTGTATATTTAAACATACATGCTTACACACATACATACGTTCATAACATCACCCTTGTAATACACCTTAAAGTTTAAGCAGAGGTGTATAAAAAACACCCAAGTTTTGCCATTAACAATGTTAGTCCTTTGTAATAGGGGGCAAGCCTGTTGCATTTATTGAGAATGCTACCAAACTCCGGGCTATTATTGACAAATATTTAATTGAATAAAAAAAAAAAAACCATTAGCACACCGACCCGGGCTTTGAACTCGAAACTTCTGCACGACAGTCGTATACACTACATGGGCAGTAATAAGTATATTTCTAAAAATAAAATTTTACTTTTATCTTGAACAACACCCACTAAAGGTTACAAAAAATAAGAAATCTATAATCTAATTAAAAACAAACAGGAACTATAATTCTATTAAAAGGCAACATCTCATAACTTATGTCAAATATCACGATACTCTACTATGACGTCATAGTTGTTTGTTTTGGCAACACTCGAGTTTTATACCTACGTTTGCCTTTCATCTTGTATCTAATGTTTTCAACTTTTTAGTTCCTGATAGACAGTTAATATCGGATAATTTATTCATGAACACTTAAAGAGCTATAAAGTCAACTATGCGGGGATTCTTTGAATAATATAAATACACAGTTAAACAACATAGAAAATGAAAAAAAAATGTTTGTTTATAGCGATATCTATAATAAAACCGATCGAACTGTGGATTGTTTACCTGAAATCGGTCGGCCTAGCCTTTTTACCAACTATGTTGCTTCTAGTCTCACCGGATGCAGCCGAATATCAGTACTTTAAGTTATAACCTCGCCGGTATGACCGGTTGTCAGACTTTTCAGCTTGGACTACTGGCAACGACTGTCAAAGATCTTTGTAAATTGCAGCCGGGACCGACAATTTAACGTATCTTCCGATACACAGAGGAACTCGGAGTGTATAATATGGTCACCTATTCTCAGAACAACCACAGCAAGTGTAGCTTAACCTCGGAGACCAATT
This sequence comes from Anticarsia gemmatalis, assembly GCF_050436995.1. Classification (NCBI taxonomy): domain Eukaryota; kingdom Metazoa; phylum Arthropoda; class Insecta; order Lepidoptera; family Erebidae; genus Anticarsia; species Anticarsia gemmatalis. Next base: position 12,190,437 of record NC_134760.1, on the reverse strand, counting down.
CGCGCGGCTATTGTTCCTAAGAGTCCGAGTTACCCGCAATAACACATATATTTTCTACGGAAATTAATCTACCCGTAAAAAAGTCCATAACATATGAAACACGATTGCATTTAAAATAAGTTTGTTCAAAACTCTTCTGTTTATTTATAAGTATCTATAAATAGCATCATAGTGTTAATATAACACGTGTTCGTTGCATTTTATTTTGATCTAATGTACACGTGGCGTCGCCGCGCTGTCAGTCTTGGCAGCCATCTTGTTTTTCTTGACAATTATGACAGTTTGCGTTTCGTTCGGTATTTATTACGTTAATGCGTGTCAAGTGACGTAACGTTTGACTCGTGCGCCCTTCAAATAATTAGAATATTTAAAACAAACATGACAGTGAAAAAATAGTAACATTATACTTTTTTATATAAACATTGTTTACTAATAATCCGGTCAAAATAGACATTCAACTTTAAATTCATTTATACATAGTTGCTACCAATTTTTTGAACTCCATTGCATAATAATGTGAAAAGTGAAAAGTCTCAATTATTGATCCTCGATCTGGAAAAAGGACTTAAATAAACTAGTTAATAGCCGCGGCACCGCTTGCTTTACTACTTCTGATTTCTCCCTTAGACAGCTAAGCTAGTAATGAGGTGTGCTTAATTACTTCTCATTAGTGACAGTCGTTTGGATAACATTTTTGCTAGTAAGTACATACTTTACATATTAACATGTAGCCCCGGTTTCACTTCTTTTGATAAAGTATCAGTCTGGTCACTTCTTAGTCAGAATTTCGCCTAAAAACATAATTTTTTGTTCATACACATTCAATTTTTACCTATTTGTCATACGTACATAGGCCGAAGCATGTAAAACCTGATCAAAATCTAAAAATAGTATTCCAAAAAGCGCGAAAAACATCGTAACTCGATTTGAATTCAGAATTTGTGTGTGAGGTCAAAATGATGATCAAATATCAATTCGGAATCGACACGATTCGATAAATATTATTCATGCATGCTAAAACACTTTCGACAGAGTATTTTTAGTCCCAAAATATATTTTTAAAGCAAATATTGTGTCCGAGGAAATATTTTTTGGTTTCATGTTAAGTAATTTGTTGGTAAATAAATAAATTATTGGACAACTCACGAACGGTCATTTGATTCCAAACTAAGCAGAGCTTGTACTTTGGTAACCAAATAAACGATAAACATACTTACATACTTCTAAATACATACTTATATAGATACATTAACATCCAGGCTCAGAACAAATACTCGTGCTCATCACACAAAGATTTGTCCCGGGTGGGATTCAAACCCACCACACGCGGCGCTATGGCTATTGCGGCGAGGTGACCGCTTAAACCACTTCGCCAAACGTGCAGTTTACACACTTAAACAGTTAAGATACCGATAAAATACATGCATTCAAGATTTTGTGCAGTCTGCTATTGCTTTGAACATCATGTAGAGCGCTATGGTACTAAGTCAGTTGATTTCGTTAAAACTTCGGATCCTACAATCTACATCATTCTAATTCAATAATAATTATGACTTTTTTTGATTTCTGGCACATTATTCAGTCTTTAGGGCAGTCTGGAAAATCATACGGTACTTTTAGGGCAAATTGATCACACGAGTCTCATGCTGAGCTCTCAAAGACAGCCATGCTATTGGGAAGGCAGTAGACCTCAATATGTACTATGCAATCGACGATTTTAGATTTATTCCATAGTCATCTAATCGCAGCAATAAGATATTTTTTATCTCTTTCTATATTTCCTCATCTTCTTTTTGTCTGCTATTTTTACTGCAAAGTTGCCTCGTACTTGAAAGAGACTTGTATATTGCTGTTTTCGTTCAGGCCATGATATATCCTTGATATCGACTGGCTACTGCTACAATTACTTAACCACGTTGCACTTGTAGCTTTCCTATTTATACTTTCTATTAGGGTATTGTTCATTTACTAAAGCATTTCTTCTTTATCACAGGTATCACGACTGTTCGTGAATTGTTCAGTTCGTCAATAACTATAAATAAGCCACTATCAGGGAAAGATATGGTATCTATCATACGATTGCTATCCATATTATTATCACCAATATTTACTGCATCATGACTCATTGGTTTTCGTTTTTCATCGCTCGATAGATGGCGTAAGGATCGAATTAGATCGCGCTATTAAGATTCTCCGCGCAGGGTATAAATACTGGTGATAAATGAATTGCCATTTAGTTCATAAACTATGAGCAAAGAAAGCGATTCCGATCTAAATAACAAAATGTTTGAAAACGATCGGCTTCGTACGAAAGATGCTTTACGCATTTCTATTGAAGATATGCATTTGGAAGACATTTATTTTCTCAAATGCAGTATCGTCAATGATATGTTTGTTAAAGATTATCTTTCGTTACATCCTATGGCGGTGGTGAAGACTGATCACATTCGGTCGCTGCTTGAACATAGGATGAAGGACGGATGAACCTTCTTTGTTCATGTTTTTGATTAAAGCCAAATACCAGCTAAACCATTGAACATCACGAAGGGTAAGTACTTCGCTTCTTTCATCAGGTATTTTTTGCAGTCTTGTTAACAATATCAGAGCACCAAGAAGTTTCTGAAATTACACTGAATTATACTGAATGAATAGGATAGTGGCATGTTGAAACCTTCAAAGCTTTTAGAAAAGGTTCACAAGTTACAATGTTTATTCTCTCTTTGGATTAAATGCTCATAAATTGTACTACAGCAACAACTTTAGCCTTTAATGATAAAATTATTCCTTGAGACTTGGGCTAGTCAACAAAAATCATAAAATTTTCTAAACCGGCAATCGATCACAAACCCTACCTCAGTAACAGCACTTAACCTCGTTTATCCCACAAACATTTAGCAATCAGAGAATCATGACATTATGTATCATGCATTATGTAGAGAGCACCTAGAGAAGCTGATTGAATATTGAGAGATATCGCGAGAAGACGAGGTCTACGAACAACACATTAGCAAACCTAAGTGGGAGCAAACACCTCTGCACGTGACACTGGGTCGGGGAAATTCCATGTTCTGATTAGGGTCTAGGACCTTTGAGGGCATGCAGGTAAGGCCCAGCTAGTATCTCAGCTAAGCGTCTCCGGACTTCCGAAGGTACGTAAAAGTTTTAGCTGTTGTCAATTCCGGGGGTTCGAGTCCCTTGTCATTTCTACCAAGAAATATTAGTGACGATTGCCCGGAGGGCAGAAATTTAAGGTCGCAAGCCTCTATGTTTTGGAAAACATTTGAAGCTAAGCCGGAAACCAGTTAAAAATGAATTGCTCTTCTATTTTAAATGTGTCCAAGAATTATCGATAAATTTAATATTATACTTCTTAAAAGTGGGACAAACAAATACTTTCACGATAACCTATTTTAATAAAAACGTTGTATTCAAATACATTATTACATAAAAATAATACAATTTTAAATCATCATGATCACTGATTCAGTATTAGAGAATTTAAATTTGAATAGATTTAAAAATTGTTAACCACTTCTAAAACAGAGTATTCTCATTTTTCTATAAACGGAAGCATTTCAAGTACTTAAATCTTTTTGATACAATTCCAACATAATTAATATGCCAGAATGATGATCACAACAACTCTCAAGATATCATACGGATATAAAATTACGCCTATTATCCCTAAAGAAAATATTATAATGGAATATAAAAAATAAAATCTATACTAATCTATACTAATATTATAAAGCTGAAGAGTTTGTTTGTTTGTTTGATTGTTTGTTTGTTTGTTTGAACGCGCTAATCTCAGAAACTACTGGTCCGATTTGAAAAATTCTTTCAGCGTTAGATAACCTATTTATTGAGGAAGGCTGTAGGCTATATATCATCACGCTACGACCAATAGGAGCGGAGTAGCAACGAGAAATGTTACAAAACGAGGAAAATTATGACGCATTCTCTCTTATGTGACGCAAGGTAATCATATATAAAACAAATAACAACTTATTTGTTTTCCCGACGTTTCGATCGAATTGCATCGACTGTGGTCACGGGTTGACCCCTGAAATATAAGCAGAGATATAATGCAATACACCCACATTTCGTCAACAATAACAGTCATGGAACTATTATATGGATAAAAGGGAGCGAAACATAAAATAAATAAATATTATTGGACAACTCACACACGGTCATTTGGTTCCAAACTAAGCAGAACTTGATCTATGGTAACCAAATAACTGATATACATACTTAAATACTTATGAATACATACTTATATAGATACATTAACATCCATACATTTACTGCATATCAGGTACAATACCAACCTCCAGAGTGCTATTGACAGTGTTGTATACAAACTTTTCACGTACTCACCGAAGCACGAAGATGCTCAGCTGCTTAACCCAATCTATCGTACGGCTAGTGGTCAACCTAGTGTCAAAGTTGCTCAAACCGCCCGAAAGCCCTTTGCCATGGCACGGAGACGCTCAATTCTAGTACCATCATGCGGTCACGCATCTATAGAATGACCGCGCCAACGGTTGCTTAACCCACAGATCGTTTACTGACCGGTGAGCACAACTGGCTATGAGCGCTTTACTCTTTCCTCGCTCTTGCCTCGCTTACCCCAATAATGCCACGCAATGAGCGCCTTAGACAGATTTGACACTAGCAAGCAGAAAAACAGAAATAAATGCATTCCAGTTAGTAAATAAATCTATAAAACATGAAATATAATTAATTATTCCGTTTTGAATCTCGTTTTGCGCCATTATACTTGTTTTTAGATGAAAACATGATAATAATTCTAAACGAAAATAATACAAAACTAACGATTTCTAAGAACAACAAATATTTTATCAAATACATGAGTTCCGTGTAAAGCCGAATATTACATTAAAAAGCGATTTTTTTTCTTACAGAGGAACTAATAATAATTGAAATAACTGTGTTTTTATTTTGTTTTACAGCTAACCTACAGACTTGAATTAAAAGAATTCAGCAAAGCTATTGTTTATCAGGGCAAGTGAAATAGTTACGATATAATCTATATATAAGAATGAAACCCGTTTTCCTTGGTCACGGCATCACGCGTGAATGGCTGGACCGATTTTACTAATTCTTTTTGTTTTGTTTTTGTTATTATTAGGAGAAGGTTCTTACGGAAAAAAATATCCAGAAAATCTCTCAGAAATATTGAAGAATAGTAATTTAATTTTGCATATTTTAAAAAACACGCGTAACGAATGTCAATGTCATTAACAGCCATAATATATTGAAAGAGCATCGTTTGTTCGGAAACGTGGTAGTTAAGGCGGTTCGCCGGGTCAGCTAGGATCTAATATAAATATAAAATTTCCATGTCACAATGTTAGTTACCGTACTCCTCCGAAACGGCTTGACCAATTCTCATGGAATTTTGTGAGGAATTCTCAGACCTACTCATTAGTAGGTCTGAGAATTGGCCAACATTTATTTTTCATACCCCTAAGTCACACATTTTTTTTTGCAAAACAACGTTTGCTGGTTCAGCTGGTGCATGTAAGACTTTGATAAAGTTGGGCATGGAAATCAAACTGAAGGAAAAACTCGACATCAAAGATAATTATAGATAAAATTAACTGCTGAAATGATAAAATAAATAAAAAAATGGTGGATAAACTTACAAGTACTCTGATTGGGTCAACTAGTATTTAATTTACTAGTTAAAGGTGTTTACTCCAAGTAACCTCGATATTATAATTAAAATACGCAGTTGTTTTTGTGCCATTATCTAACAAAAACATTGTTTTTCTATATTTACTTCGTGTGGAGTTAATAGCGAAACCGATTGGTATTGTTTTTTTTTCTTATAGATTCAAATGGTAGGTGGCTTTCGTGACATGCCATCGTTTGGTAGTTAGTTCGATTTTGTTATTCCATTTAATTAAAAATTATTTTATCGTAAGGTAAGTGGTCAAAGCTGTTGAAACCGCTCTAGACTTTTAGCATCCGGTAAGATTGGAAGCCCGACACTAATATAAATGCAAGAAAGACTACGCCGATGATGATTGTCCTACAACAAAAGTATGATTGAAAATGTGACAGTGTATACATTTTTTGGTTTGTGACTGTACTAATTAATAGAATACATACTACATAATACTATAGTACTATAGTATTGTGAAACTTAGGTGTGCACGCGCCGTCCACCGGACATCTGAGGCACGTGTGCGCACATCATATTATACGTACGCACTAGAGCTGTGCTCATACTGTCGATAACATCATTCTTTTAACTGGCACTTATATGGGTTACACCTTATAAAACAACTAGCTGACCCGCACAACTTTGCTTGCGTCACATAAGAGTGAATGGGTCAAGATTTTCCCCGTTTTTGTAACATTTTTTGTTGCTAGCGTGATGATATATATCCTTCCTTGATAAATGGACTATTTAGTCTTTTTACTATAACTAGTTATGGTTAGATGCCTCTAACGGTCGGTAGTGTATACGACTGTTAACCAGCTCGTCTCCGTTTCGATTCTCGAAAGGAAAAGTGCTATTGGCATTTTGTAAAATATGTTACAGCGTTTTTAATAGTAGCCCGGTGTTTGATATCATGATCGGTAAATGGCAATAAGCTCGCCCCCTATTAAACAGGAGTAGCGGTATTCATAGCTAAACGCGTGTGCAGATAGAAGTATATGGATCCACGCATGTACCAGGGGGTGAGCCTAAAAACCGCGCCACAGAAGCAGTCAAAATACGTAACATAAAAAAGCAAAACTTTTGTTTCAAATAACCAGAAAAGCAGTGATAGCCGAGTGGTATAAGTTGACACCTCCCACGCCAATGACTTTTCGAAGTTATGTATGTATTAGAAATAATTATCACCCACTGTGAAGGAAAACATCGTGAGGAAATCTTGCCTGCCTAAATTTTTTAATACATTTAGTGAGGGCATGCAAAGTCCCTAACCCGCACTTGGCCAAGGTTAGTGGACTCAAGGCAAGGACCCTCTCTCATTCTGGGAGCCCCTTGCCCAGCAGTGGGACAGTAATGGATTAAATTGATTTATTTAACCAGAAGTACATTTGTCGCGTCTCTCGATAAGTCCGTACTGCAGTTCTCTAGAGTCGCATACATTAGAATATGATGTGAGTATAATGCTCAGTTCATGGCAGCACACGGAGCCACCTGCACATCGCTAGGCGACACTTTATCATCATACTGGCCACTGTCTTATATCATGAAATTTACATTTTATAATAAAAACCAGCCAAGTGCGAGCCAGATTCGCGCACAAAGCGTTCCATACCATAATAAAACACGTTTATTGTGTGGGTTAACATGTTATTACTTAAAATTGTTAGTATTTATTGTTATAGGGATAACGGAAATACATTATTTTTGAGAATTTCAGCTTTTTAGCTATCACGGTTTATGAGATATAAACTGGAGACAGATAGACAGCGGAGGCTTAGGAACCCTAAAAAATGCATATTTTTGGTATATTCGTCGGTTCGATAGTGTATGCAACTGTTGGTCGCGGGTACGATTGCCGGATAGGGCACGGTGCTCTTGGACTTTTCTACTTTACATAAGAATATTCTTAAGGGTAGCCCGTAATTTGGTAATGTGCCCGGTATTTGGCAAAAGGCTCGCCCCCTTTTTCAAGGGACAAACATTATAAATAGTAAAATTCATATAAATCTGGTCGCATCTTCGAGTATAACAAAATTCTTAGACGTAAAGTTTAAAATATTGGCGCATTTACAAAAATAAATCCTCAGCTTTATTTATATTAGTATCGATTTCGAAACCAATCAATAATGGCTTACATAACACTATGGTAGACAATAAACCACAGCCATACACATTACCATACAAACACCATAATCTATGGTTTCGTAACATAAAGGCCATATACCATAATAGGTAAACCATAAAAAAGCCTCAAAGTTACATCACAAAATAAATCATATTAAGTTTGTTTGTGAACAGATAAAATTGCTGGAACGAAACGGATGAAATCTTGATTAATCGGTAGGTTTAAGAAATGTGTTGTGGCTTATAATTTGTTTGGATTGTTGTGTATTTGTTGTGACAAAGTAGAATTATCGTTTAAATGATGTTAATAAAAATCTCGACAACTTTCTCCAGAAAAAAATCTCTTTATTCTTACTTTATAGTCCAAGATACACTCTTTCACACAAGAAAATCCTACTACTATCGACTATCGACAACTGCCTAGCTATCGACAAATTCGATAGTCGATAGTGGTAGAGAATCGGACTAGGAATCAGCGTCAAAGGAACTTATTTTAAGTACATTTTAAATGTCTACCAAATACTAATTTGTGGCGACTGTAGAAAATTGCGCTACTGGAACTCATTTTAAGCAAAACAATGGGACATCAACTAACCCAACTAAAGCACAAGACACCATACATAAAATACATAGAACTATAGGCTCCCATACAAAAAGGTCTCTTCTGCAAGTAACTACTCGATGAGGAGCCACACGAGTGATCTCGTTTGAGAGCGCTCTTGCAAATGATACGTGGTGACGGACAATTTGAGTGATCGTTAAATGCAAGGATGTTTGTTTGTTTGGGTTAAGCAAACCTTGGCGCGGTCACTCCACAGATGGGTGACCGTGTAGTGGTTTTTGAACTGGGCATCTCCGTGCTTCGGAGGGCACGTAAAAAGTTGGTCCCGGTTGTTGTCAATTAAGATAAAAGTCGTTAAGGCATGTCAAAGACCTTCGGGCGGCTTGAACAACTTTGACATTAGGTTGACCATACGAAAAGAAGAAGGAGCCTTACAATTTTACTCCCATACATTAGTCTCTTATCATATACCGAGCCATTGGAATTATCAAACGCCGGGGTATTTAGGTATAGGTAGGGTATTTATTTATATAAATTATTTGTTTTGTCCGACCAGGGAAACGAACTCGAGACCACACATGAACAGCCGAATCCTGACCGCACCAAGGATTCAATTTTTTTTAACCCTTTGCTGTCCCACTGCTGGGCAAGAGTCTCCTCCAAAACAAGAGAGAGGTTAGGTCTTAAGTCTACCACGCTGGCCAAGTGTGGATTGGTAACAATTCAATGAATATGAATGAATATTACCTAATTTAAAAACATTAACAGGAAGAAAAAACAATACTAGTGAAATAATCTGTGGAATGAAAATCTACAATCAATTGTAAATAACCAGTTGCTATGTATATTATATAAAAATGATTGAGAAATGATAACCACGGTGGAAGACGTAACGGAATGACGTAAATCTTCGTAACGTTGCAGGTCTGTGGGGGGAGAGGGGGGGGGGTGACTCCGGGTCAAGTAACTGCTGACATGTCCTCTACATTGTATTTATTATTGGAATTTCTCGTGGTCTTTATGACAAGCTTGTGAATAATGTTTTAAATCGCTTTAACGTATGGTTTAAATGGAAATTTCACTGGCTTCTTTGGGCTTAGGGCCTTTTCCACAGCTTTTAAATAAGTGTCAGATAATTTATCTATCAGGTAAAGTAACAAAAATTTAAGAAAATCAAGAATCAATCCCTCATTACCGGAGAAGGAGCCGAGGAGTGGTACAGTAATGGGTAAACAAATGCAATAAATCAACATACGTTTGTATTAATTTTGTTAGTTATTTTTTTTATAAAAACGAAGCGGTCCGTTCCCTTATTTATAAAAAAAGACATATTATTATCATTTGATTATGAATGCTAGGGGTTGCTAGGAATCATAGTACTTATTTAAATTATGGCATTATAAAAGCAGAAATCATGTCATTTATTCATATAGGCCAAATGCCGACACTTATGATAGTCAATGATACAGAGAGTGAATTTACCGCCAGTCCGGAAGGTAGGGCCAATGAGAAGAGCTAGAAAGAAACTCCTGGCCACAAATATAGGGAACAGAACTACAACACTTTAAAAAAAAATTCAACTGTTACACGGTACACGACATACAGACAAACGAACAGAAGGATCTTAGTGATAGGGGCTCTCTTTTCCTCTTTGGTAACACTAAAAGCACAATATAACATTATAAATTCACATAACATATAATTCAATAATTGAATAATGTATGAGCCGTGGTATTTTTAATGGTGGCTGTATTGATCCCCCTAATGGGTAAATAAAGGGTGCTCGGATCGAGGGATTATGGTAATCAGGGGGTGGAGGGGGGTGACGTTCATATGATTATATTATTTCTCTTATTTGAATAATAGGAGGTTTTTATACGTCACTGCTTTTAACGAGATTAAAATTACTGAACAGTTTTTTTAATTGCTCAATTAACTTAACTTCCATTAATACCTGAAATAATTTTCAGGCGTAAAAATGTAGTTAGCGGTTCATTCATTCAGTCATCGTATGTTTAGTGTTCAACCTAGTGTTTAAGTTGTATAAGCACTAATAAGCAGTCCGAAAGCTATTGACATGGCTTAACGAATATTATTTCAATTTAAAACTACCAGGACCCACTTTTTACGTGCCATCCTTGCCACCCATCTTTAGAAGGTCCGCGCTAAGGTCGCTTTACCAACTGATTCTTATAATTCCAATTCAGGTTTTTACTGTAATCACTTAAACAAATGGAACAACTACAAAGAAATGACTCAAACATATGACGAACCTAAATTTACACGAACCATTTCCGTTAAAAATACATTAAATTAAAATTTCCGCAAATTTTTGCTTCAATTCCACCCATCATCACCTCGCCAGCAAAGGTCCTTCACACAACATACTCGCAAAGCCATAAGAACTAATTATACATGAATCTTCAGCCAAGCATGCACTTGACGCCCCTCTCCTTGAGCCCTAGTAGCACACTAGCAGCCCTTAATGCTAATTGCACCCTTGTACGACCCCTAGTAACCAACTGCCTACTGTGAAGTATGCTATTTGCCAAGTGATGTAAATATAGAGTTGCAACGATATAAATACACATAAGCATATTTACTCTGTTTTATTTTATCGTATGGTTATAGGACCAGCGTCGTGGTTGCTCATGATAGGGAATTTTGGAAGAAGGAGAGGCCTTTGCCCAGTTGTGGGACATAAAAGAGAGCTCAAAAAAATGTTAGTAGTCAACCTAGTGTCAAAGTTGTTCAAGCCTCAGAAAAGCCTTTAGCGTGGCTGACCGACTGCTATCTTAATTAAGAGATAAATTGTTCAAAGTAACTTGCTCGATTATTTTCTTATAGAACGAATCTGAATATATTTTTATTGTTTATTACTCATTCCTTATACAGGGTGTAAACGACAGCCTACCGAAAACGAAAAAAAATGACTTTAGACACGATTCTGGTGCTTATGGCGTTGAAAATTTTCATCGGTTTTTTCTTGATTTTTCCGATTTTTTATGCGTTTTTTTTTATTTTTTCTGGTATTTTTTCGTTAATACTACACAATGCAACATGAATATGAAAAAAAAACCCTCATATTACTGTTTTTCACAAAAAACAGCAATGGATTAAAACAACGTATAAATTCGCTATCAGCTGTTCGGCCAACGACACCGCGCCGACGCGACGGCGGCGGCCGGCCGCGACGGTCGACGTCACGCCGCTTACCTACGCGCGCCACACAGACACGATTACGCACACAGCTGTCAACCTCACACTCACTAGTATACAGCGTTACTTAGTATTTGTTCTATGTTAAAAATGAAAATTACATAATTATCCCGCTCTCCGATAAAAGGTAAATTCATAAGATTTAAAATGTGTGATATCTTATTATTACACGTACAAATACATACAGAACAACAAAAAATCCTATTGATATTCTTTAGCGCTATAAAAATCTCTAATAAACAATTTAACATGTATTGTCGCTTTGTTCCATTTGTTCTTGCAAAATTCTTTTCGATATTTACACGCTCATTCATACTTCATACAAGCGCGGTGCGACTCGAAAAGTAGATGGCCGTAGTGACGCGTGACGCCGCGACCGCGCGTGGATGTTACATAGATGGGATGCGGCAAAATGGATGCTAAGTAATTTTCCGGGGATTATGAATTATGATAAGTTAGTTTCTCTGATAAGAATATTAATGGATATTGATTGTTATCATTGTTATGTACCTACATTTTTTATGGTTTAATAAATAAACGTTTCGTGTTTATTTTATTTACTTTAAGCTGATTTTATGTTATAAATATCAAAGTTTTTTAAACTTACATCAATAATGTTTGTAATGTTATTTGGTATTTGAATAAAACTACAATGCAACCAGTAACAACTGTGACAAGTAAAAATAGTAATGCCACATCAATATTTTATTGAATCTAATATCTCGCTGGGATCCTAACTCGTCGCTCGTCACCAAATCGGCGGCGCGCGTGCGGACGGCGCGGAGGGAGCGGGTAGCGCGGGCGAGGGGCGGCGCGAGTGAGCGGAGAGGCGCCCGCGCCGGCGGCTCTCTTTGATCGATAGTTCGAGCAATTCGCTCGCGGAAGACGGAAGCTCTTCACCGGTGTCGTTCGTTATGTCCTATTCGTCGTGTCGTGTGTGAACTGCTGTTTATTATTACTTGTTATTGTTCCGGTTTTGAGTTGTTAGTGTTTTTATTGTTATTATTTTTGTTGTTATTGTTTTCAAAGTGCAGTTGTGTTCGTAAATAGGAAGAAATGTTGATGTGTTATGTATGGTGAAGCACGTGGAAGTGCACGGCGTGCTCTGCACCTGTACGTCCGGATCCAAAGGTACTCAAACTCTCGCCATACACCAGGTATTTGCGTGTTGATAGACATTGATAACAATTTGTTTTAGCACTTCCTTATTATTGGTTACGTTTTGCTATTATTGTTTGATTTCACGTAAGCCAAGTAGGTACCTACCTACTTACAATTTTACTATGAGCTATTGTAACATACGGGCCTACTTACGATACCATAAACGATACATAAGATTTATTATCTAATGATAGCGTTGCATACTAGTGAGCGCATAGACGTGGTGGTACGCGTACGTACCTACGACGCGTCGCGACATGTCGTCGCTCAGCGCGCCGCCGCCGCCAGAAATCTCGTAGGCATGCGCGGAGATACATCGCGTTGTTCACTATACATTGAACGCTCAAAAATGACTAACTCGGGAACCAATCATTTCCGAGAAATATCGTTGGAGTAAATTTCGCGCATACAGTGTCACAAACTTACCAGTAAAGTTTTCGGTTAGCTGTCATTTACACCCTATACATGGCTACAATGACGCTTACTTATGATTGATTAAAATTCGATTTACACAACTCCTTAGCTTACTTCTAAGACTTATTTCACGAGTCAGTCTCCATAACAACAAGTTCTGCTTGGTTTGGAATCAAATGACGGTGTGAGTCCAATGATATTTATTTATATTATATTTTATATTAATTATCAATAAGAGTAAACAAAGTCATTCTTAAGAAATGGTAAAGAACCTGGAAATTCAAACAACAGTCTCGTAAAATGTACTTAAGTGACCAATTAAGCAAGATCTTTTTATATTTTCTATTTATATACCCACTCGTACATGAAGCGATTGATTAGCAAATGCCTCACACATAGTAAACATAGGTGCAATGCAAAAATAGTGAGTACCTATGTATTATGTACTATGTAGTATGTAGTAGGCAGGGGCCGCGATGTGTAGTGCGTAACAAGCAGTTGGCCAATATTCTACAATGGACCGTTGTCGGCCTCTTGACTTCGTGTGCCACAAGTACACTGCAATGGCGGACAATAAACGAATGAGTAAACTAAGGTTATAATCAAAAATTTTGTCCTATTTAATAAACTGTCACAAAGAGTGCATTTCCAGAATATATTTTATTTTAAAAAGGAATTTGATAAAAATTATACCTAATACAGGAGATAAATTAAAATGTTGATACTTAAAATGGTTTAGGTACAACAGTTTTGATTAAGACTCATGGCAGATAAGTTAAACATTTTAATAGTATATGGATATATAGCTTTTAGCACCTAACCTATACCAAAGCACATTCCTATTAATAAGCTTTCGTACCGAGCATTTGAATTTAAGGTTTCAAGCGTCAAATCTTAACGACATCATCAGCCATACTTCAAACGCTTTCAAACCCGCTCTCGCTTCCGCTCATGCCTTAAACCACATGTATAACTAACACAGTATTGCTTAATCCTCTGTTGCCACGCGGTCGCTCGCGCCCGCTCGCGCTCGCCACATAAATGGCACTCTTTGTTTTGTTATCGCTACACTGCCTATGGGAAACACGGTTTTCTCTGCACAATACCTGCTTTACTAAGTACGAGTATATTCGTAGATAAATGTAGAGTAATGGCCGATATAATTAGACTGTTTTAGGAGGCTAGGAGGCTGTTTGTTTGGCGCTAGAAGATAAGTTACTGTTTAGTATCTATACTAATATTATAAAGCTGAAGAGTTTGTTTGTTTGGACACGTTCATCTCAGGAACTGCTGGTCCGATTTGAAAAATTATTTCAATGTTAGAAAGCCGATTTATTGAGGAAGGCTATAGGCTATATATAATCACGCTACGACCAATAGGAGCAGAGTACCAGTAAAAAATGTTACAAAAACGGGGAAAATTATGACCCATTCTCTCTTAAGTGACGCAAGCGAAGTTGTGCGGGTCAGCTAGTGATAAAATAAAGTTGGTGTTATATTAAGTACCTCTGTAGTTTTTAAGGTAGTGTTTGCGATGGGTCAAAAGGTCTGGAGTTCTTTCATAAGGTGGGAAAGCATTTGTAGACACGTAATTTCCAGCTAGTAGTCAGACTTAATTCAACAATAAAAGATACTTGTCATTTTTTCAGCTCTACCTTCCTTTTTGATGGTATGGTCCCTAACTTAGACAATCGTTGATGATGAAAATATAACACAATAAATGAATGATTCGATTTTGGACATATCAAAGAGAGTTCGTGTATTATGATTAATTAGTTGTAGAGCTACTCCTCAACCACGCATAATGTCTACAGTAATTAAACAATCATTATTTCATTCTTCAATTCTCTCTACATACAAATCTCGGTCACAATTACTCTTTAACTTAACTATAACAGACTATAGTAACATATATATTATGCATTTCTAAACCAAAACACCATTATTTCCCTCACAAACAGATTCCCTGCATAGCAAATAACAAAACAATATTCAAAACTTATAACAATCGTTCAGAAACAATTTCTATTCATGTTTTCATCAAACAGTGCTTATCGGCAAGCCTTGACGACACCAATTTTAGTGTTCTGTTTACGACAAGGACTGCACAGAAATATAGGACTACCCTCTTTTGAAATAAAGGTTATTTTCCTGTGTTTAAAGTATTTTGCTTGTGTATTGGAAACGTGATGCCGTGCCATGACCAGCGCAACTTATCGCTTAACTAATTCCGTGTAAAGTCAGTAAAAATGAAATGCTAAGACTCACTCAGCGAATCATATTACTGACAATATGGTGTCTAATTTATATAACACATCAATGTGACCGCTTTCGCTTACCACCTACCATATTTGTTTACGAAGAATTTTGTTTGCTGAATGAATTAATTTAATCCGTTGTTATAAGCACTACATATCTATACTAATATTATAAAGCTGAAGAGTTTGTTTGTTTGAACGCGCTAATCTCGGGAACTACTGGTCCGATTTGAAAAATTCTTTCAGTGTTAGATAGTCCATTTATCGAGGAAGGCTTTAGGCTATATAACTTTACGCTACGGCCATTATGAGCAGAGTAGCAACGAAAAATGTTACAAAAACGGGGAAAATTTATCTCTTATAATATGTGACGCAAGCGAAGTTGCGCGAAATAAAATCCTCCCTATGCGTCCTCCTCTGACGGTTTATTCGCATCAAACTCAAAATCCACTGATCAAAATCAAAATCAAAATCAAATCATTTATTCATTTAGGTCAAATATTGACACTTATGATAGTCGTTACAATTACTGAATCTACCACTAGCTCGGAAAGGGGGTAGAGCCTTATGAGAAGAGCTAGCGAGAAACTCACGGCCACTCTTTTCAATCGCCAAAAAGTTTTACAATGTGGTTGATACAATAATTGATCATGCGAGGAGCTGCCAACAATCAGCGATATAGACTAAACGTCAATTAAGTTAAATGAACATAGCTAGGTTATTTATTAGTCTCTGATCATACCGTATGTTGGGAGCACCTACTAGCATGTGATAATAAGAATATGGGCAGCAAGTGAGCACTCTGGTTGTGAACATTATAAAAGAAAAAAGTGACAGTTTTATGAATAACATCAAATTGTACGTAACATCACCTATTTGCATCATTAATTGCCCATATTTTACAATATTTAGACCTACTGCTACTGAGTTTATACAATTTATAGCAAAGTTTGAACTAATTTTATTCGGTTTTCACCAATAGATAGAACTATTCTAGAGGAAAGTTTAGATGTATATTTTGTTAAGGTTATTGTGTTAAAGTAACTTTTCAGTTGTTATAGTTAAATGAGAAAGTAACTCTCTCTGTCTGTTTGTCTCTTCTTCGTGCCTAAACTACTGAACCAATGTCGATAAAAATGCACAAAGGTATTTTGTGATCCGAGAAAGTACATAAGATAGTTTTTATCAAATATCCTACGGGAACTATGCGCAAAATAAGCCATATAACTATGGTCCATGTGGACGGAGTAGCGGGCAAGAGCTAGTGTTATTTATAGTCTTGTTGTTGTATAGAATATCGGTACTTATTATTATTCAAGTCACATTTATAGTTTGCAATCTAGGTTCAATCTAGCGCACCTATTGCCATCTAGCGGTCGTAGCGCTTAGTTACTAAAGTAGCTAAGATTTTTCTAGACGTTTTGCAAATAACTCTAGACTAAGTAATATGAATAAACCTAATATTAAACCAAGTCGTACGGAAGCCAATTTGTATGGAATAAAAATTAAATAAAAAAATAAATGAAATACATTATAATTGACACTTTAAATAAAAAAAAAACTAAAACTACATTTCTACGTCAAACTTAATTTTCTTTCGAGTCTTATTCGAACCGACAACCTTATGGTCATAGTGTGAATACTTAACCAATGAGCTACACTGTCGTCGTTAGCAATGTTGGTTCTATGCAATAGGAGGTGTGGTATATACCAACATATGTATGTTACAAAACTCTGGGCAGTTATTGAAAATATTCTAAAAGAAGTTAGAACTTTATCCGACTGGGAATCAAACCCAGGAAATCTCACAGCCCCATTTACTGAAGTTCAGACAAAAGAGACTAAGAGGTCACATCACAGTTTATTTCTATGAGGCAGAGAGCACCAAATAGCGACTACTTAACTTTTCAACCTTTTTTTACTTTATTCACAATCTTATATCTTATCAAAAATCACCTTTGATTTATAGAAATTCGAGACATCGACACACATTGTAAAATTTGAATCAATTATGTAAATCACCCAGGATCTGACCGCGCCGCTGTCACTTAACCTCGATGTCTCTGTTACCGCCGTCACGTGTTTTATAGCGTGATGTTTGACGCAAACCCGTTGCTGAGCCAGCCGTGTTGTAATCTACTACCGGTGACTGAGTTAAGCGAGAATAATGCTAGTTAAATAAATATGAGTGTGCGAAAACACAAAATTGCAATTTTGTAGAATTTTTATATCAAACTGCAATTTTTATTATGCTACTAGCTTCTGTCCGTAACTTCAACCGCAAGATTACATTTCCTGACGTTAAAAGTCATGACATCGGCCGTCCTATGTGCTTATTTAGGGTATAAACTACGTGTATAACCAAATGTTATCAAAATTCATTCAGTTCTTGTGTGATTGAGTAACAAACATATAATTATTTAAACCAAAACTTTGGCATTTATAATGTTAGTAAAATAAATAAGGCTAAGATATTGTTTGTTTGGACACTCTGGGGGGTTGTCACGTCTCTGTTGACAACTATTTGATAGTCATTATGCTGTACATTGTTTTCTCTTTTGGATTGTGTTGGTTGACACGTTAAGTCAAAGCAGCAATGTACCGAATATCTAGTGACTATCAATTTGACGTGCATTACTCGTCTTTGAGATACGTGATACATATTATACTGGTCACAGGAACTGTTGGTTTGATTTGGAATAGTAATATAATTAATGAAAATAATAAAGTTTACAGGGATTATAGCAAGTGATCGCTGGTCTCTGCCTGCCCCCAAGGTAAGATGACACATTTATGTATGTACTAGCTGACCCGCGCAACTTCGCTTGCGTCACATAAGAGAGAATGAGTGAATTTTTCCCAGTTTTTGTAACATTTTTTACTGGCACTCTGCTCCTATTGGTCGTAGCGTGATGATATATAGCCTATAGCCTTCCTCAACAAATGGGCTATCTAACACTGAAATTATTTTTCAAATCGGACCAGTAGTTCCTGAGATTAGCGCGTTCAAACAAACAAACAAACAAACTCTTCAGCTTTATAATATTAGTATAGATATAATGAGAAGCTACATTGTAAAGGCCTTACATCGCCAAAAAAAATTAGAAACGTGGCGAAACTCGAGTCTGTTCCTTACATGTCTGCATTGACTTTATGGTATAACAGGCGTAATGCTAAATAAATAAAATACTGCGATACTTATTACTTTTCACACAATGTTATGAGCACGATTAGTTAGAGTTAAAACAGCGAAACTAAAGCCATCTAGTTAGCGTCGGTTTAAACTCCGCCTGCCTAGAATTTTCCGACTTGAAAATCTTGGAAAATTTATCTTGTGTTCAAACCTTTAAATAAATTGTTATTATTATATCACTATAATCACAGAGGGAGAGGAAGAGAGTTATTTTTTATGTTTTTTGTAGTTCTGGATAAGAAAATCTTCTGTCTTCTCCCTAATCATACAACATGGACCATTTTATAGGGATTGGCCCCAAGGCATGACTTGTCCCTCATTGACGAAGGAGACCCCTGTCCAAGTGGTTTTAATGTACACTTTAGAAATCGGCTAATACGACGATGACGTTTGTTGAACATGTAGAAAAATATAGCGATCAGGCTTCGAGTTTGAACAGACTAAATTTGTAAATATTTCCCAACTCTGTCCACCGACTGCGCTCGAACTGTTCCCACAAATATCAAACATTTGTACACTTTGTTAGTTCCATGTCGTAACACATTCAAAATACTATAACATTGCAAATATTACACTCGGAACATTTATGAAACCTCATCAAACCAGTCTAAAATCTACAAATAACACATCCATGAGAAAATGTTAATTTTTTACATCGGAGTGAAACTTGCGAGTTAAATGTTGCAATATATATTTTTTACTCCCTAAGAATGCATTTCTAGACTGTTTTAGAAAACGTAGTCTGTCCTACAAGGCGAATGCATCCGCTATTTAAAATATAAGCCCATGTGCCAACATGTTTTTACTATATAACTGCTATATAACCTAGAAAATAGATCGCAGTTCTATGAACCGGTATTATAAATCGTCATCACAACGATCCCAAACTGAAGTTTACCGTACATTGGTTTCTATCTTCATCTATGTTATTCTTACCACGTACAACAACAGCAATGGTTTCTATCTGTGTTCTATAAGCAATGTGTCGCTGTGTTAGCCAGTGTGGGGCGATGTAGTAGATCTTTCTGCCTTCACTTCGGTTGCTAAGCGAGCCTTTTATATGTGTGCGTGAGTGCAGTGCCCGAGGCTGTAGGGCTGTGCTTTTGTTGTTATCGACTGTTTGTTGTCGATATATCAACAACAACCATAAATTACAATTTCAATAACATGTTTCTTACATCAAAAAAGGTATTATAAGCCAAATAATTAATTTAACATTGATTTGCGACATTGAAAATTAATCTTGATTTCTTTTGGTGCCAATAACTGCAATTAAAATCAATTTACTAATGAATAAATGCAAGATCTTCGACGAGTTCAACACCGGTCATTGCCCTCAAAAGGTCACAAACAACAGAGCAATCATCCACCAATGAAGTCCCTAAGCCAATAAAACAAACCAATTAAAACAAGTTTCATAACGTACCTTAACACTCGGGAGATGCCTTATACCTTTTAATAAGTTTCGACAAAAAAATTTCGCAATTCTTTCCCAACCCTATTATTATCTTTCGAACGGCACACACACATGTACAAACTGCATTTGATTATGACAAAGAACAAATTTACAAATGCAGTTGGGAAATTGAGAAACAAGCGAATTTGGTCTTTATTGCTATGTGTATTTAGTTTCGAGGTTATTAATAGGTTGTGTTGTTGTTTCTGCTAGTATAAAAGTGACGTTTTGTGTCTGTGTGCGCTAGTGCAGTCATCGACCCGTATCTAGGCGAACCTACCCCAACATGAAAAATATAAGTATATCCGAATGATAAGTACTAGTGTTGCAAGCATCCGCCAGTTTTTGCGCTACTTTCTAAAGTGACGCGTGTGTGACGTAATTATTATCTTTTTATTTTCGTCAGCGACTAATCGATTTCAGATTACTCTGAGATTATGAACATTGTTGGTAACAGTTTGTTCATAGATATTACGACTGTTTTAGAGGATGTATTGAAATAAACGAACAAAGATGTGGTGAAGTGAGAGGGAACGTGTAGATTGCGGTAAGGCAATGTAGTTGAGACGAATTTATCGATGGATGACCATTTATTTATATCGTACTTTTTAACCCATGACTATGAGGCGCCCATAGCCAGTTGCGCTCACCGGTCGGTAAACGATCTGTGGGTTAAGCAACCCTTGGCGCGGTCATTCCATAGATGGGTGACCGCATAGTGGTATTTGAACTGGGCGTCTCCGTGCTTCGGAGGGCACGTTAAAAGTCGGTCCCGGTTGTTATCTACTACGATAACAGTCGTTAAGCCATGTCAAAGGCCTTCGGGCGGCTTGAACAACTTTGACACTAGGTTGACCACTAACCATACGATAAGAAGAAGAAGACCCATGACTGTCCAAGGATCTCCTTGCGAATGAGGGAGTAATTAGGCCTTAATTAGTCCACCAAGCTCGCCAATTGCGGGTTCAGGATTTTGCATGATCTTTAAAAATTATATTTTTATATAACATTTTATTTATTATGGCCTGCTTATCCTTGAGTAGCGAAAGACTCAACCAGCATCCATTTGAGAAAAGGCACTTAATCTTTCTCTCTCTTCGATGGTATTAATCCCATATGATAGTGAGGCCAGCCCATCTGATCTTTCTCCTCCACTTCGCTCTGTCTTGGACATTGTCTTAAGAAACCTCACACTCACTCATGTCATGGCAGTTAATCGTCTAACAAAAATGATAAAAAAAACTTAGCTATTAGTTTATACGGTACTAATAGTGGATATTCCTTATAAACAGTAGGTTTTCTACTAATGTCCTCATCTTGAAGTATTCGTCGTATATGGCATGGTTTATTGCATTTCTATTCAAAGTTACTACCAGTGCGGTCCCAATGACCAAAACTATTATGGACTTGGTGATCTTTTCTAACTAGTACTCGTATACAGGTTTAAGAAGTCACTTTGGTCATTTTGAAAGATCTATCTAATTTCATCGCGATTTTAAAGGTTTCCAGTACTTTGACTGCCTTTTCAGTCCCAGTAGTATTGTATATAACATAAAGTGGTTCGGTTTCCGGAAAGGGCAAAGTGCTATTGGGTATTTGTATCCTTGTAGTAAATATATTTCAATTGTATACTTGTATTAAATAAATTTAGCTCTTTATTGCATGGGAACTTCTATTTTAGGTATTGTGCCATTTACTTAAACTACAATAAATAAAAAATAGGCACTAGAAAAGATATTAGTATATGTGAAAACATTTTGTATTTAAAACTATAGTACAGATTTCTAAAACGTCTTAGAACGCCATTTTCAGTCTTTCAAAATCAATCAAATACTAAACATCAATTTCCAAAAATGCAGCTCAAACTATTCGTACAAACAAACAAAATAATGATAGTAAAATCTCAACAGTTACATTGTAAGTACACAAATAAACCAATTTGTTGGTACATTTAAAGTTCCCAAGTAAATTGGCACTTGCCCACGCGACCTTATCCTGGGGTTCATCGAGAACGGCACAGCAGTTTAAGATACATAGCTACACATACATACATACATTGTTGTTGGTTACATTGTAACTAGAGAAATTCTCTTTAACTTGTACTTTTATTACTTTGTATGGGAATTCATGTTTTCCTTGGAAGTATGAATGTTGTATGTTAAAATGATTGAAATGAAGGTACTTTTTGTAATTACTTTAGAAAGAAAGAGGGTAAATTATTACTTGTGTTTCTCGATATGACAAATTAGGAGTCATTTTTAAGGCTTATGTGAAACTGTTGGATATCCTGCCTGATGGATAAATAACAGTAAATGTATGAATCTGTCAATATTGGACTTAATAAACTAAGTAACATTTATGCAGATAAAATAAAATAAATAAATTTAACCCATTAATGTCCCACTGCTGGGCAAGGGTCTCCTCCCGTAATGAGGGAGGGGTTAGGCCTTAAGTCCACCACGCTGGCCAAGTGCGGGTTGGGGACTTTGCATGGCCTCAATAAATGTTTTAAACAAATTTTAGGCATGCAAGGTTTCCTCACGATGTTTTCCTTCAACGTTGAACATGCGATAATTATGCAGAACATAAGTCTAAATCATAAGTCATATCTATACTAATATTATAAAGCTGAAGAGTTTGTTTGTTTGTTTGATTGTTTGTTTGTTTGTTTGTTTGTTTGTTTGAACGCGCTAATCTCAGGAACTACTGGTCCGATTGGAAAAATTCTTTCAGTGTTAGATAGCCCATTTATCGAGGAAGGCTATAGGCTATATATCATCACGCTACGACCAATAGGAGCAGAGTACCAGTAGAAAATATTACAAAAACGGGGAAAATTTTGACCGATTCTCTTATGTGACGCAAGTGAAGTTGCGCGGGTCAGCTAGTGTTTCATAAATGAGTTACTTGGGAGATATACACTTTGGAAGGACTTAACATTTTATAAAGAACTAGCTGACTCGCGCAACTTCGCTTGCGTTACATAAGAGATAATGGGTCGCAATTTTTTCCCGATTTTGTAACTTTTTTTACCGGTACTCTGCTCCTATTGGTTGTAGCTATAGCCTTCCTCGATAAATGGGCTATCTAACACTTTTTTAAAAAAAATCATATCAGACTAGTAGTTCCTGAGATAACCGCGTTCAAACAAACAAATAATCTCTTCAGCTTTATAATATTCGTATAGCTTTATTAATTTAAAACACATATAGATTTAAAAAATATATTGCCTACTGTCACTGGTTTAAACTATATTCTGACATTTATTACAACAGAATCGCAACAATGTAATAAAATATCGCAATTCATGAGAAACGAGCCACACAAACAAACTAATAGCACAAAACTAAGCCAAAGCTTTCATACACTTCGTTAGCTGCGAGTAAAGGCAACATTGTAACGCTTGTACAGTCATGAGCAGAAATACCTATATACTAACACAATTTTATTTATCACCATGCAGTACTCCCGCAGGGATTAGGTTTGAATGCATATTCAAGTTTTTCAACCAGTTATACATTTTATATTGCCGTTTTTTATTTCACAGTATGCCTTTTGCAAATTTTTGAACTGTCTTACTTGTACAGTTTAAAACTGCTAAGACGCAACTTCGTTAGCGTAAATGTGAGAAAAAATAATAAACGTATCGATCTGTTCAACTATCTCTATGGCAAATTTCATCAAGACCGGATTGCTATTTTACCCGTGAAAGCGTAAAAGAAAGATAGACCGACTTACATTTATCTAATAGATATAGAAGCAGGTATTTCAAAAATTGCAAGCGTAACAGACATACAGATTTTCGCATTTGTAGTAGAAGGTATCGGCAATTAACTGGGATTTATAAATTGTATGGAAAATGTGTCATTGTGTATATATTTTTGCTCGTGGTTGTACTTGCCCTTGCCGACCCGCTGTGAGGTACCGTGCCCTTTGAAACCAAACGATTGTTATTTATTAAGCTTGCATCAGACTAGAGTTTTATATTACCTTTTGTTATAAAGCAGGGGCTCTCAACCTTTTCATTACATTTTGTACCTTTAATATTATCAGATAGTCGACAATGACTTTCTGACTACTGACGATTTTAGAATCTAGTAATAATAATTCTCCTAGCCGATATTCAACTACAGCGGCCAATTTTATTGAAAACGGCAAACGTTAAAGAATACACAGGTACAGTCTTTATTTCTTAACCCTCATAGTCCGGTGGGACGGACAATCGACACGACCAGTGGTAGATCAGGCACAGGACTGACGTACTCTCCAAGGCCCGAATGCCTGCGACTACAACTTCCTAACTCCTGGATAATCTCTAAAAATTTCTTAACAGTAAAACTCAGTGAGGCGCCCGTAGCCAGTTGCGCTCACCGGTCGGTAAACGATCTGTGGGTTAAGCAAACCTTGGCGCGGTCATTCCATAGATGGGTGACCGCATAGTGTATTGGAACTGGGCGTCTCCGTGCTTCGGAAGGCACGTAAAAAGTCGGTCCCGGTTGTTGTCAATTAGGATAACAGTCGTTAAGCCACGTCAAAGGTCTTTGGGCGGCTTGAACAGCTTTGACACTACGTTGATCGCTAACCATACGATTAGTAGTAGTTAGTAGAGAAGTGGTTTTGACTCTACCCAGGAGTTGAACCCAAGACATTTGTGCGGCAGTCGCAAACACTACCGAGGGAGCCAAAACCTCCCTTTAGTTGTTTAGTAAGTCAGTGAGCTACAAATTCAATTGTCCTTCGTGCGTCCTAGGTAGATATAAAATATTAATATATGATAATACTTATAATAAAGATTGGCATCAAATAGCTTTAGACAGAGATAGATGGAAAGAGGGAAGGGAGGCCTTTGCCCTGCAGTGGGACAATATGGGCTGATAATAATAAGAAATAGACAATTAATTAAAGAAATAAAATTATAAAAAACTACAAAATACATACAACACATGAAAACCCTAACACAGAACTTTCACACTTCATGGACACGCTGAAACAAAAGCTGACAGTAGTAACAAGCAGGTTAAACAGGTATAAAAAATGTTCTTTTCGAAAGACTCAAAACAATACATTTAACTACAACGAAAAACAATTTTACAGAACATTAAAGACAGCTACAACAAACCAAAACACACCGATCAATAGGAATAGTAGCGGGAGTGTCCCACCAGTTGATGAACTACATCAGTTCTGGGCTGGAATCTGGGAAAATCGTGTAGAGCACAACAAGGAAGCTGAATGGCTTAAATTAGAGAAGGAAAATAATAGTAATATTGAACAGATGCAGTTTGAGAATTTACAAGTAGAAGTTTTTCAAGAAGTTATAAATAAATTACATAATTGGAAAGCCACAGGAACAGATTTTATACACAACTACTGGTATAAAAAACTTACTTATGTACACCCCTTTCTCTATAATCACATCAATCTCTTTCTTAATCATCCCGAAACAATACCTCCATATATAATGGAAGGTATTACATACATGCTTCCTAAAGACTCCAACGATACCACCAATCCAGCTAAGTACAGACCAATTACCTGCCTACAGACTATATATAAAATAATAACCTCTTGTATCTCACACATGATCTACAAACACTTAGAAAATAATCAAATACTCACCGAAGAACAAAAAGGATGCAGAAAGTTTAGCCAAGGTTGCAAAGAGCAGTTAGTTATAGATTCAGTCATACATAAAAAAGTCCTGAGAACCAAGAAGGAGTTACATACTATGTATATAGATTATAAAAAAGCTTACGATTCCGTGCCTCATACATGGCTCCAAGAAATTTTAGAAGTTTACAAAATTCACCCGAATCTTATTAATTTTCTTAATAGCATTATGACAAACTGGACGACACGACTACGACTTACGACATCTTCAGGGACTGTTGACACCGAACCCATCAAAATCCAGCGTGGCATATTCCAAGGAGATTCTCTCAGCCCTTTGTGGTTCTGCTTGGCTCTTAATCCACTCTCAAAACTGTTAAATTTGGCGGAACCTGGATACCCACTAGAGTGTGACAATCATAATACGACAGACGGACTGACTCAACAAACTCCTTTTAAAATTAACCATCTTCTTTACATGGACGATATTAAACTTTATGCGACGACTTCTTATGATTTGATTAAGCTGGCTGACATAACAGAACAATTTTCAAATGATATTGCTATGGAGTTTGGTATAGATAAGTGCAAAATTAATTCATTTAAAGCAGGTAAAAATTATCAACATTCACATGAAATTCTGACCGGTGAGACTATCAATTCCCTTGATGAAAACGAAACCTACAAATACCTAGGCTACATTCAATCCCGTGAAATTCATCATAAACAAATTAAAACAACCCTTACTCAGCAATTCAAACACCGACTTAACTCCATATTCCATACTCAGCTAAACTCTCGAAATACTGTTAAGGCCATTAATACGTATGCCGTTCCTGTTCTAACCTACTCCTTTGGTATCATAAATTGGTCTAACACTGAGCTCAAAAACTTACAACGTCTCATAAATACAACTATGACTAAAAATAGAAAACATCACCCAAGAGCATGTATTCAAAGACAAACACTACCAAGGGAGGAGGGTGGAAGAGGGATCATAGATATTATAAACCTACACAATAAACAGATATCCATATTAAGAACCTATTTTCATTCGAAATCTGCAACCTCAAATTTACATTTATCAATAGTGTGTAATGACCAGAAACTCACACCATTAAATATGGTAGACCAATCATCCCAAAATAACGAACGTCAGAAAAGTTTGCATACAAAAATAGCAGAGTGGACCCAAAAATCGCTACATGGAAGACATCGTCAAGACCTGAGCCAACCAAACGTCGACAAGAAAGCGTCGAACGAATGGCTCATCGGAGGGCAACTCTTTCCCGAAACGGAAGGATTCATGGTAGCGATTCAGGATCAGGTGATAGAAACTCGAAACTATCAGAAATACATTATGCGCACCCTTCTGTCATCAGATATTTGTAGACGCTGCAATAGTGCCTCCGAAACCATCCAGCACATTACAGGGGCCTGCAAAGCCATCGTTCAGACTGACTACAAGCACAGGCACGATCAGATAGCCAACATCATTCATCAGAAACTCGCACTGAAATATAAATTCATAACTACACCACTTATGCCATATTATAAATATACCCCAGAAACAGTATTGGAAAATAACACTCACAAACTATACTTCGACCGCGCGATTCTGACTGACAAGACAACACACTACAATAGACCGGATATAACTTTAGTAGACAAAATTAACAAAACTGCACACCTCATTGATATAGCTGTTCCCAACACACATAACCTACAAAATACGATAGCCGAAAAGATGTCGAAATATATTGACCTCAAAATCGAAATTGCGCGAATGTGGCAGCTGAACAACGTAACAATAGTACCAATAGTCCTTTCCACCACTGGCGTCATCCCTAAGCAACTACATCAATCCTTAAAATCATTAGACCTCCCCCCATACATATACACAACTCTACAAAAAGCTTCCATACTCAACACATGCAGAATAGTCAGGAAATTCCTTCAGACTGATGATCATACAAGTAGTCCAGCGCTTACACACACACGACCGTCCACATCATCACTATCACACGATCCCACACATACATCAAGACTCTCACACTCTTAGGTTAACACTTGGCTTCGGCCCGTGTTCTCCTTAAAACAACCGGCAACAGCCGAGATACAAAACGTATAAACTAAAAATAATAATAATGATAATACTTGTCGTAACTATGTCTATTATTGCATCATCTGTTTACTGGCAGAGAACAGGCGGCAACAGGCGGCACGCGATAGATTGTGATGCTTTTTGTTTGCTTGTTTGTTTGTTTGTTGCTAGCCAATTAGCGTTCTTTGTAGGGTGGGAAATTAATAAAAGGTACAGTAGTTGTAGTAGCTGTTCTGCTGATAGTGATATGTTTTTTAGTTATAATCAAAATTAGTTTTGATTTTGGATATTTTTGATTTTTTACAATCTCTTATACTTTTGCTTTACATGATTTATTGTCCAGTATTACATTGAAAAACAACGCAAACACGTATGCAGTCTGTGTTTCCAAAATAACAATTGTTGAATTTGATGTAATATTTTAGAGATCTAGATTCGAAACTCATAATTGCCTGACTCCTCTCTCAGTCTGTGACCCAGCATTGATACAATGATATATTGTAATAGTAACGTAACTTAAAACTTTAAAGGTTAAGTATTTTTTATTTTAATAAAAACTTAATTTACAATAAAAATAGTTTTTTTACCGATTAAAATAAAGAAAAGGATTCTTAACTGATTTGTATGAGGTCTTTTTTTGATGGTTCTTTATATTGCATGAATAATAGTACTTACTACGTAGTCTCATTTAAATTTAATCTAGACTTGATACTTCGTTTCTAAGATAACCTAAAAAGTGCATCATTTTGCATACATCGACGGCAGTTATAATTGCTCGGGAGCTACTAAAGATATTAGATCGGGAAAAAAGTAGTTTCGCATTATAGTTAAATGAAATTGTAGTAAAATCTTTTCTCTACACAAAAAAGCTCGATATTTGAGTACCTCACGAGCTCACTGAAAGAAACCTAATGAACCGTGTACTCACTTGTGATTCTTGAAGCCAAAGAGATTTTATAACAAGTTCATACATACTATAATGCGAAAAGACTTTTTCACCGACCTAGTATTTTGCTATAAAGTCAATAATTTTTATATAACAGATTGATTCTGCTACACCTCAATTGAACCAGACAGTAATGGTGGCGCCGAGGGCCACCTCTAGAGTAGAGAGGTGACAACGTTGGGCAACGGTACCGGGGCCCATCCGGCCCGGACCAGTGTTGCTAGCCGGAGAACTCTTGTCCTACTGGCCGGTACACGCGAACACATAACGTTTAACGTACAGCCTTTATTTATACTGTGGAATTTGACAGAACCCAATATTTTTAAGGAAAACATTTTTTGCTGAAAACTCTTTGTATAAATGAGTAGTTAAAATCTTTTCAGTAATTTATGTATTTATTAAATTTTATAGAGTTGCTGGACAAAACCAAAAAGGAGCCTACATTTTATTTCCTAGAGCTAGGAATCGAATTGCACTGAACTCCAGATTATCTAGTTAATTTCTAAAATAATAAATTCTAACAAAATAAGACTACTTACTGGTTTTAGTCAAAACTGAGTATTTGTGTAAAACATACGAATTTACATCGCAAAATTACAAACTTCCTATAAACCTTCCAACACCATTTTTATTGGGGAAAAAGACGTGATTTCTTGTACGTATGTATATTGTTTATTTACTCAAAAAAGCTGTTGTTCAGTAAGGTTGTATGTCTTCGTCTGTACTCAGGCGATATTAGAAAGCGAGTTGGCGCCGGCGCGGTGCTTCCACTCTTGTTAATTATACGTCGATATATGAAAGTTGTCTCTATCAACTATGTTTGTGAGCCGAAGCTCTCGTTGCTACGGTACTTTACTACTTTTATATATTACTAGCGGACTCGACAGGCGTTGTCCTGTCTACACGTTACTAATAAATTAAAAATTAATAAAAAAAATACTGTCCAGCGGACAAAATTGAGAATCTAAACCATTCTCAGATCCCCTTGAACACACACAAAAAATTTCATCAAAATCGGTCCAGTCGTTTAAGAGAAGTTCAGTAACATACACACTTACAGAAGAATTATATATATAAAGATGATACACCCTTAACACGAGAGATACTTCAAAATGTCCTATTTCTAAAGTACATTTAGTGGTAGTTTATCGGTTCAAACTGTCATTTTTATATGACCTTAAACGCTATTGAATAGATAAACTACCGCTAAATGTACTCCGGAAACCGGGGGTTAATCTTGCATTTTTTTAACAAATAAATAGTTTTAAAGTTACTGCCTATTCAACTTTGTTGATGACCATGGAAAGCTGGCTTAGGACTTGAGATTCGGACTTGTAAACTAACTATGAAGTAGATTTGATTGACCCACTGCTGACTAAGGGTACTTCAAAGGTGCAGTGGTCCTTCATTCTGGGAGGAAACTTTTCTCCTCCGGGGATTTGAGAGGGTTAAGCTAGAGCACCTCGCTTTACCAACTGCAGATTTAGCAATCATAACTTTTAAACTCTCGCGTTGCATGTTTAATGTATAATAGAATACGGGAATTAACGCAAACACGCATTTTACCTTAAAATGCCTAACGTTTCGGCGCAGGTTGCACTCGCCGTGGTCGCAGGCAGACTGGAGCAGCGATGACAGTACTTGCAGATTTAGCATTTAGTATATTACAACCTATAGCATTAATTTATATCATTTCAGACGGCTCAAACTATCTTAAAGTTGAGAAAAAAGATATTTTCATATCATTTTTAAAACGAAAAACAATAAATTCAAAATGTGGAATATTTTTCAGTGATGTGATAAAAATGCTATGTTTTTACCAGCTCATAACTTAATACAATTATAATAGACACAAGCCCTATTAAATACGAATATATACCTTCAATATATAAGGTACTATAAGCCCAAGTATACAATAACATCTAACAACGGATGATAGAAAGTGTTCGTGTCGGTTCAACTACACAAACATCGTGTAAACTCTGTCTGTCCGTCACTCCGTACTGACATTTGCCACACTTTGTTGTATCTAGTACTGTTTGCATGATAACTTACAATATTTAAACTATTTCAAATAAAGTACTAGATACTAAAATCATAACTATTAAACTCTCGCGTTGCATGTTTAATGTATAATAGAATACGGGAATTAACACGCATTTACCTTAAAATGTCTAACGTTTCGGCGCAGGTTGCACTCGCCGTGGTCGCAGCCTAGATACTAAAATGCCTTAAAAATATGCAAATAAGAAAACATGAAAATGCTGACATAGAAATCAAACCTAAGAATTTGTCACTATACAAGATACTAAATAGAGACTGTAGCCCAGTCTGAACCACCAACTTATTAAAATATACACAGCAAGTTTCACCCAAATCAGTCCAGCCATTTAGGAGTTAGGTGTCAAACACACATACTGAATAATAATACTAGATACATTAACATAGTATTAGATGATACGTGCACGGTGCAGCTTAACTTGCGTATAATTTGTGAACCATAAAAAGTAATATTATGTTTCACCCAACTATTTTCATACTAAAACATCATCAAAATCGCTTCAGCGGTTTTTATAATCCTCACAGGCATTCAAACTATCGCCTTTTTTATTTTATTAATATTAGTATGTACAGTCCAAAGACGTTTTTCCTACGTCACAACTGACTGAAACGAGAGCCCAAATAAACCGAGTGGGTGTGTACCGTTGTACGTACATTATACATCTCATAGGTATACTCTATAGGGAAATGTATAACTTCGTGTTAGCACACCTACGCTTGCCTTTATTAACTGTTTTATATAAGACTTTGATTTGGGATATATTATTATAGATTTACTGGGTATCTCTAGAGATTGTATATTAACTGTAAATAATATCTAGTATGAAATATACACACGTTTTGTCATTAACAATGCTAGTCCTATGTAATAGGGAGTGAGCCGTATCCAGTGCACTTTGCCCGACCCAGGAATTGAACCTGAACTGTCATTATTAGCAGTCGGAGAGACTACCGACCGCACCACAATCTCACAGTTGCTATTACCTTAGAAATCTATAATCTATATTATGCGTAACCTGAAATACTTTTCTTAAAATGTGTTTAATGATTGGCTACGTAAGCTGAGTGATGTAAAAAATAAATACAATTTAATTGGGAGTAAACAAATCCGTGATACAAGAATTGAGAACAATAGAAAAAATTAAAACCATCTACGACTTTACAACCGAAAAAACAGTTCTAAGTCTACCTAAAAATACCTAAAACATAATACATAGGTAGCTACGTGAAGTGTACGTACAAACAAAGAACAGTCTTGCTAACAAGGAATTTAATTATTAAACCTTCAGTAACTGCACGTCCTTAGTCTAACAGTCTAGCTTCCACCAGCTACTAAATCAACAGCGAACAGCTCGCAGCTATTCATTCAATAAAACATTTTTAATTAAACGCCAACCTTTTCATTTTTCAATTTCGTTTCCAACTGTACTCTCTCAGAGCAAACTTGATTTGTTCTGACATTTAATAAAGAAAACAATTGTTTGTTCCGAGTACCTTAGTACGAGCCCAACGTTACACAACAAGATATTTTCGACACTTCTATTAGAGTGGCCATGTATCAAAATAACCATTTACCTACATACGTCCCATTAGAAGAAATTAATTTGTCAAACAAAACCATCGTGACATATAAATTCGGGAAATAAGGATTTAAAAATTGCGTCGTGAAGGTTCGGGTGGATTCGGTGTTGATTCGTGACTGTTCGGGTAAGTTCGGCTGCGCTCGGCACGGGTCATTGGTCTGACCTAGATCTGCGCGCGCGCGGAGAAGCAGTGCTGTTGCTAACCGAACATTTATTCTATTATTTCTATAGAACGTTGCGTGTTCATGTTTAGTTTGTTATAAAATTACACATAACTACTTGTAACAGCCTGTTTTTATAACCATAACAAAGTAGAAAATGGCGGACAGCACGCGAAAATAAACACCATGTTTGTTAGTTGTTATTTGTATTGATTAACAAGTGATTGGAGTGGACATAACATCCTGATTTTGTCATATTATTATAACGAGGAAAATCGATCATAAACAAATATTATTAAGGAAATATGGATGAATGATTAAATTATGTAGTGTTATAAAGTTTAAATGAAGTGTAAGATATAAATAACATCCTGTTAGTTAGCTATTTATGTAACACGGTGTAAACAGGTGTTTGTTTCAAGAACTAATACTCATAAACTAATAATGACCCTTTATATGGACACTTGGGAAATAGATAATTAAATGTTAATTGAGAAAGGCTTTCAAATACTAATATTTGTACATCTTAAAACTAGGAGACAAATCACTGTTTGTTTGTTTGCTTTTTAATCAACAATTACACTAAGTTTACGAATTATTGGAGCATTCAAAACTGAGAAATGGCAACGTCATGACTTTTGCTGAAAATATCATATTAGTAGCGTGATTTAATATTATTATCGACTATTGGCAACCGGAAAACCGAAAAAAATATGAAAATCTGATCAGCGCCTCTAACGGACGGCGTAGGAACTATTTTTGGAGTTCATTTTAAATGTCAAAATCTCGTTACTCGATAGAAGCCACTGTAGAAAAACTGTACTATAGTGCAGTAATATATTAAACACAGAATATAATAATATAAAGTGGATATAGTGATGTTATACTTTGAAGCGGTTCAAGGCTTTCTTCCCGTGTGGCCCCAATACAAATAGATCGATCTCTTAGCATGGGTATCTAATACCAAAATAAAATAGCACTTGTATATTATAGTCTATCAAATTTAATATACTAGGAATTGAATTAGATAATTTGGTATTATTGACTGTATCTGTGGCCTTAGAGAGTGTAGGCGACTGCTATATCCTAAGTTCGATTCCTGGGTCATGCAAAGTTGCACAAGTGTGGTGTCGTAAAAAAATATGATTAACTAGCTGACCCGCGCAACTTCGCTTGCGTCACCTAAGAGAATGGGTCAAAATATTCCCCGTTTTTGTAACATTTTTCGTTGCTACTCCGCTCCTAATGACCGTAGCGTAATGTTATATAGCCTATAGCCTTCCTCGATAAATGGGCTATCTACCACTGAAAGATTTTTTCAAATCGGACCAGTAGTTCCTGAGATTAGCGCGTTCAAACAAACAAACAAACAAACAAACAAACAAACAAACAAACAATCAAACAAACAAACTCTTCAGCTTTATAATATTAGTATAGATTTTGATTGTGAAGTCTTCGCTTCAATCATTAAAAGATTGGCCCAGTCCTTTAAAGATAACACTTTGACTGTATAAAAACTCTGTAATCACTATCACTATTACTACACAACATATATGATATTATAAAATAAAGTTGCCCGTCGCGTCTGTCTGTCTGCCTGATTTCAAAAACTCAGAATCTACAGAACAAATTTTCATGCGGTTTACTAGATACAAATATCGAAGAAGTCTTAAGTGTATAAGGAAAGCCCGGACAAATCCGGGGCAAGTCGCTAGTTCATCTATGATCTGAAATAGACTTTATTGAATATATCATCGTAATATATTGTTTATATAACTATTTTTAATCGTCATTATGTCACGTTTTGATATGGCACACGTGATAAATAATAACCTATATAAATGAACAATGAACTTTATTCAGTAATGGTATAATAGAATAATTTATAATATCGCTCAGGACGATCGGGAATTAAATGTGACTATATTATCGACTGCCAACCATGCGAGAGATAATGTAGGTACCACAATCGATGTCTCAGGTTTGACTCAACTCATCTATACTAATATTATAAAGCTGAAGAGTTTGTTTGTTTGAACGCGCTAGTCTCAGGATCTATTGATCCGATTTGAAAAATTATTTCGGTGTTAGATAGCCCATTTATCGAGGAAGGCTATAGGGTACCAGTGAAAAATGTCACAAAAACGGGGAAAATTATGTTCTCTCTTATGTGACGCAAGCGAAGTTGCGGGGGCAGCTTGTTTTCAGGTAAACCAAAAATTATTCACTGCTGGAAATATTCTAGCTGCTCTCATTTGATTTAATAATAATACTAATGTTTTTTTTATTTCATTAATTAAAAACACTATCTCAACGCTATAGAACTGTACATTCATTCACAAATTTCATTCTTCTCTACAAACCAATAAAAGACCACCCATCCATTTCCCTACCGCGTCTAAGAAGCTTAACCTTCTTCAAGACGTCACGTCGCAACATATACATTACACCTTTAAAAGAACAATGTAGGTTGTATACCACAGTCATTAGGTGCTTACTAGCGGGCAAACCCTTTCTAATGTGCCTCAAGAGACCGTACATAACTACGCTAGAAAGAGATAGAGCTATACAGATGATATAGCCATCTCTTTCGCACAGTAGAGCTTGGATCGCTTTTGCAGAGTACGGAAGTGTCATTAGCGATTTTATTGTAACAAAGAAGCAATTGTTTTGGTGATATAATAATAATATAAGTCATAAGATATTAAACTCAGAAGTGTTTTTTTTCTGAACAGTATGTAAAAAAAAATATAGTAAATGAATAAATTTCTAAAAATTGGCACTACTGATCTACAACCTAGTAAGATTTTGACGCTTAACATATTTAAGGTTAATATTAGTACCTTTGAGATACGCTAGAGACGCTGATCAGTTATTCAAACAATTCCTTTCAGTAACTAATCAATATTCGATAGTTCTTAGGATATAAGTTTCAGTACGGCTTAGCCGTTTACGAATTGTTTAAATTTGAATTAGAAAAAACTATCAAATATTCAAGTTTCTAATATCTAATATATCATGGATTCCTGTGTGATCCATATTTTTTGTAGTTTCTGAGAAGTCCGTCACTATCGACTATCGGCAAACAGCTATCAAATAAAATAAAATCCCATACCTCATCAGCGCCTCTAGCGGATGCCGTAGGAAGTAATTTTTCAGTCCAGTTTAAATTAAAAGAACACTCGAAACAAAAAAGTGCGTTTCTAAAGTATCAAATATTCATTTAAAACACAAGAATAGTTATTAAAACTTAAGTTAATTAACTCATAACTAATTCAAACCGTTTCCATGTTTCATAGCCGTTAATATCGCCCATCACATATTATTTTGCAATTATAATAATGGAACCAATAAGTTATGTCTATAATTTTGATATTACAACCATTTAAATTAACTTTATTTCCATAAAAAATTACATCATGCTACTTCTATATAGATAGAGGTAGCATGATGATATAAAAACATGTCTGTTCGTCACCTTTTTACAGGTAAACTGCTATGTCAATTTTGATAAGAATTATGTTCATGCATGCTTTTGAAACGTACACTTTAACTTTTTTTAATTCGCTGTAATCTGTAACAGCTTCTCATACCAAACTCGCGTACTCTGAAATATCTTTTGGATTAGTTATTATGATAAGGATATATATAAAGCTATATTATGCAAAATTTCATCAAAATCCATTGCGTAGTTTTAACGTAAACGTGTGACAAACATACATTCATTTTCAAAAACTTAGTACGTATACACATAATATTAATAATAGTTTTTTTACTATTTAACGCTACTGCTAAACAAAGATACTGCATAACCCTCTTTAGAAATAACGGGTGTGATGTTGTTATCAAAAAATTAAATTCTACCCAAGCCAAGCCAGTAAGCAAAGCAAGTGAAACCAAAACAATGTTTTCCGGCTGCTTTCAAATTAATTAAGAAGGGCTATTAGGTGTAAATCATGGTACCCCAGTGATATGCACATGTAATTATACTTATGTGTTCTGTTACACTTTCATTTTGGTGTTTACGAACCCACCGGGTTATTTTTAGACTTATAAACTGCCATTGCTTCGCTGGTTAAGTAAGTTAAAGTTATTTTTAGTATAGTAAACGTTTTATGAGAGGTTAAGTAGGTTTTTTCGGTTTTTATGGAACTGTGTGAAGTGAGCACTCGAATACGTTATTGTAGGCGTAAGAATATGGAAATAAAGATGATATAGATACATAAAGTCAAGCATTTTCCATGGTTAGGTAACCAAAGAACGCTACTTGCTGCGATCTTTACAAACTTACCTTTCTTCACTCACTTCAATACATTTTGTCATACAGTACCGCATATTAAAGACGCAATTTTATAATTTGCTTGTAGTTATTACATGTGGATAGTAAAAAAACAATATTTTGAGAAACTACCATAGTTACAAGTAATTGAATACTTTTAGGCCGTAAAAATAGTCAGTATAATCACAATCCTTTGAGATAAGCGAATCCATCCTAATTTTACGAGTATTGTCCTTTCATGGCGAAACTGCTAAACCTATTAGGATGGAATTTTGCAGAATCGTAGGTTATATCCCTGGGAAAGATATATGCTACTTTCAACTAAAACTAAGCAGGCGTGTTGCATAAATTATTATCTTACAAGGTAATATTAGGTCGGGGAAAAAGTCTTTTCGCATTATAGTATGTATGAACTTGTAATAAAATCTCTTTGGCTTCAAGAATCACAAATGAGTACGCGGATCATTAGGTTTCTTTCAGTCAGCTCGTTAAGTACCCAAATATCGAGATTTTTTGTAGAGAAAAGATTTTATTACAAGTTCATACATACTATAATGCGAAAAGACTTTTTCCCCGACCTAATATTTTAGCCATATTATTTCTTGTCTACATCTCTACAAAGTAAAGCTTATATTCGGATGGTGTGGTAGTGTGGCGGGTACAAGTAGATGTTATTGTAAGGTACGT
This sequence comes from Anticarsia gemmatalis, assembly GCF_050436995.1. NCBI lineage: Eukaryota > Metazoa > Arthropoda > Insecta > Lepidoptera > Erebidae > Anticarsia > Anticarsia gemmatalis. Next base: position 12,152,924 of record NC_134760.1, on the reverse strand, counting down.
GGTGTCGGTGCTCGGCGGGAGGCTACGTGACGAGGTAATAAGGGACCCGGGGCACGGGCATGACTTGCTTTTCTACAATATACAAGTTAAACAGTAAGTCAACTTATACAAAATCTCTCAGATTTTTTTTAAAAGCTTACTAGAATTGTGTAGTAATGCTGCTGTTTATGCTTTTATACATGTTCTTTTCAAAGCATGACGACTTTTGTGAAACCACCATCTAAGTAATCATAGAGGCTTATTTAACAGAACAATTGAAGTTTGAGAAAAGCTATTTAATATCTAATATGATATAACAGATTTTCATATTTCACAGGAAGTGTCGTATAAGCTTTGAGAAGAGAAAATAGTGAGAAATTACAAAACAAGTGTAAATTCTAAGTCATATTTGGTAAATAATGCCGACACCTTACTCTTAGTAATATGTGCCAATAAGCATAAATGAAGAAGATAAAATCCCATAGATAAATCTATACTAATATTATAAAGCTGAAGAGTTTGTTTGTTTGTTTGAACGCGCTAATCTGACTGAAACTACTGATCCGATTTGAAAAATTCAGTGTTAGATAGTCCATTCATCAAGGAAGGTTATAGGCTATATATCATCGCGCTACTACTAATAGGAGCAGAGTACCAGTACAAAATGTTACAAAAACGGGGAAAATGTTGACCCATTCTCATATGTGACGCAAGCGAAGTTGCGCGGGTCAGCTAGTGTTTTTATAATATGGTTTCATATAAAAGTTCATTACAGACTGTTCCTACTGTCTTACCTGCGTTACTCTTGCCTTGTTGACGGCAAAAGTCATCTGGAAAGTATCAAGCACGGCCACAAAAACACACTGTATCAACGCATCGTGTGGTTCAAACGATTGCTTGTAAAAAACACTAATAGAATTCATTATGGCAAGTTTCTTGTACATTTATACGTTACGAGGGCTTTTGTGATGACCTTCATTGTTTGATGTTATGAAGAGTTTGATGTAAAAGTTTGTTAACTATTAGGTAATTCGATATTTTGTCTTTCTGGAAACAAAGGACAGCTTTTTACCCAAGTTTATTATGAGGTACGAGAACTTTTAAAATGTGCTGAAAGTCTACTTCGTATGACATCTTCTAGGATATCAGTTTCCATACCACGCTTCTCGATTACTAGCCGGTTCATACCACTATCCACACCCGATTGGCACTACTATCGACTATCAACAACGGGCTAGCTATCGAGAAATTTTGAATAAAAATTTTTTAACCCCTCTAGTAAGCGCCATAAGAACTATTTTTGTGGTACATTTTGAATGTCAAACTCTCGATACTCTATAGTACCGACTGTAGAGAATCGCGCTACGAGTCTCCTATCTCGTCAATAACGAGCCTTATCAATAGTATATCTTATCATATAAAGCTGGATTCAATTATATAATAAATAAATTTAACCCATTAATGTCCCACTGCTGGGCAAGAATCTCCTCTTGTAATGAGGGAGGGGTTAGGCCTTACCAAATTATAATCAGGCCAACTATTTATTTGGCATATCATAATCTTTGTAGCATAAAAACGTACAACCCGTTCCCGAGCAAACCATATACGAAAGAACACAACGATACTACAACTACCTTGTTCGTAATTTACTAGTGTTACCTAATCTATAAACTAAATTAAAAACAAGAGCAAAACAAAATAAACTAGATAAAATTAACCTTCGCAATGATTAAAGGGCTCAAGCAATAATAGTCTCGTTGCAAAACAAACTAATTTATAATTTAGTGGTTAATGTAACCGCAAGGTCACTGCCGGTACCATGGCGGTAAAGCGTGATAGTAGCCATATTACATTTTCTGAAAGCGAAAGTTGTACCTTTGAAATATATAATTAACTAGTAATGCCTGCGGCGTTACTTGTACATGTTATTTTTGAAACGTTTTTAGTGATGTAGAAGAAATCACATATTTGATACACGTTCCGTAGATATAAAAATTGTTAAAGCGATTTAGATGGAATTTTGCAAATTGATAGACCGCATGCCGAAGAAAGACATCGAATGCCGTTTATCTATACCAAAAAAAAAATAAGTGTTAGATTATTATGATACAGTATTTCAGTCGTATTATTTTTAATGTATAATAGAATACGGGAATTAACGCGAACACGCATTTTACCTTAAAATGCCTATCGTTTCGACGCAGGTTGCACTCGTAATTCCCGTATTCTATTATACATTGAACATGCAACGCGAGAGCTTAAAAGTTATGATTAAAAAACGTATTATTTTTGTACATAGTAAAGCATAATTTTCCACTATCACTCTGTCTACTTTTGAGAAGCGCATGAAATTCCATTCAGTAGATTTTGAGTTTATCGCGGACACACTCAGACGCGGCAAGGGGACTTTGTGACATGTAATGATTCGCAAAAGTACAAAATACACATTTTTTATCATCAGACTACAATTTCTTTTTTCTTCGGCACACGTGGTGAATTAGACGAGACATTCTAACACACAATATAAAGCGATATAAAACGATTAAACCCATGTTGTCGGCGCCCACGGGATGAGCGCGGGCTATTCTCTCTCAAGGCGACTCTATTCTCGGACCAGCACACGTAACATTGTGAAATAAGTAAATACAGAATATGACTGAAACTTTCCGTGGATTACTTGTAAATCTATCGATTATAGATAAACTAGTTGCTATCGAGATGTGTAGAGAATAGATCAGCGCCTCTACCGGATACTGCCTGAAATTATTTATTTGTAGAATTTATTTTTCGCTCTCTAGTGTGAAGGAAATCCTAGTATTCCCTAGGAACTATTTTCCAAACAAATTATACCGAGTATAGAAAATCTAGCTCTTTACTCTTTTACTAAAAAAAAAGATTGTTTATTTGTAATGTATATTGAAATTGTGATCATTATTAATATCACAATTTCAATATACTAATACTAATATTGTGCAACTAATGTGATACAAACGCAAATATAAAATAGTTTTTCATTTACGACTAGGTAAGTACATAAAATCGCAAGTGAGAATGTTCAAAAAGCAATATAGTACAAACGTCACGTCTTATTACATAGATGTAAGGTGTTCCGCCATGTCTGTCACATCTATCAGTACAGCAATATCTCAGAGTATTCCCTCAGGTCGTCATGTAATATGCACTGTAGCACATCGCGATAGAATCATGGCGTTCCTTTGATAGTTCTAATTTGTAAGATGAGATGTTTATTTTATTGATGTAAACTAAATTTTTGCAGTAGTAGTGATAGCCGGGTGGCATAAGTTGGCACCTCCCCATAAATGATCGAGGGTAAGAACACTTAGAACTTATTGCAACACCAATGACTATTCGAAAAGGTGTGTTAGAAGTAAATCAAAACTCTCTGGTCCCTGCCTATCCCTATAGAAAGAAGACGTGATTTTATCTGTTTGTAGAAAAAATATCATTCGTTTACTCGTTAGACGATGAATTGCATGCTTATAATCTTTTGCAACACATCTATAGTAACAATCCACCCATAAAGTTTCTATATATTTTCAATCTTTCGTCATAAATATAATTTTCATTACCCCAAGCCCTACATAAAATAATCATCACTCTTTCAAAAAATATTGGTCACCGAACCAAATAAAATTAAATATACAATTCACAAATTGTGAGATATTAACAAAACAATAAAACAGGGGGGAGAAAGGGGGGGTCCGCCCACACCTCTGACGTCAGCAAATAACTGCGATGTCAGTGACCCCTTTATTTTTATTGAGCGATATAACGCCGGGCGCACAATGTACTGAAAGTACTGAAAAAGAATTGTAAAGGAAATGAAATATGTATGAAACTACCTTAATTCATTTCAAAGTATTTATTTGTAAAGATATTAATTTATAGTCATCACAAGGGCTGTTTAACACTGATTTGAATGAAATATATTGCTCATAATCTCTACGTTATAAATTTTTCATATGCATGCGTATGTATGTATTTAAGTTTTATTTCCATACTATACCCTACCCTATTTACAATTGATAGAAAAAACTAGCTAAAATGTTAATGTTTAGATGATTCCATGTTTGGATGTGTATGATGTAAAAATTGTTAGTAGATTTCATAGTAATTGGCGTTTTCCTACCCTTATGAGAACAAGTCGTATCGTATTTACATGCGAGTACCTATGTCAATCACTCCATTACACAATTTTATTGCAAACAAACCTATAAAAATAGCAAATAATAGTACTAACAACATATACAACAAAACGTGAAACAGCTAAAAATTCTAGCCCACTCACCATGTGTTCCTCTCCTAACCTATATCCGCGTTTTGCGCGCAAATACCAGTATATGTGTACCAAAACCGAAGTCATTTATTTACTGTAGTCAAAAGAATTCGCAAAACGTGTGCCACACATTCACACAGACAGACATATATATTTAAAAGAAATATCGCCAGACCTACCGTAATTTTAACGAATTAAGAACGAGAGAAAAAAATGGTGCCAATGTATAGGTAATATAAATTGCGGGAGTAGTAATAAAAGATTATTTATTGACTTGAACCGGAACTTTGACATAGATTTGGGTGGATTCAAGGTGTTCTCATGCTTTCATGAAAGCAATTTTCGAGGCTGAACGCTGTGAAAAAAACTGAAATATTTTGTAACGTTTTAAACCCAGCTATATGCTCTTATAACTCTACCTAGCATAATATCGGCAATTACATTGTTCAAATTTTATTTAGATTAAAAAATCTGAAGATCAACATTGTTAAGACAAAGCCTGAAATAAGCCCAAAATTTACTTTAAAACAGAAGCATATCCAATTCTTTGTATTTAAACCTACTTCAACTGCAGCCTAATCTATTAAACACTATATTTCTTTTTAATCGTCTATTCTAAGCCAACTGCGGCATAGTCTGACACGCTATAAAATTCAGAACAACAGACTGACGAAACATGGAGACCTCATTCACGGCCATTCAAATAAACTACAATAAAAATGACAGAGAAAGACATTTCTTTTAAAAAAACACCTCGTTTATGGCTAGACCTGTCACATAGGCAATATTATAGCAAATTCACACTTCAGTCTAATTCTTATAGCTACTTTGACTTCCTCCGTAACGCAGTTTAGGTCACCACACTGCTATCATTGCGTCGAGACGTCGTGGATTCGATTCCCACACGGGACAATTATTTGTGCGATCCACAAATACAAAGAAAGATGTTCCGGAAATAATTGTTTCGGGTATGGTTGTACTTTGTGTCCGTTGTTTGTATGTTTGTAAAAGTCCCCGCGGCACAAAAGTAATTCTTAGTGCGGTACTATAAAAAAACCTTTATTACTAAAAGTTAAGCATAAAAGTAGGTCAGGAATCGTTAGCATAGTTCGCAACTGTTGTCACTACTATATATAAATACTGAAATAAATTAAATGCGTGGGCGATCTTCGAGTTTTATTATAAAAGTGGTAGATTTTTATTCCGTTGACATTTGGTTTTAAAGAATGAGTCATGAGTGAAAACAGTTTGTGATCACGGGATCAGTTTTTTTGGAAATTAGACCAAAAGACCCATTGAGAGGGATTAAAGCTCTAGTTTTAATAAGATATTAATACTTGTGACGTTAGATTAGAACTAATAAGAGAGTCTTATTATGACAACTGCTCGTTGCTGTTAGTTAAAGACAAATGAAGGAATACCACAAATGTCTTGAATACGAAGAACAGACAAATTTCTTTGTCTTCAATTGTCATAAGATATGAGAAGAAAAATATTTTTTCCTGACAAAAAAATTAACCTATCCTTGAAGAGTTCTTACAGTTAAGTCTTTTTAGCTCCTTAATAAAGAGTTAATATGTTAGACTATTCATATTCAACTACATATCCCGTATGCCTCATCACGGGAGGAGATTTTTGCTCAGCTTTTATCTCTATAAAGAACTTTTTTACTATAACATATTAGGAATTAACACAGCCTCTCTGTCGCAAATTATATACAAAATGTATAATTCCTAAATTCTTCCCACACTAAAAGAATTTCTTTACAAATACGAGAATCAGTGAATAAATGTTATTCCTGAACCGCGAGTTGAACTATCGAGAGCGTATTAACGTCACTAGCTAATAAAAGCACGCGGAAATCTTCGAAAACTGTTACATACATATATTTGTCAGTGGGCTGTGTGTTTGTCCGTCACAGAGCAGTTAAAATCAATAGAATATTACTGGGAAGTGTGGCAGGAAATTACTTCAATCGAGATGCTGTGTTGATGGGATTTATTCAATCATCTATACTAATATTATAAAGCTGAAGAGTTTGTTTGTTTGTTTGAACGCGCTAATCTCAGGAACTACGGATCCGATTTGAAAAATTCTTTCAGTGCTAGATACGCCATTTATCGAGGAAGGCTTTAGGCTATATAACTTCACGCTTCGGCCATTAGGAGCAGAGTAGCAACGAAAAATGTTACAAAACCGGGGAAAATTCTCTCTTATGTGACGCAAGCGAAGTTGCGCGGGTCAGCTATGTTATATAAAATCGTTTGGTCTTCCTTGGTGGTCGTAACAGTAGTACCTACTGATTATTTTGATATAAATGCTGCTTTCCAAGGACTTAGATGATTTTTGATGTGGAGTGTTTTAGATACTTTATGATAGTACCTCTGAGTTTTGTTATTATCTCGCCAACCAATAAAATGAAATAAAATTGTGCTGTTATTAGGATTACGATTTATAATCAATTGATTGGTGTATGAAATGCTTTTTTAACTTGCATATTGTGTATTTCTATTCTATCGTGTATTCTAACTATGTCATTTTTTTTAATTAAAAGCACAATCAATATTCTTTTACGAATAAATATATAGCTGAAGAAAGAGTTTTTTTACGACTTACCTACCGTTCACACCATATTAACACACGAATACAGAGTTGTAACAAATTAAACGAAATATTTTTTTTAATGTTTTCAGAAAATACAAGCTCTATTTATTTCGAATATTATCCCTATACAAAGTAAAACACGGGCAGGTTCTAATTCTAGGGACCCATAGTTTCAAGGATATTCAAAAGTTTGTATCATATCTGCGCAGTATCGCACTAGGGTAGTTGAGGGATAGTTGGGGGTAGTTCATCCCCTATCACAAACTTGTGATTACTAATAAAAGTTTACATTTGTTTTGTTTACCGTATTAACTAGTGTTTTCTTTGTTTTGAACAAATTATTTTCTGTCAGATACATACATGTAGAATTGTTATTTATTTAATGACAGATTTAGGATACTGGTAGCCTACATTTTCAAATAAAAAGTAATTGTATTGTATTTTGTCAGGAAATAAATCTATTACAACTAGGTTCTAACAATTAAAATAATTATAATATGAGCACTATATATATTTCCATGTTTTATATGATCACACTTGATTTGCAAAGAGCTTAATACTGATATATTAATACCATAACGTATCATACATCTTTAACATTATCTCAGAGTAATTTAGAACATTACGCATACTAAACATATCGGCCCTTTCTTTGACAGGTCTCCCCTAAAAACTTCTGCTAACTTTAAAAAAAAAATTTAAAAACATTGCGACCATTGACAATCTTGAAAATTAAAAAAGTTAAGTTCAAAATAAAATCAATCTTAAAATATACATGTATAAAAAAAAGCTTCAGTCATCCAAAACTCAGTATTCATTCTACATTCTACTCGACCAGACAACATCTTTTAGCACACAATGCAAACGAAGTGAATATTATCAAAATCACATTGATCCTTTCACGATAAGATAGTTATACAATAACATGTAGTAACGTTAGAGTGATCTAGATCAGTAGCGGTTGCTAACCGACCTCTATAAATAATACGGACATGTGCTAACACTCGGCTACTGCCGCGTAGAGACTCGCTATTTTTGATATCGACTCGTGGGGAATATACATTTGAGCTTTTGATCGTAAATGTTGTATAGAACAATGTTACTTCTTCTTATCGTATGGTTAGTGGTCAACCTAGTGTCAAAGTTGTTCAAGCCACCCGAAAGGCCTTTGACCTGGCTTAACGACTGTTATCACGAAGCACGGAGAGCTCAAATACCACTATGCGGTCACCTATCTATAGAATGACCGCGCCAACGGTTGCTTAACCCACAGATCGTTTACCGACCGGTGAGCACAACTGGCTATGGGCGCCTCACAATGTTACTGAAGACGGGTTATATTATTGCATTCGATGTATTTGTGTATTCAAAATGTGCAATAAGTAACTGCATGCAATAAAAATGAAAGAATATAAAAAACTTTCACTACTATTGAAACCTGAATATCAATTGACTGTAGCTTTAAATATTATTATGTTTTAATATCTGAGAAACTACTTTTTCAATATGCTTATGATACTCAAATTTTATGTGTTGCTTGCCTCTGCTCTTGCGCATGGACCTTTGAACGAAAAGTCGATAAAATGGCAATTATAATGAAATGTATGAAAAACAAATACTTGATTTTTATTTTCGGGGCAGGCCAGATAATCAAAGTCAATATGTGTAAAATTATTGCCATTCTAAATGCAGTGTCCGAATGTTACACGACATCTACTGCTCTAATAGATACGTACCTTTACATACTGTTAGATTGGAAACCAGAAGTTTAATCCACATGTGTGTATTAATAATAACATGACTTTTCCTGATGCGGATAAACAACTCACTACCGGCGTTTTAAACCTATTTCCAACTGGGTTTCAATAACCTATCTTTAACTAAGAGTAGGAAATACATTGGAATAAGACAAGATTTTTAATGGATAATGGATATTGACTGCTCAAAATAGGCTCATATTAAAATCTATGGGGGAAATCTTTACCCTGTACTGGGACAATGTAAGCCGGTTACAATACGATTTTTATAAAAAAATGTTTTTTTAAACTATAAAAGCACTACCCATTATAAATTATATGTCAAATTAGTAGGTAAGGGACGTGAAGCCTAATTCTCCATTAATTCTGCAAGGAGACCTTTGTCCATCAGTGGGGCAGTTACCGGTACTTATATTATTATTTACTAGCTGACCCGCGCAACTTTGCTTGCATCACATAAGAGAATCATAATTTCCCCGTTTTTGTAACTTTTTTTACTGGTACTCTGCTCCTATCGGTCGTAGCGTGATGATATATAGCCTATAGCCTTCCTCGATAAATGGGCTATCTGACATTGAAAGAATTTTTCAAATGGAACTAGTAGTTCCCGAGATAAGCGCGTTCAAACAAACAAACTCTTTAGCTTTGTAATATTAGTATAGATATTAAGTACAATCGTTATGCCAATATTTTTATTTTGTTGTCCAATGTATATGACGTTCTTTAAGCCTTAACACATATGATTTTATTTCGTTGGACTTTGACAAATACTCGACATTAAAAAACTGAAGTTGTGATGCATTTAGTTAGGCTGAGAGCCAGCTGCATTAAACATTGAATAAAAAGAACCAAAAATAAAATTCTCACATTCTTTTACTGATATTTTGAAAAACAAGTGCAAAGTACATTACATGTCGCGAACGAACCGACAAACAAAATCTTTATATAATAGAAGCGATTCAAATGTGAAATATATGCTTATTTTTCCGGCTTTTCTCGATTTATATTTATTTTTAAGTGTATCGTAAATATATTCACGGTCATTCATTCATTCATATCGTATGGTTAGTGGTCAACCTAGTGTCAAAGTTGTTCAAGCCGCCCGTAAGGCCTTTGACATGGCTTGACGACTGTTATCTTAGTAGACAACAACCGGGACCGACTTTTTACGTGCCCTCCGAAGCACGGAGACGCCCAGCTCAAATACCACTATGCGGTCACCCATCCATAGAATGACCGCGCCAACGGTTGTTTCACCCACAGATCTATGTCAGACCGGTGAGCGCAACTGGCTATGGGCGCCTCAATTCCTGGTCATTCACGGTCAGTTCCTGGTATGTCACCGGTAGTAGTTAGGAATTTAGACGTCATTCACCTTGGGGTAGGAAAGTTTTACGTAAAGACATTAAATCTATTACGCATACTTCACAATGATTTCGCGATGCCATGCGGTGATTGTCGTCAAAATGTTTGAAAAACGTTAAACGTGAACTAGATTTCATCCAAAAGTATTGTCTTAGTATAGATAAATAAATTAGCTACTCCTGTGCCACTGCAGGGCAAAGGTGTTTTTTTAATTACAGCTGAGGAACCATGATGGTCAAACGCGGGTGAGGGAGTTTGCATTCCTTCAAGAACTGTTATATAGAAGTTTCGGTAAAATATACGTACAAATTGCCTTATTCTATTACTACCCACTTATAGTATAAGAATGCGAAATACGCTTGTTTTCTTGCTCTTACGATGTAAAGAATGTATTAGAACTACGTATAAAGTTGTTTTTCAGTACAAATGATTTATTCCCTCATCAAGACCTGTGTTGTAGATATTAATGGCTGCGTGTTTATCAAACTGTCTTTATTACAATGCTACTTTTTGTAAGAATTATGCGCTTGTTAGAAAAAAACATGTTTATCCCATCAAAACTACGCAGTGGTGACAGAGATAGACGTTACGTCGTTGTCTAAGGTTCGATCCCCATTTGGAATAAATATTTTATAGAATAATCGATGGATATAATTAAAGCAATAGTGTTATTTCTTACACTCGGTATAATATAGTATTGTAATTTTAGACATTCAAAAGGTCCTAAAAAATTAATCCTGCAGATCACGCACTAGGGGCACTAATTTATTTTTCATAGACAATTTACGATAGTTTCTCAATAGTCTGAACTGCTTCAAAACATAAAGACTTTAAGTTTTACAGTTAGGGCCAAATTGTTATGATTAGGTTTCAAAAGGGTTATAAAAGCTTTTTATGCCTTTCTTATGAGGCAATACGTCTGTTTGTATATAATTATGCTAAAATACTTATATTATTTTTGATATGCTACTAATTTCCTCAAAATCAATATTGCTAATCCGCAATATAATAATTTCCATCAATATTAATAATAACGGTATAATATGATAATATAAAATATAAAAATAAAACCTATTTAAATTTCAAGGTCATATACTAAATAATCACATTCATCACATCATTAAAATCTATTATCATCTAATTTACTATCACACAAATTACTTATTACAATCTATTTCGGGCCCTATCACCATAATGATGATTATATTCATGGAGACGCCATCTTAATTATAGAATTCAAATTATATTACATATTGGAACCAGACGTTTTTTGACACTTTAATAAACACGTTTTTAAAATTCCATATTTTTCCAAGGTGTGTTTTGGTAGTGTATCTTAATTCTGATTGTGAAGCTTCGGATTCGATTCCAGGTCGGGCAAAATACGGGTCTTTCTCATTTTTTATCAGAATATTTTCAATGAAACAGCAGTCCGGAATTTGGTAACGTGCTTGTTAAATGGCAATAGGCTCGCCCTCTGTTACATGGGACTAAAATTGTTAATGGCGAAATTTGAGTGTGTTTGATACACCTTACTTACATCTTTGGATGTAATAAACATATATATTCGCTTAGCCTTTGTTCCAAACTATGTAGGAGTCGGCTTCCAGTCTCACCGGATGCAGCTGAATACCAGTGTTTTACATGGAGCGACTGCCTATCTGACCTCCACAACCCAGTTACTTAGGTATTAACACGATACCCTTCGGTAAGACTGGTTGTCAGACTTTCAAGCTTCTGACTACTGTTAACGACTGTCAAAGATCTTCGAAAATGACAGCCGGGACCCACAATTTAACGTGCCTTCCGAAACACGGAGAAACTCGATATGTTTAGGATGGTCACCCATCCACGGAACAACCTCGGCAAGCGTAGCTTAACCTCAGAGATCGATCCGTGCGGCTGTTGTAATCTAAGCCACGAGCTTGGATGTAATAAACATGATGTTTCATAAAAGTTTACAGGTCAAATGAATCCGACGCTAATTGTAACCGATTAAAATATAACAAAATTAAAACAAAAATATCGAAATATACATTCCAAAATGAATTCATTAAGAAATACCTGAAACATTTCCTTTAAAATTTCATCTGAAATCAAAGAGCACTTATAAAACAGATGGGCCAATCATGTTCTTATTAATTGCCATTAATACCTCACTGGTATTCTTAAAATCATATATTTTGTAAAATGTTAAGCGTATCCATTAATTAGAGTGGGAAAAGAATCGTGTCTTGTAAGTGGGACAATCAAATGTGATGCGTACGCACAGATTGACCTATATCGAATCGTGGTCTGGATTTAATCATGTCAAAGATTAAGAAATTTGTTTTGTACCTATTTTTTTTATATTTTATGTTTTACTACTTACTGCTTTTGTGGCGCGGTCGGTAGTGCTTACTACTGATTATGATGGCTTCAATACTCGGGTGGGGCAAAGCGTTATTGGTCTTTTCTAATTTCTATAAGTAATATTTGTCAATAGCAGCCCGGAATATGGACCAGTTGGTTATGCAACTGATAGTGTCCTGTTTGATACAACTACTTTATTTTGGAAATACACAGAATTATTTAGTATAATCGAGATCATATGCATCAGGAGAGCAGTGATATAACTTGATACCTCCCACACGAATGGTCGACGGTTCGAACCTGAGGCAACACACCAATGACTTTTCGAAGGAATGTGTGTATTAGAAATAATGATCACTTGCTCTAACGGAGAAGGAAAACATCCTGCTGAAACCCAAAAATTTGCCTAATACATTTATTGACGGCATGCAAAGTCCCCAACTCGCACTTGGCCAGCGCGATATTTCCACAGCTTTTGGGAGGAGAGCCTTGCCCAGCAGTGGGACAATAATATGTTAAAAAAAATCGAGATCAATCTTACGTGCCGTGGTTCTCTACTTAGTTGTCAGTCTATAGTGTTGTTAGAACAAAACGTGCCTCGTGATTTATCAAACCTGGCCGAGGCAATCTTAATAGGGTTTTCACCATTAGAAAGCCAAGAGCCGAGTCGTAAAACACATAAAACTTTATTACATACTTACGTAGTACTTTTTAAACTTTTTATCTATAACTCTAGTTGTAATAAACATTGGTAATGATTTTAAATGTAAGTGTGTTTGCTTTGGGTGGTATTTTTAGAAACGGACCACCTTAATAGGCTTGGAATAAAAACTCTTACACTTTTATAATGATTTTGCTAAACTTATAATTGTTTTAGGCATTGTTCCTGGCCGCTTGATAATAAAGGTTTGATTCTACGAGTCAGGGAAACTTATTGAGTTTATATCAATTTAATTATCTATTTATTGACAGTCCGGACTGGAGGACCTGACTTCTCTAGAAAGAAGTCATGTTTAGTCATGAAACTTTAAGAAAAACACCTAAATGATTACAAATATGAGTGCATTAATGTATCTATTACCTCTGCGTATGATAATTTTTTTAGACTTACACAATATCACGCCTTTTTCCCATAAGCGTAGACAGAGAGCAAAAAATGCCACTTGGTACGATCCTAACAAATGGTTTTAAAAAACAGAGGGTTCCTATTATGCTAGACAGATTTACGTATATTATGTGAAAGATAGACAGTGTCAAACATTATGCGAATAAAAAAAATGTCGCAACAATAACCTAGATGAAAGCCGGCGTCAAAAACTAGTTTGTTCTAAAATAAAACGATACCCAAAATACAATGTAGGAAGCCGACCGGTCCGCCATGTTTGTCATCAGTTGCACATATACATTAACATAATAACATAAATAATGTCATTCTTATGTTCATCATTTACATTAATATTAAATATTAATAATATATATGTTACGGTAAAAGCTTTAAATGCGGTGATCTTAAGTTTTGCTAGTAATTCCTAAGCTTTAACTATCTCAATTCGTAGACATTCAAATTAGTCTGCTATCGTCTTTAGTTTTGGTATGTGTAAATCTGAAAGTAAAGGTTATGTTATTAATCAGTTGGTAATCGAAAATAATTATCACGAAAATACGGTAAGTGGTGAAAAATAACTAAATAAGAAAATGATAAGATCTATCGTATGTGTCATGTAAAAGTCCAATTTGCTCTAATTTCAGGCTTCTTCCAATGGAAGCCAATTGTGTATTTCAGTTGACAACTAATAGCCAGTATTCTGTACATAAATCCTTTTCTAAATTATGCTGCTCCTTCTGCAAAGCGGCTATCAAATTGATGTAGATGTTGACTAGTTGTCAATACACATTACTTACGGTAGGCTGGTACATCTGAGATTTTAGCTCACCGGTAAATCTTAAGAATTACCGCTTTTTCTTTTTCCAGTAACATAAAAAACATGTCTTACTTGTTTCGAGCACTCGGCAAGAACATTTCGAGTGTTATATTTTTATTTATAGCCAGAAGTTCATTAGGTTTAATCATTGGGCGCCTACCTCTTACTATAAGTAAGATTTATTTATTATTGGGAAATGTGCCTTCGCTTCAAGTAGTTGGAAAGCTTAGGGCGAATTACGACATTTCCTTTCCATGAACACGTTTGTATGATGAATTTATTTGCTAATATTACTTCCCGTTTACTCTTTTTGATTTAAAATGCTATTTATAATTGAGTTGCGTTGCTACTGAGTAGTTATATTTAATTGTTTCTCTTCTTATTTTAAAGGTAACAACATTAGATTCAATTAGAAAGAAAAACAATACTTAAAGATCGCTAGGCTCTGATTGATTAACTTGTCCGGAACGTAAAGGTACTAAAAAGCTCCAATTATTTAAATACTAGTCTACCCGCGAGGCTCTGCTCTCAATTGTATGTTCCTATATACTATTTTAATATACGAGGGTGAATCAAAAAGTTCTTAGAAACGCTATGAAAATACAACAAAATATAAATAGAAATATTTTTTTTTTCTACGTAATCTCCCTCTGAGTCAATACATTTAGAATACCGCTTTTCTAACTTTCTAATTTCTTCCGAAAAAAAATCGCGATCTTGGCTCTCAAAAAACTCGTCAACGGCAGCCATAACGGCGTTTTCATCCTCAAATTTAGTGCTAAGGATGTGTTCCTTTAATTTGGGGAATAGGTGAAAATCACTGGAGGCTAAGTACGGATAATATGGCGGGTGTTCAATTATTTTAAAGCCAGCATTGCGGATTGTCGTCAGCGCGACTTCCGACCGATGAGCAGGCGCGTTATCGTGCAGAAACAAGACGCCCAATGACAGATTCCCTCGACGTTTTTTTTAACTGCCTCGCGCAATTTTGGGATTAAACTAGCATGGTACTATTCGGTTATTGTCTGTCTTTTCGGTAGGTAATCAATAAAAATGATTCCTTCACTATCCCAGAACACAGAGGCCATAACCTTGCCAGCGGTAGCAGTCACTCGAAATTTCTTAATGGGCGGTGAGGATGGTCGTTTCCAAGACATGCTGTGCTTTTTTGTTTCAGGGTCGAAATGGTAAACCCATGTTTCATCCATAGTGATAAGACGATGGCAAAATTGGTCCGGATCTGACTGTAACATTTCGAGATTACGTCTTGAAATTTCCATCCGACGCTTTTTGTTTTCCTTGGTTAACATTCTTGGAACCCATCTTTCTAACACTTTTTTGAAACCTAGTAAGTCGGATAAAATGGATTGTATGCTGCCAAATGATATCTTTAGGGTCTCGGCTAAACGTTTTACAGTAATTCTTCTGTCTTCTAAAACTAAATTTTCAACTTTTTTGACATTTTCTTCCGCGATCGAGGTTGAAAGCCGCCCGGAGCGAGGGTCATGTTCACAGCTCGATCTACCTCTTTTAAACTCAGCAACGCAGTAAGCAACGGTGGAATAAGTTAAAGCATTATCCCCTAATGTCTGCTGGATACCCAAAAATATTTCTTTAGTGGAAATATTTTTCAAGCACAGGTACTTTATCACGGCGCGTAACTCGTTTTTCTCCATTTTTATGGATTTTTAGCAACACTTGGTACTAAATAGTTTATTATTTGCGAATGGTACGACCAAATCGAGTATAACTGCATAGGAATATTGTGTGATTGACACTCTTCAAAATAAATATTAAACTACCCACAAAAGTATTATATTAACCTGCACTTCTAAGAACTTTTTGATTCACCCTGGTATTAAGGTGCGATTTAAAAAGTAAGCGATGCAGTCTTTACTTAATCCCGGATTCCTAAGTAAATTAAACAATCGTTTAAAGGTTCTATGCTTAATTAAACAATTCGCTTAGGATAGACAGACAGGCACATTCGTATTTATAATATTAGTATAGATTAATTAAAATGCCTTTCGAAGTATCTTTGACTGCCTTCAGTAAATAAGCCTCACAGAGTCAATTGTAATGTAGGCAGAAACTCCCTATTCACTCGGTTCTACAAACTTTTCAACTCTTTCCTCACATCACGTAGGTATTAGTGAATTTGTAACAATAAGTAGTTTTACTCTCGTACGTATCGACCTACATACAAGTGGAGTATTTGTAGTATTTGTAGACTCCACGTAATTCTATGTACTTTACTAGTATATGGGATATTTGCAGACTACCTTTGTTGTAAAAAATTAGGAGGTTATTCCAGTTTTCTGGCAGCTTTATTAAATCAGATTTTGTGTTTGGAACCATAATCGTGGGATTGATTTTAAGTGCAACAGGTATAAATAATTATGAAGGCTAGGAAACAAAATAGCGCCAGCAGACTTCACGGGACAACATTGTAAGACTAGTAGTGTATAGACGCAGAAATCATGTGGTTTTGCATAATTACGATATTTTTGCATATCTAATTAATAGCTTTTTGGGGTAGAGTCGTAGATTTTAGCTAGGTTTAACGTCTGTACCTGGACCGACTTTTAACGTGTTCTGAAACGCGAAGCGCGAAGAACTAAGGATCCACCCATCTATAAATTGGCCTCACCTATATTCCTTACAATCCTTACCTTATAATATTATTTAGCTATTAGTCCTTTAAATACTCTAAATCTTGATCTATTTAATATCATACGTAATATTTTACGCAACATTCAACGTAGTGGGAGGCCAACATTCAGTGGACTACATATTTCCGTCTTTTTAAAACATAATGCTCTTGACATTATTACTAGTGAATATTAGAGATGTTCCGACTAGGCGACTAGCCGATTCATCTGCTGTAAGGACACCTAGGTATAGTGATAGACAGTACGCAACCAGGTAGTTACTCAACAGTTTCTTTTATTTTTGATTACACATAATAGACACGTAGCCAGATGTGTAAAATACATTTGCGTTTTACCGCTTACAATTTTCCCAAGTAATAGAGGGGGAACCCACCTTGTAAAAATTGTAATGCCTGAAAAAGGTTACTAAGATTGTCACTACCCTAATATACGATCCTTTGTATATATAACTTAGTAAGCAATAAATTATTTTTATTTGAATTTGAACCTATTGCCATATTGCTCGGAACCATACTCCGAACAATTATTGAGAATAATCAAATATAAATGAGAAAAATACCAATAGCAATTTGTTTGACCTGGAAAGACCTCATGGTCAGCAATCAGATACCCTACTGATCACGTCACAAAGGTAGAATACACATGATTTAATCTTTCTTATATTACTTTAAATAAAAATACATGAATACAAAACCGAGACCCCGAATAATCGTGTTCTCAGCTTTAATACCGAAAAGTCAGAACATCTCTAATGTTTACACGTAAAGACATACATCTAAAAACTGTATCTCTCAATGAAATAAAAAGATCTAGCTCGAACTGCGTCTGTCAGTAGTTAAATAAATTCAGTCTGAATTAGGTCGAAGCACTTTATTCGCAGATGTCTGCCTGCATGTCTGGTCTGTGACACGGATTGTTTTATTATATAAATGAAGAGGATTTTTGTATGAAATGGTACGTCTAATAAATTTGAGTGAATGTGGAGTTGATGTACTTAATTCCTACACGTAGTATTATTATCACGATGTAACAATAATGAAATAAAGACAGCTTTACTAAAAAACCTAATGAAAGAACCATCTCGAGCTAGAGAATTTTCAATTAAAGAAATAAAAATGATTCCATTCGTTTAGGAGCCACGATGATACAGTAGTCATGTCAAACCTATGTATATAGTCCCACTTTTTGCGGTCAAAAAAATAACATATACTTATTTACTACTATAGAGTATAAAATATTTAGTAAAGATAAGTATTACAAATAGTTTTTAGACGTAAAAGTTTAAAGGCAGTAAAATTTAAACTTGTAAGTATTTTACATGCCTAAATTAAATTCCGTCCCAGTTTTCTAGCACCAAGCATTGTTTTACATAGCATTATATACCCAGCGAAATTGAATGATATAATCAACAAGCAGGTCCATATAAACTTTTAATAAAGAAGAATTTAATTCAATACGCACTCCACTTTTACAAGTTGTAAAAAGGCAAATTGTAAAAATCATTAAAAAGCTAAAACGTGCGAGTTTATTTGAATTCCCGTTAAATTGAGCGGCGGTGGGGGGGTGTTTGGGGGTGATCGGGGGTAAGTGGCTGTTTAGCATATTTCACTAATTAAAGAAACGGAAAGAAAGGGCGGATATCCCTTCGAAGGGTGACGTAACGAAGATATTAGGAAGACGATCTAAACTTTTTTATTTGTTGAAATACAAAAAAGTTTTTAAGCCTCTTTTTTTCTTAAATAATATTGCGGCTGTTTTCCTCTAGGGGATAATCAAAGATGATCTTTTACCGTCGTTTAGGCGGTCATTCTCAGACCCATTTTAAATATCGTCTTCGAACAACCGACATTTGTTTTTAAATCGATATGAAACTCGTAGTATTAATTACATTCTTAATTAAAATCATCAGTAAGGCTCAGCAAATTGATAACATTTCCATTTGAACTTTAACAAGGAATATCAAAAATAAATATGGGACCTTTTAAAATTACATTTAGTACATATTTCGCCGACAATTTTCTGTATAATTGGTTACCTTACCTACATTACAATCCTTAACAATAATTCTACAGCTTTAAATAATTCTCTATAATTAAAAAAGAGCTCTTATTATTCTCGCAATAAAAAGCCATCCAAGTTGTTGACGTTCCAGATCTTTAAATATCGTATTAAATTAGCATAAGAGCCAGCGACGTACAAGATGGCCGCCGCGCCACTCACTGAAGCAATCACAGGAAATAATTACATAAATCCTGTGTAAGTGGACTCCAATTATATGCCTTATCTTTTTAATATCATTCGCTAAGATATTTTCCAGATTATTTTGTATATTAAGAGCATTAAGAGGCTTGTTTTGAAGGAAAATTCGCCCTATTTTATTGAGGGTGGATATTTTTTTGTTTATTCATATTTTGCTTTGATGAGAGCTTTAAATTTTTGATTAATTGTAAAAGAAGATAGAGATTTATGCATCAATGAGGCAGATAATTGTGAAAGCTTGTGATTTAAAAGTATTTATGTTCAAAAGAAGCTTTTTTGTTTTCAATCATATCAATCGATGAAAACCACTTCAAAATTCGTTCAGTAGTTTTAGATCGCCAACAGTAAAAAGCTTACCTATTGTAGATAGAAAATAGTGTTTAAGTTGTTCACTGAATGGCCTTTGACTAAACAACTTTAATCTTAGTATAAGTCGGGACCAACTTTTTACACGCCCTCCGAAGCACGGAAACGCTCAATCGCGGTCACCATCTATAATATGACCGCGTCAAGGGTTTGTTAACCAACTTCTTCTTTACCGGTGAGCGCTACTGGCTATGAGCCTCCCTATCAGCCTTAAAAACACAAAACACAGAAAGGCTGTTTACAAAAACGTTTTAATCATCTGCCACGCGATGCGTGAGCCGAGCGCGTCTATGGGGTCGGGACACGAAGGGCTAAAACAACATAAGTCAATATTAAAACAATAATTAGTTAAATAACGACCCGACACGGAAATTGAAGACTCAAGCCCTTCATAAAGCATACTAGTTTATTACTGGCTTTGTTCGTGATTTTACGGAAATAATTTTGCGAAAAGGGCTTATATTATGTTAAACGTTTCTTTAAAAAAATACTGCTTTTAATTTTGTATCATAGTTATGCTGCAGAAAAATTAGGAAACTGTACATGAATATAATAATGGGTGCATTTATAAAACAATGTTCTAGTCAAGAATCGAACCCGTTATGAATTACACTTAGATACATAGATAAATTCACGAAGATGTAGGCAGTGGTGTATGAAATACATCCACGTTTTACCATTTAAAATGTTATTCCCATGTAATAGGGGGCAGGCCCGTTACCATATACCGGGTACGTATTAGGAATTATTTAGCAAAATGACACAATTTCAGTCTAGTCGGAGTATTATTTTTAGCTAATTTAAGACGACTTCCATATTTGACAATTAGACTTCACCCATAAAAACATCATCAATTAATGTTCTAATAAACAAACAGAAGTACTCTCGCTTTTTTACTATTATTTCTATAAGGTCGAGTGCACACGAACAACACAGGAACCTTGATATGTTCACGCCTCATGTACACACATAGTACAGTGTGTACAAGGATTTATTTTCGTGTTATGGTGGTCTTGAACTAAAAAATAATTGTTTATTTTTTATTGTAGTTTCTTGGGTGTTTGTTTGAATAATATTTGATGTTGTAAGGAAGGGGAACCTTATTTATTACTTCCCAATGTTCAAAATATTGTTTTTGAAAAGGTCAGTAACACTATGATGTTAAGTTATGTATTTATGATTGATTTAATAGTATGTGAATTGTTTAACTTCCGGATACCTGCTATATCTGCTAGATAGAAAAAAGACTCTTTTGCGTCAAAAAGGCAGCTTTTGTCAAGCATTGTATTGCATTTTCGATGGGAGGCAAAGTAACATGAAAATTATATCTACTTATAAAATGTTTTACTAAGTATTTCATTGGTTTATCTCAAATACCTGATTATCTATACTTACCAGGCTTCATATCTGTAACAGGCATATTACTTAAGATAAAAATCAAACTTATGACCGTAATTTGTGAATAAACAATAAATGTATATTTGTAGTAATTTTTACCTACGTATGTTAAGAAATAACAAACAACATAGGTACGTATATGAAACATATTTTCATACATAATCCCATACAAACAATCTCAATAGTTCACGCTTTAGCAACCGTTAGTAAACATGACTAAATCCCTTAGCTTTGTCCGCGTTCCGACACTACTACTATCTACAGCGCGGTCAAAGAAAGCCGCTATCAGCTGCTCCTATCACTGAGATGATACTGTGATAAGCACGAGTTATGCAACCAGGAGCCGTAAACTGTTGCAACTTAGTTTTATAGCAGTAGACTTATTTGTTTAGATTGAAGTATTTATAATATACATAGATTCGTGTAATGTGCCTATATACACATATAGTTCTATTAGTGTAAAAATCCTTAATATTTTACATTCATAAAATCACCCTCATTTCCCATATAGGTGTGTCGGATTTATAAAGTAAAATCTTGGGTATTATTGAAACCTAATTTTCATCCTTTTCCAACGAATGCTGAAGTTACTACTTAAGTTATATATAAGATTTGTAAGAATATTTCCTGAAAATCTCACCGGGAACTTTCAGTGTACAGTCACATTATTATAGTAGATGTATCTTTTGGCTAAGAACGACCATAAAAAAGACCATACGGAAAGAGGGCACTTTTGCCCTGCTGTAATACATTATGGTTTCATTAAATATTTTTAGTACTGCTAACTAATTAAATAATTGTACTAGCCATTTTTCAATTCAACATTGTACCTTACTTCACAAACAAGACAAAAAAATATAAAGGTTTGCAAAAAATATGTTGCAAACTACAATTAAGTACATATAAAACAGATAAAACCATAGAAACGGAACATTCTCAAATAAATAACACGAGTTAAGACACATCAACGTCAAGATATAACCATTATTATAACAATATACGCATTATTAACGTTACGAATGAAATAATTAGCTCATAATTAGGTATTGTTGTTAACTTTATTGTACGATTTTTTTTCTTCTGTATGTACGGTTTCTCTGGTCTCTGCCTACCCATATGAGAAGAAAGAAGGCGTGATTTTATATGGGCATGCTCTGGGTAAATCTTTAAAGTTTTCCATAGATACTGTATGTGTAAAAGTGGCGTGAAACAATGTTCTGAACGGAGTAGGTAGATACTTTAGTACGCCACTTGCTTCTTACAAATTTATTTTGCTTCATTCACATCCATACATCTAGTCATACAGGACAATCATGTTTATACTGCAATATTATAGTACACTTTCACAGTTTCTTTTATATTTGTATCGGCAAACAAATGTAACTGTCAGGCCCACGCATCTTTCCCGTCCCTTGTTTCACTAAGTGCCTTCTACTATTATCTACACTAGCTGCTAGTACACAATCCATACAGTACTCTTGCGTAAAGGAGTAACAAATATAGTAGTATAGAATTATACATTCAAATCTTATCATGGAAAGATGCACTTGTAATCTCTTACAAAAGGTTTCCTCTTTTAAATAATATGCATAAGTATACAGATTAATCTCAATTAAATTGTTCCAAAACCATAACAAAACAGTCTATTTTTAACCACACCCATAAAATCATTACAGCACTCCCTTTCAAATAAGACTATCTAAAAATAAAGTTGCATGATTTTTATCTCGAATGTTCCGTAAGATGGCCATAAACGTCATAATCGCTATAAACATTATAGAAATATGTTCAAATTATACCATAGAACTAGCCATGGGCCAATATTAAACACCATAACGGGAGGTTGCGTAATTTGATATGATTTTTCTCAAGTTGCAACATATTTGAAATTTTGCTTATGTAAAGATTATGTTCTTGATAAAATATGGGCTTATGTAGAAAAGTAGTCTACTTTCATTATACTTTTAGATGTGCTGACTTACGCCAATTTTCTTGTCAAGTGCCTGGTGTATATATTATAGTACTATCAAATCGGTTATCGTCAAAATTTTAATGCCAAAATCAAACCGCGCCCACAGGAAATTGTCAAGTCAATGACAACCTCATCTTCCTAAATTTTCATATAAACCTCACTAACTTTTAGATATTTTAAAGGGAACTAAATTTCTAGTTTAGTTCCCTTTTAAATAGAAGTTTTAGTTTCTGTTTAGCTGCAGTTATAAGACTACAATTACTAGGAAGGCCCCGTCCACCATTCTGGACCCCTATGAGGCAAGAAAGTAAAAAAGTTGTAACAGTTTATCCAATACGAATGGTACTTTAGTATTGCAATTACATACATTTAATTTAATTCTATAACAACCCCATATCCAAACGCCTCAAAAGTTTAAACACTTAACAGGCACACGTAAAGACATCCTTACAAGTTTCACTCCTAACGAACCAACAAAATGTTTGATAACGTGCCAAAAAGTTACAAGAGACATCTAACGTTACGTGTAACTTAGGCGGTGTGCACACGTGCGACCGTGCGCCGAACATTAAGCCGTGTACACACCCGCGACTATTACACAACGAGTGCATAAGTTTGTTTGTTTGTTACGAGGTCGCTTCCATGCGTTGCCTTCAACTCTTTGACCATAGATTAGTTAAATAGATATGAAATAATATACCAAATACAAATCCACCAGCCGAATGCATACTTTCATGGTAATTAATTATTAAATAGGTACTTACTCGAGAAAAAAGTCTGGATGGTCTGCTAGTATAAGTATACGCGCAGGTCTGTCTGTCTCATACACTTTCAGAATTTAACATGTAGAATATAGTTACTTTACGATTTCAAGATCCAGGATCAAATGAAGACTTCCTCTTTTTTTAAATCATCCCATAAGGGACTTAAATAGCAGGTGGAACTCTATTTGCGGCCGACTCCGTGCAGTTCGACTCGTATATAAAGGAGAAAGCACTATTTATCTAAAGGAAATCAACTATGAGCGCTGTAGCTCTTCGTTAAATACTGAAAAATCCTAACAAGAGAAAAATAGGTAGAAAACGACCTGTCATGTCTATAAAACTCACTTACTCTATATTTAAACTTTATCCATAGCAACCGGCATTAGCATACACCTATGTATGCATGTATGTATATATGTATGTAACAGACAAACAGACATAGCCTTGTAATCATTCGAGTATATACCGGGCGTTATGTTTGACAGATCACTGATGCTAAGATCATCTGCAAATGTTGAGAGAATTTCAATTTAATTTGACCTACATTTAGGTATAACGTGGGTTTGAAACTGGTTTACAAAATATATAAATTTTAACCCATTACTGTCCTATTCCGGACCTAATCTATCCTCCCGGAATGAAAAAGAGGTTTGTCCTTTAGTCCACCACGCTGCAGTCAAGCAGGTTGAGAACTTTTCATTCCTTATATGAATGTGTGAAACAACTTTTTGGCATGCAAGATTTCATGACGATGTTTACCTTTACCGATAGATAGAACATGTGATAATTATTTCTAATACACAAAAATCTTTGGAAAGTCATTGCTGTATTGCCTCGGATACGAGTCTGCGACCACTTGCGTGGGAGGTACAACTTATACCACTCGGCTATCACTGCTCTCAACTATCGGCTATAACTCAAAAATACAATTTGAAAATTCAACCACAAAATAATAAAACCGTTTACTATAATGAACTGACCATTATCATCTATAACCAAACTATTACACACCTTCAAAACAAAAACGTAATAACTACATATCATTAGTTTTGCTTTACGCTCTTTTCAAAATAAAAATCATCTCATAGAGAAACGCAAGGGCAAAACTACTTCAACATGTGCTTTACCTTACGCCCTTTTTAAAATAAAAGTCGTCTTAAAGAAAAACGCACTATTTGGCAGAGATTCAACATACGGTAACCTCGATCCGTTTCAGATGGTACATTATAAATAAAATGTATCAAACACGGAAGTACCTGAAACACCAGTATAAATGGCCCCGAGAATGTCACAATGTAGAACTAGTTTGTACCAGCGACTTCACCCGTGTGAAAAGATTTCCCTGGGTCAAAACTATCCTATGTGTTAATCGAGGTTATAAACTACCTTTGCATCAATTTTCATCGAAATCCGTTCCGTGAATTTTGCGTGAAAGTGTAACAAACAATACATTTGTTCTAAAACTTTCTCAATTTTGGTACTAGCTTCTAGTTTTTCTTCACCCGTATGTAAAGATTTCCCGGGATTAAAAGTAGCTCATATATTAAGCCAGGCTATAACCTATCTATAAACTAAATAACAACAGAATCCATCAATAATATGTGCCAGAAAGAGTAACGAAAAAGCATTCATTTACATGAATGTTCGCGTTAATAATACTACAATATACGAGTACTAGTACATCGGTGATTTCGTTAGTGATATAGTTAGTGATTTCGTTCGCGTGAAAATATTTCCCGTAGTTAAAGTTTCTTATGAGTTAAAGTAAGTTATACACTACATTAGTACAAAAACTCATCAAAATATGTTAAATTTTTTTTGCTTTAAAGTGTAACAAAAATCTACATCACAAATGTTCGCATTTATAATATTAGTGGGATTGGTAGACCAAGTTATAACGGTGATACTCGCGTGATAGGCCATCGTAAATTGTGAAGAGAACTTTATTTTGTGTGAATATATTAGGTTTAGTGTGTATATAAACAAATGTGTGACATATGTGTATTATTTAGTGTGTGGTTTTGGTCTACTTAGTAAAATTTATAGAGACTTTAAACTACGATAATTACCTATTATTACCCATTGGGCTTGAATGGTTTATTTTGGAAATTTGTGGTTTAGTTTTGATGTACATCGTTGGAAATCACACACGGTCATTTCTCTTCTCTCTTCTCTTTCTCTTTTAAAAAGACAACTCCCGCACTAAGAATTGCTCTTGTGTCGCGGGGACTTTTACAAACATACAAACAACGGACACAAAGCACAACCAGACCCGAAACAATTATTTGTGGATCGCACAAATAATTGCTCCGTGTGGGAATCGAACCCACGACCTCCCGACGCAGTAGTATCGGCGTGGTGACCTAAACCACTTTTTTCAAACTAAGCAGAGCTTTTACTATGGTAGATAACTTTACTTGTGACTTTAGCCCGGAATTCTCGCACCTCATTGTTAGGTGCTACTGCGAATCTAGAGGTTCCAGATTCTATTCCCGGAACCAAAAAAACGGTATTTCATATCTTCAACAGAAAATAATTTTGTGACAATTATCATTAACTAGCTGACTCGCGCAACTTCGCTTGCGTCGCAAGAGAGAATGGGTTAAAATTTTCCCCGTTTTTGTGACATTTTTTACTGGTACTCTGCTCCTATTGGTCGTAGCGTGATGATAGGCCTATAGCCTTCCTCGATAAATAGGCTATCTAACACTGAATTTTTTTCCAAATAGGACCAGTAGTTCCTGAGCTTAGCGCGTTCAAGCAAACAAACAAACTCTTCAGCTTTATAATATTAGTATAGATTTGAATTAAGATGTTTTTTTTTTTTTTTTTTTTTTGTTTAAAAGACAACTCCCGCACTAAGAATTGCTCTTGTGTCGCGGGGACTTTTACAAACACACAAACAACGGACACAAAGCACAACCAGACCCGAAGCAAATATTTGTGGATCGCACAAATAATTGCTCCGTGTGGGAATCGAACCCACGACCTCCCGACGCAGTTGTATTGGCGTGGTGACCTAAACCACTGCGCCACGGAGGCAGTCAAATGTGTGAGATATGTGTAAGATGTGTGTAAACTATAATAATACAATTGTATATTATACAGTTCTGCCTACCTCTACATAATAAAACAAGTGTAATATAAAGAGTTCACGACATTTGATACGGTATCAGCAGTACTGGTATAAATAAATGGTACTGGTTCAGATAAGCAATCGGTCCGGTCTCGAGACTGCAGGCCAGAGGTCCCGGGTTCAAACCCACGCCACGCCCATTACGATTATTCGATATTACTTTACGTATTTATAATTAAATAAACTGGTTTATTTACTTTAGTATGTTTCTATGTCCCTCATTTAAAAGAGAAGTTTTGTTGCAAGGCTTTTATAAACATACAAAAGACAGACACAACAACCAGACCCTTGATTGAGAAAAGAATTGTGTCGTAAAAGAATCGAACCCACTCACCCAAGTGACGTAGATCTTTTAACGTCTTCCAACCAATCAATTAACAAAAATATAACTACTTGTACAACATTTTAAAAGTAAAAACAATTATAGTAATCAGAAGTTATGCTAGCCAGCGTGGTGGACTCA
Source organism: Anticarsia gemmatalis (assembly GCF_050436995.1). NCBI lineage: Eukaryota > Metazoa > Arthropoda > Insecta > Lepidoptera > Erebidae > Anticarsia > Anticarsia gemmatalis. Next base: position 12,125,618 of record NC_134760.1, on the reverse strand, counting down.
AGGCCTAACCTCTCCCTCGTTACGGGAGGAGACCCTTGCCCAGTAGGTCATTAATGGATTAAATTTATTATTATTATATTCAGAAGTTTAAGAATCCTATGAAAAATACTATAACATTAAATGTGATTACGAAACAAGCACTTTGATGTCGTTGCCAAGACAAACAAAATGATATTTTACATGAAACTAATTAATTACGAGATTATTACTACGATTAATCAAGAGAAATACATTATTTTGAATACATTTGAAATAAATATTACTTATAATTTGACTAAATTACACTGATATATATGTTTTAGAGACTTTTAAGCCATCCTTGACGAGAGAGCAAGGGGTTTTAATAATACCTACTATCGTTTGAGTGACTATTAATTAATAATGCTTGAGAGATCTCTAATTCGTGGAGGTATCTAATCAATTATTTTTCCAAAAAACAGACTTCAAATGTTTCTTCTATTTCACTGCAAACATTATTCTGTGTATTTAAAAAACAACTAGTTTAATTGCAGTCATATTGATTAACGATTGTCATTTAAAACGTACTTCATGAATAGTTCCTACGACGACCGCTAGAGGCGCTGTCCACATTATTGCCTCAGAAGGAAATCGCCACAGGATCAAATTAAATTGGACATACATAGAATCATAACCTTTGTAAGTATGGATGAATGGATTGTATGCATGATTAACACATAGAATACTGTTTAACACGGAAAATCTTTTCACGCAGACGAAATCTAGCAGAAACTAGTTATTTTTATACCTTATCTAAGGTCCGTGAAACACATAACCTAAATAAGCTGTTCATAATAAAACTATTTAAATAAATTAACCATACTTAAAAGATTCGTTTGAAGAATATGTTTTTATACTCCATTTATAACTTCCGCGGTAAAAAAGTTGTTTGATTATAATTCTAAGAGGCGAACATTGTAATTTTAAACCTGTTTGAATATGATGATAATGTTGATACCGTTAGAGATTAAGAAATATATATTTTTAATGCATATTAAAATAAAAATAGTGTTTTTATTTGAAGTATATTTCAAGGGACAGTGAAATAACTGATGGCTGTTGTCAGATGGAAAATAATCCAAGAAACTTTCATTTGTAATTTTCGTAACGCTTGGCATGTTTAATCTTTGACAATATTGGTCAAAGACCCCAACCGCCACTTGGCCATCTTGGTGGACTTAAGGCCTAACCCTTCCTTCGTTCGGGAAAAGACTTGCCCAGCAATAATAGGTTAAAAAATATGGTCGAAGTGTGCCCTGCTAGTAGAGTGATTTGGAAGAAAAGAAGAGAGACCTTTGTTCAGTTGTTCATACAGGCTAAGGAACAAAATATGGTTCTTAGACCTCATGAGGATTAGTACAGCAGTAATATTTTCTATAGCTCTAGATTAAAAAGAATTTTAAATAGCTGTCGTACAAACTTCCTGTGTAGGGATTTTCCACATTTTCTTCGCAATTTATAGCATACCAATTTGCTTTCAATATCACATTCTATCCTTCATATAAGTAAAAACAGGTAGTAAATTAACAAACAGCTGTTGGGAACTCTCCATAATACATAACACTCACTGTTGGACCACTTCCATTGAATATTTTGTAAACGATTCCACTTTCCACTGCTAGCGCCACCAAGCGATATTAATCACAATTAAAATTTATTGAAACTATAACAAGTAGAGTATCGATAAGCTAAGAAAATATTCCAAAATGTTAAGTCTTAGTTGTTTCTTTTTTCATTTACATAAACAAGCATGTTACACCCAAAAGTGTTCACTGAGAGGTGCAAATTACACCCATGTTTCGCCATTAACAATTTAATTACTAGGGAGCAAGCCTATTGCCATAAACCACGCATACTACTAAACTCAGGACTACTTTTAAGAATTGTTTAATATAATTTACAAAAGCTTATAATAATTTTGCCCAAACCAGGAATCGAACATTAGAGTCCAAATAAATGGCCTGGCTCGCAATCAAAGCCGCGATTAAAAACTAGTGTAAAAGAAATACTATAAAGTTTAAGCTTTTTAGCTTATGTATATCTCACCTGTAAAGCCGTGCTTCTAATAATGTATTATTTTTATAAATAGTTTCAATGTAAAAACGCGACCTTTGTCATAATCGAGCAAGCCGGGGTATAAATATATAGTTTATTTTTAAATATGGCGCCGTTTGTATGTTTTGAAGGTCGGCTGTAAACATTATGATAACGTTTACAAAAACTGACATTGTTGTTCCGTTTCCTTTGATTTTAAATAGCTCAAAAGCACGTTTTTTCTTCAATCTTTAAAGTTTATTCATAAGGTCTCTGGTTTGATTCCCAGGACGTGCAAAGTACTAATGGTCCTTTTTAATTTATATTGATATGTTTCTCTACAGTTTCCCGGAGTTTTAGAGCACATGGCAACCGACTCGCCCCCTTTTACATGGGACTAACGTTGTCAAGAGCGGAGTGCGGGTTCATTCAATACACCTCTGCCCAACACCTTCGGGTATGACAGACACGGTATTATGTATTTATTGCTAGTTAGTTACTAAAAGACACAATAATTGTCCTATTTATATCCCTAGGTTAGATATCTAAAGTAATTTTTGTATTGAGTATATAAAAGTATAACACGATATGCTTTTTACGCAAGACTGTACCCCTGAAAATATCTCAGAAGCATTAACAAACTTACAACCACTACAACCTTAGGCAAAAGAAAGAGATTTTTACTTCACACAAAGCCTCCGTGGCGTAGTGGTTTAGGTCGCCACGCCGATACCACTGTGTCGGGAGGTCGTGGGTTCGATTCCCACACGGGACAATTATTTGTGCGATCCACAAATAATTGTTTCGAGTCTGGTTGTGCTTTGTGTCCGTTGTTTGTGTTTGTAAAAGTCCCCGCGACACAAGAGCAATTCTTAATGCGGGAGTTGTCTTTAAAAAAAAAAAAAAAAAACTACAACCTCATACATTGGTACATATGTATCTACGGAACCACTTTCCCACCACACCAAGCACCTGTACCACTCGGTATCGGACCACAGATCTCTCAACCACCACATAATACGCCATTAAGAGATCCACATCTATTAATAACCAATACAGTTTAATTTCCGAAACCATTTCAACGGTAAACGACGATTGGAATCGAAAATCGATCTATAAATAGTTTTTTTTTTGGATGTAATTTATTTTTGTACCGTGACTTGGTTATTAGTTAACATGTGTGATTAAATTTAGTTCTTGAAGGTATGCAAAGCCCCCAACCTGCACTTGCCCAGCGTGATGGACTAAAGGCCTAACCCCTCCCTCGTTACGGGAGGAGACCCTTGCCTTTGACATTAATAGGTTAACATTGTTTAAATTTTAATTTAGTCATAGTTTCTAAACGCAATTATGCGTGAAACTTCTGCCTTGTCCTGCTTGTTCTGCTTTAATGGTGAAGGAAAATTGTGAAAAACTGAATTTCTACCTACGATCAAGTCGGCCGCATTCGTAGTTAGCGTTAGCGTAAAAAAAGGAAAGTAAGCCTTATCTCTGAGAGTTTTTTAGGCAGTTTTATTTGAATTATTCCTCCCTAGACTATCGCAAAACTAACGAGCAATATGACTCACACATGAGTATTTATTAGAATCTGTTAATGTAAAAACCATGGCTTATATTGACATACTAAACCGCTTTTCATTTCTAATTTAGATTACCTATCCATTGATCTTTTATCAATAACACAAATATTGAAGCCACCTAATAAATTTGTTACTAAGCAAATCAATATAGTCGCTAGTTATCAACGGCGGTGTTACTGTCACTCAATCGGCCACGTGTCACGTGATCTTATCAATTATATTAACTATTATCTATGCGCTGGGGGTCGGTGTAACGTAAGTATTTGAAGGGAAAAATAATGGACTTTTGTAAAATAATGTTTTTACCATCATTCTATCAGTCTAGCTTTTCATTCAACTATGATGGAGTCGGCTTCCAGTCTCACCGGATGCAGCTGGATACCAGTGTTTTACATAGAGCTACTATCTATCGGACCTCCACAACCCAGTTACCAGGGTAAAGTTAGTATTTGATACTACGAACTTTGTTTAATGTTTTTTTACGAATACTCGTTAATTTATTTATCTATACGGCTACTGAGTTATGATGAGTGTATATTATAAAGCTCTACATCATCATATCATAGTGAATTTTTTATTATTTCGTGTAAAAATCGATTTTTTTTTCATTTTTCTCATAATTTGACTAGCGTATATAATAAATTTAAAGCAATTTTCCTGACCACTTTTATAAAGAATCTGTAATTATTCTTAAATTCATAATTATTGCAAATTTTGTGAAGTTCATCTCACAATTACTTCGACGTAGTACTACTACAATTAGTGCATATGTTACTGTAAAAGCCCGAACGGTGGTAAATCCTAAGATTTTCCGGTATAACCTAAGATTTACCAACTCGCAATGGTAAAAGTCCGAACAATTCTTTTATTTCGAACTTTTACCTATATTCACTTGATGATGCCGAGATGTCGCCGGAGCCCCGCTTCGCGGGGCTCCTCCTTCTGGGTGGTTAAAAAAAAATAACCACGAAGGCTAAGGTGGGAGCTTCGCTTCGCTCGCTCCCACCTTAGCCTTCTAACCTAACCTACCCATGTCGCTTTGCCCAAAACTCCTTCTTTATAACTATGTCACAGTATATAATTATACCGTGAAATAGTTATAAACATAGTTATGAAGGAGGATTTTTTTATATGTCGTAACATAGTTTTTAAACTCTGGCTTGTTCGGACTTTTACCATTGAGAGTTGGTAAATCTTAGGTTTTACCGGAAAATCTTAGGATTTACCACAGTTCGGGCTTTTACAGTAACACATATATTATCAACAATATCGATATTTTTATAACGTCACGCGGCGGGAGGTCGCAGGTCGCCGCGACTCGCGACTTTTCACCTCTAACCGCGCGGTATCGCGATTATTCCAAGTTAATTATGAAGTATTTTTATTTATGTTTCCTGTATGCAACCGATAGAGGCCAGTGCTGTGCGCTGGTTGATAAGGACCCTTAGGTTTATGTGATCGATATAATTATACATTTGTTTTATAGTTGCTGATAACCTGTGTGTTACTACGACGGAAATAATTGCACTTTTACTATTACAATTTATATACCTCTCTATATGCATAATTATGTATATATACAGTTACAAAGGGCAGGCTGTTTCACCGTCTACAATTAAAACTATTATTTGAGAACCGGTTTGTACAATAACTTTAAACCAAAAAAACATTAAAATTATTTCAAGATTAAAGTTATCTGGGCCCCTCAACGGTATAAAAACTTATTATATTTTTAGTCTCTAGTGTAGACACTAAAAACATTTAATGTCATAGAGATTTGGAAAATACTGTTTAAATCGAAAAAGCTCAAAAAACAAATCCATCCATAAAAAAATAATACATTGCCATAGACATTAATCTATAACTCATAATTATTACTTAAAATAAGGCCATCTATATTTAGAACAAGAACTTAACATAAAATAAAACATATATCATTTGATATCAAAAAACGCGATCTTTATTCGACACCATATTATTACAATTGATTACATAATAATATGATGGAGATGAATATACGCTATAATTATATTCAATCAACACGCCATAATGCCGGAAGCTGTAGCTTATAAAGCCTTAATATTTGAAGCTTATATAAAGTTCGTAGAGCCTATTTTTATTGTGATATACAAGGTGGAAAAGGCTTTGAAAGGAAACTATTTTAAATATTGAAGATAGCTTAATTTATTAAAAGGAAACACTGTGTTAACATACTAACATAAAATGAGGATTTCTTCCCATAGTGGTAGGCAGAGACCAGAGAACGCCAATTGGTACGATCCTTACAAACTTCCTTTGCGTCATTCACATCCATACATCTTGTCATACAGGCTGGAGGAGCTCGTGGCTTAGTTTACAACAGCCGCACGGATCGATCTCTGAGGTTAAGCTACGCTTGCCGAGGTTGTTCCGTGGATTGGTGACCATCTTATACATATCGAGTTCCTCCGTGTTTCGGAAGGCACGTTAAATTGTGGGTCCTGGCTGTCATTTTCGAAGATCTTTGACAGTCATTAACAGTAGTCAGAAGCTTGAAAGTCTGACAACCAGTCTTACCGAAGGGTATCGTGTTAATACCTAAGTAACTGGGTTGTGGAGGTCAGATAGGCAGTCGCTCCATGTAAAACACTGGTATTCAGCTGCATCCGGTGAGACTGGAAGCCGACTCCAACATAGCTTGGAAAAAGGCTAAGCGAAAATATATACATACATCTTGTGATACAGGACCAAACATCGCTGCATTTAAAAGATAACTATAAAAGGCGGGGCAGGCTTACAGTGCTCTACTGATCCAATTGATATTATAAATGCGACAGTTTTTTTGGACATATTATGTAAGCATGCATATGTATTTATTACTCTTTCACGCCAAAACCGCTAAAAGGATTTATATGTATGTATAGTTTATAACCTACAATAATACGTAGGCTAATTTTTAATAATTTTATGCAGACAAAGTCGCAAGCAAAAGCTAGTATTGTATAAACATTGTGAAGTTTTGTCGGGAATGTCGTGACAAATAGTTTTTATGTCGCGCACTCCCCATGAATCATGGCAGTAACGTTTTAATTCCCATCAACCACCGCACGGAAGCCTTGCTGCTTTTGTTTTTGGGAAAATTCGTTTTAAACTTTTGTAAAGTAACTAGTGGCTCAGTGAGTTACATAATAGCTACTGTTCCTGTTAAAAGAGTAGCAGGCTGTTATTTTCTATCTTTACGCATTTTTGTCTTTTCAAGATTTGTGTTCTTTTCTGTGAGAAGTATAAAGTTATTTATGTACTCGTAATAAGTTGAAAATTGTTTAAATACTAAACTAGCGTTTGGCAGCAATACAACCACCAATGCTTTTTCTATACTAAACCTGCAAAATGCATTTTCTTATGAAAGGAAACAGCTTTTCCAACGTATAATCTACATTACCCTTTACCTTTGAAAGTTTACCAAACAGAACCGCTTTCAGATTTCCAACATTTTATATATAGTTTCAATCTTAAGGCTCTTACCGAGTGAACCATTAAAAATCTCACAATCAAGTCAACCAGTTTAATTTTAATTTAAAACTCCAACTGTCCTACTTATTTATACTTGAAACATAAACAAAACGTTTGTTTTTCCGCAGTAATAAAAGCGGCAGTAATGTCCAGTGGTCACATGTAAGGATCACGCAGTAAAGAGCTGATTACCACATTTACTTCACAGTTTTAAACTCGTAAAGTTATTTTTAACTTGACCACATTCACAGTTCCGTGTTTTGTTAGTTTGTTTGTATTTTTGTAGACTGACTTCTTTGAAAACTTTTGATATGACTTGGGCCATAAAGGCTCTGAAATTGTTGTACATTTAATAATTAATATGAAAAAGTCTGAAGTGTTAGATAAAGTGTCAATATTCCACTAGTTAAGCTAACTGGCTCTTAGCCGAAAGTGTTTAGAGAAGTTCGAAAAAATCGTTTAAGTGGGTCTTTATAACTAATTTCAGAATTATCGTATGCACTAGAAAAACGTTAGATTTTCAAGCCCAAAAGATTTGAAATAATCATTTTACGCCAATAATACCTTCCTCAAAACAAGACATTATAAGTGTAAAAAAAATATCGATATTTGAAATAATCATTTGTTCAGATGGTGAAGGAAAACATCGTGATGCATCCTTGCATGTCTGAGAGTTCTTTAGAACTATTCTTATAGGTTCTATATAGTCCCCAACCACACTTGGTCAGCGTGGTGGACTCAAGGCCTACATCCGCCCTCGAGGGAGATTCTGATGGGACATTAATGGGTAAAATTTATTTTTAAATTACAAATTAAACGCAAAACATCCTACACTTACGGCAGGCACATAACCTAATTAATACCAAATTAAGGTGACAAAACCTTTGATCCATGATGTGACGTACAAACAAACAGATCTATTTATATACACATAAACAATATAATCGATACCCAGTAAATACCAGTAAAGGTTTATTATATTTATAAGCCTTACTGAAATCTATTTATGTAATCTATAGATAATTTGTTACTATATAAAAAGGTTACCGGTGACGTACGAAGTGTCCTTTCTCTGTTTATTTGATGAAAACCTGTGATTATGTTAAAGACTGTTTTAGACTAAATGACCTACTTTACCAAGAATGTTCCTGTTCACAGAAGAGATAGAAAACTAAAAAGAACAGTACGTAGTGAGTTCTGATATCAACCCTTCAGGATTGGTCTCGGTTAACTTAGAATTTTTAAAGCTATATTCATTCATTTGCTGTCAATTTATCTATTGGAAAGGCTATCCGACGAAAAGACAGAGTTTCACCACTTCGAACTTTATTTCAGGTAGCTTACCAGGTGGAATTTTGACAGTTATTTTATAAATTTGCTATTTAGCAGATAGGTTATCTGACACTTAAATATCAACAAATAGCGCTTAAACTTTATCTACTGAATTAAAAAAAATATTTTAACAATGATCTAGATTATAATAAAACGGTATAAACAAAACACGTGACTTCTATTCTTCTTTTTGCAAACAAAACTTTAATTAAAAACCCATAGAGTAATAAGAAACACATAAATATGAAATAACCGCGAGTAACCAGTGGGTTATTGGTTGTAAACCGTCGTAACCGGCGGCAACCAATCATCGAGGAGACTATAAAAGGGTGTACTTTATCGCTGCACTAGCTATTAACCGAAATAACTGATATTGATATTACTTTCGATGGGTGCACGGAATAATCTAATATTAAAAACCAAATATATGACTATACTAGCTGACTCGCGGCTTCTCTTGCATACAAAAGTTCATGGTTTATTTCAATCTCAAAACTCCCTGTTTCTGAGGGATAGACTAGTTTTTGTAATATCACCTAATGCCCGGTTTCTTAGGCACATTTAGCGGTAGTTTAACTATTGAAACAGTATTTATTTTATATGAGTTTAAACGCCATGGAATTGATAAACTACGGGGGTAAAGAGTTGATATTCCGAAAACTAGTCTATGTTTGATCCCAAGTCTAAGATAGTTTATGTCTACATGCTAGATTTCACCAAATCGATGTAGTAGTTAACGATAATCGTGTAACAGGGACAATTTCGCGTTTTTATGTTATATTTCATCTATGTTTTAGTTGCATATACGTTATGTTTCACGTCTAACTCATGGGGCGACCCAAACATGTATTCAAAAATTTCAAAGGAAACAAGCAAAATTAAATAAAACTATACAAGCTTAGTATTAACGTCTATTTCGACTCAGAGCTATATAAACTCCAACTTGACTTCGACAACTTGTCATATAACATTATCATAGTACACGAACACGAGATAAAAAACTAGAAATCATAACACGACTTAAGTAAAACATCACACCACCGCATTAGGAGGTGGGCAGGCCATAAACAATGAGTTGTTTACGTTCAGATCGGGCCTTGAGCGGAATCGAACCCACTTGCGCAAGTATCGACGCTGGCTAATGCTGTTGCTAAGGTGCATAGACTAAATATAGAAGAGACAGAACCTATTGCAGTTAGTTTTGTACCTACATGTAACAGGTGAAAAGGCTAAGATGGTTCTTGATTGTCAGTTATTACAATATCACTTGCATTATAAAAGTTACGTGAACTACTGCTAGGGGAAATTTGTCTTATCAGGTGAATATTGTTATACTTTTTCAAACATACATACGGATAGGTTATACGACACTTATTCATACACCACGAAACGAAACTTTAATAATGTCATTGACCTAAAGAAACTTAATAATAACGTTAACACATTGTTTTTACTTACTACTTATAATGTATCTGCCTAATATCTACTGCAAAGGGCAATACCTTCTTTCAAAAAACTAAAACCCTAATTTTATTATAAACGCACAATACGTCAACCAAACACACAACCCCATACTTTAAAACAGAGACCTAAATTAGGCACAAACGACTTAACAAAATTGACTTATCTACTCTCAAACTCTATGTAAGTTCATCGACCCCTATTCGAGGCCTACCGATTCAACAACAACAGCTGAGCGTTGCACTGACACACACAAACAAACACACACATACACACACACAAACACACACACATCTAACTTTCACACACAAATTGTGCGTGTCACACACACACACTTACTTGTGTGTGATTGTGCGTGTGTCGAAATCCCGAAGTTGTTTTAGAATTAGAATATGTAATTGAATTTTGATGTGTAAGAACTTCATTAGGAGATTATAGATAAGTATTGTTGGGTATAATTAAACTGTGTGTTTGTTTGTGTGTTAGATAGTGAATAGAAAGGTACAGAGTAATATAAACTTATTTTTTTGTTTAAGAAAGGTAATTGCAAAAGTTTCGATATAAAGTGGTCTAAAGTGGCCCTTGTGTTACAAATACACCAGTATATATTTTTTTGTCTAATATTGGGGGAAAAATGTATTTGTATTGGTCCTGAAATAAAGGGTACTTTGTTTTTTGCGAGTCCTTTCAGGTCAAATATAAAAAAGATACGAAAATAGTGTAACGAAAGTTACTAAATTAAGAACAAAATCCAGACTATTACCTAAAAAAATCCAAGAATCTCAAATCCCTAATTAAAAGATACTATCTTAACTCATACGGTTACCTAACTATAAGCCAACAAACAGTTAGCAAGTCCTTAATATCCTCATCACGTAGTTAACTGCAATTATCTCTCGGTTACCAATTAACTGGACATGTTACAAACGCTAACTAGTTAAATTGTACAAAAACATTAACGTTTATACTGTGCTCAGGTTGGTTACACATTAGGCAAACGGTATGTCGCAAATTGTTTGCTGTTTGAGGTTGGTTGTGAAAAGTACACACTGGTGATGTAAAAGTACTTTATAATTGAATAAGTTTTCTTGTGACATTACTGTGGTTGTTCACATTTGGTAATCACAACCATGATTGTCTGTTTTTAAGGCCTTAGGTTAGATTTGTAGATAGAGATTTCCTTTATTTTATAGTAATTGTAGTTTATACTAACATTTCTATGTTTTAATCCCATATACCTCAAAATAACTGTAGAAAAATAAATTTTATTGCTTATCATGCTAAGTAAGATTATATATGTTGGATTGTAGATTTGATTTATCCTACAGTAACTTTGAAAACATTTAATCATGAGTAAAATAAGGGATATATCAAGGAATATCATTTTAGCATATATTTATCCTTCGTTGATACAATTAAAGAAAAGCTCTGCATTAATACTCAACAAATAATCAGTCACAAACTATCAGCAAAGTAGGAATAGTCATTATTTTAAAACGAAGGCCGCTAAGTTGATTTGCATAGTCAGTCATAATTACCTATGACACGCGACCAGTCGTCTTTCATTATACGATATTGCTGTTTTATACAAATAATACATAATGCTTTGTTTTGTTATAATTTGCCTTTATTTGTACGCTTTGTTTGTTATTAGACTTATTTTATGGGTTGTAATATTGATGGATTATCTCACGATAATCACTGATTAGATGATTAAAGAGAATATTACCATTTTCTCTACTAAGTAAAAATTGAAAATTTCAGCGAATGGGTTTGGGAAGAGCATATCAAATTGACAACTAATGTACCAGAGTTCCATTCCCTATTGAGACAACATATTTTAATTAGATTATTATTAATTTGACATAATATTTCGCTTAGATCATGACTTGTTCTTAATATGAGGTCTCGAGTTCGATTCCCAGATTTATTAAAGTACTTATGATTGATTTTAAATTTACATTAGAATATTTCTCAACAGCAGTTAGGAGTTTGGTAACGTAACTCATAAATGGCAATAAGCTCGCTCCCTATCACATAGGACTAACATTGTTAATGGTAAAACGTGGGTATATTTCATATATGTATGCATATATATGTATGTATATATGTATGTATGTCTAGAATACCTATCTACTAGTAATATATGACGCTAGTTGCATCATTTAAACTAGACTAAGAATAGCGATGAATAATAGATTTATAAGTCATTTAAATAAATGGCGAAGACATTACGACTACATGTTTACTAGTTAATTTATATGGTATTACTCATTTGTTAGGTAAAGTGACTTAATTATGTACCTATTAACCGTTTGCATTGAACAATAATATAATAGCCAAATGGATAGCATTTGCTGCCTAGACAAGTGGTCATGGGTCCAATACCAATATATTTTCTGAATTAATTATCAATTGTTCTAACTGTAAAATCCTGAAAAACCGTTAACAGTGGTTCAAAACAGTTCTCGAAAAGATGTAAGCTTGAACTTCAGCAATGTGGTGAACAAGCCTAAAACTTTAATTGCCAATCACAGTGCATTATTTACGTTAAATATTAACACTTTTCCGGTTGTTCTGAAGGACAAGATGTCTGGATGCGGTTTAGCCAAAGGAAATTACTGAGGATCTTTCCATGTAGCCTTCTTGGTGGGGCAGAGGCCTACCTCTCTAGGAAAGGCGTGATATTATGTATATTGTATGCATGTAAGCATTGACACTTGATTCTGTCAAAAGATGTTTTGTGTAAAACTCTCTGTTTAGGCCGCAATAGAGTGTAGACATGTATTAATTAATTTACCAACATTAAAGGCATCGCCAATCTCTCCTCGACTTGCAAATACTTCTAAAAAACATCTTTAACACCAAAAAGACATAACCTTAAACAAATGCGAGACCACTTAAGCCTTTATTCCACCAAGTCTGTGTCATAGCAAGTAACACATCATAAAAATAACGACCCCTAATTTTAGGTGATTCTCAGAACAGTTTCTAACGTTCGTTTAAATCATAAACTATTACAGCGAGAAGATAAAAAGCGTATTTCAAAGGAACTGGGATAGTCGATAAAATGCCTGTACATAGATAAATACAAATAAATCACGTAATTAACGTCAACACAGCTGAAAATACTGGTGTCCCGTTAACTGGCGGCTTGTTACACCGAAGCGTAACATGGCCCTTTAAAAAAATATTCGTTAATTTCATGACAGCCAAAAAAACTTTAGGATATTAGGTTTTTATTCATTTTAATTTTTAACACATGACTGAGCCACTACTGGGCAGGGGTGTCCTCCCGAGAGAGAAAGGGTAAGCCCTTGAGTCCACAAGACATACTGACATACAGACACACTAGACACATTATAGTCGAAATGGCTGTGAAAAGTATCCTGGTTTGATTCTTATATCAGAAAGTGTTATAAATAAAGATTTCTTTAAAGAAGAGTTATTATATAGCAAATAATAAACCAAGAACTCCTTCATAGGACTACAAGTATGTTTGGAATTAGTACCAACCAATAAGAAATATATTTAACAAGACATATAGGCCTAGTATAAGCTTAAAATTAGGAAGAACCTTGATCACTGATTACCTTTTAAACAAAAATACATCGATCTTGAGATTGTTTAACCGTTGCCATGACAACGACATACACAAACTGAGGCAGGAATCTATATAGCACCTTGAGTTTTGTTTGCATCTACCGTGGCGCAGTGGTTAAGGTTACCACGGCGCTACCGTTGCGTCGAGAGGTCGTGGGTGCGATTCCCACACGGACCAACAATTTTGTGCGATCCACAAATAATTGTTTCACGTTTGGTTGTGCTTTGTGTCCATTGTTTGTATGTTTGTTAAAGTCCCCGCAACACAAGAGCAATTCTTAGTGCGGGAGTTGTCTTTTTTTAGTGTCAAATAAATTCATATGACATACTGCAAACAGCAGGTGATTAAAACCGCTAGTCGTTTGTACCGTTTTTATTGCTATTCTAAAACATGTTGAGCAAAAATTAATAAATTTCAAGGACTTTATAACAATTATTAACATATTTAAATATGCAATTTAATGTAGTCTTTCCAAAGAATATAATCACAATGCATTTAATCTTCAAACTTGTAGAAATAAGCGTTTTGTTTGCATATTTTAGTCTCTTAATGTTTTTATTATTTATTAATTTCAGAAGGCGATCATATCCGCGCTATAGAATTCCGTGGTATCCGTGGCCATTTGGTACGATCCTTACGAACTTTCCCTGCCTTATTCACATCCACAATATCCATTCATTCGGTTTTTCTTTCGTGAGAAGAGGTAGACATCCATACAAAATATAGTATTTTAAAAAAATAGCTTAAGGATAATATAGCATAATTATAACATTCTAATAATCGTCCATTTCTATTCATGTTTCTATAATTAAAACTAAACTAACACATTTGCATTAATTAAAAATTAGCTTCTTAATTAATAGAAAACAACAAAAACACTTGACTTCCAGAAAAAACTAATGACCGTTGAAAGAAAAACAACTTTATGTAAAAACCAACCGCATGTAGCATGTTATTTTGCATATATTTTATTAAATATTTACATAAATTTTAAGTATTTTTATCTTATCGTTAGTGCATTATAAAAGCAATAGTTGAAATAGCTACGGTTCGGCTACTATAAAGGGAAAAACTTGATACAGTTTCGATTCCTACAGGGCACTAATTTGCCTCTGTGGCGCGGTCGGTAGTATATGCGACTGCGGTGCGAGAGGTCTCGGGTTCGAATCCTGGGTCGGGCCAAAAAGTCTTTTCTGAGATTTTCTGTTAAGAATTTCCTAGAAATTGCCCGGAGTTAGGAAGTTGAGGTCGAAGACCTCCGTGCCTTGGAGAGCACGTAAAGCCGTCGGTCCTGCGCCTGACCTCTCACTGGTCGTGTCGGTTATCCGTCCCACCAAACTATGAGAGTGATGGAATAGAGAGTGTACCTGTGTATTGTGCACACACTTGGACACTATAAACAAAAGTCCTGCACAGATGGCCAGTTTCAATGAAACTGACCGCCGTAGCCGTAAATCGGCTAGGAGGACATTATTACAGTACAAATCGGACCCGTAGTTCCTGAGATTAGCGCGTTCAAACAAACAAACAAACAAACAAACAAACTCTTCAGCTTTATAATATTAGTATAGATTCTACAAGTATTAGATATAATTATAGTCCTTGAATTTGAAACTTGCTAAGTTTGACCGAAAACATACATATGAAGGCAGAATACAAATTCATCATTTTTGTAAGTACCGACTTTTTAAATCACAGTCTGTGATATTACAGTTCGGTGTAAACGCGTCCCAATTTGTAACACAAAAATAAACAGAGGTAGAGCGTGTGGTTTTTGGAAAGTGGTTCAAAGACTAACAGTTGGTGCTCGCAGTCGCAGAGTCGCACGGTCGCACAGTCGCTCGGTCGCTCGGTCGGAGTGCTTTGAACCACTTCCGAGAACAACACACGTTTATACCATCGGTGTACACTTTACTGAACAGCGGATATTGTCTATCACGAATACATTTATTATGAGTTAAAGAACACTATTGTTTTTTTATTGAAACAACTCATACGTATAGCTCAAATGAAAAGTAGTTTTATTTTTAATTAATCAAAGTAATACAGTTTATTTTGAAAAAAAACCTAAATTAGCTTCACACGAAACATAACTAAAACCATGTTTGCCTAGCAACTGATATATCTGTATTATATTTTCACCGTTAATAATAGGTCGGAGAAAATGTATTTTCGCATTATATTATGTATGAACTTGTAATAAAATCTCTTTGGCTTCAAGAATCACAAATAAGTATTAGGTTTCTTTCAGTGAGCTCGTGAGGTACCAGAATATCGAGTTTTTTTGTGTACATAAAAGATTTTATTACAAGTTCATACATAATTTAATGCGAAAAGACTTTTTCCCCGAACTAATATAATCGGCATGGCGCCTAAGATCTTATAATAATATCAGGGTTGCATAAAACATTTGAATATCTAAGAACCGAATACTAACAAAATTTTTGTCCTCCTTAAAATATTCAAACCAAGAAGTTAAATCAGTTTAAATCTCTTACATTAAGCTTTCATTTACTATCATTTCAAAATATCTCAGTTAGTTAAATATAGCTATTTTTTTATCTTGTTTGAACGCTGGGTCTCAACAAATATACTTGTTTTAACATTTTATCTGATTCATATTTACACTGCACATATCTCTATTTACCGAGTTATTTTTATCTTCAAGGAGATATCTCGGTCTAAATGTGTCAGTTATTTAAATATTTAACTTAAACTTCAGTAGAAAAATATCATTAATAATTCATATTATAGTCCACGCTGGCCAGTATATGTTTCGACTGCCCACACCGTAAAGAATTATTTATAAATTCTATTTTTAGATATTTAACCCATTCGTATGATAAGAGTTTCCTCACAAAATATATTATTATGACCATTAGTTTCTAAAAGAATCACCTCATTTGAAAATTGAATATGTATAAATTGGTACGCAACCTAGTCACACTCACCGGTTGACAGTATAAAGAAGAACTATCATCACACACAGTCTTTTACTAGGTGATCAGAAGCGCGATTCTCTACATTCAGTACTATCAATTATTAAGCGAAATTACATTACGAAAATAGTTCTTTTAGAGAACGCTTGGGAAGCTGATCATTTTTTATCCAGTAGCCAGTCGATTCTCGATAGTCGATAGCATAGGAAATCACTGCTCCAATACAATTTGAACCAATGATTTTTGTAGTTGTCTTCTTAAATCTAGCTCTTACTCATAATCAGAAGCTAGAATAAGAAGGATTTTAGGCTGAAATATCTTATTATTGACCCAAAAATAAATGTTGATATTGTTAACGAACTTGGTCAGTATAGATTATAGTAATACAATCCACTTATAACCTACTACTCGTCTTATTTACGAGAGGTCAAGCCATAACTCCATAACATCACGAGTATTAAAGAATATTAAATAATCAAAGTTTAACATATAGAAGGTTTATTTACGACTATGTCTCCTTAATGAAAATGAACTCGACGTTTATATAGGTACAAGCCGCGTACAGCCTATAAAATATACATCAGAATTCAAACCATCGCGCTCTATACAATATACGTACAGTCAGCTTCTTATATAAAGTGACAGATAACATATCCAGTTATAAAGGGACTCCTAAAGTGATCAATAATAATAATACAACCAAAGTCATCTAATTATGTAAGGCATTCATCTTGCACAATGATATCGGAACATGGACATCGTCAAATATATGAGTTCGTTCAAAGTGCCATAATCATAGTAACAAACACGGCGCCAATGGTTTCTAAGCATCCAAAGTATTCAAAAATATGGAACAAACATTAGGTACATGAAAATGAACTATGTCACTATGCATGTCTGATTGGTGTCTGGGCATTAGTGTCCGCCGTACGTAAGGTCACCGGGTCGGATCCCGGGAATCTTACTTGTTTAATAAGTATTTTTTTAATGTCTATTTGACTTAAAAGCTAAATTATGCTCGCCAATTACCCACGATCCTAAAATAAGAGATGAGACCTAAACAACCTTCTAAAAATGTACCTAAGTGATTTGAACTCTTCCTGCACTCTACGTATCAATCACATAATTCGATTCGATGAGACCTAAACAGCCTTCTTCTAAATGTATGTGATTTAAACTCTTCCTGCATTCTACGTATCATCACATAATTCCAGGTCAAAATAATAACTCGTAAAATAACAAGGTTTTACTTCAATTGAAATGGTTGTTTATTATCTTAAAATATATAACAAAAAAATATCAAAAACGTGTATATCCACCTTCAGCAATAATAACATCGCTAAGTCGCTGACGCATGGATTGCACTGCGTTAAAACAAAATCTGTCTCCCCTTAACGACTCCCATACATTTTCAACGTGTCTCCTCAAGTTTTCCGTACTTCTTATCGTAGTATTATCCCATAGTTGAATCATTTTACCCCACAAGTTTTCTATTGGGTTTAAGTCAGGACTACGTGCAGGAAAAATTATTCGTTCCAAATCTCTTGTTTCATTTAAATAATTTGATACTACCCTGGAATTATGAACAGAACTGTTGTCCTGTATGAAACGGATTCTTTCGTTTGGATAAAATACTCGGGCCGTGGGCAACAAAACATCATTAAGGATATCTTTATATCTTTGGCCATTAAGTCTGCCGCCAACCTCGACTAATTCTCCCGGACCGCTTTGGGACATCCAACCCCAGAATCCGAGTGTGATACGTCCACTCCTGTTACCAGGTAACACATTTCTTTCTTCGTATCTGGTGTTGTTTAACCTCCATAAAGATAGACGACCACGAGCAGTAGAACAAAATACTTTTTCGTCTACAAAAACGACATTTTCAAAATTAAAATCTAAATAACGTCGTGCGAACTCTAATCTTTGTGCTTTGTGCCTCGGCGTAAGTGCAGGTTTCTTGGCGGGTATTCTATTATGTAAACCTTTCTCGTGTAATCGTCTCCTTATTGTGGTCTGTGATACTTGAAACTCAAATGCCAAATTACGCGTGTTTAAAAAACGATCGCTTCGAGCTTTCTGCACTATTCGCGTATCTTGATCAGTGTTTGTCCGGCGTGGACGACCAGTTGTTACATGGTAACGGAGAATACCCTCTGTATTCCATCTATCCGTCCATCGATAAACTGTGTTCCTCTGTAAGAAAGAAACTGAATTATTGTAACATGAAAGAATTTATGCAGTACAAAATACAAAAAAATAAAATAACATACAATATAAAGAGAAGTCAACTTACGGATATTCCAAGTTCGTTCGCAATGTCTGTTACAGAAACACCTTCTTGTTGCAAGTGAATGATTTTGTGTTTCATTCCATCATTAATTCGAAATGAGGCCATGTTTTTCCAATTAAATTGTAATAATTACTTTATTATATTAATTTATTTGCATTTATATGAATGACACATGACATTGATATGTAAACAATGATGTACATTATCTATGAAATCTTTCGAGTATTTATGCAAATTAGTATTAATTACTCTTTGATATCTAACGCGAATTATAAATCATGAAAATATGATAAAATTGAGGATAGAATAAACAAAACACATGCCAATGACGTCACGTTCATAATGAAAGGAACAACCAATGCTTTATCTCATTCATTTTGTTTTTAAATTTCAAAAGGTACCTTAAATATTCAGCGATAGAGTTCATTTTCATGTAGTGTTCCATATTTTTGAATACTTTGGATGCTTAGAAACCATTGGCGCCGTGTTTGTTACTATGATTATGGCACTTTGAACGAACTCATATATTTGACGATGTCCATGTTCCGATATCATTGTGCAAGATGAATGCCTTACATAATTAGATGACTTTGGTTGTATTATTATTATTGATCACTTTAGGAGTCCCTTTATAACTGGATATGTTATCTGTCACTTTATATAAGAAGCTGACTGTACAACTTACTTTGTTTTGAACTTAGCTGCCTTGGGTGGTGGTCCTTATAATATGTTATATAAATCAGCTAAGCAACTATAGAGATAATAAGGTGATATATTTGATATACTTACAAACGAAATTAGATTTTTATCTTTGCTGTAGAAACAGTAAGCCTGCGATCATGGCCTGTGTAATGTGAGTTCTATTTAATAAAAAACTTGTAAATATATTTTAATTTCACCATCAACCATCATTGGCCTGTGTCCATCTATTGCAGATGATTAAGGTGGCGTCAGATAGAGGAATATTTGTAATGAGGAAACATCTTCGTTCGTGACTTAAAAGGCCTATTTATTCACCATCAACTAAAAACATAATTTCAGTTAAAACTGGTATTAACTACATGTTAAATGTGGCTAATAATATCCAAAAATAAAAATTATTTCACCAACAGAAAGCTACATTCCCTTTTTATAACATAGACTACCTATGTTTCCTTAAAACAACCATTAAATAACTGTCAAACACGAACAAAGTCACATGCAGTACCTAGTACAACAATATAATACATATGTTTTAAACATCATGTTCACAAACAACTCAGTTAACATATTTAATGGACACTTTATATATATTTTTAGCTCCAACCGGTTTTAAATGGTCAAACGAACAACATCTTACACAAAGGATTATAATAATATTACTATTTTTATAACAATGAATTCTTAAGAGAATTATTATTTTTATATAAACTAAACCTTCAACCCCGCCCGCGTATTATAAATAATGGACATTGTATTTTGACAATAAAATGTCTATATTTGATCTTAGGGCTCAACTACTTCTTTACCACATAATAAAATGTTAAGTAGTTTTAAAACACTTTTCCTGAGAACGCACCAGAGAATCGAAATTGGGACCTTCTTATTTGTTTATTCTACCGTCCAGACTGAAATGTATCATATGAAACACTCTTTAATAAACGAACCGACTTTCCATCCCCTTCAACCATTGAAAGGCTAATCGAGTCACATTTTATAACATAATTTCTATATTCAATCAAAATATTATTATACCATATTTCATGAATATAAACAGAGTATTTCCGTCGGTATAAAACAAACCCTTTTAGCCCATCAATACGCTTCAATTACTTAGATCAACATCCACATACAAACATACAAACATACAAACAGTACAAACATAACATAATTATTGAGAGATGCTAGACCATTGCGTTGAAGGGCTTCTCAACTGCGGCCCGCATTTGTATTAGGTAGCCCTTTAAAATATTGTTTTATAATTAGGAAAAAATAATCTTACGATTTTTTTTTACAGTAATCAAACTTATAAGAAACGATGCTATCAATTACACTGTAATAACTAATCATTGCATGACATGTTTTCAAACAAGCATTTTTCAAACTAGAAATATCTTAATGTCTAAATTAGATATAAATACTAATAAATGTACATACTCATGCGATCTCTTGTGTATAAAATTATTTAAGATTTGTAAATATATTTCATTTTTGTAGTAAGTTATCTTATCTGTGCTTTATATTGTGTTACATAAAAATAAGGCAGCCACAAAATAAAAGAGACATAGAATAAATTAACAATTTAACTATCAAACCAATCTCTGTACACAGTTCTTCTTATAACTTACAATTCAGTTCAGTTAGTTAATTCACAAAAATGAGATATAGATTGTTTCAAAATAAACTCATAATTTTGACTACAAATGCGACCGTTAAAAATCAAGCGGTTGAGTTCACGTTCGTTAGCTAGATGCATTAGAGATGTTTGTGAATGTAATGCCTCAATTATCGCCTGCACTGATGCTGCGGATGGACCATAATGCACGTCTCTACATCGCTCTGAGCTTTTAGTGCACAATACACCGCTTCTATAAAGTGAATAGTGATAAAAAGATAATGCTTAAAATGTTAAACTATACTACGTGGTAGTAATTGACAGTTGGTAATGAAAATGACAAACCGTAGCTCGATTTTTCACTACTATCGACTACCGACAACCGACATGTCATCGAGAGATTTTGTATGAAAATCTGATCAGCGCCTCTGACGAGCGTCGTAGGAAATATTTTGGCAGTACATTCTAAATGTCAAAATTTCGATACTCGACACTACCAATTGTACAGAATCGCGCTACGGTAGATGTTAATAAGTAAGCGCCAATTAAAGATAGACTATCAAAGGTAACTGTCATTGTTACGAGATTGAAAATGAGATTTTCGAGAGTGGTGGTTCTAACTGCACAGGTACAGCATTAATAAATAAATGTATTCCACCATAAACATTTTACGTAAAATGTTGCCAAGACGACCACATAGGGTTTGCCCTGTGAAAAAGGTATCAGGTCTCATGTAGAGACAAACTTCTGAAATTTACGGCCTAACTCTACCTACCCTTACTTTACAAATTTTATAATATATTATAAAGAAATTGTGACATTAGGGTCGGTAGGACTAGGCCGTGTTCATAGATTGAAAAGTTTGTCTAATTTTCATTTAAAGAGAGAAAGAAACTGGTAAGAAGAAAATGGCAACTAAATCTAATCGTCGTATTTCATCTATTTCATTACCAAGTTACTAGCAAGCAAACAGAGCCTATTATATGTCACAAGATAAGAAAGTTTCTTCCAACATACTATTATGATTGATACAATGTATTCAATAAACAATATAATGATTTCTTTTGTAAGTTTTACCTAACAACAACACAAAGGCGAGCGTTGTTCAGAATCATTGGCACATGGCTGCTTTCACCGGGACTCGAACCTACGACCTTTCGATATTTACTCCGTTCGAATCACGATCGGAACAACAAATTATAACTAGTATTGTGTGCGTGTCCGTTCTATAACGATACGTTGTTTAATAGAAATTGTTGGTTTTAACATTTATCTGCAAGCTAGATATTATTTACATACATACAAAAATCACACTGTCTTCCTATAGGGGTAGGCAGAGACCAGAGACTGTCACTTGGTACAATCCTCACAAATATTCCTTGCTTCATTCATGTCCATACATCTTGTCACACAAGACCAATAACCATACCCTATAAAATACTCAATATAAAAAAAAGACTAATTGAATGTAATCAATTGATTATATCTCTCTCATTTTATTTACATTGTGTTTATTTAAATAATGTTAACATTATAATAATATGCACATTTAAAACAAGACACTATTACTTTTTATGTATCACGTTAAACCACAGTTCTGGTCTGAGACCATTTTATCTAATCTAGCATCTGTCTTATTGACCTTTTCAGTGTTTTAAGTAGCAGAATTATGGACAGTATATTTGAAGCTAACTATGTATCTGACTGACACAAAAGTCAAGATCTATTTAATTAAATAATACTTAAAATGTTTTCTCAAAGTTGATTCCAATTAAGTTCTCTCAACATAACCACAACTGAAGACAGAGGTTTTACGCTACACTAACTACTAACTAGACAGTAATTTATCTCACTAGGTGGTACCAACAAAAACACTTTTAATTACAACAAAATTGACAAAACAACTTTTTCACCTGATCTAATATTCAAAGGACAAATGGAACCAAACCCAGTATACATGTTATGGTAATTACGGAACCAGTATAGTGGGCGTGCCACTTGTCGCACGCGCACCGCTAATTGCACAGGCTCTTTGTTCGGCCACGATCGGCAATCTCCGTCAACATTCGGCTATCTTCGGCTATCCTCGGCCGCTGACGTCATGTCCTTCTCGAGAATCGTGCACAGATTTCCAAGAACACTTTATCTTTAATCACAAAGAGGTTTAAGTTACCTAACTTGGATTAGTCAATGCTAATTTTAGAAATACAACCTGTTTTCTTCGTTTTGTTTTCTTGGTATTTCACACTTGGTTTTGTAAAGGTATTATACCTCTCATGATCTCATGTTTATTTTTTGAGTGCAAGTGCATTTTGGTGGCACGTGTAACATTTACAGTAATATTTTTAAAGTTGTTGCTAAGCCAGTGTCATTATGTTTGCCATTTGCACGGGTGAGATCGATTTCCTCACTAAACAAAAGATTGGTGTATTTATTACATTGCTTTATGGTTCATTGGGTCCATCTTATTTTTGCTTCTCATAGTCAAGTTTATATTTTACACTAAGGAATTTCAGATAGTGGATACGTGGAACATCTAAGTTGTAACAACAAGAGGCTTTTTTCTGAATCCTCAAGCGTTTCGTTTTCAGAGCTCAATTCTTTATTTCCTAAGGCACACATTTGCAGTTCAACAGTTGCAATTGGGTGATGAATTACTGACTGATCACCTTACCTTTTTAATTGTTTGACAGCTTTATACAAATAGGTGTGCCTTTGCTCTAGGGTATATATGTATACGTAAATTGGTCTTAGTTACCAAGGTTGAACAAGTCAAAGACAAATGACATACAATAAGGAACAGCTGACTGTAGTGTTTGGCAATAAAGCCTTTTGTAAACGTGTTTAGTTTGGTGCTAGAAGTCATGTTAGTCTTGATTGATTTGTCGTCGTTTATTATCGAAATACAGGGTCTATAAAAATAAGTTTGGAAGACAACCTTGAGAAGAGGGTATAGGACTCTATTGAGCTGCGTGTTCAAACGATAGTCTTGTTTTGTGTGTTTTAGAAGTCCAAACTGGGCCTGTCTTTCTTTTTTCAGCCAATTGTTCAAAGTTGCGCTTTCTGGTTTTTCATTTATATCTCGCTCAGCAAAGATACTTTCTGTAAAGACGTTGAAGCTTTTAAAAATATCTTAAGCATAGGACGGTCATTTCATAAAGATTCCCTAATATGTGGGGTCTTACGTCAATTATTAAAGAAGGACAATGTACTTATGTACTTTTTAAAAAACACTTTTAGTATAATATCGTTCCTTTCTGGAAACATGCCTTCTATTATTGAGAATATAATACCTAGATAGTTCAAAAACGTTGAAATAACTGCTATAATTTCCCTTTGCCTAAAGAAAGCGTACAAGAAAGTCTTCGAACTTAAATGTACCATATTAGTATTTATCTTTGATTACACGTGTTTCTAAGGACCTTTCTCCGCAGATCTACTTTCAGATTTTATGTGATCCATACACGAGTGGCGGAGTGGTATTAATGCGCGTGCGACGGACAACACGGCATACTAATGTGTATGTGAAAGTGCACTGTAGGTGGCCCTGCGGACTCACTCGATATGTACAGAAATCACTGATTGGTAATAATAAAAATAAATAAATTTCATATCCCACTGCTGGGCAAGGGTCTCCTCCCGTAATGAGGGAGTGGTTAGGCCTTGAGTCCACCACACTGGCCAAGTGCGGGTTGGGGACTTTGCATGCCCTCAATAAATGTAATTGATTGGTAATACGTAATATTTTTTTTTTGCCATCTGTTGTGGATCTCATTTTGTATCGCAGATACTTCAAACTTATAAACAAAAAACCTACTCTTATTCATATTTTATTTTCTTTATTGAGTACACATAACAAAGTACGGTCAATTCATTAAAGTACATAAAGGGAGTTCATGAATAATGGTACATTCAAGAGAGTGTCTAAAGTAGGTTTCAATTGTCAAATAAAAGTGCTGGAAACAATTGCACCTGTTGCTTGAAAAGTTTTGGGCCTATGATTGACTTATGGTGGTATATACTCCATGAAAAATTTTGGGTTCAGTAACACACCCAAGCACTACGATATATTGAGAGTTTTAAAGGCAGGCCATTGGCATTCCCAGTACTTTCTGTTTGTATACAATTTACTTTAAGAAACAATCGCTGGACACTTTATATCCACATCATACATATGTTTACACATTCATATTCTATATACATATTATTATATGCATGTTTAGTACATTGACTCGTGGTATACATATCATTCTATATATTGTATATATTTCTTGTAATACTTGAGTAGACGTGAGTAGAATATATCACACTACCTAAACCACGCAGACCCGATTACGTTTAATTTTAGTTAATATAAAAAATATTATTAAGGGTTTTATTTTCTGAATTCATAATTAACCTATGTTAGACCTCGTATTTTCAGCTATCACTGTGCAAAATTTCATCAAAATCAGTGATATAGTTTAGGCGTGAGTGGCAGAAAAGCAGACAGATAGTCAAACGTTTGTTTATGTAGTATTCGTATAGATATATGATATTAGTATGTAAGTACGTTTGTATTGATATATCAGTGACATGTTTAGTTCAAATATGGTGTAGTACTGTGGCCCTTTGTTTTGTTTTCAATGCAAGCTATTGTATGATGTTTGTATGAAGGTTGACTTTTACGAAAGTAGATGGCTTTGTGGTTAGAAAACACAAGCCTTTATGTGGCTTGAATGAATAATACGTAATCTTCTAAATAATATCGACATCATGAGTGATGATTTTGAACTTCTTTAAGTTTAAAGTTACTACTGTTACTCATGAAATCATTTGATTTTGCTATAAGGCGTCCATTCTGTGAGAACCTTACCACTTTTTCTACTTCTTTTACCCTTAGCAGCCAACATAGCTGAAGATGAGAGGACTAATGATCAATATCAGGAAAAAACAAGCTTTATTTGCACGAGTATTTGTTCTGAGCCTGGATGTCATATTTATCTATATAAGTATGTATTTAGAAATATATAAGTATGTTTATCAGTTATTTGGTTACCGTAGTACAAGCTCTGCTTAGTTTGGAATCAAATGACCGTGTGTGAGTTGTCCAATGATATTTATTTATTTTATTTATTTATGGACTCATATACAGTTTTAATTGGTAGTATATTTTTTTTACTTTAATGTATTTGATCATGAAAGCATTTTGAGTAAATCTTCCCCGGATAGACACTTATTACATACAAACAACCGACACAAAGTACAACCAAACCTGGAACAATTATTTGTGGATCACACTTGTTTCGTGTGGTAATCGAACCCAAACCTCTTCGTTGGTAGTGCTCTACAATTACATGCCATTTTTTCTCGCTTTGAATTATTATACAGTATCTTCAAGGTAATAAGAATCTACAATCTATCAATCATGATGCAAGTATACCATCAATGTGTTTCTACTTAAAATGGCCAATATAAGCAGCAACCGCGCTGGTTGCATAAACCGATCAGGTGTGACACACGGACGGAATACTGATGCACTATTGTTTACACGCGGCGCTGTACGCGTGCTGCCTTCTTTAGAGGCTTAGTTTTATATAGTCTAAGAGATAGAGAGCAAAAATATTAATATTTCTTGCCTAAATTGTCCCACTGCTGGGCAAAGGTCTTCCAAATAGATTTCCATTGTAGCCTGTCTGCAGCGGTCTGTAAAAAGATTGCTTTTACCAATTTGGTTATTTGTATTGTCTGCAAAACGTTAAGTTTTAAGTCTCTTCAGTCTCGGCCTTTGCAATATATTAGACGATGATTTGATTTAGTCGCTAGTACTGGTAAAAGTGACCAAATCAAGGCAACCTCTTATTGCTTCTTACGTCTTCTAGTTACTTGCACACCGTAATCGAGAAAAGTCATACCTTTTCAATAGTAAAGACAAAAGGCAGAAATGTACCATCTTGAAATAACTTTAATGATATTATGATTTGTGGAAGAACAATTTTAAACAAAAAAACTACTAAAACGTACTCTAAATTAATTCCATTGCGGGAGATAATGAATAAAGAATAAATAAATAGAATAAATAAATAAATAAATATTATTGGACAACTCACACACGGTTATTTGATTCCAAACTAAGCAGAGCTTGTACTATGGTAACCAAATAACTGATAAACATACTTATATACTTCTAAATACATACTTATATAGATACATTAACATCCAGGCTCAGAACAAATACTCGTGCTCATCACACAAAGATTTGTCCCGGGTGGGATTCGAACCCACCACACGCAGCGCTACGGTTGTTGCGGCGAGGTGACCGCTTAAACCACTGCGCCAAACGT
Organism: Anticarsia gemmatalis; assembly: GCF_050436995.1. Lineage (NCBI taxonomy): Eukaryota > Metazoa > Arthropoda > Insecta > Lepidoptera > Erebidae > Anticarsia > Anticarsia gemmatalis. The sequence continues at coordinate 12,098,228 of NC_134760.1, read as the reverse complement.
GCAGATAGAGATAAATTAATGTAATCCGCAACTACAGCAATTACAGCAACGCCGCTACAAATATATTTATTTCAATTATAGACTTTATTATAAAACCAATAATCATAAACAAAAAAGTTACTCCAGCTCTCAAACCAAGTGAATATTTATACACAATATGACGCGCGCACGCGCACCGAATACGAATGAAAACCGAACATTGCCGAAGATGGCCGAACGTTATAAACAAATTAATATAATATGCAGATAGCATAAGGTCATAGCGAAAAAACAATGAAGTATTTAAACTGTTATTGTGATTAACAAACAATTGATTATTATGTAAGTATGAAAAGGATGGAAGATGTTTGTTTATACGTATTTGCAAATATTGAAGCGAGGACGATCCTTTTTATAACAAACTAACGAGTTATGACACTTGGCCAGCGTGGTGGAATCAAGGCCTACCCCCTCCCCTATTACGGAAGAAGACCCTTGCCCAGCAATGGGACATTAAAGTGATAAATTTATTTATCGAGTCTACACAAAAAAGTCGCCATCCCGCCGACACATGTTCACGTTTTAATGTCAGCGGTATTTTGTAGCATCACGACACCTCTCTTTTTTCTGGAGGAGAGAGAAAAAAATGGGTTTGATACATAAATATATTATTATTTATTGATATGAGTATGAATTTTAAAATAATATCTTTATTTATAGAAAAACAATGTGTAACAATGCGCGGAGTCCTTGTATTTGATATGAATACTAAACTGAAGTTATTATTCTGAAGCAGTATCGACGGTGTATCGCTATCTCTCAAGTCAAGCCACTCATATTAATAAACCAAGTAATAATCTCGATTGAAAATATCCAGTGACATGCGCCGCGGTTTATATTGTGATGGGTAATCTAAAAATTATTTAAAAACTCGTCCTTTATTTAGTTCTTATTTCAGGTTATATAACTGGTAACCACTTCAGCTAAATTTAAAGACTTCTGTTAGAAATCAGTAAGTGCAATAAGTAGAATTTAAATTCAGGACCTTTTAATAGCGAGCCTTAAATCATTGCGTCACCACCGATTCTTGTTCTCGTAGGTAAGGATTATTCACTCTTTCGTTTAAGATAAGTAATATTTGACACGGTTAAAATGTTGATGGGTCACGATTTGCTTCAAAGACTTACACAATACGATATTCTATTTCTTTCCTAATCATAATAAAAAAGAGATATTACCATAAAAAAATCTTTAACTCATATCTTTTGGTAAACGAATTCCTACATTTTATCATCAAAACTAATTACCTTATTTTAAATAGATCTTGATTTAATTTGCGAGCAGTTTTTAACGACATAATTTAATTAGAAAGCCCGATTTTGCTATAAAAGGCACTCGACTCCGACGGTCATAAAACATGGAAAGCTTAGAGGTATGGGGTATGGGGTTTAAGGGAACTGAGTGAAAACCCCATAAAAGATGCGGTAAAATGGGAAAGATTTACGAGCCAACATTAAATAATGTATTTAAACGCAACGCCGGGGGAAATCTCTTGTATTCTGTTCCACAGTTTTAATTACTACCTTATATTAAGTTAACTTTCAGTGGATATTCTTGATGATAACTTTGTAATTATTGAGTTTGAACAGATGAGTATGTAATAATGTTTTACGTAGATAGCAAACGCTTTACAGAAAATCTAGAAGACGTATTCTTCAATGTATTTAGAAATAATAAAAGAAATTGCAATATTTCAGGTATTTAATTTTGTTATCGATACTACTACTTGTTATGTAGTATTTTTCATAATAGTACCTTAGTAACAATAATATTATTCATAGCTTATAATAAAATATGCTATTTAATAGCACCATCACCATTTTTCAATTAAATATTTCTGAAGCATGGCATTTAAGAAAAAGATATTAGGTTTTCACGTGCAAATCTTCTACATGTAAACTTGTTTGACAACATTAATATCATAAAGGCTTTAAGTTTAGTTTTGCATTGTAACGCCATCTCTCGACTCAAGCACATATTACGCTAAAAGTTTGCACAATCATATTGATTGAAAACATTATCTTTTCTCAATAAAAATATAAGAAATACTTTTTTCAATTAAATTAAAATAATTTGTTTCAATCAAGCTTTCCTAAAAGCTTTATAACATGGCCTCTTTATTAAGCACGAAATAAACAATTTTTTATTTCATAAAAATAATTATAATATTAACAGACATAAAAATGCATAATTTTTTTTATGTCTGTTAATATTAATTCATAAACAATTAAATTATTATTACAAAAATAAACGATTTCTAAATTAAACCACAATGTATACAGAAATTGAATTTAAAAAACATTTCAATCAAAAAAGGAATGACGTTTTAAACTAATCATAAATAAGGAAAAAATAAAAACATGTCAAGATCACTCTATGAGTTATAAAACCATAAATGTAAAACTACGACTACACATGCTGCTATCAACATTCAACAAAAGCACAAAACGTTTTTAATAAAACACCTTTGAAATTACGGAAAATAAAGTAAGTACTTTTAAAATACTTTAATAATGCCATTAGGAGATTCTTATGTTTTTTAGATCCGTGGTAGTAGAAATCTGAACACAAGAATATTGCACTATAATTTAAAATTCTTATGATTGATTAAATAATATCCAATTTTCATCTCTGCAGATAAATCGATATTATTTATAAGTATTAGTTAAACATCGTAATCCTTGCATGCTCGAAAATAGTTTAACGCATTTCTTAAGGGTTTGCAAAGTCCCTAACCCTCAATTGAACAGCGTGGTGTACTCAGCCTAACACATTTTTCTTTCGGGAGCAGACCCTTGCCCAGTAGTGGGACATTAATGAGTTAGAAAAAATATTCCCAACTCTTGAAAGTAACTTACTTTATCCATAGAATAAACTCTCCAGTACTTGTCTTTTACTTTCCCTCTTTTCTAAAGCGTCATACTAAATCATCCTATAATAACTGACAGAACTGTGTAGGTGTTTTTGTTTTTTGTTGATAGTAAACCTCGTGTAGTCACGTATAAGGCTGTTTTATATTATTATATTAATATGCAAACGATTGTTAAAAAACTGAAGGTCATCATCTCCTTGATTGACTTACTATGGACATACGTTTTTAGTTTAAGTCAATATTATTTATGTTTTCAAATATAAATATTTAAAGGTATGTAGGCTGTATAAGAGGAAAATAAGGTAAGAACTTGGAAGTCTTATGTAAAGAAAGCTATTGAAGGCATTGGCTAATATACCGTACTTATATGTGACTGACGCTAAAAAAAATCATAAAGAGTGAAAACATCTACATGTTTTGGAATAAAAAACTTTTTTCAGTTAATCAAGTTATCAAAGTTGCCTTAATATTGTTAAAAAATACGCTTTAGTTCAATTAATCGTAAACCACTATAAAAAAGTAATCCCATAGACAAAACCAAAGCGGCCAGCGCGAAAAACTGACAATACAGAGTAAATTAAAACCATAAACAAACATGATCATCCGGTATCCGTTTTTTTATTACAAACATACAAGGATAAAAGAGAAAATTGCTCTCATTCAGCCAATGAAAATTCGAACGATATAGCTTCGGTGGAAAAATAGAACGATTATACAACATTAACATATAAACAACATAATTTTGTAGGTACAACAATGTGTATTAATGCAAAGGATTGCTGCCTACCCCGTACTCAAATTATACAAATTACTAAATAGAATTTTACGAGTATCCTTAATGACTGTATGGGAAATCGTATGTATGTATACATACATATTACATGGGGTTATGTGTATGTAAGGGTATCGGAGTATGGTGATGGCGTGCTATTGTGTTAATTAATGGTACAGTTATGGGGGAAAGAATGGGAAGATATGAGATTAATAAATTGATAAGAATTGTGTTCGCCATAAAATTGGGGATATTGATTAGTTATTGGATTTTTTCTGTAGTGAATGTGTATTCTCTGATAAATACTACATTATCCTGATACGCTATACTATCAATATTAGGATAAGGCGGTCTTTGCTGTAGTATCGGGGCTATAAGATATAATAAAGTCACTGTTAACTACAGCAATGCAATAATTTTAATACCTATCTCTGCATGATTTTTAAACAAAATCGATAACTTTTCGATTGTCGACAGTCGATAGCAGTGAGAATTCGGCTCTTAGTGAAGTCAAAGTCAAAATCAAAATCAAATCATTTATCCCCGGTTTCTGGGTACATTTATATTGAATTTCAATAGCGTTTTTTATATGAATTTTAACGCTATCGAATAGATAAACTACTGCTAAATGTTCCTCAGAAACCGGGGGCTATTCATATATGTCAAATATTGACAGGTATGATAGTCGTTAAAATGACTGAATCTACCACTAGCTCGAAAAAGGGGGTAGAGCCTTATGAGAAGAGATAGTAAGAAACCCAGTGCCACTCTTTTCAATCGCTAAAAGATTTACAATTATCTAACGTATTGTAATTTACTTATCTTAAATCTATAAAAATGTAGGTCACATCGCAGGTAGCAACAACATAACCACAATATTATCAAGTTTGAGTCATACAAACAAACACGGTCGTCCTTCGCCGCCATGACACATGGTACATGGAACATAAATACCCCATACACACTATGTACACAGATGTGCGCAAATATGTGGCGAATATATATTATTTCTTTTTATTATGTCATCTTTACTTGTAGCCCAAGGTCTTGTAACGTGATTTTTTCTATAGTGAATCTAAGTAGAATGTGTTCGTTAGTTTCGCGAAAATGTTTACCATTATTGATTGCTCGACTGATTTTTGTAAACTGTTTTAGGTACTGTTTCTTAAACATACATGTCATACATGTATACTTATTTTTGGACGTTTTAATAGTAACTAGTCACAAAAAAGCCAATTAAATATCTTTACATTTACTATTTAAACCATGATATTTTACGTTTCTCCCTTATTCCCTTACCTTTTCCTCAGATATGGCTACCGGACTCCATACTCATTAATTCTTACCAAAAGAGATTTCTCCTTTTTCTTCTTATCGTATGGTTCGTGGTCAACCTATTGTCAAAGTTGTTCAAGCCTCCCAAAGGCCTTTGACTTTGAATTCAAAGGGTATAATAATATCTGTCTAACTATGCGTTCTTGTGCATTTCTTTCGACGCAGCGTTTCATTTAATAATCAATTTTAATTTTCAATTCTCCAGATTTAACCAAAATTCCTTAAGTTTAAGTTTCAAATGATAGTGAAATCCACAAAACAAAAGAAGTATTGTACCTATGATGATGAAACGACAAACAATAAAAAAAACTCTATAAATAATGAAGCAAATCAACATAATATATGACTTAATTACAGCTTCTACTTCAAGTCACGTTCAATCTCATCCAAATTGGTTGGTTTTCAACTTGTTTTCGCGAGGTTTGGCCTTGGGGCGGCTTAAATAGGCGCCGGCCCATATACGCTGTGTTTATAAATTTCCTGTTTTTGATGCTGCAGTAGGGGCCCGCTAACGGGTTATGTGTTCTCTAGGTCAAGCTGATACTGTTGCTAAGTATATGATTTATAACGTGGAGCGTCCGATAATATGCTAAGTGGTATTGGGAATTGCGTTGGACAGCTTAGGGTGAGATGGACACAGGTTTGGGGAATGTGGTAAAGACAAAGTAAGGTTTACACTCAGTACATGCTGATGATGTGAAAGTTAGAACATACTGAGTACTTTATAAATATAAATACTATACTATAGTAGCGCCACTGAATTATTACCGATTTGACACATGACAAATTGACAATATTAGTGAAGTGACTGAACCAGTAACCCTAATATCATTTTGGAACAGTTTGTTTTTAAATATTCTAGTATAGAGTGTAATTAAATAAAATCAAAACTAATAATAGTTAAAGACACAAGTTCTTCATAAGGTGGAGTATCCTTGATGAAATAAAATAAATATCCATATTCCTTATTCCTATATTCCATCAATATTCCTTGAAATAAAAATCATACCTACTCCAATGAATTCGGACCGAATACTATTAAGCACATCACTATGAAAACTAGACGCACGAATCCGCACGATGTAACTTTGTACAAGCGCGCCAAAGAACAAAAAATAAATGTTTTCATATTATTTACAAACTATTTTAAGTTTTGAAACAGTGTTTATTGGAAAATTACTTAATTCTGACATTTTGACATAAAGTTTTATATTAAAGAGGTATTCTAAATCATTCTGCAAATGTGTCGCTCGTGCAAGGTTATATCGATTAATTTAAAGAATAATCTGTCAAATCGGTAATTACTCAGCGGCCGTACTATAATAGGACAATAATTATTAACCCACTTACTTCTGTCCAAGTTTTTGTCTGCTTGAATAGACGTCCCGTAATGAAAAGTGCTTGTAGTAATCCAGATTATAAACTATCTGTGCATCAAAAGTCGAAATCTGCTCTTTTATTTTCATGTAATTGAGCAACACACATCCAAACTGGCGCAGTTTTAATTTCAGAGATATAGTAATCTCTATAAAAACTGAAAAATAATTAGTCTCAGGACCTACAAAAAAATCCAACTATCATTTCAACTCAGTTTATCGTAGATTTAGCTATAAAAAGCAAGTTACAGTAAAACCTAAAGTAATGAAAACACGCATCCCCAAGCGCAGTATTTTTGCAGTACTTTTTTACCTTTTTACCCACTCTTTTAACTTGTCCAACTTTTAATTAGCGTAGATGTAAAACGTTTCGCTTCCTGTCCTCTTGTCTCTGAAGAAAATTTAATTTCCTGTAGCTGCGGGAAACAGGGAAAACGTTCGCATTTTTAGGGAAATTTATTTTTTACGGAACCGTGTTTGGACCTTCGAATTCAGTGCTGATAATGGTTTATTTTGTATATTTTTTGTAAGTTAAGGGACAAATATAGGTACATTTTAAGCGATGTTGAATTAATATTACGGGAAGAAGATATTGTGAGAATAGGTTTAGTAGTAAAATAAAAATGGATTTATTATAAACTGTAGCTGTAGACGAGATCAAAGGCTTGTGCATGCTATCAGTATAAAGTAAAGAAATACAAAATATTGACTGCCTCCGTGGCGCAATTGTGTAGGTCACCACGCCGATACCACTGCGTCGGGAGGTCGTGGGTTCAATTCCCACACGGAACAATTATATTTGTGCGATCCACAAATAATTGTTTCGGGTCTTGTTGTGTTTTGTGTCCGTTGTTTGTATGTTTGTAAAAGTCCCCGCGACACAAGAGCAACAATTAGGGCGGAAGGTGTCTTTTTAAAAAAATTATAAAAGTGATAGTCAATGTTAATGGATGGCTGTTCGTTGTTAACAACTATCAATTCAATTTCAATGAAATTTTCTAATCAAGCAGTTTATAAATTGGATTAATAATATATGATACTTAGTATCCTTTTCACGCGAGTAAAGCAAGGTATAAAAGCTAGTTTTCAAACTAAATCTAGGAACTGATTTAAGTACTTATTTAATACAAGACTACTTTCTAACTACAAAGTACTTCCTGTCAGTTAGTTAACGGGTAACTAAGTTATAATAACTGTCATTTGTGAACATAATATTATAACCGGGTAGTAATCAGAGTTCAGAGGAGTTGGGTTACACTTATTCCTGAATAGAGAAATTTCATTATTTAAAAGAAATCAGTCGTTTCAGAAGGTATTTACCCAAACTCAAAACTTGTATAGAATTGTAAATAATATTTATAGATAACGAAATTTCGTAGAAGATGGCAAAATCAACGGATAATAGGCAAATTAATTATTAAAATAGTTTCCTGCCATTATCTAACTTATAATACAAAAAATCCTATGAAACTTAAAGCTCTAAGATACATTGTAATACCTATTAAATATATTTCAGACTCTCAGAAAATGCCTTTGATAATAATTTAAGCATATGATGAATACTCAAAATACCCCTAATACCTCCATTACAGGTATCAAACTCACATACTTAGCAATTAAATTAACCATACTTTACACTTAACGTTCACATTAAGACATTAATACAATAAGCATAAGGTAATTACCAAGTTGAATCGAGAAACAACTCGAATTCTAAGCACAAACTCGTAACAAGATCTATTAAACTCGCTCGTACACTCGATTTGACTATAAGAGTCGGGAACGACGTATAAAGCTTGCTGCACACATATCTATACTGCTATTATAAAGAGAGCGAGCAGTTTGTAGGTTAACGTATAAGACCTCTTGATGAGGGAATGAGATGTAGTCGATTCTCTACTACTATCGACTACCGACAACCGGCTAGCTATCGAGAAATTTTACTAAAAAATCTGTTTAACGCCTCTATCGGGCTCCGTAAGAACTATTTTGGCAGTACATTTTAAATGTCAAACTGTCGATACTCGATGGTTCCAATTGTAGAGAATCGTGCTTCTGTTCTCGTACGTTATGACGTGTCGTTGATCACATTGGTCAAAAAATACAGTGTTAATATATTTTCAATTGTATACATGCACTCCGTCCTCTAAACAATAGTTTAAAAAGTAATTGTCAATTCAAAGCGCATTTCGAGTCGCGCCAAGTCTCTCCTCGTGGCCGAGCTCGAGAGCTCTGTTTAGAGAAATGTCGCGCGTTTATTACAAATTATGATTCGGCGAAAGTTTTACTAAGCGTGTTACGAGACGGGCTAAGGGACGAGCAGAGAGCGATTTACCATCTAACTTGGTATTAACACTGGTAATACTGAATTACTCGGGATTTGTTAACAGATTTTATACGTCTTTGCAATGTTTTTCCATTAAACAAATACACACTAAAAGACAGAGAGCACGAAACAGGGTAATTATGGACAATGCCAGATAGTTGTAGTGTATCTGTTTGTCTTACACTTATATAAATTTTGTATGATATGGTTGAACATAGAGCTCTTTTCACCTAGTATGTACGTAAGTCCTTAATTAATGGCCTGGATATATTTTTAAGAGTCTGCTAGACACCGTGTCCGTATAGTCAGCGTCAAAAGTGTATAGTCACTTCATATTTTTAAAAAGCATTTTTACAATGAACTGAGTGAATTTATTACACGTACATTAAAATAACATTCACGTATAGTTCGCCGACAAATAGCAATTAAAACATATTTTCATACAAAAAATTACCATAAAAAATTCAAAAGTGTAACATATATTTTCCGCTGACTGTACACATAATGACCAACATTATACCTGTAAGGAAATACAAGTATGATTATATAATGTAAGTACAAGTTTTTACAAACAAACAAGTTTTATTACCATCGTAAAAACTTACTTAATATTCTAATACTAATTAACGCTATTCAAACATGAAAACCGCAAGTTAGGGTGAATACAGATTAGCACGTACTATTGTAACAGATACACGAACATTCTCTTTGAATTGGCAAATATTTTGCACAAAAATTTTGTACTAACTAAAGCTCCTGGTAAGATGTTTTTTGAAAATGGTAGTTTGATGGCAAGTCTGCGACTATACTCTGGCAAAATTTCATTAAAATCGGTTAAGAAGTTTATTTAAAGAAGCGTATTGAACAGATTGGAAGATTTACAGACGCTATCTTACTTTTCAAATAAAGATAGGTTGCTTAACTGAAAAATATCGTTTCGAATTAACTAAATTTACTTTATCCATCAGAAAATTATAGAACTTTATAAGAAACCAGCATATAAATGTAACATAACAATATTTTAATAATTAAATATACTACAAACGCTGTCCGGCCGTCACTCACACCGGAGCGCAACGTAAAGTCGTCGCGGCCCATTTGGCTCCATGATACGCGAGCACGCGCAACTTACTGCGTAAATGGCCCCTCGCTATCTGCGCCTCAGTTTACTTCGCGGTAAACTTTTAATCTGTCGGTTAAGACACGTTTAAGTTGTCAACTAATTATAACATGTTTATATTCTGATGTGCGAGCGTTTGAGTTATTGAGGGGGTTTAGGGGAATTAGGTATTTAGTACCATTTTGTGGTGGTAATTACTAAATATCTAAGGTTAATTTAGAAATTAACTTGAATACTACTTGTTTATCTCTCAAGCTACGTTTAATTTCAAAAGTACTTAATATAAAAGTTGCCTTCAAAGTATGTATACATAAAATAAACTCTTACTATGGCCTTATGGGAGTAGGCAGACACCAAAGAACGCAACTTGCAACGATATTTACAAGTTACTTACTCAGTTTTCTTTACTCACATTTACACATGAAGCTGGGATATCTTCTATATAATTAATTATTTTATCTACAGACCGCTGAGAAAAGACTCGTGCTCTGATAAACGTTCTTCCTAGTAACAGAAAGCCTAGACATCAAGATCAAAAAGTTCAAAGATCGATGTCAAAAGCCGGTCAATACAAACATACATACAAATAATCGTATGTAACGTGTCGTAACACGTGATACATCACGAGACACGGTGTGATAGACAGCCGTTGTTGTACTACTTGTACAGTCATAGGCAAAGATGGGGGTACACTGCCATAATTCAGCCTCTAGTTTTTCAAAAGAAATAATAAAATCTGTGCTGTTCTTCACCTTCTTGATAGTGTTTCAATTACTCAATCGAATGCAACATTACTCAATTTTATCTGATCATCCTCAAATATATTATAGTCGCTATACACGTAAAATGGCAAAAACAACATGATATATTCAAGTTTATTTGGTAGAGTGATTTAACATTCACCCAACTGTTTATTAAAATTATAAAAAAATTCAATAAATAAATTACGGAGGTCCTGTATAATAAAATGTATGGATGTGAGTGAGGCTAAGGAAGTTTGTAAGGGTCGTACCAAGTAGGATTCTCTGGTCTCTACCTACGCCTATGGAAAAAAGGCGTGATATTATGTATGTATGTAATAAAACAGCAGTCATACAATATTCTTATAATACATGTAAAATGTTATTAAATATTGCATGCCGTGTGACGGCCAAATATGTGAAACTGTATTATAAATAAGAACTCTGAACCATGTTTGTTGCAATAAATAATTTTGAATTTGAAAATTTTCATTTGAATTTGAATTCTTAGTACGATTTTTAGATTATTACACAAAAGTGCGTATAGTTATCCCAATCGTTACATATCTTAGCTGGCCACTGTACATACATAATTTTATTGCAATATCGCTTACATATTATGTATAATATGATAATTGTATCAATCACATGTGTCCGTATATCTATGTATCTGTGTTGTCACGTGGAGATGTAAACTAACTGGACCGACTGGTTTGTAAAACAATAAAATATATCGCTTTATATGATAATTTATTGATAGTGTTTTTGTAAAGGGATTTTTTTGATGGAGTCTATTTTTAATTTATGCTTTTGTTATCTCATTTGCTGATTGAAATCTTTCGTTTGAAGCTTTTTGTTTCCTTATACTATAACTAACAATGCTCGGGACCTCCTGATAATTTGAAGTAGTTTAATATGTCTGTGTGACCCTGGTTTAAAACTGTATCAATGCTGAATTTCATCAAATCGGTTTTTGTAGTTTAGCCGTAAAAGCACAGCAGACTTAATATTAATTTTGAAGAAACTGGTATTTTGAATTTGTTAAATTAAAATTATTGTAATATTTTTGCATAATTATTGTGGCGTTTGTAATATATTTCGGTAAAACACAAACTATGAAATTCGTAAACACAAAGTCATAATTATCTCTTTTATATTGTCAGAAAAATCCACCAAAACCAAATAAAATGCTCTCCTAATGATGCAATATAATTTTATTAACCATTAAAACCTCTAAATAGTTCTTAAAATCGACCACATCTTTAGTAAAAGTCAAAACAATAGCAATTCTTAAAATTTAAACCCCACATAATGAAAAAGGAATGCAAATTTTTCGAAACCAACTGGTCCTTTTCCATCCCTTACATTCCAAAAATCTATTTCCAAATAAAGACTTAACACTTGAAGTTTTACGACAATTACGACTTTTACGAGTATTCCGAGTTTTACGAGTTATTTGGCTAATAAATATGAATGTTTATTAGTAACAAATGTTGTATTGATGGAAGATGGCGACGGTACTTTTGACTGACAAGTAGAAGTGAATCATTTGTATTTCAAGAGATTTTACGAGCATGAAGATATGTTTTTATTTAGATGCGAACTCAGTTATTTCAAATGTTATAGTATTCTATCTATTTATTTCAGTATCCTACTACTTTTAGCTTACTATACTATCACCAAACCATTAATCATAAAAAAAATATATATTTACTTACTCATAACTCAATATTAGGACTAGGGTCTCCATCCAAATAAGAGAGGAGTTAACTTTTCATTCCACTAGGCTGACCAAGTATGAGTTGGGGCTGCGCCAGTTAAAATCAAAAACACTGCTCATTGCTTCTACATTCTTTAATATTAATTAAAGTTTGATTTGCCGCTTGTTTCATTACAAATTATCAGACAAAACCCTCAAACATCACTAGTATGTGTGTCGACCACACACAATACGGAAATAGCTATCGTATATCGTATCCCGGGTGTCCCGCACCAGTTTTATTACTCATAAACGTAGAAGCGACAAACAAACTACAAAGTCTACACTTATTTATAGATTATAACACCATATAACACTATATTTTTATAGAAAACTATACTAACTATACGTGTTTTGCCATATAAATAAAAAAAAAATGGTTACTTAGAGACATGAAAAATAGATGTTGGCCGATTCTTAGACCTACTCAATATGCTCACTAAATTTCGTGAGAATCGGTCAAGCCGTTTCGGAGGAGTATGGCAACGAAAACTGTGACGCGAGAGTTTTATATACTTATTACATTATAAAATATATCATACTTTTCTACTAATATTGACATAGTAAGGTGGGTAACCCAAGTAAGACCTATATCCTAATAACCAAACTCCAATCTACTATTGAGAACGATTCTAATATAAACTAGAAAATACCAATATTTTACTTTGCCTGACCCATTAATCGAACCAAAGACCTCAGGATCGGCAGTCCGATACACTATCGACCATAGAGGCAATTTATAAACAAAAATATAACTATTGAAGTCACACAAATACATTTATAAAAACCTTAAAAATACAATGTTAAATCAAAACTACTAAAATGTCGACAGATCATTAGTAACTGACTTATTACTAATTCACATTCAAACGTGTGGGTTTTAATAATATACTTACATAGTGTTTATAACGGGGTATTACCTCACACGTTATACCCCTGGGGTAAAAGTATTACCCCTTTGTGCCACGCTTGCTTGTAATGTTATTATGAAGTGCGTTTTGTTTTGGAAACTAAATTATAATAAAGCTAAATATTAAAAGTTTTTGTAAACATATTTCCCAAAAGCATCAATTTTGAAAACTTGCAAGCATGCTACAAAATGTCCTACCCCGAAACCGGGCATAAGTCATGTTGATCCTGAAAAAACAATATAGATGAACTTAAGCCTAACCATTAGACTCAGTCAAATACTAGCTAATTCTGCCTATGGGACCTCCATAACCCAGTTAACTGGATACCCGATACCCTACAGTAAGACTGGTTGTCAGACTTTCAAGTCCTGACTAGTAGGCTATTAACGACTGTCAAAGATCTTTGTAAATAACAGCCGGGATCCAAAATTTCCGACACGAAGAAACTCTCGATACGTATAAGATGGTCACCCATCCACAGAACTACCTCGGCTATAGTTTTCAGTTTAAAACTTAAATAGAAAACTATAATACAACAAAGGCCGCTAATACATTATCTAATACACAAACTATGTTCTATCAAATCAACCACATTACATAAAACATAGCCTACATATTAAATATCATGTACATATGGTATATAATATACTCATAACAATGGTTGCTCTTATATCTATTACTCATGCTTGTATTGTAAACACATGTGGTTTATGCCAAATGTACTTATTAATTGCTGTTTTATTTATATTATGTGTTATGTAAAATGTTTTGGTATGTTATGTGCTTTGTTTTTATGGGTATATAAGCAAATATTAAATGAGTATGTGCTGCTAACATGCTGGCATCTGTGTTTAAAACTAGCCTGTTTAGATGACTAAAACTTTCCTAGGGATAGGCAGAGTAAAGAACATCGTACAGCAATTTATAATGTTGGTAGATGTTATCTTCTTTAAGCAAAGTTATATTAAGATTTAAAAAATATTTTTTCCCGTTTTTGTATCATTTTTTACTGGTATTCTGCTCGTATTGGTCGTGCCGTGATGATATATAGCCTATAACAGCCTTCCTCGATAAATGGGCTATCTAACACTAAAATAATTTTTCAAATTGGACCACAAACAAACAAACAAACTCTTCAGGTTTATATAGATTATATGGGAGCTCATAATCAAGAGAAGTTTTCTCGACTATATTCATAGAGGCAACTTTAAATAGTAAACGCTTTAATACCCTCAGGTATACCTCACATTCTTCTTCTTCTAAGAAGAAAAAAGTACTTCACATTAAATCTAATTTTAGCGTACGAAGATTTGGACCTTAGCAGACATAATGCCAACTCTCAGACAAGACAAAATCTCAAAAGACACCAAAAAACTTTTTCTTGAAAATACCTATACTTTTCCCTAATCAATCTTGAAATAAAATCGAAGCAGCTACATCAAAATCGCACCATATCCCATTACATTAATTATCATTAACCACCTATTACTGTGCCACAGCTGATGTTCCAAGGACATAAAGCGACGTCACTGGATGAGCCTTCTACAACACTTCCTGTAAACAGAGCGTGGTATGTTGGTATCCAAACAAAGCGTACATAGCATCACACCACGCGTCACGTAACACCATGGATCGGGTGTCTGTTCTCTGTATCACAGTCACGCCTAATGATGCATCAAATAACCATCATATCTATACGTGACACAGATATTTAGTGTACTGGATATGACATGCCTTTAGACCCGGTCCCCTATTAGGACTCTAGCAGGGAAACGATAGATTGAGGATGAGGATTGTGCTTTTAACTGATGACCGTAATAAGACTTTAGCACGAAAAAGGATTGATTGAGCTTGCTGATGCTTTATCTGAGAAATTTGAGTTGTTCAAAGTTTAAGTTCAAAAAAATCCAAGTAAAGAAAGTCATGTTCAGTTTGACTTTGAATGAAAAAGTGTAGAGATTTGATACTTCCGATGGTGTGGTTAGTACAGAAATTTGATAAGTCAATGGTTGCTAGATGAGCAGTAAAAAAATATGTTAAATCGTCTAAAACTGATTAAAATTGGCTCACATCGCAAAAACCGCGGAAAGCCGTGACCATATTTAAAGCTGAAATCTATGAACACAGTTTTCTAAAATTACAATTTTCGAGATATAATTTTCATTGTCTGTCAAAAACATCAAACTCATTTCTAAAATAAAGTGTTCAGCTTATGGCTAAAAAACTGAACTTGTGTTATCTAGCTAACTTGATATCTTCGGTACACACCATTGACATAACATGTGGATTCATTCCTATATCGGCTGGCCTTGGGCCACACTCAATAATACTCCACACAAACATACATTTACCAAAATAACAACCCTTATAGCCCCATATATAGAGTCCAAATTCCTTTAACACACAGCAAAGGACATTGTTCAACCCAAACACGTGCTGGCCATTGTAAAGAATAAAAAATTCTAATTCTATTCTTAAATGCAATACTATAGTGACTATTTTCCTGTATCCAATCAGCTGGAACACATTTGTAAGCAATTTTAAACTCAATGGCGCGTGAAATAAGGCTGCATTTCCATTGTTTGGGTGGAGTAAACAATATTTTTGCAAATATCTCGAGGCCACGCTTCCTGGTTACAAACAAATTAACAAACATATATAATCTATGTATGTATTAATTACTCGTGATAAGTTGTAATGATGTCCTTATGACCCATATTCGGCTTCAGTGAATAATTTGATGAAAATAAGCTTCTGCGCCAGAGTTGTTTTTTAGAAATTAAGTCTTTTATTGCCACTTACTAATAGGAGGGTAATTTCACAAGGTTGGTGAAAGTTCAAGTTTAAGATTGAGAACGTTATCTTCCCTTAAAGGAATGGAGCTCGAAGATCCGAAGTTATAAAATCTGAACAGAAGAATTTCTTTGCAGGAAACTCAGGAATCATTTTTGATCGAAACATCTGTGCATTGTACCTATTCAGATAATCGTCAAATTGTTCCTAAACTATACTCTTTTACTTATTTTTACAGTTTTAAGGGAAAAACTTTATAAATATTCTTTCACGGATAAAATTAGTGCATAGGTGATACATTTCACCTCAAAAAATACTTTTTTTGAGAACAATGGCCATCGAGGTAGAATCACACCCAATATAAGTTAATAATATTATATCACCTAATTCTTTTTTCCCTTAACACGCTCCTTAAGGTCACGATGTAGTTTATTTCGGGTTAACCTTGAACAAACACGTTTAGTCGTCAGATAAGGAACGATGCCACGAGTAGATTGTTTTTATTATGAAATAGTTTAAACAGGGGCTCGGGAATGACTTAGTAGAATTACGAGTATTATTCTTCTTCATATCGTATGGTTAGTAATCAACCTAGAGTCAAAGTTGTTCAAGCCGCCCGAAAGGCCTTTGACATGGCTTACGAGTATTATTGACTAAGGTAAGATGGCTGAAAAATTATTTTGCATAATTTTACATACATACAAATTATCACCCCTTTTTCCCACAGGGGTAGGCAGAGATAAAAAAAAAACGCCACTTTGTATGATACTTATATTAATACATACATACGTAATTACGACTATTCCGAGCTCCAATGCAACAAAGGTTCTATTATTTACTATACTTAGTCTATCAGCTAACCTATATTTTATGAAACTGGTTTAATTTTTATAAAACAACTTGACTTTTAAATCCATGTAAAAATTAAATTATGCTGCATCCGGTGAGACTGGAAGCCGGCTCCAACAAAGTTTGGAAGAAAGGTAAGGCTAAAAAAACTTAGTATATTGAATTAGATATTAATTTCTAAAAATCTCTTAATTAATTCCACACTCATCAAAACAGACAAAACTTGTTTAACATGATATTCATCACACATCCCCTAACATAGTCCAAACAACCCCTATCCTACCCACTTATAACTTTGATGAACCTCAGATGACCCAATTAATTACGCCATCATCGTTACGTTAAACTTCTCATTCAATCAAAACTTGTCGATAGGGTTAACTAAAAATATTCTATTATTGACCCAATTTAATAACCACACTTGCTAGTACGAATGTGTAAGTATGTTTGTTTGTCTTCCTTTTATGTGGAAATTGCTGAATCGATTTGGATAAAATTTGACAGCTTGATAGATTATATTCAAGAAGAGCGTTTTTTTTTTCGTAACACAAATCTGCAGGCATAAACTAGCACTTACAATAGAATATAGAAATTTGTTTAGTTACGAACGCTTAACTCAGAAACGACTAGTCCGATTTGTATGACTATTTTGGTAGCTGTAAGTCACAATGTGCAGTGTTAGTTATTTCTAAAATTTTATGCACAATTTAATGCAAGTATTAATAGTAATTTTCAACTGATTCGGAAAAAAATAAATAAAATGATTTTACTAAAAAGAGATATTTTAAGCGGGTTTTTACTTACATCATCTACTCAATATAAAGTATGTATCCATTATATTTATACAAAGTAATCCCTAAAATGAGAATGACGGAACCCAAATCTAAGTAAGATAATCTCATGAATTAATTAATTAATTTGCGCACCCGCGCCTCTACCGCTAACGCCATCTCTTGAACAAATTAAGAGACTATTAACGCACATAATTATAGGAGGTTTGAAAACTTTTATACAAAAATATTCATGGTGTGTTTTGTTAAAAGTTAGTTAATTTTAGGGAAATAAGTTTTGTTAGATGTGTAGAGAATGAGATAAAAAGTTAGTTTAAATTTTAATAATAGCAATGCAAAATTTTACTGAAAATCGTGTTATTTGAGTTGAATTTGTTTAGATTTCAAATGATTATTTCTAAACAAATGGACGCTGATCGTGCTGTTTTTAGACTCTGTTTTTTGGTTTAGATTATGGATTTCTATGGACCCTGTAGATAGAATAAGAAATGTATGAATTCAATCACGAAGTTTTGGGTTCCATTCCTCAATTAAGTAAAGTGCGATTCGCACAGAATTGCACCAGCACTTAAAAAAATATTGTATGTACGTTTTCTAGCTATCTTATTTTTCAGCAAAGTCTAACACATAACCAAACAGTTTAAAAAATCTTAAATACTTTTCCCAACTTCTAAATTAAACTATCTATCAAACATATTCCGACTAATGGAGCCCTTTGTTATAATAACTGCATCAACCATTAACAAACTATTATAAATCTGTCGCTACTTCATTATAAGTGAAACATTATGAACATCAACAAATAGGTACCTACTCGCTAAGTTACAACATATGTTATTTGTTACATTGTTCTTATAAACTGTTAGTAATAATGGCTTGTGAGAAAAGGGCTAGATAAATATTTAGGTAATTTGATTGTTGGTTTTAATAAGTGGCAGGAAACGACTGGATTATAAGTTTTGTAGTTTTGTCGTGGTTTAAACCTGAACGTACGAACCATACATCTATACTAATATTATAAAGCTAAAGAGTTTGTTTGTTTGATTGTTTGTTTGTTTGTTTGTTTGTTTGAACGCGCTAATCTCAGGAACTACTGGTCCGATTTGAAAGATTCGTTCAGTGTTAGATAGTCCTTTTATCGGGGACGGCTATAGGCTATATATCATCACGCTACGACCAATAGGAGCAGAGTACCAGAAAAAATGTTACAAAAACGGAGAAAATTATGACCCATTCTCTCTTATGTGACGCAAGCGAACTTGCTCGGGTCAGCTAGTAAACGATATAATGTTTACTTTTGTCCCCAATATTACTGGTAAGGATTGTATTTATGAAAGATATTATTATGTAACTTATGACATTCCGATAAGAAAGTTCTTTAGTCGTGAAAAAGAGATGTTCAAAATATTATTAAGAGTCATGCGTTTATCTTGATTTTGCTTGACGTTCGGCACAGTTCACATTAGCAGCATCCACAGGTTGATGTCGTATGAGCAGATCTGTTAAGAAAAACGCAAACGAGGCCACGACACAATACGTCATTGTATAATATGATATTACTAAAGGGTACCTAGGGATTCATTTTCTTTACAATCTTTTTAACCAAACAGTGTAGGTCTGTTTGTACACAAACCAGTCTCAGTAGCAACAAAGTTGCGATATTCTCAGCGCCAGGATACAGCGGTCACCGGCCACTTCCTGCACTGAACTTTCTACAAACACACACACACACACAAACACACACACCATGTCGTTAACACGCCCATATCACTGCATGTGTCGTTTGTAATGCTCCAACCTGCTGTATCTTACATCCTTTGAAATTTTACCTAAGACCATAAGTTTTACATAAGATTTCAATACCCATGCCAATTCCAAAATAACTTTCTAGTTTGTTGTTGATTTCTTTCCTATACCTAGCAAAATTTCAGTTGATTGTAATTTTTCAATGATTGCGATTGCCTTCCAAATTGCTTATTGTTAATTGCCAATAAAATACATCGAAATTTGATCTTTAAATTACATCCGTTGTTATCAAACTGATGAGACATAGATAAAATAAATAAATAAATATTATTGGACAACTCACACACGGTCATTTGATTCCAAACTAAGCAGAGCTTGTACTATGGTAACCAAATAACTGATAAACATACTTATATACTTCTAAATACATAATTATATAGATACATTAACATCCAGGCTCAGAACAAATACTCGTGCTCATCACACAAAGATTTGTCCCGGGTGGGATTCGAACCCACCACACGCGGCAAAAAAAGATAAATAAATCTTTTAAACCTTTTGATCAGGCAGGACAGGCAGAGTGTTAATGAAAAGTAATAATTCGTTTGGATATAACGTATATACAATCATTTATATTTCAGCCAGTGCAAAGTCACATATAGATATTCAATAAATTAAAAATATATTTCTAAAGATCGAAATCGAATATTCTCCTTACACTCAGAACTTCAAGATTTTCCTTATTTTTCTAATTGACGAACAACATAGACTATCATAATATCATTCAATAGCATGATATCATTTCTCTTAGCAACTTCACCCACGTGCCAACCGTATCATTCTACAATAGCATACAAAAATAGCATGCAACATTTCCACATACAAACATAAAGCGTTTATTTACATATGAAATAACGACTCCTGAACGTCTGCCCATCCCGCTTTGTGGTGATAGACATACGATACAAACGTTATATACATATATATGTGTATATACAGGGTGTGGCGTAAATAATGGATAATCCTTTACCAGCGGATGGGCGACAACCCAACTGATCTAAATATCAAAATTTACCTCTGGCACAAGTATCATAGTTTTTGAGATTTACGACATTTTGTGTGTTTTTTAAGAAAGCGATTTAAGCTCGTTCTTTTTAATGCTGTGATCACAATTTAAGGCTCTTTTTAAATCCGTTTTTTGCAAATAAATCCTGAATAGATGTGCTATTGAATCTACAATCTTGTTTTGTTATTACTACATGTTTTTTATTTAAATTATGCATTCAAAGTTGAATATTATAATCTTTCACAACATTTGTGCAACTTTGAACACTTGTGGTGAAAAAAAAATGTATGGTGGCTTTACTGCCCACGCCATAAATAATTTCTAAATATTATTAGAATTCTAAATTGGTATAACATGCAGCATTAATCCCGATTATTGTCAAAATATTACAAAGAACTTAAATTATTAACACTTTTGCCGGTCGACTAATTTAATTTTTTCACGCTAAGCGCGTTCTAGATTCAATAGCACATCTATTCAGGATTGAATTGCAAAACACGGATTTAAAAAAAGTCTTAATTTGTGATCACAGCACAAAAAAGTGCGAGCGTAAATCGCTTTCTTAAACACACATAATGGCCAACATTTTTTGCAAATAAATCCTAAATTGATGTGCTATTGAACCTAATATCTTGTTTTGTTATTACTACTTGTCTTTTATTTAAACTATGCATTCAAAGTTAAATTTTATAATTTTTCAACACCTTTGTGCAACTTTGAGCACTTGTGTGCAGTGTTGAAAAAAAAAAGAAATACAAAACATAAATACTATTCAAATAATAAAGATAATTAGAAATCTAAAGAAAACTACTTTGTTGACAAAAAAAACATTTTTCATCAAATTGTAATACATTATTTTGAAATAGACTTGGTAGAAGCAGCACAGTTCCAATCTTTTTTATCATCTTAATAATCTTTAATAGTGTAATAACCCTATAGACATGAATATTTGAAAGCAAACTTAGCTTAAACGCGCTGATAAAATAAAATTTGTCGACCGGCAAAAGTGTTAATAAATGTGTAATATTTTGACAATAATCGGGATTAATGCTGCATGTTATACCAATTTAGAATTCTTATAAAATTTAGAAATTTTTTATGGCGTGGGCAGTATAGCCACCATACATTTTTTTTTCACCACAAGTGCTCAAAGTTGCACAAATGTTGTGAAAAATTATAAAATTCAACTTTGAATGCATAATTTAAATAAAAAACATGTAGTAATAACAAAACAAGATTGTAGATTCAATAGCACATCTATTCAGGATTTATTTGCAAAAAACGGATTTAAAAAGAGCCTTAAATTGTGATCACAGCATTAAAAAGAACGAGCTTAAAGCGCTTTCTTAAAAAACACACAAAATGTCGAAAATCTCAAAAACTATGATACTTGTGCCAGAGGTAAATTTTGATATTTAGATCAGTTGGGTTGTCGCCCATCCGCTGGTAAAGGATTATCCATTATTTACGCCACACCCTGTATATCTTGTAAACATTGCATAATGCCACGTGTGACCTTGTACGATATAGTATCAGTACATATGTACATTGTACAGACAAACACACATTTATGTATTGTGTTGCTGTAAAAACTGTATTTTTGTAAAGTCTAGACTTGACTAATATCTTCAAATTACTTAAGATTTCTTTCTTTTTTTCATTTTTCTTGCTTCACCTTTCGTTAGCTTTTAGTTTCGTTTGCCTAACAACTAAACGAAAGGACGCTTCTATTATTTTAAATTTATATAAGACTGCAAGGCTAATTAGATAATTTTTTAACAGTTACCATAAATGTCTATCAGTACAAGCATAGTTATACAAAATTATTAAGATAGTAGATCGGACTTTTTTCCGAATCTCCATATTAAATTGTCCCAGAATGGAACACCAAGGTTTCCCTCAGACTCCACTTGTCACTATTCTTGATAAATCTGGCCATCCAAGTGGGTGTCCATGTCACCACACTGACGATTTTTCGGCCAATTTCTAGTTAGAGTATTTATTATATTTTGGAAGAAAAAAAAAAGAAAATCTTACTATAACTAGAAATTACTCTTCTTGCCATATTTCAAACTTTTACAGTAACATACCATAAGTATCTGTGTACAATACAAGTATGTACGTGTGTGTAAAGAATAATCCAGAATGAGTAATTCTAATTATATGAATTACTTCTATAAAAATATACTTCTTGATTGTTTCATTCAATTCGTTTAATAAAATGGGTCACAGTTAATTGAGTTGTTATAAATTACTTAATTTAATTATTTAATTGTGCTAATTATATTATTTGCAACAGGAAACTGCTGAAATTGGCTGAAATGAAAATAAGGAAGGTAATTTTCTATTTGTAGCGCAAATATAGGTCACTAAGAGGTAGCAATAATACCTTTATTTAACATGATAAATACTAAAATCAAGCCAAACATTTCCCACAGCTGGGTACAGGTATTCTCCTACAGTAAGAGAGGGGTCTTGAGCCCACCATGCTAAAAAAGCTTTTAGGCATGTTCCCCCACGACGATGTCCTTCACCATTGCATCACACCATAATTTAGTTATGTTTAATACCTAGGTTTTCAACTTTCGATTACTTGCGTACAAAATGAAAGCTTAAATTAGTCATTATCTATTCATTAATCCTATATTTAGGGTCCAATCAATGCCTGCACGCATAAAATTTGTTAAACACATTTATTAAAGGAACGCACAGACCACAACCCGCACTTGGCCAGTGTGGTGGACTCAAGGCCTAACCCCTCATTTGGCACGAGACTCTTGCCCAGCAGTGGGACACTAATGGGTTAAAAAACGGCTATAGACTACAAGCTCGGTTATTACTAAGTTTATTAGCCCTATATGTGTCCCACAGGTGGGCCTAGGTTACTACTACTATGAGGCGCCCATAGCCAGTTGCGCTCACCGGTCGGTAAACGATCTGTGGGTTAAGCAACCATTGGCGCGGTCATTCCATAGATGGGTGACCGCATAGTGGTATTTGAACTGGGCGTCTCCGTGCTTCGGAGGGCACGTAAAAAGTCGGTCCACAAAGATAACCGTCGTTAAGCCACGTCAAAGGCTTCTCGGGCGGCTTGAACAACTTTGACACTAGGTTGACCACTAACCATACGACAAACAAACTACTACTATGTATTATAATGTATGTAAGTATGTATGCACGAGTAGATAGAGTCAATTAAGTGACACGTGCTGCCAACTACCCGTCGTTATTGTGTTGTTATATTGTTGCTATTGATATCATTGTACAGGGTGCTTCAATATGACTACCTACTGCGGTGACAATTATTGTTGTATGTCAGTTCGATAAGTCATTTAGTCATTTGGAGAAAGTCGATTGCAATAAAGTACGCTGAAATAATGTGAATTAGATTTGATTATGTGTAATAACTGACTAGCCATTCAACCATTTCACATATGTTTTGAATCAGAATACAAAAATCTGATCAGAAAAAAAGAATAGATATTTACTACTTTAACAAAAACTTATTCATATTTTACCCAAAAATTCGGAATATCAGTCAATTATTTAAGGCGAATTTCAGAAATCAGATTTGAAAAGTAAGTTACATGCTTGACCATTATTATTTTTTGAAAACTTGAACACTAAACACTGTAATTCATATTTAATTCTAGAGTACTGAATATTAGTAAATGAATTAAGGTGAATTTCAAAAAGTTACCTTAACTGAAAACACCCTGTATATGAGACTATACTACTGCGCTACGTAATGATATCATTAGATTATACTACAGATACAGCTGGCTCTGCCTGATTACTTGCAACCGGTCATGTATGACCACTTGTGATATTATCTAACTAGCTGCATTAATGTACACAATTGTGTTACCAACCCTTTGGGAATAAGAGAAGATAAATATAATAAAAACCACTAAATATTTGGCCGAGAGTTTTTAGCCTTAGCTGTTCCCACTCTATGTAAATAAAGTACAACAAATTCTTCTGATTGACACGGGAAAAGTCTACAACACACTTAATAGTCTAACTTTGAAATAAATTGCAAATCCTTACAACTGAACTAATTCACTATACCATATTTAGATTATACTTACACATATTATATTGTAAGATAAACAAATATAATAAACACTACATTACTATTTTATACAGTAAATACTCTATATACTAGGCCAGCCCACTGATAAGAGCTTCACTGATAACCCTCACTGACGCATATAGCCTTGAGACCGGTGTCTACTAGACATAACATTGCGACATCACGTCTAGTAGACAAGCAGAGGTGAGACTACTTAATCAGTCACAGGTTCATGATTAAAGGACTTTACGTGACTTATATACGTCTATTAGTTAACTTAAAAACAACATTATTTGATCGACTTATTACAGACAAATTTTTAGATCAGTGTTAGCCCTCTGAAGCATAGAGCTCAGCTCAAATAAAAAGCGACCATCTATGTATAGACAATCCGCGCGAGGGCTTGCTTAACCCATTGGTGGTTTACTAACCGGTGAGCCCGTTGTTGAGCCTTATAGGAACACTAGCTGACCCGCGCAACTTCGCTTGCGTCACATAAGAGAGAATTTTACCCGTTTTTGTAACATTTTTCAATGGTACTCTGCTCCTATTGGTCGTAGCGTGGTGATATATAGCCTATAACCTTCCTCGATAAATGGGCTATCTAACACTGAAGAATTTTTCAAATCGGACCAGTAGTTCCTGAGATTAGCACGTTCAAACAAACAAACAAACAAACAAACAAACTCTTCAGCTTTATAATATTAGTATAGATGAGTTTCACCTGAATAATAAAAAATAATTAACAAAAGTTACTTTAAAGCCGTATTTCCTAAATGAGATAAGAAGAGAAAAAACCTAAATCCAATCTTGTGAGCTTGCACACGCTACGCGTCCAGTACATTGAATGAAGTAATAAATTCGCTATTGTTTTTAGAGCATAATATATAAATACAACAAGTAATAAATATTTATTTTTAAACTGTTTACTTCTAGTAGTTTAAAATTGTAGTCACAATACAAATACAAACTATATCGCACTGTTTAATTGAGGAAAAGGAAACCGTTATCAATTAATTACAACTACTGCGCAAATTGGTTTTGCGTGGTTAAGCAATGCAGTTCAGGTTTGTTAAAAGATTGGTGACCAGGGTTTAATTTAAAAAAATGGGAAATTATAATGTATTTAGATTAAAACCATGTTGTTTACTTGAGTAACAAATGACAGTGAAATTTCAGGCTCGATTACTATTTTAGACACAGCTTAGTCGATTTTGTACATAGTAATTTTATTGTTTGAAGTAAACGAATAAAAAGTACTTGTTTAATTTAAATGATCTAAAATCTTTACTAGATTTACATAACTAAGCAATAACTGTAGTACGTTTCTATAGCAAGACAACTTAGTAGAGAGTCTTGGCATACTTAATATTGATTGTAATTAATATGCTGTGTATATCCAAAATGAAGTAGAGCCACTGTCAGTTAGTTTCTTAAGATTGCCGGTCACTAAGTTCCTAAATATATGCCTCCGACAGATGCGAGTCTTTTGTACAAAGTTCTCTACTTAGTTTTTGACTACCTATATACAATTCTGTATACGTCTTATTACGTCACTAAATCTCATTCTTCCGGGAATCAACACTTGTTTTTCTAAATCGGTGCGATTGAGAAAAACCATGATGTGCGTTAGGGCGGAAGACATAAAAATCAATGATGCTATAAATTATATCTGCTTTCACCCATCGGGAAAGTTGGCGTGATTGTACTTTGTTTTTATATCGCATGTAACATTTGATACAATAAGAGTTTTTGTGAGGAATTAGATGATTTATTATTCAGTTGTGCCAGTGTTTTCTCTTTACATAAATGGTTTATATCGACTTTAAAAATATAAAAATCTTGGTTAAGTTTCTCATTAGGTCTATTAGTTTGTGATCTCAAGGAAAAAACAATACTTTGCTGCTATGTTTCATTGTTTCGTTTTGTTTTCGTGATATTGTATATTTGTGTCAGATTTTTGTGCTAATAGTTTATTTGCACTTTTTGTACAATACTTGAGTCAGTGACTGTAGTCGGATTAATTTGTCCAAAACGTCGGGTAATAAATAAGATATCGTAACCTTTAAAATATTTACTGCGCAGAAGACTCATCTTAATTTTAAGCCGCGATTGTTTAAAAACGATCGAGGCGAATGATCTATAGTGACATTAATTTTCATCATTACAATTCCTACATGTATAGACCCTTTTTTAACTTGATTACTCTATCACAAGGTTAATTGCGACAGAAATCATATTACCCCAGTAATCGTGTCATCATCAGCGAGAGCAACTGGCTAGAGGGTAAGACTACACTTGTTCATCTTGTCTTAACCAATGTCTGTAGAAAACACCAGGAAACGGAACCAGTAGAGGAAGCAACTGCATAACTGTACATAATAACTAATGGTACATACTGACTGTTACGAGGCGTATTGTAACAATCGCATTGAGCATGAAACGTTACGTGTTACCAAGGGGTACCGTGATATATCCCAGGTAACTGGGCTGTGGAGGTCCGATAGGCAGTCGCTCCATGTAGAATACTGGTATTCAGCTGCAGCTGGTGAGATTGGAAGCCGACTTCAACATAGTTGGAAGAAAGGTTAGACTGATGATGATGATGAAGAGTTATGTCGTGTGTATATCCGTTTTAAACAGTCATATCACTCGCGTCAGCGCCTTACTGTGAACTGGTCAGTATCTATATACTTTTTAGCCTTCCTGAGTGTCCCGCTGCTGAGCAAAAGCCTCCTTTTCTTTCAAATCATTGTCAGTCATCCTCAAATGCGTCCAGGTCATCCCGCCATCTCCGTTTGTATCTTCTGCGAAGGTCATTCCGTAGTAGTCCGTTGAGTGCAATATTAGCCCACCTTTTCGAAGACATGTGGTTAACTTGGCTGGTCCAAACCCATTTTAACCTGGCAGTATTCCCCCCTACATTGGCTACCTGAATTATAGAGCGTAGTACGAAGTTTTGAACATACCTTTATAATTACAATAGTAGAATGAATAGTTACACGTTTCCACCGCACATACATTAACATAAAGTGCAGTACATTACATTATATAAGCGAGTGTTATATGCGCATTATGTATATGAAGTATTGTCTCAATGCATACACGTTTAAGATAATACTTATAAAGGACGATGCGTGAAATAGTCTTATCTGTTCGTGTATTAATTATTTTTGTTGCGTCAGAATATCTATTGGTTGTCCACGTGTTCGTTACTGCATAGGATATGAAAATGAGTCATTTTTATTACTGTAACAATGCGAAGTGCATTTCTTCTTTTAGAACATTAAGTAGGGTTAACGATGTAGGTACTGGTTTAAATATATACTTTCTCTTTTTATGGACAGCTTTACAAATACACTGTATGTTTTTGCTCAATTTGAACATTAAAACATATAAGTACAATTTGAACCTAAGCATGACGAATACAAATACATGTACCAAATATAATAAATCCTTCTAAATTCCAGAAAGATCTATTCAAAGACTATTATACCTGCATCAAGACTCAAGTCATGCACATAATAAGTTAAAATTTTACTAATATAATAAAAACATTAATTTTGCTTATAGCATTTCCTAATTAGACTCCTTTAATAAATGTATAACACAACTATTATCCCGGTACAATTTCAATAAATATCTACAAGACAATTTCACAACTAATCAACACCGTTACACACGTATACACGGCACCTAATATCATATGTGAGGCGAATAGGACTACTTCCTAATTGGTTATATTTACCAGAGAGCCGACCACCCCGGCTTGTGCGTGTGTGTGTGTGTGTGTGTGTGTGTGTGTCTGTCTGTCTGTGTGTTTGATATAAACATGTCGGTGGGCGGGCATGTCAACTGAAAGTTATTACTACGCGTGGTACCGGACTGATGGGGACACAAGTGATTTTGGAAAATTCAATTAGTTTAATAAAGCCTGAATATTTATCATTGTTGCAGACTTAAACTTCTTTTTTCGGTGACAATAGGAACAAATACTGTAACTGTGCGTCTTGCTATGGCTTTGTCTGTAATTTTCTTAAATCATTTCTTGATTTAGCTTGAATCGATTTTGTTTAGTACCCACATAATCAATACAAATAATAACTAGACCCAACACTGATTGTAAGTCAATTGAATAATACAAATCTCAAACTTTTAATTCGCTTGGAAAGTATACCTTTGCAAAATACTACTAAATACAGCTTTTTCATTAATTTATTTGAGCAATCAGTAATAAATTATTGGCTAAAAATATAGACATTTTTTCTTGCGTTTTTCTTCAAATATGTATTACTTTTGTATACCACTGTACCAAACTCTTGATGCAACTATGGAAACGTTTTTTATGGTGTTAGAAGATAAATATACGATGAGCCGTATGTGCCTGCCATCGTGGTGGCTTTATACCGTCACGACTAAATCATACGCTACTAAATATAGTGCTACAATAAATATATCGGTTTGCGTGCATTAACGCAACCTGTACGGGAAGTGGGTTACATTTAGACATCACTTATGGAATCGTGGCTCAGAAACAACAGCCGTGCGGATCGATCTCTGAGGTTAAGCTACACTTGTCTAGATAGTCCCGTGGATGGGTCAATATTGGAAGCCGACATAATTGGAAGAAAGTGTTGGCTGATTTACGTTCGCTTTGCATGGTTATTACACCTTCTTTTGTTTGACATTTTATCACAGACTGGGCCGTGGTCCGAGGCTCGCTATACACCTAGAAAGAACGCCCGAAAGTGAATTAAGAGATGTCTGGCATAGATACATTTTGTATTAACCAAAGATGAAGGATTACTGGGCACTCTTTTGAATCGCTTAATCATTTACAATATGGTTGATGCAATAATCACGCGAGGAGCTGCCGACAATCAGCGATGAAGACTAAACATCAATTATATAGTAAAGGAAACAAATATAGCTGCGTTTCTTACAGTCACACTAACGAAACCACCGTCAATTTTCCTTCTCCCAAACATTGTAACGAGAAAAACTACCTTTATTCTAACATTCGCTGACACTGCGGATATAATTCACGTGGAAATATAAAACAGTAGGACAGACGACAGAGGGGGACGAGGGGAGGGGGGACGTGGGGGGGACAAAGTTATCCTATCGGGATACTTCACTCGCGCCTCCCTTAAGAAATGAACTACAGGGCTGGCACTTAACTAGATGAGTTTTTAATTCTCTCCTTTGTAACGCAGGCCTAAAAAGAAGACAAAAGGAATTGTGACGATGAAGCCTAGAGACGAATTTGAAAATGTTTTTGGAGTCTGATTGTGTCTGTTTCAATTAATATACTCAAGGGATCTTCGTACGTAATTATGTGTTTTTTTAAGCCATTACTGTCCAACAACTACGCAAGGGTCTCCCTTCAGAGGCCTTGAGTCCACCAGGCTGATTATGTATTTAATGTATATTAATTCACAGCATGATGTGTGATGTTTTAACAATAGTCATGCCTTCTTCGTCATCAGAGTAATCGAAGGAAACAAAAATACGCCATTTGCAATAAATTTACAAAATTTTGCTTCATTCATATTTGTAAATCTAGTCATACGTTCCTGCCCAATGGAACATGCGCCTAATCTTTAAATAAGTTCCAATATGTACTTACCAATACCTTTACTTTAAACAGTATCCTAACCTAATCAAATATAATCATCTTTCTAAAACAAACGACAGCCCTAACACAAAAATGGCAAGAAAAGTACACGACAGAAGTTTTTATGTGTTTGTAAGAAACACACGATTTTTTGTACGAGCCCAGTAATTTATACACTTACTTGTTTATTTTTATTATTGTTCGTAATTTTTGAAGCCGCCAGTGGAGCCACCGACGGCTTGGCGAACAAACTTGCCGAGCTATTTTTCAGGGAAGATGGTACAAAGTTTCAGCTGAAAAAGGGAGCTCTTTCACCTGGAAATTGTGAAATACATCCGGGACTCCCTCGCTGTTCTGTTTTATGTGTTTTTGTATTAATTTGTCGTAAAATAAAGTTGAAAATAGCGTAGAAATTTTACTTTTATATTATTGAATGCCTACAGAAGCTGGTTTTGAGCTATTTTTAAATATCTTTTCACTTTTTGGTGAATTTTTGAGTCAGCTATTCTGTTAAAACATTTTTTTAACATAAAAAAAGGTATTTATTTTATCGATTGGAACTCTGTTAGATAAGTTATTTACAAGTTAATTTTACATTCAAGTTCATTTTGGTTGCTACATAATAACTTATTCCCCCATTGACTCCCTCCCCTAACTCACTTAAAAAAAACTTTTAAAAGTTCTCTGCAATATACAAATTTATTTATATCGCTAGAACTCTTAACTCAACCCAATCACTTAAGAAACAATCAAAGAACAATAAGAACGGCCATCAAAACTATAATCAAAATCCCGTTATGTATTGTATTATTGAAATCATTGGTATCATCGCGCTAGTTACACAACGAGTACCGGTTGTTATCTGCACACAAAGGGCACGGTCGCGGGGCGGAGTGCGTATGTAACTGTACTGTAAAGGTCACGGGTACCGTGCTCGGCTGAGGCAAATAAGAATTGTATTGTTGGTATAAATTGTGTGGATTTGATTGAGAAAGTGATTTTATTGACATTGGACCAATGCACATTGTGTGACTTCAATTTTATTCATTAAAGGAAATATTGGATAATCTACAAATATCTTAGATTTTGGTAATTGTAATAGTTTGGAAGTTTCAGTGGTTTCCGTAAAAAATATCGGAGTAACAAAATAATGTATAAAGTAGCTTTTGTATTTTCCCTTCAGTTGAAAACTTGACTTATTATATCAAGGATAATATTTTTCTACTTGTACATCGCAGGGCCACTTACTACGATACATAATCTGGCCATTCCTAGCTTCTGCTATTACAAAAGCAAAATAACAACTTTGATTCTAGATTGACCACTAGTCATACGATAAATAAATGAAGTTCTTTTACCACGTCATATACATATTAAGCTAGTGCTTACTTATACTGTTGAAAGTCCAGCTACCAGGTTACACATAGAAGTAGGCTAATATTTCATCAGTATTTGAGCGTCATGTGAGCGCAGTGCGAGTCAGCGTAATTGCTACCTACACCGGCTATACCAAATAACATTAAAACTACTATATTATGTTATATCAAGAGTTTAGTATTAGGGCTGCCATGATACTTAGATTATTAGAAAATATATTACTATCTTTCTAAGTACCTAAAGCACAGTCCACTACGTTGGCCCCAATATTTTGTTTGTTACCTATTCCATTGATGCGGCCTGATATTTTTTTTAACTTCGAAGGTAGGTTATAGGCATAAGTGTAGCAAAATACACCCATTTCTGGTTTGCCCTTTATATTGACAACACTATGACTAAATAGTTACTATGCATGTAACTGGATTTACTGGATATTTTAAATCAAGTTTTGGAATACGTAGAAATGAGAACAATTTCAACAAAAATTGTAAAATTACAATCCTTGCCTAGCCCCGGTGATGGACCAGAGAGCTCGTAATCCGCAGTCGCATACAAGATCGCTTGAACCAGTGGGTAGTAGGGATGTTTTCTGAAAATAACGAGGGGTTAGCTTAGCAAGGGGTCAAGCGTAGATTACGATTGACTCAGCATTTTTCTAAAAACTGTTGCAGGCAAGTTCCCAAGTATCCCTTGCCCTTACAGCAATTGACAAAATATCGAAATATCGAGTCCATGTAGATACTTACTAACCTTTTTTAACCCAGTTGCAGGGTTTGAGATTGAAAAACACAAAACTCCAGGATTATTTTCTCTGCCGAGTTAATTTAAGCTTAAGTTTGCACATTTTCTTTTTTTTTCAAATTTTCATATTACATTACAAAGTAACTTGTTACTTTGTCAAGAACTTATATGAACGACTGGTTCTTTTTCTCGCATTGCAACAAGTAAGTTATTTGAAAAGTTCATCTTTGTCAACAAACTTATTACTAGCAGGCTACTCTTGGCTACCGCCGTAGTCCAAAACACAGGACATGCTATCTACATGCATTTCTACTGGAGACAGAAGTTAATTAACTTGAAATGCCTTTTTTTTCGTCAGGAAGATGCATTACTGCATGTCCCGCTCTAGGGTGAAAGCGGGAGTTCGTCGGGCTCTCCCGCCGACTAAGCGTTCCGGGTTTAAATAGGGCATACCGACTAAAAACCTGACGGTGTTTCTTCAACAGTCACCATAAAGTGGCCAGGACGGCGGACGCGGTATTTCCAATCGGATACTCCGCGTCTTATATAATGCCCTAAAATCATTAGGCCAGCCCTATACAAGATTTACGCGTCTGCTAGGTCGCACTTTCTTCGACGCCGGCGCCGCCAATCATTAGAAAGGTAGCCGATACTGATGTATTGCCCAACGTACACCCTCCCCCTCCCCTCACGCCCCTTCACTGGCGCTATGCCCCGGGCACGGTGCGCACGCGCCGCTCGACCTGCGCCTATTGATGTGATTGCTATTGCCCTTTTAATGGCGGACTATGGTGTATTATGGTGTATTGTTCATTGTAAGGTTGTACGGTATAAGGTTGTTATGAATTGAGTATAAGTATTTTATCATTTTATTTTAAAATGTTTTGATGTGTACTCTCTTTCAAGAATTACCCAGAATTGAGACTATGAAGGGTGTAAAAATATGTATATTTAAGTTCTATCATGAAAAATGTAATTTCTCCTTTGAAACGAACTGGGCTTAGGTTTTAAATAGAATTGTACAAGTTTTAGCCTCTAGTTGATTTCATAGGCAGAATGTTATTTTCCTTACTGGATACTGGTTACCTAAAATAATGAAGGGTATCAGAAAAATAATAAATCCTATCACTTGGATACCAGTATCCTACAAGGATCATTTTTCTTCGTATGATACTGGTGGTAACTCTGGTATCATACACAGCCGAAGGGGTTTTAGCCTAGTATTCAACTGGGTATACATAGTAGGAACTTGAGTAGATAAGCTACAATAAAACTTTGACATAGCAACAGAGGTACTTCAAAAAGATAATGAAGTTTGTAATCTTATATCTTTTTTTTTCTTAGCCTGTTTGAGTGTCCCACTGCTGGGCAAAGACGTCCTTATATTATACCTGTCTAAAAATAAATCAGGAGGCGAACGCAGTAGTACTCGGTAATAAACCTGCTATACTTCAAAATCTCAGATAAATATTTAATTGCGATAATGCATTACTCGCATAAAATACCTGTTATCAATATGAATATTCATAAAACGTTTAATTAATTAGAAACACAGATAAACCTGTAATAAATTAGAAAATAAAACATTACGAAAAGCGGAACATCGAAATAATATACGAAACATAACATTTTAACTGAAAAAGCCGCTTTCAGGAATATTATCCCGAAAAAACATTACTCATTTGTTGAAAGATGTATAAACATTTAAGTAAAACTGTCTGTTTGTGTTGACGAAAACATAAATAGCTGTGTTACTTTAGGCTTAAGCTTCGAATTTTACCTTTAGGGAATGTTTTACGGACATTACCGTATGATAATAAAATTTTAATACTTTAAAGCTTCATATAAACACAATTACTGAATATGCATATTTTAATATACCTACAATCATCAGTCTTTCTCAAAGTTTCGTTTTTATGTAGGTAAGTCATAGACAGGTATATGATTAATGACAAACATTAAAATGTAACATTTTAGTGTTATTTAAGTATCGCCACTTAGAGTTTTCTTTTAATAATATTGGTTTTTGAATACAAGAGATGCATAAAGCCATGATCCATCAAGGCGGCTTAGTTTCCCTTTTCAATAATTCCTAGAAAACACCTTTGTAAGTATTGATAATACATACATAATATCGACTTGACGTATCAATTAATTCCTCTCTATTTATATCAGAATAAGATCTTAACAGAGCATTTATTTACACGATAACACTATATAATATTTACAATGACATTTTAAATTATTTACAGCAACAATAAACTAACTAATACAAATAGATAAAAAATTGACCTTAATAACCTACTTGTCAAATATTACTTTGTAATAAAACACCTTAATTATAAAAAAAACTTTTAATTACATATTATTTTCATGTTCTGTAGATAACGACAATTCCAGAAAAAAGTTACAATTGGTATAACAATAACCAGAAATAAACATATATGTACCGGTTACCCTCCGAAACATTCACCTAATTGCATTTGTTCCGGCTTGTGTCAACGTGCCCAATTTCCTATACAGAAAACAGCTTTCCGATTAAATGTTTGAACGCCTGACAAATTTGTTATAGCAATATGTAGTAATGAAATTTACTTCTATGTGTTTTCCGCACACGTTTCCGCAAATTGATGATTTTAATTTATTCTACGGTGCTGATTTAGTAACATAATTATTTTGATGTGAAATATTAAATAGAATATATTGAAAATTTTAGTTGAGAATTCACTGATAATGCGTGGCAATAAATTGTCTATTATTTTGTCAAAGTAATGGCCTAACATAAATTACAAATAATTTATTAAATTGACCTAAAAACCAGTATTAGCCGCTGTCCATTTTTGCGATTATAGAGACTAAATTGATTGATTGATCATAAAACTAAAATTACACAGTAAACTGTTACACACCGGTTCTGTGAGTTAGAAACGAGATTGAAATGGTGGAAAATTGTAAAATTACGCGTACCGCTTATAATTAAGTGATTGGCTAGTCGGGACCGGTACAACTCTCTTTTACTTGGAAAATAACAAGTTGTATTACCGGGTTTATTAGGCTCTTGTAGATAGTTGCACACACCTGTCTGTACATATTATGTCAGGTGATAAGTATTAGGTGCAGAACTTAGATAATGATGCTACCATCAGACTCGCAGTCTAGCATCATAGCATCTAGCATCTTAAAGGACAAAAATGTATGTGAGGCGTAGAAGACTAAATAAATTATGAAACCAAAAGAGAGTCCCTTTTGGTTTCATAATTTCTTTAGCGACCAAGTAGGTAATGGAAAGACAGACTGATTACATACGAGTAAGGACTTGATTCTTAAGAATCTTTGAGAATCCAATTTACTGATTTTGATTCATAAATTTAAGAATATAGTAAAGTTACTTTTATAATGACACGAAGCTAGCACTAACCAGCAGCCATTAAGCTATTGTGGAGATATCTTAGTAAGAATTTGGTTAATACGAGTCAAAGACGACTTTTAAACGCAAAATTCAAGCATTAGGTTTGCCACAGGGCAGACGGAAGCAGCTAGACCACTTTAACCATGGTTTACATAAGGTTTACACCGAATTTCACATATAAAACTCAATCTCAAAAATTCGTGACGTTACATAAAAACACATTAAAAATATGAATCCACATTTTCGTAATACAAACAGACAAATAGGGGTTGTAATCATATATGTATTTATTTTGCGCGCCGCCCGCCGAGGGGCATTGTAATTGCATTCCTGGTGTAATAGATGAGGCCGGGGTTCGAATATAACTTGCTAACAGCAACTGTTATGTGCCGGGACAAAATATAGATATCTTTTTATTAAATTCTTGCTCTATCGGTGTGATTAGTGGGCTCTTTGTAGAGAAATGACCAGTCAAGTGTAGGTTGTACGTACTGATCTCTAAGCAGTAAAAATATTAAAAAGTTCTGCTATTTTTGTCTAATTTTTTACTAAGTTTAATAATGCTTAATCAATTGCTTTCTTTTCCTAGTTGGTAACAGATTAACAGAAGTAAAATGTTGTTCAAGCCTGTAACTTTTGTTGACCATACTGTCACTAAACTGGGATTTAAGTCATTTACCAACTCTATCAATAGCTTTCTTTCGGGAAAAAGTTGTTCAGTATCCACATATTACAGCCGCAATTAACAACACACTATTTAAATAACTCAAATCAGTACGATCAAAACATGAAATAGCATTTAACTTACTCTCTAACTTAACTAAGAGACCCATAGCAAAAAGTCATTTCATTCGAGTAATACTTATAATAACATAACGAAGTAAAAGCTCTCTACTAATACAATAAAAGGCTGAACGTTTGTCAGTCGATCACTCCCTCAAGACGGAGCGACTTATCCCGGAAAATGTCTCCGAGGCTCCATGGGACTGGCCGAATTTATCGACGACCGGCCCAGATAGATAGTAACAATATACGAATAAAACTAGTTAAACTGCTATTTTGAATTAGACAGACTATTACTAATTTTATATGCTTCCTGATTTACGTTTTCAAATTTCATCTTCTATTCAATCGTATAGGACGTTAATTTAAAAAAAACATCCCAAATTCAACTATTTCCTTGCCAAGATATATGTCACTTCAGCGAAAGCCGTGAAAGCTTAACAAAACCAATGATTTTCGTCTTTAGGCATGTCTTCCGATTACTTCCGAAGACTTCACATTACTCTACACACAACCTGTTTCGCGATTAACCATGTTTGTCCCATGCAATAGGGGGCGAGCCTATTGCCAATCACCAAACTACTATTTCGTAATCACACTTTTTCCGGTCTGTAAATCGAACAAGAGACCTCGTGGTCACCACTAGTCAGTAGTAGACACTACGGACCACGCCACAAAGTCACTTTTTTAACATGAAACAATAACAAAGTTAAATCAAACCAAACGCTTAGCTAAACAAAAGTTTATTATCCCAACTAATAACCACATTCACATAATAACAACTAGAATAGCTGCAAAAAAGTCAAAAACACCATGAAACAAAGCCACTGTTCTAATAAAACACGTTTAAAACGATTGCGAACCATTTAGCAAAGCCACAAGGTCGAAAAACATATAAAACTTTATAATAAGCGGCCGTTGCACGATATTATAACACTATATTATTGTTAAACAAAGTCTGTTTGTTTGCACGCGAAAACCTCAAAAACTGCTAAATTCATTTTTGTAAAACTTTCAGAGATTAACGGCGACAATAAGTGTGATTGATGAAGAAGGTTTCGGTTGACATTTAAAGGCTCTTTTATATTTTCCCGTACAATACTGATCACCCGAGTGTACCTATAAAAATTAACCCTGTGTTCTAGGAAAGTTGTAATTTCTTTACCTAGATGCAATTCAATTCAGTTAATTAGTAATTTGATTACCAAACAGACAGACAAATTTACTTTAGTATTTATAGATATCTAGTATGAACTATAGATAAAAACACTTGTTTTCTTGTATAAAACATTCATATAAATCAATATATTTATTGCGTTATTTTGATACGTCTGTTATTATGTATCATAAATATCACTGTTGAATACGTTATTGTGCGTATAAAACTCATATTTCGTTGTTTTAGTGGTGTGAATTATGTACTACGGCTTTTTATATAATGAAGAACATTGTTTATTTCGCTACTTGATATTATTTGATATTTAGTAATAGACTAGTAGGATTACTATAAAATGGAAGTCTTATCGACTTCTTAGTAAATTAGATGTTTTATTTTGTTTCAACGGCATAGAAATACTAACATTACTTCATGTATTTATATCACAAATATAAAATAGAATCTATAAACCTGAGCAGCAGCTTAGCAATAAGAGTTACAATAATTTGAAGATTTCTTGCTAGAGCACATATACTACACTACACGGTGAAGAAAAACATCGTGTGATAACTATGCTCTGATGGTGCACTATATAATGTCCTCCTAGCCGATATACGGCTACGGCGGTCAGTTTCATTGAAACTGGCCATCTGTGCAGGACTTTGTTTATAGTGTCCAAGTGTGTGCACAATACACAGGTACACTCTCTATTCCATCACTCTCATAGTTTTGTGGGACGGATAACCGACACGACCAGTGAGAGGTCAGGCGCAGGACCGACGGCTTTACGTGCTCTCCGAGGCACGGAGGTCTTCGACCTCAACTTCCCAACTCCGGGCAATCTCTAAGAAATTCTTAACAGAAAATCTCAGAAAAGACTTTTTGGCCCGACCCAGGATTCGAACCCGAGACCTCTCGCACGGCAGCCGCATATACTACCGACCGCGCCACAGAGGCAGTTGCACTATGACTATGACATAGAGTTTAACTGTAGCACGATTCTCTATCTTTGTCTATAAAGGGCTAGTGATCCGGAATTTTGTAGAAAATCCGATCAGTGCCTCTACCGGGCGCCGCAGGAACAATTTTTGCAAGACATTTTAAATGTCAAGCTTCTGATACTCAATAATACTGACTGTAGAAATTCGAGCAACTGAAGACCTGGGGGCCTATCATGTATCTCAGTTGACAACTATTTCAAAGCCACCATGATGTATATTGCTTTCTCCGTTAGATTGTAGTGATTAACACGTTACGTCAATGCAGCAATGTACAGTATAGTGCCCATAAATTTGACGTACACTAGTTGTCAACTGAGATACGTGATAAGCCCGCTGATTTCAAATTCTAAAAGGAATCCTAAACGGAACATGAGACAAGAGTAACTTTAAATGACTAATAATACGTATAAATCACACAAGCCCTAATCCTTATTACCACCGCACGTTATCTACTAACTAACCCAATTTTCCAAATACCTTGCCAATTACCTCTAAAACTCTACAATAACTAAATCGTTCATTATTATAACTGGATTATAGACAAACAAATGGCCAGCTATCCTCTGAGGTTTAATTAAGTGAGCAATGGCGCTGTAACCCAAATTACTAGTGAAACGGCCGCAGTATGGGCTATACGTTAAATAATGACCGCTATTAATTAAGCCTGAGACCAGAAACTAGCCAATAACACGAATCTTCTGTGGTTAATATACGGGAGAGAAGTTGATGCGGCTACGTTAGCCTGAATCGTATTATTTAAATGGTGCTGAAATTTTTCGACGCCGAGAATAAAATCTTAATACCCCGATTACGATTTGGTAAGAAGGTAAAAAGAACTAACAAAGAAAGAGCGCTGCTACTTTTAGGTTTACTTTAACTTGAAATGAGCTTAAAGCAACATTCAAACATATTAAGTAATAATTATAATTATCCTGACAGTCATAACCAGTCTCACTGCCTACGGCTTCACCTGCAGTGTACTACAAGACTTTGAAATAGAGCCAATTCACAAGCAGTCCAATATGAATCCTTTCCCGCGCGTACATGTTTCCCATCCGTATGTTTACAGAAGGCGATCAACCTTTTCATCCCCACTGCCCCCACAATTCCCGACTATAACAGATGGACTTCCTATTTAACATCCACTGCCGTTTTAACACCAACTATTTCTCTAACCTCCACAGCACACCAGCAATGTAATGCAAACAAATAAATAAATCGACAAACTAAAGTAATATAAATTATAGCGCAATTTGACAAATGGCCGCCGAATATAACATAATGGTTAACAATTTATTAAATTTTGAATCCCCAAGTTTCGGGTGGATATAGAAATGCCTCCCAAGGTACCCTATAACGACTTCCTTACACCCCCAAACCCCTAAATGTGGCTTAATAATAGATATTTCGTTTCAGTTTCAAGGCTACCCTGTAATTGTTAGAACCGCGAAACAATTTTCGTATCGTCAAATTTGCGATGTTATTTCTGTTTATTTCATTAAGTTCGTTAGTATAATTGTCTTTGTTTTGACTATCTCTTTGATCCTTTAGTAAGAGTGGAAATAAAAGGGTTATTTTCAGACAATTTGGACTCGTTTAGAATGCCAACTCAAAGGTTAATGACCGGGAAAACGTTTTCTTTTAGCTCTTACAAAAAGTAACAGGGTACGTTCATGTTTGGTATTTTATTTGGGGAAATGGGAAAATGCTTTAAAACATAGTAAAACCCGACAATACTTTTTGCTAATTATTCACCGATTTCTAGACTTACAGCGCCATGTCTACTTAACTTAGTTATAAGAGTTATAACATAATTAACTTGGAATATATTTACTTCAAAGCCATGTAAAATAATGTCCCGAGTTCCTATTAAGTAAGTTTCAAAATTATTAAGAGTAATGTTGATTACTCATTAGTATTTCTATAATTACAATCATGATTGTAATCAGGAAACATATATTTATCTTGATCATTTCGAACCCTGTCTTCATTTTTCAATCTACTTCCAAAGAATTCTAGAAATCTATTATCCGTTGCTAGTACTGCCCTGTCTATTGACTACAAAAACAACGATTCACAGATCAATACACTCAACTACTTACAATTACAAGTAATTACATCACATCAATACAAACAGGAGGTATGTCAACAAATAATTACGTATTTCACACATGACACAAGTTCCGTGAACCAATTTGAACGGCTAACTTATTTAGCAGAGGGACGGGCGTCATTACCTCCGTGCTGAGGGACCCGGCCCTCTCGGCCCTCTCATATTTCTATGCATGAATGAAATGCAGCCGTAATAACTGTTGCTGAACACCTTTTAATTATTTTGCTGTGGATGTAAGGATTAATAATATAGGTCTTCATCTTCTGCTGTCATGTACCGCGATTTCCTACACTTGGTTCGATCAAGTTAAAATTACTGTCAATGGCTACTCGGTTACCTTTATTCATGGAGCTAAAAATCGCCTCTGTTTTGTACATTTAATTATATATTCTCAAATCAGTTAGTTAGTTTAATCATATATTATCTTTATATTTCCAAAATAAGTATTTTTCATTTCAGTAGCTGGAAATACGCAAGCTTGCTTTGATACTCTTTTCCAAAATGTCTATTGAAAAAGAGGAAATTACTTATTAATATAAAATTGCTTTAAACCATCGATCGACTGAATACATTCTTAAAACTTATTATTTCCTTAATCCTTCATTGTGGTAGGTCGTCGAAAATAACGATTCAAGAAAATATTAACGTAAAAGTAGGTACTCCAGCAACTAACAAGACATCAAATATGACAGTCAAATATACCAATAACCCTTTCTTCCCTTTGATTATTCCTCTCTCCTCGAGATGAAAAGCCTTGCAATCTTACCTTTGACTTGCAAAGAGCACAAATGATTCGAGGGTCAACTAAAGCACACTAAACCCGGCCTTCAAAGAAACCTTATAACGTCAAATGCCCATTTAGGAAATACTTACATAGATTTCCACGAAATAGAAATAATATTTGAGTAAGAATATTTTTTGGAAAAGGGTCGGGAAAGTACTTGATAATCTTTGTTGGGGTAGGGTCCCGATTTGATGTATCTACTTAATCAATGTAGGCGTACAGTACCGCAGATAATGACTTTTAATGCTATGTTAATCTGATCTTCTTATCGTATGGTTAGTGATCAACCTATAGTCAAAGTTGTTCAAGCTACCCGAAGGCCTATAACATGGCTTAACGACTATTATCTTTATAGACAACCACCGGGATCGACTTTATACGTGCCCTCCGAAGCACAGTGACGCCCGGTTCAAATACGACTATGCAGTTACCCGTCTATGAAATGACCACGCCAAGGGTTCTATGTTGTTATGAATTCAAAGTTTTCTTAACTTAAACATTGCTCCAATAATACTTTACCAGATATACAAATCCGGATTCACAAGATAAGCAAAAACTCCAAAATCGCAAGAAGTATTCCCATCAAAAATAGTCACCATCTGGTTAAATCCAATCGCTTCCTCATTTCAAAAACTTGAAGGTTTAAACAGAACAAACAAACAACTGAAACATTAATTTCAAACATGAGAAACTCGTTTATTTGCGAATCGATAAATAAATACACTTCAAGACTTCGCTCTGGGAAAATCGTCAAGTGTTTCTCGTTAAAATAAAAGGGAGGAAAAAAACGTTTTCAAGATTGACAAAGGGCGTTGGGAACGGCCACCCCTCACCACCGTTTCTCGGGATAAAAATCTATTTACGTCAGAAGATTTTTCCCTTTTCCTATCAAGTTTTTTGTTCGGTACGTTTGATGTGTCGGACCTTTGGCCGTTGACGGCTTTCTGCAGCTTTGTGTTTCCGTTCAAATCCCACAATTGTTGGAAAAGTGGTTTGTTTATTGACAGTGGACTTAACAATACGTGTCTAGGTATTTGTTGTTGCGAACCAAGTAACTAAGTGGAACTGTCGCAAAGCTGAATCAGTGAAACATCAGTTCGTATACTAGATTATCTTTTGAACAAAATACGCATTGAAAATAATTTCTTATTTGCAAAGGACAACAAATATAAAAACTTAAACCCAAATTACGACCTGATTAAAAATAATTAAAGTATAATATCATTACTAAACAGAAGTTGGTTGGGTATCGGCTATGTACCTAAGACCATTTTCGACCCGACACGTGCAATCTTTAAAAAGAAAACCTTTCATCAAACAGCCATTAAAATCAAGCAAAACATTCAATTACAGACAAAAGAAACCGTTCAATACAAAACCAACGGAGCAAAAACAAAACGCATCTCCAACCAGTTACGTTTCGTTGTTCAAAATGGCCGCTTTTATAAACAAACGAATATAGTCCTTTTGAAGACGAATGTAATGAATATATACATGTTCTTTCATGTCGCCTCGCTTCAAACGATAAACGAGTATTTATTATGGCGTGACGTCATCAGAGACAGGTCAGTTGAAAACAAATTGATCTATCTATACGTGGACGGAATGGAAGTTTGTTAGAAATAGTTTATTTGCATTCACTTAGGAGTCAGTGTAAAATATCACTATGTTTCATGAGTGCGTTTCAGTATGTGTGTTGGCAGTACGTTGCCGTGTATGAAATACTTTCAAACAAGGGCTTAGGTTCTATTCTGGGGTCATTCAGATTAATGTCGGTAGTGTAGAATCTTAAAGACTATATAATAAGACTTGGCTATAAATAAATTATTAGAATATGAAAATAAATATTTTTGGTGTTTCTATAAATAAAAATAAGTAGAATTCCGGAAAGTTTTTTTTGTAAGAAATTGTATCTTTTTCAGACATTCTATGAATAGAAGATTTAATGCCAGAAGCAAGAACTCGTGGGCGCAAAGATTTTCACTAGAGATTATTCATTTTCCATTTTCTAGGTATTTTATTCAAATATTTGTTGGAGACAAATAACGGAATATTATTTTTGTCGCTATATTCTATGCTAAAGGGTAAAAAATAGCCACTCCATTTACATTTTATTTTACTCCCACTCAAAGGATCACTATAGATTCGCCACATTCTGTAGTAAAATCTTTGTCTAACCTTTTAGTGATATATGTACATAAACATATATCACTAAATTAAACAAAAAATTACAACAATTTTATGATAACATTCGAAGTTAAAACAATCGCATAACTTTTCTTATACATATATCACAATAGTAGATACATGATAGCACTAATAATGATGGTCAGTAAATATACCCACGGAATAAGTACCAATCGGTTAATTTATCGAATGGTTCGAGTTGTTATCATCCATGTACTTACCGAAATTTTATCTATCGGATAAGTTATCCAACTATACAACCAATTATACAACCCTCACTTGGCCAGCGTGGTGGACTCAAGGCCTAACCCCTCCCACATTACGGGAGGAGACCCTTGCCCAGTAGTGGGACATCAATGGGT
The DNA here is from genome assembly GCF_050436995.1 of Anticarsia gemmatalis. NCBI lineage: Eukaryota > Metazoa > Arthropoda > Insecta > Lepidoptera > Erebidae > Anticarsia > Anticarsia gemmatalis. The sequence goes on along the minus strand of NC_134760.1, from coordinate 12,054,128 downwards.
TATTTTTTTTTTTAAGTTATCCAATACTTACTTATTAGTTATGACACTACAGCACTTGCAGAAGTCTCCTGTTTTCGATAGCAACCATTATCCCTATCCAAAGTACAGTCATCCAAGTAAAAGTTCATCGTGTTATTCGAAATGTTATTTATTTGTGTTGGGGCCGACACTCGCGTTATTTATACCTTTCCATTCATATCCCTTAGTTCTGTGGATCTCTACTTACTGTCATAATAACGCCTTTTACATTTGAACGGTTGTGCTTCTGTGTTATGATATTTAGTTGGATTTCGTAAAAAAATCGTGAATGGCTTTAAAAACCAGCTTAATTTACAGACTACAGCAGATTTAACGAAGGTTAGAAATTGGGTTCGAGAGAAATTTGACGTAATCTTTTCTTAAAAGAATCAGTAATTTTTAACAATCAGATAAGCTTATTGCTACGTACTTACATGCCGTAAAATCGATTTCAAAGTGGCAATGCACAACGGTGAACAATTTGCAATACACAGCAATAGAAATAGCAAACAAATTGTAGACCCAGTTCCGCTTTCATACCTTCAATCAACCCTGGGTGAATAGCCAATAATTCTATACAAAAGACTGTCCATCCGACCCGAAGCCTTAAAGGTTTTCACTTCGTCTTTACATATAAATAAGTCAATTTAAAAAAATATATCCTCGTCCCTTCGCTTTTCGGATTCGTTTCATTTTCAACATGTCAATCTTGAATTCTATATTCATTCGTATTCTTCGGTAGCTTCACATTTCGTTCGTAAATCGCAGGCTGTATTGAAATCGGGTTGCTATCAGATTTCGTCAGGTCCCGGTAATGTGCCTCCATTCACGATGCAAAGATTTCACGAAATATCTGGAATATACGACGATTTTTCTTCGACATTGACAAATGTGTGGGGTGGGCACGTGTATTGGTTTACCGGGATATTTTGTTTTTGTTATGTAATGGAGCTATTTTTTAAACAAATGCTTCACTGATGCTGCAATCTTTCTTACAGCTGCTGAATAATAGCCGCGTTTGTTTAATGTCAATAAATTCTCGGAATCTCTAGCTAGATTATCGTGATGCATTGGTACAAGGATTTTAAAACGCTACTCCGACTAGTTACCAAATGGATCGACTATCCGTTTGGTAAGCTCTATGTTGTTAATTAGTTTGATAGTTGTTAGTTATTTCTAAATACCGTTTAGGGAATACAAAACTTTTGTGAATTAGGAAAATGGTCTATATAGTAGTATATAGTAAGTCTAAAGCCTAGAAAGGTAGGTAGGTAAGTTGTAGGTGAGACTTCGGGTACCTACAACGCGAATACTTAGACCATGTTGGTTATTAGTCCCTTTCTTCAATATTACTCAGTGATTCTTATATCTCATTGAGTGGACTCTGGGTATTTTATTATACTTTTTTGTTTTATTATAGGTACTCTTCGGTGGTATAAACTTTTTGTCCTAGAAATCCATCCTTAGATCATACCCAAATCAAAGAAAGTAGGTAGATGGTATCCCAACTAGCACACAAGCTGCTTATACAGTCGTTATACAGCCTGATAGTTGCATAAGAGTCGTTCAAATGCTGTACAATTCTCTATAAGTTGTATACTAGCTATTTAAAAAACCCTTTAACAGCTAGGCGGGACAGTAGCCGTTTAGTAGGAAACTAATGACTTATAGTGATATATGAGCATGTAATTGCATCGCTAGACAGCCTAGGGAAGTATAACTGAGTTAATGGAATCTTCTATAACACCGTTAACTGTATAAGGGGACTTTAGGAGATAAAGGAGTTTAAACGGAGTTATGCGTTGCGCGTATAGCACTCAAGAGCGTAAATAAGCTTTTTGTAATGCCTTAGGTTTTATAACAGATTTTTTTAGGGCTAGTGTATTACTCATCTATAAAAGAGTTGCGTAGGTCTTTAATAGCGCCTTGAGCGTTATATCAGATATTTATATGGCTTCTGTACGGCAAATAGATGTATAAGGTATCATTCGAAACATTTTTACAGCCATGGGGATTACAGAATTATGTTAAGCACCTAAAGCGCTATAACAGAGTAATATACCTTTATACTAAAGCTTAAAATTATTATCATAATATATTTACATAGGTGCACTGGTGGTTCAGTCTGTCAACTGTTTTTAAAGAATAAATAAAATAAAATAAAATAAAATAAAATAAAATAAAATAAAATAAAATAAAATAAAATAAAATAAATTAAAATGAAATGAAATGAAACGAAACGAAACGAAACGAAACGAAACGAAACGAAACGAAACGAAACGAAACGAAACGAAACGAAACGAAACGAAACGAAACGAAACGAAACGAAACGAAACGAAACGAAACGAAACGAAACGAAACGAAACGAAACGAAACGAAACGAAACGAAACGAAACGAAACGAAACGAAACGAAACGAAACGAAACGAAACGAAACGAAACGAAACGAAACGAAACGAAACGAAACGAAACGAAACGAAACGAAACGAAACGAAACGAAACGAAACGAAACGAAACGAAACGAAACGAAACGAAACGAAACGAAACGAAACGAAACGAAACGAAACGAAACGAAACGAAACGAAACGAAACGAAACGAAACGAAACGAAACGAAACGAAACGAAACGAAACGAAACGAAACGAAACGAAACGAAACGAAACGAAACGAAACGAAACGAAACGAAACGAAACGAAACGAAACGAAACGAAACGAAACGAAACGAAACGAAACGAAACGAAACGAAACGAAACGAAACGAAACGAAACGAAACGAAACGAAACGAAACGAAACGAAACGAAACGAAACGAAACGAAACGAAACGAAACGAAACGAAACGAAACGAAACGAAACGAAACGAAACGAAACGAAACGAAACGAAACGAAACGAAACGAAACGAAACGAAACGAAACGAAACGAAACGAAACGAAACGAAACGAAACGAAACGAAACGAAACGAAACGAAACGAAACGAAACGAAACGAAACGAAACGAAACGAAACGAAACGAAACAAAATAAAATAAAAAAAAATAAAATAAAATAAAATAAAATAAAATAGAATAAAATAAAATAAAAAAAATTACAAATGATTTTCAAACTATTTTAATATTCAACGACTGACCCCTAAAAGTACGAGTAAAATGCTGGTGTACGACCAAAACAGTTATATTGAAGCACTCCTATGCCACAACTGCAGAACCTTGAGGTCTACAACAGCAAACACTAGAGCCTTTGTACAGCTTAAGGCGCTAGAGCAGATGTAACCAACTCTGAGAGCTGCTTGATCGAGACGCCATTATAGCATTTGGTAAACATATTTTTTGAGGTTATTACAGTCTTTTGAAGATCATATAAATCTATAGCCTGGTAACGTTAACATAATTAAAATCATTTTTTATTACCTATAACCCTAATTAAATTATCGGTAACCCTCAAAGTCTTATTTATGTTCAAAATACAATTTCCAAATCCACATATCTATATAATTTTTGCACTTAAAACTGAATATTTTGAGGGCGCATGAAAATATTGACGATAATATACATATATATTGTCAGCAAACTGGAACTCGCACTTTCATATCACGTACACAAAGAAATAAAAGCGATAGACTACTTGTTATTATAGTAATCCAATCCGTAAAAATAAAATGTCTCCTCATTTGTCACTGATGATTCATTTTAAAAAAATATATTAAGTTTACACCATAATAAACCGACTATATTACTAATTTAGAGCGTTAGCATTTATAACCGTTACACAGTAGCGCTAAAATAAGGTAAAGGTGGTATAATCGCGCTGCAAGAGCTTTTTCGAACGCTCGTGGCGCTAACCACCTCTGTACAACAGCTGGTAAGCGCCACGAAGCTGCGAAAAAGCTCTTGTAGCGCGATTATACCACCTTCATCTTATTTTAGCGCTCCTGTATTACTACTATACTACGTACTATTATAATTACTATTTACGACCACTGTAGATCCAATGTCGAGCTATAAGCTGGACAGTATGGGCCTATTTGACGCTACAAGAGATCTGTAGCCGCTTATAGAACCACTATACTTCTTACTAAGGAGCCTAAGGCGTTATAAAAAACCTTTAACCGGCCATTGTGCAGCTTGTTATAGCGCTTGTGTGCTAGTTGGGATATGCCTGTCTTCGAAACAAACCTTATGAAATATCCTTCTGAAACAGTAGATAATATTTCATAGAGCTGCTGTAGCACACACCCTAGTCAGGTAGGTGTATGACATCACGTCCGGCGGCCATCAAGCGAGCACGTGACGTCACCGCCGCCATGACTTGTACGCGCCATGGATTCACAAATTGATGTGAAGGGAAGCTGTGGATAATCGAGTGTCGCTGGATTATTGAGAGTAATGCTCGACGTGGCGCTTTTTATAATGTAACCTTTTATTCAGCTGGAGGAAGGGGGTGTAGTGTAGGACACTGTTGTTGATATGTCGTAAAAAGCTGCAAGTGAAAAGAATTAGAAGGTTCATTTGGTTTCTTCAAGCTCCTGCCCGAAAGGTAAATGTGGGATCACGGAAAAAAACAAGCCTATGATGTCTTTGCCTGAGGGACTGCATAGTAACACATAATACGCAAGCTTCACAGGAAATTAGCGACTTATGTAGATGTTTGCTCGGAGAAACCTCGGTTAACAAACCCACACACACTTACTTATTTGATATTTTACATATAAAATTGAAAAGACCGATTTATGAAACACTTTTTTGTTTCCGAAGACGGATTCACTGAAAAGAATTGAAGTCTTACAAAAGTACACTTTGATTTAACCTAAAATCCACACCACATCTCTATCCTAGCTTTACTCGTCGTCATAAAAACGGTATATCAATCTTATAAGGCGGAATAAATCTGATACATGTGTAGTGAGTACCTCGGAGGTGAGTGCAAGTTTCCCATAAAGATCCGTTATGTGTCCGTTATTCATGGAAGCGCGGGTCCCGGGAGAGGCCGGGAGAGGTCCGGAGAGGTCCGGAGAGGTAGGGATCATTCATAATTGCCCCGTTGCTGATTTTATCGCACTCGGTTTACTGTTCTCTATCACGATGTTTGTATGTTCGCGTTAACTCACGATACTCTGCTACAAGTTAAACAAAAACTCATAGTCACAAGTCTCCTAGACAATGTAATGACTGCATTACTTTTTAAAGCATACCTAATTATCTTTGTTTGATCCAGCACCACGCTCTTGTACAAGCTAAGATAAAAAATAACCTAGATACTTATAAAAATTAGCACTCGCTTTAGCGGCCAGACAGACCGAAAAATCTTAACTTACACAGACATAATTACATGAAAATTCGAATACCTACGAATGACGATTACATAAAATTCTTCGTATAGCTAAAACTATAATTGATAACATAAGCGGCAATTAGGGAATGGGAAAATCTATTACAGTTTGAACGTCATTTGTACAAATAAATGTAACAACAATTGTACAGTCAATCTGGGTAACTTTGAATCATTTGGGTAACATTGACAGTGGGAATAAACCAACACAATTGATAAAAGATTGCAAAACTAAAATAAACTTTTATCATTTGTGTCGGTTTCATATGAAAAAATAATCGGAACTAGTTCATATTTCCACTGTCAATGTTACCCAAATGATTCAAAGTTACCCAGATTGACCTTAATCAAATTTTCTCGTAAGACAATGGACACGTGCATCGACACGTACCCGCCAGCGTTTTCTAACCTGGCCAGCAATTATACAACATAAGCAATTACTGATAAACGCGGCTACACTCCACCGGTGCCACCGATCTGCGCTCACTTACTATCGATAGCCGATAGTTTATAGATAACGAGCCCTGATTGTGAACCTACAGTTACACACTTTGTATGTCACTTGTATTCTTAGTGCTAATTGGAAAGCTTGTACGACATTTTACTGTTCTACTTACTATAATTCCATTTAGTAATGAGTAATGTGTAGTATTATTGACCTGCCTACAATTATAGGCCATTTGAAAGGTCTTAGTGGGCCAATAATACCAGGTGTTATCTTACTTACCTTTGCTTACTTGGCAACTTCAAATTGACAGTATATATAACTTCGGTTTAAAACAGTTCAAAGTTCTTCTGAAAGCAAGATCTGCAAGAAGTGCAACCGAGAAACTCTGGCTTATACTATATTTTATTCTGGGTTTGGAAAATCACTATTGTTTTAAGCCGTTTCCACTGATTAACATAGATTTAAATCCTGGAACATTAATTAACATTATCAATCCGAAAGTTGACGATGGATGTAACTTGTTACTCTTTCACAAAATCTCGCGAGCAGATTTCGATGGGCTTTCACAAACAGCTAGATCTTTTATATACAACCGTCGTGTCCGTATAATATGCTTATAATCTAACTACGCTATCAAAATGTAAAACTGAAATTCTTTAGGACATATTTTAGTCCTAGCCCTAATGGGACGTAAAGTTTTATACGAGAGATACGTATCAACAATATTATAGCCCAAGGCCTTTCAGCTACGGTCACTGATAAGATGATATCGTGTGACTTGGACTAAAACCTCGGGACTATTCGGGACTACTGGTGAGATGGTCGTATGGATGAAATGATAGCCATTTCTTAACATGAAGAAACATTTTTAAAAAAGCTCTTTTTTTCGTTTTGTATTCTTTTATCGACTCTGAGAAACACGCAGAGAAAATTAAGCATATCAGCGTATTGACATTTTATCACCACAGCTCTAATATAACTGTTGAAACTGTAATATGACTGTTGAAAAACTATTTTACAAGGGACTCTTACAGCAGGTGTGAATAAACATTATAAGATACCTAACTTGCTTCCTCCTTACTTTTACACTACGTAAAAAGTAATCTAATATATAAAATTCTCGCGTCACAATTTTCGTTGCCATACTCCTCTGAAACGGCTTGACCGATTCTCATGAAATTTTGTGAGCATATTGAGTAGGACTGAGAATCGGCCAACATCTATTTTTCATGCCCCTAAGTGACACTTCTTTATTATGGCAAAACAACGTTTGCCGGGTCAGCTGGTTAACTATAACTTTCACACATTGTCCAATAAACCCTTTTAAAATAATCACCCTCATAAGTGCATTTAATCTAACAAATCGCCACAACCGTCCACCCTGTTTTAGGCAAGAGGCGTGAAGACCGCGCTGACCCCCGGTACTGGCCGCGTCAACAAGACAGATGGGCTGACAGACACACAGACGGACAGAACACATCAATAATGTCTGACAGCTGTGGGTATGTTTTCAATTTAATTGCATGTTTACGTTTAAACTGGACTTAACATAGAGCTCATTGTAAAATGGTAGATTAAGCCAATGATTTTACATGTCGTGAAAATAGTCGTAGAACTTTATAAGGAAAATGTTGTTGTTTGCAAGTTAAAAGTAAGATTATTAGCCAAACCAAAACAGATTTAAGATCATGCTTAGTCTCTAACACTAATACGAATTAAAGGAGATCGTCCATTTTTGGCCCACAAAAAATAATGATATTTGGAGCAATAGTTAGTACGGCGCAAAAGTTGTAGGATGGGTTTGAACCAAGTTATTCAAGTTTGAAGATTCAATATTTTCAAACATATCATTTCTGAAAGTGCTGGGGTCACATAAAATTATGATTGATATTGCTATGATTCATGATTCACGATTCATACTTACCCCATTTTAACCCGTGTTACAAATAAGTTATTTCCCTTTAATACAAGTAAAAAAATAAAAACACAATAAATCCTATTCAAAAAGTTTCATTATTATTTCTAATACAATTTCGTGTTCTACATGATTGTTACTAAAACTAAAACATTCACAAAGTGTCATTATTTTTATAGCAATAAAGTTCACTTTCGTTTGACGATCTCTCCGGGAGGGGTGTCCACCTTTTCCGATGTTATTTCGTAGTGAGTGTCCAATCTGTAAGAGAAATAATACTTTGTAAGTAAAACCTTGAAGGAATAGGAATATTTTATAGACGGAAAATGTTTGTCTTGGTCTTTTCGATCACACCATAGTAAAATCTTAGAATAAAAAAAAGAAGCGTATAAGAGATTCTAAGGGGAGATACGGCCTATAGTGCCTAGCTGTAGAATTTTGAAGGATTGAACGTTCAGATAGTGATAATAATTAATCCTTAAATAGGTGAACTAAAAATATACTAAATTTCAAATGCATTTCCTAAACTCGGCCACTAAAAAGGATTTCTATTTCAGAAATAGGATTTCTTTGGTTAGAAGTTCAACTATTTAATATCTTCAAGACATTGTCAGTTCTGAAAATCAGGAACTTTCAAACGAATTCAGCAAAGACCTCACATGTACCAAATACATAGGCAGATTAAATCGACAGTCGATGAACCCACGGCAAAGAGCCTTGAACAGATTTTACTTGCTAAACTGCATTATCATACAACTATTTATACTTCTGATAACCGAATATAAGCTTCGAACTTTGCGATTTTTCGAAGGAAGACTGATGACTGACTTCACGTATTTTTAATGCGCTCGGAAATCTTACTGTTCCTAAAGTATACAATATTATATATAGGATATAAATAACATAATACTTTGGCGTTATTTAACTTTCGTTTCAATGGTATATAAGTTTTATACATATTTAAGCAGTAAAAAAAGTCCGACGAATTGAAAACCTACTCCTTTTTTTAAGTCGGTTCAAACCAGGTAGAAAATTGATTGATAAAGTAAGTCGATGTTGGTAAAGAAATGTAATCTTTTAAAAAACAACTTCGCAGTTTAAAGGTCTTCTAGAGCGTACCTTAATTCCGAAAGATTTGGTGCTATAGGCAAAAGAGGTATTATACTCAGGCCATTTCAAACGTGCGAACTAAGTCATGTCATTTTATCGGAGTCTCTCGCACTTACACATTGTCACATTCCTATGATTCTTTTGATTATGACGAAGTTCGCACGTTTGTAACGGCCTGAGCATAGTACAAGTAGCTAAAAAATAGACATTTAATTAAAGGTTACTGGTCCGAACCCTCAATACAAAGTTACCCACAACGGAATTCTAATGACACTTCAGTGGGTTTCAAAATATGTTAAGAACGGTTGGTTGCTGCAACCAAAAATATTCGAGCGGTGTCGAACAAGACACTTGACAAAATACAATACTCATCTTGAAAATTACAAAATATGGCTTCATAATAGGCATGTTACAAAGTTGCAATAAAAATTTAAAAGCCTCAATACCTTATTTGTTAGCAGGCGCTTCTACCGAGTTACAACGGCCGTTACATGATGTTCCGAAAGCTTTGCATAATTATTATAAAAAATCAGTTTTACTGGCGAAATATCTACGAAAAAAAGACATAAATCAAGAAACTCTGAGTGATATAGTTTATGGTTTTATGAATAAAGTTATTGTTAAATTATAATCTATTCTAGGGTTTTATCCAAAGAATCTGTACAATACTTCCTCTTATAAAAAGCGTCACATTTTCCTCTAAAAGTTAACGACCGATAAATCCGAAGGTAGAATACTAATAAATAAATTCGCATGCATAATAACCTCTATGGTTTTACATACCTATACCATAGACAAAACTAGACGTATTTACAATTCATGAGACTGTATAAATAGGTTAAATTCACTAAAGAAGTTGTTACATTATTTATTATGGCCTCTTTGGGTCTTCGATCATGAATTTCAGTGGGGATGAGGACCTAGAGGTCATTGAACCCAGGTCTTGAAGTAGTGTAGTTCACTTTTCATGACCCGGTAATCGATGGAGTCAAAGAAAGTGATATTTCTACTGAACAGTTATATTTGTGTGGTCGGTGTGGCCCTTATTTCCTTATTCTTTTTATAGTTAAAAGTTTAGGCAAGACTTATATTTAAGGCCCATTTACATGATGCCATTTTATTGCACAGAATAGAGTTATAATTGAATGCAATTATTTAAAGGCAATAATTGACCTTCAAGAATTGTAAGCAATTGTTTACACGTTGATAGTCGTAAAAAAATTGAATACAATAATTGAATGCAAATCTAGACAAGAAATAATCGCAAGTGTCTTTTGTTTACATACCATGCGATTATGTTTAGGCGACTATTGCTTTCAAGTCTTGACTTGTCTAAACATTGACTTGTAAGTACGTGTACCATTTACTGGCGACTTGCTTCAATTATTGTACGTATTTGCATTGGCAAATTTTTATTCAATTGTTGAACGTATTAGAGCAAAGGTGTTTCTTCAAAAACATGAGTCAAAAAGTGTTAAAATTCGGTTCTGCTGATTTAATTAAGTTTATTGAGATTTATCGCAGTCATGATTGTTTATGGGATACTGAAAATCTGAACTATAAGAATCGTGATGCACGTAATGCGGCACTAGCCGCATTTGCGCAGGAATTTGGAGTTGAAGGTTTCGGACCGAAGGAAATTACAAATGAAATCAAAAATTTAAGGACGCAGTATCATGGGGAAAGGAAAAAGATTAAAGATTCTATGGGAACTGGTTCCGGTACTGCTGATGTTTTTATATCTAAACTGTCTTGGTATAACCTAATGGATTCGTTTTTAAAGAAAAGTTCTGAACACAGACAAACAACATCAAATATGGTATGTATTTATGTAATTTTGTGAAGTACAGCTAGGTGCAATAGTGTACAATAAAGCATTCCTTAATTTTATCGTATAGGTACCTTAAATAATTAAAAAATGGCATTGTCTTGCCATGGTACAGCACCACCATGGTTAAAATAATGACAATAATTATCACGGATTCTTAAAGCTTCTCTTGTACTATGCCTATTATTCTGTGAAGTTATATTTTCAAAAGCCCCGCTTGAAAAATGTTCTCTCCAAGTACCAAGACGACCTCCACTTCTTGGACATTCTTCATCAATAAAACCTGGTGGTGTATAAGACGCTGGTGAGGTTTTCCTTAGCCAGTTGTGTAATGCGCATGATGTTTTCACTATAACGTCTACTTTGTCTATACTTGTAGTAATTGGCTTTTCGAACACTCGAAATCGGGCTGTTAATATTCCAAAAGCATTTTCTACGATTCTCCTACATCTACACAATCTATAATTATAAATTTTTTGTTCTCTTGTTAAGTCGTTACGACGAAGATATGGTTTCATCAAATAAGGTTTTAAGGGAAACGCTTCATCGCCAACAAGTACTGAATTACTTGGCCAATGTATTGTGTTTTCTTCGATGGCCTTCTTTAATGTGCAATTATTAAATATTCCACCATCAGAGTTTCTACCCTTTGCACCCACGTCAATATACGTGAAACAATAATCGTGATCTACACAAGCTAGTAATACAATACTAAATGTACTTTTATAATTAAAAAAGTCTGAGCCTGTGCAGGGAGGACATTTTACATTTATATGCTTCCCATCAATGGCGCCATTGCAATTGGGAAAATTCCATCTCAATAAAAAACCTTCTTGAATTTTATTCCAGTCCTCTTCACATCTCGGTACCTGTAAAATAATATATGTTTTCAGGATGAAGCTTTCTTCATATCGATAATACAGAAAATAACCCTAATATTCCGAATTCAGATGTACAAGTCCTCCACGCTCCATCTCCGATGCCCAAAAAAACGACCAAAAAGACTTCTGGTTATATAGAATCGGCTTTAAATAAGTTAGATAATATTGAAAAACGGACGAGACTAGAGAAAACTGATGATGATTTAGATAATTTTGGCAAATATGTTGCATCTTCATTGCGTATATTAAATACCGAAAATAGTATACATGCTCAAGACGAAATACAAGCAGTATTGTCTAAATTTAAACTACTGGATCACAAAGAAAAGGAACGAAAGAACTCTACTCCTATGCCAGAATCTCCATACTCAAAACAAGGCAGTAAAGATACGTGGTGGAACTCATAATTTTTCTATTTTGTAACTGATCAATTACTTTGTAAAACTAGTAAAATTATTATATTCTAAAGACAGCTACTTTTAGTACATACCTTTATATAATCTTCTAATGCTAAATAAATAGCTTCGATAACTTCAACCAAGAAAGTACTTATAGTACACTTAGGTACCCTGAATAACTGTGAAAGTGTACCAAGTGAATCTCCAGTTGCCAAATATTTTAATGTTATTTCTAATTTTATTCGAGCAGGAATAGCATTACGCATTGTACTATTTTGCCTTTGTATAGAAGAACCAACTTTATCTAACAAATAATAAAACTGGGTTCTGTTCACACGAAACATGTTCTTGAAGTCATCTTCATTTTCTATTTGCAACTCCAAAATATCTCTCCTTGCTATCCATTTTTTGATCCAACACCTTTTTTTACGTTTTTTTCTCAAAATTTCCTGCCTTAGAAGAGCAGCAACGATTAATACACCCTCACTCACTGCACTCATGTTTACAAATGAGAGAATATAATTGAATCCAAAAATTGCTAAGAAATTATTGTATGTATTGTTTATACCAAGAAAATTCTGGCAGGGAAATATTGCCCAAAAAAGCAATAATGTTGTATGTAGTTTAGACAATGCGAGTCATTTATTGCTTTGATATTATTGTATGCAACAGGCAAGAAACTTGCATCGTGTAAATGGGCCTTTACTTATAATACTTATGTACTACTTACACAGGTAGATTATATATCTACCGTTCTGTCAAAAATTCACAATAATTATATTAGTATACTTTTGTATGCATATTTTAAAGTTCTAAACCATCTACAGGAAAATAAGTTCCTGTATAAAACCACTGCAAAATCCTAAAACGGAAAATCGACCTTAGTCAATCCATTTAAGTGGCTAAAGACAGAAAAAAATGAAAATCCAAAAATGAATTTCAAATTTCAAAAATTTTACTCAGACTTCCTAATACGAGTATGATACTTTTCCAAAAAGAGATCTCTCCGGCGGGGAATCGAACCCCGGTCTCCCGCGTGACAGGCGGGGATACTGACCACTATACTACCGAAGATGATGAGCAGTGAGCCAAAATTAGCAATCGCTATTCGAATACGAGAGTTTTATCAAAAGTCTTATCATCGTTAAGTTATAGATACTTACTAAGTCTTTTTATACTCCGGATTATGACTTGATGATATTATAAGTTTATTACGCAGTTTCTAAAGTATTTGTTACTTAATATTATCTTTTACTTGTTTTCGATATCTTACAAACTTAATACTATGTATGAAAAATAAAAAATCTCTATACATACTAATATTACAGTCGCGGAATTTAGATGGCCTGTTGCATACAATTTGGTAAGATGACAGCCACAGACAAAATTAACTTATATTTTCAAAATTGATACTAGGTACCTAATTTATAATACGGACCTATGCTGACGCTTTAATCTCTAGTAAGTTAAGCAATTTTCAAGAAAACAATCTGTGGTTTCACCGCAATATACTCCTAATAATTACTTAACAAAATCAATACCAATCATGAAAAGAAAAAACCTAATCAAATAACGTTTCCTTTGAAGTCTTATAGAGGATAATTTGTAGCAAAATATACGTCACGGTAAAAACAAGATGTCGTCCCGTTCATTACAATTACGTAATAAGTGGAGGCTGGAACAATACGTGTGTGTATCGTAACAATGGCTACGGCTAATGCCAAGTTAATCTAATAACGATTAGGGAAGAAATGGGGAGAGCTAATAGTATGTGGCTGACTGTTTGCAATTTGCCGCTGAGTGTTTGCAGTTCGGTATTGACTAGTGTCGAATTAATAGCATAGTGTAGGGGCAAACTTGTACTTAGCAGATTTTAATGAAAAAAAGTATCTATGGCATGGGTATTGAAATGTCTACATATTAACGAAAAATCTATTAAAATTGTAAATTTTACTTTATTCAATAAAAACATGACGTAGATAAAATAGAAAGGTAATTATTGTTGCTACAAAACTCCAAAAAGAGATCTCTCCGGCGGGGAATCGAACCCCGGTCTCCCGCGTGACAGGCGGGGATACTGACCACTATACTACCGAAGATGATGAAGAGAGTGGCAAAATTTGCTATCTGTAGAAAATACGATAACTTTATCACAGTTTTAAGTGTATTAAAATCTTCGCAAAACACATGTATAATCTCTATGATATGTTAATCCATACATAATCGCTACATGATATTATTAATGCTAATCTTATATGCCGCTCTTAAGCCAAAACGACTGAACCGAGTTAGATAAAATCTTAAAGGGGTCTAACTTATACCCAGGGTAAGGTTATGCCACTATTTTCACCACAAAAACTGAGTTATTTCTATCTTCATTATATTTTGCTACAAATTATCTGCTTTCTTCGTAATTAGCCTTAAAATTGGACAGTATACAGAAGCAACCATGCTACTATATAGCTATGTTTAGTGAGAGCTGTACGACAACGAAACGACTTGTAATTGTTTTTTACAACATCAAGTACGCTAATGGTTAGTTAATCCAATAAAAAATACATTTGGAAACGACTGTGAGGTTCTTTGCATGCAACGACACGGACACGACACGACATTTTAAAAAGGATCGCCCAAAATTGTTGTCAAATAGAGTTTTCATAGCTTGAATATAGACTGGCTATGCAACATATACAATAAAAGCAAATATGTATAGGTGCATAGCTATTAATAGTTTCTATACAAATATAAGATAACAAGTAGCAAAATCTGTGATCTACACTTTTAGAAGTAAATGGTTAGGTACGTCTTTTTAATAAGCTCTAAATGCCTTTTTTATCCAAATTACATACAAGCTAGTTATATGTAAATTGAATTGTGAAAACTACATATTTTCAGCTGAAAGTTAAGACGACAGTTTTAATAATACAATTTAATATTATATTAACGAAATGTAGATTATTTTGGAACAGACGTCTAGTCGTTTCGTCCCATATAAAAGGTCCTTCGTTACCTAAAAACATCGCAATATTTATCTTAATTCCCTATTCCTTTCACAACCTTATATCCTCTCGCTATACCCAACAGTTTACTTCAACATCACCTCTATGGTACTTGTTATAAGGGTGATAATCGCATGTGCGAATATTTCTTCAGTATTCATGTTATGTTAGGGTGGCGACACAGTGTTTGTTTCTTAGTGATTTGTGACGTCATTCCTTATTGACTTTTATCGCGAATTGCTTTTTAGATGTATGAGAGGATGTGACTGCTCTCTCCATTTAATTATAACGATTAATATTCTCAAAACATACGATTCGAAGAGAGCATTGGGTAGTAGATTAGGTTAACGTAAAATATTAAACTTGTACTCGTAAAATGTTCATCTAAAAGCTCAGGCTATGTATTTTTTTTTCGTAAATAATGTTATAATGATAATTATTACCGCCTAAAACATGTACTAAAAGTGTGACGTCACTACACCATATTTTACATTTCACAAAGGGTAGTTGATTTGAATTCCCTAATGTAAAAATACTTAACCTAATAAAACAATACTTTTTAATACATAACCTAATCTATGGGTTTTAGAAAATACCCAAACGTGGGCGTCAGGGGTAGCGCATAGTATGATCTATAGTTGCCGGCAAATTTATCATCGTTGATGTAAAAAATAAAAGTTTCATACACATTTAAACGGCTATAACTTATCTTCAATAAAGGATAGGCACTACAGACTGTAAGACACTTACTTCCCTCTCCTTACTTCTACGATTACAACAGTTTAAAGTCCTTTCCTACACACAAACTATCGTCACTTAATCATGTTTAATATATCTATCGACCGTTGCCCCAAGTCTATTGATCTCTACCAAAGAATTCTATTTCTTTCAACATTTTTTCCTCAAACTCTCAATTCTGGAGCTAACCTACTCATCTCCATTCCCTTTCCTTCAGGATTCCAACATCGATAAGCTGCTGAGGTCAACGTCCTCAAATAACCTGACCCAAACCCCCTGGGACAGACACACGGACACTGATCACACCACTCACATCACTCAAAATACAATGACCATTCTTAAACAATTTAAATACATGTAAAGCAAAATACATACATATTTTCGTTGTATAATTCGCGTCGTTTTATACGGGATACGAACCTGGGACCGCGAGGTTAGGGGACGATCACCTATGGCATTGACTCGGTAAGGTAATTTCTGGAAATGATTTTTAAATTTGATGGGGGATGTTGATACATAAATGTATGTATTGTAATGTATGGATGAGAAAATTTTCATCTGACGAAAGAAATATTTATGAGATATCCTTTTAACTTGAAAGAGCGTTTACGGATGGTTTCTGAACGTAAAGATCAATATTGGTTAGCAATTTTACTAATATTATAAATGCGAAAGTTTATGAGAATGAATTATGTACGTTTATTACTCTTTAACGAAAAAACTACCGGACGGATTTTATCGAACTTTGGTGCACTGATAGCTTATAACCTATTCTAAGATATATAGGATACCTTTTACCCCAGGAAACCTTTTCACGCGGGCAAAAGCTAGTTTAATATAAAACAAAGCTTAGGAGAATCTCACTCGTTCTTCTTTCCTTCATTTCAATTGACAGTCGGACATCGTTTGGAAAACTATATGGTAATTTAAAGCATGTTATAAAAGTAAAAACCTAGAGCGAAATAACGGAGAAAAAACTGGTTATAATCTTGTTAAAACCATGGTGTATACGAAAACAAGTGAGGCTCTCAAGTAAAACGCTGAAGACACAAACATATGGGTCCTGAGGGAACATAAAAAATAACTTTCAAGGAGACAATCCCACGGTTTAGCTTTTACGAAGGGCTGCTTCACGCGCTTGTGTTAGTAATAAGTATATCTACTTTATTATAACCAAGGTTTTTAACCGACTTCTAAAAGAGAAGAAGTTTCTCAATTCTACTGTAATTTTTTTGTCGTGAGTTAGATGGAAACGAAATAAATGAGCTCTAAAATCTGTACGACAATTCTAGTTTTTGAAACAGGTACAAATTTCATTCGAAACTGCGGTTGAACTAGTTTTCCATTTATCTAAAGAAAAACCCAATGTGTTAGTAAAATTGTCGAGCGCGTATCAATTTCATTTCACAAAAGTTACAAAAATTACCAATTCGAAATTCTGTAGGTACATGTTATTTTAGAACGACTAACAATAAAGAGCGTGGAAATATTCTAGTTCTTATTATTCTGATGGCATCTTTAATTAAAATATTAAATCATAATGGTTTTATGGTTTGGATAACTGAATAAATATTATAAGAGATCTAGGTCACTGTCTATGAGATGAAATCTTATCCTGATATCCTGCCTTACCCCTGACCAATACAGAGGGTGAATATTATTAACACTGTTATGCCTAAACCTGCAAAAGTAACTCACGTCGATGAAAATACACATGCTTACGTTCAATACGCACGAAAATTATTTCTATAATAAGAAAAAGAGAAAAAGTATGTAGACAAAAAAAAACTTCATTTACAAGCTTTAGCTACGTAATTTTCTTACCTTAAAAACCTTTTTAAAACATAAATAAAAAGAAATTTTAATATAAAGACGTTTCTCCTTTTATAACTTTATTACAAAAAACTCTTTTCAATTGAAACCCCAATACGAATCAAGTTAAAAAACATGTTGTCGAATAAAGCCCAATACACACCGGCACAATAGCGTCGCATTCACGCAAAGAATCCTTTTAACTTAACAATCAAAATCCTATTTTAGCTTCTGCGATCAACCACAAACGCGAGTACATACAATCAATTATCAATCGTGCACGTGTGCCATACCACGATACTTTTGCGAGAAAAACACACAAATTTGACCCTTAAACCAATAGATTTATAAGTAAAACTGTCGTTTTTGGTGTGTATAAGATGGCTTCCATTCGGAAATTAGGGCAGGGAGTGAATGGTAGTCATTGTCGCAACTTCCCCTTTTGATTAAAACGCGTTTGCTGAGTGCGACTCGAGGACGTATTGTAGGACTCTTCGGTTCGTCGACGATAATTTAATGGACTTCCGTGTCAATGTGTTACAAAACATCTCCGAGTTGAGAAGGTTTTGTCTCTCACATAATTGGTGGTTTAAACGTATTCATTAAAATGTTTCCGAGTTTGAAAGCGATGGAATTACGGAGCCTGTTACAAGATACAATTATGTCCGCATTGAATTGGATCCCCCAGAATTATGTAGACGAATTTGTGACCGAATAGATACTTATTTACAAGTAAAAGGGGCTCTAAGTTACAACCACCAATTTGGAGAATTTCAAACAACTTTGTTACAGTCAATTCCTTAATTTCAGATACTTAGATCATTAACGGAAAGTTGAATCGGAATTTCGATAATTCGAAATATCTGGCGAGCCGCTTTGAACTTTTTAGCTAAATTACTCTTTAGCATCGCGGGCATTCTATCGTATTTTCATAACCTAGTTCATGTCCCATACACTCGTAAGGACAGTTAAGGGACTCTACATTATATAAATCGGCGGTAGAAGCTGACCCCTTACAAAACTACCCCTTACAAAACTTGAGGATATCAAACCAAAGAATCTATTAACATATTCACACAATGACGTCAAATTAAACACCCCAACTATTAACTACACTCAACATTCAATAGCTTGAAGTTTTACCCTCTATTATGTGGAGAACAAGGCAAATGGTAAAATGTGGTAACAGTTCTGTCTTACCATACGATGAAAACAGACGTGAAAAACATGAATACGCAAGCAAATATAAAATCACGCCTTGTTCCCATAATGGTATAAAGATACGAAAATAATGCCACTAAGTACGATTCGTACATACTTCTTTTACAGTCAAAAACTATACAGACTAAAATCTAAATCTATTTATTCCACTACATTAACTTTTGAAAAGCAATAAAAACCCTCTCTCAAAAAGACAACTGAAATGTACGAAAATAACGTAAAGAATAACGTATTTTCGGTACAAAAAGAAATAATTTCGAAATGTTAGCAAATGAAAAAACTTGTCGGGCCCGTCATCCATCATAGCTGTAACATTGTAACGAACAAAACCTTTTAGTGGTACGAGCCGCGGTACGAGCCGCCGCAGCGGGACCGCCGACATGTCGTGTGCAATCAGCCTTATTGCACGATACCCATCGTATTAAAATAAATTTTAACCTACATGTGTTTGTAGCCTAATTTTCAAGAATCTAATTTATTTACGTATTGTGGTGAACCTAAACTCCACCTAAACTCCTTCTACTCTATGGTAGATGCCATATATTAATCATATAACGATTTGGCATTCTCTGTCAATAAATATATCAAACACGTAATGCTCGTATTTTATTAATACATAATATTGGCGACGAGGAAAAACTGAACCTAAATGGAAAAGCTACGTAAAAAACGGAGCACCCTACGTGGGATGCTCACCAGACTCGATACCTACATCGAGCAGAGGGCGACGATGTCTGACGAGGACATCACCGCTCGCTCCGCAGCCTTGAAGGACACCATAACAGCACTGCGAGAGTTACAAGAGAAGATAGAAAACAAAACCATAGATGATAACGATGAAACAGCGTATTTACACGAACAAAATTACGGCTACGAATTCGAAGAACTTCACACTATTTTAGTATCAAAACTTTTAACAAAAAAAACCATTATTCAAGGTCAGCGACAGGAAGACCAACATAGAATATACCAATACCATAAGATTATACCAAAAATACAATTTAATCCTTTACATGAATCAGAAACGTTCAATAACTTTAAAAAACGTCTGGAAGTGTACTTTAGACTTAATGAAATTACTGAGCCCCACATGAAGACAAATATTCTTCTGTCTACATTATCACCAGAACTCCATGAAAAATTATGTGATTTAATAGCACCAGACGAACCATTGAATAAGACATTTAACGAAATTACTGAAACACTTGACGACTACTTAGACCCAAAACCTAGCAAATGGGTTCTACAACATAAATTTATATCGAGAACTCAAAAATCGGATGAAACAGTAGCGCAATACGCCGCAGATTTAAAAAAGCTCACTACCAACTGCGAATTTAAATGTCAACACTGCCAGAAAAACATTTCAGAAAGCTTTTTATCTCTTCAACTCATAAGAGGATTGAAAGATAGCGACGCACGTACAAAAATTTTACAAGACCGAACAGTATGTACATTTAAACACCTGACACAGATTGCAACATCTATTGAAATGAGTAAAGCAGAAAATACATCAATGCTTCCGAATGAACAACCAAGTAGTGACAATATCAATAAAATTTCCACTGATTCCTACAATAATCCAAAAAAATCTCCTTTTAGAGGAATCACACCAAGAGATTTAAAAGGGAAATGTTTCCGCTGTGGTTTAAATCACGAAACCAAGAAATGTAGCGCTATAAACATAACATGCTATAAATGCAAGAAGGTCGGACACTTAGCTAGTGTGTGTCTACAACGGCGCTCAGATGCGAAGCCCAGTAAGACTACACCGGATATAAATCAATTAAACGACTCAGCGATAAGCGATGATGATGAATGGAATGATATTAATGTTATATCTGGTGAAACATCCGAAAAATACATGATAACGGTACACATTGAACATGCTAAGATGAAAATGGAATTTGACACTGGAGCCACACTTACTTCTATGTCATTACGAGACTACAGAAAATTGAAAATCGGCAAAAGAATCTGTAAAACTAATATAAAACTCAAAACATACACCGGCGAAGTAATCGAACCTGCAGGTGTTGCATACGTTCAATGCAGATGCCAAGGAAAAGAATTCCACGGTAAATTATACCTCATCAACAACAACGTTGACCCCGTTTTTGGCCGGAGTTGGATGAAAGAACTCGAAACTCTAAATTTAGCAGACATAAAAACCTTACAGCAATCCGAAAATCTAGAATTAGACCAGCTCTTGGAACTTTACAAGACATCAGTATTTCGATCCGACTTAGGCGAAATACCCAATTACAGAGGACACTTAAATCTACAAGAAAACACAAGACCAATTTTTATCAAACCACGTAGAATACCGTACGCTTTAAAAACCAAAGTGGATGAAGAGATCGAGCGACTATGCAAACAGGGTGTCATCACGAAAGTCGACCACTCTGATTGGGGTACTCCAGTGGTACCAGTTGTCAAACCGAATGGGAGTATCCGATTGTGCGCTGATTATAAAGTTACACTAAATAAAGTCATACAAGATGAACAATATCCAATACCTATGATAGAAGATATATTTGCAGAGATGAACGGAGGTAAACTATTCTGTACACTCGACATCACCCAGGCATATCTCAACATGACAATGGATGAAGAAAGCGCAATGCTACAAACACTAAGTACGCATCGAGGCACTTTTAAGGTGAACCGCCTAATGTTCGGCGTTAAGGTCGCGCCGAGCCTTTGGCAGAAATTTATGGATAAACTCCTTCAAGATCTCGAAGGTGTAAAATGTTTCTTTGATGACATCATCATTCAAGGCATCAACAAAGAACAATTACTACAGAGACTTAAGCTCGTGTTAGACAAACTAAAAGAAAGTAACTTACGAGTAAACAAAAATAAGTGCCACTTTTTCAAAACAAGCATCGACTATTTGGGACACACTATCGACAAAGAAGGTCTACACAAAAACAGAGAAAAGATTAACGCAATAATTAAAACAGAACGCCCAGTCAACACCGCAGAATTGAGGACATTTCTTGGAATGGCAAATTTTTACAACAAATTTATACCCAACCTATCATCGATCACGAATCCACTGAACAACTTACTCAAGAAAGAATCTAGTTTTCGATGGTCTACAGAATGCGAACAGAGCTTTATACACATTAAAAAAGAAATTCTAAGCGAAAGAGTACTTATACATTTTGATCCCAAGAGGCCCTTGGTTCTTGCAACAGACGCATCTCTCCACTCCACTGGGAATCGGAGCAGTACTATCACATAGACTCCCAGATGGATCAGAAAGACCGATAGCATTCGCTTCCAGAACACTATCGGATAGCGAGAAGAAGTACAGCCAAATTGACAAAGAAGCTACTGCTATATACTGGGGATTGAAGAAGTTCTTTTATTATTGTTACGGTAGAAAATTTATCCTAGTGACAGACCATAAACCACTGACAATAATTTTCCACCCACATCAAACGTTACCAGCAATGAGTACAATGCGATTATTCCACTACGCTCATTTCTTATCTGGATTTGACTACAACATTGAATACAGAACTTCGCCTAACAACTCAAATGCAGATTACCTATCCAGGTTCCCAGTAGAAAACACAAAGGCAAACAAAATGGACCAGAATTACAGCTTTCAACTTCAACAAATACATACCATTGATGTCAACCCAAATATCATAGCGAAAGAGACAAGTATTGATTCCGATTATACACCATTAGTACTCGCATTACAAACTGGCCGATCACTTAAAACGCTCGGTTACAATGATAATGAATTTACTTTACAAGATGGATGTATACTAAGAGGAACGCGAGTCTTAATCCCAAAAACATTACGCGAACGAGTGCTGGACGAACTACACCTCGGTCACCCGGGCATTGTGAAAATGAAGCTACTGGCCCGCAGTTTTGTATACTGGAAAGGAATTGACAATGATATCGAAACAAAAGTTAAGTCCTGTAGAACATGTAGATTACAACAAAATGAACCAGAGAAAGCACCACTACACCACTGGGAACACCCAAAGGGCCCCTGGCAAAGGCTTCATATTGATTTTGCCGGACCTGTTTACGGATACTATCTTTTAATAGTTGTAGACGCATTTTCGAAATGGACAGAGATTATACCTACTAAATCAACGACAAGCTCTTGGTGCATCCAAAAATTGAAAGAACTATTTTGCACCTATGGAACACCTCTACTCCTTGTCTCAGACAATGGCCGACAATTCGTATCGGGAGAGTTCGAAAAATTTCTAAAAGACTGTATGATTTCGCACAAAACCTCTGCTCCATACCACCCTGCAACCAATGGACAAGCTGAACGATACGTACAAACAGTCAAGAGAATCTTACGAAGCTTAGAGGGAGAAAGGGGTAATCTTCAAGAGAAACTTGTTATGGTAAAAACTCGCCTCAGACGGACACCAAACTTGAATGGTCAGACACCTTATCAGTTAATGTTTGGAAGAGAAGTTCGAACAGCATTACACTGCATGTTTCTAAACACCCATAAGGAAACTACATCAAAACATCAAGAGATCAAGGTCAGACAGTTGGAAGTCGGCGAACGTGTACAGGCCCGTGACTACACGAGTGCTTCGCACCGTTGGCAGTTTGGTACTATCACAAGACGTCTAGGCCGACTTCATTACGAGATCCGCACCGACAACGGCGATGTCTGGCGCCGACACCTCAACCAGGTGTTGGCTGCATCTTATATTCAGAACAGCTAAGAGGTTAGGAGGGGAGAAATGTGGTGAACCTAAACTCCACCTAAACTCCTTCTACTCTATGGTAGATGCCATATATTAATCATATAACGATTTGGCATTCTCTGTCAATAAATATATCAAACACGTAATGCTCGTATTTTATTAATACATAATACGTATGAAATTAAATAATAAGATAACGACGTTTTTAATACTTTTTATAATGTTGATTAAGGTGATGTTGTCCTAAAAATATTAATGTGATCTTTCACTGCTCGAGATAAAAGCTATTATCTGATATCCTAAGTTTCAGAAATGATATTGGGTATATACTTATAAATCAGTTTTATAAAAAATTTAAACAAACTCATATGGCGCAGTATAAGCTTAGTTCTTTATATATTGTGGTCTTAAATACACTTAGATAATATAGAATAGAATATTTATATACCTATCCCTCCTTTTGCTCAAAATTCCTTCTCAAACGAATACACACAACAATTAAATCGTAATTAATTAGAGACGTCCTATAATCTACACCACTGTATAACGAGCCCTTCACTTTGATGTCGAAGGGCTAGATTAATTTATTTATTGTCCCGCTATTTAGTTTCACTCCCAAGATGGCAGGATCCTGTAATTGTTTATAAGCTCTCAAAGGTTTAATTCATGGATAGATTACGAACAAACCCTTGAAACTTAAGACTTGGTTTTCTGTTCGAAACAGGCTATTGAAAATATCTTTATGTAATGATAACATTTTACGTAGGTAAATAAGTTTTAGCCGTGAACATCTATGTTTTCATTTGCAGCCACCATCAAATTAAAAGGGTAAAAGATTTTTTTCATCTTTTCTTTCATTTAACTCCAAATCTAAACTTTTTTACAAAAACCATCTTTTGGCCGCGACTGAGTCTGAATAAAATTGTGTAAAAGGTATCCATTGTTAATCACCATTAAAAGTTGTTATTTGTAAATCCGGCCCAGCAATCCCAGTTATCACTCGTCCCATACAAACAAAGTAAACCTCTTTACATTATATACAAACAGCATTCAAAAGGCATTACAATAAAGCGTTTATAAATAGTACATTCGTATGCAAGCGAATCCTCCTATTTAATGGACACCATTTATAATACGAAGCGAAATAGCGCAAAACATAACATTGAATGGCCGACAGTGCACATCGAAATGCACAAAGCACTTTCCATGCAGGGTTGTATCACGGAATAAAACGGTGCGAGCGTTGACCTCTGCGCACCTGGGCCACTCGCGTACTGCAGGGCTGCCATTAGCATGTGCAGGGGACATAAATCGCACGAGAATTGCACTTGAGATCGAGAGATTTAATGGAAAAGTAAAGAGAAAGCTCTAACAATGTTTACTACACCATAGAATGCTTAACCTAAAAACTCATAACAAAAATTGAAAATGTAAAATGTCGTTCAGTTGAGAGACAGAGAATTGACGTCACTTTCATGAAATTCAACTGCGAATGGCTTAAATTGTGAGCACATAAAACAAAATGCAGAAATTACTTTTATCTGTTCGCGGTTATTGCACTTTCATTACACATGACTCAAGGTAAATTTTAGGGTGATATTTAAAGCTTTACTATTGAGAGCTATGATGTAACTGACATTATTTTCACAATTAAAGTATGGCTAATGACTTTTAAGATTTTATAAGCTTCTACCAGCGAGTTGAAACTACGTAAAAAATATATATTGGGGTAAAAGGTATCCTATGTGTAAATCTAGGTAATAAACTCTCTGTGTACCAAATTTCATCTAGCTTGGTGTGATTGTGCAAGAAACATAAATCCAAACATCAAAACTTTTACATGTTTATATAGATAGTAAGATTTGAAAAAATATCCTCGTTTAGCCAGCCCTATCAGTCCACAAGTGTCCAAGTTATCAACAAAGCCGTGTCCATAATAAAACGCATTGATTATCAGCTAGTTGCGTGCGGCCCCTTCAGATTAATTCATCCTTTGTGTCATTCAAATCCGACCGCTTTGTGAGACAAAGGGTGTTGACTCCTCGGTCGTAGTTCAATGACTTACTTTATACAGCGTGTTGCTTTCAACTTCATGTTCCATTTGCGTAATTCGTGCTAAATAAAAAAGTAATCTCAGGTACCTACCATTTTAATAGAGAATTGCTGTAACATTTTTGACGTTCGAGGAGCAGAAGATAGTGGGTAGAGTAAGTACCTACCTGGGCAAGTATAACGAAAAGTCCCTAATAAAAAGATTACATTCTTAGAGCGAGTGTAATTTTCTAAAGAAAATCTTTTCCGGTTTACCTGAAACTCTTAGGCCCTATTCCTCTGCGTTTCGAACGGGCACTAATTAGAACACGCTCTTCGACGTAAAATACAATCTAAGATTATGTGCATAGTTCATGTGCATAACATAAATATGTTTCTAATCAAAATCAGTGTACGTTAAATTACAATATAAGACATAAAACTGAATAATGTATTATTACGAGCACCTGAAAATAAGTAAATAAATAACAGTCCTTTCAAATAAATCCTCCCTATATGTCATGTCCACAATCCATAAAGTCTTATTGATACCACACTTTATAAACGCACACCTATTGACAACCGCTTCCATTGTTAATTTGCACGTGGCAACTCCATTTCATTTTCCCATGGCAACCCTTTATTTGCAGTCGCTTTATTCAGCCAGAAGCCATTATAAGTTATTCAATCGTAATAATAACAGGTTTATGTAATAATATACTTGTTTTTGTTAATAATTGATGCGAAGTTTCAAAAGGCCGTTTTGTTATAATGCAAATTGATTTCAATGTATTTACCGTTATGTTAATAAAGGATTTTTTCAACTTTCCCACCTGAGGGTGGTTATTTAACTATAGATAGAGGCGTTGAATACGTTATCGTAAATAATCACGGTATTTTATATCTTATTAATCTGGTTTCTATACTGGACACAGGCCCGCAAGGGATTAAACCACTATAAAAATAACTTAAATACTATGTAGTTTTAAAGGTACCTAGTAAATAAAATAAATTATAATAATATAATAGTAATCAATGTTCAAACCTGAGGTTCCTCAAGCGGCAGTCAGATATGATACTGATTCGGGACCTGGAGTCACCTACGTCCAGGGTCGGCAGACCTCTGCTTGGACGGGACCTAGATTAGAAGATATAATTAGAATATACCAGCCTAAAATAACGTTCTTGCTTGTTCACTTTTTCGCAAAAGCCTTCTAATTTTATGAGGATACCAGTAAAATTTGTATAAGGTTTTGATGAAACTTCAAACTCGTTTTCTATTTGTAGACTTCTTATATCTGCTTCATATACACTTAAACACACTATCATACACTTAGGGACTACATAAGTCGGAGACTGCAATCAAGTATATAGCTGTCCTAGAAAGGTGTAAGGATTGCTCACCCAATCCTGATGAGGCTCTTGCTCTTGTCAGTGAATCTACGTGGCCGGGGGCGTTCCACTGTGGAGTCACCGGCGCCGTGCAACGAACCGTCCACTGGAGTGGTAGTCTTCAACGCGCTGAACGTGGACACCTTCGCACAAATAATAATTAAATAAATAAGCATTATTGTTTCGCTGAAAACTTATAAAAATGTTAATGTCACAAAGCCAAAATTTACCTAAGGGAATCAAACAATAGTACGCAAAAACCCTGCTACGTCAAAGATTCTGGTGACGACCCGGATTCGGACCCGAGACATCTTGCTCGGCAGTCGCTTACACTACCGAAGTACCGACCGTGCCACAGAGGCAGTCGATTGACTTGTATATTTTTAAGTAATCCGAGTTATTTAACATTCCGAAATTTCCCCTTTCTACCGTTATCTAAAGTCGTAGTTCTCGTTACCTTAGAAAGCTCCTCAGTGCTATAATCAGTGACCTTCTGGAGCACTTCACTCTCAGTGCCGATGTTCTCTTCTGACGCAGTTTGTGTACTCTCGCTTGAATCCTACACAAATGATGAACAAGTTAGCAAACAAAGGGTTGATATGATTTTTAAATAAGTATCTCGATTTTTGTATGATATTTCTTCGTAACTCTAAATAGCGAAACGTGTTTGTATCTACTACACGTATCTAATACACGCACATTACTCATTATTTACATTGCTAACGAATGTGCCTATGAATTATGATGTTAGCTATCTATTTGTATGAGGTTTTTAGTGTTTACAAATAACTCCGTATGTCTATATAAATAATATGTAATAATTGTTAAATGGTTTCACATACATAACTAGGGCGCACTTCCATGTCCGTGTGACGCCGCAGCTCCATTGGTACGTTTATTTTTCCGGGGAACCTGCAAAATTAGCGTGAACGTTGAAAACGCGAAAGGTTAAATTATTAGTCCCAGTGTAGTTTCCATAACAAGTCCTTCATATACTAGGCAAAATTAAAGCTTTAGGGGCATCAGAAAAAAAAGGATAAAAAGGTAGTTTTTAAGAAAAGACGACATCTCATCTCTCCCCTCCCCTTTCCTGCTATGTAGATATCTAATGTTGGCAGTTTTCCTAACTTTTTTTTTTAATTCTCGCGTGGCAGCGTGCACACAACAACTATACTCAGGTCGCTAATAAGATGCAAACTACATCATAATCAAAAGACTATGACAATGTCTAAGTGCGAGCAAGAGACTCCGATAAAATGACATGACTTAGTTCGCACGTTTATAAAGGCCCTAGTATAGTTGTAGTAAGAGGGAGGTAAGGAAAGGTCTTTACCAATACTCCGAAGGTATTTCTTCCACGTGCGGCAGATCTAGGGATCTGGAACTAGACCACTTTTGCAGGCCTTCTTCTCTGGTTTCCTCGATGACTGCAAGGTCGTGTCGCGTCCAGGTGTCCTTGGGCGACGGGTCAGGTATCTGGTCTGGTATCCAAGACTCCCGACGTCGTGGTATGCAGCATGGAGGAAACGCGCTTGGATCCTCCCCGGGATCATGGCGGTAGAAATGCCTTTCGAAAATTTTTAAGTATCTTTGTTGAGTGAAATTTGAAATCTAGAGGGATTTGATATAGTGGGAGCTTCGTTAACCAATTAAGCAGATTCCAAACAAAAAACATTTTCATTTTTTTTAATAATAAGCTCCTACTGTGATCACCAAGAGACAGGAACGCCGATATATAAAGCGGCAAAAATGGCTGTTCCTATATAATTTGTAGATACTAAAAAAGTTAGCTGTAAAATACTTATCATTCTGAACCTGAATTTTGTCTATACGGTCAAAAACTAACAAGAATATCTTATTTAATATCTTTAAATTACCAGTCAATAAGTTTGAGCCAAGCTTGTGCAGTGCAGTGTGCAGTGAAGATAGCATTCTGTCTATCCATGTATTTGTTGTAGCAAATCTCGAGCGCTATCTCCAGGATTTCCTCCCTGATGTCAAACACCACCAAATCCACTTCCTCCCTTTGAAATATTTCAGCCCTGGACCACAAAGCGTAAGTTGATGTATTTACGCTAAAAGTACTAGAGGATGTATTAAAAATGCTTTGGCCAAATTCGGAACTAGATTGCAGCATCATATTCTAGGCCATTAACTCAAAACCTTGCTGAGTTATATACTAAAACACGTAAATTACTCTATCTATTGGTGAAAATGGCATGAAAATACGTTGAGCAGTTTTATAGTTCAACGTGACTAGACAGATAAACGCTTTTCTTAGTGGATGACACATCTAGAAGCTGTATGTTTGTCAAGATGAGTGACAGATGAGTTACTAATTCGAACTATGAACTACCAAACTTGTTTCCAACGACTAGTGGTTACGAGGAGTGGTCGAATTTCAGTAAGGATTTCTAGTAGTGCCTAAACCTGAAACTTGTGACATAATAGCTGTTAGCAGAATATCAGATTCTTTTAGGCCATAAAATATCTGTCTTTGCTAAACACCAGTTCTCTTTGACTTTGCCCTGAGGGTGGGATTCGGCAGGCAGCAGCAGACAAACTGTAGCTCTCAATAGACGGCGAACGCGCGTGCAGGTTACAATAGATATTATCTAAGTATTTTTTGGAAGACCGAAACCTACATACGACTGCAACTGTCGCCTGACAGATTAAATATTTCGTCGGTGCCGATATCGTTACCGGCGCCATTCTAGCTGACATTGCCGTTGCTATCTGCCGCTGCCATCTGCGGTCTTCTGCTGAATCATATAAAAACCTCACAAAAGATATTACCAGGTGCGTTCGGGAACATCTTTTGGCAAAGCGTTCAAAGTCCTCTGGTCATCCGAGATGTTAAGCTTCCGTCCTCTTCGTGATAACTTATATTTGCTTGAGCCACCATTCGCCATAGTGGAGGCTGTTAAATAATTATTAGCAAAACGATTTCCTTTTTGCTGAATTCGATAAAATAAAGTCAAAAAGATATAAACGACGCACACAACATTTTGATGTTTGGATACTTTTTAAAATACGGTCTCTTTTGTAAAATACCAAAATATCATAAAGCAGAAATGCATCAGACTGTTTGTAAATCAAAAAGGTTTATTACCTTTATTGAAACTGAAAACATACCATTTTTCCAATTTGTTTTACTTTCAAAATGAGATACCTGCGAACAATTCATAATTTCAGTTTATACAAGCTATGAATTGTCTAAGTTGACTATATTTCTGAGTACATACGTAGACTTTCGACTCCTTCCACTTCAGTAATTTTGCCATCAGGTATGGTGAGTTGGTCAGGCGAGCACACGAACAGTTGGTGGATGGAACGTGATCATTTAACAGGCACCTGGCGTTTACTGCAAATCGGCCAGATCCCTGATGTGCTTTTATGTCAACCCCTATTTTGCCATAGAAGCTTGTGGAAGACGAGAGGGTAAGTCAGTATATCGGAAGTACCTTCCTCGTTCTCGTTTCGCTCTCTGATTATCTGATGTAAATAATAATTAATAATTATCAGATAGAGAAGTACTTGCAACCCTTTTAATTTAAATACGCAATTCGTCATGTGTTATCTTGCTTTATCTAATCTGTCAGTAAGAGGATTATTCACCTAGGCAATAATTGGAATCAACATGTAGAAACGGATAAATTAATAATAATAAAATATTAATTTATTCACTGTTTCCCTGCAAAAAAATATTTTAAAAGCAAGAAATACGGAAACTAAAAGTGGCCAGAAACAAAACCCAACCATAAACACTTTTGATGGATGACAGTTTTTTGAAAAAGTGACAAAAACCGAGCGTACATTACTACAAGAAATCTCCGAACTAATTTTTACATTGAAAATATTCAAAGTGCAGAAATATGAGCATTTACAGCTATTAGAAAAGTGTACTCTATATCGAACGCTAAATAATGAGTGTATATTTTCTTCGTTTACTATTTGTTAACGTTTGATATCAAACATGTATACTTTGAAGGGTATCTTTCCCGAACCAAGTGAGTGTCGTTACATTTGATTTTCATACATCAGTGTAGTCATGGCCATCAGTTTTATTTGTTGTGACAACGTTACTAAGTTCTTTAACAATTCTTGCACAAGTAGCATAGTTACCAAAGCCACATAACTTGAATTTTGAACTGTCAATGTTTAATAGTCTGTTTCCAAATTTTACAAAAAATTTGTTTACACAATGAAGTTATGCATAAAATGTACGACTGCTTTTCATTATGCGTGATCGGCTATTAAAATTAATTTTGATATATTAACTTTACAGAGAAAGAGCAGAAAAAGAACTTTATCAGAGAAAACATGAAACAGCTAAAGTTTATTCAAAATAAATCACCTAAAGAACCCAAATATACAACGAAAAACGTCCACCCCCCACGGTTGACCAACCCAATAGCAGCAGGCAGCTCCTTAGGGCAGGTGAAGTCTACACCTTCAAACAAAAGTGGAAAAATGTCACCCAACCTGGGCAAAGGAAGTAGTACAAACACTAGGAAAAAATATCCAGATATACGAATAAAAAAAGGTGACATGGCTGAGTTTTTAAAAAGGAAGGAATTAAGACAGTCTAAGATAGAAGATGTCTGTGATGATGATGATGTGAAGTCTACAGAGTCTTCTGGACGTTTGCGTGATATTGGATGCCAAACAATAGAGTCCAATCTGTCACAGAAGTTGGCAGAGGGTGCAAAACTGACAATGTTGTACCCTAAAAAGGAGGGTGATGATACTGATGCTAAGATGAAGGCTAGTGGAGACAGTGGTCACCACAACAGAAGTCCTCCTCCTTCACAAACTCCACGCCGGGCTGGGGATGATCTACAGGACATGGAAAGAAACCGCAGCCGGTTAAATGCTATTCTTGAAAGGAAAGATAAGGACCCTTACTTACCATCAGGTAATATTTGTGTTGTGCCATTCCTGTTGCTTTAATTATGTGAGAAGAGATTATAGAATTAATACTGATGCTCTTGCTATTGTTGTTATTTACTTTGACACTATCTATTGCAGGTTACCAAAAAGGTGTGGTGCCAAAATACCTGCGTGAGCGCAAGGACCAGGGCCCGAAGGAGGCAGAGGGGGCAAAAGCAGATGACACCCATGCTGTGTGTCCTCCCGGACATGTCACACTGCCTGACACTGAGCGGAAGGAGACACTCAGAATGCTTAGGAATAGTCAGTATCTCATGTTTTTTTTTATTCTATTAATATGTGTCAGTCTCCTCCTGGGCAAAGACATTGGACTTCTTTAATGTATCTACTGGCCATTTTGTTCAATCCTACCATTGCCATCATTGGTCATGTGGTACGTAGTCACTTAATATCCATACTTATTATTCTCCTTAATTGATTAGAAGAAAAACTGGTCATTCCAGAATTTTAACAGAGTGTAAAGTCCTATACTACAACTTTTTAATGTCACGTCTTTCTCGGGACCATACTTTTCATAAAAATTTCAGGACTAACTAAGTTCTACTTAATTTTTCTAATAGAATCAACTGATTTAGAGCCTAGTCACAGGTGTCTGGATAGAGTTAGGTATCAGATGTTTAAAAAACTTCACAACTCATATTTTGTCCATTGTGTTTTCTGTATACAGGTTTTGCAGAACTAGTAAGTGAACTAAACAAACTGCCTGTCAAAACGGACACTCTAAAGATGCGAAACAGAAAGATGGAGCTTGAAAAGCAACTAGCAAAACTTGAAGAGGGTATCAAAGTGTTCTCCCGACCCAAGGTGTTTGTCAAAATAGGGGAGTGAGTGCCTTGCTAGACAATCGTTAGTAAATTGATGGTAAAATGCTAGGTAGTTGTGCAATCATATTTTGAAGCTGCACAACTAATCAGACACAGATAGCTGTCTTTCATAGTAAAAAAATTGAAAGTGAGCAAGGTGACATCTTTGTTCCTAAAATTTCTGTACATCAGAAAAGGTGTTAGTATGTTCCACAACTAGTCATGCTGTTTCGAAATGTGAGTGCACAGTGGTAGAGAATAAGTTCCGTCCAAGCCAATACTAAATTATATGTCACCTCAATATGAGGGTGCTAAATTATTGTGATCTCGCTCACTTAAGATAATCCGAATTGTTGTATGTTAGTATTAATTATATTATTGTATGTTATTCTGTTATTGTAACTAATATAATTTTTGTATGATTTACAGTGTTTCTATAACGATTTTGGTGATATAAATACAATTATTTGTGTTTTTAGTTATATTTCTTTGACAAATAAAATAGGTTGTTTTAGATAGAAATTATATTTCTAGTTGCAACTAGGTTACATAATTGTAGTCTTTTTATTTGAATTATACATTAATTAAACTGTTACAATGTTGATTTTAATCATATTTAAAAGCATAAACATTGTAATGCTAATGGAAGCCAATGTATTAACAAACTTGACTTTAAAGTCTACATAAGGCACCAACATGTTGTTTAACAATAACTTAAAAAAAACAACTTATAATAAATATTATTGTGAGAAAAACTCCACATTGAATGCAAGTTTAGTCACAGCATAATATGGTAAATTGAGAAAAACATTACACAAACAGCTTTATAACTCAATATAATTTTATTTGGTGCTCATGACTAGCTTACAAAGCTATTATTTATATAATGCAACAACAGTATCACATATTAGTTAAAATTCCTACATGTTGGCTGCAATACCTACTATTAGCATTCTGCCTGCCTATTAGCAGTAGGCAAAAACATAATTATATGTTAGCTTATATTAGTGTTCAACTAAATGCATGAATATCATTGTTTTGCATGTAACCAAAACAAAAGCTGTTTGAATGTGGGAATACTTGGCAGTCTTTTACTGTGTTTCCAAACTCTTTAGCCAATTAATTATGAGTTCAACACTAAGTGTGATTGGGCCATTTGGTACATTATTGACACTTGTGAAAGAAATAAGGCAGATAACTTGATGAAGGTCACTCATTTCCAGAGGTAACCCTTGATACTATAGGGACAGAACACTTCATGCAGCCAACAATATTCAACTATTTATCACTATAGTTCCTTGTATGCTATAGTTTCCTAACATGCTGGAACAGGTGCTTGTTAAAGATGATAGGGCCCTTTCGGAACAGCTCCTCATCATCACTGTGCCACCGGTAGAATGAGAAGTCAGGGAAGAAGAACTTTATCTCCCTTTCTGCTGATGATGGTGAATCTGAAAACACAGAAGAATAAAATAGAATATCTAGATGGAAAGACTTGCTGTGTACCTTACAGCTGCAATAGTGTTGGGAAGATTGGTAAAAAGATATCTACTGTCTCATAGTGACAGTTTCTTAGCCTGTATTTAAATTGAGGTGCACTCAATTTTTTTTAGAATCATAGTGATGATTTTGACATAGAAGGTACTTGCTGAATCATGGTATCAACATGATTTTCAAAGCCTGTTGAAGCAACTAGTTTGGTCATGAAGTATTAAAAGTTTGAAGTTGTTTCGAAAGTCAACTTCATAAAATCTCCTTACCTGAGCCATGAGCCACATTCCGAGTATCAGACAGACCAAACATGCCTCTCAAACAGTGAGGTTCTGTAAACTGTCCCTTGTATACACTGGTGGGGCCAAGCATCTGTCGCCATACTTCTATTGCATTGGTGTGTCCTATCACATGCAAGTCTATTGAACCACTGGAATCAAGAAAAAAATATTGTATTAAAATCTGAATAAAGTTATTTGTAGATACCTACAATATAATTTTGATTGAGATAAGTGTAAAACAAAATTGTAGCCGTCTTGATCAATCTAGGAAACAAGACTGCATGATTATGTGCTTCTAGATGTAGACAAATCACATGCTTTCTGATCTTACCTGGCCATAAATGTAACTAAACGGTTATAAAAGAATTTCCCAACATGTTCTTCGTAAAATTTACTTGCAGTTTCTTTATCCAGAGAAACCCTTTTCGTTTTCACAACAACAAATTTATTTTTTATAACATTTCTGATGTAAGATAGAGCGACTGGATTCTTGATGGCATGGGGTTTGATTATAGCCAATGTTAGTTCTAGTTTCTGCATTATGTCCAATTAACTACTGCAACCGCGCCAACTTACAGTTTCATTCATAATTAATTACTTTTCGTAATTGATAATTATGTAAACAAAGACACATTTCTGAATTTCCGCTTTTCCTGGACGAATGACTTTGACAGAAGAAAAGGAAGTGAAATGAATAATAGACAAAATTGCTAAACTATAGAGCAGATTTTAATCTTTCCTAAATTATAATGTCCTGTGTCCAACGTTTTGTTAATATAAATAAATAAGTTATACCATCCAGAAGGGCTTTATAAATATTCTTCTAACCTCGAATAAATTTACTTTAAAACTGCATTTCTATTCCAAGTGCTGAGGTCTAACCTGTTTCTAAACTCTGTGGTCTCGCGTCACACAACAACAACATTGGAGGTTATAAAATTGTTTCGATAATATTGCACAAATAAACCCAGCAAATATGCCTGAATTAGAGAAAAGGAAAGCGGATGAATTATCCGTCGTACCATCGAAACGAACTCGTACTGAAATATCTGTTGTCGGTACGAGAGAAAAAGCTGTGGTTACTTCCTCAGTAAGTAGATTATTCTGGCCGTATTCATTATAATTTTAACTTCGTAACTTGAAAAATACTATGTATAATCTTTCAGGTGCCTCGGACGTCGAATCTGTATGCTCCTATTATGTTATTAGAGGGTCACTTGGGGGAAATATTTACCGCTAAGTTTCATCCTGAGGGCAAACACTTGGCTTCTGCTGGATTCGACAGACAAATATGTAAGTATTTAGGTGACTTAATGCAAAGCAAGTCGATAAAATAACAAACATGAAGATGTAGTAATAGGATTTTTTTTTCTAAGTAGGTATGAAGCGAAGCTCAGGACAAAATACATACAGCCCAACATACTGGTAGGTCCAGGATGTTTGGCTGCTTCAAAAAATAAGCATTCATAGTCATGAATTGGCTGAATGTTAATTAAGTTTAATCTTTTAATTTTTCAGTTTTATGGAATGTGTATGGTCAATGTGAAAATGTGATGGTGATGAAAGGCCACACGGGTGCCATTATGGAGCTGTGCTTCTCACCGGATGGCTCACACTTGTACACCGGTGCCACAGACAATACAGTCGCAGTATGGGACGTGCCAACTGGGACTCGTATCAAGAAGTTAAAGGGACATGCTAATTTTGTTAATTCAGTGTCAGGTAAGTCGCCTAGTTTTATCTTGCTAAAATGAATACCTGACTGTTATAAACTGAAAATTAAAGCAGTAAGTAATTATAAACAGTAGGTTGGTAAGATTTGAAAATGGTTATTGAAAGCCAAGGAAAAAAGTATGTAAATAATTAAGATGGCATTTAAAAATTGATGTGCCTGTAAATTTTAATTAAGTGACGAAATGAATTGTTATTCTTTAATGGAAGCTATGAGTAATGTTTTAAAGTTGTATTACACCAGTTAAAGACCTTACCCCTTAGAAGGGGGGTCTCCTCTCGAAATGAGAGGGGCAGCCACACAAAGATGGATCACAATGGCTTGTATATTTCAGGTGCAAGAAGAGGTCCCGAACTCCTGGTCTCAGCGTCAGATGACAACACAATTAAGCTATGGGATGCAAGGAAACGTAACCCAATAGCCTCATTCGACAGTTCATTCCCAGTTACGTCAGTCTTGTTCAATGATACCGCAGAGAAGATCATATCGGGCGGCATTGATAATGTTATTAAAGTGTGGGATATTAGAAATAATCAGATTGCGTACAAGATTAAAGGACATACTGATACAGTTACAGGTAAATACATATAGTTAAAAGAAATATGTTATGAACACTACAAGTCTTGGTAACTAAGGAAGATTTAATAAAAATTATTTGCACATAGTCATTCTAGGTGCACATTTTATGTATTTAATTAATATAAAACTATGCTGGTAGTGTTTGCATTGTGTGCATTTGTGCTTCAGATCAAGATGTAATTAGACTGCTATGAAAGATTAGGTTTTTGCAATGCCTGAAACCAACATAATCTTTGTTCCAAAGCAGAAAGATGTGCTTACTGGTAACATCGCGCCTTTAGTATTGGAAGATATAGACAGAAGTGTATTGAATGCACCTGCATTCCGTTTACAATATAAGTCTTAACAAGAGCTTTCTATACCAGGCATATAACCAAACTGATATACTGTTGAGAATGAAAGAAAAAGCAGTCAGCTACTATTAATATTGTTATACTCATCTAGCAAAATTAAAATTTCAGGAATGTCCCTATCATACGACGGTTCCTACCTGTTATCAAACTCCATGGACAACACGCTGAGGATATGGGACGTGCGGCCTTTCGCGCCCTCAGAGCGATGTGTCAAGCTCATGTCAGGGCACCAACACAACTTTGAGAAGAATCTGCTAAGATGCTCATGGTCGCAGGATGGTTCTAAGGTACTTTTCATGCAAAATTATTTTTCTTTTCATATAACTTTAGAGGTGAAGTAGGTTGTAGGAACCCAGGGAATAAAAATCCGACGCGGCATATCGGAATAGTGGCATTGGTAGTAATTTTGGTTACAGGAGCCTTGTCAGTGCGATTGCCTGACATAGTATGTAAGGCATTCTCCCCAACAAAATAAGGTTTGATACCTATAATTATTAATGTTGGCATTGGCAAAGAATACACGATCAGCTACCGTATTTGCCCGTACTCGGTCCACCAACATGCCGCGCTCCTGCTATATAAGGCCAATAAACTGTGTTTCATGCTGTAATCTCTCATTTACAACCAAAGCAACAATTCTGAATCAATCACTTTCATCAAAATGAAAAGTATCTGACTAAAAAACTGTTCATAATAAACACTTGTGATTCCAGGTGGCAGCGGGGTCATCAGATCGTTTCCTCTACGTGTGGGACACGACATCGCGGCGCGTGCTGTACAAGCTGCCCGGCCACAACGGCTCTGTCAACGACGTAGACTTCCATCGTACCGAGCCCATCGTCCTCTCCGCCTCTAGTGACAAACAACTGTACCTCGGAGAAATTGACAATTAATTTGTGATATATTATGTACTGTAATTTATAAGACAATTTTCGCTAAGAAATTTTTAAGACCATATGCGTTTTCTTATTGATGAAGATTGTGCCTATCAATAAACCTAGT
The DNA here is from genome assembly GCF_050436995.1 of Anticarsia gemmatalis. Taxonomy (NCBI): domain Eukaryota; kingdom Metazoa; phylum Arthropoda; class Insecta; order Lepidoptera; family Erebidae; genus Anticarsia; species Anticarsia gemmatalis. Next base: position 12,016,121 of record NC_134760.1, on the reverse strand, counting down.
ACTACATTTTTAGGCTATTGTTTGCCTGACTGACGTCGATATACACAATGTTTTATGGCACATTGTACAGCGTCACAGACGCACGACCGCGTAAAAATGCAGATTAGTCTATGATAATTTGGAAAAAAACGTTGCAACCTGAGAATAATGATTCTGCAGAAGGGCAATGCTAGTTTTCCTAAAGTTGATGAGTAAATCGACAGAAAAAAGTGTTTGAAAAAAAAATAAAGCTCTGATTTCGATTTATTTATAAAACAAGTTTTTTTTACTACAACTGTTAATAAAACAGTAATAATTATTACAAATATTTTAAATATTTGTAGTCCGATTGTGATTATTGTGGTTGCCATGTGTCTGGTCATAAAATATACTCAGAAATTTTTAAAATACATAAAAATAAAAAACTTGTACATAATAAGTCCTTATATTATCTAGAGGAATATCACAGTCCATTTTTAGTACAGATATAAAACAATGTTCTTCAACTCAGACTGTAATTTAATAAATAATAATAGATAAAACAACACAATTGCTTAGTAAATAACAACAATTTATTATTACTTAATCCTTATCATACAATTGCCTTTATTACTCAGTTAAAAATCTTAATTAAATCAGTTCATATTAAGGTTTATACTTAAGTTATATAATATTTATAAGTTAGGCCTTAGCTAGGAAAAAATATCAAAGACTATACTCCAACAATATAGTACAGGGCCTTGTGTGCAAGGTTTGTTGAGGTATATTTAAACATTCAAAACATCTGTGACCTGCAGGCTTAAACAGCAGATAGTAGAGTGACAAGACTGAGGCCAGATTTTGCATCACCAGTGGACAAATTACACATTACTGTGTGAAGTGAGTAGAAGATCCAGTGCTATTTAGTTATACACTGATTACTTGTCATCATTGAACCACTTTTAAAGAATTATGTTACATGTGAGACAACACAAAATTGATTTTTGTCAAACATTGACACGTGATGTTATTATTACTGAATCTATGATGAAATATTTTTTTTCACAATTGTTAATAAATTATACTACAGTGACACAATTTTCCACTTACGATAAGACCAGTTTGTATAAGTTATAATCTTTGATTAAAGTCCTATCAGAATCCTCTATAAGCACATAATTCCTGAGGTGGTGGCAACTCAGGAACAAAACCTAACTCAAATTTGTCACTTTTAAATGCTTCCATGTCAGCTTCAGTCAATTCTTCCACTTTGCTATAAACTCCAGGATCATTTGTAATAATTTCTTTGTTAGCTTGTCCAAAGATTGACGCAGGACTCTCAGTCTTCTGCCAGATGTTTGCTTGGCCAAATGGTGAACTATTCTGTGATTGAGCAAAGGGAGATGTTGATGGGGGCTGACCAAATGGTGATGAGTTTTGGGGTGGGCCAAATGGTGAACTGCTGGGTGCCTGTCCAAAAGGTGAACTATTTGGTGCCTGGCCAAATGGCGAACTGTTTTGATTTTGACTAAATGGTGAGGCATCTTTAACTGGTTGAGCCCCAAATATACTTTGATTAGCTGAAGAAAATATACTAGATGCATCAGTCTGTTTGGTATTTTGGACAGCAGTTGCAAATATTGACTGAGCTGATGCATCTTGATTTTGTGCAAATGCATTGGAACTTTGATTCTGTCCAAAAATATTAGAACTAGCCGCTTTTGCAAATAAATCTTTTGCAGGGTCAGGTTGTGTGTTAAATATACTCTGTTGTCCTTGGCTAAATATTGATGCAGCTGTATTTTGTTGTGGATTCTGCACTGCACTACGGAATATAGATGATGCAGGATCACTGGCACCACTGAATGTGTTCTGTGCTGCATTAGAGAATGGAGAAGCAACTAATTCTCCTTTGTAAAGACTTCGTAAAATTTTGATTATATTGATGTTTGGTTGCAGGAGCTGTTCATATTTCTGCCTTGTCTCTTTGAAGAGATTGTTCATGTAGGTAACCTGAAAAAAGTTAGAAATAATATGAGTACCTTTACTACAATGAAACAAAATGTTGCTTTTATCTCCAACATTAATAATTTAAGAACTTAACAATTGTTATTTCTAAATGACTACTTACAGCTTGTTCAATGTTATTATTATTTTTCGCTTCATAGATGAACAGTCTTGCTTCTTCTGGTGACAAATCACTGATGCCAGGGAATATAGGCTTCTCTTTAAACGGTGAGTAGCAGGAGAGTATCCACTGACCCCCTCGCAGGGCGGACTGCACGTCTGCTTGCACCTGGTTCACCAGTTGTTCGTCTGTACATCCTGATGGAGCCTGAGCCGGCGCTGCTTGCTGTTGCGGGCTCGCTAACAATTAGAAAAGGATATTTAAATGTACATTCATTTTCAATAACTTAGGCTCTATAATGAATAATAAGCATATAATTTGTGAAAACAAACTTACCGTGATAAGAGTACTTCGATCCGTAAATGTGTTCAAAGCGGCAATTCTGCCCGAACCGGCAGTTACCTTGTTGGAAAAATTTGCAAACTACCATTTTGTAATTATACGACACACCAAGCAAAATTCGTCGTTAATTAATTGGTTTTTTGTTTGATATTTATGTATTATGTTCTGAAGCAGAAAATTCAAATATTCAGATTAACTTAGGAAAATAATGACAATTGACAGTAACACAGTATTAATAAAATTACTGTCACTTTAAAAAGTATATAATGACACTAATTGGCTCGTTCAAGAACTAGAAACCACCGTTATTTAAATTTTTGTTGTTAAAATTCCAGGATATCGTCGGGGACTTTCGACGATTATCTCATAACAGATACTACATTATTATGTACGGAACAGCTATTGCAACATTTCGTATAGAATTTTCATTAGCCTGTCTGTAACTTTTACAATACCTTCATAAAATGGTAGTTTAACTTAACACTGTAGCCTGAAACAGACAAAATAAAAATCACAAACTTAAGTACATTCCTACATATCACAAAAGGACACAAATTGTGATCTTTGAGTCTCTTTTACCTCCTCTCAGCTCTTATCTCTACTTATCTCAATCCCATATACCTCCCTCCTCAGGCAATCAAATCAATTAACCCAAGTGTCAAAGTGACAGAAATTATTTTCAAAACTTTTGTCAATCTGTGTTTTCTGTTGTCTTGTCTTCTTGTCTTATTTCCTAGTTTACAAAAGTTGAAATGAGTCATTGCACAGTGCATTTGCTACCGGTGAAATTATAGCTTTGATAAAGAAAACGAATAGGAATGTGTTAACTGTTTTAAAGGCACGTTTCACGCTGGCAAGGAAATACACAGCCGATGAGAAAATAAAATATAGTTGATTGGTAAACAATATTTTTGAGGAGTTAAAGTGCATCCTATAATTTGAAAAAATGATTGAGAAAAGGTTAGTATCACATGACTCGCAATAGTAGGGGAGACGTGTTTAAAAAAGCAGTAAGCAGTACAGGTTTCATGCGATCGTTAGAGTTTAATTATAGACTTACATTACCCACCATTCTAAAATGGTTGTAAACATTATATACAACCGTCTCATTACTAATATGCTCTTTGTTTGTGTACTAGAAGTTGCATACCGATGATGCAGAATTCAATATATCTGAATGTGAACATAATTTTTGATGCTATACACATTTTTTCATAATCACTTGTATAAATGTTTTAATAAGCAAATTATGCACTTTAAGATAAAAAAACAAAGACACTTATTGTAAGTAAAACTTAAGTTAGTACTCTGGTACTCTTAAATAGTTGATAAGAAAATTGATAAAGTTTGTAGAAAGTATTTTTTTTATATTCTATTGTTTTTGCCATATTTCGAGAATCAAAAAGCAAGTTTGATAACAAAGACAATTTGCACAAGACAACTTTTTATATAATTTGGCAATTTTAACCAAACATATCAGAATGATCTTCATGATTTTCTGTATACATTTATTTAATGATGATAATTTGGCAATAAACAACAGATATACAAACTCATTTGACAGTATTTGAGATATATAACAATGTAAAAAATGTATATTTTGTTTAAACAATGTTGATTACATTGCCAAAGTAACATAATCTGAATTGTAGAGTATGTTTATGTGAATTGCACATAATAATTAGTTAAGTTTTATCAACACTTTATTTCGAGACTTTCTTGGAAATATTATATAACTTGTGTTCCAATAAAGATGTGTTGTGCAAACAATAATTACTTTAGTTCTATTATGTTCTTTATTTTGTATTTGGGCAGGGACACATTAATATATATACTTAATTATAACTAGGTAATGAGATGAACTACTGAATCTGGATGGATTTTAATGTAATTTAACACAAATAGTTTGTATCCTGGTTAGACACATCCAATATTATGATCAGTTCAACAACAGTAAATAGAACATTAACACTTATTTAATCATCATCATCATCATCATTGGCCTGTGTCCATCTATTGCAGATGATTCAGGTGGCGTCAGATAGAGGAATAAATTTTACAAAGTAACATCTTCGTTGGTGACTTAAAAGACCCATATTTTTATTTAATATGTACATAAGTAAAACATATTACTGTTATGAATATCAAAAAAGTGGTCCCTAAAAATTATTTGTTTCTTTATATACCTACAGACCTATCTGATTTCATTAATTTCCTTTTTATAAAGGTCTGTAAACATGGGCACTATCCTTTTATGATCTCATACAACTACATGGCGACCATAACACAATCAACATTTTCCTTATTTACTTGTCATTACTAATAATCATTTTGAAAACAAATAAGCCTTCTATTTGTTGCTTATTTTAGTTAAACTTACCTTTGTAATGTGGGCTTCATCGAACATCACCACCATTTTTGTAAACGTTTACAATTAGACGACTTCGACGGTCACCACTTATTCTTAAAATGAATATCTCACAACACAAAAATTCCAAGTAGTTATAAACTGTCCATATTAAAACTAAATAATATATTTGTTATTACAAATTATATTAAGCAATGAAAATTTTCTAACGTCAGACATCCCAAATACATACTTTCCTTTCATTCATTTCATTATTCCTGATTCGCACCTCTCACTTATAAGAGTGAGATGGAAAGATCTAATTATGTTTATTATTATTTGTAAAAATAGTTTTTGGGAATTACCTTTGTCTATTGTTGGACAGCTGTCAAAGACAATATAGGGGATTTTCCCTTCTGTCTGTATCAATTGTTGCCAGGGTAAAAAGAAGATTTTCAGCAGTTTTTTTTTTTTAATGCTAATTACCAGAACAAAATGAATGTCTTCTTAATATGTTGAACACGTGATGATAGGTTTCTTTTGTTTTATTTCAGAAAACCGAAAATGGACCAAAGCCATATCTACCTTATGCAAATATTATTTGTAGCTGGCATTACTTTTGGTGAGTATTACAAATACACAATACATATTAATATATTTGCTATCCACACTGTCATATTATCCATTTAAATCCTATAAATATTGTCAAATTGTGTCCTAAGAGAAATATGGCTGTAGTACCACTGTTATATGTTTAAAGTTTTTTACTTACCTGTATATATAATATAGAAATATATAATGATATAATATAAACCCATCCATACATTTTATCACGCCTTCCCATAGGGGTAGACAGAGAAGACAGAATACCACTCCGTACAATCCTTAGAAACTTCCTTCACCTTATTCACGTCTTTTCATAAAGGAGATAAATATTTATTAAATGAAATGATGTTAATTTTAAACTAGCAACATCAAACAGTGACATTAGTGACCCCAGCGTCTTATCACTAAGTGGCTTACAAGTTTTTACATGTCAGCCAAATGGTTTGCAATGGTCTGCTTACTTTGTTTATATTATAAACTAGCTGACCCGCGCAACTTCGCTTGCGTCACCTAAGATAATGGGTCAAAATTTTCCCCGTTTTTGTAACATTTTTTATTGCTACTCTGCTCTTAATAGTCGTAGCGTGATGATATATAGCCTATAGCCTTCCACGATAAATGGACTATCTAACGCTGAAAGAATTTTTCGAATGGGACCAGTAGTTCCTAAGATTAGCGCGTTGAAACAAACAAACGAACTCTTCAGCTTTATAATATTACTATAGATTGTAAACATCAATGCTTAGGGCACGGATAACAAGTAAACAGTTAAATTAATCAGTTCTAAGTATTGTGACACATAAGTATAGAGCTTTATTTCTATGGTCATTTATTTAGTTTTAGATAAATAATATTATAGCTTTGTTGATGTTAACACATTATTCGTTACGTTCGGTTCGGCAATATCGAACAGTAAAACCGACACGACTCACTTTTTCGTCTTGTGCCGATCGGGTTCATCTACACACATTTGGTTTTGACGCCCGGCGAGGCCGATTAATGCTGAACCGAATACGTTTGCTACACAACGTTTCTCATTCCTAAGAAATGCTAAAATCTTGTTTAGATCACCTTACTCTGTAGATCGTAAGGTGATCTAAACAAGATTTTAGCATTTCTTAGGAATGAGAAACGTTACATTCTCGGGAAGAAATCAGTTTAAAAATAGCTTTTAAATCTCTTTGAATTGAGGAAGAATTTATCGCATACTTAAAAGCTCTTAACAAATAATTCCTTTTTAAACACCTTATTATAATTGGTATCTGGTACACCCCAAGGTAGACTGGTAGAAAGTGACCCGGTAAGAAGTCCGCCTTTCATACAGTGTTGAATATGAAATTTAAATAATTAATTAAATAAAGACTAGGCAATGAAATAATTGCTTACCACAGTCTTATTGCCCAGATATTCCTAATTTATATTGGAAATATAAATTAATTAAATATTAATTACTATTTGACTATTTAAACTAATTTACTATTTAATATAAAAGAACAGTTGTTACCTAACTATAAGTGTGTCGTTTTAAAATGCCAATTATCGTAAGTGGTCTTGAGTCTTGTACTTTAATCGGTTTTCAAACAAAGATTTATTGTGACTGAAGCATTTTTATGTGTTTCAAGCTTTTGACGTGTTTCTTAGAAGTTTTTTTCATATAAACAACTTATTGTTAAATACATATCGGTGTAAAGTTACGAAAACAGTTAACATAAAAGAACGTTAGGCATTAGGCCTACTATGTTTCGTTACAATTTCGACACTGGACTTTCGCGAATGAATGTAGGTTTAGATGATTCAAATTTTTTTCAAACTTAGCTTGGAAATAATGAAAAAATGGTAAGAACCAAACGAAATAGTGTGCAAAATATTCTATACCGCCATGTCCTGCTTATTATAAATGCAAGAGTAAGGATGGATTATGTATATTTGTTAATAAACAAGACCTATATTTAACATAGATTGCCACAAAGGATTTTTTTTACCTCGAGAAACAACGCGACTTTTCAGTTTATTTTTAAGTATTTTTATTATTTACACAAGACTATTTCGTCACATTGCTGTCTACCGGGAACATTAAAAAAAACGCTGGCAGCATTGCCACGTCGCATTATATGATCATGGGAAGTTTCGACCAGGCGATTAGCCAACTCTTTGAACAGTAAGTTGGTGCCCCATGGTCCCTGCGTCTCAATCCCCAACCCCTCGCCGCTTGATGTTTATAGTTAGTTAATGTTTTGCGAGCAGTACTTACTACTTAGTTTATTTGAAGCTTATTATGTTTGTTAAACAAAGCAGTCCTGTATGCGTCGCCATAGCAGCATGTTGTCTATAAGGCTTATCGTTATAATAGCGTTCCTCTTGTTCATAGGCTCGCAGAGCTTGGACTTTAGTAAGAAGAACCAGTGGATATTCAGCGTGGGTGAGTGTTTTAAATTAATTATATTGTCCCCTTGTCCCGGATTTCTTTTCTCTTTTTTAAAGATATCTCTAGCACTAAGAATTGCTCTTGTGTCGCGGGGACTTTTACATACAAACTAAGGTCACAAAGTACACAGTCCCGAAACAACAATTTGTGGATCGCACAAATAATTGTCTAATGTGGTAATCAAACCCACGACCTCCCGACGCAAAGGCAGTGGCGTGGCGACAGCATTAAACACTGCGCCACGTCTATTAAAAAGTTATACGACCACGTCTGTTAAAAAGTTAAATTATAAATTAATGAATACCTTCCAGCTCGCTACGTCCTCTACATCCTCACAATCCAGGGTACGAAGTCTCTGAGCTTAGTTCTGTACGACATGGTGCACCACCAGCGCGGCTTCGACCACGACCTCCTGGCGAAGGTCAACAGGCACCAGCTCATGATGTACGGGGCCTCCATCGTACTCCTACTCCTCAATGACCAGAAGCTTTACGCCGAAGACTTTCCGTTCATCTTCATCGCGTATCTTGTTGTCAAGTATCCTGAAGTGGTGAGTGGTTTGTTTTTAGTAGCTTTTTTTACCCATTACGGTCTCACTGCTGGGGAAGCGTCTTCTCCCAAACGAGGGAGGGGTTATGCCTTGAGTCCACCATGCTGGGCAAGTGCGAGTTGGGGACTTGGCGGGCCCTCAATAAATGTACTAACATTTTAGGCATGCAAGGTTTCATCTCAATGTTTTTCTTCAACATGTTACTGAACAAGTGTTAATTATTTCTAATACACACATAATTTCGGAAAGGCGTTGGTGTGTTGCCTCGGATTCGAACCGTCGACCGGTGTCTTGCGTGGAAAGTGCCAACTTGTACCACTCGGGTATCACTGCTCTAGCCGTATGGTTAGTGACCAATAAAACTCTTTTAAGCTGTCCGTAGGCCAGTAACTTAACAACTAGTATCCTAATGGACAACTATCAGTATCGACTTTTAACTTACCTACGTAACGCCCAACTATGTAATGTTCGCGCTGAGACTGTAATTGTTAGCTCACTGATCGTTTACCGACACAGGAGCGCATTTAGCTATGACCGTCTCAATATACTTAAAAGTGTAAATCTATTATAGGAGAAACCTACTACCAAAGCAACAGTGACCTACGGCAACGGAATGGCACTTAGTTTCATCGAAGGCTACTTAGTACACATTCTACCGTCAGATGGAGCTGACCTCGTCGGCTTGCAGGAGAACATCAAACGCTTCGAGGCGAGGGACGGCGTCGTGTTCCCTGTCAAGAAAATGTTCCTTATTATTACTAAGTCTATGCATTGTCCCCCCGATTTGAAGGAGTTTAATGATAAAAGCCATAGAGAAGATGTTGCGAGGTTGGAAGCCTGTCAGGTCAGTTCATTGCTTTTTATGATATATTTTTTATGGTACAACGCGTTTTTTTAGTTTTAGAATTGCTAAGTGACCAGAAAAGAATTGTCTGTGAGAAGTGTACTAATTTTACAGAATGTTACATTATGTTTTTTGTTTAGATGTTTAAACTGCAATAGCTTATTATTGTTTGAAAAGTTTTCTTAGAGATTTCCAATCAGAATCCTCAAAAGAGTTGGCATAGGCTGGTTTTTGTGTCACTCGGACCGCCAGTAAAGTTCGCTCCACGCAGATGATCTGTAAGCTGTTCAAAAATAATGCGGATTACGGTCGGTCGTCCTTACGGACTCCGCCGGTTCAAGCGTACCTCCGCACTATGCAGCTAGCCGGAATGCGACCAGCCGTCTCAGTTAAATTTTAGTTCTTATTCGCAATGCGATGCTGTCAATCTGAGCGCCGCAACCTGGCTGACGGCCCGCCGGACGGGTGCATACACACTACCACGGCGGTTTGGAATCGCACCTTCCGGTTGGGGTCGCGTCCTGCGGTTGGCAGGACAGCTGACCGCATATCTGCTTGTATATTATGACGTCACATAATTTCCAGGTGTACTTATAGCGTGCTGAACTATGTAGTTCGGTCACGTCGTATGTTTGGACGAAGTGTACATTATATTGCAGCTCGAGGAGTCAGAGTGTGACGTGTTGCAGTCGTTCGAGCAAGTGGTGAAGGACGTGGCGGGCGTGAAGCGACGCCACTACAAGAACAGCGCCTACAAGATCACGCGGCCCGCGCGCCGCCCCGTGTACGTCGCCGCCGAGTGCGCCACGCCCATACACACGCTCTACCGCGTCATCAAGAACAGGGACCTGTATGAAGGTACAATCACTCACTCACTCACTCACTCACTCACTCACAAGATCACGCGGCCCGCGCGCCGCCCCGTGTACGTCGCCGCCGAGTGCGCCACGCCCATACACACGCTCTACCGCGTCATCAAGAACAGGGACCTGTATGAAGGTACAATCACTCACTCACTCACTCACTCACTCACAAGATCACGCGGCCCGCGCGCCGCCCCGTGTACGTCGCCGCCGAGTGCGCCACGCCCATACACACGCTCTACCGCGTCATCAAGAACAGGGACCTGTATGAAGGTACAATCACTCACTCACTCACTCACTCACTCACAAGATCACGCGGCCCGCGCGCCGCCCCGTGTACGTCGCCGCCGAGTGCGCCACGCCCATACACACGCTCTACCGCGTCATCAAGAACAGGGACCTGTATGAAGGTACAATCACTCACTCACTCACTCACTCACTCACTCACTCACCGACTCACTCACTCACCGACTCACTCACTCACTCACCGACTCACTCACTCACTCACTCACTCACTCACTCACTCACCGAGTCACTCACTCACTCACTCACCGACTCACTCACTCACTCACCGAGTCACTCACTCACTCACTCACTCACTCACTCACCGACTCACTCACTCACTCACTCATTCACTCACTCACTCACTCACTCACTCACTCACTCACTCACTCACTCACTCACTCACCGACTCACTCACTCACCGACTCACTCACCGACTCACTCACCGACTCACTCACTCACTCACCGACTCACTCACTCACTCACTCACTCACCGACTCACTCACTCACTCACCGAGTCACTCACTCACTCACTCACTCACTCACTCACCGACTCACTCACTCACTCACTCATTCACTCACTCACTCACTCACTCACTCACTCACTCACTCACCGACTCACTCACTCACCGACTCACTCACCGACTCACTCACCGACTCACTCACTCACTCACCGACTCACTCACTCACTCACTCACTCACTCACTCACTCACTCACTCACTCACGCACTCACCGACTCACTCACTCACCGACTCACCGACTCACCGACTCATTAAGAACTGTCTGATTAAATTATTTGTACTTCTTAATAAATACTTAATTGTCACGTAAGAAGCGAGTCCGTGGCGATGTAAGAATGAGGATTGCGAGTTGGAATGTAGGAACGATGACTGGAAGAGGTAGAGAGCTTGCCGATGTTTTAAACAGGAGGCGAATAAATGTAGCATGTTTGCAAGAGACGAAGTGGAAAGGCACGAAAGCTAGAGAGATTGGAGAAGGATATAAATTTTATTATACTGGAAGTGATGGTAAAAGGAATGGAGTGGGTGTGGTGTTAGATAGAAAACTGAAAGAATGCGTGACGGATGTAAAGAGAGTGAATGATCGAATTATGTTAGTTAAAGTTATGATAAAAGATGTAGTGCTAAATGTTATGAGTGTATATGCGCCTCAAGTGGGATGTGATGAAGTAGTGAAAGATAAGTTTTGGCAGGAATTTGATATGGTAGTAATGAGTATCCCACAGAGTGAAGAAGTCTACATAGGAGGTGATTTTAATGGACATGTAGGGAGAGCGAATGTAGGGTATGAAAGAATACATGGGGGGTGGGGTTTTGGTCAACGGAACCGTGAAGGGGAAACACTGCTAGAAGCTGCTTCTGCTTTTGATCTGGCCATAGCAAACACCTTTTTTCAAAAATTGGACCAACATCTAATCACTTACAAAAGTGGTCCGCATAGCACCCAGATCGACTACTTCTTGCTCAGAAGGAATAGCTTCAGCACGGCCAAGGACTGCAAAGTCATACCTGGGGAGCCACTTGTGTCCCAACATAGGTTAATGCTCCTAAAGATATGTATAAAACTGAAAACAGCGAAAAGTAGACCAAAACCTCTACAGAAAACGAAATGGTTTATGATAGAAAAGAAAGAATGTGCGGATGAATTCCAGAAGGGAGTGACAGAAAAGATGATAGGCATGGAAGATGATATACGGAAGAAATCCGCTAATGAATGCTGGAATGAAATGGCTTCTTGTGTAAGGAGTGTGGCGAAGAATGTTTTTGGTGAGAGCAAAGGGAAAAGAATGATTGATAAAGATACATGGTGGTGGAATGAAGAGGTACAAAGGGCACTGAAAGAGAAGAAGGATGCATTTAAAGACTGGAAAAGTGTGGACATATGTAACCCCATTATGAGAGAGGAAAAACGCAAGGTGTATAATGAAAGTAAGAAACAAGCTAAGAAAGCTGTGGCTATTGCAAGGGGCAAAGTCCAAGACAACCTATATAAATCCTTAGAAACTCCCCAAGGACAAAAGCAATTATACCGGTTAGCTAAAGCTAGAGAAATTAATGGAAGGGACATTACGAAAATAAAATGCATTAAAGATGAGAGTGGAAAAGTTTTAACTGCCGATGACGATATAAAAGGACGCTGGAAGATGTATTTTGAAAAGTTAATGAATGAAGAGAATGATTGGAGCAAGAAAATAGAAGAAGTACCGAGGAACTTAGGAATGATAAGGGAAGTAAGTATAGATGAAGTAAGAAAGGCTGTAATGAGCATGAAAAACGGCAGAGCAGTTGGTCCAGATGGCATACCATCTGAAGTATGGAAGTTTCTGAAAGAGGATGGATGTAAGTGGCTGACTTTATTCTTCAACAAGTTGTTACAGGAAGAGATTATACCAGATGAGTGGTGCAACAGTACACTGGTGCCTATTTACAAAAACAAAGGGGATGCACAAGAATGTAACAACTACCGAGGAATAAAGCTCATGTCACATAGTATGAAAATTTGGGAGAAAGTGATAGAAAAAAGAATAAGAGAAGAGTGCGAGGTAACCCAAAACCAATTTGGTTTTATGCCAGGACGGGGCACAACAGACGCAATATTCGCATTACGCCAGTTGTGCGAAAATTTTAAACATGCGCATAAAAACCTGCACATGGTCTTCATCGACCTTGAAAAAGCCTATGACCGAGTGCCTCGTAAAGTTTTGTGGTGGGCTTTGAGAAAGAAGAATCTGCCTGAGAAGTATGTAAGGATTGTATGTTCGATGTATGAAAGTGCTAGTACTCACGTCCGGTCCGAAGCTGGGTTAACTGACAAGTTCAGTGTGGCTGTAGGCTTGCACCAAGGGTCGGCTTTAAGCCCATTTCTGTTTCTTCTTGTCTTGGACGCTTTAACCGCCGAAATCCAAGGAGAGGCACCTTGGTGCATGTTGTTCGCCGACGACATTGTACTTGTTGGAGAAGATGCAGCCGGAGTACAGAGCAGACTCGAGCAATGGCGGGAGAGGTTGGAGAAGGTTGGACTAAAGATCAGCCGAACTAAGACCGAGCACCTCTACTGCGACTTTGGTGGTCCCTCAAACTTCTCCCCCATTGCTCTAAATGGCGTTTCCCTGCCAGTATGCTCCGATTTTAAGTACCTTGGCTCCCTCATTTAGAGCGACGGCGAAATTGACCGAGACGTGAATAATAGGATAAATGCTGGCTGGATGAAATGGCGACAGGTCTCTGGTACAGCGTGTGACCCCAAAATGCCTCTTAAGCTCAAGGGGAAAATCTACAAAACGGTTATCAGACCTGTTGTCATGTACGGATCTGAGTGTTGGGCAATGAAAAAGACGAATGAAAGAAAGATGCATACAAATGAAATGAGAATGCTAAGGTGGATGTGCGGTGTGACAAGAGTGGATAGGATAAGGAATGAGTACATTCGAGGAAGTTTAAAAGTTGCGGCAGTCACAGAAAAGCTAGAGAGTAGGAGGCTATCATGGTATGGACATGTCATGAGAAGAGAAGTAAGCCATGTTACGAGACGAGTGATGAATATGAATGTAAGCGGACATGTAAGTAGAGGAAGACCAAAAAAGAGATGGATGGATTGTGTGAAAGAGGATATGAACAAGAAAGGGGTGAATACAGAGTTGACGGCTGAAAGGGATGAGTGGAAGAGGAAAACATGTTGTGCCGACCCCACCTAGCGTGGGACAATGGTATAGAACATATATAATAAATACTTAATTGTTGTTTTAGAACTGTCAGACGTGAACGTCGAGGACATCGTATCAGACTTCATATCAACGTTGGACAACGTGTTGACCAAGAGTCCCGAGCTGAGGGGCAAGTGCGAACTCGTCTACTTTGATGGTAAGTAATATACCTATATAGGGTCCTCCCAGAATAGCTGGTGATATTTTGGAAGGCAATACTGCTTACGAATATGATCACGTTACCGCGAAAAAAAAATTTTGCAAATGCAACAAACATACGTTTGAGTCAAATGCTTAGTTTGCCAGATGTTAAGTTTGGAGTCAGATGACCGTATGTGAGTTATCCAATCTCACTTTAACAATATGTAATCAATTAATCATGTTACAGACACAAAGAATTTGAACCTAGCCGACGTGTTGCTCGATAGGATCAGAGAGTTAGAGCCCAACTTTGAAGAGCTGGCGAACAAGAGATACTGATCACTTATCTAACTTAACATTCGTATTAAACTACAGTAACACTGGACTTTATTGGAGCTTTATTCTGTTCGCGTTTGAAAATAGTAAATTTTTGTGCTTTCGCACTGTCCTCGATGTTTGGCATGCCGTTTTAATCTACATGTCTTAGGAGTTAAGGTTTATTTTAAACTGATTTATTTATCAGTATCTTCCCCGCCACTCCGCTGCTTTGCGTCAGGCGCATTGTTTAATCTTTTTGCCTAACCCTAGGCTTTATTCTTTATCTAACCAATCTTTTCCTCTTTTCCCTTCTATTTTCTACAAACTTTTTCATCGTATGCCGAACAGCTATTTATACTGCTGGTTAAGAATTTTTAAATAACCTCCCAGAGACGTAATCTTGTAAATGCTAAATAGCGTAAGTAACATGTGATTATAAAAGTTCCGGCGCCAGAGAGCACCACTAGCGCAACACGTGATGAAAGTTGATAATTGCATTTTATGTTTTAAATTGGTAATTTAATTTTATTGGTATTATACAGGGTGTAAATGACAGCTAACCGAAAACTTTACTGGTAAGTTTGTGACACTGTATGCGCGAAATTTACTCCAACGATATTTCTCGGAAATGATTGGTTCCCGAGTTAGTCATTTTTGAGCGTTCAATGTATAGTGAACAACGCGATGTATCTCCGCGCATGCCTACGAGATTTCTGGCGGCGGCGGCGCGCTGAGCGACGACATGTCGCGACGCGTCTTAGGTACATACGCGTACCACCACGTCTATGCGCTCACTAGTATGCAACGCTATCATTAGATAATAAATCTTATGTATCGTTTATGGTATCGTAAGTAGGCCCGTATGTTACAATAGCTCATAGTAAAATTGTAAGTAGGTAGGTACCTACTTGGCTTACGTGAAATCAAACAATAATAGCAAAACGTAACCAATAATAAGGAAGTGCTAAAACAAATTGTTATCAATGTCTATCAACACGCAAATACCTGGTGTATGGCGAGAGTTTGAGTACCTTTGGATCCGGACGTACAGGTGCAGAGCACGCCGTGCACTTCCACGTGCTTCACCATACATAACACATCAACATTTCTTCCTATTTACGAACACAACTGCACTTTGAAAACAATAACAACAAAAATAATAACAATAAAAACACTAACAACTCAAAACCGGAACAATAACAAGTAATAATAAACAGCAGTTCACACACGACACGACGAATAGGACATAACGAACGACACCGGTGAAGAGCTTCCGTCTTCCGCGAGCGAATTGCTCGAACTATCGATCAAAGAGAGCCGCCGGCGCGGGCGCCTCTCCGCTCACTCGCGCCGCCCCTCGCCCGCGCCACCCGCTCCCTCCGCGCCGTCCGCCCGCGCGCCGCCGATTTGGTGACGAGCGACGAGTTAGGATCCCAGCGAGAGATTAGATTCAATAAAATATTGATGTGGCATTACTATTTTTACTTGTCACAGTTGTTACTGGTTGCATTGTAGTTTTATTCAAATACCAAATAACATTACAAACATTATTGATGTAAGTTTAAAAAACTTTGATATTTATAACATAAAATCAGCTTAAAGTAAATAAAATAAACACGAAACGTTTATTTAATTAAACCATAAAAAATGTAGGTACATAACAATGATAACAATCAATATCCATTAATATTCTTATCAGAGAAACTAACTTATCATAATTCATAATCCCCGGAGAATTAGTTACTTAGCATCCATTTTGCCGCATCCCATCTATGTAACATCCACGCGCGGTCGCGGCGTCACGCGTCACTACGGCCATCTACTTTTCGAGTCGCACCGCGCTTGTATGAAGTATGAATGAGCGTGTAAATATCGAATAGAATTTTGCAAGAACAAATGGAACAAAGCGACAATACATGTTAAATTGTTTATTAGAGATTTTTATAGCGCTAAAGAATATCAATAGGATTTTTTGTTGTTCTGTATGTATTTGTACGTGTAATAATAAAATATCACACATTTTAAATCTTATGAATTTACCTTTTATCGGAGAGCGGGATAATTATGTAATTTTCATTTTTAACATAGAACAAATACTAAGTAACGCTGCATACTAGTGAGTGTGAGGTTGACAGCTGTGTGCGTAATCGTGTCTGTGTGGCGCGCGTAGGTAAGCGGCGTGACGTCGACCGTCCCGGCGCGGTGTCGTTGGCCGAACAGCTGATAGCGAATTTATACGTTGTTTTAATCCATTGCTGTTTTTTGTGAAAAACAGTAATATGACGGTTTTTTTTTCATATTGATGTTGCATTGTGTAGTATTAACGAAATAATACCAGAAAAAATAAAAAAAAACGCATAAAAAATCGGAAAAATCAAGAAAAAACCGATGAAAATTTTCTACGCCATAAGCACCAGAATCGTGTCTAAAGTCATTTTTTTTTCGTTTTCGGTAGGCTGTCGTTTACACCCTGTATAATTGGTTTAGCTTTCCGCCCGCGGTTTCGCCCGCGTGGAATTCTACTTCGTTCGGGGAGGAATTTCGAAAAATCCTCTCTTAGTGCTTCTCTCCTAAGGATCATACAAAATTTCAACTTTCTACGCTTGTGCTGCCTTGCGCTTGATGCTGCTACGGCTGTGCGTTGTCCATCAGTTAAAGTACATCGCAATAGAACCTTGACTGGTTTGATTCACTGTTGGACATTAATATATCATTATGTTATTGAGTTTGTGAATAAGAAATGGGTGTAGAATATATAATTTTTAATTCTGACTGATTGAAAAACTATTCAAATATCTTTAAAAATTGACAAATGGGAATTAATAAATAAAATATAATTAAGTACATACGTACAGTTTATACTTTGTTGTTGTAAGATAAGTGTTTTAAGAACAGAATGACAAGAACATCGGAGTGATTTTACTGCAATTGATCATTATTGTTCTACTTTCGATCTCCACCAGTAAGAGATATTATAGTAAAACTAAGTCTTATAGTGCCATAGGCATTTTTGTCTGTTTGTAGACGTTATTGCCTACCATTCATATTTGCTACTATAAGTACCGGTTTCACCATTCCTGGATAAATAGCAGATAAGGTGGAATTTTGACTTTTCTTTTTATACATTTGTCAAAACTTCCAATTTGACAATTTACAGTTTATTCAGCAGGTTATCTGACACTTATTACGCAGTTGCGCCCACCGGTCGGTAAACGATCTGTGGGTTAAGCAAACCTTGCCTTCATAGTAGTATTTGAACTGGACGTCTCCGTGCTTCGGAAGGCGCGTAGAAAGTCGGTCCCGTTTGTTGTCAATTAAGATAACAGTCGTTTAGACAGAAGGCCTTTGGGTGGTTTGAACAACTTTGACCACTAACCGTAAGATAATAATAATAATACAGTAAATCTGGGTAACTTTGATTCATTTGGGTAACATTGACAGTGGGAACATGAACTACTTAGTTTCGATTATTTTTTCACATCAAACCAACACAATTGATAAAAGTTTGCAAACTAAAATAAACTTTTAGTTCTAGTAGTACTGTCAATGTTCCCAAATGAATTAAAGTTACCCAAATTGACGTTTATTTTTCACTATGAAACTGGTCTTAAAAAAGGCAATATCAATCATGGTAGGCGGTATCTTAAGTACACGATGCTTAAGTACACGATGACTGCTAAAAGTGCTTTAATCTTAAGAAAATCATTTAATGAATATATTGTATTTCAAAATTTATATGTTTTATATAGTTTTTAATATATTGACAATCAAAGCAATAATGATAACTTAGGAACATTGAAGAGTTCGAGAGATTTAAGCGTTCAGGTTTGTGGTGCCGTCGCAATAGGGAACATGCAAATACGATATTTATGAAAATTTTATGATTAAAATGTTAAAAAAATATAAAAGAAGGACTACTTCAACATTTTTATTTTAAATTATGTTGATTTTTAACAATAATTACGAATTAAAATTACGTAAAACGAAACGCATTTCAAAACACCAATCAGCGTTCAGTGACGTCACTCTTGCTATGTCAACTTTACTTTGCGTGGGAAATTGATTATTAGCAGTGAATATTATTTACGTTTTTAATAAAAATGGAAGTTGGGTTTACCAAAGCAGACTCCAGGAATTTACCAAAAGTTAGTGTCGACATGGTAGTAACTTTTTTTGTCGTGAGTCCAGAGTTTTCAAGTGTGGAAATGAAGGGGACTAAATTACTACGGTATGCATGAATCATAGTTTTTAAACTTTGTTTGCATTTTATTCAGCGATTTCTAAACATAGCAGTTATATTTTAGCTCAACGAGAGAATCTTACGGCGATAACGCAATCGGTTATGTGCAAATTAAAAGAGATGGAGAACTGTCAAATTAAAAATATATTATTGAGAAGTTTTGTAAATACTTAGGTACAGTACCAGCAATAATAACAAGTATTCGCCAACTTACGTCAAAGTGGTCTTCACAGCAACGAATAATAGTCTTTGGAGAATAATAGTCATTCCTCTTTGCAGCTTGAAACCACTTTCTTCTCAGTTTTGGGTCAGAAGGCTCAGTCAAAAACAATTTATTTGGAAACTTTGTTGAAGTAGATGGACACATTGGCACAAAACATAAGTCAACACGACTTTTTATCGGAATTTTATGGGTATTATTGTGATCACCTGATGTTGATGGATACTCCATTTTAAATTATTACAAAAAAATAAGTAGAAAGTCGAGAAAATTTGCAATTTATGATAACCGACGTAGGCAAGCACGACCAGTGACAGATAGGAGTGACGTCATCGTGAGTGTAGGTCTGTTTTGGCGCGAAAATTTAAACGATCCGTTTAAAACCGCATTTTTTTACGATAAATTAGATTGTTTTAATTTTTTAATATGGTTATGACCTATTTTACATGGAATTCTATAAAATGAAATCAAAACTAACAATATTGCATGTTCCCTATTGCTCTCCGGCCGCCATCTTGGAAAATAGGGGTGCCAGGGGGGCCAGGGAACAAGAGTGGCGACCCCACAAACTCAAACCTAACCTTCTATTGACCCCCGCTACGCATTAAAAAAGAAATAGCGTTCCATAAATAAGGAAAGCAAATGCTTAAAAAAAATAACATGTCAATAGGCTACTGTTATTGTGTCTTCTTATTAATATGACGTAATTAATGTTATACCAATGGTACAAATACCTACGTCGTTAGTTTTAAGAATTAATTGGGTTTATTACTTAAGTAAATTTATATTTTTAATTTGTTTCTACTTGATCTTGTTTCGGAACATTATGTTATAGTTATAAAGCCACTACGTGATTTATATTATATTTTGCGAATCGGTATAGTCCGACAACTTCGTGGAGAGCCTTCGCATGCACAGTTTATGTAGATTATAACTGATAATTTAGTGTATTTCCAAAATAAAGTATCTGTATCAAACGGGGCACTGTCCATTACTGTCTGTGGGTCACTGTTGATTTTTAAAATCCTAAATTTTGTAAACCACAGTTAGCAGCGATCATTGCATACAAGACTCTACTAAATTGTTGGACTATAGTATTGCGCTACGGCAATAAGATTTTTTACGGGGTACTAAAACTATGTTTTCAACTCAGATAATATAATTATGGACACGTTTCACTTCTTCAATTTAAACAAAAGGTGTCATAAATGAAAGTAATTATATTGGGGGCTAATTACTGAACGCATCCGTTATCTTAACGTGTCTGAATATAGCAACAAGCCGCTGAGGAAAAAGGCAAAATCACAAGAGGAGTATACAAGGAGGGCAGGTGACGAAGGCAGATCGTCGTTATTCCGTCCCCATCACTCGCACTGCTTGTCTACGTGTCATGTATGTATCTACGTTTTCCTCTGCGCAGTGGCTTGTTACTCTATTCAGACACACAAAGTTAAATGGCGCGTTGAAGGTTAATAAAGTGTTGTGTAAAATTAAGTATGGCTCACAAATGAGACTTTTCAGAATATTTTTTGTTTTATTTTAATAAGTGGTACCTAAGAATATTTTTTCAAACACCAGAAATATAATACATAAATGATGATTTTAATTTTGAATTTTATGAATCAAGAACTACTTATTTGAAATCATTTGAAGTTTATTTGCAGTCGAATTAGGTTTATTTTGTTATTTTTTACTATTCTAAAAAATTTACATGCATGTGTAATTATAGTACTTAATTGTGATCAGTAATACGCATTTTGTACTTTTATATCGAAATAGTTATGTACTTAAAGTACACTTATTAATAAAATCATCAAAAAAAAATGCTGCTTTTTATTGACCCTTTACCTACATGTATCAATGAGAGAACATTACTCGAACACTTATGTCGTTTACACGGTCTTCTACAACACAGGTAGTAAAAGTATGACTAGAACTTTTATGTAGCTACTAGCTATAGAATTAGCTATTTCATGAATAAGTGGAAATATCGAACCATAACAAATTAATGTCGTAAGATGTGTAGTTGTGTAGGTACATACGAAATTCGAACCTATCAGTATAAGTTGAACGTTTTGTTACACGTAACTGAGTGTTACGTGTAACAAAACGTTCAACTTAAAAGACACGGTTTCAAAGTATTCTCAGTGTCAAAATGTCACTGTCAGTTTAAGAACCTTATCTGTCAAAACATTCTCACGTGTGTGCATTGTGCGGTGCCGTGTGTTTATTTTTTAATTATTCAATGAAACTTATAATAAATAATAATGGGTAAGCGTAAATATGAGAATGAGGACACGGAGGGCGAGAAAAAGGCTAAAACAAGTGAATCAGTGGATGAAGATACCGTAGACACTGAACAACCTCAAAATGATACGATACCGAATAAAGATGAGAGACATTCATCGAAAAGAGGCGGTTTTGATGTTAAACACTTCCGCAAGGAGCTAGCAGCAAAGCAGGGACAGACCATGGGTAAGACAGATCCAAATAGTTTTCGTAAAATGCCCGGTAAATAGCAATAGGCTCGGCCCCCTATTACATGCGAATAACATGGGACGAAACTTGGGTGTATGTTAATAAACTTCTGCCTACTCCTTCGGGTATAACAGGCGGTATTACGTATGTATGTATTAATACTTTAATAAAATCGAGTATTTTTTTACATCAAGTTTCGTAACAAGTTTTTTAAGCATTGTTTTAATGCTTCGCTGTCGATAAAGAGAGGCCCAAACACTCAGTATCAGTCTTTCAATATAATATAAGTGTATGTTATTGCTTCATATAAGTTTGATACACTTGATGGTAATTTTGATGTAAACACAAGGGTTTTTATTTATTCTATAATGAAGAAGAAATAACATCTTTTGTTTGTAACTATTTCAGTGCTCACACAATTCCTGCAAGTCTGCCTGAATCCGGACAATCAAACGGATTATCTGCTAGAGTACCTCAAAAGCGGGGGCAACTCTCATGAAATCCTCCGCCAGATCAACCCGGAGAGTAAGAAGAACCTCACACTGGCCACTCCCGTGTTCCATATATTTCATCTAATTATTGTCAAAGTACAATCCTCATTACCACACATGATCACAATCACGGAAGAAGCATGCCGATACTTCCTAAACACATTTATGTCGACCGTCGAAATCATGATCAGTGAGAACTCCGGTCCTCGGCACAGAAAAATAGTCCTTAAACTATTAACTTCAATGGTCACTTTGAATTCAGATTTGGGTATTGAAGTGTTGAACCAAGCACCCTTGACTCCCAAACATCTGCAGCATGTGGTAGAAAAACCAAATTTTAAAGAGAAAGACAATGTTAGAACATCATTTGTACATTTTATGACATCTTTCTTAGTAGAAGGACATTTACCGTTAATCAAAGCATTGTTAGAAAAGCAAGGTTTACTTGCATTAGTTATCCCTGGCTTGATAAGTGATGAAGCTGAAGCCACATTGATATTCTTGAACATCTTGAAAAAGAATGTTATTGATAATGCTTTGATTTCTAAAAGTCTTAAGTTAAAGACGTTCAGTCATCAAGTATTACATAATTTGTTCAAAGTGTTCTCGTGGAAGGGTCCTCCAGAACTGAGTCAGGACGCTAGGAGTGAGGCAAGACCAGAGATCATGGGCCTACTATCAGAAATAATACTTACTTTATTCACATCACATAGACTAGGTCTTTATTTTGTTGATAAATCTTTAGGAACTGTTGATGCGAATAAGAATCAGAATTTGTATAAAGCTTTGCTCACATTGAAGAGACCTTGGGAGAATGAATATGAGTGTGATGTGATGCTGAATATTATGTACAAGTGTCCAGACTTACACCGAGCATTGTTCAGTGTTATAGAACAGAGCTTTGAGCCACAACACTCTCCAATATGGGAGAGAACAGCAGACTTCACAGTGAAGCTGCTAAACAAGTTGAAACCAGAAGAAATGGTGTCCAGGATGTCCAATCTCAATGCCACTCAAGTTGCAAACTTTGTGAGATTCATCACACTACCTGTACCATTGTTAAAATTCATTAATTTGAATTTGGGAAAAGACCAAACAATTTCCTTGTACTGTGTCAAGGTTTTAGTCAAAATGTTGCAGTCACTGAGAAGATACTTACAAATATTAGATAACAGTGAAACATTGAGTGCAGATTTACGTAACAAATTGGATTATTTTATCCCAAAACATTTGCCTGCGCCGACCGCTGTAGTGGCATTGATTGACAATGTGATATCTCGGAAAACTGACAAAGAGACCACTAAAGATTATAGACTTCCTGAAATTAATGATACAGATGCTCTGACATCGTTAGTTGATTTATTATTGCTCTACAATGACATAAACCCGGCTTATTTCGAGACGTTAGAGGGTAGTATAGATATGAAGCAAATATTGGACTTCTCAACAACTCTTACAACTGGTCATGTAGCCCTTTTAAAGTTCAAAGTAGTATCTTTATGGCTAACACTAGACAGTTCCGCTGTCTCACTAAAGAATACTATGTTTAAAGATCTATTTCTCATCATGCTGGACGTTTATATGACTGATGATGACGACACGTGGATAGAAGCGAAAGATACCTTGCGCATGTTCTTCAAAAATACCGCCATATTTGAAGGCGATGAGGACGAAATACATCTTATTTTGTACACATTAAGAAACTGTAAAGTTAATCCACCATCTTTAATTGGAGACATAGTAGAGTATGTTCTGGAAAATATAAACGATTTGACAGATTATGTGAGAAATCAATTGGTCCACTTTGAAATTTCTTCAGAGAATAGTGAAGATAATTTGAAAAAACTGTTTAATGACTTAATGGAGGACAGAAATACGG
The DNA here is from genome assembly GCF_050436995.1 of Anticarsia gemmatalis. Lineage (NCBI taxonomy): Eukaryota > Metazoa > Arthropoda > Insecta > Lepidoptera > Erebidae > Anticarsia > Anticarsia gemmatalis. Next base: position 11,992,284 of record NC_134760.1, on the reverse strand, counting down.
AGGACAGTATATTTTTGGAGAGTAAAATGCCGTCTCCTTTTATCGTAGGTTGTATGCAATACTTACAGTCAAACAAGGAGGCTAAGAAGAGCCTGAAACAATTTCTGTCACTGTACATTGCGAATTTACTACATAGCAACTATTCCCCAGAGCTAACAGAAGTGTTAATAGGAGATTCAAAACTCGACGCAAGGAATTACGTCACTAGTTGGATGTCTACTCCTGTGCCGTTGCCAGAAACTATTACAGAACGAGATAAAGTACTCGAAGGCATGTCGAAATCTATAGTCGATAATAGTGAAGTACCTCTTACAGAAATATTTCCTTTCTTAGAAGAAGTTACTGAAGATGGTGATCTGACTATTGATAATGTTTTATACAAAATTGATGTGACGAATAGCGTAGACAGTTCGGAATTATTAATTTGGGCTAAATATTTGATCTACTGTACCATAAGGCTGACAAATATGAGTCAGTTGAAGCCAGAACAGCAGAAAAAGATAACTAGTTACTTCCAATGTCTTATTGCAACTGGTAACAAGCATTTACGAGTTGATGTGTGCCGATCGATAATACTTACGCTGTTTAAAAACCCATATTTCCTTAAAATCTATAAGCCTTTGAACACAGGCAAAGATGCATCAAGTTTGCACGCTACCGAATTTTTATTGGACGTTATAACTCGACATAAGGATATGGTACAATATTTGAATAATAAACATAAACTCCTAAAGTCGTATCAACAGAAGAATTATAATGAAATCGTGAAAGCGTTTATCAAGATAAATAAAAGGAAAAATGTCGATAGTGAATATACTATTAACGTTTTACAAGTAGTAGGACTGTCTAATGAAGATGATTTGAAGATATTTAACCTTATATTCGCGGCAGAAATCGATGCTTGCCTAAAAGACGACAAGGAACCGAGTCTCGTCCTAGAACTACTAAAGTTTCTGATTGAGAAATATTCCGAAACTGTTACTCTGGAATTGCAGCCAAATATTTTGAAAAAGATAATGACTTTGTACTATGATTTGCTGTCTAACAAAGATATGAACCCGAATTTGACTAATTTAGAGAATGCGTTGACGAAATACTTTGAAAACAAACCTCATCAAGTTTCACGCGTGTCCAATGAAGATTTCCAAAAAGTGTTCCAAGTGAATACGCTAAGGAAGTCTACAGCCAATCTCGCCTCAGTATTACTAAAGTTCAATGTGAAATTCTGTAAGATTTTCAAAGAAGAAATCGCGAGACCAGAGATCTTAGGGCAAAGGGAACTTACTTTACCTCTTGGTAATGCAATAATTACGCATAACCAGTTTTTAATAGACAATAAAGAATTTCTACATACAGTATTTAACGAGTACAAATCTAATATAATAAAAGTGCTTGAAAAGCCTCATAAAGCAGGACAAATCTACGTCTCTTGTTGGCAGTTTATCAGAAAACTTGTTATCGAATGTATGGATGTACAAGAAGCTGCTAAATTCTTTAACAAAGGTCATAAGTTCGAAGCTGTTGAAGAGAGCCACGTACAAATATTACAGAGTCTGTTTTTGAAATTGTGTATTAGTGAAAATGCAGCGAAGAAAGACCACTTGATTAACTACTTCCTTTCTATGTTACACTTGGCGATCATTGCACTGAAAGAGGCTAAAACAGATGTACTCAACGTGATTATAACAAACATTCACAACGTAATAAATGTTTCTAAAATAGTCCCCTTATTTAATACAGAGCAGAAACAGGAGTTTAATAGAGTAACGGAGAGTGCAATATGGCAGAATTTCTGCAAGGCTACACTTAAGGATTCCTTGAAAATTAAGACTGCTGATCAAGGCAATACTCTGGGACCTCAGCTGTTATCGTTACTCACGGATTTAGTCAAGCTTTTCTACACTGACAGTCACGATGATATAACAACATTATTTGACATGGTAACATCCCATTCAGAATTCTTAAACGTAATGTTGAGTTATCATAGCTCAGAGATCAAATCACGATTGATAGAATTCCTGTTCACTTTGATTATAAAGAACAAATCAGTGATGAAATCTCAACAGATACCAGTATACTTGAGCGCGTACCACGCTACAAGAAACCCTTGTGATAGGCTGATCGTAGCCATCTTACATCACTACGAAACAAACGGTTTACCAGTCAATGAATACAAACCTTACGTGTTTGGAGACTCAGCTGCTAACTTTTACGCTGTGAGGAAAAACAGATCGTCTTCTTTATGGTCCCATCCAACTCCCAATCAAGTCTTAAATTTATTTGATAAAGAGGTAATAGAGCGTACTGTAAGAAACTTCCCCGTGACACAAAAGTTCGACTACCGTTATGAGCTGAAGAAGAATATCGGAGTAGCGAGTGAAGTAAAGGACTCTGTTAGATCTATCCTTGATGAGATGTTGGACGATGGTGTACTCAAATCCCGTGTTAGCAAAGACAATGAGGCTTTAATCAAGAATTTGATAGTAAAATCAAAGTATGAAGAAACAGTGTCCGAGTTTAAAGGTGTAGATTTGTTAGGGACGTCTAATTTGGATAATGACGAAGGGATTTATGACCCGATGTTCCTGTTCCCTCTGTTGAGTCACTTGCTGGCGCCAGGGTCAGTGGCCTCGTGCTTCAAGATGTTGAGGAGTGGGCTCCTGTCTGTGCCGGTGATGGCGCTCAGCTCACACTGCCCTATGATGAGAGCTGCTGCGTATCACGTGTTACACAGATTCTGCATGCTACTGGAAACTGAGACGTAAGTTGATTTTAATTTGAAATATTAATTTATGTAAGTTAAAAAAAGACAACTCCTGTCACTGAAGATTGCTCTTGAGTGACGGGGACTTTTACAAACATGCGACAAATGACACAAAGTACAAACAGACGCGAAAGAACTGTCTGTGGATCAAACAAATATTTGTTCCGAGTGGGAATCAAACCCACGACCTCCTGACAGGTAGTGGCGTAGCCGGTGGCGGCCACCTTAACCACTGCGCCACAGCGAACATAAAAATAAATGCTTATTACGCGGTGGACAAAACATAAGCGCATTCTATATTTCTATTATAAATTCATAATTACTCTGCTATCAATGTGGTAACTAACCATTTCTACTTTCCTTTTTTTTCAGGAGACACAAGAACGACAAGCTGTTTCTAACAGACTTCATCAGCACACTGCGCCAAAGTTTGACAACAGCTATCAACAATTCAGAAGAATACGAACATAAGGATCTTAAAAACCCTCGCCTTCCTGCCGTAGACGCGTTATACCTTGCAAGAGCTCTCATGGTATCAACTGCACCTTTCGATCCTCTATACAAGCCAGTGAACAATTTCCTAATAGCTAAGCAATTCGTAGACTGTTCCCTAGTGCCAGACTTCCTCAGTCTTTTCCACGACAGTGACGTGGAATCAGTAGAACGCAGGCTCTGGATCCTTGAAGTCATAAAAGACGGGACCAAAACCATGACAGACATAAACGTGGTCTTCAAAACGATGTGTTTGAAAATGATTATGGACTTTTATTCTTCGGTATTAAGTGATAGAAGGACGAAAGAGAAAATCTTGAATGCACTTAGTTCTGTAGTTTCTGTTCCTAGAGCTTTTGAGATATTAGTTGAAGGACATGGGTTAATATCGTGGCTTCATTCCGTAGTCAGACAGACGAGCGATAGAGTGTTAGTCAAAAGTATATTTGGGTTCATTAAAAATATGGTCTACAGCACCATGGTGGGTGCTTTCTCGAGAAACGTTACAGCGAAGAACGGGACAGTCCATGAATTTATAGAACTAAGGACTAACAAAGATGTCGAACAAGAAATTTTGGTAATACATTACGATTTACTAAAACACATCGATGATTTAGACCTGGAAGATGTATGTGAATATTTGAAAATATATAAGTTGGTGTCGAAAAGGGCTATTAAAAGTTTATCGAAGAAACAAATGTTGTGTTTGGTGAATAAATTGGGTGTTTTACTAAAAGATTGTGAAGTAATCCGGTTGGTTATCAAAGCGTTACTAACTAACGACAGTGCTATACTCAAAAGTAGGAATATGGAGTCTACTTTCGATAATGAAAGTAAGTGTAATTTGTTAAATACATTGACAGAGGTTGTTCAAGTATATGTTGCGTAGATCATATAGATTATTCTTGTTAATAGGTTAAGAAGAAATTAAATATTTCTAATAATTATATTGAGTATTTATTTCCCTACATAACCTAATTGTGAGTTACGAGTAAATGAATATGACGATTGTTTAAAAATTTGAAGTAGTAATAAAAAGTATAAAAAAAACTAACTTCCGAATTCTGAGTACATTTAGCGGTAGTTTATCTATTCAATAGCGTTTGTATTGTATAAGTTTTAACGCTATTGAATAGATAAACTGCCGCTAAATGTACCTCGGAAACCGGGGGTAAGAAGACGTAATTCTCATCATAAAGCCTTAAGGAAAGAAAACCCTTCGAATACAAGTTGGTTAATAATGCAAGTATCCAAAGTTAGCTACTAATAAATTTTCATTACACAGTCGCTCCACTTAACCGTTTAAAAATAACTGAAACAGGTACCTACTTACTTCATTTTATCATCGTGTAGGCAGCACGCAAGTATCTCGCGTGTAGTGATGTTTATTAGTCCAGTAGTGACCGTGTAAAGATCGCGTGTTGTACACAACTGTCCAGGACGAATACCTACATATTACCTGTTATCTGATCGACTGGGTATATTTATGCGTCGATTTTAACACCGATACAAACACTTACATGTTAGATGATTGTAATTGCTATTAGGTTTTTTAGGTTCTGAAGGTCCATTTAGGGTCTCTAAGTGTCTGATCCAGCGGAGTTAACATAAAAGCTACAACGCTGTACTCCTGCATAGTGCTCATTAATTTGCCATGTACGTGTACACCGTGCACGTAACTTAGTTGACAACTAGTCAACAATATACATGATATGCATACAGGTGATAGTGAGACATTACATTTTAGAGCTCTATTCCCCGGTCGCGCAGTGTCATTACTATATTATTCTAATTTATGTTGCCATATTTCAATTACAAGTTAGTAGATTGATACTGTAACCAGCAGCGTAATTTTCAAAACAGACAGATCTATCGAGTTTCTAGTTTGAAATGTAATGCGAAATTGGTTTCTACAGCGCCCGCTAGAAGCGCTTACCAAATTTTCATAGAAATTTTTCGAGGTAGAGAATCGTAGTACAGTACCTATATCATAGAGTAACATAAATGTAGGTAACGCCAAACAGGCGATGGCCGGCATTGCCATCAGGTTGCGGTAGAAAAGGGTGTTTAAAGACAGAACCCTATTCCATTACCAAATTCTATATCGTCATTATTTTACAGAACCTGATAGATAAAATACATGGTAGGTTCTATCCACCTACTGATCCTATATCTATATAGCATCTGGATACTATCCTACCTATCAGTACCTACCTACATGCTTCATACTTCATGTACCAGAAACTAGCGAGGTCCTACTTAAACATATATAAAAGTACCTTTCACCTTATAATGTAATTAGGTATCGTAAATTTAAACATTTGTTTGACATCTGTATAAGCAGGCTTACATTATGAATTGATTGTAAGCCGTTGTCATGTCAAGTAATTATAATTGTTCTGTTCCAACTTGATTTATTGAGTTGTTAAGTAAATAAATCAACATTAATTGATTGTGAATGATCAATATTGATTGTGTTTCTCGAGATATAAAATATAAGTTTAAAATATAAGTGACTTATTTATGCATTAAACTTTATTACTTAATTAAATTATTCTTTCATTTTATCAGTTATTCTTAAAGTTAAATATTCTAAACTCATCGAGAATAGTGAAGGACTAGCCGCAAATGATTTTGAATTCATCATCTTACTTGAGTCTTGGGTCCCAATAAAGTGACTAATAGGCGTTAAAGCCTGCGACATATCGATCACCCTTACATACCTATCCTGACTGTACCCTATAATCAAATTCATCAATAATTTACAGGTGTACTTACAATTTATCGTCACAATAAGAAATGGTTTATTTATGCGACATTTTTGTTGGTTAAAGCTAAATTATATGGATGGTTGATCGATTTCATATATATTTCAGTATGCCATGTAAGAAAAATACTTTTTATGGAGATTTTATCGTGCCAAACGCTTGGGATTTCGTTCTGGAATGAAACAGGGACCGATCCTTAGGTCCACCACTCTGGACGCACCACCAAGTAGGTACGGATTGAGACGGAATTTTGTACTTAGTAATTTGGAGCAACAGTTTAAAAAGAGCACATTGTTATTGTGAAATAGGTACCTACCATGTTCCCAGCTACAATACGAAATCTACAACAAAATTAAATGTGGCATCTTTTTTGTGTCAAGGTTGCCCACATTATATTGATTACAGAAATACCCAGCCAAATAGTACCCAGCCAGAAGGTCACTCTTTGAATCTGTAATCAATTGCCTTCCAAAATGTATTTAATTTACATAATACAAGATTAAATTCGGATCACAATATGTAATTCGAGTGCGGGTGTGCACGCACATTTTATTCGCGATTTAGTATGTCACGTGGGAGTCGGTATGTTCCCACGACTGAGTTTGACATATAAAATAAAATATGTATGTATGAACTTGTAATAAAATCTTTTCTCTACACTAAAACCTCGATATTTGGGCACCTCACGAGCTCACAGAAAGAAACCATAGGTACATAGTACATACTATAATGCGAAAAGACTTTTTCCCCGACCTAATATTATGTAGTGACAGATAGCCTGAGTATTGCCTTAATCGTATAATTGAAGAATTGGAGAAGGTGTTTCTATAGCCTGTAGAGTAAGTTGCAGTAAAAAAATGTGTTCTAAGTACAAACGAAGTTAGGAAAATTTCGAAATTATATTTCGACCTTAATATTCGAGTTTGTCATAATTGTATATTAGGGACATAATGATGATTGTATCGTAGTTCGTAAAGCATAATCTGTGCAATTTCTAGACTGGTTGTAAAAAATATTTTATTTAACAATTAACGCTATAGTAACTCAGAATAAAGTAAAGATTTTTTTTCCTCAAAATTGTTTTGCTGAAAGTGGCTTTCAATGCTGGATAATACTGGCGTAGTTGCAGGCCATAGGTAGTATACGATATTCTTTGTGATACTGATAGGTATAGTACCTATATGGTGGTATTCAATATCTGTAGGAATGCGAGTTTTTTGTTAGGTTTAAATGAAACTAAAACTAGGTGTGGTTTTAAGTGACAAAATCTTTTAAAATGTTGTCATGGTGATATACCTACTTTAACCTTATTTATAGAGCTTCAGGTAAATGTTTTGTAAGTAAAATAAGTAATGTGGAATACATAGCGTCTGATAATTTTGTCAAAAAACTGTCCGTAGGTGTATATTTTAGAAAAAGTTTCGTTATGCTAAAAATTGTAACCTGAATTTTCAAACTGCATTTGTTTACGTCAAATTGTCCATTCATTTAGCCTTTGACTTGTGCACAGTTGATTGATAGTAAAGCGCAGTATTAAGGATATAAATAAAAAAAGACTTTCCTTCAAAAATCAGCAGTAAAAGTTAAACAAACCCGTAGGTCTATATCTTTTCTCTTATTTTATGGTAGATATTATTTTTCTCGGCGTGTTGTGTGGGCCGTGTCGCATTATAAGCGGCTTAGCTCTGAGCTATGTTAGGCGCAACGCATATCGGTATAATTAGACTTATTTTGTATTTTAAGACATTTTACATCTTCCTGATTTCAAATGTTGAAATACTTTATTTTACAAGAAGCTCAGAGTAGCCCTGCATCTCACAACTCTTTGTTGCGTGTGGGAATCGATTCCACGGCATTTGCCTGGTAGTTAGAAGCATCTTATTACCTAAAGTGCCAATTACATAGCCTCTGTATGTTTGTAAAACGCGACAGATAAACTATTTATTGAATTTAAACCTTTTCAATAGTGATGGAATGTCTTCAGTGCCGCTAATTATTACTTACCTACCAGTAACGCAAAAGAATATCTCTATGTATACGAATAATAGTAATCTGAAAAGATTGTTTGAACGCCCTAATCTCGAGAACTACCTAAATAGTCCATTTAGTGAGGAAAGCCAAAAGGTACATAATCAGGCTATGAATAAAATGAGAAGAGCGGAAATAAAAAATGTCGTGACAACGGGAAAACTGAACTCCACACGGTTATAAGCTTGTATTAATTTAAACAGAAAACTATATCATTGCACTGGGCATATGCCCTAACATTACCTTAGTTCATACCCACTAATAAGATTTAACGAATAAGTGAGAATGTCTCAACTGTGTCGTATTTGGAGTAATCCAGCTATTAAAGGCGTGGTATGTCGTAGACTGGACCTGTTGGCCGCGCGTTTGTTTGAGCACATGTCAGATTACTGTCACCTGCCGACACGGGGCGAACGGCTCGGAAATATTACCACAGATTATTGTATTTTATGTGGGTAGTAAAATAAATTTGTGTTGATGGATGCAGATTAGGTATAATGATTACAGATTTTCTTTTTGTTTTATTTAATCGAATGCTTGCTGAAATCTGAATTAATTCAAATCTCAGCATCAGTTGTAGCGTTTTCTAAGGAATCTCTTTGTAGTTTTCATGAAGCAAATCCTAGCAGGTTAATAATACAACACTGCTATCACATTGAACGTGACTTTATACTGAAAATGTCAAAAACATTTCGCAACATAAATTCAAAATGGTCATATTGTTTGATATCACTGATCGTCTAAGGGTCTAAGTTTATTTTAAGTGGGTTGCTGAAGAAATCTTATTTTATGCAGCTAGTTGTTAGAATAACCATTTCTATAAACAAAATATAGATACTTATTTTCCGAACGTAGTAGTACCAAACGAATATACATACAAACTCATAAGGTACCATGTGTTGTGTTCAAAAGTCCCTTTCGTACCTTCGTTTCAACTCAAACCGTTGAAACGGAAAGCGTTATCAAGATCCATCTTCAGAATACACAGTATCGTTATTATTCGTTACGTAGTGAGGTACTCGCATAAATAATTTAATTTGTACGTATACAGACTCGAGGACTTTATCTGACGGTGGTTATTTCAGTAGGGAGACCATGAGGAACTGAATTTTAATATTAAATTGCTAAACGGATCAAGAATTTTAAGGCTTTTCTATTGAAAACAATATGATGTAGGTACAAACCGCGATAGTTCCAAAATTTGAAATGGCTTGAATATGGTCAATTACTGCATGATAAGAATGAAACACTCCACGACCTTTCACTTCCACTATGGTAGTTGGCCACTTTAACGCAGTTCTAAAAATGTGCAGTTTCTACTCTCTAGAATACTAAAATGAGAAAATTGACCGCAGTCAATTAATTCTGTTGCTTTTTTGTTATTCTCACCATTAATGAGTCCAGGATTTTGTTAAGCGTAATCGATCGAAAATACATTCTAGGTGTATGCCGTCAATGTGTCATACTTCTGACACTAAAGTAGAGTAGTAATGAAAATTTCACTGGCATATTGAAGGGAATTTTTTTTTGCGAATCGTAGATCCTTCGTTAGAGCTCCATTAAAGTCTTTCCATGCAAAATCCATTGTAAAACAGATTCATAGCCACACATTCATTCCCGATTCGTTTCTCATTAGTTCCTTTGTGTCTGTCCGCCATTTTGCAAGATGGCGTCTTTATTCACCGCGGTCTTGTAACAATCGCGCGCTATCGCCACTCAAAGACTTTTATCAAAAAATAAATAAGTAATTGACGGAATCGCTTGCTTTACTGTCCGATTGTTGTTTTTAATTTAGCGAAAGATGCGGTGGTTTAGTTTAATTAAATAAAATAAACGTTTGCTGCTAAATTAATGTTAGTTTGCTGTAACGACAACCTGTATTAGGTAATTATTATTTTTCGCTCATCAGCTTGTTACTATTTCCAGACGCACAACTTTAATAGGCACGATTCGGACCTATATAAATTGGATTGCAAGTCCTACATATGAACTAGCTTACTAGCTAGCCTCCTAGCTTTTACCCGCGACTTCGTACGCCACCTGAATTTTCCCATGGGAATGCGTCATTTTCTCGAAGTAAAAAGTAGCCTATGACCTTTCTCGGGTATGAATATATCTCCATACCAAATTTTATGCAAATTGGTTCTGTAGTTTAGGCGTGATTGAGTAACAGACAGACAGTTACTTTCGCATTTATAATATTAGTATGGATGAAATAAACAGCATTTGAAATGTTGAAAAGGGTACCTATTCTGCGACAAGTTTTAAACATATAAATTTAATCGCTATCTTCACTGCTCATCATGTCTGTACGCGGGATATTTCTGCACATATCAATGTAAAGTCATCGCAATTAATCGACATTATACTTTCAAAGAACTTTACACTTTAGACTCACGTACTTCAACGCATTACTTGTTAAGTCATTCTTTAATCACTGCATAACCAATATATGTACTTGCCTACGTATACCTACGCTATAACCTTCCTATTTTAATAAGTATAAGTAAATTTTGCAGGTGTATTTGTTGGCTACTAAATATTTTATTCAAATGTTAATATTTTTATTTATTTATTTAATGCTAATTTTATTTCTAGACTGATATATCTGACTATCACCGTACATACTTCCTTTAACAGGAAATTACTATATAAAAGAAAGTTCCAAAATAAATTTGACGACCGTAACTTACAAAAAAAATCGCCAACCCATACCGGTTCAACACCTCTTGAGACTCTCCTCTCATTTCAGGAAAAACACCCTTAGTATCGAGTTAATTTAATAAAACAGTTTACTTTTCATTCAAATCAATAGTTAAAAAAACCACAGATAATCCCACGGGCACAATCTTTACTAAATATCGACCACTCATAGCGTAATAATCGGCTGGACTCGAACTGATACAATGATGGTGAAATGAAGCGGGCTGTCGTCCACCCGTCAGCTGCAAGTGCAGTGTAATGGAGTTCGTTCGTGCTGCCTTTATTGCATGCCACAGAACAACTTGTCCCACTGTATTGTAAGGTACTTGTGAACTAAACTGATCTTAATTACAGTCAAATAGTCACATATGCTTTTTTAATAAACTGTTTAGAATTATTTCAAAATCGATATAGTATTTTAAATTGATCGTTTCGGAAAAGATGTTGCTCGTGAGAAGGAACGGCAAGTAATGGTAAGAAACTCACGGCTTGCTCTTTTTTATTGTGAATATTTTCATTTAACAACGTTTGACTTATTTTTTACTTTCTACTACCAATTGTACCGGGACAAATCTTTGTGTGATGAGCACGAGTATTTGTTCCGAGCCTGGTTGTCAATTTATCTAAATAAGTATATATTTAAAAGTATATAAGTATGTTTATCAGTTATTTGGTTACCATAGTACAATTTTTGCTTAGTTTGGAATCAAATGACCGTGTGTGAGTTGTCCAACAATATTTATTTATTTATTTATTGTGTAATTACCGTATTCATTTAACCAAGGAACCAAAAAAGCACTCACACCTAATAAAAAATAACGATATTCAAGAGTTATTTATATAAATTGAGTAATTAAATAATTAAAATAACATATTTTTTATGATAAATTAAAAATTACCCAAATTTAGTCTTGAACAGTTGTGAACAGGAATGTGAAGTCTTAAATTGGAACATATCTGGCGTTGTGGATTCAAAGCCTAAAACCTCAATTTTTTTAAAGAGTCGGGAGACAGTTAATTTGGCCTGTGGAAAAAGGAGGCTATACGTAAAAAAATGAAGAATAACCTTTATTTTACCTGATTCAGAATACTCTTTCGCCAATCGATTCTGCTCTTTTGTCAATCGTTAAAATGAGAGCAATCGAACTACACCTTAACTCGTGCTTTCATCACAGACAACAGGCAGCAGTCTGAAATGTAATAAATTCTAGCTTTCTACCGCCTGACGTTTACAACTCAATACTAACAAGTAATTTGTTGTTCGATCTGTCAAGTTGCTCTGAATCAGCTGAGCCCACGACCGGCCAGACTTGTGTAATAGGAAGTGAGTTGACTGCGTGAAGCATAAATTGTAGTCTAGATTCTTAGATTTGTTAGTAAAAGTCATACTTAGGGATAGTCTAGATTCTTGTGGAATTTACAAATAGTATACAGTATTTAGTAGTTTCTGAGATAAAAGATCATTTTAACCCATAAATGTTGTGCTGGGCAAGGGTCTTCTCCCGGAACGAGAGAAGGAAGCTATGGGTCCGAAGTTTGTAAGATTATGTTGCAAACAAAAATTACATTCAACTTTCTGATTACTTTCATTTTTACATATCATTATACATAGGTATGTCTACTGTCTGAAGTGTTTGTTACGTGTGAGTGTTGTATCTGTAAAGCGATGCCACAACAAAAGTTCGGTGAATAATCTATCTATTGCAGTAAGTGAGTGTTATAACACACGTGCGGGGAATTTAAACTGCGACTGATATAGGTGCCACATAACAGTATGTACTAAGCCTACAAAATCAGTTCAAATACTACGCTCGCATTTTCAAAAGAAAATACGTTGTTCAACAAAATTATGTATTAAAAATGTTCCTTTGTTGCTGTCTTCAAATAAACCATTAAATTGCAAAAAAACAAACTCTTTAACATTTCACAAACTGCCACCGGACATTACAATCTTCATAAAAGTCATACAATAAAACTTAACTACGTGAAAAGCGTCGAAAAGCTGCACTTTTTTGCCAAAGTCAACCTTCATACTGCATCTCTTTTCACCTTTCACAAACTACTTAAGTGTGAAAAGAACAGTAAACTTTCTTGCGAAGTCGAGTTTGTGTTCCCCCGACATTCGCCGGAGACGCACGAACGCGCACGATCGTAAAAAGTTATATTTTTTAAATTTCGTGTAAAAATGTCACGTAGTTATTCGGTTTGATAAAAAATAGTGTTGTGTTTGTGGTCAAAGTGTGGTGTTTTGTGAAATAAGTTTTGGTGTTGATGGTGAAAAAGTACTGTAAGTATTGATAAAAACAGATCTAGTATAGAAAACTCGCTTAACTGTATAGAATTTATTGTTTTTTGATATAATAAAGTTCACGCCAAATAACATTATGAAAAAAATAACCATTTTGGATGTGCAACCCTGATTAACGGATGAAAAAAAAATGCAACTTTAAAACATAGTTTTGATCATACTTTTTATTGATACTTTTGATTTTCGTGTGATATTAAAAAGACCCTGTTTTTCATTGTTGTTTTTGAGCACAATTAACTTAGAAGATGACTTTTAATAACTTTATTAACTTCTAGTTTTATCGCTCTATGTAATGGGAGAGTTTTAAGTATTGATTAATCAAGTAACAGCATAAAAAGTATCTTCATATTTACAGTGATAAAGTTGTTTATCCTCCGACCATCCAATAAAATTGCCGCACACTAACATTAACAGTATTAACTTAGCAATAGAAAAATTTCTAGTGTTTTCCTGTTTATATATACCAATAATACCATTTATATTTATTGTATTGCAAAAAATAAATAAAAGTATCCGTTCAAGCAAAACTAAGTCTCTTTTTCAAGCGGTTTTTCCACAACAGCACGCTAGAGGCTAAGTCACGATTTTGTCATAATGCGCTTTGTTGTGGTAGAATACATGCTGACAGGTGCATTTTAATATACGATTTTAAAATAATACTCGCTTCTGCTCGCGACTTTGTTCGATTGAAAAGACTTTACAGGGTAAAAAGTATCTTGTGTTAATCCAAGTTGTAGACTATCTGTCTGGCGATTGAAAAGAGTAGCCGTAAGTTCAGTGCGACTTTCATTCATCAGTCAGATACACTGCACGCTACAGAGACGGAAAGATTTTAAAAATATAATCTTCTTCTTATCGTATGGTTAGTTGTCAACCTAGTGGCATAGTTGTTCAAGCCACCCAAAAGGTCTTTGCCATGGCTTAACGACATGTTATCTTAGTAAACTATAACCAGGAACGACTTTTTACGTGCCTTCCGAAACACGAAGACGGCCAGCTCAAGTACCTCTATGCATTCACCCATCTATATAATGACCGCGAATCCTTAACCCGCAGATCGTTTGCTGACCGGTGAGCGTAACTGAATCTTGGCGCCTTAAAAAATCATAACATATGTATGACATTTAGAACAAAATAAAGCCATGAACACAATTGTCGTGAGGACCAGCTCGTGACACAGCCTGTATCGATCGTGTGCAGTATTGTTTATAGTGGACTGTCTCACAAGTCGTTTGGGGTGAATAAAGGTCACGGTACAAGGTGTTATGTTTCGTGATGGGAATTTGAAGCTATAAGATGCAGTGGACTTGCTTTGTTTCGATGACGATGATTCAACGCCATTACTTTTCACTATCTATTATTAAATAGGGCAGTCGAATTGTGAATGTCCTCCTTTTTTTAAGTCGGTTAAAAACAGGGACTCCTCGTCGCGTCTTTCTGTCTGTTGTGTGTGAACTAAAACTCAACCGAACGTATTTTCATGTGGGTTTCACCAAAAGACCCGTTCCTGGGGAAGGTTAGATTGCATAATTTGTCAATGTTTTATAAACTGTAAAACTGATGCGGTACGGGTGGGCCGCTAGTTTATTAAATTTTCTCGTTTCTCTTTCGTTTGCTTGAGTTTTCGGCAAAAGTCCCACAGATCGTATGGAGACAAGCTGACGGAAGCTACCTCAGCGAGTTGGACTGTTTGTGAAGTATGTAAATAGTTTCTATGAAGTAGAAGATCAAAACAATTATTAGTATACAACGCTATCTTCTGAGAATACAGGGCACCTGACTTCAGCACGCACTTTCCCCGCGGCATGTATAATCACATGTTTGAAGGCTTAGTGCACGAATAACATTCTTTACATAAAGTATGGCTACTGCTTAAATCTGCTTTCCAAGTTGATCTTTAGTCAAAATTATCTTAGTTTCTGTCCGAGGATATATGTTTAATTATGGTCAATTTCTTGCAAATGGACTCAGGAGTTTCAAGAATAGAGATCTTGAAATATGGATAGGTCGAATACTGGCTGTATTAGAGGTATCAAAAACATATGCTTCATGTAAGATTTAACAATAACATTAAACCAATTAACAATTTTACACTATCACGACTTGTACACATAAAATAAAAAATCATAATTAATGCAACAGATCTTAAGGGAATAAAAATGAAAGGTTTCGTTACTTTAGTATCAATTTTGCAGATTTTAGTACAGAGTCTAGATTAGTCAGATATCAAAAGAGATTAACTATTTAATTTTCCGTTATCCTCGTGAACAGAGTCACAGTTACAGCTAGTAAATATTAATCTACAACATATAATAAAGTAAGTTGTGCGTGTGTCATTTTAACTACGATGGCGGCGCCACTCGTACTGTGGATAATTTCACGGCAATCAGCTCTGCCGACCCCTCAGGGGATAGCGTGAAAATACAGGGATGTCAGACAATATTTTTATACTATACGTTAGATTTTTTTGTGATAAAGTAGGTGACTTGAAGGACTACCAATAAAAGTCCTCAATCCGCATTTGACCAGCATGGTGGACTCAAGGCCTAACCCTTCCCTCATTCCGGGAGGATAAAATTAATAATTATGTTATTGATCTTATTATATAAAGTTAGGACAAGTGCGTTGACACTTGCGAGTGGTCAAGGGGTATCGTTACAGTATGAGGTGCATTGGCATGTGACCGCGTAATCGATACGTAGACAGTGCGACCGACCGTAGTGTTGTCTTGAGGTGTTGTGCTAATTTAATACAAGTGAAGGACTTCTACTGATCTTGGAGGAATTGCTTGTATGAAATCTTAGATTAAAGGATTTTTTTATCAACTATTTACTGTACAACTGCTGGACAAGCGTTTCCTCCAGAAGGAGGGAGGTATTACGCCTTAAGTCCACCACGCTGGCCAAGTGCGGGTTGGGGACATTGCTCGACCTCAAGAAAAGTTTTAAATAAATCTTAGGCATGCAAGATTTTATTATGATGTTTCAGAGCTTAGAAGATTAAGGCATTATTTGAACAATTAGTGTAGTCCAATATTTCATTCCCTTGGGCACGACATGAAATGAGCCTTTTTAAAAGGACGATTTTCGAAAAAGTAGCCTATGTTTGATTTCTGATCTTTAACTATATTTCATTTAAATCGATTGAGGGGCTTAGCCAAACCAAGACAATCTCTTTTTTAAAGATACTTACTAAACAGAAATACCACACATCGTCATTTATCGTCTACTATTTAAAAAAAACTTTAAACACCGGATACCAAACAAAGTTAACACCAAAAATTATCAGAAAAAAATGACAACAAAAATCCTAAAACTGTAGGCTTCGACCATTGAATAATATTTCAAATTCCCAGGAGCTTCATTAGTAAATACCGAAAGATCTTTTACACCGATATTTCTTACCACCGGCTTACACCACGGCTGTATCATAAAAACGTTATCGACTTGGTATTTAGTAATCATGGTGGATATGATCAGCTCACAGATATTTACCCGACTGCGCGAGGCAAAGGAGGCCAAAGTCATTCATAATGTTAACTTGAGGCGCTCATAGCCGGTTGTTAAACGGCCTATGGGTTAAGCAACACTGGGTGGTCATTCTATAGATAGGTGATCGGTTAGTGGTATTTGAACTGAGCTTCTGTGTGCTTCAGAGGGCACGTAAAAGTCGGTTTCAACATTTGTAAATCATTAAGCCATGTCATAGGCCTTTCGGGCGGCTTGAACAGCTTTGACACTAGGCTTACCTCTAACCATACGATAAAATGCTAATAAATAAACCGATACTCCTTACCACCGGCTTATAACACGGTTGTATCATAAAAACCATTATCGATATAGTATTAAGAAATCATGGCGGATTACGATCAACTCAGAGATATTTTACGACTGTTAACTTTATGGAATTTTAAACGACAAATCTGAATTTAGTTGCGTTTTAAAGTTTTTTTTGTGATTGTTGACTAAGTTGAAAGTAAAGGCATGTTTTCCTAAACTCCTATTTTTTTATCCATTACTGTCCCATTGGGCAACGGTTTCCTCCCGGAATGAGAAAGGGCCTATTTAATTTACTTACATTTTTTTTTAATGTAAAAGTGTTTTCCTTTTTCCTTTTATCATGTAAAAAGTTCTTTTAATATTCTTTTTGCATAATGTAATATATGTATGTCATTTTACGTTGCAAGCTCAGAATAATCTTTTTTTTTTATTAATTTAGGTCAAATGTTGACACTAATGAAAGTATCACTAGCTCGGAAACGGTTTATAGATACAAGCTTATCACACAAACATTTTTTTCTGGGTCTAACCTATAATAGTGACCACTTTGACTGCCTCCGTGGCGGAGTGGTTAAGGTCTCTACGGCAATACCATTGCGTCGAAAGGACGTGAGTTCGATTCCCACACGAAACAATTGTTTGTGCGATCCACAAATAGTTATTTCGGGGTCTGGTTGTACTTTGTTTACAGTATCTTACAATCAAAATGTCTACTACATAAAGAACATTTTAGACGTACTTAGAGCAAAAATACCGTAAATTATTTACAAGTCTTCAATGTTTTGCACAATTTGTCACCCCAATACCCTCAATAATTGGAATGAGAAGTTAAATTGGAGTTATCTATAGTTTTTGTATAATTTCACAGAACAATAGAGCAGGTAATGACTGTAGATGTCAGTTGTATTAAAGGAGAGAGGCAGCGTTTCTAGGTAAGTCGGATATCGTGTCATTGGATGATGAAGAGAGGGGAAATAGAAAATTTTTACGGCAAGTAACTTGTATTTTGTAAAATTATCTTTCTGTGACTTCTTTATTACTAGAGTAAAAAATGGGGTGGCAATAATATTCCTATAAATTTGATTTCTTTATTTTTTCGGAATAATCTAATAAGAAGACAATATCTAGGTATAATTTTTTTTATAAATCTATTGATATCTACTAGTATGATAATAATTCTCTCCAGCCATGGTAACAAATTCGACACTGGTGGAGGCGGTTTGAATAGCTTAATTTCTCTATTATTATGAAAATGTGAAATTACTATCATAAAGAAATACGCTTCTGCTTCGATTACTAACACTGTATACGTCTGAACTGAAATGGCCTAAACTACTTTTTTTTTCATGTTGAAAGCTTACCGAAATTGAAGAAAAATAATTACAGGAATTATATAAACTGGCATTCTCTGTACTTTTACTGCTACTATGAAACCGAGGCATGCTTTTATGTGCCTATTAACCAAAATATTAACCCTTAAACAAGGCATGATTTAATGTGTATTTACCAAAATATATCAAACCTGAAGTTATTTCATTACAGGTTACCATGTCAAGATCCCATTAATTCACAGTGTCGTGAAAATCGCGACGTGGTGCGTGCGAGTTGCGTCGCGATTTTATTGCGGTGTCTCGTACCATCGTGTACCGCGCTGTACCACGTGGAGATTGTGTAAGGTACAATATTGATTGTGTAGTAACTGAAGTAATTGTTAGTTTGATTGGCAGGTTAAATAGCGTGGTGAGGGGTTTTACGCTGATGTTTTTCTGCAGTTAGTTAACGAAGCCTTGTTACGAGAATTAGTTTGGAGTTTGGATGTCGATAGCTGTATCAGATGTATCCAAATGGAGCTTTTGTTGCCGAGTATTACTTAAGTAGATAATAATGCAATAATAAGAAAAAAGTGATATATTTTTAAAATAGGTACGTTTGGTAATAAAATTGGTTAGGTCAAAAAAAGATCAAATTTAATTAAGATCAAAATCAAATAATTTACTTGAAAAAAACGAATCGGTCAAATGCTGACACTTATGATAGTCGATGATACAGAGAGTTGGCAAACCAATGAGAAGAGCTGGCAAGAAACTCCTGGCCACTCTTTAATACTTTACAATAGATTTCATTATATACAATAACTAGCTGACCCGCGCAACTTCGTTTGCGTGAAAAAATATTGAAATGTTTTTTGGTTTCTGTGACTCTTCTTTGATCGCCCCCCCTATCAGTTTTTGGAAAAAATATTTAAGTAATGTACAGATTTTTTTTTGTCTTATATGTATAGATCAAAGTCGTAGTACCTACTTTTTAATATTATTTATTTTTTATGTACCGTTTTTTTATATTTTTTGATTTTTTTTATGTACTTACCTACTTTTGTTATATACATCTAACTATTATTAGGGTCGCTGCCCCCGCCGCCGCGGCCGGCCCGTACCGTGCCGCAATACTAATATCGTGATATCTCTTAAACTATATGTCTAAATAACACACTGTAAACTGCAAAAATAATCTAAATTAAATGCTCGTGATGATGAACTTACTTATTTTGATAAGGATATATGTATTATTGGTTATATCACCAGTTAAACATCACCCAACGAATTAAATGTTTTTTTAATACAGAAAAGTAGTTTTTGTGACTTAAATAAAAAAGCTGGATATATGTCATCGCGGACTTTTTTGTAGAACTAATAAAGACCAATGTTTTTGCTATACATTGTTCTTACTTGTATCCAACGGTATAAGCGGCGCACGCACAAATGCAATCTTCAATTAGATTTTTTTTCTGACTTCTTGGACATAAATCGCTATAACTCAGCTAATATAGTTTCAATGTATTTCAATTATATATAAAAACCTGTCGGAGAAAATACTCTTTCTATTAGTGAAAACCGCATCAAAATCCGTTGCGTAGTTTTAAAGTTTTATGCATACGAAGGGACTACAGACAAAATGGGCGACTTTGTTTTATACTATGTAGTGATGATACATTCCATTTACGTATACGCAAATGGTAGTCGTTATAAGTTTAAATTTTATTAATCGCTAGCTCGGAGAGCGAAAACGAGCCTTATGAGAAAAGGTAGCAAGAAACTCACAGTCATTTTTTCAAGGAAACTCTCAAGCAAATTCAATAAGCTAATTTTTCACTTCTGGTGTTGCGGACATTCGCATCGGCAAAGATCCGAATCATACATTCGCGAATTTCGAAAATCGTCAATCGGCATACGCCACAAGCCTTACTCAAGTATACAACTCAACGAAAAGCTCATTACAATAATTGCCCTAAAATATATTATTTCTATTTATAGAGGCAGTTGTTTCGATTGACATCGCGTGTTGTTTATATCGATCGTAAGCCGTTACGATAGCCTTCACGATACGAGTACTACACTACACCGGGGAATATACACAAACGATAATGATTAAAAGTAATATATAAGACAAGATAATTCAATTTAACAGCCTAGCTTTTTTTCTTACCAGTTGATTGTCAAGTAGTGTGAAAGGTTTATTTTAATTAATTTATATTTTTTGTATCATGTTACGTCTGTTACACCCGAACGTGTAGGCAGAGGTGTATAAAATGCACCCACGTTTCGCCATTAGCAATGTTATTCCCATTTAATAAATTACCCAACTCCGGGTTATTATTGAGATTTCCTTACACATATAAATAAATAATGAAAAAATACTATTTGTATGTTATGCCGCCGTCTGTACATATTATGTCTGTGAATCTCAACTTTAAAAAAGATTACTTGCTAAAGCTATAGTTAATCAACCGAACACCCACAGATTTCATTTAACTTGCAACTTCTTCCCGTTGTAAGTGATTGCTTACACAATAAAAAATTAAAAAACAGGGACTCCCTAAATTATAATAACTCAAACTTTACTTGTTACCTAATAGACCAATATCTCTGAAAGCACTTAACTGATTTAAAAAATTCTTTTACTGATAAAAACCTACATTGTCCTTGCATATCATAAAATACTTTTTATCCTCAAAAATAACCCTAATATACCAAAAAAAACCTTAAAAACAACTACAGTCGAGAGCAGTAGTTAGTGAAATAAAACCCACTATACAACAATGTAGCTATTCCCAGCTCCCTTACATTTTTATTCATCCTATAAATATCCACGTATCAGGTTGTTTAAGGCAATGTCTGAGAACAGTCGCGCAATCGTTCATGTGTAATTGGCCTAATAGTCGCGAGTGCGCGCCGCCCTTAAATTACGACCAGCGAGCGGCATTCTTGCACTAAATTATTTATTTAAAAATAACTTGTTTACTTTTCATATGGAAAACAGGATTTATTAATAAAATTACAATACATTTAGTTTATACCTAAGATTCTGAGACAACAAGGATTTATGTTCAAACAGTTAGTTAGGTTAGGTGCCTAGGTGGTCACCAGGCTGCTACCACTGCATCAAGAGGTCGTCGGTTTGATTTCCAATATTTTTGCAGTACACAAATAGTTGTTTCGGAACTGGTTATATTTTGTTTATATTTTAGTAAAAGTCCGCGCGACACAAGAGCAATTCTTAGTGCGGGAGTTATCTTTAAAAAATAAAATTCATCCCCTTAAAAGCAATTATTTTAGCCTATGTTTAACCCTTTAGTCTTCAACTACCTCCTTGTTAAATATCATAGATATCAGCGAAACAATTTATCTGCAAAAACGTTGTATAATCTCAAAAGTATTTGCACAACTTACAATACATACTAGTCGATATTTCCGCTAAACTACAGACCTAGTAAAACAGTTAATCTGAACATAAATCTTGTATCGTCAAATAAATATCAGTTTACGGTTAATCGCCCCGTATATCGCCGTATCGGTCTGTAATGTGCCCCGCCCGGGTTCGAACCCACGCCCAGTCTCGTTGTTCACGTTAATTGAACCGATGGAGATAAAAATCTGTTATCTGAAGTATTGTGATTTAATCTACTATTGTTTTGTGAACTGTTGTTATATTTTTATTGAAGATTTCTATTAAACATAATGTGGTTACATCATATCTTGACTGCCTCCGCGGCGCAGTGGTTAGGTCGCCTCGCCCGCCGCGCCGCTACGATTGCGTCGTGGGTTTGATTCCCGCTCGGAACCGTTAGTTATTTATTTGTGAAATCCACAAATTATTATGTATGTCCGGTCTGGTTGTACATAATTGTGGCCGTTGTTTGTATGTTTGTAAAAGTCCCCGCTATACAAAAGCTATTCTTAGCGCGGGAGTTGACTTTAAAAAGTGATTGTGAACACCTTGAGCTAGCGCCATAGTTTTAATTTGTAATTGATATCTGATGACCTGTCTGATAAATAAAAAGTCTGATAAATAAAAAGTTTATGAAGGAATTGTGAAAATTCCTTTTATAATCTAGCCGATTTTATTTATGTGGTTTTAGCCGACACTTATTAAAGAAAGAAGATTATTTGACCGGTCCTTAAAAAACAGTCAAGAATTTTCGACAGATTCAAAGAACTTATAAGGTCACTCGCCACATTTGCCACAATCTACTAATCTTATGAAATCCTCATTGATTGTCGAAGACACCTGAGCTTCGAAGCCTTGTGAGTGCTGAACTTGATACAAGGATAAAGCCGCAAAAAGCTTCATATTACATTGTACAATAACGTGATCGGTTTGGAGAAATTAAGAATCTATACTAATATAATAATCTATACTAATATAATAAAGCTGAAGAGTTTGTGTGTTTGAACGCAGTAATCTCGGGAACCGCTGGTCCAATTTGAAAAAGTCTTTCAGAGTTAGATAGCCCATTTATCGAGGATGGCTTTAGGCTATATATCATTACGCTACGACCAATGTGACGCAAGCGAAGTTGCGCAAGTCGGCTAGTGCCTTATAATTTTTAAAATAAAAATATGATTAAAATGGCATCATAAAATATATCCGCATCGCCGTCCTTGCAACGTGCCCAGAAGACTGGCAGCATTGCCATGTTGAATGCCAATGCTTATTCTTCGTCCTAAGGAAAGGTCAGTCCTCAAGTTATGTGTCACGCTGATGTTTGATTATATGTCTTAAAATTATATTATATAGGTTTTTCGAGGAACTCATGGCTAAGTAACAACTGCCGCGCGGATCATTATCTAAGGTTAAGCTACTCTGGCCGAAGTTGGTCTATGGATGGGTGATCATATTATACATACAAAGTTACTTCGTGTTTCGGAAGGCTCGTTAAATTATTAATCGTATTGGATGATTAGCAAGAAACAACCTAGGACTGAGGGAGGACTTTTGGAGCCGACCAACTGTGGCTCGGAATATGTTAGAAAAGTAATGTTAAGTGGCCAATTTAATGACAAAGTCGTCGCTACATCATTTTAATTAACTCAAAACGGAATGAGCCCTTTACATTCTATTCAAGCAAGTGGAAGCTCAATTCAATTACAGCTAGACAGCTACCTAGCTACGGAACTTCCGGGTTTTGGTTTCCTTTGAGTCTGTATAAAGCTTAGGACTTTGATGCCCATCTATTGCAGCATAGATGTCTACATCCTCTACTTCCTAACTCCGGGTAATTTACTTAGCATTTCTTGACTAAAAACAGAAGAAAACTATGTAGATTCAGATTCGAACTCTAGACCTCTGCGCGGTAGTCGTATTCATTACCAACCGCACCTCAGAGGCGAGGGAGTTTTCTTGTTCTTTTTATCGTATAGTTAGTGGTCAACCTAGCGTTAAAGTTGTTCAAGCCGACTAACAGGCCTTTGACGTGGCTTAATGACTGTGATCTTAATTGTCAATATCTGGGACCAACATTTTAGGTGCCCTTTGAAGCACGGCGACGTCACTCATCTACGGAATGACCGAGCCAAGGTTTGCTTAACCCAGAGATTGTAATCCCACCGGGAAGCGCAACTAGCAATGAGCGCCCAAAGAATAGAAAATGGGATGTAAAACAAACTAGTGTCATAAAGTTCTCTAGATCTAATCTTATAAAAACACGGTCCCCGTCCGTCTACCGCGGCTTCTGCGAAGAAAAGTCCCATATCTTTGAGAAATCAATGAAACGTAATATTCCACGGTAATCTCCATACGTCTAGGAATGAAAGAAAGCGTGTCAATTACTCAAGTGGTCACTGGTTCGAGTCCAGTGCGAGGCAGACTTGGAGCTATGTAGCTAGAGGCGACATTCCGATTGCAGTATTTATCTAAGAGCCACAGTTAATTGGATTCTAGTTAGAAACTTGATACTGTTAATTGCTGAACTGAACTTTTGAATTAAATCGATTGAAAAACTCTAGGATAAGTTTAATTATGTTGGATTATAATGTCCGATAAACTAGATATACGTTTAATTATCGATTCAAGACCTAATGATCCTCTAATTAACTTATGAATTGTTGAATGAATTATTTAATACTTTTACTTTTTATACACCTAGATAGCTGACAGCTACTAACTGGATAAAAAAATAAGTTATTATTGCAATTTTTTGCCTTTTAAGGAGTGGTAAAAATACGCTTAGTGGCGCTTAGGGCTCTTAATACCACTAAAGTTTATAGGTAGACTGGTAACAGTCATATTTTTTAACGTTCTGTGAATTCGTAAGCTCTCGCAATCTATGTTGAAATCTAAAAGCAAAAATATGTTTCAATGCGTATATGAATACATATAAAACTGCTTGTCTTCATGTAAATAATTAAATAACTATTAGTAGTAGTAAGAAGTCGTAAAAACTATACACTTACTTCCACTAAACACAGAAACATATATACATTTCTATATAATTTTCCATATAAGTAAGTACACAAGTGGATAGTGGCCGATCGGTTTGAATGGAAGGCATGCGACGCGCGGGCGCAGGTCAACGACCGCGTGCAATTCGTCAACGCGCCGTGTCACTGCACCCTCCCATGTTCGCGAAAACTTCACACACGCGAATATTTATTAAATTGTACACGAAACTTGTTGCAATAACTAAATTAATATTATCAATCTGATTGTGAATTTGTGTGGATTTTTGTAGTCTATTAGGCTATGCCCCTTAAAAGAACATGCACTAATTTAAACAGAAATACAGCTTGTGTGGTCCTGTAAGAAGAATCTAGACTTTAATTATTTTATATGTTTAAAAAGTTGTATTGACTATCCATACTAATATTATAAATGCGGAAGTAACTCTGTCTGTCTGTCTGTCTGCTACTCAATCGCGCCTAAACTACTGAATCAATTTGCATGAAATTTGGTATGGAGATATTTTGATAAATGAGAAAGGACATAGGCTATATATTATCACGCTACGACCAAAAGGAGTACCAGTAATTAATGTTGCAAAAACGGGGAAATATGTCACCCATTCTCTCTTATTGGACGCAAGCGAAGTTGCGCGGGTCAGCTAGTATACTATTTTGGAAACTATATTATTTGTCGTGAATTGAAATAACTTATTCCGGAATATTTGTCGTGCAGCATGTAGTATGAGAATTTCACAATGGAGACAAACTACAATCAAACTTAATATAATAATACAAGATTACATTAACTGTAAAGCTATTTAATCACTTATGTTTCACATGGTAGTGTGTACTTAAACCTTTTAAAACATTCAATAGGTTATACAAATATTGATTATTTAATAAACTACGAACGTGACTTATGAAAGGGAAATATTCGTACGTGATCAACAATAAAGAACTTAGGATATTGATTATATTATTTTATGAGTAATGTGTAGTTTACCGGCTGTCATTTCAAAGCTATTTGTCAGTCGTTAACAGTAGTCAGAAACTTGAAAGTCTGACAGCCAATCTTACTGATCGTGTTATAACCCAGGTAACTGGGTTGTGGAGGTCCGATAGGCAGTCGCTCTATGTAAAATACTGATATTCAGGTGCATCTTATGAGACTGGAAGCAAACTCCATAGTAACAACATAGTTGGAAGAAAGTGACTTCTAACATGTCGTACTCGTATGGCAAACTACAGTCGAATGAAGATAGGTTTTGTCTCAATTCACCCAAAAGCAATTACTTTAACATAACCCAAATGATTTGCACAAAAAACTTGTAAAGCAAGTGCTGACTTATTGATTGTGAGTTTTTACGGTTCCGTATATAAAGGGTAAAAGATCCTATTACTGAGTCCCTGCTATCTGTCTGTCTGTGCGTCTGTCCGTCTATCTGTTTGTACGTCGGTCTGTTTGTCTGTCCGTCTGTCTGATGGTATGTCTGTCCGTTTCTCATCAAGCTGTATCTCATAGACCGTAATAGCTAGGAAGCTGACATTTTCACAAATTATGTATATGCGTTGCCCCTATAACAATAAATTCTAATAAAAAAATAAACAACAAACGTAGGTTTTTTTTGGTACGGAACCCTTCGTGCGTGTCCGACTCGAACTTGGCTGATTTTTAAATAATTTCTCAGAACTCCGTATTGAGTATCGAGTCAATTCGAGTCTCGCATTCCACCGTATGTATTAAATACTTAATTGAGACATAATCGGCTATAATTAGGACAAGTATAGCCTATATCAAAAGTGGCTAAACATACGTCGGTGAGTCAACAGTTTAATTCCTGCACGTAACGCAATATTAGTTTTATACTCGATCGATGTATATTTTTTATAAGTATTAATTCTTACGTGTTCAATGTAATAAGCCAGCTAACTCTATCTTTTTTTAATAACAATTGAAAAAGAAAACGGCATTTGACTGCCTCCATGGCGCTGTGGTTTAGGTCATGCTGTTGCCTACATTTGCCTATACCTTTGTCACTATCATTGCCTATATTTTGTGTATAACAGGCGTAATATTATGTATACCTATAATAATAAATTAAGTCATATTATAATTGATTCAGTCATTATGAATATGCAATAGTCTCCTGTGGTTCCGCAAACAACAAAAGCCAACTTATTTTTATATATCTTTTTTATATATCTGGGAATCAAACTCATTAATGAATTCGTACATTACCACTAAACCGTGTAGGCAGTGACACAATTTCACCGTCTATTCAGCGAGTTACACATAAATAATCATTCAGATTGAGTCGGCTCTATAAATCTGTCAGCTGAGCTCACGACTAGTCTATAGCCTTATATGACTAGTCTATAAAATAGCCAATTAAGAGTTAAATTTTGAAACCTGCTTCTAATGATTGCTAAAGTGACAAATGTATACTGTTATTACATTATATCAGTGGTTTAGGTCGCCACGCCGTTACCATTGCTTCGGGAGATTGTGGGTTCGATTCCCTCACGGAACAATTATTTGTGCTGTCCACAAATAATTGTTTCGGGTCTGGTTGTGGTGGTTTGTTGTTTGTATGTTTGTAAAAGTCCCCGCGACACAAAAACAACTCTTAGTGCGGGAGGTATTTAAAAAGATAATACTTATTATTTAATTGTATTTTTATAGCTTGCAAGCTGAGGATCTGATCTGAGGAAAAGGATCTTTGAAGCCTACCATGCACAAATGTTTGATGTTTAAACCATAAATATTGATGGACAACCGTTTAAACCTATTTACTACAACCTCTCACGGCTTTCTTATACCCTCTCACTGCACGAAGCATTTATTTAAAGGATTTCTTATGAAAAACCAGTCGAATACATCCATTGTTTAAACCTTCCTTGAATTACTGACCATTACCACTCAGAAAAACGACTCTAACATACAATTACGATCATAACATATCCATTGCGGGCTATGTATGATGGGAAGAGTGCTGCAGTAGTAGTTAAGAAGTATTGTATATGAAATTTAACGATACTGTGATGTTATGGTTAGTGTTGTTGTATAGGTTTAGCCTGGGGGTACGCTTTCTCGTTTGTGGAGACGAGTGTAGTCTTAAGTCTGTAGAATGAAAGAAGTTTTAAAGAAATGCTTTGTAGTATATTTTAGAGGGCAATAAATGAGAAACAGTAGATTTTGTAAAAGATCCTGGGCCTGCTTAACTCCTAGTAGATATGGCCTAATCATAGTACCTAGTAAAATGGTCGGCAAAACTGAAAATATCTGTAATTCATGTAACTCCTTGTTATATCTGTTTTATACCATAATTTCTTAAAAACTACTGTACCTATATAGGTAAAAGTAAAGTAGTTATTATAATGTTTAGTCATAAGTAGATAGTAAAGGGTATGAGTGTACACCATTATAATTGGAAATGATACGCCTCTAGCTAATTTTGCCGAGTAATTTTATATCAAGAACTAGATAATTATGAAAGCGACGAGGTGTCTACACTTTTATATCATAATTATAATATATACATGTATAATAGTTATCATAAATTCCTATTTAATACATTTATTGAGAGTATGCAAAGTCCCCAACTCGTACTTGGCCAGCGTGGTGGACTCAAGGCCAAACCTTTCCCTCGTTCGGGAGGAGAACCTTGGCCAGCAATGGGGTAGAACTGAGTTTAAAAAAGGCTGTCTGTCTGCTAAACCACTAAACGGATTTTTATACAAAGCTTTTTTATTGTTATAAAAGCTACCCCAATATCACTAAAATGGTGGGTAAAATTCTGATTCATGAAGAAATACTTATAAATGTAAACGATAAGCGCATCTACAGTATTTATGTAGGAACTGTTTATTCATGTAAATGGTCAGCGATCCTAGCTATTTATCGTTAAATTTAAATGTCAAACCCTTGTTGTGAACGTGTCAAGGTCTTCTTCACCTAATAGAAAGATGCACATCGGGTCCCATGCGGGCTGAAAAGTCCAAAGGTTACAATAACTTATTTTAACTTATGCTTTAAGGATACAACACTTAGTAGCTACATCAGTCTGCCCGTGACCTCGTCCAATGCAACTCGGTCGAAACGTCGGGTTAGGCTTGTTACAAAGAGATAAAGACATGTATAACCCGTGGACATTGGTGTGGGTTACACGTTTACATAATTGGTATGATTATTACTATAGTGTTAAGTTTGAACTTGTAACTGTTTTATGTCCCAAATAAATAAATAAATAATATCTTCGGTTCAGCATTAGTCGACTTAGCTAGATCAATAAATAAATTATCGTAGCATTTTAAGCTCGCTATATCTTGTACCTTATACCATTCCCTAATAGCTTATTAAGGCCGTAGCTCTGATATTCCCCGGCGGCGGTCGACAGGAATGTATTAATACAAGCGGATCTCCCGTCGTCTCCCGTCTTTGTGCTGTCTCGCCCTGTCACGGGGGACGCGACAATTGCACACACACTTCCTACTCTTGTACACCGTGATACGATAAGCTAGGTACTGTTATCATGTTTGTTTAATTGCATGGCTTTCCGCTATCGCAGGGGCTCCCAAACTTTTCTTAGTCCGGGACCACTTTTGTATTAGTCTTGTTAGCAGGGACTACTATGTAAGTACGAGTAGTAGTAGTAGTATATTAAAAATAAAGTGTAATAATCAACCTGAACATTTTTAAAACATTCGCGGACCATATTTTGCCTTCCTGGGACCACTGGTGGTCCGTGGATCATTGGTTGGGTACCACTGCGCTATGGGTAGTTTTTCTTGTATTGTCTACCAATTTAGCGAAAAGTACTAAAGTAGTATCAAAGCTCTCATCTCATTTTCTGGGATTAGATGTCGTATTGTTTCTTTACTTTTATCAATCAAAAAAAGCAAATAATATTGAAAATTGTGAATTTAAAATTGAAGCAGAACATCCGTACCTATCTTGTTTTACAACTCAAATTCAAAATTCAAAGTGCATCAGAGAACTAACTCCTATAAAATTCCAGAAAAAGAAAAGTGCATAACTGTGGGTTTGTAATTGCTTTAGAAATAGTACCTAGCGCGATTTTCTGTCATCCATACCATCGAGTGGTAAGCGTTACATTAAAAATAACTTGAAAAAGTGCTTGCGGTAGTCGCTAGATTTATTTTTCGTGAAAAACTCGCCAGTTTATTTTCTCGATAGAAGTAGGAAATTGCTCTCAGATATTGCTACAAGAATTCCTTACAAACAAACCGGTCACATTGACATGACATGTTGTAGACCGCGGCGTTACTTATGACGAGATAACTAGACCACATGTAGGCTTTCTACGCACTATCTAGTACCTCACCTATTAGCTAGGAGACTTGTTTGTTAAAGGTTTGCCGGCGTAGGGTGATTATACTGTGATTTTATGAGCTTCCGCAGATAAAAAAGTTGTGTGTGAAACGAGGGTTTGTTATTTTTCTTTGTTGAAGTAGAATAGGTACAGTTTAAGAGATTTGATGTGTTACAAGCAAACGAACGTAGTGAATAACGTAGTGTTTATTATTGGACAGACTGTAATACAATACATACGTAAGTCGTCCATACATACATAAAATCACGCCTATTGTACAGGGAGGTGTGCAACACTTGCTACGATCCCGACAAACTTCTTTTGATTTATTTACATCCATAGATACTTAGATTATTTATATGTATCGTCACACCTGTTGTTCTATTGGAGGTTGGCAGAAATGATCACATCCAAAGCATTATTTCATACATAAAATCACGCATTCTTGCCATAAGGGTAGGTAGAGACCAGATAAATATTATTATCACTTCATTTACATTACATTTTCAACTCAGAAATTAAATGGTGGTGGTATTTACTCTCAAATCTTCCTTGAAATAAAACCCTACGATTTGTCTTACATAAAGCAAATTGTCACTATGATCACCGGCTATGTAATATTAAAGAGATGGGTGCGCACATACACTGCACAGCGAAACGCACCCAACCTCCGAGCCGTTCACGTGCGATAGAAAGTACGCACAATTATATCTCGACACCTGCTTACACACTAACAATATTGTGCGCTTTATGAAGAACTTATTAGTGACATGATGACGTTTAAATAGCATTAAAAGCTGTCATTTTAAAAAGTATCAGGGGGGCTATCACGTATCTCAGTTGACAGCCATTTGAAAGCCACTATGCTGTCCATTGTTTTCTCCCTTAGATTATAGTGATTAGTACGTTACATCAAAGCAGCAATGTACTGAATAGTGACCATAGATTTGACGTATACTAGCTGTCAACTGAGATACGTGATAAGCCCGCAGATTTGTTCAACAATTTGTAGATCATTATGCGATTATTGTTGTTTGGTTTGCTTTCTTACTCTTTCTTTCCTGGGGTAGATTGCCTAATGGTATTATTACGTTGCCTAGAAGCTGAAGAAAATGTAATTCTAAAGAGGATTATTTGTTTCAAAGACAAAAAGGAGACTTTAATTTTATACTTAATTTCTTTCTTAAGACAAAAAAAAATACTTTAAATGATAACTTCTAAGGCTACCTTTGCCCAAATATCCTATGCAGCATACAACTTTGAAAATTCAAGATTTCAATCCAAACCTAGCAAAGAACCAACTAGTAAGGTAGCAGTCTTTCAGCGCACTTAAATAATAGCGATATTATGTGATGTCTCACGAGAGTCTTTAAAGTATCTAAGAATTGGACCTCTCAAAAGAGGTTTTAATAAAATACAAAAACGCATACCTCAATAATAAGTGTTAATAACATTAGGTCGGTAATAACCGGGGAACCGAACCCACAATTTGGGAGTCAATTACATAATAATACCCACTAAAGAATGGCTCAAATGTGTTTAGTCATGGCACGTAATGTTAATGGTACGAAGATAAGGGAATTGACTTAATAATTTAATTTAAATCTATTAGTTTATAATGGATTCATTGTTATTGTTATCTTGCATTAATATATTACGGAAACTATTTTAAGAGAACATATTACTATAATAAATTATGTTATTTAAACTTCGTTTTGTTTTACAATTTTTTTTTAAATTTCTCATTGAATATGGAGCTACTACTGCTATGTTTGAGTTATAAATGAGATCTTAAACATAATATCATAAGTAGTTCAATCTTAACGATACTTTTCACCCCAGAAAATTGTTTTACGCGGACGAAGTCGCGGGCGGATGCTAGTTTTGTATTTATTTGCCATGGCATACGTTAAAATTTTATCGCTTTAAACTAATAGATCTGCTTGCAGCTTATTTTTTTGTATTTTAACTGTTTTTCTATTATAATAAATTAAATGATTTGTCATACAAACGCGAAATACCAACCGGCTGTCCTGTACAACAAGATGTAAGGATGTGTATGAAGGAAAGGTAGTTTACAAGTATTGTACCAACTGTTCTCTGGTCTCTGCCTACCCCTATAGGAAAAGGCGTGATTTTATGAATGTATGTACCAATGTGAGACTACAAACTAAAAGTTAATAAACAACACCTAACCGAGGCGTAACTGCAATTAATAAAATACCACTATATCAGAGCTTTCATAATAGTCTTGTACATTTACATATAAATTGCTCACGTAACTAGATACCTAGGTATCAAGTCACTGGTGTGACCTAACTGGCTGTAAGATACATTGTAACTAAAAGGTTTGGACAGCGCAATATACTGTCGTATTTCCAGCCTGATTTTTTTTGTTGTTATACTGCCTCTGTAGCGCTGCCGATAGAGTATTCGATTTCTAACAACGAGATTCCGGGTTCAATTCTCCGGTCGGACAAAGTGCTTTTGGTCTTTTTCTAATTTATGTTAGTTTATTTTTAATAGTAATCCGAAGTTTGGTCTCTTCTCGTCTCATCGTATGGTTAGTGGTCAACCTAGCGTCAAAGTTGTTCAAGCCGCCGGAAGGCCTTTGACGTGGCTTAACGACTGTTATCTTAATTGACAACAACCGGGACCGACTTTTTACGTGCCCTCCGAAGCACGGAGACGCCCTGTTCAAATACCACTATGCGGTCACCCATCTATGGAATGACCGCGCCAAGGTTTGCTTAAGCCACAGATCGATTACCGACTGGTGAGCGCAACTGGTTACGGGCGAAGTTTGGTAACATGGCCGGTATATTCTTTTTTTCCCTATAACTATGGCAATAGGCTTTGTATTACATGGGATTGACATTGTTAATGACAAAGCGCGGAAGTATTTCATACCCCTTCGGGTATAAAAGGCGTGATATTATGTATGTATGTATCTACAGCCACGATCACTACTCATTCTTGTACTACAAGTTAGAAAAAGATTTTCTTCATAACTTACCAGTTTCCACTATCAGCTCATGACCTCGGGGCATCATAAAAGTACTTTTGCGTATAAAACAGCGATGTGCGAGCGTACGAGAATATTGCTAACAACTAGATAGGTAATGTTAAACGCCTCGGGTTATATTAAATGCTTTTTACTGGAGTTTTCTTTTATTATGATAGAACTTTACGAAACAAAGTTAACTATCCAAGCATCTTAATGTTATCCAAGTCAACTCGTTTGAAACCTAATTAGCTTTGTCAACAACCATGTAACAAGCCAAATGATTCGGTTATCTCCGGCCAGCGTGGTGGACAAGTGCAAGGCCTAAACTCTCCCTTTTTTGGGACATTTTATTAAGAAAATGCTTTAGAAATATAACAAAGTAAATCGACTCGACTACTAGCCATTCTACTTGACTAATTTTTTGTTGTTCAGACACGTTTAGTTACTAATTACTAGATATTTGACTGAGTTACTAGGTTTAGTGCGAACTAGGATTTTATTTGACGAATTTACTTTGTCATAAAAACAAATAAATCTTATAAATTGGAAATAAAAACATGTTCACAACACGTTTCAGAACAGATTTATGCAATTATGAAATGCAAAAAATTCTAATTAGGCTAACATAAATGACTTGCAATGATAATAACACAGACATGCATAAACACAATTTTATTGTAAGTCATTACAGCTGCAAAATCACTTTATATTAATGACAATAACACAGAAATTAACACGATTCTTGCCCATTACAGCTGCATAATCACTTTATATTCTGCTTTCCCTTCGCAGTTAAGACCGTGAAGATCATATCTTTAAAGCTTGAACTCAGTGGATATGCGAATTGAACGACACACATGACGCGTGAGAATATCTTGTAATTAGACAGTCTACACACTGTGGAGGAAAATTTAATTGTTTTAGCACTGATAAGACAAGTAAAATGGACTTTTACATGTGTACATACATGCATAAATAAAATCACGCCGTCTTCCCATAGGGGAAATAATAAAATTCCCTTTCCTCATTCACATCCATACATTTTGTCATACAGGACCGTCGGTAACGAGTACGACGAAACAAAAAAGAATTAGAGAAATAGTATAATAACGTGCATAGAATGCTTCTGCTTCAGTCGCAATTATAGCCTAGGTACCACGATTGCTGAATAATCAGTCCTGGGTTCGATACTAGCCTTATATGACGTCATTCTTAGCTATTCCGTAAGACAATTCCTTCAGCAGCTCGCGTTTGGAATACTACTGGTTTAAAGCAGAAGAAAAAAGCTGCGGAAAAATCGTGAGAACCTAAGAAAAAAAAGCAGTGCAATAATCACACGCTATAAAAAGTTTTATGCATCTTCAATTAATAATAAAAACTGTATCGTTTACCATAATAATGTGTTTGGAACTTTAACAAGCCTAACAGATTCATGTGAAGCTGCGCACAATAGTGGTTAGATATCTCGGAGATACACGTGCACTTGTAATAAGCAGGTAGTAGGTACCGATGTGTGTCGTTAACAGTTGTGCGTACAACTTAATATGAAGCTATGAGAGTATGCGGGTAAGAGATTTCATTATTACGGTGTAATTTTAGTATGTATTAGAAATAATGATCATTTGCTTCAACGGTGAAGGAAAACATCGTGATGAATCAATGAATCAGTGAAACAGTTGTTAAAATTCGCCGTATTCCTGTTCCATGAATCCAAATGTATTACAAAATATGAATAATGAATTTATTACAAATAGCAGATGCATAATTTTGATACTTTGTAGTTACAGTTAGCACGAAATAATGTAAAATATACGAAAAATTAACACAAATGATCCAACTTTAAAACAAGCAAGTAATTTTTAAAAGGCACATCTCCACTTACCGAGCCACATACTTAAGCCCTTTTCTAAAGTACATATTCACTTAAACTTCAAAACTTAAATTAGAACTTGAAACTTCACTCTTTACTCAACTACTCAATTCAATTACCCTCAAAAACAAACAGAGAAAACCACCGTACAATCACGGCGGCCATTTTACTACCACGTGGTCAAGATGGCGCGCCTAAACATCAATTAAAAGGGCTATAAAGTAAATATGTATTAGTTGTGGTAATTTGCGCGTTAGACACGCCGGCGGAGGCTTTACGCTTGTTAGTTGAAAGTGTTATGTGGGTTTTGTGGACCTTTAGGGCGAGGTACCGACTTGGCAGAGAGTTTGCTGGCTGATTGTATGCGAGTTTAAGGGTAAAATTGAGACAATGTAGTGATTATTTATTAAATTACTATATGATAATATGCTTTTTTAGACTTTCTTGAATAGTAATACGAACTATGAAGCAGAAAAGATTTTGCCAGTGACTTATGCCGTGAGAAAAGATTTTCCAGGGTGAAAATTTTTAAAATCCGTCCATCAGTAAAATATTTGGTAGTAGTTCAGAAGAAGTCTTTGTTTTCAAAGCCATTAAAAAGATAATAATATTCGTATGATATAATTTATAAACGAATTTTCATCTTAACTACAAAATCCAAGATCAATATCAACAGTTAAATCTTTCATTTCATGTAGTAGTCATATTGTACTGGCGTACTGTTAGCCTAACGAGAACGTGTCCTTACACTATTAGGTAATAGCCGTGTCGCATTTGATCTATGGATCGCGTGAGAGACTTTTGGCGCCATTCATGGAAATGTTTCTAGGTGGCCCGTAATATAACTGTTGTATAACTGATTGTCTGTCTGCCATTAGAAATCTTCTTATCTAGCTTAACACTAGAAAGATGGTCTGCGTAAAATTTACGCATGCGTTTGCGAAATATCTCTTTAATATCTCAAATGCATCGCTGTGCGTTTCGGACATTTCACTGGTCACTGGGGGCTACTGTGTGGCGCGCGTGTCAATAAGGTAAGTTGCACTGATTTTGAAATATAACGACGGGCGTGAGTCAATTTTACGCATTAGTATCTTTTTGCTACTATAAAATATGATTATCTTTCTAGGGTTAATAAGATAAACTCTATGTTACCTCCAATAGGTAAGCAAATATGTTTACTTTCGCAAGCTATTTGAAACTTTGAAACACTCAGCTTAATTACCACTAACTGGCTATCCATTCATCCATGGAATGTTCACGTCACAGCTTGCTTAACCTACTTATTTCTTGATCGATTTAGTTTAAGTAAATAAACATAAAGGATTATTACTCCACAGATATAACCTTCCAAAATACATAATATAATTAATAACTAATTCATAAGCAGTGATAGCCGAGTGGTTTAAGTTGGCACGCAAGTGGTCGCAGGTTCGAATCCGAGGCAACAATGACTTTTAAAAGTTATGTGTGTATTAGAAATAGTTATCACTTGCTCTAACGGTGAAGGAAAACATCGCGAGGAAACGAGGAGACCCCTGTCCCTGGCCCTGCTGTGGGACAGGAAGGCTTTAAAAAAAACTATTTCATATGTCCTGCTTCGTTTAAAGAAGACCTGTCCAATGATAAGGAACAATCTTGTATACTAAACTATATAGATATACAAACTGCATGTTTGGCGCAGTGGTTTAAGTGGTCACCTCGCCGCAACAACCGTAGCGCCGCGTGTGGTGGGTTCGAATCCAACCCGGGACAAATCTTTGTGTGATGAGCACGAGTATTTGTTCTGAGCCTGGATGTCAATTTATCTATATAAGTATGTATTTAGTAATATACATATAAGTATGTTTATCAGTTATTTGGTTACCATAGTACAAGCTCTGCTTAGTTTGGAATCAAATGACCGTGTGTGAGTTGTCCAATGATATTTATTTATTTATTTAAACTACTGGACAAATTGGGTTTGTAAATCCCATATTCAAATAATACTGCCTATAAGCCTTTAAACAGATAATAGAAAAAGGAAATGCATACTTTACACAAACTTTCAAAATGAAAGCTCAAACAAAACCCTCTAATACAGTCTACACACAGAATCAATAAGGTTCTTTGTTTTACTTCACATACATACACAACATGTACTAAACACATACTCACACCTCGCTCTCACTCTTATAGACCTCATAGTCCAACAACTTAGTAGAAAGCCTTGGCATGCACGTTCTAACAGCTTACGCCTGAAAAACATCCTATTGTAAAAAGTAAATGTTAGAAGTAAGTAAACTTTCGCATTTATAATATTAACTAGCTGACCCGCGCAACTTCGCTTGCGTCACATAAAAGAGAATGCGTGAATGTTTTCCCCGTTTTTGTAACATTTTTTACTGGTACTCTTCTCCTATTGGTCGCAGCGTGATGATATATAGCCTATAGCCTTCCTCGATAAATGGGCTATCTAACACTGAAAGAATTTTACAAATCGGACCAGTAGTTCCTGAGATTAGCGCGTTCAAACACACAAACAAACAAACTCTTCAGCTTTATAATATGAGTATAGACTAGCTGACCCGCGCAACTTCGCTTGCGTCACCTAAAAGAATGGGTCAAAATTTTCCCCGTTATTGTAACATTTTTCGTTGCTACTCCGCTCCTAATGACCGTAGCGTGATGTTATATAGCCTATAGCCTTCCTCGATAAATGGGCTATCTAACACTGAAATAATTTTTCAAATCGGACCAGTAGTTCCTGAGATTAGCGCGTTCAAACAAACAAACAAACAAACTCTTCAGCTTTATTATATTAGTATAGATATAGATTAGGATAATGCTGTGTATCTCCAAAATAAACTAGCTGTATCAAACAGGCCACCGTCCAACTACAAAAGTCTGCGGATCACTGTTCTAAGTTCTGAATTTTGTACATCACCGCCAGTTGTAACGTGTTTTTGGACTATAATACAACAGTTACTTATGTTGTTTGTGTAATGACAGCTGTCAGATGTGTGCGCACGCGTCTCACACCGTTAGGAGGTTTGAAATTAGGTTGCAAATATCAAATGGCTAAGTTTTTGATTATAATTTTGACGAGGTTGTATGTGGCCGCTGTTTGTATGTTTGGAAAAGTTTTTAAGATACAATATATGGTTATTCTTGGGGAAGAAGATATCTTTACTAATATTATAAAATTGTAAAGTTTGTTTGTTTGGTTGAGCGCTCTAATCTCAGGAACTATTGGTACGAATTGACAAAATATTTTAGTGTTGGATAGCCTATTTATTGAGGAAGTCTATAGACAATATAACATACTGATACCAATAACATCACGCTACGACCAATAGGAGCAGAGTACCAGTAAAGTTGCGCGGGTCAACTAGTACATACATATTTGTTGATAGCACAAGTAATGTTATTTGCTTCGTGAAGGATTCGAATGCACGACTCTCTAGAGCTGTGGTAGTCGTACAATAAGAACCTACTTCATTTTCATGTACTTGCGTTAGTGCAGGAAAGAGATTTTATTCCTTTACTATAACTTGAACTTTTTACTCGTAGACTTTACGTTCTACTGCACATAATCTTATTTTTTATTTTACCATTCTTAAATTAGCGTTAAACCGCATTATTCTAAGTAGTTTTTTTAACACAGCACCCAAAAATACCACACCATTGGCAAAACTTCTTTGTTATAAACTTTAGTGCTACACGAATAAGATTCAATTTCAATTGTCAAATAAATAAGTAAGTTTGTATTGAAATTTCGCGAAGGAACTCTCTGACATCTCTATAGTGTATACAGTCGTTTTGTTTGTTTGTTAGTCGTGATAAATGTGCATACTTTATGTTTGTATGCATGAGAATGGCTCAGTATGGTACATTATCTTATCCTCGAGATCTGAGCGGACATACTTTTTCGATTTAAGTTGTGTCTGCAAGATGGGAGAGGACCACCCTTTAATATATGACTGAGTTTTTTAAAGTTTTGTTATCAATTTAGTAGCTTTAATAACTATATTTTCTAAATAGAGTATTAAAGTTTGTGAAATCTATTGATAAGTAAGATCTCTCTGAAATCAGGATGCCTTGACTTCTTTTGTTATGTTTTGACGAAGACGATTACATAATATTAATAAATCGTTATATGTTTTATTTAAGCTGACGGATGAATAAAGATACCTTAATCACAAATTATAATCAAACAGTATATTGTAGTACAATCGTACAGTCATAAACTCCTATTTTTCCATAAATGTCCAATCATACGGTACAGGCAACAGCCAACTTAGTATTGAATAAGGATGAAGCAAAGTAAGGAGTAGAACCAAATCTTGTAGCCAACATTCTGCTTATAGAAAAAGCTTTAATATACGTATTTATTTATAAATAAATGTAGTAAAAAGCCCTTTTACACACAACAATGACATCCGCAACACGATTAACACACACAATTACGACACTAGTCACACAGTGCAATCAGAAAGCGTGGCAAATCATACTGTTTTATGAGAGAGGTCCCATCGAACACGTGGAAAACCTGTTGTAATTTAGTTTAGTCTAGGTTCATTGGCTATTTCAATAAATAAAATGAACAACTGACCCCCGGTTTTTGAGTACATTTAGTGGTAATTTATCTATTCTAAAGCGTTTTTTTTATATGAGTTTAAACGCTAATGAATAGATAAACTAACCCTTAATGTTGTTAGAGTGATAACTTTAATAAAATGTATGTTTTATGTATTCTAAGTTGACGAAAGGCATATCAAAATGATAATAATCAATGTATAAATCACAAACCTCGCACATCCCGAGGCCGTACTCCTTGGTAAGTGCAAGCAAGGGTCCTTAGAATAAGTAAATATTATTTCTTATACATAACTTAAAAAAGACATTCTATTAATGAATATAAGATGCTAGAAAATAGTTTCCATAAGTGTTGGTATAATGCTAAATATTTATTTTATATTTGAACATTAGATAACATAGTGATATATGGCGGAAACGGTTAATTAATGATACAGCTCAGACAATATATGTATGTGAATAATAAACTATAACTAGTAATTTTATAAATTTAGTTTTACTATAAATGGTTGTCTAGACTTTTAATAATATACACATTCCAATATTATTTTATATTTGTATAAAATTGCATATTAATAGCTTATTTATTTTTTGATTTAAACATCTTCGATTTGTCTATAAACATAGTTTATAACTTTATAGAAATGACGCCTACAATATTTACTATTAATCACTGTGTCAAATCGGTGATGTCTTGCAAAAAGGTCAGGTGCGTAGTACTCGTAACTGGCGTATGACAAGATGTATGGATGTGAATGAGGCAAGAGATGTTTGTGAGGATCGTACCAAGTGGCGTTCTTTGGTCTCTGCCTACCCATATGGGAAAATGGCGTGATTTTATGTATGTATCACTGTGACATGCAAAGTATCCATACTAATATTATAAATGCGAAAGTAACTCTGTCTGTCTGTCTGTTACTCAATCACGCCTAAACTAATGAACCAATTTGCATGAAATTTGGTATAGAGATATTTTGATACCCAAGAAAAGACATCTACTTTTTGCCCCGGGAAAATGACACATTCCCATGGGAAAATTCAGATGGCGAACGAAGTCGCGGATAAAAGCTAGTAATAACATAATAGACTATGGCGATACAACTTCAATCGTGAGAAAGAGATGGCGATATAGGTTTAACATTATTCTTATTTATTAAGCGATCCGAATCCAGTCTAGATCGAGGTTAAATACACAAATTATAATAGTACAAATTTAGAGTACGCAATTTATTACATTTGTACCTGTAAATAGATCCAGATTATCCCATAAATACGGAATAATTATTGCAATAAGTAACTTGTCAATATAAGTAATTTAAATACATTAACAACACGTGCGAAACGATGTAATGTTATCATAAAGTTTTCTGTAAAAAAAGGTTTTAATCTCGCCACTTTGAGTGGGAGAGTTTGCACCTCGCTCAAGATATAATGAATGGAAGTAATGACTTGCCCATACTTTGGTATTTTGTATCCTGTGGTAAAGAA
This sequence comes from Anticarsia gemmatalis, assembly GCF_050436995.1. Lineage (NCBI taxonomy): Eukaryota > Metazoa > Arthropoda > Insecta > Lepidoptera > Erebidae > Anticarsia > Anticarsia gemmatalis. The sequence continues at coordinate 11,951,448 of NC_134760.1, read as the reverse complement.
TTATTTCTTAAGTGACGAAATAAATATTTCTATAAGGTAAAAATACAAGCAAGCTTTATAAAAATTATGGATCGTGATTTTATGCAAATTATATTACAAGAATTTTAATTGATTTTTAATGATTATCTGTAAATTAGCTTTTCATATTAATATTCATGAAGCATTTGGCTGCCTTAGTTTGTGCAAACATCTAAAACTTCATTGTAACTGATACCAGAGACACATCATTTTTATTTAAAATACTATTTTATTTTCGTATATACCCTGTGGCCTGTGTAAATGACAATGTAATGAACACAAATCTTAAATTAGGGTAAATTTTCCGTCGTCAGAATGACTACATTTGATGGTCAACTGTGGCATTTCGATAGGCTCCGTACATTATCTATCTTATGTATGATAGATAATATACATATGTACAAATAATAATCAATTATTCGACAAGAGCAAAGTTTACAAAATCTATACAAAATGGAATGTTGTCACTGTATTGTGGCTTAGTCCTAATTTACCGGTCGTTCTTTATCCAGAGAGGAATTTAAGTAGTGTTCAAATTAATTGCGATGAGTGACATGTTTTCTTTTTAATTTATTTATTACATGGTAACACTTAAGCTTTAATGTTCTTAGTCTTTGACAGAGATTAGTGTTTATGGTATTTAATTGGTTTTTTATTGCTTCCTAGATTAGATTAGTTTTATTGTCGGTAAAGGAGTTGAATCAGGGAAATACGTAGTTCAGTGTAATGCCTTTCTTTATGGGGATAGGCAGGTGCTACGATAATCTGAGTGATTTAAATTGCTAAGATTATTCTTACCTCTTTCAGTTATAGTAATTGTGGTAGAAAGATCATTGTGTTGTTGTTTCTTGTGTAAGTTAAAGGATCTTTTAAAAAAATAGAATCATTGTATAGTTATAATATTATGTTGGTTAGTTGTAAAATACAATTTCAGAAGTTAACTTTTAAGTAAGTAATTTGGAATTACACGTTTTTTATTTTTTTTATTTTATCGTGTTTTGTATGTATATTGAGGTATGAATAGCAATGCTTTTATTTATGAATAAGCTACATTTAAACTCAATAATAGGACAGAGTATATAAGAAGTTAAGTAACGCCTTATCTTAGCAGTGGGACAGCTATAAAAATCTATAAAATATGAATGAATCCACCAAAAGAAATCGCGTTAAAATCTATAAAACCTGTTGAATCCGACAATAAATCGATTGTTTGGTAGATTACGGTGTTTTAGTAGAAATTCTCGGCCACCATCGTATCACAATGGCTAATACTTTCTAATATAAAATATCTATGGAATATCGACAGTCTGTGGGCGAAATGTCATAAATTTAACAATATAGATGGCGTTAAATGCGTTTATATGGAAATTGTGGAAAGGTATTCATAAACTTAGAGTATTTACTTGAGTTTACGTTTATAGTGATTCTGCTCCCGTAGTGCGTAGCGTGATGGTAGATCATATATAATACTAGCTGACCCGCGCAACTTCGCTTGCGTCGCATAAGAGAGAATGGGTCAGAATTTTCCATGTTTTTGTAACACTTTTTACTGTTACCTACTCTGCTCCTATTGGTCGTAGCGTGATGATATAAAATATGCTTTTTTTTCACAAAAAATATTCTCAAAATTATTTATATCTCTTAGTATAACTAAGTCGCGCTAAGGCATATCTGCCATTAAAACAGTTGCCATGGCAACGGAATTTTGTTAATTCAATGTCATTATAATATTGATTTTTCGCGACTTCGTTGAATTTTCTGAATTTTCCAGGGAAATGCGTCATTTTCCCGGGGTAAAAAGTAGCCTATGTCCTTTCTCGGGTATCAAAATATCTCCATACCAAATTTCATGCAAATTGGTTCAGTAGTTTAGACGTGATTGAGTAGCAGACAGACAGACAGACAGACAGAGTTACTTTCGCATTTATAATATTAGTATGGATTTTGTAATTGACTTTCGTATAGGTACATAGAAATATTTTTTCAAATCTGATTGGTAGAGCCACAGGCAAGCAAAATAGATGTTTAGCTGTTTTGTGAATATGGAAAAGTAATATCAAATACGACATAATGTAATTACTAAGATGCATGATTGATTTAAATAATGGTAGTGTAATCATTTGGTCTGCAAGCTAAACACGACACACAACTTTGTTAGAATAAAGTAAACTCATTGGTGACAAATAATGGAAGTTTACGACTTTTCTTCTCTTAAACACAAATAATTGCAGCCTGTTTTATTTAACATATTTAATGTTAAGTAACTTGACTTCATTAAGGATCATTCACATAAAATTTGATTATAATTTTAGAAATTATCAATGCTTAATATATTAAAGAATATAAATTGCCAAAAGATTTATAATAACAGCTTTGTTTTCACATAATAAATTGTAAACTCTATAAATAACATCAAAAAGTGATACTTTCTATAGAAAGTATTATAATAAAACAATAATAATATATTAAGTTTGAGATCATCGTATCGGTAGAAAAACTAGCCGGTCTTCGTTATTTATGAATATAACCTACTGACCTTAGCTAGATGTATAAATCTTGTCTTAATACCGAAATATGCTTATTTAATAGAAACAGCTTCATAAGAAAAATCTGAAAAAACAGCATTTCGTTATCATATTATCAAAATTATAATTATAACAGGTTAGTTTGGCAATGCTCAGTTTATTGTAGAAGCATTTTTAGAAAACTTCCCACTAACCATTTGATAAGAAGAAATTAATACATATGCATTTCACCTCTTTTTTTTAATACAAGAGGTGGATAATTAGAACATTAATTTTGCCAATAATATTTAAAGTTCTGTGTAAAGGTAAGCCGACAACATACCGAACTCATAACTTACACAATTTAATGCTTACGTAGGTAGTCCAAATTACACCCTGTTTTCCAAAAAAACATTTTACTCAAAGTTAAAGCTTGAATACAACTCACTCGATACAGATTCCAAACCCCCACTCCGACCCACAAATACACATAAAGTTTTAAAAACACTCTATTTATTTAGTTATCAAGTTACAAATCGCCGCGCCGCGCCGGTGGTCGGGTGTCAAAGTAAAAACCTCTTTGGTTACGTTTGTCTATGGTTTCTATGCCACCGTGTTTATTAACTGTCAGATTGATTAGACTAAACCGACAAGATCCCCTTAAAGATTAAAGATCTTGTTTACTGTTTATTTTTGAGTAAAGTCAAAGAATTTAAGCCGTTAATAGTGGGTAAAGTTTAGTAAAAAGTATCTGTTACGGTGAAACCACATACCGTCTAAGTTTCTAAAGAAACCTGTAAAGTGTAAATTAAGTTGCGTTTGCTTGATTTAATTTCATTATTCAAACAAATTACTTAAATTTCAAATTACAGCGTTTTACAAAGTTAGCAATAATAATATAACTAATAGGTAGGTACACGAGTTTTTAAAAACATTTGAATATATTTGCATAAGTGCAACCTCTTTCGATAACAATTTGTCAATATCATTGGCCATTCGTGTTCGAAAAAATATATTGATGCCATTAAGATTTCTTTCTTTTTATTTATTTCTTTGTTAAATTATGGCTTTTGCATTATTTTTTTGACATATAACGGCCTGTATTATGTTTTATTTATTGTTTTATAATATTACGCAAACTCTTTAGAATATAACTTTTTTATGATACATCTAACGAACCAAATCGCGCGCTGTCAATAAAATAATTTGGACATTTTAATAATATTAGTAATTATCAGGGCTGTTATCATTTTTAGTATCTTATCTTATCTTATCTTAGGGGTGGGGGTGCCAGTTAATGACTGGCTGACACTTCGACCATTCCTGATCCTTTGTGTCACCCCCTCCTTTGCTGCTCTAGACGTTGGGGGGCAGGGCAAAACTTATCAGTTTTGCTATGCACCCCACCGGAAGCAGCCTGTAGTCTTCTGGTTTAGGGTAACCGCATCCTAGAAGATCCATTCTTTTCCTTCCTAAAGCATCACACTCGCACAGTATGTGTTTCATGGTTTCTGCTTCTTCATTGCAGTGCCTGCATTTGGGGTCATCTATGGCACCTATTTTGTTTAACATGTAGTTCGTGCCGTAGTGTCCTGTGAAAGCACCAAGTATTTTCTTGATGCTGTCTTTGCTGAGGTTTATTAGGTTATTACTCCAGCTTTTGTTGACGTTATTTATGAACAGTTTCGAATGGGTTAGTCCAGATATGGCTTTCCATTCTTTCAGATGCTGGTCCCTGGTGAAGTTGGTTATTGCCAGTTTGACTGTCGCATCAGGTAGTCCAATTATTGGTTCTGGACCTATTGGGAGTGATTCTGATCCTTTCCGTGCAAGTTCATCAGCTTTCTCATTCCCATCTATGCCCGCATGGCCTGGTACCCAAACTAGCCTAACGTTGTTTGTACGACCTACCTTGTTCAGGTTCTTTATGCAATTCAGTACAAGTCCCGAATTGACCTTAAAACAGCAGAGAGCTTTAATAGCTGCTTGACTGTCGCTGAGTATATAAATGTCGCGATTTTTTGTATCTCGTTTTATAATCTCTTGGGTGCATTCGATGATTGCGTGTACTTCTGCTTGGAAGACTGAAGCATATCTGCCTAGGCTAGTGCTTATGCTGCAGTCCTCCGAGTGAACGCCTGCTCCTGTGCCGTTCTGCATTTTGGAGCCATCGGTGTACCATATCTGTCTCGATTTGGTTTGTGTGTAGAGACCTTGACTCCATTCTTCTCTCGTCGGAATCGTCATCTTAAAGTTTCTGTGAGTGACTAGTATTGTCTGTATTTTGTCAGAGTTCATATCTAGCATCTCTTTTAGATGAGGTTTTATGCCCATGTTTGTATGGTTGCACGTCATCATCTTCCTTGTCCCGAGGTTTGCATCTTTGAGTCTTTTCAACGCATTGATTGCCTCTCTTTGGACTGTAAGGTGCAATGGAGTGATTCCAAGTAAGGTTTCCATTGCCGCCGTTGGTGTTGTTCTGAAGGCACCTGTTATAGACATGCAGGCAACCCTTTGGATTGTGCTGAGCGCTTTCTTGCATGTCTCTTTATTGGTTCTTGGCCACCATACTACACTTCCATACTTGATGATGGGTAGGATCATCATTGTGTAGATCCAGTATAGTACCTTTGGTTGGAGTCCCCATGTTTTGCCATAGGCCCTCCTGAGCATGCCAAAAATTCTTAAGGATTTATTGGTTATATGCTCCTGGTGTTTTTTCCAGGTCAGATCTTTGTCCAGTATGAGTCCTAAGTATTTGACCTGTGTCGACCATTGTAATTCTTCTCCTGCCATCTTTAGGCTTTTGAAGTTTTTGAGGTCTCTTTTCCTAGTAAAGTACATCGTGGTGGTTTTACTAGGGTTGATGGATAGGTGGTTTTCTCTGCTCCATCTTTCTGCTATTTTGATCGCTTCTTGTGACAACTGCGAGACGATCGTCGGAATTTTTCCGTTGACCATAATGGCTAGGTCATCTGCGTAACCTACCGTGTAGAATGGTCCTGTGTTCAGTTCTTTCATTAGCGAATCGACCACTAGGCTCCACAGCAGAGGCGACAGCACCCCTCCCTGTGGGCAGCCTCTGGTTGTTTTGATGTGGATTGTATCGCCAGCTAACGTGGAACTGATAACTCTGTTTTGCAGCATATTCCCGATCCATCTGCAGATGGTTGGGTTCACGCCATGTTTTAAAGCAGCATCTTGGATAGCTTCGAAGGTGGTTCTGTCAAAGGCCCCTTCTATATCTATGAAGGTGGCCACGCATATTTCTTTGCTTTCCAGTGCTGCCTCTGCTCGTTCTATCACTAGATGAAGAGCTGTTTCGGTCGATTTCCCTTGTTGATAAGCACATTGCCTATCGTGGAGTGGATTGTTTCTTAAAGGTCCGTCTCTTATATGTTTGTCAATCAGCTTTTCGATCGTTTTAAGTAGAAACGATGTAAGGCTGATGGGTCGATATGACCTAACATCTTCGTAGTTTGTTTTTCCCGGTTTAGGCAGGTATACTACTTTCACTTTTGACCATAGTTTTGGTATATGGCCATAGGCTAGGCATGCTCTGTAAATACGCACCAAGTGTGGTATTAACACATTGCTGCCTTTTTGTAGGAGTATGGGGTATATACCATCTGGTCCTGGTGATTTGTAGGGCTTAAAGCTGTCAATTGCCCATTTCAGAAGGTTCCCATCTACTATTTTCCTGGCTGTGTTCCATTCAGCCCTTGACGTCTTGATGAGATTTTCTTCGCTATGCGTTATATCTTCATCTGTCATTATGTTGATGATAGTTGAGCCTGGGAAATGTTCGGTAGCCATAATGCGTAGCGTTTCTTCCCCAGATTCTGTGAGTTTCCCGTCTTTGTTTTTGATACTGGTGAGCGGGCTCTCTTTGGCCAGCGATAGTGCTTTGGTCAGTCTCATGCTTTCTGGAAGCGAGCTAATTAGGCCGCAATGATCGGTCCAGGATTTGCGCTTGCTTTTCCTTACAGCTTTGTGATATTCAGTTAGCTTTTTTGAATAGTCACTGTAGTCATTTCGGGCCTTAGCTCTATTAAAGGCGATTCTGGTTTCGCGTTTTAGAGCCTCCAGTTCCTTGTTCCACCAAGGGACTTTTTTGGGTTTGATTTCTTTTGCCGGGCAGTTATCCGTCCAGGCCTGTGTGATCGTTTTCGATAACCGGTCTGCTTCAAGTTCTATATCCAGGGTAGAATTGAGCTTGCACTTCGGGTCACCTAGCAAGATCTTTAGATCTTTGCTATAGTTAACCCAGTCCGTGTGTTTGGGATTCCTTCTGATCGTAGCTGTGTCTACGCGAGTCGTCCCATAGTTAAAGCATATATATCTATGATCTGAAAGCGAGATTTCATTTGATACATGCCAGTTAGCGATATGATTGCTAGCAGTGTTAGTGGCTAGGGTTATATCTATTACCTCACCTCTCCGCGCATTGACGAAGGTAGGGCTGTTTCCTCGGTTGAGTAATTGTAAAGGAGAACTTACCAGATATTCCAGTACTTTTTCTCCCCTTCTATTGGTGTCCGAGCTGCCCCAGATCACGTGGTGAGCATTTGCATCGCATCCAATAATGATGTCCATCTTGTGCTGGATGCTGTGGTTAACCAGACCTTCAAGTTGTGTTGGGATCGGGTTAGGTTCCTCATAGGGAAGGTAGACAGCGGCAGAGATGATGGTCTTGCTGCTATCTTTTCCCCCTGTGTTGATCTTGACTGCCGTCAGATCCCTGTAGCAGAAGTCGTGCAGAGGCCATGCATTTACGCCATTCCTGGTGTATATGCACGTTCTCACACCGTTATTAGTGTTTCTGGAGTTCCATATTGTTCCTCCAGTGTCGTCTAATCCTTTGATTTCCCCTTTATATATGTAGGGTTCTTGTATGAGAGCAATGTCGAATTTGCCTCCTTTTAGGGCTCGTGCCAGAAGGGCCGTAGCCGCCTTGTTGTGCTGTAGGTTGATTTGAACGTACCTTAAACCCTCCATGTTGATGGATCATTTTTAGTAAGTTTTATATCAGAATATTTGGTTTCCCAATAATAGACATATAATCTACAAAAGACTCCTGAACACCATATACTTAGTAATTATGTACGAGTAACACCATTTTTTTTCTATTATATAAAAAATAGAGATCAGAAAAAAGTTTTTAAGACGCATCAAATACTACCTTATTTTACAATCTTTTATTCATAGACACTAGACAAATAACTGCACAATCAATGATAGCTCGCAATAACAAACAAACACATAATAAATCTAGCTCTGAACATACGTAGTTTCGAACTGAGACTGTAGATTACACACATTACGACTCGTATACGATCTGTTACAGTTATAAACACTACTGCTCACTACACGCCGATTGTAGGGGACATGGTAGTAATCACCAGTGACATTGTAAGCTTTGAATCAATATTTAATAGATTGCTACGGTGCAGTTTAATAATGGTTTTCGCCTTATAAAAATGTTTGGTTTGTCTTTAAGTTATATTTTTACATCTGAACTACTAAAACAATGTTAAATTTACCTAATTTTTATTCTACTACTGGACAAGGTTAAGTATTTTTTTTCGAAAATCATCTTTATAGTACTTTTTTTATATTACCTAAATTCTTTTAAGTGCAAAAATTCGCGAAAAAAGCTTAAAAAAACAATTATTTAATGTATAAATATTATTAATGGGTTCGTTATAAAACGTTAGAAAACGAACACAATCTAAATCATACAGAAATTCCGTCCCTAAATTAAAACTCTCTTGTCAGAACAGCAAGCGAAACCTTTCAAACTGCAGGCATATTAATTATTCGTATGAATTAATTAGGCTTTAGTATTAATTACTTCATTAATACGACGGTACAACGGCGGTGATACGCAGCAGGCGACGGACGATGTGTTTATTCGATCCCCGGTCACGACTTTAAGGCCGTGTTACATATGAACCGAAGTGTTGTAAGGCCGTAACAAATTAGTGATCAGAACGTGTAACTTGGTTTCTTGAAAGTTCTTTCTCGGTCTCTTTGAGCCTATTTTCTTTGATTGACAAGTGATATAATTTGTTTAAAATATTGCTTTGTTTTTATATATTTAGTGATACGTTGGTACCTCCTACGTAAGCCATTGCTATAGATAAGAAAATACCTAATGAAGGGCAAGTAGAGCTTGTGAAGAGTCACATAGAGTCACTTTGAAATAAGTTGCTGGTACTTGCTATTGCCCACTAGATGTTGTTACTACTGCTCTACACATATAATCATACGAGGTAGAGCAACTAGCAAGTAGAGTTTCTATATCTAGAGCCGCAGTCGCTTCTCATAAGTTGTGAGCACTTACTACTGTTCACTAGATATTGTATCTATATTCTACACATATAATAACACGATTGAAAACAAGTAGAGCTTCAGTAGAGTCACTTAAAAATAAGTTGCAAGCACTTGCTGCCCAGTAGATATTGTAACTAATACTCTCCACATGATGTAGAACAAGTAGAGGTGTTGTAGAGTCATGTAAAGTCACTTGGGCACGTGCGACACGTGACGATGTCCACGATACAGTATCAGTCGAGAACATCCTGTACTTTGGATGAGATATTGAGATGCTTGGGTATTGAATTTCATCTGAGCTTTTACCATTTTTAAAGTAATATTGTTACAACACACACATTAAGTAATATTACGCCTGTTATACCCGTAGGTGATGGCAAGGTTTGAAATACACCTTCGTTTCGCCATTAACAATGTAAGACACATGTAGCATAGTCGAGCTTATAGCCATATACTGGGCACGTTATCTAACCCCAGGTTACTATTGAGCATAGTCTTATATAAATGACAAACAGACCAATAACACTTTGTCTCGGTAATGGAATCCAGGACTTTGTGATTTCTGATACACTGCCGACTTTATTAATCTCCGAAATGTATAACTTTTGAACACCTAAATTGGATAATTCTCTTTATAATATGTTGTAACTGTCGGGACAATTTTTGTATGGCATCGATGGTAACAAAATTCTATTGGAAATGGAATCAACAGGATAAAGTTTTGCTATACCCGCCACCTGGACGAAGCCGGGCTCGTCCACTAGAGGTTGTATAAAAAAATCTATTTCCATATAAAGCTAGTCTTTGAGACATTAAACAGTAGTCGTTTCCTCGGTCGATAGATGAAAGACGCCGCGCCACTCCTGCGCATACATACGACGATTATTGACTACCAACTAGTTGCGGCACACGACTTTACCTGCACACCTGTGAGGATGTAGAAGTTCCTCCTAAACATGGTTATTACTTTCTATAATAAAGATATCAGTAAAAGTAAAAACTTTTAAACTTAGTTCTTTAAATTTAATGATAATGAAATAATTTGATGTCGATGAATGTCGGTTATGTCATATTTATAATATGATGTATCTCATGAATAATGAGCATTTTTTGGCAGATATAACCAGGATGTATATTTATTATTATTTATGCTTATTATTAAAAACGTTATGTATGATTTCTAGCAAAAACAATGCGCCTCAGTAATGAGCCCCAAATATTATTTAACAGAAGCATGCGGTAGATGCCTTAATAAAAAATAAAAAAGAAGAAAAAAGTTAATAAAAAATAGCTACTAAAAACCTATTGTTAGGGTCCCTCTCTCCATTCAATTCAGATACCCAAGAGTGGCCAGTAATGGGTTTAAAGTTTGTCACTTAAGTCTTAATAAAAGGACGAAAGCACCGAATTCTTAATTTTAACTACGATTTAAGTTTAATAGATATTACAAAAAATGCTCTATTTTGAATCATATTTCGTACACACAAATTCACAAACAGCAACTTAATACGGGTTATAAATACTCCGCCCCGCGGTTTTACTCGCCCGCATACTATTACACAAAAAGTTACAATTTCACGTTATATTTTATGGTTAGACCGTGCGGTTGAACCTGCGATAAATGAAAGAAAAAAGTTCTTATGGTAATGCTTCGTTTCGTATCATGAGAAAACTTAAATATATGTAAGGTTTAGATAAATCTTGCTTCAAATGTGTTGTAGAAATAGGCTACACTATAGGTCTAAGTTCCAATTATTATACTGTGTGCAGATTTTTTAAGTTATCTTAACGACATTATCGACGGCGAGATCTTCTCATTGTGTATCTATATACTATTAAATAAAAATGAATTGCTGTTCGTTAGTCTCGCTAAAACTCGAGAACGGCTGGACCGATTTGGCTAATTTTGGTCCTGAATTATTTGCGGAAGTCCAGAGAAGGAGTAAAAGGTGAATAAATTTGAAAATGCGCGATATTAAATACAAACAAGAAAGCGTGAGCGGAGCTGCGCGGGTCAGCTAGTAGTAAATATTTACTTATTAGATTCATTTAGTGTTAAATTTAAAAATAAATATGCCTGTAACTATGAATGAAGATAAAGTAAATAATATAAGATGCTTGACAATTGACATATAGAGATAGTAGCTTGAAGGCCCCTGTGGCGCAAGAGTATTTTACATCAAATATATTCGAAACAAATACTTGTGAGATTCACATACACTCTGAATATACTTTAAGTCTATTGATAGACCGATTTTAGTTCATGACGCGATATTGTTTTGATTATATTATTCTTTAAACTACAGCTGTCTTTCAAAAGACTATTTTTAGATGAAATCTTCACATAATCTTTCGTATAATACCTATATAACCTAAGCTCCAATCTAATATATAAAATTCTCGCGTCACAGTTTTCGTTGCCATACTCCTCCGAAACGGCTTGACCGATTCTCATGAAATTTTGTGAGCATATTAAGAAGGTCTGAGAATCGGCCAACTTCTATTTTTCATAACCCTAAGTGACACTATTTTTTTTATTATTTGGCAAAACGACGTTTGCCGGGTCAGCTAGTAAATGTATAAAATAAAGTATTGTGTACATAAAGTATCAGCACATTGAACTCTCCGAATCAGTATGCGCTCGGTAACTGCAGCGGTAGAGACGTAGAGTCGTTATTATCAGCTATTACTCGCAAGCCTGTGACTCTATCGCTAAGGAATTTTGTACACCACATGAATTATCACTTTGCGAATAAAGCCTTATTTCCTACCGAAACAGTTTAAAGGTAATATTTTAGATTATGTAAGCCAAAGTACGTTAAATTCCTAAAGTAGTTTTCTGCTTTAGGAATAAATGTTAAAAGGAACCTGTAAATTTTCTTTTTGCAATCTTGGTTTAGTTCCTTTATCCAATAAAAGTGTTACGCTATTTTTTAATTTTATCAGTTTTGTGATAAGAGACGACAATATCAGCTGAAATTACGTCAAAGTTTATTCGAACTCGAGACCTCTTGGTCAGCAGTTGGATAAAAAACTAATTGCGTCTAACATTGTTAATGGCGAATATTATCAGACTTTCTTCCAACTATGTTGGAATCGGCTTCCAGTCTCACCAGATGCAGCTGAATACCAGTGTTTTCCATGAAGCGACGGCCTATCTGACCTACACAACCCATTTACCTGGATTATAACACGATACCCTTTGGTAAGACTGGTTGTCAGATTTTCAAGCTTCTGAATATTATCAAATATCTTTGATAGCTGACCCGCGCAACTTCGCTTGCGTCATATCTATACTAATATTATAAAGCTGAAGAGTTTGTTTGTTTGTTTGTTTGTTTGAACGCGCTAATCTCAAGAACTACTGGCCCGATTTGAAAAATTCTTTCAGTGTTGGATAGTACATTTTTCGAGGAAGGCTTTAGGCTATATATCATCACGCTACGACCAATAGGAGCAGAGTACCAGTGCAAAATGTTACAAAAATAGGCTACCTAACACTGAAAGAATTTTTCAAATCGGACCAGTAGTTCCTGAGATTAGCGCGTTCAAACAAACAAACAAACAAACAAACTCTTCAGCCTTATAATATTAGTATAGATAATGGGTCATAATTTTCCCCGTTTTTGCAACATTTTTGACTGGTTCTCTGCTCCTATTGGTCGTAGCGTGATGATATATAGCCTATAGCCTTCCTCGATAAATGGACTATCTACCACTGAAATAATTTTTCAAATCGGACCAGTAGTTCCTGAGATTAGTGCGTTCAAACAAACAAACAAACAAACTCTTCAGCTTTATAATATTAGTATAGATAATGACAGCCACAATTTAACGCCACGAAACGGGTAAATTTCATACACCTCTGCATAAACTTACAGATATAACAAGCGTGTTATTACTGTATATGTAAATATAGCTCAGCAGCCAACAATTTATCAATATAATTTATTCTACCGCATAAATTGAAAAACTGTTGCCAGTGTGGTGTCACGAGTGGTTATCGTGAGTGATTTAGTGACAGAGGTGGTGGTCACCGGTGGTCATCGGTGGTCATTATGATAACTGTTCGTGGTCGCAGTTTTTTGCCGGTGCCTGTCAACGGTGGCTATTACCGTTCTTGTCTGCCTAGTGGTATTCAAATTGCTTTAGACTTTAGAATAGCTGTGACTTTTATGTGTGATTCTATTGAAAATTGTTGCAATTTATCTTAGTTTAAACTAAAATAGATTCGATGTAATGGTAGGTGGGTGTATGTGATTCCAAACCTTTGAGTTCAATAATGTTTAATTGTTAAAAGATACTCAGCAGAAGCTAAGAATATTTGTTATCATTCTTGATAACTGGATATCACCCACATTAAGAGATAATTACTTTTTCGATAACCACTAAGCCTAGCATAAAGCAAATGTTTTCTTAAATTGAAAACAACTTAAAATCCTAAAGTACTATAGTAATTAGTTCCTATTTAATCTCTGTTTCCTAACTTTACCTTGAATAACTCGACGATTCAGCGCGTCTGCCTGTGGTTGTAAGCTGCCGGCATACAGCTTAGATTCCCGTTTAATATTATATAATAAATATGCAACGCAAAAGTATAAGATTTATTTAACGTCACAGCTAGTTTAGTAACGATTTACGAGTCAAGTGTACATTAATAACGTCTATCTGTCATAGTGATAACATCATTGATTAGCAGTCTACACTACAGGGTGTTAGGCACGTGGTGGTCTAAACGATATCATATCACGTATCTCAGTTGAAAACTAGTGTACGTCAAATTGATGGCCACTTTTAAGTACATTGCTGCTTTGACGTAACGTGTTAATCACTGTAATCTAAGGGAGAAAACAATATGCAGCATAGTAGCTTTATAATAGTTGTCAACTGAGATGTGTGATAAAACGATGGTCGAGACTGTGACCGACAAGTTGGTACCAGTCAACTTGAATCAAGACTCGCCGTTTCGGAGATATGATACAGTCCTAAAATTGAGCATTTTCGTACTAGACCGGGCAGACTACATAAATGCATAATTTCAATATATTTGCTCAAAGTCGTGTAGCGCACTTGGCAAATTATTTGAAAGGGCATAAACTGAAGAAGATATAAGGACAGTAGAATCTAAGGAACCTACTGGTTTTTTTATGTGCTGAATATACAGTTTATTAAGGAGGAAGCAATAGAACGCCACGTTATGGCTTTAGGGCAGCAATAAAAATGAAAACTGAAAACGGAAAATCTAAAATCCACACGGACGAATTCGCAGGCGACCTCTAGTATTATAATATACTGCAAAGATCCGTTTTATTACAGTTTTAATAGCTTTATAATTTATTTTGAAATTTCTTATTTATTATTTATTACTACCATGCACACTGCACAGTCATTAACACTAACATGCAACGTTGAGATGTATGAATGAAAATGAAGGGAAATAAATCTGTATTTATCGTAACAAGTAAATTATCATAATCACTGTCAGCATGACAACAAAGCACGATATTATATACATATATTTTAAGTCATAAAATCGTTTAAATATAGCAAAAGATTACTTTGAAACTACCATCATATTCGTATTTGCAAGTAATCTGCAATGCATTTGATTACAGATAATTTAACGTCAATTTTTCAAATTAAAACTCTTACAATGTACTGTTTATAGAATGTTTATAACCGTCATACGTTGCCCCCTGTCTCTACATGTAGAGCCTACAAGACTCGATTGTCTCAGGCCTTCATAAAATTACAAATCAACTTTTTTGCCGAAAGCTTTCGCCCGTCATCAAAGTTGTATACATTAATCATACCTGTATTTCTGTCTCAGGTGTACAGGGGAGAGCGTACGAGTGTGAGAGAGACGGAGAATGAAGGAGGTGCGTGTCCGCAGCCGCCGCGTCAGTCGGTAAAAGCCTTCGGAAGGAGACGCTACGTAGAGTGGTAGAGTCGATTATTTTAACAGTTTTTCATGAGTGTTACAAAGTGATAAGTGGTTGGTGCTTGTGTTTGTGTGTTATGGTACATATATGTGTGTATTGTGTACAATAAGAGTGAAGTTTTGTGTACAGTTGAAACAGTCGTGTCGCTTCGGTGCTCATTGGATTTGCTCGAGGTCTGTATTTTTGTTTGGTTAATTTATTATTGTTGTTTTTAGCCTTGTAGAGTCCGATGCGTATTTATTCGAGATCGTGAGGTTGTATTTCTTATTGATAGCCTAACAAATATGCCAGTGCGTGTACTTCGTAGAATTCTTCGGCTCTACATGTGACTCTACACCAAGGTTTTCCTTATTCGAAGAGCTTGTATGTATAACAATCGATGTTTTTTTACCCCAGTAACTAATAATCAATGGAAAAACCGCCTTTTATACGTTTTTGGAGCTACGAATATGTTTTGCAAAGTGACCTCATAAATTAAATTTTATGATGTCATAAATTAAATACGTGTTTATTTTCTATATTTTATTATAATTTTACTTTAAAATTAAATAATAACAAGACATTTCGATTTAATATTAAAATACAAAAAATATCAACCAATATATCATTATTTTATTACTGCGAAAGTAGCTCTTTTTATGGGTCATAAAAGTGTATCAATTTTATGGCTAAACGCCTAAACCAATTTAGATGAAATTGGGCAAGGTTATAAATTATGTATTTAAGAATAACACAGACATCATTTGGCTGCAAAATACTTAGAAAATAAGACAAAATCAATGTTAGAAACTAATATACTAAAACAGAACTAAAAAAAAACAATGACATGACAATTTCATTCAAAAACATGTCACAAAAAAGTTATAGAGTATAATTGAAACGCTCTACTAAGAATCCAATTAAAATCAGATTACATACTCAAAATATTTGAAGCGCAAAAGCCTCACATGAACGTTATTATAAATATTTTAGATCATTAATCATTGGCTCTCTTAGAGATAACATCGTTACTGACAATAGATCGTTAAGTCTTAAGAAATACCTTTAGAAAAGAACGCATGCAAAAACGACTCTACGTAGAGTTTATCGTCGAAGTTATAATCTTTGAATTGATATTTAGAGATTTATTGAGGCGTTTTATTTATTGGTCTGTCATTTTTTAAGTTCTGTTTTGATCATGGTAATTAAATTATATTTTTTGGATTTGATATGTTGACCAGTTGTTCAAGTTTTAAGATGTCTGTATAGAGTAAGATTCAAGTGTTTTTTCTCCAATAAAATCTGAAAGATTAACTTTACGAGTCAAAACAATAATGATGTTTTATATATGTTTCCATATATGCCTTAAAGACCTGAGTATATTATGTATATTTTTGCTTCACAATAAATTCTTATAACTATCTAACTCTATCGAATAAAGCTTTTATTACTTGGGACTTAATACAAACATCTGACAAACGGTTCTACCTCAATTATTGCTCTACAGAATATATAAACTATGATTTAAAAGGGAATAACACATCTGCCTAAGCCTTAAGGCTAAAACAGACATGATATTATGTTATTTAAATTACAAACGCGAGCCGTGAGACAGCTCTACATGTACTAGGCTCTACAATGCGTCTTTGTAGATGTTATCTAAGAAAAGACATCAACGCGATCGCTATTATAAAGTTGCGCGCAACCAGTTTTCTTAGTGAGAGATTATAAGATTTCTAAAAGATTTTGTTATTTTTTCCAATGTTACTGTATTGTTGGTAGAGTATTTGTTTTTATGAACAAATATGTCTAACTTTGGTAAAGGAAATTTCACATTTAGTTTAAGCATAGGATGATGTAAGGTTAAGATTTTATTGTGATTTTGTAATTGTTTATTGAGTACTGTTTTTGAAAATTTTAACGCGCACGAGAGAATTTAAAATTCATTTATTTCTATGCTATTTTTCATCATAAACAATACACCTATTGTAGTTTATCAGGTTTATTACGTACATAGTTTCAGGACGCTACTATATAATTTCGAAAACCTTATAACACTGCCTAACACGGGACTCCGGGACACTTAAATACGTGTATAAGTGGCCCTTTGTATGTATAAGTAATTAGTAACATAACATAATACACCGTTATAAACACTAAAATAGATATATTACTTATGTATGAGTTGCACAATTACATGGAATTAATTCCTTTATTTAATAATTCATCACTTCATACATATTCATACATCTAGACTGGGAACTGTATGAACTATTATTTTCATGCAAATTGTTTATCCCGCGTGGGAATCAAACCTCGTCCCGTGCAACGTGAAAACCGCACACGATACACCCTCCATTTAAATATTATAAAGCCTTTAAACCGGAAACGGATATTATAACAATTGGCAGGATTATATTTCTACGGCCATTTTAATGAACGCTTGTAAATAATGAAAATCGTATGAATGCTCAAAGTAAGGTTATTATATTTTTTTCCTTTTAATTTTTACACTTGTTATGCATAATAGAAAAGGTGAAATACCTAGAAGTTTAGTATAAATAATTAGGCAAAACATTTTTGATGAATTTGATATAAATGAAATACAAAAATACAACGTGATAAAGCCCAAACCTGTTGCGACTCATTGCTATAGTGTAATAAAATTTATACGAAACAAAACGGCGCTAAACTGCACAAAAACCTTAAGCTTCAGTTATGAAAACATAAATTAAACTTTAATTGCGACTCTGATAACATACTTAGTAACTAAACCTTTAATAAAATAATCCCAACATAATGAAGTTGTTAATACTTTCAAACCTCGTAAACAAGGATAAATATGGCCTAAGTTATATTTAGAAGTACAAGCGTTTAAGTTAAAGGTTAGTACACACATATTTCAAGCTTGTTTTAAAACAACTACGACACAATTCTCTTATGAATAGAACACACGTCTCTAATGAGTATGAGGACTAATAGACTATTGGGAGTATTTTTTTAACATACAATCAACAGAAAGCAATACTTTCGTTTAAAACTAGCAACCAATCAGGATTCGCATAAAATAGGTAATATAAACGTACATAATAAGGCTGTACCCTTGTTGAATTAAAATTAAAAGATGAAGAATTAGGAGATAGCACTCTATATGCAAATTTACAAAGTTTTCTTTCTGACTTTATAATAGTAAAAAGCAGTTTTTATTCATATAAAATATTATAAGACAAATTCAGAGATATTATTATTTGCCTTTGTAAGATATTCATTCTTATCAGTAAAACATTTCAAATCTCTATAAAGTTACATCTTCAAGATAGCAAATACTATAAACGATTAAACTCGAGAAATCACTAGCACATCACCCATCATTGCAGCTGCAAAAAACTAAGCTAAGAAACACGGTACGTCTTTTGACTTTAAAATACCATACTAAAATATATATCGTCATAATAATCTTTTACATGAAGCTATGAAAACGTCAATGTCATCAATAAATGCGATAACAACACTGAATATAAACCTTTTTAAAACACAAAGAAAAACCAACCTTATGACGAAAATGTTACGTTTTAATTTTCCATAACTATTAATACAATATCGACCTAAGTTATAAGATGCTTTGAGATAAGTTGTCTTATCTCGTTATATAAATAAAATTTAAGTGTCTGACTGTGATTTCAATATAGCTAGTTATCTTGTATTGTTTTTTGAATAATGTTGTCTGTTTGTGTGTTTGTCTGCTTGTCCGTAGCAATCTTTAGAACGGCGTATCCGATTTTCACGGGGGATTCACTGGAAAATAGTTATTTGTAAGGCTACCTATGGGCTGCATTTTAAATCAGAAATATTGAGCCTTGGTTTTACTACTTCTGTATATTATTATGATAGCTTGACAGGAGGAATTTTTACATAATAATATATTATTAATATGTTTGCTGTTATTTTATCTATCGAATAGGTTATTGGGCACTATCCAATATCCACAAGCTATCAACCTAGCCTATATAGATAGCCTATATAGAAGGTAAAATTATATTATAAAACAGAGAATGGAAGTGATATAATCAGTACAAAAGTTCCCTCCTCATACGTTTCACTTTCATAGTTAATAATATATGCTTACCCGATGATGATCAAATTTCGCAAAGAGATAGTGTAAAACTCAGGGTCACACATAGGCATACTTTGTTAAACTCAACGCATACTATAAAGTTGAAAATCCAATGATAATTTTTGAGCACTTAGTATTCGCATCGGGTTCTGTGAAATTGATATGAAACTAAACACTCATTGTAATTTAAACCTTAAATGAATAGCGTTAAGGTTTAAATGCCTTTGTGACTAGTTAGTCGAGATATTTTTGTTGTTGCAACGTAAGGTGGTATCAGATGGTTATGTTTCACGTTAGTAATATGTAAGTGATAGGTTTAAGATAATACCTTGTTGCTTGTAAACGACGTTTTTTGATACTAAATATATCTTGTGTTGAAAGTATTATGAAAATTTTTAACACGTAGAGTATTTTCCATTTTCTATGTTCAGGTTCGAAGTAATTGCTAAAAATACACTTTTTTGTGGATTGTTTGTCAAATTATTGTAATTAGTTGTAATTCTTACGTAGGAAACAGGCTTTTTTGATATGATAAAGAAATCGCAACGAACTGAATATTCTCCGTTTTTGCAACTGTTCCGTTCTTACTATACCCAAAATCACACCAATAAATGATTTAATTTTTAAGCGGTTTTTATTATCATGTACTTCAGTTAAGTAACCTTCGTTGTTTAATTTAAAAGAACTACTCTATTTTACGGCCATTCTTAAAGCATTTCCTATCCAGCCCCGAATTAGACAACACCTTAAAATATGTCAGTATAACCATAGGTTTACTGAAACAACGAATATTTATATTGTAGAGTTTTGAACTACAAATACTGCTATTATGAATACATATTTAAAGAGCGTTTCATAAATAACACTAAATTACTTTTACATAAATATGAATGAAAAAGAAAATGAAAGTGCCATTAGCGTAGGTAGAGTAAAGGAAGAGAGTTTACGTCACTTGACGGATGTTGCGTCGACTCTACCACTCTACCGCGAGGAAGGAAGCAATAACTCTGTTTTATACAAGTACACGCGCTTTAATTTATAATGCATACTACACTTTTACAGCGACTCTACTTGTTAGTACAAATATTTTTATAAGAAGGTTTTGTGTTACGTCATATCATTTCATAGAGTTAAATTTTGTTAGTTACTTACATAGTTTTATTAAAGTTTGATCCTGAACTGACTAATGTGGACTCAATATAGTCATATATTTGCTAATTTTAAGGTGGTACTGGACACAGCTGCACAGGCGAAAAATGTAATTGTGCGAGCTACATGTTATTTCATTCAACTCTCTCTCGCACTTGAAAATTCCTATGATTATTTTAGTTATGACGTAATTGATACGAACGTAATATCCTGAAAATAAAAGGCCAGATTCACTAAAAACCTAGAATTAAAAATAATTTAAAGTAAAGTTTACGTATTTTCTTCAAACATACAAACGTACAACCGCTCTACATTCATTATATCAGCGGAATGAATATATCTGCTCTGGAATGTGCCTCGACAATAGAAAGTGTGTAACTCATTTACATTACTACCACATAATAAACTAAATTAAATAATGGCACTTGTCAAAAGATACAACCATTATGTTAAATCAAAGTAAAATAGTGATTTGAGCGTGCATGATTTGGGTTCGATACCCAAACGTGTCAATATTATGAAATCGATTGCACTGCCACTGTGGTCTAGGTCATAGGCTATATAAAGTGCTGTTGGTATCTTCTCATTTATATTGGATCAACAGTCCTCCCAGGTAACTGTATATACAGCCATAGGCCCGCCCCCTATAGCATGGGACTTTCATTATAAATGGCAAAATGCAGATGAATATTATATTTATTTATTTATTTCAAACTCTATATACAGGGCTGTATAAAGGCGGACTTAATGCCAGGGGCATTTTATGCCAGTCTACCTTGGGGTGATGCAGAGATTTTTATGAAGGTGTTAAAAAGAGGAAGGAGAGTGAGTTGAGAAAGGGTGTACAAAAAAATAATAATAGGTGTAGACAATATGAGGTGTAAATAAATAATAATATAAAGTATATACACACAAAATAAAAAATACAATTATACATACATACATATTAGCTACATATATATATAATAGGTATATATAAGAATATATACCTATTATACGCCTCTGCCTACACCGTATAATATTATATACACCAGATAACGCAAAATTTACCTATCTTTGAATTGGTGGTATTATTAAATTCAGTTCTTATATTATTTTGAACTACTATACTATCATCTAATGTGTGGATTGTAAAGTCTTCAAAACACACAGTGATCGTATCGTAGATCGTACTATCAGAATAAAAAAATAAAATAAATCAATATTATTGGACAACTCACACACGATCATTTGATTCCAAACTAAGCAGAGCTTGTACTATGGCAACCAAATAACTGATAAACATACTTATATACTTCTAAATACATACTTAAATAGATACATTAACATCCAGGCTCAGAACAAATACTCGTGCTCATCACACGAAGATTTGTCCCGGGTGGGATTCGAACCCACCACACGCGGCGCTACAGTTGATGCGGCGAGGTGACCGCTTAAACCACTGCGCCAAACGTGCAGTTTGAATGTTCGAGTGAACTCTACATAGCGACTCTACAATTGATTTGAAAGTGTGACGCTGACGCTGCACTTTTAAGTACCGCTATGATGCAACAACGGCACTTTCTGTACTGATGTTATCTCGTGCATATTTAACGTGTGGTAGAGACATCATTGACTTATGTGTGTAGCTCTATCAATAGCGATAATAGAGTTTTAACATACCTTAAGGCTGCAAGATTGCGTGATTTGTCTTCATCCGCTTAACATAATATTTTTTACCTCTTACTTTTCGTAAATTTTTTCAATAAAACTTATGACTAAATACTTAAAAAAGTGTGTTTAGCAAGTATTTGATAACACTTATAATGATCATAACATATAGGGTCAGTTTAAATGGTTGCGGATTCGTGTTTGATAACCTATCCTATGGATAAAGTGACAGCAATATATGAAAACAACTAACGAAAGTGTTGTTTGTTCCTAAAACCATCGTTAGTACATATTATAGGACTTTAATTACAATTTATCAATTAAAAAACTACACTTATCCTAACCTACATTATTATTACACACTACAATCCCTAATAACTGCCAATATCTACAACAACAAACACTAAAATAGCAAATCAATACATGTTGAACCACACTACAGTCTCGTTACTTCAGTACCAAAGTAGCCAATGAGGCCTTATTCGAGTGAAGTGCACCGACCACCGCCCACGCGCTCACACTGTAACCACTATTTACACAACACTCCAGAAACATCGTAATACAGACTAGTAGTTTATTACTTTTATAGTGCCGTTTGTTTAAGACTATTGTTAGGAGACTATGTTAGGCTCGTTTTACCAACAGGTCTCAAGGCGTTAGAGCATTGTTAGCAGTAAAAAAAACTCATCGGCTGTCCTAAGAAATGGTTTAGTTTAATATCTTGAGGTATTTTCGAATTACCACACTACGAATACACGTACACATTACAGTATGTGTAATGTGTACGTGTATTCGTAGTCACTCATGACGAATTACGCATTTTAATTCAGCTCCTTTTGATGACTACAAGTTAAGTTCCATATAATAAGAGTGAAGTCCTATAGCTTCCACTGTAGCATTTTGCCCGAAACGGGAAATAAATTCAAGACCTTGTTGCAGTGGCATACACTACTTAAACAAACACTAGACTGACATATTTATAAGCCTCAAATATCAGAGATAGATTTTGAAAAAACATAAGATTAAACCTTGTTTATTAAATTTAGCTGAGATCCATGCAAAATTCTTTTGTTTTTAAATACCTTACTCGTTCTTATGTAACTTGTCACAAATAAATCAAGTTTTTATCGCCAATAAAGATATCTCAATCGTATAGCACATATTTGGAATATACCAACAATTTAAAAGCAAGGTTGGACATAAAAATATTTCTATAGATATAATGACTATAACTTAACAGGAAATTCAACATAAAGATAGAATATTATTACAATAAAATATTATAAAAGTTTTGTTTTTTAAAACAGAATACATAAACAATATTTTAACATAGTTTTCATGAAATGTGTGTGGTCCATAATCTATACTAATAATTAATAATAATATAATAATAATAATATTATAAAGCTGAAGAGTTTGTTTATTTGATTGTTTGTTTGTTTGAACGCGCTAATCTCGGGAACTACTCGTCCGATTTGAAAAATTATTTTAGTATTAGATAGACCATTTATCGAGGAAGGCTATATATAGGCTTTATATCATCACGCTACGACTAATATGAGCAGAGTACCAGTGAAAAATGTTACACAAACGGGGAAAATTATGATTATCTTAAGTGACGCAAGCGAAGTTGCGCGGGTCAGCTAGTTTTAACATATTTTTCATGAAATGTGTGTGGTCCATAATGTATTTAAATGTTGTAAGTTCTTGTTAATACCATTTAATATATAAAATATGGTTTAAATACTTTACTGACTTACTGTTTTGATTACGTAACACGAAAATATTTGGACCAATTTGGTTTAATATCAAGGGCAAGTTAATAAATTCAGTTTAATACCAAAGGCAAGTTGCCAGATTTGGAAATTACAGTAACTGCTTTAGTTCAAGTTACTTGATCATGAGTATGTTTTGTGTCTCTTGAAGCACATTTTATGGCTTTAAAACACTCGATAAGATCGTATATTTGTTATAAGGTATAGTATCTTATGCTGTAACAATATCCTAGTAAAATAACTAACATAATTACGACTTATACGATTTCAGAAAATCGCAGTCTTTAACCTAAGCTAGGCGTTGAATATAAACCCGGAAAACCGTATCATATTAAACCCTTTATTCCGAAAAACGAGAATAGTAAAATATTTAAAAAGATGCCTATCTTAAAGATAAATACTATGATAATTTTAGAAGAACATTGTTTTAACGTTTAATCATTATTTAACCACACCATTCTTAACTTTCTGTACATTGAATCGATCTCTACCACACACAAGTCATGCAAACAGGACATGTAGAGCGCGAGGTCGAGAGGGAAGCAGGTGCTCTACCAGCTGGCCTGTGCCCTTTACATCCCCTCCAGAGCCTCGACGAGCACTCCTGCCCTTTGAGCACCACTCTATGTAGAGTATGTAGAGACACGGTGTAGGCATTCCTGTTGGAACAAAACTACAATATTATCGCGTCGTTGGGTATTTTTATGGACTGGCCTGTTTTCTTTTATGTTATAAAAAGAGAAAATAATTGCATAATAATTGTTTATCATCGGTTCGTTATAAACACAGACCGCCTCTCTCATCATTCCTTTCATATTCCTCTGTGCACTCCGGGCCACGGTTAACAGTTGCACTCAACAAATTCTATCTATACATGTATCGACACATATTATTATAATATAACAGTAAAAATGGCGTATCTGTACTATATTTACAAAATAATCAATGAGGGTTATATTGGGAAGGAACAGTAATAGAACACAAATCAACAAAAAATATTATCTGCTTGTCTGTATGTCTGTTTGTACATGCTAATGTCCGGAAGTACTAGATGGATTTGAATGAAACTTTTTTGTTGCATGACTATTAAGTCTAGTCAACATATAGGCTACCATTTATTTTGAGGAACCGGAAAATTACAACGCGGGCGCAGTCGTGGGCGTCCGCTAGATATTATAGTAACAAAACATAAATACAAGAATGAAACTTAAGGAAAATTCAATTAGTAATGTTCTCTACTTTTTGTCGACTTCAAGATCCTGTTCTTTATGTTAGCAAATACGCTATTACACGCTTATTTAATTTTTAATAAGTATTGCAAACACTACGGCTTGGGAACCTGTTTCTAAGTATGACTGTGTAATAAATAGTAATAACACAGAGTAACCACTAATTTACAAAAAAAAACCCTATTTTTTGTAAATTAGCGGTGAATTAAATTGTAATTTAAATAAATAAATAATTGAATCAAAGCAGTATCAAATTTATCCTCTGTACAGTGGTTAAGGTAAGGAAGTACTAGTATTGCTGTAGTTACCTGTTTTGAGTCTGTTTGTACTTTGTAAAAGTCCCTGCGACACAGGAGCAATTCTAGAGCAGGAATAATTTTTTAAAAAATATTGCGTTAAAAGACTCTACATAAATAACAACGATGTTTTTAAAAAAGGTCTGACAAACATGACGAGATTCAATAATATGGATAATATAATATTTAGAGTTTCAGCGATTTTACTTTTGCCTATCCCTGTTTAAACCAAGCATATGATATTTTGTATTTGAGGAGATAAAAATGACAGTCTCTACATACCTGTAAGGTAGTTTTATACGATCAAGCAATACAATAGGATTTCTTTCAACACTGTTGTTACCACACAAAGATTACAGACGAACATAACTCTATCTAACTGATTACGATCTAGAGTCGACTCTATTGTTTGGTCAATCGCCTCTACATACAGTTATGTACAAAATTTATAAAAACTACACATTTTTTTTTGCCTTAAGTTTCTACTATTAACTTACTTAGTCATTATTTTTTGAATAGGCAATAAAATCTATACAAATAAAATTGCTTAAATGGGCCACTAATCTAGGTTTGCGAATAATGCTGGATAAAAGCTATTTTACAGTATTAATAAAGCCTATCATAATTTTAATACTTTGTCGATTCGGACTAGTCATTTTAGAGATTAACGGTTTAAAACCAACATACAATCTTTGTAGTGTTATAAGATCAGTTTGGCTAAAACATTTTTGGTAGAGTTCGTCACATTAATACGTATCTTCTACAAACACTGCCTACGCAATCGTTTTCACTATTCATTTCACAGCAAACTGACTATTCTAAATTACACCTTATGTGTATAAGTTTAAGGTAAAAAATAAATAGTAGAGTTAATATTAGCTCTATAATTTCAAAACCCCATTGTGTAGAGTTTGTTCGTTGAAGCCGTCTGTTTGATTTGGAGAGAGCTCTCAGCTCTACTATCATATGTGCTTGCTCTACGTTTGGTAATGACAATAACTGTACTACTGTGCAGTATTTAACATAGAGTCTAGACCGATGCTTTTATAATTGTTATAATAATAAAAAAGTTTATATTTAATAAGTGTCCTCAAAAAATTAAAACGTTCTTAATCAATAAATACAGTCCGAATGTTTGCAGCTTACGAATACATGTTTATATAAAAATAATTGTAAATATTCCGCCTGATAAGCCTAACGATACCTAGCTTGGAATTTCTGCCTATTAGCAACAAAAAAATACCGAGTAATTGTGAAACATTGTCCTGTACAATTACGATAGTTTATGTTTTCTTATAAATTGCCTTAAATATGATGATGGCTGGCGCGTTACAATCTACACAACTTTTGCTCGGTTCACCAGCTATTTAATACATTTGATCTAAATATAGTAAATACCACTTATCAATTAGTACTTAACAAACTGCTCTATCAGCTCTACAAACGACAAGCGTGATATAAACCTCAGATAACCATCAACTATACAAGTTTGACATTTAACGTTCAATACAGAAACACGTCAGTTTCACAGTGACAAGTCAAACTGGTGTCAGTACAGTCATGAGCAAGAACATGTACTGTATGCAGCAATTAACTGCAAATTTTTGTACTCTCAACATAAATATATCCCGAAAGAACTGGTATAAATTCGCTTTCGGTTTTCGATTCAGAGATATATATGTGTGTATGTAATATGCGTTCTCTGGTCTCTACCTTAATATCTATACTAATATTATAAAGCTGAAGAGTTTTTTTGTTTTAACGCGCTAATCTCAGGAACTACTGGTCCGATTTGAAAAATTCATTCAGTGTTAGATAGCCCATTTATCGGGGAGGGCTATATAACATCACGCTACGACCAATAGGAGCAGAGCACCAATAAAAAATGTTACAAAAACGGGGAAAAATTTCACCCATTCTCTCTTATGTGACGCAAGCGAAGTTGCGCGGGTCAGCTAGTTCAGTATGATATGGAAAAAAGCGTGATTTTATGTATGTAAAACGTACTTGACGCGACTAGCTCCAATTACTTGAAACAGAAATCATTCTATGGAATAGATAAAATACTACGCTTTATTGATTCCAACAATAGCATTAATAGCGACAAGTCTATGCTTATTTTTATTAATAACAGTAAAATGCATTACCCAAAAGCAACAACATGGCAGTCATAGTCATAGTCATAGGCATAGGCATAGGCATCAGGCATAGTTTTAAACACATGAGGCGTATTTTCCCCGTGACTGTAGTCAGAGATATTTATTACTCGTATCGTATAGTTACGTGGAACGCTTTCCCTCAATATTTACGAGTGTCACTGTCGATATCGATGCCGATGTCGATGCGGAAGGTTCAAGTACTTTCTCATATATAACTATGTGACTTCATGCTATGTAATTAATAGAATTTGCTAGAACCAGTTGGTTTTAAAACTTTCCAGGTTTGTTGCAAATATAACGTAAGGTTCATATAGTATAGTTTTTTAAAGTCTGGATATGATTTTTTAGTCCTAACTGAATTGAAGTCTTACAAATGTATTAATAATATATATAATATAATAGTATTGAAAATTGACTACGATAATATGTAAGGAAATCGTCAGGAAAATATTTTTACCCGAAATCAGGACCAGTTTTGTCAGCAAAAAGGCATTTCTAGTTGCAATGCTCCACATATAAATAACCTGTTTAGCTCTCATTTATGCCTTTTAAATGGGAATTTTTGTATATGGTTTTTTTTTTACATCTTACTGAATATAATTAACTTACATTATAATGAACCCCACCCTTTCTGCCCACGTCAATCATTTGCTTAAAACCATCTCAAATTACAACACCGTTACGCTTTTCTCAATCCCACTGACTACTATAAAAGCTCTACATTTGTACCTCCTACACGCACCGATCATTTGTTTTCAACTAAATTGTAAACGCCCGCTGTGAGCCGTCATTGTTCATGCAATTAATTAAAACAAAGCCTTCTCAGACTCTACCTAGAGTTGTAGAGCATGTAGAGTCGCTGCAGGGCTCTCGTTGAGCCTTTGTGTTCACATTGTCCAGTTTTATTTAACGCGATATCATACTGAGTTATGAGAGCCGGATTATTATTCATTGTTATTGGTAGAGTCGTAATGGATGAGAGTTTATGTTGTGGTTTAACAAAGGATTTGTATGGGATTGCTGCAATAAGTCTGTTGGTTCGTAAACTTAAAACAGGTTTAGAGCTGTTACAGGTTATAGGATTGCCAAAGAGTTAATGTAATTTTATAACTAAGCGATATATAAAAGCACAGTAGTAAAAATAAGTATCTATATTGGTATAATAAGGGCTGAAATTCGTTCGTTCGTCGTTGACTAACTTAATTTGACAGATAATTTTGACAGATATTCAAAATTACTCGTTATTTTATACCAGACGGTTACATCAAAATGTCATGTAGTGATCACATCTAAATTATACGGACTAATACGACTATATTTTAGCGCCTTTAACCACAAAAACTATTTTTGCGGCACATTTTCAAAGTCAAACTCTCAGTACTCCTTAGTACCGACTGTAGAGAATCGCGCTATTGTGGTATCAGTCTAAGGCAACTACAAACGCATTATATAGAAATAACCACGAACTACAGCAGTTGTAAATAAATCTTTCGAGCAAACACCGTCTCTAATGACGGTGGATGCTCGAGAGATACATGTAATGATGTAAATAATGAAATCATTACATATTTCTATTACGATACCGGACGTGACGTAGGTATAGGTACGCGTCGTTGTCTGTATGTAGTGGAACTAATCGTTGTTATTATAGATAAATTAATAGTTTGGAGGTTGAATGACAAGGTCATAGTAGACTATACTGGCTAGACTTTTTAGGCAAGACTTAGGTTCGGCCTAAATAGAAGTCAAATGATTGTCAGCCAAAAGAGTCATTTCATTTGGGGAGTTCATTACTTGTCTTATATAATATGTAATAATAAAAAGTCGCAAACTTATTAGCGTATGCTGCAGCTAAAATTTCATAAAATGAAAGCGCCTAAATAGTATACTTATAGATTTTTTATAATATGTTTGGTTCGGTTTCCATGGTTACAGAATTATCAGGGTCAATAGTCTGCCCCCAAATGTTGACGGTAAAAATAAGTACAAATATTGATTCGGAACCTTTTATTTTAAAGAAGTTACAACTCATATGTATTATCAAACCTGTAAAAATATTTCTATCATTGTGGATAACATTCTTTTCAATCTAGTTAAGTTAGTAGTTTATATCTATTCAATAGTTTTTTTAACTATATGAGTTTAAACGCTATTGAATAGATAAACGTCCTCTAAATGTACCTCAGAAACCGGGGGTAAGACAAGGTCTTTGAACTTTGGCACTTAAGTAATACTACCTACGCATAGTCGGTAGAGCAGTTCAACCAAATCATGAAGTCTTAGCGTCATTTAATATTGAATAGACAAACTACCGCTAGACGTACTCAGAAACCGGGCATACTCCTTGCGATGCACACGAATATATTCCTCAACGGAATTATTCGTACAATAGCGTGGTACGAGGGCTGGAACAAAGGCGGTGTCATAAGCCTTGATCGGCGCGATGGAGCGGGGTCACGGGTTAATTGCGCCCTACGCTAGCCGCCGGAGCCCAGAGCCCGGAGCCCGGAGCCGCCCGGAGACGCCCGGAGACGCCCGCCGGTTATCGCACTGAACATCTCACATAACGCTATGGGAAATAGCGAAATGTTTTGTTTAAGTACTTGGTGAAATTTGCGGGCATAGACAGAATGAACACAAAGAATTGCGTATACCACTTCTGAAATAGTTAAACCACTTGTGAATGATCACTGGATAACTTATCAGGAAGAATATTGGCAGTTGTTTTCGTAAAGTTGCTGCCACTTTATCTGTCAGTTAAACTATTCAATACTTATCCGAAAGTTGTGAAATTAGTCCTTAGAATTGTAAATTAACTTATTTCGATTGCATAAAAGACTTACGCCTTAAATCCTAATATTTGGTAGTAACTTGTACTACTACTAGTAACATCAAAAAGAAGTTGAAAAACAGTCAAACAAAGTGTATAGAGTCATAAAGATTTTGTCAATTAAGAACAACAATTACAGACAACCTCCGATGGCTAAGAAAAAAATCAAAGACTATGCAGTAAAATTTTATATGTGGCTTCATTAAGCTTTAGAGCGACGCGTATTACCGCCACAAAACTCCTAACAACCACAACACTTTCTCCAGCAATATAAATAACACAATAAGTATGAAAAAGTGTTATAAATCAGTAAAACAATGCCGTCCGCCCACAGCTGATTTACATATTAGTGGTATTGGTGGTGTACCGTTATCGTGGTCACTGGTCAGTGTGGTCGCGTGTGGTCATCGCATGCACACACTCTGTGGTTTGTAAATTAGAAACAATTTGGGAAAAATTTTGTTTTTTTTATTTCATCGTATGGTTAGTGGTTAACCTAGTGTCAGAATTCAAGCCGCCAGAAAGGCTTTGACATTGTTTAACGACTGTTATCTTTATAAACATCAACTAATACTTACTTCATGTGGACCGGCAACAGGTCCAAAGTCAAATGATACATGCCAAAAATATGGTAAAACTATTATACTGTCCCATTGTTGGGAAAAGGTGTCCCTCAAAACGGCAAAAAAATAATCTAGTATGGTAAGGTGGGCGCTAGAAATTGTGCTTGATAGGAAGTATATTAAAGACATTGATGTTTTTGTAACATTTTTTACTGGTACTCTGCTCCTATTGGTCGTAACGTGATGATATATAGCCTATAGCCTTCCTCTATTAATGGGTTATCTAACTCTGAAATATTTTTTCAAATCGGACCAGTAGGTCTTGAGATTAGCGCATTCAAACAAACGAACTCTTCAGCTTTATAATATTAGTATACATAGGGAAACTACAATCTAATTAATTAATAATTAACTAATTAGATTGTAGTTTCCCTATCTATCTAAGACTATCATGACTACCGTTACGGATGTTTTAAGTATCTATTAAAGCACTAACTTGTAATAGTCTAGCACTAATTTTTTACCGACTAGTGCGTAGCTAACATAGAAATTGAAACATTAAGCTAAAATTAAACCAGCTTATAGTTAATAGTCTAAACTTGGTTATTTACGAGCCAAAGTAGGTAAACGAGAATAAATTAGCGCTAAAGTCTAGGTAATAAATCAGTCTTAATACTAGACGTTGATAAAGATAGATATTCAAATTAGTTTGATAAGAAATTCTTGTTATTTATCTGAATGATTTGTAGATAGAATGATCTTACATGTCGTTTTATATAAAAAAGTAAATTTCATTTTGTTTCGATTTGATGTTAATCTTTGCATTAATGGTATTAACTTTACTTGTTACTTTATCTCTAGACAAACGTATGGCTAATATTGGATATTATATAAAATCAATTAAAACAAATAAAATTTTAAGGTTCTTATGATAGTTTTGAATAGTTGTACATTGCCACGCAGGACTAATCAATGATCAAAAACCATCCTAGGTCCGTATACTCAGATAGTCACGTAATTAGGTTCTTATGTAGTTAAAATTAAACCCATGGTAGGACAGTGGCCACAATTCTTCTCCCTGAATTACACATGATTTTATCGTGGTTTTTGCCTCTGCGGAGGCCAGTAAAAAGATAGTTTGAGACCCGAGAAAGGACATAATATAATAGTTTGGCTTCCCTAAAATACCACAGGAACGTGAGCAATGCGGGTAGAAAGCCATATAACTATAGTCCACAGCTAGTAAGATATATACCTATAAACCTATTTATATTATTTTAATAACACCTTACAAAAACAGGTGCTTAATATCTCGCAAGTATAAAGAAACTCACTCACTCAAAACACTGACCACAAAAAGCTTTTCCATTTACCAATCACTGCTTCAACGATGCCCTTAAATCGAGTCAACTGAACCGAACAAACCGAATCTCAACGGGGTCAGTAGTTTGGTATGTAAATGTAACAAACAGACTTTCTTCCACATTGGCTGTATGATGGACGGTCGTAGTACGTAAGTAATTATAAAATATTCGACTCATTAATATCTGCTCTACATTCCGAAGTACGATCAACCCGGTTTCGTGTGTTTCAAATGGTAGGGCTGCCAATGATTAAGATAGAATGTTTATTATCTTACGCTGTAAGTATATTATTTAGGGTAAATAAATTTTTGAAACTAAAATAATAAGTTTGTTTTTTAAATGAGGTTAAATTCACTTGAATCGGGGTAATTTCGAAATAACTAATACACATAAAATAAAATCTGAACTTGTTTAAATACAGAAATCCAAAACAGATTGGTCACGAGCACGACATCATTTTCAAATAAATATCTAACCTTTTAAACTGGAAAATAAGTTAAAATTACCTATAACAATAAAATTTTAAATGAAGTTATCAAGCAAGCATTTCTGGCAATAAAAGCTAACTTTAGGAATATTATAACAACCTTCCAGGTGTGCTAAAATAATATAAATACGTTTCGCTTTACAACTGTTGTATGGCAACCCTGGGTGTAAAAATCCACCGCCTTATAATTAACGAGTCGGACATCGAACCGGCGATATTTTACATCCGAACATTCTAACATGACTCTCAAAATATGTATTAACTTTTTATATGATTCTCCTACCTGCTTCCATTTAATTATTACTATTTCTAAGAATATACTTTTTTGATATAGCTTGTAGTTAGCTGCATTTGATTGTCTATGAATAAATTGTAAGGCTAAGCTATAGATGTCGCGGTCATTTTGAAGATGGGTGACTACATTGGAATAGGTATTTAAGCTTGGATAGAATTGTTCTTTTAATGACTATTAAAAAATAAATTGAACTATATTAATAAAAATTTAATTAGGTTTAGGTTAATAAATAATCTACATTTGACATTAAGGTAAACAAAAAAGAATATTATGCTAGTTTGATTGATTCATATTTATTTGTACTTTTATAACAAGTGTTTAAATCTGAAAATAAAACGCAAAATTTTATGCTTTATGGTCTTCGGTTTAAGTTGCCATTAAAAAAACGGAAATATAAATTAAAACTAATTTAAACACAATCGTAATCGATACCAGACCTAAAAATACATAAAAATGTGACCAATTAAGTTGTAAAATATTTATTTTATTTGTTTCGGTCGAGGGCACGGCAGACATCTTTATGTGACGAAACTAATATCTTAATATTAAAAGTAATTTACGATTGTCTATTGTGTATATTTAAATGTGTTTTTAATACGCCATTTTTACGACATTTTTAAGGCATTTATTTATGTATTTTTTAGTTTTATTGCTTTACGGGTAACAAGATAATAATGTCAGAGGTCGTGTTACTTAAGATATGTCAATAAATTAAACTAATAAGTATGATATTACTATGTAAAATTATCTTGTAAGAAAATTCTTAGGGACTATTTTACTTAACATAATTTTGGATACATAGCCGATTCAAGATTAATTTCGGAAAAAAACGTCGTAAGTATATTTTGTTAATTTTGGCCCCATAGCCAGTTGCGCACACCCGTCGGTAAACGATCTGTGGGTTAAGCAAACCTTGGCGCGGTCATTCTATAGATAGGTGACCGCATAGTGGTATTTGAACTGGGCGTCTCCGTGCTCCGGAAGGCACGTATCCACGTCAAAGGCCTTCTGGCGGCTTGAACAACTTTGACACCAGGTTGACCACTAACCATACGATAAGAAGAATAAGCAGAAGTTAATTTTACGTAACAATCCATCGTAAAATTTTGGAAAACTTTACATACACATACAACACGATTAAATAGAAATGTCTGAATTTAGTACAATACTAAAACAATAACGATATAGGTACAAACTACAAAGCATGTATAAACTAGGCCAAATGCAGGCTGCATTCTTTCATGAACTGATAACTTGCTTCTCTTTAAACTTTCGCGTTGCATATCTATACTAATATTATAAAACTGAAGAGTTTGTTTGTTTGTTTGAACGCGCTAATCTCAGTAACTACTGGTCCGATTCGAAAAATTATTTCAGTGTTAGACACCTAGCCCATTTATCGAGGAAGGCTATAGGCTATATAATCTGTATATCATCACGCTACGACTATTGAAAGCAGAGTAGCAATAAAAAATGTTACAAAAACAGGGAAAAATTTCACCCATTCTCTCTTATTGGACGCAAGCGAAGTTGCGCGGGTCAGCTAGTTTATTATAAAATAGTTAAATATACGAGAAAAATATTGGCGTGTTTAAAATTTTAGCGCTAGTTACACAGGCCGTGATCACAAGCTGACTATTTTAAAACCTGTAAATTATAAAGACGTATTCAAAAACACATTTGTTTAAGTCAGCTTAGTATTATCCAGTTATTAATTCATAACCATGCTCCTTAAGTGTGAATGGCGGCGTTTTAAAAGTACAATTCATCCTACATATATATTACTAGCTGACCCGCGCAACTTCGCTTGCGTCACATAAGAGAGAATGGGTCAAAATTATTCCCGTTTTTGTAACATTTTTTACTGGTACTCTGCTCCTATTGGTCGTAGCGTGATGATATATAGCCTATAACCTTCCTCGATAAATGGGCTATCTAACACTGAAAGAATTTTAATGGGACCAGTAGTTCCTGAGATTAGCGCGTTCAAACAAACAAACAAACTCTTCAGCTTTATAATATTAGTATAGATTTATAGTTTAAAAACCTCTCTTAAAAAGACATACTCAATAAATTATTTATTTGTGTATGTCAGCTTAGTGTTATCGAGTTATTAATTCATCGCCACGCTCGTACGGTCGTGGAACGCTTAACAAAACAAATTTTTGCATAAGTATTTCAAATCGTAAATTCCAATCGAGTTTCAATAAAAATTCCGTTGGTATACCTCGCAGTTATAATAATCTATATCTAAACTAATATTACACATTATACACGCCAAAGATTTTTAATGTTTTTAACGCAATTACGCCGAAACTACTCAACGGATTTTGATGAATCCTAATTATTTTGTAGTTTAAGTTCCAGAAGAAGACAAACTAGTAATAAGTCCTATGTAGGCAAGATTTATTTAGATTGATATGAACGTAGCTATTTCAAACAGGCTACCGTCAGATGCATAGGAAGGTTTTATACATCCACGAAGCTTGCATACAAGGCTCTCTACAAAATTGCTAGATTATACCTCTATCTTTTACCACTTTATAAGCCACTAGCTGACCCGCGCAACTTCGCTTGCGTCACATAAGAGAGAATGGGTCCCGTTTTTATAACATTTTTCACTGGTACTCTGCTACTATTGGTAGTAGCGTGATGATATATAGCCTATAACCTTCCTCGATAAATGGACTATCTAACACTGAAAGAATTTTTCAAATCGGACCAGTAGTTCCTGAGATTAGCGCGTTCAAACAAATATTCTAGTTCAAACAAATAGATATAACTATAGTTCACGCGGACTGAGTCGTGAGCAAGAGTCTCTAGGCTATAAATATTTATCGATATAAAAGTTTTCGTGAATATTCTAAATATTTCTGTCAAATGTCAATAAATTGTTTCATTTTATGATCTATTTTGAATTGACTTGAAAGTTTTGTAGTTTGACTTCATTTAGATTCAGAAATAATAAAATAGTGTCATTGGACAGAAGTGTCAATCTGTAAAGAATTCTAGATTGATTAGTTTGAAATCTGTTTTATAACACCCGAACTTGTTTATTTGCATTTAAATATCAATGCTTTTTTATTTGATTTGAGATAAGTTATGATCGTCGATATCTATAGCCTAGTTTTCATTCAACTAACAGAAAATTAGGCATGAATACTTATGTGTTCTTTTATATCTATCTATACATACATTGTTACCATTTAATAATAATATTCTTATCTAAATTAAAAATAACAATTCGTCTTTCCCTAACTAAACTAAATGAATAAGTAAAATCATACGCATACAATTTCTTAACGAATAATCAATTTATTTCAAAACGTCTCTACATAAGCTTTACAGAAGTTTAAAAATACAAACTCTAGGTAGAGTTAAAATAAACAAATATCCAGACATTTGTAGTGGCGAGTGTCGGGGCTTGCTGCGGGAGTCTCTACAAACAGTGAATACAATACGCGGTTAATGGTAGAGCAAATAGAGTGAAATGTAGAGCTTGTGGTTATGTGTAGATGATCGCTTTGTTGATGCTCTCGCTTGTCGTAATATATGGGAAATGGCTCATCTCTGTTTGTTTGAACTCTACGTTGTAGAAAAAGGCTTGGTTTATATCAGACGCCAGTTAGCTTGGCTATCAGATGGCTTCCTAGATGGAATTTTGCTGACAGTTGTTTTACATACTTTTTTTTTTATTGAAATAAAAGTAATTTTTACATATGTGGTAACTGATAATTTTACTCGCCAAGCTTTCAAGCTTGTTGGCAAGAATCTTAACATATATATGAAACTAAAAATTAATACCTACCTACTTAACATTCAAACATAATAAAGTATCTAAAATATAATATAAAATATTTGATGTGATATTATCGAGCAGATAGGTTTTTTTTCACCCATTTCTGTCCCACTGCTGGGCAAGGGTCTCCTCCCGAACAAGGGAGGGGTAAGGCCTTGCGGGCAAAGTGCGGTTGGGGACTTTGCATGGCCTCAAGAAATTTGTTAATAAATTTTTAGGCATGCATCACGATGTTTTGCTTCACCATAGTGCAAGTTATATTATTTCTAATACACACATAACTTCGAGAAGGCATTGATGTGTTGTCTCGGGTTCGAACCATCGACCACTTGGAACCACTTTCTTGACCAGGTGGCAGCTGAAACTTGCCCTTACATTGACAATTATTATGATCGTGATACCGGTGTTTCTATAAGTTTGCATTTGTCGATGTCCGTTGTGCAGTGTTTTATAAATAAGGTTACCAAGTCGTGCCTTTGCCGCTGTGCGTGGTTCGGTTCCCACACGATAAATTATGTATTTGTGTGACCTACAAATAGGTTTTTGGGGTCTAGTCGGACCAACCTAAATTATTCCGTCAACACAAGTATTCTTCTAAAACGAATAATTATAATCGCACTTACTTTTTTGTTTATTCAACATTTTTTTTTCTTTCCTGTGCCTATATTTGTTACAAAAAGCACTAAGACGGTTTTTACGAGCTATCAAATGCCTTCAAGGCCTCAAAGTAGCCACACCTAAACAATATTTAACAACCGAAAATCACAATGGACTAAAAACCCATAACAGCCGCACCTTAAGTAAAAAAAAAACGGCCAAGTGTGAGTCGGACTCACGCACGGAGGGTTTCGTACAAAAAAAATCACGGTTATTGTATGGGGACCCACCTGTATATTCATATATTTTTAAATTTTTAGTATTAGTTATTATAGGTGCAACGAAAATTCATAATTTGAGAAAATTATAGCTTCTTAGCTATTACTGTTTATGCAATACAGCTTGATGATATACGGACAGAAGAACAGTCAGAGGAGAAGAATAGAATAGGGTCCCATTTTTACCCTTTGGGTACGGAACCCTACAAAACGAAACATTTTATAATGTCAAACGAGTTGTGTGTCAAACACGTCGGTAACGGTGGCGAGATGAAGTGTTAGCTATTGTTCTCTCGCCGTATGAGAGTTGAGACTGTTCTCAACACGCGTATTGTGAACTTGACTTATTAACCACTAGTGCTATGTTTAGGTTAGTTGATGATTGTAAGAAGAGTGTTTTATTCTGAAGGGTGACCAACAATTAAATTTTTTGGAGTTTCTGAAGCAGGGTCTTGATTTTAGTTCAATACCTCAAATGATGGTAAAGCAAAAAATTATTTCAGTGGCCGTTCGGTAGCTTTTATGTACCTATTAATATTAAATAAATTCTTAAAGTTCAGTTTAACTGTAGTAATTTTGTAGATACATGAAAAAATAATTAAAGGAGAACACAATGCTGAAATAAACATTTTTCCATAGATCGTTGTAATTAGTCTTTGTATTACACTCCTACGAGAATAAGGAATTGCAAAGCTTGAGCATATGCAAAAAGATTTTTTATCTATCTTTAAAAACTCACTTATCCAGTTGACATAACGAATTTATGCAAATCATCTTTTGATTTAAACCGATCATTATTCTCAAAAACATATTATATAAAATATCCTTATTCACACCTTCGAATAATCTCGTAATTCTTATTAATACGTTTATTCCTTTTCTATTTAAAATATGATTTATCATTCAGTCAAAACATAGATAATATATGTAGAAAACAAGTTTATAATTATTCATAAAATGTCTAAATTAGTGCCAACCATTAACACTGGTCATAAAAGTGAAAATTTGTAAGAAGTTTTAACGGTATTTTTACTATTATTATGAGGAAATTGTAATTTGTTGAGTGGCCGACGTTTTGTTAGTTGCTACGTGGAAATTGTGTCAAGTTTAAGTTATTTTAAGGCCTAATAAATGCGGCAAAGATACAAATAAATTCGGAAGAAACCATGTCGGAATGTGTCCGTCTGTTACTTAAGATTGAGTATATTATGCAAACTTAGTTTATTCGGTGTCTTCATATTTTTTTTTATCTACTGCAAAAAAAACATCAAAAAGAAGCCTGCCTACTATCATTTCTACTCCTTCGGTGTAATTTTAGATCATTTGTTCAATAAATCAATACTCGTTAACAAAAAAATTGCAAAGTTTATCATCGCCCTAGTATAAGACTTATTTTTGCATATACAACTTAGTAAGCAATAAATGATTTGAATTTAAATTGATTTACGAACAAATACAAAGATTTTTTAACACAAAATCCTTTTACCATAAATTGATGACGCAGAAACCCTCCACCCCTAAGGCACAAACGTAGTTTTAATTGCGAACCGTAATTTACTTAGTGAGAGGTTCAGAAAAACTGCATGCTCTGCAAGAATAATTGGAAGGGAAATGCAACGGAAAATCGTAGTTTGAACGGAAGTAAATTTTCGCATAACTATTAAAAGAACTTAGTTAAAGCTACACAATAGTATACTAAACACAAGCTACCTCAATAATTAGATATCGAGGAATAGGAAATGTAAAATATGTTAAAACGTTAATAAATTTCAACAGCCTCATTGCATGGGTACATAAATC
This sequence comes from Anticarsia gemmatalis, assembly GCF_050436995.1. Lineage (NCBI taxonomy): Eukaryota > Metazoa > Arthropoda > Insecta > Lepidoptera > Erebidae > Anticarsia > Anticarsia gemmatalis. Next base: position 11,912,284 of record NC_134760.1, on the reverse strand, counting down.
TTACGAAATGAACTTTACTCAGAACAAATAATTTCGAAAAACACTCCACAGATGGGGATGAAATCACACAAAAAGAAACTAGAGAATTGATCACCTCCTTCTTTTTGAAGTCGGTTAAACGTCCTCTTATAAACATTATCCCGCTTAGTCTTTATAATACTCATACTTCTAAATGTCATATTCACACTACTACAAATCGAAACCAAACTCTTACATTAAAGGTGATCTCATAGATGAGATGAGACATTAGCGTATTTAAAAAAACAAACAACAATCATAAAACTATCAGAACACAATCAAAACATAACTCACGAACAATACATCAAAATAATAACGTATATACAATCACGAACAAACTTACACAACGATCTAGTGCATATAAAATGCATTAAAAACTAAATCTACAATGTGTAACAAAAAACCTCATTAAAATGCCTATTGCGCGTGCGCAGGCATGCGGAAGATGGCCGCCGGTAAAAACAATGATAGGCTATTTAAATTGTCTCTGGTGTGCACGCATTTTTGAAATGATATTCGCACTATGTCAATGTTTATTGATGATAGTTTAATACTCATGCATGTTGTCGGAAGATGATCGATTTGATTTGTTGTTAATGTCGTTCGTGATAGACTAGGAAATAATATAGATCATGATGTAGGATGTCATTTTACTAGGATATGAATGATTGTTACATAAAATATACTAATGCAACCCTATTTTTTATAGATCCGCTTATTTAAATGGGTTATGTAATCTACAATACGGGTCGTTTTTAGTGAAATTCGTTCACTATCTACAACTTTCGCATACAGAATTTTAAAGATGACTGTATAATTTTTTTCAAAAGTCAAAATTAAAATAATAATAATATTTTATAATTTTTATTTTTTATTCTACTAACACAACTTGCCCAGGACACCTACAAACGTCGCCTAATGTAAAAACGACTAAGTACATAAAAAAAAAAAACAGAATATTGTAAAAAGACTTGAACAGCTGCGGCAAGGAATGTGCTTGGTTGGTGTCGACTGGTCTGAGCTCGACTGATAACAGTAGCTACCATTAAGCCATGTTAATAAAGGAAATCTAGACCGGATAGTCGGCTGTATCTCGATCTAACCATCTAAAAACTCCATCTAACTTGGGAGAATTATCGCTTTCCGGAAACTAGTAGTACAGGTACAATGAATAATGTATCTGTGACAATTAACGCAAAGAATGTTTGTTCCTCTCTTTTTAGGGTTCCGTACCTAAAGGGTAAAACAGGACTCTATTACTAAGCCTCTACTGTCTGTCTGTCTCCGGGCTGTATCTCGTAAACCGTGATAGTTAGAATGCTGAAATTTGGTTGATGTATTTCCGTTGCCGCTATAACAGCAAATACTAAAAATGAATAAAAAAAAATAAGGTGGGTCCCTATGTACTTTACTACCTACCTAAGTTATTTGGTCACCATAGAACGAGCTCTGCTTTACAATCAGACAACTATGTTAGAATAGAAACTTTGATAGCCAAAGATGTTTTACTTGGCTCATATCTGATTCTATCCCAAATCCAACTACTGCACTTTTGTAGCTCTTTTACATCATAAAGGTCACAATATTTGAAAAAACAGCTTCATAGAAAACCAACTGACCTTGTACCGTCTCATTGAAAACTAAAACAACAATAGTATCCTTGAATACGGTGTTTGTTCACACACTGCGCACGAGTTTCCCCACTAATTAGCATTCTACATCTGTTTTAATTTAAGTGAATTTGAACTCTAAAGCTTGCGGATAAGGTGTGTTTTTGTGTCGTGTCGTGTTGGTTTTAATTATGGGTGGTCTATGAGTACGAAGATTAGTTGATATTGGGTAGTATTTAAACTGTGAAGTCGTGTTTCACTTGGAATAAATCGAACATTGTTCATGTGATAATAATTTACCCAATACACTATGTATTGGGTAAATTATTATTGATTTGTATTAAATATTGATACAATCTGTAAATAACTATTAAATACATACTGTCATTACATAACAGTCGCCCTTATTGAAACACTATTGATAAGGAAACGAATACGAGTTCTAACACGTCACTATGAAGATCGAAGTGTATAATAGACGAGTCCGAGTTTCCGTCCGCGGCTTTGCTTGTGTAAAATTTCACTTTTTTCGGGGTGGAATATCATCTTTCATGTTAACTTTCAGTTACTTGCCATAAGTTTCTTCGGCTGTGCGTTGTCGGAGAATCAGTCATTAAGTAATGGAAGAGTGTTATATTAACCTTATAATACCTAGATTTCAGTCGTCTATTTAAAAAAGTTCTAATCAAATATTAGCTTGTATGAAAAGTTGAGTAACTCTTTTACAATAAAAAGTAAAAGGGGCCGGCTAGCGTAAAATAATTAGCGGTATAATTATTTGAAGCTTTTTAAATGAAGTAATTATAATTATCTTTATTAGGTGTAAAATGTAATTAGCACTTGTGTAATAGACCTACTTATTGGTGTATGAACACTCGGTATTTCAGTTAGTGAAATTGTAATGTAATAAGAAAATAATTGGCTATTTAATTACGTTGCACATAACGTAATAAACTAAGAATTCAAAACAAATTACAACCCCAATGCTTTGTACAAAGTATTTGAAAAAGTCATATAGTTTTTCGACCGTTTCGGAAAAGCTTGCTTTGTTTGGTTGCTTGTGAGAAGAAACTCGAGCGAAATAATAACAAATCCATATGATATAAAATAATATTGACATATTATCACGCCTCCTATAAGCGTGTAGAAGTTGTATGAAATACACCCACGTTTCGCCATTTACAATGTTAGTCTTATGAAATAGAGGAGTCCATTGCCATATACTAGCCATGGAACTAAACTCTGGGCCTCTATTGAGAATAACCTAACATAAATAAAAACTAATTACATTTTGATCGACCCGAGAATCGAACATAAAACATCGTGATCAGCAGTTGCGTTCACCACAGCACAGAACCGAGAAGACCTCTTTAGCATAAATATCAACAATCAACTTTAGTTAATACACATTATCGCATTACCACTTGAACCAAAATAAGTAGTATTAACATGACAGTTAAACAGTATGTGAACCCAGCCGCCGTGACGAGCGGAAGTGACGTCATTACACTTACATATGCCACGTAAACATCCGTGTTTATCACGATATTTATAAGGGAGTTACCCTTGTATATTATGGCAACATTTGTCAATGAGTGTTGCCAGGTGCGAATGGACGTTAATAAAGTAAGATAAAGTCTATGTTATGTAAGGTATTTTATAGATTCGTAACGTATTCTAGCTGCAAAATATTTGTTTGTCTTAAGTTATCTTGTTGTATGTTAAATATATATTATAAGTCTCATACTAAGTCATGTATAAGAGAGCGTTATTTTATGCTGTGGACTGTCCATGATATTCATTATACATCAAACTTAGCGTTTAATTTTTTATAATACGTGCAAATTTTTTATAATAAATAACAATTTAGACAAGTAAATATTATGAAAATGTAAAACAAAAACTAGAATAAAAAGTAAAATTAGATAGACTTTTACAATATACAGTATACACAAACGATGGAACGCAACAACTATAAATTATCTATCCCTCAAATAAAACTCAACACCTCTTTCACTGCACAAATTCCCTATAGAATACCAATAGCTAATATACTAACTTGTACATAACCTAACAATTTTACGACCAAGTACAGTTCGAACGAATAAACTGCAGTGTATATGACAGCGCAACTAGCGCCGTGCGAATATAATGTCAGATGCGACACCTAGTGGACGTTTTATGTACTAGGCCTTTAGTATCGGTACTTAGTAACATATTTATTTGATAGTATGAACTTTGTATGTCGTAAGTGCGATATATTTTATAGAATAAGTAGGTGCTGTAATCCCTTTTAAATAACTCTTCACAGTTTTCATTTGGAAGATTTGCAGTTAAGTAGAGTTTGTAAGAAGTATTGGCAACTTCTTTAAGTAAAAAATGATCAACATTCTATGATTCTATGTCATACCTCAACCGAGATTGGACTCTGATTTACGCCATAATCATATTTGAATTTAGCGAGCAGTCTTTATAAACGTCATTAGGAAGAAAGAAAAAAAATACTTTTGATGCAAAAACACAATGCTTCCAAAAGACAAACAGACACAATAAAACAGATACGAAGAAACAAGAATAACAATAAAAAGCTTGCATCCCATTATGGCGCCAAAAGAGGATTGTTTAATGCTAAAATTAAATAAGTAGTTCCACTACCCCATCGGTAAGTAAAATCCGATTAACTCTACTAGCGTAAGCCCTACTTAAAATCCCTATTATAGCGTGAAGAGACCTAGCTTATTTCTCATTACTACATCTGCTAAACACATTGAAACCTCATAAAGCCACGGTACTTTAAATCAACATGCACTTAAAAACATCTTGATCTTCCGTCACGGCATTTTCACGCGCAATTACGTTCCGATGTACGGAAACGTTCATCAGTCGTATGCCTCGTATCAAGGTACTGGTAATAAAGTGGACGAGCCTATTACACGAGCCTGCAAGACATCGGAAGGGCCCGCCGACTACTGGACCGATTATAATTGTGTATTGTTCACTGAAGGATGTAAGGTTCGAGGTGTGTGATGAGCGGAGAGACTAGCGAGAGCGATTAGCGAGAAAATAAAATTTGATTGCGTAGTAAGTAAGTAGTGAGTTGATTTATAATTTTCCAGGTAGTTGAAATGGAGAGTGTTCGTAAGGTTTAGTAAATCTCATATTCACTCATTCAAAAAAAATGTTGAATTTCTTGTAATATTTGGATAAGTAAGTACTTACTATAGACGTACAATAGTCGGGATTTAGAGCTGGAATTATGTACTTCTTTTTATTTATAAAATTAACATGATTACCTGTCTTAACTCAAATTTACGAATAAACAGAATTTTCAGATAGTTAGAGATCCCGTAACAAATAGTAGTATTTTTCATCAATAAGATTTTATCGCACTAATAATGGACACAGAATTCCCTCTCTTATTATGCAATAACCTACAAAATGTTTAAACGGTCACCGTTTAATGGCATACCAATCACATAAAATTTGCATAAAACTCCGATGCAATCTTTACCAATAACTTAATCTATGTACCAATAGTATCAATTACTATAAAATGTTTAAAATAACGGCCCTTTTAGATACTATCTGTTATATTACAAACGTTTAATGCAATTTAAGTTTGATACCTATAATTAATATTATCTTATATCTTGATTTATTTAAGAACGTATCATGGTTTAATAATTCAATTATTGGTACAGATTTTATCTATATGGTCTTCATTGGTATGTAACCTTATTATAATGGGCGGAAAGCTATATCAAATACGAAACTATTAAATGTTATGTGTGTGAAAATGTATCTAGATTGAGAAAACATGGAAATTGCTGGAATAATCGGTCTAATTCCATATCATTAAAAGTTATGTTTACTTAATACTGGCTAATGACGCAGCATTTTACGACCTAGACTATTACGACTATTACTTGGCGGTACCTATATTAGTCAGACTATTTAGCAACCATTAACTAGATTATATTTTGTAAAGTTAACCGCAAAAGGAAACAGTAGTTACCTATATATCCTTTTAAATCTGTTTAAAATTTAAGTCCGTCAATGTATTGTTTTTACACTTTCTCTATTAAAAAGGTATTAAAATACGCGTTTCTAATACTACATAACTAAATAAGTCTCCAACTCGCAGTTGGCCAGCGTGGTGGACTCAAGGCCTAACCTCTTCATCATTACGGGAGGTGAGACCCTTGCCCTGCAGCGGGACATTAATCTATACTAATATTATAAAGCTGAAGAGTTTGTTTGTTTGATTGATTGTTTGTTTGTTTGTTTGTTTGTTTGAACGCGCTAATCTCAGAAACTACTGGTCCGATTTGAAAAATCTTTCAGTGTTAGATAGCCCATTTATCGAGGAAGGTTATAGGCTACATATCATCACGCTAAGACCAGTAGGAGTAGGAGTAGAGTACCGGTAAAAAATGTTACAATAACGGGGGAAAAAATTACCCATTCTCTCCTATGTGACGCAAGCGAAGTTGCGCGGGTCAGCTAGTGGGTTATATTTCTTATTTATTTTAAGTAACTAATTATTCTTATTTTCTTTTGTAAGATATCTCAGATTATACTTTCAGAACTATAAGCTTAAGTCTTTAGCAGAAATGAAACTCCTTCAAAATATTTTTTTCTAATTCCCCGCTCTCTCTCTTTCTATAAGCACAGTGCAATACTACATGAGATCAATATCAGCGTATGTTATACAAATACAAGCTGGTTGATAGTCATGTATTAGTGTCCGACTGTACGCGACCACGCTACGTACTGTCAACTCACAATTGACAATAGTGACATACGTCATCGCAACTTATGACATTCGGAAAACAAAGAGTGAGTTTTTTTTATCATTGACCACCTTTTTTTAAATATTATAAGTCATATAATACTACGAAATTTTCTTCGATGTATTAATATTTCTTGTTCTTATTGCAAAAGTTATGAATTATATTATAGTAATAACGTATTTTAATCATATAGATTGATTGGTCATCAGTATAGATTGGTTAACAGTAACTAAAGGTTAAAGATTTTTGAAATAATCTCTAAAGATTAACTAGTAGGCACTCTCGATAGCTTATCTATGGAGTAGAGCTGTTATTTTTCTTAACCACAGTTCTTGCGGATAGAATAACTTGGTTGCATGTCAGAAGTAGCTAATTGAACTGATAAAGATAGCCTTCTATAGCAACACATATTCATTAAATAGGTAGCCGTTAAAGGGACTGGCTGTGGAGGACGGATCGCCATTTTTGATGCGATATCATCTATGGTAACAGTTTTGTATTATTTCTTGCCGGCACTACAAAGAGACGTGCAATGGCTATTAGAATAAATTTTAGAACCGACTTTGCCTTTTGAGTATCGCATTAAAGTTATGCCATGAGATCGTATAATATTCAGTTATGCAGTTTTACGACGGAGTATGTTTCGTGTCATCTTGTCACATAAAGCTCATATCCTGGCGTACTCACTAGTCAGTCAACTATCAGTGAGTTATGGAGAGTCCGCTCCACTGTCCATGCTACGAAGGACACAAAGAAACATGGTGCATGCATGCATTTATGCTGGTTATTAAGGGTAACAGAGGCAATGGGTCTGAAGGTTACTCGCTTGGAATATAATCATTAATTGGTTTTCCCCTAAAATAATATTAATCGAGTCCCTTCAGGTTGCCAAATAAAGCTGCTTCAGGTTTCGATTTACTTATATGAATACAATATTTTTTGTATTTTGTAATTCATTCATCAATCTTTATGTGGCGTTCATAAGCATTTATGTTTCTTAACAAAAAGACTTCGAAGTGATTAAGTTCAGTCAAATGTAGACTGAACTTTACTCGAAAATAAAAAACGCTTCGATGCTAAGTAATTTGATTTTCTTATTTTTTATTGCAAAGAAAACATGTTTACTAGCCCTTATTCATACTTGCTCATTGCTCGCTGCAACATAGACAGACCTATAAAAGCTTAACTACAGATATTTATATTAATGTTATGGGACTGCAAACCTATGATTTAAGCCCGCAATGTCGGCGGTTACACAAAATAGCCAGCCTTTTCCACACAAATAGGCAGACAGCGTAGAATTACGGCGGGACCAGAGACTATTTGAACTTTAAGCCATAGACAAATACTTATCCCCCCTCACTATTTGATTCCGGAGTTTGGACCTTAGGCTTTGAGTATAAAGGCGGGAATATTATTTGCATTGTGTCTATGTTTGTCTGTGGTTAGTTGAATGGAGGTAGTCTGTAAACGGGATGTCTTATTGCAGAGTTATTTATCCTGACTGAGCATAATGATACTCATTTGTGAAAACACCGCGCTTTGATATAAATGACGGATTTCAGGATTTAATGTACGCTAAGGTGGATTACGACTTTATAATTGAGGGTTTCAGCGCGCACTTTGAGTAAAACGGTTTTGCTAGGAATGAAATACTAATATTTCTGAAGAAATGTACAGAACCACCAGTTTCCTTTTTAGTTAAATAATTTGAACGAAACGAAACTTGCAGTTCTTGAAATATAGAAAAACACTAAACCTTCATAAAGTTTATTCACCGATATTTCTAATTAGTTTAGCTATAAAGCCGACTATTTTTAACAACACTACCTAGCCTAGACTACTGATACAGTCGATTAGTTAGATAGCAATCAAGTTTCAAACTCGATACATTTATTTGCATATACATATAAACATTATCTGACCATCGATCGGATATCTGCGATGAACCAAGCTACATACTGAACAAATATGGAAGGATTTATTTATAAGATACTAGCTGACCCGCGCAACTTCGCTTATGGACGCATAAGAGAGAATGGGTGAAATTTTCCCCCGTTTTTGTAACATTTATTACTGGTACTCTGCTCCTTTTGGTCGTAGCGTGATGACCCAACTAGCACACAAGCGCTATAACAAGCTGCACAATGGCCGGTTAAAGGATTTTTATAACGCCTTAGGCTCCTTAGTAAGAAGTATAGTGGTTCTATAAGCGGCTACAGATCTCTTGTAGCGTCAAATAGGCCCATACTGTCCAGCTTATAGCTCGACATTGGATCTACAGTGGTCGTAAATAGTTATTATAATAGTACGTAGTATAGTAGTAATACAGGAGCGCTAAAATAAGATGAAGGTGGTATAATCGCGCTACAACAGCTTTTTCGCAGCTTCGTGGCGCTTACCAGCTGTTGTACAGAGGTGGTTAGCGCCCCGAGCGTTCGAAAAAGCTCTCGCAGCGCGATTATACCACCTTTACCTTATTTTAGCGCTACTGTGTAACGGTTATAAATGCTAACGCTCTAAATTAGTAATATGGTCGGTTTATTATGGTGTAAACTAAATATATTTTTTTAAAATGAATCATCAGTGACAAATGAGGAGACATTTATTTTTACGGATTGGATTATTAAAATAACAAGTAGTCTATCGCTTTTATTTCTTTGTGTACGTGATATGAAAGTGCGAGTTCCAGTTTGCTGTCAATATATATGTATATTATCGTCAATATTTTCATGCGCCCTCAAAATATTCAGTTTTAAATGCAAAAATTATATAGATATGTGGATTTGGAAATTGTATTTTGAACATAAATAAGACTTTGAGGGTTACAGATAATTTAATTAGGGTTATAGGTAATAAAAAATGATTTTAATTATGTTAACGTTACCAGGCTATAGATTTATATGATCTTCAAAAGATCGTAATAACCTCAAAAAATATGTTTACCAAATGCTATAATGGCGTCTCGATCAAGCAGCTCTCAGAGTTGGTTACATCTGCTCTAGCGCCTTAAGCTGTACAAAGGCTCTAGTGTTTGCTGTTGTAGACCTCAAGGTTTTGCAGTTGTGGCATAGGAGTGCTTCAATATAACTGTTTTGGTCGCACATCAGCATTTTACTCGTACTTTTAGGGGTCAGTCGTTGAATATTAAAATAGATTGAAAATCTTTTTTTTTTATTTATTTTATTTATTTTATTTATTTTATTTATTTTATTTATTTTATTTATTTTATTTATTTTATTTATTTTATTTATTTTATTTATTTTATTTATTTTATTTATTTTATTTATTTTATTTATTTTATTTATTTTATTTATTTTATTTATTTTATTTATTTTATTTATTTTATTTATTTTATTTATTTTATTTATTTTATTTATTTTATTTATTTTATTTATTTTATTTATTTTATTTATTTTATTTATTTTATTTATTTTATTTATTTTATTTATTTTATTTATTTTATTTATTTTATTTATTTTATTTATTTTATTTATTTTATTTATTTTATTTATTTTATTTATTTTATTTATTTTATTTATTTTATTTATTTTATTTATTTTATTTATTTTATTTATTTTATTTATTTTATTTATTTTATTTATTTTATTTATTTTATTTATTTTATTTATTTTATTTATTTTATTTATTTTATTTATTTTATTTATTTTATTTATTTTATTTATTTTATTTATTTTATTTATTTTATTTATTTTATTTATTTTATTTATTTTATTTATTTTATTTATTTTATTTATTTTATTTATTTTATTTATTTTATTTATTTTATTTATTCTTTAACAACAGTTGACAGACTGAACCACCACTGCACTTATGTAAATATATTATGATAATAATTTTAAGCTTTAGTATAAAGGTATATTACTCGGTTATAGCGCTTTAGGTGCTTAACATAATTCTGTAATCCCCATGGCTGTAAAAATGTTTCGAATGATACCTTATACATCTATTTGCCGTACAGAAGCCATATAAATATCTGATATAACGCTCAAGGCGCTATTAAAGACCTACGCAACTCTTTTATAGATGAGTAATACACTAGCCCTAAAAAAATCTGTTATAGAACCTAAGGCATTACAAAAAGCTTATTTACGCTCTTGAGCGCTATAAGCGCAACGCATAACTCCGTTTAAACTCCTTTATCTCCTAAAGTCCCCTTATACAGTTAACGGTGTTATAGAAGATTCCATTAACTCAGTTATACTTCCCTAGGCTGTCTAGCGATGCAATTACATGCTCATATATCACTATAAGTCATTAGTTTCCTACTAAACGGCTACTGTCCCGCCTAGCTGTTAAAGGGTTTTTTAAATAGCTAGTATACAACTTATAGAGAATTGTACAGCATTTGAACGACTCTTATGCAACTATCAGGCTGTATAACGACTGTATAAGCAGCTTGTGTGCTAGTTGGGGATATATAGCCTATGTCCTTTTTCGGGTATCAAAATATCTCCATACCAAATTTCATGCAAATTGGTTCAGTAGTTTAGGCGTGATTGAGTAGCAGGCAGACGGACAGACAGAGTTACTTTCGCATTTATAATATTAGTATGGAAGTATGGATTATGGTTTATAGAATGTATAGTTTTGATATAGAAGCCGTATATAGTTGATGTTAAAGATTGCCCTAGGATTGTTAGTTAGCTTATTAGGAAAGTTTGATGGTCCTATTTGCTTGTTTTGTTTGAATAAGCTTTTAGTTAAAAGATATAAATGAGGCAGATATTACTATGTTGCTCCTATGTTCATGTAATCGTAAAGTCGGTATATCTAGTAACTAGCTAATTACGACAACTATCTATTATTGTAGAATGGTATGTCATAATCCCCGTAGCTCTATCAAGTTAGAGACATCAGTTCGAATGTCCATTAATCAATGCCATATATTTGACCGTTATCCATTATAATCCATATCAACGGTAGTACTATAATCCATTTAGAGACTCTATAGGCAATTTTTTTAATGAGTATATTATTTAAGTTTTACATCTGGCAAATTACATGGAAAAAGTATATTTTTTCTCGTAATATTACGTTATTTGTTCAACAATATGTTTGTCTGTATTGTTTCAGTGATGGTGTGAGACCGCATGGGTCTGGCCGCGGCGCTGCTGGAGGCGGCGGCTCGCGGCGAAGCGGCGCGGCTCGCCACTCTGCTGCACGCGCACGCAGCACACGTCAATGTTACTGATGAGGTGAGCACTTGGCATATGCACCACCGTGTGACATTACTTACTTAACAAAAGTATAGAACCGTTTTAATTGAAGGCTCTATTGACGAAGTGGTTGTGGTGGTCGCCAACCCACCAATTATTTGTCGGGGACAGGGTTCGATTCATATTCGTTAACATTCGGGAAATATTTATTCCGTACCTAATTGTACTTTGGTTTTGGTTGTTGAATTATTATCGAAAAGTTCTCATGACACTACATTCGTTGTGTGAGGGGTTATCGACTGTAACAGCTATTTTAGTTCCTGTAGGATGCAACCATAACATAACAAGGCAAAAATTAAAAAAACATTCCACCTACTAATTCTGTAATATGACTAAAAATAGATATTCAAACGATTGCATGTAATTGAATAACAATCAATAACTATTAGGTCATACAACTTGGCTGTATGCGGTCCGAGTGCCGGTGAGTTATACGTCTAGACCGCTCGTCCCTCGGCTCTCTGTATAAAACGTGCATGTTTAATGTAGCAGTGTGTCATTTGACAACATTGCACATACGACACACACGTCAAAGTTTGTTTATTGATAGTCAAGAATAATATGCTGTTATTAAATCTATTAAAAAAAACTTATATATCAGTTTAGCCTTCTTTCCAAATATGTTGGATCCAGCTTTCAGTATCAACAGATACAGCTGAATAAAAGTATTTTACTTGTCGCGGCTGCCTATCGCACATCTACATCCCAGTTGCCTGGGTAAGAAAACAATACCATTTACCGGAGCTATAGCACAATACCCCTCGTTGAGTCTGGTTGTCAGTCTTTCAAGCTTAGTAACAAGCTTTAACGTTAACGACTGTCAAAGATCTTTGAAAATAGTATGTTGTTATAAAATGTATTGAACAAAAATCAGCATATACTCTAATCTGAACTATACGGAAACAACAAACTATCATGCATTTTGGATTTCTTGATGATTCGGCACAGGTCGCATTCGGTGGCAAACTCCACCAACTTGCGTTTTGAAATGATACAGCCGTAGTTTTAATAAAATGGTCGTAGCTTCAAATTTACTTTCATTCTAAAAAAAATAAGAAATATGAACGAGTTTTAGTCGGTAGTTTGTTTATCACTAGCTCCATTACCCATCCATTCATCTTCGTAAGCTGTCCTCAAAAGTTTCAAAATAATAAGCGTCCAAACATGTCACCCCACTTTAACAGGAAATGTTCGATAATATAACTATTCTGACCGAGATTTATCTTATTTGACAGAATAAATAAATGGATTACCTCTCTCGAAAAAACATAAAACATGTTTTTTAGTTTTTTTTCTCTACAACCCACCTACGCGCTAATAGGAATAAAGAGTCTCTACGTTTTACTATTTTTCATCAGGCAACACTACAGTGTTGCTATAACAAAAGTACAAATGGCAGGTAATAAAACCGTCATACAATAGGTAATATTTTATTCAAAGGGTTATAAATAAAAAAGGTATTTATGATAAATGGCGAAGGTTTATTAAACTTTAGCGCGATATCTCAGCGCTATGTCCGATACGTCCCGTTCTACTCAGTAGCTCGTTTAAAATGGCCTCGGCACCATACTGCGAACAAATTAATACTTTGCGAAATTAATAAACATCGATAGAAACGAATCTAGACCTTTATTTCTAAGTAATAAGGTTAGTTTTAAAATAGCGGTGAATGAAAGTAATTTATTGATAGTATTATTTGCAGCGTTCCTGAGGCCATATAGTGTCCCTTTATTAATCGATTAATAAATAATTAAAATGCGTCGATATATTGTAAGATAGAGCTCGATTCATCTACACTTGTCCCCACAGGCTGCTAATATTATCATTTATATGTGCTCACTTCGTTAAGATAAAAGATTACATCTCCTTTTTCTGTATTTTTTCTAGTTAGTAATTGTCATCTCACAGTTTCGTACCTTTGTTTTTTAGAATACATAGTTGCCTTTGTAATGTATATCCCGGTTCATCAGCCATGCTAAATTTCATCAAAATGGCTATACCTGTGAAAGGATCAAAGAGAGATAACGTGAATTGGATCAAAGGGTGCATTTGAAATGTTTCTTTTTTAAATAACTAACTTATTAAAAAAAAACATGTCAGCAAAAATATTTTTTGATAGAGATTGTTTTAATGACCAAGTTATTAGAAAATGGCCGGTCTCCAATAAGCAAAGAAGATAAAAAGTAAACAATCGTAATTGTCCTTATAGAGCGTTTATAAGAGCACTAATTGGATCCCACGGTGCAGTACCATCAAGTCCATCAATCAGAGCTAGCTCCCGGACTGGCCACTTTTTCTAATCGCATAGCGCCACGCCTATAGTTTTTAAGTATCGGATTAAAGAGCACTTATTACATGGGCCCTTACATTGTAAGAAGAAAACCTTTTTTTTAACCTTTATGTAATTGTCATAATATGTATAAAAAATCCAGCCAAGTGCGAAGGGTTTCGTACCATTTATAAATAAACTTAACCCAGTAATGCCCCACTGCTGGGCAAGGGTCTCCTCCCGGAATGAGAGAGGGGTTAGGCCTTAACTCCAAGAATCGTACCAAGTTCTTTGGGGAAAACGTGATTTTATGTATGTATGCGTGACTTTATAATACTCATTTATTTCGCTTTAGTGTGATTTTAAAATAATAATTCTAAACAGCTCAGAATCATAGCCAACAACAATTTTTTTGCTCTGCTATAGAATTATGAATGGATAAGCCATTAAAGTTAATTCTCATTTTTTGTTTATTTATCAAAATGGCCGTTGAGAATGCACCGTAAAAACAATTGAATTGTCCACGGTAATTAAGGATTCTAGAACATTTGTATCGAATTATTTCTTTATAATGGATACCGGAATATATTCATATTGTTCATGGCACATTAAGTCGTTAAGTTTAGTTTTTTGATTATCTGTGGGCGTAATAAAAACCTTGTTTTGTTTGCCTTGCGTTGTAACAACATAATTTATTAATAAAAAAGATGTTTGTATCATTAATTGTTTATTAATTGTTATTCTTTTACATTTTTACGGAAAACAAATGATTACATTGGTAATTTGACCTCGCAGGAAATCATAATTATAGTTAATTTGTAATACACAGGACGTATTACAAAGATACTAAACTAGATATTTTACGCATAACACGATTTCAAGAAACTGTGTCGCAAATACTGCAATAAATCTTAAAATTTAAATTCAGTAGCCGGCCTGCGCGGTGCCCGCCAATTCATATTGTTGACACAACACGTTTCGTGCGGAAACTAATCAAGTATTTCTACTAGTGATTGATCATGGCATCTATTTATTCAGCCTAGTCCACTCGACTTACGTTTGACATAATCACAGAATCTTGACATTATGCGTTTAACATTTTTAAGGTTCTGTATCCAAAGGGTAAAAACGGGTCTCTATTACCAATGCCCGGTTTCTCAGGTACATTTAGCGGTAGTTTACCTATTCAATAGCCTTTTTTTTATATGAGTTTAAACACTATTAAATAGATAAACTACCGCTAAATGTACCTCAGAAACCGGGGATATGACTTAGCTGTCTGTCTGTCATCAGGCTGTATCACATGAACCGAGATGGTTATACAGTTGAAAATTTTCACACATGATGTATTTCTGTTACCGCCATAACAGCAAAGACATAAACGGAATTAAAATATATTTATTTAAGGGGGGCTCCCATGTAACAAACGTATATTTTTTCCGTTTTTATAAATCATGGTACGAATTCCTTGGTACGCAAGTCCAAGTCGCATTTACCCCTTTTTTTATAAAACTGTATAAGATATAAATAAAATGGCGGTGTGAGATTAATATTCCCTCTTAATTATGTAATAAGACAGTGTGATATGAGAAGTAATTAATCTGGCGAGTTTTTCTAGTTCCTAACAAGGTACTTGCATATATAAAAATATTTATTTCATATATTCTAATTACATTGGCCGTGCCTTTGCCCTATAACTGCACACAGGTACATTAATAAAACTAGATTAATTTAAATTCTCAGGATATTTTAAAGACTGTACCTACCTTTATTACTGCGACTCTAATTACTTCATATGTACACCTCCAAGGTATTTAAATGGTGTTTGCGCTTAAGTGCCTTCATACGACAGACAGCTGGGTATTTCAATCAAAGCGACTATCTGTAGGATCTCACGACCAAGAGGACTATCACGTATCTCAGTTAACAACTATTAGAAAGCCACTCTGCCGTACATTGTTTTCTCCCGTAGATTACAGTCATTAAAACGTTACGTTAAAGCAGCAATGTACTGAATAGTGGCCATTTGTCCAGTGCCAATTTGACGTATACTAGGACTCAACTGAGTTACTGTACTACAACTGATATGCATACGAGAAATGTTTTTCTTTTCTCTATATTTGACCCTCAAAGAATTTACTTAGTAGGTACACTAACAAACAGCAGATTGTTATAATAACAGTAATACAGTCTGATAACTTCATAGAGAGCATTGTATGCAAGATTCTTGACTGGCGGTTTATATGCAGCAGATAATTGCCTGTTGCTCTGTTTGCTAGGTCCCCTTTTTTGGGCATACATGTAAATCTTCAGTTTATTCTAAATAAATCATGAATTTCAAGACTCAATACTAAGTTATCGGACTATAGCTCTAACTTTTACGATAACCAGAATCATATTTACGACATTTTCATAAAATACTCGTAAATTTTATACGTTTCACGGAGTGTGATAGATTATAAAATATTATATTTGAAATAGTCAATAATTTTCACTGAACACGAACCTTCATTCACTTACATTCTTGAGTTCTTTTATAGGCAGACATCTTAGTCGAAAGCCTTGGCATGCACGACTTATTTAGAATGTAATTGATAAATCAGTATATTTCCAAAATAAAATAGCTGTATGAAACGTGTCACCGTCAGCAGTATAGAACTGCAGGTCGCTGCTATTTTTAATTCTGATATTTGTATTAGGGTAGCTGCCAGTTTTTATTCCAAGCATCGGCATCGGCGCGGCGGCGGGCGGATGGGAATATCCGCAACAGCCCCTATTGGTATACCTCCGTCAGTCAGAAACCTAAATCTTAGTAGAGAGTCTTGTATGCAAATAAGACTCTCTGCTAAAATGTTGGAATATTGAAACTCTTTGAATATCCATTACTGTTCTGCAGTTAAGTATATCTATAGTTAAGCACCTCTCAGAATGCTCTCAGGATATTAGTTCCCTTAAGTCATAAAAGAAAATGGGAAATGAATACGTTCTTCGAAGCAAGAAACTACGATAAACTTAAGAGCGAATCGTTTTACACCCACGATTAACATTTGAAATCACTAGCAATGAAGTGATCCCATCTCACTGCAGTTACGTTTTATGAGCTTTCTTATTGATAATTTACGAGATAATTCGCACAATCCGCTAGTTATTATTCAATAACGTTATTCGTAGTTCAGTGTTATTTACCGCAAGCTTTTATAGTGTACTTTTTTAATACTTTTAAGAATTGCTTTTGTGTCGCGGGACGTTTTACGTTTTAAACATACTAACATCGGACATGAAATACAACCAGACCCAAAACAAATATTTGTGGATCGCATCAATATTAGATCCTTGTGGGAATTCACCCACCACGCATTGGTAGTGGCGTTGCGACCACCCTAATCACTGCGCTAAGGAGACCGTCGAAACTTAGAGAATTGCCTAATTCTTAACTGACTTACCCCCGGTTTCTGAGGTATATTTAGCGGTAGTTTATCTATTCAATAGCGTTTAAACTCATACAAAAAGAAAACGCTATGGAATAGATAAACTACCGCTAAATATACTCAGAAACCGGGGGGTAAAAAGGTGGAGATTCCCAATTCGGATTTATTTTTATTTGTTACTTGAGAATTCATTTATTAGATTCATATCTTCAAACTAATAGCGTGAACCATTTTATCAGCAAACATTCCATCAAAAACTACGCCAGACAAACCGTCTTCACACCAAAAAAAAAAACAGTTGCATTCAAAGATCTACTGACAGCGGCTCTCTATGATTTTTCACAATCGGCTTCGTTATCGAGCTGTCATCTATGAAGGCAGGCTCCCCGCGCTTGTCCGAGACCATTAAAAAACTAGTCCGCTCAGTGGACCGGTCCTCTTGTTACGCACACCGTTCATTTTGTTTTGTTGGACCACAGTTTTTATCTATTCTGCATCTGGTGTCAAAATAACTTGAGTTTTTGTAGGTGTTAAAATAATTATGTTGTTGTATCGTTACTTTGTTTAAACGAGAAAGCAAAACATTTATTCATTCAGGGCAAGTATTGATGCTATGATTGTTAAAGTTTATTTATTTCACACAGCTTACAAGTTGACTACCCAATAGTTATGCCTCAGTAAGAAAGAACAAGTATTGAATGTGCTATTACCATCTAAAGAGATGTAGAGTTTTTTTAATCACAAAATTTATTTCCTAAATATATATATTCCTAAATATATGTATATAATCCTAAACATATATATTTCCTAAGTATGTATTAGACTTTATAAAAATGTGCAATGCATTATTTTAAATGACATGTTAAAAAACAAAAAAAAATCGTCTCTTAGTCTACTTTGGTATCCATAAATATCGTTCGCAATTACAACCAATTATAATAATTAGAATAAAAGATATATTTTTCTGAAATAGCAGTTATTTATCGATATTTGAAAGTTATAGCATTTTTTTATAATCTGCTTTTTATTCAAATGTATTTTAATAATTCCTCCTTCTTTATGGCCTACCGTTATTTAAATATAACGTACATAATATATTAAAATTATGAATTAAGTACGTATTTAAGTGTATATTTATTACAGACCAGTTATCGGAACTTAAGAACATAAAATGTCGTACTACTGTAAGTGATTAGCTCTAAAATGATGTTATTTAAATTCAAGTATAGTTGAGACATAACGCGATACATAATTAATAGAAATCAAACTATTAAATAGTTATTATGTTGTTGTAAACTTGATTTTATCTAAGATCGACAATATTTTTTATAAAAACTTTATATTCTTGGCTTCTTCATTAGGAATACAAAATTATCAAGAAGTTTATTACAAAAATAGTCCGATAAAAAGTGAGCATGTTCCTTGTTCATTATCAGCCTAGTCTTCTTCCAAGTATAATTGACTTGGCACCAAATGCAGCTTAATTCAATATTTATCCGCGTATCTTGTTATCAAATATGTTGTAATAGTCCGTTAATAAGCTTCATATTGGTATCATAATAAACCAGTGAACTACGTTTTAAAGATGACCCTACACTTATCGCAAAAAGTCATAAGAACTACGAAACGGGGAAGGTAAAAATAAAACTACTTAAACAAACTAATACAAAACACCATTATATCAAGATCCCCCGTGGTTCCTAGTAACAGTAGGTATACCCAAAAAACACAAAAACAATCTTCAAACGATCAGCGACACCAAAACTGGATCAACGAACGACTTTTATCAGAAAATCGATTCGTAAAAACTAGTCCGCAAGTCCAATCTACTTTTACGGTAAATAAAATATCCACCCGAAAGAATGAAGAAAACAAAAAGTAGTTCGTTACGTGCTTTCAACAAGACACTAAATATTTTCAACGCAAGTATCATAGCATTATAATTATAAAAGATCACGATATTGCAATATCTTATCGATCAATGCATCGCAAAAAATCGACTACGACCATCGTGTACTCGACTATCTACTTTGTAATCGAGCTTTCGAATCGAGTTAGTTGCCTTCTCGATTAATGCAGACGCTATTTCTAATATAAAGTTCTTTTGCATATTCCACATAAAAGTTGTTGTATTCATTTTAGATTTTTATGTGCTATACTTTTTTATTAAAGCTAGAGGTAACCTCGATAATTTGGTGACTGGGACGTTGGCCATAAAAAATATTTGGGCTGAATCTATAAAAGAACTTTAAAATACTGTATAAATTACTAAGTTTTGTATGAAGAGTTACACTAGTCGTAGTTCTAATGCTACCATAGCTGGTGTAATCTGCGCCGGAACTGAAAAAAGCAATTCGCTATATTTTGGAATATTAAAACTATTATATAAAAGATGTAAGCACATCTAAAATGTAATTTATCTGCTTGCTCAATAGTAAACACCATGCATCTTGCAACAGATTTGAAAACTTTGTTATTTGAGTGACTCTACTCATCATTGTACTGTACCTATATCATACTCAACTTATGCTCAAATACATGATTAATCAATGCATTATGGGACTGTCCAAGGCATACAAATACTCTCATAAATGTATTTACAATACGTACCATGACTGTAGTTACAAATACGCGACAAATACCTAACGGTTTCTAAACCTTTCCAATATCACATTTTACTTTTAGAATGTCAATCAAATCGTAATTTCACGTTCACACCATAACGCATCGTCTTTGTCCTACATGGCGAAAACGAGACGAATTTATTTTATAAATGTTATTTAAACACAAACAAGAATGCGAATTCCCAAACTTCGATGCATATCAATCGAACACTGGCCGAATCAAATTTTAAAATGGCCGACAAAATGGCGTTCCGTCATTCTCAACGGTTAAATTTTGATTAACTTGTTAGTTTAATATTCAAACATGATCGTATTAATGCGGATACAATTCTATTTACTGTTACAATTGATTATGTTAACGATTATTTTTGAGGCTCGTTAAATATTGGAGGCTATAATTTGTGTTCAGCGGTTGTTGCTTATAATTTCAGTTATTTGGACAGATTTATGAGGTTGCACCGTTTATGTATGGACGGTTAGTTTGTATGAAGGTCAGATTGTATGAACATGGTAGTCAAAATGAATGTTTTGAGGCGTTAGATAGTAGCATACGAACTAAACTCGATGTAATTAGTGTAGTACATAAAAAAGCGGAGTATGCAATTGCCGATTAAGATAGTAATTTCCGGGTAGGACAGATTATACTGGTTTCGTCTGTCTAATAAATCATCCGAAGTAACCGTGCAATGATAAGTCAATTAGATAAAAAGATGCTTCTTTTATTCTAGAAATCAAGTCTGTTATGCAAAAGTGGCATTCAAATATGAAATCTGTCAATTTTAGAAACAAACATTAAAAACGGTACTAGAGCATTCCTTGGCATATATTCAGACAATATTAATTAACACTAGCCACGCATTTTCCTCCTTGCTTTTAAAATAGAGAAAAGACAACAAAGTATTTGTTAATGTCACAATTAGACATTTAGACAGTCTTAATTAACACTAAGCTACGCAACTTTTTCCTTGCTTTTATAGCTAAGAAAGAAACAAAGTAGGTACAAACGTCCAATATTATCGGGTTACTTTTCAACATCGCATTGCCGCCTTCGCTGCAGTCATAAGTCAGTTAAGTAAATTTACTAAACATTTACATCATGTTGTCATTGCTAGTTAGTTTATTACCTGCTTTAATACGACGCTTCCGTTATCGTATAACACCATTTGTAACTATTAGTGGGCTATTAAACACGTAAACTGGTAGCGAGTGGCAACACTGGCCACACTGGCAACACTTGTTTATAAGATAATTTGTTTTATCTGTTCGTTATTGAGGATGACGGTCTCACTATATCAATTGATGTAGTTTATTGTATTGACACTTCAGAATTAAACAAAATTACTTATATCACACATTTACTCTATCTTGCATGTCTGACAGTTCTTTAACATAGTTCATGAAAGAATACGAAATCCCCAACCCTCACTTGGCCAGCGTAGTGGACTCAAGGCCTAACCCATCGCTCATTACAGCAGAAGACCCTTGCCCAGCAGTGGGCCTAAATGTATTTTTTATTAAAGCCCTATTTAATGAAATTTTCTAACTGTGCACTTGTATATGTCAAAATCAAAATCAAATCATTTATTCATTTAGATAAAATTTTGACACTTATTATAGTCGTTGCAATATGTAACTGAATCTACCACTTATTTGAAAAGGAGGAAGAGCCCTATCAGAAAATCTAGCAAAAAACTCGCGGCTATTTTTTTCAATCGCCAAAAGATTTACAATGTTATTAATACAATAATTAATCAAAGTTTAATTTCGAAAACAAAAAACAATATCCGATTAATTTACACTATTTTAAGTTTTAAGAATATACTATAATTTGTTTGCCATCTACACGCTAAGAAGAAGAAGAATATCCGATTCTTACAGCTATTATTTTTCATATCTATTGAATACAGTTGTCCATCCGTACATTCTATAAGAACATACCTAATGATATTATCTACATATCAGGCCATGTTTGATTAGAATTTTGATTGAACTTCCGACGTTACTACCGAATAAATCATGGGAGTGTATTTTATCCCACTTAGCGAGTGAGATTGAACGGAAATCGACCGTGAGTACGCGAATTTTATGACTAGAGAAGATTTGTGGACTTACTCAACTAATTGGCAACAAGTAAACATAAATTTTAACGCGGATGTACTTAGCCATTAATATTTTACATGGTCATTTTAATAAGTGCCTAAATAAGTATTGAAAGGCAGAGGAGTGTTAACAAGTCGCAAATATACATGTATTAAGTTGTCGCCAAACAACACAACAAGTTTAAGAAAGCAAACAGAACGTAGACGCAGACCTGCAGAGGACACTCGGTTGACTGCACTCTGTTATACTTTTCGAAGCAGACCTAAAAATCATTTACTAAGATGTAGCGAAATATTTTAAGTTGTTCAGCAGCACCTATTCCATTCTCATTCACCGCATATGTCTTACTTAAGTTCAAAACAAGTTTTAAGAACTTCTGAACAGAAAAACTTATTCAGGCGAAGCAAAACTTTACTAAAAAACTTTTCTTTAAGAACCTACTGACTTGATGGCTAGAACTACATAACTGCACCATTAAGTTCAAAGGGAATGTTATAATTGGATTACAATTCAGAAATTCCTTGTTAATTATATTTGTTAACATTTTTAATGACCTTAAAACAGTTTACACAACAAACGAGGTCGTCTGTTACATTTAATGCATTCCTTTTTTTTGTTCAGCCACTTAATTAACACCAACAGTGTCACTTACCATTTCGCCGCGAAAAAAGAACGCGCGAAAGTCGCCATTTTGTTTTTAGTGATGAGGCAAAGACAGACCTCTATAATGTGTTTGATAATCTGACATAATGGCTATAAAAATGATTTACGAAGTTTTAATACGAGGGTTTTATATGATTTATGGTAGATAAAACTCAACACCGTCATGCATTCTGTATGATAAAATCATAGGAATGCGATAGTGCAATACTGACAAGACAGAGCATATATCTTTTTACGTATCTTTGTAGAAAAATATAATATAGGCATGGTATAGAAACCTATGATATAATAATAATAATAAAATAAACATCTCCATGAATCATCTACGATACATAAGCAAGTCACACGCACTCGACATCCGCCATAATACAGACATACAGTTTCAACACAACACGAATGGCTCGCGGGCAAAAAAGTTGATGAGAAATGGCGCGATAAAGCTCACCTTTATTGCTAAGATTCCTTATTCAAATAGAACGAAACGAGAGTAAGCACACCCGCAGTGAGACGACTTGCGTTTCAAACAACAATACCGATAAATTTCAGCTTAGACATAGAATATTTATCGACATTTTCACATCACTAGCTAGAGTCGTATCAGCACGACGCCTCGGGCACTCCGCTGCAAGAATCGTTTGCGTAACAATCGTCCCTTGTGAGCCTTGTCCGGGCATTCCACAGCTCACGACTCCCGGCTATTCAGTCGTGTCCATTCCCTTTCGAACACCACGTTCCGAGACAATTGCTTTGCGAAACAAGCAGTGTATATTAAACATTGGCACGAAGACGATGCGGTGCATATTCCCTTGTGCGATGATCATTATTGTCGGGTCTCAAAGCCGCGGACGACGTTCAAAAGCACGGCGGCCGCCAGAATTGCCGGAATTGCGAAAACAAAGTGCTTGTAGCTAAATGTAAAGGATTTAAAAGGAATAAAATGGCTTTGAGAATATCACGGTGGACTATAAAAGCAAGATTTAAGCGCAAACCTTAGTGCCTTACCCTTAACTTTTAACGACATATTGAAATCAATAGCAATAACTAAGTCTTTTAGAAAACTGTTTTGTCTGGTGCCACAAATGAAAGAACTTGCGATGCAACAAAAAGCTTGCACACGTACAGTTTCTATTCACAAATCTATTGCATCAGCGAAAGCTTAAGAAACAAAGACTGCGTCAATATTTACGTCCAACCGAACAATTCCTTACCGGGGTCTCTTACCTATAACCCTAGGAATCTATGACTTCTTCAACTCTTTTACAAAATAAATAAGTAAGTCTACTGTTTTAGACGTTTAACTACATACTTATTAAATTCTCTACGGCCACCGCGATCTCTACTAGCGCAGTGGTAAACTTGGTCGCCACGCCACTACCACTGCGGCGGAAGCGTATTTGTTCGAGTCCTGCTCGAAAGGAATATGTGTGCGATCCACAAATAGTTGTTTCAAGTCTGATTGTACTTAGTGTCCATTGTTTGTATGTTTGTAAACGGCCCTGCAACACAAGAACAATTCTTATTGAGGGAGTTGTCCTTAAACAACACAAATACCAGGGTGGTAAATTACATTCAATAGCGGATAAATATTTAACCGTGCACCTTCAATTTTGATTTACTGAAGGTAAATAAAGTATACTCTCACGTAGGTGTCCAAGATAAGCATGATTTGCTGCAAGTGCGCATGATTGCCGCTCTCGTAACGGAGGCTGATGACAGGAACATTCCGCTGATTACCACTTGATTACCGTGTGTACCAACGTGTGTTTCTACATATATTCTGAGAATATCGTTATGAGAGGAGTCAATAGATTTTTTGATTTGAAGCAGTGACAGCCGAAAGCCGGCCACCACAACATCACACAAAATCGAGAGTTTAATACACCAATTGTTTTTGAATAGATATAATAATTACCATATACGTAACGATAAGTCTGCGATAGAGACTGCAACGTTGTTTAAAACGGTCCTATTCATTCTCTTTCTCATTCAAGCAGTAGGGCAGTAATAGATTTTCTGTTAGCCGTTAGAAATATCCTACCACAAAAAGCCTATTGATAACCCTTTGTAGTTTGCGATCAAAAAAATCATCTGCCATTCTTTGTAATGCAATCTTTAAGTCTCAATCGATACGATACCATAAACATGTAAATTATAATAAACATAATGTACCTAATGGGTTAACTGTACTATCCATCAGCATCACACATCGTAAAAGTTCATAAGAAAACCATTGAATTGTGTCGACACTTCAATTCTAATAAGTAGAATAGCTTCATCCATACATTATACCTCATGCTCATGCTTTGAAATTGTTTCTCTTTTACTGCCAGCATTAAAAACACATAAGTTTTAAACTTAATAGGTCCTATTTATTAAATAATTCTTCTTAATAGTTCTCAGATATATCATTATCCTTTATTAAATGGTACATAAACGTAGTTTAATAATTTTTTTTTCATATTTACCATCGACTGTTAACTTTACTTTAACCTAACCTTACAGTTACGGGTTATAAAACTAGATAATATTTATTTTATGATATTTTCATCTAAGAATAAACCTAGTGACGAATCCAGGATCCTGTTTAGACTTGACTTTTGTAATGTCTTTCGATTTACTCCAGTCTTAAGAAAACGTGTGCGTGTACCCAATATAAGTTAAAATCTGATAATTTTGGCGGATTCGTATATTAATTTGGACATTTTGTAGCGCACAACTTCTTCGAAATGTTTCTGACAGGGATAAATTTTAAATGCTTAGGAATACGTCAACCTTTACGACACTCTTCACGTGTAATAAAATATAATGGCTTTACCTAGAAATCTATCAAGATC
Organism: Anticarsia gemmatalis; assembly: GCF_050436995.1. NCBI lineage: Eukaryota > Metazoa > Arthropoda > Insecta > Lepidoptera > Erebidae > Anticarsia > Anticarsia gemmatalis. The sequence continues at coordinate 11,886,705 of NC_134760.1, read as the reverse complement.
TAATATTGCAATATAATTGAAAACAAGATAAGTACTCTTTAATAATATACCTAATAGTACAGTATAATAATGTTTATTTCACGGTTCTACAGAACACACAGTTTAACCTGTACCCACCATTAACGGCGCAGCAATCCATCATCTTTAACTACTCAGATAAAATACTCAATTATGAAACAAAATGGCTCCGATGACATTTTTACAACCACTCTCGCAGGATTTAATTAAAAATGTCGAGAATCAACTTAATAACCGATGCATAAAAAAATAATGGGCATTTAAAAATTATAGTGCCCTTTTTAAATTGCAGATATAGTTCTACTGTGTTGCCGCTATTAAAATTGTGTTTTTTTGTGCGACGGCACAATAGAAGATGTTTGGACGTGGTAATTGCTGAGTTTGAAAAAGTGTACAAGTAGCCAGGAGTCCATTGGCTCAGTGTAACCAGTTAAACGCCTGCTGTCTCAATGACAACAGCCTTTATTTCAGATAATTCATGTTTCGTAATGAAGCCTGCTTTATGTAACGAAAACTATAAACATGTCACCAATCACTGGGAAAAAGATGTAAAACAAAATATTAGTTTACAATGTGATACAAGAATAAAAGATATATGTTCATCGGTACTCCGCTAACTTCGCTTCAGTCTCACGCTCTCGTCCTAACTTCATTACCGTTCGTTTGCCCTGAAGTACACCAACGTCGGAAGAACATACGTATCTACCTTATAATTAGCTATGTACTTCTTGTATGAGTTTCCTTTGATTCAAAAACACATAAAACCTCTCTTCAACAAGTCTAGCTGTGACATTGAGTAGCTGCAGGATCAATACTGACAATAAAAACATCGTCAAGACCGGTCTTCAAGGAGTCTGGTTCCCTGCATTCATTATCCAAACAGTAACAAGATTATGTATGGACGCGTCGTTGTATGACTTACTACTAATTGAAATGGCAACAGTTGATAAGATTGGTATACTGGATTTAAAATAAAAATGTTGTTTTATTGCTTGCGAAATTTTGTTATTCTAAAAAGATCTTCCGCGCTAAGAATTGCTCTTGCGTCACAGGGACTATCACGAACATACAAACAGCGGACACAAAGTGTAACCAGACCGACAACTTATTGTAGATCGCGCAAATAATTGCCCCGTGTGGGAATCGAATCTCCGGATCCAATGGGCCGTGGCGACCTTTACCATTGCGCCACGGAGGCAGTCATTTTGTAGCCTGTATAATCTTCTGGTTTAGGGTACCCGTATCCTAGAAGATCCATTATTTTCCTTTCTGAAGCTTTGCAGCGTGCATTAAGTTCCGGTAAATTAGTTTAAATAGTATTAAAGCATGTTTCGATGTATCTGTATCCGATCTACTTTATAAATAACAGCAATTTATTAGAATAAAACTTAACTATAAGTAACTTTTAACAACTAAACTAAACTAGAAATAATTTAAAAAAACTAAATATTTACAATTATACAATATATTTACAATATAAAATATGGATACAAAAGGAGTGCGTCACGCGTCGTAGAATTTCTCCTCACCATCGTCAACTGGTAACGTACCCAGAATGTTGGCAGCATTGCCACGTTGGATGGCAATGCTAATTCTTTGACCAAAGTAAAGGCCAACATTCTGGTCACGCGTAGCATCGACGAGACGCTTCGCAATCTCTCGGTAGTGACTACGAGCACTCGGGCCCCACGGTCCTAAGGTTTCAACCCCAAACGGCACAAATACGTAATTACCAATAATGTTACTATATTTGCGCCGCTTGAGGTTTTCTGCTGATGCGGCAGCAGCGCCCGCAATGCCCACCGTACCTGGAATAACAGCTAGTTTAGTTACGATCTAAAATCACTATTTGTAGTTGACGCGAACTATTACTTAGTTCATTTAATTTATGAGCATCGTCCCATACTTAGGCACAAAATTAAAGTATTTAAGACAAATTGATTCTTAATCTAACTTAAAAGATACTCTCAAACTAAGTTATTTATCATCGAATTAATCGCTTTACTTACTTTAAGATTTCGAATATCTATAAATAAATATGATTAATATTAAACGGTATTTTAATTAACTAAAAATGAATTAGTAATTAGCAAGAATAATACATAAATTATGATTATAAATCGAATAAAAACGAACGGTATGCTTTTTGCAATATTGATCAGTATTTTATTTAAAATTATGTCTTTATTTGGATTAAAATGAAACGAAATAAAGTCATTCAACATTGAAACGTAGTCTAGATCGATTTAGTATCCAATTAAAAAGCTAGCTATCTTATGAATGGATAACATAAATTATAGAGTAACGACCACAGACTGTGGATATTTTACGAACTAGATTTTAATGATGCATGTTTTTGTTTAAAACTTGTAAAGTGTGAGATGAGCTATATCTGCAATAGTTTATGTAACTATTTAGTTTTTTTTCTGTATAGTGTGCACTTGACTTTTTTTTTTATTCTTCAGATGTTTTTTTCTTTTTGGGTTCTTGACCGAATGTTCTTGGACTCAAAATCTCTGTTAATACATTACAAAAGTTAATGAAGTAAATAAAGATTGAGAGTACCGCATGGAGCAATGAACATTTTTGACATAAGCTCCAGCATTTTTCTAGACCTACATCTTTGTATTTCGACGTACGTATACCTAGATACGTAAGTATAGAACTAGTTACCAGTAATTAACTGATCCTGTCTATGGTTCTCACGTGTTGTAATTCATACTATTTATGGTAAAAAAACAAGAAATATTGACCAATTTAAAAGCGTTATAAGTTATTCATTAATATTACAAATATTATTAAAATACCCCGTGACTGCTAACGATGTCCCGGGGTCGTTTCCTGGGTCGAACAATTATATGCTATTTGTGTTTTTCTGTTTTTTTTAGATAATTCATAATAGTAGCCAGGAGTTTGGTAACGTGCGCGATATAATGATATAGCAAAAGGCTTACCTATTACATAGGACGAACATTGTCAATTACGAAACGCGGGTGTATTTTATACCTACTACTCTACCTTAACTTTTAGACAAAACAGGCGTGATATTATGTATGCATGTATGTACATCACTATTTCAAGAAGAAACAAAAAAAACACCTATTCGTTCATAATTCTAGACATGACAAAAGTTAGTTGAAGACTACGATACTTAGATAATATCTCTGTCATAAATCTTATTAACTGCCTCATTAATTAATTAGTTTATCTTTGAATTGCCATCGTAATTACGTATAGCATTAGTCTAACGCATTACGTCACAGTTGTTTATGGTTATTTCCCGCAATTTAGAAATTTAAAAAAATAAACTGCCAGTTTTGTCAATTATTATTATTTATTAATAATCGTTAAATTTAAAGTGTCAGTTTTGTTAAGAATTATTATTAATCGTTTTGGCAATAACTAAAGTTTTGAATTAAAGTTGATCAAGTTATCTGAAGGCCTTTAACATGGCTTAACGACTGTTATCATATTTGATAACAACAAGTTGGACTTATAATGCAACCCATCCAAAGTTTTATCTAAAGTGCGTAGCTCAAATGCTACTAAGCGACCACCCATCAATGGAAAGTTCGCGCCAAAGTTTGCTTCACAGCTTGTTTACCGGCCAGTGAGCACAACTGGCTATAGTAACGAATAAAACGCACCTTGTCTATAGCTAGAAAATTATCTATGACCTAATATGGCCGCCGGCCGTTAGTTCCCCTTAGTTATTATTATGTCGTCACTCCAGTTGTCTAATTAAAATTGCTCAGGGAGCAGTAATTGGACATCGCTACATAAATGTATTGAAGCCTTGGATATACTTATAAATATTAAATATGTTCTCAGTAGACAGACAATTGGAAATCGTATTTAGACAGACTAGTTAAATATAGCGTTACTTGTCACAAACATGTTATTTTGGACCACGAGTACCTACCTGGCTACAGTGTGACCAGATTCAGTATTTTAATACTTTTTCAGTATATTTCATCGATTTTGCCGAACATCAGTATATTTTCAGGTATATTGCTGGTAGTCAGTATTTTTGGGTATATTTTGGTTGAAGATTCAGTATTTTAATACTTTTTCAGTATATTTCATAGATTTTGCCGAACATCAGTATATTTTCAGGTATATTGCCCATCTCGTGTGAACAATTTTGGGTGGAAATTGGAAAAATTTCTAACAGTGATGGCATGTTAAAATACAAAAATATAACTAACTAGTTTTAGTAAATCTCTTCTATGTATACCGGTGTCGAATGCTGCATGCGAGCGCATATTTTCAAAGATAAATTTAATAAAAACGGACCAAAGAAACAGATTTATAAACAAAAATGTGTCAGCTATTTTAAAAACAAAGCAAGGTATTAAAGATGAAGGAGGTTGTGTAAATTTTAATCCTTCGAAAAGGATGTTAAAATATAATTCTAACATTTATTGTGAGCATGAATAAATAAAACGTTTTAAGAAAATCAGTATTTTTATTGGTATATCTGTCCTAACCTAACTACTGGTTTCCGTCTTTACATAAGCGTTTCTAAACCTTTTGTACGATCTCCTGAATGAATAACAATAAATGTAACTAAAGAAGCCAGAGTTTGACATTTGTTCTTTGTCAAATAAAAACTCTTTTCCATTTTCCGTGATAAGACCGGGAATCGTCAGAAAACCGCTCGCGAAGCCCTGGGGTTTTGCAGACTACGGGTTAAGAAACATTGCCTACCTAGTAGGTAATGTTATTAATTTACGGTTTCCATCGCTTAGTAGCGTAATGATCACCCCAATGCTATTACGCCCTGGATACAGACATCGTAGGTTTGAACCCTATCCGAAACAGCTTCGCCTTAGCAAATCTTATGCATAAACTACAAATTAAAACGAATTCAAATAAATAAAGAAGATCAGTGTCTGCGTACGCATAATCCATCGTAAATGAGCCAGCATTTGAGTCAGTAATAAAACTAAAACAATTCTATGACACTGGAACATGTCATAGCATTTCACACGCGCATAGTTACGTGGTACGCGGGACTATTGTTTCAAAACTTTTATTGGATAGCAAATGGATCGTTGTGGTTTGTAAAGTACAAACGTGTTTATTATGAAGGATAATATCTGTTTTAAAGTACTGTTTTACATAAATATTATGATATTGTTAAAAGCTCGAATAGTTTAGTTTTAGGAATTTGTATCTTTCGGAATAAAATAGTCATTTTAATGTCATTTTATGAAATTCAAAACGTTTTAAACTTTCGCGACACACCACATTACAATATGAATATTAGTAGTATCATCTTACCTTGGAATACCTGAGGTTGCGGCGCAGGTTCTACCGGCCGTAGTTGCAGGCTGGTTAAGCCAGCGATGTCAGGACTCTCCCTCTTATTTTGATTTCTCCAACTACCGTCACACACTACACTAACCGTGTCGCTATGCTATGAGCTAACCAATTGCAGACCATAGCGACGTTTTGTAACACTAATCACTGGATTCCACGTCGCGAAAAACTTAAAAGCGACTTCTCGATTAAATTTTTTATGGTTTTCATTTCCATCGCTGCACTAACCTTATCCTAAAAAGTCTTTAAAACTTAATAAAGTTGCCAGATAATTTGGTTGTACTTTTTCTTACCGATGCGATGCAGCAACGGAAATCGGTAATACCTATATGTATAGGTAATTGCTTTAAAATTCAGCGTCACCCTACTTACGGCTGCAAACTGCAACTTTTTTAATTTTTTTATCTTTGTCTTTTAAATGAAGGTATTAGCTACCTAGACTGTAGGTAGAGATAAATAAAGCTAGGTTCTTATAATGCACTTAGTTATAAAACTCACAAATATTACCGTGGGGGATTACGAGGTTAAATTATTATTACCGGCACCATTTTTACTTAAGCCAGAACTAAATACACCTGTTAGGTACCTACTTTTTTTAACGTTAAATATTTCACATTGTTTCAGAACGGATGCACGGCGCTCCAGCGCGCGGCGGCGGACGGTCACATCGAAGTCGTGCAACTGTTGCTGCAACATGGAGCTGATCCCAACAAGCAGGACAATGTGGTACGTATTTTATCGACAACTAGCTGGCCCGCGCAACTTCGCTTGCGTCACATAAGAGAGAATGGGTCATAATTTTCCCCGTTTTTGTTACATTTTTTACTGGTGCTCTGCTCCTTTTGGTCGTAGCGTGATGGTATATAGCCTATAGCCTTTCTCGATAAATAGGCTATCTAACACTGAAAGAATTTTTCAATCGGACCAGTAGTTCCTGAGATTAGCGCGTTCAAACAAACAAACAAACAAACAATCAAATAAATTAACAAACAAACAAACTCTTCAGCACGGAAACACGGCATGTCACGAGGCGGCGTGGAAGGGCTACTCGGTGTGCGTGTCGCTGCTGGCGCGCGCCGGCGCCGAGCTGCGCGCGCGCAACGCCGCCGCCTTCGCGCCGCTGCACCTCGCGTGCCAGAACGGACACAACCAGTCCTGCCGCGAGCTGCTGCTGGCTGGCGCGCCCCCGGACTTGCAGAACAATGTGAGTAGAGATTTTCACGTAACTTAAACTGTTTACAACTGTCTTGAGGCAGGAGATAGTAATTTTAACCTTGAATTATTTCTTATAAGCAAAGAAATACCATATTGGTTTACATAATACTGTGTGCTGTCTATTCTCTTTAAACTCGAAAACTTGTGTAAGATAAGGATATATCACGTATTGATATTGCATCGAACTCAAATATATAATAAATAAACTTTTGCATCTATTATTTCCAGTATGGAGACACATCTCTCCACACGGCGGCACGGTACGGGCACGCGGGCGTCACTCGCATCCTCATCTCAGCGCAGTGCAAAGTCTCCGAGCAGAACAAGAACGGCGACACGGCGCTACACATCGCCGCCGCTATGGGCCGAAGGAAACTCACCCGCATACTCCTCGAGGCTGGCTGCGACAAGTCCATACGTAACCACCAGGGAGAGACAGCAAGAGACATCGCCACTAGGAAAGGCTTAGAAGAAATCATTAACATTTTAAATACGCCCGTCTCAAAACAACCTAAGAAGAAACACAGAGATAAAAGTAAGGAAAGAGCCATCGATGAACCAGATGAAGGAAAAAAGAAAGACAAAGGCAAAGAAAAAGAAAAAAATAAAACTAAAAAGAACGTTCACTTCGAGACCCCGCCGCAAGTTCAGTGGTCGCCGTACGGCTGCCACTACTACCCCGACCCGAAGTTCTTCCCCAAACCAAAACTAAGCTCGTTACCCACCGAACCACTGAAAAAAGGCGAGCAGTACTACTTAGATTTGGCTGGAAATATTAAAAAGGGGCCAATAGGTGCAGGTTACACTTGTTACTGCGCACCGTTCTTCAAACATATGGAGGATAAATTGAACGAAGATAAGAAGGATTTGAAAAAGCACATTGACAGAGCTCATGAGAGGCTAGATCAGAAGGTCACAGATCTTGAGATGAAGACGCAAGGACAGATATCAGAACTGACAAGATTCGTCGCAGCTGAGAGAGCTTTATGTAAAGAACGGCACAAACATTTAGAGCAATGGTTGACGCGCGGTATGATGTTCAGACAATCGGAAAGAGTGAAGAAGCTAGACTTTAGTCCTAAAGGCTCCTTAGACATACCTCCACTGAAGAGAACTAGAAGCTTGGAGTTATTAGACGCTGATACGGAAGAATGGAACAAAGTGCACAGAATAATAAAGAGCTTCAACAAAAATTCTGAACAGTATGAGAGTCATGCCAAAGATCTGAACGATAGCAAGGCTACTTCGAAAAGTACTGAAATATTGGACAATCGTCAATCACCTAGTCCGAGGAGAAGGTATCAACTGAAGAACTCAAAGAGCAGTGATCATTTAGACGCTGGACCGAGTAGACTATCAGTTCCTCCATTTTCTAAACCACCAATACACCCGAACCATGATAGTCATTTACAGAACGTCACAGCAGAGATCCATGTAAAAGCTAATAAGATGTCGGTGTCACAATCACCGATGTCCATGGAAGTAGAGAGTTATAACCAGAGGTACTCGTCTCCTAGTCGACAGTCGGACGCCAAGTCGCCGAGCAGTAGTCACAAACATCCCAGCGATTTGGACGAAGACAAAAGCGCGAAAGACCAGAGTATACCTTTATGGAAAAGTCAGGTGCTGCAAAGAACCGCAGACGATATGAGAAAACGTGTCGCTCTTGAAAAGGAGATGTCTGATGCCATAGCCAGAAGTAAGTCTTTAGATATATCACAAGATGGATACGTGAAACTAAGAAAACAAACTAGCTATCAAGGTAAAGACGAAACTGAAAGAGAACAAAGAAAGTCTGTGCAAGAGTTAGTAGCACAAGTTGAACAGCAAAGAAGTAAATCACCTGATCCTATGCCGAGGAAGATACAGCCCACCGAAAACATAGAACCGTCCACAAGTCAAAACCCTGGCATCTTGAAAATGCCTCAACAACCCCAAAGACCAGCTCCTGTTTTAAAAGAAAAGCCACCGAAAAGCAAACGCTTTAGTTTACACAACCTTATACCATTTCCAACTAGAAAGACGTATCAAACGCCACCAAAAGAGAATGGGAACAACTCTGAAAGTAGCGACGAGGAAGACAGTCCTATCAGAAGTTCCGTACAACCTGGACCGATGAGGAATACCAACTTACTACAGACACTACCGATGCCTAATTTCGAAACAGTGTCTAAGTCTCCATCACCAGCTCCGATGTCGACACAAAACCCTTATCCTCACGAACTAAGGTCCATGATTCCAAAAGACGCTTACTTCCACGACATACCTAACAGGCAAGTGCCTTACATGGTGGACAGTGGACTACCAGTTCCCCAATACGCTTGTTCACAATACGACTACAACCAGCCAGGACTACCGAACCAGGTGCAAGCTCGGAACAGAAACCCTTTATACCACCATCAAACTGGAGTGTTCGACGCAATGATGCAGGATCACATCATGAGAGAAATGGAGCGTATACCGCACTGCTACAGCGACCACTTGGATCAGAATACTGAAGTGGAGATCGCGAATCAGAACGACTTTCGGTTATGCTACGACCCAACGTATCCGAATTTTAGGGGGAATCCGCATGGAATGACCAGAAAACCGAATCCTGACCATAGTTTGCTTCACAGTCGGTTACAGTCGTTGGCTATTAACACGCACTTGGCTGAAACCCAGAGTCAGGCGGATAGGGAGTCTCACAACGACTCGGGGTACAGTACTAAGGTGTATGGCAGCTCGCAAGGACCCTCGCCGAGCTTGTCAGGTCATGCGGATGGTTCAGACAACATATCTGGTCAGAGGGTGAATGTTATGCCGAATGGAAAGCCTATGGGAGGACAGATGGGAGCTTCGAGCTTAGTATGAAAGCTCTGTATACCTTCAAAACGGTTTATTACTTTGTGTCTTAGTGACTAATAGAAAGAGCTTGAGCTCATTAGAAATTAAAAATATAATCAAAAACGATGTGTTCAATTTGACTAATTAGAATCAGTAGAAAGAGCAATTGTTTTCAAAAGTATCTAATGTATTTTGATAAACGCAGTCTTATATTGTTGCTAGACAGCTAAAGCGCAAAAAGTCCTATATTTTAAACAGTTTAAATAACTGCATTGCAAAAAAATCTGCACAATTATCGTGTATGTATTTCTAAGTCACTCTAACATCACGACATCACATAAAGAATAACTGAATAATGAAATTTTACAAAGTACAAATTTAATGTAGGTTTAAAAGATGCCATGTATCACAATGTATTGTAATTAATTATAAGTTATATAAGTTTGTTGTTTTTCTTTAATTTTTAAATGTACAATACTCAATGTAATGATGTGTATGTCTGTATGTTTCTAATAGTACGAATAAACTGAGCGCTAATTACTTGCAAACAAAGTAGAAACAGTAAAAATTAATTACGCAGATTTCTTATCTGTATGCGTAAATTAAAAAATGTACCTACATAGTCTATAAATACACTGATTCTCAAATAAAAGGAACTCTAAAATACTCGACAAGGTCTAAAATGCTTGCATTCTTTTATCGTTTTTAAAATATGAAATCTGTCTGTCATTTACCATGTCATGTTTGAGAACAACGCAGAGGGCAGAGATGGCTCTACATAGGATAGTTTTTATTTTTATAGAGTGGAACAAACCTCATAATTGTATAAGAAAACTGCTTATATTTGCATCACTATAGCATTTTCATAAAAATGATAGGTTTCATAGGTGTCCAACCTTAATTGGTAATCAAACACATTAAACAAATATCGAAACAGAAATCTGATTCTGATATACATGCTTGCACTCATTTCACTTGCAAAATCAAAAACATTACTATCTAAAATTAATACTATGAGTTCCAATTCATGTTATGTACTCGAGAAATACTGGAAGCTGGATACTAAAGCCTGCGAAGGTTTAAACTTAGTCTCTATCATTATTGAGTTCTAAATTTCTTTTCCGACTGTCATATTTATGGCGTGATGGATAGCTCTACCAATCAATGATTCAAAAAAATATTACCTAATATCTTGAAAATCGAGCTTATTACGTGTTGATAACATTACTACCGTTTGGAAACTCAAGATTATTTCCTGCAACAATTTTTTTAAATAAAAATTATAACCGTTCGTAAGCTAAAGTAGCCCACTTGTATGCCACTTGTGTATTTAATTGTAAATTAAGCGTAATATAAACTGAACGTGTTTGTATTAATAAATGAAAGTCACAAAGTGTAGTCTTGTAATTATATTTATTGTGTTGCATCGTATTTGATTCATAACTTTGTACTGATTCATTCTAATAAAACGCACTTTTGAAGTGTTACAACTAAACTTGTCTACTTTATTTACACCTTTTTACAATAACGTATGAACTATGATCACTTACAAAGATCTCATCTTAACGAAACAGATATACATAAGTATGTCTAAAAACTGCTTCTGTGACGCATCGATAGTACCTGCGACTGCCGAGCAGCGATCCTGGGTTCGATTCTCCGGTCGAGCACTAAAGTTACTCCCAAGTGCCTTTGTCAAAAAAAAATAGATTGACCTGAGTATAAATGTTGAAATTGTAGAAGCAAATGTTTACTACATTTACTTCTACAATTTCAACATTTATATCCGAAAATAAATTAAAAATATACCTGATCTCTCACAGGTCATGTCGGATACAGCCGCACCGGTCTATGAGAGTGAAGGAATAAAGCGTGTAGTACCTGTGTATTGTGCACACATTTAGACATTACAAGGTCCTACACAGTTGTTTTCAATTAAACTGCCCGCTGTGTCCAAAAATTAGCTTAGACATAAGAAGATATTTACATTTTTGCCGCTCGCCTTTGCCCCCATTGATATTCTCTATAAAAATCACTCAAACTAGTATGATACAAAGGAACACCAAACAAGGTCGCTGACCTAGCTCCTACAATCTTCACAGCTACATAGTCACCCGGCTTCACCTGCCTTTTACCTCCATCCTCACACAACACCTCCGTCTGATCAAACACCACTCGTAAATACAGTTCATTTCTGCTCATTATTTTGCCAGATTTCTTGGCAACACCTTCGACGAGTACTAAGTGAGTGTTGCCAATTTCCGCTTCGTTTAATATTTGACATTTACGTTTGTAGATATCTAACATTTGGTTGTGGCGTTGTTTTTTTATGTGTTCGGGAACGTCGTCCTTGTAGCGACGGTATGCTGTTGTTTTCTGGAGACAAAAAATCAATAAATAGAAAATAATAATCAATAAACTATGTATATCAACACAGTTGTTTTTTTAATAGATATAGACAATCCTTGATCATGGTGTTTCCAATTAAATGTTTTCAAAAGACTACTATAATCTTTTACACTTTCTTTTCAATGAATAATCATAATATAAAGTCTCAACCTCTGAACCAGGGCTTAATCCGATGATATATTGATGAATTTTAGGTATAAAATATAAATAGATCCTTAATATAACGTATCACTAAAATATTCCTTGCACTTGGGAATCAAACTGACAAACTCCTGGTTAACCACCTGCTTACAATATGGCGACCACTATACTACAGACAACAAAAACAAAGTATCATATACCTCTCTCATGCTATAAGGGAACAGGAAAGCGACGTGGTAGTCCACCGCCTCCATCAACGTGAGCGTCTCCTGGAACTCCTCGTCTGTCTCGCCGCAGAACCCACAGATCATGTCCGTTGAGAAACCCACTGAAACAAAACATATTGATGATTTACAAATGTTATTTGAGGCCTGCATTGGGAACAGTTAGGCGGTTGGCACGCCACGCAATGTAATTCTCAGATGCCCGATGAGTTATGTCTCCACGACATCGGTAGTACAAACTCATAAATGTCAGTATACAGTGACATATCACTGAAATTTGTACATTTTATGACGTTATTAATCGCAAAGCAGTAGTTTAATATTTAAAAAATAGGCAGAAGTATTGCCCTACAATTTGTTGGGACTTTAAAGTTAATCAAGAAGCTCATTACCTCCAGGAATAGTATTCTTAACATGTTCGACCAGTGTGAGGTATGCTTCACGCGTGTATCCACGGCGCATGCGCTCCAGCACCGCGCTAGATCCCGACTGTGCCGGCAAATGTAACAATTTGCAGATATTCGGACGTTCCGATATTATTTGTAGCACCTGAAACAAGTAACATAGTCATTAGAAGGTAAGTAAAGTAAAAAAAAACTAAACCTAGAGATTGGGACTATAAAACACCTAATGCCATCTACCGAACAGTAGTGAAGTATTTTACTGCAGTCTTCTAGCGTCATCTATCGGGTACTAGCAAAACTTTTTCGACAAAACGCTTCAAATTTGCGTTTCTGACTAAAATAATACTTCTTAGCAGCGACTTGCGCCCATAATAACCATATGCGCACGCATAAAGTTCTTTGGCACTTGCATATTAGTGCCATTTAGGATCTATTATCTGGTTCGCAAACGTAAGTAAAACAAAATAGTTAACAACCGTCGTATTTAAAAAAAATAGAGGTATTGTATGTTACCTCATCAGGAAAGTCCTTGGGATGTGCAGCTGTGAATCTGATCCTCATCTCAGGGTCTACAGCTGATACTTTGTCTAACAGATCTGCAAACCTCATACCTCCCTTCTTGCTCTTGTATACTGTCTTAAATCCTGAAAAAGAAGTATAAAGCGAACTAATAACATTTATGTCGTCATTACCTAATAAGTATACTAAATAATCCGTATATGGTGGTGCTAGGAATTGAAGTTAATTCTTGCATTTTTTTAATTGCCTAGTTTTTCGACTTTATTATTATTTTGACCAGGATGGTAACTTAAAATTGTAATTGCTCTACTAATTGAACAGTGAGCTTAGCGCAAAATTTGGTTCTTTTGATTTCCTTGAGACATAGAGAGAAACAAGCTTTCTAAAGTTAGCCATACAATCTGTAAAAGGAGACTTTCTAATGAACATTAGCGTATTATGGTTCGTATTTAAACTTGAAGCAGTCAGTATCAGAAAAACATGCCTTCTTACTTGTACTATAGTTCGACCGACACAAGAAACAAGCGAAATTGCACGATTTTTCGTTGATTTCGTACCTTTAGCCATATGTGTATCGAACTTCTCAGTAGCCTGCGACACATCTCTATAACTGTTAACATTCTGTCCGAGCAGCGTGACTTCCTTAACGCCCTGGTCGGCGAGCTGGCGCACCTCGTCCACGATGGAGGTGACGGGGCGCGAGCGCTCCCGCCCGCGAGTGAACGGCACTATGCAGTATGTGCACATGTTGTCGCAACCGCGCATTATTGAACTGAAAAGAAATAATAAAGATCATGTGACGATTATTTTAGTATTAACTAGCTGACCCGCGCAACTTCGCTTGCGTCACATAAGAGAGAATGAGTCAAATTTTTCCACGTTTTTGTAACATTTTTTACCGGTACTCTGTTACTATTGGTCGTAGCGTGATGATATATAGCCTATAGCCTTCCTCGATAAATGGGCTATCTAATACCGAATTTTTCAAATCGGACCAGTAGTTCCTGCGATTAGCGCATTCAAACAAACTCTTCAGCTTTATAATATTAGTATAATTAGTATAATAGTATAATTGAATTGAAAGATGGATAAAAACAGAAATAATAAAGATCATGTGACAATTATTTAAGTATTTATAATTCCACTCAAAAGTACTTAGCTAGATAGTTGTGAAATACATGTAAATGTCTATATCTTAAAAGAATATGAAAATTTTTGAACTAATGGAGTTGTATGCATATACAACTATAGTCAATTAGTCACAAAGCATTACACACTCTGTAAACCACCCCTCTGGTGCCTGCAGCCTCACTATACTATCATAAAGGCACTGCTGCACTGGTAGTAAATTAGGAAATCTCATAGTTGTCAGTCTTACCACTTGCATAACTGACTAGTTATCTAATCTGAGTATAAATATACCACAGACTAAAGCCTAGGCCATACCAAACCTGGCCAGAAATTACTTTTCTGTATAATCTATTAATTAGTGAGCTTTATGTTATGTAATAACTAGGAACTTACATAAAAGCAGACACACTATCCTGGTTCAACCTGACAGGCACCACATCAGCATAGGTTTCATCTAAAGATAATAACACATTGACAGCGGGCTGACCATTCTCTGTGAGTGCTAGCAGTCTAGGTAAGTCTCTGTAGCTGTCTGGACCTGCCACTGTGGAAAGGTAATACATACTTGTTAGGTTTATCAATATTATTCACTATGAACAAAATTATTTATATGTTTGTTTAGTCTAGCCTACCCATATGGAAAAAAGGGGACATATAAACAAAAAGATATATGGAAACCACATCAAGAACATCAACCTAAATCAGGTTGAAAAGATAGTGATTTATTATATTCCCAATGTTTCAGAATAAGATTAAAGAATGGAGATACTAAAGAGTATAGAGGAAAACCTAAAGATTATCTATTTCAATTAATTGTTTATCAAAATATATCTAACATAGGGATACTCTACAAGACTATAAGAATCTAGCCCTGACAAATTAGTCTAAACATTGTATTATTTTTATTTTTCCTTACCAACATCAACAGCTTTCTCTTTCTCAATTAACTTCTCTTTCAGTCTCTCCGCCATACATCCTAGAATACCTATTTTTACAGCACGATCTTTAGCGCGCCTTTTAAAACCTCGTAAATGGTCTAAACGATGCCAAATCTTGTTCTCAGCTCCTTCTCTTATAGCGCAAGTCATTACAAGGAATATATCAGCTTCTTCTTCCACATCTGTCTTCTCAAAGCCTTCTTTCTTCAATATTGACCACACAATGTCAGTATCATTCAGATTCATTTGACACCCGTAAACATCGAAATAAACCTTTCTTCTCGTCTTCGTTTTAACATTTTCCAACAAGTACGGTATATGAGGACTGTCTGTGAGTACCGGTTCAGCATCTCCAATAATGAATTCTTTTAAACCAGGCCCTTCTTTTATTCTTTCTTTTATAGAAGTAACGCGAGCTGAGTTAGAGTAACATCGGCAGTTTATCGCAGAATACTTATCGATAAGCTTAGATAAACGTTGCACACGTCTTATAAATAACATTTTGGAAAACTTTTTATTTACATATCATAATAGATATCGAAAATAAACCTATAGAAATATTATAAAACCATAACATAACCTATAAACCGAGCTTTCAGCTGACTTATAATTCTGCTAAATGTAATAAGTTGTTTGTGATAGGACAATCCTAGAGAATTATGAATTGAAATGGGCTTATCATTTTTGGTAGCATTATAACTGTCAAAATGCTACTAGATGAACAAAACGCATGATTTCTAAAAATGTCGGATGTCATAAAAAATACGAGCCATTACAAATGTAAATCAATACCTGGACGTATTGCATAAGTAAAAGTTAATTAAAGATATTTCCGTGGGCTAATGACAGATAAAATCGAAATGGTTTAGATGATTTACAACAATTGAAGTGAATAAAACGTTCTCGTGACCCGAACAAAAAATAACAATGGCTGACTTTTTGTTAAGGAATTTATTTCAGTGAAAAATTAATATTTTCTTGAAATTCCGAAGAATTCATGATTAAAAGGGTGTCACAAACGAATCAACGATGAGTGGCCGTTTTCACAACTATGACAAAGGTATTAGAATGCCATGAAGTAAATCTTGCTGATAGTTCAATTTTAGAAGTAGCAAGTTTACAATACATTTTAGTTTTAGTATACTCAAATATGTATTTTTATTTATCTTTGCCAGTGTTTTCGCATTGGCAGGGTCGTCTCGATCCGCGCGCGATGATTCTAGGCCGCACAAGGACTACAACGAGAGGCGTGAGAGTCGGGAGCGGCGAAGGTCGAGATCGCGCTCCCCGCGGCGGTGGTCCCCGGGCAGGAGGCGCGACTACTCGCCTAAGAGATCATCAAGTAGCAGAGATAGGGACTATGACGGTAATTACCAGCATAAATCAATTGAACATAAATCAATTATTAGTTGACACAGTTATGCTTATTCCCTTTTACAGGAATTAGTAGCAAAACGTATTTCCTCTTGGCACCATTTCATTTATCTCCATGGTAATAATTAGTGCCAATAATATTTTAAACTTACTTCCATTAACTATTGTTGCAGATGGTAGACGTCGAAAGTCACCAGAATGGGATGAATCAGAGGATGTCCCGGCACCACCACCACCTCCTCGCATCACCAAGATATCTATTGACTTCAATAAGCCCAAGGCTCCTATCAAGATGAACTTGGGGGGTCCGGCTAAGCCTGTAGCCAAGCCTACGGTGGCTTCTGTGTTCAACGCTGATGATGATGATGAGCCTGAGGAGATGCCAGCTGAAGCTCGCATGAGGATGAGGAATATTGGAAGGTGAGGTGCTCTTGATACCCAAACGTATAGTGAAAGATATCTAATTGTTTAAGAAGGAATTTAGACTTCCAATTGGATTGGCCTTTAGTTAGTTAAATAAACAAGTTCAGTCACAAGCCTATAATATACATTTATAGAATAAGTTTTAAACATATTTTCTTTTACAGAGAAACTCCAACATCGGCCGGTCCAAACTCATTTGGCAAAACAAAGCAAGGATTCTGTGATGCAAAGAAAGTGTTTGAGAAGAACTTGAAACAAGCTCTCGAGATGGCCGACAAACCTGCCATACCAAAACTACCACAGACTATCTACAAGATAAAGGGTCCATGATATACAAATTAAAGGAATTAAGTGTAACTTAGCCTTTGCATAGTTTCATAGTCTATGATCTATTACCACTGTCTGATTTATGTTCAAAAGTATCTTGTAAAGTTTGACTTGTCATAATTTGTTCATCTTGCAATGGAATTGTTAAAACTGGTTTCGAAACCTTTAGCTAAGAGTTTTAATACATTTGTTGTCATTTTACTCAGGAACTCCAAATTTATAGAATTCTATTTATATAAGAGATATAAGCACTGATTGTTAGCAACTGATGACCAAAGTCTGTTATAAGCTAACAAAAAAAAATCTAATTCAAAATTAAGGTCTGTTATAAGGAATTGTCATGTAAAAGTTATTTCAAAAGTTTGTTTTCAAGTGTATTTCAAGTGTTTGTACTGTGGACAGTGGTATTTAGATTTTTAATCTAGTACTATAATGTAGCTTGTTTTTAAACCATTTTGCCTAACGTAAACAGTTCAAAAACTAGGAATTGATTCAACAATGATATACAATTCAATGTTTTGTTATCTTATCTACACTAAGCTTTACCAAATTTGTATGTACGAGTTAATAATTACAAACTCTATGGATTGTTAATTAAGTGTTACCAAGCTACTAAAATAATATTGTTTTTTTTTAAATTACGGTATGTTACCCTCACGTAAATACATTTTCTACTAGTTTGTTCACATTTTCTAATTACTGGCATGATTGTTTCTCCTTTTTTTTAAATATTCGTGTAATCTCAGTGAATCATAGAAATAGTTTTTTGCTAAATTATCAGCTGATATTTCAACTTTTAAATAATTTTCCTCAAATGTTTGTATGTCCTGCAGATTAATAAACAATGTACTGTAATCAAGACCTTTTATTTTGTACTTCGCCTTTATCCATACTATCCATACTAATATTATAAATGTGAAAGTAACTCTGTCTGTCTGTTACTCAATCATGCCTAAACTACTAAACCAATTTGCATGAAATTTGGTATGGAGATATTTTCATACCCGAGAAAGGACATAGGCTATATATCATCTCGCCACGACCAAAAGGAGCAGAGTACCATAAAAAAAAGGTTACAAAAAGGGGGAAAAATTTCATCCATTCTCCCTTATTGGACGCAAGCGAAGTTGTGCGGGTCAACTAGTTTTCAATAGGTTAAACATCAAACAATGCCACGATCCATCCACCTTCCTACATAGGTACTTAGCCATAGTGGAATTTTGCATGGCAATAAAATTTTAGTTCCGGATTTTATGAAAAGTAAAATATAGGGGACAGAAGACAGAACTTAATACGCGAGCGACACTACACAACTCGGCTGGTTCTTAATGTTTTCTAGATTGAATTGTTGAACCCATTTTGATGAGCTATGAAGACCAGGGGTCAAACAACGCAGCGGCATATCTATACTAATATTTTAAAGCTGAGGAGTTTATTTGTTTGTTTGAACGCGCTAATCTCAGGAACTACTGGACCGATTTGAAAAATTCTTTCAGTGTTAGATAGCCCAATTATCGAGGAAGGCTATAGGCTATATAACATCACGCTACAGTAATCAGGAGCGGAGTAGCAACGAAAAATGTTACAAAAACGGGGAAAATTTTGACTTATTCTCTTAAGTGACGCAAGCGAAGTTGCGCGGGTCAGCTATTACTAATACTCAGACAGCTTTTTGCGTGTACTATACAGAACGCTCTACTTACAATTTCATTGTGAAGTTACTGGATACCTACGAATATGTGGCGCGGTCGATACTGTATACCACTGCCACGCAGGGGTATCAGGTTGCAATCCCGGGTCAGGTCAAAAGTTGTTTTTCTGTCAAGAAATACATAGAAAATTGCGGAGTTAGTATGTGGAACTCCGTGCCTCGGGAATTCTCTGCTCCGGTATTAGAATTGAAGGTACATTGTGCACACATTTTGGAACTATAAACAAAGTCGTGCACCGTTGGTCGGTTTCTATGAATCTGAGTTTCCGTTAATTGGTTGTTCTTCCGACAACGCAGACGTTCAACTAGACAACTACCTACGCTCAAGTTGTTTTGTTTTACGTTCTGTTCAACCTAGAAATAAGCACTCATTGATTGATAAGGTTCAACGTATGTCTTCGGCAGGGCAAGAGTACTTTGGCATGCAGAGGTGAGCTTAGGTTGCCACCACAAACCACGTCTACCTGGACCCTAAACTTAAACAGTTGTGGTAGCAACGTTGCAAGCGAAGAATGCCAATGCTTTCTTATCGGTGTTATCATGCCTACCTAATGTAACTTGTTACGCAGCAATCGTCTAGGCAGTCAGCTCGGGTACACGGATTTCAACTCACTCCGTATAGTTTCATGCTAGTAACTAATGTTTCATAACGCCTACCGTAATTTCTGGACAGTACCTATCTTTTAGGTTAAGCCTCAGGAATCAGGATGCCACGGTAAATAAAATTATTAGGTACCTACTCTGTGGCTGGGTTGTACAATGACGGACTTGACCTGCAATGCTGTGCCTACTGTTCGGTAGTAGTCTTCACGTGAGGAATACTGTCAAATTGGGGTTTTGCCTTGCCCAATCATTCCAGATACATGCCTTCGTCGGAAGCGTGCCTAAAAATCTTTATCATGCTACTCAACCTGAAGACTACAAAGTCCCTGTTCAAAGCTATTTCCAAATTATACTAAGAACCTGGTATATTTTGTTTGTAGACTACACTGACTAATTCTACAAGGATCGCAATCACATTCTATCTCGCCTAGCAACTGCCATTCACCATAACTCGAACAACTTGGAACAGGTGCATAACACTGTTTGGTGTAAAGTCAATCTGGGTAACTTTAATTCATTATTTTTTCATATGAAACCAAAACAATTAATAAAAGTTTGCAAAACTAAAATAAACTTTTATCAATAATTGTTGGTTTCGTATGAAAAAAATATCGAAAATAGTTCATGTTCCCACTGTCAATGTTACCCAAATGAATCTAAGTTACCCAGATCGACTATAATGTTTGATGACTACCATTATTCCACCTGCTTTAACATGTACATGTCTACCCCCCGTTTCTGAGGAACATTTAGCGGTAGTTAAACTATTCAATAGTGATTATGCTGATATAAACAAGACAGTTAGAATAGATAACTACTGCTAAAACTGCCTCAGAAGCTGAACATAAAAGCAGGTAGGAAGACACTTAAAATTGTATATCAAAGGGTTAAATATAAACTATTATAAAAATGAAACAATAAATTGGGTTTTCTTATATTTTATTAAGAATCGCCTCACTTCCTCTGCACATTCTGTGGGCGCTGCATGTCCCTAGGGTACGTGCTCTTGGGTGGTGTGCGGATCCTCCTGTCCTTCTTTGACCTGTTACGCACTACTTTGCTGTGGATTGCGCACGAGACACAGTAGTGGAGCTTTGCATACAGCTTGGGGAGCTGGAATGCTGCGGACAAAATCAAATAATTAGTTGACTATAAAATAAATTTCCTATGTGTTTCTGAGATATTTTTCACTGGATTTGATTCGTTATCTTCAAAATTCTTGTATTAAAAATAGTATTTTTTCACTTTGTACAGCTTTCAGACAATTATTGACTTAATTAGGATTAAAATAGTGCACAAGCATGCAGACCCTGGGAATACTGCTCAAGGAAACTACAACATTTAGTATTGGAAGAAGGCATGGAGCTAAAATGCTACTTTAAATCCACTGACTTAAAATGGTAATAATTCAGGTATGCTTTTATCAGATACATTAATATGAATTGATATTGTATCTCTCCAACATCTACATATCTAATGATTCATCAGGAGAAGCTTGAACCAAACCTGCCTCCCAGTTAGTCAATCATTATAGGTTAGAATAGATCAAACGCAAAATAGCAAAACATTACTCATACTGACATTTACTGTAGTAGATTTTAGAGGTTATGAATTTGCTTTGTTGATTTCTTACACTAAGTAATTAGTCAGATTGAAATGAGTGATTTGTTTGAAATTTTAATGAATTATTCGATAAAAATTCACAAGAAAACTGCTTACATGCATATACGGAGGCTTCATTGATATCTCTGACGGCGGCCGCTTCGACGATATTCCTGATCACGAACTTTTTGATAGCCTTATCCTTAGGCACGCATCGCGCGCAGTTGGTGCACCTCACGGCCTTAACGTGGCCACGGCCGTGCTTGGCGCGTCCTCCATTACGGCGTTTGCGAGTCTGAAAACATAAATCGGGCGCTCTTCAGGCCACATGCTCAACTTGACAACGGTGACGCGTGCATTTCACGCATCCACAAAATCCTGGAAGTTTATTTAGCAACAATCCAATCGTATCACTTGTTCACGTATTTAGCCAGCATTTTGAACTAATTTGAGTGTTTTTAGAATATTTATTTCATAAAAGTTTACGCACCATGTTTCTAACCTCCGAATCGGTGAACGAAGAACGACGGAAAAGAAATTTTGAGCATAGAGCAGTGACCGACTCGATGACATTGAACGGTTTCCGTTCATTCAATTTCAATGTTGCTAGATACAAAATATTGAAAACAACAAGTTATTAATTAATTTATTCATCATTATTTATTGAATTACATGATTAGACGTTCAAACGCTTTTAGGAAGCATACAGAAACTATTTTGTTGTTCAAAAGTTGTAAAAGACCTACAAGCTCTCTAAAGTTATTGTTTGTGAGCAAATCCAAATAAATTCATAGACAATGCTAAGTTCCACGTTCCGAATATGCGAATGATCGAGTGACTCACTCATTCCATTCACCATCAATCAACAGAAAAAAAATAATCGTCTGTCACGAAGAATTTATTTCACTGTAATATTATTTTTGTTGCAAAATAATAAAAGCTTAGTAAAAAATTCCCTTGTTTTCCCGTATCGCGTAATTCAAACTATCATTACAAATATGTTCAGTATTTGTCCGTAACAGTCAATTTAACATAACTCCGTCATCGTGTGGTTGTTCCGAGTGTTCCGTGTCTTATTGAAACATTTGTGAAAACATTTCTGTGAACTGCGATGTTGTGCAGATAGTCAATTGTTGTGTACCGCGTGTGAAATGTCACAACATGGATGCCCAGAGAGACTGTCGAATAGATCCAAAGGGTATACGGATGATGGACCTAGTCAGCCTACGATGGAGGTTCTTGTGGAGACCCTCACTGGAACAGCATTTGAAATGACCGTGTTGCCTACGGACACTATATTTGCCATAAAGTCGAAGATATTCAGGGTTGAAGGTAAGTAGTGGTCGTGATCGTGTATTACACAACTGTGTATTTGACAGAGTAGGCTTGATCGTGCGTCATGCACGTCGACAAAGGATGTGGTGTTTGTGCGTCGTTACTTACGACACTCACTTGATAACCCAACTTACGTACACAATCGAAAACATATTATTACTACTACCAATACACTGTATAATAAAGAAACCTAAAGTTATGTAGTAAGTAAGTAATTCAATTAGAGTACTTATTGTTCAAGGAATCAAGCCAACACATAATGTAAACAAAGTAGGCATAGATAATGTAATTGTACTGATTAAAAGCAGGAGCTACTTAACATGAGTATATTTATCACATGAATAACTTACACAACATTCTACTTAATTAATTAAGTAAACATTTAAATTGTAGTTGCTTTAAAATTCACCCAATGTTTGGCCTCAAACATACAACAACACATGCATGTTCCCAAATAAATAATTCTAGGTGACCCAGTTTTGGCATATTGCCCAGGTTACTATAAAAAAAAATAGTGGTGTAGGTTATGATTATATGCCTAAAAGTGACAGTAAATCTAAGACCACAGGTTAAAAAAATAAACAGGATTATTTTTTTCTGAGTATTTGGTTGATGAATAAGAAAGTGCTAGAAGTTTGTCATGTGGTTTATCTTAGTTTGTTAAGTTTCATTGTGTTACTGTGCTATTTTTAGCTGCAATATAAACTGATCATTCATTATTGTCTCTTTCAGTGTTCAAGGTCCTGATTGATACATGTAGGAATTATGTTACACATAGAAGAAACATAATAGGCACATCTATTATTGTGCTATTTGTATCCTTCTAGCACATAAATCATTTTCAGTACTACATATTTTAAATGTTATAATTCCAAAATAAAATGCTAAGAAGCTAAACATGATAAAATATTCAATCATAATATATCTACCTAATAACATCTTTTTAGCTCCTAGATTAGCATGGACCAAAAGATAAAGAAACTAAATAAATACATTAAAATAGAAAGGTTTTGTTAGTAACATCAAGTTAAACTTTAATTAATTGTACTGTAATAGAGATTCAGTACATGTCTATTACAGTATGTTTCTCGTAATACCCCATCAAGATCAGCCAAATATATTTCATTTAACCTTGTAAAAAAAAGTTGTATAAAACTTTTTATCAGTTACATTGAGATGTCTTTTATATCTGCACTTCCTAATTTCTACAAGGACATCTCTTAGCATTTGAAAAACTAAGACAGCCATTATACAAACAGCCATTGTATTCATAAACAAAAAGTCTAGTTTTAAAGTATTGAACATATTTTTTTTTATTTAAAGCAATTTGTTTTTTCTTTTAAATTTTTGTCTATGATACATAATTCTCCAAACTTAATGCTTATTACGTAAAATAAATACTGTTATAGATAAATGATTTTGGGAAATACCCAAGCTGCTATTTTCCTGGTTATAATGTGATTCAGCTATAACAATGTCCATGTTTTGCACACAACACTGCATGGAATATAAATTAACTCTATTGTGCATGAAACTGTTTTACAAAGAAAGTGTCACTTGTTTTTAGTTAAAATATCCACCTGGGAGATGTTTTATTTGGTAAAGCTGGTTCTGAGGTCATCTTTCATTTTGTTCTACTAAAAAATAATGTAGCAAAAAAAATATGTTACATGTGTTTTACACTTTTACTAGCCATTTTTATTTTCATTATCATAATAAGTCCAGTTGAAATCTAAGATATCTACTAGATTTATAGAAATATATCTTTTTGATAACTAAATATACAAGGAAAAGTTGAACTTCTTTTGAAAGTTATAAAATAAGATAATTAATTTAAAAAAAAAGTTAAATATACCTACTGTTGTTCATTAATCACTAATTACGCATTATCAATGAATTATAAATACCTATTATGTTATCAAGACATCAAAAGGAAGTGATAATGAACCACATAGTACGCAGCACACATATCAATAACATATCAAGCCCAAACTAGGTCTCACTGATAGTATTGTGGTATACAAACTTATCATAACAAATCTCTAGAACTTTCATTCATTAGTCTGTTATTACATAATAATAATTTGTTTTGGATAATTAGCAAGAACTGCTCAGACCAAAGATTTTTTAAGTTACCATTTTACAAGTGGCTCTCTGAGGCGCTTGCGACTATTTGAGCTCATTAGTCAGTAAACGATCAGTGGGTTAAGCAACCTTGGCGCGGCCATTCCATAGATGGGTGGCCGCATAGTGGTATTTGAGCTGTGCGCCTCCATGCTGCGGAGGGCACGTAAAATCTCGGTCTCGGTTGTTTTCAATAAGATATCAGTTGTTAAGCCATGTCAAAAGCCTTCATGCGGCTTGAACAATTTGACACTAGGTTGACCACTAAGCATACGACGAACGAACGAGTGGCATACTCGTAATGCTATTGGTCTTATGATGTTTGTCTGTATTGCATTTGCTTGTAAAATGTAGCAGTAAGAATGAAATAAGTCACACAAATAATTTTATCAACAAATAACATTTTTACAGTAAATTTCGTTCAGGTATGTGGTTATCTGGCCATAAAAATTATATGTCGTCAATGTGCCGTTGTTGATTGCTTATAATGATTATATTTATATAATACCTAACGTGAATAGGTGCATTGCAAATTATTTAATCTTTAGATAACAATTCCTCGACTGTACTTCCGCCATTTAGTAGATTCTGGGAAGCAGCAAAATGCACGTTATCATGTAACAAAACAAAGGTTTTGTAGTATAAGATATAACTTATATTCGTCAATGCTCTCCTTCATACATTGTTAAGTTATGGTATCAAAACTGTTTAATCCACCTATAACACGGTTTAAAAACTGTTCCTTCGAACTAACTGGTCTTCTGCAGCACGCAGCTTAGCTCGATCTCCGGTAAACCTTCATGAACGTCAGCGTTAAAGGTAGCGTAAGCCATTGCTCGTTTTCCGAACGTTGAACGCAATTGGTCATGTCTGTCTGAAACCAAAGAAAAGTCGTAAGACGGGTAATGAACATTTCTTAAATTCTCAAACTCAAAAAAAAAACTCTCATATCGTTTAATCCACTTTAAAAAGCCGCGGCTCGCCCTTGCCTCACTCACAGGTCTATAAACGATCATAAAGTTAAACAACCCGTAGCTCGTCGCATAGTGGTATTTCCGATGGACCGATCATGGGAAACCTTTGGCTTAAACAACGGTAGAACTAGCACTAGGATGACCACCCACCACGCAAGAGAAGCAAAGTCAGCTTAATGTCTTAGCTGTAGTGTAACTCATTCTACAAGCATCCGGAATTTTCCCGGTATCGTGCTGAAGGAAGAATGTAAGACTTTTCGTGTTCATTGATTCAGTATCCGGACGTATTTGCGTGACCTACAATTTTATTTATTTTTCCGAGACTGGCTATTTCTAAACTCGTGCTAAGGCCTGTGTACATGTACTAAATAATATAATAAAACTAATGTAAAGAGGTAAGATGTTGAAAGCAACTGTAGGATTTTGTAATTATATTTTTTGCCAGAGACATTGGCAGACACAGAGTCGTCAAGGAAATAAAGCGGCTCCATATCCAGGTTTCTTCCGAAGCCATTCCACGGAAGTCTAGTCTTCTATTAGTAGAGTAGATACATTTAGTACTAACATTAGACTTGTTCATAATGCTCGTAAATTATAAATAGAAAGTTGCAAAGGTTTCTCTGACTATGATAGGTTTCTTTAAAACAATCTCCACCGTAATATATTATCGTATATCTTATGTCAATCTCAATTAACACGAGACCGCTTCGCCCACACACACTAATAATATAATTGAAGACGGCAATTTCAAAATCTGTTTTTCTGGGTTTCAATTCTCATGACCTAACAAATAAACGTAAATTCGCACTGGCCCCGTTTCCATGATACTGGATTGTGGGCTACTGTTTTTATTGTTTAGTCACTTGAAGGATAATCTAGATGTTATAATATGACACATGATTATTGTTTATCTGTTGATGCAACTGTTATTACAATGAAAAGACAACTGCTACTTTATTAATTAATCGTAGCTTCGCCAATAATCACGTTTTAGATGCATTGTAAAACTAGACTCGAAACAACTACCTGAAAATTCCCATACCTACCTTTACGGGGTGGTTCGGGGTATCGGTATCGGCTCGATGCGTAGAATCTGCCTAGAGAGATGAGCACTAATGAGCAGCCTAAGTGACTGTTCAACGCATCCTTTAATTTGCTATTAAGGAATAAACCCACCTATAAAATATTGAGAAAAGTATTATTATTATTTTTTTTTTTTTTTAATAACCCATGTCTGTCCCACTGCAGGGCAAGGGTCTCCTCCCAAACGAGGCCTTGAGTCCACCACGCTGGCCAAATGCGGGTTGGGGACTTTGCATGCCCTCAATAAATGTATTAAACAAATTTTAGGCATGCAAGGTTTCCTCACGATGTTTTCCTTCACCGTTAGAGCAAGTGATAATTATTTCTAATACACACATAACTTCGAAAAGTCATTGGTGTGTTGCCTCGGATTCGAACCTGCGACCACTTGCGTGGGAGGTGCCAACTGAAACCACTCGGCTATCACTGTAACCAAAAATTAATCCTCTTTTTTTTGTCCATAACAGGTGTTTCCTAATAGCCCCGTTAGTTAATGATAGGAATAGTATTTTTATCTTCCCACCTGGGATGGATCCCCGTCCGTAGAAGCCAGATCACGAGCTTGGAAACACAGCTGAAAATAATTCGTTTGTAGAGAGGAAGATAGCTTTAAGTATCGCTTCGTATAAGTTGTTCGGTTGCCCTCTACAAAAGTGAGATTATTTTTAATACAGGTGATGTAAGCGGGAGGAATCACCGCACTATGTATATCCTCAAAACCATATTCGTTTCTATTTTTATTATAATTACGTCCTTGCCGTCACGTAAAGCGACATAGAGCGTTTGTTTAATTACAAACATCGCTCAAACAGCTGACGCTATTCTGGGGCTCTTAAGGTGTGGTCACACTAGCGGGCTTTACGCGCTCGGGTCAACGAGTTTACAACTTTGATGTTTTGCCAAAACGATCTACTCGAGATATATGGTGTGTGCTCCCTCCGACTCATATCGTTTTATCGCGATTGATTTATTGCTATACGCTTTCAGAATTCGTGTAGATTCGGTTTAATGGCAGTCGATACGAAAATATTTGTTTTGATGTTGGCCACCTGTGTTTTGATGATGGATCATGGCTTGCTGTGTCGTTTGAGGGTGATTATTACTTAATCGTTATTTACATGGAGGTCGTGTATATTTTTAAAGCGTTATTTCAATGACAGTGTCGCACAGATTAATATATAGGTTAACACACTGCTAATAACGTTTTAATTGGTATCAATTGATACGTTGTATTAAACAATTGGCAAATGATTTGTACCTATATGTATAGGAAAAGGACTGCGTCGAGTTGGTTTATTAGTTGTAACACTCGATATAACATTGGCCAGCTAGAAGATGACGAATGATTTTCAGAATTAAGTAATTGTCAATTGAATAAATATTTTTACTCCTACTTTATAAGCAAAACAGTTTCTCCAACTTGGAAATGATTATACGATTATTCGTTGAATTATACGTTAACAGTTAAGAAAACGGAAAAAGGAAAGGAAAAACCTTATTCCTTTCTTCCATTCTTAAGTTAATCATAGTATCATCATGTTTAATTTATGTGAATAAAATCTTTCAATCATTGCCAATATTTCGGTCATATGCTTTCACTATTTAACACAGCTGTCACTGAAATATTTTCTCATATTTTATCTCGAAATCATGACAGCATTCGACATTCTCAATTGATAGAATCGTCTAGATAAATAGCACAACATTAGTCACTGACCATCATGCGCGTTTTTATATTTTTTAACGTCGCTAAAAGAAAGCAGCATTAGGACCATAGAGACAGGATGCTTTTCTTTTGGCGGGTATCCAACTGTACTTAGGGTTGCTAGGTACTATTTATACAGGGTGTCCCAAAACTCAACGATAATCTGAGACCGGATGAAAGGCGAAGTTATACCAGTTCTGGGAAAAATAAAAAAAAAATTCCATATCACTTAGTTCAACAGTAATAGACAATTTTCAAAAAAGTTGAAATTCCACACCCTTGGTCGCATTTTCAAGTCCTGTGATCACCAATGTCACAATTTCGCGGTGTTTTTTTGAATTTCGTGATCTTCAATAAATGTGCTATTAACCGTAAAACAAATTAATGCACAAAACATTGTTAGTTTAATAAAAAAAGTTAAGTTTTAGCGAGTCATGATTTTCAAAAATATCGTTAGTTAACTTTGACGCTTCATATTGAAAAAAAAATGTACTAAACTTCCCTTGGCAAGTTATTTCAAAAGTTGGCGCATTTAATCAAGATTTCAAAATGGTGCAACACTTGCCACTTTTCCTGGCATTAAAAATGTTATTTTTATTTAAACGAAGAGTATCCTCGCAGATGGATCGGACGCAGTGGTACAATTTTATGACTTTTTCGTTCCCCCGATCTAAATCCAGTAGATATTTGACTGAAAATGCATAAAAGAAAAAAGTCTATTCGAAATCAATGCGAAATCTATCAGAACTTCGCCAGAAAATTAACACAGTGTCAGAATAAATAAATGCAAGGAATTTTGCTTGACTGGTGAAAAGGTCTTTTGTAAGGCGTTGCAGAGCCTGTATTCGAGCCAGAGGAAAGCACTTATTTTTAGTAAAGAAGTAATTGAGTCCGTCCATAACCGATATTTAATGTAATAAACATAATAGGTAATACTCATTTAAAAAAAAACAATGAACGAACCATCGTTCTTATTTAATTATTTTCCTTAAAAAATAAAAGTAATTCCGAATTGTTTTCCTCTGGCTCGAATACAGGCTCTGCAACGCCTTACAAAAGACCTTTTCACCAGTCAAGCAAAATTCCTTGCATTTATTTATTCTGACACTGTGTTAATTTTCTGGCGAAGTTCTGATAGATTTCGCATTGATTTCGAATAGACTTTTTTCTTTTATGCATTTTCAGTCAAATATCTACTGGATTTAGATCGGGGGAACGAAAAAGTCATAAAATTGTACCACTGCGTCCGATCCATCTGCGAGGATACTCTTCGTTTAAATAAAAATAACATTTTTAATGCCAGGAAAAGTGGCAAGTGTTGCACCATTTTGAAATCTTGATTAAATGCGCCAACTTTTGAAATAACTTGCCAAGGGAAGTTTAGTACATTTTTTTTTCAATATGAAGCGTCAAAGTTAACTAACGATATTTTTGAAAATCATGACTCGCTAAAACTTAACTTTTTTTATTAAACTAACAATGTTTTGTGCATTAATTTGTTTTACGGTTAATAGCATATTTATTGAAGATCACGAAATTCAAAAAAACACCGCGAAATTGTGACATTGGTGATCACAGGACTTGAAAATGCGACCAAGGGTGTGGAATTTCAACTTTTTTGAAAATTGTCTATTACTGTTGAACTAAGTGATATGGAATTTTTTTTTTATTTTTCCCAGAACTGGTATAACTTCGCCTTTCATCCGGTCTCAGATTATCGTTGAGTTTTGGGACACCCTGTATATTGGACTAACTACCCGACAGGATGTTTACTAGACTCGACTGGTTTGCTAGATATGTCAATCAAAATCTAAGTAAACAGATAAACACAGCTAAAAGCAAGACTAAGCTGTTTTCAGCAAAACCAAAGAGAAGTAAACAACAAACAAAAAAAGTTTGTCTAAATATAATGCCTAGTCAGGCCTTTCTATTTTGGTAGCTGGCAACCCTATGCGTGATTCACGTTGCGCGTGCGTTGCTCGGCGTCACTTATCTGATGTTGGAGATTTATAAACTCATTGCCAAATTCGTTAGGCACCGTACGTAACACCTAGGTACTACGTGTTTGGACAATGATGTAATGAACTCGTCGCAAATTTCCAAGAACACATCGACGGATACACGAGTTGATTATTTTTAATTCTGAAGCTGAATGTTTTGTGAAATTTGATTTTCATCGGTCAGCTGGTACTGTCGTTACGTTCTGAAATGCAATATGGACACGAGTTAAGCTGAAAACTCCAGAAATTAGTAAAAGATAATCCACTTCAAATTACGGATTTTATAGATACCTAATAGCAGCCTTACAACTACAAAATTTAATGTGTTTCAACTCCAAATGATAAGAAAATTGTTATTGATTTTAGTATACTCCAATTTAGACAGTTTTACTTTTTGTTATTTATTGATTGACGACTACGCAATGAGGCTCACACAGGGCATTGATCCTTTATCCTTCCTTGTCATTCACTATGTATGGCTACCAAGCATCCAGGTCACTATTGTTAGTTATAATTACTATACTTTGGTCCGTAATGTACCTGAGTATTGAAAAAACTGTGCCAATGACATGGTCATTGGAGACAATTTTAGGAATTCTGTAACTTGTAACCGTTGTTCAGTGGCCCGGTTTAATTAAACCTCGACATTAGCGCCCCCTACCGGCTCCAATATTAACTGTAAAATCCAGGGATTAGAGTTTTACATAAACAAAAGTAATATGTCTGCATCAAGACTGCCTCCGAGGCGCAGTGGTTTAGGTCGCCACGCCGCTACCATTGCCTCGGGAGGTCGGGTTCAATTCCCACACGGAAAAAATATTTATGCGATCCCCAAATAACTGGTTTGGGTCTGATTGTACTTTGTGCCCGTTGTTTGTAAAAGTCCCCCGCGACACAAGATCAACAGAAAGGGGGTTGTCATTAAAAAAATGTCATCTTTGACGAATAATTTTCAAGGTATTGCAAGTTTTTCACTTTATTATGTGGTGTTGCAGGTATCCCAGTGTCCCAGCAGCACTTGCTGTACAACCTGAAGGAGCTGGACGATGCGTCGTCGCTGCGGGAGCACGCCATCAGCGACGGCGCGCGGCTGCGGCTGGTGCTGGGCATGCGCGGCGGACCCATCTCCACGCGCCGCCTGCCTCCGCCCCCCAACGCTGAACCTTGGAGGGACATCGAGAGGCTACTCGAAACTAATAGGTACATTACACTATATCTATCTATCTATCTATATAAAAATGAATTGCTGTTCGTTAGTCTCGTTAGTTAGTCTAAAACTCGTGAACGGCTGGACCGATTTGGCTAATTTTGGTCTGGAATTATTTGTGGATGTCCAGAGGAGGTGTAAAAGGTGAATAAATTTGAAATTGCGCGGTATCAAATAAAAACAAGAAAGTGTGAGCGGAGCTGCGCTGGTCAGCTAGTTGACCAATAAAGACCTTACACAACTTTACAGTCCTAATATGTATTCACACAAAAAATCGTACAACACGTCACTTTATCATCTAATAACATCTAACTGGATTAAATATCTTAAAATCAGTAACAAAACCTCTGCTCAGATTCATTCAAGCTTTGCCCGCGTACAGAAAAATATTTATTATATGGACAGATGACAGTTTCGCGTAGTGGGGTAGTTTACATGCTATAAGGATTCAAAAGTCCGAAACTACTTTTGAAATTGCATAAGAAAATATCAAAATAATAATAGTTCAACTTACCTGCGCCTTTGGCAACATACTATCGGAATAAACTAATCAAAACCTAAATTTGTAAGTGAAACGCCGCAGGAAGTGTATTAATAATCAATAATTATTTGTAAAACACAACGATTAACTTTCACTAGGCAATAAAAAAACTAAACTGAATATTTTGACAGAATTCAGTTACGTAATACCTTAATCTCAAAGTTTAATTTTCATAACTTGTTCTTTATTAGGAACGTTTAATCTAGTCTAAGAGCAAAGAGCAAATGGCAAGCGTACCTTAGCGTACACAATTCTAAACAACTCTTGAATTTTCTTTTATGTTTTTCAGTTTTATCGATGGCGTCATTGATGAGAATCTTTCATTTAAGATGTTATTTTATTGTTATATTTTAGAGACGACACAGAATGGGGCGGCAGTGGCTGCAAGGTGACAGTGCTCGTGTTCCGCGACGGCGAGCGAGTCAACATGCTGCGGGTCAAAGAGAACCATGACGGTACATACTCGCCGCTGCACCCCAACAAATGTAAGCACACTATACTCTGAGTACTATAGATAATTTAGATTGTTCTTTAAAAGATTACCATGAATAAATAACACAAAACATTGCAGTACCCTCACAGATCAATTTTTCAATTGCTATAAATGTAGAACGTAACATAATTAATGGAAAATTGCCGTTCAGATTGTTGTTATGCTGTACCGTGTGTGTTTCCAGACACATCGGCATCGACGTCGTTGTCGCAGCTATCCGAGCGCGAGGCGGGCCCCAGCTCCCGCGCCGAGCGGGGGGAGCGCGGGGAGGCCGGCGCGGGCTCGCTGCACGACAACGAGCTCACCATGGGCAAGATGATGGAGCTGCGCCGCCGCATGGAGAGCCTCTACGTGCAGCGCACCAGGCACTCAAGGACTGGTGAGTACATCTCACTACTTCACCTCATAGAATATTTTGACATATTAGACAGTCTATGGCCTTCAAAAGCAACGCCCGTTCTATATCATCCAAATGTTTGCGAACTTACTGAAGCAGAACTTCTAAAATGCTAGTATAAAAGCATTTAATATAAAATTCTTATTAAATGATTCCAGGTGACAAAGTGGATATACAGAAAACAAGGTCCGAAGAAACTCTATCCGTCCCTAGTTTGTTAGACGAAGGTCCTTCAGACGGCTTCGATCGTTCGTACGCGCCGTACAGCGACGCGGAGGACACGTTCGCGCCGCTGTACGACGGCAACTACACCCGATATGACTACGACTGCTCCTTCACCGACCGCTACACGCTGCTGCCGCCTATCGGCACGAGGGCCGACTCCGACCAGTCGGTGCAGGAGAGTGCTGACAATGAGAGGATCAAGTTGTCCGACGCATTAGCCGGCTCTATACTAGTGAAAGGGCGGAGGGACGCGAGAGACGAAGAGGCTGCGATATTGGAGGAGTGCTTGGACAGTGATGAGTGCCATCTGAGGCAGGACTCCCCACAGTTGGCCGCTAAGAGCTTGGCGCCTATACCTACTGCTGAATATGGTGAGCGAATTGATTTATTAAGAGATTGTGCTGAGTTAAGAAGTTGAGGTTGAAGATTTTTATGTTTCTGAGAGTGTGTAAAGTTGCCGGTCTTGTGCCTGACGTTTTACTGGATGTGTTGGATATCCGCTTCAATGGGACGAGAATGGGGGAATAGAGAATGTACCTGTGTATTGTACACACTCTTGGACACTACAGAGAAAGTCTTGTCGGTGTGGTTGTAGTTGTAGGTTTAGATAGATGTCGTTTCTAAACGGTGTTTGTGGTATAAATTTATACTGGTTGTACATGAGTAGGAGTAAGGAATTTTTATGAGTATTCATTATTATTGTTGATGGGAAGGGTCTTGGAGTGAGTATACAATGTGTATCCCCGTGCAGGTCCAGTGGTGTGCGGTGAAGGCGGCAGCGGCGCGGGCGGCGCGTGGCGCTCGTTCGGCGCGCGCTGCGCGGCGGGCGCGGCGGGGGCGGGGGGGGTCGGCGGCGTGGCGGGCGGCGCGCACTCGCACTCGGCGTCGTCGCTGCACGTGCGCGCGCCGGCCCCGCCCCGCCGCCCCGCGCCGCTGTCCGACGCGCTGTTCTCCTCCTCCACCTCCGACCTCGAGAAACTCAAGAGGAACAGGTCAGTGCTCTCATCGACTGCAGCGATTTACATGTTACCTGCTACGAATTACGATTTTATGCTATCGCAACTTAATAAACGAACTCCGTACACAAAGAGATACACAATATAGCCATTGTATACAGAATATGAAACATCGACCGCCTATTGGCTTAATCATACATCGGACAAGTCCGTGTAGCTCGATTCTATACACTTGATACTCACGTCACGCTATCGAGTGCCATACATTGTTATCGAACTACTCGTTAGAAAACTGGCAGCAATCCGACAGAGAATCACGATCTACTGAGTATCAAAAACGTGATATTAAAACTAAATATGAAAAAAAACCTTCTGATTTTTTTTCTGTAATATTAATTTTACTTGCAATAATTGTGTATATTTAATTTTAATTACATTACATAGTGGATAACAAATAATCATGTTAGGTATTAATTTCATAAATTATAATAATTATAGTCTACGTAAAGTCGTTTTATTGAAAATAAAAATACATTAATAATACGAAAACAGAATAATAATGATGTTCAAGAAAATAAACACAAAAAAAATTAGCGTTTATTTCTTTTGCCTCCGTTGAAGCAGGCAAAGGAAACAATACTCATACAGCCTCGTCTTCCTAAAATATCTAATATTACATAAATAATTTAATAAAATCAAAATAATATATTATTTTATTTACAATATTCCAGCCGCATCCTGCCTGCCCTGAGTCGACATCGCAACCGCTCGCACCTGCACCTGAGCGACTCCGGGCTGGACGTGTCCGTGGCGGCCGAGGACGACGTGCCGCCGCCCGCGCCGCTCGCGCCGGCAGTGACCCCGGCGCCGGCGCCCGAGGCTGGCGCGGCGGGGGCGGGCGCGGCGCCGCGCAAGGCCCGGTCGCGCTGCGGGCTGTGCCGCAAGCGCCTGAGCATCGCCACGCTGCACCGCTGCCGCTGCGGGGGCGCGTACTGCGCGCCGCACCGCTACGCCGAGGTGCACGGCTGCGCCTACGACTACCGCGCGGCGCCGGCGCTGGCCCCCGCCGCGCGCGTGGCGCAGCCCAAGCTGCCGCGCATCTAGCGCCGCCTACCCGTAAGGTCTAAATGTTCGACGACCCTCCGCCCGCTCCGCCCGCTGTGTGTGCCCTTTTCTTTTTCTAGTTAAAATACGAGTGAAAATCGCAAAAAAATACGTGCCCGCTCTAGAGTCGCTCGCGTCTAGTGGCGTCGAGGCGCTTCGTCGGGGCCGAGGTGCTTCGCTCGCGTCCGTCGCCGCCGGGTCCAGCGGCGCCGGGACCGCGCTCGGTCCGGGGGAGCCGCTCGACCCGCGGACGAACGAGACGTCCCCGGCGAGCTGAAATCGTAAATCCTAATTATTTTAAAAGAGAATCGCTAGTGAGTCCGCGTAATGTTGTAGCATTTTTCTATAATGTAAATCTCAAATGCATATATTTGTAAACTGTAACGATATTCCTAATGACCTTCCGTTCCTGGACTATAAAAGTATAAAAAGAGTTATGATATAGCCGCGCGCGACGGGTGACGCGGACTCGTTCCCTTCCCTTGTTGTTATACTGCGGACTCTTTTGAGTTCCTTGTTACGTTGTCTTTTGTAAATACTTTCATAATGTAGTACTGTCGGTACAGGAAAGTATCTGTATTGTAAACAAAAGACTGCCAGATGTAAAGTGATACGATGTGCAGTCCGCGTCACTCGCCGCCGCGGACACTTATATGAGAGTTGTTGGTCGCCCGGTGAGCACTCGGCCCGATTTGTTGTTGTATAATACATTGTATAACACTAGATTAATTATTGCTTAAACATATTAATTTTTTATTAAATATCATAGTTGCCCGGTTCGGTTATATCATTATTGGTGTCTAAGGCGCGTCGGAATATTGTCGGCCACCCGTCGAGTGTTGCGATTCGTTCGTGGAACTACTTTTGTGACGGTAATAAAAAAAAAATATGTTAATGTTGTTCCAAATTAACGTTATGTATCAGTAGAGGTTACTAACCAATTTTAAAGTTTAACATTCTGCTAAAAATGTGTATTACTTGTTGCATGAAAGTTATTCTGTGAGCGAACGTTACTGTTAAATGGCCTACTGTAAATATTCGAGTTGTAATGTAGTAGAACTATTATAGGTATATTTTATTGACATATATTTTAGTATATACAAGTGTATATGTTCGACAGTTGGCCGATAGTGTTGCGATGTTGGTTGGACGTACGGCGACCTCGCGCACTCTCCATTACTTGTGACATCTCTTGTGCTGTGTTGTCACCACTGCACATCAATATACGAGCATGTTATGGATATATATTTTTATGTAAATTAAAATTGAGAACTGCTCTAAGAGGTTGGCAGGATAGCTTATATATTTCGCTTTAATGTTGCAGTGGTTTTCCATTTTAGAGGCCTATATTATATAAATCATGAAGATATAGTTGATATGCTGTATACATTGATGTGCGGTGCGAGACGAGAGGTGTCACAGCGGCGTGCTGTCGTCTGTATGTGCTCGGTGCAACTCACTACTCATGAATCGTTTATTAATGTCGACTGGGTTTGCCAAGTTTTCGTATTTGATTGTATAATTTAAGTTTATAGTTAATCTTTATTTGGGAGAAATAATTTTGGCTGATTTCGATAATAAATATTTATAACGCGAAAGCGTAAACCGATTTATTTACATTTCACACTTATATAATAAATAAATATAAAAACTATTATTTGGATAATAAAATCTATTAAGTACTAAAATATTTTGACTTAGTTTGTCCTGAGAACAACATAAGATAGGTTTTATTGAGCATTTCTTACTGAGTAACAACATTACAATCACAAAGTAACACAAAGTTGTGGCATAATATATAACATTCTTGTTCTGGAAGGTTCTTTACAAATTCGTCCTCAAAGGCGTAGGCAGAGTAACATCTAAATAGCCTATATTTTTTACAAAAACGGTCAAACTGCTTAAATTTTTTTAACAGAAAACTAAATTTACTTTTTAATTTTAGAACCAAAACTTAATAGTTTATTAGATTTTCAAATCAACTCAGCTATGAACATTACTACCACATAATAAAAAGAACTTATAAAAACAATAAATTACTACTAAATTCTTTATACAATAACTAATAACTACAAGTATATTTTAAAATTAAATACATCTATTTAGTATCAATACACAACCTTTACATATAATTTTAATTACAATTTGACACATATATTTTCTTTAAATACAGTAATGGTAGTTTTAATAATATAACAATTTTATTCTTGATTCTCTGAACAATAATTACATTTATAATGGAACTGTAATATCGGAAATGCATTAGATTATATATCTTAAAAACTTAATGATTAATGTAGGTATTATTACATAATATTGTCTTTTTAAATGTCATTGATTGTAAGACTAGCTCACAAATGTCTTAGAGGACGGGTTCCCAACCTTTTCTTAGTCCGGGACCACCTTTATATTAATCTTGTTAGCAGGGACCACTATGTAAGTATATTAAAAATAAAGTGTAATAATTTAAAATTTTAAGATCATACACGGACCATATTTTGACTTCCACGGACCAATGGTGGTCCGCGGACCACTGGTTGGGAACCACTGTCTTAGAGGAAGTACAATGTGAAAGTACCAAGTCTCTTGTAAAAGAACAATAATAGTTTGATAATAACTTCGAGCACTTCGAGCCTGTAGAAAGTATTATCCGCCATGAGTGGTGGAATTTACAAACGCAATATAACAACGATATACCTACTTTACTCGAGTCTAATGTACAGGCTAACGTGACGCAGTTGGCATCATGCGTTCGTCACTGACAAACAAACCCACAGTCAGAGGCTCGCTTTCCTCCTGAGCTAAGCATATAACGTCTGTAGTGCACATTAGCGTTGCAGTGCAACATAAAACGTTATGCATATTATTATTACCAACGTCAACGTGGAAGGAAAGGTAGTCTTAAGCCCTTCTCCCATTACGATACGCCCGCGCGACTCTAGTCTCGGAGACTAGTCGCCACGAAGTATCTCACATACATTTGTATGGAGACTACCAGTATCGTAATGTGAGAGTCTCCATACAAATGTATGTGAGATACTTCGTGGCGACTAGTCTCCGAGACTAGAGTCGCGCGGGCGTATCGTAATGGGAGAAGGGCTTAATGGACCAAGTCGGGTAGTAACAACAGTCTAACAGAGTTGAGTCTATGAAAATACTATACTGCCACCTAGCGGCGATAGTCACAACTAAAGTCTACACATACAACAAACAAGTATCAAATAACTTGGTCATCAGTTTCTCTAAGAAAACACTCGAATATCTCAACGAAATTGTCAATACCTTCCCTGAAGTTGTCGTCTAATTCTCTCTCGTCCTCTTCATTGAAGAACGCATGAGCGAAGTCTATTACTTTGACCGTCCCCCACGGGTTAGGAGTGGGGGAGTCATAAGACAGCTGATCTAACATCGCCCTATAGTTCATTTTAATTTTACATAATTTATCTTCATAATTATGTTCAGCTGAATGGTTCTGACTGATGCGTTTTAACGCGTCGTTCCAAGGGGAGTTTATAGGGGGTGGGGGGCTGAAACTGTTTTGTGCAGTTGTCATACAAGATATAGGGACGGAGTGCACTTTGTGGTAGACGGGTCCTTTGGCGGAGATCTGTCCGCTGAAGTTGGAGCCCGAGCTGATGCTGTGCATGGAGTGTATTGAGGACGAGCGACGACGAGGCAGCGGCAGAGTGGCCGGACGACACGGTATGCGAGGCCTGTGGGGTAAATAAAATATTAGTTAGTAGATTTGAAGTTGATAAGTATTTAACTAGATAGTGGTACTGAGAAGTAGTAATCACACTGAATATACAGAGGATCAGTGTTTTTCTGAAACCTTTAAATTAACATTTCTGAGAAAAAAAGTAACTTTACAGAACTATTTAACTAAATCAACTATTATATAAATTTGATAATCTAAATCGAAGATAAGTATCTTGCTTGAACAAGAGAAAATTTTATATATTACTAGCTGACCCGCGCAACTTCGCTTGCGTCCAATAAGAGAGAATGGGTGAATTTTTTCCCCGTTTTTATAACATTAATTACTAGTACTCTGCTCCTTTTGGTCGTAGCGAAGCAGAAGAAGCATTCTATACTTATTTACTAGCTCGTTTCTGATCAACGCTTCTCTAGAGAAGTTACTTGTCGTTAGTATATCACACCAAACCATAAATATACCAAAAAGCCTTTAGCTCCAACTGACCCAGTATTCTCGGGCGCGCCGCAGCAGTCCCTGAGGCGGGCGGCGTCGTACACCAGCAGCAGCGACGTGCTGTACAGTCGCAGCGCCGACTGCCGCCGCGCCCACTTCTGGATCTTCCACAGTTCCGACAGAAACTGCAGAAGCAGCGCCCGGCACAGCGGCGTGCCTATACCGTTCAGGTAGTTTCTTATTGCTACAACAAAATATAAGGCCTTAGAAATGTCATTTTTTTTTTATAAGTTTTAAAGTTTCGCGTTGCATGATTATTTTAAATATATATGACCAACTGAACAAAGTGTTTTCGGTAGTGTGAGTAGCAGCTCCTTACATCATCACTGATTTATACCTAACAGAAATATTGTTAGAACCATTTGGCGATTAAAGAGTGTCCAGGAGTTTCTTGTCAGCTCTTCTCATTAGCCCTACCTTCCTAAGTGGAAATATTCACTTTCTGTATCATTGACTATTATAAGTGTAACCATTTGACCTAAATTAAAAAAAATGATATTGATTTTATAATAAAAAACGGGAATTGACGCGAACAACGCGTGTTCTATTACATAATATTTTCTTTTTAGTTTGAGAGCAGATGCGGTCACAAGTTCGAAATAACAACATGGCCACTCGATAGAAATCTATCTCATCTATAAAATCTAATTACTACCAATAATATTTATTATTATTAGCTCTGATAAGCAAGGCTATGAACATATTGAACATGACTTATAAAATACTATTGATATATTTTTTTCCTTATACCATCAATGCTTATAACCCACCTCACATGCACTGCGCTTTCAAAAACCGATTTAGATAAAAATTGGCGATAAATAGTAGAAAATATTATTAGAAAGACGGATATACGTTATTAATGCTTTGCCAAATAATTGAACATAGGTACTTAGGAACATAACATCAAGCCTGTTATTTTCGATGGTGAAGGCAGAGGTTAAAAAAGCGATATTTTACAACGCCACGTTACTAAACTACGGATTAATAATGATAATCCATACTAATATTATAAATGCGAAAGTAACTCTGTCTGTCTGTCTGTCTGCTACTCAATCACGCCTAAACTACTGAACCAATTTGCATGAAATTTGGTATGGAGATATTTTGATACTCGAGAAAGAACATAGGCTATATTATATCATCACGCTACGACCAAAAGGAGCAGAGTACCAGTAATTAATGTTACAAAAACGGGGGAAACCCATTTTTTCTTCTTGGAAAATTATTCTTCTACTTAAATGGGAAAAAACCAATAAGCACTGTACCCCAAAACCTCGTGATCAATACCTACCTATACACTCAACCACGCCACAGAGTTAGTAAAACAAATATGGCTTTAACAATTAATTAATACCAGAATAATACATATTAAATTAGTAGGTATTGTTAATTATAATAACCGTGCATTAAAGAAAAATAAAATAAAAAATAAATTTAACCCATTAATGTCCCGCTGCTGGGCAAGGGTCTCCTCCCGAAATGAGGGAGGGGTTAGGCCTTGAGTCCACCACGCTGGCCAAGTGCGGGTTGGGGACTTTGCATGCCCTCAATAAATGTATTAAACAAATTTTAGGCATGCAAGGTTTCCTCACGATGTTTTCCTTCACCGTTGGAGCATGTGATAATTATTTCTAATACACACATAACTTCGAAAAGTCATTGGTGTGGTGCCTCGGGTTCGAACCTCCGACCACTTGCGTGGAAGGTGTCAACTTATACCACTCGGCTATCACTGCTCATTAATCATAAAGAAAAATATTTCAGTTAAATAGAAAATAAACATACTCTCACTCACCATCAGTTACAGTATGTCCATGCAACCTCTTGCCATAGTCCTTGTTATATTTATGTAGTTTCCCAGTAGACAGCTTGTATACTTGGAACCCAGGGATACAGAAGCCAAACTGTTGCTTACACGCCGCGTATTTTGACTGCTCGTTCTTTATCTTCGTTTCTGTTGCTAGGGGGTCCCATGTTCTTTTACCTGGTGGCGACATTTTAAATTACGTTTATAGATTCTTTGGGAAAGTATGGTAAAAATAATCTAGATAAGTAGTGTAAGGATGACCATTATGTGCTCAAATTACTTAGTCTGGTTTTAGTAAATTTAAGTTTGTCAAGACCTTATTCGAACACAGTTACAACATGTACTACTTACTAGGAGGAGCTCTTTTTAAAGTCGGTAAAAATAATGTTAAGGATAGTTTTCTAGAAATGCTAAATCCATCTTATTCCAGCTAAGTAGGTATGCGTATTTGGGGTGCAATAAATTCTAATTTTCTATTGTCTGAGTTTAGGGTAAAAATAGTATAAAAATCTTAATTCATGTTCACTTCAATATAACAGCCAATATTAATAGAAATCTTAATTAACAAGCGTCAATTACAATCACAATTCTTATAAGGTACATAGGTACTCACCAATCTTAACATCCATAATACAGGGCTCCAGCATCCGTTCCGACAGGTCCTCCAATATAATATACT
This sequence comes from Anticarsia gemmatalis, assembly GCF_050436995.1. Classification (NCBI taxonomy): domain Eukaryota; kingdom Metazoa; phylum Arthropoda; class Insecta; order Lepidoptera; family Erebidae; genus Anticarsia; species Anticarsia gemmatalis. The sequence goes on along the minus strand of NC_134760.1, from coordinate 11,844,672 downwards.
CCTGCTCATGTCCATTGTACGTGTACTTCTTACAGCCGAAGTACTTAGGTATGCTTGAGCGTAGTTCTACCAAGTCCGCGTCGTTAGAGCGAGAGATCCGATCGTAGAAGTCTACCTCTCGCTTCTGTGCCTCTTTGATGATTGGCTTGAGGATTGTGCCGTTGTTGCATTGGAGAAGACCTGGGGACAAATTATATGTTTTACCCCATGTACCCGTTTTAACTGCTCAGTAAATAAAATAAAGAGATAATTAAAGTTTTTGTTAGTTTGCACACATTTAAACTGCTAAACGGATTTTACACGCGATAAGAATTTTAAGGTACACCAATCATGGTAAGGGGTTGACATGATCGGTGTAAGTCATTGCCTTTTAGAGCCATTTGGCAATTTAGTATTATAAGATAAAGAAGTTTAGTAATAAGGAAGCGCGTTATGTAAAATACAATTGTGTGCCTTGTACTTGCCTTACTTGTTCACTTCAGCTATTGCTGATAATTTAAGTATTAACAGGTGTTAGTATTATTTGTATAGTGTTAACTAACTATTGTTAATTTTTATTTATAGAAATAGACAGAATCATAGTCAAGATTGAAGAAGAATAACCAAGGTCGAATCACGTCGTCGTTTCGACCTTTTCTAAACAAATTCTGGGCTGGATTTAAAACTAGGGCCGTAAAATAATATAGTGACACAAATGTAACCTGAAATATCACATGGTAGAACTTTCAGCTTTAAAAAGGCGCTAGAGACCTCTTGAACCTCAGTTAAGATTACGACCGAATTACAACAACTACTGGTAATGAATCACAATAAAACCCATTTTAGGCTTTCCTTCTTCCAACGCCGAGGCAGTCACGTACGACGGTTGCGTATTACATAGAAAGAATAACTACTATTCTAAAGAACTCTCAGGCATTGCATCACGATGTTTTCTTACACCGTTGGAACAAGTGATAATTATTCCTAATACACACATAACTTCGAAAGGGTATCGTGTTATAACCTAAGTAACTGGGTTGTGGAGGTCAGATAGGCAGTCGCTTCATGTAAAACACTTGTTCTCAGCTGCATCCGGTCAGAGTGGAAGCCGACTCCAACATAGTTTGGAAGAAAGGCTAAGCCATGACACATAACTTCAAAAATCATTGGTGTGTTGCCTCGGGGTCGATCCTGCAACCACTTGCGTGGGAGGTAAATAATATACTTAAACTAATTTTAAATCTATACCTAAATACTTAGTATCGTCAGTGCTCCTATGTCCTGCGACCTGCAGCGAGTAAGCCTGTATCTCGAGCGGCGTGGCGGGCGCCAGCAGCGGCTTGGCCATCACCTCGTCGTCGCGCCGCTTGATGCAGTAGTGCACCTGGTAGATGGACCGCTGACGACGGATGCCGCGGCGTTTGGGCTCGCTTGATACATCGCTCATTTAGCTTTATACCTAAGGGAAAATAATATAATTTATAGTATGAGCAGGTAAGTATGTTTTGACTGCCACCCGTGGTGCAGTGGGTTAGGTCCCTAGTGAGAGTCCCCACGCCGCTACCATTGCGTTGGGAGGTCGTAGGTTCAATTCCCTCACGGAACAATCTTAGGTTTAAGGTATCTGTGCGATCGACAAATAATTGTTTCGGATCTGGTTGTACTATTTGTCCGTTGTTTGTATGTTTGTAAATGTCCCCGCGACACAAGAGCAATTCTTAGTGCGGGAGTTATCATTTTAGCGGTTTGAGAAGTGATGGGTGGTGATAATGATGATGAAGAATATCGTAAAATACAACTAGGCAGAAAAACACTACACATAACTAGCTCTAAACGACATAGGTACTAACTATTTTTAACCAAATAAACCCTTACGTGTGCATGATAAAAATAGTGCGGTTTAAAGTAAATAAAAGCAATGAGGACATAATCAAAAAATTGTTTATTTAATTTTAGTTAGTACCTACTATGGATTTTCGATTTATACTTAACCCGGATGTTATGCTAACAAAATTTAACAGGAATAATAAAATTATAAGTAGGTACCTAAACGTATTGCGATAAACCTAAATAAACAAACACTGCATTGCATCCTAATCGGTATTTGTTATTAATTAAGTAGGTATATTTAAAACGTTCAAATAACACGTTTTAAGATATAAGACAAAATTAATTAATTTCTTGTGTCAAATATTATCTAGGTATTAATCAACTTTTTTTAGAAAACCTTTCTACCTAGGTATGTACACAGATATATTATTATAACTGCTGGTTAATTACGAAAGCAAGCAATCATTGTAAAGTGTAAATTAAATATTCCATGTTAGTTAATGTACAAGTAAAACTTGAAACGAGATGTGTGAAAAATTCCCTTTTGTTCGTGCAAATCCGATACGCATGTGATCGACAAACTTCCTCAACAATAAATCACTGTAAATGTTACCTTATGAGGTTTCTTGTAAATTAAACACTTTATCACCTTTTGTTTAATACAAATAACATATATCACTTATACACCACTTAAATACAAAGATATAATTGCAAACTGGTAATAAATAAAACAAAATGAGCGCGTAAGTAGCGAACATGTAATGCGGGTGTTTTAAAATTCGAATGCTGGTAGTGAAGTATAGATAAAGAGAATGACTTTTTTAGGCAATCACCGTACATGCAAAGAGCCACTGTTTATAATGAGTTGTGTATGTCTGTTCGCTAAATCTTTTGTAAACAAAAATTATGTTTTAGAAAAATAAGTTGTATGAGATTAGTATCTACTTAAATTAAATACCTGTCTAATTGTTATACCATAACAACCTACTAACTGTTCATATTAATTAGGCTAACTCTTTACATGTTATTCAAAATAATATATGCACAATGTAATTGTCTCCTATTGTTTAAAATATAAAGCGTTACCTTTTATTCGATGGCGATTAAACTGATAACAGAATCACAGCACAACAACAAAAATATTTCGAAATTGTAGTTGTAACAAAAACACAGTATACTACAATGAATGGCGAAGCACACAATGATCGTGAAAACCGCAAATGACCTAATGAAGTAACGTCGCTATAAATAAATAATTATACCTATTAAACTCGGACAAATTTATGATCTGTGTACTGTAACAGTACCAAAACGCAACTGATTTTTTTTTTTAATTCGCGAGACATTGGACAGAATTCAGGGATACGTTTATCTAATCAACACATAAATCAAGATTGACTTGTATTTATCAATAGATATATTTACGAAGTCCATAATATTGATAAATTTAAAGGTATGTAAAGAAAATATAAGATTATTTTTCTGATACGTTTATCTTTGTCGTAATAATGAGAAAATGTATAAGAGCCATTCAGGTGTTAAGAGTTAACCTTCATGCTGTATTGTTCCTAGTTTTCACTTTTGTATGGTTAGAGTAATTTTGGTTTATGATTATGCTTTTTGACCTCGCAAGTTTACACAGAAGATTTTTATTTCTGTATCATCTACTGTTCACAGGGTGTAATTAATTGAATGAAAAGAACACAAATATGTGCTCTTAAACGGCCCTCTAAAAAAATATATCAGACTGTTTCGAAAATACCTTACACTACCTTCTACATTTTTGGAACAAGATACTTTTGATACTTACTGTACTTTCTAACTAATAAGATAAGTCAAAGAAGGAGTCACAAGTTCGAAATAGCATGGACTTTGTTTTGATTTACTTTGAACCACATCTTTTACGTAGTTCATTCAAGACAATTCATCTTCGTAGAATTCCCTAACAATCATGGTATTTCACAACCAAGAAGGTTACTACTAAGAAATGTAACCTCAATAACAATAAATATTTTTTACATGACAAGCAAGTACCTACGCAGTACGCACGTACGGCTCGGGAGTTATCCTGTTTGTTTGTGAAATCCGAAACATACTACTATTAAGGATAAGTAGGTATTCGCGTCCTCTGTTAAGAAAGGAAAACCACATGCACCTTTCTAGAATCTTTTAACTTTCTTTCTTCTTACTATGATCCTAAGACGAAGTAATATGGTACTAAGTAGCGTCTGGCCCCAACTACGTCCACTTGAAAACATTTCCCAGGGAAAATTGCTTATGTGTTAACCTAGATATTATATGTGTACAAAATTTCATAAAAATTATTTCGGAAGCTTTTGCGTGAAAGAGTAAAAACATGCATTTAAAATATGAGTGAGATAAGAAATGTATACATAAAGCAGCGGTACTGATGCACTGACTGTTGTGTAAAGATGTTTGATTCGAATCCCAGGCCCAGCTAGTTTTTTATAGACTTGGTAGAGTATTACTCCTTCGTAGTTTGCTGGTAAGAAAGAAACTAATTTCCGGACCAAAGAGATAAATATTTGAATTAAGACAATGGGACGTTTTTATGAACAATATTTAATTAAATAAGGGTTTTTCTTTCTAAGGAAACTGTCACAGCATTATTAGTAATGTCAGGAAGTTGTCGAAGTGGTGAATCAATAATATCTTTAAGGTCATCGCTGATAAAATCTATGGATATCGACACTCCCTTACAACACTACAATAAAACAAAATATATATTAACAATAACAATTTATTATGTTCGATAAATAACAGCTTTTTTTAACAACATTTGAAAAACTACTCACAAAATACGATAAGACTCACTCTTGATTATTTGTGACATACATCTTCGAGAACATATTAACAAAAATACACCTGTTTAAGAAATACATTTAGGTAACCAAGTATAATCAACATAACCAGGGGGCTGTTCAGCAGTGGCGAAGGGTCATTTTTTATAAAAGGTAAGCCGGAGCTATAGGTTGTCTAGGTATAGTACCTACATCATATGTACATCGTAAGAATGTCGACGTAAAATTAGCGTATGACTGCATAATAACAATATGAGAGGATTATCTACATTCGACTACAGTCTCTTATTTCTCTCTCTACAGTCTAAGAATACATAGGTACTTACCATGCTACCTAATCATGTTTGTTTTGCATTAAGTTACTCCGTCTTCAGTAGTAACACGTAGGTAACACAACAGCACATATTTAAGATAATGTAGGTATATCGAACGATTGATGATTGTCTCGCACTGGTTGTTTAATAACATATTATACCATCAATTTAGAATGTATTCATCAACAATAAAATATCAAACACATAATGGATAAACGCAGAACACTTTTATAGAAATGAGTTTAACCTATAAATCTGGCAAAATGAAAATTTACTCGAATAGAAACATGCAAAACAATTACTATTGAATATACTGATACATTCACAATTATGCATAAACACATTTATTAAGGAATAATGTTGTGATAAACACAAATATTCTAATTTGTTATAGAGCGCGCGAAAGATGTAAACAGTAAACAAACATGACCTAATGTCAATTGTCAAACTGGAGAAGAACGCCAACGTTCCACTAATACTTATGCAGGATACTTAGCTTATATTTTCGCCATCTCGCTTTTGCACGCGGCTCGCGCCGCGACAGAAACATACGTCCGCCGCGGCGCGAGCGCTGTAACGCGCGAGGTAATCCGCTCTTCCTCCGGCTTGCTCGCCACTATGCAGCGCGGTGCGAAGCGCGATCCAAAAGGTCGTAAGCGACATCGCCGCCATAGTTTTAATTGTACGCGATTCCCGATCAGCGCCTACGGTTTATTTCATTATTATTACTTCACGTTGCGTTTTTAGCGGAGCGTAAGTTTTGAAGGGTAGGCGTTTTCGTACTGTTTAGATTAGATTAATGATTTTAGTTAAAGATTTCGGTTTAAATATTAGTGATTATTGATTAATTGTGCATTATTTGGCAATAGTAAACAATTAATTTAACACTAATATTAAGTCTGTCCAGAAAGGGAAGCCGGTAGGAATCGAGTTGTATGGAGCCTTCGCCACTGCTGTTCAGTTAAGAGGTGCTCTTACATCATAATACTACACCAAGAAGAAACACCTCTTAAAAGCGATTAACAAGTGGTTACATATTTCCAATTTCATGACTTTTTCTCTTTGATTAGCCATTGGTTACCTATTGTTTTTACTCTTTAGCCTATATATTCATAGGCACCCCGTGATGATCATCGGTACAACTTGACGAAGGCATCGGGCAAATAAAGTACGTTAGCCTTAAAAAAAACTTTAAACGTCTATTATATTGTAACAATAAATTCGTAAGTTGTATGAGCTAGTGGGAAAGTATTTTCTGTAATTAATTCCTATTTCTTCTCATACTTATAAAATCCCTCTCCAGTCTTTCTCCCCAGTTTTCCTTCGCCCACCATTTTATCCAAGAGCGTTATAGGTTTAAACACAGGATTGCCAGTCTTCTCCAACATAATATTTAATATAAACTTCTTGTTATCAAGACCAGTTAAATCTGACAGTTCTAGGGGTCCCATAGGATAACCAGCTCCTAATTTCATCGCGATATCTATGTCTACTGCGGAGGCGTCACCTAAAAAACAAAAAAAGCTGTAGTCATCATTTTTGAAAGACCTACTGATGTTACAAGTCATAAAAAATAATAATAAGATAATTTGGTAAGACCATTTTGTCAAAACAAAATGAGCTGATGATCTTCAAACGCCTGAATAACTGATCTTATGAGCTTATATTTAAATATCTCATTGACAGCCTGTAGTTTGCCTTGACCGTTTCTTTGGGGGGAAATAGCTTATTTAAAGTTTGTCATTACCAAAATAAATAGAAAATATTAAGTTACGCTCGTTGGGGGCCCCCGTGTAATTGATACGTAAGATACGGCTTTCCATTCAAAAACAGTCATGTATTTTTTTATTTCCTCAGAGGGTTAAAACGACCCCCTGGGCGAGTTTATTGCGACGCAATGCGCAAACTTATTGCTATTTGAAAAACAGTCATGTTATAAGTGGCTCATTCGGTATGGAGAGAGCTACGTTGCCACAAATAATTGGACATACATAATTACGATTCTCTTCTTTCGTAGGGGGTTAATGATAGTATTGATAGTGGATTATATTATTAATTGATGGAGATAGTTATCACATAAATGATGATTACGTAGATAAATTTGTATGTATTTGTATGAAGTCATCTTTTGTTTAAACGTAAAAGTGATTATGATCTACAGTTATGGTTGCCACCTTTACTTTTTAATAAAATAAGGGCATTTCAAGTAAATGTACTTTATACTTTACGAGAACGGTAAAGCACACAAAAATACTTGCTAAGCATGATTTTATATGTGTAGGAATTAGAAAAGGAAAGCATTTAAATTAATAATAAGGAAAATACCTATACAATATTTTTCATTCACTGCTTAATTGTTATTCGTTTGTTGTCTATTGTTGTTGATCATAGTTCGTAACACCTACTTACTTTATATAATAATTTCAAATCTCTTGTAAATAATAAAAAATACAAATACAAATCGTTATTTATTTAGACACTTGCGTACATTCTTTTCTTACATTTATTCATCATTCATATCGGTGATGTTTTGCAAAAAGATCATACGCGTTTTAGTCGTAATCGGGGACAATGTATGACACAATATACAGATGTGAGCCAGGGAAGTTTGTAAGGATCGAACCAAGTGGTGTTATAATGTATTATTAATAAATAAATATTATTGGACAACTCGTAGAGATTGTACTATGGTAACCAAATAACCGATAAACATACTTATATACTTCCTGGATGTAAATGTATCTATATATATTTACATCCAGGCTCAGACCAAATACTCGTGCTCATCACACAAAGATTTGTCCCGGGTGGGATTCGAACCCACCACACGCGGCGCTAAGGTTGTTGCGGCGAGGTGACCGCTTAAACCATTGCGCCAAACGTGTGTGAGTTATGTTTGTTAGTTATTATGTATGTATGTATGTCATGTATTCATCTGTGTACTTTATTTGAAAGAAATAAAAGTGGTAACCCTATCTAAAGCACCCATATCCGCTAATATTGCACAATATGTTACAATTCATTGACTAACTTAGCGCCATGATAAGATCCCGTGCCTTCTTGGTTTTAATCAAAGACGATTTCCGTTTTAGCGGTACACTATTCTTAACTACTCATTAGGTAATTAAAATAAATCATTATCCCTTTTATTAGTACAGGCTTTTTGTACACTTACTCGATTTTATGGTTTATTTATAACTAGCTGACCCGCGCAACTTCGCTTGCGTCCAATAAGAGAGAATGGGTGAAATTTTTCCCCGTTTTTGTAACATTAATTACTGGTACTCTGCTCCTTTTGGTCGTAGCGTGATGATATATAGCCTATGTCCTTTCTCGGGTATCAAAATATCTCCATACCAAATTTCATGAAAATTGGTTCAGTAGTTTAGGCGTGATTGAGTAGCAGACAGACAGACAGACAGAGTTACGTTCGCATTTATAATATTAGTATGGATAGTATGGATAAGAAAAAATAAATGAAAGTAAGTACCTATGCTTGAATTTGTGGAATTCACTTCGTCGGAAATCGATCCATATAAGGTTCTAGATAACCTACTGATAAAGTACCGGGATCGATTCTTTGTAAAAAAATATGATAGGTGTTATCCAAATTTCTATTAATATCTTAAAAAGACAATTTCTTAGCTGCATATGTGCCAAATAAGTTTTTATTATTTCTTTCAATCGATCATAGCTTAATCTTAATCCTATCACTGTGACGTAAGTGAACGGCCTACAAAATATAATAAATATAGAAAATATTAGATAAAACGTGCACTTACATAATGGAGAATGTTAACAAATTTTGATTTTTAGCACTCCTTATTCTTTGTAAAAAATAAAAAATACTAGTGAAAGAATTACTTCGATATCTCAATTAGTTTCCGATTTATAAGTAAAACAAGTTGTAACCGCACGACGCTTGCTCTCGGGGACGGTGTGACGTCACTCTACACTACGCTCAGTCTGGCTCACACAATCCGCTTGCGGTCGCGCGCTCGGTGCGTTGAAATTATACCCAAATACTTTTAAAAATGTTCAATTCAAATATTAGGAAATCATATGTTGTGCCTAAATGTAATTAAATTTTATGTAGGTAAGTATATAAGTAATAATAATTAACTTTATCTTATAATGAAACAATTTCTAACCGGATTGATCGCGAATTTATTGATTTTACAGTGGCAGGAAAAATGTAAAATCAATAAGTACGCGATTATTTCGATTAAAAATTGTTTCTTTATAATATGCGTGATCGTAAATATATAACATAGCTGACTCGCGCAACTTCGCTTGCGTCACATAAGAGAGAATGGGTCAAAATTTTCCCCGTTTTTGTAACATTTTTTATTGGTACTCTGCTCCTATTGGTTGTAGCGTGATGATATATAGCCTATAGCCTTCCTCGATAAATGGACTATCTAACAGTGAAAGTTTTTTTTTAAATTGGACCAATAGTTCCTGAGATTAGCGCCTTCAAACAAACAAACTCTTCAGCTTTCTAATATTCTAGTATAGATATTACAAATATGTATAATATACTAGAGGCCGCCCGTGACTTCGTCTCCATGGAAACCCTTCCCGTGTAAATCCCGATCCCTGGGGAACTCTGGGATAAAAAGTAGCCTATGTGTTATTCTGGGCCTTCAGCTACCTATATACCAAATGTCATCGTAATCGGTTCAGTCACATTTGCGTGAAAGAGTAACAAACATCCATACATACATACAAACATCCATACATACATACATACATATATACATACATACCTATATACATACATTAAATATTTCATTAAATATTAAATATTGCTGGACAACTCACACACGGTCATTTGATTCCAAACTAAGCAGAGCTTGTACAATGGTAACCAAATAACTGATAAACATACTCATATACTTCTCAATATATAGATAAATTGACAACCAGAACAATTACTCGTGCTCATCACACAAAGATTTGTCCCGGGTGGGATTCAAAACCTCCATACGCGGCGCTACGGTTATTGCGGCGAGGTTACCGCTTAAACCACTGCGCCAAACGTACGCAGTAAATAGTACAAATAAATAAATGGTACATACATACATACATGCATACATTCTCACAAACTTTCGCCTTTATAATAATAAAAAGGATTTCGGAGGCAACAAAATCTCTATTTGTTGATAAATAATGCGAAACCATTATTTTCATCTATTTTAGGTAGTTTCTCCGATTGCCCTTTTTCAAATCCTTCATCCTTTTTATTAATTGAATAATATTTACTATTACTACACTATAAATGTAATAAGCGGACGCAAACACAACAAAATACTGCGCAAGTTATTACACCAAGAACAACGGCTGGCAACTTAATACTAAGCGGGACGCGGCCCGCGCGGCGCAAGTGTTGTATGACGTCACAACCACTCATGCGGCCGTTAGCGGGACTAGATATTTTTCGAAACTTTGAATGCTTATAAAATCAAAACTATTCGGTATTTTTGACTGAAACAAAAACTAGTTTATATGTATACACACAGGCTATACTGTGTCAAAATTTAAAGCGATTTGGCATACCTAGTAACATTCTCCATTATTTGATTTCATAATAGCGCATTTAGAAAAGCAAGAAAAGATACCTCGTACAGTTTACAACCAATAAATTTAAGTCTAAAAGTTAGCGTATAAAATGGACGGACAAAAAATTTTGACGGCCTCTGTGGCGCAGTGGTTTAAGTGATCGCCACGCTACTATCATTGCGTCGGAAGGTCGTGGGTTCGATTCCCACACGGGACAATTATTTGTGCGATCCACAAATAGTTGTTTCGGTCTGGTTGTACTTTAAGCCCGTTGTTGATATAATATGTTTGTAAAAGTCCCCGCGATTAGTGTGGGAGGCAAAAATCCGTGCAGAGGGTAAATACTGGGTGAAAAGAATAGATAGGTACCTTCAAACATTTATTTAAGCGATAAAATATCCCCTCGGAACCATGGTTCTTATTTTAAGAGAAAATTCACCTAACGCTGTTTTATTGTAGGAAGTACCGTTTCCAGTTTTCCACTGCGGGTTGCACCAAAGTTAAGAGTTGAATAAAAAGTCGCATGTTTCCTATGTTCAGATAGGGAAATCGTATCTGTGGTGAACCTAAACTCCACCTAAACTCCTTCTACTCTATGGTAGATGCCATATATTAATCATATAACGATTTGGCATTCTCTGTCAATATATATATCAAACACGTAATGCTTGTATTTTATTAATACATAATATTGGCGACGAGGAAAAAAAAAAAAAAAACTGAACCTAAATGGAAAAATTACGTAAAAAACGGAGCACCCTACGTGGGATGCTCACCAGACTCGATACCTACATCGAGCAGAGGGCGACGATGTCTGACGAGGACATCACCGCTCGCTCCGCAGCCTTGAAGGACCATAACAGCACTGCGAGAGTTACAAGAGAAGATAGAAAACAAAACCATAGATGATAACGATGAAACAGCGTATTTACACGAACAAAATTACGGCTACGAATTCGAAGAACTTCACACTATTTTAGTATCAAAACTTTTAACAAAAAAAAACATTATTCAAGGTCAGCGACAGGAAGACCAACATAGAATATACCAATACCATAAGATTATACCAAAAATACAATTTAATCCTTTACATGAATCAGAAACGTTCAATAACTTTAAAAAACGTCTGGAAGTGTACTTTAGACTTAATGAAATTACTGAGCCCCACATGAAGACAAATATTCTTCTGTCTACATTATCACAAACTTATCACAAGACGTCTAGGCCGACTTCATTATGAGATCCGCACCGACAACGGCGATGTCTGGCGCCGACACCTCAACCAGGTGTTGGCTGCATCTTATATTCAGCAGAACAGCTAAGAGGTTAGGAGGGGAGAAATGTGGTGAACCTAAACTCCACCTAAACTCCTTCTACTCTATGGTAGATGCCATATATTAATCATATAACGATTTGGCATTCTCTGTCAATATATATATCAAACACGTAATGCTTGTATTTTATTACATAATAGTATCCTTGTACTTGCTACGAAAATACTCGTTACTTTTGATAATCCACACATTGTAATTTTAAATGGCTTCCAGATACTTCTTGAGTAACTTATCAATGTGTTTATCAATTCGACGTTGTCATAAAAGTTTATAGTTATTATACAATATACAGCCCCTAATCTATTTATGGTAAAATTTTCCAATTATTGAGTACACAAGTGATTAATGAATTCGTATCATTAGCACCCTACAATAAATATTATCGTAAAAATAATAAAAGTAGTGATAGGTTGTTGGTATAAAAACTGCTCTCACACAATGAGTGATTTTATTTTCCTACCATAGGGGACGTAAGTAACACACCTAAATGGACATTAATTATTATTGACCTATGTTGCCATTTCTAATTATTTTAAAATATTATATCTCTGAGTAAAGATAGCAAAATAGATTTCTTATGTGTGAATAAAAAGAGTTTAGAATAACAAATACTGATATAAAATTATTTCCAGTTTTTCTATACATCATTGCGTTCATTACTATACAAAAATGGTCAAAGTTCAGAAGGTATATTTAATAACAAAAATAACACAAATAAAAAAGAATACAAAAATAAACATTTAATATTCCATTTGCAACCAATTACTCTGTATTATAAAATAAACTCATTGTCATGACAATCAAACATCTTTAAAAACAAATCACTTCTTATTATACTTGTAAAATCCTTCGCCAGATTTGATGCCGAGTTTTCCGTCGGCCACCATTTTGTTTAAGAGTGGAATTGGCGCGAAAACTGGGTTGTTTGTTTTTTCATACATGACTTGTAGCGCGTATTTGTTTGTGTCGAGGCCGGTGTAGTCGGCCAGTTCGAAAGGACCCATCGGGTAGCCGGCACCAAGCTTCATGCCAATGTCTATGTCCTCCTTTGAGGCGTCACCTGGTGGCAGAAAAAGGTACTATATTTTTTTAAGAAATGTGTATAAGTCTTCTACATTATTTTTTTTACAATTCCCAAAGTGACTGACAATTCACATGGATATGGACATAACAATAATTTCCAACAGACAATTAAATGGTTCCTATATCAGATAATGGTAAAACAATTAAGTACGATAGTAATAACCCTTCCAGTAATAAATAACCATAAAAACATAACAATAAATATAAATAATTATTAAAATGGTACTTACTAATTAGCATGCATTAAATTTAACCACACACATCCACAACCGTTTAACATAATACGTCAGGAGTATTTTTGCAATTCAAAGACCAGGTCAGTGTGCAAATATAAGTATAAAAAAGATTCTTATTAATATGCACTAGTGTAATCTCGAAAGTTTGTTACTATTCATAAACAAAAATCTTCGTTCTTGAACTTAAATCGTACTGTATTTGCATTCAGCTAAATTCTTTTACTTTCCAAATTACCTCAATGCATATTAACTGTAGTGCTGGACCACAACCAACTGAAAAACGTATAGTTGTGAAGATATACACCTTACCAAAACCGTAAACTCATATTACAGGCTTTATATACCTTACCGCTCGTAATTTACAAAGATACGACTTGTACGGGTGGGTATAAGGCTTGCTTCACACATATTCTGTTCGGCATTAATCGGCCCAGCCGGGCGGCAAAACTGAATATGTGTAGATGAACCCGATCAGTGACCCGAACAAATGTATCGAGTCGGTTTGTTGTTCGGTAACTATTGCCGAACCGAACGCGTCGAATCGAATCCATGAGTAGCAAGCCTAATACTCGAACTCCACAAACCACGGTACTTTAAACCCAAGAACACACAGTCTAAACCAACCTCTTTCAAACATCCTAATAGCCTCAGCGCTGTAAGGTCCCAGCAGTCTGTTGACCACAAACCCGGGGGTGTCTTTACAAGTGATGCAGGTCTTGCCGACCGACTTGCCCCACTCCATCATAGCCTGGTAGGTCTCCTCAGAGATGTGGTCACCCTTCACTACCTCGAGGAGACGCATCACTGGCACTGGGTTGAAGAAGTGGAGACCACCGAATCTGAAATAGGGATATTTTGTTTGATTAGCTAGTGTTGTTTAGAAAAGTAAATAAAGGTGAAGAAAAGATCGATCTCCGATTGTTATACGCATGTTTAAGTTAGATTTTGTATGTGTATTGCTACAATTGGAAATATGATCGAAATTACCATGGTATTTGGTGAATTCAAAGGAAGCTCAATTTAAAATTACTTATTCCTGCATAAAAACTTTAGATAGCCAGAGATCAAGATCTATGAGAATATATTATATTATATTATAATAGATTTGGAAAATAAAACTGAAAGTAGTATTGTTCTTAGAGAACATCTCAGGAAGGCTGCATGATGTTTGAATACCTTTCTTGCAGTACCAGTCGATCGGTGAAAAGCTCTTAAACTGAAATGGCTTTTAACTTAATATCCAAGCCAAAGGTTAAATAGTTATGAGAAGTGCAGGTATCTAATAAGAAGCTTCTATACGTAATCGTACCTGTCTTTCCTTTTGATACCAGCTCCAATTTCGTTGATTGAAATAGAAGAGGTGTTTGACGCCAATATGGTATGCGCTGGACATATCTGAAAATAAAAAATGAGAACTTTGATACACAAGATACAAAAATAATCATTTGTAAACTTTATCTAAGATTGTTATCTGAGATACTGAGTTTTGTTAACTCACTTTTTCTACATACTGATACAAAAATTATTATATAATAAAACAAATGGGAATCAACTCATTTGTCCTTTGTATCATACTTAAGACTTCCAAAGAGAGAAAAGGTCCGAATTACTTGCATTAATTTATTCATAACTAGCTGACCCGCGCAACTTCGCTTGCGTCACCTAAGGGAATGGGTCAAAATTTTCCCCGTTTTTGTAACATTTTTCATTGCTACTCCGCTCCTAATGACCGTAGCGTGATGTTATATAGCCTTCCTCGATAAATGGGCTATCTAACACTGAAAGAATTTTTCAAATCGGACTAGTAGTTCCTGAGATTAGCGCGTTCAAACAAACAAACAAACTCTTCAGCTTTATAATATTAGTATAGAAGTATAGATATTACGACTGTAATACCTGAATGTGTAGATGTAGGAAATACACCCGCGTTACGTCATTTATAATGTTAGCACCATGTAACACAAGCTGAACCAAGTCTATTGCAATGTACTGGGCACTTTATTAAACGCCGTGGTACTATCGAGAATATTCTAACAAATATTTGCAAAGCTCAATAGCACTTTGCGCTATTCAGATATAAACAAACCCGAGAACACGTGATCAACAGTCGCACACACTACCACCCGGATCACAGAGTACTCTAACAACTATACTTACAAGAAGAAAACGTTAAATTAAATCTTACCTGATCAAGTTTATTAAACAGCTCCTGTTTAACATCAAGCTTCTCAACAATAGCTTCTACAACCAAGTCTACATCAGCACCATCTTCAAGCTTAGTTGATACTTTGATCCTATCAAAGGACTCTTTGACGAAACTCTCGATTTTATCGGCTTCAGTCTTGTAGATCTTCTTGCCGACCCTGGTTAAGTTAGCCTGGATAGACTTCTGGGCTTTCTCTAACAGTTCTGGCTGAACATCTATGATGGTCACGTTTTGACCGGCTTGAGCTGCAACCTTTAATTGAATAGAGGATGTAATAGGTAAAAAGTTAAAGGGATTGAAAGAAGCTGCTTTGTTGATTTAATAGACATGTTGTTATTGCAAAGATTAATGTCGTCAACGTCGAATTATACTGTTATAATTCCCTGCATAATTAATATTTATTTATACATGATCATGTAAAGTCTTGTAACACTTGTGAAAAACATCCTCAAGGAGATTCATATTTAATGAAAAAGTTACTTATGCAACACTAAATTGTAAATACTATTTTATATTAGAATATATTTCTTGCATTTATATTCAAATAGATAAACAATCTGCAATTTAACAAAATGTACAATTCATTTTAACTATTAAATCATTCAAATAAAACCATTGTATGCAAAGGTATTCAATGTAATTAGGAATCTCTTAAAACAGCAGTTTTATGATAATTCCTTATAAATTATTCTAAACACTAGAATTTTCAATTATCATGTTTAATGGCTTTTAAAGATGCCATGGAAACAGCATTTTCAACTTAAAATGTGAGAATCTTTTTTACTTTTACTATTTGATGTCTATTCTGCTGCCAAGTTAGGCACTTTGCCTGAGCTGGGAATCTATCCCAAGACCTCTCAATCGGCAGGTAATTATTTTATGATTATGACTTGAAATACTTTATATGAAGTTATGAATAAATATTTTGAATTTGAATTTGCCCTAATCATAAAAGCAGTTTAGCCCTGAAGCATTATACAGACATTTATACAGCTTAAAATAAATGGCTGAAAATACTGTGCAGTATTGTTGAGTCTGCCAATCACCTGAACAAAGGTATTAGAATGAAAAGGTCAAAAACATTTACATAATTTATGTACTGTTTCTATCTAAGTATTAATGTTAGGCACTTGTATGTCTGATTGATGACATGTGCTTTTAAAATAAGTGTTCTTTGAAATTATTGATGACTAACTTGATTATTATCAGGCAAGATAAATCCCTGGTCACTTTTAATATAGCCCTATATCTCTTTAATCTCTCAAATATTTAGTTATGTATTGCATGGGGTTAGAAATATGAGTTCATGTACTTTAAAATATAGTAAGTAAATAACTTAGACATTATCATATTGTATGATCATTTAAGTTGACCTATATTGCCCTTTACAACATAATTTTAAGCTAAAGATACCAAAAATGAATGCATTGTTTTAAAAATAAATGTTTATTTTACAAATCTAGGTAGTTCGATATCATTAATATTGATGATAACTTAATGAATAGAACTACCAGTGAATTTAGTTAGTTTTAGGTCATATTAAATATTGAGATCATAATAATTTGTATTTTCAAATAGCAAAAAAAAGGTTGAAAAGTAAATTGTTAGTAAAAGAGAGTTTGTAACATAGCACTTACATATAATAAGCGAAAACCTACCATTTTACATTACCCTCCAATTATGTGTAAGATTGGCTAACATTTACTAACAAGTAGGTTCAAAGTTATTTAATCAGTAGAAATTGATAGGTACCTATTTGTAGCAATTAATATGTATTAAACATGCTTACCTGAGCGATTCCAGACCCCATTAGCCCACCGCCGACAACTGTTACCGTTTTAATTCCATTTAAAGACGAAGAACTCGAAAAATTTCGAGTTAAACCTATTAACTTGTTCATTTTTAAAGTAAGCTTGTGTGTTGATTGAGCGAAAGCCGGCCGCGGAGTGAGGCGGGTGACGTGTCGGTGTAAACAACCCGGTCTTCGTACTCTCGACTAACAAACAAGTTATATCTATCGAATACCGTACGAAGTGCAAATAGTGATAATGCAAAGATAAAACAATATCGGACAGAACAGAATTAACTGAGTACATACCTGCCATAAATGGATTTGTCACTTGATATGATAACACAACACATTTTGATAGCAATGAGGTAAATAAGATGAAAATAAGAATTTATTTTTGATAAGAAGTTGAATGTTTATTTATAACTTTGCCACGTTTCTAACTACGGAATTTTAAAGAACTGTCAGATGTCATTGTCATTTCACTGTAGTAAAGAAAAACTTTGAAATTCATTGCGAATACGTAGGTATTTCACATGTCACAAAGAATATAAAAGCAGATAGTTCTGTAAAATATGATCATATTAAAGCAAAAAATAATAATAATTTTAAGATAGTCCCATTTCGTCCCAGTTTCGATAAGTATTTCGTATAACGAAATGGATAAACCACATGTTGAATTTGACGTATGAGGTCAGGAAACGTCCGAAACATACATAAAACGTACTATATATATTTTACAATACATCGAGATATTATATGTCACGTTAATTGGCAACTTATAATACCGTAAAACGGGGTGAATAGAAACAATTTTCAACTTTGTCCTAAAAATTTGTAGCGAATAACTTGTTATTTTTATTGTCGGGTTATTTTATATCATGTCCGGCGCCATGAAGAAAGAGTTAAAACCATATTTGTCCAAAAATATGCATAATTTTACGATATTTCATTAAAAATATGGTCAATTTCTATTCACCCAGCGATAGGGGTGAATCGAAACGACCAGAGGGGTGAATGGAAAAATTGTGTTTTAAAACGTTTTTTCAGTTAACAATATTGTATCTTTATAGATAAATATACACCTAAAGAGATAAACACTCCAAACAACTCATTAGAAAAGAAATTCCACTTTAAATCCAAAGTTTTGAAAAAAATGTATGGACCATTAAGGCATTCGAGGACGGTTGACTTTGAAGCAATTTTTGGGGTATAAATATCAATTTAAACATTTAAACAATTATGACACCGCAGAGAAGTAATATCGACGTGTAATCATTTCAAATATGAACAAAATTCTTAAACGAGGAGTACTCAAATATTGGGCTTGAAAACTTTCCTGATTTTTTTTCTATTCACCCCGCGAATTCTATTCACCCCGTTTTACGGTACATAAAATGTGTCATTGATCCTCTTGACCCTTAAAATTATTTTAGTTAAAAAGAACATTATTATGACAAAGAGCAAAACGTTACTGTGTGGAATATATTATTGGTTTCGAACGCACATTCTGCGTGGATGTGATGAACATTGATGTTTCTCGACTCAATATTACTTGAAAGTCGAAGAAAACTCGATTTTATTTATCTTTTTAAATATATTATTTTATGAATTTTTAGGGCACTGGCTAATATGACGATGATGAATTATTGTTCCTATGCCAAACAAACAATTCTAATATGAACAATTATGTTGGGATCATTGAATAAGAGTAAAAATCTAGATAAATAAAATATGTTAAAAAAACTAAAAAGCGAGTTTTAATTCGTAAACTCATGGTACCTGTCAATTGGTTTTTTTTTTATCTTACGAAGTGAACTTTGGAGTTTTAATTTTATAACTTTTGATAAAGTTTATTGAGCTTGAACTGTGATATAATTATTAAATAGGCAGCTAGAATATTATGAAAATGATCCAATTCGGGGTAATAGCTAGGAATTTCTCTAGTTCTTCAGCAGTACAGAGTGCTATCAAGAATGTTACCGTTATTGGAGGTGGTTTGATGGGCTCCGGCATCGCCCAGGTTTGTAATACTACAAATTTACTTTGAAATATTAATAGTGCGCTACCTTGAACTGTCTAAAATGTAAATATTGTAATACCCTTATGAGATGATCGAACTATCGGTAATCTGTATCAATTAATTTTAATAAGAGTTAAATAATCGTACTTGATCCAATGACAAGCAATCTTATTTTTTAAAGAAAGAACAAAATAATATTATCAGCAATTAAAAACCGAACTTCATCTTACTGAAAAGTTTGCTCACTAGATCCCCAGTTTCATGTCTAGGTTGACCAATATTGCAGGTTATTAAAATTATTCTAACTTTACAATGTTTTCAGGTGTCGGCTCAAGCTGGTCAGAATGTGACACTCGTGGATGTCAGTCCTGATGTCCTTGCCAAGGCCCAGAAGTCCATCGGAGCAAACCTTGGCCGAGTTGCCAAGAAGGTATACAAAGACAAGCCGCAGGAAGGAGAGAAGTTTGTCACCGAGGCTCTGGGCAGGATCAAGACATCAACAGACCCTGTAGATGCTGCCAAGACTTCGGATCTGGTTGTAGAGGCTATTGTGGAGAATATGGATGTCAAGCATAAACTGTTTAAGCAGCTTGATAGTGTAAGTATAAATATTTAAAAAAGTAGTTGAGTACCACTGTGGTGAGGGCTGTAGTGTAGCCAACGGTTAACTTTAGGTCTTAAGTTTAATTCCTGAGTTAGACAAACTTAGTCTTTTCCTATTTATATTGGGATAATTCTCAATAGTTATATTGGAATATTTCTCAATAGTTATATTGGAATATTTCTCAGTAGTAACCTAGACTTTGGCAATTGCTCTGCATCGGTTGTATTTCATACACTTCACTCCATACAATAGGAGTGATAGTTTTGTATATAATGTTATTTACTGTAGTTATTGTTCAGCAGTTGTATGTGACTATTGATCACAAGGTCCAAGGTTTTATTATTTGATCAGGTGATAGACATGATATAATAAGATAATATTTCAATCTGTGTTGAAATACCTTTTCTGATACAGCATTTCTAACAACCTACTGTGTCATGTCTGTTAAAATTAAAATGTCATCTTATTGATCACTAAACAGATAAGTTCCCTTTATCCAAGGATAAGTATCTGTAGTGAATAAGCATTGTTTTTCTGAGACATTAGAACAGATGTCATTATGATATTACCTTTGGACTGTTGTGAAAATGTTTAACGTCATTAATGGAGTCTACAACTCGCCAACTTTGCGACACAATTCGAAAACTTAATGACGGCGGTTCAGGTGCCGCCAAACAACTAGAACAATTTGCTACATTATAATAAAATAGTTTTATGTCTGTTTGGAAAGAATTGCAGGGCTTGGTAGTGTGAGCTATTGCACTTCGATTGCCCGATTGTTAGATCAGTGAACCTAAGTCTTCTGCCCTGGATTTTTGTTGAGTTTCTTAGAGGCTTTCTTACTTACCTACTTGCGTTCAAGTTGGTTAACAACACCTATAATATACTTTAAATTAATCATGTCGGCGTCTGGTAGACTATCATTGAAATTATATATCATATCATCATTGGACAATTAAGCTAACAATGAGTGTTTTGTATGTTTGTTACAGGCAGCTCCAGCACACACCATCTTTGCTTCCAACACATCATCTCTGTCCATCAATGAGATTGCTTCAGTTGTTAAGAGGAAAGACAAGTATGTAAACAGTTCAGAGAAATTATCTTTAAACTGAAACTTATGTATATAATTTTAAACAAATGGTGGTTCAAGTTTTGATCATAAAAAGACTAGCAGCAGAAATAAACAGCAGTTGCCTTAATTTTATACAGCAATTGATGTTTACAGCATAAACTTTCAGAACATTCCCCTACAGGAAATGATGATTGATGACTGTAAAATCACCCCTCATTTATTTCTACTGTTTATTATGTCACATTACCATAGCATGTTTATAAATTGTTTGATTTTCTAAGGTTTGGTGGTCTCCACTTCTTCAACCCGGTACCCGTGATGCGCCTCCTGGAGGTGGTGAAGGGTGCTGAGACCTCAGAGGCTACATACACCACCATGATGGAGTGGGGCAAGGCGGTCGGCAAGACCTGCATCACTTGCAAGGACACCCCTGGGTTTGTGGTCAACCGACTGCTAGTGCCTTATATCTGTGAGGCTATTAGGCTGTATGAGAGAGGTAAGCATTCAGTTTCTAATTCAATCTTAATTGTAATATTGTTCTTTTAAGCCTATTCAATGCTGTGACAAAAGTAGTAATATCCCGAATACTAGTCAATTGACTGAACCCCTTTGGTGTAATAACTATCAATTGATATCAATTCTATTGAGTGATGTTGTAACACCCTTCTACTAAAATATGCATTTATTCTTGGACAAGTGATACTTAATTTAACATTGCATTAACTTCGTAACACATAATAGATGGGTTTATTTGAATAATTTCCAGTCTTGTAAGCAAACTGAGTAATAGAATATTACTCAAAGATGCACTATTTTGTTATCAGGTGACGCGTCAGCCCGCGACATCGATACTGCGATGAAACTCGGCGCCGGCTACCCTATGGGTCCCCTAGAACTGGCCGACTACGTAGGCCTGGACACCAACAAGTTCATCCTCGACGGGTGGCACAAGAAGTACCCTCAACAGCCACTCTTCAACCCTATCCCTCTGTTAGACAAGCTCGTGTCTGAAGGCAAGCTAGGAGTCAAGAGCGGAGAGGGCTTCTACAAGTACGAGAAGAAATAAGTGTTTGTTATAAGAATCATGTGTAAGTGAAAATGTTTATTGATGTTTAGTAAAATTATGTATTATTTTTCAATTTGTAGTTTGATTTTTTGGTAGAGGGAAATATTGGTACTTGGAGTTCCTTGGCATTGGTTTTAGTCATTATTCAGCTCAAAACCTCTTGCACATATTGTTGACTTTAATTGAAGTAGAAAACAGTTTGTAAGGTATATGTGACATTAATTTGTAAGGTATGTCTGCTCGGCTAGATTTATTATGTAGAATCATTTTACTAACTTCACTTCCATTTTTTAATAAGCTTATTACACATATTATTATGTATATTATTGTGACGTAGCATAGTTAAAGGAATGTGGAGTAAATTGCATAAAAACACAACAAAGTAATAAAAAGATCTATATTATGAAATAAAAATTAGACAAAAATCAACCTTATTGCAATAAAAACAGCATACATTTTACGTGTCGTAGTCGTCATCCTCTCGCTTACGTTTCTGTGATGTTTGGTCATCCACCTCCATTTTGACAGGCATCTGAGTTGATGGACCTGCTGTCACTCTCACTGCAGGCTTGGCCACCACCTGATGAAAACAAAAAAATGTATAAGTTGGGGAAATTTTTAATTCAACATATCAAGCCTTTAAATAGGTTAAACTAGATTTTACTAGATATAACCATTTGGTAAAACAATGGAGAACCTTACCTTACTACCAGATGTGAATTTGAGCACAGGTTTAGGAACAACAGTTGGTTTGTTTGAGTTAACATAGACATTAGCGTTAGGCGGTCTCTTCACCACCAGGTTCGGGTTCGGTAACGTCTTGTTAGCCGATACAGTCTTAACGGTGGGCACTGCCGAGACTGTGGTCTTTGTGATCACCTTCTTGGTCGCTGGTTTGAGGCGGTAGTTGCATGATGAAAGGCAATAACTGTAAAAAGTAATAAAAATGTCGTTTTTTATCCTGCATTGTTTATTTATATTTGTTAAAGTAAGTGAAATTGCGTAATTAGCTAATTGCCTCATTATCTTTATTACTCAACAGGAAAAAATATTGTTATTTGTTTATTGAACTCTAGTTGTAGTTGGTAGGTATATGTTCTTAAAGTGTAGCCTGATTCATTTAAGGACAAAAACAAAATAGTGACTAACATAACTAGAATAGAGTTCACAAATTGCTCCAAATCATAAAGCCTACTAGCTGACCTATTTAATAGAATATATCTGGTACTCATTTAAAAAGAAACTGTCTCTCACCGGTCTGGCGGGAGTCGCAGTCCACAGTGTGGTTTAATCATCGGCAAGGGATTCACATTCTTCACTCGCGATATTTCCAACAGCACTTCTCTCGGCGGAGGACTTGTAAACGACTTATCCAACTGCATCTGTACCGCCAACCTTACATCTTCAAGATCAATAGTCTTCTTCTTCGCGTGGTTGGCGAAAACCCTCGCGTCGTCTAACACTGATGTTACGTAGCGGTACGTAAACTCCAGCAGCTGGTTCACCACTCGAGGCTCGTAGTCTGTGATACCAACCTCCTTCATAATCGCCATGATAACCTGGGCATCTTTCGGAATGTGTTTTGTTTGGACATTCCCCTTCGACTTGTCTTTCTCCGACATGACGGGAGTTTTAACTTATATTAGTAATATATAAATCTATTTTAACTTAGTCTTAATTTTAAAAACACCTTTAATATCTTATTTCTACATAAATAACGTTTATTTACGATTTTGTTCTCACTTCGCGTCTCGCTGCTCCATATTCAATTTGACAACTAATCGTAGTCCACCATTTTGGCTGTTTTGTCTTGGTTGTCATTTGTCATTTCGTTCAAAAATAACGTTTGAATTAAAATAGGTATACAACAGACGTCAACATGACATGACGTGATGATAGTTATATTAAGTGATATTTTTTATTGTGTGATAAGCACTTTCAAGTTGTATGTTTTACTGTCCTTAAATAATTGATTGTATTACCGCATGTTGACTGACATGACTTTGACCTTCTAGTATATTTATGGTTTCCGAACGATTTTTTTATGCTTGTGTTGCCATGTTAGTAAATTACTAATTTAATTAATTAATTATTCATAAGTAGTTTTTTCATTATTGAGAGTTCTTAACGATACTGAAGAATAAACCTATAATGTCAAATTAGTTTTATATTTTATCAGGTTAAAAACTTTATGTAACATGACTCCTATGTAAAATATGAAAATAATTCTTAAAATTATTTACTGAGCTGATTAGAGTAGGTTCACTTTAAATGCACATATCGGTTCTTTGTCCAGCTGCATAAAATATATATTCTTGCTGGAGTAAGCTCCCGCTAATTACCATAATAATTCTGCACGATAAATCGTTGCTAGAGTTTATCATTGTGTGAATAAAATACATTGGGTATTTACTAGGATTTTACCTATTATAGTACTGTTACCTATTGTAGCGCACCGTGTGTTGGTCGGGTAATTAAATATAAAACAAAATATAGGCATAGATTCAAGGCATTTTTTAGTATGAAAATTGACATGTGTAGAAGTAGGTTACGGGTTAGGAAAGGGAGTAGGACATCGCTACACCGTGCATTTATTTTGGGCTGGCTTAACTTGATCAGCCATCGGTAACATAGGAGATTATAATAATAAATCAAACTCATTTTATAATAACCATTTCGATTTTATTCAGTTAAAATATGAAATAACTTACGTGTACAGTAAAAATAAGTTGTTTTTAGATAGTCATTGAAGTGTTAACTCAAGTATGTATATCGCTAGAAGCCGCGCGGCCTGCGTCTCAACGTGGCGACTACCTTAACACCTTGTTTACCAAGTGTACTAAAATACATTCTAATGATTATATTATTGTAATTTGTATTAGGTACATTAACATATAAATGGACAATTTGGACGTACAGTTGTGGTTTTTATTTACTATAGTGATAAACAGAATGTCCTAAGGTTATACAGGATGTTCTCTTCACTTTCGTTCCATAGATATTAAGTGTTAATATTTACAGATTTACACTAGTCCTAAAATATTAAATATTATTGTATACTCTCCAAGATTTATTATAATTTCACTATGTACCGTTGTACCACGAGTGTGTTGTGCTTTAGATGTCGACCACGTCTCGGTACAAATGATGTATTATTGCAAGCGCGATGGCACAACACCGTACTACAGTCACGTTTAACATTGTTGGTGTAACCTATAACGTCATGGAACAAAAGTAAAGCGACACGTTCAAACGACCGAGCGATCAAATCATCATAATGAAATATCTTGTTAAAAATTAAATCTATTGTATCGTCCGTGATATGTTTAGAGCCGAAATCATTAAATAAACATGAACACTGATGTATGATCGCTCTCGAAGGCGAATAGAAAATGATGTATTATTGCTTTCATAATAACATTAACGATTATACAAAATGATGCGCACATCACAAACATGTTACCGTCCAGCTTTTATCTCTATAGCTAATAAATTGTGCTATTTGCTGAAACCATCCATTAGACTATCATCATTCTTTATTATCCTTATTCATAATTATATCACCTAGTGAGGTTTCAAACAATAACCTACGAATCCCTCACACGTTAAGCCTTTTTAGAAGAGTAAAACAAAACACTTGAGTGTCAAACAAACCTCTGTACTATAGAAACCCTATATATGTAGAAGAACCTGAACTATTGATTTTTATATATTAAAATCCCTAACAAGACTTATTTTGATCTACAAGAAGCGAGCCTTACTCAGGCTATAAACTTTCCACTTATGTAGACTACACCCGCGAGTGGGAACAACAACCTCACACGACCCGCGGCCACTGAGCGGCCGGCGCGTGTGATGCAAAACGTGATCGATAACTATGTCTATGAGAACTCGATGTCTATTACGTATTTCGATTTCAGTTCTCTTCAGCAACGTGTGAGGTGACCTATAAGAGACTAATTAGGTAGAAATGTACTTAATGATCTACTCTCGTACACTCAATACAATATTATCAACAACGTAACTAGGGTCTACTTACGAAAAAACTATGAACATCACAAAATCCCGAGTAACTATCAGACGATGCGTATGGCTAAGAAACAAATTATAATACACGTTCATGAATCACTCACTATTATTTCACAATTGCAAATTTTTACATGACGCACTCGTACTTGTACACAAGTATGTATGTACACTATGTACCTATGTACCTATGGCAAACAGCTTGTGAATGGCACTGTACTTATAATTCGTTTAGTATTGATTCATCAAGTTATTGGCAATTTGGGATAAGATCATACATTTGCAATAGTGATTTATTTAATTAATTAATATTAAAATATAATAAAAATGTATAATTGCACAATTATTGAACATAATATATTACAATAAAATAGTATAAGCTCAACTCTATATTATAATTAATTACGAATAATTCATTTAGTATTTAAATTAAAAGTATAAAAGAAACAATAAAGTTCATAGATAAAATATTGCATCATTAAACAGGAAATCACTTAAGTCATTTATTCATTAATGTATTTTCATTACAAAAATATTCAAACATATCAAAGTCAGTCAGTCCATAAGCTGAAAATCACCAACTTTTTATTAGCAATTCGCAAAAGGCACTCCTTAATGCAAATCAATTGTCCAAAGTCGTGAGGTCGGGTGGGCGTAGGAACCGATCATTCAAAATGTTGAGCTTATTATAAAAGCGTCTCATATCGGTGAACTAAAATGACGGCTTACTCTATTTATATCATAAGAAACAGGAAGAAACTACAAATAGACAAGTCGATAACGGTATTTAACATAATACAAACAAACCAGTACACAATAGAGTACAAATTTACTTCAGCTACGCTACGGGTTATTCTCTGTTATGCTGCCTAATTAAATGAGTCTCTGAAACATTCACTCTCCGTACACAAGAAAATGAACGTGTCAAATTACTTTGTTTAAATACTTTGCACTTGGTTTCATTCCGTCGAGTATTGCACATAACATTTCCACAATAAATATATACATGAGTTAGTTATCGTATGTATAAAGTGTTAATGGATCACTCAGCTCTGGCCCCGCCGGATCGGCTCCGACTCGGGCGGTCGGAAGCCGCGGCTCCACGACACATCTCGGTATATGGTTTGAAAAATGTCCTCGCACTGTGTTCGTGGATTAGATCTCGGCGGTCAGCTCTGCTGAAACCTGGAAGTGATCAATATTTATTTGTAATATTAGACGATGGCAAAACATAACTAAGAGAAATATTTTGAAACGAAAATAGTGTGTAGACAATATAGTGTTATTTTTGTATTGTAATGCATAATATTGGCAACATTATACTAAATGTAAAATCAGTAGAATTTCTACCAAACAAAATAAAAAATGTGAGCGTGTGACCTATGTGGTGAGCGCGGCTTGCGCGTGGTCGGGCGGCGCGTGCTGCGGCGGCGGCGGCGAGGGCGCGGCGTACTCCACCACCTCCTGGTAGATGAGCTGCTTGGTAGTAGTGTGTGTGTAGTACCTATGTGGTGAGCGCGGCCTGCGCGTGGTCGGGCGGCGCGTGCTGCGGCGGCGGCGGCGAGGGCGCGGCGTACTCCACCACCTCCTGGTAGATGAGCTGCTTGGTAGTAGTGTGTGTGTAGTACCTATGTGGTGAGCGCGGCCTGCGCGTGGTCGGGCGGGGTAGTAGTGTGTGTGTAGTACCTATGTGGTGAGCGCGGCCTGCGCGTGGTCGGGCGGGGTAGTAGTGTGTGTGTAGTACCTATGTGGTGAGCGCGGCCTGCGCGTGGTCGGGCGGCGCGTGCTGCGGCGGCGGCGGCGAGGGCGCGTCGTACTCCACCACCTCCTGGTAGATGAGCTGCTTGGTAGTAGTGTGTGTGTAGTACCTATGTGGTGAGCGCGGCCTGCGCGTGGTCGGGCGGGGTAGTAGTGTGTGTGTAGTACCTATGTGGTGAGCGCGGCCTGCGCGTGGTCGGGCGGCGCGTGCTGCGGCGGCGGCGGCGAGGGCGCGGCGTACTCCACCACCTCCTGGTAGATGAGCTGCTTGGTAGTAGTGTGTGTGTAGTACCTATGTGGTGAGCGCGGCCTGCGCGTGGTCGGGCGGGGTAGTAGTGTGTGTGTAGTACCTATGTGGTGAGCGCGGCCTGCGCGTGGTCGGGCGGCGCGTGCTGCGGCGGCGGCGGCGAGGGCGCGGCGTACTCCACCACCTCCTGGTAGATGAGCTGCTTGGTAGTAGTGTGTGTGTAGTACCTATGTGGTGAGCGCGGCCTGCGCGTGGTCGGGCGGCGCGTGCTGCGGCGGCGGCGGCGAGGGCGCGGCGTACTCCACCACCTCCTGGTAGATGAGCTGCTTGGTAGTAGTGTGTGTGTAGTACCTATGTGGTGAGCGCGGCCTGCGCGTGGTCGGGCGGGGTAGTAGTGTGTGTGTAGTACCTATGTGGTGAGCGCGGCCTGCGCGTGGTCGGGCGGCGCGTGCTGCGGCGGCGGCGGCGAGGGCGCGGCGTACTCCACCACCTCCTGGTAGATGAGCTGCTTGGTAGTAGTGTGTGTGTAGTACCTATGTGGTGAGCGCGGCCTGCGCGTGGTCGGGCGGGGTAGTAGTGTGTGTGTAGTACCTATGTGGTGAGCGCGGCCTGCGCGTGGTCGGGCGGCGCGTGCTGCGGCGGCGGCGGCGAGGGCGCGGCGTACTCCACCACCTCCTGGTAGATGAGCTGCTTGGTAGTAGTGTGTGTGTAGTACCTATGTGGTGAGCGCGGCCTGCGCGTGGTCGGGCGGGGTAGTAGTGTGTGTGTAGTACCTATGTGGTGAGCGCGGCCTGCGCGTGGTCGGGCGGCGCGTGCTGCGGCGGCGGCGGCGAGGGCGCGGCGTACTCCACCACCTCCTGGTAGATGAGCTGCTTGGTAGTAGTGTGTGTGTAGTACCTATGTGGTGAGCGCGGCCTGCGCGTGGTCGGGCGGCGCGTGCTGCGGCGGCGGCGGCGAGGGCGCGGCGTACTCCACCACCTCCTGGTAGATGAGCTGCTTGGTAGTAGTGTGTGTGTAGTACCTATGTGGTGAGCGCGGCCTGCGCGTGGTCGGGCGGCGCGTGCTGCGGCGGCGGCGGCGAGGGCGCGGCGTACTCCACCACCTCCTGGTAGATGAGCTGCTTGGTAGTAGTGTGTGTGTAGTACCTATGTGGTGAGCGCGGCCTGCGCGTGGTCGGGCGGGGTAGTAGTGTGTGTGTAGTACCTATGTGGTGAGCGCGGCCTGCGCGTGGTCGGGCGGCGCGTGCTGCGGCGGCGGCGGCGAGGGCGCGGCGTACTCCACCACCTCCTGGTAGATGAGCTGCTTGGTAGTAGTGTGTGTGTAGTACCTATGTGGTGAGCGCGGCCTGCGCGTGGTCGGGCGGGGTAGTAGTGTGTGTGTAGTACCTATGTGGTGAGCGCGGCCTGCGCGTGGTCGGGCGGCGCGTGCTGCGGCGGCGGCGGCGAGGGCGCGGCGTACTCCACCACCTCCTGGTAGATGAGCTGCTTGGTAGTAGTGTGTGTGTAGTACCTATGTGGTGAGCGCGGCCTGCGCGTGGTCGGGCGGCGCGTGCTGCGGCGGCGGCGGCGAGGGCGCGGCGTACTCCACCACCTCCTGGTAGATGAGCTGCTTGGTAGTAGTGTGTGTGTAGTACCTATGTGGTGAGCGCGGCCTGCGCGTGGTCGGGCGGCGCGTGCTGCGGCGGCGGCGGCGAGGGCGCGGCGTACTCCACCACCTCCTGGTAGATGAGCTGCTTGGTAGTAGTGTGTGTGTAGTACCTATGTGGTGAGCGCGGCCTGCGCGTGGTCGGGCGGGGTAGTAGTGTGTGTGTAGTACCTATGTGGTGAGCGCGGCCTGCGCGTGGTCGGGCGGCGCGTGCTGCGGCGGCGGCGGCGAGGGCGCGGCGTACTCCACCACCTCCTGGTAGATGAGCTGCTTGGTAGTAGTGTGTGTGTAGTACCTATGTGGTGAGCGCGGCCTGCGCGTGGTCGGGCGGCGCGTGCTGCGGCGGCGGCGGCGAGGGCGCGGCGTACTCCACCACCTCCTGGTAGATGAGCTGCTTGGTAGTAGTGTGTGTGTAGTACCTATGTGGTGAGCGCGGCCTGCGCGTGGTCGGGCGGCGCGTGCTGCGGCGGCGGCGGCGAGGGCGCGGCGTACTCCACCACCTCCTGGTAGATGAGCTGCTTGGTAGTAGTGTGTGTGTAGTACCTATGTGGTGAGCGCGGCCTGCGCGTGGTCGGGCGGCGCGTGCTGCGGCGGCGGCGGCGAGGGCGCGGCGTACTCCACCACCTCCTGGTAGATGAGCTGCTTGGTAGTAGTGTGTGTGTAGTACCTATGTGGTGAGCGCGGCCTGCGCGTGGTCGGGCGGCGCGTGCTGCGGCGGCGGCGGCGAGGGCGCGGCGTACTCCACCACCTCCTGGTAGATGAGCTGCTTGGTAGTAGTGTGTGTGTAGTACCTATGTGGTGAGCGCGGCCTGCGCGGCGCGTGGTCGGGCGGGTAGTAGTGTGTGTGTAGTACCTATGTGGTGAGCGCGGCTGCGCGTGGGTCGGGCGGGGTAGTGTGTGTGTGTGTAGTACCTATGTGGTGAGCGCGGCCTGCGCGTGGTCGGGCGGCGCGTGCGGCGGCGGCGGCGAGGGCGCGGCGTACTCCACCACCTCCTGGTAGATGAGCTGCTTGGTAGTAGGTGTGTGTGTAGTACCTATGTTGGTGAGCGCGGCCTGCGCGTGGTCGGGCGGCGCGTGCTGCGGCGGCGGCGGCGAGGGCGCGGCGTACTCCACCACCTCCTGGTAGATGAGCTGCTTGTAGTAGTGTGTGTGTAGTACCTATGTGGTGAGCGCGGCCTGCGCGTGGTCGGCGGCGCGTGCTGCGGCGGCGGCGGCGAGGGCGCGGCGTACTCCACCACCTCCTGTGATGAGCTGCTTGGTAGTAGTGTGTGTGTAGTACCTATGTGGTGAGCGCGGCCTGCGCGTGGTCGGGCGGCGCGTGCTGCGGCGGCGGCGGCGAGGGCGCGGCGTACTCCACCACCTCCTGGTAGATGAGCTGCTTGGTAGTAGTGTGTGTGTAGTACCTATGTGGTGAGCGCGGCCTGCGCGTGGTCGGGCGGGGTAGTAGTGTGTGTGTAGTACCTATGTGGTGAGCGCGGCCTGCGCGTGGTCGGGCGGCGCGTGCTGCGGCGGCGGCGGCGAGGGCGCGGCGTACTCCACCACCTCCTGGTAGATGAGCTGCTTGGTAGTAGTGTGTGTGTAGTACCTATGTGGTGAGCGCGGCCTGCGCGTGGTCGGGCGGCGCGTGCTGCGGCGGCGGCGGCGAGGGCGCGGCGTACTCCACCACCTCCTGGTAGATGAGCTGCTTGGTAGTAGTGTGTGTGTAGTACCTATGTGGTGAGCGCGGCCTGCGCGTGGTCGGGCGGGGTAGTAGTGTGTGTGTAGTACCTATGTGGTGAGCGCGGCCTGCGCGTGGTCGGGCGGCGCGTGCTGCGGCGGCGGCGGCGAGGGCGCGGCGTACTCCACCACCTCCTGGTAGATGAGCTGCTTGGTAGTAGTGTGTGTGTAGTACCTATGTGGTGAGCGCGGCCTGCGCGTGGTCGGGCGGGGTAGTAGTGTGTGTGTAGTACCTATGTGGTGAGCGCGGCCTGCGCGTGGTCGGGCGGCGCGTGCTGCGGCGGCGGCGGCGAGGGCGCGGCGTACTCCACCACCTCCTGGTAGATGAGCTGCTTGGTAGTAGTGTGTGTGTAGTACCTATGTGGTGAGCGCGGCCTGCGCGTGGTCGGGCGGCGCGTGCTGCGGCGGCGGCGGCGAGGGCGCGGCGTACTCCACCACCTCCTGGTAGATGAGCTGCTTGGTAGTAGTGTGTGTGTAGTACCTATGTGGTGAGCGCGGCCTGCGCGTGGTCGGGCGGGGTAGTAGTGTGTGTGTAGTACCTATGTGGTGAGCGCGGCCTGCGCGTGGTCGGGCGGCGCGTGCTGCGGCGGCGGCGGCGAGGGCGCGGCGTACTCCACCACCTCCTGGTAGATGAGCTGCTTGGTAGTAGTGTGTGTGTAGTACCTATGTGGTGAGCGCGGCCTGCGCGTGGTCGGGCGGGGTAGTAGTGTGTGTGTAGTACCTATGTGGTGAGCGCGGCCTGCGCGTGGTCGGGCGGCGCGTGCTGCGGCGGCGGCGGCGAGGGCGCGGCGTACTCCACCACCTCCTGGTAGATGAGCTGCTTGGTAGTAGTGTGTGTGTAGTACCTATGTGGTGAGCGCGGCCTGCGCGTGGTCGGGCGGGGTAGTAGTGTGTGTGTAGTACCTATGTGGTGAGCGCGGCCTGCGCGTGGTCGGGCGGCGCGTGCTGCGGCGGCGGCGGCGAGGGCGCGGCGTACTCCACCACCTCCTGGTAGATGAGCTGCTTGGTAGTAGTGTGTGTGTAGTACCTATGTGGTGAGCGCGGCCTGCGCGTGGTCGGGCGGGGTAGTAGTGTGTGTGTAGTACCTATGTGGTGAGCGCGGCCTGCGCGTGGTCGGGCGGCGCGTGCTGCGGCGGCGGCGGCGAGGGCGCGGCGTACTCCACCACCTCCTGGTAGATGAGCTGCTTGGTAGTAGTGTGTGTGTAGTACCTATGTGGTGAGCGCGGCCTGCGCGTGGTCGGGCGGCGCGTGCTGCGGCGGCGGCGGCGAGGGCGCGGCGTACTCCACCACCTCCTGGTAGATGAGCTGCTTGGTAGTAGTGTGTGTGTAGTACCTATGTGGTGAGCGCGGCCTGCGCGTGGTCGGGCGGGGTAGTAGTGTGTGTGTAGTACCTATGTGGTGAGCGCGGCCTGCGCGTGGTCGGGCGGCGCGTGCTGCGGCGGCGGCGGCGAGGGCGCGGCGTACTCCACCACCTCCTGGTAGATGAGCTGCTTGGTAGTAGTGTGTGTGTAGTACCTATGTGGTGAGCGCGGCCTGCGCGTGGTCGGGCGGGGTAGTAGTGTGTGTGTAGTACCTATGTGGTGAGCGCGGCCTGCGCGTGGTCGGGCGGCGCGTGCTGCGGCGGCGGCGGCGAGGGCGCGGCGTACTCCACCACCTCCTGGTAGATGAGCTGCTTGGTAGTAGTGTGTGTGTAGTACCTATGTGGTGAGCGCGGCCTGCGCGTGGTCGGGCGGGGTAGTAGTGTGTGTGTAGTACCTATGTGGTGAGCGCGGCCTGCGCGTGGTCGGGCGGCGCGTGCTGCGGCGGCGGCGGCGAGGGCGCGGCGTACTCCACCACCTCCTGGTAGATGAGCTGCTTGGTAGTAGTGTGTGTGTAGTACCTATGTGGTGAGCGCGGCCTGCGCGTGGTCGGGCGGGGTAGTAGTGTGTGTGTAGTACCTATGTGGTGAGCGCGGCCTGCGCGTGGTCGGGCGGCGCGTGCTGCGGCGGCGGCGGCGAGGGCGCGGCGTACTCCACCACCTCCTGGTAGATGAGCTGCTTGGTAGTAGTGTGTGTGTAGTACCTATGTGGTGAGCGCGGCCTGCGCGTGGTCGGGCGGCGCGTGCTGCGGCGGCGGCGGCGAGGGCGCGGCGTACTCCACCACCTCCTGGTAGATGAGCTGCTTGGTAGTAGTGTGTGTGTAGTACCTATGTGGTGAGCGCGGCCTGCGCGTGGTCGGGCGGCGCGTGCTGCGGCGGCGGCGGCGAGGGCGCGGCGTACTCCACCACCTCCTGGTAGATGAGCTGCTTGGTAGTAGTGTGTGTGTAGTACCTATGTGGTGAGCGCGGCCTGCGCGTGGTCGGGCGGGGTAGTAGTGTGTGTGTAGTACCTATGTGGTGAGCGCGGCCTGCGCGTGGTCGGGCGGCGCGTGCTGCGGCGGCGGCGGCGAGGGCGCGGCGTACTCCACCACCTCCTGGTAGATGAGCTGCTTGGTAGTAGTGTGTGTGTAGTACCTATGTGGTGAGCGCGGCCTGCGCGTGGTCGGGCGGGGTAGTAGTGTGTGTGTAGTACCTATGTGGTGAGCGCGGCCTGCGCGTGGTCGGGCGGCGCGTGCTGCGGCGGCGGCGGCGAGGGCGCGGCGTACTCCACCACCTCCTGGTAGATGAGCTGCTTGGTAGTAGTGTGTGTGTAGTACCTATGTGGTGAGCGCGGCCTGCGCGTGGTCGGGCGGCGCGTGCTGCGGCGGCGGCGGCGAGGGCGCGGCGTACTCCACCACCTCCTGGTAGATGAGCTGCTTGGTAGTAGTGTGTGTGTAGTACCTATGTGGTGAGCGCGGCCTGCGCGTGGTCGGGCGGGGTAGTAGTGTGTGTGTAGTACCTATGTGGTGAGCGCGGCCTGCGCGTGGTCGGGCGGCGCGTGCTGCGGCGGCGGCGGCGAGGGCGCGGCGTACTCCACCACCTCCTGGTAGATGAGCTGCTTGGTAGTAGTGTGTGTGTAGTACCTATGTGGTGAGCGCGGCCTGCGCGTGGTCGGGCGGGGTAGTAGTGTGTGTGTAGTACCTATGTGGTGAGCGCGGCCTGCGCGTGGTCGGGCGGCGCGTGCTGCGGCGGCGGCGGCGAGGGCGCGGCGTACTCCACCACCTCCTGGTAGATGAGCTGCTTGGTAGTAGTGTGTGTGTAGTACCTATGTGGTGAGCGCGGCCTGCGCGTGGTCGGGCGGGGTAGTAGTGTGTGTGTAGTACCTATGTGGTGAGCGCGGCCTGCGCGTGGTCGGGCGGCGCGTGCTGCGGCGGCGGCGGCGAGGGCGCGGCGTACTCCACCACCTCCTGGTAGATGAGCTGCTTGGTAGTAGTGTGTGTGTAGTACCTATGTGGTGAGCGCGGCCTGCGCGTGGTCGGGCGGCGCGTGCTGCGGCGGCGGCGGCGAGGGCGCGGCGTACTCCACCACCTCCTGGTAGATGAGCTGCTTGGTAGTAGTGTGTGTGTAGTACCTATGTGGTGAGCGCGGCCTGCGCGTGGTCGGGCGGGGTAGTAGTGTGTGTGTAGTACCTATGTGGTGAGCGCGGCCTGCGCGTGGTCGGGCGGCGCGTGCTGCGGCGGCGGCGGCGAGGGCGCGGCGTACTCCACCACCTCCTGGTAGATGAGCTGCTTGGTAGTAGTGTGTGTGTAGTACCTATGTGGTGAGCGCGGCCTGCGCGTGGTCGGGCGGGGTAGTAGTGTGTGTGTAGTACCTATGTGGTGAGCGCGGCCTGCGCGTGGTCGGGCGGGGTAGTAGTGTGTGTGTAGTACCTATGTGGTGAGCGCGGCCTGCGCGTGGTCGGGCGGCGCGTGCTGCGGCGGCGGCGGCGAGGGCGCGGCGTACTCCACCACCTCCTGGTAGATGAGCTGCTTGGTAGTAGTGTGTGTGTAGTACCTATGTGGTGAGCGCGGCCTGCGCGTGGTCGGGCGGCGCGTGCTGCGGCGGCGGCGGCGAGGGCGCGGCGTACTCCACCACCTCCTGGTAGATGAGCTGCTTGGTAGTAGTGTGTGTGTAGTACCTATGTGGTGAGCGCGGCCTGCGCGTGGTCGGGCGGCGCGTGCTGCGGCGGCGGCGGCGAGGGCGCGGCGTACTCCACCACCTCCTGGTAGATGAGCTGCTTGGTAGTAGTGTGTGTGTAGTACCTATGTGGTGAGCGCGGCCTGCGCGTGGTCGGGCGGGGTAGTAGTGTGTGTGTAGTACCTATGTGGTGAGCGCGGCCTGCGCGTGGTCGGGCGGCGCGTGCTGCGGCGGCGGCGGCGAGGGCGCGGCGTACTCCACCACCTCCTGGTAGATGAGCTGCTTGGTAGTAGTGTGTGTGTAGTACCTATGTGGTGAGCGCGGCCTGCGCGTGGTCGGGCGGGGTAGTAGTGTGTGTGTAGTACCTATGTGGTGAGCGCGGCCTGCGCGTGGTCGGGCGGCGCGTGCTGCGGCGGCGGCGGCGAGGGCGCGGCGTACTCCACCACCTCCTGGTAGATGAGCTGCTTGGTAGTAGTGTGTGTGTAGTACCTATGTGGTGAGCGCGGCCTGCGCGTGGTCGGGCGGGGTAGTAGTGTGTGTGTAGTACCTATGTGGTGAGCGCGGCCTGCGCGTGGTCGGGCGGCGCGTGCTGCGGCGGCGGCGGCGAGGGCGCGGCGTACTCCACCACCTCCTGGTAGATGAGCTGCTTGGTAGTAGTGTGTGTGTAGTACCTATGTGGTGAGCGCGGCCTGCGCGTGGTCGGGCGGGGTAGTAGTGTGTGTGTAGTACCTATGTGGTGAGCGCGGCCTGCGCGTGGTCGGGCGGCGCGTGCTGCGGCGGCGGCGGCGAGGGCGCGGCGTACTCCACCACCTCCTGGTAGATGAGCTGCTTGGTAGTAGTGTGTGTGTAGTACCTATGTGGTGAGCGCGGCCTGCGCGTGGTCGGGCGGGGTAGTAGTGTGTGTGTAGTACCTATGTGGTGAGCGCGGCCTGCGCGTGGTCGGGCGGCGCGTGCTGCGGCGGCGGCGGCGAGGGCGCGGCGTACTCCACCACCTCCTGGTAGATGAGCTGCTTGGTAGTAGTGTGTGTGTAGTACCTATGTGGTGAGCGCGGCCTGCGCGTGGTCGGGCGGCGCGTGCTGCGGCGGCGGCGGCGAGGGCGCGGCGTACTCCACCACCTCCTGGTAGATGAGCTGCTTGGTAGTAGTGTGTGTGTAGTACCTATGTGGTGAGCGCGGCCTGCGCGTGGTCGGGCGGGGTAGTAGTGTGTGTGTAGTACCTATGTGGTGAGCGCGGCCTGCGCGTGGTCGGGCGGCGCGTGCTGCGGCGGCGGCGGCGAGGGCGCGGCGTACTCCACCACCTCCTGGTAGATGAGCTGCTTGGTAGTAGTGTGTGTGTAGTACCTATGTGGTGAGCGCGGCCTGCGCGTGGTCGGGCGGCGCGTGCTGCGGCGGCGGCGGCGAGGGCGCGGCGTACTCCACCACCTCCTGGTAGATGAGCTGCTTGGTAGTAGTGTGTGTGTAGTACCTATGTGGTGAGCGCGGCCTGCGCGTGGTCGGGCGGCGCGTGCTGCGGCGGCGGCGGCGAGGGCGCGGCGTACTCCACCACCTCCTGGTAGATGAGCTGCTTGGTAGTAGTGTGTGTGTAGTACCTATGTGGTGAGCGCGGCCTGCGCGTGGTCGGGCGGGGTAGTAGTGTGTGTGTAGTACCTATGTGGTGAGCGCGGCCTGCGCGTGGTCGGGCGGCGCGTGCTGCGGCGGCGGCGGCGAGGGCGCGGCGTACTCCACCACCTCCTGGTAGATGAGCTGCTTGGTAGTAGTGTGTGTGTAGTACCTATGTGGTGAGCGCGGCCTGCGCGTGGTCGGGCGGCGCGTGCTGCGGCGGCGGCGGCGAGGGCGCGGCGTACTCCACCACCTCCTGGTAGATGAGCTGCTTGGTAGTAGTGTGTGTGTAGTACCTATGTGGTGAGCGCGGCCTGCGCGTGGTCGGGCGGGGTAGTAGTGTGTGTGTAGTACCTATGTGGTGAGCGCGGCCTGCGCGTGGTCGGGCGGGGTAGTAGTGTGTGTGTAGTACCTATGTGGTGAGCGCGGCCTGCGCGTGGTCGGGCGGCGCGTGCTGCGGCGGCGGCGGCGAGGGCGCGGCGTACTCCACCACCTCCTGGTAGATGAGCTGCTTGGTAGTAGTGTGTGTGTAGTACCTATGTGGTGAGCGCGGCCTGCGCGTGGTCGGGCGGCGCGTGCTGCGGCGGCGGCGGCGAGGGCGCGGCGTACTCCACCACCTCCTGGTAGATGAGCTGCTTGGTAGTAGTGTGTGTGTAGTACCTATGTGGTGAGCGCGGCCTGCGCGTGGTCGGGCGGGGTAGTAGTGTGTGTGTAGTACCTATGTGGTGAGCGCGGCCTGCGCGTGGTCGGGCGGCGCGTGCTGCGGCGGCGGCGGCGAGGGCGCGGCGTACTCCACCACCTCCTGGTAGATGAGCTGCTTGGTAGTAGTGTGTGTGTAGTACCTATGTGGTGAGCGCGGCCTGCGCGTGGTCGGGCGGGGTAGTAGTGTGTGTGTAGTACCTATGTGGTGAGCGCGGCCTGCGCGTGGTCGGGCGGCGCGTGCTGCGGCGGCGGCGGCGAGGGCGCGGCGTACTCCACCACCTCCTGGTAGATGAGCTGCTTGGTAGTAGTGTGTGTGTAGTACCTATGTGGTGAGCGCGGCCTGCGCGTGGTCGGGCGGGGTAGTAGTGTGTGTGTAGTACCTATGTGGTGAGCGCGGCCTGCGCGTGGTCGGGCGGCGCGTGCTGCGGCGGCGGCGGCGAGGGCGCGGCGTACTCCACCACCTCCTGGTAGATGAGCTGCTTGGTAGTAGTGTGTGTGTAGTACCTATGTGGTGAGCGCGGCCTGCGCGTGGTCGGGCGGGGTAGTAGTGTGTGTGTAGTACCTATGTGGTGAGCGCGGCCTGCGCGTGGTCGGGCGGCGCGTGCTGCGGCGGCGGCGGCGAGGGCGCGGCGTACTCCACCACCTCCTGGTAGATGAGCTGCTTGGTAGTAGTGTGTGTGTAGTACCTATGTGGTGAGCGCGGCCTGCGCGTGGTCGGGCGGCGCGTGCTGCGGCGGCGGCGGCGAGGGCGCGGCGTACTCCACCACCTCCTGGTAGATGAGCTGCTTGGTAGTAGTGTGTGTGTAGTACCTATGTGGTGAGCGCGGCCTGCGCGTGGTCGGGCGGGGTAGTAGTGTGTGTGTAGTACCTATGTGGTGAGCGCGGCCTGCGCGTGGTCGGGCGGGGTAGTAGTGTGTGTGTAGTACCTATGTGGTGAGCGCGGCCTGCGCGTGGTCGGGCGGCGCGTGCTGCGGCGGCGGCGGCGAGGGCGCGGCGTACTCCACCACCTCCTGGTAGATGAGCTGCTTGGTAGTAGTTTGTGTGTAGTACCTATGTGGTGAGCGCGGCCTGCGCGTGGTCGGGCGGGGTAGTAGTGTGTGTGTAGTACCTATGTGGTGAGCGCGGCCTGCGCGTGGTCGGGCGGCGCGTGCTGCGGCGGCGGCGGCGAGGGCGCGGCGTACTCCACCACCTCCTGGTAGATGAGCTGCTTGGTAGTAGTGTGTGTGTAGTACCTATGTGGTGAGCGCGGCCTGCGCGTGGTCGGGCGGCGCGTGCTGCGGCGGCGGCGGCGAGGGCGCGGCGTACTCCACCACCTCCTGGTAGATGAGCTGCTTGGTAGTAGTGTGTGTGTAGTACCTATGTGGTGAGCGCGGCCTGCGCGTGGTCGGGCGGGGTAGTAGTGTGTGTGTAGTACCTATGTGGTGAGCGCGGCCTGCGCGTGGTCGGGCGGGGTAGTAGTGTGTGTGTAGTACCTATGTGGTGAGCGCGGCCTGCGCGTGGTCGGGCGGCGCGTGCTGCGGCGGCGGCGGCGAGGGCGCGGCGTACTCCACCACCTCCTGGTAGATGAGCTGCTTGGTAGTAGTGTGTGTGTAGTACCTATGTGGTGAGCGCGGCCTGCGCGTGGTCGGGCGGGGTAGTAGTGTGTGTGTAGTACCTATGTGGTGAGCGCGGCCTGCGCGTGGTCGGGCGGCGCGTGCTGCGGCGGCGGCGGCGAGGGCGCGGCGTACTCCACCACCTCCTGGTAGATGAGCTGCTTGGTAGTAGTGTGTGTGTAGTACCTATGTGGTGAGCGCGGCCTGCGCGTGGTCGGGCGGCGCGTGCTGCGGCGGCGGCGGCGAGGGCGCGGCGTACTCCACCACCTCCTGGTAGATGAGCTGCTTGGTAGTAGTGTGTGTGTAGTACCTATGTGGTGAGCGCGGCCTGCGCGTGGTCGGGCGGGGTAGTAGTGTGTGTGTAGTACCTATGTGGTGAGCGCGGCCTGCGCGTGGTCGGGCGGCGCGTGCTGCGGCGGCGGCGGCGAGGGCGCGGCGTACTCCACCACCTCCTGGTAGATGAGCTGCTTGGTAGTAGTGTGTGTGTAGTACCTATGTGGTGAGCGCGGCCTGCGCGTGGTCGGGCGGCGCGTGCTGCGGCGGCGGCGGCGAGGGCGCGGCGTACTCCACCACCTCCTGGTAGATGAGCTGCTTGGTAGTAGTGTGTGTGTAGTACCTATGTGGTGAGCGCGGCCTGCGCGTGGTCGGGCGGCGCGTGCTGCGGCGGCGGCGGCGAGGGCGCGGCGTACTCCACCACCTCCTGGTAGATGAGCTGCTTGGTAGTAGTGTGTGTGTAGTACCTATGTGGTGAGCGCGGCCTGCGCGTGGTCGGGCGGCGCGTGCTGCGGCGGCGGCGGCGAGGGCGCGGCGTACTCCACCACCTCCTGGTAGATGAGCTGCTTGGTAGTAGTGTGTGTGTAGTACCTATGTGGTGAGCGCGGCCTGCGCGTGGTCGGGCGGGGTAGTAGTGTGTGTGTAGTACCTATGTGGTGAGCGCGGCCTGCGCGTGGTCGGGCGGCGCGTGCTGCGGCGGCGGCGGCGAGGGCGCGGCGTACTCCACCACCTCCTGGTAGATGAGCTGCTTGGTAGTAGTGTGTGTGTAGTACCTATGTGGTGAGCGCGGCCTGCGCGTGGTCGGGCGGCGCGTGCTGCGGCGGCGGCGGCGAGGGCGCGGCGTACTCCACCACCTCCTGGTAGATGAGCTGCTTGGTAGTAGTGTGTGTGTAGTACCTATGTGGTGAGCGCGGCCTGCGCGTGGTCGGGCGGGGTAGTAGTGTGTGTGTAGTACCTATGTGGTGAGCGCGGCCTGCGCGTGGTCGGGCGGCGCGTGCTGCGGCGGCGGCGGCGAGGGCGCGGCGTACTCCACCACCTCCTGGTAGATGAGCTGCTTGGTAGTAGTGTGTGTGTAGTACCTATGTGGTGAGCGCGGCCTGCGCGTGGTCGGGCGGGGTAGTAGTGTGTGTGTAGTACCTATGTGGTGAGCGCGGCCTGCGCGTGGTCGGGCGGCGCGTGCTGCGGCGGCGGCGGCGAGGGCGCGGCGTACTCCACCACCTCCTGGTAGATGAGCTGCTTCCACTGCTCCACCGTGTGCTCGCGCTCGTCCACCGAGTGGTCGTACGCCGCCGGCGCCGGCTGCGCACAAACAACGACACATCTCATTAAGAAAAACAAGAAATAAATGATTGCACAGCTTTAGAAAGGGCATTTAAAATTTGTCAATCACGGTCTTGTTGAACGATTTCTTTATTTTAACAGTTCACGGATCGGACAAATCGTTCGAAATCCATTTAACAGGAGGTAAGAAGTGCCATTACTTTTTAAAATACACATGAATAATTAAATAAGTTCAGGGGTGTTGAAAAATAATAGTGATTATTGCCATGGTCTTGGAGTTCGAAAACCGATTTAATGTCTCTCGAACAAATACCATAGGAATAAGACAAAAAATCTCTAGAGTCCGATAGTATCAAAATGTATCTGTGGCCAAATATAAGTTGTTGGCACTTACCGCGTTGACCTCTCCCTCGTCGTACCACACGTTGATGTAGGGGTGCAGCAGCGCCTCGTCCACGGAGATGCGGCGCTCCGGGTCGATCACCAACATGCGCGACAGCAGGTCGCGAGCCTGAGACGCCTGGAACACACAATAGTCTGACATAAAGTAGCTGCCAATAACACGAAATTGTTTTTTTTTACATAAGACAACTCCCGCACTAAGAATTGCTCTTGTGTCGCGGGGACTTTTACATACAAACAACGGACACAAAGTACAAACAGACCCGAAACAATTATTTGTGGGTCGCACAAATAATTGTTCCGCGAGGGGATCGAACCCACGACACACGATCGGACGCGTACGTTGCGGCGTGGCAATCCAAAACCACTGCGCCACGGAGCTAAGCTAATTTTGTAACTTAGTTGTTGCTATTATATTACCATAATCGCGAGCGAATACAAGTATCGCCACACTAAGTTACTATAAGCAACTTTAATTATAAAATAATCAGTAACGTAAATTTTTGATAAGTATAGGTCATGTCAAACCAAGTTAAATCCAATT
The DNA here is from genome assembly GCF_050436995.1 of Anticarsia gemmatalis. Lineage (NCBI taxonomy): Eukaryota > Metazoa > Arthropoda > Insecta > Lepidoptera > Erebidae > Anticarsia > Anticarsia gemmatalis. Next base: position 11,802,953 of record NC_134760.1, on the reverse strand, counting down.
GCGACTTGTGGATCCTTATTACTTGTTTTTGTATGACATCAAATATTGTAAACGAATCAAAAGAAGTAGTTGGAGCTTTGTAGTTCTTTTCTTTAGTCAGGATATGGGATCTTTTTCTGTTCTTAGATCAGGATAATATGGGAAAACGGCGGGATCTCATTTATTTATTTTATTTATTTATTGTTCTTTTACAATTTACCTTAATCTATTAATGTTGGCAACACGAAGTGAAGCTACCGGATAAAAAGAAGAAAAAGAAAAAAAAGAAGAAAATGGCGGGAACTTTTAAGTTTGGAACGCACGGCGTTGATTTACGTTTTGAGAATAGTTTTGGTTAAATGAGTTCAAGAGTTAATTGTCTTTGAGTTGCACTGTTATATTTAGTTTACGTTTATTTCATCTAATTATAATTGTTAAATATAACAATTGTTTAATTTGAAAGGCTCCGGTCGTTAGGAGAGAAATTTATTTTTAACATTAACTAGTTTATTTAAACGAAATCAAGAAAAATTGTTGTGTGTAGGAAGATAAGGAATTTTTAAAGTCAGAAAGTAGCAAAATAAATCTGTCAGTGACAGCGGTCAGTCAAGTATCAGTCAGTAGCTCTTACCGCGTTGACCTCTGTGTTGTTATTCATGCTAGTTATATTAATGACCATGTCGTACCTTGAGTCTGTTGTGTTCATTGCTGTCGCTCGGGAACAGTATGTCGGGGAAGAGTCGCTCGAAGCTGTAGCCGGTGTAGCGCGGTCTGTTCTCCACGTAGTTGCGGACTGTGGGCTGCAGCCGGGCCATGAACGCCGCCGACGGGGTGCCCAGTTGCTCTGCACAACGAAAACACACGGTTTCACAAGAGTTTCACATATAAGTAAATGTTTGCATTCTCTGGAATGAATAAGTATGCTCAGTCTGCTTCTCATATAGGGCTATATTGTCCCTTGGCACGTTATGAAGTTATTTTGATCGACCGAAGAAGAACGGTGTGATTGTGAACAGCACAAAAGTTTGTCAAATTTCACTAGCGTAGCTTGTCTCGCTTTACCTCCTTTTTGCCATTGTATTGTAGTTCAGCTTTTGCAATATCTTATAGTGTTTTTAGACCCTTACCCAAAAGATAAAATGAAACTTATCTGATTCCCCACCTTATTGACTTATGTATCAACTTTTTTATAATATCATTTGCTTAACAATGTCTTTGCGTCACTGTGTAAGTGTTGTATACTGACCAATAATCTTGTTCCACTGGTCGATGTGGTCCGTGCCGGGGAAGAGCACGCCGCCACGGATCATCTCGCCCATGATGCAGCCCACCGACCAGATGTCCACGTTCTCCGTGTAACCCATGCCCAGGATCACCTGATACATACATTAGTTAAAATACTGCCACAAAAATATTCAGTGCATTTAAAAGGAAAATGGAAACGAGAGGTTTATTTAAAAACTGATTCCTGCAAGTAGTATAGTCACAGTTGAAATTTAATTTTTTTAAAAGACCACTCCCGCACTAAGAATTGCTCTTGTTGTGAAATAGTTTATGAATAGATTTTTGATACTGGCAAATGAATTTGTTTTTCTTTACATTTGTTAACTGGTGTGTCGTCCTATAAATATATAGAATCATATACTATGTTATATATGTGTCGTAGCTACCTCAGGCGCGCGGTAGTAGCGCGTGACGACGTAGGGCGTCATCATGAAGGTGGTGCCGGCGGTGCGCGCCAGCCCGAAGTCCAGGATCTTCAGCGTGCAGTCGCTCTTCACCACTATGTTGGACGGCTTCAAGTCCTACACGATACAACATCATCACATTATTCAGTGTCAGCAACACTATCAGGTTTGTACTCAATCCAAAGTAATTTACGAAGCATGGTTAATATACACCAGAAATTAAAGGAAAGGTAATTATTATATTAAATTTTCAGTATTTATATTTTGTCGCTATTATTAATTGTGTCAATTAGCAACTTACTTAATGTTTGTATGAACTACGACCACTATTTTGCGCTTAAAAAATAATTGGTAGTGACTTCATCATCATTTTTGTTGTGGATTCAGGGAATGGGAGCACTCGTGAAAAGGCGACAGACGCAAAGACTAAAGGCGAAGCCAAGAACCATAAAAAAAAATGTCTTGATTAGGGATAAGTTCATACCCGATGAATAATTCCAGCAAGATGCAAGTGCTTGATGCCGCACAGCATCTGGTAGAGCAGGTAGCTCATGCGCTCGTGGTCCAGGTCCATCTGGATGACCTGGCACAGGTTGGCGTCCATCAGCTCCATCACCAGGTACACGTCCTGGAACTCTTCTAGGCTGCGTTGTGGCGTGAACGCGTTTAGCAGACCGATTATCTGGAAATTATAAACAAACGTTTATTTTTGACGCTTTTTGATTACCAACTGTACTAGGTAACTAGGTAGAATTTGGTTTTCTTGTTTCGTGAAAGATTATCTTGAATTCTCCAGATAAATCAAAAGAGGGTTGAAATGAGTTCGCATCCCTTTAAAAATCTTTAAAGAGATAGACGAGGGTTTTTTTAGACGTTATTCGTCACTCTTGTATCATATTATTGTTATACATTAGACTTTTAAAAAGTAGGTACAGCTGAAAGGTGAAAAGCGAATGCCTGGGGAGTGAGGATTCAAATCAATCTTCTTGTGCGGATGGCGAAGACCTCTAAGTTATAGTGGCAAAAGTTTATTTTAAACTTACATTTTTATGATTGACGAGTTTCATAAGTTTGAACTCGCGGTAGGCGCGTTTCGCGTGTGTCACATTTTGGAAGGGGCGCGACAGTTTCTTGATCGCGACGTTCTGTTGCGTCACCGTGTCATATGCCGCACTGTAAACAATCAACAACAATAAATTACTAACTAGACGAGCAATGGACAGCATCACTGTGAAAATATCAAAGTTTTGTAGTACTTTTTTCTTCTGGGGAGTAAAATATAATAAAGTATTTAAGAATCAATGGTAATGGCAATCCTTTTTACATGAAGCCATGCAAAAACCAATGTATATAAACGTTAATAGTTAGACTCCAGCCAAATGTTAGTCATCCGTATATTTCAGTTAGTCACAGTAAACAAGTATTTAGTTATAAGAAGTTTTGTATATGAGTCGTTATGATTAGTGAGCTATGCGTTTGGACATATTAAAAAGATTTGAAGACGAAACGAGCCTTATTTACGAAGTAATTAATTATAAATTTACTTGTTAACACCCGTCCTATGACTCATTCACAATTTACAAACATACAAATCACAGACACGAATGAAATGACACCAATAGTTGATAAATGAATGAATCATACAATAAAATCTATGTTATCTAGACCGATCGAAGCCCATGTACTTAAGCCCTGTCACCAACATACCTAGTCACTATGCACATTCAAGTACGGAGACTCCCCAACGCAAACAGTAGACAATAAGTATATAGATACAAATATAATTCCCCTATTTTCTGTTTTAATCTCCTGTTTAGTAAAGACTTGACCATAGGCTTAAATCTTTGATAAACTAAATTTCACACTCTCGTTTCCTATTAAAATGATAATGGAATAAAATAAAAATGAACTTAAAAATGAATATTACAACTGATCAAACTCCCATCACCGTCGCTGGAGACTTTTGACAGAACACACCCCCAATTTTCAAATCAATAGTACCATAGTTCATCGAGGCTATAACACATTTAATTGTAATTTTCTTTCCCTATTTTGAATTCATAAAAAAACCTGCGTAAAACGAACCTCAACATAACAAAAAAGGCACAGATCTTTTCAGGAAGGTATAGCGTCAAGCTTGTTGCAATGTGTAGTGTAATTAGTATTAATCCTAAACCAAAGCGGACGTAAACATTCAAATCGGCGGCCATTGAGCAAGATGGCGCCCGGTCTTACCACACCATTCCCTGTGCGCCTGCGCCGCGGCTCACTAGTTCCGTGTACCGCGTCGGTATTGTGAATACCGAGTCTCCAAGCGAGACTGAGTAAAACTGAACCATCTCTAACGGGATAAGATTCACTACTCGATCAGCTATAAAAGAAATAAATTATATTGGTGACTTGTATGAGCGTAGCCAGCGATGATTGTGTCATTATGTTATGAAGGAACGCGTATTTATGTATGGCGTTAGAATGTTTTAATTTTGAACAATTTTATTGATAGAAATGACAGGGAAACCGGAAAAATTGTAATTGGAAAAAAAAACTAATTTAGGTATCTTTTCTTTTGTCTGAAACATTTTATTTTATTTTTTAACTTCATATTAAAGGTATTAAGTTCTGGCTACGCGCATGACTGTAAAAGCATCTACAGTGCAATATAGTGTGAACAACCATCGCAAGACATATGATGAAATAATAAGAAGAAGAATGAAATAATACATAAGTAGTAATAATATAATATTATGAAGATTTGTGCAAATTTCTAATGACCTAGCTGCGCTACTTATTGATAAATTATCGATAACATAGATGCCGTTGAATTGATTTTGTTGTCAGTCCAACAAAATTATATGCACTCCATGGTATATAATTAAACTAATTAAGTGAGTCATACAATTAATTAAGTATCAATTGGCTTGTAATCGGTTATTACTTTAAGCTCTTTATTATATCTAGAATATAGATACATTATCTATACAAAAACAAAATAAAAGAGCGGCCTTGTCGGTCAATATCATTGACTCTGAATTTTTTTCAAATTTTAATATTACTTGAAATAGAATAAATAATTGTTATTATTTAGTAAGTCTTACTTTTGTTCTTAAGTTCAGTTAGCGGGCTGCTCAAGGTACAAACTTTGCGACGTGCCGCGGCTTTTACTTTACGCTTGGCTCTTGTCTTTCCATCACCATTGTAGCACCTCGAAGCCGGGTGGTCCATGCCACCACAGCGGAAACAATACACTCGCGGCTGAGGGTTACTCGGAATTAAAAACGTTTTAGGCGTCTTCGGCCTTTTCTTCAAGCGCGCGTTCTTTGATTTAAATTTCCGATTCGCGACCTTTTTGTTACGTTTCGAATTAGATTTTCCTGTTTTATCCACGATTTTAGTTGTTTTAATTTCAGACTGGTTGTCTTTTGACTCAATTGTGGGTGTGGGAGACATGGTTGTAGAAATAATAAAGAATTTATTCGCTAAAACGATCACAAGTTATCGATATCGCGGCAAAGTGAGCGCGTGCGCTCGTCGCGGGTTGAGACAGCGGAGTGACTCAGTGTGTGCCATCCAGAGGGACTACGGTGTCAGAGCTCTGTGAGTCATCGATAAGACAGGGCACCTAGACTGCACAGATTACTTGACATACATAAATTATTCGCGATTATGTTGAACGATAAAGATAATGCAGGTGTAAATACGCATTGTTATAAAACTATATTATTATTGTCATTTGTCATATGAAGAAACGGTTTACGACTGCATATTTAGGTGACTCGCTAAAAAGAAACATATAATAATTTTATTCGAAAAGACCAGTTTTTTGTTGTTTTAAGTTAATAAAGCATTTTATTGTAGTAACGTACGACTTATTTGGAAGAATTTTTACCTAACCGAATTCGGCAATATATTTTTTTGAATGTCTAGCTATTCCTGCTTCCATTTACAGAACGACGTGGGAGAGAAATAAAATAAAGTTTGCACAAATCTTCATAATTCTAGCGCAGATCTTAAATAAAGTGTGTTACATGCGTATGTTGCGTGCGAAAGGTGCAAATGATGTCCCTTGTGACAGTGCAGTATTTGCGTGCTAATAACTAAATACAGTGTCTAAAAGTTGTAAATAAAGAAGTAAATAATGTTCTGTGTTCAAGTAGTTGGAAAAAGAAATAGTGTAAGAAAGTTTATGAAGTTTTGTTTGATATGCATGCGTTTGTTTTGAGTTAACAATGTTGGTTATATAGGTCCAAGTCTGTATCAAAACGTATTATTTTCTGAAGATTTTCAAGTCTATCTAAGTTTTAAAGTGATTATAGTAATTGACAGCAAAATGGATCAGCTAAATGGCCAGGGCCAGTGGCCACTCATCAATGTTTTAACCGCAGCAAAGGTTTTTGAACACACTTAAATGCAGCACTTTAAATGCTATTTATTATTCATTTTAAAAATACCTACTTCAGTCTCACTGTCAGTTAGATCTTCACGGCTAAATCAATAGTGTATTATTTTTTACCCAATTTAAACACGAGCAAAGCCGTACGGGTTAACTAGTACTTAATTGTTTTTTGACAAAGACTCGGTGAACCAACATCATATAAAGGTCTCGAGATATAAATAGAGGTAATATTTAATCATGATAGCTGTCAAAGAGACCGCGTCGTATGTTCTGCTTCTTATCACACAACGTGACAAGTTTAATGTTTAATGTTTTATGTTATACGGGGAAGTCCCGTGCATACAGACCTGTAGTGTAACCAGTAAATAAAATGGAAATAACTTAGAGAACTTACTTAGTAACTTATTTAAGTTCGTTATAGGATTTGTAGGGTTACCAGCATAAAAAATACTTCGAGAGCAATTTAATGATAAAATGTGAGTATGCAATGGCTTAATTTAAAGGGTCCTTATGTGGTCTCTTAGCTCATGTTTCTTCTGTTACTCAATATGTAAGGGGTCGTCTAATAGGTAATCATTATTTGAAAATGGAAACCGAGACCCACATTTTAAAGTGCCATCCGAAACACGGAAAAACTCAGTATAAGTCAATAATACGGTCACCAATCCACAGACCAACCTCGGCTAGCCTAGCTTGACCTCGAGATCAGTTCGCGCGGCTACATAGCCATGAACTCCTGAATGAGTCATTTCAAAAAACAATCACACGTAACATCTTGTTAAAATAAATTTCAGTTTCTTTGCACATTATTGGTACAGTCAGCTCCATAAGTCGAGTTATACTTATTTTTTAAAACCTCTTTATTATGTACCAAATGTTAATAAATCCATGAAAAAAAATCAGATAGAATTAGTTGGAATTAATCATTTCAATCACCGTCAGATGTTTTCTCGATGGAATAATATGCAATACTACAATTATAGAGTTGCGAAAGATTGAATAATGTTCAGCGACTTTTGGAGTTCATTGTCCATGACTCATAACTGATGGGTATTTTAACCTATAAATAAATAAGCCATGAAGGATAATCATTGAATAATAATGAGAATGTTTTTAGAACGCGCTGCGGTGTGTGTGGTGATAAAAATACGTGACTCATTTGTTTAGACTAACAAAATGTTCAGTTAGTGTATTTCTGTTTTTAATTAGGTAATGTTTTATTGCATTCGCTAATACTTATATACCTTTATACATGGCATTAATAATGTATATCATTATTTTTTAAGTATATTCATGTTAAAATAAATGTACACAATGATTCATAAAACTTATTTTTTTAGGTATATGTTTAATTTTAAGTTTTTAAATACATAAAATCACGCTTGTTAAACTCTGAAGGTATAGGCAGAGGTGTATGAAAAACACCTTCGTTACTTTAGTTTGTTATGTTAGACTTATGGGCGATCCTTTTGCCATAAACGGTTTTAAACATTTTTATAACTTTACAACAAACTATAAACCAAAGAACAAAATACCTATAGTAAATTTTAAATTAACGACGTAACATGAAGTGCCCTCTAATTACGAAACTTGGTATCAATGTAGGTAGAACGTAAATCTGTGAAACTGGAGAGCTGTCAATCTCGCTCCGTTTCAGTTGAATTAACTCGAAACTCAAAGGAATTTAATACTTCAGAAAATTCTGTAGAGCGATGTAAATCCCTGACTTTTAGACTACTCTATTTTAATTACGACGTTGAGAAATAAACTAAAGTACAGTCACAAGCAAAAGAATACATTCCCATTTTCAAATTATTTTAATCAATAAATATAGTAAAGTTAATGTAATACGTATCTACAGGATTACCGAAAGACTGTTTGGAGCCATACATTTGCGTTTATTAATGAACAAACAGAGGGTCTATAACAATATTATTCATCGAAAACTAAATTTCTCATAAAATTGCCGCTGTTTCTTGCCATATTTCGCAAAAGTACGAAACCAAATATCGATTCAGTCGCATGACAGTCATCGAACATCGAATTTGTAACGAAACTTCGGTTTCACTCACAGTACAGGCCTACAGTGTTGTGTGTATACATTATGCTCATGACTTTACCTATATTGAATAGATAAAACCGCAAATGTGGTCGTTTTCAGTGTATTTTGGTAACGTTATTTTACTAAAAGGTCGAAGGTATTTATTAATAGTTTCTAAAGTGTGTTGTATGTGTAATTATGTGGTAAAGGATTTGAATAGTGAGGGATAAGACTCTTTAGTATGTAGGGTTGCGATATCAAGTATCTCAGTTGACAATTATTTGAAAGCCACTATGCCGTACATTGTTTTCTCTCTTAGATCATAATAATAACGAGTAATTTATAAGCAGTAATATACTAAATAGTGACTATCAATTTGACGTACACTAGTTGTCAACTGAGATACGTAATACGCATACAGGTAGGAAGAATGCTTAGTATATAAAATATACATTTTCTTATATCAAAAGGGTCTATATGTAGGTAAGTATAACATTATGAAGCGTATAGTGTAATTCAGTAGGTCCTTTACAGCTTTGTATAACTCGTAATTTATAAGTCGAACAGTTATAATTATTTATTCAGGTCATCCGGTGTACCAATAGATTTTTTCACGTCTGTGAGGTTTATTTTAGAGATATTTTCATATAAGGCTGTACATTTTGACAAGCAGCCAGTTCATGAACAACATATACAAATGTCATGTTGGAGTTTGATTTCTCCCGGGGTTTCAGCCAAAATTCACAGCTATGCGCGAGGAAACTCTTCATATAGGAATACTAATCGCATGGTGAAAAATATATCTACGAGTCAGCCTGTGACCTCGACCGTTGTAGTATAGTCTTTTCATAATAGCTGGAGATATTTAACTATCTGTTTTTTTTTCTATTTTTAGTTTAAGCATTTCAGTAGTACAAGTGATGATATGCACTCACACATATATACAGTGAATCGTCGCCACACTACGTGTGTCGCGCTGGTTGTAGCGCAAATAATGTATACAATAAATAAGGTACGGTAATAAGTAAGACCCGTTGCATTATAATATTATTTGTATGATCAGATCAGCGCTCCTAGAGTACTTTCACATGAACTATTTTCCAAGTAATTTTAGGTATCAAACGCCCGCTCCTATAAAGTACAGAGTCTCGGACATTTTGTTGTTTTTCTCGCGCATATACTTCAATAGGACCTTTTATATAGGTAGTTGTAATATATGTTTATATGTTACTCACCATACTATTCCCTGTGCTCCGGAGCCGATGGGCTTCAAGTTCTGGTAGCGCTTGAGGATGGTGAAGCGCGTGTCGCCGACCTCGACGGTGTAGAAGTGAGGGTGGCGCGGCGGGGCCGACATGGCAGAGGCTGGGGGCGCCGCGTGGGGCATGGACCACCCCTACCTGAGAAGAAAAAAAAATGTAAAAAACATTAAAATATTGCACTAAGATTTAACTCGTTCCAGTTGCAAAGTCTTAGTCTAGTCTATCTTCCAGGATTTTAGTGTTTTTTTTACCAAAAAAGTAACCTGTGTATAATCTCGATATGAGAACCAAGTGTTCAAAAATCGTGTAGCGGTTTAGAGGTGAAAGCATTATTGTCAGACAGACAGATAAACTTTCACCTCTATAAAATCATAATAAAGGACATAGCTTAATTGAAAATCAAAAATTTCGTCGTTTGTTGTAATCGAACTGACTATTAAAAGAAGATTATCGATGTATATATTGTTACACTCACAATATTACATCTACATTTTTCAAATACGTGTGATATAAAGGGGGCTATTTTTATAATAATGTAAAGGGTGTGTTATCTAAAATAGCCGCGGGTGAGCCTCGCTAAATGTCATACGCATTACTTTCATTTATATTCTAAAAATATGGCAAATCCTGTAATAGCGATTTACACCCACATTTAGTAAGATTATTTTTAGAATCAAAAGCTTTTTGAAACGTAGTCCAAAAATATTTTTAAAGGGCTATATAGTACTCAATTTAGTTAATTTCGCGGCGATTTCAAATGAAATTCACCTATCGTAATGGTAAAACGTCGTATCGACTACTACAAATACTGAATTGCACATGAAGAACACTGACACATTTTTCCTCAAATCGGGAATCGAATCAAGATACTTACTTTACGTAAATGTGTGTACAGAGAGCGCGGGCGCTGTCCATATATTGCACGCGGTGCTGTAGCCCACTGCGTAGCACTGGCGTAGCTCGTAGCTCGGCGTAGCGCGGCTCTACGGATGACTCACTCACGCGCACGCTTGTTTACGATTGTTTTGTCTGTAGAAGAAAACAAGATTAATAATACAGGAATAATTTCTGAGCACCTCTTATGATAACAACTAGTTGGGAAACTGAAGTTGAAGAATTTAAATATTATCATTTCATTTTATATTCCTCAGTGAAATGTCTCTTCATAATTCTTCGTTTTCTACTTCTATTAGGTCGGGGAAAAAGTCTTTTCGCGTTTAAGTATGTATGAACTTGTAATAAAATCTTTTCTCTACACAAAAAAGTTCGATATTTGGGTACCTCACGAGCTCACTGAAAGAAACCTAATGAACCGTGTACTCATTTGTGATCCTTGTAGCCAAAAATATTTTATTACAAGTTCATACATACTATAATGCGAAAAGACTTTTCCCCGACCTAATATTTGGGTTTGTTAATCTTTTTAACGAATAATATATTATTTTTAATTTCAAGTTAACTTTATTGTTTTTCACCAGATGCATACGTATATAAAACAGGCTATCTATTGACGGGTCGCTGCAAAGGCAACGAGTCATTCTACCACCTTGCTCAGGGTGATCAGTGAACTGTAAAATCACAAGAATTTTGTGACACTCACTCACTGTGGCCTTTAGGTCACACGTTATAGATATGTTTCTCTTTTTATGTAAGGGTTAACTTGATGACATGTTGAGTTAATTATAAATGATTTGTGTAGGTGTAAGAACACGGTATATCGGAAATCAGAACCTAATTTGTAAAGTTATATTCAGAGATATCTTTTAGGTACAAAAGTTTTACATATTACTCTTTAGAACAGCTGATCATGATTTGGTATTCATTCATGTTAAAGATATAAAAAAAACATCACTTATTAATAATGGCTTCAATGCATACAAGAAAAGTAAAAATTATATTATCAGAGAAAGTACATATATTTGGGAAAATAAACCGTAAGTGCCTACTTTTGACTATACGTAAGAATATGACTAGAATATTATATAACCTCGTGGCATCCATAAAGTTGGTGTCAAAATTTCAAGATGGCATTTGGCGAACGTCAATGAGTCACAGTTGTAAAAGAGTCGACGCGAGAGTTATAACTCCGAGTTGAGTGCGGACTGCGGACTCTCTGAGTCGAGTCAACGTCTGGACCAATCTCACTTGGTGTTTATTAACATCTCCACAACAATAGGCAAGTTTAAATGAGAAATGTTCCAGGAGTAAGGGCACGTTTAAACGAGCAAGGATTTTCACGCGGAGAGTTAAACGTTTAGACATTAAAGTTCTAAGAGATACCTAGGTATAAAAGACTTTCTTTAGTGCGGTTAACGGTTCAAGACAGAAGTTAAGTGTTAAAGTTAAACTGCCCCAAAGGACTTTTGAATGTGTTTATTCATCATTATAAGATCGCTATTTTTTTCAACCTTATCTAGGTTAATAAAAATCTAAAGGCTCAAAAAATAATTAAAAATAAACTTAACCCATTAATGTCTCACTCCTGAGCAAAGGCCTCCTCCTGGAATGAAGGAGAGGTAAGCCTTGAGTCCACCAAACTGGCCAAGTTGGAAACAAACATTACTAGAGCAAAAATCTATCAAGTATCAATTTCGAAACGTCAGTTATTACACTGCGCGTTAAATTCCCGCGTACAAACTGTACAAACTCATATCTCCGTAAACGTGCCCTTAGACATTGAACTTGAAGTAATGAGCGCCTGTGTTGCCAGACGAATTTAATCTAATTGAACACAGTATAATGCAAATTCTTTGTTACATTTACAAAGACGTAGGCGTGTTGCGTGTTGTGTGTCACGCTTTGTGGGCATTACACGTTACATTACATAAATTAACGTGTTACGAGCACACTTGAATTTGTGTCGCGAGTATTATGAGCGAATGTAATTATATTTTATGTAGAAATATTTAGGTACTTTTAAGTATACCAGTTGTAATTTGAGAACCTCCGCTTTTTTAAGTGGTTGGTTTAGGTGGTGCTACGATACTATCATTGCGTCGGGAGGCCGTGGTTTCACATCCACAAATAGTTGTTTCGAGTCTAGTTGTACTTTGTGTCCAGTGCCGGTATGTCGATTCGAGTGCAGGAGTTGTTTTTTTAAAGTATATTAAATTAATAAAATTACAGCGGTTGTAAAATTCTTGAAGGTTTAAAATCGGATAATAATGATTCGTTGACAGAGCGTGAAATCGATTTTCTTCGCTACGAGCTTTCTTTCATTGATAGTTAAGTTCTTTCAACTGTAAACCCCTTTGAAAGCTCAGCTTCGGATTGTGCGGATTTTATTCTTAAGAACTTTACAGTGAAGTTCTTCTTTCTTGTAGCGTGAAGTTTTTTACATTATGCAAAAAGTTTAACTTACTTAAGCTACTGCCTACAAGTGTAAGAAATAGTTATGATTAAGAAAGATTTAAAATTAGTTTGTTTTCCGTGTGGTTTAGAGAAAATATGTTTTTCACGCTATCAAAAAAATCGACTCAAAAAAATTTAGAGACTTAAGTACTTACACAAAAGTTATGCCACTGAAAACTTTGACTAACGCGCAAAGTTAAAAACAGTGATTTGCCAACGGAAAAATATTCTGGTAACTCCCAAGGAGTTGAAAACATCTGAAAAGCTATATATTTTAATTTAAAAGTTAATTTACAGTCGTCGCCGGCGGGCGGCGGGTAAGCGCCCTGTGCGGACCGCAACTGTCATATAAGTGTCAAGTGGGAACACAGATGTAACTAGGGTTGACAGACGACAATTCGTATGTACAATTGTACAACATACATACATTTTAAGAAATAAATCTAATTAGCCTGTGACTGATGTCGAGTTACAAGTATGTGTTTTGTGAAAATATTTGTTACCTATTATAAGCGAAATTAAGAAGTATAAAATTGGAATGTAGGTAACTCAACTATCCACATCAACTACTCGAGTACATATCGGCTACTTCATCATCAGTATTGTATGAACCTACGTCTGCAAATCAACAACAAACTAAAATGGTATCCTGTATATGAAAGAGACTGTTTCAAACATCTTTAAATAAACGGACCAGCTTTTCAAGATTACGTGAGGCCCTTGCGTTGCGTGCCATATTTCTTCCCACGTTGTTGGTGACAGCCCTATTCAGTATACAGTATGTTTTATATTAGTGGTGTTTATATTCCGGCATGTTCACTTGTCGCCGGTCACATTTGTACACGTTGACTAGAATGCGAAGCACGAACAGTATGCCGAGACGGCGATGTAAAAGAGTTATGTTACAATTTTGATTGGAAGCTTTATTTATGAACGTTGAATATTTTCTTACATTGTGAAGATATTTTCTAATTGTTTATACTTACAAAATAACTCGTAGATTTTAGCACCTACCCAGGGATTGCTGTCAGATCTAGTGTTTGAAGGACCTACACTAAGGCTTAGCTGAGTCTTTCAAGTAGTAGCCTACAGGTTCGTTTAAAAGAAAAGCATGATCCTTTTGTTTATTATAGTTGTTGCCCCACACAATCATCATAACTTTCAGTCAAACTCAGTTGTGTTATTGTGTATGAATGCATGGTCCTCATGTCCTCATTATACCAAAAATGAGGAAATCCTCGCATCCCCCAAGATCCTTTACAAAGTATACAACATGTGACTAAAAATACAACGTCAAACATAAAAACTGTATAAAATGTAGAAGGGGCAAGTGCGACTCGACTCGTTCCAATTACCCGGCGCACTCGCTCGCCACTCGACACGGTTGTGGCCACTCGACAACCGCTCGCCTTGTGGCCCCCGCCTCGTGGCCCCACACTCACCAACAAACATTACGCGCCAAAACTCCAAACAAAAATGTTTCACAAAATGGCGTCCGGTGGACCATAGACATTTTACTTTTTATTCAAATTTCGAAACACAAATGAAAGTTTACGAAGTCCAATTTATTGTTTGAAAGTTAGTTCACTGGACTGTTTGAGTTGCCTTAAAATAATTAATATCATCTGATCCCTCGCTGAAATTCTGAACCTAAATCTTTTTTTTTGTAAAATCAATAAGAACGAAGAACGTAGTTGAGATGATTAATGGTGGAACATCGGGTTTTTATTTCTTTCTCGTAAGACGTACGGCTGAAGTCTCGCTGGATTCGATGTTGCCATTTTTCATTCGCATTACAATTTATTATCCTCTCTATTGAATAAAATAATGCATTTTTATTACTCTTGTGGTTAGTATCTACTTTGTTTAAAATATAAGGGTGGTTTCACGAAGGCTGTTTGAAACGACTAAGATCTTGGAATCATAGAGAATAATTTATAGCCAGAATACGCTGAATATTGCTTTCTGAAGCTTATTTATCGAGGTCTAATTATGACAGCCAACGGGATTATTATGATAAATGGGGTCATCCTTATGCGATGTTATTTGTACCCGGTGAAATATGTCTTAAGGCAGTTTTGTTGGACAAGTTATGTGGCGAAAGATATCAGGTCTTACTCATTCATTAATACCAATATTCTCGGTATTTACTGCCCGAACTTACGTTGATTAATGTTACGTTTTATGTATATTTATTAGGCTTTTTTACTAGGTCAACAGAAAATTATTAAGCTTGTAATAGCAAAAGGTTAATTCAAAATGCTCACGCTATGCCATTTCTTGTTGTTATAAACGTCGAAATTGAATTTACAACGGACTGAAACATATGAGCAAAGATTTGATGTCAATTTCAATTTCTAATTACGTAAATAAATAAATGTGACCGAAAATACGACGTAGTGACGTCACAATGTCTTATTTTCTACACAGTATTTTTCGTCATTTCATAAAGAGTACCTGAATTGACTGGTAGCAAAACCGTATTCTGTACTGTTTGTATTCATCGTACAAAAACCTGTGGTTATCTCAGTGAATAAAATAATTTCGTGTGTTAGCACTGGCGAGCTTCCATTACCGTCAGTAGCGGCGTGAGTGAGCCCCTGGGAGGAGGGATCTCGCGCCAATCATACAACTATTACGTAGAGATGAACTCTCAATTGATTTGGTTAATACTTGACGAGATACGGTGAAGTGTACTTTGTATTGCGCGGGTTGGGGATCCAAACTTATCCTCTACTAAGCGGTTGTGTCTGTATATTACGTTTTGCAGATTAACTATTGAAATAAATTAATATTATTGGCCTCACACACGGTCATCTATTTAGTAGTAGATTCCAAACTAAGCAGAACTTACGTACTAAATAGTTAAGATTTCTTTTAGTAGTGCAATATTATATTTTGAAAATACACCTCGATCTGTAAGATTTAAATGGTAAAAAGGTACCAAGTTGTAATCTAAAAAGATACATATAGAGGTGCAATATAGTCTGTAGATCGACTGAAACGACTTCCATTCCCACATTAAACACATTATTTCATGTCTTCAATTATTTTATTGTTAGAACATTCAAGTTCCCCATGTCATAACAACAATTCTTAGTACTACATTATCTTAT
This sequence comes from Anticarsia gemmatalis, assembly GCF_050436995.1. Taxonomy (NCBI): domain Eukaryota; kingdom Metazoa; phylum Arthropoda; class Insecta; order Lepidoptera; family Erebidae; genus Anticarsia; species Anticarsia gemmatalis. The sequence goes on along the minus strand of NC_134760.1, from coordinate 11,787,123 downwards.
CATTTAATAGGAAATCCGGCACTTAACTGTCTATTTATCTGGATGGCTCTTCAAAATATTCCGCTTGTAATTAATTATTACTAATTGATATCAAATACATCATTGTTAAACATAGGATGTAAGTTGTTGAGGTTTTCTTATCTGTACTATCTTTATCACTATAACAAAGTTCCTCGACGCGTCTGCCTGTCAATCTGGCTGTTCGAAACAAACACAAAATGTTGAGTATATAATTATACTTATATAAAATTTGTTTGTTGTAGATGTAGATAAAAATTGTGGTCTGGTCTATAAATATTTTATTCAGGCAGTACAATGTTTCTATAACAAGCCATAGTATCCTTGTAAATTACGTTATCGTCAATCTACTAACCGCACAGTTAACCATTTAGAATAGCCAAAAATATATAAAGATTACCAAATATTTTATATTTATATTTTTTTTACAAATCCAGCTCCACACCAATATTGTTTTAGATAGAGAGACACAACCCTTATTTTCAAAAGCACCTCTCATTTGTAACACGACAGCCACTCCTTACATAACAATCGATTCCAAACTTCCAATTCGAATATCGCCTAAGCATATTGTATTCGCGCGTCACTACTAAAGGCAGGCGTACACTGTTGGCAGCCTGCCAGCACCCGAACTTTGCTTACACGATAAATGCGCTCGTGTACCCAAGGATCGCTTGATAAATGTTGCGGTTTAAAAAGGCAACACTGGGATTAAAGGAAAATAAAAACTTTTTAGCTTAGCGCCGTGCGTTTGCTGTACAAGGGTCAATGGCCGCTGTTTATTCAGTAAAATAAAACCTAGACTAAAAAGCTTCGTTGCTTTTTTAAGCGGTTAAGTTGTATTAAAATGTTAATATTTACGGCGTTTACTTAGCTTTATATTTTAAATGAGTTTTGCAAAACATAGCTCGACTTCAAATTAAAATATTTTAATCGATAGATTACATATTTTACGTTCCTTTCAAATATTCCTTTCGACACTGAAATTATTCTAGAAATAGTACTTTTTAGCATAGTAACGATTTCCAACGCCCGTTTATACCCATTACAGCTCACGAAAACACGAAACGAAAACTCGTTATTCTTGACAGCCGAAAAAAAATCAGATGCCATTCAGCCTAAAGTGCTCAAAAGACTCGGTGCCGTGTTGAAAAAATGTTGCCATTTCCGTCCTCAAAGCACTGGCCACAACTTGTAAATATGGCTGAACTTTGTGAACCAACTACCCTCTGGAGAGTGTTCTGTATTTGAATTAGCTTTGGTGACCCTAATTTGTAATTTCTGGGCTGTAAACTACGCTAGTTCTCCTACCGTTGTCCTGGGAAATGAATGCACAATGCAGAGAAACCAGGACGTTCAGCCGCAGATAAGTTTAGACTGTAACACTATAAGATTAAAGTCTAAATTACTTTGAACTCTAAGTTGTCTACGGAACTTGTCAGCCATTTTGTATTTATTTTTATTTGGCTTTAGAGACTGAATGGAATACTTTCATCCTGAAATAGGTTTAAGCGATTCGCTTAGGAATGTTGAAATGCTTTTAATTAAAATATGTTTTAAATAAGCTCCTTTGTAATAACGGGTAAGAATTTAATCTCATGTTCGTGATCGGGCTCTCGTACTCTTGGGTATTTTGAGGCAGCTATTTTAGTCCGGCATTATTTATGTTGAAAAGATCCTTTTTTAATCAAGATTGTCAGTGTCCATTGTCACGACAAGGAATAAGGGTAGCGTCCCTACGCGTAACGTGATGACGCAGACGGGAGGCATACATGTACATCCTATTTGTTAGCAGCGCGGGAAATATTACGTAACATAAAGGATTCGTGAAGGAGTATTTCTGTTATATACAAAAAAATATAAATAAGCACTTTTACGTACAGTAAAATCATGGATAATATTGTGTTTGCCATTGAAGAGCGGGACATCCTAGCGCAGGCTTATCTTTTACTTAAAAGGAGGTCTCTATGTAAGATTTGCTGTAAAAGTTGTACGAGCGATTTTTATTTTTTATTTAGCATTTTTACAATGGAGCATGTATATTTTATATGTCGTGGCTCATTTAGAAAAGGATTCTTTGTTTTAATAACACGAAAAAAAAACAATCTAAAAAACATACATAACGTATTTTTTTACTCTGCAAACTTTAATATTTAAATAAATATTAAATTATTTAAACGTGAATACAGCTCTAATAAAAAGAATTAAAGAGTTGCAGGCTTGCAATTATTATTTAAAACTGAAAGCAGCATAAATAAAAACATAAAGAAAAAATAACAATGGCGTCTGAAGTACAGTCAGATAACTTAATACAACTACACTACTAACAACCAAACTATAATAAAGAATTCTATGTATATTGTATGTATTTCATAAAGAAATACCTGTGACAAACAGCATACGGATCACTGATGATCTTAATTCAGATTTTTTATGCCTCCGCCTATTTCGAACGTAGCATACGTAAATCTATGCCTGATCCTAACCTCTCTGGGCAAGACTATCTACTAAGTTGTTGGACTATAGACAGGTTTAATAATAAAATAATTAGTGTACAGATGCTTGCCAATGCGTTTTAATAAGCAGCAATGAATAACAAGGTGAATTAATTAAAGCTTTGTGTTAATAACGAAGCGATTCAAAGCTAATATTAGATTAATTATGTTGCGCTTATTGGGACTTTGAAACTCGATATATTTAGAAAATTAATTAAAACGAGCTTGTAAATAATGTTAAACGATCTAGGCGTTTGCGATCGTTTTTAGAAATGTTGTAGCATATTTCGTGAGATAAAACGGCCTCATTCATATAAACTTAAAGTTATAGAAACGGTTTTATAGTTAGAACAACTTTGGTACTAAGAATAGATAACATTTATTTTAATTCAATCTCTTGAAATGGCCTCTTATTATTTACGATCACTATAAAACGTTACAATCTTCACTTTACACTAATTTAATAGTTTTAAATTTATCGCAAATATCTTATCGTGTGTCACAATTTGCGATAGTTAAAAAAAAAGCCTTATACTTACACATTTTACATAAATTTTCCATTGTACACAATCTAACCTACGGGAAGACGGAACGATACAATGATAACGACTGTTTCCTCAATACCACTCAATAATACACTACCCATTATAAGTTCCCAACAAAGTTATAAACTTCCCCTGAGAGTACAAACGGTACAATGAGAGAACGAACTCCAAAACTCAATACACGTTATCGTTATCGTTATAAAACTCGCCTCATAAATAAAAATATGTCGGAGAGGTCGCTTTACAATGGCGTCGTAGCTCTGATATTTCTGATAATCATCGATAATACGAATAAAGTCAGATTACATTTTGCAGCGAGCTTTGAAAAGGGAAAATAAATGATATTGGCGAGGCCAGGGCTGTGATAAATCGGCCCGTTAGGCAGTTATGTCTACGGCCATTTCTCTAACCACTTTTGCGAGCTGCGATGTTTTTGGAATAGAAAAAATGAGAGGTTATTTTTGTCATTGTTTATGGTCTACTATTACGCGGGAGTTGCTGCGATTATGCGTTTTTATTGTTTGACGTTTCGTAGGTAGTAGGTAAGTATAGAATACAGTAGTACTCTGTACTAAAGTAGGTGAGTAGAAATTGCCGAAAATTATGTTTTTATTATAATGAATCCGATTAGAACAATAGTATCCAAGCTAAGCGCGTTAGAACACGAACATTTTCAGCTTTATAATAGACTAACTTTACCTGCCAACTTCGTCGTCGTGCAAAGATTTATCGGAGAAAAGTAACCTACGTCCAGGCTATATCAATTTTATATACTATCTGTATATTATTAATTGCATTCAAATAAGATCAGTAGTTTTTGATTTTGTTCATAAAACAGTAACAAACATTTCCACAACCACAAGTTTTGCATTAAAACATAAGTAAAGTTACATAAAATTAACAATACAAATACAACGACCCAATATTATACCATGAATCCCAGTTGATTCACCTGTCCACTACAATGTTCGTGTATTAATTGTACAATAAATGACATGATGTATCGCCGATGATTAACCGTTGTCATATCATTTAAACGATACACGTTACACGGGATTACTAGATTTATCTGGCGGTTCATTAATTATGAAATGTGGTTTTGTTTATTTAGTTCATCTTTGTGTTGATGTTATCATTTTACGGCTGATATTCATTATGATACATAGCATGTACTACATACCAATATTTGTATCGTATTTCTTTTAATATTTTTATTTGACAGCTACTCATTGTAGATGGTGCCGGTGCGTGATATATTGTTTGACAGAGAATTTCATGTGAAAAAACGGTATTGTGTTCAAAAAAGTAAAAAATATAAGTTATTCGTTTCCTAACATTTTAATTGGAAACCAACAAATCAATTACGTGTATTGTGCAGATTTTTATTCGATTTCAACAGCAGGCATTTTGTCTTTAAGGTGGTAAGTTAAACTGTGTAAATTATGTGGATCGTGCATTTGAGGTTAAATTCACTACTCTGTCCATAGTCCAAAATGCCTAGAGGACGACGTGCGAACATCGGCCGCCGCACAAGACATGCAAGCCAGCAACAAGTGTATTCACAGAACTTAAGCGAAGTAAGACAAAATATAATAAGAGAAAATGCCCGATTAAGACAGCGCGTGAGCACACGAAGATCATTGGCATCATACAATCGCTTGGCATTCCAATATGATCCCACTGCGAACTACAGTAATGATGAAAATTTAGATATTGGACCAATGACGACTGTATGCCGATATTGTAATGCGTTAAAGTTTAAAAGAGAAACGGCTGGATTGTGTTGCGCAAGTGGAAAAGTCAAACTGGATCCATTACTTACACCACCACAGCCACTGAAACAATTGTTCGATGGAAGTGATCACGATTCCTACCATTTTCTTCAACACATCCTTGAATACAATAACTGCTTTCGCATGACTTCCTTTGGAGCTAATATCATTCGAGAAGGCGGCTTTATGCCGACTTGCAAGGTAAAAGATACAACACACAGAACCAATCACTCACACTAACAAAATGAATTGCAACAATAAAAACTACATATACACCAAACACTACACCATCACACGATCAGAAGTTACACCGTATTCTTCAACAAATGATTGTTTGCAATTACAGATACAAGGACAAATATATCATTTGCATGGTTCAATGGTGCCATCACCGGATGAGCCGCATCAATTTCTGCAAATATATTTTATTTCGTCGATGGTGGATCAGCTGAATGTGCGTTGCAATATACAGGGAACACAACAGTTAAAGAGACGAATTATAGAACAGTTGCAAGCATTTTTTCACGCTAATAACGCTGTGGTTAATATGTTCAAAACAGCATTGGAACAAATGCCATCGGATACGCACAAATTTGTCATAAGAGCGGATTGTACCCCAACAGGTGAACACGTGCGAAGATTCAATGCACCCACCGTTAATGATGTTGCTGCAATTATTGTTGGCGATCCAACTAAATCGCGAGACATTGTCGTTCAGCGAAGAAGCAATATCATGCATCGTGTAAACGAGACACATCGTTTGTACGATGCGTTACAATATCCAATCATTTATTGGCAAGGGCAAGACGGATACGACATCACGTTGAAGATGGTCGATCCAATTACAGGTAAAATATTCACACACTAATTATATTGCTATTATTGGTTTCTATTAACAATTCATTTAATTTTGCATTTTCAGGTGTATCAACGAATAAAAATCTAAGCGCAATGAATTACTATGCGTATCGTTTGATGATTCGTACACATGAGGAGAATGTCATTCTGAAGTGCCGTCGGCTATTCCAGCAATTCGCTGTCGACATGTATGTCAAAGTCGAGACCGAACGTTTAGCATTCATCCGATACAATCAGGCAAAGCTACGATCTGAGGACTATATACACTTGCAGAATGTTGGACGTCTGACGATTCTTCCATCATCATATATCGGAAGCCCACGCCACATGCACGAATACGCTCAAGACGCTATGACGTACGTGCGAAATTATGGAACTCCGGATTTGTTTATTACGTTCACTTGCAATCAGAAGTGGATGGAAATTGAACGTGAGATGGAACCGGGACAAAAACCGCAAGATCGCCATGACATAATCGCCAGAGTATTTCAGCAAAAACTCAAGGTTATGATGGATGTGCTTACTAAGTATCGAGTTTTTGGTGACACACGTTGTTATATGTACTCGGTGGAATGGCAGAAGCGTGGACTACCGCATGCTCATATCCTAATTTGGTTGCTGAACAAATTACATTCAAATGAAGTGGATGACATCATATCAGCTGAAATTCCTGATCCAGTCACTGATCCCCATCTACACGACATTGTGACGACGCAGATGGTGCATGGACCGTGCGGTGCTTTGAATCCATTATCGCCTTGCATGGCTGATGGAAAGTGCACAAAACGATATCCGCGACCGTTAGTTGCTGAAACAGTCACAGGGCACGATGGATATCCAGTTTATCGTCGGCGTTCAAAAGAAGATAATGGTCGAACTATTAAAGTCAAAGTTCAAAATCAAGAGATTGAGATCGGAAATGAATTCATTGTACCATATTGCCCGCTGCTATCACGAATTTTCGAAACACATGAAAACGTTGAGAGTTGTCATTCGGCCAAATCAATCAAATATTTGTGCAAGTACGTCACAAAAGGCAGCGACATGGCTGTGTTTGGTATTGCGTCGGAAAATGCGAATGACGAAATCAGCAACTTCCAAATGGGCAGATACGTCAGTACTAATGAAGCACTGTGGCGATTATTGTCATTTCAAATTCATGAAAGATATCCCACAGTTGTACATTTAGCAGTGCATTTGGAAAATGGCCAAAGAGTTTACTTCACTGAGGCTAATGCCGCACAACGAGCTGAGAGACCACCATCGACAACATTGACTAGCTTCTTTTCAATGTGTGAAACAGATCCATTCGCAGCGACGCTGATGTACGTTGAAATGCCCAAGTATTACACTTGGAATCAATCAATGGCGCTGTATGAGAAAAATGATTTTCTCTGTTTTTTCGCCTTTCTGTTGAATTTTTTCCTGAATTTTCTTTGCTATAAACCTCGCGGAGCTCGAGACCTTTCCAACGAATCCAAAACCGTGGAAATCGGTTCGTGCGTTCTGGAGTTATAGCGTCAGGAAGGAAAACCCGACTTATTTTTATATAGTAGATAATGATTGAAAAACCTAATGTTTATTTACAATAAAAGCAGTTACCTACTTTAGTCCTTTTAGAGCCCTTACTGCAAATCTAAATGAGTAAAATTTTTACTACTTCGGTACAGACATGTTTCAAACTCACTACAGTGATGTCACAGTTTTGGATCTTATTCCTTTCTATAGCTTTCTGTTGCTGTTTCAGGATATAGGTACTTAGAGTTATTTTTATTGACAAAAATAAGTAGGTAAGTCACTTCAAATAGCTGATGTCATTGTGAGTAGGTTTTGCCGCTCGAAATGCTTAGGTAAGCTATTAAAAGTTCATAATTTGCGATACACACTTTAGCCCTGTGTATTCACTATAAAAATCCAAGAATAAACCTTCTAAATATAGATATTAATGAATTCTTGAACTACCTCAAGAATCTTGCAAGAACTCAAGAGTCAGTTCACCATCAGTTTGCCAAGCGTATTCACCAATACCATAATATAAAGTACAATAAATGACACTCACCATAAGTCGCTTACATTCATGTTGTGACAAAATGGCGGCCGTTGTGTTCCCTCACCATCTGTAACAAATGTACGTTCCCATATGAGTTATGTCACTACTTAGTGGCTGCGTCATTTCACGGGAGGTTCGGGAAATTTGCCTGTGTTTGTGGATCTAGGTTGTTTTCCGAATATTCCTAAATTTTGCGTAGGATTCCCTATTTAAGTGATGGTAGTTCTAAGTAAAGAGAACGACCTAAATAACCCCGAAATAAATAGTATATTCCTCAAAAGTAATTCCCAAATAATTACCTTTCTACTAATTTATCTCATAAAACTAGTGACACTAAAACAATCACGGAATAGGGAGTTAAATAACATAATAGGACATTATGTAAAGACTTTATGATTGATTTTAACTAAGTATCCTATCAAATACGGACTAGGTAAACGCAAATTAGGCTTTTATCGACTGAACAAAATCTATGAGCACCTAGAGCTCGGTTTGATATTCTTTCATATTTTATAAGTCACGACCTGAAGAAAGTTTTCAGTACTATCCAAATATATGAAAGAGTGATATAAGTTCTTCGAAAGCGACAGTTTCGAAAGGTCGTATCTTAAATACTTTTGTTCTACTTATAGGTCAATTTGATACGGAGAAGGTCACAAAACTGGCAGCGGTTCAACGAGCCGGCTGACATACTTTCACAAATCTCATATATTCCTTCTACAATCATAAATTGAAACATAAAACTTTTTGCGTGCGAATTCCCAAAACTTTTCTAACGAATAGCCAAAGAAAAAATGTAATTGAGCCCTATAATTTTCGTAAAACAGGCTTGCGGCGGCGATTTTTCTATTTAATACGTATCCAACGACGTTATAGTAAGAGATTAAATCTGTTAACCGCGTGAATAACGACCAATGGACACGCGAATGAAAGTAACAGCCTGCACCCGTTAAACTTTGTATGATTTATGTGGATTCTTCGTGTGAAATGTCGCTGTGTAATTCTTGTTAATAGCGCCATCTGTTGGGTTAATTATACAACTTTTGGAATTACAATGTAATTGTATTAGATCTTGAATTCGAAGAGAATGTTCTAGGTCATTTGTAGTGACCTAAAAAGAATGTATAGATGTAGAAATAGTGAATGCTTGTGGTGTGAAGTACGGACATCTCGTATTGTGCTCAATGCGGTTGTCCTCGCTGCCTGCTGGGTTAATATCGGAGCAATATTTGCTATTGGTTTTGTATTGCCTGTTATATGACATTATTAAAATGTTATTTACGAAGTATATGAGATTTTATAGAGTTGTAAATACATGTTGTTTATTAATTTATAGAACAAAATATGATATTATTATGACAAATATATAACAACATATATATTTGTCTTATCAAAGATACCTCTCTGCGAGTCTGCTTGAATTAAAATGAAAAACTAGAGAATGGTACTGGTACTGAATTTTTATGTAGTTTTTCCACTTAACTACGTGACTTATGAAAGAAGTTAAATGTACATTGCGATAAAGTTTTATGTAAATTGGCTTAAATATAACGACATTCATAAGCCGCGTTTGTCTCAATTATAATAAACAATACGAATGCCTATAAAATGTAATCATGGTTACGAGTATTAAAAAGTGCAAGCAATGATATAAATAGCATATTTTAGTGCTATTTTAAATCAGCGTTCTATTATTAAACTGCAACTTGAGAGTGCAGGCGCCAAGATCTTTTAAACGTAGTTAGTAGCTACGCGCCACGGCGTAGCACTTACGTCGTAGACGACGTAGGCGCTCTACACACTAACGGCTCGCAATAAAATAGATGCTGCATTATGCAGATCTTGAATGCAGATGCGTCTTTTATTTTAAGATTATACGAAAAATAATGACTTTATCTTTTTGAGAGAAGTTTAGTTGATACCCGTTAGATTTTAGTGCCTTCAGAACATTTTAAATAAGAGTTAAAAAAGCTAGTAAAAAGCTACTGATTTTAATGATATTTTCAGGGAACTTTGTTACGATACGATCATATTTTAACTGAAACAACGAAGTACCTATAATCATCAAATTTAAACTACAAACGCCAAAATAAAACATAAAAACGAAACTTCCTTGACATCTTTCAAAAGCTGTATAAAGAAGTCTCTATATGCATCTCACTTAACATCGCTGACCTAAATCTCTGAGCGTGAATGCAGTTGCGAGAATGTGCCCGCCGTAGGCCTTCCTTGAGGGCCCGGAGGAGGGGGCGAGAGGAGGGGGGAGGACGTCACGACGATGTTTGTTCTGTGTAGGATGTGCTGAAAGGATTACTGAAACGACTCCTGTTATAGGTAAATGGAAACTGTTACGGTTGAAGTTCTTTACGGTGGGACGGTTTAAAGATTGAATGCGATTAGTACTTTGTTGGTTACAAGTTTCTAGGGCCTGCTTTCAATGTAAACTGATCGTAATTTTTGATGTTGTTATTAGCATGCAATGCAATGCTTTACGGTACTTAGTTGATAATAACAACATCAAAAACTCGATTTTTATCATTATTTACATCTCAATATTTTACAAACATTTTTAAATTTTGGTGATCTTAGTACCTGTCGATAACTTTATGATATCTCTTAACACATTCCCATAATCGAATAATATGAAAACCCTATTCAAAAATATGTTTTCCGCGTAGCAATAAAGTAATAATTTACTAGTTTTACTTTATAAATCTATACACTAAACCATATCCTTACTTCAAGCCCATTATCACAACAACCATCTATATTGGTATTCTCGAAGGCATATTGTCTCCATGTCTAGGCTATGCCAGCTATTGTGTTCATAATCCAGGCTATTATCACGACGCCTGGCCGTTACGATACGCTCGTGTTATTGCTAGTTGGTCACACATGGCTTTGATTACTAGAGATTGAAGGATACTATATACTCTATAAAATATCATCATTGTGAAACATAATTTTATGTAAAAAGGTTGAAAATATGTCATTGTATAACTGTATATAACTAAACATAACTTGCGCGGCGCGCCACATGATTTTTTTAATAACAAAAGTAGTAGTATGTGTATTCTTGTATCTCATATGTAGGTATCTATTGATGTCAAATTACACCAAATTTGTTAAGCCATTTTAATGTAATAGATAGGCAGTCTAATCTATAGCAGTATATATATTTGTGATGGTAATGGTCAATAAAGTAATTCAAACTTAGCGTAATTGAGATAAGTTTAAATTGCACTAAATTGTAGACGTTATTAATCTCAATTCAAAATTAATTAGAAAGTGCTAACTTAGATTAGTTTTGCCAAAACCCACAACTATCAATCGTTGCATCAAGACTTAATATTAAATAAACAATTTAAATAAGATATTGCAAGATTAATTTAACCAGACTTCATAAAGCACTATCCCCAAGATCAATGAAAAGTAATATAAAACAAAAACTAGCACGATTTTCTAAACTCTCAAATAACAAGCAATCAATATTTAAAATAACTTGCGAAAATAGTTCTAGCAATCAACGCTAGAGGCGCTGATCAATTTATAACACAACATAAATTTTTCAATAGACACTCCAATTATCGATTTTAGCAAATCTTTTCTCAGTGCCTCTTAAAAACAACAGTTACTTAACAAAAAAATATCGAGCACTCGATACAAAACCGCCATCAAAGCATTGTAGTGGGTAATCTCACAGAGCTCATGAAACAATAGCGTGGGGTGCAAGTAGTTTCTCTTGAAGCTATTTAGTGTTCTTTCAGTGAAGTAGCGGCGTATTCAGCGGCTCAAAGGCGCGGAGATTAACGCAAACATCCTCCATGGACCGCCGGGAAATAGTGTTTGATGAGACAGGGGTGACACGACCGGAGTGACGTTCTATCTTTACTAATAATTCCTTCTTCTTTTTACTTATTACATTAGTAATCTAGTATTAGGCGATGTCTTTTTTCTACATTTTTACTTATTGCTATCTCACTGTTGTGAACAGGTCGCCAGGAATATGAGCAGTAAGCCTTGTCGTAATAGTACATCACGTAAGGTAATTTAAGAACCGTACCATCTCTTAGGCATATATTTCCTACTTTATCATTCGTAAATTAAGGTTTGTAAACTAAGAAACAATCGCGTATACCTAAGACCGGTCCATAATATAGCTAATTAGCATTAGTAAATTGACATTTAATGTCTATTATTTTTATTTAAACACACATTTTTCCTTAGGCGTTAACGTTTTGCGCTATAATTACACCCTGTTTACGTCTTATTTATATCTGTTAATAAAGCCTCCGACGGAAGTAATGAGCTACGGATATCCTGTAACTTTATTTTGCTTTTTATTTTTATTTACTTTTATAAAAGGTCAGGCTTCTTACAAGATTGGTATGGACAGTTTTTCAACTATTTTAGATGGACGTAATCGGTTTAAGATAAAAGATTTCTAGGCGCCCATAAACATATTTTCGTGGCGTAGAAAAAGCTTTTAGTTGTCAGTGTGGGTAGAATCATTTTAGTGTATTTTGTAAAGCCTTTTTATCAAAGCCTCCAGAACAGTCACATAGTTTTAGGACATGGAGGCAAGATATCATCCAAAAGTTACGTATTTGCAACACAAAAATCACTAACAATTATCGCTAGAAGATAATTAAGAAATTAGTCATAATTATTTAATATAGGTATTCACTTGTCATTATTGTGCTCACTAATTATACAAACAAGGGCAAAAGATAAAACAGTTATTTTCAATCTCAATCCATCTAAATTACGAGGCCATGAAAAATACAGAACTTCAGTAAATTATACAATACAGAGGCTCTCACAGTTAGCGGAGTACCCTCAAAGTTGTAGAGGAAGGAATAACGGCGGCTAATTAAAAGATTCAAGCATCACTCACATTCTGCCAACAATAACAGTTCGCTAAGTGTAGGGGGCGATGGACCACCCCCTATCACCCCCTACTGCCCCCCTACTTGGCTACTTCGCTGTATATTTTATGATAATGAGCTGGAGATCTGCGGATCAGTCTTTATACTTATAGGATCGATTTGGTTGAGAATTCTTTGTTGTTATTTAATCTCGGTTATATGAAGAGTCGCGTTGTTTATTTCTTATTAGGAACGTAATATCCAAGTTTAGATTTTTAGCACACAGGTAATAATCTTATTACTTCTAATGTGGGAATCGAATTTACTATTTGCAATGGAAGCGATAATGATTGATGATGGACTTAATCTTGCGCTATTACCATCGTCTAAAACTAATAGGATTGTAATAATATTATTGAATTAATTCGTTAATTGAAACTTCATTATGTCACCACTTGGGGCGCTAGCTACCACTAGATACTGGACGTTAGCCATACTGTTTAATGTTTGTTCTAAATTACTAACGGATTTTACGAGCTTTGGTACCATTACGAATTCCCGCTGAATACATTGATTTTAAGTAGCTCATAAACACTGTTTATTAAAGTTGTTATAGTTTTGGGGAGATGACGATACTAAATGGACTATAAAATTTTGTTATTTCAATATATTAAAAGCTATCAGTGTATACATTAATGTTAAACAAAATCACAATTTTTATTTTTCTGGAATCCTTAATGTCTAAGAAAATATTATTGATAAAATGTCATCAAAATGTTTGACCTAGGAATTAAACCAAAAAACCTTATAATTAACAGTAGCATATGTTACCATCAAAACAGTTTTTTATTTTCAAATAATGTCAATTCTACTTCATGTCTAGCGATACCATAAACTTGTAGAACCACACATGTATGTAGTAGTGCTAATTCTTAATTCAAATCGCCCCAACACTAACCCGCCCTAGGGGAGCTCCAAGGCTACTCGGGTTATTTCCAGCGCTACCCGGCTCATTTGAGATGCACCCGCCGACCACGGCTCACTGCCTCGCCCACTGCCCATCCAATTTGGTTGGGTTAACACGTCAAAGAGACGCGGTCACTTATAAGTTCTTTGAAAAGAGTTTGTGCATTTTAGAAATCCTATTTCATGAGTTGGGAATTAAGAGTTTGTGAAATATTTAAACACTTAAGATGATTGCAGGAAGATTTAAATATGTGATACTATTTTATTTTGTTAATAATCTTGTACCATATTTTCTGTGAATTAAGATAAAATAAATTTGAAAAAGCACCAAATGCTTTATTTTTTAAATTACTGCTCTTGCCATCTGAGTACTGGTGTAAGAGTCTGCTTACCAAGAGGTCTACCATTCAAATAATTGGATTGGGTCAAATTCCTAATGCGTTTTCCAATATCTGTTAGAACATTCACAATAATAGCGCGCAATAGGAGTTCGGTAACGAGTTCAGAACCTTGGCAAAGCTTTTGATGTTTATTGAAAAAATAAACTGGTGTTAATTATGCTTAACCTTACTCAAATTTGAAATTGCGTCAATAAGACGTGTTCTTACAAAACCAGTCACTTAGACAATTTCTTCACTAAACATCACTAAAGAACATCGGAAAACGACACAGTTGGCTTAATATAGGCAATTTAATTTTAAGTGTAGGATATAACAAGCAGGCTTAAGTAGGAACACTGTGTGCCGAGTCGTATAATTGTTGGCTGAGCGCCATACAACGCGCACTGAACACTGGTCGCTACTGAATAGACTACTTTCATTTATGTTATTAAAGTTATTATTATAGTTTAAAATGTGAGTTACACAAGTTTAAACGCATCGATTTAACGAACAGTTTGCCAAAGAATACATGGACTAAATACCTTTATTACCAAAACCCTATTACTCTTTATTTTTAAAACAATTATAAAGCAAATTCTATGAGTTACTCTGATGTTAAAATGATTCAACTTCTAATTAATTCATTCAGCGTATACCACAGGAATGTTATCTTAAATTGGTAACAACTAGTACTGGCTTATACCAAAGTACGGTGAGGACAGTCTCTGCTTTAAAGTATGCTAAATTGAGCGCAAACTGGCTCTAGGAGTCTCAAATTGGAGCTTTTTCATAGGTAGCACGAAAAAATAACAAATAAGTATCTAATACAAATATCCATGTGCCTATCTTTCATTTTATCTAAACTTTTCAGTGTATAAGTATTAAGTACAATTTTTAAAGATAACAATTTTGAATAGATTTTATCTTTAATTAGCATTAGCCTAGTTGAAAATAATCATCATTAACGTTCATGGCATCAGCTCGTAATAGAAGAGCTTTTGATATCAAAGCCTGATTCATCTGATCAGATGTAAAGCTAGGCAGCCAATCCGCTAATGGCACGTTTTTGTTGATCAACGCAATACTCAATGAATTTCTGTGCAATAGATAAAACCTGTGTAGTTTTAAATTAAATTATTCAGGTAAAAAGGTGTGGTTTATATTTAAAAAGAAAGTACCTACCTATATTGTGTATTGTTTAAGATCATTATTGAATTTTATTTCAGGTTATTATTACTTACTTAACGTTAACTTAGCCGCGAAATTTTATACATCGGATAATAGTTTGTAAACTAATTAATGCAAAACTTATTACATTATATGTCTGAAAAATAACGAAGAAATTATCCTCTTCTACAAACCAACTCCTACCCTTTTTCCAATATTTATGTCATATCTCGCAAACAAAATCACTACAAACAATACTACAAGTAATAACATCCCCATAACTGTCCCGTTTGTATCGCCCGCGGCGTTCATTAACCCTCCTCCCGCTATCTATATGTAAATTGACAATTAGCCGGTGCGCGCGCGGTCACGGTGCGAATCTGTCCAAAAATTAACACGTCACGCGCTGATGGACGAGACGTGACAGTCGCGTGGTTTGCTAACAGACACGTTATGACACGTTTTGGCTTTTCAAATATATTTTTTCGTTGCTTTATGTTGTGTTGGTTTGATAAAATCGAAATATGCTTTTTGATAGTAACCTGTTTCATATGTAAATCTCTATCGCCAAATAATTTTGGATTTACTTTGAAGTCTAAAATCTTGTTTGAGAATAGAGACAAGGTTTTGCAAAAATAAATGTCTTCATATTATGATATAAACTTTAATACAAGGGATGAACCAAATGAGGCCTAAACAGTTTGAGCCATGGTAACTACATAGGTAGTTCAATAATAGTAGGCATAATTACGAAATACCATTGCTAACTGATTGGAATGACGCAGAATCTTATAACAAATAACCGATTACGGACAATCATAGGCTCAAGCCACCTCAATATTGTTCAATCGAACGTTTAATTTCAATAGCTATGTAACGAGCTGTTAAGATTTACAGGTGGTGCAATAGTGCATGCTTGCGGTGAGGGGACTCGAAGCGCAGTGACTAGGTTATAGCCTGAGAGAGTTGCGGTCTGACCACCGCAAGATGGCCGAACGCTCGATATGCTAGCTATTTATCAATTAAGTGAACCGAAGGAAGTTCGGTAACCGTTTGATTGTTTCTGTTAATTCTAGCTAACTTATACTAGGGGTAAATTTTATGTACAAAAAGGTTTACGGTAGGTGTTCTGTATGACGAAGATGTATGGATGTGCATGTGTATGTATGTATATAAAAGTGTGTTATTTGAATACCTTCAATTAATGCACTTACAGCATGGTAATCTACCTGTGTACAGGAAAATTCGCACCAAATGCTTAAATTTTTTAAAAAATCATGCTTCAAACGTATTTACATGGGTTGATAACGTTACGAATACTATTAAATAAGTTTGTCGTATGGATGTCAAACGTTTACAGTATTTTTTAAATCTTCACGTTTGTTAATTCTTCTCATTTTAATTAATCGTATTCTTATTGATGTTAAGTTAAAGCAAGTCTTAGGTTATTTAACAACGCTATATACACCAATCTATAAACACCATCAGTAATATTGTTAAGACAGGTATCGCATAAATTTACAGTACACATAGTTCTCGCACAGATTTATAGTCAAGAGACTTGCGGTGCTGCCGGCTGCTCGCAGTACGATTGAATCAGGGAGCACATGGTCTCCGTCGTGCACGAATCTGTTACGTGTGGACTGAGTGTCTGCTCATGTGATTTATTTGAATGTACTGGTGTGATGTTGTATGTAGATCGTGTGTAGTTATATGTAGGTCGCTTTTATAGAGTGGTTATGTAGAGTTTGTAACCTCTCATACTTATCATAAAATGAGTTAAGTAACCATTAGTCAGTTAGGAATAATAATATATCTAGGATGCTTTTGAAGTATTGGATACATTTAAAATTAAAATCCATCGTCTTTATCATAAACGGAGGCTAGTAAGTACTTTTCTTACGTCATTTCTAGGCACATGATAATTTTATGAAAAACACTCAAGCAGTTTCATAGTTATGAATGTTTTTGAGGCTTTGGAAACGGTTAAATCACTTATCTGAAAATAATTTCAGGTAGCGTTCAGTCGTTACCTACATTACGTGTTTTTGGACAAGAAAATTATAAAATAAAATTCATCTCCGTTAACAATATATTAAGTTCTTTATTAATAAAAGCTCAGTTAAGGTTTTATATAATGGTGATGAAAAGAAAGATAATAATACATTATTTTAGTATATACGAAAAAGTTTTAAAATATTGTTATTATAAAGGAGCAAAATCACGGCTTATTTTTCAAGGCAACCCCTCTAATATTACCTAAAACATCAAAAAAAATATATTTTAAAACACAGAACTGCAATATGTTATTGATTTGTGACTCGCTAAACTCACTCAATATTAAAAGGAAGGGGTGCATACGTTATGACATGCTAAATTATGTATTAGTTACTGAGTATACTATATGAATTGTAAAACACAATTTGTAGTACAAGTCAAAGAACTGTAGTATAAAATAATGAGTTTATTTACATATGCAGTGATAACCCTTCGATAATGATCTTTTTAATATCCCTCATCTGTAGGAAAAATCACGTAAATCTGTCGTTATGTTTTGATATGAATGAAGGAGAAACTATTGCATATTTCAGCATCCATCATTGTATTAGGATGGCTAGCGTGTATTCAGATAGCTTACATAGTTTAAGTGTAAAAAATCAAATAAATCAAAACAAATCACTGAATAGAACAAGATACGGCTAATAAAGTATCTGTGGATACGGCTTCTAAATTCTATGACAATAAAAATTACTCAATGCATGCATAATAAGTACTATTATTATATTAAAAAGTATGTATAAGTAAACACAGGAACCAATACATCGAGTGTACTAAAATACAACTGGACATAAACATCTATAGAAAACCACATAAAAGCTGAATCATAAATATTCGCAGTATTCATCGTACACCGCAGCATAATCCTCTCGATTACTCGCAGTACTGGCTGAATGGACTTATGGACCACAACAAAAACCTTTTAAAAATACACGCGTGCTCCGGCTATTTCCAGTTCAATCTAGTTAGTTATGGCTAGGGTAATTCCCCGTCTATATTGGTATACTATGGCAGCTACGGTTATGTCCAGTTTTTAGAGAAACGATTTAAAAATAGACTTGCTTCGTATTTATTTTGCGAGTTTTGATGCTTTTACAAGACAGTTACATTTTAAGGAATATATCGTTCACTCATGATTGTCTCATTAGGTTTCTCCTCCCAAATTAAGTCAGGTTTAGAGCCTTGAGCCTACTACGCTGGCCAAGTGTGCAAGTTTGGGGACTTTGCATACTCTAAAGAAATGCGTTACAAAAATTTTGTCTAGCAAGTTTTCATGATTAGTTATTCACCATTGGCGCAAATTATAATTATTTCTCACACTCACAAAACTTCGAAAAAATCAAGACATAAGTATACATTTTATTTCGTTATCGTTTTCATCACGAAGGTCTAAATTCTTAGTGATGTGAATAGCGTTTCTAGGCACAATTTGGCTAGCCCTGAAGGTTTCTTGTATACTTACGTTCAAGGGTGAGTGACGTGGGTTGACGTCACTGCGTCAAAATAAAGCCATTTGTCGGTAGGTCGTCGTGTTAGGATCGAGATCGCTATCTTAGGAGCTAGAAATGGACTAGAAATTGTCGGACTTTGATTACTGTGTTATTACGGTGTGGGGTGATTTTAGGTTGAGTGTACGCAATTGTGATGATGATGGTGATTTTGCATGTGATTCGTTTTATTATCGACAAGGTATAAAGTAAGTTATGTTTTCTGACAATTTTATAAACACATTTGTTCGTATTTTTTGGAACAGGCAAATTTATCATATACATACATTATAATAAGGTGTACGCAGAGGTGTGAGAATTAAACCCGCGTTTTACTATTCACATTTGTGATGATGACTCTGAATCAAAATAATTTAAAAAAATATCGGATGTCTACGATACAAAAGGTTAGGAATACAAAACCGGAATAAAACAGTTTGTTTCAGCTATATTTAACTTTAATGTCATCTTACATAGTATTTAAAAATATACCAACTAAACAAACAGCTTTCATCTGCGCAAATATGCATAATCTCCATTAAAACCTTCTTAACAGCAAATAACGCAACAACGTTAAAAGCAATAACAGTGAGCACAGCTATTTACATAACGTTATCGTTAGCTATAACGTGAAATAACATGTTATAACGTAACGTTGCGGTTGTGAGAGTAACAACTGCGAATGTTTGCAATCTTGGTTTACTGAAGTTGAGAAGATTATAGGGATGTGGAATAAGATTGATATTTTGTTACGCAATGCTTTTCATTTTTAACTTGCTGACCCGCGCAACTTCGTTTGCGTCACATAAGAGAGAATGGGAAGTAATTTTTCCCGTTTTTGTAACATTTTTCGTTGCTACTCCGCTCCTAATGGTCGTTGCGTGATGTTATATAGGTAGCCTTAAGCCTTCCACGATAAATGGGTTAATCAACGCAAAAATATTTTTTCAGTTGGAACCAGTAGCTCCTGAAATTAGCGCGTTCAAACAAACAAACTTTTCAGCTTTATAATATTAGTATAGATTAATATATCCCAATCCGCACTTGGCCAGCGTGGTGAACTCAATGCCAACCCCCTCCTTGGACCGTTGGCCACCGTGGTGGAATCAAGACCTAACCCCTCCCACATTACGGGAGGAGACCCATGCTCAGCAGTGGGACGTTAATGGGTTATATTTATTTTTATTGATTAACTGCGAAAATTTGTCTGTATTTAACGATTTTACTCTGCAACTCTGAACCGATTTCGATCTCTGACATTGAACTTGGAAAATCGTGAATGGTTACTGCTCTCATAGGCACCTTTGTAATCTTATGTCTCATTTTCTTTAGTGTTGAGGGGGTCTTTGTTAATAAAGGGTATTCATAGAGAATGTATGGCGGTAGTTTTGAACTTACAGTATTAGGTACATTTAGTTGCATCATTTAGCTGCTAAGCATGATATTGTGATGGTTAATTTTAATATAAATAAGTAGGTCACACATTTTTATTATGAGTAACAGTTTTGGAAGTGCTCATGATAAAATGTACTTAACAATGTGTTTACACAATCAAGCATAGTGAGTGCAATAAAATTAATTTGAGCGACCACCACTAACTTGTAAGAAGAATCTTTTCTTGTAATCCTTTTGTAATCTTCCGTAGAGAAGAGAAGTACAGTAATATTGACATGCCACGCAGTTTTGCAAAAACGGATAGTAACACCGTATGTTGTAGAACTGGATGACATGTTAACAAAACAAAATGGCGGTCTTCTTCTCTTCTTACTTCTTAGTTCTGTTCTGTATTATTACTACTAGAGCAACGACTCTGTGTGTACACTTTAGCGATATTGTGTTCTTACTTCTGTTCTGTATATAAACTACTGAAATAATATGTAGTGGCATAAAAACCAGAAGATTGTTGATGCACTTGAGGTCATATAGATAGGTGTAAGGTGCTATGTATATGGAGTAAGTGATAATGTTAGATGTATATCTGAGCTATCCATTCGCATATTAGATGTGATCGGTTCGTTTCTAACTTGATTCTCAATTTGGTCGAAATAATTTGAGATTATTTACTCCTAGATCCCAAGATATATCTCTATCAAATCATCAGAATTGCTTATATAATCGATATTGAATTAGTTATTTTATATGAAATACTGATCAATTCCATAATCGTCAAAATCGAACATACATTCAGGGTCAGCACGAATATGTAGGTGCCCAAATGAAAAGCCTCATACGAAAATCGAACTGACGACCTTCCAAAGAAGGCCGCACAATGCGCCATTTCGGTTGCCAAAATTAAAACAAAAAAGTGACCTTTCGGGCTGAAAACATATTGTGTGTGTAGATATTCTAGAAATATAGGTGGCAGAATAATTCCAAGGTTTTAACACAAAATATTTAAGAAATAAAATACTACTAATAGACTCGAACTAACTAAAATAACTTCCTACTTTCATAATATCACGCTTTTGTCCTATGAGACAAGGCTAGGCAGAGGCCAAAGAACGGGACTTGGTGCGAATCTTACAAACTTTTCTTGCCTCATTCACATTTTTTATTGAAAATAACTACTGCACTAAAAAATATTTCGAGTCGTAATAAGCATCAACAACGGGCGCAAATCCAATAAAATTGATTATATTTGTTAATGTAATAGCTAATATTATAAAAGCTATTAAAATTAAAAATAAGTCTGCTGCACAATATATA
Source organism: Anticarsia gemmatalis (assembly GCF_050436995.1). NCBI lineage: Eukaryota > Metazoa > Arthropoda > Insecta > Lepidoptera > Erebidae > Anticarsia > Anticarsia gemmatalis. The sequence continues at coordinate 11,765,753 of NC_134760.1, read as the reverse complement.
CCAAATGCTATGTATTGTACAAGATCCAAAATATAAAACCATTTTCTATCCCTCTTCTACATTCTAAAATAAAAAGAGACGCAGCATAAAATACAGTATGCATCAAAGTAAGCACTATAATACTATCCGGGAGCTATTCAATAAACATTTGGCATCTTGTGAACATTTTCATATTTCGCGTTGCATTGCTGGGTGGAACGTACGCTAAATGTAAATGGGATGAGCTTGTAGCGCAGTGGAATAGGTACACACGTGTTATGGTCGTATGTACTGTATATAATGTACGTTGTATGTGAAATGAGTTTTTGGTGCATATTCGAGTGTAATGGGTACAATTCCGAGTCTTTTAAAGGGCAACAGTAAATTGTGTGATTACACATTCATTTTGTCATTAATGATAAGGTTTTCCTAGTTCTCTATGTATTTTAAAAATAGCTTAACACTTCTGAAAACTCATAGCTGTGACAAAATGTTATAACAAAATTGAACATGACACTAATAATAATATCTTTTGGGCTTACTTAAAATGGTGGAATTTAAAATGAAAAATGAATATATTTACGATAATCCTATTGTGTTTGTATGTTCATACTTCCTTATTCGTACCTTACTCTATACTTATTAGAAATGCGAAAGTCTGTCTGTTCAAAAACAAACTAATATAAACAATAACAAAAAATGAGATCTAATTACCAAACTCCGAAAACAAAAACTAAAACAAAAATTTTCAACAGCGCACAAATTAGCACAAACAAAAAAAAGAAAATACAATTTGGTAAATACAAACAGTACAAAAAGCGGAACAAAAGGCGAGTGAGTTTCGTAACAGTAGCAGTATAGTGAATGCGATAATGGGTCGTTTCGACCGGCGCTCGACACTACGCGAGGCGATAAGCGCTGAGAACAAATACTGCGTTATACCATTCGGCTTTTAATTTTAAAACTAGGTTATGTTTTTTAATGTGATTATTGATGTTTTACTTTAAATTGTTTTTTAGGCTAAGGAAGAAAGATATTATATCAGCTTAGCCTTTTTTCCAAACTACGTTGGAGTCGGCTTCCAGTCTCAGTCTCCAGTTTTCAGGTAAGGAAGAAAGATCAAAAATGCTATTTAAGTTTCCGTGCGGTGATAGACAATGAGGGCAACAGTAAATCGTGTAAATATGCATTCATTTACTTATGAATGGAGTAGCAGTATAGTGAATGCGATAATGGGTCGTTTCGACCAGCACTCGACGCTACACGATGAGATAAGTGCTGAGAACAAATACTGCGTTACACCATTCGGCTTTTAATTTTAATAGTAGGTTATGTTTTTTAATGTGATTATTGATATTTTATTTTAAATTGCAATTTAGGGTAAAGACGAACGAAAAAAAGGTATTCAGCTTTGGTGCAGCAATAGATACGTAAGAAAGAGAAACGAAACGAACGAAAATATTTGGAGAGCTTGGGAAGATTTTTGTTTACAACAGATATAATAAATATAATAGATTCTATTTTTTTATCTATTTACATAGTAATATGTATTTAGGAGTTCATAAGCATGTTTAACGTTGGTAACTGGCCGTTATACAAGCTCTGCTTTGTTCGGAATCAGGTTGCCGTTTGTAACTAGTAAAAAAAAACGTTCATAAAAAATAGGGACATTTGTAAAACATCAATTTGTGTACTATTTGAGCACTTAAAAGTAAAACATTTTTTTAAACTATGCTCATACGAACTATGTTAAATGTAGGCATAATTTTCCAAAAGAAGCTTCCACCAAAAAAGCACTACCATGTTCGTAAAACCCCGAGTAATAGCACAAAGCAGTGCTTACAATGCGAACTAGTCAACAGTGGGGACGCAGTAATGGGTCGTAGCGAGCGCGCGTGACGGTAGCGCGGTACAACGCCATCTATGCGATGCAGTTGGCAACATGTGCGCTGAGCACTTTAATATTATTGTTTATTATGTTACGGCTTTCTTAGAGAGCAGTTTTATCTGATATATTGTAAGCTATTAACAGTTATTTAGTTGTTTATCAGCTTCTACTACTTTCCACGGCTTTAATAACGTAGTTATTTCACTGTTCAAAATGTGGCCTATGTTCTTGTCAGATTAACTGCAAATCGGTTGAGAAATTTGGAAATACATCCCGCATAGAAAAACACATCATTTATAATGTTATTTTCAAGTGGTATAAAATAATTTTCAGTCATAAACACATAGTGCTTTTGCTAAAAATAAGAAACAACATTGTTTAACAGCAATTTGATAAGTCTTCTAGCATTTCATTTTGTAGCGCAAATGTAAAACTAAACATTTTTTTCTGGAAGGCAAATCGAAGACAGTAAAATAAACAAAATAATAACTTCATTAGAATATCAAAAGGTAAACTAGTTCAAATTGCACGACATCTAATTCACTGCCCGTATTACAAGAGAATGCAATTACTGACCAGAGCTTAGCGTTCAATGTACAATGTGCATTATAACAGTATCGCAGACCGTAAAGCATTCCTTATGTGCTTCGTAGCGTAAGGCTTTGGCGCTAGTACGAAGTCCTTTGTTTGAACTGCAATATGAGCCGTGTACCGTCTCTTTGCAAACCTTGTGTGTATAGCTTTTAACGTGTTATTGGTGTTTCAATGTTTATACTAATTTTAGAGTAAAATATATGAGGGAGAGAATTTGTTTGTGTGTAAGCTTTGCAGGCTAGCGTATTTAAATAATTTCTACATTCTAAGTAATCATTAAAAATGTTTGGGAAAAAGGGAACGATTTTTTGGTCATACCTGGGTTTTCAGTCCATGACCTTTACGAAACAGTCGCATTTACACGCTTTATATATTACAAATTTTCTTCTATGTGTTATTATAGAAGCTTAAACTAATACTAACTTTTTTTTTGTTTTATTACATAACAAAAAAATTGAGTTGCTAGTAAATGCACAAAATGATGTGTGGTTAATAACGTATTATTACATATAAATAAGATGACACGACGTTAGAAGATACAGCACTATAAAAATACTTTTCGATAAAGCTGAATCAGATTGTGAAAAGTCGAATATTATTGTGTAGTTTGCAAAATCTCGCATAATAGTAACAGTATTAATAAAATACGTAGTCAACGTGGCGTGTCAAGGGTATGTAAAAATGAACGGCGAGTCCTTTGATGTGTAACGGATAAAGGTAGAGGGTTTCTTGCTCCATTGCCTTTGTAAGATGTAAGGGAACCTGTTGTACCTAGGCCGGTTTTTTAGAAATATATTTTTTATTGTGATTTGACGTGCAGCACACAAATCATATTTGCATATTTTGAAATGTCAATTATTTGGGTACTCACCAAAAAAATATCAGAAATGTGTATTTTATATTTACATAATATTTTTAAATTTAAAAAAAAATGGGAAATGTGGCCAAGGTACAACATACCCTATGTACCTAGGCCAGTAGTACGTTGTACCTAGGCCATATTGAAATTTGGGGGTAATTTACGCAAATTATCAAGTTTTGTTAACTAAAATAATTTTATTTGACTTATTACAGTACACAGTATTATTACAGTATACAGTATTTAACAAAACATTTTAAAAATTCTCAAATGATCAACATTTAGAAATGATCAAAATTAAATTAATATTCATAGCTATTTTTATGCTTTTCAAACAAAATATTTAAACAAAAACAACTAACTTTTTGCCACCGTTTCGTTACATCACATCGCTGCGCCTGCCAAACTCCATAGGTGTATTTTGATGTTAAAAAAAATGAATCTTGTGTCCCAAATAAAAGAAAAAATTTTCCAAAATCTCACAAAAGACACATGTGGAACTTGGCAGGCGCAGCGATGATATCACATAATATAATATAGCAAATCAATATACCTATATAGCATAGCAAATGGAAAACAAAATATTGAAACAATTATCTTTACCTATATATAAATTATTATTTCTCTCTTCAATTTTAATCAGTCATTTGGACTAGCTATTATAAAAACACTATCAATAATGTAGATATATTATTCAGCCTTAAGCATTTAGTAGAAATCCCAGTACTTCTGTATCTCTGGAACATAATAAATTTCTCTGTTCTTGTTAACTTTTTGCGGGGTTTTAATTTTTTCGACAATGTCACTCATCGGGTACAGGTTTAAATCCTCTTTTTCAGGCCATTTCCAGTTTTTAAGTGATTTTTGCATCGATTTCTGAAATAATAAAGATATTTAATTAGGAATATTATTACGTAAATGTGAAATAATTTAATAAAATATTCTCCTGGCCAAAGTACAACATCCAGGTTGTACCTTGGCCACTGGCCAAGGTACAACTGATCGACAGTGACCGAGGTACAACACTACTCCAACTTCACTAAAACGGTGGATTTTATATAGTTTAGAGTTAAGTATCTCGTAAGTTTTTTATTGTGTTGAGACTTGTAAAATCAAAGAACCGATAGCATATAACAGTTAAGTGACTATTAGAAAACTTTTAAAACTATTAGACTTCAAAATATATTAGAAATACTTACTTTTTCACACAAAAAAGTTTCAGCGTCGATAACACCAAACACCGGCTTAATGGCGGTATGCGACTAACTGCACATTGAATAGTCTGTAGTGACGTATCGAATACCATAAACAGTAGAATTTAGTATCGCGCGAATATATGAAAACGAGCCCAGTGGCCTAGGTACACATAGTGCCAAGGTACAACAGGTTCCCCTACACGTGATTCTTGGGCTATCGAAACTTTATAACAAAACCGTTGAGTGAAAACACTTGTAAAAACATTATATAGAAGTACTTTTTATTATTATCGATATATAATTAAATAGAATTTTTCAATTCCTATTGAAGTATTCTTAATAGTAGCTCGGTATATGGCGATACTACTCGCCCCATACTACATGGGATGGGATACATTGGGAAATGTGGAAGTATTTCAGACGGGTTAAAGAACGGGTAAAGTATATGGTTTCAGAAAAAAAATGGTTTTGTTTATATCGGTAGGCAGATGTCCGTCCTATATTAAATTAAGAATCTATATTTCTTAATATTAGATACGGTAAAGAAGAAGTATTTCTTTTTAAAACACGCTTTCCAATGATTACAAAGACGAACGATTATTTTAAATAGAGCAGATTCTGGTCTAACAAAGCGAGGAGCTTTAACGTAAAGAGAAGGAGGATATAATGTAAAAAGCACTCAAGGAAATTATAACTAGTGCGCTTGGAAACTTTGTACGAATAAACTACTATGTAAAGAGCTCTTAGTGAAAATTAATCCAAAAAATAAGGAAGAAGCTTCTTTATAGAAGATTTCTATTAAATTTTAATTGTTACGGGAAAAAATAATGAGTGGATAACTAGATTTGACATCAATTACTTGTATTCATATGGAAAAGATCACGCTGCCCGCACCCGCCTCTCACACGCTGTAAATCGTCAAGCGTCTTATTTAGCGTAGCATAAGAGAGAATGGGTCAGAATTTTTCACGTTTTTATAACACTTTTTACTGTTACTCTGCTCCTATCGGTCTTAGCGTGATGATATAAAATATGCCTTTTTTTCACGAAAAATATATCAAAATTATTTAAATATCTCCTAATATAACGAAGTCGTGCTAAGGCATATCCGCCATTAAAACAGTTGCCATGACAACGGAATTTTGTTAATTTAATGTCATTATAATATTGATATCCGCCATTAAAACAGTTGCCATGACAACGGAATTTTGTTAATTTAATGTCATTATAATATTGATTATTCGCAACTTAATTCGCCACCTGAATTTTCCCGGGAAATGCGTTATTTTCCCGGGGTAAAAAGTACCCTATGTCCTTTCTCGGGTATCAAAATATCTCCATACAAAATTTCATGCAAATTGGTTCAGTAGTTTAGGCGTGATTGAGTAGCAGACAGACAGACAGACAGACAGACAGACAGAGTTACTTTCGAATTTATAATATTAGTATGGATAATAAAATATGTTAAACCTAAAATTATAGGTTCTTTAAACATTTCGAAATCGAAAAACAGAAAATCTCAAAAAAATCTCGACTATAACAAAATAAAGTGTAAAATTCCGTAAGACCACACTGTCTTTAAACAAACTAGAAACCTACAAAGCCTATCTTCCAATTCTCAAAGCAAATCTAATACAATATTATAACAATGAATGTCCCAATAAAATATGAACGCGGCCGCTAATTGAGTGAGTGAGCGTTATTAGCGGAGCGCCGCAGACTTAGTTAACTACAACTTTGTACAATGTAATTAGTAGAGATTAACTGAAACATTGTAGTCTGCTCACTGCATGTGGAGGCAATGTTTGAATCTCACTTATACTTTGTACTAGCGGCTTGTTCCAGTGAATAGAAAGGTAAGTGTACAATTGTACATGTGTTAAGGTTTTGTGTAAATTATATTATTTTACACAAACCTTAACACGTGTATACTTAAACCTTACTTAGGAATCTCTTTATCTGAAGAAAGAAATGTGAGAGAACTGTTCAGGAGATTTAGAATGTGTCACGAATAGATAGACAACCGTCGAGCTTTTTATAATATGTAGTGATGATTTGTTCAAACCTATCTCGTATATCTACGTGTTTTATTCACCAATACTTTTACTATAAGACAGTGCTGTTTGTTGATAAAAAAAAATACGTTTATTTCTTTTTGAGATTAACATATATAGTTCAAGGCAAACTTTTAACTATGTATGCTAAAAGTTAACTAACTACAACTACATTCTTAATTATTTTTATTTGTTCTCAAAAACCTATCTATAAGGTAATGCAATAAATAAACATAAGAATGAACTTATATTTACAACTTAGAAAAATCTAATCGGAATAAAACGTGTCTTTGCCTTTTTAACAACAAAAAATAACAAAGACCGTTTTCCAAGAATCAATCATAAACAACAAAAAAAAAGTAAATCCTAATACACACAATTTGTCTTAAAAGTATAAAAAGATAAAAATAACTCAATCCACTTTGAGAAAATTTAAAAACCGCGGCGGCAAATTGGTAACCGAGTTTCGCAATCATATTTCGTCGGCGAGATATCGACTGCGTCACGGGAGGGTTACGCGCTTATAGCGAAAAGCTGTGCAAATAACTGCTATATAGCAGTTATATAACGTTGTACGTCACATCTGCTTATTGTTCACCAACTGGATTTATACGTTATGAAGTTATTATGCGTGTCTCTGAAATATTATATTCTGTTTTCGTTTCGTATTCAGTTAGACATAAATCTTTTTGAAAATGGATGAAATCGGTTTATCAAATCAATAAAATAACGCATAATATCCATAGAGGTACGTAGACAGTACAAAAACAGTTCATTTAACATGCCAACACGTTGACCATCGCCGTAACTAGACAGCTGAAAAACACATTACATAATAATCACGAGTGAAATTCGAAACCTTACCAAGCGCAGTGTTTAAAAGCTGTGGCAATTATTGGTCTCTGCCTACCCATATAGAAGTATGTATAGTATACTATACAGGCATTTTAAGGTAAAATGCGTGTTTGCGTTAATTCCCGTATTCTATTATACATTAAACATGCAACGTGAGAATTTCAAAGTTATGAGTATACAATAGTTTTTTAAAAGCGTTATATTTCTTAATAACAAGTAGAACAGTTCCATGGAGGTTTATAGACCCATTACAACGGCACATTTGTTTCCAACAGTGTTGCTAGCCATAAAATATACACCATTACACACTCGCTATTAATAGGTCAATTAAAAAGATTCATGTCACGTGATTTCTGGGTTATTTATATGGTCATAATTTTACGTAGCACACTACTTACAATAGTAATATATCAATGGTGTACCGGGGCAGTAATGGGTTTAAATTATTGTTTTTCCCCATTAAATTAATAAACTAAGTTGAGGAAGACGACGTCAAGGATAGGGCGAAGTGGAGGGAGAGTGTAAGAAAGGTTGACTTTACCACCATACTTGTACGATGAATAGCCAGGAAGAGAGAGAGAGAGAGAGATTTTGTTAAATCGATGGTATAGTTTACCGGCTTAGTTGAAAGCGATTTAAAATTGTCTTGAAACTACTTCAATTTTATTGTTTAAAATACTGTGTATTAAGTATGTACATATATTAAATATACGTCCATAATTAAACTAGTTAAAAAACTAGTTAAAAGCTTGACGTTTGGGAAAAAAAATGCAAGCCATGTTGTCCAATTAATTAAGAAAACTGCATATACACTGTGACTGCTATGCATTTCATGCTAAAAATCCCGTCAAAAAGTTAGGTGTACGATGTCTTTTTAAAAATACATTTTCAGAGCATATTAAGCAGTATATTTTCTCGCCGTAAAATACAAGTTAATTTTAAAATGTTGCCGTCATTTTGGCGGATGCAGCGTTTGCAGTGGCTATACGTTAGAGGCGGAGAGTGAACAAGGACTCGCAATAAAATAATCTAATGCATACAGACTCCAGGTGGGGCCACTCTGAGAGGAGTGAGTGTCAGTGCGAGCGAGTGTGCAAATAGAGTGGAAAATTATATAGATGTGTCAAAGAGATAAATTATGACACACTTTAAGGTTAAGAGTTATGAACTAAAATGTGATAATATTGAAAAAACCTTGTAATTCTCTTAAATAAGTAGAAGTTTAGGACACTAAATTTAGCTCGAAATATAGCTGACAACACTCGGCATTATATCTGTTATCAACATAACAAGTTAGGTACCAACACTTATTCAAAGAAAAACATCGAAATTGAGTTAAATTACCGCATTATCACGATTCGCATTATCTGCAAGTAGGTATAATACTTAAAAGTAGAGAATCATAATACTTATAATGTAAAAACATAACCACTAAATAGTTACGAAGTTGTTAAATAACCAACATTTACATACTTTAAAATAATAAGCATCACTACAACCCGCTTTTATCGCTATCACTAACACCACACCTCGGTCAATCTCCCCGCTACAGCGTATGAATAGTTTGCCTACTTCCCGCGACCCCACCGTATATAAAATTAGTTTTTATGACAACTCCAAGAGATTTATACCGCCCTCCTACGTTTTATAATTTATTGTGACATTTTTATAACTCATAGTGTTATGGTTAATTGTACTGTTAGGGGTGTATAGGGTTTATGATGGGTTTGTAAGAGGTTAGAAACTTTGTTATAAGGTCGTTTATGTTTAAGATTGTAAATTAGGTCAAGTAAATGACAAAGTATACAAACACTTTCCGTTGCACTATTAGCAGTTAGCTTAACCGTCTTTGCATGGATGTTGTTATAAGTATAAGGTTATAGGCTACAGAAAACAATTACGACACAAAAGATATTTAAAGATAATATATTTTCACAAAAACTTTTCATAACAGTTATATAAAGTACAATAAGTATATTTATCTACATGATTCTCTCGTGTAAAAAAAATAACTCAGAGTGTAGTAATATTTCTTTAAAATCTATGAATAATGTTCTAATACTAGAAATATGTAACAAAGTTAGAATTAAAGTTAAAGTTAAAATAAGAAATAGCGTCCTAATTTCAAAGGATTTTATTAAAATTCCAAGCTACTTTTCTAAAACAGTTTTCTCTACAATTTTTCTTATTGTCCGAAGCACTTGGCTCAGTATGCAGCCACGCGTGAAGATCACAATCAATACAAATTAGACCTTATCTCAATAGCAATAAGACAGCAAGTAACTTGTAATATTTAAGTGAATTTCTGAGGGTAGTTTTATTGTTATTGCAGTAGATGTTTATTATGATTACTTTAGGAGAAGGTTGAAATAGTATTTATTTAGATATCGATATTGAAACTGATATTAGTGGTAGTAGTTATTAAATGAATTTTAGTTGGTTGAGATGTTTCATAACGATTTTTTGTGTCTAATTGCTACTTCGCACAAAAGTTGCTGCAATTATTTGTTTGTGAATTGTAAAATACGATTTCTAAGCTAGAATTTTTTTAAAAGCAAGGTTAGACAACTTAAGGAAAGCTTTTGTTTGTTTTAATTACGTTTAACAAAGTTTTCCCTTTCAAAAAAATCTTGACTCTGAAACTGTATCCAGAACCTTGTGATGTGCCTACTACAGAGTACAAAAATCAAACAGTTTAACTTGACTGGTAAGGCCCTTCTTACACAAGGCTACGTAGTCTTAAGGCGACAACCGCCGTACAAATTCATTGAGGCGACTCGCGTCACCGGTATACCTCCGCGACTGCATTTGCATGGTGGTAATCGCTTGAAGACTAAAATCATTGAGTATCGAATATTTGCTAAAAGTACGCAAATCTTTGCGACCCGCTGGAACTGTAGCCACATCAGCTCGCATTGTTTATGTCATTTCACACAGAGTACCGAGCCAGACCATATCTTGTCAAACGCCACACATAGCACCGCAGTCTGGCACTCTGACAACATCACTACAACACGGTACTAGCCGTAATTAACCGATATTAATAGCAATGGTATTGATCGGAATATTGTAATCTGATTCAAAATTATTGATTACCCTTATTTCTTCCAACTTTAATTGAATCGAAACAGGTATTAATGCCACTAAATTGCCAAACAGGGCTTAAACGCGTTCAGAATTTTAAGGAATTTTACGATACCTAGGTTTACCCGACGTTTCGATCAATTACATCGCTGTTGGTCACAAGCTGATAATATAAAGTAAAAAAAAACACCACAAACCTCAAAGACTTCGATTGCCGATTGACTTGCCGATTGAGTCGATAGACACTTTTTGGTCGGACCTTTTTAGTTTCTCCGTAGTAAAAGACTAAACTCATTACCGGTATAAAAAGGTTCTATTTCCGTTAGCCACAGACGTATAAAAACCTTAACTGTCAGTGTCAGGAGTGAGGCGTCACGTAATTAAATTAGGAAGTATTCCGTCTGGTCGGCCACAGGCGGACAGTCGCTAGACTGTGAGTGTCGGTCGTCTAGTGTGTTAGTGGCCAGACTGCTTGAAAATTGCAGGTGAACTTGGACATTTACTGCCATTAATGGCAACTGTTGTCTGGACAGTAGTATGTAACAGCTCACGAGGTCTCGGTTTCGATTCTCGGGTCGGATCAAGTGCCTTTAGCGTTTTTAAGTTATATTATAACTAGCTTCCTTCCGCGGAAAAGGTCAACAAGGTTTCATGAGGTAAACGTGCTAAGCCAAGTTATAAATTATTTGTGTACAATATTTCATCTAAAACTGTCGAGTAGCTTTTCGTGAAAGAATAACAAACACACCCATACATACATCCTCACAAACTTTCGCGTTTATAATATTAGTAGATAATTCTTAATAGTAGCTCAAAATTTGGTAACGTGCCCGGTATATGGCAATAGGTTCGCCTTCTATTACATGTGACTAACATTGTAATTGCTGAAACGCGCTAACACCTTCAGCAAGAAGAGGCGTGATAAAAAAAACAAGTAGTTATAAGATGTCCTTGATTTGATATCTCGAATTCAAGTCATATTAGCTTCATAATTCCAAATAGTATTGGTAAATTGAACTATCGACAAAAGGGTAAATAAATTGACCTTTTACATAATGAGTCTGGCGAAGTTTATGAACGAGCAGTGTTCCGTCATGAGACTAATATTTAATTTCAAACTTTAAAATTAGTTACTTTCTGGTAAAATGCTTCTTAATTTAAGCTTCTATTGTTATAATTATATTCTATAATTGTCGCTATACTCTATAGAAATGTTAAATGTACATTTTTTACTATCAATTCTTTTGTTGACCAAGTAATGTAATAAACTGCTGGAAATTTTTACATAAATATTTTACACACTCTCACACTCTGGAATCAAATTATTGGTTATAATAATATTATCTGATAAACATTTCTTATCCATAAAATAAACTTTGAAAAATTAAATGTTAATATCTAATTCTTTAATCTATGTTTTCTGAAACCCATTTTTTTCTCAGCGGTGGAAATTATCACAGATATAATATTTATTTTAATTTAACACGTGGATCACGAATTTCTATTCTAGCTCGATTTGTTCATAGATTTCGGCCTTGTTGCTGGTTGCACCGACCGACATCGTAAGGCAAATTAATTTACTACTTTTCCGTAAAAGTATCGCTACCAGAAATCTTTCCACGCGACAGCTAGTTGAAGATATAAATAGCTCCTAATAGACGTCCAATAAGTTGTATGAATGATGAATTTGACCTTACGAACAGTCGTGCGAATATGTGTTATTGCGTGTCGTGCGTATATAAATAACTAGGAATAAATGCTTGTGCTTTATTTCTCTGCATCAACATTTTTCGTGAATAATTCTTAATTCTATTTTATAAAAATAGCTAGTTTTGTAGGTTACACAGAGCTATTGTAGCAATGCTAACACCGCTTTTAGCTAAGCTAAGCTAAGCATAGTTTCATTATGGGTTAAAAATTGGAGGTGGAACTTTGTAGGCAGAAGAAGCCGCGCGGCTCAGGATTGCTTTGCTACACACATACTCGGTTCGGCACAAAATAATAACCTATGCTTCGTAAACTTCGTATAAAGATTTGTAATGGTCATACATTTTTTTTGTCCGTTTCTGAAAAGCTGGTTGCTCGTGAGAAGAAGCAGCAAGAAACTCACGGCTCGTTCTTTTAAAATGTCAAACCCGAATACGCGTAGCATAATAATATATTTTATTCGCGCTTAAGACCCGTAACATTATATTAATATTTGCACAATTATAACGTGCAAATAATGTAATTAATTAATTACCGCATTAATGGTTCATAACGGTTATATAAATAAACAATATATTTACACAGAGTAACACAATTAAATGGAGCCCTCAAACAGGAAGTAACCAATATTCGATTAATAAATAACGAAACCCGTTCAGTAATAAGTTTCGATCCAATTTACTGACCGCCATGTTTGAACAGGCTATGTCCGAATTGCCGCAACAAATGTACAGGCAACGACACTAGTATACAGCGTGTGTTTGATTAAAAACAATGAAATAAATAATGTATTGTGATAGGTCCTGTATTTTAAAGCTTTCTATGAGTCTTTCGCATAGATAAATAAGTGTTTGAGATGTTTAGTCCGCCCAAACGCCATTAACATAGCTTTACAATTTACTATTTTAATTGAGAACAAAGATGTTCTTCTCTGTGTTATAAAGTGTCGATTTTGATGAAGTGATAGCTAAAATATATTATGATGAAATAAACTGTAATTGCAAGGGTACGAGTGTTAAAGCTTTCAGGCAGCCTTTGAAAATATGATAGATTGGATAGCAAACGTTAAAATTCATCGCGTCATTTTTATTCACGAACTTGTTTGACATGTGCACGTGACTGTACACATTGGAGAGACGACGCGACGGGTCAAATAAATAAACATTTAAATGTCAATACAGCCATATTGATTGACTTCGTGTGTATTCAGTTTGTCAATAGTTTGTTTTTTAAACTTATTGGTCAATAAACGAAAATTGGTGTGTAACGGGAGTGTGTTTGCAGAATGTGTTTTATAAATCACTAGCTTTACATTTTAAAAATAACGGCTTAATATCATGCTGATGACAATATTTCTCTTGACTTTCTATTTGACTTGAATGACTATTCAGCTGATGTATGGGTCTTGTATCGCTTTAAAAAATAACGGCTTCACTTACTAATTGCGCTTACTGTCCATTCTATAATAAATTGTTTTACTATAAATCTTTCGCGATAGTTAGTGGATTGTGTATAGTCGAAACGTAAACGGTCATCAGTTTAACAGTTTTAACTTCTTATAAGACTAGTGAATAATAATGCGTCTAGACAAACTAAAATACTGTATGGGAAAGTTATCTATTTCTTTAAGCAAAAACAAAAGAAAAGAGAAAAAAGAAACGAGTCGCCACTTCGTCAGGACATCAATCATTCTTCAATCACTAGAGAATTGTCTTCGCTTTATGCTATTAACGACATTAACACAATGTAATAAAGTTCAATTTGCTTTGGCACTCAACAATAACGTAAGAAAACCCCGCAAGAAAGGTGAGTATTGGCAATGCCAAACGAACTTCAACTGAAAACTAATGTAAATAATGTCTAATTTTCAAATATACTATTTAGTTAGAGTAAGTATATGCCATTTTCAACTTTATTATCAAGGTGCTAAGATTTCGTTTCGTAAATTAGATGTGTAGAAATAGATAGAGCATTAGTTGATCTGTCCAATTTGAAGATAAGATGAAACATGTGAGGGATTGTGAGGGGTCTTGGGTTACACTAGAGATATCTGATTATATAGTGATAAGGTTTCTTATAATTTACGTGAAAGTTGCAGTATGGAACACAGTATTTAATTTCGTTGTCGGGCACTCGGGTTAATAATTATGAAGTGTCTAAAAACTATTATATAGATTTTTAACCTGAATTATTAATGACAAAGATACTTCTAAACGAATAAATCTTTCAGATTCAGAATAAATCTAGAATCTACCATTAAATTAATTCGGAATAACTATCTAACAATTAGTTCAATACAAAAAAGAATCATTTTACAAACTTAAAATAAGTAAAAGCGTGAAATATTTTGGAAACTAACACTATACTATAATTATTCTTTTGTAAACGACACTAACACTACATTTTCAAACCACAAATAAAACAAATGTTATTCACAATCTCTATCAAAGGAAAAAATAATTATTACCATGAAAATGAAAGCAGCTTCCGTGTGAAAGAGAGGCGAGATAAAATCCATACAAACGAGCGAGACGGAGATAATATGTATTATTTATAAGTAGCAATGAGGTTTGACATCAGAGGTGCAAATAACGAGAATTATTCATAGCGTTATAATGTCGGGGAGGATTTATCATGATTTAAGTAACACTGTTTAATATTTATAAAAATAATGCGATATTTTGTGATATAAGACACTATGTATAGTTAAAATACATGTTATTAAAGTGAGAGTTTGCCTGTCTGTTTGTCTGCCACACTTTCACTTATAAACTAACTTAATTTAAATTAGCATTGAAATAAATAGGAATAGTTGTGGACTCGAGCTCCAGATTTTTTTAAAATCAACCCTTACCTGACCAGATCCACACTGATTTAATAGTAATGACCCATGAAAATAGCATACATTTTGACATTTTAATTACTAAACAGTAAAAAAACGTGACAGCCGTGTTTACACAGGACTCCTAAAAAAATACTTTAAAAGTGTTTGTACCACAAAGAAACAAAGTTGAAAACTCTTAAGGAAAAAACAATCTCACCAAAATAAATGTCAGTCGGCGAACAAAATGACCTGTAACAAATAACGGTACATGTTATAACAATGTTTGTTTGTTCGTTTGTTTGCTAAACAATAAGAATCAACACAAATGCTTGAAATTAAATGTTTTCATGTCAACTTTGTTTTTGTTTAGTCCAGTTATTTTACGATTTATTCTCGCTTCTTGTACATTTAATATTATTATATAACGGGATTTAAATTAAAGTGTGATACTTTTACTTTGTTTACCTGAAGTTTCGATCGAATTGCATCAATCGTGGTTGAATGAATTTGTTATCGCCAGCAAAGCTTCTAAATTGAAGACTTCATTAGGATTGTAAAACACTGGCAAAGCGTAGCACACGTAAGTGTTACATGTTCTACGTAGCGTAGCGGCGTAGAGCTTCGTAGACACCTAGTAATCGTTACTGTTCAAGCATAACCTGCCAATAATTGAATGCGGTGGGCAATCAATCTAACTGTTGTGGGACTATTATTTTGTAATAAGAATTGGTTATGGATCATCTTGAAGTAAAATAGCACAACTAGTGACCCAATAAACTACATAAAGCTCTCAAATCACAAAAAAAACCTTTATTGTACGATCATATGTATCCTTAATTCTATGTACAATCATCTTTTCTATAAATAACTCAAACATAGATCCCATATATTCACAAGGCTCTGAGCAAAAAATACCTTTTTTGAAACCCCATACAATACCCTCAATCAATGCCAAAAAAAACCGTCTCCATTAATATTTACCCACAATGGGTAAACAAACCCTTTCCTACCCGGTCTATAATACCTTAGAATACAACCACTTGTGTTTTCAATAACAAATAAAGGTTTGAGCCAATCATGGGAGGCTTCGCGTGACGTCTTATATAAATAGAAATAAATATTTCCAAGTATTTTTTATTTATATACGCAAGAGCATTGAAGGCTTTTTCATTCAAAATGAATGCCAACTATAGAAAAGGTTATTCGATGTCTTAATGGATTTTAGCAATAAATATATTGGTTAATGGATACTCTATGAGAGGACGCCCTAGAAGGATATACACAGATTATATCGGCGATGTCTTGCAAAAAGGCCAGGTATATAGTACTGTCAAGTTTGTAAGAATCCTAGCAAGTTGCATTCTTTGGCCTCTGTCTACCTCTATGGGGAAAAGGCGCGATTTAAGGTATGTATGTATGTATAAATTGGTTAATATTTTGAAGTTACATAAATATGACATACGCGATGAGAATTAACGTATGACATTTAACATGTTAATTGAAGCCAGAGATGTTCAGTTAAAATACCACCAAGCCTAGGAATGACCGCATCAAGGCTGTTTCACCCATTTATCATGTACTGACCGCTTAAACAAAATATTTCAAAGAAGCACAGAGATGTTCAGTTGAAATACCACCAAGCCTAGGAATGACCGCATCAAGGCTGCTTAACCCATCTATCATGTATTGACCGCCTAAACAAAATATTTCAAATCTACGTATACTTTATTTTGGTTATAAAAAAAAAAGTATATTATGATGACAGCTCAACGTTTTAAATTACTTTAAACTAAATTTGTCATTAGTCAAAATTACATTCAAGTTAGACACGGGTCGTTGTTTAATATAATTTTGTATTCAGTGCTTTGTGTTCACAATTATAATAAAGTTAGGGATTATGTATGGAGGGTTATTGTAAAACATTTATATGTAAATTTTATGTAATATGTTGTTATCTTAATCTCATAACTTGCGACGGAGATTATATTGTTTTGCTAGCTTTTGCCTGCGGCTTTTACCGCATTTTTTGTTTTTGGGTATAGGGAATTTCCTCAGGATGTAATATGCTGCCAATCCATGACTTTATCTACATCAGCTCAACTGTTTTTGAGAAACGACGGAGAAACAAACACATAATAATCATGTATGTATTGTCTGCTAATGTATAATGTAGGTATGGATATACGACAGTATTTTTATTCAGAACGCATTGCAAGATACTAAATAATAAATAAAAACAGATAAAACTAGATTTTATTTAGATATATTGAATATTTTCGATAAATATAAAATGGTATGGATCAAAATAAGGGCACGTACAAAGGTCAGTGGTCTCGTTAAAAATACATTATGTATATTTGGAGCCAAGTTAAAATACACTCAGAAAATATAAATATGAAAAATATTTATCACAGATTTTACGAAAAAGGATCTAGTTTTTTTTAATAGCTATCGCAAATTCGTTTTACCAGTGTATATTTCGAACGATATTTATACGCAATTTAAATAGCATAACTACTAAAATAAAAAAATATTTCTATTAAAAATAGTCATTAGTGTCTGAGTGAAAATCTACGAACGTCTACAACTGCTACGAAACTACGTGCGTAGCGCATTGCGAAAGTGTGTTCTCAAATATTACGTCAGTCATTCTTCGAGGTTGTTGGAAATTATTTAATGAATCTTTAAATAAGCCAAATCTGTATCTAAAATATCCCAAGTGTATAAATTTCAATTCTACTTCTATCATTTTAGTAATAAATACACCCGAGTTGGCTCTTCGATCAAAAAGTTTAAAAACCTATTAATATGCGGACATAAAACCACACTCAAACTATCAAAACCACTTTATTTTGAGTAAACAAAAAACCATTTAAACAATTAACCGAACTGTCAGAGTCACAAAGTCTCGTCTGTTACACAACCGCAGCCGGGAGCGACCGGCTTGCATCACCCTCGCACTAGCACCCTCTACAATAACAGTGTGTGAGCTCTAGCCAGCAGGGATGGACATACAAACAAGACGTTGTTTTGATTGTATGTTGTATTGGCTATGTCGAATGTTTTAGAATATCAATATTTTTTGTTTTGGTTTTGAGTTATACACACTACTATTTGTTTTTGTTTTAATTTAGGATACAGTCTGTCCTGGTTGGGGTTTGATATTTTTAAAATTATGGGCTATTGAACTGCATGTTCTTGTGAGGATTGGATAAAAAAGAACAGAATAGCGAAAATCTTACAAAAATTCGCTGATCATTATGGAGACGCGGTCGACAAAATAATCTCAAACCAGCGCTTCTACCTTATTTTGGAAGAACTCATTTGCAATTTCTGACAAGTCACTTTCAATATCATTATTTGATATTACTAGTATAAGTACTCAATACTAATGCGATAACGTATAAACTAATGTTAAATTAATCCAAATAACGAGTAAATATTACGTATAAAGTTGTTATAAAACATGCAGATTTTGCTACCTCCTAACGAAATAAGTAATAGCAGAGATGATATTCAAATATATTTTCAAAACCCGTGTCAAGTATAAAGTTTATGGCCGCCTATAAAACATAATAACATCAATCTCCTTGCTTGCATTTTAATCAGATACTCACGGTTCAATGACCCCGGGCTCAGTTCGGCGAATCCTTTAATATCAGGGTTATATTCGAATACACGTGAAATTTTCCAGCGAATATTTCAGGAAAATTATTTATTGGTAAAAAAGTAGATTGGGTTGTTTTATGGTTTCTGTGATTGAATTAAAAATATCATTTTCACGTTATGGCTGCTATAGAGAATTAATTTCTAAAAAAAAAAATTACATATAGCTAATATGTAAAATAGAAAAAAATCTTTAATATGTACAAAAATTACATATTTGTAAACAAGAAATTTATTTTTGTATAAAAATGTAATAAAAGAAAACTCATCAAATTTATCATACAATCTTTACCACGTAGTTCAATTTTAAAACAGCACCTCACTACAAAATATAAGTTACATTATATTATAAGTTACACCGTTACTTATAACGCTATAACGATCGTGAACAGCTGTTCCGTTGCCAAGTAATGTCAAACACACGCAGTGACGTAGTTTGATGACGTCAGAGCTGAAGATTGCCTGCTCTATGATTATTACTGGCCGTAAATATTTCTAGGGCATTTTTATTTGATGTTGCTAAGCCGTAAGTTATAGGTACGGGTCGATAAGGAACTATTTGTTGGAAGTTGAGTGGATCGAATAAGCAAGTATAACCAGGTGACACTACAGAAACTTGAAGTGATTCACAACCATTTTAATAGAAATAAGCACTAGTTTTATGTAATAAGTTTTTTATGTTTAATTTAAGGCCGAAAACCGTCTGCCCAGGAAAGAATCCCATTTTTACAAAATATTAGCAAGAAGTTCATTATTTTATTGTTCTTTAAGTTATCCTTCTGCAGGGCAAGGGTCTCCTCTTAAAGTGAATGAAGTGTTAAAAGTTTGATACGCAATATATTTTTGAGATACAATAAATGGTTTTTGTAACCCCTGACGAACCTTAGACCTAGTATATCAGAGGAATTAGACCTTTCACAATATAAAATTTCCTTCTACATTTTCCACCAACCTAATAAACCTATTTATTCCGTAATCCACACAATGAATCAGTGAGGCATTACGATGAATTATTGAAAAGTTAACTATTTACCTGATGTTGATCCAAGGCCGCGGCCTTCATGTGTCACACAGACTGACTGATATCGTGACTGGCTTTGTGAAATATACTTATCGCTGGAATTTCTATACAAAGTTATACAAGTTATGTTTGATTTGGAATAGTTTTTAGGAATTAGATAGCGTTAAAGATATAGTTGATAGAGGGAAGTCTTGTGGCATAAATTGTTATCTTATGAGTTAAACAACAATAAAGAGCCATTGTTTCTCTTCTTTTTTTTTACAACTCGCGCACTAAGAATTGCTCTTGTGTCGCGGGGACTTTACATTTACGTGGATCGCGCAAATAATTGTTCCGTGTGGGAATCGAACCCATGACCTACCGATGCGGTAGTGGTATCGGCGTGGCGACCTAAACCACTGCGCCACAGAGCGTACCAAGTCACTTGAAAGAGCTATGTCTTCAAATACATCGTTTATCCGCTGATGACGTTTATGGTGCATAAAAATATGACGCTCGAGAAGACGATCGATCTACACGTTTCCCTACTGACGTAAATCCACTCCTTACAAAAGCATCTGAGTTTGTTTTAGTTTTAGCCAACCCATATAAGAAGGTTATATCTCAAAGCTACTAAAATTCAGCATCTAGGCAGCCATAAGCACTAAAAGCCTTCTAAGATAAATGTTATCATTTTTCTCACGACTATTCGAAAGAAAACTATTATGTCCTAACATTATTCTTTATTCTAAGCTGCATTTTATCCAAGATGGTATGACATTTTATATAAAATTCTCTCTTATTTTCTATTACAGAAATAAACCGAGCAATTTATAAGATAACACGCTTTTCTTAAAACTCGAACTGCAGTCGTATGCTAATTTGAACACATTTAAATACGTTTCAACTATAAGCGTTAAGTAAAAGTCTACGCATATAATTTAATCCTTTAATATATTTTTCAAAATGGCTGCCGAATGAATTTGCTGGTAGTTGGACATTTTTAAATATACATGGCTTTAACATAGTAGCTTGATTGGAGTTCATTTATGAACGCAAGCGATGGAACATAGATTACTTTTTCCTGACTTTTAATAACTGAAGTTTACAAAATGATGACGAATTACTTTGATGTCATCAAAATACGTCAAATAGACAAGATTATTTCTCGAATAACGATGATACGCTATAATCTTTAAGCAATAATAGACAAACATTTAGTCTTCGCCTAACTTATAGGGCACAAAAATATTAAACGTAATGTTTAATGTATTTACAAAAGCACAACCAGACACAACAAAAAAGTTTCGCCTTTTTGGAAAATCTCGGTTCCACTTCTCAAAATTGATAATATAATTAGAAATACACTCACCAAAATTCTCAATGTGGCCTTGGACGACCGTGCATGGCTTCAGGCTTCCTTGCCTATTCGTCTAGGAGGCCTCGGCGTCCGCAAAATTTCAGATATTAGTTTGCCTGCGTTCCTGTCCTCGGTCCACGGCACGGAAGAATTGACCAGGAAAATCTTAGCTCCTACACTGGTTAATTCTGAAGTGTCGTGTAAGACCGATGCCATGAACGCCTGGAAAATGGCCGCTCCAAACTCGGATTTACCTCGAAACTTGTTCTCTCAGAGACAGTGGGACGCGCCGCTCAGCAGTTTGATTAAGGAAAATATTTTATTAACATCTTCCACTTCTGCTGAGCGTGCTCGCCTTCTGGCTGTGGGAGAATGGGAATCGGGGCTTTGGCTTTAGGCTCTCCCTTCATTTAACGTTGGTACCATGCTCGATGATACCACGTTCCACATCGCCACATGTCTTCGTTTAGGAGCCTCGTGTGTTTCTCCGCATCGTTGTCACTGCGGGGAAGCTGTCGGCGAGCTCGGGCACCATGGTCTATCGTGTGATAAAAGTGCGGGTCGTTTCCCGCGTCACGCCCACCTAAACGACATAATTCGCCGGTCTCTTGCCACCACGGGTGTTCCAGCTCTATTAGAACCCAATGCTGGCGCGCGACGATGGGAAGAGGCCGGACGGTATGTCGTTGTTGCCTTGGAGTATGGGCAGGCCCTTGGTTTGGGATGCAACCTGTGTCGACACCTTGGCGCCTTCCCATATTCCAGGTACGGTGGGCATTACGGGCGCTGCTGCCGCATCAGCAGAAAACCTCAAGCGGCGCAAATATAGTAACATCATTGGTAATTACGTATTTGTGCCGTTTGGGGTTGAAACCTTAGGACCGTGGGGCCCGAGTGCTCGTAGTCTCTACCGAGAGATTGCGAAGCGTCTCGTCGATGCTACGCGTGACCAGAATGCTGGCCTTTACTTTGGTCAAAGAATTAGCATCCAACGTGGCAATGCTGCCAGCATTCTGGGTACGTTACCAGTCGACGATGGTGAGGAGAAATTCTACGACGCGTGACGCACTCCTTTTGTATCCATATTTTATATTGTAAATATATTGTATAATTGTAAATATTTTGTTTTTTTAAATTATTTCTAGTTTAGTTGTTAAAAGTTATTTATAGTTAAGTTTTATTCTAATAAATTTCTGTACATTTTACAAAAAAATACACATCTATATTATAGGTAAAATCTGATACACCCCCGGTAAAACTTTACTTGGAACTTTTTGTAGAAAATCGTTAAACTACCTTCAACTGCAATTAATTATGAAAGCGGTAAGACGACAAAAGACAATGGACATATTTTCCTATGAAAGTCAGTGACACCGGCAAAGGACAGAGTGAACGAACTCAAAGGTCAAAGCCAATTAAAAGGGTTCAAATATATAATAGAAATACCGCAGAAAACTATAATAAAACAAAAATAAATAAAGTGTAGATTGCGTGTATTTGATTTTGCTTTTAAATGCTCAACAGATTAAACACAATAAAAAAAGTTACCAGTCATAAACAAAAACATTTGAACTTCGCAATAATTCCAATTTTAACAAATGGCAACTCAAAGCTTGTGTTTAAAAAAAATAAACAATGCAAAAAGCCACCGACCTACAGCCGCGGTATTCCATAGAGAATTAACGTTAAATTTTAAATGAAACGTAAGCGGTGGAACGCGGCCAATAAAGCAGTACTTACACTGACCATTTTAAAATGAAATAACTTATTTATCGTTGTATACAGCTACTTAGTCAATTTAATATTTCAGTTATTAAGTTACTGAAAAACTGAAATATTTTAGTTTGAATTGTTATAGTTCAAAACTAGCGGCCAGCCCCGGCTTCAGCCGGTTTAAACAGTTATTTACCTTCCTCTTAAATCACCCTATCTATTGAATACTGCATAAAAATCCGGTGCGTAGTTTTAAAGATCAAAGCATACATACAAAAAAACATAGAGACAGCGACTTTTCTTTATACTATGTAGTGAAACACTATTTCTTAAGGTTATAAAAGACGTTTATCTGTTAAAATACTGGTAAAATTTCTCCGCACTTATGGTAGCGGGATATTCGCAGTGACGTCACGAGGCCCGCCAATCAATATCGCGGCCCCGACCACGACCGCCGAGCGCTCCGAGTGCTCCAACACAGCTGTATACAAAGTATACGTACTTTTTGTTTGGTGTTACACTCACTCACGCGAAACTAGATTAATTTGAGTTATTGGACAGTTCAATTTTGTTATTGAAGCTCTGAATTTCTAACTTCGTTAGTTTGTGACCAGAAATAGGTTCAAAGGTATATTTTGTTGCTTTTTTTACTTATCTTGCTTTAATTTTATTATATCTGATATGTTGTCAAACTAAAAGCTGGCTATTTTTACTTTAATTCAGGAAGACAGTGATACAAAATAACGAAATTGCAAATAATCTGACGTAAGTATGTACTCAGTGTACTCACCTTATAAAAAAAGAAATCATTTTAGTGCTTTAAAAATACCATAGATAATCAAGAGCTGGTTGGTAAAAGACCGTTGGAATACATGCGACCATAAAGATTAATTGCTGCTAAATAAAATAATGTATAAATACTAAAAAACAAACTCGCAACAAACGAACGAACTTTAAAATTGCGAAAGTTGGTCCGCAAATAAAACTGGTTGGAAACTAATATAAAATTTAAAACGTATTAAAAACTTGCATCGGTATAGAGGCGTCAGTCGATTGAAATTGTACATTTAAAATAGTTGTGATGATATAAATGGCGTCTGTTGGCTAGACGGCTCGAGTCGTTGCAGTCCGAGCTGTCTGAATGTATGTACGTTACGTGCCCCGAGGGGAAGATATACAGATTGGCGATGTTAGGGGAACTCCTTGCGCGTTTAGACTCACTGATACGGACGTCAGCGGCAGAATTACCTTAGTTTTATTTAAATGTTTCATGTTTGTTGTTTTGTAATTGGCGGTGTTTGTTTTATGGATTTTAAACTTTTTTTGCTTATTTATCAAATTCTATATGTACAGCCTTGCTCATAAGTATTAGGCACCCTATAATTTTGAGTCTTATGAATAATTTGGTTGAAAAATGAAACTAATTTGGTAATAAATATTAATTTATTAATAAATAATTATAAAATATACTAATATTTTGTGTGTCTGCCCTTTGCTTTGATCACTGCAGCAATCCTGTTAGGCAGGCTACGTAAAAGCTTCTTGCATTCATCTGCAGTGATGGCATCCCACTCTTCCATTAAAGCGTTTTTTAACGCCGATTTTAACGTTATGGTGTGCTCACGTATCTTGCGCTTTAATATACCCCAAAGTTGCTCAATGGGGTTGAGATCTGGAGACTGTGCCGGCCAATCTAGTAAGTCAATGTTGTTCTCTCGGAACCAACGCATTGTGACTGCCGATGTGTGACAGGGAGCATTATCCTGCTGGAATTTGACACCGTCTAAGTTTGTGTCGCCAAAAATGCGCGTCATAGAAGGCATCAACGCGCTTTGCAGTACATTTATGTACTTTTGGCTGTTCATGCGACCTTCACAAACGAACATTTCGCCCACTCCATCGGCAGACATGCAGCCCCAGATCATAATGCTCCCGCCTCTGTGTTTGACGGTAGGTACCACACAACTTAGGTGGTATTCTTCACCGACACGCCGTCGCACAAAAACTACACCAGGCGTCCCAAAAATCTGAAAAATTACCGAAATAAACTTGATTTAAAATTTGTCATATTTTTTCTAAAATTAAACTGTTGAAAGCGAAATGGTTGTTGATATTTAACATTAATGATATAAAACTTACTTCAAAGTTAGATTCATCGGACCACACAACATTGGACCAATCTTCCTCAGTTAAATGTTGGTGTCTCAGAGCCCATTCTAAGCGGCTCTTTATGTTGCTGGCGGAGAGCAATGGCTTCTTCCCCGCTTTGCAGCCTTTTAAACCAGCTTTCGCAAGTCTTCTTCTTACTGTTGGAGCACTAATTGATCTTCCAATAGTCTCTGAAAGATCTGCAGTGAGCTCAGAAGAAGTTTTTTTGCGATTTCTGAGGGAATTACGAATAAGTAATCGGTCTTGTCGCGCTGTAGTCTTATTGTTTCTACCTGTTCTCGGTTTGTCCGCGTGAGAACCAGCCTCGGCAAACCTTTTGATAGCAGTTTGCACTGCACAGCGAGAACACTTCACCATTCTGGAAATCTCTATCTGAGACTTGCCTTGTTCATGTAGAGTTTGAATTTTTATCCGATTTTCCACACTCACTTGAGTTAATTTAGGCATTTCGTAAAATAGACTGTATCTAATTTACAAATAAGTCGCAAATAATAGCCTCTTGACACTACGAGTAATGAAAGAAGACTGATTCAAAAAATAAAATTATTTGAAAAAATGACATAATTAACAAAATGTTGACCAGATGTTTTATGACACCTTAGAATTCGCTATCCTTTGTTTAAAATTTCCTATTGATAACGCCGCCTAGCATATTGATAAAAGGATTCGTCAATTTTTAAATACTGAATGAGTTGCACGTGTTTTATGGGGGTGCCTAATACTTATGAGCAAGGCTGTATATTGTATACTAGCTGACCCGCGCCACTTCGCTTGCGTCACCTAAGAGAATGGGTCAAAATTTTCCCCGTTTTTGTAACATTTTTCGTTGCTTCTCCGCTCCTAATGACCGTAGCGTGATGTTATATAGCCTATAGCCTTCCTCGATAAATGGGCTATCTAACACTGAAAGAATTTTTCAAATCGGACCAGTAGTTCCTGAGATTAGCGCGTTCAAACAAACAAACAAACAAACAAACTCTTCAGCTTTATTATATTAGTATAGATTCGAAAATTTCACACTATTTGAAATAGTTATGTATTTTAAATTTTTAATAGAATTGTTGTCTACAAAGTTACGTAGGTACATAAAATAATGACGAAATCCTTAACGCAATAACCTTTTACTTTATATAAATGCTATCACATATCGATGAATAACTAAACTTTGTGTGTTCGTGTTTCAATTCTGATAATTTCAGTGATTTGCCGCCATTAGTGCTCAGAACGTGAAGGTCGAAGTCATTAGGCAATATAATGTTATTACTTAGACTATTGTAGTGGCACTAGAGCCAATTAAACGCGATTACTCTCAGACATAATCAGATATTAATAACTAATTCACGAAATAACATTTATTTGGCAATCTAACAGCACAGGTAATTCCTCGAAATCCTTCAACATTTTCTGAGAAAATAAACTTAACCAATAAGAGTCCACTTTTCTCATGAGTAACCCAATTTATTGTCGTATTTCTTTACATTGACATGTCATCAATTTGCGAAAGCTTTACTGTGAGCTAAGTCAAAGTGTCCTTTGTCAGGGCGTATTATCGGTGAGCATTTGGCACGGGTGCCGACCTCCAAGGTGATCGACATACCAACGTCTAGACTCCGGGCGCCTAATAAATCAACTACACAAAAAATCTTTAGATACTTTTCGCCAAAATTCTCGTTAATTCACAAACATATTTCATTGTAATTTTTTCGTCGGTAAACACTGTCCTTTCTCAATGTCAAGCTTAAATTTATTGCCAGCCTTACAGGGTTTAGCTATTTGTTAATTTTAACACATAGTGGACTGTTATAAATAATAAAGCAGTTGGTTGGCACTGTAGCTAAGTAAAGCTTAGCCGGCGCGTGTACGCTGGCAACACCCACGGACATGCGTGAATATTTCATGTGTTGCCAGTTTCAACGCGAGAATGTTACCCTTCGATGTTAATGTTTATTAAATTTCAAAACGCAAATAACTCGAGCTTCGTGTGGTCGTTTTCAATTCGAATGGTTTTGGAAAATGTAATATCCTGTGAGTTTATTTTTGGTTATACGTTTTAAAACTCGGTAAAAATTTACAGTTATAAAATACAGCGCCATATTTCGTAAACAATAGAGTTCAGATGTATCGTGTTCGAAATATCGTCGCTACAACTCGTAACTTCTATGAAACTCTATATCGTTTTATTCTGTTATAAATAGTAATGTAGGCAATATCGTCCATTTTAGCCAGATTCGTTTATCGTATCTAAACCTTAAAGCGCCGAATTTTAGGTTCTAGCTATGAAACCAGATAATATACTAAACGACAGTAAGGGAAGGCTATAAAATATGAGGGTATCATATTTTATAGTGTACGATGTATAAACCTACTAATTCCAATAAGATTTAGGGCCTGTTTCACAGTTTCTGGATAAGTTTTAGGTAACTTATCTGGTAGATAAAATTACAGCAAAAATTTATAGATTTTGCACAAAATATGGTGTACTTACTAAAAATGTATAAATTGCTATGAGCTTTAACAATTTCCTGTAAAATATATTCGTCACATGTTTAAAACAGTTACCCAAACCACGTTATTTAAATTCATTCAAACTCCACACTCACGGACCGGTGCGGTGGCAGTTTACAAACTTTGACAATTTTAAAAACTTTTCGAAATCCATTCGTGGAATAGTGAATTTCAAAGTTTTGGGTGCATGTAACATTTTTCTTAGAACTGTTCAATCGAATTACTTTCCGAGACAAGCAATAAAAAGTGTTTTAGTAAATTGTAGCCCAAACAAGTTTTCAATACGGTTAATAACCTATAACTTAATAGAACAAAACCTACGCAAACACCATTGTAAATAAATACAGTTTACGAATACAAACTACACTCAAAATTCCTGTCTCAAGTATTTGTTCAAAGTTTTGGCTCCATTCGTGCCGACTACGGTTGGTAAAGATAGCGATAGCATAGACCTGTGTGCTGTATCTATATGTACGACGGTTATGTCTCGATACGTCACTGATATCGCTTTGTGGACGCTCGATAGAACGCCGAGTGCGGCGACGAGTTTTACGGTGCTTTGAGGCGATAGTTATTTAGGTATTTGTTCAGTAGACGATATCTGTTAATAGACTGAAATAGAAGAAAATATTTTACTGCAATCTTTGTATTGGTAAAAACTGTGAATGAAAATGACTATAAATGTTTTTTTGGTTTGCGCACATGGTACACAAGTTTGTATATCGATCGATTTCTTTAAATGTTAGCACCAAAATGCCTGAATAATTTTACATAGTTCGGCTTGTAAAACCATACAGAAAAAAATACTTTGATTAATTATGAAGCCAAAATTTATAGTAGCTGAAAATTAAGTTGTATTTTTTATCAGCAAGTAACGTTAATTTGATCAGTTTCGTGTTTAATCTAAAAAAAATATTGCTACCTTGTTAAATTTTAATCTTTGTACAAAGCATAAATTTTGTAACATAATTAATCTGTTATTACAGAAAAAATACTGTTTTATCAAGATTGATGAAACCTTTTTTACTTTAGTTCTTTAATATTTATTTTTTAGAAAACTCAGTAGACTTTTCTACAAAATATTATCCTTCCGTATAACAACTTCCGTTTTCCCTTTTCAATACTACAGTTTCTATATTTTTTATTTTGAATATAAATGTTTATTATCACAAATTATATTGCAGAGTATATTTTATATTATTTTCTCAATAACTCACACAATAATCACAGGCTTTACTGAACTTATGATATCTACGTAAACACAATCGCGACCTATGGAAGTTCAAAACACGTTTCGTAATAGTATCTTTTATGGTTTTCATCACATTTAAGCCACGTTAACATTGTAAAACTAATAATTATCTCATTGTAAGACTAAGAAACGTTACAAAAGAACCAACATTTATTTAACGACAAAACTTCAACTCTAAACAGATAAAACGTCCATTAAAACACGGAACTGTAAAATCAAACAGCAGGAAACTCTCGCTAACTGTCTGTAGACACTAGACGCTAAGTCAGATCGAGTCTAGTCGAGTCTGGGCGAATATCGAGTAATCACTATCGAGTCAATGTACCGAGTTACACTATGAATGCACTTCGGGACCGATAAGTGCACTTTAAACTATTGTATACCTTTGAATTTTGAATTGAAACGACGCTCAGCGGATATTATTATTAGTACCTACAATAGAAAGGACTTTTCTTTCGTGTTTACGCTTTTTATTGTGCTACATGAAAATACACTTTGGACAATATTAAAAATAGTTTCTTTATCCTCTCAAGCGCCCGGCCACCGTGTCACGGTTGAATGTTCTACCCCCGTCAAGCGCCCCGCCACCGTGGTACGGCAAAACGATCTTACATTTAAAAAACGTAGAAACGAAATGCTAAAACTATGTTTATCCCTTTCAAACATATTTGACATTGAAGCTGATGAAACGAGACGACGATCTAATGCACACACTTGAATAAGTGGTTGATATAGGCCAGAGAGCACCTTAAACAACATCTGATCCAACGACATGTTCCTTTATGACCAATATTGTAAATCCTTTTTTTAACTAATTTTAAAGATTTGAGTATATTTTACAGTTGGATTTTAATGTCATTATTCATTAACTACGCGATAAGACCTTTCGTCATATTATTTCTTTTGCCTAAAAATATTTTTTAGACTTTCTTCAAACACATGCCTAAAGCACAAAATATTCAGATTAAACCGACTATTGTACTACCACTATCAAATATTATTTGTGGTTTATATTTTTAATCTATAGCAAATTTTATGTAGATTTCAAATATATAAGGTATGACTAGGGTGTTAGTATTAAAATATGACGGAATCGGCGCTTAAACGCCAACCGCCAATTCAATTTCGCGCGCCATTTTTGGCCTGGACGCTTAACGGTATATTTGAATTTTGACGTTGGGGCGCTCGAGAGGGTATTCAATAAAATAAAAGCTCTACAGATGCTTAGTCGATAAAAGTACGACGTTATCAATGTCTGGTTTTTATTTTGGGTTACGAAATGAGGACTGCCTTTTCACGTCTAGAATTATCCAAAATATCCCTTGAATTATCCAAAATACAATATAACAAACCATTAATGACGAACTCATCGACTTACGCAAATGATTCTAGAATAAAATCTATCAAAAAATTAATTACGCTAAAGATAAACTTAAAATATCAATAACCTCCAAAATATTGATAATGTTGATCATTAATACTTGCGAAGTCAGTCTGTACATTTTGTACAGTCGGGCGATAAACCATTAATGGACTGTAATGGAAATATAAGGAAGATATGGGATAAAATTAATATGTTACTAGGAAGAAATAAAAAGTCTGTAGACGATATAATAATTAATAATATAGTTAAAGAGGGTGATATTAAACAGGTATGTGATAAATTTGCTTCAGCCTTTTCTAATGACATTGATCTTATTAAGCACGTGTGTCACGAGAAATGGCTGGATAGAAGTAGCTATGTAAAACAATCCGACGTATGTGTGAGGTGGCAACCGGTCAACAGTAAAACGGTCATGAATGTTATTAAAAACATGAGCAGTAAGAAATCTCCGGGTGATGACCGCATACGTATGTCGGATATCAAAATGGTGACTAATAAATTAAGCCCAGTACTTGCTAATTTGGTAAACTTGTCTGTTACTGGAGGCAGGTATCCAGATCCTTTGAAAAAAGCAATAGTTCGACCAATACACAAACGGGATGACCTTACATCACTATCAAACTACAGGCCTATAGCAATATTATCGAGCGTAGATAAAATTATTGAAAAATGTATTACTAATCAACTGGGAACCTACCTCCACAAAAACAAAATAATAGATAGTTGTCAGCATGGTTTTCAAGTCAATAAAAGCACCAATACTTGGTTATCACAGTTCACCGATGAGATAAATACCTACTTAGCAGAAAAAAAGTTTGTAATTGCAACATTTTATGATTATAAAAGGGCGTTTGATACTTTAGAAACCGATACGTTACTAAAGGCAATGGATGAGTGTGGAGTGAGCAAGCCATTGAGCAGCTGGTTCCGTGACTACCTTAGTTCAAGGTCCTACCAAGTTAGGGTGGGCGAGATACTCAGTGATGAGATAATGGTCCGTTGTGGGGTAGCTCAAGGATCCGGTTGTGGGCCAGTGTGCTACCTCATGCACGTAAACAGTCTACGTGGAGCACTGGGTCATTGCTCAGCGCGCATGTTTGCAGATGACTTGTGCACGCTGCGCGCGGGCATTGACCTAGCGGAGACTTGTCGCTCTGTCCAGGAGGATGTCAATGCAGTTGTGAAATGGTCACACGACAATGGAATCGTACTAAACTCTGACAAAACCAAACTCATCATCATTCACTCTCCATATCTTCCACCTGCAGGAACAGAAACTCCAGTGATCTCTCATAGTTACTCATGTTACCACAATAGATTAAATAATTGTAATTGCAAACCCATAGAAAAAGTTAAATGTATCACGTACCTAGGTGTAAAGATAGACGAAAGCTTCTCTTGGTCTAGTCATGTTAATTATATTTGTGATAAAATGAGGATACTACTGGGCAGATTTTATCATTTAAGTTTCAGAGTACCAATTTCTTTATTAAAATACCTGTACAAATCACTGGTCGAATCCATTGTGTCTTATGCTCTTGATTGTTATGGACTTACTTTTAAAACTTACATAGATAAAATAGAAACACTACAAATTAGATTCTTAAAATTATTAGTAAATAATAAAACCAAAAACAGTTGTAAAAATGACTATAAAAAATTATTTAAAATATGTAATATTCTGCCGGCCAGTTTAAAACATAAGTACCTATTATTAACCAACCAACATGGCAATCAAGAGCATAACCTGTCGCTCGTGTCGCATACACACGGCACAAGAACCAAAACCAGTGGTAGATACAATGTGCCTAGAGTTAATAATTATTATGGTGATAGAACTTTATCGAAACGCATACCATATGTAATGAACAGTTTACCTGTGGACATCGCAACAGAAAGAGATAAAAATAAGTTTTCTAAAAAATTAAAAAAGTATCTACTTAGTAGTTTATAAATATCTATAAACATACATACAAATATACATGTATAAAACACAAGCTACTGAACCATATAATATTACTCTTATACATACAATATAAATACATTATAATACATAAACTTATAATATATAATCAAAGCTTTTATACAATATATACATATATGTACATCTTAAGTACTGCTATAATTAAATGAGACTCGACCGTGTCCACAGACAAACTGTTCAAACAGTTTTGTGGACCATAAGTATAAGTTTCATGTAAGAAACACTGTTTTAATAATAATAAATAAATAATAATAATTAATGAATAACAACAATTAATTAGCGCGTCAAGTCGATCTCTCATCGCCAGCGGGCTCAGTCTCACGGCGAGACTGTTAATTGCTGTCCACGTTCATTATAACCAATGCTTTCATTATATTTTGTATTTAAAGCTTTTTATTCGAGTTTATTCCCAGTGTGGCATGGTTGAATAAAAATGTCAGTCTCGTATAAAATGAAGTATAACTGTGAAGTTTGGAAATAAAGACATGCGTAATCGGTCAGAACTTAGAGTTTAGGGTTAGATTAGCGATAACCTTTCGTATTTTAGTAATAATCCCTTCGACGTATTTGTTTAAACGAATACCGCTCAATAATTAATATACACATTGTTAAAGAACTTTCTGATCCAAATTAGAAGTATTGTTAATGTTTAACTTTACATATTTATAACGAAATATGCAGTTTCGAAAAGAATACATTGTCATGTCTTATCTATATGTGCCTTCTTCCCGTCTTCTGTGTGATATGTGCCTTTTTTGAAACTATATTTTCAGTTACTAAGACACAACCGAGTTGCTTTACAATATCCTAAAGTAAAGGAGACTTTAAATTCTCCCCCATACCATCAGAAAATGCGGTTCACTAACCCAGAATTCTAGCTGAATCTAATAAACATAAAATATATATCAAAATATGATCAATTCAAGGTCTACTTGGTGTTTATGACAGGTGACAAGTTGACTGATGACAGTGGTTGCCTAGCAACGGGCTGGGAATACATAATGGATAGCCGTTTATCTCGGCCCCTGGGCCCTCGCCGCCCGTGGACGACGGAATATCTATCATAAAGTGTCGCAGATTTAATGCTTGGTAGATTTTTACTTAGAAGAAATTGTGTGCGAAATGAAATGTGTAAGATATACCTACAGATTATAAAATATTTTAAAATTAAATCTAAATGTAGTCTATTTAAACTTGAGATAAGATCTTATTTTCTATAGAACCGATTGTATGACACTCAATTTTAAAGTCTTTTATTATCGCCCCATATTTTAAGGATTTATTTGCTAAGCTAAGGAATAATCAAGAAAAAATACCTTTATTTAAAATACTATTATTATGCAGCACTACGAAATACGATTATAAATACAACGAAAATCAATGCAACTAAATACAATACGATTTATAAAACCCTAAATGAGCTAAAATCGACATAATATAAACCGTCAAAACACGAAAAATTACTGCACAAATAGAAGCTGTAAGTCGCGTTAAAACCTCAACACATCTTTAAGATATGCAACAGTAGTCGTGATAGGGTAAGGAGTGCGGGATCGATTCCACATTATGCGCTGTGCCAAACTCGGTGGGGCATCGCCCGCTAGTGTGTTCACGTTATACCACACGACACGAGAATACGCGCTCGTTTTAAATAAAGTACATGCGATTTAGTGCAGTTTCATGCTGTTATAGTAGCTTGAAATTGTGTAAGTTTTATTTTTACACGTTTTCTGATAGCCTAGGACTTTTAGATACTTTTAGAGGTTTTATGTAAAGATCTCGCTCTCAAAATTTTACTAATATTTGTCACTTAAGGTTTTAACCTTAAGGGATGGTTCAGATCTGACCGAGTAAGGAATTCGCATCGACGCATCATCGGTTGAGTGTGAACGGTTAAGTATTTTTCTATACATTTGTCTGTTCTGGCGTGAACTAAAGAACTAAAAAACATAGATACACAGACTATTAAATACATTACCCCTTTTACGTTACGCAGTATTGAATTCCCATAAAAGCAAGGCAAGTATTCAACGTACCTATTTATTAAATGTACATAACTAAGGCCATTCCTACATCTAATACTACAAAATCAATAAAAAAACTACAAACTTAATCGTATCGTACAACAACGTACAATCACATCATCAACCCCCCTACAGCGGGGTGTACATGTGTAATTATTTGGCGTCGCTCCTACTCGAGCGTCTTGTGCAAACACGAGTCATTTAGCGGCAGGGTTAACGTTTCCATCAGCTGTGGGGTTCAGAGGGCGATAGTTAACTTGTCTGTCAGTTTCAGTTAGCTAATATTGTCATGGTTTACGTTTACGATTTTTGAACGCGATGCTTAAAGGCTATTCTAAAGAAATATATAGTGAATAGAATGATAAGGCATGGCATTTAGACAGTCAAAGGCCAGTTTCGGTAGATTAATATTATGATGCCCCGAAATACTAGTAAAAAATATAATTAACAGCTATTTCAAATTTGAATTTTATCTTGTGCTAACAATATTTGTTTCGTCGTTCGCCGATGTCAAAATACAACCATTTGTGTACCATATAACAAAACTATGTCTTATGAAAGCAGATGATAACATAATTTTAGATCGAGTCAATTTTGAAGAATAGTTATAACACAAACTTCTAAGAAAGTTATCTACAATAGCGAATATCTATTTAACAATTATTTTCACAAGAAACTCGTAAAACCAGGGCAAATCTAATAACAAGGTGTATTGTACATTTCAGTTGAATAAGGATATAATCTCTTAGATCCGATTACTGTATCATTTAATTTGCTCCGCCCCGCCGGCACCACCCCTATAATCTTTTATATTAAACTTCTACTTTCTTACATTATTTTTACGTTTTAACGTATTAAAAGGCTGTTTTATTTCTTTTTTTACTGTCGTAGCTTAGCAACGAAGCCTAATTGAGAGTATATAATAAGTTAAGGTCGTTTTTAAGACAGTGTTTCGGAAGGCACGTTTAATTGTGGATCCCGCTGTTATTTTCAAAAATCTTTGTCTAATTAGTAGTCAGAAGTTTAAAAGTCTGACAACAAGTCTTATTGAGAGGTACCGTGTTATAATGTGTCCAGATAACTGGGTTGTGTATGTCCGACAGACAGTCGCTTCATGTAAAATACTGGCATTCAGCTGGATCCGGTGTGACTGAAAGCAGACTCCAACACAGTTGGAAGAAAGGCTAGGCTGATAATGTGTATTTTAACGTAAAGCACGTCATATTTCTTACTACTATTAATGAAGATATTAACTATTATATGATTTAACAGCGAATCCTATTTGGTGGTTCATAACTAAGAGCCAAATATCTGGTAAATAATCTGACAGAAAATGTATGAAAACCACTGTTAAAATTCCATGTGATAAATATTTATTATATCTAGAAATTTCTATAAATAACGCTTAATAGACTCCATTTGCTCGTATAATAAAAACTTTCACAGACTTATATTCTATTATTGGAATAAAAATAAACTGATCGTGTACGTTTAGTTAGTTTCTGGGAAATATTTAATCTGTAAATAAAACGGGATATTATTTTCTCTTTCACGGAATAACGGATAAATCGCGGATTAAGTTTCAAATGGAAGCAATACTGCAAAAAACTATGTTGAATAATGAATATGCATCCGGTATTCAATTAAACACGAGATTTTTATATTCGACATCAATATAAAAAAACCGGCCAAGTGCGAGTTGGACTCGTGCACGATGGGTTAACTATATAAAAAAAATGGAAAATAAAATGTTTGTTCAATATGGGAGCCCCTTCACATATTTCTTTTATTCTGGTTTTTAGTATTTTTTGCGGTAACAGAAATACATCATCTGTGAAAATGTCATCTCTATTACTTTTACGGTTCACAATAAACAGCCTGGTGAACAAACACACAAGGAGACAGTGCAGTTTTAGTAAAAGGGTTCCCGTTTTAACGTTTTGGTACTGAACCCTAAAAAACTAAATTAAATTCCGAACCGTAAATTGAGGAAAACTAAATTAAACCGCAATCCGTAAATTCATGTAAACAATTGCTTGTATAATACAATAGTACGGTTGAGCGAACAACCTGTTCCGTGTTGGTTCTGCCTACACTATTTATGTCACAATAGCGTGATTGTAAGGGGAGTCCTTGTTCACCGACATTCGTATCCGGTTCACCTAAATACCTATAGTTTGGCTTTTTGAAGAGATATACGATGTTTCTATGAAATATTTTCTAGGAGTTAGAATGTCATTTTGTATGGAAGTAATTTCCGGATTCTGATTTGTACAATTCTTTTCATCGTTTGAAAGTATTCCGTCAAAATCTGTTCCCGGAATGACTTCTTTCGAAGAGAAAAGGTCTAAGGCATGAAACTATTTAAGTCATTTATTTCAGTTGATCATCTAGTTACCAATCTGTATAAGACATAGTTTCTTTTGAAATTTCCTTTCGCTGAGATGCTTGAATATTTTTTCCAAATTTCTGATGATATGTATATGAAATGTATGTAATGTTCGCCAAAAGTAACATGTTCAATAATATGCGTGTTTTCATTTGTATGTTGCTGGTTGTATTAATCTGGTTTCCGAGAACTTTTACATGTGTTCTCACTTGAATCAGATACCGTTGTACACCGATTCCCCGTAATACTAACATTAGCGTTCGCAGAAATTCAGTTGTTTAAATAACGCTACATATAAATACATTATATCGCACATTTAGATGAAAACTCCACTAAATAAAAAAAAAACATTATTTTCAGAAACTGATAAAAACTGATTGTCTAATATATACAAAATCAGTTTTTATTACTTTCTGAAAAAAAAGTTTTTTTTAATTTAGAGGAGTTTTCATCTAGAGGTGCGATATTTGCTATTTTTTCGCCAAGTTGTTTAGCTAATATGGGCACAAAGTACATAAGAATATTGCCTAATAATAATATTTCACGAATCAACAACACACTCCCTTGCGTCGGCACTAATTTGAGGACAACCCTCGGCGAGTTCACCCGAGGGTTGGCGAAAGTACCCGAGGGTGGTTCTTTCAGCTCATCGCCCGAGGTAGCAAGTAATCGTGGTGTACAGGAAATTGGGGTTTACTTTTAACTAGGAAGGGCGTGTGTTCGGAATATTTTCGCGTTGTTCCCGAGGGTGGGGTCTACCTGGGTTTACGATGAGCACGACGGAAAAACAAAGGCTTGTTTGGAGATTAGTGGGTACAGAGAAAACGCGATTATAATATGATTTTGAAGGGAAATTTGGCGTAGTTTTAATAGTTGATTATATCGATAGCTAATCCTTACTTCAAGGTAGTTACTATGAACATTAAACGAAGATATTATTGTTGTGTGTTCAATCATTTGGGTATGTACTTAAAGTTTGTAATGTTTGTTGTTGAATGGAAAGGCCATCCATTATATACAGTCCAAACATGTGTAAGTTATTGATCGCTAAGCTATTTTAGACAGTAAGGCTATTTAGAATGCGGTCTTTACCTTCATAGTCGTAATTCCCAGAAGGTTAGATATTCTAAATTGGGTAAAACAATACGTATAAAGATGGCACAAACAATTTCTATTTATAGTTTACAAAGCAGTTCTTTGTTAAAGAATGTTTAACCAGAAGCTTGCTATTTATATAAAAAGTAATAATACTCGTGTCAAAGTGAGTTAGTAATAACATTTTCAACCTAGCAGATTTAATAAAACCTTCCTTATAATATATTTTTATTTGTACTTGCAGATAAAAATAAATGTTATGCATAAATATTTCAATTAATTATACGTTTTTCTGTGTCTTATTTTATTGCTAAAGAAAGCCTGACCAGATGATAAAAGAGAATTTATTATTCTAAAGAAAATGAAATAGTAAGTCACGGCCTAACTTATACCACTATTTGGAAGAAAATTTTAACCCAGTGAAGGGACAGTATTAATTTAGTAAAAAAATTACCTTAAATTAAGCACTAAACCTACCAAAGAGCACCAACCATTTTCCACTAATCAAAAGAAGCCCAGTTTTCTCTAGCAAAAGATAACAATACCCCTTACAGGAAGTTTCATACTTCTACCGTGACAAGCTAATATTTGTTCAGTTACATATAACGATAGGCTCTAGCTGGCACGAGGCGAAGGTGGCCATCGATCAACTCTTGTTTATATTGGGGACCTGTGTCATGGTGACCACGCGTGTTCTGTTAACTAGATATAAATCTCGTTAATGATTTAGTTGAAAGTGTTGTGTAAGCTTGTTGGAGAAGGTTTTTTGAAGGTTCAAAATGAATACTGACGTGTTAACAACTGGTCATTGCTTAATAACGAGTATTTTGGGATCCTTGTTAAATTAACCGACTGACTGACTGATGGACAACGCTCAGCCAGAACTACTGAGCTAAGTTAAATTTTGGTATGGGGAGTTCCCCCGTAGAAGGCCGAAAGGGGTTTTTTTTTTATATAAAAACTAAAGTTTACGCGGACGAAGTTGCGGGCGGGTGCTAGTCTATAAAGTCAAACTATTTTAACATTATTAACACCGGAAATAGCAAAAAGTTACTAAAATACTACATTAGTAAATAAATAATCTAAGAAAATCTTACACTTATAAATACACTACTTAACAATAGCGAACGCGATCGGCTGCCGCTGAAACGAATCATTTTCAAGACAACAATGTATTATTAACATAGCTCTTTCTCATGTTTTCACAAAAGGTCTAATGTTTTATTTGAAAATGTAAACTATCACACTTTAACGTATAAATTATCACAAAGCATTAATTTTCTACGACACTTTTCATGCATAGAAACTGTGAAATAAAGCCTCCAAAACTGTCCTTGATTTTCAAATACTCTAGTTTTGTAAAGTCCATATAAAACCCCATTGTCAGCAGGTGAGTGAGGCCTCGAC
The DNA here is from genome assembly GCF_050436995.1 of Anticarsia gemmatalis. Lineage (NCBI taxonomy): Eukaryota > Metazoa > Arthropoda > Insecta > Lepidoptera > Erebidae > Anticarsia > Anticarsia gemmatalis. The sequence goes on along the minus strand of NC_134760.1, from coordinate 11,726,765 downwards.
CCCGTCACCATGAGGAGCCGACCTTCTGTAAATATCGTGAGAACAGCCTATATGCAGGTATTTATATATAGGTATTATATAGCTATATTTGGGTAAAGGTCACAGCGGAACAGAGACATTCTATGTAGAGAACGTATCTTTTATTTTGATCTTGGCTATTTTTGTTTAATGGCATCTTATGTAACGGATATAAAGGGTTTCAGATAGCGGTGCTTACATAGAAAATGGGAGTTTTTATTTATGTTTGAAAATGTTATATCCGTGGCGAAAAAAATATATTTTATAATGTATTTGTATTAAAAAATTATTTCTTCAGTTAGCTAGGAACCAGGGCGTCTAGGCTACAGAGACCTAGTAAAATATAAAGTAAATCATAGGCGAAAATGCATAATAGGATTTATCCCCGCAAAATTGTTACCAAGGTAGGGACAGTTTCAGTATGCAACATTTTGCTTAAATTCCTACAACTACAAATGACAGTTGTTTACACTGATGAAAAGTAAAAAAAAAAGAATTTAAACGCGCGACTTTTCTATTATCAATCTGGGGATTCAAACGCGCGACCCTACATAATATATCTGACACTATAACTACAACTTGGCATACAGTGTACCATAGGTAACGTGACGGAAGGCCATTGTCATGTCCTCACCCAGGCATCAAACCTTGACTAGCAGATCACGCAGACACACGCCAGACGTCGGCCTCTATTACTCCGCTCATTATGACAGGGTAATTATCATCGCGTGGTGAATCGTTTACATTATGTGTCTAGACCGAGAATGTTTTATTTGCATGTATACTTTTGATGATAACATTATGAGTAATGAAAACCTTTATTTGTCTTAATAAATTTAAATAAATTTTCGTGATAATCCAACATTTGCACATAATAATACATAAAATCACGCGTCGTTCTTCTACGGATGAGATCCAAGAACATATATGTATTGCTACGACTAACATAGGACAATAAAAAAGACTAGTCGGGGTTAATTTTAGAAAAATAAATGTCTTTCTTTGAGTACAATACAAAGAAAACCCAATTATGTTTTTTTTAAACGTAGTCTATGATTCAGCCTGAGTCTTCATCTATCTCCATGTAAAATTTTATCAAATTCGATTGATAGTTTAACCGCGAAACAGACTTCCCAACTAATATTATAAACAACAAAATAAAGTGACTTTACATTTATTATATTTACCCACATTTACACATAGCATATCAATCAAATTCATTGTTATTCAGTACTTATCAATGACATCTATTTATTTACTCAATACTATTCGCTATACCACAATAGAAGCAGAAAATCTGCAACTTCAACAATATTTATCATCATTCATTTGATATACAAGTTTGCATTGAAATGGTTTCCTAGAATTCAATTGTAGTTTTCAATATGGAAGCGATGATTGATGCTATAACTTTTCTTTCTACTGCTATTTCTTTGCATTGCTATTGAAATACAAGCTTACGTCCGCGGCTTCGGCCACGTTTTTCTTTTTAGTAATTTATTCCAAGGGATAAAATCCAGTACTCTACCACATTTTAATTAAATCGGGTCAAACGTATTAATTTAAATGGAGAATAACAAAGAAACGTACATTCTCATTTATTCTATCATAACGTGTTTGAACTAAAAACTTCAATTGCTTAACTTAACCTAAATAAAAGCTACCAATGATTTTAAATATTAAAAAGCAATCCATTGCTCCATTTCTATAAAAGGAAACAAAACACGCGGTACATTAGCGGCATTGTACCATCAATAACACTTTGACACCGCACTATCCATTACACAGCGCACCTTTGCTAATGCACTGACTGTAATATGCCTCACGCAACTATTATGGGTAGTTATTAAAGTGTATATCTGTCTCTGTTTAATGTATTGCTTTAATCGGATGTCTCGCTCTACGCAGTAGTTAATGAGTATAATGCATCGGGGGTTAGTAATTATAAACTTAGCAAGACTTTGCTTTGCACGTTCGTCTGGGATACAAAGATGTTTTTGCATTCACAATGCACATACGTATTGTAGGTACTCGAGCCATTACAAACGTGCAAAGTACGATATAATAAAAAATAATCATAGACATGTGACAATGAATTAGCGTGAGCGAGAGAGTCCGATAAAATGACATGAATTTAGAAGTATTCCTCTTTGATAATTTTTTTTCAGCACCTACACTATCCCCTTTTGTACTTGCTGAAAGAGGAATTATTTTACACAAGCTGACACAATTTTATCTCTCTTTATAATAATAGTACAGATCTTCCTTGTGATAATAGTAAATACAAACGCATAAACAAACATACAGTATCCATTACGTGGTATGTTCGTAGTTCTAAACTCATCACGCGACTGCAGCTATCAACGTAAAACGTTTTAAAGCTGCCTTTAAACTGCTTCGCTAGGGGTGACAGTAAGCAAAATAAAAATAATAACCATGGAAAAATTAAACAGTTTTGAGCATAACTACATATTTCAACTTTTTAAATTTTTCCGAAATGTACAAATATAAAAGATACCGGATGACCTATAGAGCCTGTTACGTAATAGCAATAAAAAATATTTAAAAGAGCAGTGGCAATTTTAGGAGTGTAATAGCAATCAATTAGACACACATAAGTGTTAATTATTAGGATACTTAATACAATCGATATTACCACTCATGAATTCAGTGATACAATCGAAATATTCCTAAAAGATCATGTTATTTTTAAGAAGAAATTACTTCTCTAAGCCTGAAATTTCTATAAGTTGCTAGAGCCGTGTATAAGTTGCTTCAAGTTTTTTTTATAGCTTAGTAAACTTTCACCGCGTGACAGCCCTATCAAAACACCATGGTACAAATGGGAATATAATAATGACGTAAAAGCTTGTGTTTTTATGTCGCAACTTAAAACGACGTTACGACATATTTATCTGTCGTAAATCTGAAGGTTTACTGACCGCCACTCACACGACAAGCAGATACTAAACGGTTTAAGAGAAATAAATAAAGAAAATAATGTGTATTTATCTGGTACTAGCTGACCCGCGCAACTTCGCTTGCGTACATAAGAGAGAATGGGTCAAAATTTTTCCCGTTTTTCTAACATTTTTTACTGCTGCTCTGCTCCTATTGGTTATAGCGTGATGATTTATAGCCTATAGCCTTCCTCAATAAATGGGTTATCTAACACTGAAAGAATTTTTCAAATCGGACCGGTAGTTCCTGAGATTAGCGCGTTCAAACAAACAAACAAACAAACTCTTCGGCTGTATAATATTAGTATAGATGAATTAAAGGAAAACTGGCAGACAAACTTTTAAAATGCTTCGAGTTGTGAAGCTTCTAGAAAATCCAATAGCGCTTTTTCTCGAATGTAGAATCTATGTGAATCGTATAATATCGAAAGTTTGACAGCTCAAGAATCATAAAAAAAATAACTCTTAAGAAATGCGCTATGAGCGCTGATTAGTTGTTAAAACATCAATTATGAGAGTTACTTAGTTGTCGCCGTTGTCGGTAGTGATAGAAAATAAACATCTTTCAATTGGTTAAAGAAGTTTTTCATGTGATTGTATCACATGAAAAACGGCAACGCCACTTGCTACTTGTTTCCGACAAACTTCTTTGGCTTTATTCCCATTTTGTCTAACACATGTCCGTTACCAACAAACATGCATATGCATAATAAAGAATTAATATAAAATTAATTCATAACCAACAACACAATCCTCGTGAATTACAAAATACAATTTTCAGCAATGAACGTATTTCATTGATTCAAACAAATGCGATGTCATTAAAACGAATATAATATCGTTATTCAGAAATCATTGAATTTCAATAATTTCAATGAAATTTTACTGAAACGTGGATTCAAATTATTTTAATTAAAGAGAATTTACATGAAACTATTTATTGTTCGTGCTTTGCATTTGTGCTTCGTTTCGGTGAGTAAAATTATAATTAAACACAATCATGTTTTTGACATCGAATCTGTGTTTCATAACGAATATTTGCCATATTTATTTTCTATTATTATTTATTGTGGTTAGGTTTCATGTCAAATAATGTTATAAAAAATTATCCAATTAATGAAATTTCAAAGAAGAATGGAACTAAATTAATATGTTTGAAAATAGTGAAATGTATATGCTACATGAAAAACGCAAAATTTTATATCAGGATAAATAAATTTTACGATTACCAAGTACCATGATTACAAGTCCCTATTTATAACCACTAAGCTATTACTGAACACGTTATAGTGGCACTAACCAGCTGCGTCTAAAACTATATGCAATTTCATACTACGCCACATCGAGCTACGACCAACTTGTCGTAGCAAAGTGCTACGCTCCGTAGATGGTGCTACGAACTTTGTGAAAACTCTGCGTAGAGGCGGGCGTGCGCGAAATACAAAGTTTGTTTAGCGTTGATGTGATTAAATAGCGGTCGAAAGTATTGAAAATAACGGTCAAGATTTTATAAATGCTTACGTAATGATGATCAGTCTTCTTTTAGTTCGCCCTTACCTGTGAAAAAGAAAATAACATTAGTTAAGAATGTAACTTGAGTAATGAAAAATCGTAAATATTATAAAACGTGGAAAAAAGTAAAATGATTTCGACACATTTGACACACATATTCGATTCGGCACGTTCGGTTTGGCAATTCTTATCGAACAACAAAACTAACTCGTAGCAATTACTGCACATGTTCGGCTTGTGCTGGGTAGTTTTTTCGGGCACGATATTTTTACTATATTATGGCCAGTGTTGCCAAGCCAACGATCAATGCTGTCGATAGGTCCCATAAATTGATGAAAATATTGATCTACCAATTCACCGACGAAATCAATTTCAAATAAGCCACAGTACCATAGATTAACAATAATATTTCTTTTATAAAACACACTAAACCACTACTACAATTTAGTCCATCAGCAATATCAATTACCCGTGACCTATTCACGAGTCCACTTAACGTCCTATACAACATCATGTACAGTGTCGACGTAAACGTTGTTAGCGCGTAACGAAGGAGGTAATGGACTATCGGCGCTTCGATCATTCATTAGTAAGAGGACCTACTTTATTGTTCGGTACAGTTTATAGGTATCTTGGTAGGGGGTTTGCTACTTGGTGAGCACTGAGTGAGCAGTTAGAGGGATTAAAAATGTGACAGATAATTTTGTAAGCTGTGACTTTTGAACTGAGTTAATGAATGTTATTTATGACTAAATTTACATAGACAGATTACACTTTCTTTGGATGAATACCTATCTGGATGGCCGAGGATTGCGACCGACTTAGGAATTTGGTTTGGACTTAGTTAGAAAAAACCCTTTATCGAAACGAAAAAAACTTTATTGAGTTTAAAACCCATCCGAAATAACCAGTTCTTCATAATATATATTGAAAAAGGCACAAGGTTAAATACTTAACTCGTGTAGGCACTAATTAGTAAGTTATTTACCAAAAGAACTATACGAAATTTGAACTATTCAAATTCTTTCACATTAAACGGTAAGCGTGGGTTCAGTCTTCAGGCTAATTGTATGGTATAAAGTTAATAGAAGGTATAAAACACGTTTAAACATCAGAGAGACCGCCTACACGCCGTCTAACCGTCACGAGTCTCACACGCTGCGTGGGAGTCCAGATAATGTTACGATAATAGAATATGTTATCACAGATTTAGAGATTTAGGTAGTTGCTGGTCTGATTTACAATGTTAAACAAACAAAAAGTGGTTTAGTTTTGATATTTAAGTGGATCTATTGGGGACGATGTTTAACAATTTATTATGCCTACGTTGCGTGTATGCGTATGGGTTTTGATTACCAAAACCATACATATTTTTGTAAATTCGGTTTCGGTTCTGATTGTACTTAAGAACCGTTAAATGTTTGTAATGCCTCCGGGTCGCAACGCTCCTGAACTCTTCGTTCGAAAATCAATCTTGTACAGCGGAGACTATAACTAAACCACACCTAGTCCCTGTCTATCGAAAGAAGTCGTGATGTAATTTGGTATGTATGTAAGTTCAAATCAATGCTCAAATCGTGATTGTTTAAAAAGTATATTGTTGAAAAATTTCATTAATAGTTGATTTAGCGGGAGGTTTTAATCAGCCGAATTCATTTTCATATTTCCGTTATCTGATGATTATCGCAAAGATACCACACCATGAATGTAAAGCATATCACATTTATTATTTACAAACATTCATGAACTCAAGATAGTGTAGATAAAATATGCGTCATTTAACAACCAGCTGTCTATCAGACAGTGCAATCTATTCCAAGAAAATAGTATTACGTGCTTTAAAAGATAGTAAATATGAGTTATGGAGAGATGACACCGATTACAAAGACTGAAAGACGATATGAATTTTTAAACTCTCTTTAGATTTTTGATATAACTATTATGCGGTTCTTCCTGCCTACATGTTACATAAAGGCTTGGCCAGACTGAACACGCAGGTGCGGGTGCGGACGCGATGCAACGTACTTAAACATAAGAAATCTTATTGTAGAGTTCGTAGTGGACAGACGGGCGCGAGTTCCCGCGACCGCGCCGCGCTTGCATCCGCATGTTCAGTCTGGCCAAGCACTAAGAGTATATTATAAATAGCGGAATTACTATCGACCCTGGCATGTGATAACATCGATTTCAAATGAAACATATGAGCAATATGTTTCATAATCATGGTCATATTTCAAATAATTTACACAAAGCCTTAAGGTTCTATACACCTAAACCTTCCTTAAGAAACATCCTATCTACCGGTGTTAACCAAATAAAAATCCCTTTAATAGATTTTGAGTAAAACGCGATCAAACATACAGGTGGTAGATACGGCTAGAAGCTCTTATGAAACACTTTAAACAGGGAAAAGAGATGTCAAACAACACGATAAGTCTTTAAAAATAGTCACCTATCCTTGTTCTTCCCACAGAAGAGCGTATCTTCTGTCCTTCACATTCACAGATCGACACTCAATAGAGCACTGGTGGCGCTTACGAACTGCTTTCAAACATATGACTCAATGGAACCAAATCTTATCACCGCGCTGTTATCAGACTATGACCCGTTAGTCACAGTTTGTGTTATACGTGAGGAAATAAACTGTCGGTTTGTTGTCAAAATAATAGGCTTTATCTACTGTTTATTGTGACGTAATTTTGATAACTTTTGGAGATAGATTGAAAAGCAGTAAAAGCTGCAGGCTATATTCACATTGAATATTTTTTTATGTTCTATTAGTAACGTTATAAAAATTTATTAACTTCTGTAGTTCACATGAACTAACGACGGACTTACTTACTAAGAAGAACATATTGTCCTTTCAATGTATTTTTATTGATTCTACTCTGCGTCTCAAATCTGTACACACCATAGACCTAAAACTATAAAGACTGATGTTTTCAGACTTCTTGCAATGTATCACTTCGAGCAAATTGTAAATATTCTCCAATAATCTATACTAATATTATAAAGCTGAAGAGTTTGTTTGTTTGTTTGTTTGTTTGAACGCGCTAATCTCCGGAACTACTGGTCCGATTTGAAAAATTCTTTCAGTGTTAGATAGCTCATTTACCGAGGAAGGCTATAGGCTATATAACATCACGCTACGGTCATTAGGAGCGGAGTAGCAACGAAAAATGTTACAAAAACGGGGAAAATTTTGACCCATTCTCTTAGGTGACGCAAGCGAAGTTGCGCGGGTCGGCTAGTACTTTATATTCAAAGGCTAGTTTAAATAACTGACATCAAAAACAATAAAATTAACTTTAGACAGACACTATTAGCCATCAAACCTTCACAACAAAAATACAAATTCGACTTTACAAATTCCACGGGTTTTCCTAGTTATAAAACATCAAAACACAGAATGCAAAGTCATAATTTATCACAAATTATCTATTATAAACAATACAATAAATTGTCACGTAATCAGCACTCTGTGCGGCTTACGTGAGTCACGGGTGATAAGCATCTATTTAGTATGAGTGCTAATGTTGGTGTTTTTAATGATCGTTGCGGGAGTCATTGCAGAAAGTGGTAGAAGCAAATGTTTTCGTAAAAGTTTGGAATGTAGATTGAAAGTACGCGTGTATCGGGACAGAGTTGGAGATTATAAAGCCAATCCTATGCACGGAAAATAATACAAAGCTATAAATCCTTACGGTCGGTCTAGCTGTGTGACATTTTTATGATAAAATCTATCACTTGCGTAATTTATCCGAAAATATTAATCTCTTAAGTTTTGTACGTTATCTTAGAAAAATGTTCTTCGAGATTTTTGAAAGATAACGTGTATCGTGTTTTGAAAATTCATTCATATATTGGTAATGTACTAAGTATGTCTAAACTTGAAGCCAGTAGTTTTAAATTGGTATTGATTTTCTTTTAGATAAGCTTAGAGACTCCACCCAAGGTAGTTTTCATCTATATTCAGGAATGTCACTAACAAATACGTAATTAACAATAAGCATTAAAAAACATGTGTACATACTATCTACACATATAAAATTGCTAGCCACTTATTAATAAGTGTAGTAATTTCTCTGCAGATTTAGGTACGCTTCTAGACCTTGACGTCAGCCGATAGGTCGCGAACTTCTGACGACACGTTGACACTAATAAGGGAGGCGTGACGTCACCGCCTCCTGTACAACCTTATTTATGGTGAGCAAGATTAATGCTTGTGTTGTGTGCATTATTATGCTGGAAATTGTGACCTTGATTGTTTGAAGGTCGTTTAAAATGAGTATTGATGTTGCTCTTTAGGTTTGAATATGCATGTTATGTTATTGTAGGAACAGGTCATAAATAATAGGTTTGATTCTAAGTAGAGATATATAGTGCACAAATTATGAATTAGAAAGAACTCTTGGTTAATGTTTTGGAATTTAATAACAATTTTGTGGTAATGTATAACTATCCAGGATTTATCAAATGAAGTCCACCTGTGTTTAGTTCTATCAACCGCTATGACGACAAACATTATGTGTTTGAAAGTAAAAATACATAGAAATAAGTGCACTTACTACCAATATTAAATTGCCTATATAATATTAATAATGACGCACGATACTGCTGGCTTTTGGCCACTGTTGTGTGTGTCCACTTTGTTTATTCACTAATTACGATGACAAACTCTTCACTGAAAAACAATATTAACATGCAAGCACTCCAAATACAATATGAGTAATAAAATAACATGACAATATAGAATTCATAATTGCCATTAAGTATTTCGGAGAATATTTGTATTGCAATTAGATTCTTATCAAACTATGGTTAGTGGTCAAATTAAGCCCGACGCCCATTCTCAAGATCGGTAAGGAAAAGGCTTGGTCAGCATCCCTACACGCAAGCTAACACTACCGCAAACTTTGTTTTAGAATGCTTAAAGACTCGTCAACTTCCCTTTTGGGCGTTACAGCATATTTTGAGGCGCCCATAGCCAGTTGTGCTCACGAATCGATCGATCTGTGGGTTAAACAAACGTTGGCGCGATCATTCGATAGATGGGCAAAGTGGTATTTGAACTGGGCGTCTCCGTCCGGAGGGCACGTAAAATGTCGGTCCAGGTAGTTGTCAATTAAGATAAGTCATTACGCCACGCCAAAGGTCTGCGGGCGGCTTGAACAACTTTGACACTAGGTTGACCACTAACCATACGATAAGAAGAAGAGGCATGCCAAAGCATAGTTTCTGACAATGTGCGCTTGCATGTAGAAATGTTAAAGGATCCTTTTCTTTACCGGTGCCGATAATAGCCGCCGGGGCGTAGTGTCAAAGTTTTCAAGCCGTCGGAAAGGCCTTTAACTTGGCTTAGCAATTGCTATCACAGATGTCTTAAGACGCACAGTAACTCTCAAATATCGATGATGTTAGATAAGTTATCAACATCCTTCCCAATATACGTAGCTATCATGTAAAGATTTTATTTTGAGATTATTTTAATCCGATTAGGGCTTTTAATCAGCTTATTTACTACCACATTTAAATAAGCAAAATAAACAAGGTTGCTGCTCACACAAATGTTCACAAACGGTAGGGGGTGATTTCTTTATAATAAAAAGGAATACGTCGCCGCGTCGCGTAATTCCTAAGAAAGTGTTGGTTAAGTTATCATAACTGTTAGTCGATGATCAGTACTCAGGACTTATTCTTTTATCATAATTAAATAATTAGGAATAACCACTAATGCCAAGTGCCTAATAGCTCCAGAATGCTATGTCTTTGTATAGCAAAAAAAACACGATAGACGGTTTACAATGACTTTTAAAGCTTGAGTCAGGAAAAAGAAAAATACTTTGATAAACTTTTAAATCACTTGCTTTATTTTATCAAATAGTCTACTACTATCTTTACAAACCATAGTAGATAGTAAAGTAATTCAATAAAGCACCCCGAGTGGGCAGACTCAAAGTAGAGGCGGTGTAGCATGTAAGTAATTAAATACGCTTGCTTCGTGCACACAGTTTGACGGACGAGAATTTGCATCGGCGCGCCGGCTTGTGATCACAGTGTGTTTAGTCTGGGTTTACCCGACCATTATCGATAGAACACGGTATTGAGACTTGTATGCGATCTTAAAACTTCGTTTAGTTTAAATAATAAAGGTAACAAACTAATAATATATGAAGCAAAGATTGGCGCACGGAGTACAAAATCTTGGTTTGCTTGTCCCTTCTTAAATGGATGGTAGGTTGAGCTGGCCTCGGTCTCAAGCTGACTGTTCGCCGCGTCATCGTTGCAATTTTGACAAAATATTACATTATTTTCTTAAAATTTGTGCCATATAAAACTAGCACATTATCATTAAAACCATTATTTTTAAGCTAATTTGCTGCTACAGACTTTTAACTAAAAAAACTTAGCAAAATAACCCTAACGGTCCCTTGCGATGACCACAAAAGCAACTTTAAAACTAATTGAAAGTCCAAACATTAAATTCGTATACACACGTTTTCAAAGGCAACTACTAATTAAATAACAGTGCATGTACTCTTGTAAATTTGTTGACGATCACCGCTTGTATTGGCGCGGCGACTTGCAGCCACCGAGCAAACACAGTCTCGACTGCGGGACGGCCATTATCATGACAAAACACTGTGTAAATATACTACAACAATATGTGCAGGAACGCTTCAAAGGATGTGTAAGCATAATTAATTACATTACGTTGCAGTTTGTATACAGTTTAAATGAATGAACAATTGGTACGTTGACTTGGGAAAACTGATTTATTTTATTTTTGCATTTTTACGAACTATTGATTTAGATCAGAATACAACTGTAGCCAAAAGAATTCTGAGTACTTGAAATAAGTGTCTAATTGTAGTAATCATATTATATCTCAAGCCCGTTTCCAAAATTCATTGCATGATCCACCTAGCATGAGTTATTTAGATTATGAAACCACTCGGCTAAGTTCATAAAAAAATCTTCAAGGTCGCTGAACATACAAGCAATTTTTCAAGTTTACTAAAAAATAACAAAAACATTTTCAGACATTCAATCCTAATTGTAACAAACAGCTGACAGGTGATTTATGAATGTTTTTCTTTTAAATTATTTATGGACTTTGTTTTTCTTTTTAAGTTACGAAATTAGAACATCAAATAAATAAACCTACGTTTTCCTTGTTCCCAAAAAGTCACTTAAAAGATATCAGCACTTATTTTCGTTCCTATTAGATATGCAAAAGGAAGGTAACACAAAAGGTTCTCAATTTTAATTAAAAGACAAACATTAAGCGAAGTAATAAAACATCAAAAACGAGCAGCTACGCGCTACGCTTTTTACGTTCGTAGCTGTCTACGTCGTAGCTCGTAGAGGTGTCGTAGCACCGTAGACGGAGTGGGATTAGGTGTAGCGAGTGAATGAGCGTTTATTGCCTCAGTGACACGGCGGGAGGTCGCGGGCTCTCGACTCTAAAACATTGAGGATGATAGACGTAATTACGTTCAGTTGAAAAGACTTTCTTTAAAGGAGTAAGAAAAATATTGCTTTACTAATGTTCGGAGAGAGCTGGACTAGTCGAATATGTCATTAATTAACGTATTTGAGCTTTGTTATTTGTTAACGGATGTTTTAAAGCTTCACTTAAACATTTTCCCTTATTCACAGCCTGTATCATACACATAAGTTAGGCACAGGTAAACATTTAAAAAAAATTGCAGGTTACTGTTAAATTATTTACAAGACTAGCTTTTCTGCTCGCTAGTTTTTTATAATAAAAACGAAAGACACAAAAAAAGGTTAGCTCTAAAAGCAAGTTAAAAATGTTTCGTATATTCTTGTCCCCATTTCATACAGACGTACCAAAAATACATTTATACTTTTCTCTCAGTAGTACTGAGCTTTATTTCTTAGATAATTAAGAGTTGTTATACGATTCAGTTTTATTGCGTTACCTTTGAATATTCATTACGTAACGATCGTAAAGTGTTTCAGTTGTTTTCTTGGCACCAACTAAAATAAACTAAATAAAACGTCTCGACACCACCCAGTAGCGACATTTTGAACTGTAGTTTAATAATTTCATTAAAACAAAATTATACCTCTACCGTTACCGTCAAAACCTAAACAAAAAGAATTATCTACCATTGGAGAAATTGAATAAATATTAATTACTTCTTGACCCAAAGAAATCGCTATTTAGTCGCTGAAGGATAATCTATAACGTTATTCATGAAGGTTTTCTCGTTATTCGTGGTGTTTCAAAACTTGGCACAAAATATGATCTGTCATATTGCGCTAAGAGGCATACAAATAACATTTAATTGATAAAAGCAACGAATATTAATAAAATACAAAAATCATCGGAACTTAGGTGTAAAAAGAAAGATTTATAAACTGTTTCAAACATCTAAGAAATCTTTAAGACAATTTTCTTTAAAACCAGTTGCAATAAATCTGTGTGATCAAACCGCCAGTAACGTGAGTTAGTGTTGCTTACAGGGTGTTACAAAAACGAGGTAATCAGAGGGCGTGTCGGTCGTTAACGACGTCCGTTAGTCTTGAGGGCGAGACCACACCTACAGAGACACACATAAAACATCATCGTAGTAAATCAGTTAGTATTGTTTTAATGAGCTGAGTTAAAGGACTCAAAAACAAAAACGGATGTCAAAAAAGATAAGTTTTTTTTTAACATTTATTTTATATGATAATGAATAGTTTTTATAGCACAAAAACACAATTTGGAGCCAGACTTATCGTTCAAATGTTAACATGTCATTTCAAGTATTGTCTTGTACGGGTATTGAGTAAGAACTGCACTAGTACCTTGCTATGAAGCGATTGACTAGTTTGCTAATGAATCGCATTTGCCTTCAACATTAAGAACATGTGAAATAAAACAACATTTAGTATAATACAAAGGTAGATAGAATGCAAAGGGAGCTAATTTCCAATTTCATCTCCATAACAAAAATACCTCACGCGGTTAAACACAGCACATTTCAAAGAAAAACACTTCACGCCTACTCAAAGAATTTTCTATTATTTTCATTACTCGTAATAATGGTAAAGGAAAATTTTCCGTCGTTCGTCGAGAAAAATTCCATAGAAAAATGGTGGTTTGCGTGGGCTTGATCAGTTGTAACGAGACGCCCACGTATCAAAGAAAATATATTATTATACGAAACGTAATATTTTGTTTAATGTAACAAATATGAAAACATGTACATCTGATATCGCAAGTAATAAGTTCGGTAGCACACCTACACGTCAACCAAAATAATATAAATATACTGCCTTCTTTATTAACTGACACAAAATAATACATTTGTTGCTTGCTACTCACTCAAAGGTATTATAAATAATTCCTATATATTAGCCAACGTTGTTAACGTAACCACATTATCAGCATACCAAAATATAATTAACTAAAGTTTGATAATTTTTTAAAGATCTAAAGCCCTTTCTTATGATTTGTTACTTTTCTAAAGCCCAAAAGTGTTCAATGGGCTTCATTGCCTTCCCATGAAGACCGTTTTTATTCTAATACTCATTTTTTACCACTTACTACGCAATACAAAAATACAAACCATTTCAATATTTCTAAACATAAAAAGCAAACTATCTAACTTTTATTAACATGAAAAGCAAACTCTTTCACTAGAACCAATCATAAAATCTGCACACGAATATGAAATACATTCCATCATACCGAATGAAAACTAGCAGACTAGTTGATACATTCAAAAGTGGCCAATTACTAACGAAAACCAAACATTTTGACCCAAATACTTCGCAATTGGATGCAGTGCGTTTAAAAACGTTGATCAATCAGTAGAAAGGGTAGGGTTATACCCTAGCGTTGTGCCAATAACCCTGTTTGGGTGTCATTCCTCCCTTGCATTCCGTGTTCACCCTTTGGAAAGCGTCGAATATGTGACGGAGGATTACTGCCGCTAATGGCTTGTTTGTTGTTTTGTGTCAGTTTAAAGCTGTAGTTTATTGATATAAACGATTGAGTAACTTTTTTACAGCTGGGTAGGGCATAAATAAAAAGTCTTAAAGAAAAGTTGCACAGTTATGGTGACTAGAAAAATAAACACAGGCTTTTCATTTTTTTTTCACTCAGATTTATTATCTTTGTTTTATTATAGACTAATGATTACGACTGTCCTATTGTCTTCTGTTATTCTTATTTCCCATTCACTCTCCTCCACCAATACATTCCGGTCGCTCTAACACTATGTATTTTTAGGTCACAGTACACATTTTGCCATTAAAACGACATCTTTTATAATGCCGGTTGGACTTCCAAAGGTATTTTTCAGATAGCATTGATCAGTAAATCAAAAGAGCCGTTTCAAATGAACATATTTTTCAGCTAAAAATCACATAAAAGCTTCATTTCACTGAAAATACATCATTCCGATTGGTTGTATTGTGAGACTGAATGAGCAATGTTTTTTCAACAAACGTTGATATTTCTGAATGATTTACTTTTACGAAATACCTCATATATAAATGCCTCTATTGCGCAGTCGGTAGGATCTGGCTTCCTTGCAGAAGAATCGGGTTCAATTCCCAGATCGGGCCGA
The DNA here is from genome assembly GCF_050436995.1 of Anticarsia gemmatalis. Lineage (NCBI taxonomy): Eukaryota > Metazoa > Arthropoda > Insecta > Lepidoptera > Erebidae > Anticarsia > Anticarsia gemmatalis. Next base: position 11,711,683 of record NC_134760.1, on the reverse strand, counting down.
ATCCTATTAGTCTCTTCTAATTTATATTAGAATATTTTTCAATAGTGGCTCGGATGGTGGTGTCGAGCCCGGTACATGGATTTAAGTTCGCCCACTTTGACATGGGACTAACATTATTAATAGCGAAACATATATTCATATTCCCCTGCCTACACTATCGTGTATAACTAACACAAATTAGTCTCTTCTAATTTATATTAGAATATTTTTCAATAGTGGCTCGGATGGTGGTGTCGAGCCCGGTACATGGATTTAAGTTCGCCCACTTTGACATGGGACTAACATTATTAATAGCGAAACATATATTCATATACCCCTTCCTACACTATCGTGTATAACTAACACAATTGACATGTATAAATAAATAAATGTTTCGTAGTTATAACATTTATAACCAAAACCTCATCTTCAAGATAATCCGACTGTTATACAGAAACTTGGAGATAATCCATTCATTAAATGCACCCACGTTTCACTCCACTTGCTTCCTTCATTATCATAAAAGAGGTTTTAAATCATCGCGCTAAGTATTTTCATGGTTTCAAAGAGTTCGCGACCAGTGAATTGAGTTCCTTTGAACTGAGCTCTTTTGTCGTTTAATGAAATGCTACGGATGTATAAAGCATACATACATACAGGACATAGTATCACGCCTGTTTTATACGAGGAGTATGAAATACTAGCTGACCCGCGCAACTTCACTTGCGTCACATAAGAGAGAATGGATCAAAATTATCCCCGTTTTGTAACATTTTTTACTGGTACTTTGCTCCTATTGGTCGTAGCGTGATATATAGCCTATAGCCTTCCTCGATAAATGGGCTATCTAACACTGAAATATTTTTTCAAATCGGACCAGTACTTCCTGAGATACGCGCGTTCAAACAAACAAACAAACTCTTCAGCTTTATAATATTAGTACAGATTGGGTATATTTCATACACCGCTACTTACACCATTATTAGTGTTAGTTCTCGTTAAGTCATTTAACAATGTTAGTTCCAAGTAACAAGATGTGAACAAATTGCCATATTTCGGGCACGTTTCCAAACTCCAGGCAACTATTGAGAAATATTCTAATATAATAAATTAGAAAAGACCACAAGCACTTCGCCCGAAATATGGTTTTTCAACTCTTATCCACGACCGTCAAACTGTTCTCTATGGTGCGTCGGTAGTCATATTACTTTTTTCCACTGCAAACAAAATCATAAATAAAATTGCACGTATCGAGTATACAAGTGGAAAATGGAATTGAAACGTAGATTGTATAACGTGAGACACATTTAGATTCAATTCAATATGCGCTCGGAATGGTCTAGTGGTCGACCATTTTGAAATCGTTGAAGTGCGGACACTATATAATAACTATATACGTTGGTATATTGACTTAGAATTCTTCGCGAACTGCCTCCGTGACCCAGTGGTTTAGGTCGCCACCATTGCGTCGAGAGGTCGTGGGTTCGATTCCCACTCGGAACAATTATTTGTGCGACCCATAAGTAATTGTTTCAGGTTTGGCTGTACTTTGTGTCCGTTATTTATAAAAATAAATGCACGTAGAACCGATACAAACCTACTGTGTCATTATAACCATTTATTTACTATATCAAAAAAATGTAATACTTTTATGCAGTAGAATGCTTGCTGCGCTCATTTACGTTTAAGTGTCTGCGAATCACTGTGAGATAATGGCGCGGGCTGCTGATATACCTTTAAAGAACTCTAAGACCTCTTTGTGGAACACGTCAAGGCGGTTCTAGTTGCTGTCAATACTGCAGTTTTTAACAATAGTTAACATAAGATTGATCAACTGAAGACAAAACGAATCGCTTTGTGATAACGTTTATAACGATATCACAAAGCAAGGTAGAATTCACTGTTTGGTCCATCAAAAGGGTTAATACATAAAGCCGGTCAATGTTCCGTTCCAAATGAATGCTCCCAACATTTTTAAATCTCGCGTAAGGATCGCCGTCCTTTCGCCCCCGATTAACATTCCCAGGAAAAATGTTTAGCAATTAAAATGAAACGGTTTGGCAAGTTAACGTTGACTAAAAGGCCGAGTCCCGGAATAATTCATTTGGATTAGCTATTTAAAAAAAGGAGTTAATTTAAACGTGGGTGTTTCTTTGTACTGACAGTTTACGGTCTGATTAAATAGATTTTTAGGGAAATTAGGGGTCACTTGAATAAAATTTATTTAAATTGTCACATATTAAATGTAAACTGACATGACCTGCATGGAAATCTCCGTATATTATTTAAAAATGTAGATAAAAAAATAACTAAACTTGACCAATACTGTCCCACTGCTGGGCAAATGTCTCCTCCTGAAACTATGCCCCTGGCGGCTAAGCCTTAAATCCACCATATTACCCAAGTACCGTTTGGAAACTTTGCATACATTCAAGAACAGGGGGGCTATCACGTATCTCAGTTGACAGCCATTTGAAAGCCACTATCCTGTCTATTGTTTTCTCTCTTAGGTTATGGTGGTTAATACGTTACGTCAAAGCAGCAATGTACTGAATAGTGACCATAGATTTGACGTATACTAACTGTCAACTGAGATACGTGATAGGCCCGCACTATGTTTATAGTCTTCTAATTCACCGTTGAAACAAAAAAATACTTTTATAAATAACTACTACTTTAACTTCTAAGTTATTCATTGATAGTATCCATATCATCGTATTTGGTGTTCAAAATACATACATATATGTATAACGATTTAGTTTCAGTAGCTCTGATACATAGTACAATATGGTTGAGTAACTGACGCAGTGAAGATTACGCACTATGCGTAAAAAGTCGCGGCTTAAAGCCTATAAAGTCGATTGGAGCTATAAATAGAAATGCCGCATATTTTCCTGCCGTTCACCATTAATTTTGAGCCTAGAAACTCGTTATATTTATGCTTTGTTATATCCTTTATTCACTTCAGTTTCTCCGTGTAGATATAGGCAGACTCTCAGCTGAGAAAAATCCCAGACTATTACTTTTTTTTATGAAATACGCAGAAATCCTTAGACCAGCAAGTTACTTAGTAAATTCACAACGATATATTCCCTAAGTAAATAAATAACTTACCAGGAATTGACGATTGTTAAATCAACCAACGTATTATGACTTATGACAAAATAAATAAAATTGTATCAATATATTTTTGTAGTAAATGGGAATACAATTTATTGTTTATGGCATTACCTATACACAATAAAAGAAAACGTTTTCTCTAGGTCCAAAATTGTCCTCAGTTCATCAAATCGATATTTGATTTCATGATAAAAAAAATACGAAATGAGCGCCTCATTCAAATTGAGATTTCAACGCGTTTGTCGCGGTATCCGTTCTAAACACCAACGAAGGATAAGAATAAATAAGTCTATGCAGCAAGAAAGATTTATTACTATAAAATACTCCACGATCACGTACGGATATAAATTTCTCAATAAACTTCTAACAGACGAGAAACAGTAGCTTAGTTGTGCGTTAGTTAACTTCTAAAGTACTTACGGGAAAGATAGCCTCAAGTTAGTGTTAAAACATCAATTAAAATAAATGGAAAAGCCCAATAATTGTTTCTAAAAAGATCTGTCATTTCCAACCGAAGGTACCTACATTCATACATACTACTCTATAATCATATAAAGTTACATAATAAACAAGTTTTTTCACGAAAGAAAAGTTACAAAACCATTACAACTGCAATACGGGCGCGGGACGCTAACGCCATCTATCGGCCTCCAAACATTCCCCATTTGCGTCCGAGCACGCCGCAAACCTTATTTTGTTGAAACTCACCAATAATGTATGAACCAAGATATTTAAACAGCAAGTTCACTGATTTGTTCTCGGCACTCACTGGTTTCGGTCAGGATATGAAGCACAGATGAACGAATAGACACTGGCACTGTTTAGCACGCGTGTACTGTAAGCACAATTAGTGGTGTGTGTGTGAGCGGCGGACGTGCGGGGCGGGCGCGCGTCGCGGCCGGACTGCCGCGGCCCGGCGCGCCCCGCGCTGCGCCGCCGGCATGCGCGCCATAACCTAACCCCGTTCCGAGTTTTCCGACACAAAGAATAGTCAAAAGATGTGCCACTGCGAACCGAATTCAAGTTCAATCTAACTTTGTTACAGCCTAACATTTTATCAAGCGCCGCATCCTTATCGAGTTTCAACTTGCAAATATTAATTTCGCTTCAACTAGTTCGGTAAATTGACGAAGTTTAGCTAAGTTTCTCGGTAATTCGATAAGCAAAACCTAATAAAGCGCTCACTTAATACCGTTTTAACATTAACAAAATGAAAGGAGCTACGAAATTGACAAAATCTTTGATGAGATCATTAATTCGGATCGCATCGTAAGAACAATAGGTACTAATGGACATTACTTCCCAAATTAGATTCAGAAGGAATTTCTTTTCTATTCTTCCTTGTTCGTTGTACGTAATAGAGTATTTTTGATGGCCAACCGATTTATATTCTCTGGCCGGCTTACAGGGGCCCTCATTGACCTAGAAAGCTTCAACTACACTTACGATATAGGCCAGGGATAGGGTCTAATGGATTTAGGCGAACTCGAGTCTGATGGAACTTTAAAATGGTTGTGTGCTCATCAAATTATGAAACTATTTGCTTAGAGCTTGTAGTAGGAGGACTCGTTAGACCGCCGACTGTTTTATGACTTGAACAACCTTAGCCTGGATAAGTAGAGAAAAGGAATACATTTATTGAACTAGTCCAGGGATACAAGCATAAAGAAACAAAGTATGTATCTTCGTCAATACGATCTATTTATATCAAAGAAAATAATCAGTCAATCCCTTACAAAGAAATAAAAAGCTCTATATTTAGTAACAATGTACGGTACGTTTACTTTCAATCTTCAACTCAATACAATAAGAGAAACCTTTCAAGTAATTCTATTAATGTACTGCTTGCGTCGCAAACATAATAATACGTCTTGCGTAGGAAACACCGCACTGGGAGGAAATGTACGTACAGTTACAGTGTTGACGTGGTCGCACTCGTGAAAGGGCTTTCAGAGAGCTTTCAAGAGAGAGAATGTTTTGACATTGGAAGAAGATATTAAGAGAACGACGACTGTTGCTATGCGAAATATTTTGATATATGACGTTTAGGAATTTGATGTCGGAAGTTATTACGGTGCATCGAAGTAGGGTAGTTTCGGAAACAGACTTAAAGGCGATATTCGACATCGTGGGGCTACTGAGGGAGGTAACATCTTAACTGTATTCTCCCGTTCCTTTCTGAACTAGTTTTCTTTCTTCAAACAATTTTATTCGAGATAGAGTTTACCATTTTTTAACAAAAATGTCAACATTTATTATCTCTTAAATCAAATTTATCAGACGATGGAAAAGCGCTCATTAGACATTTAACGCAATTAGGCCTTTAGCAATTGATCTATCAGTAAATTACCACAAACTAATAATAGTTAGTTTATCATCACTTTTAATAATACCCTGATTTATTTCTTCAGATAAATGCTTGTAGTTGCAGCAGCTCAAACAGTATTGTTAGCTTAACCCGGAAGAAGGCAAGCTACAATATCGGGGAACGGTCGAGATAATATCGATATCAAAGTCTTCCAGTCATAAAGCTTGAAGAGCTGTTGTTTTAGTGAAATAATAAGCCGGGGAAGGGTAGATAGACAATATAAATAATGCAACTTTGCTATAGAAAAATGATTTTACTGATAGACCCGTGGAATACCCGTAGCCATTCTTTAAAAAAGAAGTAGTCCTGGTGTGACCATATTCTTTTCAAGCCTATTTGCCCTATCAAATTCCATCTAAATTACTTTATCTTTGAAATCGAAGCATACAATAAGAATAACTTTAGCTTTTATAATATGAATATCATTTAATAAGAGTTGATACTTTTTTAATTATAACGAATTCTGAACGTCATATTACGTGGGCCACTACTTATATTTTGAGCCTAACTATGAAAAACGGTAAATATGTGAGTGAAAACTACTTTATCGTGTTCTCGGGTATTCTTATGCATGATCTAGATAGATTTTTATCTGATCGAAATATTTTTTTAATATTTTTTTTTCTTTCCCGAAGACCCCTCAAAAACAGGGTGTTTAAAAGCATAACCTGTTTCTTGTGCCGATGAAAAATCAAGGTTAATGCTATTTATTCTTGACGTTTTGGAACTAAATAAAGTCATTTGATGTCAAACTGTAGTGTATGGCGAGAAACTAATTTATTCGATTATTTTCGTGCACGTAACAGCCGGTTGTTTAACAAGATGCGTTGGAGCGGGCATTGTCATTATGGCACTCGACCTGTAGGATTCTGTGGCTTTTCCATATTTTAAACCAGTCTTTCGGTAAACTTTTGACTGTAAATCAATGAAAATTAGCCACTCTACATTTTTCTAAAGACATTTTGGGCCGTGACACAGTTTTTATAAAAAATCAAGGGACTATTTGTTTCGAAGTGCTTCGAGCGCGAAAAACATTTTCTGGATTTGGTTCATTTTAAAGCATCCATAAAGTCGACTGACGTTTACTTTTCGGCTCATGCGCATAGATCCTAGATCTGTGGTCTGTCACGATTTGATACATGTATTTTGAAGCAAAACGATAGAGTTTTCAAGCATTTGTTCGCACTAATAGGCGCGAGTACCTTTGCGAATTCTTGTAGAAAAAAATTGGCTCATTTAGAAAAAAACTTCTAAACGGAAATTTTCTCTCCAAATATTTTATATCTAAGAGTGGAAATAATGTATAGAATTTTATCGATCTATTGATGTGTCAGGAAACAAAAATGCATAATTAATTTTCGCACCGCATCGATTTTTCCGGATACAACTGGTGACCTTGGACGACCTTCAGGAATTTCATTGGTGAGGGAAAAATAATCATGATAGAACTCTACGTATTCGCGTTTTCAATTTTCAGAAGATCGGACTTTATCACCAAAATAATAAATAAGTCGATATAGACACGAGTGTTTCTATAAGTCACGTCGAAAGTCGTTAAAAAATATTTGCACGAAAATGTTAACATCCTAATACCATTTTCCCGCACACTTACAATTTTCGATCGACGATATTGAAAATATTTTCAGCACAGATTTCAAAACTTTCTTAGGAATGTAGTAGTCAAAAAGGCCAAACTTTACGATGAAAATACCAAATGGGGTCTAAAACATTCAGATTCGTCAAGGCTCAAAATATAAGTAGTGACCTAAGTATTAGTTGAAGTAACTTAAGTCTCATGTTGCTTTTAACTTACAAGCCTATTCTATTAGTTTTTAAAGCGTCACTTATAATTGAGTGTTTCAATATTCGTCGTCGTACACATTATGTAATTAACGATGCGGCATTTGACACTGATTGGCAATCTCATACGAGGATTGCAATGTAACACGATTATTGAGCTAATTATCACATGCGTATGAACTCGCGTTTACACATCGATAATTCAAATTTAGCTTAATGTACCGTAAAACGGGGTGAATAGAAACGATTTTCAACTTTGTCCTAAAAATTTGTTGCGAATAACTTGTTATTTTTATTGTCGGGTTATTTTATATCATGTCCGGCGCCGAGAAGAAAGAGTTAAAACCATATTTGTCCTAAATTATGTATAATTTTACGATATCATTTCAAATAAATGGTCAATTTCATTAAAAAAATGGTCAATTTCTATTCACCCAGCGATAGGGGTGAATCGAAACGACCAAAGGGGTGAATGGAAAAACTGTGTTTAAAAACGTTTTTTCAATTAACAATATTGTATCTATACTAATATTATAAAGCTGAAGAGTTTGTTTGTTTGTTTGAACGCGCTAATCTCATGAACTAATGGTCCGATTTGAAAAATTCTTTCAGTGTTAGATAGCCCAGTTATCGAGGTAGGCTATAGGCTATATAACATCACGCTACAGTCATTAGGAGCAGAGTAGCAACGAAAAATGTTACAAAAACGGGGAAAATTTTGACTCATTCTCTTAAGTGACGCAAGCGAAGTTGCGCGGGTCAGCTAGTCTTTATAGATTAATATACACCTAAAGAGATAAACACTTCAAACAACTCATTAGAAAAGAAATCCCACTTTAAATCCAAAGTTTTGAAAAAATAATATGGACCATTAAGGCATTCGAGGACGGTTGTCGTTGAAGCAATTTTTTGGGTATAAATATCAATTTAAACATTTAAACAATTATGACACCGCAGAGAAGTAATATCGACGTGTAATCATTTCAAATTTGAACAAAATTCTTCAACGAGGAGTACTCAAATATTGGCCTTGAAAACTTTCCTGATTTTTTTTCTATTCACCCCGCGAATTCTATTCACCCCGTTTTACGGTAAACTGTTTGATGGAAAATTTTTATTATATGATTTTCCATTCTCTTTGTTTTTTTTTCGATTTATTAAGAAAATCAAAACAGAATACTAAGTTTAATGATATTTTTAGGATACAGAGTGACTTTCTACATAACAAAACGCTAAGTTATTCGTAGAAGGACTGAGCTACAACTCAGTATAGGTTAGCGATATATAGGCTCTCAACTAAAAAATCTTCGCGTTAATTCCCACATCCTATTATATAATAACCATGGTACGCGATAGTTTAAAAGTTATGATAGAAGATGAACCAAACGAAAATATCAAAATACCTTCAAATTACACCTTACCTATTCATACTTAACGTGATACCTCCCATAAAACTCATCGTTTAGCCCACAACCCATGAGTCAGGTAAGGCGTAGCGCAAACCTCAGGCTCTATACATTCGTTCTAAAGCCTACCCCGCGTTATTTATGGACCAGTGGACAGTTTATCCCTTCCTGAGTGAGGTTATCAGGAGACATTATCCCTCCCTACATAACTTGCTGATGTATCGACAATTTTGCCGTTTTACTCACAATATTTGGTCGTTTAGAGGTTGCTCATTTCTGTAGACTGGATGGTTTTTCTTTAAATGTATATTATGAGAATATAGTTTTAATGTATTTTTATGTGACGTGTGTCTTGCCATAAGAATGAATCATAATAAACTGGGAATAGACTAAGAAATTGCGTATTATTGAAAAATGGTCGTCAATGGTTAAATAACGCCTTGAAATAAAATCAAATTTAAAAGTACCTAAGTAGGTGTCACTTTTGGTCTAGCGTAGTTAGCTACAATACATCATAAAATAGAAAGCGCCGTGGACTTAATCATGATAATTTAATAGTCAGATGCGCTCAGATTTTTCATACTATCACCCCGTACTATAGTTGCAATCTTTCGCTTTCAAATAAAGAATCCAGATTCTAAAATGTATTTGAATCGTAATGTCTCAAACATTGAAATGAGGTAGTCAAACAGCGCCAACTATCTGTGGATCACACAAATATTTGTACCTCGAGGGACTCTCGCCTGCATACGTCTATTTACACTGCAACATATCAATACTATTGCAACCACGTGTTTGTCTGACTGTTACGCATCTACAGCTAAACCACCAAACCATTTTAAATAAAATTTTTAAAGTGGGTCAGACGTAAACTCCTTAAAAACACAACCTAAAGAAAAGCGGATAAAAGTTTGTATGCGAGCGAAGCCGCGTGGATCAGCTAGTGTTAGTCTAAACTAACCAGACACTATTGTGTCAATGAATGCAGGCTACAGATTAATACACGAACGTTTAGCCACATTCATGCACCTTCTATAGTGCATAATTTTGAATGGGGTACCTTTTGCATGTCTAGACTGAAACACGATGAATAAACAGAATCTACATGTTAATTTTGTAGAAGAACATACATAAACTGTGTATATTTTTTTAAATGTTAACGAATTAAGTTAAAGGAAGAATTTCGTGTCTTTTGTAACACGGATATTGTGTTTATTTTTATCTTGTTATGCTCATGTGTAATTGGATTTTGTTAGAGATATTCATTCAAGGTAATTACCACGGGGATAAATACGTTACTTAGGGATGAGTTTACGATTAAATTTAAAATTGTGCTCATAGTTATTTTATTATCTATGGTTATATAACTACAACGATTTAATTTTCTACACATACTAAAGCAACAATTACAGCACGAGACTCAAGTGTAACTTTAAAACCTAAGTATAAATATGGTGCGAACTTAAGATTAAAATACATTTTTCTTTCATAAGTATTGTAGGTGATAATTTCGCTATTAATAATTTTACAATAGTTTACTTTGAAGTTTGTTTAACATACATATAAGAATTTTCAATTTAGTTATGTATTCTTGTGATTAGAAAAAGCCTTTTACGTACAACTATAACATAGTTAAACAAGTAAGGTAGTCGTAATCCTCCCAGTTTGCTTCAACCGTGATGATATTCCAATTAAGACAAGTCATAGTATTAATTGCTTGAATATTGTGTCTAACACATGTCATGTTCAGAACTACCGGCACCAGACTATTGGCAATTACGCATTGATTGATTGTATACTGCTGTTAATACTAATAGTTTAGTTATAACCAAATATAGTAGATATCGCTTTCAATAGAACTAGTCCTAGACTGATCAATTGCTACGAAATATATCGACGAATTTAGTAGTTGTAAATCATATCCTTTTATCAGATGACAGTAGTTCTGAAATCTATTAAGCATTGCCTTAAATATAACTTAGTAACGCTACTTCTAAAGGTCGGATTTGCATGAAAGAAACTACTTATTCGTATACGTAACTTACGCAGTCAAAGTTTACGTAATGTTACAAAAAATCTTTGTCAATGTCGTAGTGTTGCCATAAACAATAGACCGTATGTTTTTACATCGCAGATCTGGCCGGGAGCCAGAATTTTCCACTGTAACCTTTGGCCAGGCTCACACATCCCTGTTATTTTGAGCCACCCTTAAATATTCAACATGTAACTACCATTTCAACGTAAACTCTCCGACAATAGCCACGTCCGAGCGCTGCCAACTTTCAATACAGATATTTCAAACTCCTACTTTACTCGTTTTCAAACTTCATAATCATTTTTACGGCTCCATAAAGCCGGTACATAGTTCGGAAACTATAAACTTCAGACACTAACTACAAAGGAAACAAAGCTCCGGCAACATTATCTTTAATTAAAACAACCTTTGTTAAGATCGTTCTCAGCATTGGGTCCAGGTATTGTACTCAATCTGCAAAGAGAAGACACTAACGTTATTTTACCAAATTACAACGCCAGCAATCTTTAAAATTTCAACACTTCCTTTGAATAAAATTATTTAAGGTAACGAAAATTGTTCCCAGATTTTAACCTTTTCCAACGATACAAAGCTGCGAAAATTCATACCGAGCTGTTCCACGGATTTATTTGAACACACCGCCCCTAATAATTACATTTACATTTTCCCGTAACGAAATGTGAGGTAATGAAATCTAGATTTTCATAATACACGCAAGAAATATGAGGGGCGCAATATTCCGGCTATAAAAGGAAATCAATGTTATCTAGGAGACGACTATTGTCATAAAACTGAACGAAAAATATTGATGACCAACGTATTAGACCCTTCAGCGTCATCGCTTTGATGTCCGCCAGTTTGTGAATAGGCCCCGGGAGAAATTGGATTTTCAGCATCTCCGTACGATAAAACATCGCGTCCCTCGCCGCGCGCTGCCGCCGACGAACAAGAAACGCGGAAAAACCGCTACTCTTATTTTATTATTCGTACCCTCTGTTAGGGACATTCAAATAGCGACGAACGCACGCGTCACTATGTTCAACGTTACGCGCAGATTTACACTTACAAATAGCCGCGCTACAGACACGAGGGCCGTCTGCATTTGACAAACTTCTTTCGAGAACCTTAAAGTTTAATAATAAATTTTAGTTCGGGACGCAACTGTTACAGACGTTTTGCAGATAATTAAATTAATTTTAGAGTATTCTTAGTCGTGACATGGGTTTAACAAAACAAACATTTTCGCTCTCGAGTCGAATAGACAGATTTAACAGTTGTTGGTACATTTTAGATTGAGGTTAATAAGATTTTAGCACATTATACAAAATTGCGTAGCCAATAAAAGCGGGCACTTACCGTCGGCCCGTGAATACTGTTACTAAACCGATTATCCTAATTGACTGACTCATCAAAGTTCACGTCAAACTTGTGAAGTCAAACACGAATTTCAGGAAAGATATTATTGTAGTGGGGCGAGTTGATCGGACGGTATTTGGGAACAGTTCCCGAGAGAATCGACCAACAGATTGCATTTTATATTCAAATTGGATGCAATTGCTTCTGCTGCGGTGTGTTCGAAGGCTAAACATCATCAATTACGTACCAGTTTGGCCAAATTGATTCTAGAATGTGTTTGCGATAGACTGCAGTAAGTAAGCTTTAAAGCAAAACTTTCAAATTGCTTTCTAGAGAATTGGGTAGGGAGGACGTAATGTCGGAAATTCAGGACATAAAATGAAAGAGGCCCAGTCTGCTGATAACTGGTTTAGGCCTCGACACTCGACGCAATATGAATCTAAATTTTGACAATTTATCAAATATTCTTTAGGTATTTGCTCTAAGTAAATTTGTGTTCAATTTAGAAATATTTTTTACTCCCATTTTCACCTAGATTTTACCGCAAAGTCGCAAGACTAGCCACCAAAACTATGAATTAATAAAAATAACAGAACCCAACTCGTTACGTACACTATCCAAAATGAATTATGACCACCTTTCTATGCACTACTTCGTCCTAAAATTTGCTCAATCGTATGGCAAATGATCAAGCGCAATTCACAAATAAAAGGCATTAAACTACTATCAAAGTTGGACATTGACGTACGAGTGGTGTATAAAGTAGTAGAAGACAGCAGTTGCATCGAACTGTAAGATAAATGAGCGTTGGAATCCCGACTGAGTTGGCAACTGTGTCCAACTGTCGCTAGTGTTGGGAGCTCAACGACACCGGAGAGGATTTAAACAGGTCTTATTGAGATGGATCAATTGTGATTTATGGATTCGCGATCAACCAAAAAAATAGCTGATATATTAACTCATCTAAAGAAACACGTTCCGTTTTTGTAGGCGTGTGGAATAGTGGTGCACTATTTTCGGTGCGGACGAAAAAAAAGTGATTAAGAAATTAAGATAATTTATCAGAAGTATGACTGCAGAGAAGAAGAGATGAAAATAAAGAATTTACTAATAAAATTGCTACAAAAAGAGACAAAAGAAAAGAGCAAAGACGAATAATTTTGTCAAAAACGAAAGAAATTACATTAAACGGCAAAAAGTAAATCTAGTCGAAAGAGAAAAAACCAAGAGTAAACTAAAAGCAATTAGCGCAGCAATCCTGAGGGACTAGGGAGTGCAGTTGGCGTGACACTGATTGCGTTCAGATCGAAAACGAATCCTTGTCTTGCGTCTACACTTCTATAGCCAAGGTTTTAATACCTGGGGGTCTAGTTTAAATCGAGGAAAAACGAATATTTGATGAGATTCCATGGGTATTCTAAAAGAATTCCATTCAATCAGTTTTGTCTACATCACAGAAGACAGTAGTAAGTTGTTGTATGTTATTTTGATACCGCCTATACAGAGTGCATACATGGATACATAACGAACTACATACAATATACATATTATATAATGTCGCGCTTGTTATACCCAAAGGTGTAGGTTGAAGAATTTGAAATACACCTGCGTTTCGCCATCTACAATGTTAGCGTAATTCAAAAGGAGGCGAGCCTATAATTAAGTAGCATCAAAGACGAAAAACGATCAAAAGTTACAAAATTTCGAGAATAATTTGATCTAACGAAGCCTACACATAGAAAAATGATAGTTTAACTAAAATAACACGAAGAAGAAAAATAATAGACTCAATACAAAACAGTTAATTGAGACACCTACACGCATTTAAAGGTTAGATAAAAAATGTAACCTTTCATAAACATAATAAGTATTCATAATATTATAATGCAACGGGTCTTATACGCGATTGAAAATTTAAAGGTTAGGATACCTTATTTGCTGCCCGACGTTTCGATCGCATTACAACGACCGTGGTCACGAGCTGACTCACGTCGGGCAGCAAATAAGGTATCCTAACCTTTAAATTTTCAATCGCGTATAAGACCCGTTGCATTATAATATTATGTGTACTAGTCGCGAGAGTTTAAAAACATTAATAATAAGTATTATCTTTTAGAATTTCTTTGATATGATTTTAAGAAAATATATTGTTTTAATGAGCCCCCGCGATTGTACGCTCACGTGTCGTCACAGAGTTTACCACATCAATCAGTATCAAGCTGAGAGGAAAACTTCGTGTTATTCTAGAAATAACTGCTTCGTATTATGTGAGGTTGTTGAGTGATCTTTATGAAGTGTACAAGTTTTGATTTGTTTTGGTCGTTAAAAATGTCTGAAATGTGGGATAAGTTTCTGACCGCAGTATAAATCTCCAAGTAAACACTATTTTTTAGGACTTAATTAGCCTGGCGTATGGTAATGGTATTGTAAAGTTATACTTATAGCATTCTAAGGATTAATAATTTAAAACATAAGTTTGTTATTTGACCGAAGTTATCGTCTTCAAATATCTTTAAAAAAAGCTCCTTACTAAGTGTACTTATTACAATATGTAAGAAAAGAAATTTCAAGTGTGTAAAGGCACAAAAGTTTAAAAGGTCATGGGATACTACGTAAAACCACGTGCGTTTGTGTCAAATATCAACCCGAACACATTTACAACCAGTCCTTAAACATTGTACAATAATTTAAGCCATAAAATCCGCATTACGAATGACAGTAGAGATTATAGCGAACACTCGACATTATATTCAATTTCAACAAAACAACACAAACAAAAGTTCTACAGTATCAATCTTTTACTATATCGGATGTAGCCCTTAACCTTTCAACGTACTCTAAGAGACGGATATCCAATAAATACTGAGAGGTAACGGCCATTAGGGTTTTTTGTTCACATGTGACTCAAACGCCATCTGTTGGCAAACACTCGCACTTATATCATAAATAACTAACTACCCTCTTTCCAATTTGACGCTCTACTTTAAGACTAAGTAATGATTTTCTAGCTTAATTTATTTTCGAGTAAACTAAACTTTATAAGCCGTAAACTGATTTATGTAAGTTTACAGTTATTTTATTAAAACTTATCGTTAGTACTAAAACGAGACTTTCTTTTGAAGGGAAAACAATGAGAAATGTTTGTGACGTCACGCATACCGTTCTCAGAAGACAGGCAGACAAATAAAGATGGTGGTTATCTGAATGAGTTGACAACGCGATATAAATCCACTCATTGTTCACGAGACAGCTCGTTACTTCATTTGTTCGCGAGTTTATTGAACAAGTGTTTTGGCAATATTTTACTTTAGTCTTGAAGATTTTATTGCCTTTATTTGGTGTGAAATAATTTAAGTTAATGTTGGTATTCAAGTAAATAATGGCTGCCAAAATAGCCCGTCTCGTTCTGCTATATATAATATCTAAATAATCATAGGCAAAAACCGCCTACCCCTCAGAATCCTGTAATACGAATAATACATTTAACAACTTTTCCGGGAATCCGCAACTATCAAAATAAGTGAGTCATATTCACAAAGTTAACCGAACTCGCGCTAAGACAACAGTCTTAAACCATACTGATTCTATACGACTTAGAAAAACTCTCAAAACTCGTACAAAGTTAAGATTGGTGCTACTAAAAACATCCATCAATCACCTCCCAATAAGCAATTCTTATTGCATTAAAGTACCATTTAATAATTCCGAGAAAGAAAACCAAAGTCGTAAAAAGTAAAGCAATCTTGGTCCAACTTAAAAATGGCTCCATTTTCAACTGTCACACCGACTTCAAACCGTGAAAGTTCAAGCGTTTTACGAGCCGGCCGACGGGAGATACGTGAAACTTAAAGTCCGTTGGTGCACCCCTCTACCTATTACTGCAGTACTGCCCACACGAATATAACACTTAGATAGAACGACACAAGAGATATTTTACTTTAAAAAATACATATTTTTCGCATGAAGTGTTCGGCTCGGTCAATTCTTGTTTTTTTTTCGCCAGTAGCCAAGGTAAAGTTTCCGCCCGCTCTAATTGAATCTCCGTAAAACCCACCAGCGATTTGTTAACGACAGAAATAAAAACAGTAAAGAGAATATGAAATTAGAATTGTTTAAAGTAACGAAGACAAAACAGCCAGTACTTATGAAAATGTTCGAGAATTTTCTTCTAAATGGGCACTCAAGGAACACCTTAATCATAATCTTTACTGCCAGCGTTATGCGTTTGAATTTGTTTATTCTTTGAACAACCATTCGGCGATCGGACTTGTTAATTTAGTATTAAATATTAACACTTCCATTACGAAATAAATGAGGATGAATTATTGATTATATGAAGGAAATGGTCTGAACCCAAACGTATAATAATACGTCTAATTAACTGCCTAAGTATTCCAGTAATCCAAGTAGATGTTTATTCGAAACCTTGTAAAAAAAAAAACTATCTATCTAGAAATATACCAAACGTGGTGAACATTCCTCTGTAGCAACTGGGAATTTGAAAACTGTCAAAACAATAGAAAACTAGCTTGTATCTTGTCATACGTGAAAAACATACCAGACAGTTGTATCCACCGCTGCGTAAACGTTTCTTGGAAAAGACATGTAACGTTAGAGAAAAACTGTAGTTCGTCCCAAACTATCTCAATGTCATGAACTAAAGAAACAAGTGTATGATGTAGTGAAAAAGTTTGTCGCGTCAGTGTTGGGTCGCCACAAACAGTCGGAGTTGTACCATTAGTCGAGTACGAATACTTGCGTCGACGCTAATGAACTAACTTTGACAGTGTTTCAATGTGTACTGGAATTAGGTCGCTATAAGAGATGTAGTCTAGATTGTAATTCTACCAAATATTTCTAATTTTATTGTTATATTCCAGATGTTGAATTATTTTGCCCCAAAATTTGCACGAAGATATAAGGAGAAGCATCCTATGGCCGAAACTAAATACTACGCAAAAATTTAAGCGCTTATAAAACATTATATCATTCAATAAGTCCCAGGCCAGAACTCTAGATGGCGCCCCTAACGGCACATCGATTTTATTTTTCGGTAGTGCCAACCTTCAAAAGTTTACTGTCAAAATAGGTACGAAGCCACATAGGCACTTTTTCTTTCACACCATCAAACATAAACCCCATGTTCTTTTCAATAAGACACTCAAAGCAAAGGCGGGAACACCATTTAGGAAATCCAATAATAGAAAATATATGTGAAGTGCGGATATTCGGAATTCATTACCGTGCACAGAAGTACTCCGGATACAGAAATGAGAAATATGAGTCTATTGTAAGCACATCGGGTGAAAATATCGCCGGGGAAGATGAAAATTCTTATAAACGGGATGAAATTGCGTTCAAATGATTAGAGGTTCGAGCCTCGGGAGGACATCGACGGAATGAATTCTAAGAATTGATATCTTATAAGTGAAAATACAAATTGAATCGGAAAAGGGTTTTATTGAGCAATACCACCTTGTTGATATTGTTGATTTAATGAGAGGATTTCTGGTTTTGATCGTTGTATAATTTTATTTGGCGGCGTTTTTACGGAACGCGACGAAAAACGACCGAAAAACCGTTTATGGAAATGTCACGGTTACGGCGTAAATGCACTTAGCGGAAAATCCTGTGAAATTCTGCTCGACGTTGCGTATGTGAGTACAGTTGGCAACAAAACTGGGTTAACGTTTTTCAATGCATTCAATTATTTCAAACCGTGTCGTTTAATTGTTTTTTTGTATCGCGTATACATGCCACGAAGTATAAATAAATTGATTAACAAGAACAGATAGTTTTATAAGCTTAAATACTCATTGAACCCCGGATCGAAATTTCTTACGATACTAATGTATAATGCTGTGTAACTAAATAAAAAAAATCAACAAAACCTACTCCTAAAATTTGAAAAGACTTAAAAAAGCTCGTAGCCAACAAAAAAGTCTCATTTCAAAACTAGTCCATAGTTAACTGACATGGAAAGAGTATTTCAAAATAAAACCCCGTGTTATGTTTTTATTCACATAGCGACATCACAAGCCGTACATGAAAGCTGCCGATTGAAATGGCATTTGTGCATAGTGCTCAAACACGCCACATACGTTCACGGCACAGGCTACCGACCTACAAAGGTATTTCATTACCTACTAACTTTTATATAACAAGGGAAAATAGAAATGTGTTTATAGTTAGTGTTTTTTAATATTAAAAGTTAACAAACCATCGATTTTAATTACAATCGCTATCTTTTATATAAAGTTAACTTTAATACAAAACGAGTTAGTAGATATAACCTAGTTTATTTTTTTCTTGCATTTATTTTTATGTGACTAAAGCTGTCAAACGTCAGAAGATATCAGGGAATAAAGTTTAATTTAACTAGTAAAGAACAGTTCACAATTTATTATTACCGCTCCACGCAAAATGCTGATATTCAGCTGCATCTGGAGACTGGAAGCCGACTCCAACATAAATGGAAAAAAGGCTAAGGTGACAATGGTGCTGTATCTACATAAAAGTTATTATAACTACACCAAAAGAGGTTTCTCAGATTTTCCATGCTAAGCAGTCTTTTGCCAACGTCTTCATCTTCGTTTAACCACTTAATCAGAGGTGCAGGATTTAAAGCGCAAGCTGGAGCACTCAGCTGGGATAAGAGCGAGAGATTAATAGCTAATCTTCAGTAAAACTTTACAGCATAAAACTTTTAATGCACTATAAAGTGCTGCAAGAAACCTTCGGTGTTAAATAACAGAGCTTAGGAGGCGAATTTCATCAAGATACTGAATATAAAGTACACACGGTTAAAGCTTTCTATTTTCTATCAGTTTGTGATATAATCTTAAAGTAAGCAACTCTAACAAGTGTTCGTCACGCAAGGGTGTGTGTAAAACATGTATAAAAGTTTGTAAGATTTAGAAGTATCTTCCAACATGCCAATGTATTTTGAGTCGAAATGTCAAGAAATTCATAGTAAAAAGTTTGAACGCTTGTAAAAATAATAAACGCAACGTATTCCAAAACGTAATTATGTGTGTAATATTTCTAAAGCAAGACTAAGCCACAAGAGTGTAGTTCCTAATGGAAGCCGACTGTCCATTAGGTTATTGGAACTACAAATATAAAAATTAGAAAATTCTGAATTGCCGAAACTACTACACATTACACAAATATAGGTTTAATAAAGATTTTTTTTAAATAAAACATCAACTCAAAAGTCGACATATACCACGCAAGCGAATCCACAGCCAGTAGCTTTTAACAAATTATACTTTCAAATTCACGTCATCATCGTTAAGTGCGGCCGCCGGCTTAATATTAACCTCAAACGTTCAAGATGGTAGGTCAGCGGCTTATTAGCGCCGACTAATAGAATATTAATTGGATATCGCTAATGTAGGGAAATGTCCAGGATGTATGAAATATGCGATATTCCGTCCGATTCGTTTCTGCCGATTCCATCAGTTACCAAATCGTGATTTATTAGAGGGATGAAAGGGGCTTTTCAATTTGTAACTGCGTGATTTATACAGGATTATTTCAACTTTCAATTTTGGCCAAATGTTTTTGGATCTATTTTTATTTATTACTAGCTTTTGTCTGCAGTTTTTGTGGATTTAAAATCTCTAAGAAAATTCTTTAGATTTCGTTTTTCAATTACATCGCAGTTCGGTGTCCAATATTTGAAAAAAGAACATGTTTCTATTTTCTTTTTTTGTTGGCTTTTTTTGTTTTATATGTCATCGAAAAGGACATACAATTCAATAATGATTACGATAGTGATTTCAAAATCGCCAACAAAATAAAGAGAAAAAAATATTTACTCTGAACAAATACAAAGTTCAGTATAATAGGATAAAAGGACATTTCGCTGAGTAACTACCAAACATACTACAAAGCGTACAGGTACAAAATCACACAAGTAACGTGTACAATCTGTCTTACACATACTTATTTACAAAGAGTGTTGCTTCGTCAGCAAAGTGTATTACAAAACCTCGTTACAAACAAATAGATTTCAGCAAAACTAAGCGTTTAAAGAAAACCAATTCTTTTAGTAAATGATTTTACGAAATATATTTGAGTACAAGGTTTTAGACGCAATATTGAACGTGTGGAGTTCAGTGAGGTCAGAATTCATGCATTTTCTCGCCGCTTTAAGATTGAAAATGGTTTTAAATTAAAGTTTTTGAGAACATACTCATGTTTATATTAAAATATATAAAGACATTGAACTTTAAAAACACTTATGTTTTACATTTTATGTGTTACATTTTATTTTTCTTTGCAATAACACCT
The DNA here is from genome assembly GCF_050436995.1 of Anticarsia gemmatalis. Lineage (NCBI taxonomy): Eukaryota > Metazoa > Arthropoda > Insecta > Lepidoptera > Erebidae > Anticarsia > Anticarsia gemmatalis. The sequence goes on along the minus strand of NC_134760.1, from coordinate 11,691,321 downwards.
AAGTGTGAAGCTAAAAATAATATAATATTACATCGCTTAGCGTAATTTACAAAAAGGGAAAGCCAGTTAGCAAAGTACACAGGTTTTACCGCTAAAAAGGGAATTTCTTTATCTAAAGGTCTTCCGAATTTATCTTAGTAAATCCCAAAAGAGTATAATTTTTCACGGGGTGTTAGTAAGGTGAAGACATCTAGCGGCGAGCAAGGGAACTAAATGAGGGGTGGCTCGTTATTAACTATCAACTTCATATTACGAAGCTAATTAATTTTAGGGTTACAACCCTTTTGCCACTCGATATGTGGAGTTGATACCGCAAATAATTGCTAATAAATTATGTTTATTCGTGTCGTAGATATTAGAAAATTAAGTTTGCAAGAAGATATTGGCTCTGCCGGTAGTTTTAAGCTGGCGATGACTTCATTTACCGTTGATGACTATAAGTTTAAATTGTGTATTTTATTTTTAAATTGTAAACGACCATATACCATAATAACAATACACCTTAACCACTAAAAGCCATACTGGATCTATGTATGTTATATGCATGTTTAGTTACTTAATCATGTGCTGCGTAATATATTAAAATTAAACTAGAAATTCAAACCAAGAAAATGATCAAAATTAAAAAAAACACTGAAAAGTTTCTACTTTTGTCTGTTTAAGTGTGTGTTTATTATTTTTGTAACGGTTACTGTTTGAGTTCCTACTAAACAAACTATTATTTTTAACGTAAGCCTTATTGCAGAATAACCAAACTCTCAGTATCATTTTCTGACGGCCAGTCCTCATTCACTTCTCCCTCACTCATCACCAAGGTTAGCAAACCAACGCACTATTACAAAGGATAATCTCTACAACCACGCCTCTAATCTCTAGTAGGGTAGGCAGTATTATCGTACATCCACAGGTACACCATAGATTGTTATAGGGGTCACAAATACTGATGAGGCTATGGGACGAATTGCTTTTGCATAGAAATTGTTGATGGTTTTAATCTATAACTGTTATAAGGCTGGGCAAAAGGTTTTGTTTGGTTATAAAAAGGTTTACTTCATAGTCCACTATGTCGGTCAAGTGTAGACTGTAGATAACCATCGAATAGCTTCAATTACATACTCACGAAGTTAAAATAAAAATTGTTATGTAATGAAGACCTTTTAGGGGTCTTTTTTGTTAAAAACAAGTGACTATTTAAAAAAACGTAATGAATTGTAAAAGAAATAGGAAGATAAAAGTAGGTGTTTCAGAGTCTATGTGGCCTGTGATAACATCATACACGAATTATAATAATTATAGCATTACAATGACTTTTAAATGACAACACATGATCTTGATGCATCATACTTCAATTATCTTTCCTCGTACGAGACATTATCACATAAATTAGTCGTTTTTATATCATTCGAATCTTGTTGATATCTATGACTAATATATCAATTATACAATTCACTCTGGCATTTATTAGACAATGAATTGCAACCTATTCGGTCAAAAATAATCGATGTTATCATGTAATCGATTTGATTTTGACTCCTAAGCTGTTATGATTCAGTTTGTATCTAATTCATGATGGACAATAACAAATGTTATCTCATATCAACAATTTAATATATTTTGAGTCAGTATGAGTCATATAATACTATATTTTACTATAGGTCATTAAACTATGAGCTCATTGCACCGGGAGTGATGGCATTGATAAAGATATAACGTGTAAGGGTAATAAGAACGAAATCATTAAAGATTGGTCAGCCATGACGTTATTCGGGTCTAAGCAATGACATTTAATAGTGAATGCATGTTTGAGGAAAGTTCCAGGCTTATATGATTCGATCCTCAATTATTAAGATACTATTTTACACCTAATTTAATTCGAATTAAACATTACTGCTAGTAACTTAAACCTGGGATATTTGAAAATCTGATATGAAAGGGACAAAATTGACACTTCAAAGAAATCAGTGGAGGAAGAAAATAATAGTATGCAGTGTAACTTTTCTTGTCATGAAATGAGGTAAAGACGTATGTACGTACGTGTTGATGTATGATAATAGCAGTCTATATTGTAATTTATTTTAGAGCGAAGGTTGCCTTGAAAAAGAGCTTGTGAATATAGAAAAAAAAATATATTTCTTAAGCAAAGGTACACGTTTACCGTTTACGAATTAGTAACTAGTTTTTCCAACAGAAAAAGCTGTATATTTAAGCAGAACAATAATCTTTGTTTAGCCAGCGTTTTCACGAGCGTGGGAAGAAAAACAGCTGATGCCAATGTTTTTCTTTTTGTAAAAAGAAATCTGTAAAGACGTGTGTGTGTGTTTCGTAAAGCCTTCTACAATATAGAAACTATTTTGGCTAAAATAGCGTACGTTCGTAACATAACGAAGATATTAAGAACGCGTTAACGTCAGCTAGTTTAGGAATTGAAGTGGTCGCCATAGCCGAAATCAGTCAGAGGGCATCGTCAATGAACTACATACTTTTGACGTTCTCGACAGATTAGCCACGTTCATCCGTAAAAAATAACTAGACATTACTCTATATTAAAAACATGTATGTCTTACTAAACTAAACTACTTTTAAAGGTAGCAAAAATAAAAGATTACATAATAATAGGTATCTCAAATTGTTAGACGACTATCAGCGTTAAAACTCAGACATTGAAAATACATTATCATCCCGATAACGCGTGAGTAACACCCCTTTCAGTGATAATGAGATTAAGTGCAGCGGTCACCGACCCCGTGACGTAGCAGCTACCTGACGGAGGTTACGTTGAATTATCTATGAACGTGATACGAAGTGTACAACATTTGCCTACAATATTAACTTTGTTTTAGTTTTCACACACGATTGACATGTGTCAATGGGTTGGTAGTGCCTTACCTTCGAACCGCAGGGATAGATTTTGAACAGATATTCTGAGCGTCGATACCTTTTCTAACATTTACGGTTGCTTGGAAAGAAAAACTTGTATAGACAAATTCAGGGTAAATGATCAAACGAAACCTTATTTTTTCCAAGAACTTACGTAACCGACTAAACTAACAGTAAGAGACCAATTAACATCAGAAAATATTTTTCCTAAAATAATATACAAAAATAAACTAAAGAAACCTTAGAACAATAGTCAGCAATAATTCCCGCGACATTTTTATTAGGACAGACGAAAAGTAAACTTGAAGGGGGCGAAACGATAAAAATATTTGACAACCGCCGCCGTAATCAGTAATCAACTTTGCCCTTTACCTAACCGAGGGGGAGAGTGGGGTACATTTCACACCGAGCGGGTAAATTTTTAAATCAAAAACGCCTTTTCCCGTTTAAACGTTCGAATTGTGTTCAGTGACTTTTTTAGAAGGCGTTTTCTTTTTAATTGTAGCGTTTGGCGCTGTTTGTAGAGCCAAGGAATGAAGATTTAAATGTGAAACAAATTAAAATGGCTGATAGACGATATATTACAATAGATGCTGTATGAGTATGATTTAGATCTTTATAAGAGCTTTGAAACTTTGTACAAATGTTTATAAATAACTCTTTACTGATTACGGGAATTTCCTTTACAAAAATGTTTGTACTTTTTTATTAGGAAAATGTCTACCGTACTTCTTTTTAATCAAATTTTACCGGATAGATGTCCTAAGGCTAACATTTTCGGCATTATACAATATTAATTATTGAGGGTTGGAAATAAAGCTCCCTTTCCTCTCGTGGTTAGAGCCGGCTTCAATTCTGTGTTTGACAGAATTAGGTAACGTACCTAAATTGATTCTATTTATAACTTTACCTCAATACAGTTTATTGAGGGAGACTTACAATAACAAGGTAACCATGTAATTTGTGAGAGTCAGTTTTTTTCTCTCCTGAAAAGACTGAATCGATGTTTTTTTTGTAGCTATTTTGGTGTCCCACAACTTAAAAAAAGGCTTATATAATCAAAGATTTCAATCAACATCTTACCCAAAAATCTTATATAAAAAATACAGCCTACAAAAATTTGATATAATTTTCCATATTTTATTTCACAGACAACAAAAAATATACCACAGACAATCAATCTCAAAGAAGGTTCAATAAAATCTCACATATTGCATTCTCTTTTATTTTGACCATAAATATTTTACGTGCACTTCATATTTATGTTGATCCACAAAACTCTCCACACTCAGCCCTTCAGGGAAAATCATGATGGTCTCGTCAAACAAACTTCAATAACGTCTTTCGTTTTTTAAAAGTTAATTTCCGGAGAAGGTAAGCGATTAATGTCCATTTGGGAGGTTGTAAATTATTTTATTTCAGTTGGAACATATTTTACTGAAGAAAATTGTTGTATTAAAAGGACGTACAGAACGTCTAAGTCCCATTAAACAATTAAGTTATAAAAACTACATAAGGGTGGAAAACATGTTTTCTCAAATTAGTAAATCATATTACAATAGAAAAAAAAGCATATATTACGTATTACTTATTGGCCTTTAGGTCAGCAAACTCGAACCAAGTCAAGTCTTTTAATTTCCTGCTAACGTCCAAATAAAAGTTTCCACATAAATTTAATTCTGGTCATAAAGCTCGTTTTACTGGACCGACGAATATTAAAACGAATGGCGAAAAACCGTGTGCAAAATGTTGGGTAGTTAGTTGGAAGTGATGTGGGCGCCAACACGGGTAACTTTGTAACTCAAACATTGAGTAAGTTCGCCACGCTGCGGTTCGCTTGTTTAGTTAATTTGAGGCTGTAATATACCTACTGAGTTACACTTTTCGGCTTCTCAATTCAATATTATTTTTCGCTCTGCTTGTGTAATTAATATTAACATTGAGGTTATTTGTGAGTTCAAATAAAATCAAGATTCAATCATATTTATCAAGCTCTGGGATGTTTTACATCTGATTTCTATGTGGAAGTCTAGTTTCAGCATGTATAAAAGGAGAAAATGGTTTCGAAAAGCTAACAGCAAACCCATCGACAATCCATTTTACACACCGCAAACAGGCAAAGGAAACAAACTAAATAGGCTCATTTACAGCAATCGTGAGGTGTATCCGAACGCGGCCCGGGCGAAGGCGCGAACGCTCGGGCCACGCGACCGCTGCAGTGGCGGCGGCCGCGTGACGTCACACCCGCGATCAATGGAACTGACGTCGAGCGCTGGCGACGAGCTCACCCCCCTCTCACCACCACCCCGCACCCTGCCGGCCCGGGAACACCCCCGCATCCACATGGATGCCTCTCGGATGGGACACGACGGGAATTTATTGTACTGTTAATTAAGTTTATTGATAGAGGGTAGTTCAAAACTTTGCACTCGAAGAGTAATTAATAAAAGTTGGTGTAGATTTTTTGCATAGTTAGTGACGCGCAGGGTGTGCGGTAATAGTGTGCGGGAGTCGCGTAAGGTTAATCCGAGCGCGCCACTCGTAACCACTTAATTGGCGCGGTATTTTTAGATTACGTCGGAGTTTCGTAAACATACTTACGTCCTTGTTCACCCCCTGCTTCACGGGGTACGACTAAGTATGTACATTTTTATTCTATCTTTGTTCACTGAAACTTTAATATTAAGTAACATTAGACGCTCCACCTAACTTGTGTTTGACACATATTTTTTTGTTTTACGTGAGCGTGTGTAAAAAATATGACAGTCTGTACCTACCCTCATTAGAATAAAGCGTGATTTTACATACTTATGTAATTACGCTTATTTATCTATGATAAACATGACTATTCATTAATACCTTTATATAGGTACATCCACACAATACGATTAAAAATAAATGATAATCGGGCACGAGTCTTGGAGATACCATCGCAATTTCTATTATAAATATAAATAACTCGATAACACAAATAGTCATTTAATTCAGCTTTTATATACAAACAAGACAAATGTATCATGTAACATAATCGGAAACGTTAGAGACTATCGGATCAATAGCCATCAACATTTAAAAGACTCCATTAGCCGGTCACAAGTCCCCATTGACAGGGCGAGATGGGGAAAAGACAATGAAAACAATCCCACTTCTTTTTTTAAAGTTTGCAGTCGGAAATCATGGCTTTATGCCTTATATTTTTTTATCATACTAAGCTTTAGTAAGGAGGCCTAATTTTGAGGAAGTTTAATAAACATTTTATCTATTAGTTTATTTTTAACTTTTTATACAAAGGTGTATAAAGGCAGACTTAATGCCAAATGCATTTTATACCAATCTACCTTGGGGTGATGCAGTGATTAGAAGAAGTAGGTGTTTAAAAAAAATAAAGGAAGGAAATTACTTTAAGAAAAAGATTTACAAATAAATAATTAGTCAAGAACTTAAACCGGAAATTTGCTATGCGCCGGGTAAATACGTAGCCGGGTCATAAAAGCATAGCGATAAGTTTGTTCATTGCAAAACACGTTCCTAAAGTTATTATAATCTACAGAACTTGAAGTATGTGCTTATAAAAGTTAGAAATTATTCTCTATATAGAATGGTTGACTTCATAAAGATTTTTCGAAGCTTATAAGATAGTTGCGGTGAGTGATCGGAAAACGATCAGTAAGTTACAACACCATTTGGCGAGCTATATGGGATGAATAACCGCTTAGTGGTATTTGAACTGAGCGCCTCAGTGACGTAAGAAAAATGTACTTTAACCGAAATTTATTTGTATACAAACGAAATACCAGTAGCTGTTACAACAATTAAAACTGTAAGCTAGCAAAGATAAGGCAGGACAACGTTTCTTAGCTTAAGCTTAGATAAATGTAAAAAGCGTTTCTAGCCAGTTGCACTCGTTATCTGAAAACCATTACAAGGTTAGCAAACATGAACCTAACCTGTCCAAAGATCATCTCCTAAGAGTCTTCCACAATTCATAATGGAAAAGAAAACTTCATAGTCTACACCGCAAACAGTCTCCAAGTCAAAAGTACTCGACAGTCTTAAAGACATTTGACATTAATGGTACCTAAAATGTAAACATAGTGTCAACAATGTTTTGAAGCACTAACACAAAGAAAGTTGATGTCGCGGAAAAACATAAAGAACAATTTAGGTTTGCTCCAAAGAAACATAAAAAGTTAAAGTATTTACAGGAAAGACATACAACAGAACGCAAATAGCCCCGCGGCAATAGGAAACACTCAAAACATTTGGCAACAACTTTATTGGTCCGAGAAAAGGTCCAGATCCTTATCAAACAGGACCTCCTATTTGCGGATACTATACTAAATATTTAAGACAACCACTTTCAAACAACATTCGGGAATAGAAATGTGAAAATGCGAAATCTGAAGGTTAAACCCACTTTTAAACTTAAAGGTTATCTTGCAGAGGGAGATCTTTTATCAGGACTTGACGGTGCATCAAAAACTCGCAGTTTTGGTGTGCACCGAAATATGCCGATTTTATTTGCTGATCATCTCACTGAGCAGTTATGGGGATTAGAAACTTTTGAATTTTGATAGGGGTAAATACATGATTTGTTCGGGAAAAGTGAATTTTAGAGTAGCTATCTCTAAAAATCTAAAGTTGAATTCAATAAAACTTATCGCACAGTAGCTCGATTCTCTACCATTAACGGGCTAGCTATCGAGAAATTTTAGATGAAAATCTGGTTAGCGCCTCTATCGGGCGTCGCAGGAACTAGTTTGTAGAGGATTTTAAATGTTAAACTTTCGATATTCGACAGTACCGACTGAAGAGCGCGCTATTGGTCATCTGTTTTAAATTGACGTAATAGAGTATGACGTATTTGCAGATAAGTAAAAGGTAAAAAGCAACAACTGAATCTGACATCTGTCAAGCACATGGAGCATGATGACGTCAAGGAAATACGTCACGTTACAAACGATTTTCATTAACTTGAGCAAAAAAGCTAGCTATATTTATCTCGGCGCTTTAATAACACCTTTTATGCTTCACAGATTATCAGAATGATAGCGTGTCGAATAGTCCAGTAAAGTCCGAAACGGCAAGGCGAAGCTGTGTCTCGTTTCGTAAAATTAAAGCATCATATAATTTGCGTTTGTATAATGAGAGCTTCCCGAGCCACCCCTTGCCCCCGACGAGGGAGGCTTCACGTGATTCGAAGAGGCGTTGGTACCTTCACTTGGATCCACGTTTCAGGGCTAATAGTTATAACATTTAGGATGATTACTCATTAGTATAAGTTGAACTTTCACTTTGCAATTTGATTTAACTAAAACTTTCTACAGTAATAACGGAGACAGTGAGTTTCCGTCAGAACCAGCCTTCATTTTGTGATAGGGAGTTTAGTTCATTTATTAATTCGAGAGGTTAGTGGCTATCCGGGTCAATAAAAAACTACTGCCTTTGATTTGGGTGTAAGTCTGCCGCTTGGTCTTAATATTACTACACGATCAAACCACACAAGTTGGTTCGACGAAAATTCGATAGCAAATCACATTTATTTGCACTAGATTTGAATGCAGCTACCACAGGCAATATAGCCGATACAAGCTCAAGGAAACAGGAAAAGAATGTACGCTAACATAACCCCCATTATGATTACTCATCAAATTGCAAAGCATACATGCGAAAAGTTACGTAAGTATGCATTTTTGTGAGTGCGGTCCTTCGAAGCCGGATGGTGAATCATTTGTGCCCGCATCTCTGCAAGTGCGTGTCCATAATTACTTGGTGCACTAAGCAACATTCCTGAGGTCTTTGACCAACGTTCAGGATCAAGGTGAAAGGCATTCAATGGAGCTGGAATTACATTACCACGAGCAATGACTTGAGGAAAAAACTGCAACTATTTATGAAATGTAAACCTATCATGATATCAATTGGTAATTTGACCTTCTGCTAAGAGACTGAATAAATAAGCAGCTAGATGTTTTGTTACAAACATCAGGCCTTTTACACTGATTAGCATTTCAAATGGCGTATTTATTAACAAACGTTTTTTTTATTTTGTTAAGGAAGATCGGTCAGCAGTCACTGTTGCGAAAGTGGTAAATTGGGACCGTAATTTTCCTTGATTTCCTAATAGACGGAAAAAATAGTTTTGAATGACGCGTAGAACTCAAGTTTTGTTGTCTGGTTAATCAGTTTTATTATACTAGTTAAACCGACACGTAACAACCAAATGTAATAATCATATGGAATGTAGCAGACGCTCACCCAAAGAGAATAAAAAACGTATCAGCACTGCGGTCAGTTAACGCAATGAGGACGCGGTTAGCAGCAAATTAACTCAACGAATTAATATGCTATGCGGTTTAATTACCTACCAACATTTTATACTATACCGCAGAAACAAAATCGCTATCAAATGACTTGAAATTGAGATAAAGAAAGACAAAATACTTAGGGCATTAGAAGAATTTCTTAACATAAAATTCTTTTTGTGCACTGCATCTCACGATAGCTTCCGAACTCCATCTCAAAAGCTTTGTAAAACGATTTTATGAAGTACATTTTCAACTGAATATCTCCCTCAATCTGTTTCCGCCGCAAACAGTTTGCGCAGACAGACCGTTTCCTTAACAAGCCAAAGCGTTACTCAATCATATCGTACAAACCTCGTACACAAGAGCAGACAGGTATTCCGTCCGCGATATATTTAATACGTCTCGCTAATATTTTATTTACTAGATAAAAATATGTAGTCGCGGAATTTTGGCGCCGTTTTTTGGCACAGATTGTAAATAATTTCACAAAGATATGCGAAATGCGTGCGACGTGCAGTCTGGCTATTCGGAAGTTTTGAATTTAAAAATAAAACTTACACTGAGAAAATATGTAGACGGCTTTCATTGAATAAAATATTTGTTACAGACGCTCGTTGTTTGTACGTTTTATTTGAGAACATTGGCCGGTATAAGTTTACTTTTTCTGTAACCCTTTCAATACTTTAGACGTGTTGTAGAGTTGCAAATAAGGTGCATAGGTAAAGACCTAACACATAGAGTGAATAAATGCAATATATAATAATCAACAACATTTTCCGTATAGTCAACAAAACAAATTACCAGGCCACCTGCCGTATAATAATATGGAATAACCACAATACACAAAACCCGTTAAGCAGAAAGTAATCATTATAAATAGAAGTAAACTCATTATCGTGACAAGTCACAAGATTGACGGGAAAATGACTAGTTAGCTATACAAACAGTTTCATGCACGACAAAAACTACACGAGGAAATATAAACAAAATACACAAATAAACAATGCAGTACTATTTCAGTACATCGCAGGACACGAGTGATAAGCCGTATTCATGATTCAGTAAGAAAATATGCGCCGTTTCCGGACTTTATCTTCAACAAGGTCGAGATTACGATTGTAGAACAGATTATAATCGTAATCGTTGCTTCGTATTAAACGGAATGAGGTTGCACTCGTTTACACGTGTTACATAATTTTAAGTGATAATAAAAAGTAAGTCTATCACGTATCTAAGGTACATTCAATCAATTGTTCCCGTGTGAGTAAGGCAGAGATCAAAGAACGACAGTTTTATGATCTCAGCAAACTAGATTTGCTTTATCCACATTCATACATGTTGTCATACCATGTTCATTGCAGTGTGACAGACAGCATGTAATTTTTGGTAAAATTTAACAGCCTTGAAATGAACGAAATAACCATTGACGCATCAACCAGGTGAACTTTAGGCCCGACCTCTACCATTTTTAGGAGATCCGTGCCTAGCTGCTGCGGTGGGGCAATAAGAAATGTACTTAACCTTATTTAAAACGAATAATGATTCAGATATTACCAAAAGTCAATTTCGTATACCAATGCGGGCAAAAATACTCTTAAATTTTCTTCAAATCTAATATATAAAATTCTCGCGTCACAGTTTTCGTTGCCATACTCCTCCTAAACGGCTTGACCGATTCTCATGAAATTTTGTGAGCATATTGAGTAGGTCTGAGAATCGGCCAACATCTATTTTTCATACCCCTAGATGACACTTTTTTATTTAGGTATATGGCAGAACAACGTTTGCACGGTCAGCTAGTAATCCAATAAAAATCCATTTGTAAAGCAACTTAATCAACAGCAGCAGAAGATAGTCCTGTTCTAACACAGTTTATGTGTTAGTGAGTTAGCAGGCGCATAAGCTCAGAGTCTTAGTGCAAATCCGACAGGCGAGTGCCAAGTAGCTGCGACTTATGTGGCAGGACTGCTGCTACGTTTTGTATCTTGTATACTGCGGAATATAAACACTGTTTTGTAGGCACGAGCATATTTGAGATCAAAAAATCAAAATCAAATGCTGACACTTATGATAGTCAATGATACAGAGAGTGAATTTACCGCCAGTTCGGAAGGTAGGTTCGGAAGATGAATGTTTAGTTCATTCTTAATAAGTTATCTTTGATTAGGGATAGGTTTTACCATGGTTAAGTAAAAAGCAAAAAACTTGGTTTATTAAATAACACGAATGTTTGTTATATGAACTGTCAACTGCCTTTGCCAATGATTTATACATCAAAGCATGTTTATTTAAAATTATATTGAGTAACCAAAGTAGCTAGCGTAAAACGCTAAATTTCTTAAAGTAATAAATACTCTACGCTAGCTTTCAAATGAGTAAGCATATACTATAGAAAACATTTGCATACATACATAATGGGTATGTAAATCTCCACAAGTACATACGACCCTTAAACTTCCATACAACTGTGAACAACGTACTGCACCAGACAGAAAGCACCTGTATCTTCGAATGCACACTAACTTACCCATACGACCAAAGAATAACTTTGATAACCTCCCAAACTTACCTGACAAGGGTCTTAGATCTCTACCATTCATAAAATCGTGGTTTAGGCAGGAAAATCTAAATATAATTTCAGCTATTTAAAGCTATAGATAAATATTTAAATATCAAACTAGATTAGAATACTAATGTATTTTTTGACGCTTGAGGAAAAAAATGGACTGATATTATTTAACATTTTTCCTTATAAAACTTCAGAGAATAATAAAAATAACTATCAACTATAAGCTTTCTAGGTTATCATACGGATTAACCTTATTATGTATCGAAGAGGAAAATCGGTATCAGTCGAAAATATGAGCAAACAAAACTGCCATTCCAAGCTACCAAACACGATCGTGTCAGCTCTTTTAGAACAATTTATACCGTACAGCTCTTAACCCGTTAGTAGTACCAATATCCATTTAGCTAACACGTCAGTATCAGCTTCAGCCTAATTCCACAAAGCGCACCTCCATTCAGTATCTTCGCAGGCTCATTTCACGTGATTGCTCTATAAAAAGATTATCTTCGGAGGCACGGGCGCTCCGCAACAATTACCCATCGCTACTGCGCCCGATCCGGGAGAGAATTACCATGAATCTAGCCCGTGAATCATTTGCCGCATCGATTTTTTGCCGGAAAACGAATAATAGCTACCTAAATCTCGTGATTCATGTATCATTGTTGTTTTTTTCACTCTCGGCGACATTTCGGGAGTCTTTTTTTCCTGTAAGACCTTGCTTCAACTAGATTGAGATAAAAACGAGTGACTAAACTTTTTTGTGGAGACGTAGACGTTACGAGGTGGATAAGAAAAAGGATAACAAACTACCGGTAATGAAGTCGAAAGGTTCGGTTACTTTGAAACTGTAATCTTAGGCTTTTGGATAACATCAACGCTACTGGAGAATAAGGGCCAGTTTCAGGGCTTATGGATAATATATCCGATAGATAAAGAAGCAGCAAATGAATGAAAACAACCGTCAAAATGTTGACTAATAAGCTAACCGTTACATAAGATACAAAAGTGGTGGAAAAGAAGAGGTAAATATCAGTCACATTCTGCCAGTTAAATACACATCTTTGGTCCTAAAATGACAGCCTTTATAACGTCGATCGCATCTCACATTTTAAACTCGCCCACGGATTTCCAACTTGTACATTACTTGACCTTTAGAAGAGCTCGAAAGTTGAAGAATCTTCAGACTTTCAAGCGCAAACAACTGGCAAGGCGGCTAATTTGAAAACTCTTTACTAAATCTGTACTTACTACTTAGTTAAAAGTACGTTTAGAACCGACTAATTGATAAGTTTCGGATAACATACAAATTAAAAGAAAATTTATGAAAACGGTTGCCAAAATTCCACCAGATACGGTAACTAATACTTATTCAAAAATTATAAAATCGTGGCTAAACATCGTCCTAAGTGTTCTAACCCTAAGTAAACCTACATATGGGCAAGGTAACGCGGTTATATTTTCAGTACATTAAGTGAAACAATACGGCATATTGTCTCAAATTGCGAATATCACGGGCCAATTACTATAGTAGCTGGGATACATTCCTACCATTTCCCATGAAGGTGGAAGGTTGGGCCGTAAAAGAGGCGTAAGACAATTAACACCGAAGAAAACGAGATAAAAAGTAGCTAGTTCAATAATTTGTTTCTTTTCGTGTAAGATACCTTTATGTATCTTTAATGTGACAATCTCTGTATCACTTAACTATATAATTATTATTTACATGTCCTCTAGACCTTGGAGTTAAAAATGCTTTAGGTCGCTACCTTGACAAGAGAAAAAGCATTTTAGCATGCACATTAGGCCCAATCCATTTCACAACCCAAGGTCTCTGCTGCCGTTGAAACTTCCTATAGTAATTATACAAAAAAAAACAATTATAACTTATATTGCGACATTTTACGGATTAATCCTTTGATAATTACTTATGATTACCAGCTGGTCGAACGAAGACCAAATTCTACAGAAAAAGAGGATCTCAACTACTTTAAGCAGTTCACTTGATCATCTTCATCGGCCACTTGAAATCACCTACCTACGGTTCTTGCCTCATACACAATGCAAAACTCGTTTAATCTATTCTCATAATTGGTTATAAGCGCTTCAAACTCATGAATTCTAATAGAACTTATCACAATAGATGTTACCGTCATAAAACAACATGATACTTGGACAATTATCACTATTACTATATTTATAGTCAGCGATTATCTTAATAGAACTATATAGGCAGTACTGTAGATAATAGTATGAATGTACTAACACAGACGCATAGGAAGTGGTTACGGTGGTAGCCATGTCATAGTGACGAGAGGTCGTGGGTTCGATTCCAACACAGGACAATTATTTGTACAAACAAATAGTTGTTTCGGGTTTGGTTGTACTTTGTATCCGTTCTTTGTATGTTTGTTAAAGTCCCCGCGATACAAGAGTAGAGCGGCAGTTGTCTCTTAAAATTATTAATTACTTAAGTCATCTAAAATGCAATTTGAATGTGGGGAGATGTATGAATATAAGATGTAAACTACATAATATGCACCTATGTATGCAAGGTTTCGTTTACTACCCGTTGCATATTATTAAGTGTAAAGGGCGTGTAAGATACTTTAAAATCGTATATTACGTATTCGTGTATCATAAAGTTCTAGAAGATACGATAAAATCTGTCACACTTTTCAAGAGTTCCTTATACTTCAATGAGACATCGGACGGAACTAATCGAGTTCGACGATACGAGGAATCTTGTAAACGATGAACAAGTTTAGCAACAAATGCTATTACAAAATGTGTGTTCCAAAAACTCCTGAAGTAATCGTGAATCACTGCGTGAGACGGGATTTACGTATTCTTAGAACGATCAGAGCGCTGACAGCGGCGCGACAGTACGATCACGTGACAATATCCTGACCGCTCCTTCACGCCGCTACCTTAGGAGCCTCGCCTAAATTACATAACCCTCTTGAACGCGGCGCGGGGCGAGGGACGCCCCAACAATACCGAGCGGTATCGAGCGACGCGCGTCCCTCTCGCACGCACCTCTCCCTCCCACACTCCGCCTACCAAGACACCGGACATGACAACCTCGGGTGGTTTCGACGTACCCCATTCATTGCCGCCCCTCAACGCGTAACATAATAAACCTATGTAGGTGAACCACCGATGTATTTGTTACAATGAGAGCTGTATGAAAAGACATTGATTTCAGCGGTGCCGCGTGCGGCGAACGGGCATTGTGACGTCCGGTGTAGAATAAAAAGTCTTGTATATTGTGTCCCAACAATATCCTGAAACTGGCGAGGAAATGTAACAAATGGTTTCATAAAATAAAATGAACAATTGTTTGAAATGAACAACATTTTACACTACGACTATTCGAAGTATTTCCTCAATGTTGGAGTTCAGTTTCGTAGTTCCGTAAAATACAAATAGTTTTAAAATTAATGAATTTAAGCCAGAATCATTTTGATTACATACTTTGACCAACTATAAGATTCTAATTGGACTATGTTTTATTGAAAATAGAAAAGTATTTTTCGTTTTCAGCCAGCTCTTCTCAATAGCTTAACATTTGTAACATAAGTAGACTTCCACATTCACAATACTGAATATTATACTGCAAACATTATATCATCAAAAATTTATCACTTTGCTAACTTAAGACAAAATTAAAATAGATAAACCTTTAATAACAATAAGAAGATCAGTAGCCTAAAATTGAAACACAAAACTCAGAGATATGAATTATCTTTATACCTAAAATGCAAATGACGGTAACAATGAACAAGATAACATGATAAGACTGTCAATCTTATAACTTAGGGCACGTGTACTGAAAAAGAAGTTATCTACTCTACTGTACTCTTTGGAACATAATATATGTTTTATTCTTCTATCATAACTTTTTTCTCAAGCTTGCTAGTTCAATATTCTTGTGTCTGCAGAAATAAAAATATTGTGAAAATTGTGTAATAATATAGTTCATAGGCGGTCAAAAGAAAAGGAGGTTTTAAATAAATGGGTAAATTATTTGTTCTACACAAAGAGCTGATTCTTTCATTGTAAGATAATTTTATTTTAAAATAATTTTGTTGCTTTGGCAAATAGTACAAGAAATTTGTCTAGATATCATTATTGGTTGAATAAAGTTATCTCACAATGGAAAATAAGATCTTATTTCAAAATACATTATCTTCTTTTTATGTTGTCTATGGGCTCGACAAAATTTGCCACATAGATCCAGCCAGTATATCAGACATATGAAAAATTACACATTACCAGATTGACTCAACAAATTTTTAAACAGCCAAAAAACCCATTTACAAATAAAACTATTTCATAAGAGCATTTCATAACTCTAACACATTGGATGTGGGAAATTCCCAACACTGAAAACAAGGTGAGATAAGCTGAGCAATATCTAATGTCCATCTATATTTAAATGAACAAAATAATCTCTTATTATTGTTAAAAAATACTATTTTACATAAAAACATTACATAAGATCAGACTTGATTATAGTGAAGACAAAGTCGATCAATAAATGTAATATTTATTGGAGGTAATTAAGGATTATTAATAAATGCAAATGTAAAACATATAAAGGTTAAGAGTGACATCAGAGAAAGGCATATTATAAAACAGACTGCCTAATTAAAAGAGGATAAATAATTTAAATGATATCATACTGCACATACAGAGCAGGTTTACCTTTCTAGAAACTTGGATTAAAGAATTGAGGTGTCTGAAAAAACCATTCTGGTAAACGAATTAAATGGCTGAAGGATGTTCAGTACTTTTTTTGGTGATGAAGGCTGATCCAACATTGTTGGTGTTGTTTGAGCAGACTCATTAAAGATTATGTACTCTCAAAACCTGCTGATGCTATTTTCTGGTCATTTGTGTGTAAATTAGTGCAAGTTGTAATTACGATAACTAATGTACAACCTGCACAACAACAGATAAACTCAGGAAGTTAATGTGTTTAGTAAATGTTTCACAGTATAAATAGATAGTATGTAGTTTACGCTCCAGTGTATGTAGAAGCCGTAGAATCGCCGGTAGCGATTCTGTATCAGTTGACTTTCGTATCACAACACCGACCTCCGTATCGGTATCAATAGATCTCAAAATACACATACTTTATGTTTCCGACACATAAACTACTAAAGTTTTCACACGAGCCCTACCACGTCCACGACATCTGGATGCTGCTGCAGCAATTCACAATACAAAACTAACGCCGACAACACAATTAGTATTAGCGACAATAATTTAATAATTCAAAATGCCATTCGATCTATTTTCGCACCCCACGTTATCTGAAATTATCAAAATAAGTTCCACTCACCGTTAATATAGTGCTCTGCGCCACCACGTGGATAAATACAATTTCTCACAAATACACTGTTTTCACGAAAATAAATTGATTTTTAACTTGAAATCCAATATTTTTATGTGAATAGACGTCGACAGAGTGACGGATTTTGACGTTTGTTGTAGTTTTTGTTGCCATATGCAGAAATAGTTTTATTATTTTGCATCACAGTCCTTTGATTAGACAGCTCAGGCAGGCAGACAGATAAGGTTTGTAGTATTTGCAAAAAAAATAAGTTAGTTCTGATAACATTGACAAAAATAAGAATAAATAATATAAAAACATAAAGCTACAGTAGAGATAGAAAAGAAATTAAGTAAAAAAATAAGCTAACCCGAAATACTTGTATTACTCAAAATTACTAAATCTCTATAAATAAATATAAAAAATGTTGGTAGTTTCTCAATTTCTGTTAATTAAAATTTTGGTAAAATATAACCTTTTTTACAATATTTTTAATTCATCGTTTCATCACACAACAATTTTAATATTGCAACACTATTGGTCTATGGTGAAAAGGAAACGGATAGGAACGAAATGAAACCGGAAGTATTGTTTTGTGTCGTGTCCCCACAATCTCGGTCTTTCCATTCACCAGGTTTTCAGATGAACGCCATTTTGTTGTCGGGATCATTGTAGAAGTGGCGTGGAATATCTGTGTTAACACAATTGTGTGTCATTTTCTTTTATTGTGATTGATTTAAGTGTAGTCAAGCTGCAGGAAGGTAAGTATTTAAATATACGTGCTTCTGTTGTTTTATACTGTTACTTTTCCGGAATTGCGAACTTCCATTGTCATGGACGCTGCTGACTCATTTCGTCAAATTATGTATGCGTTTCAGAAACTAAAATGCCGGGCGCCGGTACTTTCAAAATCTTCGTCGGGAATCTATCCGATAAAACGACGGACGCCGATCTTAGACCGCTATTCGAAAAATACGGTACGGTCGTAGAATGCGATATCGTCAGAAATTACGGTTTCGTGCACATGGAAAACGAGCAAGTCGGCCGCGAAGCCATTCAGAACTTAAACGGCGAGATAGTTCATGGCCAAGCTATCAAAATAGAGGCGGCCAAGAGCCGAAAGGCGCCGTCGACGCCGACCACCAAAATATTCGTCGGTAACCTAACGGACAAGACGCGCGCGCCCGAGGTCCGCGAGCTGTTTCAGAAGTTCGGAACGGTCGTCGAGTGTGATATCGTTCGTAACTATGGCTTCGTGCACTTGGACGCGTCGGGCGACGTGAACGAGGCTATCAAAGAGCTGAACGGTATGATGGTGGACGGCCAGCCCATGAAGGTGCAGCTATCGACGAGTCGCGTCCGCCAGCGGCCCGGCATGGGCGACCCCGAGCAGTGCTACCGCTGCGGTCGGGGCGGCCACTGGTCCAAGGAGTGCCCTAAGGCGCTGGGCCCCGACCGGAACGGTTTCCGCGATCGAGCTTTCGGCCGCGACCCCTACCCCCCGCCGCCGCCGCCGCCGTTCCTTCGCGATCGCATGATGGGAGGATTTGGGGTAACGCGCTCTCCTACTGTCTTACTATCCGAACCGTCGGTTTCCATTTTAACCGTCTCCGATGCATCACGTAGGCCGAGGCGTGGATAATGTCTTCGCACGCGGTACCTAACTGGGCCGAGTAACTTGACCGGGCTCGGTGATGCTACAGTCGCTCTTTAGTTCCCTGACATTCACACAAACAGAACACATTTTAAGTTTTGAGTTTGATTCTATTTTTATTTTTCGATTGATTTGTGTATTGTTAACATGATCTAATACATATTTTAATGTGGGCAGGATCCTTATGATGGATACTACGAGCGTGCGAGGTTTGATTCACCGCGCGACTTGTTTGAGAGGAGATATCCAGTGGGAGCTTCGCGCGGGCTAGAAATGGGTGCATCTCGCGGCGGTCGTGGTGACTTCGTGTCGCCGCCGCTGCGCCGGGAGCCAATGCCGCCTATGCCGAGCCTGCCGCCGATGCGCAGTGGGATGGGATCTATGAGGTCGTCGTATGATGCTATGTACAGCAGGAGAAGTCCCCCGCAAGGACCACAAATGTCCCGGGGGTGAGAACTAACTTAGCATTGTTGTGTTTCCCCTTGGTTCTCTTTGATTTATTTGCACAAAATTTTGTTTGGCTTCAAGTAGCTGTATAAATGTATATTTAATATTAAATGTATCTACTTTCACTTTAAAATCAAAGCAAAATATGCTCTGTATGTAACACAACCTACATTGTGGCCCACTTGCACTATCATACATAGGTACATGTCATTGCATTAGCCTGAGAATCATTCATCATAACATAGCTCTATTAGTAAAGATCCTTTAGATCTAGAACTTTTCTCACGTCAAGAAGTAAGTGCTGTTCTAATATATTAACAATTTGTTTTGTTTTGGTTACAGAATGTATGAAGACTTCAGCCGAGACACATTTGATGACAGAAGGTGAGACAAATTACATTCTAAACTAAAATGATATTGAAGCCTAGTCACATTTTATGAGGTCAATGCTCTTTAAATGATAAGATGTCTAGATGCATACTTCTGAAATAATTACACATAGCAATTATAATTGTCCTCATTTGCACAAAAGATTAGGAGCAAAATAACTTAATTGTATGTAATAATGTACCATTTGTAAATTAATACTTAATTTCTTGTTATTCAGAAACCACTATATGTAACTAATTGTTTGTTCGCAGGCCGGGTATGCGAGGACCGTCGCCCTCAAGAAGATACGCGCCTTATTAGTTAGTGATAGGTTAGAAAATGTCCAACGCTCAGTTGCAATCATTTGTTGTGTACTACTGACTGGCTGACAAATTAACGTTAGTACTGTTGCATAGAAAATTATTTGTATAAGTTTTGGGTGGGAGTGACTGATTCTGCAATTTCCACAATGTGTGTGATTGGTATGGAAGCTAAATGGATGTATTTTGTGACTGAATGTAAATAAGTAAAATAAATATCATTTTAAGTACAAACTGATATTTTCTTTTTGCGTACGCACCGTTATCTGACCTTAATAACGTTCACCCACAAACGAAGTGAGTAATCGTCCGACCAATAACAAAACTGCCAACTATTGTGACGTCGCCGACAGGAATGTTAACGATTAGTTTTAAACTAGTTTTATCAGATGAGAGGATGTTACCATGGAACATATTAAATGTTAATACAAACCGATACATAAAATATAACATCAATACTGTGGTTTGTAGCTGACACTGCGCGGGTAAAAGTGCAAGCTTTATAAATAGTAATGAAAAAAAACATGATTTAAGTCTGCAATGAGCCAAACACCAAATATTCATTTACAGTCAATACATACTTAGGCAATTATTATCATGCAATACTTTTATAGTTATCCCACGAATACTAATTGTGGACGATTTAAGCCCCTAAAAAGTGACGCCGCAGTAAAGATCTGTAGAAGAAAAGTTGCAGTAGTTTATTAGGCGCACGCATTCACCGAAATTATATTTATTATAAATACAGTGATGGTGGTATTTACTTGCTTGAGTATCATGCATGCGTTGGACGAGTCTTTGCAATATCACTTCAAAGTGCCTAACCTACCTACTAGTTATCATTTTGTCGTGTTGCTAATATTTTATGTAAGGCACTTCGTATTTGTCAAGGTATTACTAACATGGCTGATTTGATACCAATTACACATCAGACATTTTCGCGAATTTACAAAGATTAGAATACAATCGATTTATCGGTATTTTGTTATTGCAAACGTATACGGCGTACACGTCGTGCGCTGCGTGTTCTCAGTTAGAACTTTGAATCCCAGTCTAACTAATTTGTAAAACTACGAGCCAAATACTCTTAAACTTTGTCTGGCAAAATCTACCAATATGCCGCAGGTATAAATTTAGAAGCAAAATATAATGATTATCATTCATCATTGCTACAATACAGGTTCTATACAAATACATACCAGTTTGGAATCAGACAGCCATTTGTGAACAGTCCGGTCGTATCCGCTATTATTTTTCTATTATAATAATAACAATATTAGAAAGGTGCTTATAGAAAGATCTGCTTTTTTCAATGTTTTGAATTTATTGTAATGCGTTTGTTTGAAATCAGTGTCCATCATTATAGTACAGTCAGCTCCAAAAGTAGCTGATCATACTCAATCTTTTGAAACCCTAAATACTGATGTGTTCACATGAAATGTTTAATTCTAACTCATGCTTCCTGATTTTGATCAGTTATTTATAAACGTTACATAACAGGTTTGGAAAATATGAAGTTGTTCAGCTACTTTTCAAGCTGACTGTACTCTTAAATCTATAAATTAGTAGATATGCTCTATTACACCTGGTTGTATTTTCAGGCGTAATAGAGCTTTCTTTTTGTCTTTGTTTTAATAGCTAGTATTATTTTTAAAACAAAACTATTATAAGTTTTACCTCGTATTTCAAGACGTTACAGCGCTGATTCACTGGCGCTACGTCACCCATATACTTACATTGCGATCTGTACAAACAGCCACGATAGCATAAAAGGTATTTTGGTGGTAAATAAGTAAACATAAACTATGTCCATTAATGTTTTATTTGTAACTTAACATGTATTAGAGACCTATGCAATGTCAGCTACCCGCTATATTTACAAAACACTGTACAGGGTGCTTTCGCACGAGTAAATGCTATGCGCGCACTTGGTCACTATCTTCCTACTTCATAATAAATGGGCCGGTTGTAAAAACTTCAACCATTGAGAGTTATGTAACAATGCAATTATTACCTTTATACATAGAAGCATATTTCTATTTAAACAATCGTAATTTCTAGAAACAGTTGTAGCGTATAACTCACTACACTTAGTGACTAAAAATCCAATACAGAAATACATATATTATGCAGTAAATTACATAATATTCAAGTGTGAATTAAATAATACTCGGAAGTATATAACTCGAGTGTTACCTAGAATTAACTCTTACAATAAGTGTTAACTCCTAAACAAAGGAAAACTTATAGACTGCGTGTTATTTATTTAAAACAATTTCGTACAATAAGACTTACACATTTTTTTCGTGTTTCTTTGTCTGCTTTACATTCAAAACGGCTTAACCGATTTGCATGAAATTTTGAGTAGAAGATAACAGTAGTTTAGTCTTCTCAAAAGTGATAAAAGCTATGTCACATAACCCACAATGACACCAAGGCACTCACAGACCGAAGGCACGTATGACCAAGCGTCGCTTCAAACAATTCACGTTAATACTAATAGTTGCAAAGGCATCTCATAAGACACTATACACTCCATAATTTAATACTCAAACACTACAATTAGTCTTTTTATCATCGTTTAAGTACAATCCACAATGGCTGCCTGTACCATGTCAGTGGCGTGATGATCTTTATAAGGGAAATCAAAACATAATAATCGACCATGTTTTTGAACGCTCGAAGTTACGATTTACTTACATTTTTTTTTAGTAACAGATAAAATATTATAGTTCATACAATATAAAAGTCTATTATTATGTTTGGATTTGTCTGTAGATACGCCACTGCACATCTTTATAAAAATGCATTTTCATGTCGATATAATTTTGAAATCAACACTGTTTTGTACGATCATAAAGGCGTCTTATTGTCAAAATATCACAATACACGTTGGCCACGTCGCGGCACATTCTGTTCACAGTTCACAATAGTGAACCATCGAACATACAGAAACTAGTAGAGTATTGCATCGTATGTACACTCGTAGCTGCCTCAACGCGAACACTCTCGATTGCTTACACGAACGGAAGACAACAAATTTTTCATTATAAAAACACTTCATTACATCTAAGTAACAATAATAAAATAAAACATTACTTTTAGAACAAAACTAAAACCAAAATGATAGGATCAGTTGGTGAGAGATTCCGACGGGAACGTTCATAAGTTAGTTTATACAATTACAGAATATTTCACTGGTGCGTCCACACCGACACCGAAACTTAACAATACTAATATTTAAACAAAAACGGTGGTCAAACTGAATTTTTCACATCGATGGGGCTCTACGGCTATGATTTCACGTGGAATCGTAAAATAAATAGAATATCGAGGAACTTAACTCGGAACCTAAACGACGGTCTGTCTCCGCGAAGCGTTCACCGCGCTACACTATAGTCACAGTACGTATTTACAAGAACACAGGACACGCGCACGCCGTCACACGAGCTTGATGGTGGTCTCGGAGTTGTACTTGGCGAGCGTCTTCTTGACGCGCAGCGCCGTGAGCCGCACGGGCGGGTTGGCGTGCCAGCACTCCGACATGACGTTGACCAGCGTCGACAGCGGCTCGGCCGAGATCCAGCGCGCCGGGATGGGCGGCCGCACGCCCTTGCCCACCACCACCGCGTGCATGTCCTCGAACGACGGGTCGTTGGGCACGAACTCGTGGTACGGGAGCGCGTACGACTCCACGTACTGCGCCTTGTCTCCCGTGGCGCAGCGCCTGCACATCTCCCACAGAACCAAGCCTAGAGAGTACATGTCGGCCATCTTGAAGGCCTCGAAGTTGGTGACGTCGAGGTGTTCGCTCAGCACTTCGGGCGCCATGTACCGGCGGGTGCCGACGCGCGTGTTCGGAGCGATGTCTACTTCATTCCGTTCGGCGACGAATCGCACCGCCAAGCCGAAGTCTGCGATAGCGCACTGTCCATTTCGTTTGACGAGAATATTTTTACTCTTTATATCTCGGTGAGCGATGGCCGGTTTTCCTTTAGTGCCGAATATGTCCATGTGTAGATGCGCTAACCCGCTGACGATCGAGTACACCATGGTCATGAGTCCGTGCGTGTCCAGCACGACGGTCTGCAAGTAGTCGTGGAGCGAGCCGTTCTCGTGGTAGTCGGTGATGAGCAGCATCTGCGTCCAGGAGCCCGTGCCTTTGATGTCGGCGGCGATGAAACCGAGGATGTTCTCGTGACGCATCAGGACGGTCTGGTATATCTCAGTCTCGCGGAACCAGGAGGCTTCTTCGGTGGTGAAGAACACTTTAACGGCGACGCGTTCCCCGCGCCAGCGCGCGAGCCACACTTCTCCGTAGCGTCCCTTGCCGATGGACTCCACCATTTGTATTTGTTTAGCGACGGTGCGTTGTACGAGGAGTGGCAGGCCGGAGCCCGAGCCGGAGGACACGTCTCCGGTGTGTGTAGCGGGTGGTGAGGGAGGACGCTTGCCGGCGCGCCGCCGCCGCCGGAACAGCAGCAAGAAGGCGGCGAGGAAAGCAACAAGCGCGATGCAGAGCGCGGCACCCACCAACAGAGTGGGCGTGTTGCCGCCCACGCTGCGCACTCCCGGCGTCTCCGTCGCATCGGGCGGCGGCTCCGGCAGCTGTGGCTGTAGTCGCCTGTTGCACAGATCCGTGTCCATGCAACATTCTATCACCTTTGGGTGTTGGTGTGGCACCTGGGAGCTTTTACACTGAAAATAGAAAAATAGTACATTAGTCACGGTGTTTACTGACAAGTAAACTAATGGCAAACAGTATTAAATAGTATAAAGCATTAGTTAGGCACGTTATACTCACTTGCATAAAGCCAGACTCATCTGGCGGCAGGCAGCCCGCGGTTCTATCGAGCACGACGAGTCCATTTTCATCGAGGACCTCCTCTACGGCGACGAAGCAGTAGCCGCCGGGCTGCGTGACGCAGGTGCCGTTGGCGGCGCCGCCGGGACACGCGCTCGCGCCCGCGCACTCGCACACTAGCCCCCGACCTGCAACACACAACGTACATACTTAATTATGCACGCTTCCTAGAACGCTGCTATATTTGTATACGATTTCAATCAGTCTAGTGACCAGTATTGTGTTTCCTGTGTTCGATTGAAGAAGTTATTTCTCGTAATTGTTGGGAACCTACACAATAGTAAACCAATATTACGATTACCTTTTTAAAAACCCTAATAGAGGTATAATACGACCAAATCTCTTACACAACGATAGCAGTTATCAGATAACCATTTTTTTAAGGACAAACGCAACTAAGCATAAATTATTCACCTGTTAACGTATTTATATCAAAATATTTATTTTTGTCTGAAATGAATCGATATCTTCAATATCACGCCATGACAAAGGCGTAAAATCTTGACAGGAAATATGTCCGATAAAATAACAATTAATTATGTTATAATAAAGAAACGATCAGCGATATCATTGTCACGTAATACAACGATGTTTATATATGAACAGCTGAGAATCATACCACACGACGCGGAAGGTGAACCGAACTGGATATAAAACTAAAACAATAGTTGAAAGCTATAATAAATTACAAAACTAAAACAATTTGTGGAACGAGAATGTTTGGAGACATGAAATGTCAAATAGAGATCAAATAAAGTAAGAAAAATGTTGTTTTGGAAGCAGATTGCTTGTAAAACGAAATAAATTCAGACACAATTGGAATAAAAAAGAGTAGAGAAGAAAAGTTGTACAAAAAAGTAATTGGAAATTGCTTTCCGCAACTCCCGAATTCAGGAAGACTGTTAGTTCAGGAATTGAATTGAAAGTGTAACTTCCTAGTGTTTTGTATCCTGTATGAGTTGAATAACAATCGATTACTAGAATGCTGTACAAAGATCAGAGGGTCACGGGTAATGAGTTTGTACTGCGTTACTTCCTGTAAACACTGAATGATAGTATGAAATAACTTACGAAGTAGGTAACACGTCTCATTCTAAAGGTGATAAAGGAGATTTTGTTCGTCGCTTTGAGTTAAAAAACAAGGGAAGACACAAATCCAATCTTAAAAAACCCTCAGCATTTGGTGTAAGAACAAAATGAATAAATGATATGGTGATATCAAGTTAGTTAATTCAACAAATAATGGATAAATCTTGATCTTCGCGAAGTACCTAATGCAGTTCATTTAAATGTTCGACGTCTAAGTGATTAGAATGTCCAATCTTTGAACGTTCTAATGACTCCTACGTAGGTCTCTAGTCAAATTAGGTGCGCCTCACTAAATCTGGTTCCATTAATGTGTTTTGAATAGTAATAGCAACCTGCAGGTGTTTGATGTATTTGCCATTTTAACATTCATCAATATCTAGATCGACGAGTTTGTATCGATTACTACGCTCCATAATTTTTATTACGAGTCAACTTATCTTCGCAATTTCGGTATCAAAATAATAATTAGGTGAATCAATAGATTGCAAATTCAAAATCATAATGAGATTACTTCCAAAATTATTAATTATCCCAACAAATATAAAATTACAAAAGAAACTAATCAGGATTATGAAATCACAGCGGTAGGGCCGTGTTCCGCCAATCTGAAGATGTTAACATGATAAGGTATGTTTGAATGTGGATACAATAGAATTATGAACAGACGTATAAATATTAATGCCATTAAACATTCATGGTGCATTGGAGCACATATTTTTTGCAAGCGAGCAACAGGTAACTCCTCGGTCGACACCCGACGCGCTCCGAAGGATACGACGTCCTCACCACAATAAAAGCAGGTAAAAGTGTGCTCCACACTTCGGGAGATAATCACTATCTTCTAATGTTTACTAGTAATTATGTTTATAAATATTTACTCGTAGAGACGTCTAGACAGGGAAAGGCTACTAGACATGATAATTAAACTATCAACTTTAATGGAGCCAGAACGTCAATCAAGGGAGAAATACATACAACTTGGACATGGAGAGAAGTGGTTGAGTATACATTACACGGACTGTTATTAGCATAACTCGGAAGTAATAAAGCTGCGGTTTATCATGTTGTTGGCTAGTAGCTCGAACAGAAATCTGAGACCTGAGCTCATACAATTACACATAGTAGAGGTACACGTATCCACTGTGAATCAACATATCCGTGAATGACTTACGCAAACATTGTACTACCAATACAAACATTGGATTTTCACAGTGATCCCAAATAGACTCATAAGATAGTATTTACGTTGATGAACACATCAACACACCAGTTTACTTACGAGCAGATATCGACGGAGAAAATACGAATACAATAAAGACAGGAAACAGTGAATGATTCAACGTCCACATCCTGAGCTCGTATGCAATCCAACAAGCGGAAACTGAACCACGTCTAGATCACAAGTAGCTGAGGCGAGATGCAAACACTATTGTATACAACGAACTGATGCACAGAGCAGACATCGTCCAGGTGCGGCGCGGTGACAACCTTGGAACACTTGCGAGGAAACACAATACGGAGGCTTGCGGGTGTCGGCTGTAGCTTAGATTTATGATCTGGTTTAGGTGTCGGACTAAGGTGTTGCACGTACTTCGTCTCATGCCGTCGTCGGAGAGCGTTCGAGGCGAGCCCGGCCCCGCGTCCGCGCTATCATTTAAATATAACTTGGGACGCCGCCGTCTGTCGCCGGCTTTATTTTTACACCACCGAGATTATATGTGGCGAGTCACACTGCACGCTGTCTCACGGGACACGTTATGGTTCGCGCGCGACACACGGCCGGTCGCACCACTACACGGAGCGGTACTAACTGGACTGAGGCAACGTGTCGCTCGAGCGACGCCCACAACGCGAGTGTCGGGCGGAGCGCGCGGCGTCCCCCTGCCTGCCGCCGCGCCCCCCACCCCCGTGCA
The DNA here is from genome assembly GCF_050436995.1 of Anticarsia gemmatalis. Classification (NCBI taxonomy): domain Eukaryota; kingdom Metazoa; phylum Arthropoda; class Insecta; order Lepidoptera; family Erebidae; genus Anticarsia; species Anticarsia gemmatalis. The sequence continues at coordinate 11,663,573 of NC_134760.1, read as the reverse complement.
CTATGCACCGCTGCACAGCCTCCACATGGCTCCGGCGAGATAACGCGAGCACCGAGCCGCGATCACGCAACACTCATCATAGATACACAAATGCGGCGCGCGATGCGATTCATTGACGCCAACTGTTTATTATGATCTACTCGTAAACATATTAACTGTACCTCTACTACTATATTACTAGTATATTAAGTAGCAATAATAAACTTATTGTTGACGGGAAAATTATCGAACAACCGAATACGATAACTAATATCACAAAGTACGAACAAAGAGCTTTAGAAAGAAACAAGGGGGCATTATACGAATTTGGGGAAAATTATAGGCGATTAAGATAAAACATTTGGGGAATAAAAAGTCTCTTGTGGAGCTGTAATCGCACCGGATGAAAAGAACACGCATATAAATTTAGCAAAAGTCATAAATTAGGTAGCAGTTCTCGTGATCCAACATCTGACAGAAGCGGATGCTTTTTATAGTTTACGAGCAGCGTTAATACTCTTACTTCCACATGTTATTAGAGACGAACGCAATAAATCCTTACTGAGCTAACTAATCAGAACACTATCAATGCGTCGCTTTTACGACGCGCTCATTTCGAATTTCCTTCCTATGTTTTAGTAGACGGGTGTGATCGGTGTGTATGTGGAGCAAGCGTGACAACAATAGCATCAAGTATATTTGCAGCAAGATCGTGTGTTGGTGGTCCCGGCACTGCCGGCAGCGACAGATTTGGTCATGTGTCGGTGTTATCTCGAGTTGCAGGAGCGGCGCGATTTCTCTGTGGCCACATGTGGTCCACGCGCCTCGCCCGCTGCACTCCATATACTCGATAAGTCGATACACTCGATACGCCCGCCTTCAATTGATCTACTACCAATTATTGCATCTCAAGGATGTCCTCAAACGTGAGCGACTCTACCGTGGGGCACCGGCTACTGGGCACGTGTCGATTGCCAAATTGTATGTAAATGACTGTTATGAATTCAAATGACACATGTAAAGAAACGACACCATTGTTCTCTGGTTCGTCTATGACACCAATTTGCAAATAATCGACGCTATTAGGCTAATATGGTTCGCGATTAGGGTTTTCATGGCTCATTTTCGGCTTATTTCGGTGACATTTAGTCATAATGGCGTTCCGTGCGACAGTGTATTATCAGACGATCTGTACGAATGTTTCCCGTGGGAAATCTCCTGATGTTTGTCGAACACGCCATCAGAACCTCATCAACAGCATCAAAGTCAAGTACATAAATCATAGGCCAGTAGAAAACTACTTTCTCGATGTTTTGCAGCATCGAGCACTGATTGTTGATATTATGCGAATAGGTCGCGGCGTCTGTGTGCGCACGTGCAAAACTCGTTACTTAGATTCGGCAAACGGCGCAGATGTTTCTCGTATCGGTTAATGTACACGAGAACGAATCGACACTGCGAGTGCTGCAATTGCAACCGATCGTATAAATCGATTTGTTAAAGATACCAGTAAAAGGGCAATCGATCAAGATGTATTCGATGTAGAGCACCGCATCGCACTCAATCTTGTTTTAGATATGAGCGAACTCAACTGCTGTTCTGCCGACCAAATTGGATTAAACGATAACCATCACGTAGGGAGGAAAGCGAGATATAATGAGATCGGACAGATAGTGATGATGAATAGTGAAAAGGTAATTAAAACAAACAGTGTTTTGCACGCGAGCTAGACCCCAGTTATCAGGCGAACGGTTCTGTCGTGACTATTTCAAATGGCATTCGTTTCCGATCATGCTCCGGCGGGGCGAGAGGTCATCATCGCACAGCGCGCAGGCGCCGGCGATCTAGCGACCTCTAGGATTATCCAACTCGATCGATAAGGTCCCGAGGGGTTTGCGCGGGGCGTGCGGCGCGTGATACGGGCCAAAGAACATAATTTATTCGGCGGCAGAGTGGCGCGCCTCGGAGGTGCCGCGGCCCGCTCCCGCCCCGCGCCGCATCTCCTGGCTCTTTCCAAACAGGATCCCGCCACTATTTTTTGTGTGTGGGGATTAAGGAGTATCGGGTTTAAACGCAGGTTACGTAATAGTTTTTACACACCCTTAATCTTGTGGCGCGGGGACGAGGTTGTAATTTAATCGTTTTATTTTGATGCGTACGCGGGACATATTTCACGAAGCTGGTGTGTTTGAGCATCACCTGCTAACGATGCGGCGCGGCCCATTTGCGCGATAAGAGCTCGAGAGCGACAATATTTGCGCGTGCGCATGTCACTCGCTCGTAACCACTTAGTACATCACTTGATGACTCCGCTTCATTATTTCAACGAATCTATTTTATCAGATTGCTCCACATAAGTTTTAAGGCCAGGTATGCACTGGCGAATAAAATAAATATTAAATTATTAACATAAATGATTTAGAGCGACAATGTGGGCGGAAACAGCGGAAGAGGAGTGTTGTATAGTTTTAATTATCCAGTTGATCACCATAATCAAGTGGAATATTAGCCAATAGGTAAACACGCAAGAATGTCAAATATGCATATTTTCTCCATATCAACAAAGCGTTAGTTTTTGTCGTCATTAACATAGTTGTGATATTCAATCTGTTCGGTTACAATTTCTACGATGTTAAGAATTAAAGCGGTTTCGTTTTACGTTAGAAAGTTGAATTGTTTCGGAACCAAACTAACGCGTCATTGTATCTTGGTTAATCAGCCCTAGCCCCTAACATTAATTTGTAGAGACAAATATGTTGGCATCGAGCTCTAATTACGCATGAAAACATTCGCTATGTTCTATGTAACATGCACTAGTATATACTTTTAATGTAACTATGGAATCTTCATCCAAATAGGCACTTTAAATTAAGGGCAAAGAAAAACAGAAAATCTTTTTTGTTTGCTTCAATAGCAATATTTTTCAATCAGTTTTCATTTTACATTTATGTTTCAACTTTAGTAGAGTTAGTAAGTTGTCGATGCAAAGTCACAAGCTATTCAAATTTCTTCACATCAGATGTCTGATAGCGAGATCCCAGTTCATTGAATGTATGATAGCGCAGAATCAATATTTACCAAAAATAAACCAGTGTTGTTATCAGTCGCCTGACGTGAGAATTACTGTGTACTTTATCTGCTATCTGCTATCACAACTGCAAGTTTAATAACCTGTAGCCATGGAGGTACTATGCGAAATTTACCTGTCGTCGTCAACTTACGAATTTGTTTATTTTGAACCTCTTTTCATGTAACGTGTTGTTGTTTTCGAAGAGACATTACCAGAGGAAATTATAAGAAAAAAAATAGAGTTTTGAGTTAAATTTTTTTTTTTCATTACAAATGTTATTTTACTGCCTGGGTGGCGGTCGTAAAAATCGTCACTGAAGTAAAAAGAAAGGTAGAGCCATAAGAAAAATGGACTGAAAAGTTAGTCTACTCTACAAAGTATTAATTCGGTAGCTTAAAACACACGAGGCAAGAAGAAAGGCACAGGAGTAAAATGTAGTGGCAAAAGAATAAAAAAACCTTATTTACGCATATAATGGTATGAAAACTACATCAACCTTTGACAGTACCTACTTTAGGTAGAGCCAATGAGAAGAGCTAGCAAGGAATTCTAACGCACCAATCATGGTGATTAATGATTTAATTCTAGGAAGATGCTCTTGGCTATGCGATTACTTTAACTATGATACTTATACAATATGAACTAAGCTATACATTCTGTAATTGTAAGCTGTCAACGCTGGGCAAAACATTCCTGGATGAGATTAAAATCCAATGGCAAGTTTTGATGCAAAAAATAACAGTAAACTGAAATGTGACGTGATGTTGTTCTGTAAATGTATTTTTCAAATCTTGTGAGATTGGGACTCTAGTTTGAGATGATATTTGGAGAACTTTAAATTACGGAAATTGGTTCTCAGGTTGAGGCTGTGTAGCATTAATAAAGCCTTAATTAGGCAATTTTGTATGGATTTTGATTTGAATGAAGCAAGGGAAGTTTGTAAGGACCGTACCAAGTGGCGATCTCTAGTCTTAACGTTTGGGAAAAAGGCGTGATTTTATGCATAGTTAATAAATATAATTGGACTTCTACATGATTATGATAAAACGCTCTAACAATAAGTCAACGAAATCATCACAAATTAAAAGAAAAATTACGTTTAAAACATAATTATACCGAAACATCGATATTTTTAAAGCTAATCATCATTATCTTCGACGTAAAGATAACTCGATGCAGAAATAGTACAACAATGTATTGAGAATTAGGGCGACGCTACGTGACCGGTACCACGATTTATCCAATATGTTAATTATATCGATCAGTATTAATTTAAATATCGTGTTGTGAAAAATACATGCACTTATGATATTCGCATTAAATATTGCGACTTTTGATACGATCGCATCGACTACTTTCAATTTGCCGACGACCTCGTACCAATGTTTAATGATAAAATTTGCATGTTGCGCGTAAGTTTATTCATGCTTCAGAAGAAAATTGCTGCTTCTATTTTGATGTGGATTTAGGTACTTGATATATGAAGGAAGCTGATAGTGTAACTTGTTAGTTCCGTTTGCAATACGCTTTAGTGACAGTTAATATTATAATATAAAATTATTCGAGACTTTATTAGAAAGTTATGTACCTAGTGTAACTACCCAAAGATTTAGCATAAAGCCTAGTACTAATACCATGTTATGAATACATTAGTTAAATTACGTTTACACATATTTCTTGTAATATTGCCTTGGGCCTCTCTATCATGTTTCATACCCGAACAATTATCAACAATATAACTTATGAATGAATGTTTGTATATAAATCAATCGCATGCAAATGGCCGAACAGATTTATGTGTACGAAACGCAAAATTTGCGCGCGCGCCCAGAAAATCAGTTATACGATGTCAGCGTAAATACACTGTATGGTTAATTTGCGCCACGGGCAATGAGGTGACTCGTATTTGCATGTTGATAGATCTCTACTGAATATTCATGCGCGCACGCAGATCGCAAGTACCTCGGTAAAGTCGTTTTCTATGCGCGACCCACTCGATTGATCGAGGACCGTTACCCCGACGTAACGCGGCCACATTGTACCTGATACTTTATAAATTCCCGCTTTACGATAAACAAAATATACACGACGACAACGTAAATATTATCGCGCGCCAATAAAAGTGTCATACCCCGAGGCCGGTGGAACTCACACCTTATTTTTGAACGTGGACGTACAAAAATAGACGCGTGAATAACCGTGTTTTTGTCACTATTGTGCAACTGAGGGCATAGGTCCAACGCGTAACAGTGTAAAACGCGATACCGCGACGACGCCGCGTTCTAATAAACGAATCTATCAAAACAACAACATATTGGTACAGTACTTGTAGTGAATGGACGCCGATCCGTATCCATTGTACAATACATTATACGTTTAATTGTCAACACTCGAGTCGTCTATCGATAACACCTATCGATACCAGTTACTAATATCATTGAGTATACTTTTCACACAAATGTTCCACGCATTCCTGAGCGATAGCGCGTCCTAAATAATCCACATAATAAATTCAGTAGCGAAAATATTCCACGTTGGTTTGTAAAATTTGAAAGTATAACAGCGCAATTTGAGGCCGCGTGTAATCTTTTAATCACTGCCTGATAATCTTAATAGTAGGGGCGCGGCCGTTATCATCGACGTGGACTACGTGGAGAGCACGCTATCATGTGTCTAGCTATCAACAGACAATATATTTTGGTCGAGTGATAGGTCGGCGAGCAGCGGAGTTGTGCAAGCGGCGAGACATGTCGCGCATGACAAATTGACGACAAAAACTCTGATATACGAGCACGAGGACCGCAGTATAACAAACAACGCCGGTAAACAAATACTACGCACTTATATTTCGGAAGATATCATATCTACCTGCGATACAGAATACAAAAGATACATAATTTGCTTAGATACAGTAACTTATCAAGAGATTACTGTAACGGATTACGGGGGCGACGCTGATCGGACTCGGAGAAACAAACGAATACAAATAGTCTTGACAGTTACAGATGTAATTAATGATCTGTCAATGAAACGTTGAGATGGATGAAAAGATAACTATTGAAACGTACAAATTGGACGGTGGGCGCTAGTTGGACAAATAAACACAGATTGAACGTCACTCTCGTGTCAATGTCGCTATTTTGCGTTTGACAACAGACAATCGCGGTTAATGGCTGGAACAAAAACTGCATGTAGGCGAACCAGTAACGCTGAACGAGTATGTAAACTAAACAAATGAAGCATTACATTCAATACGACGACGGAGCAACGTTCCAATGGAATTATACAATACTGTATGACTTAGCGATACCGACCAACAAAGAGATTTAAAAGCTAAACCGATAAGAATAGTCGACTCGTATATTAAATGACATGGAAATAATGAAGCAAGTTTTTATGTGTAAAACAGACATCAACAATACACGGTTGAGTGGCAGAACAGTCAAATTGTCTTTAGAAAGTGATGTTATGAAACGATTTTAATGAAACTCGAAGTATAATGAATGCAGAATCTTTGGACGAGCTAGATCCGAGTCCAATGAGCGATGTGGGCGAGACCTGGCAAACTTGTCAGTGCTTGTGATGTGGTTCTTACGTCTATATGTTTAAGATATATTATGTTAAGGATAGTTGTGTAGTGTGCGTGTCGGGTGGACACAGTAAGGCACGACAGGTGACGCCCACAGCCGCGTGAAAGTGTTGTCGGTCCGAGTGCGATACATGGCCCCGGGGGTAGCTGAGTTATTGGACTATCTCGTCTCGACAACAAGCTAAAAGCTAATGAACTGAATGCTAATGTTCTAATATAGAGTTACGATTAAACTGTCCTGCTTGATTAATAACAATTTCAAACAAACTGACATGGAAAGTGGTATTATTGAAGCAAATTTTATGATCGCAAAGTACTCGGTGATAAATCTGTCGTATGGTTCAATTAAATCAGTGGAGGGAAACAATATAAAACGTACACCTACGTGCAGCAGTTTACGTAAATAAATAACAATTTTGTCGCAACTCACGTCTTGATACATGAGCGACTCGGCGTTAACAACCTTTTGGGAATAAATATCTTCCATTTTCAACTTTATACGTTCAAGTTAAGACATTTTGTGCAAATGGTCCATTAATAATGAATAACGAGACGTTGGCGAGGCGATGTCGAGGCGTTGTCGAACTGAAATCAGTATAAATAGTGAGTCCAGAATTGGCGTGGGTGTGCGGGCGAACTTTTGACCGGCGCGGGCGCAGCGAGATGTGTGGTCTTGCGTAACATCGAGGCCTTCCTCGTTATATATTTACGAGCAGGACAGTTCATATTTGTTTACATCTTATGGTGACGCGATTTCAATATATCATTTAGCGAAAGTCCCTAACGTAATATAGTGTACTTTAAGGCACCACATGATGTTCCTTATTCATAATCACAATGTCATAGATCTTGCCTTGCAGAAGGAAAGGCAAGTAAACTTTATAATCTTGAAAAATACGAAAACACATAACATTTACAAGTTTAAAGTAGTAATATCAAATCTCAGAAATGTATATTCTGAAGCAGCTTTTAAAAGCTTTCTATTTCATTTTCCAATCTACAACGGAAGTAAAACATTAATTAAAAGAACGATCACATAACGATAATAAAGTAAATCGCGGAACAACGGAACTTATCCAACTTACGACTTTTAATCGCATTGCGTAGGCGGGGTTCCGCGACAATAACCGCTGGATACAAACATTATGCGACATTAAAGTCGGGCCCACGACATCGGCACGACACCCATTACTATTATAATTTTATATAGTGCCTCCCAACATAGACGTATAAATCGAAAAATGTTAACATTTCTCTTTTTGTAAGCGATAAAACTTGACCGGAGTAGAGGTGAAAATTTAAATTATGGTTTGAATGAATATCGGTATATGTAATAAAATGTTGTAGGTCTGTATTATTATGATTATTTTATACAGATAAGTCTTTTAGTTTAAAAAAGGTGTTAGTAAAATGGATTTTTGTTATGTGTAGAGGACTTGTAGTACCAGTGGCGTAGCGTGCATTGGCGGAACCCCGTATAAAAAATTGTTTGGGGGCCCTCATATTGTTTGGGGGTAAAGATTTCAGATCAAAAGAAAATTAATTTAAATAATAATAAAAAATATTATTATACTAATTATTATTATTTGTTTTTCCTTGCACACTTTTGGGGGCCCCCGTGGCCTAGGGGCCCTGTATAATTGATACGGCAGATACGGCGGTAGCTACGCCCCTATGTAGTACTAATAACTACTAATACTTACTAAGTACCACCTTAAAGGTGTCAAATTTGTAGTAAGGGTCTAACAGTTCCTATCCAGGCCATTCATACGATATTTAATCGCATATACTTATACATACTTAAATCACGCTTTTTTTCCATAGGCAGGCAGCAAACTAAACTAACGACCAACACAATTGATAAAAGTTTGCTAAACTAAAATAAACTTTTATCAATTGTGTTGGTTTCATATTTCATATGAAAAAAATAATCGAAACTAGTTCATATTTCCACTGTCAATGTTACCCAAATGATTCAAAGTTACCCAGATTGACCTTATACTAAAGAAAAAAAAAATTTGTAACTGAATCTACTTCATTAACTTTTAAAATATTCCTTTAATCCGTCCGCGACTGAGTCAAATGTATATGTAAAATAATATGATGATGACGACGACCAAATTTGTAATACGATATTTTATCACCAGGGCGCGTTCTATCCGTGACGAAGGACAAAAAAACAGTCAAGTGCGAGACAAACCACTTTTTTGTGGCTACTTATAAAAACTTTAGGAAAGTTTATAGGAGATCGAATTCTCTTTAAAAAAAAGTAATTAAAACGCCCGTGACTTTGTTTGTGGTTTTTCATTATAATTGTCAAATTATCTCGTTTCGTGGGAAAATAAGATTTAGACGTATTTAGAGATTTTAGGATTTAAAGGATCATGCATTACTAATTCACAGATAAATCCTCGATCGCTATTTAAAGCTTTTAAAAGAAATAAACATTCACTTTACCCATTATTTTGTAGCAATACCTTCAGAATATACCTTTCCAAACAGTAAAACAGGTTGATAAAGAACATCAACGCAGAGATCTCCAAAGCATCACATCCCTCACATAGAATGAATGTTCACCGTTTTTTACTGAAACTGTACACCACAACACATCGACAGCTGCGTTACTCCTCAGTCGAGTGTAACCGACACTAACGATTGTAAAAACCTTCGCCAAGTAAACAACATTATACGGATTGAAGTGTTTAGAAGCAAGGAAACCACGTAATGTACCGTGGGCGGTCCACGGCTAAGCTCTCCTGTTGAATTATTCAGCATTATGATCTGTTTGCAACCTGTTTAAAATCACTAATTCATGTATTGAATAGATTTGACCAAATCTCCGTATTTACGTATATGTTGTTACGTATATTGTGTATACTATGATACTTGTGGAAGAGCTTTAATTCTGTTTTCTTTTCTAATTGTAATATTATTCGATTGTTTTCGTAGACAGTTGATTTCAAAAACTTGCCCGTTAGAATCTTCAGAAAATCTAAGACATGTCTTGATAATAAGTGTAATAAATTCTGGAAAGCCATAATTTTTAGGCAACATTTAATTTGAAATCCAATTTCATTCATTTGTTACTCGACAAGTTGATATGTATGCAACATCTGGATAGTACGCGCAGACAAGTGAAGTAATTTGCCAATCAAAAGACAAAAGATAATCCAAAAATCATAAGCACAAAGCATCATAAAATCGATACGTGGTCGTATGAATTAGATAAGCACAGCGCATCGGCGCTAGAAAGCTGCGCCCACGCGTGGCGAGAGGTCACCAACACCCACACACCCTTACGATCACTATTGAGTAAGAGAACCGAGCCTTCTCTAAGGTGTTCGGCCAATTACCACTATAATTGATGATCATTGCAAAATGATGCCGGTATCGGTGGGCGAGCCATTAGCGATGCGCCGACGGAGGCGTGCCGACGACATGACGGATTGCACCAATAAAACGCTCAACAATATACTGTAACGGCATCCGATAAAAACTGTAAATAGAGAGTTGTTTGTGTTTGAGTTTTTCTCGGGATACCACCATTATCGTGATGCATCAATGTCAGGGCGTGCTAATAAAACCTTCGCCTACATGCCGCTTTATATTACAAGAGTTGTATACAGTCCATTACCTAGCAATTACTTTTATATGAGTAATCGCTTTTAATTTCTTGCTTTATTTGAATTTCCATTAACTTGTAGTATTTCTACCCCGTAGTGTGGAATTATTAAATCTATTTTTTGTGTTCATCAATCCTTAACAATGCATTATCAACAATTGATAGACATTTATTTTTTACAGTACTACATTTAATTTAAAAGGTAACTGTGCAACATCTTTTGAAAATTGCAATCGTGACTTTGGACCACGACTCGTATACTTGTAACAAATAAAGGTGCACACGAGACGTGTACAAAAAACCTAATTACTGTGCTAAGAAGGAAAGGTGTGCGTAATTTAGAATACCTACGTGCGTACGAATTATGAAGCAAATTGATACTTATCGATGTTCGAACGATATTCGGTGGAGAAAAAACTAATGTGTATGATTGAAGACGTAATTTGCAACACGTAGTCATATTAGGGTTATCAGAGAAGGCGGTTTTAACGATGGGTAGATTTCATACTTTAATTAATAACACATTATTTTTGTGGGTGGTACAAGGGAGAAATTACTTTTCAAATTATAAAAGATGCATTGCATTTTAATACGCTTCTATTGCAAACAGCATAAAAGGGGAGCTTGGGAACTTTAAAATGAAATGTAATGATAGGGTTCTGAAAGAACTCTAAAGGAAAACAAATCACCCTCCACGACACACGTTCGCTGCCCCCGACGCGTATGTGCGTTTCGTAAAACGCACATACGCGTCGGGGGCAGCGAACGTGTTAAACCCGGCTCCCTTCTACGCTATTCTTTCACTCACAGTTCACAGTGAGTGGCACCCCTAACTCCGATGAAAGCATCAGTTCCCTCGAACAATAACGTGGAGTTAATAATAACTTATAATTACGGATGTGGTATCATCAGATGTGCAAATCGGATGCGCTTTCAATCGTCGCCTGAATCATAAACAAGCTTTTGTTCTCATTTAAATTTGTACCGAGTCAATATCAGTATGCTTAGTGTGTACAGATCGTTATCTTAGTGGAAAGCTTGAATTTTCTAATTTTGTTACAAATAAATAAATTACACTTTCGTTGCAAAGAGACTTGAGTGATTTTATTTCGTTGCCGTAAAAGGTATTTTTTTTAAAGAAAAGAATGTGAGTGTTAAGTTACTAATGTATTTTCTTTTTATCCACGTTTACAGTTAGATAACAAGAAAGTATAATCTAATTCAAAGACCGGATTGCTAAGCCAGAGGTTGAGTTCAAACCGAAGTTTGTGATCTCTGACTTATTGAAATGATGTGCGTATTAGATAATCTTTAACGACATGTGTATACGCTTAAGCGGTGAAATAAATTGAAAAATGGTTTTTCCACAAGATCAAAGTACGAATCTAAAACAAAAAAAATCTCATACATCATAATTAAACCGCTTATGGACAGATAAAAATTATAATATTAATTGAAATTAGTTTCGATAAGCCTCTGTATCAATTAACGGCATCAATTTATTAACACTTATAAAAAAACTGATTCTAAAAAAAAAATTATAATTAATAAATCATGCGTGGACGATAAATTGTGTTACTATTAAGAAAAATATAAAAGGATCTGTGTATCGTCCTGCTAATATCTTAACTCTTAAGGGCAAGTGCAAACTACGCAATCATTTTGTTACTCAGTATTTCTATCTATCCAATATCTACCACTATCGTTTATTGAGAAATTTCGTATTAGATCGGCGTCCGTAATACGCAAGAACTCTTTCAAGTAATTTTACACAAACACTTAATACATGGGATTGTGGAAATTCGCGTTGTTCGAAATAGTTTGTGAAAACAAACTTTCGTCAAATATTGAAGGTGTTTATAACCTTTTTCTATTCTATTTTGATACGGAGTAGGCAGTATCGGATAAGCATGCCTTAAATTCTTGTAGCATAGTTCGACTGACATTTCATATGGGACAAAATTGTTTTAAAAATTAACGAAATTCCAACAAATATTCGTGTTTGATAATTATAACAAGGCCTCAGTTTAGTAGCTTTCAAGTTCCATAATACAGGTATGAAATGTCATGTTCTACGTAACTTTAATAACAAAATAGACCACGAGGCCCCTAATTGGATAATTATTATAGAACAGCAATCACACTTTCTGCAAATTGTTAGTTATTGTCTTTCTTCGCGTACACAACGTAATCTACTACTATTTATACAGTCTGCTTTGTACGAACCTGTCCTTAGCCACGATAAGGTAAGGTTAAACGTACCATTAACCCTTCGCTGGATAAAATAGGAACAATTGGCCCACTGTGGTCATTTTTAATGAGTCTTTTAACGTAAAACTTGGTACTTTTATCAAAAGTGTCGTTAGTCATATGTTGGTTAATGTAAACATGACGGGCTGTGACGTCAGTTTGGCATATTGTATCCGGTAATTAGATTCCTTCGAGAGTTCATTATGTCTGTGTGTGTTTCAAAGCAAAATATGGAAAACTTTTTGTATTTATAATAAGCGACGCCTGAAACAAATTATGTTGTTTTTACAATATATTTGTATTTTTTCTTGGAGAATACATAAATTTTTAGTATCGTGTTTTAAAGAAAACCGATGGAAAAATATTAACAAGTTGTAAGAAAAAAAAATATAGTGAAGTAGATTTTTATTATTTATAAATAGCGTGATAAGAACAATAAGTCAGCGATTTCGCTAATTACAATCGTGGAATAAAATGCAATCTGCATAATATTAATAAGTAACTTTCATGAATAAAAACATTATTTTCCAGGTGTTAGAAAACATTACGTTGTATAATGTGCTTATCAATCATTGTTTTTTTTATTTTCTATCCTTACTACTCGTTACCAATAGTTGAAAGTCTGACTACCAGTCTTACCGAGGGGTATCGTGTTATAACTCAGGTAACTGGGTTGTGGAGGTCTGATAGGCAGTTGCTCCATGTAAAATATTTACCCAGCTCCATCTGATGAGAGCTGACTCCAACATAGTTGGAAATAAGGCTCGGCTGATGATGATATGTGATTCATAAAACACCATTTAAAAGAAATCAGACGCTATTTAAAATTTATTACTTCGTAATTAAGATAAACAATTATCGTTATTTCGATTTTATTCGTTATTTTTACAATAATTATTAAAATATACATTTTCTAACATACCTCAACCTTTGACATTGATTAACATCATTAATTAGGAAAATAAACTCCGTTGGGGGTTCCTAATTAATTAACGGACAACAAATAACACGAGTAGTTTACGTGCAAATCAAATAGAACGAGTTTTTACACAAATATTTTCGAGTCGCAAGAAAACAGGCCGTTTTATTAATTAAGTATCGATTATAATATACTAGAGGCCGCCCGCGACTTCGTCCGCGTGGAAACCGTTCCCGTGTAAATCCCGATCTTTCAGGAACTCCGAGATAAAAAGTATCCTATGTTTTATTCTGGATCTTCAGCTACGTATATACCAAAATTCATCGTAATCGGTTCGGCAGTATTTGCGTGAAAGAGTAACAAACATCCAAACATACATACATTCTCACAAACTTTCGCATTTAAAATATTATATAGTAGGATTGGAGCCCACCAGAGTGACTAATAAAATAAGTGGTCGGAGGTAAACGTACGATTTTACCGTTGAACCGGTTCAAAGGTGATGTGATAACGATCTTTGGAAATCGATACATTAACGTATAATATCACACCTCTATTAACCCGGAGGGTTGGGCAGAGGTGTTAAATGTCGGCTCGCTTTTATATTGAAAGAGAGATTGGAGAAATGCAGACAACATGAAAAATGTTTTTTTTATTTACTTTACTGCTTTTTTCACTTTACAAAAACATAAAAAGTAAAGTATTGTAGAGTCATTAACACATTGATTGTCAACTGGACCTATTATTTCTTTACTTTTTCAAAAATAAAAATAGAATAGCAGAAACAATTGAATTAATAAATACACAAGAGTATATATATCTTGGAACGTAATGGAATAACTTATAGATATACGATTCTTTTTATATAAAACATTTTACATAGCTTATTATTTCAAAATATACTAAAAATATATATAAAATAACACTTCTAACAACAGTATTAGTACATTCAAAAACCAAAAATCATAAAACAATATTTGTAAACGCAACCTCAAAACCAACACACACATAGACACACACGCACGTTAAACAAATAAAATATCTTAGCCAATCAATGTACAGCTATAACGAACTTTCCACGACATGAATGAAACGGTGATCATGTTGTTACTATACAGTGTTTATGCAAATAGCGCGGTCCATTGATGGGGCCCATTGACTTGTCTATAACGGGCCAGACTGGTCTGCAAGCAGCGCCAACCGGCAACGGAGGCAGCCGTGTGCCGGTTATCATCGTAACGTTGAGACATGCATGTATTATCATTTTAGAGATTTTAAACTAGGCTTCTCTTGTGAGGTTTCGATAATAATTATTAGATTAAAACGAGTACTGTTAATTTCTCATATTATTTACGTATTCATTTAAAGTATTAATTTGACATTTCTGATTTGGAGACTTAGTATTACAACTTAGTAGAGCCTTGACGTGCAAGACTTATCTATATTGTAACTAGTCTATACATTTAAAATTGAAAATTAAATTGAATGTAACCCTGTCATGTCTCACTGTAGGGCAAGGGTCTCTTCCGTAATGAGGGAGAGGGTAGTACTTGTAATTTTATATATTTTTAAAATAAAATAGCTGTATCAAACAGGCCATTGTTAGCTGCATAAGTCGGCAGATAACTGATGTTCTAAATTCTGAATCTTTTTTACCTCTGCCAGGCACGAACTTTGCATACAAGGCTTTACCAAGTCGTTGGACTTTAGTAGATATCGATTGCTTCTTATCACATGAATATTTCGAACTTAAGCTGATAAAACAAAATGACAGTAAGTGAAAGAAAAAAATGCATTGCACGTTTATAAGGAAACTTCATACCATTAATTACTTTCAAAACAACAGCTGATGATATTTTTCGTAGAAAAAAAGCTATATTTGCGCCGATCTTTATTTGTCCACAGCACATACAGTAATCAAAATAACTGGCTGCGAAAAAGTCAGTTCTCAGAACTAGATATTAGTAATTACTGGTCGAAAACAGCAGACATTTTTATTGGGCACAGGTGTTCGGCCGTGACAAGTGTTTCCAAAACAGATAGATGTCTAGATTCTAAGAGAAATTGACTTTAAATCACTTTATTCCCATCAAGTTTTCTCATAAAATGCGATGTGGAGAAATTCTGTTGACTAAAAATCGTGATTCTTCTATCCTTGTCTTGCTTATGACCATTTGAAGTATAACTGGCGGTAGGCAGTTCAAAAAGTGATTGACATCAATCAATCAAATAAACTTCCTTTTAGTTTAATGTTACTTGACTTGAAGCTGACCCAGTAATTGATCACTAACGGGTATATTATGGACATTTTATTTGTATTACTCTAAAGTACCTAACAAGTTCTTAATTAAGTTAAGTTTAAGTAGTGTATTATAGCTGATAATACTAAAGCATTTATCTTAATAAAAAGCCTTCTCTACAGTAACATATTGTAGTCTATACTAATATTATAAAGCTGAAGAGTTTGTTTGTTTGTTTGTTTGTTTGAACGCGCTAATCTCAGGAACTACTGGTCCGATTTGAAAAATTATTTCAGTGTTAGATAGCCCATTTATCGAGGAAGACTACAGGCTATATATCATCACGCTACGACCAATTGGAGCAAAGTACCAGTGAAAAATGTTACAAAAACGGGGAAAACTATGACTCTCTTATATGACGCAAGCGAAGTTGCGCGGGTCAGCTAGTTACTAATAAAATATGCACTTATTATTATATTCAGCTTCATTAAACATGAGCAGTGAACATCAAGTGGGTCAAAATAGACTTGCAAAATCTTATCCGACGGACCGTTAGCAAGCTGAATGGAAAACAACATTATAAAACCTAGACTCAACAGTAATTTATGTGTTCAACAAAATCCTTCAGACGCGTATATTATCTCAAAATTATACAGAATATTGTTAAACGTGTCTGAATTAACAAAAGATTCCAGTAGTCCATACATCACGATATTATTTCAATTCAAATACCACTTAAACTAGACTCTGGTATATGTAAGACAGATCATTAATTTGTCCAGTTTTTGGGTGTGTTGATTTTAAATTGCTGTATAAAGAAACAAGTTTTATTTGTCGTGACCTCTTACTTTTAGACAAGTTGCGACTAGTCGGGATGGAACTTTCTTTTTGATAGATACTTTAGGCTATGTTTGAACTGTACGGATGATTTGCTGCTAACTGGTTTGTGGGTGGAGTACATAATAAAGTAATATGAAATGAGCACGTAGCACTGTTTTTATTGCAGACTTAGGAGGCCTAAGACTTACATAGTCGAACCACTGAATAGATGATTGGCGTAATGGGAAGGATGAATGCATAAAAAGCAGTAATATTACCTAATATTGTAATGTCAATTACTGAGGGAGCATAGATTATGTTAGTAAACATCGAGTCTATTGTATACATAGTCTGTTTTAAGTATAAGTTGATTAAGCTTTTAGAGCAAAACAGTAAACTACAAACGGTAAGCCGATTCTAAATAATACTGTTCATGTTATTAGCAACTACATTAGCGACAGAAGGAATATCTTATCTAATTTAGTATTTTTTTACGCAAACTTACCTATAACGACTATAAAAAATACGATAATTAAGTCAGTTTTATTAGTAACGGAAGCCATCTGTCACTTTCAACACACTGCGATCGAGAAACCCGAAAATCGCGTTTACTTAATTCCCAAGACAACTTAGTTATACGTTTAAGTAGACATTTGTAATCGTTAGTTGTAATCGACGATATAAATCAATGGGAGCATGAATGAGAAGTCAATATTTAGATAATACCACGGGAAAACACAAGCACAACATAATATATGTTCAACGTGCGAGTTTCTAATTGGTGTAGACGTTGTAGAGGCAATAAATTATATTAATATTACCGAGCGGAGGAAACACTACTTTATATCCTATCGATAATGTTATAACATATTTATAACTTAGCAATAAGGTGATTATATTAATATAAATAGAGTGGACTAGTTAACCAGAATAAATATTGAACAACAATTTATTAAAGTGCGCGATGTGTGTTTCTCAAATAGATCAAACGGACAATATAGTTCGGCATACATCGGACACAGATAATTTGCACATCCTATAGCAATCAAATGATATTATCATTATTACTCTAGAACTCTACATGTGTACGGCCACAATAGACCGAACTAAACTAGATTCATAGTCGAAACGTGATGGAAGTATCTTGGAACAATATATAGGGAATCGAGCGTATTGAGTATAGAAATGACTTCATAATTTCACTGCGCGCGCGCACCCATGTGCGAGTGTGTGTCGTGTGTGACGTGTGAGTGCACTCACACACACTCAATATCCGGCCGCGTCTGTGAATGACGCTTACGCATGTTTACTACCGCTCTGTGGCCGGCTGTCGATCATTTCGGTACAGCATTACGTCACCACTCATTACAGTACCAATTTCCACGTCTATGCGCGCGAGCCAACGCTGTCAGCGTTGACCTTTCTGTGCTGCTTTGTTGGATACTTTTCAGAAGCCGTCATATCTATTGCGCACTTTACGACAGGTTAACACATTTATTTTTATTCGGCGACCCATAATCATCACAGATTTGAATATTTATTGTCTTGACGCTTTTGTCTACATTATTAAACGTTTAATATTTGTATGGCTACTGCTCTACGTGATTTTTTTTGTATCAATAAAATGCTATGGACGTGCCACTTCAACAGTTCAGATCATTGATGACACAATGTCGTCTGACAAAATAATGTGAAATAAATTAGCATAAGTATTTACAGCCGAATCGCTCGTCCGATCGTTTAAAAGAATTGAATTTAAATGCAAATTGGCTTCTATTACAAACATCAGGAGTTCGTGTCTACGAGACCCTTAGAACACGTCCGTGGAATATAAAGTAGAGGAGCTTCCTGTGCCCAGTACCAACTGATTCTCCACAACTGTTCAGTTGATACAATAGAGGTAGTTGAATTCTGGCTAAAGGTATTTTTAAACTTGATCCACATTAAAGTATCAGCTTATTAGTCTGGTCACATTCCAGCCAAGTATTGAAAAAAGTTAGAGCTTGATTAGAATGGATGGTGTGAATAAGCTCACAAGTCCCTTCATATAACTCGAGCGCGCCGTGCGCAACGATTTAGCATTAATATGGGCTCAATATTGACCGCAGGAATTCGACCACAAACATAAAACATGGCGATGCTTGCAACAGTGTAGAACTCGAAGCTGTTACTACGTTTAATATCGTCTTTATATCGGGACTAATTTAGATAATTTTAACTGCTTCCGAGATAAAACAACTTGTTCTGCGATACGTAGAGACAGACGCTATAAATCTGGGTTCCTTTTACTATGAAATAAGAAAACGGTACTTTGAATAACTAAATTGTGACTTTAGTACTAATAAAGACACATTAAAAACTGCCTCCGTGGCGCAGTCGTTAAGGTCACACACCGCTACCATTGCGTGGGGGGGTCGTGGGTTCGATTCCCATACAAATCAATTATTTGTGCGATTCACAAATAATTGTTTCGGGTCTGGTTGTACTTTGTGTCCGTTGTTTGTATGTTTGTAAAAGTCCCCGCAACACAAGAGCACTTATGAGTGCGGAAGTAGTCTTCTTAAAAAAATAAATAGATTAAAAAAGACCATTTAAGCTCAAGGAAAAGTGGCGAGTTATCATTTTAAGTCAAATAGAGAGCAGCTTTGATTCACAGATTCTTGCTCTATCAACCCTACAGCAACAGGTGGGCCTAGATCTCGATATCAATTTAGATATTACTAAGAAAATTGAGAGCAAGGCTTTCATATCAATTATATCAATCAAATAGACCGCTTCATAATCAAGAATAGTTCCAGTTATTTATACCGCGTTTAATTTCGTTATCAAGGTGCAATTAGATGAATTTCGCAACATGTTCATTAGACAGCTCTTTGGCGCCAAATCGCTTCATGTAAGCAAATTGCTCGCTCATTACAGTAACATTCGCTATTTTAATTACCTCTAGTCGACGTACTATGATTAGCAATTGATTGGATTGAGTGGGCCTAGTTAAAGAACCTATGAATCGATCAGAAATTAAAAGTATCTACTCTGACCCTTCAAAATTTAGCAGCAGATATTTGATCCCATATTTCTTTATCTGTTTCTGATGTGCAACTTATTCTAGATCTCTTGTTGGGGACCATATTCGTAAGTAATGAAAAACATACTTTACTCTTGGTAAACACAGCCTAATTTTTTTACTCAAAGAAATAGTCGGAAGAAAGAAATAAATCAAACCGAACTGCAGAAAGCAGTCAGAGCAAAATTAATCAAGTTCAGGAAATCCGAAGGGAGTAAGTAGAGAGCACTGTGTAGCGTACATAGTTGGACAACTTTATAGATAGCCTTAGCATGTACGATTTACATGGATTGTTATTAAAGATTTGGAAACGTTCAAAAATAAAATAACTATATAAGACAGTCCGCCATCAGTTGCATGAATCTCATCACTGAAGCTAAACATTTTTCAATACCTCCGTTAGCTGCAATCCTTGGAGACAACGCTCTCCACTAAGTTGTTAAACTAAAGTAGGTACATTTATCTGAGGTCGATATCCCCGATGTTTCACTGATTATCGTGAGCGGATGATGTCATAAATATCTACAAACGTTACTTCCGACGGCAGACGGCTCTCCCCTCGGGCAGCGCACATACACACGTGTATCTCAAATCTGCAAACTGATAATTCTGTTCAATGCCCGCTAAACAAGATTTGATTACAGTTTGTAATAAATCAAGTACTTGGCATTTTATGAGTCGTGTAAGAGCTTTTTTTAAAAGTATGACAAGAATCAGTATGATAAGTAAGTATGCTCTATACCAATACTTGCTTGAGCTATCTATCTATCGTATGGTTAGTAGTCAACCTGGTGTCAAAATTATTCAGCCGACCGTTTGACATGGCTTAACGACTGTTATCTTAATTGACAGTAACCGGGACCGACTTTTTACGTGCCCTTAGAAGCACGGAGACGCTCAGTTCAAATGCCTCTATGCGGTCACCCATCTATAGAATGACCGCGCCAATGGTTGCTTAACCCACAGCTAGTTTACCGACGGTGAGCACAACTGGCTATGAGGGTTTTGACTAAAGAATCAAAGCTAATATTGGCAATTGACACATGCTTCTGCGATGACCATTTTAAGTATCTACGTTATTAATAGTATGTTGAAATTTAAAATAAAGTTCATTAATAAAATGAGATCGTAACAAGTTTATCACACAAAGGTGTACAGAATACAGTAGATCTATCATTAAGTGAACACAAATCTTCACATCACAGGCTGTCAAGCAATTTCCTGAAGAGTCGAATCTCACCGTGGGATCGATCCGACATTAGATACCGACAACCAGTTCTATCGAGCTAAATCACTAGACGTTATATCTCACCTAGATATTAGTTAATTAAATGTATTCATTAGTTTCATTACACACCTGCGAAAACGGATGTGCGCGATACTAAATGAAAAAAAGCTGAACGGTTTTATGCGAGACGGTTACTGCATGGTATTAATATTTTATTTTATGAATTATTATCGTATATTTAATTAAAAGGACAAGATTAAGAAATTAAATCAGCAAATCTATTTTATTGAATATAAACTCTATGTACAATTTACATCTGCGATAGCCGTGTGAATAAATTTCGTGATGCTTCTACTTTTATATTTATATTTTATACGCTATACGGCAGGTCCCGTCAATATTGTTAGATACTTGGTATATCGGTTAGATTTTTCGTAGATTTGTATTTTGGCAGATTGATAATTTTACCGTAAAAAGAAACAAATTAAATTGTTGTTGTTGTTTAATTGATGTAGGGAAATATTTCTATCTGTAAATTATTTTTTTTTTATTGCTTTGGAGTCAAAGTGGAAATAATGTATGGGATGTTAAAGTTTAGAGAACAATGGATTTGGAGTTAAGTGGCATAACCCAAAAAAATACTCTGTTCAATAATACCATTTTTGAATATCGAACAAAAATAAAGGTTTTTAGTTGTCACGTTGATCATGTAAAGAGGCGAGTTATCCATAAGCTGTGAAACTGACCTTATCTTTTATTACTCTTTCTACACCGTAACATAATTCTACAGCAACAGTCAATAGATCCGACAAAGATACAAGTAAATTCCTGTAGCAATCATCCATCGCATTAAACAGGCATTTTACGGCAAAATTCCGCAGTCCGTCAGATACGACACGACGCAAGAGAATTAGTACCCGGTGAGGATAACGGTACAAACGAACATTGTGACCGCACATTACATGGACACAGACGGTATCGCGTTACAGCCTCTTTCAATTACCTTCCATCAATATTGACCCCTGTTAACCGCGGTTTGCTTTAACGTCGTGAATCTGGACTTAGTGGACTTGTCGCAGAGTTTCTCAATCGATGTGACTGTTGGACCGTAACTTTGAAATTGTACCGCTACATAAATATTTAAATAATCAAAGTCATGAACAAAATCTATCGATTCCTTAAAAAAACTTTTATGAACATTTTTTTTTTCAGTTAAGTATTAGGCGGCTTACAACTGTCTACATCCTGAACTTAATGCATGACTTATGTTTTTAACAAACCCACCCGAATTACTCTTTCTTTAACTAATCCCAGTTTATGGTACTTATCTTATAATCTGATTAAATCACTGGCTTCCTTTTTGTTCATGATCTTGTCCAGAAGAAACCAAAAAAAAAACTCAACGTAGCAAGACATTGTACAACTCTGTGGCCTATAATGGTACTTAGCACCACGCACGCCGCTAACACGCGTTTAGATACAAGATTCATACAGTCGAATTTGTTCCTTTTTGATAAGACAACGTTCAGTTCATCAAATTCATGAACTTTGCCGGGAAAGGAAAGAGCATGTCTAATATAAAATAAGATATAATGACACCTGTCATAAATTACAGCTAAGACGTTATAAAAAACCATATCAATAGCCCGATAAGATTTGCTTATTCATACGCCATGTTTTTACGAGCGGTGTGCAAAAGCTTGAGAGCTACTGTCCTAACAGTTATAGTAAATCTCTTAGGCAGTTGTTTTAGTGTCAGTCGTGTCAGTGTAGATACGGTACGTGGGGGTAGACAGAAGTTACGTGGGAATATGCTAACTGAACAATCTGTACATGTTGAAGTAAATGGGAGTGGCGGCTGACCGACTTTGCCGTGTGTGGGACGACACTTAAACCTCACACTATTATTTATTCCGATTCTGACTATCGTTTAAATATTCATCTTTAGATAATGGCTACTGAAGAAGTTTATTGAGTGCCGTATGAATTTGACACGATCAAATTTTTGTGAGATTAATCTTAACATGTTTCCGCTGTATTTGAAAAGTATATGATGCCATTACGAAAAAAATAAATACGTACATATAATAACTTTGCTTTAAAGGCCGCTCAAAGCAGTAAATAGAATCTGAAAACCTTTCATCAGTTAATGGAGCCTGCACCAACAATACAACCCCTTGCTTGCTCCTTTAGAATTCTATTTAATGGACGCAAGGGTGCCATTTAAGTCCCCATGAATAAAGCCATGCTATACACACTGAGCAATGACATAGAGCTTTTGCTCGAAAGCTTTTATGGACTTTAAGCTCCTTCTTTGAATACGAATAACACCATTGAAATGTGCAAGTTAATAAAATTGAAATATGTAAGGTGCATATAGTCATAACGCATGACTATAAAGTTTGTGAACGTGACTCAAAGTTAAAACAAAGTTTAAATCAACAATATCACGATTCTGCGGTTAGGCCGAGCCCTCGTGAAAATGTCACCGGGCGGTTTACTTTCCAAACACTTCTACAACCTACTGAACTTTGAATTAAATAATATGTTTAAAAGTGAAAACATATTATTTTAAACAGTTAACGATATTGAAAATTATATAAATGAAAACTACCGGTGTACGAGGAACGACAAAAGTCCTCAGAAAGGCTCATAAAAGGTTGAATAAATCAACGAGAATACTTTGACAATTTAAATCTGTTTCCACTATCTGTGATCGAGATTTCAATTTATTAGGCAGGTACTCTGATATTATAATTCAACTAGCATTGCAAGTCTAATTGCCATTAATTGGCAAAGCAATCAGGGCGTGGCATCGTCGTATGTTTTGGCAAATAGACCAGCTACGCAAGCAGACAAATGCGTAAATAACGTGGTTTCTATGTGGTCGTAGTGGTCACTTTTCATTCTGAAATGCAGTATGCATAAGGTGCAGGTGTGTCGTGGTAGACATAACTGGCGGCGACATCCGCGCTACGGTGCCAATACTAGGTATATTTAGTGTACCACGCGCCGGGCCGTCTCGCGCAAACTATGCGACCGATATACGAATTATCTCTTCATCTGATATTCCCGCCGGTCATTTAATTTGTTTCTCTTTCATGTGGACTTGTGGCAATCTGTTTTAATTTGTATCATACTCGAAACCCATCAACCGAGTAATGTGTACTAGTTTTCAATGCTATACATTATAACGATGTCCTGCATTCTCGAGTATTCTTTCTAAGAAATCCCTCTCTCACGTAACCACTAGTGTATTCTACAGGCATAAGTCAGCATTATTCATAAATACTAGATCTAACTGACTTACAAGTAAACGATAATTATATCTCTATATCGGGGTAACATTCCGTGGCTACTGCTAATAACAATTATTATGTATTTACGAAATACGTATTCCAGATAAGATCGTAATTACTAACCGCTTTGACAGTTTACAGCCATAAGAGGGCTGCGGCGGATTGAGCACGAACTAATTAAAATTTACTTGGTATTCAGTTAGACCGGTCTTGTTTTAAGACAATAGACTCTAAATAATTTATTGGCAATTTAGAGTTATCATGGTCTATGTTTGGTTTTATGTTCCTTATCGGTTTATTAACTGATAATGGAGGGTTGGACCAGAGACAGTTACAGTAAAGTTTGTATTTAACTTGCTTCAACCTTTTGAAGTCATGTCAGAATGGGAGTTTAAAAAGTACGATGAAGCTTTTAAGCATACCTTCAACTACGAAAGGGACTGAACGGATATAAGGTTATAAAAGCTAAATGCAAATAATAACGAATATTTTTCTCACAATAAGATCTTTATATATTCATCCATATCTCAGCACCTGCTTCAAAGCATTCCGTTACGTCATTCAAGTGTAAATTCACCTAACAAAAGTAAACTAATCATTGCAGGTTGTAAAACTACACAATGGTATTGTAGCGCAACCGGCCAGTGCATAAAATCCATACAATATGCCACAAAAGGATCTATTTTACGAGCTAAGCCCGCAGGTATAAAATCCTCGAGGCACATGTGGGACAACAGTGAACATTGGATTTCTTAGAATATCGTATTTTTCTCACAAAGCCGAGGCATCTGCCAGACACGGTGTCGTCAACTCACAATAGACCACTGGCCGTTTAGAATACACCTTCGGTATACTACCTGCATGGTACCTGCGACTCTATTGTGTAGTTCTACTGCGAATCGTAAATAACAACCTCCTTTTAATGACCAACATAAAATGAAATAAAATATATATTAAAATATAATGGCCGTTTGTAATAGGCATGAGAGAGGATGTTGAACATTTATTACTGAAGAAACTGTGAGAAAAAGTATCTGGTATGATTTTTTACCTTTAAGTGAACATTAAACCATCCCTATTTTTATAGACCTTAAAATAAATAATAAAAATAAATAAACAAAAATTCTATAAACCAACTTCAAAACTGGACAACGGTCTACTTGCTAAAAACTCATAC
The DNA here is from genome assembly GCF_050436995.1 of Anticarsia gemmatalis. NCBI lineage: Eukaryota > Metazoa > Arthropoda > Insecta > Lepidoptera > Erebidae > Anticarsia > Anticarsia gemmatalis. The sequence continues at coordinate 11,638,317 of NC_134760.1, read as the reverse complement.
GTTAACAATCTACAAATTTCACAACTACAAATAAAGATAAGTAAAAATATTTCGTACCCATTCGTCCTACGTCGAAAAACAGACATGGTCTAACCACTAAGGTAATTGCCAAGCACAAGATCACGTTTCCGCATATAAAAAGTAACGGGTAGATGCAGATCACATCGTGAGGACAGACACAACAGCATTACCTAAATCATAACGAGCTTAGTAATTAGACCTCAAGCCATTGACCCTCAACGGCTTGAGGCTTGTCGAGTTCCAGGTACTTCACAATACCTCGTTCATCGTCACACGAGAACTCAACACTAAACTTTAAGTGCATACTGGAACTAATTCCGCAAGTCTGTCGCAATTTGCGTGGCAACTACAGCTTGACATTCCTGAATGTGCGTTGAGAAAGGCTTTTCCATTAATGTGCAACTGATTAGCAAATAGTTTCATTGCTAGATGCCCCTTTTAAAGTTACTCATTATGCTTCGATAATTTTCATTTCTCAGGGGACTATGGCAAGTAATTTTATCAGTTCGTAATTCAATATTTTAATATTACACCGCACTTAGAATAGTCCCACACTTTTGTCTATGTAATCAGATCACATGAGTTATCATTGACGCGCAAATTACTAATGATTCGTATTACAAAGGTGTTGTCGCATATTTTAAACATACCAACGATCAGGTGTCAAGTAACTAAACCTAATCTCAACTATGAGAATTTATTTAATACCTACGCGGACAGAAATAGCTGACTTATATCGAGAAATATGACGATAACCGCGACAAATGTGACAGTTATAAAATTATGCAGTCAAGGTGTCGACTAATGACGTCGTTAAAGCGCACACTGATACTGAACGTGCACCGATGAAATCACTAACACACACGAGATTTATAGTCAGTCCAATTACATTTTCGAGACGGTACCGTATCTTGATTGATGTACGAGAAAATAATATTCGGTAAGACTAATGACTCTTATGTTCCATCTCATGTAAAAAATGTGGAATCAAAATTCGGGAGTCAACCTCAAAATGAGCTCATGTCCAAAATCAGTCGTAACGAGCAACTTTAGTGGGGAGGCGGATCCTTTGATAAACCATTAATTATATTCACACCTTTGTCGACCGCGACCGAGTATTCGAGTGAGTTTTTTTCTACTGTAAAGCGACAGTTCTCGGAAAGATGGCGGCGCGACGGTGCAGCAAACAAAAAGTTGAAGCGCGAGCACGAGCGACTCGGATCTCGACGAATGTTTTAGAGGTCGTGACAAATACAGAAACATAATAAAAGAAAAAAATATATGCTAACGAATCGATTTTCAATAATAACTAGCTATGTGGGCCACGACGATTCTGGCCATTTAAAAATAAAATAATGGTTTAAATAACGATTGTAGTTTTTGATTCATTTGAAAGTAATAAATAAAAGAGGAAAGACACGACATGGTCTGAAGACTGTTGCAAACATGAATTTTATTTTGAAAAATTATCATAAAATAAGAATATTTCAAGAATAAAAATATGTAAATATGTTGGCGAGAGCTAGACGGTGTGGTTGTTAAGATGTGAACTAGCGATGACCCTGAAGATCTCACCTCGGTGGAAGTTTTAAGAATTCCGTGGCTCGCTGAGACGAGGCGACAACAAAGACTGAATTCCATGAACACGTACCACGGGGGAGCAGTTAATTCTAACCCTGTCACACTACTTTTTGTTGTAACCATGTTTTCTCTGTAAAGGCAATTTATTTCACACCAATTTGAGGACGTTTTACATAGTTAACATTTAGATGTTCCAGGTCTGTTTCGAGGTATAAATATTTGTTTGTTCTTTGTAGGTTTGTTAAAAAGTAGAGTTCAAAAGAAATAAGTTTAATTAATTCTAAGAAGACATTAGCGAAATTGCATTGTAAGAATAAAATAGAAGACATTGCAATAAATACTTGGCACAAATCACAGACGCATTCGATTGCATTCCGCGAAATAGATATTTGATTCGACAATTTCTTTTTTCAATGATTTGAAAAATGCTGAACTCTTTCAACCTAACGATAATATCAAAACAATCCGAGTACAGAAAATCATCAAAACATTTTTTTTTCGGGGGGAAATATCCCTTCGGGAGTACAGAATGCCTACCGTCGTAGCCATAACTAGCCTAACAATTAGAGCCGTAGATGTTCAATGATGTTCATGTGCACATTCCACGAGGGAGACGAATCTTCGAATAACATTTTCCTTTCGTGGATATTCTGGAAATTGTTCACCTATCAGTAGTGGTTTATAGAAGTTAATTGTAAATGGTGGTCCATTGAAGCGCATCAGGTTCAACGTACGAAGTGGGGCAGAGTACGGTAGGCGCTGTGGTCTAGATCGCCGCAGCCGATCATGACACGCTCTGTCGCCCGCCTCTGAGCTTACCGCACCTATGTACGGATCATATTATATTACTGATAATAGCGATTATTTAGATAATGCCATAGAAATATTAAAATACGGGCAATATGTTATTTTTAATTGCTAAACGCTAGAAGGATCCTAAGTCCTTGAAGACTTGGGGAATTAGACTTTATTTACACGTGAGTGAAGTAATAATATAAAAATCTATCCCACTTCTGGATATGAGTCTCCTACCGGAATAACAGAAGGAGCAAACATTCCTTCAAGAACTATTCGTATCGTAACTTTCAGGCATACAACCCTTCTCACGATGTTCTCCTTGAGCAATTGACAATTATTTTCAAAAATCATAGGTTGGTACCACGACTTGACATGAATCGAAGTAAATCTATACCGGTTTGTGGAAAGACACAAGTCTGACCATCATTAACGTTGACTACTTGATGCTGCAGGCAATATCGTTTTCTCTACTTAAAATTGTACTCTATTAATCAAATCTGTTGGCACGATCTGCCTTGAGGAACAATTATTTATTCTCTTATTAGTTTCAATTGAATTAATATTAATATAGACTGAAAACAAAACCTATTTATGGCTGTAGAATCGGAAGAAACGATTTCCAAATCATACTGAAATTGGACTTAACCACAGAAATTTTCTATCAGCGTTAGATGAATAATTAAAAAGACATCTTTTTTCCAGTTCCAATAATAATTTGGGGAATCGTTTTGATGATTTTGAATATCTTATAATTCTTTCTCGGACTTAATCTGTCAAAAATAGTGACCATATGTGAAAAAAACACGACAGGACTTTGAAAAACAAAGAAAATACAATATAATTATTTATATCTGATCGATTATTTATCACTTAGGCACACTTGTCAACGGCTCATAGGTCAAGCGTCGCGAATGTGCCGCATTGGTCACGGCACTCGATCCGTCTCTGTTCTATGAGAACCGCGATCGACACTGTGCCCGCACCCTGGAACCGGTACTCAAATGTTGCACACTATTAAATCTTTAACAGTTCAATGAGTACGGGTTAAATACTCATTTTAATAAACGTTGTATATTCATTAAAGGACTAGTATAGAAGGGCTGCGTGGTGGTGATTCTTAGTATAATGGGCATTGTTGGCGAAATGGTAGCCCATGACCACGGTCGATGCAATTCGATCGAAACGTAGGTAAGCTATCCTAACGTTTAATTTTCAATCGCGATTAAGACCCGCTGCTTTATTATATTATGTGTAGAAGTCTTGTTTAAAATCGTTAAAGATAGAGAAAATAACGAATAACTAAAATCTGATGTATCTGCTAATAAGATAGGTATTAGTAGGATTATCCGACATATCAAATTTCCAGCTAAGGGATTAAATAAAATAATCCCAACGAATTGATGTGATTATTCCCACTATAGCAAAATTGTAAGCTTAGCTGCTACAACAAGAACTCGACGGATTAATAATAAAAACATACTAATCGATCATTTCCACAAACTTGGCGAATCTAATCAACATTTGCGACTAAAATATAAACTTTATCTAGCAAAGACAAAATTAGCTATCGCGACTTAAACACCGGATATAATTGCTTACGACTAATCACAGTAATTTACCGTCTAAGAAATAACTGTTACTTGGTAAAGTTAATGAACCATTATATAATATTATTGAGTAGATAGCAAATAGACATCACAATCAAGTATCGTAAAATCGCAATTAATTGTCTGCAGAATGCATGTAATAACAAAGGTACGCAATAAACTGAGTAACGGCAAGTTAAAGAACTTGTATCATATGAAAATGTTACTTCACTTATGATGATAGCTTTGAAATTACATAACTACATTTCGAATGGCTATATGGAAAATGAGTATCCTTTCAAACTATGTAAATACAAAAACCATTGTTATGTATTAATTGCAAAGTCTGACAAACCCTTGTCAAAAATATGCACTATGCAACTTAATTTTTAATCTCTATATGTGTACATGAGTATGCTTCTTATGTAACAAACACATTTTGCTTGAACTTTGCTGACACCCTGATTTACATAAATTACTAAAAAGTCAAAACAAGTACAAACATTTAGTTTTTACTACAAAAGTTAGAACCAATCATGTCTTTATCATATTTATTTTCTTTGCTTAAAGAAAATTGTACGTAGGAACAGTACGGAAGCATTCCTGACACGTAAACTATGCATAATAACGAGCCGTCTAGACAATGTTATTAAATAGGCCATTAAAGTGAATTATTCAATATATTAATAAGACTATCAATCATGGTATCTGTTGAACAGTCGACACAGAACCAGTCTATTACCACTGTTGTTTCAAATCGGCTAATCTTTTACATTAACAATGCTTGTATAACGCGTGTGCACATTGAACCATTTATTTATATTATAGCAAAAAATAGAACTTATATTTTAAACTGATTTTAAACTAGGATATATGGGATTGTATAAGTGTGGTCTCTTTGCAATATTTGTAGAATTTTATTATTTTTCGTGATATATTTATGAATTTCAGACTTCTATATTTTTGACAAGATTGACTTATTTATTATCAGCTTTGCTTTATACCACGGACATATCAAGCAAAACACGTATTTTTTAAACTAAGTAATCGCAGTATCCTTCTAAATAATGAGTAAGAAAGGCATAGAAGTTATGGTGGCATTTTCATTAAACTTTAGCAGGAATGCTACATTACAAGTAAATGCCAATAGTTTGTTGTAACACACCTTTAGTTATCAGCTATGAATGGTTAGATGCCTGAAATAGTATCGTGAGTGGGTCGACACGACCGGCACGCAGCGCCTTTCTAACGTCCAACTGTTCGACAATATTGTTACACCTACTGTGATAATACCTACTTAACGACCATATTTCGAGTTTACTATCTAACTAGAGACCACGTTGTAAAGCCTGGCTTTATGAGATAGTGGTATCTTCAGTCGTATACTGAGCCCGCTCGCAGAATGGCCGACAAAATCTGACTAATCTGCTCTAAGTTATCTTGGAGCGGAAATGTCCCGAATTTATTAAAATATTAATACGCAATTTAAGTTCCGGTTTTGATAAACGGGTCTGCTATCATTAATTATTATTTGCAACGTGACGGCTGCTACTGTTATTTTTAATGAAACATTTGGGCATGTATGACAAGATTAATGAATGTGGATGAAGCAAAAGAAGCTTGTAGGGATCGTATTAAGTGGCTGTAATTCTGCATACCCCTGAGAATATGGCTAGGCTTTTACACAAAATGTACTTAATATCAAACGACTAGCAGAACCTTAGACTCTAAGGTGAGCTACATCACTGTTAGATTCAATGGCTGATGTAAAATAAAATATCTAAAATTCACACGTAATTCAAATACCATTTACGTTGCGATTTCCTAGACGAACACTTTCCGGTGCCGAGACAAGATGTGGTAACAAATTGTAAAAGGAACTAATTACTTTTAATTCTTAGTACGTCCCGCCTTAAACGACCGTAACGTTAGCTATCTATTTCCCAGCTACAGTCTAGATTGGTCTCAACGGGAGTCTTTTCTGCTTCTTTTTGTGTCTTATCAGTGAAACCTATCGCCCCTGTATTCAGGCAACTAATCAGATTCAAATGTATTCTACTCGGAACACAATCGATTACGTATTGGTCACAAGAAAGCGTGCAACTTTTTTGTACTATCACAATAGATTTGCAGCTTCAGTAGCAGCCTAATGGGGTTGCCAAATTAGTATGCGGCATTGAAAAATACTTTTTGAGATACGGATATTTCTTTGTTGTACTCGACATTTCTAATGTGACCTACTTTTCTAACTGTAAATAGTATCTTTGGTGATTACTCCAAAAACAGTTAACCTAATAAAAAGTAATATGTATCACAAGATCATCAACCCCCGGTTTCTGAGGTACATTTCGATAGTAGTAGTACTGGTAGTTTATCAATTCAATAGCGTTTAAGCTCATATAAAAATGTCAGTTTGAATAGATAAACTAAAAACCGCTGAATATGCCTCAGAAAACGGACATAGATCAGTTACTCCTGCTTGACATTCTACACTACAATTTCTTTCGATATGTTATTTAAAAACCACTGCGAGGCCGTTGGAGCGAGGCACAAACAATGTTATTTGCGTAGTGCAACGGTATCGGCGAACCGGACACAATTACGATGTGACAGTCGCCTCTAATGAGCACATGTAACAGAAAAAATGCACGCATTTGCATCGATACAGTTTTGCATAACATTATACAATCTTGTGATAATTCCAATTGATTAATTTATTATCGTTATAATGCTGCCAGTCTTCTGGATACGTTACCCGAAGACAGCTATGCGGAGATATATTATTAGGATGCTTAATATTAATATTTCCCTTTCATATTTCAGTTTTGTACATACAATTATATTTAGCTTATTGGTGTAAATATTATAAAAATAAGTTGTGCAAATAAGTAGTTAAATAATATAAAATGTTCTATAAAATCCCGCATTATCCTGTTGTTATCGGAGCGGGAATGTTAAAAGAATTTCACAGAAAATGCGGTCATTATACCAAAAAATTATTAAGCTTTTTCTTGTTTGAGTATCGTTAGCGGGTAACCTTGTGACTTGGCTTAACGAGCGCACTCTGATAATAACTGGCGACTTTTTTGTTTGGCTCAAAACATACACGCATCTTGAATATCACTACAAGGCCAGAATCACACTTATCAATGGCAATTTCCATTTTATTCATACAAAAAACCTTTCTCATTCAATTTAAAGTAGAATGCTACTATGAGCGAGGTGGTCACCACCACCAGCGCGTCGAGAGGTCGTGGATTCGATTCCCACACGGAGCAATTATGTTATTTGTGCGATCCACAAATTATTGTTCCTGGTCTTGTTGTATCTGTTGTTTGTATGTTTGTAGAAGTCCCTGCGACACAAGAGCAATTCGTAGGGCGGGAGTAGTCTTTAAAAAAAAAATTGTGATTAACTGTAATTGAGACCCAGCTGCTGTTTATTTAACCTCGCCGATAGATTCACACTATTGTGTGCAGTAATTTATTTCTAACAACTTGTAATAAATATTTCATAGCATTATTAAAATGACGAAGAAAATATAATAAATCACATTAATGAATTTCCTAGTTTCTTCAACAGCTTAGGCAACGTACTAGCTTTTTGATATAACTATGCTCTAATCAATATAATGAGGCAATTATTTTCAAGTCCATTTTTCTTTAAACTTATTAATAATTTACGGACCATTTACCATCACACTTCCCTAACTCCATCTACACGACAGTTAATTTGCCTGAAATCAGGCATACATAATTTTCTGATTAGTATTAACAACTGAGTTTATGATTGCTGTGCTCTTAGAGGCAGGAAAAAGAACATATTGTGTAGTATTTTTTTCCGAAGTTTCGTAGCTAAACCTAACAATTTCACCAAACATTATTCTCTATTTTAAAAAAACATTACCCGCACTAAGAATTGCTCTTGTGTCACGGGGACTTTTACAAACATACAAACAAGGAACACAAAGCACAACCAGACCCGAAACAATTAATTGTCGATCGCACAAGTAATTGTTCCGTGTGGGAATCAAACCCACGACCTCCCGACGGTAATGGCATGGCGACCTTATCCACGGCGTGACGAAGGCAGTCACACGGCATAACACAGTCAACCCTAATACACGAACTCCCATGGAAACCGCTCGAGTTACATTTGTGCAGTGGTGTATTCAAATTAGCGGCCAACCACAACAAACATTGACATCTGACCCCTCCCACGTACTGTGCACCTTTCTAATGTTACCAATCAAATAACGTTGGACATTACAGAGGGAATGTTATGTATTATAGAGCAATCAATGTAATTTGGAAATGGAGGAAGGTTTAAAATGCTTGGAGTGTACGCTTAGCAAAGATTTTGTTGCGGTTACGCAATATATTAATCGCTTAGGGTTTTAATAAGTAGATACTAGTTTAAACAGCCGCGACGGTACTACAATATAGGAGAAATATAGGAGTCTTGAATGTGAGTTTTATATAACTGATTAAGGTTTTAGAAAGTCGCCCTTAAATTTAGACAAAAGCAGCCCAGTTCAATAATATAACAAACAATAGCATTTTCAAAAACACGTATTGTCTTACCAAATACTTTTTCTACTGGTATCTGCCCCAATACCTTCGCACACCTTTCTTAGGACTTTTTATAGAAAAGAGTAGTATCTAGGGAAGTCAATACGTTTTAAACATGTTTAAGGACGAACAAAGAATACTTCTACCAGATTTATCTAGTAAGGACTACATCACGATAGATCGCCCCCAGCTTGGCTCGCGTGCCTTTCAGCCAATTAACGTGAATTAGCGCTACCGACTTAACATTCTTGTAAGGTAAAAACTAGGATGCCTAGGAATCTTTATTTTTCCTTAATCAGACATATTGCTGGAGCTGCGTTTGTATGTTTAAAGTAAAAAATTGCTCATTACACTTTACGATCAGTCCTAGGACATAATGAGCGTAAAAAGATTATGGCGAACCATTATATGGATGAGTGAATGTCACAAGAACAGATTTTATGCAAAATTATCTCCTTAAATTCATCGAACTATGGAGTGTGTGAATACATTGAATAGTTTTCGAACTCACGACCTGTTGATCGCCGGTTCAAAGACTTGATTATCGATCCGATGTTGACAAAATCAATGAAATATCGATTGTTTTGACCCATAAATCCACAGTAAGCCTACCGTTTAAGACAACTGTGCACGATGAACGCATAAATAACTTTTGTATATAGTAAATTAGGCACATAAACGCATAAAGTAATACGTAAAGATTAGATTGCACATTGTTTACATAAATATATAAATAATAGCATATTTTTAACATTTAAATTCTTACTTTATACGTTTATGTAAAATTCATTATTTAGAAATATCATTAACAACCTTTTGTTTACATAGAACTTTGTAGAAACACGAATATTATTATTAGAACCTTCCAGTTAATAAGAATCATACGAAGGAACAATCGCGAAACACCGAGCGCCGGCGATCCTTCGATTAAACACGCCGATCGTTCCCGAAAGTACAAGAATAAGAAAGACGTATTGGCAAAACGCGTATGCGCGAGCGAGACGGAAAATCTCTAGAACATCGCGCGGCGCGACACGGCGCGCTTGATCTTTCGCTATGATTCTAGAAGCAATGTTTGTGAATATAAATATGGACGCGCGCCGAGTAGCGGCAGTTTAAGTTTTAAACTCATCAAGTGAAGATCGTGAATAAGTAAAGTAAAGTAAAGTACATAGTGAATAAACCGTACATAGTAAAGTATATGAACAGTGTATAGTAAATAGTTTTATAATACAGTCCACATTGAAGATTGAAGAAAATAAAGTAAATATATTACTTCGTCAACCGGTGTTCTTATTGAAGAATAGTAATCCTCCACATTGCTGGTCACTTCGAGCGCCGGATTGGAACAGTGCAAGAACAAAGGATGCCGGTTACGCGAAGTTATAAAGGAAGAATAATCGAACAGTTGGCGACATCGGAGACTACTACTGCCCTCACGCCAGCCACAGAGATACTAAGTACTGCGACCGCGTCGGAGTCAGCGACCTTGTCGGGGTCAGCGGCCGCGACAGTACTCGGGTCAGCGACCGCTGATATGAATACGATTACGGCTCCAACCGCGAAATCTGTCCGCACAGTGAAGACACGAAGATCGTCGCGTACAACAGGGTCTCGATCAAGGCGAATTATTGAGGCAGAAGAGGAAGTTGCCGCATTAAAGCTCGCGCTCGCCGAAGCTAAATTAAAGCGACTGCGCGTTGAGGCAGAGGATGAAGACGATGACTACGCTCCTTCGTCGGTTGCGGATGAGGAAGAGGACGACGCACCTAGCCGGGTAGAAGAATGGCTGAACAAGGCCACGCTTCCCAAAGAAGTGAAGGATCCGGAATGGCGAGGACAGGACACTATCAAGGAAGAAAATCAAGAACACAGGAAAGAAGGTGTCCCTGCGCGTCAGCCGGACGTCACGTCATTGGCAGAGGCGCTCACACAGGCAGTGCGAATGTCCAGAGACGCACCGAGGTACATACAGGAGCTACCAGTCTTTAACGGAGAAATTAGTAATTGGTTGGCGTTCCGCGCCGCCTATCAGGAAACAAACCAAATGTTTTCGAGAATCGAAAATATTGCCCGCATAAGGAAAAGTTTAAAGGGAGCTGCTCATGAAGCAGTGAGCAGTATGCTGATCAGCCAGCCGGACCCACAAGCCATCTTGGATGCTTTGGAACGCCGATTCGGAAGACCGGACGCACTGGCTATGAACGAGATACAAAAACTAAGAAATCTGCAGAAAATTAATGATGACCCACGTGACTTATGCATATTTGCGAATAAAGTGTCTAACATCGTCGCTACGATTGAGGCTCTTAGAAAACTACAATATTTATACAATCCAGAGCTAGTGAAGATTGTTCTAGACAAATTCACACCAATACTGAGGAACAAATGGTACGACTTCAGCTACAGCTCCAAAGAAGATATACCAGATCTCAAGAGGCTCGCCGTATTCTTAAACTTGGAGGCTGACAAGTGTGGTGTATTCGCGCAACCCGAAGACGTCACCGTAAGGACACATGAAAAAACCTTCAAGAAGAGGGCGGAGCGCACCTACACAGCCAACGAAAGAAAACCTCAGTGTCTGGTATGCAAGAAGGAACACCAGCTTACCGACTGCCGACGATTTCGTAGCGCGAGTGTTAACGAAAGGTGGGACATAGCAAAGAAGAATAAAATATGTTTCCGCTGCCTACTTAGCTCACACAGGCGCGAAAACTGTCAATCCAAGGCATGTGGTGAAGACGGATGCGACATGGCTCACCATCGTTTGTTGCACCACAGAAAAGATACTGTGAAAGGGCAGCCAACAACTACGGCACCAGTAGAGGTCACGTCAGCGGTAGAAGTTGTAAAAAATACTAACGCCGTAAGAAGTCGTCAAGCCCTGCTGAAGATTGCGCCGGTTACATTGGTCGGTCCAAATAGCACCAGGGTCGACACCTACGCACTGATGGACGACGGGAGCACCATCACCCTGATCGAAGAAAGCCTAGCGGAATTATTAGGTATCGACGGCCCGCGAGACGACATGTGGGTGCAAGGGCTTAACGAGACGGCGAAACACGAAAACAGCAAGAGAGTGGACGTAACCATACGAGGCCGATACAACTCCAATGGCCAACAGTATAAAATGCGGAATGTACGGACTGTGCAGAAACTAATGTTCACGCAACAAACGATTAGCCGAAGAGACGTCGAAAACTGCGCACATCTGAAGGGTATAGAAGACCAGCTAATATACCAAGATGCTCGACCAAAAATCCTTATTGGACAAGACAACTGGGAGCTGTTAGTAGCGCTGGACATCAGGACTGGAAATCGAGACCAACCAGTAGCAACTAACACCAAATTAGGCTGGGTCTTACATGGATGCCGAACTTCTAGGATAAGGACAGTTGACTTCTGTGGATACACTACTAGCCCAGAAGAAGATGCAAAACCCATGGAGAAAATGATGAAAGAATTCTTTGACCTGGAAGCACTCGGAGTAGAAGCAAAGAAAAGAAGGAACGACCCTGACGAACGCGCCTTGGAGATACTCAATGCACACAGTAGACGGTTGCCCGAAGGACGTTTAGAGACCGCCCTTCTTTGGAAGAATGAAAACAGAATAATCCCGAACAATTTTGACAACGCCTTCAAAAGGCTGGTTAACCTGGAAAAGAAACTGGACAGAGAACCGAAACTTAAAACACAGTATGAAGAAAGGATTCAAAACCTCCTTAACTCAGGATACGCGGAAATTGTGACCACACCTGCAGCGCCTGGAAAAACTTGGTACCTGCCTCACTTTGCTGTATGCAATCCTGCTAAGCCTAAGATACGACTCGTGCATGACGCGGCTGCTAGATCACACGGAACAAGCCTAAATGACATGTTGCTCTCTGGTCCTGATCTCTTGCAACACCTGCCTGGAGTCATCATGCGATTCAGACAACACGCTTTCGCAATCTCGGCCGACATCAAAGAGATGTTTATGCAAATCAAAATAAGGGAAGAAGATCGAGATGCGCTGAGATTCCTGTGGCGTGGAGACAATAGAGGGAATAAAACACCGGAGGAGTATCGGATGACATCTGTGATCTTCGGAGCCACATCATCACCATGCACCGCGCTATACATCAAAAACAAAAACGCAGAAGAACATCGCGAGACGTATTCTCAAGCGGCCAAGGAAATTATCAGGAACCATTATATGGACGACTTTATAACAAGCTTTCCGACCAAAGAAGAAGCTGTCCGCGTGTCGAAGGAGGTTGATAAAATACATAAGAAAGCTGGTTTTGTACTTCGAGGATGGACATCGAACGATCAGTCTGTGTTACAACATTTTGACACAGATCAGGAAAATAAGATTTTACCAATCGGCGGTAACACGGAGAAAACATTGGGCCTACTGTGGGAGACCGGTAAAGACTGCATCAGCTTTCATCTGAACGAAAATAAGACGCCACCTGAAGTACTAAAAGATACACGTCCCCCAACGAAAAGAGAAGCTTTGAGTATCATTATGTCACTATTTGACCCACTTGGTCTGGTCTCTCCTGTAACAACACCAGCAAAGAGATTGATGCAAGAAACGTGGCGATTTGGCACAGGATGGGATGACCCCATGCCCGAAGAATTACAACCTCGCTGGTCAACGTGGTTGAAAAACCTGCTGGCAATCAAGAGCCTGAAGATCGCACGGTGTTACAACATCGGCCCGGCGATACAGGAAAGGGAATTGCATACCTTTGTCGACGCCAGCGAAGAAGCGTATTCAGCTGCCATCTACATCAGGATGCTGCGCGCCGACGGAACTGTACATGTGGCATTGGCAGTAGGGAAGAGTCGCGTCGCGCCATTGAAGCCTACCTCAATACCTCGACTCGAACTTCAAGCTGCGCTGCTAGGCGCACGATTAGCACGCACGACGGAACAAGAACACGACTTCGTGTTCACCCGAAAGGTGTACTGGAGTGACTCCCGCACAGTACTGGCGTGGATAAGAGCTGAACCACGCACTTTCAAGACGTTCGTTGCGCATCGCCTGGCAGAAATTGAAGAGCTAACTAAGGTGAATGAGTGGCGGTGGGTTCCAACAAAGGAAAATGTAGCTGACGACGCAACCCGAGATACACCCGCAGACTTCAACTCAGGACATCGATGGTTCCATGGTCCCGACTTTTTAAGAAAACCAGAAGTGGATTGGCCCTCAGAAGAAGTCAAGCCAATTGTCGAGAAAACAGGTGAAGAAAAATGTCTCGTCACGCTAGAAAGAGGCACGCCAATGAACTTGCCGAACATCGAGAATATCGCTAAGTGGCAAACACTGATACGCGCTACAGGAAGAATGCTGCAGTTCATCGACCTGTGCAGGAAAAGAAAACACGTTGCAGCTGTAACTAGAAAACGTACCAAGGAAAAGCTGGAAAATGACCCAACCTGGAAGAAAAATGAACGCAGGAAGAAAGGGAATGAAACATCAGTGAAGACTGAAGAAAAGAAAAGGTTGATTCCCCTCGATGCAACCTATCTACAAAGAGCTGAAAATATGTGGATACGAGCGATGCAGGATGAAAGCTACGCACAGGAAAGGACAAGGATAGAAAACGGTAAAGCGCCGACTGGAAAAGATCGACTAGCCAATCTAAGCGTTATCATCGGCGAAGATGGCTTGCTGCGTCTACGGGGAAGAATTTCAGCTGCACCCGGAATTAGTGTAACCACGACCAACCCTGTTCTGCTCGACGGCCAACATCGATACACGAAAATGTATATCCAGCACGTACATGAGAAAATGATCCACGGCGGTGTAGAGCTGGTTGTGAACGAACTGCGACAGCCGTGCTGGGTGACACGAATACGCCCGACGGTAAAAAATGTTATAAGAAATTGCCAGAGATGTAAAATAAGAAGAGCAAAGCCGACTAAGCCTTCGACAGGAGACTTACCAGCAGCTCGACTAACTCACGGCACAAGACCCTTCTCTTACACAGGGGTCGATTACTTTGGTCCAGTGGAAGTAACAGTAGCCAGACACAGAGAAAAGAGATGGGTAGCTCTCTTCACCTGTCTCACTGTAAGAGCAGTACACTTGGAAGTGGTGCCGTCGTTAAGCGCAGACTCGGCTATCTGCGCGATAAGAAGATTCATCGGGAGAAGAGGAATGCCGACAGAGCTGTGGTCGGACAACGGAACTTGTTTCAAAGCAGCCGACAAGGAGCTACGAGAAGCCTGGAGAGCAATGCAGGAAGAAGCGAGTGTACACCATATAAAGTGGCGCTTCATACCCCCTGCCTCGCCTTTCATGGGAGGGGCATGGGAGCGTCTAGTACGGAGCGTAAAAGAAGCCCTTCGGGTTACACTCCGAGAAAAGCATCCCAGCGACGAAGTTCTACATACGCTCCTGGTCGAAGCCGAGAACATTCTAAATTCGCGTCCTCTCACCCATGTGACGGTCAACCCCGAAGAACCGGAAGCTCTAACGCCAAATCACATTCTACTGGGTCCGAGCTGTCACGTGCCTGCGCCTGGCAGCTTTAACGAGAACAATGAGGCCACTCGAAGTCTGTGGAGACGAGCGCAGCAACTAGCAGACACATTCTGGAACCATTGGGTAAAAGAATACAGGCCGTTACTCCAACACCGGCGGGAGCCGCACGCATCTGGTACACCCCTGCGTGTCGGCGATGTAGTAATCAACTGCGATTCCAACCTACCGAGGAATGTATGGCCAAAGGGACGAGTGACACGCGTCTTCCCTGGCAAAGACAACGAGATACGAGTTGTGGACATCACTACCAGCAACGGTCATGTCTTGCGGCGACCATGCAAGAAGGTCATCGTGCTACCAGTTAAATCGCAAGATGCGACGGCGGGAGAAATGTGCACGATGAACGCATAAATAACTTTTGTATATAGTAAATTAGGCACATAAACGCATAAAGTAATACGTAAAGATTAGATTGCACATTGTTTACATAAATATATAAATAATAGCATATTTTTAACATTTAAATTCTTACTTTATACGTTTATGTAAAATTCATTATTTAGAAATATCATTAACAACCTTTTGTTTACATAGAACTTTGTAGAAACACGAATATTATTATTAGAACCTTCCAGTTAATAAGAATCATACGAAGGAACAATCGCGAAACACCGAGCGCCGGCGATCCTTCGATTAAACACGCCGATCGTTCCCGAAAGTACAAGAATAAGAAAGACGTATTGGCAAAACGCGTATGCGCGAGCGAGACGGAAAATCTCTAGAACATCGCGCGGCGCGACACGGCGCGCTTGATCTTTCGCTATGATTCTAGAAGCAATGTTTGTGAATATAAATATGGACGCGCGCCGAGTAGCGGCAGTTTAAGTTTTAAACTCATCAAGTGAAGATCGTGAATAAGTAAAGTAAAGTAAAGTACATAGTGAATAAACCGTACATAGTAAAGTATATGAACAGTGTATAGTAAATAGTTTTATAATACAGTCCACATTGAAGATTGAAGAAAATAAAGTAAATATATTACTTCGTCAACCGGTGTTCTTATTGAAGAATAGTAATCCTCCACAACAACAGAGGCATAAAGTTTACGCATTTGAATAATAACACAGAGAGCTGCCAACATATTACACTAATAGTATAAATGGTGTATTATAAACTGCTTTATCGTTTGATTACTGCATAATTTAATAAATTAACAGATCGAGAACAACGAACGAAACTAAGCAGGGAACCGGTAACTATACATAACCTTTTAAAGTAATAAATTTTAATGGGTGTAATTATACCATAAGCGATGGAAACAACCGAGATGTACATACCTGAAACAAACAATAACACGGTATTAGAGTTAAAGTAAAATATAAACTAATATTGTGTTGAAATAGCGCATTTTGCAAGAGTGCTTTATTTTTCAAACGTGAGATAAAGATGGACTATAGAGGCTACTTTTGGGTTGCAACGAAACTATCGTCATAACTCATGATCGATGTAACTAGTGGGTGATTTGTATCTCCAACTAAAGTTTGTTTGAGTTATTTATCTAAGCAGCTTACCATAGGGGTTAGATGAAATACAAAAATGTAAAAAGAAGGCATTCCCAAAGAAAGCCACAAAACGTGATCTTAACAATCGACATCTTGTGTAATGACAGCTCCGTGTCAAATACGACTCACGTTTGGATTGAGCACCTTATATAGAAGACAAAAGAAAAGCACAGAGATGGAGTAAACCTGTCCGGAGATCACGTACGGAACAGATAACCCGCGCAAACACAGCGTCTGGGCTCATTGGACTCAACAAACACACGGACCGACCGCTGTTTGCTGTGCGCTTTACGCGTCCACACCACAAATATTTGAACACAATTTGAAGGCACGCTACGTGTGTCAATTACAGCACCGGAGACAGAGCTAATCCCGCTAAGTTAGAGCACACATGAAAATTTATGTGAGGCAAAGAATGAGTACAAAATATGAATTACAAAGAGGCCGTACAATACATTGGTGGATTTATAAAAACAGGCACCACGGTACTATGTTAATGCGTCCAATCGGGCGCATCTGTACGTACGGGAGCGGTGGCCATGCGCAGTTCGAGTTCGCATCTAGATATGGCCGCCGCACACCAAGACGCATTTGCTATTCAGCCGCCGCCGCGACCGCACGCCCTGGCGCCGACGCCCTTGTTAATCCGCTGTCCATCGCACAATGCCCGCGACACAAAACAAAACAACACACACCACCGACCACATGAAATAAGAACAAACGTAGAGACATATTTTTATAAACCAGATTTAATACAATGGCTGAACTCCTGCGGCTCATGAATATTTCGAGTCGACAGGTGTATTATCAAAACTGTTCAATAAAATTCAAGACGACAGTTAGTAATGCCCTTTTCATAGATAAAAGTGGTTTAACGAAAATTGTGCAAAGCAATTGTGGTTGAAATACTGCATATTATTATATACTTAATCCGCAGAAAGAAATAAAATCCCAACATCGCGGCGGCGTACTTTTTGAATAGGCACTTGAAGTCTTGTAATATTTCTCGCTCAGTGAACAAATAAAACGCGTCCCGATGGCTCGCGATTGTGATCGGTACGCTCGTTTAAATTCCCGGCGACAAACCGAGGTGGGAAATGGTCCACGAGAAAAACGACAAACGACACAGAACTCACAAAAATGTAGAGAGCAAACCCTTGTAGGAATGTTAGTGACCACACCGACGAGAATTAAGGGGACACGTCCTTATTAAGAGCTCGCTTTGAACCGCTGCCGACCGCGTGCCGTATTACCATATAAAATAAATTAAACGTAGTTTTACTTTATTCGGTCGATCGTGCCGGCTATCTAGTATCCAACAAAGCACTACAAATATGTCATAGAGTCGGACAGAAATGGATAGTATTACGAAATACATTGTTAGCATTCGAACTTCCACCCACAACAGTAAGTAGATACCATTTTATTGTATACCAGAAATAGTCGGAGTTACAAAATCCCTTGTTATCCGTACATAGGGCGCAATAAACAAGAGACTTAAAAGGCGGTGTCCGAATACGAGAGCGGAAAGTAAACAGGACATTTCCGCACACATGTCGGCCGCCCGGCCGCGGCTGTCTTCCCAGAAAGGATAAATCTCGCTCTTTTGAGATATCCAACACGTTTAGAGCTATCTCCGTCTCTGTACTTTTATTAAGCAATAATTCAAGTTAAATTTAAACATTAGATTCTTCATGTTATGATCGGTGCGTGAGAGTCCGGTACGATCGAAGCGGGGGTGTTTTAATAAGCGTCCACTCGCCGTGATTTATCGACAAAAGAACTCTCGGGTGTGATACATTGCACCTCAGAACCATAGTCTCGGCATTTAGACATCGTGATTTATAGACGATTATCAATAAAAATATTGAGAAACGTGTAATAAAACGTTCCTGCTGCACGAACGCCACGAACCTGCGTTACTTTACGATCGGAAATATTATTTAAATTGGATTACGAAGTCTTTAACTATTTTATTGTTAGACATTATTGATGTGGTGAGACCTTCCAAAACTTTATAGGTACCATTTATATGTTTCTTGTGAACAAATGTTTCTGTGTAGGATTCTATTTTTATTGCCGGCGCG
This sequence comes from Anticarsia gemmatalis, assembly GCF_050436995.1. Classification (NCBI taxonomy): domain Eukaryota; kingdom Metazoa; phylum Arthropoda; class Insecta; order Lepidoptera; family Erebidae; genus Anticarsia; species Anticarsia gemmatalis. The sequence goes on along the minus strand of NC_134760.1, from coordinate 11,619,633 downwards.
AATTTCGCACTTCCCGCGCCGCAGGAGAATAAAAAAGCCGCCGTTGGGGGGATTGTAAAACATTCGCCTTTAATGTGGTCGAGCCGCGCAAAGGAACAGGAATCCACGGAGCTTTCAACAAGTGGATCGCGTGGCGTGTGCGACCTCCATTAGTCGGCGGAAATGTTACAACTAGCCACAATAAATGAACACATCATATTTACAGAAACTATAACATACCAGCCGTGTTTGTTAATTTTCATACGCTGTTCAATCTCATATTTATGCAGGACATTTCTTCTGTAATCTATTTGTAGGGAATAACTTACTGGAGTTGTTGTTTTTTCTCGTAATCTTTCTCAGATCTATTAATTTTCAATACCATATAAGTCAAAGAATTTATTCTACTACTGTTTAAGCGAACGTTTATAAAAACTGGTACAGTTTATCGAGTAATGTCGTCTCTACGAAACATTGTTCTTGTCTGAGCTGGAAGTTGAACAAAAGTGCACTTTTGTGCGCGCGCGACAGGACAATGGCTGTATTGGATTTATACACGCCCCGCAGCGCCAGCACTTTCGTATCCTTTATACATATATTCACACATATACAACATATTGTATGTCGTTTCCTTTTAGCAGACTCGCAAAAACGCTCCAAAGGACTTGTTAGCACTTCGCTCGTTAAAGCCCAAACACGGGAATCTTGATTCCAAATTTCTGAGAGCGCGATTTTGCCATGTATTTTTGTGTAATGAATTCGACAATCGTATTTCAGTTAAGTTTTACGAGAAACGTTATGAATATTAATGAAAAATTATATCTATTAACGGAGAATTTCCAGCTGTGCGGCAGATAAATGGTTGCGACACCTAATAAAGTCTTTAATAAAACGCAAACGGACAGGTTGAGAAGGCAGTCGTGACGTTATAATCTTTGGAATTAGTTTAGAAACGGTAATGAATCAGGCTCACGAGTCGTCCCACGCAAATCCATACAAATTGCAATAATTTAGTATAGGCTGTCAGTACGCAGCGTAATTCCATGTTTGGTGTCGAGTTGGTACTCTGGATCCTGTTACAAATGGGCCAGCCCGCGAGCCAGCAGTACTGGCCGTCATGCGAGTACTGAGCCCACTGTGCTTAGCTAATCAGAGGACAGAATTAAACTACTTCATTACAAGTGCGGAACAGGGATGAACTCAATGTTCTATACAGCGGGAATCACAATAAATATCATAATATTGATGCTGCATTAATTGTAAATGTTGTATTCTTTATGTTGCCCATAGACATATTACCCAAACGCACATAGTTTCTTACTTGTTTGTTGTTCTATTACGTGCTGCTAAGAAATCTTTTTATAATATGCAAGTTGTTGTGAGCTTTCTTACACATTGCAAATGATAATATATGTAGTGTATATGATAAATTTGTTACAGGTTACAGCAACACAGCAGCTGACGGTAGTCAGCCCTAATTCAGCGTAATGACAGAACGCCCGCAGCTAACTCCGCACCTTGGTTGAAACGCGGGGAAAACTGCGCAACGGAAGATACCTATTAAATAACTATCATTTAGTTTTACACTAATATCCCCAATTCAACTAATAGTTTTATTTTCTCATCGTTAATCTTGTAATTTAACGAAGATTTAAGACAAGAAGAAACTGAGGAGTATAATTGTCTTTACAGAATGCAATGAATCAAGACTTGATTGAAGTAATCTGGAGAATTAAGATTTATCTAGATCTAATTAACTTATAAGTGCACACCAGTAAAGCCTTGATCTGTTCATGCCTATAGTTATAAGTTCAATACAGTATTAAGTTGGGGTGGAAGGGGGTCTCTGTATTGCCTTTAACGACTGCAAACTCTCGGGTTCAACTACGAAAGATTAAAATTAAATCATAAATGCAAATCTATGCGATTGGCAATAACAAGCACAAAACAAGACGATACATTGCAAGCAGTCATATCAATTTACAGCAATCTCGGCCCCTAGCGATTTGTATAAGAGCATTTATTGAGCCCGCATTCACTCATACACGTAATAGAATGATCGCAGGAAACTGATCGCAAGGGTCCATCAGAACGACAGCATACATCATCATCACCAGAGACATTCTCAATTGACGCCGTTCAACTGGTCACACTAAATTGATTCAATTTATTGAATTTGATTATCCTGTTCCTTCGATTTCGAGATTCGGTATTTATCCGTTCACTTGTACTGAATATTAAATTATAGTTGAAAATGTTCTCGTAGATCACAATTACAGACAAATACTGACAGAAATGTCTAGCTGAATAGTTGTGGAGAATTCTGGCAGATTTGTGAAAGATTTCATTTATCATAAATCCAGGCGTTAGGCATTTCGTAAATAAAATGGGAATATTAAAGGAACACACACTAACAGACTACGAAGACCTTCATAAGTAATTTATATGTCCGCTTGCTTGTAAAAGTTGTGTGTCTGTAAAAGTCCCCGCGACACAAGAGCAAATCTTAGTGCGGGAGTTGTCTTGTTGACAATTAAATAAAGAGTAATTTAGCACTTAAGCAGAATATTAAGAGCGAGATTGCTTTCTATTAAAAATAATGGTTTATAAATTTAAAATAAATAGAATTAATTATATTACAAACTGGTACAACTGTCATAACCGGTTCTCTTTCACATCAAACTAAATAGCCTATTTTATTGGAGTGGACATAAAAATTGTAAAACACTTATGCTTTTATTCCCATCAAATGCAACGTAGCATGAATAATTTTTACGAGATCTGTCTGCTTCAACAAACGCCAGTGATAAAACGAAAAGTCGTAATCATAAAATTCATCATAGATATAATAAAAAAATATTTTATACAGCCACTTTAGCTCTTAGCTAACGATCGCGAAATGGGAAACTAATCTCCATGGGCGTTTTAAATTGTAATACGATAAGCGTAAAATGTAATATACTTTTTGCGTTAAAAGAACTGTTAATAAAGAATACTTTTTAGAAATTTTTCTTATAATGAGAATGACTCTCCCTCGTAAATAAGATTTACGAATATGACCGAAAATGTTGTCCGACCATTTGCTTTTATGGTATCCGTTAATGACTATGCTTAATGCGTGTTCGAGATTTCACGTCATGGAAACTTTGCCAAACATGCTCTCTGAACAATCATTGCGAAATTACGCGTGTCTTTTGTGAAAGATAAGTGAAGAAGACCGCAATAGTGGAACGCATTATTATCTAACAAACAAATTTTAGTTTCGTTTGGGATCTGTTCCATATCAGTACATTTGTGCAGTTACCTCAATTTAGCACCATCGGACATAGGAGGGAAACGTAAACCTGCCTAACAAAGTTTTTATCTAACTTGGATATATTCGGTTACACATCAATCAAGTAATACAAATAAAACGAAATCCTAAAATTAAATTCCCAACACGTAATCCAACACACCAAAGCAAAAGACACAAATTAATCGTCACACGTCAACGTGCGCAAGCGCATCGACAATCGAAATCGAGTACGAAACAAGAATCGACTAACTATCCAACAGTCGACACCTCCGATGTAATGATTAATGGATTAAGTTAAACGATCTCAATACGATCGTGTTCCTTTGTAGTAATAACATTTGCATCTGTCAGATTGCTGAGAGACAATGTCTGGATGCTGACGGCTGATAAATGATTAGAAGGATTAGCAGAATTGTTCCATTTACTATGTCATCAATATCGCTCTTGTCAGACTCAAGGTGATCACCGACCGTTAGACATCGAAGCAGATCTTAATATTCAAAGTTTGGTGACCGCTCAGTGGTTTTAAACTTAGTGATAAAAATAACGATCCCGTCTGTTTTGCGGTAATGTGCGGCTTATTTTTATTATGCCTGCTACACACCGATGAATGACGCTGATTAAGTAGAAAACTCGCTACCAAACCAGCTCATAATATTCAATCACCACACTGTATAGGCCTTTATGCCTCGAGCCATAATTTCGTAGCAGCCAGTCTTACAAATTGGCAGTATGCTTGATAAAATTTGCATATTAAAAATGATGAGCTACCGTAGTCTCGACGTCCGACACTTATTTGGCTATCATCAAATCTTAATGTCAGAATAGATTAGCCGCCAGATCAGACCATTTTTATAAAAAGTATTTAGGTCGAAATCAGCAATTATAACTTACTAATTTAGGAGCAGATGCTAATAGTGGCCGACATAGCCTACACAATTTTTTTATTTGGATATTCAAACAAAATACAAAGATTGCGACACCACGTCTACATTTAACTGTTTAGTAAGATGATGAAATCGACAACGGATATATCGTGGACCTACTAAACTAGCCAAATTTCAAAAGCAGGGGGAAAAGCCGGAAGAGCCATTAAAATGAAAGAGTGATGGATAGACGACAAGCTCCAAGAGGAGATAGTATCAGAACGCAACCGGAAACTTATCAATCGAGATGGCGTGTATAAAATGACGTGTAAACCACTATATCCGGCGGTTCGAAGCGCGCCGCCGGCCAGTGTCGGTTTCAAAACATATCCGACTGGGTCACGATATACAATTACATGATTCGAATGATTCGATATGTCGTTCAACCGTATCGATACTATCGATTATATCTCGCGTTGTCGCAGATCTAGTTTCTCACGGTGACTCATACGAGTAGTAGAGGCGATGTTTGCGGAAGAATCAAGACATTCAAGAATGTGGACATACTATTACGATACTTGTATTACAAAAATGTCAAGTTCATCTACCAAATCAAGAGCGTTCAATATGTATGATTTGTCACCTGAGTTTATTAAGTAAATGCAAAGCTAGAATGAGTCTTCACAACTACCGCATATTATGTGATGGAACTATTTTTCATCAACTACATTAATAATATGAGTTAGATATTTCTCTCAGATGATAAATTCAACGTCACTGTCAGTACACTTTTCGAAGCAATTGTAGATATCGAAGCATTTATTTACAAATTCAGAAACTTCGCGTTTACAACATTTAAATACACTCTAGCCTCAAATATCGTGACATTAATAAATCGCATAACAATATACAAAAACAAAGAGGAACTAATTATTTGATCACGCAATACCACGCATTCGTCTAGCTACAAGACATTTGATACGCATCAGCTAACCCAATAGATTTAGACGCACACGACTTAGGATTCGAGACAGTGCTTATCTCACGACACCCCGTCATTATCTGTATGCTACTCTACATGAGAAATGAAATGACCCGTGTCTTTGTACTGATGCAATTTCTCTCAGTTTCCGAACATTGCTTATGATAAGAAGTGCTGATGTAAGGTGTATGATACAAATATCATACTACATTTCAAAGCAATTTAAAGGGGACTATAGAGCATTTCAGAATAGCGACTTTGTTGTGTAATTTTAATTAACCTCTTTGCTTCCTGCCTTTTGTAGTCACTGAACGTTACACGGTTACGTTAAACGGGTCACCGCCGTAGTTATCTCCCTAAATATTAATATTTAAGAAAAGATACTCATTAGATTTAATTAGATTAAATAAATTTAAAATGTAAACTTACACAATACTCAAATTGTGACGCGCGTTCTACATATCTTAGTTTCGATTTCAGTTAAATTTGGTGTACGCGAGTAAAGAGTAATAATGAAAATAAAAGAAAGAAGCCCAGTCGTCTCTCAGACTTCGTGGTGCAATAAACTATTCGGTCCGAGACGCTGTTTATCTGAAACAAGCATCTATGTGGACCGTCCTTCACCGCGACTGTTAATTTTGAACTCATTTGAATTTAGGTTGACTGTGCTTGAATTATCAATGTTTCCAGGTTGGGAAAAAGGTCAAAGACTTTGGGAACATCAAGAGTCTTTTATTCAATGTAAGTAATAGCTACTGTTAATTTTGTGTGGCGAGGCTCGCATTAAATTTCATAAGGTATATCAGCTAGAATAACATTATGTCCAAAACAATACTAACGAAATAGAAACAATTCATTCACCGACCGTCAGTAACAAGAATTGTCAACGATTTTGGATTCAATAAGGAATATCTGAACGGATTCCAAAAACCTAACAACTCATATATTTTTTGTCAATCGTTTAGCGATTCTTGAACCGTACGCTGATGGAGAAAATACATAAATATTTCACGTCTCCGGAGTTAATTTCTGCGAATTTAAAATGTAACTGATGAGTGTTCGCAGATACCTAGTTGTCGGAATTAAATCTAATGCGTCGTGAACGAATCGTTGACCTGCAAACGTAGCAGGAATGTGTCGTCAATCGATCAGACAGAGACCACTCCTCTAAATGTCGAGGCGAGCGACGTCTGTCCATCATCTTACAAATACATTATACACTCGTGTACTAGAACTGTTATATGTACATTGTACAGGCCTTTATTCTCTGAATCACGCATTGTACGGATGACATGAACATTGTAAAATATAGATCAACCTCTTTGATGTACGAAGATAAAGATTTGACACGAAATAACCAGTCAACAATAAAACAAAAGATTTGAGGTTAATAAAGATAGCTATTATAGTCAATACATACTCGAAACATGAGGTCGAATTTAAGATCGTACAATAAAATATAACAATAAAATAGAAAGGGGTTATAAAATAGTACAAAAAGCTATACTAGATGTCTGGTGCGGTCTTAAAGACATCGGAACTCGAGACGATAGAGCATTAGAAATTATAGTAAGGCCATGACAGTCACAATAAACTTATCGTCGTAGTTAAATCGTAAGATTCAAGCGCAAGATTCTCTAATAAGCAATTTACTGACCTCACGTTAGGACGCTTATGGAGGAACCGGTCGTGACGTGGTCCTTAAAAGTCCATATCAATAAATATGTTGGCGACGAGCATTAAGCTAAGTCTTATAGACTATGTATCTAGTTGAAGGTAACTCGTTCACTAAGCGCATAAGGAAACAGAACTTGGACTCAATAAATTCAAGAGTTCGGGTAGTCGTAAGAAGAGGTGGTAACTCTGGTGCCAAGACCAGCAGTCTCTAATCACTCCATTAAATGTGTCAGAGTCATTGCTATAATTGCTGATTTTGTTATATCATTCAGCGAAAGTATGCGTTGAAACAGTTTCTTGGTGAACAATTAGTTGTACAGATAAGATAGAATGCGTTTTGGGCTGTTTTCGATGGCATATATTCGATCGCGTGTACACAAAGTACGCGCGGACCCTTCAAACAGTCCTAGTACAAACCGATGTGACCTCAGTACTCGGACCAAGTTAACGGGCTCTATATTCTAAACTTTATTCGCTCGTTTGTCACTGTCTCGTGGAACCATATATTAAAGAGATTCATAGTTCTTCTCATCTGTGTATTTTGTTCCAAACGTCTAATTCCATCTCATTGCAAACGAAATAGACCGGACGCTGTAATAACAGTTTCTGATAATATTCGCACTGTTTAATGTTGGTGTAATGTTTGTGCAAAAAATATTTGTAGCTCATTAAAATTTGAAATTATTTCGGAATAACATGGCAGACATCCGTGTACATAATTTAGAATAACATTACTAACAAGTTATGGAATATAGCACATTGCTGCTACGTATATCGGTCGAATGAATTTAGTTAGCTACATAATTTTCTCAGTCTCAAGGATTTCAAAGTTTGGTATTAGTCAAAGGTTTTAAGTTATAATGGTGGGTGATTTCCACGGGTGCGGGAACATCGCGTCACAATTCGTCCCGTGACCGATCGCTAATCACCGTGGAGTGCCGTTGGCACAACCGCTGCTTGCTGCGCCTGAGTGCCCCGATCGTGTCGCAACAAACAATTTGCGAACACCTGACATATTTACTGATATTTAAGTTTCAATACGATATTTCAGTCTCAATTAGAATATAGAGCAATCTTACCAACGATTATGGAATATTCAGTGCTCTTTTGATATCGGCCAATCAAAATAACTTATTGGGAAACATCAGAGCGAAAATCATGAGCAAAATTTTTGAGGAGACAGATCAAGAATTTTGACATGTGATGAAGTAATTATTTTTAAAGAATATGTTGATATATGTGATAATTTACAGCGCAAGAGGTAAAATTACAACATTGTATGTTAAAAAGTTAAATTGTATGTAACATGATCGCTTCAACGTTCAAACGAGATTACACCATGAGATATAATAATAAAAAACCACAATCTGTAATCGTAGTTATAAATTATTTAATTTGCGCAGATGAATAGATAATAGGGATGTTGTAAGTATGTCAAGATATAAAATATAAAGGCAATGAATTCATGCTCATTTAAAATAAATCATCCATCTGTGAGATTCTGAAGGCAGTTTTTTGTCGCGATTAAATAAAAACTACAATACTGACGTAATAATTATGACAGTGCATTTTAGCTGACAAACAGCATGATTTTATTAAAACCCGGTTTTTGAAGTACATTTAGCGGTAGTATATCTATTCAATAGAGTTTAAACTCATATAAAAAACGCTATTGAATAGATAAACTACCACTAAATGTAGCTAACCCAGAAACCGGGCATAAATCATACAGGCGCAATGCAACCTTCTCCAAAACAAAAACTGATAACATATCATGATTTAAACATCTACGACATAAAATCAAGGTATTTAACGATTTGTTACTTCCTAACACAGAAATATATATTATGCAAAATGGGCTACCACAACTTGTTTCAAAGGCGGTAATGTTATAATCTTTGATCAGTACAAAGCTTTCGACGTGCTCTACCACAAGTTATTCAACATCTACGATAAAGTAAACAGCGAACAAAAACTAGAACCTAATAAATAAACAACGTTGTTGGAGATTTTTCGTTATCAACAAATTGTATCGGAATTGTTATTTGTTGAATCAGATCTGATAAACTGAGCAAATGGATACCACATAAATGAATCAGTAAATCGAGAAAAACATTGACACCAAATATGTATGTTTATGTGTTGAGAGAACCTTGGTATTTTACAAGAACAATTTTACAATCTATATCTCTGCTTGTTTATTTTTAAGGGAATTCTCAGAACAGAGAGACTTGGTAGTAATAACAAAATGTTAAAAAGACACAACTCAGATTTTTATCTCCATTTACAGTACCTACTTGCGACCTAACAACTTCTCAATGAAGAATATGTGAAGACTTAAAATTCAACAAACTTAAAAAGAACCTGACTTTGAAAACGAAATATAAGGCAGATCAATACGTTAGTTATGGATAAGTACTAAATACAAACGATACTTGTTTTGGCGACTGACTATCGCGAAAAATATACGCTACGCAAGAAAGAAACTACACAAACAACTTAATACCAAGAAACAGCGTGACGTTCACAAAACTGCAAGCAGTCAATAAATCACCAAACAGACATCAAACCTAACACGTTCTTCATCAAGTATTCTGCTGGGGACACGTAGCGGACCATTCATGAGTGTGTGGTGTACATTACAATTAATTACTTGCGGGCGTCGACGCGTCCTGATTTCCACTCTAATTGGTCCCGTTGAAACAAATGTACGGCTAATTGTTCGTAAACCAACAGATAGTGGAGCTGTATACTAGATTAATTGGGGACTTGATTGCTAGGTATGAAGCAAAAACTGTTCAATATGAATGCGATCACTTCCAGAATTGGCAAGGTCTTATAATTATATAAAATAAAATCAATTTATTGTCATGTGATTAGACATGTCTTTATTAGGACACAGAACTGAATATAAAGAAATAAAAACGACTGATACATTTTTGGAGTAGAACTAAACAAATCTTACACTTATAAGTTTAATTAATCTGGTGAAAAAAAAGAACAAAAAAACAATGTAATTAATAAAGTTTCGTTAAATAATGAAGTACCTTTAACAGCAATAAAAAAGTAATCAATCGACGCCAAAAGAAACCAATTAACTTAAAACATACGACCGCAAAGCAACCAACAAGAAACAACTCTCTTTAACTTAAATAAAAAGTGGTTAATCGTAAATGTCCATTTCTGATGTCACTTTACATAAAGAAGAGATGCGTGTTTCTAGTTTTAGGTATCAAATTAACATCGATAAAACAAAATTAGTTTGAATACTCGGACATAATTCATATTGAATTTAAATCACTTTATGGCAGACGAGCAAACGGGTTTCGCTAATTGCAAGATTCGACACCTGAAGCGAACATCGTAAAACAAATTAATTTGAACTCACTTATCAATAAAATTCTCATGTTAACGATTTCGCTTACCGCTCATTAGCGAAACCGTTTTATGAGTAAAAGTATCCATTACATCGCAGGCCTCCACTTTAATTCTAGCCATCGTAATGTAAGAAAGTGGTTTCTAATAGTCCTAAGCGATAAAATACAAGTAAATATATAGTACTAGTAAAGTAATATAATGTTATAAAGATATTTTTTAACAAATCCACATTTTCACACCAACAGCGCAAATTTCAACAGTCAACGCGCAGATTGAGATCATCATGATATTTGGACAAGAACGTATAAGAAAAATAGGTCGCATCTATTTAAAATACGACTCAGACAGACCGACACGTAAAATATATATACGAAATAAACGTCTTTTAAATATTATTTACACTGTAAATAAAGACACGTGTTACCTTAATGCATTACAAACGTTTGTTCGCAATATTTTCACGCGGAAGCGACTAAGGGACTGTTTATTATTTTAATAACGGGCTAAGAGGTCGTAAAATTAGTTTTATTGTACATACAAATAATAAATCTCGGTTTCCGGCGGTTAAGTGTACGCTTCCGGAATAAAGAAATTAGTAAGTGTGTACCGGCAAAAAATAAATAATTAGCTTCGTTAGCTTTCGACTCGTCTATCCGATCCAATGATAGGTAAGTCATAAATGAATAAACGGCTGACATCAATCAAAGGCGTAATTAATAAATGCACATAAAAATGTCACAAGATGAAAGTGCGGCTGCAATGAATCAAACGTTGCAGCTATTACGTATGTCGGCGTGTCTGTCGGTGTGTCTGTGGCGAAAGCGTCGCGTGCGCACCTCGCATCTGTTATAATTCTAAAGATAAAACGAATGCGGTCGGGCACCCGGCCCTGTTCCGCTCAACGCAATAGGACCACAGAACAACGCTACGTATCTATCGATCGTCCAACTAAAATATGATACCGGCTGTTTAATGTGTATCTAACAAATAGATTCCGATTTCACGCTCGGAATTATTGAGGCTGAATTGTCTTTATTTACTTAAGCGAGCTTTTAGATATAGACGTTCAGTGGGCTGTATCATAACAGCGCTAAAAGCCCTATAGACAACGCATTAACGTAAAGTGATCCATATGGATGTTAGCTATCTTTTAGCGTATGAAAAGAAACAAACACTGTGAGATTGGCCACCGCGGTTGAGCTTGATCCGTCCATTTATGTGCTCTGTGATTGAATTAAACAAACGCGAGACGACGACAAGTAATAAAGTTTAATGGTTTTATAATGATTGTCCCCCTCAGCGCAGTCGGCAGGACATCGGACACTGGTACCATGTATGGGAACCTGTCTCCGTATTACGCATAGCTGCCAATGTCCACTACACAATAATATCGAACAAGGGCAGCGATTGTAGTTAAGATGTTTATCTACACAAATGAAGTGGGCGTTTTTCGATTATTGGAAATTACTCGTAATAACAAACCGCTGTCTACAAGCGCGCTTACTGATCCTGGGTATGATTCCTAAATTAGGCTATCTGGGTTTTCCGTTGGGGAAATTCCAGTGATCAAATATTCTTTATAATACAAATACATCACCAAGAGACATTTATATTCGTAAATAGAAGATTGATCTATACTTTCGACGTAGTATATAAAAATCTAGTAAAATCAATGTTAAAATTACGTGTTATCTTTGCCGATTCATTTATCGTTCACTTTGAAGCTGTGTAGTCATCGTCTCGGTAAAAAATAGAAGATAACATTGATTTATATTGTTTTTAGGAAATCCCTAACTCTACAATTCATATTCTATTTTCGTACGTACCAGTCATTGTTAAGTTCTTCCTCTTGTAGTTTTATTTTGCAACAATCACTTTGCAGTCAGCTCTTATATTTGGTATTTGATGGTCTGTTCAGACCGTTAAGTACCAAATATTACATTTTAAATGCATTTTTTTTTTACCAGCTACAAGGTTTATATAACGCCGTGACGGCTTTATGTGTGTAATATTTTAAAGACGAGGAGGATATCTTGGTAGATGATCAGTGTTCACCCATCGATCTATCTGTACCGTCGCCAATTCATCACGAAGGGCGTAACGACGATGCTATTAAAGAACAAGAAATAAAATATAAAAAGTTTTATGTGAAACGATAAAACCGTCTTAATCGTCACTAACTTATAGGAGTTTGATGCGTCAAGAATTTTTATTAGGGAGGCACATACCAGCGCATTATAATTACGCTGCAGTAGTTGCAACTTTATGACAGACAAGATTTACACAAAGGAAACAAACAGACTCATTCGTTTATTATCTCGGCCGATGTTTACTGTTGCGTACGATACTAGCGCCGCTGCGCAGGCGCCGCCGAGACGCCCAGACGTTTGGATAATTCATAAGGGCACGAGTTTCCATCGAGAGCCGGACCTGTAGTACCACTCTTCCGGGTAAGCGCTCATTGTTCACCCAAAATGGTATCTTAATAACCTTTATAGATATGTTAAGTCGACTAGTTATCTCCGTCAGCTGGCTCGCGCCGCTTGCGTAAGCTTTTGTTCTCCCACTGAGCCTATAGTTAGTTTCTAGATTACAAAACGATTGTTCGTTTAGAAAGCTTAATATTGAGCACCTGAGCTTTATGACGGGCTAAATAACAAAGAGGGTAATAGCGATCCGTCATTCGCCATTGAAGCGCGAAGTTGAAAATCTGCCCACCTTAATGGTCCATATTGGAATGGAATAAAAACTGGTCGTTTATATATGACGGCGCAGGCAGGACCGCTGGCGCCGGCGCATGCTCGTTTTGTTGTTCCACCCGACAAGTGATGCTGGGAAATTATCATATTTCACTATGGCACTCGCGCCTGACTTTTATGGGAGATGAGGATCGTACAACCCAAAAAATATATTAAAAATCGTAATTGAGAATGACCTACAGACTTATAAACTCCACAAACCGTTGACAGAAATAATTCCGTGAACAACATTTTTACGAGTTTCATGATTTTAATAGCTAGTTGAGTAACGTTCATCTGTAATAAAATAACATGCCGGAAATTTATATGCGTTAGTCAAAAGTCAAATATTAAAGACATAAATAATTTTGATCAATCTAATGTAACGGGGAGCTTTCGAGTGAAATTCCTGCGTGTCGGCCGATGTTTTTACCGAGCACGTTTATAATAAGAAGCGCGACATAACTCAATAATCTGTAAATGGTGCGGAGTAGGTAGTGACGGTCGGAATCATGCATGCGCGCTCAATCCCATGGCACGACACGACTCGGCTCGGAGGCAGTCGGCGACAGAAAAAATCTCACTTGCCTAATAAGGACCTAGTACGTGCTCGGACACTACCGTTTGCGATTATCTCACGGTCCGCAGAACGGGGTCATGTGAGAACCAAATTGCTGCTTCTGTACTTAATGACCACTTTTAAAATAAATAACCCCAAGTTGGAGTCACGGAATCCTTTTGAGTCGTGTACGATGTAAATGATAAGGTTTTTTTGCGACGCGCCGAAGGAAACAGTAAAACTAGATAATAATATTTATGTGAAATGAGAGCTAAGGGAAAACCAGTTGTCAGTACTCCATGGAGAGAATGTTTTGAGTCGCTTAGCGTAGTAATTACGTCCAGCTCAGACAAATTATATCCTTAGTGAGGACAGTAAGCGGTGTAATTTGTGCATACTATGCGTCCCACAGCTCCAATTATGGCATTTAATTAAAATCTACTACACGCTGTACATAAAAACATATATTTACAATGACTCTATGTATTCATGTTAACGCAAGGATCGTTCAGTTAAAGGTGGCATTGAGTTGATTAAACAAGTATGAATAAGCACTGCTTTATGACGATACTTGGAAATCCCTTGTTGACTGCAAGGATAATCTTTACAAGAAAGTATGCGACATACGACTATAAGAAAAACAAACGTCGTTCGTTACATAAAGGAAGTGACTAATTAATTGAATCGTCTGTTTCTAAGGAAATATATATTTTCTGATAAACACAACAAACATAACTGACCATACAAGATAACAAAACAGCGATAAAACACCTGCTAAAATAATAGCCGATTTGTTACGAACGTTAAAATTAATAATTGCGTTGAATCCCAGATTAGGAATCCGGCATGAAGCCGTCCTCGGAGTTGAATATAAAGATGGTCGACCTATAAACGAAAAGCGAACCGGTTAGTGTAATCGATGGCGAGCCGCGATAGGGGGCGAGGCGCCTGCCCGACGACCACCGCCGGCAGAATAATTGGACACCACAGGACTTCACACCATACACACAATGAGCACCTCGGACGGACAGAGCGAGATGGATAAACGCTACGCATAACAATCGTAATTTCACAAATAAATTGTCTCGGAGCACTCGAGTTTCGGAATGGAGAATTCGAATGCACGTTATAAATGGTACAGGAATGGAATTTGGGGACGTCGACGCTTAATCGAAACGTTTTCATCTCGTCGTTATTGCGTGTTTTTGTACAGATAAAGAATTCAACTCGGTATATGATATTAATGTGGACGAGCGAGATTCGAAATGACGCGACGGTAATGAAATTGGACAAATTCAGAGTTTTAAACGGTCAACGCGTGCCGTAGGAGGCAAAACTAATTTTCTCTGACGAAAGATATGCGACTCTACGATTTATTTACAACGAAATGTTTGTGACATCTAATTCTGTTCATCATGATTGTGTTTTCTTAAAACAGTCCCTTAAATTAGTTATCCATTTGGTATCAAAAAGCCTATATACCTAAAACGATTACAGAACACTATCTACTCCGACTTCAATCTGACAACTCTAACAACAATCACAATTCTTATTTCCAAGAAAAACAACATCAAGAAACTTAATCCTCAGTTTTATTAAGGCGCCGATTAAGAGCGAAGATAAATCCGCAAATCCTTCACAAAAACACCTTAATCAAGGCAAACAATCGGCAAAAGGTTTCGTCCATAAACTGTAAGGTATCACAAACAGATGTAAAGGCAATGTTATCATTGAGGAGCGTATCTCATTACGGGTTCGTTCACCCACTAGACGTCGCGGAATTTAGCGAGCGACGTGTATTTCGGTCCGGGGCTCGGGCGGATGCTAGTAGCCTTCCTACCGACAGTAAATCCACAAATATATAAATAAACGTTTTCATACTGCCAACCGCAACTTTATGGACACTTTTACGACGAGTGCCGTCGATAAGGATGCCCTTTGCGAGGACGATTATACTTTAACTACTATTATAGAATCGTGCGATCTTCGAAAATAAACATAAATACAAAACTTAAGTAAAATACTTAAGTATTTTTAAGAAGAGCTTTTACCTTTACAAAAGTTTTGTACAAACCCTAAGTTCTTTGACCTTTTGAGTACCACCGATCCCGATTCTGCTTTCCGTTTGTTTAAAAACATTAAAGCGAAAAGGTTTCTTGTAATCCTACCCAGCTTTGTAGCACTTCTAATAAATTCTCAATTCAATTAGCAGCAACATACTAAAACGAGTCTCAACAAGCATATTTCAATGCAGTTTTCTTACACGTACTCATTTGCAATCTCTTGCTGCTCTTGATATCACTTTAATCTGAAACAAATTGCATACATTGTAGGACTAATAAGAACCTACAAGCCGTGTATCGCCTACAATGTAGTTGTTTTAACGTATACTTGGAAGTGGATTGTTATGCTTCAAAATATCACTTGATGAGGCCGGCGCATTCATAGAAACTATTAGGAGGCCTGAATACATCTTGCAGGAGGGTGCGAAATTCTCGAGAAAGCTGCTTAAGCTCCGCGAACGTTTACCACTATTTATAGAATTTCGCCGAAGTATGTCAAGATGCGAAAATAATTTTCACCATATATAGATTTTTCATGTTCAAATATAGTCAACCTCAAATATGTTGTTAACTTTATTATTGGTTAAAATTTCACGGTACCGCCTATAGTTCTGTTCACCTAACATTGTTAAAGTGCGTGACTATACATATTTATTCCAGCCAACTTAAACAGCAATCATGAATGTAAACATTACTTGTTGTTTTAGCGCAGTCGGTACACTACTTTTTGGTAAAAGCTTTCCGAGAACTCGTAAAGAAAACAATGCTTGCTTAATCGGGCTGGAAACTTGACGATCAATTAAATACCGATTAAGACAGAAAAACAGGTAAATAAACTGCTTAATAAGTCAATAATCGATTTTATCTGTTTCGAAGCGAATATGAGTCAATAAAAAGGTTGGGTGCGTGCATCGTTTCGCGTGGGAGAGGGACGACGCGTAAGGTGCGCGCGCGCAGACACCCGCTAATTAAAAGGATTTTGTTAGCTGTCAACGTGAGATAAAACCCCGCTTTGATGTCGCCGCGTACCGCCACACATTATACGTTGATCGGGGTTATTAAAACTATTTATAGGATAAAAGTTTCTTATTCAACTATGGTATAAATCACTACGATTTACTGATATGGTCATAAGTCGTTTTTAATGTTGCAGTTGATATAGTATATAGTCTGATAAATATAATATAGCCTGATAGTTTTAGATGTTCCGCATTTAAAATATTTGGGCTAATGTTTAGTAATTCTTTGACGTAGGTGGCTTTTATGTGACATGAACAATATTTATTAGTGTTCTATAATGTTCAATGAGTGACTTCAAGATAGCAAAAAACGTTTTGTCAAGTTGTCACCACCAACCAAAGAAATCTATTAGTTTCAAGACAATCCTTTCTAGGTGATAAGAGAAATGTAGACAAAAATTGAGTAACATATTACAGTCAACTATTACACTTATCATAGTTAATACTATGCAACATACTACAGAACTTTCCACTACAAATTGAGCTATTTTTATTAATAAGACTGGTAAAAACACTTCGAAAGATGTAGGTGCAAGGTTCTAGCTAAGTGCAGCTGTTCAATGTTCACTGGCGTCACTTATCATAATGAGTTAAAAAGCATGATATCACCGCATCGCGATCGCAATAACAATCGACTCACACTGACGAACACTGGCGATTCTCTCAATTGTCGCTCATTTCCTGTTGAGGTGCTGATCAAACTGAACATTTATTTGTAACTATACAATGTTCTGATTTTGCTGCAGTGAAGAACGAGTAGAGTCATGATTGTAAAAAATTCTGACTATTTAAAAACATAACGTGAATGCATTTGTAGTTAGAAGATTCCTTGTATATTTTGAGATACTATATTGTATGCCATCAACTGTTTCCCAGGGACTGGTGTTGCTCACACGGGAGACCCAAACTCAGATGGTAGGATGACGCAATTCCACTGATAGGGTGATTTTGAAGGAAAGGGAGAACTTTGCTTAGCAGTAGACTAAGAAAAAATGAAACTTACTTAAAAGGTACTGTAACTGATGTGTACGATTCGTTAAAATGTATAAGTTTTTAGCAGTTAAATTCAATAGTAGTTTATCATCGCCTAAAGCTAGAGACTAGCTTTATCATTCGCTCCGAGCTATGCACTGCGGCTGACTGCATAATGACTGGTTTCAGCAGCTGGGCTGTACTATACTATACAAATGTTCATACTCAACATAAGTAAATATTTTAATGCAACGGGTCTTAAACGCGATTGAAAATTAACCCCATATTTCGATAGAATTGCATCGACCGTAGTCAGTGGCTGACTGATGTGGCTGGCAAGCGCCGAGTTAAATAAGGAAACCTAATCTTTCATTATCATTCGCGTTTAAGACCAATTGCATAATATATTAATGTTATGTAGTAGTTGTTCGTCAAAATAACCTTAGTATGTCGCCATCCTCAATGTGCACAATTTGATCGTCTGAGTGCGTTGTCACCACCGAAGTAAGACTCGTGGTTGTAGTATGTCACATGAATATTTATTGATAATATTGTGGGGTTAATATGGTGTCGCGTGATGCTGTACACTCGTGTAGACATGTCCTATGACTAGGAATAGTGCGGTCAAATTGATACGATCACTGTGTCACAATCAATTGTTTATTATGACTAGACTGTGTTTTGGTTTAGTATACCGTATCAAACTTGTACGTACTTTTAGGATCTCCAATACGATGTTATTGTTTTTATATTTGTTTAAAAACGTCGGCGGAACTAACAAAAGGACCCATTTACAATAAGACATCCTCCGGCTAAGTCGGACATATTATTATTTGCAAATTTATAGCTTTGCCCAACGATATTCCTTAACTATAATTTATACCCCTATAAAATGGTGGTAACAAAATTAGGCAACCATTATAGTAGCCATTACTTCTGAAAATAAAAACAATCAGACATTAAAATATGGTCAGCAGAAACTTACACATTCATATCTCATCAGGTCATAAATCTACCTCTATATTATGACAACCTGTCACTAATTAGTATCTAGAAAGCCCTAAGGCACATCACCTTATATGCCAACTAGTATGGACTTACATAAATTAAAATAGAAAACTAGCAACAACTTGATGTGAATACTTTTTACCGTAGAATGGAGGATCAACAAACATGGAGATGGACTGAGAGCTACTGGAAAATAAACAACAGACTCAAATGAAGTTGTAACGTCTCCTCCATATTCAGGCGAAAGCAAACACTCCGCGGTTAATGAGATATTAACACAACAAATACTTGTAATGGCTCCGTAGGGCCGAACTGGAGAGGTATAAGTTCACTACCACAATAGACCTCTAACGAAAGGATTAGACCCGGTGTCGGATTTTGTTAATGAGCCCCCTTTGTGGGACGCCTCGGCTCACCGACGGAAATCATTTATTTAACCGTAACCAATTGACATTTCCATTTTTTTTATTTTAATTTATAACGTGGCACAGGTTTGTTTTTAAGCCGTCGCCTACGCTAGCTTAACAAACTGGTCACGAACACGAGAGCTAGTTCCAACTGTACTGTGTAGGATGCCTATTTATGTACTACGAGTATTTAAAACAAGATGAGTGGCCGTTACTTGTGATAGATTGCATATCTGAGCACTGAATTTAGGACTAACGGCGACTAATTTTAGCGTTAAACTTTCATTACGTAATAAATTAAGCTAAGACGGTAGGAGCAGACTCGAGTGGTATGTGGTAATAAAGTATCGTTCGTTTTGTACGAGAAGTGCTCGTACACCATCGCTGTATCACTATAATCAATAGAAGCAGATCTGAGCGGCGCCTGCCGTCAATCAAACTGACTGACACCAAATCATTCCTGGGTTCCTTAACAAAACACGTGTGAGTAAACTTGTGAGATTCAAAGCTTCACAGTTTATTTATTTTGGAAAAGTCTGACTGAGTATAGTTATTTCAAAGAAATATAAATTAATGGAAATAAATATTTATAGATCGGATGTTACCGTAGGTGTCAATGGGTAATTTGAACGCACAAATAATGAACAAAAAACCAAACAAAGCCGTAATAAATCGACACAGGAAATCGTAATTGGTGAAGAACCAATTTATTCGTTCAACAAGAGGTATCTAATGACAAAAAAGTACAATCGCTTTTGGTCTGAGCGTTAGCCCCGAGAGAGCTCAAAGGGTCAAAGCGAATCATTTTAGTTCGCCCACAAGAAATATCACACGTCGTAAATGGAGATGAGTTTGTATTATGAGGCGAGGGAGAACCACAATGGAGTGAAGAGACGCCTAACGAAGTAACCGACACGTCAATCAACTCACATTGATACTGACAATACGAATTCAAAAATGTGCTCTGTTATTTTTTTAGATTTAAATTGTTTGATTTGTAATTTACATTGAAAAGATCTAGTTTTTTTATTCTACCATGCACGCCTGTCTTACAAATCAACGCCGCGCTCTCTAACAAAAAGTAAAAGGATCACCAAGGAATAAATTCGAAATCTAGTGTCCAGAATACACTAGGACCACCAAAGAAGTTATGAAACCTAGTCTTAGAACATTGAAAATTTGCCTCCGGGGTACATAAAATAAAACGAGAGGAGAACAGAGGTTTCCTCCACATTTATCCTGACTTCTGGTTTACACTCTTGGGGGCTAATAACATACTATTAATTTAAAATGTTCGCCGCACGACCGGAAACAGCCATGCCTGCAGTTACACGGACGGGACTTTAAGATACGCTTAATAGCTAGTAATGAGAAAAGGATACTCGGTGTTAGGAGCTATTTATTTTATATACTTGCCTGCCTGCGACGTCTTTCACGCTAAAACTCTTTTTTCAAAGTAATTTTTACGTATATTCCTAACTCGTATATGAATAACTCACGAATTGCCATACTTCTCAGTATACAGCAGTAGAAATTTTAAAAGAAAACAACACATTTCATGTTTAAATACCAAAACGCCACGATCATCAGTTAAGATTACGAGCGCTAAATTAAAGGGACAGTTATTTTTTTAATGAATACATTTATATATAATAGTAAACAATACATAAGTTTAACAATGTTTATAAAATCACAGTTGTGCGATCTTAACGAGAAAATTTGAATATATAAACGATAATATTCAAATAGTGAACACTTCTCTGAGGAAACGCTCTACGATAAAGATCACTTAAACGATCGTTAAATAACTGTTAGACACGTTCAAAAATAGAACGTCTCGCTATATCCGGTGATGATAATAGTAAAAGCTTGTTTAGTAGCACTCTCAATGAAAATTATTATGTCCAAACATTCCGATTTTCAATTCTGGCAACACTATTAACATAAAGTTTCAAATTTCATTGGTTAATTTGCAATTACAATTTTATTGTAAAGGTATTTCCGGGGATAGACGAAACTAATTCAATGGCGCCTCTTTAATTACTAACTTTTTTTGTCTTTTTTTATTTAGCATAATGGCTTCGGGCAAATGGCGAGATTCTCGTAATAGACAGCAAAAAAAGCTATAACTTTGATTCAGCCGACATGAATGGCTAGACCAGAAGACATTAAGAGAATTGGAAATATGAATGCACAAATTAAAATGATATAAAAATATTTTACGCGTGATAGGGTATTTAGAAAAATAATGGCAGTTAAATGGTACCTTATTTGGTAGATAAATCATAGAATTAAACTTGATCGTATCTCACTAATTTTGAATGCGACTGGGTGTCAAGTTATTACAGATTTAAAACATTTGGTATGCAATAAAAGGATTATAATAATAAAATAAAATATCCTTGATCCTAATTTATCGATACTGAGTAACCTCACGCAAATACATATTCATTAAGACCGTCCATTTTTTTTTCTTTTTAAAGTCAAACCTAAGTTTTGTGTAAATGGCTTTTAATCATCGAATGTCTACCTAAGGAAACCCTCATCATTCGAATGCAACACCTAATGGCAATCACAATTAGGATGGAACCGCCTCAACCGTCAGCCATTATTCATTACTAAAAAAAACACTATATTTATCCCATTTGTTGCTGTATATTTGTCTAAAAACACGCATTCGTAGGGCACACCACTGAGGCGAATATGATTTATAAGTGGACAAGCTCATTTTACTTGCGAAACATTCCAAAATAAACCTTATGCCACTTAAAACAAGGAAGGTTGATGGAGTATCGTGTATTTATTAGAAGGTCGTCGCAGGCGCCGCGAAGCCGCGTTTTTTCATGTGGAGATTTTATTTTATTATCCGAGGTCGGATAGGAATACCGATTGGTTGAATAAATACTTGACGAGCGCAGGTACAGCCGGGATCATATTACGAAACATATCAATCATAACATATTACGCAATTTGAAATATGTATAAGAGAATAACATGAATATTAATTTCTTTATTCCTATTTTAGGCGAACACCTGAAACATGACGTCATTCTTTATTATTTTGTAATCCACACCAGTCATTTGATACGAATAAATATATTTTCGTACATGTGTCCTACAGCAGGTAAGTTGATATCTGTTTTTAATAGATTACTGGCATTAACCGATTAACAGACACGAGTAAAGCAATTAATCCATAATTATAAACAAGAATCAAGATAATAAATTAATTAATAAACTGGAGTATTAAACTGGCGGCTGATAGTGGGGGTCACGATTACGGTTAAGCACTAAAGAGTTTATTTCAATTAACGTTTTTAATGTTTAGGTACAGATGATTTATCTTCAATTTCTCGGAACTTTGATAATAGTCATTTTAGTAGGTCCATGACATCATCTAACAGATTGAAATAAGACTTGATTGAAATTAGTTTCGTTATCGCGTCGTTTGTACTCACAATACTATCTAAAGCAATGACATGTAATCTTGAACGGATTCTCAGAAAGCATCCTTCGATTTATAAATCCAATGCCAAATTCGTCAACGGAGACTAAAATATCGTTGCTATCGTTTAATTTATTATTCCAGACAGAAAATTCTTAGTAGACTTAAAACAAATAAATGTAATTACAGTTTGCACGTACTCTCAGAAAACAAGAGTTTATCGCTAAAATGTATATCGTAACAGAATATTCTAGTGCTAGTAAATATCTCATGTAGTTTAAGTAAATATTAATACGTTGGCCGCTGGGAACTTGGCAGGTATACAGAGTGCATTTAGATAATAACAGGGTTAAGTGGCGCGGACGCAGCCTCCGCCGCTGCGCGCTCCGTGCCGGTAGCTATTAGCGTTTACACCTATACATTTATTGCTACAAATCGATGTAATTGTATCTAAGAATGGGATAGGAACGCCGTTAGTGGATAATTTAGGTGCAACGTTTGTTATTGTGAATTGGTAGCACGATCATCATTTTTGTGAGATGTAGGGTCTTCCAATTAAACTTTAGAAGTGATCATTTTTACTTTCGATGCCATCTGACGGACTTTAATTATAAAAATAACTAAATCGAGTTGAGGTGTAGCCCAAAAAGATTTCAACCAAGGACGTCCATAATCGATTATGAACGGTGCGACAACGAAAATTAAACGACACTTTTGGGTGGACAAAACACGAACGCTATAAATCGGCCTTTCCCGGCACAAAAACACGCCCAAAAAGAGTTAAGCGTTCGGGAGATCGTCGAATACAGATTACCGGGCGCAGGTGTTAAATAAAAATAATAAAATTCGACGCGGAGCATGTTAAAAAGACGAGTGTGAGCGGCCGCGCGGCGCCGAACGACGCGTAATTTCGTTTCCAACAAAAAAGACGTGTACCATCGAGTTAACCACGACCCGCACATCGCCAATATTCACCATTCACAGTCAATCCACACGCTCTCGGCGTCTATTTTAATGCCTTATAAGAGCCGCCGTAACTTCCACGTGCCTTTAACAGCGATCGGCCCTTATAAGAACAGGATTTAACACAGTATGCGAGAAAAAACGTCGAGACACGATACTTCCAATAATGGCCGATATCAAGATTCTAAAACGAAACAAAGGGAGTTCAGTTCGTTCAACTTTAGAAATATTCGGTTATAGATTACACGGAGAAAATGACGGGGCAATCAAGTCACATTAAACATTTCCAGGCTCGACTGACAAATTGACCACTTCCGAGAAGTGAATTCAACGCGAGAACCAATACGAAGTAAATAAAATGGTCGACGCAATGCGCGCAAACTGCAATTAGGGGAAGCAATTCCTCTTCGCACGTACGAACAAATTGCAGGCAAGAGGGCTGGCCGGCCGACCGCAAAAACTTCATGTACACAACACGCACAACGCAATACGATTGTAAGTGACGCTGAAGACTCCCCTCAGGCAGCATCGCATCACTAATCACACGACGCGTAATGCTCACCGAGGATATAGAAACTCCATCAACTGCTCTATTTGCAGCAAAAGAAATGTAAGTGCATCCCAATGATTGAAGCGCCTTTATTAAGGGGTTTTATACGTTTGGAGCGGCGTTCCACGAGGACGATAAAACCTCAAGTACTCTATATGACAAAAAAATAAATACGAATTCTTAAGAAACCATTGAGAGTCCAAATCGGATTTAAGGACGGAAAGGGATCATTAAGTCGAGCTTAAAGTTTGTAAAGGAATCCGTGGGGTAGTTTTGTAGTACCCGAAATAAATACCATGAAATGTGTCAGTTGGACGTTAAGCCCACGTTTAATTAAGGGCACGGACAGGATGAATAAATAACAGGATTATCGTACCATCGCACATGTGATCCGACCATCCTTCAACGCGGGATTTACGATTTGTTTTCAGTTATGTAAGACGGTGTAGGTGTAGGCGGTAGTTTCAAGGCACCTAGTTATTATACAGTAAGGTTTGTAGCTAGTTCACTGGGTGTAATCACAACTGACTCTGTTTAGAATCAGTGCATTGGAAATAGAACACATGTGTCAGTGGAAAGATACAGCCAAGGCACGGTTACATAAGACAATGCTCGTAACGTAAAACTATCGTTTAAACAACTCGCATTATAATGTCGTATCTAACCATCTATACAATAAAAAATAAGTATTTCAGTCGTTATAGAGCGAAATATCTTATACAAAACGGAGAAAAAAGCTGTCCGACACTAATATATTTCGAAAATCTGATTCTAGATTATAGGGTCGTGAAAAAGGCGCATCATCTCGTGGTCGTAAGTTACAATAATTGTGGTTGAACAAGATAGTTACTCACATTACCAGGAGGATATTATCGCGAGATCTCCCCCGCTCGTGGGTATTAATTCCACCGTGCTTACTCCAACGCCTACGTTATTACTGATTTCAATACATCGATAGGGACTTGAGAATACTATTAGAGTGAACGTTATGTGCTATGAGTGGAAAGCGACCGTGGAAAGTAATGGTACTCGTATTTATCGACGATGTTCATCGAAACGACCGGGCGTGTAAATGTGCAATGAGTACGCATGACACGATGTACACATGATCTATAAATTATCTTATTCTCTATTAAAAACTGATTAAATTTGCATAAACAACGCAAACATATTAAGTTATTGACGTTCGTATTGGAAATACTCAAGTAGCAGTTAATTAAGATAGTAGTATAAAATACACGTACAACCTGCATCCATGCAACCTTTTTGGGAATTTGTGTTAAGAAACGCATAGTAAAGGAGTATGTATTCTTGGAAGTTTGCCAAGTCTAGCAATCATTATGCTCTAACTATTCTTAAAATGAGAGAAAATCTGTGTAGAGACATTATTAAAAATCGCACCAATGAAAATATCAGACACGTAACTCAGTCTAAACTCAATAAACCACAGCTTAGAAACTACTATCTACTTATTGTATATTTACGCTTGCTCTCCAATATTACTCCTGACCAGAATGAGATAACACAAAATGTAACAATATACAATTTTCCTCACAGCTTTCTTCGAGCCCATACATCAAAGTACATTCCATGTCTCGCCAACTGTCAAACAAGTCTCCTCGAAATACGCCAAGTAGACTAAACTGACAAATACGGCGCCTACAATGACCAAATTAAAGTACACTAGTAAGGAAACACATAGGAATGCGATACATTGTTATAAACCAAACAACACTTGTTGTTAAACAAATAGCTCATTTTAGAGGGGTAACGCCCTAGATTGTAAACTGTGTTATACTTCCAACAATACGTTCTTAGTATTTTCCGTTCAGGTCAGCGACTTGTAAACAAACGTGTCCGTGGATTCGTACAGAAATAATGTGTAACAAACTCGTGAGAAATTCGTGACGTACCGCTTTATTAATATGGGAATCAAGATATTTTTGTATTTTATACATTTTGCCTTAACTGCAGAGCAATGACACGGAAAAATACCAACTTTAAATCGACCATCAGTCATTTTTACTTCTGAACTCATCACCGTTCTCATGTCATTGTGAAGAAAAATACATAATTTAGTGTCAAACATGTTATCCGATATCACTGAGATTGTGCATATGCATAACACATACAACTACACAAGTGCGTGATTGGATTATTCATCCTGACGTCTCAAATACTCCCATCATACAATCGAATGGTAGGCGTTTATCTCGCAATCAGACCGCCCAAACGTCCATTACGACAAAAGCAATAATACTGAGTAAAAGATGTAACGATAACTCTTCAAAATTAAATGAATTTCCGAGTGGCTCTGATGTGAGATAGCATAGAGTCACAACTTGAGGCTCTTAGCGACAACAATAGCAACGATTTAGTATCGATACCGAAATCGATGCATCGATCTGTGCTTTAACATCGATTCATTGTGTTTTATGATGAGGCTTGGCCACGAAAAAAGCGATTATAGAGAGACATCGGAATTATAAAGGAATGAAATATCGAGTTGAAAAAAGTAGGCATCTAATGCATCTATGCTCAGATCATAATCGAGGCTTTATATGGACACGAATTATGATCGTAGGACGATATGATTTTTTTGTAAACGATCAGATTAAGAATATTCAGAAATGAATCTCGGTCGAGCTATTAGTTGTTCGAAAAACTTCTACATTGCCGGTCAGATCAAGGTGTATGTTTCGGCTATGGAGTTCAAAATTCAGTTTTTAAACAGAGTTTTGCGCTCACATGATGAAAATATTTAATCATTAGCGATGTTTAATCGACTAAATTTAAGTAGAGCAGCTGCTTTTGTTACACAACTGTACAAACCTTATAGAAATGACTGGCACAATTTTGTTTATCTTCAGAAAAAGAATGTTACTAGTTACTACCTAAAAAGCTGCGTCTAAAAGGCCGTCTACTCTAAGATATTTGACTTCTCCGCCGTCTTTAGAGCCGTCCAGTAAATTTTCCTCGGTGTAAAAATACTTGTACATTGGCGCCCCGATCGTTGCAAGGGAATCGTTTTGATACGTGATCACATTAAGGCGAGTTTCCGATTCGTCACGCGCCATCAGGACTCAAAGATGGACGATATTACATTTCTATATAACCACTGTGGACGCTACAACATAATCTATTCACTAATGTATACTATTGAGTGTTTTTTGCTGTTTGTATCATCAAATCTAATGGTTGCGTCTATGAAATAATATAACAAGTCTGGAGATCATAAAATATGATGTTGGTAAAATTGTACGAATGGTAATACAAATCTTTTTGAATAGAGGATTGTGTGGGACAATGGATACTTTTATAGCGAAGATTCTTTCTATCGTGTACTTAGTGCTTAAGCTTTAGTCCTGGTTTTAACGCAGCCCTATTGCCCGGCTGTTTAGACTCATAGGAATGTAATTTGTAGCCCGTAGTTTAACTGTTACAAAATATACTTTCGCTGGGTTTCTAGAAACTGTTGCCCACATAAAGCAACTCGCAATTTTATACTGCATATGCGCTTAATATATTCACAAAATCATTATTGATTGTGATAAAAATGTAATCTTAAATGCAACAAACAAACTGCATAAGTACACCTTTAGATTTTAATAATCATATATCAACTAAATAACATCGATAATTTGAATGATAAGCCAATGCCGTCGCTTATCGCTCCAATTTTATAAATACGAAAGTTTTATATGTCAGGGATCCACATTAAATCGGCTTAAGCTAATGATATGAAAACGTTACTATCTGATAAAGTAAATTAGATTTGTAGGATTAAATAATGCGCCGTTGTTTTATGCGCGGTAGCGAGATATTACATAATTATTGTTTTTATACTATCACATGACTGGCTTGTTCTTGTTTTTATGATTATTTTATACCTTATATAGCTGCTGTGTTAGCTTAAGTTAACTTTAGGTTTAAGCCCTGAAGCTTTCTTATGAAAAATCAGATTATTTGCTGAATCTATAAAAACTAAGCCAGTTACTTTGGTAGTCAAATAAATATAAGATTTGTAGCAATAATTATGATGCGCAAATTCGTGAATTATATCTATAGAATCATGACGGAGATTTTCCGCAAACCTTAAACAGACATAGATATTAACACATTATAATTTTCCCACAGATAGTCATAGATAAATTCCTAAATATTACACATCAGTTTGTTACTGGTAGTATTTAAAACTCATAAATAAATAGTGATACACATTAACATTACATAATAGAACGTAATGGCATCATTGTAAAACTATGGCCCGCCTACCCACATACCTGACTGACATTATTATGTGAGTGGAACTTTTTGACATATTTACCTACAGAAGATAAAAAGATAACAATTAACTAGTATATTGTACTCCGATAACTAAGTTGAGAGCCTTGGCATACACGATTTGCCTAGATTTTAATTACTAATTCTGTGTACCTCCAAAATAAACTAGCTGTATCAAACAGGCCATCGTCAGCTACATAAGCGTGCGGGTCACTGATGTTCTAAATCCTCAATATTGTATTACTGAGCTAGTCTTGCACACTCTCTACAAAGTTCTTGGCCTATACGTTACTACGAAATTGTTTCAGGTCTTTAGAAATGGTATAACGAAGAAATAGATAAGTATGTTTATAACGCCGGGGAGGTGCAGTAAAACGTCAATAAATCACTTGCATTTGCATACGGATTATTAAGGATAATTATGCAAAACCTTATCAAATAACGTAAGCTTGTTATGTAAAGTCTAGATTTAAACGATATGATAGTTAAGTGTAAAAGAATTATCATTGTTAGCCTACGCCACACAGCAGAGGCTATGTAGAAGCTTTCCACTGCAGCCTGTATCCGGTGGGAATGAAGAATTGGAATATGGAAGTAAATTATCTTTGTCTGTTTACCTTCTTCATTACTTCAATATTCTTATTATTTTGGTGAAACTTGGCAAAGAATAAAGGATGTGGGGTACCGCAAAAAACCTTCGAACGCCTTTTTTAAAACTTAACCTCCCTGAGCGTACCCACCGCGCATACCCACGGAAGCATCCCCTTTTTAGCTTGTTTTATAAAGCATTCCTCTTTGTGTTTGCGTATATCATTAAAATATAATCGTCATTGTAACGACGTGGGTGCCAGCAGTACTCGCGTCATTGTCACCGCTGAACCTTATACGAAAACTGTATTTATTATGATAATGTACCATACAAATGTACGGGTACGTTCCTCAAGAGGATGCACCCATATTATTTCGTTACTACTATAAATGTTATTAACTGTTTATTTACACTTCTTCAATTTCTAAGCTGATAAACCAATTTTGATGAAACTTGGACTATGAACAGATAATTAAATTCCAGCCGGCCTTATCACTGTCTCATTTTACAACTAGTGTTCTTCGAATTGATGGTCACTATTAAGTACAATGCTGCTTTGACGTAACGTGTTAGTCACTCAAATCTAAGAGAGAAAACAATGTATTAATAGCCCCCGGAACCCTGGAGCCAGTAGTCAAACATTCTTCTTAAAACAGGCTTTTTCATTTTTTTTATATCCAAACGAAGGAAGTTGCGGGTATAGCTATGCTTAAGTGTCTTATCTCCAAAATAGTCAATTAGATATTACTAAAATTTATAATTTGAAGTGTGTAACGCAATGGTGGTGGCCCATTGCATGATTGATATGAATCACGATCGGAACAAATATTGATGTGATACACAGATAGTTGTTTTGCACTTTGAATTCATGATTTCTTGTCTATAAAACCGTGTGGAAAAAGAAACTTAGGATGATCGGATGTAGGTACTAATTAGTTGTACGCATAATGTCGTAATTTTGTTTGATGTTTAGATAATATTATTCCTTAGTAATTATTACTTTGTAAAAAACATGAAAACAAAATCATTTTACAAGCTGTGATGGGTGAGCAATTGGATTTTCACGCAGGAGTTTTAAGATCAAATTCAGAGGAAAACGTCGTTTTTAACTGTGGCAAAAGATAGAGCTACCAATAAAATTGTTTAAAATGTTCTGATGGAATAGCTACTATGTATTTACTGGGTGTACAGGCTTACCTTCTACAATTTCAATACTTCTAGCCATAAAGCCTTTTTTACAATCATTTACTTTTTTTATCACTACACTATAAAATAACGACGCGTCTATCTTTTCGCAAAATCTCGTAATCTACAGAACGGATTTTCATGCGATTTTTACTAATCGATAGATCCATCCCTAGTAAGGTTTTAGTGTAGATTATTTAAAGTTATCCCGATGTAACGCGGACGAAGTTGGGGCGGGTCGCTAGTTTAAATACAACGACAAACTGACCTCATAACTAAAACATTACGTTTACTACAAAGGCAAGTCCATTGAGTAATATACTCCAGGAAAAATAATATGAAATATTACGTATATTTTTCTTAGTAAGTCCACAAATGGGTCAATTTACATGAGCAATCCTAATGAGGTATCGCAAGCTGCGTGGTTGTATTAATAATATAGCACCTTTAACTATTTCCATAGAACTCATCTTTATACATTAAATTATACTTCATCATACATATTGTACTTTTCCTGACAATAATGATAATTGGTTACCACAAAAAACTAGCTTGTGCCCGTGACTTTGTCCGTGTCAGTAGATTTGTCAGGATATAAAGTTTCCCCTGTGTTAATCCTGGTATTAAATAGGTATGTGTGTACCAAATTTTATCAAAATCTGTTAGGACCTTTTGACTAACAAACATGCATTCAAGTATCTAAACTTTCACATTTATAATATTTGTACGATAAATATACGACTTTGTATAAAACGAACGATTTTCTTATTAATTAATGCAATGATCGCTTGTTAGTTTTTCTATCACTTTTCTTGTTTTTATTTACATAAAAAATAGTCTAGATAATTTCCGAGATGAACTAATACATATTTCTATTAGCTTAATTATTCAGGAGCCCTGCTTACTTTTCTGATTAAATCTATATAACTGAGTACTACTGATAAATCTTATGCTTAGAATCCAACCGTACCAAGAAAAACGATAATCATACATAATTTATTCAAATGAAAATAACCTTAACCAGCTTAAGGTGTCGAGATTCACGCTTGAAAAAGCAATAAAATTTCTTTTTTTGGGCTCTAAATAACCACTAGTAAGTTACGAAAGCTATGTCCGAGTTGGTGGAGCTTTAACGTAACAATAGTCATGTCAGTTTGAGGGCCGAGGCCGGCGCGCCACTAGCGCCATTGTCACGAGGTGTCGGGCTTCGAATCCCGACAGGAGAAAAAGAAAAAAAACCTGTAGGACACGCTGCTTGAGCTTAGGGTTGGCGCTTTGAGAAATGAAAAGTTTTGAGTCACTAACTTTTATACACTTTTTTACTAGTAAACGCTCGTGTAAGCTTTGATTAGTTACAACTTACACAAACATTTGTCAAAGCGTTTGTTTTTCAATTAATGAAAATTGAAACTGAATAAGAGTGAAAAAGGCTAAATACTGTAAAGATATTCCTGCTTAGACAACGTTTATTAGTAAGAGAATAGATGTATCGCATGTAAGTATACTGCATACGGTACCTATCTATAAAAACACGAATTTATTGGTATAAATCATATAGCCCTTTACTATTTAATTATCTGTCCACACATTAAACGAGCGGTTTCATATTCAAAAAGAGCTTAAAGTCGGATTAACATAATAGAATTCTCCAAATACAGAGCATAAATATTTATCTTGGTAATAATGGCGTCACATACCAAATTTAATTAAATATGAACACAAATAGTACATCGCAACATTCATAATTATTCATAGACTTAAAAGTTAACAGCTCAAATTGAAC
Organism: Anticarsia gemmatalis; assembly: GCF_050436995.1. Lineage (NCBI taxonomy): Eukaryota > Metazoa > Arthropoda > Insecta > Lepidoptera > Erebidae > Anticarsia > Anticarsia gemmatalis. The sequence continues at coordinate 11,587,891 of NC_134760.1, read as the reverse complement.
TCTGACACCATTACAATAAATTTACGTGAGTCACAAGAGCAAAGCAAAACAGCTTTCCATAAGACCACTTCAGTGTGTCATTTTAATTTGTGATTTTTAAGGAAAACCACACCTAGGACTAGGTATTCAGTCGGATAATGATTCATACAGTTATATAACAAAACGGGGATTATATTTATTTACGTGACAACCCTACGTGGGATCCATGCTATTGTTATTACAAAATGACCCATCTCAATGTCGGACGGTTCTTGGAACCGGGTTCTTCGCGGTCCAAATTATGTATAACGTAAGCGCCTTTGAGCATTTTATAAAGGCTTATTTCTGACACCTTGGATGAAACATGGCGCATAACGAATGCGTACGCGCATCGACGGGATGAGCCCATAAACGTGTACCACACAAAATGGGATACCAAATTGGTTACAACGATTTATGTACGGATATTAAGTTAAACGCTTTAGCTATGTCTAATCTATATGTATGTGATATTGGAAATGTATTTTTGATGTGTGAGAAGTGATTTTATATTAAAAATATAAAATTAACATGAATATTTTATACCATAACTACTGTCTATTACCCCAAGCTTTTTCTGTATAAATTAACGCGATTCAAGAAAAAACATGACTAGCTAAACAGACAATGTTCTGTAATGAAAAGCGAAGTAATGTTACTCCCTCAGTATCATTTATGACTAACAGGAAAACAAGATGATACTTCTGCGTCTTTTTTCGCAATAAGTTATGCAAAATTCCAAGTATCATACACGCAGTGTGCTATCGCATACCTACATAACTAACCGATTGAGAAAACCATGGGGAATATGGACGTCAAATGGACTCCATTTCCTTCATCGTTAATTCTTATTGGTTAAGCGCAGAGCTTAGCATTTATCAAGACATTTCGATTTCATTTTACTATAATTAGACACGAAATTACGTGATATCTGTAACGTCCAAGCATTATAATACAATAAAGCAGTAATACTGCTTTTAAATACAATTAACGCGCAACATTTGAATGGTCGAAAAAAACTTCCATAATCTGAACAACATTAAGTTAATGGAATAATCATTTTAAGAGGTGCCCCAATCAGGCCAAAGGCTAAGCTGTTTTATAGACGTTGGCGCCTTTCGGTGAATTGGTAAGCAATTAATTAAATCAGTTGAATCGATTCAAGATCTATAAATTCGACTTCTTTTCACGGTTGAAACATAAAAGTGTCTATGGAAATATGTTTTGTTCACGACTTTTGCAAAATGGTCGTTTATAGTCCTATGAATTCTATTCAAAGCAATAAATATCTAGACAGTAACGTTTCATAATCGGCGTAGAAAATTAAAACTAGTCCCTAGCGCAATTTTTGTTTTTCTATATTATTATTTTAAGTTCATCACACCGAGATATCGGCTTTTCAGCTGCAGAGAGAGAACGCCTGTATTCGGCAATACAAATGTAGTATTTCTTTATTTAATACATAGCACTTAGAAGGAGCATGGGTTATGGTCTCAAGAAGTACGCATTTAATCTAAACCACTCTATATGTTAAGAGATCGTTCAGTTAAATTTGCATCATTAGTTGCGCTAGTAAATTCTTCTTACAAACCGTCGTAGTTCGGTATAAAATTGTCACGATCGAGCCTCAGAATCGGACGGTAGCCGGATCGTCGAGCAAATAAAGGATGTAAAAATCACGTTATCTTAAGTCTCGTTTTACTATTAGAAGTAGGTATATTAACAGACGATAAAACTGAAGAACTCAGAGGTTCAAGAAATCACGGGTTCTATTCCCGTCGTTATGCTGCCAATCTATCACTATCCAAATCTGATAAAGGAAAAGTTGATCGAAAGTCTATTATTGGACGAAAGTAGAAATTGGCGAAAACCCGCAATCGGCATTTCTTGGGATCTGTAGTGGCCAGTGCAGGCACAGCAGATTGCAGTTTGGCGTTATATGTGTCTCATACCCACTACAAGTTTCCTACTAGAAAGACGAAGGAAATGTAAACGAAATCCTTAGAAGTTTAGTTATTGCGAAAATAGCACCCCATCAATATCGGTTCAGCAATTTATTAGTTTTAGTCAAACAAGTAGCGGCATCTTTTGAAAAATATTTGAACTACTAATAACATACAAAAACACTTGCAAATACAGAATACACATATTTTATTCATAGAAGATTATCAATAGTGCAGAAAATCTATAGTAATTTTAAGGATTTCATAAAGAATATAATAAGATAGAGCAGTATTGGTGTCTAACTACATAATCGAACTGGTGTGATCCGAAGAAAAATATACACTTGTTTATATATGCGACAATCTCGGATTTTCAAGCCAGCAGCTCAATTAACTTGTAATGAGGTTCATTATACATACAACATAAATCTAGATCGAGAGGTTGTTGCATTAATTATTTCTTGTATACTCTCATTCATCTCATCGCACTTCATAAACATCTGACTACTTATCACCGTCAGTTGACAGAATAATTAGAGCAAAACACCAAACATTCCGTTACAACATTGGGGATAGAATAAATTATCAGAAAACTTACCCATATTGTTACGAAATCACTTTAAAAAGCACTTCCAATAATTCTAAACACAGAAAATTATCACCACAAACATTAAACATGAGCAGCCATTTTGGTTTTGCTAGAACAATGTTGCCAGACTACAATTGCTACGTTTCGTTACGCGATAAGTCGTACTAAACTCAAGTTCATACTACTATTATTATTTCTCCTGTTAAAAAGAAGTTATATTAATTTTAAATAGTTTTAAAAAGTTTTTTAATAGGTACCTACCGAAGCTTCGGTATTATGGAACTTTGTTCTACCAAATATTTTATGTTCCGCTACTTCTAACCCCGCAGTGGGACGCAAGGTCTTTCTATCAAAAAACTTCCTAGATTTTAGAAATACCTTGTTTGTTAATATAAAAAGCTTTCAACTACTTTGAAATCCTGTCTTCTTTATTTTAACGGTTGTTATTTAAGAAGGGAAGGAATCTTAAAGAATTAATTTGAAAAAGAGGGAATAAGCAATAATAGATATCATCATGTAAATATTACTTAATCTGTGGTAATCATAAAAGTTGCCATAAACAAGATTGTTTTTCTTTTCCTGTCAACAGCTGTCAAAAAGGTTGGGATTTGTGTGTTGTAAAATAAAATATATAAAATCTATCCTAATCTTGTTAAATTCATGAGAAATTTGAAATAAACTTAGTGAATTAAACAGTGGGAGACGTGCTAATTGTAATCTCTTTCATATTTCAGCTTCAAAATGGTACAGCGGCTTACGTTCAGACGACGTCTGTCGTACAATACAAAGTCAAACCAGAGGAGAATGTGAGTATTTTATGGTGATTTGTGCTATAAATGTGCTATTTAATCAACCTTAATTCCTAAGCGGTGCCGGTGAAATATCTTATTTACAAGATTCTTAATGAAAATAAGTGTTTACTGAGATAACCTCAAATATCTATCATGATTGTGTTTAGCGACAACTCTTAGTAGTTAGTCTACAAACTGTTCAAACATTGATGTTTTAGATCTGACAATATCATAACTTATTGCATTAGTACTCGTTAGTTATTTAATTGGTATTTACTGGTTGCAAATTGTGAAGTGTTTACAAGGGAAGTGCTGATACACAAGGCATAGTTAGACTTGACACTGGTTTAACTCTTTATTATTTCCTCGTTGATCTACCACATGTACAGAAAGGCTAAGCTATCCATTTATCAAGCTTCATGATAATTATGACTTGTGACTGACAAGCTGATCCCAAAACATGGTTAGTTGACAACTACCTTCAATGTGTATTCACTTAACTAGTCTACTACCATAATACATAGCTTTAGGATTTGATTGTATAATGTTAACAGTTATTTAATCTCAATTTTCATATTCTGCATGGTTACTATACATATTGCCTTCGTGAGAAACTAGTGTATACCCACATACACTACACCGACAACCAACTTGTTTTATCATATTATTCAGAAAGGTTATGATGGCATATGTTATGCATAGTGTAGAGGTAATAACATTTATTTTGAAAACCTTGGTAATAAGTATCAACTAAACTTTTATTGATTACTAGGTTATTTTTATTATATCTCACTTGAATGGATGGAAAGTTTACATGAAATAGTTTTTTACCATCATAAACTGTTAAGTCCTTGGTATGGAGCATTATGCTCTCCATTCACAATCATGCCTGGGACCACAGCAAGTGCAACCTGCGCCGAAACGTTAGGCATTTTAAGGTAAAATGCGTGTTCGTGTTAATTCCCGTATTCTATTAGACATTAAACATGCAACGCGAGAGTTTAAAAGTTATGATTCACAATCATGTAATAGATAATATCTTATTGAGCTAGTGTGGCCATATCCTACCACTATACTAACGGCACATTTTACAAGAATCATTTTCTTTATTTATTAATTAATTCTCAATGGACTGGAGTTAATCACTCCACAGATAATACCCAAAACATATTACTGCTATTTAATTATATTATCTCTACAGATATTTATATGGATATCAAAGAACTATTTAACTTTTTATTTGGTTACAGTTAAAGTTTGTAGACAAAATACTTTTTCATGCTTTTAATAAACGCTTACAATTTTTAAATTTTCATACTGAATAAAACATTAGGTACATTTGAGAAATAATTCTTCCAAAAGTATTGTGAAAACATTTGATTCTTGACAGTTTTTGTAGCTGTCTTAACTGAAAACAAGATTATAATGTCTGTGACAAAAGGTTAGGTTAACACTAGGGAAAAGTGGGTGTGACTGGGTTATGGTACATCTGTCAAAAACCTTAGACTAATATAATTCTTTCTCTTAATTTCAGAGTAAGAACCCCTGGTGGACGTCTGGTCTATCAGTACGTCAAGAAGCCCAAGAAGATCCCGAGATGCGGTCAGTGCAAGAGCAAGCTCCGCGGTATCCAGCCTGCCAGGCCCGCTGAACGTTCCCGCCTTTGCTACCGCAAGAAGACCGTCAAGCGCGTCTACGGCGGTGTTCTCTGCCACAAGTGCGTCAAGCAGCGCATCGTCAGAGCCTTCCTCATTGAGGAGCAGAAGATCGTCAAGGTCCTCAAGGCGCAACAGGCGAGCGTAAAGACCGGTGGAAAGAAAGCGACAAAGTAAATGTTAGGGCTTAAAATATAAATATAAAAATCAGTTTTGTTGTTTTATTTGTATTTTCATGTGAGAACTTTTTCTTGAACAATAGCCACCTTTATACACACGCACACTATCGCGTAAGAAACAACAATCGCTCATGAAAGAGCGTGCGTATAAAGGGAATGCAATGGGAGAGGAGAAACCACGCGTTCGTCAGTCGTGCCCGGAAAGAAAATCGCGGACGAAGAGCGCGCTGGCGTTCACGCGCGTAATCTTGTACGCTCCTAAAGCACGCGCGATGGAGTGTGTGTGTAAAGCTGGTCAATGACAATAAAATATTGTGAGTAGTAACACATCGTAATACTGTATTTATTTATACGAATATCCGAGAATTTCTTATTGATATGAGAAATGGACTCAAGACATGATCAGCCATTGCAAGGTGCTTAAGCATATAGTTTCTTCAGTTTCATTAGGAAGTTATTTATATAAAATCTTGTCCTTTGTTATGGATGGTATGGTTTATGATATGGTTTAATATCACTTCGATGCACGCCTAGCGACAAGCACCGTGTGAAGCCAACCTACCAAGAGAGCCATCAGCGCACCCAGCGCCACAGCCAACTTCGAACCCAGCGGCAAATTCTAGCAAGCTATCTAGCAGCAAAACAAGCGTCGTGTGCGTTGGGCTTAAGATATTAATAAAAAAATATTTGCAATTAAAATAAAAACGATCTGTTATTTTTTTAATTCTGATTGCTCGGGAATTTTTAATACTAGCAATATTGTTTTAGTGTTACGTCATTTTCGTTGACATAGACTGACAGATTAGATTGTGACATAGTGGTAAGTGTAAACAAAGACGCTGATATTAAGCATTAAATTATACCTATCTCCTTTCTTCACATACACATTTGGTTTTCTGTCCTTACTATTTATAATACAAGTCGTAACTTGTTTCACTCATTGTTTCATTGTCAAAATTGTCAGACCAAAGAAAGGTTTGTGTACGTCCGTCGCTTGTTTCTATTGAATAATATTGTGTAATAAATTTAACTTATTAAGTTATTCTCATTATTGATCTAAGATCTGTGATATAGATTTAAAATAAATAACACATAATGTCGAACCCCTGGAAGAAAATCGCTGCGCCAGCAGATGTACAAGATCTTACAGAGATCATGTCGGAAGAGCTCGCACGAGGGCTCCAAGTGAAGGAGGAGATTAAGTTTGCTGAACAACTCTCCGATCAGCATGTAAGTTCATCAAACGACATACCGCAAGAGTTGCTGAACGATATAGAACAGTCCAATGTGAAAGAATATTGCGACTCTGACGCGATCATTGCGAAAGTATTGCAATGTCAATTCGACAGGGAGTACGACGACGAGCTGAAGATGGTGGAGAAGAAGAAGAACGGTGATGCTAAAGTATCAGTATCGTATGATAATTACCTCAATGTTCCCAAACATTTGATCTATGATTCTGATTCAGAGACGGAAGACGTCGTCGAAAGGAAAGATTGGGACCGTTTCGAAACTAACGAGAAGGAATTTGCGAGTCTCCCTAAGCGCGGGTTTGTCATGAAAGATGGAGAGATGGTCACTAAACACGACAGTGTGATCAATGGCAGGAGGAATGCCTGTAAAGTCATGGCATTCCCCCCGGAGGTTTGTACTGGAGATGGCGCAGGGTTCGACATGAAACTATCCAATTCTGTGTTCAATCATTTAAGGGAGCAAACCAGGCACCATCATTCTCGCAAGCATAAAATGTTGGATCGTAAGGAGAGCCATGCTACTGCTGAAATGGGCCTGGATGAACCAACAAGGCTCATTCTATTTAAGTTGATAAACAATGGGTTGTTGGAGGATATCAATGGTGTTATTTCCACTGGCAAAGAATCTGTTGTACTGCATGCCAATGGTGATACCTCCTACCCAGATCTAACAGTTCCTAAGGAGTGTGCAATCAAAGTGTTTAAGACAACATTGAATGAGTTCAAAACTCGCGATAAGTATATTGAAGCTGACTACAGGTTTAAGAATCGCTTTTCTAAGCAGAATCCACGTAAGATTGTTCACATGTGGGCTGAGAAGGAGATGCACAATATGATCCGTATGAAGAAGATTGGTTTGAATTGCCCTGATATGGTTTGTTTGAAGAAGCATATTCTGTTGATGTCTTTCATTGGGAAGGACAATAAGCCTGCTCCTAAGTTGAGAGATGTTATTTTGAAGGCAGAGAAGTGGCAGAGTGTGTACAATGAGGTTGTTGAAGCTGTACATAAGTTGTACAATGTTGGTCACATGATTCATGCTGATCTATCAGAGTACAATATTCTGTGGTGGGAGAACAAGTGTTGGTTCATTGATGTGTCCCAGTCTGTGCAGCCTGATCATCCTAATGGCCTAGAGTTCTTGCTGAGAGATTGTCGCAACATTGCCAATGTGAGTAGCTATGTTTATTTTGATACATGATTAATGTTATGCAACATTTATGAGTCATACAATAAAACAACTTGAAGTTTCAAAAGATTATTCAATTAACTATTTCAAGAAGTCATCAAGTAATAAATTTCTCTAATGTATTTTTAATATTTTAATATGCTAGTAATTAATGTCAATACTTTATATCAAAAATAGTTTGATATTTACTGTCATTCTTATGTTAATTTCCTATATTTATATTTCCAGTTCTTTGAGAAGAAAGGAGTAGCAGACATGAAATCTGGTGAAGATCTGTTCAAATCCATCACTGGCTTTGAGGAAATTGATGTGAACTTGCTTGAAGGTGTTCATACAACATACAATGCACTCTCATCTCGTTTTGAGATTGCACCTGATGATAACAGGAATGTCAGCTATCCATTTGAGTACTGCTGGCAAAAGAGCAATGAGAAGCCCAAGAGTGATAAGAGTGCTGATGAAGATGATGATGATGAGGAAGAAGATGAATTTGAGGAGATGTGGACTCATTCTATCAAGAACAAGTCTGTTGATACAGCTGCCGACTTCGGCAATGAGATTGAACTGAAGGAGGAAAGTGGGTCAAGGGAAAGTGTCCCACCAGTAGTGGACAAAAAGGTTCATTTTGCCACGGAGATAGAGGCAGTTGTCCCTAAGTTAGACAACAGTAGTATTGATAAAAAGTCTTAATGTCTTCTCTGTAACAACTGTGTTCACTATTATCAAAGCACATTAGATGTTTTTTACTGTGTTTAAAAAGAAAATACAAAAAATAATGTTTGACAGCATAGCTAAAATATAAATACTATGCCTATGAGATTGAGCAATAAATTGGGTGTTAAAAAGATATATTTTATTTATTTGATAATATGTAACAATTTTATTTTAAACAAATTACACTAAACATCAAATATACAATATACATTTGTAATACATTTATACAAGTAGTTGTATCAATACATAATTAGATTCAAAATCTGACTTTTTCTATCAACTATACAGAAATACCTTATATTTTACAAAGATTGATGCTTAATGTACACAAGCTGTTCTTCCTGATTAGCTATTAGTTACTACCACAATGAGTACCTAGTTTCTTTGACTAGCATTAGATAGTAGTATTTCTGATGCAACTTAATTTTTTTTTCACACTATTCACGATAGAAGGTGCTATCAATCGTAGATATTTTGCACATCAGTTCACCTTCAGCAAGTGGCGTATCCTTTGCTTTGGCTGTCAGCAGGATCGAATATGATCATAATGTCTTTTGTGAGAGTATTCCATAAACAAGGTAGTATAAATGTAGCATCAGAATTAGTCACCGCAAAGTCTACATAGTATCTAATCATCTAACTACAAACAAATGGATATTGACTAACAAACAGCATGTTCTTTTATCAATGCATGTAACAGCTCCACCTGCTGCATGGTGAGGAACTGCTTCGTGTCGGCCGCGACGCTGATGAGGGAATGTATGTCTCCTGCCGTGTGACAGATGATGATGGATTGCAGCTTCAGTCTTATGTCTGTGTTTAATGGAATAGCTGAAACAAATTGCGTAATATTTATATTGTGCAATAGTGGTGTTCATCTGTAGATGTTGTGGGTTTGTATAATTATATCTATAAATAATATATTATGAAACTATAAAGGATATATTTGGATGACTCATAGTCTTGCTTCATAATAAATAACCTCAGTGGCATTTCGTAGTAAATCTGTCTTGAGCTTGCACACCCAAAATTAATTGAATTAATTGAAAAAACAAACTGCTCACAATTTATTCTGAAGGGGTACCATTAGAAAAAGATGTGAGTTGGCATTATAAATTAAAAACAATATATTTTTGCGTAAGCTGCAAAATAACATACATACCATTACTTTCATTATCATTCATGAGATCAGTAAAAAGTTGTTTCAAGGAAAGAGGTTTACTATCTTCTGGAGGCTTTTCAAGTAATGTAAGAAGTATCCTGCTTACTTGGACCCTGTAGTCAGATAAAACATAAATGATAAACATCCCATCACATTAGATATATTCACTTATTTTCTTTTAATATAGAAGGTGGGTGGACACAATGCCTTCCTAGTTTGGGAAAAGACACATGCCCAGGAGTGGGATATTAATGAGTTAAAACAAATAATTTAGAAGGTAAGAACTAATTCTTCCACTGATAGACAACTTTATCAGAAGAAAATATTTGTTAATTCTGCTTAGTGTGTCAGATGTGTTCAATAAATTAAATATTTATGTATTTACTTACTCAGCAGTAATAGCTTCAGGTATATTTAAATTACTGTCACATATCTTGTTTGCTATTTCTAGTGCTACATCATATTTACCTATAAAAACAAAACGGTTACATAAAATCATATCACTATGTACTAAAAGATATTATCTTTTTAGACTATGCTTAAAAAAGATGTAATTTTAATACAAACCACAGTCAATCTTCAAGTTCAACAGGTTCCTCATACACATAACCTTCATGGTAGACTCCTGGACCATTTCCAAAGCCTGTTCATAATAAGAGGCAGCTTCACATTTGTGGTTCAGCTCTATGAGGTCACTGGCCAGTTCCATCAGAATAGAGGTCCTAAGTGGAGACTTGTCTGGGTATTTTTGTAGAGCCTGAACGTAACATCCTGTAGCCGCCTGAATAAAAGCAAAGATTTTTAAGACACCATAAACATTTGTATCTGAGAAAATATAGTTTTTCAATCATGACATTACAAATCCAGTTAGAATTTATTATATTACATTCTTTTAGAGTCGAAACTAAACTTAATAGATGGAAGTAACAAACAATAAGAAAATTGCAGTATAATTAATAATAGTTGCTTTAATTACCTCCAAATTTTCTCTATCACCACTGTAGAACTTAAGTGACTTTAATTTCTTCTCAGCCTTCATAAACTGTCTGGCCGCAGCTAAAAAATGTTCTGCTTCACCGAGGAAATTACCCACGGAGGCTTCACACTTCGCTGCACCCACATACGAATGCCCTGCAAAAGCTGGCTGGTCGGAATGCTCGCACTGTATAGCCAAAGCTATGAACTCATTCGTCGCCTCTGATACATTTGGCTTCCGCATGAATCGCCTGTACAATAAATATCATGTTAGGAGCGTCAATAAAAATAATAAACTGTTGTTTTTGTTAACTTACTTTTTCATTTTTGTGTTTATATTCATGTACTGCTCGTTAAAGCTCGCGCTAAGATCTGTTGACATTTTGAAGAAACTATGATATGCACTTAATCCACCAGAAGTATTTTTTTGTTTGATTATTAACAAATAATTGTAATATTTTGTTTTATATCAATACCACAAAAGGCAAACAGCAATGCAGTACATTGAAATGTCAAAATATGACAGTGACAGGTGACAACCACCGTTAAAAAACCAAAACAATAGCATAAAAGTTTTAAAACAGATCTAATGAATTATTGACCTTAAATTCTTTACATTTACATGCGACGAATACTAACATAGTTGCTTTCTTAAGTATAAATATTAATTATTTAAAATTAGGAAAAGTTCGTTTATATAAGATTAACATCTAAACGTTACCTAGCTTTACGCTCAATACTTTAGAAAGAAAAAGAACCAACAAAACGTTATCCATGTCTGTCAAAAATGCTTTGACGTGTCGAATAAATGGGTTGATGTGATTTTCCCGAGTTTTACTATTTTATGCAATGATTTCATATTAATAAGATTATAGTGTGTTATAATTAGAAACTAGTGGTTTGTGCAAAATGGATTTTCTGAAGAGCGGTCTGAAGACCGTGCTGGGAGCGCCGGAACCTGGTCACCAGCCTACGGGAGCGGAGACTGTGAGTTTTCCATTATTTACTTTCTAGAATAAAGCATAAGCTGACCTATTTATAGTGAGCCATGGAGTGCAGCTATTTCGTATCTATAATTTTAGCGTGGGAGTGTCCAGACAGTGGAGAATTGATCCTATATTGTAGGAATTTGTCAACACAAGTGTGCATGCACTCGACTGTTTTCATAGAGCTGCAATATGTCTAGATTGCACTTAATTTAAAGTTCGCTTATTATTTCATTTATTTACCGGATTCGTGTTTTTAAGTCCTACAATAATAAATTATTGTAATTTTCTCTCACATTCAAGCCGTCTTCTGTTTATTAACTTGATTAGTACCTGTCCACTTACAAGTTATCAGTAATTAATTCGGATTATTATTACTTTTCAATTATCAAATGTTGAAAAATAAACATGAAATCTGTTATCAGAAATTAATTATCCTTTACAAGGTGGAGCTATGGAATTTGTGCTAAAAATTAAAACATTATTTTTGTTATCTATGTTATTAATTATTCCTTCAGGAGGAGACGCTTACTCAGTAGTGGGACAATAATGGGTAAAAAAGAACTTTGCTGAGCAATGTTATGTTAAACCGTTGTAAAGCCTTTTTGGGTTCTGTTAAGTAATTTATAAATATAGTAAAAAAGTCCTTACTGTAAAATTTTACCACAGGGCATTAAACTTTTTTATTACAGAAAATAACAGATAAATAATTATTCTCATATTCATCTTCAACTATCACTTATACTCCAATTAGCATGCATGAACTTTCATTACATTGAAATTCCACAAAGGTATGCAAATTACCTTGGAATCTATTCAGAACATCTGCTTTGAGGAAACAAAAGCAACAACCATGACATAATTATATATCATTGACAATTTTAATGGGTGAAATGCCAACAAATTTAAATATTCTACTTCTAAACTTTACTCTTGACAGGCAGTATGTGAAATTATTTCAAATGACCATGCCTCAGTAATTGCTTATTTAAAAAAAAAAACATTATCACAGACAATTAAATGTCTGCTCACTGCTGCTTAACTTGTTTCAGTGACCACAACTAGTATGTTACTATGTTGTGGCTTTCTGTAAAATAAATCCTGTAACTCTGTATGAAGGATGTGTTTTAAATTTTATACTGTCCGTTAGTTAACAAATGGGTAAAGAATAACACAAAATATAAGAACAGATGTTGTAAAATACACCTGAGTAAATATACAACTTTCTGTTCATATTATATGACAAAGTTTATCTCGCAATAAATATTTCAAAACACAACTATCCTATAATCTACATAATCCTATGTAAAGTGTCCATAAATTCTTGTTTTAAAATCACAGAGTTAATACCTTGTGGCATCCAAATTATTTTTGATACTATGAGGAACCAATAAGAGAACTTTAAATATTTTTCTTTCTAGGTGGAGCGGTTAGTAGACCGTGTTAATAACTCGACTCTACTAGAAGACCGCAGAGATGCTTGTCGCGCGCTCAAAGCGATGTCGCGGACGTACCGCGTGGAAGTCGGTGCACTGTGCTTGGACACGCTTAAACAGGTTGGTTATATATTAAATTATAATTTGGAACTGGAATAAAGCAAGACGGCAAAAGATACTAAAAATATAAAAAAAACATATCTATAAACTTTTCTAAAGCACGAAAAGATCTTAGATGACTAGTCTACAAAGCCGATGCCCATTCATAGACTTTCTTACTCAGGGCACTTGAGGTATAATGGTACTGGTTCCATACGATTTGTTGCTGCAATGCATTAAAACATACATATGTATTAAGCAATTAGTTACAGGTAGGATAATATTCATAGGTACTTCTGTATAACTATACACCTAGAAATTGAGCGTCGTGTGCCACTGCGACGAGTCATAGAACAGCCTCAATGGATACAATACTGTGTTTATTCAGACTATATTGATTCGTATTTCCGCTCGCCTCGATATCACGAACAAAAGGTTATCATGTTCTTGGAAAGTATTGTTATCAACGATTTCTTCATGGTCACATAAAATAGCTATTACAAGCTCAAGTAGTGGCAATATCCTGCCAGCAACACGTTATGAAATCTAACTTAACACTTGTTATGAAATATTAGAGTAATTGTCGACAATAGTCTTCTGCGAAAGTCTTAAACAAAAGACTACACTGTGTAGGCCAAAGTACGCTCAGTCAATGTGTTTGTCTGTATACCGATATATTCCAATGATCAAAAGTCTTTCTCTTTTTCTAGGTGCTAGAACTAGACAGAGCAGACAATGAGACAATAAACTACGCATTAGACACAATCAACAACATCATGTCGCCAACACAGTTCGAGGAAGAAGAAGACAATCCCCGCGTACCAATGAACATAGGCGAGCAGTTCACAGAAATGTTCATCAAAGATCATCACAACATACAGCTCATATTAGACCTACTAGACGAGTACGACTTCAGGGTCAGACTGTCCGCTGTACAGCTCCTAACATCACTACTAACGAACAGACCGAAAGACATCCAAGAAATCATATTAGTCAAACCTATGGGTGTCTCCAAAATGATGGACTTATTAGGAGATACAAGAGAAGTCATCCGCAATGAAACACTCCTCTTACTTATAAAGTTGACTAAAGGAAACGCTAATATACAAAAAATAGTTGCCTTCGAAAACGCTTTTGATAGACTGTTTGAAATCGTTTCTTCCGAAGGTTATTCTGATGGTGGTATTATTGTAGAAGATTGTTTATTGCTAATGTTGAATTTGTTGAAGAATAATAGCAGTAATATAAATTTCTTTAAAGAAGGTAGTTATATACAGAAGATGTTGCCTATGTTTAATACGCCTCCGGAAGACGCGGAAGACTCGGGCTGGTCTCCGCAGAAGGTGTCGAACGTGCACTGTATGTTGCTCATAGTTAGGACTTTAGTATCGCCGAGTAACTCGGCACAGATTATATCAAGTTGTCAGAAAATTATGAAGAAAGTTGGCTTGCTAGATGCGCTGTGTAATATTCTTATGTCTAGTGGTGTCCCAGCTGATATTTTGACTGAAACGATTAATACAGTAGGAGAGTGTGTGAGAGGTGATGTAGCCAATCAAGAATTTCTCGGTAATGTGATGGCGCCTTCAAACCCGCCTAGAGCTTGTATCGTTGTGCTGTTGATGTCTATGGTGAATGAGAAACAACCGTTTGCGTTAAGGTGAGTGGTTATTTGCGATAAATTATAATTAAACTTTATCAGCACTGCTGATATAAATAGGGTTTTGACTCTTAGTTTTCCTGGTACAATATTTTGATAGCAGATCAGAATTAAGTCGTTTGCATATTACTATTGGGGAAATTAGATGCCAGAGATATGTTCCTCACGACACGTGTCGCCGACGTCAGATGAAGTGAAGAATTGGAGCTCTTAAGTCTAGCGAAATTAACCTTTTGCTTCACATTTCCGCACAATCGAGAGGTTTTTTTTTATCGTACTCAGCAGTCCAAGTCAAAGGCTTTCCATTACCATCTTCTGTAACGACAGTTAAAGCAAGATTATATCTCATAATAATAAAATTTTCCCTAATTCCAGATGTGCAGTCCTCTACTGCTTCCAATGCTACCTATACCACAACGAAACAAGCCAAGCAGCATTAGTCCAAACCCTGCTTCCATCATCAACAGAAATGTCCACACTATCCAGTGGCCAGCTACTTTGTGGAGGCCTGTTCTCCTCCGATGTGCTTTCAAACTGGTTCTCAGCAGTCGCACTGATGCATGCGCTGATTGAAAACCCGGTGCAAAAGGAACAGCTGTTAAGAGTATTATTGGCTACTAATATTGGCACGTCTCCCGTGTCGCTGCTGCATCAGTGCACGTTGTTGTTGCAGCAGACTACGAAGTTGAAGGCTAAGGTTAGTTGTAAGATTTGTTATGGTAAATTAGAATCTGATTGTGAAGTTTTGTGGTGGTCCAAGAAAGATCCCTTGAGATACACCAAATTATTTGAGTCCATAATTTCATTTATCCGATTACGACTGGAACTGGACTTTTTATTGTTTTATTTTCTATATTGTCTGTGTTTAGATTTTTTGTAAAAGTAAAAAAAATAATATAATTCAAATATGAGGAAACAGCATTGTTTGCGATAAATTGTCGTTGGACTGAACAAAACCATACCCCAACTTGTAAAACTAGTTACCCAATGCATTTATTTTAGGTGAACATTTCTTAAAGGCTCTTTCGGTTTTCACATTATTTTTTTAAGGGAAAATGTTAATATAAAATCTGCTTAATTTATGTATAATCTCTGTATTATTTGCTATCAGGTAGCGCTGCTCATGCTGCTGTGCCAGTGGACGTCGCAGTGCCCGGCGGCCGTGGCGGGCTTCCTGCGCGCGCCGGGCGGCGTGGGCTGGCTCGTGGCGCAGACGTGCGCCAACGAGCACGACGACAACGAGTTCCTGCTGCAGGGACTCAGCGCCTTCCTGCTGGCCATCTGTATACACTTCAACGATGACTCCGTCGATGACTACTCTAAGGTTATTTTACTTGTAATATTTTGAAGATGGTTTAGTATGTTCTGTATGGTTTGAGGTTTAGATTGTTAGTGATCTGGATTTTAAAAGTTAATTGTTTGGACATATTTGAAATATCTAAAAACTAGTTATAAATAGCACCATTATACCGCTTCCTCTTTCTTGTTTCTAATTTGAAGGAGTCCTGAAGGATTTAGTTCATATGATGTAAGTTTGTTACTTATTACTTAAAAACGTAGAAACTTAATTAATTTTAAGACACCAGCGACGTTTAGCGCAGCTTAAATCCGATGTATGTAAACCTCAATATTGCAACACATAAAAAAAAATACTAATTCCAAAATACTACAACAAACTCTCACTGAAAAAAATACGTAACTTGAAATTAAAATATTTTATTTACTTTCCAGGAATCCCTCCGCCAGCTGCTAACTAAACGCATCGGCATGGAGACGTTCACATCTAAACTGAGCGAGGTATCGCGTCACGAGCTGTACAACAAGGCGGCCAAGCATCCGCAACTCCGCGCGAAACTAGCTGCTGATGTACTCATCGACTATGAGTTCTGTAGACTGTTTAAAGTTCTTGAAAGTGAGTATTACTGTAAAATTTTTGAGTCTGCGCCTGTTATCAATGGAGGTGTATCAAAATATTAGGTCGGGTAAAAAGTCTTTTCGCATTATAGTATGTATGAACTTGTAATAAAATCTTTTCTCTGCACAAAAAAGCTCGATATTTGGGTACCTCACGAGCTCACTAAAAGAAACCTAATGAACTGTGTACTTATTTGTGATTCTTGAAGCCAAAGAGATTTTATTACAAGTTCATACATACTGTAATGCGAAAACACTTTTTCCCCGACCTAATATAAAACTTTTCACCATTTTCGAGTTATCGGGCAAGCTTATTGTCAAATACTAGACATGATATTTGTGAGCCAGTAAATCAATCGCAATTTACCAACAACTAAAACGGGTTAAAAAATATCTTATGTAAATTAGAAAGACTCAAAACGGTTTACATAGCCTAGTAGGGACCTAACTTTATTACTTTTTATTAGGTGGTACATACTAACTTTTCCCATGCTACTCCTATAATGGTTTTAGATCATCTGAGTATAGAAAGACAGGTAGCCTGGTATTGCATTAACTTCTACAATATTTTAACACTAATAAAGGCAATAAGTAACAACATTAATTTGTTTCCTTTCCAGGTGTGCTAACACAAAGTCTGACAGCGTCCCAGCAGAACGGGTCCGGGCCGGAGGGCGCGGGGCGCGGGTCGCCGGAGGGCGGCGCGCTGCAGCAGTACAAGTCGCTGATCCGCCAGCAGGACGCGCGCCTGCAGGAGCTCATGGCGCAGGTCGACGGCCTGCTGCAGCAGAACCAGAGCTTGCAGGTAAATAAACAAACAAGAATTACAGGTAAATAGTTATCCAATAGTCTGGTAATAGCATTCGTATTCCGCTCTAGTGGTCGAGATTTCGAACCCCAATGTGGCTTACTAATGACATTTCGAAGTTATTGGTATTTTTCATATTGTCTTTGTTGATCTAATGGTTAAGAAAAGCATTGAGATCAATTGCATTGCATGTGTTCTGTAAAACTGTTCTTGAAGAGATGAATTAATTGCACTTGGCCATCGTAAAAGACTGTAGAATGGGCCAGAAATGGTTTATAATACGGATACCAGATTCCCTCAAAATAGTTTAATTTTCTTTCTAAATACATTTTTTTTAAATTCCAGGGTGCACTAAACGACTCAATCGCCTCAAACTCCCACTTAAAAGACGAGAACACGCTTCTAAAAGCTCAAGTGTCTGCTTCGAAGACATTACCTGGACCTCCCCCACAAGTCCCTAGTCAAGAGGACCCGAGGATCAAGCAGTATGAGGCCAGGATCGAGGGTCTCACAGCCGAGGTGGTGAGGTTACACGGCGAGCTGGAAGCCAGTCAGAATGGACAGAAGGCTGCTAATGAGGAGTTAGAGAAGATAAGGAAGGATCAGGATGATTTGTTGGAGTTGCTCGCTGACCAGGTAAATAGTTTATTATGAGTACAGTCAACTTGGGTAACTTTGAATCATAGGGGTAACATTGAACGTGAACACAATTGATAAAAGTTTGCAAAACTAAAATGAATCTTTATCAATTGTGTTGGTTTCATATGAAAAAATAATCGAAACTAGTTCAAATTCCCACGTTCAATGTTACCCAAATGATTCACAGTTACCCAAGTTGACTGTAGATTTTGTGCATAATTTTATAAAACAAATACCAGTATTGTTGCAATGATATGTTAGTTACTGAATGGTATTGGAAGATGAACGCTTTGCGTGATAGTAAAAGTAGGATTTACGTTATAGTATCTATTGTGACGTCAGTTTTAAATTTAGTTTTTATTACTAAAAGTTTGAATGGTTGCACTTGCTTGCTAAGTGCTTCATAAGCACTTTTCTCTATGTATATTTCGTACAATACTAACAATTTATTTGTTTTTCCAGGATATGAAGTTAAACGAATACAAAATGCGTCTAGTCTCGCTCGGACAGCCCGTAGAAGATGAGCCTTCGGAACCGGCGCCAGAGACAACCGCGCCGCCAGCAGAGTTTCAACAATTAGTATAGAATTAATTACAGAGGATTTAACACGGCGTTATGTGACAAGACTATACTTAAAAACCCCACGAAAGCGCTTTTGGCGTAGGTAATCTAGACAATTTTCGACTTCTTTAAGTTATATTGAAGTCATAATGATACTATCCCTCCTGTTTTATGCAAAATAGCTGTTGGGATTGAATAAATATTCGTTTTAAAAAAAAATCGTTTATCATTTTTGGGGAATTATTACAAACTGTGTCTGGATGAAGAAACAAATATCACGTAAAAATTAAAAAACGTACATTTCGCACGTTTACGTAGCAAAAGATAAAGCGATAAAACGACCCAGGTTAAAATCAGAGCTACTTTAATGAAATTTATATTACGATACATATTTAACAAGTATGTCTTGTCACATAACCTAGTTAAAAATTAATATATTGACTTGTAATGATGTGATTCGAATGTAAAAATGTATGAGTAAAGTTATGCTTCTTTGTTTGTAATCGACATTTTTATCGAGAGTGCGTAGAGTTAATTAATATAATATATTATATATTGCCTGTCTGTACAGTGTGTAGTACGGCATAGAGAACGCCTTTGTAAATTACTTTCTGTTTACTAATAATAAAATACTGCCACTAGAACTAAGTCTTTTCAATATTTTTATAACCTTATCAACCCAGCGCCAAAGTTTTCTAACCGCCTTAAGTCTGTTATCATAAAAGACAACAACAGGGACTGGCAATTAAAGTGCTTCCCTGGCTTCCATAACACAGGGATACTCAACTCAAATGCCGGATACTTAACTACTAAATAACCATCGCAGTTGCGCTTTAATTCAGATTTCAATTGCACTAACTACATAAGCTTTCCCCCAATCAAGTGATATTAGACAATTTCCATAAAAATATGCCATTTATTCAATAACCGTTATGCATTTTAAATAAGCTAGGCAGAGCTGCCTAAAGGCCCTAAAGGGTAATGAATAACAAAAAATGGATAAAGTTCAAAACGTTAAATACACTTTATTCGCGCCACCTGATACACTTACAATAAATATTTGTCTATCTACATTATTTATAACAGTCTCATATACATGATAATACATTTGTGTCTTTATATTTTACAAGCGTTTTAAAAGTAAAGTTAGGAAAGCATTTGTTTTACCACTGAAACCTCGATGTCCTATTTTATATAAACATAACTTTGTATAAAAGAGCAAGAGAACTTAATATTTTTGATGATATAAACATAACTTTAACAAGTTTATTAAAATGTATATCGGTCAGATTTATTTGACTTATGATTTTTCAGTATTTTGTCAAAAGCTACTCACTTTAAACACGGATTTGATGGATAATAGTTTAATGATTAAAAGACAAAAATACCCTTACTTCTTAATAAGACTAGCAAGAAGTAAATAAATAAAAAACAGCAAATGCTTACGTTTTGCAGTAGTATAACAAATCGATATTGTTGTGTAATAGTGCTTAATAATTCTCTCTCTTCTATGTGAGGGTAGTTAGATAAAAATAACCTAATTTATAAAATTGCTAGATAGACTTTTCTTTTTATACAGTGAGCATTTATATTAAGTTTTAAAAGAACAATCTTAGCTTTATATAATGATTTTTCGTGGTTCAAAACGAAAATACTGTTTAGAGATATGTTTATTATAATTTTCGGAACTTTCTGCTAACGAGGTAGATAACTGACGGCCATCTGAAAAATGTTTAGGATTGCAATTTCAGCATGTTTTTAACTTTTTTATTTTGTACATCTGTCAAATAATGAAAATTGATTTTCAAGTAAAACTCCTGGCGATAAGAAAAGGTTCTAAAATAAATAAAAGTATAATTTTCTAATAATTTCTACGACTAGTAACAACAGTCTGGGGGTAAACCACAAAAAATCATGACGCAGCGGGAATGCTTAGGACAATCACAATAGCTTAACGCTAGAAGCAGCTTATATACCTATAGGCCAAATATTAATACTAAGCAACAAGTAAAATGTCTGTCTGCAAACATCCTACAATATTTTTAAATAGAAATTTACAAAAAAATATTAACGTTTTCTTATATGATCCATTTAGCGGCGTTATTTTACAATAAAATAATCTCATTAATTATGTTTTAATTTCATATTTACCACCATCAATTAATTAACTATATAGTGAATAAACTGGATAAACAACGTCTGTCAAAAGCTTGCATTATAAACCGCACAAAACCAGCAGTAATGGTAACTGCTAAAATCCACATTGGTTTTATTGCTATACATAGAAAGGAGACCCTTAACCTTAAAATCAACAGCCTAAAATGCTTTATTCTTTCAACCAATAAAGAAAATATTTTTGAATGCTTACAGACAGATGCATAGATGATATTTGTGTGATAAGTAATGATTATATTACATGAGACTCTAAAGGCTTTGTAACAGTGTGTACAACCATTGGATAGATTTAATTCTTAACATCAACTATTTGCACTTTTCATGATATTTTACTTACAAGGTCATTTTTATATGGGACTGTAAATAAAAAGAGAGATATTAATTTCCATTTCCAAAATAAACAAATAAATACCAAATCTAGTCAAAATTTTTATAAACATTTTCTTTTCTGCAAATAGATAAAAAGTGTATGCATTTCATGTTCATTAGTTCTTTGTATGAATCGAAATTAGTGTGAACCATTCAGATAATATTTCTGACATGTAATTATATGCCGAAATTATCGTCGAATTTTTAACTTTAACTTCAAAACAGTCCCATATGAAAACAGCCATACACTTCCTTGCTACAACACCGACTCACAAACAGCGAACACCGCCCGAACGAGAATATACACAGTTCTTCAGAACTCTTCACTGGTTCACTTCACTATTAGGGGTATAGATGCTACGTCAGAGAGAAGTACACCCCCACGAGGAGCAGCACGCCCAGGATGAGGAACACCATAATCAGCACGAACCTGTCTTGAAGCGCGCGCATTATCATTGAGTTCATGAGGCGAGTGGACCGGTTTAGTTGTTCATCTGTTTCTCGGAGCTGAAAGAGAAAAAATAAATATTGGTACAGGTGCCGCCAAACAATTTGAAAGTTTTCGCTATTACACAGTTAACGATTTTAAGGTCTGTTTGAAAAGCGTTGGTGGCGCAAAAGCGCTTCGATTGCCGACGAAAGCCAACCAAAAGTCCCTTGCACTGAAAGTTAGACACTAGCAGAAGCTGTTTTATATTATGAAATTACTTTTTAGATTGCATTTTTCCATAGATGCAAGACACTTTTTTAAAGTTTAGGACCAGTTCCACTGGCAGTAGTATTATAGTCTTAAGGTTTTTTATTGTAAACAGTGAATAAGTGTTTCTTACCCGTCCCCTAGACCTCTGTATGCTCTCCCTCTGCACACTCAAGTCCTGCAGCACAGCAGCTCCAATCTGTTCTGTCTCGAGCACCACGCGGTACCCTTCAGTCAGCGACTTGCCGGTCCGCTCGAGGCGTTCCGTGTTGTCCAACAACTTGCGCTGCTGCTCGTTCGCTCCCCAGTCGTCGTATACCTCATCTGTGTCCATGTTATCTGGAAACGATAAAAAATATTTGTTAACTTTGGTAAAATTATTTTGCTGTTTCTTAAGTTTGATTACTTTATTTAACGTGCATTGTGAAGCATGGCGACTATCGCACTGCTAACATACTTAAGAGGTCACCCATAGAGGGTCCTCGCCAAATATGCTAAATTTTAGTCAATCGCTCGGCAAAATTGATGACAATGAAATATCTGACTGCCACAAATTTTCTAGTAAATGTAAATTTGTTTCATGCAGTGTATCATAGTAATGGTAACTTACATGTAGAAGAGTTGTTACCGACGGAGCGGTATTCCTCTCGTACTCGCTGTAACTCGGCACGGTATGCCGCCACGCGGGACCCCGCCCCAGCGCCACGGGACTCCAACTCAAGTTGCTCCAACTGAAATAAATTACGAGTTAGTTTTAGCATACGTTAAAATTCTGTTTTTATTTCCTCAGACCATTATTTTTGTACAAATATATAACAAGGAAGTAAAGAAATTGTGTGTATAAGATATCCTTACTTTGTAAGCCAAAATGAAGAAAGTGTTTGCCAAAAAAGTTGTTTCCAAATATAAGCATGACAGTGCATGTTTGGAGGTCGATTTAATGCTATAAATAGGATCTCAAAGCCACATTCCTCATTCAAGTAACAATATGCTAACAATCATATCTTTTTTCATCTGATTTTTTTTTTCACTTGCATAAGCAATTGAAAATGGTGGGTTCCTTGAAGTAGAATTTTTTTATCAGAAATATAAGATAACAATATTTTACAGGTATTACAAAACATTTGTTATGTCCCCATATGTACAATAATGTACATCAAGTTGATTACATAGCATTCACTACATTACATTTTTGTAATGTCTAATCAACTTATTAGATTTATGGCTATTGTTTCCTGCTAAAACAATTATATAATTAACATTATGTAACAGGAAACACAAATACAAGCTTAAAATAATAATGTGTTATCTACTAATTGTGTGTTCCAAATGATAATCTTAATAGCAAACATTTGTTAAAGATAACAAGTTAGTGTGTGTAGTCTTAAAGAATTGAGGAAGACCATGTTCACACATCTTCGTTTCCATTGAAGTACTTAAAAAAAGGTATTTGTGATGAGTAGGTACTGAATTTCAAAATGTAATCATTCTTTTGATTGAGAGATTGATTGATGGATGTTTGAAAAAGACCTTTTGCTTAAGGATAGGCCAATAAGTTCCAATAGCAGATTAACTTTCTCTAAAAAAAGGGCCAGTTGACACATAAGTTAATCAGCCAGATTGGAACAAAGACTAAACAGCAATCATGATCATAGTCTAAGCATTTTTTTTTCCTTTTTTGTTTTACCATGCATAGGCAAAGGTACCACAGTGATAGAGCATATTTAAGTAAATTTTATTGCATCATCCAAATGGTCTGAACATTCACACACTGGCACAAAGATAAGCTCAAACACAAGTAAATATGACATACACTTGTAAATTACAAGTGACTATTGTGTTTAGGCACTCTACTTGTATTGGGTACAAGGTTAATTTCATATTATCATCTCAGTATTATTATTTGTTTTAGCCATAATAATAACAATAGGCTTTTTCTATTGAATAGAATGGAAATAGATAGTAAACAAATGAATAAGATATTTTATTTTAAAACTTTTTAGAGGGAAAGGATCCTAATCTTAATAAATCACATTGCAATACAATAAATAATAACTAGTCATTGATGAATTTCTAACAAACTTACCAAGTCATTTGCCTCTTCAAAATTTGCCAATATTTCTCTGGACAACTGATCACGGTTGTCTGAAATATTAAATATGAATAAAATTAGATTAAGACTAGCATAGAACATTGATACAATTATGATACTACACAAGATCTCATTATAAAATATTATTATTTAATTTGATATATCAATTTCATCATAATACTATATTAAAACCGGTAAGCAAAACGTAAAATAGATTAAAAAATAAATAGCACATTACCTTCATTGCCTGTTTTCAGACGTCCTATTTTTGCTGTTATGTCCGCAGTCAACACAGAATATTGCTGCTCATACGACTGTATTAATGTAGCCATTTTCAACACAAATAATAACTGACCCAGTAGGATCAGTACTTAATCAATAAGGTATTTTTAAAATAAAACACGTAGAGTGAAAATCATGACTGCACAACACAATTGAACTCGTTTAGCAACTTAATGCATCAAATTATCAGTAAAAGTGTGAGAGAGAAATAGAACCATAGTTTTCATCGTGTGTTGGAAAGAGTACGCTTCCATGAATGACAGCCTCATCATGTTTAAAATGCTACAAATAGTCCAATTCAATGTTTGGATTACCTTTTGACAGATACGAGGCGTTTCGTTTTTACTCGTAAGTTAAGTTTGCAATGAAAAACAATAAATCGTCACTGTACGTCCCAATAGCGGGGCAATTAAAATTGTGTTAATAAATGTTCTTTTATTGGGTAACTTATTATTCTTCTTCTATTTTATTTTTACCGAAAAGCATTTATTACATAATTTAAACAGTTCTGTTGTTTTATAATCTAACGTACATTCATAAACTAGCACGGGGCGTACAATGCTTTGGAATGTTGTTGGGGAATGTGTGAAACAAGCGATTTGTAATCCGAGTTCAAGCAAGACGTTCAAGTGAATAAAACTTGATGAAGAAAATAAAAGTTGTGATTGACTGTCGTATATTACTTTATTGTGGTTTAAACATGGAAAGTGAAAGTAAAGATATAAAATATGAGCGTATAATGATCCGGTTTTAACTTACGAGTAAGTTTTGTTAAAAACTTTTAAACTTTTGTGATGTCGATGTACGAATGCGAGCCACATAGTTCTATGATAGTAATAGTTAAATGGATTAACTAGTGTTTAAGTACAATATGACTAATTCAATTGATTGTTTGTGTGATGAATTTTTCTGTGTAATACATTGTAAATAACTATTTACTAATACTTTCTACAAACATGCTCGTTGCTCGCATATTTGAATATCTAATGTCCGTTTAGCGATCATGTTTAATTTAATTATAACCAATAGAAAACAACGAGATAAGGCATACCTATGCTCGAAAAACGAACAATAATTTATAAAAAGATCTTAATGTGTGAACTTATGAATGCGTAATTATAAACACTTTCGATTCTTCGTAAATATCTCGTGTCGCTCAATTAGTGGTTGCATTATCAATCAATTAGTGTCAACAGTTCATTCACACGTATTGTTTTCTTTTCAGCACAATGCCGCGAAATTGCGACGAAGACTCGGGGCGTAGCTCCTGTTCGGCGGCGTCGATAGGGCTGAGCCCCGTCATGGACTTCAACATAGATGAAGACATGCACTATGTGAAAAGACGACATAACAAAACTCAGGAGGCTAGCACCAACACAGAATTAAAAGTCAGTGTCCGTCCAAGAAGCTGTGTGGGCCTCATCAAGTCACCTGATGAAAGAGACCCATTCCCAAGCTGTAGAATACCCAGGAACCACAGAAAACCTGTGTTCAATCTATTTGATACACCCAGGAGAGGTGGCCTCAGTAATGCCCATTCTACACTTGAGATAGCTTGTAGTACACAAATTGAAGAGCCTAGGATCCCAACTAACACTGTGTCTATGACTGCTATAGCCTTAAATGACAATGTGGGCAAATCCCAACAGCAAATAAACACTAATTTTAGGAGAGGCAAGCCAGTGCAGAGAGCTGCTTCAAGGCTGTATAAAGCTGAATGTGGATTTAAAGGCAAAGAAGGTTGTATTGGCCCAGAGTTCATAGTTAGAGCATCTCAACCAGCGAAACATATAGACCTGACCCTCTCAGCAGTTTGTGATAAAAGAGTTATTACAGTAGTTCTACTGAATGGACAGAAAGTTGAAGTGTTATGTGATCCACATGTTATAACTGCTGGACAAATATTTGAAGCACTTGTTCACAGTGAGAAATATGAACATAATTTTATGCTTGGTATTGCCATCCTAATGGGTGGAGACTTTGTGTTCCTACCAGATGATTACAAGATTAAAAAAGTAGCTCCAGAGAGTTGGCACAAGATGAATAGTAAGAAGAAAACATTAGATGATGTAACACTGACATTATTTTTGAGAATTAAATTCTTCTTGCCAAAAAATATTGCCAGTAATATACAGGGTGGAGAGTGGAGGTACAGAGTGTATTTACAACTGAGAAGAGCTACACTCGAAGGACAACTTACTTCAACAATTCAGAATCTCATATTATTAGCTGGATATGCATTACATATAGAATTTGGAGAGTTCTCATTCAGAGAACATGGAACTGCTGACTATTTTTTACTAGAACATTATCTACCAGAGACAGTTATTACTAATGACATGGCTGACATTAAATTGCGTATGAAAAGGGCGCACGAATCTCGACACGGTCTGGAAAGAAATAAGGCAATAATAAATTACATAACTCTGGCACAAACCTTCAGAGATTATGGAGCACATTTCTATTCAGCTATCTGGGCAACCAGAGATGGATTTTGCCGAGATATTTGGCTCTCTATTGGTCCAAGGGGCATTACCCTTTATTCCCGAAATAATCATTCCACTGATGACTCAGGGACCAATATGAATAGAATAGTTCTACAAAGTCTACCATGGCATCATATACACACATTTTATTATAACAAAAAGAGCCTGTATATTATGCCCAACTCTTATTCAGGACTGTCCAAAATTGGAGTAAAATATAAATTGAAGATGGTGGACAACAGAAGTTATTTTACATTCTGGTTAGCTTCTTTACATCACAGATTGTATTTAAAACTGTATGCTAAAGAGGACTTCTTGAATTACTTATCTGGGGAGATAAACAGCCCATCAAGTACTGCAGAAAGTCCCAAAAAGTTCAATGGAAGTAACTATGAAGATAGTTATAATATGGCTGTAAGGAACCCCATCAGGGTGAGGAGACCAACTAGAAGAAGATTCAAAGTGGATATTTTTGGGGAAAAAAAAGTGCAGAATAAGGAGAATGAAAAGCCCAATACAGAAGAACTCTTGAGACAGATTTTATGTGATAAACCACAAAGTGATGAGAGTGTCCTCAATGTGTCAAGCATTCATGCTCTAGAAAATTCCTCAAATGATGGTCTATCTTCTTCAGAAAGCTGCAGCATACCAAGAAGACAAGGAGTAAAGATGGGCACAAGAGTATTCAATGGCATGAAGTCTGTCACAGATGGGAGGTACCCAAGATCTCCAGCCAGAACTTCCAATCCATGTCTAAGATCTGAAGGTGACCTGACAATGACTCAAAGTGACTCTGATGATCTGAGTAGTGAACAGAAACAGCACTGCAATGTAAATAGTATGAAGTTGTTACCAGAAAGACACTACAACCAAAATATGTCGAGTGCACCAACTGCCTATGTGATAGAATCTCCTAAAGTATACCCAGATGTTTTTAACTATAATGCTGCTCATAATGAGTCATGTATGAATGCATCACTCTTTGAGAAACTTGACAACATGGAGTGTGTGCAGGGTGAACGGATATTTGTCACTGCTGTGTTAGAAAGAGATGAAATGAATGCTCTAGGACTGCAAGTGGCTGAAGGATCTGATGGCAATGTGTACATAAAGTCCATTACTTCAGGAAGTCCTGCTGATTTATGTAAGAAACTGTTGCCAGGAGATCAAATCATATCTGTTAATGGCAAAACTTTATTAAATGTTAAATATGATAAAGCCTTAGCTATGTTGCAGTCTGCACCACACACAGTGGAACTCATTGTTCTCCAAAACGCCAGCAAAGCCTGCAGTCTAGAGTACCAACATAACATTGAAAACCAACTAGAAGATAGCAAAACTGTACCAACTAAATGTATAAGTAATAGTGTTGCAAGTGCCTTAGATGTACAGATATCAGATGATGAATTATTGAATGAAGAAGCTTTAAAAACTATATACGCTTTAATAAAGTTAACAAAAGATAAAGTTATAAGCAGAATGAAAGATAAATCTAGTAGACAAACTACGCCTAATAAAAGTAACCTACAGAAGTGTTATTCAGAGAATAAAGTTTATGAAGAATCTGACATAGGGAACTACTCCTCTCAAGAAAACACTCCTCAGAAGAAGAATTCCCAGAAATTCAATACTTGGCGTGGCCAAATACCAAATGCAAGGTCGAAACGACGACCTTTGAGCCTCAGTATTCCTGCTGATGTAGATTTATCTGATGACTACCTGAACGACAATTCTAGCGATTTACTAAAGAAATCGTCATTGAAATCCATTCAGTCATCACTAAACAGTTTAGATAAATCTGTTAAGAGCAGTTCATCAAAGAACGTAGCGTTACCACGTAATTTTGGCCTGAGCAGGCGGTGGTTGGGCCCAGTGAGATACCCAGTAACTCCATGTAAAAATAGCAATGTAGAGACTGAACCGAGTGCAATCGTCAATGAAAATGTGACGCGAAGACATTTCGTGTATGGTGCTGGAGATTCAGACGAAGATCAGATATTTTTGTAAATAATATTGTATTTTTATATAAGAATTATTTTACGTTATGTTTAAGACAAATTTATTAAATGCTATTACGTAATACATGTGAATTTTAACTTGTACAATAGTCAAGATACGATTTATTTCCGTAGTGATGAAGTAAAGATAAGAGATTTCGTTGATAGGTAGGGGCATAATATCAGAATAATGCTTATCATTCCGCGCAAACTTCAAGGCACGTCTGATGAAAATGGGTTAAATAACGTGCAAGTCACTCAACTGTGACAGAAACTATTTTTTTTAAAAGTAGTTACTACCTAGGCAGGTAAATAAATACATAAGCAAAGTTAAACTCATTGTAATCGAGAACACGTGACACGCCTTGCAATAAGCGCAACGTTCCAATCTATCGCGCCTATTCTCCGCTATTTTCATACACATTGCTCTAGCTACTTTGTAGTTGTACGATGAACTTTGATATGAAGTTGTTATCAGTCGCGAAGTTGACAAGTTATTAACCCAGTCCGCATTTTTATCGAGTTTCGTGTTATGTAATTTACATGTATCTTATATTATCTCGTAAGGCCTCGAAAATTCTAGATAGCTGAGCACATGGCATTATGCATGAACCAGCCAAACGTAAAGAGGTCAGCGGAAAACTGGTTTTCTGTCACTTTAAACACACACGGCGTGAAAATAATATGATTTGATTGATGAAAATAAGTAAGCATTGGTTGTATAGGTCAAGTAACCAAGAGGTTTATGTTTATGACGTTAATAATAGTAGGTAATTAATTGTGATATTTGGCCAGTGGATCTATCATTTTTAATGATAACTGAGGAAAAAAGAAAAAGCCAGAATACAAACATTAATCATTTATTTTAAAAATAACACCTTGCTCGCTCTATTCAAGCAAATAAAACTAAATATTCTAACAAGACAGAAAATTGCCTTCCTACTTTTGTAACTCAATCAGACTCGAAATAATGGGAAAATACACATTCACTCCACAATTTGTATAAAATCAATCAAACTACAAGATATCTTGCAATACCCATAACAGTGATATAACTACTATAACAGTTCTTTTTACACAATAAATGCATTTAGAAGTCCAGGGGGTTGGTTTACATCATTCCACCCATGCCACCCATACCGCCCATGCCTCCCATACCCGCCATGGGGTTAGGTTCCTTCTCTTGTGGGATGTCGCAGATCACGGCCTCCGCTGTGGTAAGGAGAGACGCTACCCCGCTGGCATCCGTGAGCGCCGTCCTTACAACCTTGGTGGGGTCAATGATACCCTTCTCAATCATGTTTACATATTCGTTGTTCAGGGCGTCGTATCCGAACTCAGGGCCCAAGTCCTCGACCTTGGCGACTACAACGGCGCCGTCGATTCCTGCATTGCGGGCGATCGTCATACACGGCATTCTGAGGGCCTTTGTGACGATCTCAACACCTGTAGCTTGGTCAGAGTTGGCAGTCTTTAGCTTATTCAACTCTGGAATACATCTGAGGAGAGCTGAGCCACCTCCGGGAACAATACCTTCTTCAACAGCTGCACGGGTAGCATTTAGGGCATCATTGACTCTGTCTTTCTTCTCATTGACCTCCACTTCACTGGAGCCACCGACATGTAAGACAGCAACTCCTGAGGCGAGACGGGCCAGCCTCTCTTGTAATTTTTCCTTCTCATACTCAGAGTTAGTTTCTTGAATCTGGTCACGGATCTGTTCAGCTCTCCTGTCAATGTCAGACTTCTTGCCCTTACCCTTGAGCAGGAGAGTGTCATCCTTAGTGATGATAACCTCACCGACCTGTCCAAGATCTGAGAGCTGGACATCCTCCAACTTGATCAAGTTAGCGTCATCACCAAATACAACACCACCAGCAGCAATGGCCATGTCACTGAGGGTGGCCTTACGGTTGTCACCAAAGCCTGGTGCCTTCACAGCTGCAACCTGAAGACCAATCTTAAGCCTGTTCACAACCAGTGTGGACAGAGCTTCACCATCAACATCCTCAGCAATAATTACCAGAGGCTTTCTTTGTTGGTTTGCCATTTCTAAGGCAGGAATGATGGTCTGTACGTTGCTGATTTTCTTCTCAGAGAACAGCACCAAAGCATCTTGGAACTCCACTTTGGCACCCTTTGAGGAGTTGATGAAATATGGTGAAATATAACCTCTGTCGAACTTCATACCTTCGATGATCTCCAATTCGTCGGTGAGAGTTTTACCATCCTTGACGGTGATAACTCCGTCCCTGCCGACCTTCTTCATTGCGTCAGCGATGAGCTGACCGATGGCGGTGTCACCGTTCGCAGAGATGGTGGCGACTTGTGCGATCTCCTCGGGCGTTGTTACCGGCTTAGACATGCTCTTCAGCTTGTCTTTGACGCAGTCTACAGCGAGCATGACTCCTCTTCTGATCTCGATGGGGTTAGCACCCTTCGAGATTTTTTCGAAGCCCTCCTTAGCAATAGCCCTGGCGAGAACTGTGGCTGTCGTTGTGCCGTCTCCGGCCTCCTCGTTTGTGTTATTCGCGACATTTTGTACTAATTTTGCGCCAATGTTCTGGAATTTGTCTTTGAGCTCGACACCCTTAGCAACTGTCACACCGTCTTTTGTAATCTTTGGTGAGCCCCATGACTGTTCCAGAATGACATTTCTGCCTTTGGGACCCATTGTGACTGCGACAGCGTCCGCAAGGACATCTACGCCCTGCAACATCAGGGCTCTTACATCAGCACCGAACCTCACATCTTTGGCGTAAAATCTTGAAATTTGATGGGCTTTGTGGAATGAAACTGTTTGACGAACAACACGTGGTAGGCGCAACATCTTGGTTTTGATTGGAATGATATTTCAGTATTTCAAAATTGAATTCCAACCTTCTTTCTCGAAAATTCTCGCCGGGATCGCAAAACGTGATCTTCCGCCGGTTGTAGGTTATGAAATACTAACGCGGTAGAGGAACTAAGGACGATCTTGGTCTATGGTTTTTGGAACTGAACTCCATTGAAGAACAGAACCAGCCTGTAACATTATTTTTTCTCTCTTTTACTCTATAGTAAGATCTCAGTGCTATAGAATGAGAAAGAACATAGAACGAATGAAATTCTAGAAAATAAAAAATGTGTCTTTGCTACTAAATGTTACCATTGTAAAAAAACATTCAGCCAAGTCTGAAAGCGTTCTAGTGCGTGTGATATTTGACATTTAATAACATTGCTACGAAAGTAAACACTGATGGTAAAGTCTTTGGACGTGTATCCAAACGAAACAAGTTGTCATATTTTTGACATTTAGCTCAATTCACAAAATTTGGCATATCTTGCTTGCAAGTCGCAGATCGCGAACACGTTTTACGATTCTCGTAACAACAAAAACATGCGGTAATAAGTTGCCGAAGGCAAATAACATCGTTTATTATATTTTCGACTAAAACCGTGTGCAATATCTTGTTTAGTATTTTTTTCTGTGCTTTAAAACCAATATTACATAATGGATTCATCTAGGTAAGATATTTTCATCTTATTATTGAACTTCCTCTGACGGCGGCTGTTTTAATTTGGTTAATTCGACGGAACGGTCATTCTATAGCGCCTAAGACCGGCAAACATGATAAGGAGTTAGTGCGGCTAGGTTACTGAATATTACAACCGCTTTTTAGATGTATATTCTCACATGATAATTTAACGTGCTATAATAAAAGCGTTTCTATTGTTATTTACGAAGTCATAACCTCATGATTCGTTTTATGGCTAGTTCCCATTCAAAATAAATTATCGTCAAATAATTTTAGTTCAGTATTATTCTGTAAATTAACATGGATTGCATCTCATTATTTTCTTTAAATTTCTAAAATTTAATATTTAAAATAAAACAATTTTTTATGAGTTATTTTATTCTAAAACTATAAATATTAAGCTGTAGTTTAATGGCATATAAATTAAATTATTTTATTCTTATAATTCAGGGCAGAAATTGGTAGCTGAATTGTGATAATACATTTAGACTAGCAGGTTTAAACCTGGACCTACTACCTAGCTTTAGAGCTCGCTCTTGCTCTGTTATTAGTAAAAATTCTAAGCACTCATATAATTTGTTTAGGATTTGTCGACCAGATTCTAGAATATGTCGGCAACAATCACAAGAAGATGGAAAGCCTCCTAAAGCTCGCTGCATTGTTTGGTTATTATTTTGTTCTCTGTTGTAGTAAATATTTACTTAGCCTACTAGAAATGTTAGTCAATAGAATTCACATTAAGTAGATTTGAGTTTTAGAGACCCAATATTACATACATACATAAGACCAAGTCTTTTCAGATAAGGGTATTCAGACCACTTTGAATGAACCTTCAAAACTTCCCTTGCTTCATTTTCATCCATACGTCTTGTCACACTTGACTATCCGTTACAAGTACTATGCTACATTACTATCTAATAGCAAATTGTGAAAAATTATATTTATCATTATATGGGCTCTCCTAAGGACAATCCCTTAGGCCCTCACATAGAATGTGGCAAAGAAAATAACACATAATCTTAATACAATGTTTTTTATTGGATTAAATTAGATAATAGAAATGTAATCTCTAATTAGTGATAGATTAAACATAATCTAGAAGCATTAGAAATGCTTAAGCATAGGTAAAATGTGGTTTCAACAATAGAATTTATTTAGTCACAGTTGGAAACTAATTATTGTTGATCAAAGTAATATTGTGTAAGTAATTTTACATAAGAGTTATAACAGGAAAGACGTATAATATCATACAAAAGTGTTTAGAACTATATTATTCAAATAAAACCTATTATGCCATCAAAATTTTGGTAAGTTAGAGCTGAGAAACCAGTTTTTTTCAAAATGTTAAACTTGTTTTTTAAGAGGAATATCTTTTATAAATATTTGTGTGAGTCACCTGTAGTTTTGTTTGACTATTATGTATATAAATAAAATTATACTTCACATTGGATTTACTAGTGTATGAGTTAGTTAGTTACATGTTATTCAAGGAAGGTACTCCCATTTCTAGTCACACAAAATTTGTTTTAAATCCTTAATGCTGATGAGACAAATGTTGTAAACATAATGTTAACCTAAAAGTTATTGATTCATTTTGGATAAATTATATCAGTCTTCACTGCAGAATACCCGCTGATCCCTTATAATGTATACTGTATTGTGACATGTCTATAAATCGTGTTATTACTGATGTTAAATCTCTTATATTTGTTGTAGTTTGTCAGAAGGCATTCTTGTGGGTATTGGTAACCCACTGCTGGACATCTCAGCATGTGTGGGAGAGGATCTGCTGGAGAAATACGACTTGCACCCCAATGATGCCATCATGGCAGAGGAAAAACACATGCCTTTGTATCATGAGCTTATGGACAAGTAAGTTTGAAGACACTACTGAAAATATTTACTTCTATTTTTGGTGTAGTTTAATAAATGACATTGTTTCGTTTTAACATTATAGTTTTCTTCGTGTGTTTCTAATTCTGCACGTGTTTTATAATATTTGGGTGTCAGACATTTTAGAATTTCCCGATAGAAACATATGAAGGCAAGGTGTATATTACACTTGCTAAAATACGTCATTTTCTACGATCCGAATGGAAAATCGTTGCACAATTTTCCGGGCAGGCAGTTTAAAGTTCAATATTATTTATTAACTGCACGTGTGACGAAGTGGTTAACGTGGTCACCTTGCCGCAATATCCATAGTGCCGCGTGTGACGGGTTCGAATCCCACCCGGAACAAATATTTGTGTGATGAGCACGAGTATCTGTCCTAAGCCTGGTTGTAAATTTATCTATAGAAGTATATTTATCAGATACTTGGTTACCACAGTACAAGCTCTGCTTAGTTAAGAATCAGACAACCGTGCGTGAATTGTCCTATGATATTAATTTATTTATTTACAGTCCAGGTATTTTTCTTCAAGAGTTTTATTCCTACTGTTCCTTACAGATACAACGCAGAGTTCATAGCTGGCGGTAGTGTACAGAACTCATTGAGAGTGGCACAATGGATCCTCAAGAAGCCCAACATCTGCACGTACTTTGGTTGTGTTGGTGATGACGACTACGCCACTATCCTGAGGGAGAGAGCCACGTGAGTCTTGCAATTAGTTGCTTTTTATTAAGTTAGGTAAAAATTCTATACAATCGTTCTTGTTCGGTCAGTAGGCTTTAAATCATTACGCATATGGTTTTGTTTAAATCTGTCGTACTAGCAAATCCATTGTCCAAACTAGGTTCAAGCAAAAATGCGTGTTTATTTGATAACTGGGTCAAGCTTCGACTTTATCGATTATCGAATTCGAAAGCATCTTCCAATCATTTTTTTTTCTAAAAGTTTGGAGAAGACTTAGAAGCTGTGAATAGATGATAAATTGATTGGCTTTTAGTCTTCAAACACAACTATTGATGTTCATAATGTTACACAAATTCTTACAAAGTCTTGTTTTATTTGCGTAAGATACCACTATCAGCACTTTCCTTATGATTGACCTCCCAATGTCAGGGTGTAAACAAACATTATTCAATAAAAACATCACATTGAGTAAAATTACTTGTTAAGTAAGCTTTGGTCTCACTGTAAGCGATTTAAAAATCGCTGTCAAAAAATAATCTAAGATTATTGTACGGAAAATCTTTTTACGCGTACCATTTATCAGTTGTGACCAGGCTTTGGGGAACTTTTAATTCTTTCGGGAAAGTCTGGAACTTTTTGAATGCTTTGCACTTTTCTCCATACCTTGAAGTGATTAACTTTGATGCTTATGTGAGCAGACCTCCCTGGTAGATACTCACCTACGATTTCCGAGAGTAAGCCAGCTTATTGTATCCTGTAGAACGAAGGTAGGTGCTAGTAGCCTTTATGATTTTCGGGGATAACAACGGCTATCAACAATGACTGATGGGATATATTTATCATTATTTTTTATGAACACAGACATTTTTATTCTACCAGTAGGTAGTATATTATTATCATAAATTACGTTACGGCCTTGGCTAACGTATTATAATGCTATTGTTATATAATATTTCACGATAAGCAATTAGTTTCCTTTTTATGTTCAATGGAAAATAAACATTCACATTCAAAATAATGATATTTTAAAACTTTGTCGTCGTCTGACCTAACATAGTTACAATCTAGCATCATCAGGGCTAGCATAAACCTGCGCGCTAATAAAATTATGAATACTAATACAGTCGCAACATAGAGTGGGTGAATATGAATACCGAACTATTTGAGAGCGTACGCCTTAGCGTAAGATATTGTGATACATAAAATAATACATATATCTTACGCCATACATACAAAAATGTTTAGTGGTATCTCAATCATAGATTCCCAATGCAGGGGTAATACGGTCCCCTAATAGGCGTAAGAGCATTTCGTTGTGGTAGAAGGTCCAAAGACAAATTGTAAATGAAAAAAGTATAGAGTATAGCCTTTATGTAGCGCTAGATTCTCCATCCTTAGGCCGTATACTATAAAAGGGAACCTATGCAAAATGAATAAAAAAAAAATACTTGAAATATGCTTGAGTCAAGAATTCATATCGCGTCAAAAATAAATTAGGTCAGCTACGTAAGCATTAACTACATTTCTACAAGAAGCTTGTCGATCGTATCTTGATAGATCTGTTTCCTCAATAGTTCATGTTCTTAAGATTATCGCTATGGGAACGACAATCGTCTAATGCTACCTGCCAGCTCATCTAAGAGTTACCACAGATATGTCAATTTAACTTAATTTGATAAGACAAGGATTTATTCTAGTTGAAGATAGATCCAGATATATAGACTGTAGAGATTATTTATCCCCGATTTCTGAATACATTTAGCGGTAGTTTATCTGTTCAATAGCGTATAAACTCATAAAAAAACGCTATCGAATAGATAAACTACCGATCAATGTGCTAAACCGGGGGTTAGACAGTTAGATAGACACAGTTATTGTCGTGAAAATCATTTATTAGCATAAAAAATAGGTACCCAAACTGCAAAAAATTCTTGACTATAAATGGGTAGATATAAAAATCTTTGAGTATACTTACGGCTTTTTAGATTATTTTTAAAGCATTGGTAAAGATTGTAATAGATTCTTGTCGGAAAGTTAAACACGCACGCGCATAGGTACAACAAAAGTTTTATTTTTGGCTCATTGTACGAAAACCGGTTCGTTAAACGATTGATATGATCTAGTTTAACAATGCTGATTCAACATATTAAAAGAAATATCATTTTGACTGCCTCTGTGGCGCAGTGGCTTAAGGTCACCACGCCGTTCAGTCAGGTCACGTCAGGACGCTTCAAATCCCACACGGAACAATTTTATTATTTGTGCCATCCACAAATAACTGTTTCGGGTCTAGTTGTACTTAGTGTCCGTTGTTTGTATGTTTGTAAAAGTCCCCAAGATAAGAGCAATTCTTAGTGCAGAAGTTAAAAAATATAACGAATATTATTTCGAGAAATGGATATAACTCTTCAGGTTGAACAAAGAGTTTCGATTGCAATAGTGTCGAGTTTATTATAGGCCGTTTATTCTGTAGATGGTTCATGACAAATAATCGAATGATTCGCGGTTTATATCATCGTAGATAGATATAACTTCTCAACATGACTTGCTTCTGTTATCAATGTTCTGTGTGAGATAACGTCAGTCATTGTGACGGGATCGGGCCACTTCAATCACGTAACGCGTATCTCATGTGAAAAATACTAACCTATTTTATTTTATAGGACTTTGGAATCATACCTATGCATTCAATACTGTAATAATTCGTTACTGACTGTTTCAAATACTTTGTAAAAAGTTTACGAAATAAAGAATATTTTAAATTTGAATTTCAATTTGAATACGTTTGTATTCAAAAAGTATAGAAATATTATTTTTATGTAAGAATAAATACCTATATGACAAATCAGATTTTTATTCTTCAAAGACAATAACAATGGTGGTCATTATAACATGATAAAATCTTAATTAAATTGTTTACATAAATAAAATTGACTAAATACCACTCTGTACTTTTTTATACGAAAGACCACTCCTGTATTAAAATGTCGTAGTATTAAGTGAACATAATAAAAAATCACGAACGCATTAGATATCATAAATAAAATATTTTGGCGTAGTCCAAATCCACGATCACAGAACACCTAGCAAGAAATTTATCAAGAATTCCTTGAATGTTTCGAAATTCTGCGCCCTGTCCTGTTCCTCTAGAGATCCTTTCGGATCCTTTTCCCACCCTCTTAAAAGCCGTCTATTGAATCAAACTCTCAAGTGTACTCTTAAAATTAAAAAAATCTAAAATTCTCAAACAAAACTATGTGTCCGGCAGCTAGGCGATAAAATCCATCCCTATTTCGACCTATCAATAAACTGCACTTTAACGGACAATCGTCACAACTGATTGACACGTCGATTAATTACGCTCACTCAGACGATTAGCATGATGTAACGAAGCTGAAGATAAGCCTTCCTATCTGCATGATAACATATGACCTGTCTGTCTGTTTCTTATCTGTGGTTGTACAATGCCCTTTATTCTTTGAACAAAACTTTTTGGACACAGTTTAAGACGTTCGTTTTGGAACAGTGCTAGTTTATAAACAAGTTGCTTTGGGCCTTTCATTCCCTAATAGTAACTAAGTTGAAGGTGGCCAGATATTGAGAACAAATCTAGACAAACTTGGACCACCTTTGGTGGTAGAGATTTAAGTACTGAAAATGGTGTTCGAAATCTTGTAAATTAAGCCTTTCCAATTCCAATTCCTAGAAAATCTCAGATACCACGGTGTTACTTTGCAAAAATGCTTGTAACACGACTTGTTATAATAATATGAATTTTCGCCAACGACAAACAAATTTATTACGATAGACATAATACTTTCAAGTTTGCTAACGCATTATTTTAATTCGATTTTAGAATTTTTAACGACGCCACGGTTGGAGGTATTAATATGATACATTTTAATACTGAAATGTTGAAAAAACACGTCATTTTTCACACGTTTGTTTGCACAGCTTCTATCAGTACTTACGTTCTTATCTCGAAGATTCAATACGAACTCAAACAATGACCTATAAAGTAATTTTTATAGTTATATCTAGTGATATTACATTTTACTTTTACTTATTTATTATTTAATACATTGCTATTGGACAAAAAAGTCATGAGAAGTGTTAATGGTATGAGAAAATTCGTATTCTTTTGTGTAACAAATAATTCCTAGTAAAATGAACGTATTAGAAGTAGCGACTTCAAAATGCAAGTATGTATGCAAGCGACTTACTACTTTCTGTTCAGAAATCTTCGTGAATAGTGAAAGATTTTCGTGAAAATGCCCGATCACTTTGTCCAACAGAAAATCTTAAAAAGAAACACTAAAAAACTTGCTTTACTTACGAAAAGAGTCACAAACAACAGAAATGTTTGTCGCCTATTTAGATGTCTGAGAAAGTGGTCCTATTTTTACAAACATAGTTCGTTTAGTGAAGAAGTCGCATAGTTACCTATTTCCAAAGACGCGATAGAGTGACAATCAGATAATTCTGTCAAGAGTATGCATCCTGTGTGACATTCCACTCTGAATACACACCTCTTGTATTGTGTACAACGTCTTTTTTATCTTTACTGTTTAAAGATGGATAAAAGGTCAATTAAAAGTTGTGGTAGTTACGATAAATAAGATAAGTTCCTATTTTAATTTTGATAATTTGTGTATCACGGGATCTTGGTCCCGATTAAAAGGAAGGCAATAGTTGCTTTACGGCCAGTTGCTCCATCACAAGACCCGAAACAACTATTTGTGGATCGCACAAATAATTGTTCTGCGTAGAAATCGAACCCACGACCTCCCGACGTAATGGCAACCTTAACCAGCGCATCTCCCAAAAGTATCCAAGGATAATCTTTTATCAAATGTTTAATATTAAATGTAGGTACACGCAGAGAGAGCTAAGAGACATTGCTTTGCATGACCTTTGACCGTGAATAGTATTTCTGAAGCGCCCCAATGACCCCGTGACCTTTTTAAACTTCGCTATTTAGGTTGCTGGTTCTTGCTTCGAATTTGTGTTAGTAAAGTGGCAACGTGTTAAATCAATATATTGTTACTGGGACTAGTAGGTACGGATTTATGTAGTGTTGAAGGAAGGTCTGCTTTTATATACAAGTCGGTTTTACACTATAAATGGTAGCGTATTTCTTGATAAGCCCTTTAAATCGAGTGCTGCAGATTTTGCTAAGCTTAAGTATTGTCTAACTAGGTTTAAATTTTTGTATTAAACTGTTTTAAAAAGCTTTTCCTGTGTCAATTTATAAACACCAAAGTATATTTTGGGAATACCAAAGCTGATTTGGGGAGCTCTAATGGTGGACTTTGAATTTTTTTGCTTTGCTGTGGTCCTATTGAAGGTACACGTGTTTCAATTCGAGTAGATATGACAGAACAATATGAAAGACGATGGCAATATAATCGATAGTGTTGAATATTTCAACAATGCATGTAATTGGCATGGAGCAGACGTCGTCCGCGCAACGGCTGTCTATATTGATTGACCACTTATACGCAATCTGTTGCTGCATACTTTGAATTATAAAAAGATCACCTACCCAGAGTATTTTTATTTACAATGGTATTAAAGTTCTCAACGACGTTTGTATTTTAAGTCTTCTAATTCTATCTCCAAAAAATTCAAAGAACCTGTCCTCTTTTCCTATATAATTCAAAATTTTCTCACTTCCCTATACGTTACCAGTAGCAGCCAATATGCAGAATACCTGCTAAATGCGATTTAAAGTTGATTCATCAAATGGTTTTATGTAGCGATTCAAGGAAGGAAGATAAACTATTAGGTACCTATTCGCACAGCAAGCCACTGAACGATATAGGTAACCTAAAGGATACTATTTGTTATTTAATTAAGTATCTTGATCGTCCTAAAGTCATTCAGAGAAGAAAGAGAAAACTACGATATAACTATACAATCTTATAAACTTAGCAGGAAGAGGAACAGACTACAAACGTTCTCGAAGTACATTTATAAATAAGCACAAGTCTCGTGTGGTTTTCCACATAATTATCATAACAGTGCGGTGTATAATTAACGCATAGATATTATCTGTGTGCTAGGTGACGTCACACTGTCGTTTGGTCACACTGATAGGTACAAATAGCATCTATGAACGAATATTAAAGGTATAATTTAGAGTAATAGGATCAGAGTATAATAGAATACGAACA
The DNA here is from genome assembly GCF_050436995.1 of Anticarsia gemmatalis. Taxonomy (NCBI): domain Eukaryota; kingdom Metazoa; phylum Arthropoda; class Insecta; order Lepidoptera; family Erebidae; genus Anticarsia; species Anticarsia gemmatalis. The sequence continues at coordinate 11,546,950 of NC_134760.1, read as the reverse complement.
ACTAACGCGAATACGTATTTTACCTTGCAATGCCTGAAGTTTCGGTGCAAGTTACACTGGCCTTTGCACTCTGCAGCGGTTAATAAACTTGCATCATATAAATCGGGCTTTAATTACTCAACTTCCAATGCTTTTGGAAAACAGCTTATCATTTTTTGATATTGATTTACAATGGACGCCGACTTATTTATTTTCTTCACACAATATCAAGAATTTCCTTATAAAATACCTTTAATCCCTATAAGCTTTAACTAAGCATTTCTATTCGTACAAAAAACCACGGTAGACAGGAAAAATGTACAGGAATCGTGCTTTTTCCTTATTTATTAAATGTAAGTCATAAAAACATTTCTTGCAAACATCAAATAGTGTTTGAGTTTTTACAATGTCTTAGTAAAACCTCCTTGCGCTAATATCCACCACTCTCGTACACTCATGTCTGCCTAAAGTATAGATTTGTTGAATAACTAAACTAAGAGGAATATTAATAAAAAAAATAGCGTGGGACAGTCTCAACTCTGGTCTTACCTGTGCTACTTAAACGAAACAATATCGACAACATAACTTTTGCCGGAACTATCGCATGTATTTTATTTCCAAGTACTTATTATTTTTTAAACAAACAGGTTTACCCCACTGCTGCTAGCAATAATAATATTCACAATTTTTCTTTACCCTCAGTGCGGACGGTGTGAAACTCTGCTACCAGGTATCAAAAGAGGTGCCGACGGGCACATGTGCTGTGCTAGTGACGGGCACCAAACGTTCCCTGTGCGCCAACCTCGCCGCCGCACAGAAGTTCACCGCAGACCATCTCGCTAAAGAAGAATCGAGGAAGGCTATTGAAGCTGCCAAGTGCTTTTATGTTTCGGTAAGTTGCATATTAAGTGAAATAAAAAATGTGATAGGAGAGTTAGTAACGCAAGGCAATCATGTTTGACATAAATGGTAATTATAATATAGTTTAAAAACGCCACCTAGCGGCGTCCATTAGGACAAACTAGAGTCACCACAGTCCTGGATCGCGTAAAAATAATTACATTTTCACAATGCTATATTTTGATCGTTTTTTTTTTACAACTTTTATATTCTGGCGTAGTATGTTTATAATCTGACGATATAGGGAACACGTAGTAACTTTTTTCTTTAGCACAGGCTAAGGAAGAGCCTTCTTATGTAACGCAGCCTTCTTATGTAAACATTACTTATATTATACTATGTGGGTAGATGCTCCCATCATGCTTCCAATACTATTTATATCTTGTTTTTTAGCACCATAATATATTGATTTATTTAAATTATGTTATGACCAAAGTGTGTTCGGTAGTGTTGGTAGGTAGCAGCTACTTACATCATCAATGTTTTATACCAGCATAAATATTGTTAAAATCATTTGGCGATTAAAAAGAGTGGCCAGGAGTTTCTTGCCAGCTCTTCTCATTGGCCCTACCTTCCGAACTGGCGGTAAATTCACTCTCTGTATCATTGACTATCATAAGTGTCAGCACTTGACCTAAATGAATAAATGATTTGATTTTGATTTTGATTTTTAACGCCCTTTTTCAAGCTGGATGAAAGACTGCTTTAAGACGCCATAGGACATATTCCCCTGCTCCTTTTATCACATTAAACATGATTATTTTATTCGTTCACAGGGTTTCTTCGTGGCAGTATCACCGGAGTCAATAATGCAGCTAGCGACGCACGCTCACGACAACGGTCACAAGTTCCTCATGAACCTCAGCGCGCCCTTCGTGTCACAGTTCTTCAAGGAACCGCTGGAGAAGATCATTCCTTACGTCGATGTACTCTTTGGAAATGAAACTGTGAGTTTAGATTTTTTATTGATATAATGAATAATACTAACTAGAATATGTAATGACGATTTATGAAAGTAATTGGTACATCAATTAGGGAATTTCAAGGGTTCCCAAGAAAAATGCCTAAAAACTGCCTCCTTGGCGATGTGGTTTAGGTCACTACACCGCTACTTTTGCGACGGGAGGTCGTGGGTGCAATTCCCACATGAGACAGTTATTTGTGCGATCCACAAATAATTATTGTTTCTGATCCGGTTGTATTTTGTGTCCGTTGTTTGTAAAAGTCCTCGCAACACAAGATAAATTCTTAGTGCGGGAGTTGTCTTTTTTAAAATAGAATATAGATAGGTTTAAGTAATAAATAAAATATAATATTTAAATGGACGTATTCAAACCGTATTTTCGATTTGTGCTTCTGTCATTTCTATTGTGTAATAATGAAAACACGCTTTTTTATCATAAAAACAAATGTATTTAGATAGTACTATCTAATCCAATTAATAACGGCTAATAACCGTGTGACAGATTTTCTTTAAAGAGGTATCTAATACCTACAAACTATAAGCTAATGAAATGAACGATAATATAATTATTTACAAGAGGCTCCCTTCTTTTTGGACATTTTTAGCATAAAAACATCAGTATTTAGAAAACAACAAACTTACAAATACATTTTTTTATCTTTACAGGAAGTCGACGCCTTCGCAAAAGCTTTCAACATCCCCGGCGCGAACTTGGAAGAGATCGGCGTGAAAATCTCCGAAATGGCTCAGACCAATGCAAAAAGCCCTAGAACAGTGGTCATCACACAGGGCTGCGATCCAGTCATCCTAGTAGAAAACGGCAAAGTAACTCTCATACCAGTCCCTCCTCTCACTAGAGAACAAATCATTGATACAAATGGCGCCGGAGACGCGTTCACGGGAGGATTCATTAGCCAGTTCGTACTAGGTAACTCCTATAAAACTTGTGTCGAATGCGGTATCTACGCAGCCAGACATATTATACAGCATTCTGGCTGCGCATTCAGTGGCGATAGCGACTTTAAACCAAGCAAGGACTGCAAAGAGTGCTAGTGAAACGTACGGACCAGAGTAGTTGTTCAAAATATTGTACAAGATATAGAATCTGTTATACAATTATACATATTCCAGTTTAGACTGAACTCTTTATATTGTTTATGCAAATATACACGTTGAAGTTATCTATGCCCATGGATTTGGACAAATATATTTCAACAGTTTTGTTTCTATTTTTGTATTGTCTATGGCAACATCTTATAATATTTCGCAGTATATGTGTCTAGATTTTAGAAACAACTGAGATTATTAAACTTTAAAGCAATGCTGTTGAAGTCTTAAAACACCCTAAGTCTAAATTCATGGTAATAGATCATTTCAATAAAAAGTACCAAAAGTTGTAGTTCAAAAAGTAGTGTCAAAGCTTTACTCCACTATTAAATGTTATGTTTTGTCCATGTCTTTGATAACTGTTGACTTAGTTCTTCCAGTAGGTAATGCATCGCTGCAAATGTACATAGTGTAAGTATATATAAATATCAATAGTGACGCACAATATCGATCATTGACCATCACATATTCAAGCACTGACAAATCACAGTATTGGCGCCAAATTGTGCTTGATGTCATAGCAAGTCTATAGTTTGTACTCTATTTTATAATGTTTGCTCATTTTTTTCTATTATTGACTTTTTTAGATAACAGTTTCTTACTTATTTTCTACAAGAATGTTTTTTAGGTTACTTTGTTCTTCCCACATTGGATCAATTTATTATTTACATACTTAGTTATTTTTATATGATCATAACTAGGCAGCCTGTGAAAATTGTCTTTGAACTTTAGGCGCCTAAAATCTTAGATTACTGTTAAAAATATTATTTAAATTGAAACATCTTAGTCCAAGCACATAAAATGAAAGACTTCTCATTATTCATTTCAACATTTTAGTATAGAAATAGTTCTCAACACATGTAACTGTAATAGTATTATGAATAGATCTGATGTCAATTATAATGTGTAACTCGATATACTGTAACAAAAATACCACACAACACACCTGTGCATAATATAATAATATGTAATTTGAAGCCTAGTCTGTTGATATTCTATCTACTTTTAAAAAATAACTTGTGGGAAATGTATTGCAAAATTAACTGTTGTATATAAAACTATTTTAATAGTTACTTTCGACAAAATTATTCTCACTTGTTAACTTTATAGTATTTATACTATTCAGTTAGGTACTGCAAGGCAGAAAACATAAATATCAGTGCTATGTATCAGGTGATACACTGTCTTGTACTTGTAAAATTAGCAACAAACAAACCTTCAGGCACCAGTTTATTTTTATGGCAATAATTAATTTTAAGGGTTGCTTTGTTACATTTTTATTGTTAAAATTTATCTGTGTCATCTTAGCAGATAGGAAAATAAAAGTAATATTTTGTAAACATGTTTATTGACAAGTACCTCCAGGGTTTATCAACATTACAATGGTCAACATTATTATTGAAGATTACAATACTTTTAGATTATGTTTATTAAATTATTTGTCAATAAGTAGGAACTATAGTAATGTCAACTCATAAAGCATTAATGTTTCCTTATATCATACAATAAACTTATAAAATAGTAAAGAAATACAGTTTTGACTGTAAAACAATCAACTGGTCTAAACTTTTCAAACATAAAAATAAATTCTGAAATCTAAATCCTATACTAAAAAATCATAATGCTACAATTATGTTACAAAAATAGAAAAACAAAATAATAGTTTTAACCTTTTGGTAATTTTTTATCAACATAAACTATAGAATAATGTACAATATGTACATTCCAATTTGGGACTTTTTCTTCATCTCCAAGCAGAGGCATACATCTATAGTTTTCTAATATGATAAAGTCGTTAGTACCCTCAAGAACCCTTTTCAAACGCCGTGTAACCCTCATGGAGTCTAGGTCAGTGCATGTGAACTTAATTTTGTCATCCACACAAGTATTCCCTCTGCAGATGACACAGCCAGGCTTGGGTATTGTTCTAACTTTGGGCGCCCTGTAAGTTGTACATAAAGCAGTTGTGATGTACTTATGTTTGTAATTAATTGTTGTGTAATAAAGATTTTTGTATACATTTTTGGTTTTTATTTGAAAAACTCACTACCGAAATAATCCTACTAATAAATGCAAAAGTATGTGAGTATGTATGTATGGATATTTGTTACTCTTTTACGCAAATACTACTGAACCGATTTCGATGAAATTTGATAGCAGGCCCAGAATAACACATATGGTACTTTTTATCCCGAGATCCGAGGTTCCCGAGGGATCGGGATTTACACGGGAAGGGTTTCCACGCGGACGAAGTCGCGGGCGGCCTCCAGTAATTTATATTTCTTCTTGTCCTCCCTCGTATTCGTATGATCCCGTATGAGCGGCTTTGTTCATTTATAAAATGAGTAAAGCTTGAGTGTGCCAGCTTTTATAATAGTATAACATACTATTATTATAAATTTGGTTTTGGACAAGTAACAAGACGAACTTACTTCATATTTCCGCTTAGAAAAGTTTTTTGAAGTTTTCATAACAAAAGTTGGTGTCAAATTTCAAAGCGATCGAATTTGAATACTGGATCGTTACTGCCATTTAGTTTGTTATATCTGATTTCGACTAATAAACACACCATAAATAAAACAATGTCAAAAGCTAGTAAACAAACAAAATTAAACTTTTGAGCATGTTTTCCAAAATACCCGCTGACCGCGCTTTTTCTCTAGCGTTCGAAAAAAGTTATTGCCAGTAAAAAAATTACAAACTTAAGAAGCGTTCCAGTTTCGTAGGTACCATTTATGCATTTCTCCGAAACATAATAATATAATATGGTATAGGTACTCATTCTATAAGTTTATTCAGCGGAGGCCTTATCTAACCGAAAATGTTTTTCTTGTAAACCAAGAGTATTATGTCCTTAGGTAGGTATTTACTATCCTGCTGGTTCGGGCTAAAAGACGGAGCACAAACTGCTATAAACTCTTGGTGGAAAGCATGAGGCTGTTCCGGGCATAATTTTTCGCAACTCTGTAGAGTGTAGGTACCAATAGGTTTTGATCATTAAAAATTAACTTATTGTTGTGTCATGTATTATGACAACGAACTCCAATTAAATTATAATATTATTTTATAACCGTTCAAGTTCATGAGTCGTGATAAATTGTGAGCTTTGCCTCAAATCTCTAGTTCCTGCTGCAGCTGGTATAGGTGACGAATGCAATCCCAAGATGCAAATTGCAATGACATTTTGAGAAATATGAAAAAGTACGATTAATTTTGTTTATTACAACATGTATGATATATTTATTTTAGGATAGTCGAATGATAAAGAAATAGTTAAACTTGGTTGCTAACATTGTTGAAATTGAACTCTTTTATGGTAAAACAATGATGTTTTTTTGAATGTTTGTTCTTATTGAAATCGTTGAAGCACTAATATTAACGTGACGGCTTTAATCTCATTTATTTTCTTAGCCAAGACTAGTTCCAACATTACACTAAAATCAAAACCATAGACTATGATGGCAATGATTAGTTCAAAATTATGATATAATTCTAATTAAAATGGCAATACAATGTGACCGACAGGATATCAAAAATATTTTTTTAACAAGGCAATCTAATTGATAGCCATTTTGAAGAGCCTTTTGTTGGTGTTTTGTGAATGTTTTCAACTAAATTTTGTAAAATTTCTATGATATGAAAGTGTTTTCAACACGTAGATCTCACTGTTAGGATCAAGTATTAAATCAGTATACATTAAATTACAGTGTTGTTTGTTTGGTGGAGGCGCATTGTGGATAAAAAAAACCGGAAAAGGACTCTGCCGTATTTTAGTTTGGTGAAAAAATTCTCGTAAAATAAACATATTTCCTGTGACAGTGGATAGCTTTATTTCAATTGATGTTGTTGATAAGTTAAGTTAGATTGTTAAAACGGTCGTTATTATTTACGTCGCGTGTTTTGTTCGCTACGTAAAATTTAGATCGCCACAAGATGGCGGACGTCGGATGCCCGCTCCGCCAAAACCCGCTCGCGGGGCCCGATGTGTCATCGGGTTGCGAGGGCTTCGGTGACATGCTGTAAACCGGCGTCTCGCACCGCGGCCAAAATTACCGGCTGCATACGGCGAGGTTCCATTTCATAAAATGGAATTTCGCTCGAGGCGCCAAAATGCGATGGGTGTTGACATAAGTGCAATACCGTACCGTTACTCAGGCGGCAGTACGTAATAATTATTGACGAAGATGTGCGAGCCGGACGACGTCGGCAAAGATGTGTGGAAGCGATGGATCCTGGAAGCGATACACAAGATACGCTCTCAGAAGCAGCGGCCCAGTGTAGAGCGGATATGTCACGCTATAAGACAGCACCACAACTATCACGAAGATGTGGTGTCGGAGCGGCTGGAACGGGCGGTGCGCGAGGGCGCCGTCTTGAAGGTGTACAATAAGGGCCAGAGCTCGTACAAGGATCCTGGTGGACTGCAGAGTAAGCTTCTAAGGATAACGCAAGATGTTGACTTATCGAGAGCTGTCGCGAAGGCAGTGCGTGAGTTGGGTGAGCGTGACGGGTCTACGCTGAAGAATATTGAGAGACATTTACACACAGCGTATCAAGTGTCAGTGGAACCTGAAGTGGATGTGCGTGCAGTGTTGCGAGCTGCCGCGAAGCGCGCCGTGGCGAGGGGTCTGCTCACGCACCAGGCGGGAGCGTACAAGGCTACCGAGAGACCCCTCACTACGTCATCGGACCGCAGCTCCAAGCAGCGGCCGAAGAGTGCACAGGACTCCCCTGAGAAGGTAAGCTTAGTGAATGTAGTCAAAACTTGTATTTACATAACATAACTGTCATGGCACACAAGCTCAATGGCTTATCTGTTACACTTCACTCTGTTTGTAAACAACTGATAAACAATAACAAAATGAAATGTAATATATTTCTGTTCTAAAATCTTGTAAGAATACAGCACTAGGGATAGTAATCTGTAGTAAATTAATATGAAATATTATTTGTAGTTGTTAACATTAGCTTTCCATATTTGCTTCAGTAAAGTTATTGGTAAAGCAGAATCCTAACATTGTGTTTTAAAACAGCTGTTTGGAACTCTCAAGCATTTGTGTTTTGCTACATATGCATACATCTATTGATATGAAAACCTTTGTAAAAATTGTCACAATACAAGGCCTTAGTTGGGTCTTTGTTTCGAAATTATAGCTTAATTGTTAATGATTGTTCTTTTTTTACTTCAGGAAGTAATTTATCAGTTTCCTCATCTGAAATGTCATTACAATTATTCTATGGCAGTAAAACATATTTTTTGTAAACTTCAACAGTAATGATACTAGATTTTTCTTATCAGATTGTGTAATGACACTTTTCAATAATATCCTACCTATAAAAGTTACCTACTTGTTCCTACATAGTGTAACTAACATGTATTTCCTTCAAGCAATGTGAATAACAGGTCATTGACCTTCCTGCAAGCTTTCATAACACTACTATGTTGGGTGATAGTTGTACTTTAAACTTTTTCAATTATAATATTTACCTTACATTTATAATTAAAGACAAATTTATACTGATTGATATACTAAAAGTTTGTTCTATAGTTGTCCCCAGTGCCTGTATAGACAACAAAGAAACAGAAGGAATAAAGCCCTTTAGCAATGCAAAGGGACAGTAATTATAGTATAAATAATAAATGACTTTAGTTGATTGTCCCTTGGCATAATTAAATTTGTTCAGGATTCCCCAGAACTGTATTATGACTACTGTATCAGAGAGACTGTTGAATCAGATAATATTATGTATGTTCTAAAATACATAAAAAACTTATTATACTAAACTTATAAACTAGTCTATGTACAATGTATTGGATTCTCAGAAATTCAGTTCCTGATTGAGTGACTCACATATACTTCTTGATCTTGTTGTCTTGAAAGAAAATTTCATGAGTCACCAAATATTTGAGTTAAATATTGCACAAGTTTTCCTAAAATTATACCACATTGAAACTAAAATAGACCATTCAAATCACACTATTAAGTTTTTTAAACATACATTAATATTTTATACCTAGGTAGTTTTTACTGAGATTTTTTCTTTGAGCTTGATCTTTTTTTTATATGCTAGTTATTGTGTTAGGAAATCAACTATACAGCCTCATAATTATCCTCTATCAATTAGCATAAACAATATCAACAACAATCTTAGGCTTTGTTCGTAGTGAAATAATTGTTTTTTTTTTGCTTCCAACTTGTGAGGAAGTTGATAATGATCTCTTAAGTGGCTATAATGATGAATATGATTTACATTATTACGTCCATTATACTTATATTATAAATGCGAAAGTTTGTTACTCTGTCACAAAAAAACTACTTTACAGATTTTAATGAAATATTGGTATATTGATAGCATATCTTGGGATTTTTTACCCTGGGAAATATTTTCATGCAGACAAAGTCACAGGCAAAAGCTAATGTAACATAAAAGAAACACTACTAGTATTTTTTCTTTACTGAAATATGGCCATTTGTGACACTTAAGTGCTGTAACAGTCAGTATCAATGGTGTATGTTCATTATAAAAGTATGAGATAATCCATAGATAAGGAAACAACACTACCTATTAGATAAAGACATTCCACATGATGCTTAAAGCTGATAATGTATGCATACATAATATAAAAAAATTAACATGTCATGTGAATGATTTTATGAATGAAAATTCTAATAAATATCATTGTCAGACATTTTAAACTTATGTTACATCCTGGAACAACATAGTTTCCAAAAATACATTATGTTTAAAACATCTGTACAACACATTTCCTAAAACAGGAATTGTAATTCACACCTGTCACTTAAAAAAAGTTGAAAGCAAGGGTCAGTAAAGTTAAGCAACTGGTTTTTTAATTTGTTAGACAAAGGAGGTTGGGTCATTTTTGTATTCATTGTTTTTTTTTTCTGGCTTATTCCTTTACAAACTACCAGACATGTTTTTTTTTGGTGCATAGACCTATACAATAGTCAATTTTATTTCTTTGTGACTTTTACAATACTTAACTAATCAAACTATAGTAATTATAGGCTGACCTTTTCTAATTAGTTCCACTGTCCTACCCTCCCTTGTCCCATATAAACCTCATAAATACCTTAACCTATATAATAAATACAAAACAGTTAACCATCCCATGTCAAGGTTTCATTTCTATGCTAGTATAATAAAATCAAGTTCTTTATGTATATAAAAAAAATATATTGGACAACTAACACACAGTCATCTGATTCCAAACTAAGCAGAGCTTAAAATATGGAAACCAGAATAAGCTTAACTTTTGGTGACTTTAGGAAGGTCATATGCTATTAACTTTACATTGTATAGATATGTGGTAATCACTATAAAGACAGGTGAAATTGAGGCACAGCTAGTAAGCATAAAATTACACGAGTGATAGGTTATGAATAATAATTGGAGCATAAAATATAATTATGTAACATAAACTATTAAGCAAGAGGCTAACAATGGTCTATTAAAATGAATGGGTTATAGCTGTGTAACTGGTCATTCAAACAAATGAAATACATGCTGTTATGGATGGCTAGTTATGATAGTTATAATGTTATCCTTTCATCACTGTATTAAATGATTATCTTTTTACAGTAGGTGTGTGAACAATGTTTTAAAGGTGGTATGACACCAACTACCCCTCATTTGTATTGAATATATGAAAATATGAAATATATTCATGAATTTTGATAAAATTTATAGGTAGGAAGTTTGATTGAATTAGACAAGTAATATAAATTATTTTTTCAGATGTTTCAGGTATTCATTGCTTGACATTTTAAGTTAAACCAGTAACAGTAAAAAGCAAAACGTTTTCATATAATTTTTTTTATTGTCACAGAAACCAAATCAAAATCAGGGAGGAGTGCCTGTATGCATAGAGTGCCTTGGACCTGATGCAAGGAACCGCCTGGGTGCAGTGGAATCACTGATCTCCTGCCACCAGTGCAAGTCCTATGCACATCCTTCATGCCTCAACCTTTTGGATAATAACCAATTACCTGTTATTAAGGTATAGTATACATTAGGGATGTATGTTTAAACAGCTGTAGCAATAATTCCCCCCCTCTGTAGTTGCACTTATGTTACAGTGGTCCCAATTTCGTCGATTTATAGGTCTCTTTGAAATAGCTGCTTTGATTTTTCTGTTCTGTGTCTGCAGATGTTTGTATGATTTTTTAGGCACTGATTCATTTATTTAATTAGATGGCTCTTGTAGGTAAAGCTAAGATTTCTGGTTTATAGATAGATCATTCAAGGGAAATCCTTCTCATATTAGGTGAAAAACTGCTCCAAAATGTAAGCAGCTATTTCAGGAAAACTTGCCATAACTTATATTAGCAGTATACTAGACAACCAGAATACACATTTTTCTTATTTTTCCAAAGGTCTAAAATATACATGAACCTGGGATCACTAGTGAGTTGTATGAATATTAAGGAGTAGAACTGTTACCGTACCCACTATTGTTTAGTTTCAAATAGTAATCACTCCTTAACCGGCAGGCGTCGTTGTGAAACATTTTATTGCAATACTCAATTACAAAATTATTAATAAAATGTACTGTGAGCACATCATTAATTAATCGTCATAATAACGAGTCATCATTGAATATTGCCATAGTCGGTCGCACAACACCCTAGCGGAAGACATAATCGTATGATCGTACTAACGCGTCGCCTCGGTGTTGCAGTCGTCCCGCTGGTCGTGCGGCTCGTGCTCGTGGTGCTCGCTATGCTCGGCGCGCGGCGGCTGGGCGGCGCGCTGCGGCGCCTGCAGCAAGCACGCGCACCCGCGCTGCGCCGCGCCGCCCTGGCGCTGCGAGCGCTGCCCGCCCGCCGACTGCACCGCGCCGCACGCCACCACGCCCAGCAAGCGGTACGTCGCCTTCCAGCCCTCCGCCTCGCCGTCCGCTCGCGCCAGTGTCTGACCGGTGCTTCTCTTTCCAGGTCTTCGGTAGCGGGTACGCCGCGCGGCAGGAAGCCCCGGACGCCGGCGCGCAAGGCGGAGTCCGACGACGAGCCCTCCGACGGTAACGAAGTCCCGCCCGGCACGCGCCCCGAACAGAGAATGTCGCGGGAGAAGCAGAAGTTCTTCAGATTCTCCGCGTTTAACCTAGTGAACCGGCGCCGGCGCCGCTCGTCCTCGGGCGAGTGGGAGGGCTGGGGCGGCGTGCGCGTGACGCGGGTGCAGCGCCTGGAGCTGCGCCTGGAGCGGCGGCCCGCGCCGCGCCGCGGCCCCGCGCCCGCCTCCTCGCCCGAGCCCCTGTCGCCCCCCTCGCCCCCGTCGCCCGCCTCGCCCGCGTCCCCCGCGTCCCCCGCCGCCCGCGGCTCGCTGTCGGGCTCGCGCGCGTCGTCCGCCTCGGCGTCGTCCAGCGACTCGGAGCCGCCGGCGCCGGCCGCCGTGTCCACGGTGTTCGAGCGCCTGGCGGCCGACGAGGCGCCGGGCGGCGTGTGGGGCTTCGCGGCCGAGGCGCAGAAGCAGCGGCGCCTGGAGCCCGAGCCGCCGCCCCGGGAGCCGCCCGACCGCCGCCGGGTCGCGCGCCGCCGCAGTCGCTGCGGGGAGAGATTGTTGACTACGTTGTTCGACGGGCTGTCAGAGTTCTACTCGGTGCGGACTGCGTCCCGCTCGCAATCGCGGCCGCGTCCGGTCCGCGTGCCGGAGCCCGAGGAGGACCGTACGGTGTTGAAGGAGACGAGGAGTACGTTCCGTCGGTATCAGGCCGAGTTGCGGCGCGCGCGTAGTCGGACGAGAGAGCCGGATCCCGAGCCGGAGCCGGAGCCCGAGCTGGAGCCGGAGCCGGAGCCGGAGCCGGAACCGAAGCCTGTGGCTAAGGAGGAGCCGGTGGTAGTGGCGCGCTCTAGAGAGAGAAGTAGATCGCGAGCGCGAGTCGATAGACGGGTGGTAAAGAGCGAGGCGGAGAGCCGGCGGCGGAGCATAGAGGCTAGTCCGGCGCGTAGAGAGGTAGAGGAGCCGCGGCTGTCGGCGTCGCAGCTGGTTAGGACGGCGGCGGCCGGCAAGCACCGCACGGTGTCGGAGGACTCGGACAAACTGTACCGCGGCTTAGCTTTGGCGGGTCGGCAGGGTGGCGTCGCGAGGCCGGCCACCAATCAGACGGGTAAGATCGGTTCGTGAGGTGCGGTGAAAGTGTCGTGGTGGATCTGACCGTCTCGCTCGCTCTGATTGCTGGCCGGCGCTCCGCTCTCGTTGTTCGTATCTCTGTAACTCTGTTCGGGACGGGTGAGTGAGCCGCGCGCTCTCGATTATCGCTAGCTTCTCCATTCGGACACCGAGCGCCGATGACAAAACATTTGTTACTCGGGTTTCGGCAGTATCCACACATGCACTTTCGCTCGCGCCTCCTGCAGGCGACACAAGAGGGAGACTCGAGCACCCGCAGGTCTCGCGCCGCCCGCGCGACACGTGCGGGTCCTCGGGGCGCGACATGCTTTACTTTTACTTGCCGTATTCCCTTGTTTATGTTTTTGTTTTCTTTTTGTAGTTATCAGGTTTGAGTATCCGAACGGACGTTCAAACCGATCACTCTTATGCTTTCTTCTTTTATGTTTTCGCCACGCAATCATTTGTGTTCCATCATTAGAACGACATTTACGCAGCGTAAACTAATAATCTAATTCGTTTTATTACAGCGAAATAAATTTCGTGTCACGTGACGGACTATATATTTTCTACAAATGAATTATGTACACTTATCGTTCACAATAAATCACTCCCACTAAAATCTTAATTTCGAGTTATAAAATGCCTCGTATAAGTTGTAATAGTGGTGTAATTACACAAATGATAACACATGTTACAATAGACAAACGAGTTCAGCCCATCATTTAAAGTGATATTTTTTTGCATCACCTGTGGCCTCGAATGTATATTAAATGACCACGGCCTAGGCAACTTTTTTATATTTGAGAACTGTCGTGTGTTATTGTAACAAGTGCAAGTCCGTCAGTAACGGTGTGTGGTCCGGCAGAGGGCACGCGGCTGCCGGCGGGCGTGTCGGCGGGCGACGCGGCGCTGTTCAACGCGGCGCTGGCGGCGGCGGGCGGCGCCGAGCCGCAGGCGCAGGTCCCGCCGCGCTGCCCCTCCGCCATCGAGTTCGGCCAGTGGGAGATCGACACCTGGTACTCGAGCCCCTTCCCGCAGGAGTACGCTAGGTACGTACCTCCATACTTTACCACTTATGCTCTATAAATGTCCAGGTTGTAGCTGATCCTATTATCAGTATACAAAAATATCTCCTTCTCACTTATGTAGCGATTCTGATATCATGAGAGTAATTATACGATGTTACGTTCCAGATTGCCGAAATTATTCTTATGCGAGTTTTGTCTCAAATACGCGAAGAGTCGGGCGGTGTTGATGCGGCACTTGGACAAGTGTCTGTGGCGGCACCCGCCCGCCACCGAGATCTACCGCTGCGGAGACATCTCGGTCTTCGAGGTGGACGGCAACGCCAACAAAATATACTGCCAGAACTTGTGCCTACTCGCTAAACTGTTCCTCGACCATAAAACGTTATACTACGACGTTGAACCGTTCCTGTTCTATGTACTCACGAAAAACGATAGCAAAGGATGCCACCTGGTCGGCTACTTCTCCAAAGAAAAGCATTGTCAGCAGAAATACAATGTGTCGTGTATTATGACGATGCCGCAGTACCAACGCCAGGGCTACGGGAGGTTTCTCATCCATTTTAGTGAGTGGTGGAATCTTTTACTGACCACTTTTTATGTTACCTATCTGACAAACATGGCAAAGCAATCATGTTATTCACGTTTTGGTAGACAATGCATGTTATGATCAATTTCCTTTGTACCTAAGTGTACATTTCTGTGTAAGCAATATTTTGATTGCTCTTTCGTTTTTGCTTCGCTATTTTTGTCAAATATTAATAATATTTTAATTTGAATATATTTTAATGCATCTTTCTTTATTCTCAGGTTATCTGCTATCAAAAGAGGAAGGACAACCAGGTACGCCGGAAAAACCTTTGTCAGATCTAGGAAGAGTGTCGTACCATGCATACTGGAAGTCTGTCATACTGGAGTACCTCTACGATCATAAAGACAAGTCCTTCACCTTCGAGGATATCGCGCACACCACGGGAATGCATATGAACGACATCGCAATCACCTTCCAACTACTTGGCTTTGTCAGATATATACCCAATAACGAAACAAGCAAATTAGGTCTTTGTGTCGATTGGAACAGAGTCGACAACCATGTCAAGAAAGTCAAGAGTAAACCTCGGCTGGAAATTGACCCAGAATGTCTAAGGTGGACTCCTTTGTTAGCTCCTACTGTGAATCCATTCAGATCGCCCGAGGAGGCTTCCGGAGGCGACCAGGATACTGAAAACGACGAGTTGAAGACTGAGAGCGAGGATACCGCGACTGAGAATGAAGCACCGACGTCTCAGGAGGAGACTAAAGAGGAGTCTGTAGAAAAAGAAAGTCCTGAGGCGCCTGTTGAAGTGACGTCGTCGGGCCGAAGACGAACGAGACCACTCAAGTACAGCGAAACTACCTACCAGACCACGCCGACACTCAACGAAGGCAACAGGAAAAGAAAGCGAGAAGTCAGCAGAAAGATCTCCGAGTCTAATTTGGACGAGGAAAAGAGTAAAGAAGAGGAAACTCCTAGAAGACAAAGAAGTAAAAGTGTCGCGAGAAGATCTTCTAGAGTCATTCAGAATGAAAATTCTGAAGATGCTACTCCTCGGAATAGAAGACAAAGTATCCGGGAAGCAGCTTATGCTTCCGATAGCCAGGAGAGCCAAGAAAGTATGGACATCGAGGCCGCCACGCCGACTGTCAATGCCGTCAAACCTAAGAGCAAAAGAAAAATTGTGCGAAAGGGACGACCGAGAAAAAGGCAAAAGGTCAACAAAGCAGATGCTAGAGCCACCTCACCCGCGCCTAAGAAAGCTAAGCTCGATGAAAGTAAAGCTGATACCAATGATTATAAAACTGACGACTCCATGGAAGACCCGGCTAAGCCTGCCGAAGTTGTGGAAACGTCACCAAAGAACAAAAAACCTATTGAGGAAAAGACGCAAGATAAAAGTAAAAATTCAGAGGCTAGCTCTGAAGATTCTTCAGGCGAGGCTGATGATGAGATGGACGTTGAAGAAGGAGAAGAGAGGAAACCTGTCAGCAAGCCGGCCTCACCGCGACATATTGAAGAGAATAGCACGGACCATCACACTAGTGATATGGAACTTGACAGTATACACATGGACTCGCCTAAATCTATTGCAGAGAAGGACCAAGTTATCAACGAAGCTAATGACAAACCTGATGAAGGGACAACAGAGAATACTACAGATGTGGGTCCAGAGAAGCCTGAAGAACCAGCCAATGATACTTCAGAAATGAAAGACGACAAACCAGCCGAACCAAGGAATGGAGAAATGAAGTCGCCAGCTAAACCAGCACTAGATGACAAAGAAACTATCATTATATCTGAGTCTGATGATAACAACAGTCAAAGCTGCCCCTTGCCTTCCCCCAAACCTAACTTAGTAGCACCTGTACAGCAAAATAATGAAAACAAACCCAAAGAAGTTGAGGAAAAAGAGAGTCCGTCTAAAGTAATACCTGTTGTCTCTACAGAAAACGCACATATAGTTCTCGATCCTAAAGTGCAGGAAGATGTTAACACGACGAGACCTGTGGTAGATTCGATACTTCCAAAAAGTAATCAAATAGAAACAATAGTGGTTGAAGGTGAATCTGACAACGCGAACTCACCGCAGACGGGTGTATCGCCTAAGAAGAATGACAAGACGGTCATCAATGAGTCACCGAAACAGCGAAAGTCTCCTGAACGGATGAACATGGAGATCGTTTGTGAACAGAAAAAGTGTGAAGTGAGAAAAGAAACGGTGATACAACATCAAAACACCGACGATGTTAAGAGCGCTGAAAAGAAATCGCCCAATAAAATAGAATCTATCATACAAACCTTGGACTCCTCGAGAGACTTGCCTAGTATGAAAAAGCCTGACCCCATCAAAATAGATAGTTTTACTGAAATTGATACTAGGAATAAGTTACCCAATCCCATTGTAGGTAGAGATAATGAAATTCCGTTTCGCAATGACTTGATGAACAGGAAGGACGAGATCGTGATCACGAGAAACATAATAGAGCAGCCGTCGCCGCTACAAGCGTACCAGAGCCCAGTGACTAACTCTATGACCATACAGCAGATAAACACTGCGCAACATTCGTTCCTCAATCACCGAGCGAACGTCACTAAGGAGTCACAGGCGGTCCAAACTGACAAAATCTTAATAAAGACCAGTGAACAAAACCGCGTGATCAATAACAGTTTAGATCCCAGTCCTGTGATCAGTAAAACTACGACCAAACTAGAAGTGCCTCACCCGATATCGTCTCCAGTGATAAACCCAGTTATACCGAAGGTCCCGAATGTGACAGATATTAATTTTTTACCTCGCTGTCAGAGTGCTAATGCTGCAGTCAACATAGGTTTAGATAGACCCGACTTGGACAACAGCTTCGCGAACAGTAACGCGATACAAAACTCTCTAACCGGGTCTATGAACATTGTTCAAAGTAATTCCCAGGATAAGAATGATATGAATCAGAAGCCAAGGGAAAAGAGTAAATTGCGTGATGTGAGAGTGAACTCTGCTCACAGTAAACTGGAGAAAACTGACAAGAAAGGCAAGGACACGCCGCGCAGTACGCCGGAGCCAAAGACGTTTTTTCAAGAGCAAAATACCAACGCGAGGAAGCCAGAGACGTCAGTCCCAATAAACGTGATCAACTCCGTGCCGGTCACGAGCAAAGTTGAAACTAAAACTACCAACGAAGCGCCCAAGAAACAAGATTTTTTTAAGAAAGAGAAATCAAATGCTTCCAAGTGTGACTCCAAGAACGCGTCGGTCAAACATGACAAGAGCTGTACCGCTCAGTTGAATTTGAAAGGTGATCAAAACGATCTGAACAAAGTGCTACCCAAATTTAAGTACGACAACGAGTTGGTGCCGAAAGCTGACTACGCGATGAATCAGATCCCTAACTACCACACGACTCACGGTCAGTACCAGTGGCCGCCGTGGGACCCCACGAGGATACAGGGCACGTGGGAACACAATAGAATATTCGACATGAAGAACAGTGTCAGTGACAAAAATTATTTAGATAAACTCCAAGGATTCAATCTTCCACATTTAGACCAAGTTCAGAAATCACCTCAAAAACTTCTTCCGAAATACGATCAAAAGGACTTCCATAATATAGCTTACGGTGCGTTGAGCGGCAGTCTGTACGCAACGTCTGGTTTACCGCACTTCAAAGATACAAAAACACCAACGTCTAAATCTGAGTGCTCACAAAAGAATGAGTGTAAACCGTCGAAACAGTCTAAAACTACGACGGCGTGCCAGACGCAGTGTGAGCCTAAAAAGTCACACTCGCAAAGCACTGCGGAGCAGATGAAACAGATGATGCAGCGGCAAGTGAACAAGCAACAAGACGTGGTGACGAGCTGCGCCGAGTACCGCCAGCAGAGCCCGCAAGTCATGACGTCTTCCGGCTGCAAGACGCCGTTCAATCAGAACGGACCGTGCGGCCAGGAGAAGACCGACATCGAGAAGAAGTCTCGACAGCAGTCGAAGAAAGAGGAGTCGCCTAAAGACAGTAGCAAGGAGGAGCTGTGCGAGGCGGTGAGTCCCGCGCTGCAGTCCATGGGCGTGTACACTCCCGATTCGACGAGCAACTCTGTGCACTCGGTGCAGTACCCGGCGTGCGAGCTGGACGTGAGCCAGCTCGGCCTGGAGTCGCCCACCAGCATCGGGTCGGACCTGGCGTCGCCGTGCTCCATGATGCACATGCACCCCGCGCCCAGCCCGCAGTACTCTTCTATACACATTCCGTCCATTATGAGCCAACCGAACCAACCGCCCAAGCAGCAGAAGATTAACAATAGAAATAGGTACGTAATCGGTTGAACTTTGCGTTTTCGTTACAGTGTTCGTTCGATACTCGATAGTCACGGCAAGATATATTATTCGAACCGTCGTGCATTTAAACTGATGTGTATATCGTGTGCAGGAGCAGCGGCAGTAGCGGCGGGTCTGGCGGCGGCGAGGGCGGCAAGCCGGGCGCGGCCGCGGCCCGCGCCGCCGCCACGCCGCCCGCGCGGCGCCAGGCCACGCCGCCCAACATCCAGCCGCACGGTCAGTACACCGCGCTATGTACGTACACCACTTCACTACATTACATACACTTATTTATATCTTTACTGGTTCAGCTCTTGCGAATCATTTCGGCTCTATTTCAGTCCGAGCTTACCCGTGTGAATGTTAATTTATATCGTTTAATATGTGACGTTTGTCGTGTTCGTCAGGTGGCAGCGTGATGCAGGGCGGCGGCGGCTCTGCGGGCGGCTACCAGGGCGGCTACCTGTCGTTCCAGCAGCAGCAGCAGTACCACACGGGAGGCTGGCCACCCTCCTGCTCGCTCGCCAAGTTGCAGCAGATGGCTGAGGCACCGCAACACCATCCGCCGCCTCACCAGGTACACTTCGTCACTAAACATTTCTACGACATCGACGTTCCGTACATATTCTTTGTGTTTCGTATAATTAATACAAGATCACATATCTATTACATTGTAATACAATCATTTTGTATACCTGTTTGCAGTACGGCCAGCAGTCGTCGACGCCGCCCGCCACGCCAGCAGGACACTACCACGCCGCCGCCAAGTACTACGCGCCGCCACACAACCAACTCGATTCGCCGCGAAACACTAGGAACACGACAAGTAAGTAGCATTGATTCATGCATTTACTATCGTTTGGTTCTATAACTAGTTGCAGAGTTCTTTGAGTTTTACCGCAGTAAACTAAAGCGCCTAATAATGATGTTTGCAGGCAACTTGAGCCCGATGCAGCACATGCAGATGGCGCAGACGTCGCGCATGTCGCCCAACCTGAACACGCACATCATCAGCCAGTACGGGCTCAACGGGTACCGCGTGCCGCCGCAGCAGCAGTTCAACAACCTGCAGATGATGACGCCGGCCAACGCCGTGCAGTACCCGAGCGCGGACCCGCGCGCGCAGCAGTCCAACGTGTACGCGTACGGGTACATCAACCACCCGCCGCCGCCGCCGCTCGCCATGCAGCCGCTCAACTCCACCATGCGCCGGTAGCGACCGCGACCTGCCGGACCCACTCGCCACTTTACACCTTGCAGCCCCCGTTACGCACTTTATAGTAGTCATAATTTTTTTAAATCAATGTTGTTGACTCACTGATTCAATGTTAAGTTTGTGTTGTCCATTTTATTTGAATGTTAACTTTTGTCAGCCCTTTGTTCGTAAAACGATCGAGTGATGATGTAACCAGGTAGTTTGGAATGCTTGGCTAGCTTCAGAGCAATATATATATATTAACAATAGGGCCGCCTCGAGGGTCCGAAACTCGGTAGTGTTCCTAGACAGCGGTTAGAGTTAAGTCGTCGTTCGATCGTTTTGATTATTGGTTAGGAGTTAATTTTAATGTCAATTTAAAACTTGTGCAATTTGTAAAGAGGGTCGTTCGTACGTCGTATCCCAGTGACTGTTGTTGTGTATAGTGCTCCAGTGCCGCGAGCGTACTTCAAATATTCAAAATACTCACTTGGCATTCCACACGAAATTATGTTTTTGGCAGTCCCCCTGTCCACTTAGATGCTCGGTTTATAATGTTGACCAAAAACCAGATGGAGTGTATTATATATTTAAGTAATTAAGGCATAGTACAAATAAAGATTTGCTTTGAAATGTTAAGTGCTAGTTTTTGTATATAGAGATAATTAGTAAGTATCGAGATAACAGTTGACACCAGTTGAGTTGCCTTATCCTCTCCGCGCGTCGGACCGCGAGCTGGCCGGTCGCGGCGGCAGCTATGTTGTTGTTTTTGTATCATATGTATGTAACTCAAGTTTTATTTGTCATTGATAGCGCAGTACCCGGTAAGCTGAATAAAAGTACAAAATTGCAGATAAAAATGTATTTAAATCTGTTTTATAATAATAATGTCTACGTCAGTGAAATGTAGCATAATTATATAGTGCAATAATGATATGTACACTGTAGTATCTGAGTTTTGTATCGGTGAAGAGTTAGTATTGGGGCACTCGTGACACTACTGTGATAATCCTGCGATTGGACAGTTATCATGGCGCGTGCTTAATTCATAAATTAATATATTCTCGATTTCCAAAGAAACAATATAATGTGTAAGGTCTTTGGTTATGATAAGTGCAATGTTTTTACTGTTCGTACTGCGTACTAGATGATAGAGAGGTGTGAACATTGGTTCGGAACTGTGCTCTTTTATATGTATATGGTGTTTACGTTTCGGTGTATCGTATTCGTATCGTATCGTGTAAGGCGGCTTCGTGTCGTTGTACAGTCGACGTGTAATTATAATTTAACGTAGGATCCTAGTTTGTCTCGAATCTGTTCTGAAGTGCCTCTCACCCGTCTCCCGCTTGACGCCTCGACTCCGTGTAACATATTGTAAATGTAATCGCTTTGGACTTTAACAAGGCTGTATACATAGAGCTGATAAACTTAGTATATTTGTATCATAGGGTTTTTATTTGATCAATGTGATAGTGCGCTAAGAGGGCGGCCCCGCTCCGCTCACGTAACGTAAACAGGCCTAAAGGACGGATTATTTTTTAATATTTTATATTCTTTTACACTGGTAGGTTTTAACGTTTTTATAATTGCGATGATAACTTTGTTTTTAACGCTTCGCTTAAGGATTATTTTCGTGTTATCCCAGTAATTTATTGCCAAATGTTATTAACACTTACGTTTACTATAATTGTTAAGATTTTAAGTATTTTAGTTAGGTCACGTTTAGTTTGTCCTGTCGCACGTAGGTATTACAGCCGGGGGCGCGCCTCGCCGCGGCGCCGCCTCCGTCACTTATATTGTAAGATCTGCTCCTCTAAGGTTATGAATGTTATTTGTTACTAATGTGTAGTATAAAATATTGTAAATACAATAACAGTAAGAAACATGTAGCAGGTGTTATCACACAAAATATAATTTTGTGAAAAATGACTGTGTTTCATTTATAATAATACCTTTTAAATGAAAATTTGCTGCGACGTGGTGTTTTAATCATCGTACAGCTTGTCCACTACAACTTTATAAAAAGCGTAGTTATAACTAAGAAGTAATTAAACACACATACTAGTAAAACGTTTTATTGGCGTATAACAGCCTTCTAATAAATGGAAGCATTTCCAATACAATTTTGACACAACATTTTTCACTAAACAAAAATAATATCTGCAAAAATAAAATTAAATAAGTATTATTTACACAAGCTATTAAATTAACGATCGGTCATGTATGGCCATAATGAAACAACTTCAGATATTATTATTAGACTAGTTATCTTACGGTCAGTCGATTGATTTATAAAATTGTTATAAATGTGTTTGTTTCTTTTCGTATCAATGGCAATCAATATAATATCAAAAACAGTTGTCAGAGGTTTACAATTTCGTCACATTCATTTTATTTAACTCTACCACTAGTTGCTATTTATAAACTAGTCTTCAACTTTCTAATACAAAATCAAATAACACACTGTGTCTTTTCAATTTCAGTGGAACAATTTTTCAATCACACCTAAAATAATAGCACTATATACAAAAAATATGTACTTAGCAGCAACAATAAGTATTTAATAACATCTAAACTACAATATAAATATTAAAAACTAAGAAACATTTAAGAGATTAACTTTTTAACTTGATATTTGCACGCAACATCATAATAGGATGAAATAATCACAGAAACTTTTCTTTATACACATAACATTTCACATTTACAACCAATATGCAACTTATATATAAAACAATAACTTTATAACATCAACACAGTTAATTTCTAAAACACTAGGAAATACAGACAAGTTAAGCTAGTATAAATTCCAGTGACCTATGGGAGTGCTCCCATAGCATTAGGTTCCATTGGGAATATCAACTTGCACTTGGTAGAACCAAACATCTGCTTCAACTGGGAATTCAACCTGGATCCTAGTGATCAACCATTGCACTATACATTCAATAAATAAACAATTAATTAAGCTATCTACTTAAGTAAGTGTCGTTTGAAAAGTGAAAATCTAGCCAATTTTTTTGGTCCATGATTCGTAATTTTAATTTATTTTATTTCTTTAAAATTATTGAAATCTTAGAAACAAAAGAATAGAAAAATTAGGCGGGGAATTATTTTTGGCATTTTATACTAAAAAAATAATACTATCCCTATTCACACAATCAATCGATGACGAATGATTCCGTCTCTCTAATATCAATTCACACATTGCTTTCATTCACGCATCTTAGGGCCCCTCGCGCCTCGGTAATAACTGTGCCTTGATGTAATTTTTTCAACTATCCTCATTTTAAATAAAACCTGCCATCTACAACAATTATATGAGCTTACAGGAATTTTCTTTGTAAATACCTAATAGCCCAATCGGAAAAAAAAATAAACCAGTCTACCTATAATATTCCTACCTACGCGTATAATATTTTCACGATCTCGACGCCCCGTCATATCAAACAAATATATGGCATAATAATAATATGATAATGGGTTAATATTGTATGCTGACAGTGAATTTCACCTTAGACAAATATGAATTTTAAGTGCGTACTTTTCTAGAATGGTTACATAATGTGACACTCATAGACTTATATACTTGGCAGGTAATAAGTGGGTCATAAAATGTAGATAAAATAATATCTTTATGTGTTTGTGTGTATCTAGAGCATTAGTATATTATTAGCGGTAGCTCAAGGTTAGTTTATGATGTTATTTCTTATGATTAGCAATGTATGAAGATACACAATCGAATTACTACCTATAACACATTTACACAAAGTTAAAATTTTCTTAAAAGTCTCCTCTATACTGTAGTCCCTAAAAATCAAAAGAGAGACAATGATTTTTATTTTCAAAAGCAATTTTTCACTTACTCATACTATGATAATACTACAACAATTATATTATTAGAAACAAACATAATTACTATGTTTTTATATCACATCAAGCATATTAAAAGATAATTGTGCTAGCTTTAATTATAATTTACATATTAAGCAAATATGTATATAAACAACACTCATATTTATTTAGGCTAAATTAATATTGGGGCAGAGTCAACGCGTCACAGAGCGACATTTACGGAATATTGAGATATTAATTCTCTATAATACAATACCTCACTCTTTTATATATACATATTATACATGCATCAAGTGATCTATTGGGAGCAGGCAGAATAATAGAACGACATTTGATCTCATCTACGAACTTCTTTTCCTTCAGGTACTGAATTATATAAATAATATAATTCTTAGTGCGGGAGTTGTTTTTAAAAAAGCATATTGAAATTTGTGCAGTGTATCAGCTTTGCAGACTCAGCATGATATGAAACAACATTTGATGTCCAAATGTTTCCAATGTGTCCAAATTTTGGACCCTGCCCCAATATAATTTAAGCCTTAGTTAATTAGGTCCAATGTAGCATGATTTAATTTAATAGATGTTAATCAAAATTTGCTGCCCAAATTTTTAAGAATATTTTGCACCCACTCTTGGGCCTTTAAACTACTTTACCTTAACTATTACAACATAATGCTAATTAAAATTATTTGATTAAGTCAGTTCAAGCTTCGGAAGCAAATAATTTTCAACTAAACCATTATTGTTACACTAGTGTCATTATAGAGAACAAATAAAACTGATATAGAATTTTTATCAAAATATGAGAATGTTCCTTACAAAATGAATTTATTTATATTGTTTTAGTAAAACGTTTGACATGGAAATTTAACAATACCATGTGAAATTAGAATATACTGTGTAAAATTTTACAGTACACAACATATACTAGGATTGTTTAACAAAATAGGAAAATACTTGGACAAATAATGCTACAATCTAAGTAGCTTGATAACACACAATGGGTAAGATATAAATAGTTTTTAACAATGACTATTAGTCATAAAGCGTACACTAGGGTGGTCCAAAAAAAATTTTTTTTAGTTATCAATTTCGCCACGGGCTTAATTTGTTACATGTATTCAAAATAATAACGTTGCAAAATTTGAACAAGGTAGCTTTAGTGGAAGTGGGTGCTCAAAGCAGTTATACTTTTAATTTTTTTGTGAAAAGTGCAAATTTTTCTTTCACTGTTACAGGTCTATTTTGGGTATTAAACTAAGCTTATTAATTATATATATGACTGTTTAAGTGTTTAAAACTAAAAAATATATTAAAAAGATGTGTTTTGATGTATAAATTAGGGACAAAATATGTTCAACAACTCGACAAAAACACGATATTTTTCTTCTGGGTTGTTGAGATGTGGAACCCTTATCAAAGCCCAATCAACCTCTTACTCTTCGGCAAGTTTTGCTTTGTTATCACTACTTAATTATTGAACATATAAATTTGATAAATTCTGCGCGCGGCCTTATTAAAAACGTGGTGGAAATATGGAAAAAATCGGGAATTCCGACAAGACAATTAAACCATTGCGTAGAGAAATTTATTAAAAATCTTCATAATTATAGCCATAATCACTGTGCTTTGGTCAGTCAAGCTCTCCTCAAATACCAATATTCAATAGATTCAGTGATACATGGGAGACTTTTACGAAAAAGCAGTATGATAGTCTGATAGTTAATTCGGATACGTAAAATTTCGCCCTGAACACACTTGAGACTCTTACCATCGTAAAGGCTGGGGAAAAACAAGTTAGCGATTACTACAAGGAGTTAATTGAACTCACTATGATCGTTTGAACAAACCACCTTCTAAATTCATTGGCTGGCCCCAGGTCCAATACACAACGCTCGATGGATATCTAAATTGAGTTATGCTATGAAGATTTTTCTTTTCAGGAATTATTTACACAGGCAGTTATTATACAAATAATTTCTTAAAAGAAAAATCTAACTAATTAAAAAGGAAGAACAACTAATAGTTCGATTTATTCGTTTTGGTGCACATAAATACACCAAAACTTGTATTGAAACGCCTTTAACAACAGATACACCAAGAAATGACCTGTTACTTTAAAAGAAGTTATAATTGTACGATGCCATTGATTTTTAAATAAGTAAAGCTGCAAGGAAGGTCTTAGAGCGTCACCTGTGGTATTTGCCTGACGAACTTAATATCTTTGCTCTGTTTTCCAACAAGCTTTTTTGTGGCGAGAAAATGGCCACTGTTCATCAAATGAATGCTGATCGTAGTTCTCGTCCAGTACGAGGTGACTGTCGTTAACTGTCATTTGATTCTACATTATATACTTCTGCGTCGGAAAGATCGCTAAAAACATATTTTCTACTAGATTTAAGGACTTTTTTTTTGCTATTACCATCTGAAGTTTGGAATGAAAATGCTGATTATCTTTAAAGCAAAAGTTGCATAATTGCTCGTAATTAAAGAGGCTGCGGAAGGGGGTTTGAAACTATTCGAAGACTACAATAGCTTGCCCACTAAGGACGAGAAAGAAAAACAATATATTATTACATGTAGTTGAAAAAAACATGCAAATTGTGTCTACTGAAACTTCTAAAAAGGAGTTAACTAACTTAGTTTTAGATCGATTATAAAAATTTTTACAATAATATAAATAGGTTTTTGCTTTGTTCATTCGTTTTATGTGCCTTTTAACTACTTATTATAATAAAAAGTCTTACTTTGATGTACCTGTAGTGAAATGTTTGCTCATACCCTTTTTGAATATTTTACTAAAATTTTAATATTTTCATCGCCGTTGAGCATCCACTATTACATAAGATAGAAAGCTGATTTTTTAAATATATAATAATTATGATTGGTGTAACAAAATGGGAGGGTGGCGAAACTTCTATTTGAAAAATATTTTTTTCCCCTACATCGGTGGACCACCCTAGCGTACACAATAGGGTTATTTCCCCACTGACTGACGGAAAACAGGGGAATGTACAAAAGCTTTTTGAACCTAGATGCCACATAGGTAGTTATGTACTAGAATTATATGTTCATCCTGATAGCTGTTATATCCTACGACATTATAGGAGTAAATTACAAGCTTATATAAGCTGTATACAGCCAGCATACTTTGTATTAATTTTGGCACTACAACTTATTCACCTCTACATTTAAAAGTAGAGATGTCATGATGGCATAGAGTAATAATGTTATCACAAATAATTACTGGCATGTTACAGTTACGTAACTAAAGTGATACAATGCCTGCTCATACCGAGAATCATACACAACAACAATTATCTATAACTAACAAATAACAACCATTAAACCTGTACGTAGACGGGAACAGGGAGAGGCTCCGCAGGCCTCCGGTCAAGGTGCACTCGGTTCCTCATGAGTTTCAGGCTGTTTTCTGTCACTTTTACACACCCTCTGACTAATAGGCCTTCTAGTTTAGGACTATGTTGTGCCAGTGACCTACAAATAAGATGGCTTATTATTCAATGGTCAAATATTAAATATATGATTGATTTCATATAGGACTCTAATAAGAATGATAAATTATGATCTTTTGTCTTACCTAACACCTTTATCAGATATATCTATGCATCCGCTGAGGTTTAACATCTTTAATGAAGTGCTGTACTTAGACAGAGCGTACAGACTCTTGTCTGTGATCTGCTTGTTGCCCTCCAAGTTTAATGTTTTCAACAGCCTGAACTTTTTAATGAATATTATTAAGCAACTCTCAGATATAGACACACAGTATGACAGGTCTACATCCTCCAGCATGCACTGGTGCAGCGCCAGCGCTTCCATCGCTCCGGTCGTCAGCCAAGAACACCGCGCCAACTTCAATGTCCGTAAATTATTACAATATAAAATCACTGGCTGCAAACACTTAGCTGACAAACTTTTACACTGACTCAGGTTCAAACTGAGCAAATTCTGATTCCTCAACAACATAGGTATCAAATCAGCATCGGTTATACTCGCGCAACGACTCAAATTCAATATTGTCAGCCTATTACATGACACTGTAAACACCTGGAAAAAACATTTTTTTTCACAAATAATCACAGCTCAGGATAGAAATTTAACCTTTGCACGGATTACTTACACTAAACGTGTGAGGTGAAAATCCCTTGTTCATCAATTTCAACGATTTCAGCTTAGCAAAATACATATTTATGATTTGCAAACAAGTTTTAGATACACATCGAAAATTAAAGCAATCTTTGATAGATAAATTTGGAATAACCTTCGCAACTATTATATCTTCCCAATACAAATCAAATAATTGTGTGTTTCTCTTCATATTTATTCTAGTTTATTTAAATTTTGACGAAAAATTATTTTGGAACATTCTCGCACTAAAACTGCCTGACAACCGCGGTTCACGTAAAGCAGTGTTATTTCGTACATCCATAATTACTTTTCTCTTTCTTTTGTTCCAATTTAGAGCGAGAGAAACATATCAACAATCGCTAACTGCTGTAAAATAGACGATTTTATTATTGAACGTTTTTGAGAAAATGACGTTTAAAACGTTTTGTTAGTGCTTTAGATCAGCAAGAAAAAAAAACCAAATATAATTAACTATAATTTAAAGTTTATATTCTTATTACATTTGACCAAAGTAAATGTTGAATGCTGAGAACCCGTAAATATTAAGAGACTGTAAATCTTCTGCAAATACCACTATAATTCGTAGTCCTTAAGATACTGTCTATATCAAGACCTCTATATTTGGTTTGTTTAAATGATTATAATAGGTACCTAAAATATAGCCTTCAAGCGTTAAAGCATTGTAAATTGAGTTTATTGTTGTTAATTTAAAATGTAATTGTAAATATTATTTTCTTGTGTCAATACAATTCTAGAGTATTAGGTAGATACTAGATTCTAGATATTATTACAGACGCCTGTTAAGTTCAAGGCAGAAACAACGTAGATTAAAGAATAGACCGCCGGCGCAAATTCTCCACAAGGCATATTAATGTACTTTTTCTCGCAGTGCTAAGTATAGAAAAGATTACATGTTTAGTGTTCTTAAAATGGCTGAGATGACACTTTGTTATCATATTATTGTTTTTGTGTCAACGGCAATTATTACCAAAATTGCATTATTTAGCCAATTTTTGACTGTAACTTCCGTGAAATAGACAACTAGATGTAATTATTGTTTTATGACCAGCACGAAACCATAGGTATAGTCCGTACATATTTACCAGGTTAAAAGAGGAGCTAATAGGTAATGCAGGTATGTCAACATTCCATACAAAATACCAGCCTTCTAGTTTAAACGTGGCCCCGTTTTGTTTGTGTATCGGGGGTGTATGCTAATGCAGTGCCTGAGCTTTCCAGCAAAGGTCTTTGTACAAAGTTGCACATACTGTATTGTGCCTTCGAAATACGCACGAATTTTGTGTCTCGGATTTTGATTGGACATTCGATATTTTAGTTTTAGGTACATATTACTTTTGTACTCAATATCGATCTCGATCAAGTACTTACCTGTGGAAAATCAATTTCCACAGGTACTTGATCAGTCTTGATGGTAGAGTTAAGACACAATTAGACAAATACGGAAATGTTTATTTATCGTAGCCAGTTCTTTTTCAGGCAAACCCTGCCAAAAGTAAAACAATAGTGGTGCGAGACACGCATATTATACCTGATCTCGAATACTTATTGAGTCACTTTGCTGTTATACAAAACATAGTGCTCAATAAACATGCCGTAACCATACCATTCTTAATGATATTATAATACAAACGTAAAGTCTGACTGTTACCTTTTCACGCCTATATCGCTGTGCAACCCGGGATCAAAAATAGGGTAGGTGCCTAGTTGGTACTAGCACCAATGAAATTCACATGCGCAATAGGCTAGTTTCATCATAATTACAGTTCTATAGAAAGATACTTACACTATCTACTTCTAGTCTAAAGATAGGTAGGTACCAAACAGTCTACCGGATATAGCCGCTAATAGGCAAGGTAAAGCAATTTGACTCAGCCTTGCTACTAATTATCAGCCAAATTCAATTATACTGTTATTAGAATTGAGAGACAAGCTAACGCCAGGCGTTTGTTTTGATAATATAATTTATTTGGTTAGCGCTCTTTGCAAATAGGCTGAATACAGCAAATCATAGTCAAGTATTTTGACAGAAAAAAAATACATTTGGTTATTGTTATTATGGTTCGAAATGTAGAATTTGTTTGTGTATAAAGCATTCAGAAAATACATTAACCCTGAGTCTTGAATGGTCAAAGCTTGCCTGAGCTTGCTTACCCAACAGGAAAACATTATTTTAGGTTTTGTCCCTACTATTTTTGGAGGTCTCGTTATCCCATTAATGTTTGAGACTAGTGATGGTACTTAGAGACTCTATTTTTCTAACTTCGTCTCGGAATGTCAGTAAAATTTTAAGGGTTATGTGCCTATGACCCTCAAAAGTTGGCAATTAGAAAAGGAAGACCAGTTTGCAGATGATTATGATTTAAAACTGTCATGCCACGGGCGACCACCACGCACGAGACTCCGTGACTATCACACATAAAATGTAAATGACATTAATAAACGCGCGAAAATACATGATATTGTCTTGTCTACAATGTAAAATGCGCACAGTAAGTTTCTATACAGCCACTGAAACGAACTAATAAGATATTATTAGTGCTGTAACTAGTAATTTGTTGTGTCATGTACTTATTAAGTGTAATAATGTATTGTTCAGTTTCAGACATGATTTATGATTTGTAAACAAGATTTATGAGACACGTGAACCGTTTAGAGTACACAATAATAGGTTTACTGTTCGGTAGGTTTGTCAGAGGAACTTTGAAGTTTCTGAACGTATTCCTGAAGCAATAGCTTTAGTATTACTATACTAAATACCTATTTTAGTGATTTAGATTGGTTTTTATTTATTTTTAGATACTCGGTACCTGTTAAACATAAAAAGTAAGTGAAATTCAGCAAAAATCCTATGCGTTATGTGTTTCTATGACTAGATACTTTATTAGAATAATAGCTGTGAAATAAACTAAATTTTTTTTATGTAGCGTATGTATGGAACTTAATTGTGAGTTCGTGTTAGGAAATGACGAATTAGATACTTTAACTTTTTTATGTTCAGATAATTTATTACTTAGCTAGTAAGTAGGTAGATACAGTAACGTCTTTTTGTTAAATGACAGTATGTAGTAATTACCTATGCGTATTGTTTTTGCTGAACTGTATTATTTCGTACTATATTACTATTAATGTAATGATTTTGAGTCAGTCGTGCCAAGTTTTATGAATTTCTTGGTTGTGTTTCAGGTTTGTATAATATTTTTCTCTTACTTATTTAACAATTATCATATTAAATCCAGAAAATACAAATTAAACATTTTAATTAACACACAAGTAAGCTTTGTTTAAAGGTTTTGTGTGAAATAAAATAGCGATAAGATTATTATCTCCTTATTTATTAAAAGAGCTTGGTATTACATTATACAAAAACTACTTATTATTTTTTTCATATAGAAATACTTAAATATTAAGTTTTAGAGGCAACCTAAAAATTCATCTACTGACTATATGTATGGGCCCTTGCTTAACCAGTGAAACGGTAATATAGGTTTTGTAACTGAATGTAACCGTTACAGTGTAATACAACCATTATGATAGTTGTCATTATGTTGTTATCCCTTGATATAAAGGCATTCTCAGAACAATTTTATTTAATAAACATATGTCAATGAAATCATGCCGACAGATGTCCTTACATTTAAATAAATCACCGCAATTTTCCCAGTTATTAAAACTAATGAATGTAATCTCCAATTGATCCTACTTACGTCATTTGAAAGGCTATAAAGAAGTATGAAAAGTGCCAAAGTTCATCCTAAATACACAATGAAACGAGTCTGGCCTCTTTGGTCTCACCTCGTTTAATTTATGAGATTAGGAAGGAAGGGAGCGAATGGAAAAGGAAAAAGTTCGACCAAAGATATTAAGGCGCGACGTTTGATTTTCGAACAAAGAATTCGAACACGAAAAGTTTGGACGCCATTTCGCCTTATTAGATGGTTATTAGAATTGTAATGAAGCTATGATCATGCAAAATACGGCCTTGTTGATTTTTGGTGGTAGACTCTTTTTGATGTTCATAACAATAAGGCATCTTTATAATTTTATTCCTAAAATGAACCTAAATAAAATTATCGATTTTCCTACCAGCAGATTAATGATCATTATTAATTTTCATTCTTTGTTCCCGCTTTCTGATTAACGATTGCCTATAAAAATGCTCTTTGAAAATTAAAATAACTAATAAAGAAGTGGAATTCGATATAGTACAACCGAGTTCAGCTCTATTGTGCGTTAAATATATATTTTCCAAGTTTGTCTATGATTGTACCACGATTAACTAAAGTATGGACTGAGGACGCACTTATGTCTGATTAGAGTAATATATATAGTGGCGGAGGATGATCAAGATATAGGTAATCCTTTGTTCTATCTCTTAGTAGCCAAACGTGCCCTGTTAGCGTAAGTAGAGTCGGTATAACATAAATTAAATTAATTAATATCTTGTTATTGGCTGTAATGTTACGTCAGTGCTTTGTACGTCATGTATTAAAAAAAAGTTTAAACAGTTTTCCCGCGCGAATTATTAAAAAAAACTTAAGGACGTCACTCGTTTCGTATTTTGCGTCCATATTAAATTTGTATTTGCAAGCGGTGGATTTACCTATATATATAGTTACTTGGAGGTTTTCTTAGATTATTTCAATACAGGATTCTGTTAAAATAACATTTCGGTGGTGGTTGAACTTATTATGTGGTGATTGTTTCAAAGTGCTTGTTTTTGCAATAGATCAAAAATACGAATAAACAAACTACGAATTCAAGAGTTCGAAATTTTTATATCGAAATGTTCGAAAGTTAGTGAAAAGTTACGATTTTCTTAAACAAAACCTGGAACAAGGTACCTAGCTATATTTACATAGATAAATGTCTTATTTTTATGTTATAAAGTCAATTGTAATTTTATTAAATTTAAAAATATATTTTTTTTGCAATTGATTTAATTGTCAAACCTTATGGGGAAGTGGAAAAAGTCAGCCAAATACCCTCTTGTTAGAGAGTGGTTTCTGACATAAAACAACTAAATGAATAAACTATGTTACGTCTTAAAAATACTTAGCCATGGGTCTCTGGGATTGCTTAAACTGATTTAAATTTCCATTTTTTTTAATGAACGAATATTTTGCAGTGCTGTATGGTAGGATGTATGGATGTGAATGAAGCAAACTAACAAGGGAAGTTTGTAAGGGTCGTACCAAGTGGCGTTTTTTGGTCTCTGCCTATCCATATAAGAAGGCGTGATTTTATGTATGTAGGTATATAATTTGCAGTTAATTTGAGTAGCTCGTGGCTTAGTTCACAACAGCCGCGCGGATCGATCTCTGGGGTTAAGCCATGCTTGCCGAGGTTGATTTGTGGATGGGTGACCATCTTATACATATCGAGTTCCTCCGTGTTTCGGAAGGCACGTTAAATTGTGGGTCCCGGCTGTCAATTTCGAAGATCTTTGACAGTCGTTAACAGTAGTTAGAAGCTTGAAAGTCTGACAACCAGTCTTACCGAAGGGTATCGTGTTATCCCAGGTAACTGGGTTACGGAGGTCAGATAGGCAGTCGCTCTATGTAAAACACTGATATTCAGCTGCATCCGGTGAGACTGGAAGCCGACTCCAACATAGCTTGGAAGAAAGGCTAAGCTGATATATATATAATATAATTTGCAGTTAAGATGCAAATATGGCAGTACAAAGCGCGAAAACCACTAAATTCATTTACAATTTTACTATTAACAAATAAGTTAACCGTGGGTCTCTTCTAAATTATTTAAATTTTACTAATCTCATCTCTTTTTATTTGCATGGAACTATATAATTATTTTATTGAACTAAAAAAAACCTAAAAATCACTGTACTACAACTTTTGCATTAACTGCACTTATTATACAATCAACAACATATTAATAATAGTTACAGCTAAATAATGTATTATTTGCAGTCAATATGCAAGTATGGCAGTACATAGCGTGCATGTTCCTTGCATGCGTGGTGTTGTTGCTATGGTTACGTGAGAGGCGCATACGCAAGTTGTTCGCGGGAATACCACACTACCCGCTTTTACCGTTTATTGGCAATGTACACCAGGTCTTCGGGGATGGAAAAGGTTAGTCTATGCATGTTTATTGCACAAAAATGTATGTTATTGTGTTATTTGTAGATATACTATAGATTATCTATGTTACGCAATAAAAATGTCTTTATGTTTATCTAAATTTATGAAAATCTGTGGTTAAATACTTTGCTATAAAGTGCTCACGTAGTCAAATTTCAATGGTGGACTCGTTTTCGGATTTTCCTGATGTTTCCGCTCGATATTTTACAAATCTTAGTAATATATTATTCTCTACCCCGCTTTTCGGAAATGTGCGTTCTGTGTTAAAAAAATGCTTATCCGCTAAGTTATTTATAGATTTGTATGAAAACATTTTGTAATTTTCAGCATTATTCCGCCACCTCGAGCGTATGGCGAAAATATGTGATAGTAATGGTTATGGACGATTTGTACTGTGGATTGGACCGTGTCCTTTATTGAGTGAGTATTTAGTTTTCATAGTGATTCTGTTCTTAATGTATTCTATTTCGGTCACGACGTTCAATTTAATCGAAACTAGCCTACGCTAGTCTTCTGACCGCTTCTATGGCACGTTCGGTAATGTATCCTGCTGATTGACGTCTCGGGCGGGTTCGATTCCCAGCATATTTATTCACACCTCCGGATATAAGAGCGATATTATTTAGGCATGTAGCTTACACTAAAAATCTTCTAAAATTCATCACATAATATGATTATTTTCATCAATCTTTCCAAAAGTTGGAATGAAGATTTTTTTTCGGTTTCAGAATTAAACATTAACTAGTTGTAAATAACTAAGTCCTTATTGTTTTAGCGACCCACGATCCAGATGACGTGAAGCTGATAACAAATGCATTTATTGAGAAGCCGTACATGTACAGTTTCGGGAAGGTGTGGCTCGGAGATGGACTTGTAACCGGACCAGGTAACTATTCCCAACTAGCACACAAGCTGCTTATACAGTCGTTATACAGCCTGATAGTTGCATAAGAGTCGTTCAAATGCTGTACAATTCTCTATAAGTTGTATACTAGCTATTTAAAAAACCCTTTAACAGCTAGGCGGGACAGTAGCCGTTTAGTAGGAAACTAATGACTTATAGTGATATATGAGCATGTAATTGCATCGCTAGACAGCCTAGGGAAGTATAACTGAGTTAATGGAATCTTCTATAACACCGTTAACTGTATAAGGGGACTTTAGGAGATAAAGGAGTTTAAACGGAGTTATGCGTTGCGCTTATAGCGCTCAAGAGCGTAAATAAGCTTTTTGTAATGCCTTAGGTTCTATAACAGATTTTTTTAGGGCTAGTGTATTACTCATCTATAAAAGAGTTGTGTAGGTGTTTAATAGCGCCTTGAGCGTTATATCAGATATTTATATGGCTTCTGTACGGCAAATAGATGTATAAGGTATCATTCGAAACATTTTTACAGCCATGGGGATTACAGAATTATGTTAAGCACCTAAAGCGCTATAACCGAGTAATATACCTTTATACTAAAGCTGAAAATTATTATCATAATATATTTACACAGGTGCAGTGGTGGTTCAGTCTGTCAACTGTTTTTAAAGAATAAATAAAATATAAATAAAATAAAATAAATAAAATAAATAAAATAAATAAAATAAATAAAATAAATAAAATAAATAAAATAAATAAAATAAATAAAATGAATAAAATGAATAAAATGAATAAAATGAATAAAATGAATAAAATGAATAAAATGAATAAAATGAATAAAATGAATAAAATGAATAAAATGAATAAAATGAATAAAATGAATAAAATGAATAAAATGAATAAAATGAATAAAATGAATAAAATGAATAAAATGAATAAAATGAATAAAATGAATAAAATGAATAAAATGAATAAAATGAATAAAATGAATAAAATGAATAAAATGAATAAAATGAATAAAATGAATAAAATGAATAAAATGAATAAAATGAATAAAATGAATAAAATGAATAAAATGAATAAAATGAATAAAATGAATAAAATGAATAAAATGAATAAAATGAATAAAATGAATAAAATGAATAAAATGAATAAAATGAATAAAATGAATAAA
The DNA here is from genome assembly GCF_050436995.1 of Anticarsia gemmatalis. Classification (NCBI taxonomy): domain Eukaryota; kingdom Metazoa; phylum Arthropoda; class Insecta; order Lepidoptera; family Erebidae; genus Anticarsia; species Anticarsia gemmatalis. Next base: position 11,510,640 of record NC_134760.1, on the reverse strand, counting down.
ATGAATAAAATGAATAAAATGAATAAAATGAATAAAATGAATAAAATGAATAAAATGAATAAAATGAATAAAATGAATAAAATGAATAAAATGAATAAAATGAATAAAATGAATAAAATGAATAAAATGAATAAAATGAATGAAATGAATGAAATGAATGAAATGAATGAAATGAATGAAATGAATGAAATGAATGAAATGAATGAAATGAATGAAATGAATGAAATGAATGAAATGAATAAAATGAATAAAATGAATAAAATGAATAAAATGAATAAAATGAATAAAATGAATAAAATGAATAAAATGAATAAAATGAATAAAATGAATAAAATGAATAAAATGAATAAAATGAATAAAATGAATAAAATGAATAAAATGAATAAAATGAATAAAATGAATAAAATGAATAAAATAAATGAAATAAATAAACTAAATAAAATAAATAAAATATATAAAAAAATGATTTTCAAACTATTTTAATATTCAACGACTGACCCCTAAAAGTACGAGTAAAATGCTGGTGTGCGACCAAAACAGTTATATTGAAGCACTCCTATGCCACAACTGCAAAACCTTGAGGTCTACTACAGCAAACACTAGAGCCTTTGTACAGCTTAAGCCGCTAGAGCAGATGTAACCAACTCTGAGAGCTGCTTGATCGAGACGCCATTATAGCATTTGGTAAACATATTTTTTGAGGTTATTACGATCTTTTGGAGATCATATAAATCTATAGCCTGGTAACGTTAACATAATTAAAATCATTTTTTATTACCTATAACCCTAATTAAATTATCTGTAACCCTCAAAGTCTTATTTATGTTCAAAATACAATTTCCAAATCCACATATCTATATAATTTTTGCATTTAAAACTGAATATTTTGAGGGCGCATGAAAATATTGACGATAATATACATATATATTGACAGCAAACTGGAACTCGCACTTTCATATCACGTACACAAAGAAATAAAAGCGATAGACTACTTGTTATTTTAATAATCCAATCCGTAAAAATAAAATGTCTCCTCATTTGTCACTGATGATTCATTTTAAAAAAATATATTTAGTTTACACCATAATAAACCGACCATATTACTAATTTAGAGCGTTAGCATTTATAACCGTTACACAGTAGCGCTAAAATAAGGTAAAGGTGGTATAATCGCGCTGCAAGAGCTTTTTCGAACGCTCGTGGCGCTAACCACCTCTGTACAACAGCTGGTAAGCGCCACGAAGAGATCTGTAGCCGCTTATAGAAACACTATACTTCTTACTAAGGAGCCTAAGGCGTTATAAAAATCCTTTAACCGGCCATTGTGCAGCTTGTTATAGCGCTTGTGTGCTAGTTGGGTTCCTTCTTCCACGTAATGAATAATAACGTTATTTATGTAGTAAGTTCATAATCTCGAAATTTTGTTGTAACAAGTTAATTGTTTTCGTCGCCTTCGCACGCTTCACGTCACAGCCCAGGGATACGCAAGTTGATCAAACCTAAGACTTACTTTTTGTTACTTAAGCTTTTTGCTATCCTTCAATTAGGGCTTGTTTTTGAGAAATAACATGTAGTGTAGAAGTAGCGTAATCTGGAACAAGGGTAAGAAAATCAAGACCTTATAGAAGCACTTTCTTTTTATTCTTTGCTGTTTGGCTTTATTCAAGCACGCAAAATGATTTGGCGCGTATTATACTAAATTCAAGGTACATAATAATTTCGTATAAATTGTCATGTGTGATCGACCAGTTTGCCACCCCTGCATATTCTAAACTCTACGTGACGTGGCTTACCTGATAATTTACGTAACAGACGGCTTTATTTCCAAAAATTGTTATTCTCAAGCAGAAAATATCACAAAACAATACAGTCTTTATTTTGTTGAAATTAATGATGCTTTTTCATATACTATGCTTTTTTAGTAATGACCTGTGACACGAAATTATACGTAATTATGTCCCATTATCAAAGAGTTTAGTTTAAGTGACATGACAAAACTAAATTTTCTACGAAAATACTTTTTACAAATTATTTTTGAATAGCCTTAGCCCGTCTTGGAGCCTGTTAGGACAAAACGTACCCTGTTGTTCTTCATGAGAAAAATTATTTAAGCTGCTAGATTTCACCTTAAAAGCTATTCAGGCGTGAATGGGTTATAGAAATGCATAGTTAACTAGCAGAGAGAAGTTATTATAATATTATGGACTAGCTTTGCCAACGATTTCATATTTTTATAAGTTTTTTTAGGATTAAAGTTGCAAAACAATCGCGGTTTGTAGACATAATACAAAATTGCTAACGGGTCCTAAACGCGATTAGAGTTTTAAGGTTTACGATACCTAACGGTCGATGCAATTCGACCAATACGTCGGGCAGCAAATAGGTACCATTAAAGATTATACTGTTGCAGCAGTATAGAATATACTGTACGAGTATAGTCGATACCCAATAGATTCGTTGTATATCACAAAGTTTGTATTCTCAGCATCAGTATGGAAGCAGAATATAAAGAAACTATCAGGCACGTTCACCACGTCGGTAGTGGACGGTTACCTGGGCGTGTTCAACGCGCAGGCTTACAAACTTGTGAACAGTCTCAAGAGTGAGGTGGGCAAGGAACCCTTCGATATTATACATAAATACCTCGCTTATACTACCTTGGAGACTATCTGTCGTAAGTATTTTTTATAATTGATATTTTTTCGTCCAGCGTGGTAGAATTAAGGCACGACCCCGCTAGGCTAACGTCTTTTCCCGAAATGAGGGAGCCCAGCAGTGATAAATGCGTTAAACAACTTTTAGATATGCAAGGTTACATCAAAATGTTTCCCTTCAAGTTTGATCAAGTGATAATTATTTGTATCTAGCTGACCCGTGCAGTCTCGTGTCTTAAAGACAATATTACAGAAACAATGAGTCGAATTGGTTGAGTTGTTCTTGAGTTCTGCGCTTAGCAACACATTCGACGCTTAAATTTTATTTGTATACAAGAAGATACACACAAAACTTTTAAAAGTCATTTGTGTGTTGTCTTAGGTTCGAACCATTGACCACTTACATGGGCCACGGATTCTTAGATCACTCAGCTGTCACTCTTTTAAAGTGTTTATTACAATTTCGTCTCCAGAAACCGCTCTAGGCGTATCAAAGATATCGGAAAGTATCGTAACGACAGAGTACTATGACGCGTTCAACCGTTGCCTGGAGCTGCTGATCACACGCGGGTTGAACGCGGCGCTACATCCAGACTTCATATACAATATGACGCCACAGTACAGGGAGATGAAGAAGTGTGTCGCTGTTCTGCATAATGTTTCTGACACTGTGAGTATAATACTTGGTAGAATTAATATTTTAATAAATACATACATACACAATGCCTGTTCCACTTGAAGTTGTAGGAGAGAGAACAGAGTTATAAGGAAATACACCAAACGTTTTGCTATTTATAATGTTAGTTCTATGTTATAGAAGGCAAGCCTATTGGTGTGTTTCCAATGACCGGGCTGTTATTGAGAATATTCTAAGAAAAATTAGATAATAAGACTCGGGGTCCGAACACGGGACCAGCAGTAAGATACAATTCTGACCGCGCCACAGAGGCAACCATTAATTAATTTAGTGTCTTTTTAAATATCAAACAGGTGTTGAAGAAGAGAAAACTTGAAAGGGAGAACATGAAGACCGAAAAACAAAATGAAGACGATGATGGTAAGTAGATGTTTAAGAAAATATTACAAAAACTAACTCGAACTCCCTTTTTAAGGTTCTATACCAAGGGGGTAAAAACAGGAACCCTACTACTAATTTCTTTTCGCGTAAACGTTTGAGCATCAAGTAGTTGGTGGTTTAACTCAGTCGATAAGTTGTTTGAGCCGTCCGAAAGGGTTTGGCATAGCATAACGACTTTTATTTAATTTTAAACAACTGGTACCAACATTTCACGTGCGAATATGCTCAGTTCAAATACATTAAGGGTGGTTTAACCTACGGATCCTTTATCAACCAGTGAGCGTGGCTATGAGTGCCTCGTTAAAAGCTGACTAATATGTTCCTTTCTAGACCCCTCCAAGCCAAAATTCAGGGCATTCCTGGACATGCTGCTGGACCTTCGAGAGCTGGACCCCAGCCTTACGGAGCAGCAGATCAAATCGGAAGTGGACACGATCATAGTGGGAGGCCAAGAGACTGTCGCATCTACTATGTTCTTTTTACTTCTCATGCTGGGCTGCAAGAAACGAGTGCAGGACAAATTGTATGCAGAGTAAGTGTATTATAAACCTTACTGGACCCTAGGGTTATGGTCCTAGACCTTAGGGAGCTGGACTTCAGCCTCATTGAGTAGCAGATCCAGTTGGAAATGGACACGATCATAGTGGACTCTAGATGGATCTCGGTGACAAACAAAAATAAAGGTTTTTGGAGCTTCAGCCTTTCAGTTTTCCCTTCTGGGCCCTCTTTTTGGAATCCATTTTGCGAACACTATTTACTAAGGGCGTAAAAATAAAGAAAAGTTTCCGAGGAATCAAAAATATCCTCCAGTTTTTAAGTCGGTTGTCCAAATTATATTTTTTTTAAGGTTGAAGAGTATATTCGGGGACAGCAAACGGCCCGTCACGAAAGACGATCTGTCTCAGATGAAGTACTTGGAAGCTGTGATCAACGAGACGCTCCGTCTGTACCCACCTGTGCCTGGAGTCATGCGATACGCAGACAAACCTCTGCAAATTAGTAAGTGACTCCAACAGCTCTTTGGTGATATATGTATAAATTTAATTGCAATATGGGTTTTGGGAAGAGTCCCTTGTCTAGCAGTTCCCACTAAATGGGTTAGAAATATGTATTTTGATTAATTTATATTTCTTTTTGCCCACCTGGTAAACAAATAAAAAATATTGGGTAAGTGCGTTTCTTAACGTAATTAGAAAAAAGTTGCATGACATAATTACGTGGCGCACTCTGGTTCACATTACTTCTGCTACTTTGTCCGCATCCTTGTTGAATTATTAAAATAACAGTAAAGAAAATAAGAAAGAATTAAATCTTTGTTTATTAGTCATAACTACTGCTGGAAAAAGGACTGGGGTTTGAGTCCTTTGCTTGAAAACTTTGTTTTTCTTTCAAAAACAGTTAATAGTAATCTACAAAATTTCTATATTTCTCCTAGAATCATTCACAATACCGCAAGGCACATCACTGATCCTAAACTTTTGGGGTGCTGGGAGATCAGTCAATACTTGGGGCAAAGACGCTTCCTTGTACAGACCTGAACGATGGCTGGAGGACCCTCCGCCGGGATACGGGGCTTCCTTCCTACCTTTCAGTTATGGACGAAGAGCTTGTATAGGTGAGTAGAATTCATTTATATTTGTTATTTTTGTATCTATAAAGGTTCTTAAAAAATATATTGAGTCAGTGATGCTTTAGTCGCAGAAACTCTTTACAATCAATGTATAGACATACTTAAATGTGAAAGGAACTATTAAAAACTCTTAATTAATTAATTAATTAGAAAGTTGAAAACATAAAACTGATAAGTTACCTGAGTAGCGCAGTGGTTAAAACCACTAGTGCATCGAGAGATCGCGGGTTCCCACACAGAATAAAATATTTGTCCACAAATTGTTATTTCGGGACAAGTTGGTTCTTACATATTAAAAAGGATCAATACCGCCATATTGGCCGTCAATACATTCAATGTATTGACGTCTATTACAAAGTAACCGACAACAATTACGCGACATTACAATTTATTGTTACAATTGAATATTTTACAATAATTACTATGAATAATTACTTTAATTGCAATAATTACATTAAGCATTAGTGTTTTGTGGTCATTGATCGGGTTTTTTATGCGGAAACCATGATTGTTAAGAAATAATGAATACAGTTAGTAATTAGTCAAAGACTATTTCTATCTTTACGAGTATAACAAAGCAGAATAAGTTTTTTGTTGGGCTGTACAGTCTATAAATGAATTATACAATTAATTGATCTAACATACTACGGCCTAGTATTGTTATTTCGTTTGTAAAGTATCAACGCGATTTCTTTGGTCTTTGTCTATCCCTATGGGAAAAAGGCGTGATTTTATGCATGCATGTATCTATATGGTAACGCGTAACTTGAAGATGGGGAAAGAAGATGTTTTGAAGTCCCTTCTAATCGAACTTTAAAATCAAAAAGAGCTTTCTGTAAACCCACAAATATTGTTTTTCTATGTAAGTTACAGCAATCTATTTTTAACTTTAACGTAGTCGTAGACGTAGTACATAATAATATATAGTTATATACCATAATATTCCTTTGAATATAGTTGGATTTTAAATGTTTTTTTTTTTAAATTTAGTAAGTAAATGTAAATATTTAAAATTATAGTAAAAGTAAAACTTATGCATAATTTAAATAGCTCAGAATATGTTTTGTCTTTCAGGTAAAAAGTACGCGATGTCAATTCTTAAAACAGTAATCGCGCATTGTGTTAGAGAGTTGGAGTTCGTATCTCAAGCTGATAATATGCAGTTGAAGATAGACATAGCACTTCGACCTACTTCGGGACATCTTATACAAGTGAGGGAAAGAAGTAAATAATGGGATATAGTTCTAACAATCAATGTGATATTTTTTAATTTAATTTATTAATAAAATAATGTTAATAATTAAGGGTAATTTTTAACATTATTTTTGTCTCGTAAGGGTTTGTATCGCGTTTAAATTAAAGGTTAAGTTTAATGTTGTTTTTTGGGGCAGAAAGTTATGTGATCCGATATAGTCAGATCTTAACCACGGCTAGCCGTTTGAAACTCGGGACAGTGCAGCAGTGTTACCAATGTAACCGGTGCCGAAACGTCAAACAAACCAAGGTAAAAAAGATGAAAGCCTTAATTCTCTTGCAATCATCGTGGTAGGTACTTTAATAGTTAAGGACGGGGGACGGGGGGGGGGATCCTTTGAGCGCTTTAAACTTAAAAGAAAATGACCAACTGGACATATTAATAAAAATATTATTATATATTCTGAGCAAACGTTTCTTCCTAAGTAATATAGACAACGATTTTTATTAAGAGTTGAAAGCTTCAGAAAAAACTTTGAAAATTAACTTCTTTTGTACGCCTTGTTAGGTAGACTGAAGTTTTCTTGAGTGAAACTTTTCATTTAGACTGGAAGTTTGAACGTTTCAAGCAGAAACAATTAAGTACTAAGTGTTCTTGGTATTATACTGACGTGTGGAGAAGTTGCTTTTAATACTTTTATCTTTATAAGGATGGAACAAAATGAGTGTTCTGGTACAGTCTTTTACGAACTACGGTGGTAATTTTATAAGAGCAGACAATTTTATTAATACTACTTCTTGAACACATAGAACTTTTGGATAACATGTGACAGGCAGGGCACGTGTTTTCTTTCTTTATTTCCTTTGTACAAGCACAGCTAGTGTTATACGACGTTTAATTGAGTAAAGGAAAGAGTATAAGGTATTTTTTTTTAATAATTTAAATACGAGTAGAATCTTAATCATTATATTTTAACATAATCATATTTAATGCATAATTACAATCAATTCAACTACCCTTATAAACTTTAGAATAATCTAGTTCTGAATAGTTCAACTCATGTTTAAATAGCCGATCTAAGAGTAGTATAAGCAGAATAGATTCCTCTAGTAATAGTCATCAAACAAGTGAAACTCAACATGGCGATACCACCAGCAGACATCGTCATGGTCTTCTGCGAACTTTGCAGAATCATCAAGACCAATTTCATATTCGTTTTGTCAAAATTCTCCCACTTGCAATCATATACTGCCTGCTCAAAGATCACACTGGCATCCATTACCCTCTGGCCGGTAAAACAGTCCATAGCAACTTGCATAAAAGCAAATGGCATTTGCAAATACGTGTTTTCTAATTTCCCTAGTAATTCTGCGATTAATCCAAGTACAAGTAAGAAGAATCCCATCGCTATGGACCCTCGAAACACCTCTTCTACATTCTTGAACATATTTATAACCAATGCGTGTCTTCGTATGATTTCTTTTAGTCTTTTCTCTACATACTTATTGATAGTTATTTTATTTTTTACGTTAATATGTCTCTCTTTTGCTTCTTCAATGCAGTCAGGCCATATTTCAATAATTTCTTTGCTTAAAGCCAGCATTTGACATTCGGTGTAACCGGCTATGACGATCAGGTATGGTGATACGCAAGCTGGTACGTAGCATATGAAGAAAACGCCTGCTGCCATCATAGCACAGGCTATCTCGTAGTTTGGTGTTTCAAACATTGGCTCTAGTCCTAAAAAAATATTAAGACGATATTTACATTGGTTCAGTTTTCGTTTGATGGTAGTGCATTTTAATGTCATCATAGGATTTTAACGTGATAGACCTTCTCCAGTAAGTAAAAGAAATTGAGAGTTTTAAGATTCTGTCAAATGCTTTGGTAAAAAACAACTTTTAAATCAATATACCTTTAAGAACTTAGAACACTGATGCAGAATAATCATAGCATTAAAACATTTCTTTAAATCGTTTACCTATTATAACAAAGTAGTTTTCAGGTAGGTTTCGTCCAGGCATAATAACAGGTTTCAAGAGATACAGTACTCCATTGCAAACGAGCACCATCCAGTAGATAATGGCACGTTTCTTCACCATCCTCAAAGATTTCAGCAAATTGGTGTGGAATCTAGTGCCTGGTGTTATCTGTGCGTCAATTGCCAAGTAGTCATCCGCTATTTCTTTAATTTTCTCACTGAAATATTTAGGCGTAAAAGAAAACACAAGAACATATTATTATTTCTCAGTAATAATTAGCTTTTCTTCATTTCGTTATTTGTTTTGTTCTTTTCGTACTGTGGATCTTTCTAGACCACACTTGTTTCTCCCTCTAATTTGTTGCCCTTCCTTCTCCTACACGACCCACAAAAGGAACCTACAAATTGTTTATCATCTGGTAGCCTTAATAGCAACACAACAATGACTTTTTGAAGTTATATGTGTATTAGAAAAAAATATCACTTGTTGTGAAGGAAAACATCGTGATGTAACCCTGCATGCCTGAGGGTTCTTTAGTACAGTTCTTGAAAGTATGTGTCCCCTCCTAGTGCGCATTTAGCGAGCGTGCTGGCCTCAAAGTCTAAACCTTTCCTCATTATAGGAGACCCTTGCCCAGCAATGGGACGTTATTGGGTTACATTATTTTTAATACTTACTTATCAAATTACTTACACATAGAAAATCATATAAAACAGCTTCAACGGGCCAATTTCGCTGGATATACCGAGTGACAAAACAACCATGGCTGCGACCAGGTCCCCGGTCTGTTGGCAGCGGATGAACACGAACCATGTCATAGAGATCAGGTACACGTAGAAATAACATGTTCCTGTCACCAGCGTCAAAATGTAGTAGTAGAATGGAATACCTGAGAGACAAATATATGTTTTCAATACATAGCTGGGGTTAAAAACAGAATAAAAGTTATGGCGATACTGCTTGGATAGAATACATTAGGTTGTTCGTCATAATGAGCAGTAAGGGATTGAAAATTAAGATTATTTGGTTAGAATATGCTTTGTTTTATAAGAGCTTTGTATTTGGAATCTAATATAGTTTGTTTTGATATTTTTGTTTCACAAAACCTATTTTACAAGGTCGGTCGGTCACATATATTGTCACTATTTTTTATGAGATTTTACTATTTGACATATTATGAATTTTGCCTACTTACCTTTATCATATTTGTTGTCGATATTAAGAGTGAGCACTCTTAAGCCGACGGCTACATTCCACAACATGGTTTTTAGATCACAGTGATTCAAACTAAACTTACGGGCTTGTTCCCACATATTTATAGACCTAAATTATATTATTAACCAGCTGCCCAAAGTGGCCCACTTTTCTTTAAACACAGAATGTATTAAAATAAGAAAGAGACTGATAGACTGAAAGTTTGTGGCGTAAAAACGTAGGTTTTGAATAGATCATGACGATAACTATGTATCACAAGGGTAAATATTAATCAACTCGATTTGTAATGACGAGGTTAATGCATAATGTATTGAACGTATATAGTAATTTTGTCGTTTACGCCATGTACAATGTACACGATACTAACTTGCAAGAGGTCTTACATAAATTTTTCCAAATGCAACTGTATGCTATTCAGAAAACTCTAGTTAGAGTCAGAGAAATATTCTCTATAGTAATAAAAGTATTTTTTTACTAGTGTGTACCGCACGCAGGTCCTCAACTTTTTAACTCTAGACAATCTCTGAGAAATTCGTAATAAACTTCTGAAAATACTTTTTGGTCGACTATCTCTTTGGGCGGCCGCCCCAGGATTCGAAACCGAGACCTCTACGCTGCGCTGCAGTGTATAGACTACTAACCGTGCCACAGAGGCAGCCTAATGAGAGCTAACGAGCATACAAATCAGTTTTACCATTAGTATTATACCAAAACATTCAGTTAACTCCCGAATCCAATTTGGCTGGAGCTCAAAAGCTGAAAGTAAAAGAATTTAATTAGTGCTAGATGAGAGCTGTACAAACTAGTGTTAGCAAACACCATCGATGTTCCGATTAAATCTATGTTTGTGAGCGAACCGATGCAATCGAATGTTTGCCTGATCGATGCGTTATTAGAGGGAACGGGAACGCGCACATGAAAGTGCCGGAATGAGGTTTTACGAATAAAGGAATATGAAAAGGCTTGTTTGTAAGCTCTGTCGATTTTTTTTCGGAATTTTTAATTGGCTACTATTAACAACGAAAATTCCATTTTATGGCCCAACGTGGCATTACTTTTTAAGTTCTGAAACTATGTATGTGCGTGCTAACTAATTAAAAACCGTTCAGCTATTGACATAATTTATTAACCAATGAAAAAACCTTTATTTAAATGAAGGCTAAATTAACATATTCTACATATTTATTAAACCTAGGTACTCTAATCATCGCTAATTTTAATGAAATCATGTGTCACTCCTCTCCCCTAACATTTGTTGTTTATACCATAGACCTAAGTGCAGTATAAGAAGTGTAAATTCCCCTCATGATAGTCATAGCGCAAGTGAAGCTCAGCATAGCTAGACCACCAGCAGACAGCGTCAACGTCTTCTGAGAGTTCTGCAGCATCACCAACACCATCTTCCTATTAGTCTTGTCAAAGTTCTCCCATTGGCAATCGTATACTGCTTGCTCTAACACGATACTAGCATCCATCACCCTCTGGCCGGTGAAACAGTCCATAAGGACCTGCATACACGCGAATGGAGTTTGCAAATACGTGTTCTCTAGTTTTCCTAGCAATTCTGATAATAGACCAAGGATTAGTAAAACAAATCCCATAGCTATAGCGCCTCTAAATACTTCTTCGACTCCCCTGAACAAAGTTCCCATAACCGCGTGACGTCGAATGATTTCCTTCAGACGTAGCCCTACTTGTTCGTTAATCGCTTTTTTGTTGTTAGCTTCGTAGACGTCAATATTGTCAATTCCCATTTCAGCTTCGACATGTTTGACGGAATCTGGCCATAATTCGATGAGTTCTTCGCTTAGAGCTAAGAGTTGTGCTTCAGTGTATCCGGCCATGACTATGAGATATGTTGTTACGCACGCTGGCACGTAGCAGATGACGTAGACTCCCGCAGACATTAAAGCGAAGGCTATTTCGTAGTTTGGTGATTCGAACATTGGCTCTAAACCTGGAACAAACTTCTGATTGAATATACAATTATATACGGTTATACGTCATAAGATATAGATGTTTCACATTATTTATTGTGCAGGGAGACTCATATGTTGTGGAGTACTCGACAAGCTTACAAACTACGCCACAAATTGCAGTCAGCCTTGTTACATTTCGATCAGCGTTGGAACCATGCTTCAGTCCTTAAGTCAGTGCGTAATAATCCTACAAAAAAGCACATTATAATCTATAATTTTACCGTAAATAACGAAGTAATTCTCTGGTAGATTCCTTCCAGGGAGTACAAGAGGTTTAGTGAGATAAAGGACCCCGTTGCCAACGATCACGGTCCAGTAGATCATGGCTCGTTTCTTGATCAGCTTGAGCGTCTTCTGCTGGTTGGTGTGGAACCGAGTCCCCGGAACTGTCTCTGCGTCGTATTCCAAGTAGTTGTCGCCTATTTCTCTGATCTTTTCGCTACAAGCGGTTAGAAATAGTTAGTATTTTAATTATTTTGTCCATTGAAGGGTTATGTATTTTTATAACTAATTATTATTTATTCGATTTGTATTGAAAACTTTGTCAAAATCGATTTATTTGGATCTAGCTATGGCACTCCCTTTTTTTGCTTAAAATTAGTGATTATAACGTCAATATACATGAATAGGCTAAAAAATCAGCAAAGCTATAAGTTTACAACTTACATATAAAAAAACATGCAAGCCAATTTAGCAGGTCCTATTTCACCAGTGATACCTAACGAGAGTACCACCATGGCAGCAACGAGGTCTCCGGTCTGAGGGCAGAGGACGAACACGCACCATGCCATACTGATCACGAACACGTAGATGAAGCAGGCGGTCGTCACTATAGTTATTATGTAGTAGTAGAATGGTATACCTGGAGAATAAACGGTAATATCAATATAGTTAAGCCTTTAACCTTATGTCAATTTGCATCATTTTGGACGAGCCATCTCAAGAGTGATTTAGAAATTTATCTGGAGATATAATTATAAAATGGCGGAGACGCTTACTTAAAAAGTAGTTTATGTCTGAGCTTTACGTTATTTATCGATCTTTTCAAAAGCTAGAGATTGCGATAATTTAATTAAGAAGTCTATTTAAAATCTATGTCTATTGAATTATTATTGTTGAAAGAAGTTATTGTTGCAAAATTAATTAAAACAATTAAGAAACAAAATACAATTTACCTTCCTTGTACCTGTTGTCAATGTTCAGCGTGAGGACACGCAATATGGCAGCCACGTTCCACATCATGGTCGGCAGATCACAGTGCTCTGAACCAAACTTACTTAATTGCTCCCACATCTTTGACGACTATGCCTTTATTCTGATGAAAAAATTATTTTAGACGACTGGGGCACTGTAGAAACAAGAAAAATAATACAAGAAATAATGCTTGCTTTGTAAAATAAAACATGGATTTAGAAATTTACTGTAACAGCTTACCGGGGTAAAAAATATTCTACCAATAATGTTTTAAGTAGTGTAGACCGCTGTTTCACTCAGAAAGCCGAAATTTGATCTAGAATATTTGAACAAGGTGACTAAGTGACCTAGAGCTAATTATGATGTAATTTTAATTAACTTCAAAGAGTGAAGATGACGGTAAATGCATGTTGGGCTACATAATTATGTCGTTAACACTATTTGAGGTGTCATAATATCAGAAGCAGGTGGTACATTTCTGAATTTTCACAAATGCAGTAATTATAGGTTTGAAATTTATTTGAAATAGCGTTTGTTTTATTAACTTCTTAGTTTTTTTTTTTAGATAGAGCGAAATAAATAAATGCTAATTTATACGCGTAATCGAATTGATATCTGACTTGTTACAAGCTGTTCTTATTTGTGTTATTTCCTTGGGCACTATGTCTTAGAATATTAAAATCAATATTTCTTCAAACTAGTTGTTTGGTGAATAGGAAAGAGTCAAATGTATTTAATTACTCTCTGGGAGTCTCCGTTTTCCAGAAAATAGGATGAATTTGAAAGAGTGGAGAGTCGGTATTATCATATTTATTAATAGGAAGCAAAGTTAAAATGACATTAGGATTTACTTCAAGATAGATTTCACTTATAATTAACTGCAGATCTTAAAGCAGCATACGCAGAATAAACACCTTTCGCAATCGACATGAAGCAATTAAAACTCAACATGGTCATGCCACCGGCCGACAAAGACATAATCTTCTGAGAATTCTGCATCATAACATGAACTAACTTCATATTCGTTCTATCAAAATTCTCCCATTGACATTCGTACACTGCTTGTTCGAACACCACACTGGCATCCATTACCCTCTGACCGGTAAAACAATCCATAGCAACTTGGACGAAAGCAAACGGCATCTGCAAATACGTGTTTTCTAGCTTCCCTAATAGTTCTGCTAGTAGTCCTAGCACTAGCAACACGAATCCTAAGGCTACTGCACCCCTAAACACATGTTCTACTTGGTCAAACAAATCTATTAATAAAGCATGCCTTATAATTATTTCTTTTAAGTTTCTTTTCACGAGTTTATTGATAACTGCTTTTGTATTTTCTTCGGCTCTATCTGTTGACATTTCTTCTTCTGCTTGTTTTAAAGCATCAGGCCATACTTTGAGCACTTCTTCGCTTAGGGCCAGCATTTGGCTTTCTGTGTAACCAGCTATGACGATAAAGTAAGCTGTCACGTTGGCTGGGACGTAGCAGATGATGAATACACCAGCAATCATCATGAAGTAAGCAATCTCGTAGTTTGGTGTTTCAAACATTGGTTCCAAACCTATTTTAAAAAGAAAATATAAAGTTAAGATTTTTTGGATATATACCGTTTTTGCTACTAACGAGAGCAAAGAAATATAGTCATCAAAAGCTAAAAGGGGTATGTAAAAGAAAAACCTACTAACATTCTCACTGGCGAATTGATGATTTTAGTTTTCATGAACATTTTAAATGCCTTGAGCTTCATGCGGGTATTGTATAGAAGTGATGCAATGCAAATTCTTTTAAGAGTCATAATTTTCATAGGTTTGCAGCATTGTTCGCATTTTTTTTCAGCTAATTAATCCTTACCGTAAATAACATAATGGTTTTCCGGTAGATTTCTTCCAGGTAGAATAACAGGCTTCAGAAGGTACAAGACGCCATTACCAACAATCACCATCCAGTACATCATAGCTCTTATCTTCACCTTCCTCATCGTCTTCTGCAGGTTGATGTGGAACCTACTGCCTGGCACAACCAGGGCATCGCAGGACAGATACCCATCTGCGATCTTGTTGATTTTACTCCTGTCAAGAAGACATTTCCGAAGTTAGACAAGCTGAGTAAGTAATTATATTTTTTTTAATTTACGCGATATATAGAAATACCCCTGGACTCATGTTCTTGGTAGGTAGAGATATTGCTAAATAACGAGCATGTCACCAAACTCAAAGTATTGAAAACCCCAAAGACCCCAATATCACTAGTAATAATACCACAGCATTCGCGGACAAGAATACAAACCGGACGCTTTTCTCTTTGGATAAAATAAGTGCAAAAATAGGTCATTGGAAGAAACACGCTTTTTTACTTACGTTTGAAGAAACATATAAATGAGCTTAATATTCCCTATCTGGCTTGTGATGCCAAGTGATAGCACCACCATGGCTGCGACCAGGTCACCCGTCTCGGTGCACCGCCAGAACACGAACCAAGTCATGGAGAACATGTACACGTAGAAGTGACATGTGACGGTAACTGCTGTGATGATGTAGTAGTAGAATGGAATACCTGTGGGGACGACAGGAGTGAAAATAGTAAAGAGTTTCTGAAGCCACAAATGGGTTTTTTTTCATTAGGATGATTTATTCATGATTCCATATTGTTTTAAACTCATAAAGTATTATAGAAAATATTGGGACTTGCATGTGTTGAGTTGTGTTAACTTGCACTTTCTCATGGTGTTTGAGAGTTCTTAAAGTTCTGAATATGTAATGCCCTTTACTCCGCTTTATAACAATGTATACTTAATAATATTCCCAGTTTCTGAGGCACATTTAGCGGTAGTTTATTTATTCAAAATGTCATGTTCATATGAGCTTATAGGCTATTGAATAGATAAATTGACGCTAATATATTTCAGGAACCGGGGTATTAATCCTTTTCGTTTCATCCTGACGAGAGGTTCATTGTTTTTTATTGAGTTGTAGGGTTTTTAAGTATTTTCTTACCTAGTTTATAATTGTGGTCTATATTTATGCAGATGACTCTCAGTAACATGGAGACGTTCAGCAGCATAGTCGGAAAGTCACAGTACTCCAGGCTAAACTTGCGTACTTTTTGTAATATGGCTGACATCATTACTTGCATCTTTATACCTTAATGTTATTATAACAATTATTTTTCTTGGATAGAAAATGAGGTTGGGGAATTGTACATATCAAAATTTAAAACTGCGTTTTGATAAGTTTCATTTTATTCTCTTGGAATGTACAGCAATAGCTCTTTCTGGAGCTTTTCAATCTTAATTTATTGATGTAAAAATGTCATGGCCGCTTTCATACAGGGACGTCCCATTCTGCATTGTATATATTTATAAAAACTCAATATCAGAACTATAATTATTATTTAAACTATAACTTCGTAAACAAAAGGCACACGACAGCGTGTCCGCCAAGTTTCTTGAAAACGAAGATACTGACATCTATCTAATCATACTTGATCAGTTACAAATAACTTGAAAGTATTTAAAAACCTCAGTAATGTGAAATTGATGAAATTTAATATTCAACTTCCAACAAGAACTTCTTAACTCCTCAGAAATCCAACGCTGTTAATCTATAATAACTTCTTTTTCAAACCAATGCGTTTTTTTAAACAGTATCTTTTCTATCTTTCCCAAAAGATAAATCTCACTATTCTAGCAGAATAAATTCAGGTATCCTGCTTCAGTTCCACGAATGAAAAGTATAATGTATGTGGGTACTTGGTCAATGCCAGGCGGCATTGCACCGTGAGTGCCACTATTTATTCGCGGGACGTGTCAACAACTCAACACCTCCGCGAGCGTGATTATACGGTAATGTTTGTCGATCCGGTTTGATTCTTGCATGGAACTAATATTTGTATGGTAGATAGTTTTTAACTTGGCCGTATATTTTATTTATGTAAGGTCTGCGTTTCGTATTGAATTATAATAATAATAAAAACTCTTTATTGTACACAATGTATCAGTATAAATAAAAACTATCATCTTAGGCTAGATACAATTCCAATGTACAATCGGCGGCCTTATCGCACAAGGCAATATTATTGTATAGGAATGAAAATGTTAAGCTTTTCTTCTAATCTTATTGCTTATATGTTTAGTTCGCTATCATCTCACCAATTCAGTTAAACATCTTTAAAATTGCACATTATGAGGATGGAAACTTTAAATATTTATTACTTAATTAGCTACTCGACCAGGCTTTGTCCGGTTTAACTTTCAAACAAAAGCTAGCAACTTAAATTAAACCTTCTTTGAGAATCGCTCTATTTTTTAATGATTATCGCATGAAAATCAAATATGTAGTAGTTTCTGTATATTATTAAAAAATAAACAGATCATTCATTGCCGTGGCTTTTTTTTAAAAAAAGTATAATAATTAACTAACTTTAAATCTAAATTTGGACAACCCGGCTACCCGTATCCCAAAGGACTCATATGATTGCAAAATAAACGGTATAACAATGGCGAATTCAGCTAAACCGTGTTTGTTTTCTTAATAGAGATTGTAGTGTTTGTGTTATCGATCTAGCGGCTAGACTGGTTTTGTTTAGGAATTTTGGAGGTCTGTGACAGCATCCCGACAGATCCCACGGGATCTGTTTCAAACAAGAAGTATATCTTTTATCTAGGTATAGGTTTAATATGAGTTTAAAACCTGACTATTAATTATGAATAAAATATTGATTTTGTGTTTTGTACATTAACCGACTCCAAAGAAGGAGGAGGGTCTCAATCAGACTTTTTTTTAGTATCTAAGTTGAAGTTACAGGTTTTTTTGTTGGAATAGAACCTTATTGCTATTTGTAAATACAAAGATACAGAAGATCTACGTGTAGTAGGTAACAAAACGAAACGTTGGAAAAGGTTGTGGATTTAAAAAAATAAATATGCCTCCACTATTCTTTTTAATGCATAATAATGTGTAGTTATATTCTCATAACATTTCTTTGCAGAGTTGTTCTAGAAACATACACAAAAATATCCTTAATGTTGCTCTTGATGTTTTTACGTCCATTTTCTCTGTTTTTTGTACTTAACATAATTTTATCACATTCTCACGAAAAATGCTCCTTGGAACTTTACCCAGTGGTTTCTCCTTACATATCCTTTGTAGCATAATGTAGCAATATGTTGTTGTTTTTTCAAAGAAAATATGGGTCCATTTGATTACGTATTTAGTTTTGAGATACTCTAGAGTAGGTAAATTAGGTAAATTAGGTTTATTTGTTAGACTATCTTGGTATTTCGTAAAATAATTGTTGTGCAATTCTGGCCTGGTAGTATTGTCAAGTTTCGACTACTGTGTAGCCGTACTCTCTATTTATTTCCCCTGATCAAAAGCAACTAGGTAATAAAGCAAAAAAAAAATATTTTTATTACCGTCCCACTGTTGGGCAAGGGTGTCCTCCCAAACGCGGGAGGGGGTTAGGCCTTGAGTCCGTCACGCTGGCTAAGTACGGGTTGGGGACTTCAAATAGATTATATTTTAGTATAATTATACTAGGACCTTAAAACTTTTTGGGGTAATGCTAAAGTTAAAGTCCGCGACACAAGAGCAATTCTTAGTGCGAGAGTTGTCAAAAAAATGAATAAAAAAAAAAAAAATGAAATGAATGAAATGAGTCTGATCCGGAGATTGAACTTAGAAATGTCAAAAATACATTTTAAGATATTACAATCGTCTCTTTAATGCGTATTGTTAAAACATAAATATTGTTCCAAGTTCTTCTATAAATTAAGTTTTCCTCAATATAACAAACCGGTATAAACTATGCAAACTTGAACCTACTAGAACATTCCAATCTTCAACAATTACCTCAATCCGATTTGAATCCACACCTCAACAATGTCTTCATACGTTTAATATTCCATCACGTGAACACCCTCATCATTATTGCAGCTCTCAACAAGGACCGGCCACGTTTCACCAAATATTTGACCCACCTATTAAGGACTTTGTCTACATCGTGGATTATTAAATGAGAGGTACAATACTAGAGCCTGTCATTCTTGAAATATTTACTTAGATAAAGCTATTGGTTGAATTTCTAAGACTTTATTCAGGTGGATTAACTCTATCTACATCTAATAGATGTTATAAAGCCTGTAACTGATAATAACCTGTGAAGAATATGCGATTAAATATTATTTTATGAAATTTAAATACTTAGTAAGATATTGGATAGATAGTGTTTTAAATTAGATAATTGCTTTATATCTGTCTTGTATAGGCTGAAAAGTGGAACACTCAATTAGTAGTTTTAATTTTTTTCATACAAGGTAAATATGAAACGAAATATTGTTAAAAAAAATTAAGATGTAAAAGCAAAAAAATACGAACACACAAACAAAATTGCTAACAGATCTGGCTAATTAGCATTTTACTTCGTGGTAACGCAGGTATTTTAAGAATATAATGAAAATGGTTTCATCTGTAAATTAATTACAATTTTATTAACGACTAATCACATACATCAATAGAAAATCTAGATTAGCAATTACAGCAAAAAAATCGACGATCACATAAAGCTTTATAAACAAATTTATAAATTAACATAAATCAATTTAGTTTTACTAACACTTAAGACCGCTGAGGTCGTAATCACGAAAAATATATAATTACCAACGCTAAGAAATATATTAAAATTTTAATGGTTTACAAACTTACTAACTTTGATAATATACCTAGGTACAAATTTATCAATAACATTAAATACATAGAAATACACATACTATATAATAAGAACAAGTAAGTACAGCTTATTTAATGAAAACGAAGCGACTGTAGCCACTTAAATCATAGATCTCAAAGTAGTATAAGCAGAATAAGTAGCCTTCATAATAGACATCAAGCAACTGAAGTTAAGCGGTGCCATTCCTCCCGCTGTCAAAGTCATGGTCTTCTGAGAATTCTGCAATATCACTAGTACCATCTTACGATTAGATTCATTAAACAATTCCCACTTACAATCATACACTGCTTGTTCAAATTTAATATTCGCATCCATAATTTTCTGCCCTAAATAACAGTCTACACTTAGCTGCAACATTGTAAAAGGTAATTGCAACCAGGTCTTTTCTAAACCTCCCAATAATTCTGCTATAAGACCCATAATAAGTAGTAGAAACCCTATAGCGTTAGGTCCTCTCATAGCATCTTCGATTTCTTTTAAATACGTTACATTCATTGCATGTTTTCCTACTATATCTATCAAACGTTCTTTTACATATCGGTTAATAACATCTGATTCTTTACTAAAACGATTTGTTTTGACTTTGGAGATTTCTTTATAGTGGTGTACAGCGTCTTCCCAAATATGTGTCATTTCTACGCTCAAAGCCAGCATTTGTGCTTCAATGTAGCCGATGATGAGGATCAGAAAACTGGTGACGTTAGCAACTGTATAGCATATGAATAGAACTGATATTGTCATTAGTACTGTTGCCATTTCGAAGTTTGGGGATTCCAGCATTGGTTCCAGACCTAAAAAGTAAAAGACGAGGTTATGCTTGATTATCATTTTACATGCATGGTCATAAATTTTATTACAAACAATATGACAACAGTTAAGCGTAAGTTTAACTTTTTATTCTAAGGTTCTTAAGATAAAATATACTAAAATACATAGTCGTTTAAATCTCCGTTAATGGCGTTTACAGTCAAAACCCTGAAAGTCCCCAACAACAAAATAAATTACGCTTTCTTACTAACTTTTAAATTCTACATGAATGCATCAATCTGCATTCTAGGCATTTAAATTAGAGCTATCACGACACAGTAATTACCACAAACCGTAAATAACAAAAGAATCCATGGTGAGATGTCTCCCAGGTGTAATAAAGGGCTTGATCACGTACACCGTGGCGTCCACCATCAGAATGAGCCAGTACACCAGCGCTCTTCTCTTCACGTTACGAAGGCTCTTCAGCATACTGCAGGAGAACCTACCGCCTTTGACGATGGCAGCGTCGCAAGACAGGTATTTGTTTGTTAAACGCTTAAACTTTTCCCTGAAAAATTCCGTGAAGATTTTGAATATTAGGTCAGACGCCAACTTTCAGGAGCGTTATTCTCTTGTGTGCTAACTTTTGAAACTATTAACTTAGACTAGTAATCTAGTTAACTTGACAACAATTTAATAGCGGCTGCCCGCTTTTCGTTCCCGTAGACTTTATTCAATGCACAACATTTTTTTTACTTCTACTCTGGGTACTCCTATTAATTAGTCAATGCGTTATTTTATGCAGCCTATCTCGATAAATGAACTATTTAACATAATAATATATTTGCAATTCGAACAAGTAATTCTTCATGTTGTTAGTATAAATACGTGCCCGGTGTCATATTTATCGCTGAAAGATAAACCAAAGAAATGTAATTCTATTGATTTCGTTATGTTTATTAAATCTTTACTATACTCGTCTTCTTAGGTATGGTACCAAAAGATTCTCCTTTTTCCTTCTTTTACATAAATACTGTAAGCACTTACTCATGAAACATCATATAAAACAGTTTGATAAAAGATATTTCGCTGGTGACGTTCAGAGAGAACTCTACAAACGCTCCAGAAAGATCACCTATCTCTCGACTCCGCCAGAACGTGAACCAAAAGCCGGAGAGCACGTACGAGTAGACGTAGATTAAGGATGAAATAGCAGTCAGTAATGTGAATATTATTGGTATACCTGAAAAGATAGTTCATCTATATTAAAAAGCATATTTAAAAAAAATTACATGCCTATATGACAAGATGTATAAATGTGAATGAGACAAGGGAAATTTGTAAGAATCGTACCAAGTGGCGTTCTATGGCCTTTGTCTCTATGGGAATAAGGCGCGTTTTTTAAGTATGTATGTACTCGTACATAATATGTATGTATTTAATAAATGTACAGAGAACAATATATTATGCTCTTCACTTAGAGATGGAATTGAAAATCTACACCCTTTTAAGATAATTTAAAAACTTTCTAATAGAAAAACATTTCTTACGATGATGTGGCTAGTCAATAGTCTTATTATTTAATATTAATACTATTAAAACACATTTTTATTAACTCGGACCAATGAATGCAACAAACGTCTTCGGCCATTGACATCGGCACTTACACTTGCTAAGTAACTAACGTGCCTTAGATATGTAAAACAGTTTATTTATAAACAAAAATGTACCTACGTTTGTTATTCCTTCCATCAATATTGAGCGCCAGCATTCTCAGCAATACAGATATATTAGACAACATTGTCGGAAAATCACAGTAATCTAATCCAAACTTTCTTATAGTCACCCACATTTTCTGTCTATCCAAAAAACTAGACCAACCAAAATGCTCTCCAGAAACAAAATAAACGTAAAATAAGAGAAATATTAACATTATCAATGAATATATTTTTAATACAACGTATTGTATTCTTACAAAACTTTTTCTCAATCCTTGTAATCTATTCATAAGTTAATTTATTGTTCAATCTGAAACTTTGTTTGTTCTTCAAAGTTATTACGTTCGTATTAGGTCATCGGTCTAGAACACGTTATTATATTTCTGATTTATTTGGTCAAACAAATGGATTTTCTATCTGTCTTTTCGTATTGAATTATCTTTGTTGACTACATTCGTTCATTTTGATTTCTAGGCTTGATTTATTGTTTGTGTTTTGTGTGAAATCTTTTATTTTAAATCTATCTAATTCGTCTACACTATAATCTTATTTTGTATCTATTTCATCGTCGATCTCAAAGTAGTGTACGCCGAGTATACAGATCGGTTGACTTGCATCAAGCAGCTAAAACTCAACATTATAATACCACCAGCAGACAGCTTCATAGTCTTCTGAGCACTTTGTAGCATCATCTGTATAATTTTCATATTAGATTTATCGTAGTTTTCCCATTTACAATCGTACACAGCGTTTTCGAACTTTAAACTGGCATCCATTACCTTCTGGCCAGTGAAACAGTCCATTCCGACTTGCATCATCGCAAATGGTATTTCAATATACGTGTTTTCTAAACCACCGAGCAGTTCAGCTATTAGTCCAATGATAAGTATGAAAAATTCTAGAGCAATAGCGCCGCTGTATACGTCTTCAACTTTGTGTAAAAGACTGATGTTTCTACTGTGATATTTGATGATGACTTTCAAATGTTCTCTCACATATTCATTGATTGCTTTGCTTTTGGCTGTCTGTTCCGTCTCATCTGCGTCTAATACACTGCCCTGTCTTGTTTTGTAGTAGTTTTCTTCAGCGTCTTCCCAAATGTGGAGTAGTTCTTCAGATAGTGCCAACATTTGTGCTTCCACGTAGCCAGTGACGACGATGAGAAAGGCTGTTATGTTAGCTGGGAGGTAGCATGTGAATATTACTCCGCACGTCATGAGCATGAATGCGATTTGATAGTTTGGTGTCTCGTACATCGGTTCTAGACCTGTGGATCAAAAGGTTTAGGTATACTGAAATGGTTTTGGCAAGAAAAGTTTAAGTTATAGATTTCTTTAGTGTTATTAGAATCAAGGGTTGTACTGATAAGAGCTAGTAAGAAATCTATCGCAATAAAGATTAAATACCATAAAAAACAGCATTGCCCCTGGTTCTAGTAATTGAGCACAGTGATTTATTAAAAAAACAACTGGTAGTAATTCTATATTTATTAAAAATATCACTTAGTAGCTAGTTACATACATTTTGTCAAACCGCTCAAACTTGAACCGCTTATTGAATGCTAAAATAACAGGTCTTTTATAGCTTAAATAATATCTGAATTTCAATCCACATCAACATAATCACTGTGAGAATTGAGTGCCAAAATGTTTCACATTTAGTATAGAATTTGTAACCTTAATATAGTATTTGACATAAACTTACAAGCTATGTACAAAAATAAGCCTCTCCACACACCACACCTTCTCAATAACTAGTTACAACGCCAGACTCAGTCACACACATTACCATCTCCCATGGTCGAAATAACCCAACTCTCAGCCGCTTCGTGACCTCCATACTTGAAATCATTCAGTAAATTTAACACTGCCAATCGAAAACTCATGTATTGCTGTTCAGACAGTGACTCCACATCAGGCATTAATGAAAGAAGAAAGTTTCTACTGGCTGCCACTCTCGAGCCGCTCTCACGAGGTTTGTTCAACGTTGATATAAAACGTTTCTGGATAGTCGTTATAGGCTTCGGACGCTGGATTTGTATAGGAGTTTCTTCTTTAATTTGTACGGGAGTTTCTTCATGTATTGTCTCATTAATCTGCTCATCATTTTCCTGTTCTTCATTGCTCGAACTGACCGATTCATGGTCAGAATACACTGTCAAGTCATGCTCGTTAGAATTCTTGCGTTTGCGCACCTTTCTATTGTCCAAAAATGTAAGTATTTTGAAGTAGTTGTAAAGTCTCTTTTTGTGTCTCAATCTGTCGGTGCTTGTAGAGTCTTGCTGTTTCCTTTTCTCTTTTATGTAGTAGTCTCGCACGTTCCGCCATTTTTTCGTCATCTCCAAAACTGGGAAAGAAACAAAGATATTATGTAGTTTCAATCATTTTTAGGTCATAGTGTTAACTCCTAAAATGTATAGTTCTTTTTAATAACAATTTTAAGTATTCAAAACCATTTGAAAAGATTAATCTCAGAAGAACGCCATAATGATAAGAAAACGGAAATAAAACGCACCCGACCTTCGGCTAACGGTCTTTGACCTATAAAACTTTGCTCATTTACATTTCTACACTAGTGTCCAGCTCTGACATATTACTTATTTACAGTACATTTACATTGCTCGTACGCACTATACTCATAGTACTATCGATTAGCGAGTTCAGATTCAAATTTATTTAAAAACATAGTACTGGCAGACCCCGCCAAGTGCGCTGCTTATCCCCGGTTAGCGTCTTTTTTGTATGAGTTTTAACGCTATTGAATAGATAAACTACCTCTTAATGTACTCAGAAACCGGGGGTTAGTTATTCATACAAAAGCTATCTATTGTTACTTGGTAGAAATATTGAACTATAGTAGAAAATAAATTGTCTGTTTGTGTTAAAGAGCTCACACCAGGCAACAACCATACTTCGGGTTACTATCATTAGGTACAATTAAGTGGAGTATATATTGTAACTTTGCAAAAATGCACTAAGCATGTAGATGTTTCTGCACAAAAACACAGTTATAATTCCCTAATAATTATGCAAATAAGTTAGTAAACCCTTGGCGTTAAGATATTCTTCATTACTTGAAGTTCGCGCGCTTAGCGGAAAGGTCGCTTTACCACAAGTACGTTACTTAGTTGCTCTATCGCTCACATCGTACTAGTAACTAGGTCATTACGAAATGAACAAGTCTCATAGACATCATATTTATGATAGTTAGAACATATTTGAGTAGTTTTAACTGAATATTGTGTAGGTAATTATAAATAAGCATACGTATATATAACTGCATATTTATTGTATATTATCATATGGATGAGGGCGGCCCAGGACCGGTCCTATTAGCCCTCGATGGGGGAGGCCTTTGTCCAGCAGTGGACGATTCCCGGCTGAGATGATGATGATCATATGGTATGTAATAACTGCACAGGTACGTACTCGTATATTGAACGTAACCTAACCTTTTTGAAGGTCATTGATAAAATCAAGTGCGTAATGCAAATAAAATGATCAAACAAATTACTCTAGTAAAAATAAAAAATAAAATAATTATAAATGTATCACATCTCCTTAAAACAATGCAACAGTGTTAACTTTATGTCGTACACTTTAACAAAGAAACTAATAAAGATAAACTTTGTGTTTTGTTTGTTTGTTATCGAAACGAAACAACTATATGTGTAAAATATATATTTTTCGCAATCACGGAAATCGGAACGTGCACTGTGGTAACAATATGTGGAGCATCTTAACCATTGTGCCTTAAAAGTTGTAAAAAATGTAGAACTTACATTTAAATAAATGGCCTAGTATAAGTATCATTGTGTTTATTCAAGTTATACATTATTATATTCACAGTGATGCTTAAAAAAGTAACGAAGAAATAAATGCGTTTTTTTCTCCGCGGATCAGCTGTTCCATAATATGGTAATCGAACTCACGCATACAGTGAAAGCGGTTTGCCGATCACGCTAACCGTTGCGCCACCCGCATTACCAAGCTCATACAATGTAGTAACCTAACTTGTTTAGTATTTATAAAAGTTCCTGTGACACTAGATTCCTTTCTACTTAATACAGGACTCAAGAACTAAAAATAGTTACCTGGCTACTTAATTGCATTTGAATTTGACAAAAATCTTGATAGCTAATGACAATTTACATCAATACAAGCTCTACACTGTTTAAAAATGACTATAAACTTACCTTTTTCGTGTCGTTCTTCAGCTGTCAACGTCTCCCAGCAGTAAGCGTATATAACAGCACCAATCTCCTCCCATTTAGCCCTTTTAAAAGTCGCATTCCCATAGTTTGGATGATTTTTGTTCCACAAACACTCTCTTTTATGAATTTCAACGATTAAATTTTCCGTATTGAACATGTTAGTAGCGGTTCGAGCCGAGTTCCGTCGCGCACTGAGCGGTGCATGACGTAAGCCGCCTGCGGAATGCGACGTTGCCGGCTCGCTCCGGTTTGTCGAAGCGGCAACGTAATTTCCGTCCCGCGGCTGATCCGTTGCGGTCGGCTGTCTACGAGAATGGCTTCCGCGACTGCGTGTGGTTACTTTGTATGTGTTAGTGCGATTGTTTGAGTGATGCAAAAAATGATTTACACGTCGAGGTTATCAATACACTGTATTTTAATCGGAGTTATGATAATGATGGAACGCATTCAGTTGCTTTTAAATGGGGTCACATGCAATGACATGATTGTAAGGCGAAATTATATTGTTTTAAGCTTTTTTTAATGAAATCGGTACACATTACTAATGTTTTATTTAATTTAAAAAGTAATTAGTTAAAGGTTGTACTTTGGAGTTATCTTGTAATGGTTTTTATTCAGTGTAGGTACTGTGTGCATATATTGCATTATGAACTAAAAATAAACCTAACAAATGGGGGCAGTGGGAGTACAGAATAGTAAATAAGGATACTAATATAGGACTGTAATTTTACGGAAAAAGTAATATAAATACCTTATTACCTAACAATTCCATCATTAAGTTTATGTATCAATTTCTAAACTAAACGTAACTTTAAAATAAAAATCAAATTATCGAATTAATAAAATATAATTATCCTATAAGTCTATCTTTGAATCACGTTAGAATAGCATGCGCTTATGTAAAAAAACTACAAAATGTTTTACTACAAATCACATAATAAAAAATCATCAAATTTCTGAAAGTATTAGTAATGTATTTAATAAAAAAAAGTATTTAAAAAGTTAATCTCACCAAAGAGTATAAACTTGTCTTCCATAAGATGTCTGCCGGGCAACAACACTGGCTTCAAGACATACACGACGCCATTCCCAATGATGACCAGCCAGAACACCATAGCACGCTTCTTCACCTGTCTGAGGGTCACCAGGAGGTTGACGGAGAACCGGCTCCCAGGGACCACTGTCGCATCTATTGCTAATGATTCTGATACTATTTCTTGGATCTTTTTGCTGGAAACAAAATGGCGACGTTTTATTCGGTAAATTGCAGATGTTGTTTTTTAACGTTAACTTAAGTTTACGATAATAATTACAACGACAGTAAGTATCGTTGTTTCTAAATGTACAATAGATAAATAATATACGACTAGTTATAATTTACTGAACCTAAATAAAAGTCTCAAACTATTCTATGAAAAATGTGATTTGGATTATTTTTCAGTAAAATCGCGTTAATTCGCGAGAATTAGATAATTAATTAGTAAATTAATTCTAAAATTATTTTGACCTGCGTATGCATTGTTATTAAAACTAAGAATAAATAGTAATAGAATAAGTAGATTTCGGGATATTTAACCTTATTTTTTTGTTTTAAATATACGTCTATTTAAACCTTTCTAAAGAAGTATTCTACTTACATATGCAAAAACATGAACACCAGTTTCACAGTGCCTATTTCACTAGACACTCCAAGTGAGAACACTATGAGAGCTGCAAGAATGTCCCCAGTCTGCTGACAGTACACGAAGACGAACCAGGTCATCGACACCAGGTACACGAAGAAATAGCTCACTGATACTACTAGGCATATTAAGTAGAACATTAGGGGAATCGCTGAAAAAGAAACATTTGTTTTTATTTATAAAATATTGTCGATTGGTATTGTACATCCTGTAAGCTATGGTAAGACTTATGTTTTGTTAAAATTTTACATTTATAAGTATGTTTAATGTATAATTTTTAATTAAACTTCGAAAACAGAAAGTTAAGTAATCATTATTACTTAATTCTTGACAAAAAGCTAAAGCTACTCTGTGATTTTTTGACGATTGTGATACTTATTACATTATTCAAGACTTTGTCTATATTGCAGTCAAATTACTGAAATTGGTTTTAATTGAATGCACTTTCATCAATGAACTATAAAACTAAATGGCGCCAACTACATTATCGAGATATCAGTGTCTGTTGTCCAATTTTACTTACTACTTACTAGTCACATAGCCGCGTATAAAACCCACTCTAACTAACCCTAAAACTCAGAATTTTTGGTTGCTAAGCTTACGTACTGACAACAATAAAAGTTCTTTTGTGTTATTTCCATTCAAATTACTTCAACTTTTTTTCAAAACTAGCTGACCAGCGCAACTTCGCTTGCGTCACATAAGCGAGAATGGGTTATAGTTTTCCCCGTTTTTGAAAATTTTTTCGTTGCTACCCCGCTCCTAATATCTATTAGGAGTAAATAATTGTTAGCACAATTTTATATAGCCTATAGCCTTCCTTAATAAACGGGCTATCCAACAGTAAAATATTTTTGTTAATTTGCACCAGCAGTTCCTGAGATTAGTGCGTTCAAACAAACACTACAATTTTATAATATTAATAAATATAATGTAAACTTACGTTTCTTATTCCGCTTGTCAATATTGAGTGTCAATACTCTCAACATGACGGCTACATGTCCCAACATGGTAGACAGATCGCAGTGCTGCAGCCCTAACTTCTTCACCGCACTCAACATTATGTTCTGCAATATTTACTATTATATATATACACAAGCGATACTATCCACAATACGAACAAATAACAGGCGCAAATAAAAGGGGATTTGCTTTGAGTAGTTTAAAAGCCTTTGCAGACTATAGACTTTTTGTCGGATCCTTAGTAATAAGTACTCTTGAATTTAATTTGGAGACAATCGCAAAATCTATTATGTGTAATATGGGAAAAAATCACTGCTATCTGTTAATGGAATGTGAAAGTCTACTTGCAATCGGTCTATTAGCTGTTTTAGAGATAAGCCGGAATTTACAAACAGACAGGTTTGCGTATAGTTTCATAAGAACATGAAAAAGTTTAAAACTTTAATTTCACATGACAGATAGATACACCCTTTTATTTGTTTACTTTTGTAGAGTCGTTGCAATATTCAACTCTTTCTATCTAACTAAAAGCTCGACTGATCTGTCATCCGACAAAAAAGTCTATCGTGTACGTAGGCTCTTAATACGAGTTAAATGTTATGTAGTACTTCGCAAGTTTGGGCTCGAGGTTGTTGCTTTTGATATGAATTAATAAGTGCCTGACATGTGTATGATTACAACGGAAGCTAAGCTTTCATTGTGGGGGAACAGTTTCAGTTTTCACCAGTCAATTTAAGTGTATTTAACACAGTTTTCGAATTGTTTTGCGTGTAATTTGTAAGACTCAAGGCCTTACCCCTCTCTCGATTCGGAAGGACACTCTTACCCAGCAGTCTATAGTGATAATTATCGAAAACTATGTATGTATGTAATG
The DNA here is from genome assembly GCF_050436995.1 of Anticarsia gemmatalis. Lineage (NCBI taxonomy): Eukaryota > Metazoa > Arthropoda > Insecta > Lepidoptera > Erebidae > Anticarsia > Anticarsia gemmatalis. Next base: position 11,480,786 of record NC_134760.1, on the reverse strand, counting down.
CATAGCGGTTTCCATTGATGGCGTTTTGTCTTTTGATTGGTACAAACAAATAAAATAACATGAGTATAAAAAAGTAAAAATCACTTTAAAAAGAAACTAAAACAATGAATAAGATTAACTTGTATCTAATTTCCTCGACTTTTTATTGTTACAGTGTTATTACTATAAACATCAACATAGTTAAGTGTATTTTTACGTGAAATGAATTCCAGATTAATTCTTTGACTTCAAACTATCACATATGAGTGTGACACCATTTATTCATCAATTGTGTGACGTTCAACAATTTTATTGTATTTATTAAGCGCACGCGCCATTGGTGACCGCGCTTAAAATGCATCTGGTTATAAATCAATCCATTTTGTCCCGACCTGGCTTTGATGTGGTTTCACTTACCTACTTTGTGGTCAACTGGATTTATTAATTAAAGTCAATCGTTTTAAATTAATTATCGACAGTGTAATGTTTCTGTCTAATATTACACAAGAGCAAACACGACCATGTATTTTATAATTTGGTTTGTTTGACGTTTTTGGAGAGCCTACTATGACCACAGCCACTGTATACTGCGTCAATTTAAAAAAAAAATACAGATAAAATACAAGATTAATACTAAATTTTCACAATCATTATCACGCTATTAGCAACTAGAATGATGCTAAGTAAACAGTGGTTCAATTCCAGTTTCTTAACATTTTTTTCGTTATCTATGTTACAGAAACTAGGTTAGAAATCTTACCAACAGTCAACCTGATAACAGACATTATAAAAAGCAGGAAAAAATGGCGGCAAACAATAACAATTTATTTTAACAATTATTTAGAAAAGTTTACTCGAACGGTCATCGGCAACGGGCTCGGACCCTTTCGCTAAATGTTAAAGATAAAGGAAATTACACGGTAAGTAGGTAAAGTTTCAGAGTAACATTACCAAGTTTTACAAAAGATTACTTTATGTTTTATTTCGAAGGGAAAGTTGGAATGCTTTAAGCTCTATGCAGACCGATCGGCCCGACGCGCGGCGTAGGTACTTGAGCCTTCGTAGCTCAAGAAAATTATTATATAGACGTCGCTGATTATGAGAAGAAATGTAATAGAAAGGACATTTACTTCCTATAATTAAGAAAAAGACGTTTTTTAAGAGTTCTATTGCGATAGGATGAATGAATATGTAACTACTGTATCATCGGAGATTATTATTACAACGAGTTACTCAAATTATGGATGCATCCGAATTTTATTTCGATATTTACACTTAGAGTAAATTATTTGTAGAATTGATTGAATGATTATTATATTTGAAATAGACGATACTGAAATATACTATTCTACAATTGGATTAATATGTACATTTTCCAATGAATCAATTAAAATAAATATTGCTAAAATTGAGTCGGTCCGTCGGTCTGTACGCGTCCTAACAGTATTACGAGCTTTAATTTTTATAACTAGAAGCTTGAATTTTTAGATGTTATATTTGTTATAACTTTTTGTAGAAAATATAAGAAGGAATAAAATATTAAGTACTTTCAGTCGGAGTAATTTCTTTAAGAGAATAAGCTTCAGTAAAAAGATTCCGTATTTTTTGAGTTAAATATTACTAAGATTTGTATGAAAAGGTTTAGTATTCTGTTAACTAATTCAATTAATTTAATATGTTTGCTCTGGCAATGGGTTTATGTAAATAGTGAGGTTCTTATTTTTATTTCTCGAGTAAGTGGAATAAAGGAGTAATTTCTAAGTCAAAATCACTCCTGAAAAACACATATCTTTATAGACCATTTTAACTGACATAGACCGGGCTCAATTTAACGCGTTTATAAAAATAAAGACCTTTAAATAATACCGCACAATAAAATCATATTAAAATCTATTTACTTTCATCTTTAATAATATTGGTGTAACAAATTAATGCATATGAATGTGTCAGATTACCTATCTGCTAGATAAAGTAACACAAAAGTATGAAGTATATACGGCCAAAATTTCATATGATAGGCTAATCTGGTAGGTATAGGTACTTATTATTAAGTAGTGAAACTGACTCTTGGCCCATTGAATAAATAATACAATAAGCGAGTTAATATGGTTACCTGTTTGGAAAAATAATTACCAATTAACGTATGTCGGATTGCAAAACTTCAAAATACTTTGTACGAAAATACACTCGTACTGTCAAATACCCGTTACTTGTCAAATAAACCGTAATAGCTATGAAATTTCAATTTTATACCTGAATTTCAGCAACTCTCATAAATATTAAACGAATATAATTTGCCATAATTAATAGTTAGGCTGACAAAACCCTTGCTTTAGTATTTAAATTGGCCGAATGATAGTTTAGTACCTTTGTCAAAGTGTGCATTAGAAATTAATCGTTTAGATTATTATAATCTATGGCTCTATACGCAATTAAAAAATATATATTTATTATAAACAGAATAAAAATTATTGTAATTGAAATAAATAGGTATATATTTTTAAATTGCGTTAATTAGTTATTATTTTCGACATTGTTTTAAATGTCATCGTATCATTAAAATAGTAAATGAAACAAAACGGTTTTCATTAAATATTGAAGCAATTACTGACTGTCTGAATTTGTCTAGTATATTGTAAATATTTCGGACTAAACGTATGCAATAAATACTACAAAGAGTTTCACGATATTTTCACGATTTATGACTGTGTTTTTTTTTTCAGGCATGTAAAATACTCCCATTGCATGTCATAGATAAAAATGCAACAGCTTTAAAAGAAGTAACCAAAAAAGTTATGGTTTCTATTTTTGTTTATGGATATGAGATTATTTACAAACCGATTTTTTAAGCTTATATTACTCGAGACTTAACGCAATAAGCATTTTACCTTTAATTACTTTCAATAGTGAAAGACTGACATTGGCAGCAGTCCTGCATTACAAGATATATGGATGTGAATGAAGCAAAGAAAGATAGCAAGTGTCATACCAAGTGGCGTTTTTTGGTCTCTGCTCACCCAAATGCAAGAAGGCGTGATTTTATATAATATGTAAGTACTGACACTACGTTCACTCCTATTTCTAATAACTATAATCACTAAACATGCCAGAAAGCTCAATTTATTTCCAAATTTCCCGTAAAGCGGCTGTTTAAAACCAGCTTTATAATATTCCTAAATATAACTGGTGAAATTTGAAAGCGCTGGCCATTTAATAATGTAGTGACGCAATTACTCAGTGAGTCGTGATGCATTTTGTATGAACATTGATTTTGCGAACCGCGAAATTATAACGACCGTATTACAATAGATTTCACGGAACTTTTCGTATAAAGTTTTAATATGTTTATGTTATTTTCGCAAATCGGAAAGGTGTCATATCGGCGATGTGGTTTTCGATTCCTAGAATTCGGAGTGAAATTGTAGATGAATATTTCGGGGAAAACAGCCGTTTCCTTTTTTATGTAGGTCTTGTAACTAAGAGTTAATATTTTAGCGTAAGCTTAAGATTTTTACAAACTTACGATTGATAGACAAAGTACAATCAGACCCTTAACAAGTATTTATGAATCACACAAAAAGTCGTAGTTTCAGTAGTCGAAACCCCAAACCCTCGCTTTCAGTGGTAGCAGTGCGGTAATTCCTTAACCACTGCTCCTCAGATGAAATATCGGCAACAATAATGCTCATGTTTAGTAACTGACTTAAGTACCCAATAGTATACGCAAGGATGTACATTTCATAAGTTCGTAGTGCAGGAAACCTCTGACATATACATGTGTAAATCATCTCATTGTTAAATTAAAAAACAAGCACAGAGTAGATCATTTTCTACCCTTCATTGTTACAACTCATCCTAGAGTTGTAATAAAGTGCTAAGTACTAACTGTCGTGGATGTAAGTAGTGTGTAAGTGAGCCGGTGAGCGCGCCAATTTCACGGGTCATTGCGTCCCCACCGACTACGGCGAGTACACGACCTGATTGATCGACTTGCTCGAGAACTGCAAGGAATTAAAGGGTACTACCAATTTATTTGGAGTACCGGAGTACGGATTTGAAAGGTTTTTTAATTCGAATTTTCACGTTCGTTATAGCTGCAGCTGCATATACTGTATTACATACACCTCTGCCTGCATTTTACAATAGGAGAATTATTTATAATTTAATTTTATAATAGGGGAAAACGTTACTAAACTCCGGTTTACTATTGAGAATATTCTATTTGGATAATAGAAATAGGAACAGCACGATCAAATTATACGTACCGCTTATTACTTTCGTGTAAAATTCGTGATGAATTTGGTATTTAATTGTTGAATAATAATACTCTATCACCATACGACACTCAAAACTGAAACAAATCCAAACCTTGCAAGGTTTGTTTATTTTAAATTCCTTCAAGTAAATAAATCAGGCCCCACAGTTGTATTGATTTATAGCAAATCGGTAACTTAGTCCTTAGAATCATTCATCACGGACTTAAAAACCAACTTGAAACAGCGTAAAACGTTCTGCAGCAGCTTTACAGCCCGATCATTAGTGTTGAGAAAAACTCCGTGTAGTAACGATGTTCTAACAATGTACTCTGTCAATTAGCAGGATTAGGAGTCATTAGAAATACGGATTGTTACTAATGATGGATTTACACATGTTCTGCTTTTGGACAGATGTATTTAAGAAGGATTTTTGTAGTGGCCGGTGGTACTTGATTGTGTGAAAGCCTTTAAATAGTTAGTAAATGGGATAAATGTGGTGAAAAGTTCCGCTTGATGTTTAGGGTTATATTGATTAAGGTGGTACGAATGTGTACGCAGTACATCGTACATTATTTTTTGGCAGAGAGTCTCAGTGGGGGGTCCAGCATAAATAAACGCAGCCTTTTTTGACCTTTCTGTATCACAGAGATATTTAATAAAACTAATTATATTCTATGTTTATCAGAATCTACTAGGTACAATATTAAGGAAAACAGTAAAATTAAATCTCAGAAATCACTCATCGAGTAAAATCCTTTTCCATTGACGGTATTATACTAAGTTGCCTTTTATTTCTTACTGTATTGGGTATTAGCAAATTATGAAAACCTTTGCGAAGTCGTGTGTGCTTCTATAACAAAAAATGTTGAAATCAAAAATCTCGTTTCCAATTTTTCCGTTAACAATGCTAGAGAGGACGGTAGGATAAAGGAGTGAAGCTCTCTATAGGAGCCGACTTCAAAGCGTGCCGACAATAGCCTCGTATCAATATTTGAGTTCGAACCTGGGACCGTTCGGGACTGGCGGTAGAATCGTTCTAATTGTTACGTATACCCCTTTATTTTAGTATTGACCAGACGAAAATGGGTGAACATTTCATTTTGTTTATCTTCTGAAAAGGTGGAAAATTATTTCTGTAGACTGAAAATTGTAGTAAGTTTTCTTTATTCATCAAATTCTGCTTGAGCTTTTCTGCTGTTCAGTAGACTTCAGGAAAGTTAAAATGGCTCAAGTAGCTATCATAATAATATGATGAAGATAAAATATTAATTGCATTTTCTTACCAATAAAAAAAATGTTAATCAAATTCACAAAGTTCACATTTTTTTTTACCCAAATGTCTTTAATTTTTGCTAACTAAACAAATGGTTCGTCTATCATGTGAGGTCCGAAAGGTATCAAGTGTCGGGTGTAAATAACCACTAATTGGAACGTTCGTTATCCTTCAGTCTTCATTTCTGCCCATGATCAATATAGTGGAGTCTCAGATTTCCTTGGATACGTTGTTATTTTGGATATCTTGACCTTTGCTAAGTCAAAATATTTTAAGCATTTCATACCTACTTATATTAACTGTAAAGAAATGTATGTGGATTTTATATTTAAAAATTGCGCTGGAGTGATCAATAAATGACTAGACTAAATCTTGACTAGTTGGCATTATATGCGAGTTTCTGCCTTGTGCAGCTTTTGCAAATTTATCAGTGGGCTACAGCAAACGTCTATTTTTTAACGATCACATAAAACCAAAACGAATTCGAACCTCTTGCATGTAGGTAGTTTGTCCGTGATCTTATTCCTTTTATTGACTCTCGTGTTACAATAGAAAAAAATTGTGGTAAAAAACACGCATAAATAAATTTGTAATTAAACGGAACTTTATTTTATACATCTACTTAAAATAATGTAAAGGAAATATTAGATAAGTGATGTATAAATGAATTGAACCCTATAATATTACATCATAGATATAATATCTCATATTATCTTAGTAGTGAAGTTGTTCCTACGATCAAGTACAATGTAACACTCGGGGGGTTACCTTTACTAAACAACCCGAAGACAAGGTGAATACATTATTAATACGGGATTCTGTTTCCTCAGTGTTCAAGGACGGGCCACTGTTCATCTTTATTGTGTTAATAACATTATAATTAGGAATTAAATATATATTTTTGTATTGAAATTTATCAAGTAGGTATATATTTATAATGTATTGTGAGTAAAGTTATATCGGTGTAAATGAGAATAAAGGATACAATTTAGTGGTTTTGCATGCTAGCCAACGGTAATAACCCATCTACGGTATCCTAAATCTACTTTATAGGTAATACATACATACACATATGACAATCATAATTATGTAAGAACAAATCAACAATTTCGAACAATATAAACTTAATCAAGACCAAGTGAGGGTAGGCGTAGAAACTCGCACCATAAGGATACATTTGACAGCCACATCAGTCAGCCCGTGACCACAGTCGATACAATTTGATCGAAACGTTAGATAAACAAATAAGGTGTCGTAACCTTTTAATTTTCAATCGCGTTTAAGGCCCGTTGCGTTATAATATCAACTGTAATAATACGTTGTATATTTTGTCAAATGTTTATTGCATATTGACTAGTAAAAATAGTGTGGTGTCGTAGTAAGTGGACGTTTATATCCTTCAGTGAGTTTACACGTGTTTTACATTCGTTCAGCCGCCGGGGACACACCACTTGGCATTTTAGACTAAAGGGTATGTATTTAAGAATATATAAGATACTATGGAGTAGAAATAGACTTAATTTTTTGAAGTTATAACTAGAAAGGCATATAAAGTTTTTATATTTTATATGGAATAGTCCTTACATACTGAAATACTGTCAAAATTGGGAGTATAATAGTATCGGTAATTAGTGCATGCTTAGTATGCTTACTAACTTCTTAGTTACCATATGTTACAAAAAATCCGTTTGTATAATTATTGATTTTACGGCTATGCCACTGAACGGATTCTCACGAAACTTTGCGTTCTGATGTTCGGATAATGATAATAAGTCGGCTCCTTTATATAAAATCTGCCTATCAGAAGCATTAGGTCGGGGAAAAAGTCGAAGAAATATTTAGAAAATAAAAAATACCTACCTACGTTTACAAAAGTCTACTCTAAACCTTTTCTGTTCCAAGATATTGTATTTTTCGCTGACATTAATGCAGTCTTTCCCAAAGTGGGCGATAACGCCCCCTTGTGGGCGATGTAGATCTAGAGGGGGGCGGTGAGGGGCTCAGAAAAAAATGAGGGGCGCTGAAGTGATTTACGGGGCGATATGAAACTTCAGTTACTTTTTATTTTAAAATTAATTTAAATTAAAATTCTCCTACTACACAAGTACACAATATCCATTTTTAGTTCACATTTTTATCCTATTTTGTTGTATGAATATAAACGTTCACAACGCTATTTATATCTTAATTAAGATATTTAGTTAGGTATCAAACACTGAAGAATATTCGTATCTTCAAGTGTCGCAAGTGAGGTCCCCACCTCCGAAGACACAAACCGAACGCACGATTATTAATGTAGGTACCTAATCTATCTCTCTGGTAAAAAAAAGTCTTGTTTAGAAGATAGGTTTAATTAATCTCCAGGCGAAACTAATACATACGTTATTGAGGTTTATAAGGTGAAAAATAAATGGGGGCGCTACAAAATAACTGATTTTGAAAGTGGGCGTTAGATGAAAATAGTTTGGGAACCTCTGCATTAATGTATTCGGTGAGGTCGCAGCGTCCACCTGACCTCACTCCTTGTAAAGATTGCTAGCGTGGGACTACGGGACTACCCGCAAAAATGCGCCTCCAACTAACGCAGCAAATATTTGAATAAAACTGCAAAGATTTTGTTTTTAAATTATGTTGGTATTTCCCTAAAGGCTGAAAAGGTTCTTTTTATTTTTTACATATACTTGTACTCAATTAAATAGATTTTCTACCTAAAATATCTTACCTATGTTTAACCTAGTCGTAGTGTTCAAGTATTTTAGCCATATAATTAGTTTGATTTCAGAAATGTACCTGTATTTTTGTTACATAAATACGATTTAATGTGTAGTTTTGTTATTGTGTTTCCAAAATAGTACATTCATAACAGCATTTGAGAACGTTGTTAGGCACAGGCGCTGGTAAATTTAATTTCAAAACTGTAAAAACAGGCAAATAAACAGTTCGAATCTTCAAGACAGAATTCAGAATTTGAACATAGGTAGTCTAACTTCTAAGCGTAGATTTTGATACAATGTAACGAAGTCCATAGTTTGCTGTTATTATGAGATAGGATGGTCAAAGCGCTCCTCGACAAAAGGTTGGAATACTTAAGCCTGTGGTTACTGAGCCGCTTAGTTCAGGACTTATTTATTATCTAAAGATGAAGTTTTGTATTTTATTTTATAGAATATTACCCTAGACTTGTTACTAGGTCGAGATCTTGTTTGTAGGTTACTTAGATCCATATAGTATAGTACTATGTGTTTGTAGCAAGATTCGGGTTTATGACATTTAGTCATATTAGTTACTAAATACTTTGGAATTAATTGGTATTGGTCTAAAGGTCGTGCGTATAGAGAGTGATCGGAGTAGTAAACATGGAAGTTTTGAATGTTAAAGCATTTTCCATGTGAAGGTCTGAAAACAGAATTTACAAAACCACAATGGTTAGCAATAACAATTTCGTACGAGATGCATTATAAACCGAGTGAACGCTGAATAGAGGCCATTGTTTTCCGTTTCAATAAAGATTACGTTGCTATTTGCTTTCTCCATCTTTAAAGGGCTTTTCGTCTTCAAAATATTGAATAAATTTTAGCAGAAACTCGGCAAAAGCTGGCCAACTTAAACATAAAGTTTAAAACAGATTCTATAGGCTATATTTAACCAGTTGTCTGCATTTAACAAGACAAAGGTTCACGAATTGTGGTGCTTTCGCTTTGAGCAATTTGCTATTGAGCCCATTGTGGGCTTGGTAGGATGCACGTCTCGGGCAGGCTTTAATTGACCGTGTAATGGGGAATATCTAGCGAAACACATTGGACGTGAAACGAGCATGGTTTAGAAGTAAATGGACGGATTGTTTGTTTAAGATCTACGTTAGTTTGTTTGTGTGTCTAACAGTTTAGAAAAGCCAGTGAGGTTTAATGAAGAAAGTATATGGATATGTTAAACAGTTTGAGTGTAGTTCTTCGTTCTGGCTCGATTTTTTCTACGTAATGATGAATTCATTGCTTTGTATCTTGAGACTTTTTACTATACATATATTTTTTTGTTCAAATAGGATATATAGTCAGAGCGAGTTAGGCTTTTTTTTATCAATCAAGGCTTTACAAAATTTGCCTAACTCTCATTACACTCAATAAATGCAGTTAGAGGAATCTTCAAGAACTATCTTTGAATTACTCTGATGTTCAGTTTCTGACATAATTTCCATCTTCATCTAATATTAGCGCATCACACTATTGCTCTATTCAATTAGCTACACATTTAGATAATGTAATACAAGCCCGTCATAGTAATTTCATAGACGTGGATCTAATTCTCGTCAGCCGGCAGCTCGACAGTTGGACGGGTTGTATCTCATTACCGCCCGCAGGCAAATGATCGCAAATACATCCTCACTATTCGTTTAACTCGGCTATGATAGACATGTAGCAGGCATTTGGCATTTATTGACAAACTAGCTAACCTCGTGACTCTGCTCGCTTTGAAACATTCACCCACTTTTTCAGCGGTGATTTGTGAAAAAAAATAAAGTGTTTGTTCTTTCTCATCTCAACTCATTTTTAAAAGACAACTCCCGCACTAGCTCTTGTGTCGCGGGGCTTTTTACAAACATACGAACAACGGACACCAAGTACAACCGGATCTGAAACAACTATTTGTGGAACGCCTAAATAATTGTCCCGTGTGGGAACCCAAGGCCTCTCGATGCAGTGGTGTTGGCGTGTTGACCTAAACCACTGCGCCACAGAGACAGTCAAGTCACTATTCACACTATTATGTGAGGAAAAACTACCAAGATACGTCGTCATCACGTCTTCAAGTGAGGAAAAACTACCACGAGACGTCTTCATGAGTTGAAAAACTACCAAGAGACGTCTTCAAGTGAGGAAAAACTACCAAGAGACGTCTTCAAGTGAGGAAAAACTACCATGAGACGTTTTCGTCACGTCTTCGTGAGAGGAAAAACTACCATGAGACGACTTCAAGTGAGGAAAAACTACCAAGAGACGTCTTCTTGAGAGGAAAAAGTACCAAGAGACGTCTTCATGAGAGGAAAAACTACCAAGAGACGTCTTCATGAGAGGAAAAACTACCAAGAGACGTCTTCATGAGAGGAAAAACTACCAAGAGACGTCTTCATGAGATGAAAAACTACCAAGAGACGTCTTCATGTGAGGAAAAACTACCATGAGACGTCTTCATGAGAGGAAAAACTACCATGAGACGTTTTCATCACGTCATCGTGAGAGGAAAAACTACCAAGAGACGTCTTCATGAGAGGAAAAACTACCATGAGACGTCTTCATGAGAGGAAAAACTACCAAGAGACGTCTTCATGAGAGGAAAAACTACCATGAGACGTGTTCTTGAGAGGAAAAACTACCAAGAGACATCTTCATGAGAGGAAAAACTACCAAGAGACGTGTTCTTGAGAGGAAAAACTACCAAGAACGTGTGCATGAGAGGAAAAACTACCAAGAGACGTCTTCATGTGAGGAAAAACTACCAACAGACGTGTTCATGAGAGGAAAAACTACCAAGAGACGTCTTCATGAGAGGAAAAACTACCAAGAGACTTATTTATGAGAGGAAAAACTACCAAGAGACGTCTTCATGTGAGGAAAAACTACCAACAGACGTGTTCATGAGAGAACAAATTACCAAGAGACGTCTTCATGAGAGGAAAAACTACCAAGAGACGTCTTCATGAGAGGAAAAACTATCATGAGACGTCCTCATGAGAGGAAAAACTACCAAGAGACTTCTTCATCACGTCTTCATGAGAGGAAAAACTACCAAGAGACGTGTTCTTGAGAGGAAAAACTACCAAGACATGTCTTCATGTGAGGAAAAACTACCAAGAGACTTCTTCATGAGAGGAAAAACTACCAAGAGACTTCTTCATGAGAGGAAAAACTACCAAGAGACGTGTTCTTGAGAGGAAAAACTACCAAGAGACATCTTCATGAGAGGAAAAACTACCAAGAGACGTCTTCGTGTGAGGAAAAACTACCAACAGACGTGTTCATGAGAGGAAAAACTACCAAGAGACGTCTTCATGAGAGGAAAAACTACCAAGAGACTTATTTATGAGAGGAAAAACTACCAAGAGACGTCTTCATGAGAGGAAAAACTACCATGAGACGTCTTCATCACGTCTTCATGTGAGGAAAAACTACCAAGAGACGTCTTCTTGAGAGGAAAAACTACCAAGAGTTGCCTTCATGAGAGGAAAATCTACCAACTGTCTTAAATTATTTGTAGAAGTCCAGAGAAGGTGTAAAAGGTGAAGGTAATTAAAAACAAGAAAGCGTAGGCGGAGCTGCGCGGGTCAGCTAGTTAATATATAAGTGCGCTATAGTGGCCAAAAGATCTGGCCTAACATCTGCTTCATCTAGCACGGCACCGTGTCGATCAGTGGGACAGTAATGGATTGAATATCTATTACTTATTGTCATCGAGACAGTAGATGTACTAGAGCTAGTAACCTTTGTAGAGCGTATTATTGACATAGTGACGTCAATAACTGTCTGTTACCGAGCACATTTCTAAGTCTCTTGGGACAAACTGGGAATCGATCTAGTATTGGTAGTAAATACAAATATTGGTACAATTACAGAAGGGTATTTACTTACTATAAAGCCAATTTCGATGTAGAAAATTATATTAGTTGCGTTAACTGTCTCATAGGCAAATTTAAAAGTATTAGGGTTAGGTCTTTTTTAAGCGCCGATTCCAAAATTGGACTATACTTTGGCTTAGCTGTTCTTTTAAAAAAAATCAAGGGTATATGAAAAGAAAACTTCAAAAAATATATTTGTCATTTTTTATTAATATTATTTACAAATCTAATCACATCCGTTTGTTCATCTAAATTATACAATTAGTATGATAAGAAGTTCTAAATAAAACTATTCATCACATCGTCTGAGCAAAAGACAAACTCACACTATGTTTCAATATTTTAAACAATTTAGGCCTTAAGGAAAACATTTTAAAAACACTTTTTAATGATTTTAAAATATTGCTTATTTTTTTTCGATATGACATTCGAATAATTGTTTTACTCTATATTAAAATAAAAGTTTTAGGATACAAAATTCGGTTTTTTAACCAATGAGTTGACGAATGTATGGAATGGTCCAATGAGATCAATTTAAATAAAAAAACGTACATAGTGTGATTTACTATAAGAAACACTGGAAATTAGGTCACGAAGAATATTGAGAATAATTTTTAGAAAAAACTATTCAATAAATACAGATGTCTTTTATTTTTTATTAAAAACATACTCAACTGATATGATAGAGCTAGTTCCCAAACTAGTCTAAAAGACTTGGAATGCAACATTTTATCAAAATACCCTAACTATTGTATTGTTTAAATATTTTCAGAATCTTCATCAAAACTACTTTATATACAAACGGGGAATTTCAGACAATTCTTCAAAATATACATAACAATAATTATTTGCCTGATTGTTAATTGTTAGTCTGTATCTAACGTAAAATCTACGAACTGAAAAATATGTTTTAAGCCTTATTTATAAAACTCGCCCCATTTACAGAGAAATACTTATTTATCGCCTTACCCCTTTTTAATTATCAATTTAAAGAAGAACATTCGTTGAATTTCATTTGAGAACTCGGTTCATATTCTCAACTATTCCCATATTCCGGATTCGTCCCTATTCCAATTTCGTCCCACTTTATAATTTCAGTTCGTTGATTTTACATCAAATTAGGATTCTAAGTTTCCCCACTGTACTACAGAATGTTGTGTACACATATTTACACTAGATACAATTTACAGGCCGAACAACTAATCTATCACTACTTACTTCATACATTCGAAGGCACATTTTTGTTCATAGAATGACCTAATTCTGTCTTCATTCCTGAAGCTAGTGATCTATATAGAACTTCTTTATTGTAGGAATTCTTTTACGCTCATTTGTTTATTTATACAATTTTGGGCCGGAATTACAGGCCGAATGTCCACGGCAAACTTTTATACAAACAAAAACATTAGTTTTTGTGTTTAGTTTTTTGTTAGTTCTGCATTGTTTTGTTGTTTATACAAGCGTAAAAGAAATTCCTTCATTATCATCAACCAACGAACGGAACAGAATCCTTTCTATACAAAATACAGCTACATTTGGTGATTTGATCATCAAATTGACTGATATTCCAAGGTAAAGTCTAACGTAATTCAAAATGTAGCGTTTCAGATTCCATCACCGTCCGTCGGCCGCCATAAATATTTACATGAAATGACAAGAAGTATGAGGTCTTCTCTTTTTGGTTAAAATCACAACAAGTACGATACTGAAAATATAATTACTTTTTTTATTTATATTTTATTATCTACACTCCGCTGCCGGTACTAACTGATTCAAACACTACAGTTCAATGTTCCATTTTAGATCGTCACTCGTCCCATGTTCAAAACATTTCACTGAACTTTTAAAAATAACGGTAACTCATTGTAGCACGGAGTCACGTGACGGTGGTGACAGTTGTCGTGTTGTCTCGTGCTGTGTCCGGGAATGTTTGGTTGTGGGAGCGAGAGAGCGATAGTCGAGTGAGTGAAGCGCGGGCCGCGAGCGCTCAGTAGCGCGGCGCCACCCGCGGCGACGACAGTCGCGGCGAGCGGAGCGGGGAGCGGCGCGCTGCCGCGGGCTAAAACAAGAATAGTACAATTAGTTGTGGAATAACATAAATCAATGTATTATTCGTGTTATGATTTCAGAAGTGATATTCCTTTTGGTCTCTGATGTAGCTTCCCGATTAGATGTCTGCAAGAAGACCTGCCTGAGCTGTCTTTCCTTTAACCTAAACTAAGCTACTTGCTTCTATATAGCAATTAAATTAATTTTGTTTACCTATGGCTTCAGTCTCTTGAAGCCGGCTCCGTCCTGTCCTAACTTCAGTTCCTCATACAGCGTGGGGTCCACCTCCCTGGCGGCAGGCGTGGTGGTGCTGGGGTTGTTCAGCGTCTCCTGGCGCCATGCTGCGCTGTTCGACACGCCGTTCGCTAGGCCGTTTGTTATGCCGTTCCCGTTCGCTGTGCCGTTCGGTACTGAACCCTGAGAGAGAAGGTTTGGTTGAAAAAATTTGTTTGGGTAAGGTTTTATCTATTTGAGGAGTATGAGACTGATTGAAGAAAGGTTTTTTAAAGGTCTGTTGATGTGTGAGTGTAAAGCTTCCAAAGGCTGGTTAATTTTGAAAACATTGAATAATAAAGTCTACTTATATTCGTTCGTTAAGTACATCATTATGTATTTGGGAGCAGTTCAAATAGCTCTATTTATTTTCAGAGATGAAAAATATTCTTGCCAGTAAAGTAACAGTTAAGGAGATTTAAAACTTTTGATGTGGTAGATAAAAATAACTTACATTTACAATAGTGTCAGGGTTTGGCTCCCTGAGGTAGCTCGGGTTTTCAAATGCTACACCTCCTTGTGCCTTAAGCCTAAGATTCTGAAAAACAAATAACACTTGTTAGAACACGTCAATAGAAAATTTGTTTAAGTATGTCTGTTACTCTTTCACTCCAAAACTACTGAAGGGATGGTAATGGAATTTGGCACACGGCTAGTTTATATAAGCTTACACATTTATCAAAGACATCATTTTCCCAGGAAATCTTTCCATGAGGGCGAAGTTGTGGGCATAATGCTAGAATTTACACAGGTAAAAGGACATAATACTAGGAAAATTTGTTACGCGACAGTTTTAGGAAAGGTCCATGTTTAAATATAGTTATTCTATTTTTGATAAGGCTTGATATAGAATTTCTAAGAATCCTTTCAAAAGCAAGATGTGTTGGCGTCGGAAATGTCAATTCGGTCGACATGGACCCACGATATGGATGTCGAGTTACGTGATTTTTATTTTTTGCTGCTTTTCAGAAGCTGTTTGGAGTAGGATGAATGGTCTTTAGTAAGAAGTTCAAGTTATTAATAGAATATAGGAAAAGCAATGACACTATATACTTTTAGGTCCGCTTGGAAAGAAATTCAGGGCGAGACGGCAAGAGCTTATGTGCTCAAATCGCCTGACTGGTAGACCAGTCCACGAAGTGCCCTCAGCGGTAAGTCTGCGTA
Organism: Anticarsia gemmatalis; assembly: GCF_050436995.1. Taxonomy (NCBI): domain Eukaryota; kingdom Metazoa; phylum Arthropoda; class Insecta; order Lepidoptera; family Erebidae; genus Anticarsia; species Anticarsia gemmatalis. The sequence goes on along the minus strand of NC_134760.1, from coordinate 11,465,182 downwards.
TGTACTATACTACGGCAACTTGTGATCAAGTAGTTTGGTGGTACATCTAAATATTCCGACGTACCTTCCTGTAGCGGTAATAGAACGTGGCGGCCAGTAGGATGGCGGCGACGAGCACGGCGGCGACGGCCACGCCCACAGCCGAGGCCGCGCCACCACCGCGAACTGGTGCCGCCGCCGCGCCTGCCACCTCCTGGCCCTGCGTCGTGAACATTATCGGCGCGCTCAGGGATGATGTGCCTGTGGAACAGATACATGGTTAACGACCATGAAGACAGTACCTAAATGTAGAGCTGGTCTTTTAGACAAGTCTGAGTTGAAGCACTGGTCAATTTGGCGTCAATTTCATTAGAAATTTATGGTTGGTCTTCTTATTAATAACTGACTAAAAACAAGGGGGAGGTTCTCAGTTCGACAGAATTTTAAAAATTAATTCCGCTGTCTTTTTAAGAGTAGCTTCATTTGTCGATCTTTGTTTTTCATTTTGCAATGGCCTAACTAGGTTTAGGTCGATCAGTCATTGCTTGATAACATTTCTCAAAACTTTTAATTCTGTTGTCTTCAGTCACAAAAAAATGAACATATCTTAAAAAGTTATTACAACACTAAATCTTGGTACTCACCAACATCATTAGCCGCCTTGACGACGCACTCATAGCGCACGTCATCCTGCAGACCGGTGAGCACGACGCTCGTCTCGCTGGTGTCCAGCTTCTCCGGCACTTTGGCGCCGTACGCGCGCCAGAACACGCGGTACAGGTACACTGTCTGCGGGTTCTTCATTGGCGCTTCCCAACTAAGAAGATGAGATACGATGTTATATGGAAATTGTGGTAAGTACTTGTTTTATTTCTTAGTTTTGTGGAAGTAGACAAAAGATTAAGAGTTAACAGTCAAGGGAGAGTCAGTGTAGATGGCTGAAGAAATCTTTAAAATTGCTTGGAATACTTTTGTACCGAACGAACCACTCAAATGCTTTTGTCAACTAGTAATTTCACTGGATATTCTAAGCAAGCAGACTGTATTCAGTCCGATTTATCGTTTTTTAGGTTTCTAAGGGCTAGCTTAGACAAGAATAGCTTCAGACTATCTATAAGCCCGAATCGAAGATTGAGGTTTAAATCTTAATAAATAGTAACGAAACCAGTATTAAACAAGGGAGCAGGAGTAAAACGTCTTTATAATAGAATCACACTCAATTTCAAGTACAAACCTGAGTAATACAGAGTTAGGTGTAGGTGCAACATGTGCCTTCAGGTTCCTGGGGGGTCCAGGCAACCTCGCGCCGGAGTCCCGGAAGCAGGCGAGCGCTCTCCTCGCGTGCTGCAGAGCACACGTCCTGGAGACTGAGCCGCCGCGGCACAGCTCCAGGCAGTTTCGCGGAACTCCCCATGAAGCGCAGCAACTGCGATGGTCTGGATAACATAGTTTCACGTAAGTTTTGATTCTTATTTGCGTTTTTTTCTTGGTTGCTAATATCAAAGTCAAGTGGTTTAGCTGCTTGTAAGATGGTCATAGAATATAAACCCGTGTAAAAATACAATAATTAAATGTGATGGGAACAAAGCATAATTTAGTATAGAAGAAAATAAATGACATCATAATAAATCTGAAGGTGCGAAGAAAATTCTATCATGGTACCTTCTTTGGCTTTCAAATGTCATAAAATATTGAGTCGTTTTGGTTTTTTTTTTTGGAAATTTAGATAGGCTAACCAGTTATTAATTTCTTAAAAACTCCCAGACAAGTGTGTTTCTTACCGGAACCATCGGCAGCGCACTTCATAAGTTTGTCGAAGTCGTTCATGCACTCCGGCCTGTCCATGATGTTGTCCATGTCCAGGTGGAAGCTGCACGCGTCGATGCATGATGATGATACATTCATCTAAATAAACAAAATCGACATTGAAATATTGAATCTTAGCATAACAACGGTGCAATAGAGGCTAAGTTTGAATGAAGTAACAAAAAGGCTAACAGTTTCCATGAGTAAATTTTTATCTAAAACTATTTTTTCCATCGTTTCCAAAAACGACGCCAGAGATAGGTCAAAGAAAAGAGAACATATAGGAGGAACTGACTCTACCATATAGGACAAACAGCCAGAAACAGAGTAAAATAGAGAGTTTTCATCTTCTCAATATCATTTAACAAAGAAAGATAAAATACAACAAATAGTAGATACAATAATTTCAATATAAATTTACGACAACGCAAGTCCTCACACCTCACTATCGGTACATATTATTATGATCACAATAGTTATTCCTCTGAAATGTTGACAGAGGTGCCGACCTCTGTAACACTTGTGACGTGATGTGCCGACATTACGTCACAAGTGTTATATTTAGAGGTATCAGTAACCAGATCTATTTCCGATGACAAGCCCGCCCTCTAAATTTAGCCTTTGAGGTAACAAGGTGGATTAGTTTCTTGGGAACATGGAATTAACATAATTTATACTTATGTTTATTTGAGCAGTGAGTATAGTATCTCGAAGGGAGATAGTAGATATTTTAATGCTCTTCTTTCATAAAGCCTAAAAATATCTGTAATTCAAATTTATACGTCTTAGATTGCGAAGGACTGTTGTAAAATTGAGTATTTGCATATACTGCATTGTTATAGGGACATTTGATTTGTATTAAGATGTATTACATTTAAGAATAGAATTTTAGAATTTGGTTTCTCCTTTTTATTGGCCCTAGTTGAATATTAAAACAATGGCGGTTTGTTTAACTTAAATAAAATATACTAAGAAAATTACATAAAGCTACGCAATGTAGCATGCGCATCAAGATTTACTAATTAAGAACCTCATTAAGTAACAAAATGTAAAAGTAATCGAACGTAAAGCACTTAGTTAAATATTTGAAAAGATTTCATTTTCTTTTATGTCCATAATGAAGGTGGAATAGAAATGGGTTAGATATAAATTCGAACAATAGACTAAGTATATCTATGAAAGAGCTATTGTTTTGTGACCTAAATAGACAATAGGGCTTTATACTCTCATGGCTTTCAAATTTATAAAAAAGCAGACATTTTTTAAATATATTAGTCTGCAATATTTACTTAGTTAGAAGTTACTATAAACTTTGATTTGTCTTTGTGACCTTAATGAATAACTTATTTGAATTTGATTGGATGGAGAAAAGGTTCAAAATATATTCAAACAAAATGTTTTATCTAAAGTTTAATACTATATGAATACATTGGATTAGTTCTAATATAGTTGAATGTCTAAGTCTATGTTTACGACTCCTTGTAGCAAGAAAACTACAATTCTTCTTTAGCTAGGTAACTGTACTGAAATAGGTATATGATAAAATGTAGGTTTTATAAAGGCTCGGCATAAGCTAACGTGGAGCAGTAAACATTGCAGCGCCAGAGTGGATTCATTGCATATTTTCATTATAATTGCAAAAGTCTAAAAGCCTGTTTTAAACAAAAAAGCTGAATACCCAGGAAAAAAATTGGCTTCTTCTGTTTTTCAAAAAATCTCCTGCTTGAAATCGAAGATGAAACTAAACGAAATATCTCAAGCACATTTGTAGGTGCGCGGAGCCGCGGGGTCATCTGGGTGCTAGTATAAAACTGCACCAAAAATTCTAATATACTATGTACTAACAATAACGCTAAAAAAAGTTTGCTGAACAACAAACTGTAAACTTTACCTGTGTACAGCACTCAGTGACATTATGATGTGGTGTAGTAGGTCTTAGTCTGACCGACACCGGTCGCAATGTCTTGCCAAACGCGTTCTCCGCGTGACAGAAGTAATCTCCCTCGTCTGCTTCTGTTATCTTCTTTATTATCAACCGCATTGTGTATTTGGTTTGTTCCTGTGAAAGAAGAGAAACAAATTAGCTTTGTTTATGACTATTAACCCTCGGTTTCTGAGGTACATTTGGCGGTAGTTTATCTATTCAATAGCGTTTAAACTCATTAAAAAAAATGCGATTGAATAGATAAATTACTGCTAAATGTACTGAGAAACCGGGCATGAGTCCGTTTCGTAGGCTGTTTATCTAAAACGAAGATTGTAATCCTAGCGGTAGTTTATGCGACTGATAATCACCATCTCTGGTTTGATTCGCGGGTCATACCGGGTGCTATGAGTTTTTTTTCTTATGTCTGAAAACTTTCATTAATTGTTCGCAGTTTAATGACAATAGCCTGCCCTCTATAACAGTTGTCTAAGATTGTGGTGAAATGAAATACACCTCTGCCTTCACCTTCGGGTTTAAAGGGTGTGATATTTTATATGTGTATACATATATCTATGTATTAGTTATATAGTTATAAACCTTTGCGTATATCTTTGGGTAAAACCGGTGTGAAGTTACAAAAAGTATATTTTTTGGGTAATTAAATCATCAAGATTTCTTTTGGCGGAAACAGAATATTTCGTCACCAACAAAAAGTGACAGTTGAAGATAATAAATACATATTTGCATAGTATTAAATATTTATGTACAAAATTAACTGTATCAACCTTATAAATATGTATGGATGTTTCAAACATAATGAATGGATCTGTCGAAACGTTGCCAAACGTCGGCGTCGTGGTATATTAATAACTTAAATATTTTGTCATCTATCTATATTGAAATTATTTTGAAGACATCTTTATAGCTTTATGACCACATTATGTGATGAATACGCATTTTTATTTAAAAGGTTTTTTAACTTATACCTATAATCTGTTTATATGGAATGAATATGTCTAGCATGATAATTTGAAGTTTCCCTAAATATATTCACTTGACCCAAGGATCGAACCTCATCGAGCTCAAGTTAGCTTTGGTCAAAGTCATATCAACGCCACAGCTAAGATTCTTTCTACTGTAACATGAAGTGATAGGGCTAACAATATACCTTTATAAGAACTAACACAACTAGTTATTTAGATAACTAACACATGGGATGTAAGTTTTCCGATAACAAATATTTTTATCTAATTTTATAAGAATATATAGTTTATTTCATATATTTCTGACGTACACAACAAACGTGGGTTTAAAAAAACAACAGACAACATAAGGCCAAGTAAACAAACGTTTCCACATATTTGTTTATTCCTAACTAATTACTTTCATAATCAAGTAACAATCACATGTTTTGTGAAACAAAGCAAGAAATTAATGTTATTCACAACGAGTATTCACAAAAGTAATTAATATTAATATTACAGTTGTTACAAACATTTACAAGTGGATTGTTATTCTTAGAACTTGTATTTTGTATTGTTGTATTATTTAAACTAATATCCTACATGCGAAATTCTGTATGTCTGTTTTGCTTTTACGTCCAAACCGTTGTGCGTTAAGTGTCTTCCTAGCCCCCCGTTTCTGAGTACATTTATCGGTAGTTTATCTATTCAATAGCGTTTTTTATAAGAGTTTAAACGCAATTAAATAGATAAACTACCGATAAATGTACTCAGAAACCGGGGGTAACCCAACTGGTTAACTGTGCAGGACTTTGTTTATAGTGTCTAAGTCCAAGTATACATACACTCTTTTATCCAGCATTCTTATAGTCTGATGGAACAGATATACAACCAGTGAGAGGTCAGACGCGGGACCGACGGTTTTACGTGCTCTCCGACACACGGAAATCTACAACCTCAACTTCCTAACTCCGTGCAATTACTGAGAAATTCTGAACAGCAACACCCAGAAACAGTTTTTTGATTAGACCTAGGATCCAAACCCCAGACTGAACTGACTGAATATAAGCCAGTTTTTTTTTAATCTACCCTTAATGAAATAGGGGTGAAACTTTGTACGCGAGTGGAGCCGCGTGGGTTTCTAAGTAAGGTATAAAGTTCGCTATGAATTCTCGGAAGGTTAACATGATATGGAGTACATTTTCTTAGAAGTTTAAACTACAGTTTGTGTTATGTTTTATGTAGCAAAAGCCACACAGAACGATTTTAAATTTATGATTTACAGTCCGTTTCTCGACTCTACGCTCGTTTATTCGTTTTGTTTAACTGGCTAACTAGCTGAACCGCGCAACTTCGCTTGCGTCACTTAAGCGAGAACGGGTCATAATTTTTCCCGTTTTTGAAACATATTTGTTGCTTTTCCGCTATTTATGTTTGTAGCGTAATGCTATTATAGCCTTAGCCTTCCTCAATAAACAGGCTATCCAACCGTAAACATTTCTTCAATTCGCAACGGCAGTTCCTGAGATTAGCGCGTTCAAACAAACTCTACATTTTATATTATTAGGTATCAAACATAGTCCGGATCGCTATCATCGAGTACGGTGAAGAGGACTATATACTATACTATATATACAGTTTGTAACACTATCGGTAAACTGAATAATTGAACAGTACCATTTGACAATAACTTTGCGATAAATTAGTCCCCAGCTTGTATTTTGCCAGTGTATTTGACTTGAGGCCTAACCCCTCTCTCATTATGGGAGGAGGACTTTTGCCTAGCAGTGGGACAGTAATTTGTTAAATTCATTCGTCCTAAATTAGGCACATTATAAATGACTAAGTTTAAGTCTTACTTATTTAATTTCTTTCGCACTTTTATTTGTTGCTAGTATTTAGATAATATATATTTTTTTATTAAACAATAAAATAAAAGTGATTGACCTAGGACATCGGGTTGTAAAAAGATTTATTATTATGGTATTATTTTATTAGTTCTTAATCGAAGTATGAGATAAAATATTTAGGACCTAAATCTATATTAACGAAAATAAACTCTAGTATTTATATTACTTTACGATAAGTCTAAGGGTGTAAAATGTTTTGCTACATTTTGATTGCACTTTAAAGTCTTGAAAAAAAATTTGGTGCACACAATTAATAAGAAATTGAATAATAGCATATAAAACGTTAAGCAGTGATAGCCGAGTGGTTTAAGTAGGCACCTCCCCCGCATTTGGCCAGCGTGTAAGACTCAAGGCCTAGCCTCTCCCCCTCGTTTGGGAGGAGACCCTTGTCCTGCAGTGGGACAGTAAAGGGATAAAAAAAACATTACTTACTTCAGGATCAGCCCACAACTGTATAGTGTAGTTAGGTCCATCAATAACTGGAGTCCTGCCGTTGGGGTCTCTCCAGAAGGCAATAGTAGGCTTGGGCAGAGCTTCCACACGGCACTCAAGGATGACGGCGTCTCCCGCTGCTGCCATTGTGATGCCAGATGCTTGGATTGTTGGTACATCTGGTGGGGAGAAAGAGGAGTTTACGTAGAGATATTAAAAACATATATGAGTTTTTTGCATGCGATGTAAGCATATAAAAATGAGATCTTGGATGCCTTTCTGCGGAAAATTGTGTTGTGTTTCATAAAGCAGTAATTTAGCTTGTTGTCGCTGTAATTACCGTTTTTTTAAATCCAATTTGAGACAAAAAAAATACGATCCTAGTTATTTTTTAATATAGAACTGAGAATTGAAACCAACAGCAGGCTATATTGGCTTCAATCCAAAGGAAATAATTTATTTGTTTTATAAACCTATAACCTGCTAATCCTAAATCTAAATTATATGATAACCTAACTAGTCCAAATGAATACTCAGGAGGCTCTCTAACTTACAGGCTGAAATAGGACCTAAGGGATCCAAGCCTAATCTAGTTTGGTAAGTTGTAGAACTTTGTATAGATACTCACGAGAGATGTTAATCTTCCTGGACGCCTGCATAGGTGTGCCGTAGCCGTTGTCAGCGTAGCAGGAGATCTGGTCCATGTCGCGGGTGACGTTGTGGATCACTGTCACCATGTGACGGGTTACTTCTTGACGGACGAGGCGACCTGGTGGAGAAGAAATTGGGTAACTTTATTGTAAGAAAATAGTGAAAAAAAATAGTGTTATGTTTAAGATAAGATACATATTTCTGTCGTTGGCGTAGCTATCTATATTATGTCCTATATCGAACTACATCTTTCACCTACGAAACTGTATATTGATAAGTTTGTACTGCCGATTAAGCGCTTAAATTAAAAATGTCGCGTATCGGGCTTAGCAAATCATCACATCTTTACCACTCCGCAGGACGATGTTAGTTTGATTTCCACCATCATCACATTGATCAGTCCGGAACCGTAAAGACGTCAACTACTGGACATTCTCTTCCACGGAATTAGACAACGTACGATTCGCACGCGAATATTTTTTCAGGTTGTTCTGGGTTTCGAATTATTTCGTTTTCATTAATTGTATGTTGAAATTCCCTCGCGACGCAGAATGGATGAGGAAATGTGTTAAAAATACATTTCTTTTCCGTTCGAAGTGATTGAGTCCGGTAAATTGTTACGCATACAAATATTGGGATGGGTCCCGTGATTAGTGTTGTATGTTTGTGACGTTTCCTTATACACCTGTCCTTATAATGATGGGTTGGTATTGGTATTTTTAAATATTTTGGCACTCCCTGCGCATACATAAGGAAAAGAAAATCGCAAGCTTTTATAAGGATAATATATTCCGGGTTAAATATTTTTTAAAATACTTAGATAAAGGTGGAAAATAGAACCATTCATCTATGGATTCTCAAACAAAGGCTTTTGTATCACTTGCCATCTACATTGCGTAAACAGTATTTCAGGACATTTTTTTATTAACTGTCGAATTTCCACCGTCTACATAAATATGAATAACATTGACCTTCTCACAGAAAATCCAAATATTCTCTGTCACAGTCTTATTACAGTAATTATTCGAAAGTTCTCCAAGCGAAATATTAAATATGTAATGTGATCTAAGTTTGAATTTAACAAACGTAGATCACAGAATACAATTTAATCAAAACCGAACATAGTTTTGACACAATATACACGAATGTTCGCAATAAACATAAATCGACGTTGTATCGGAAACCGATCGTGTCGCCTCAAGAGGGAGAGAGGTCAAGGTCTCCTCGAAGGACCTCCGTGCCTTTACTCTGTCATCATCAAATTTTACGGTCAACTGCTAAGGGTACGTATTTATAAGTATACGAATATTTAAGCGCGCAACATTGTTTTGTGTTTTGCAGTTTGGTAATAATGTAAATAAAAATTCATTTAATCTATTACTGTCCCACTGCTGGGGCAAGATCTTCTCCCGAAATAACAAGGAATTAGGCTTTCGGTCATCACGCTGGCCAAGTAAATAGTCTGAATATACATACATGTGAATTTTGTGTACATGAATATATATTTTATATTCTATTAAATTCTAGTTTATGTTTGGATTTATCAATAACAAATTTTACGTTACCAACGCTGTTAAGGCTTTACCTAAGGACATAAACGAGTTTTTAGGTTTTATAAAGTGATTTGTTTGAGTTGTTATTCGTATCAGGGTCTGAAATCTGCTTAAACATTTTACATACTTATGTTGATGCATATTTAGTTTTGTTAAGTAAATGGGTACTTACCAGAAATATAAAGCGAGATTGTGGGTGTGGGAGTGCCCATGGCGATGCAAAGGATTGTCATGCTGGAGCCTTCCACGACTAGATTCACTGGGTTTACTGATGGCGGCTGTATCAATAAAATACACAAAATTAGATTTTAATGGCAGGGAAAAAATCGAGAGCTCCGATTGGTCTTAACAAAATCTGCATATAAAATTACCCTCTTATTCGTAAAAATATATGAAGTTATAAAAGGTTTATAAAGCGTTTTCTTTCTTTCACTCCTTAGCGAAATGAAAAAGAGAAAACATATTAGATGTGGTTATTAAAGAAAATCTCAAAAATGTATGAATAGGTAAGTAAAATATTGTACTAGTGGCACATATAAATACATTAATTATTTCTTGATCTTGCTCAAATTGAGCCACGCATAACGTACGTTTTTTCAGTAATTTATGGCCTCGAGTGACTTAAAATACCATAGAAAAGGCAAACACAATTGTACCTTATCTTCACGAGACAAAAAAGTTGTTGAAAGGATTTTTTCGAATTCAACTATAGATAGCTATTCTAATTCAACTATCGAAAGCAGTTCTAATATATAAAATGTAATACCGTCAACGCTTTGAAACTGACAACACATCCCTTACTCACTCTCCTCACTCGTTATTGAACACAAACTCAAATAAAATGCAGTTTTACATTACTTTTCTGTTTTCCTTTGAGCTTTTTATTTTCATATATTTTCTTATAACAGTTCAAAAGAGGCAATTTGCATTTAAATATTGGTTGCGACGAGTAAGAGCCGAGACGAGAGATATTGGATTCAATGAATTTCATGTACTTTACATACGACGATGTACTTATTTAAGCAATGTTTTGAATCGTGATGTTGCTCTTTTCGTTAGATTTATTTTCGTTTTTAAATAAGAAATATATTGAATTCTTAAAGAAATGTTATTTTGCAATCAATGTCTTCGAAAAATGTCATTTAGATTCAAAAGTTTGTAGTTGGAATCAATTGGTAGCAATAAAAATAAATCAACGCTCGAAATTGCAAAACACTCAATTTTTTTTTTCGAACCTTACATCTATCTATCAGAGCATGTTTTTCCTTCCCGGAAGGGGCAGACCGTTAGTCTATAGAGCTAAATGATGTCACGTTTGACAATATATTGAAGGTAATAACATAATCAGAACATTGGTGAAAGTAGCGACAGGGATCAGTCCATCTCCTACAAAAAACCAAGACTGTAATATTGGTTTCGTGTTGCTATGCACTAACCTCAACGTATGCTGGGTAAGCTGGATCAGTCCAAGCCAGTAGCGTCTCCGAGGGTTGTGAGTCTCCTGCCGCAGCGTGAGCCTTCACCCAGATCACATACTGGGTGTTGGGTGATAGCTTCTCTAGAGTATGACCAGGGACGGTGGTCGTGATGTTAGTCACATTCGTTGAACCCACTTGGGTGGGGGATTTGAAGAACAGTCTGCAAGGAATATAGTTTGTTAATGCCTAAATATTGATAGACCGGAATGCACTGAAAATCGTGATGGAGGAATCCTAGCATCAAAATCTCTGAAGTTATTAAGAAAATTGTAAAAGCAAGAGAGTTTTGGAAAAAACGGATTAAGTTGTAAAGTGCAACGAGATCTGGAATTTAGATAAAAAAAAATGGTAATAACAGACTACTCAGGTTCTTTTACATCGTAACTGTTTATTTTAGTAATTGTATATGGTGTTAGAATTTTGAATTACAAATATAAGAAATTAATAAAACTTTGAACGGCGCTAAACCCTACTTTTAAAGAAGACTTCTGAGTACGTTAAGCGGTAGTTTATCTATTCAATAGCGTTTTTTCATAATTATGAGTTTTAACGTTATTGAATAGATAAACTACCGCTAAATGTACTCAGTTACCGGTGGTAAATGTGTTAAAATTATGCTTATTTGTAGTAAAACTCACGTGTAGCTGATCTTTTCATCAGGCTGAGAGAACTGCGGCGGCTGCCAGGTGAGGGTCAGCCACGTGGCCGAGTGCGACGACACAGACAGAGAGTGAGGCGGCGATGGGATTCCTGATACCTCTTTCTCTTCTGTACCAAAAAGATATAACGATTAGTATGTATATTTGGGAGACACATGTCTCGACAGGAGTATTTATTATAAGAAGAAGCGTTTTTCAATAAGCTATTGGTGGTTTCAGTAATTGTAACGACTATCATAAGTGTCAATATTTGACCTACATGATTTGATTTTGATTTTGGAGGCATTTCATTATGCGGTAAATGTTGAACGTTACAATAAACATCGAGAGACGAAACTTTCTGCAAACTGGAAAAATGTCTGCATTTTAATTGATGAAGCAAACGAGATAACAAAGAAACTGTAAGAATATTTTAATTTAATTTAGCTGCAGATACAACTATTGTGTCCGGGAAAGAGATCATCTGTGAAAGGAATCATTCTAATCAACTTACCCATATCAGTAAAGTTGAACAGCAGCATGCTTGAGGGCAGGGACTCTCCGTAGTTATTGATAGCTACCACGAACACGTGGTACGTGCTGTTCACTTCCAACTGATCCAGCACCGCTCCGGCGACAGATACGTTCATTTTCTGTACAAAATTATATTATTTTAACTACTGAACCTCACGCTGCATCTACCGGCCATGACAGAACAAGTGTTATCTTTTTCGTAAAAAAGTTGTAGACAATAAAATAACTTTTATCCCTTACTCGTGGTAGATTGCTTTAGCATGTTTGATTACTACTTCGGTTAAAAGAATCAAACCTAACTGATGGATAAACATGACGCGTTGTTGTGACCATAGCAAATATTTTGGCTAACATCTAAATAGACACAACACATTTTTGGTCTGACGAAATTTCACATAAAGTTATCCACACAAGAAGAAAGAAGACCCAAAATGGATCGGGATAGAGACAGAATTATGAGAATGCATAGTCATGTGTGCTTATTATTTACAAACATTGAATAAGTATTGAAGACACATTGATCAGAAGAGGACTAAAATCTTGCCATATTTACACGGCATAGCAAGTGCTAAGGAGTTTCGATTTCCGAGAAAAGTAAAGCACAGTTTTCGACAGTGGACAGTTATTGGTTCCGGCCACTTACCCTCGGTTCTCCAACCCCATCGACTATAGAGTAATGTTGGTAAACCGAACTCTTCCTATGGCCGGGAGAGTCGGGCACATCCACGTACCACCACCGTGGGTCTGTCCGCTACAAACCCACATAATATTTGGATACCACCACCAGAAATATTCGGTTAGATCGCCAGAGCTAAGTGTTAGTAGTTTTCATGTAGTTTCTATTTAAATTGCAGTTAACTAGTCACGAAGTATGGAGTCGAGGGAAAAAATTTTGGGTTAGAAAACTTTTCAGTAGGTACGATGACATGAAATTTTATTTGCATGGAACAATTCATATGATCATGTTACTATGAGGAAAGGTTTCAATAGAAAATCCACTAATTTGGCTCCCTCGCTAAGAATATACCAAAGTAGGCTGTATTTAAAGGCGAGATAGTAATTTGTGTGATCTAAGCTAAGACCTTTTGCACAGAATCTGGTCTGGAAATTTCGGAGTGTAATTTGAATGTTTTCAGCCCCCCATGTTAAAGTCCCTTTCGGCACTAATGTAATTTTTTGCCCCAAACATCTTTTTTAGAACAAAAAACGCCCTTAACCAAGGCATATAAATATAATCTTCTAAGACTTACGTTATAAGTAGACTGCATAGTGTTATAGCTGTAGGGCTGCGTGTTATTGTCGATCTTCTGCCAGTGGACTACGTAGGAGGTAGCGTTGGCTCCGTCTTGAGGTGCCGTCCATTCCAGGTACAGCTTGTTTGAGGAGACTACTGCGTGGAGCTCGCGGGGAGGACCCGGGAGGAGACCCGTACCTGGATGGAGAAAAGTGGTTTAGAAGTTGACAATCAAGTCGTCAGGAATTAAGGTCGACTTGCTTTCTTTCCTAAGAGATTCCTGTAGATTTGACCCAGATGTATTTGGACATAAATAAAAAAATATTGCCAGCATAGGTTTAACGCAATACTTATTTGATGTACTGCTGATTGTGAAATAATTAAACAGAGGATGGAAAAACTGTTTAGAAACTATTTGAGAAACCAGGGGGGCTATCACGTATCTCAGTTGACAGCCATTTGAAAGCCACTACGCTGTCCATTGTTTTCTCCCTTAGATTATTGTGATTAGTACGTTACGTCAAAGCAGCAATGTACTGAATAGTGACCATAGATTTGACGTATACTAGCTGTCAACTGAGATACGTGATAAGCCCGCTGAGCTTTTGGCTTTGTCATTTCTTTGTTGTGATATAAGAAGACGTCTCAATTTGAAGCAAAATTATTCTCAAAGTTACTATCTGGAAGAAATTGGTATAAAGTATATTGTAAAATATTCCGGCAACACTTACCTTCCTCGAAGCACTGCACAATATTTCCGATATAAGGCACACAAGTATTGACACCGCCGCTGTAAGCGCCCGCGCATACACCGCGACAGTTAGCCGGCACTCCGCGCCTCGCGCAACATTGTTCGTGGTTACGACCTGTATAACAATATTTTATTTATGTAGTTGTTTACACTATGCCCAATGGTAATGCAGCTTGAATATAATTATAATTCTTGAGTGACTCCAATGATCACATCCAGATTCAGTACTCTTCAAAATGGCCTATACCTTTGATAAGACCCGCTGAGTAATTGTAACGACTATCATAAGTGTCAATATTTGGCATAATGAATAAATGATTTGATTTTGATTTTGACAAAATAGTACCAAAAGTAGGCTGTTGTTTACAACGTTTTTCTGAACGATCGTTAATTCATCCATAATCATGTTGGTTATCCGGTCTTTGCGAACGAAACCTAGTTTTACTATAAGCAAAACCCAGCTAAATCTGCTGTTTTAAAGTGTTTCTTACCTCCAGCACCACAACGCAGTAGTTTATGGAAGTCCTGAGCACACAGTGGCGCTAACATCCTAAGGTCAGACATCTTGGCGTCGTAAGAGCAGAGTGGCATGCATACTCCGGCCAGTTGCACTCGCTCACAGCATGCTGTCACGTTGTATGAGTTTGCTGCTTCTTCCTCTTCTTCTAGCACCTAGGAAAGAAAGAGATGGCATGTGTTACTTAGAGTAGGTGGCAGTTTCGTTTAAGGTAACGGAAAGATCGGATTATTATCTGTCTCTATACAAATGAATGTTTGGGATGTTATCGCGCGACTGGAGTCAAAATGTTATAGTCATTCTGACAATATTACTTGATTAGGGGACTAAAGACATTTTTTATTAATAGCATGTAAGTTTTTATACAAATCAATTTGCAGACGACACCAATAATAAAAACCGTTTTTCAAAACAACAATTTAAAGTTTTCAAATTCTTTCAAAGTTAGCCGAATACAAAACGCAAAAAATATAGAATATTTTTATCAAGATGACCTACATCAAGATGAATGTAGAAATAAATCTGAAAGTATTTGTACAAAGGAGACTCGCGTCGTGGGCGCGGCGGTACAAAGTTTTCATTGCTTAGTATCATCACGATCGGTATTTCCCTGAGGGTCCAGCTACAAATACCAACGGCTACAATCCTGTTACACGTCTTTGTGCAAACTATTTCTGTGATACTATTGTTAGTGTTAAAATATCTATTTAATTTTTTGTATATGGAGTTTTTTAGTATGCGTAACACAGAATATTTTATGTGGAAAAAAATATTCAGTCAAAAAATTCTGCTGTGCATTTGACTAATAGGTTATTTCGTCAAAAATATTCAACTTTTAAAAGCTTATATAATCTGTTTTTATAGGTACTAGAATATTCACTGGCAATATTGAACCCAATATAAAACAAATCAATCAATGGATAAAAGAGAAAACTAACACATTGTTCAGTCTATCAACAGATACTTAAGCTTAAAAAAACGTAGCCTAGGTTCGAAACTGAAACAATACGCCTATGATTTATCTAAATTGTGTGTGTATTAAAAAAATATATCACTTTTTCCAACGGTCAAAGAAAACATCGTCATCGTCAACTTTAAATATCTTAAACTTCTAAGACAGTTCTTGAAAACTTGTCCTTGCCCAGCAGTGGGACAGCAATGGCATAAATTTTATTACGTAGTTGTTTCCTTACCTGACTCTGAGTCCTGAAGATAAGTCTCGAGGAGGCGTCTCCCACACCATGTTCATTCACAGCTTCCAGGTATATCTCGTAGTCAGTGTTCGGCTCCAAATCCTCCATGATGTACGGCGAGTGGATCTGATGGGAAATATCGACAGTATAAATATAAATAATACTCTCATTATTGTGATTCTAAGGTGGGAATCTGATCAAAGAAATGTCCAGTATAGATACTTTACAGCAGTGGTCCCCAATCAGTGGTCCGCGGACCAACGGTGGTTCGTAAAAGTCGAAATATAGTCCGCAAATGATTATAAATTTTAAATATTCAGGACCATAATATAACACTTTATTTTTTATATGCTTGAAAATGGTCCCGGACTAAGAAAAGGTTGGGAACCCCTGCTTTACAGTATCGTGTAAGAGTCGTGAACTCTAATACTTTTAGGAATAGTCTGTTTGAGCTAATTTTCCACTGGAACCGCTAACTTTTGGAAGGTAGAGTAAGAAGGAAGGGGACAGTGAAGAATTTGAAGTTTTTTCCCCTTCTGGAATCTTTATGCGAAGATCGGCAAAATATTAGCGTTTTTTATCGTTGTTTTTTGACTATTTATGTGGTTGGGATGTTAAGTTGATCCCGATATAATGTGGCAAATGTTGAGTAGTAAAAGTCTTCAAAGTTATTTTGATTGTAAAACTTATGTAATATAGTCAATATCAACAACCGCTAGATAAAAATATTTAATTTATATTCAATACATTGTAATTATTCTTTGTTCTTGCTAAACAAACTGTTCTATTAAAAACAAATTCTTTTTTTATTTTGTTTCTTTACAAAGAATAACTACATATTTATATTCCTTTTTTCGTTTTATTTATTTTGTTTAGCAAGAATACTATTTATAATGTTAAAAAATTAAAGCTAACAATACATATTTATGCTGGCTATAGTCCGACAACATAGTAGAGAGTCTTGGCATAGATTATAATTAATATTGGCTGCCTCCGTGGCGCAGTGGTTTAGGTCGCCACGCTGCTACCATTGCGGCGAAAGGTTGTGGGTTCGATTCCCACACGGAACAATTAATTGTGCTATCCACAAATAAATTGTTTTGAGTCTCGTTGTACATTGTGTCTGTTATTTGTAATAGTCCCCGCGACACAAGATCAATTCTAAGTGCGAGAGTTGTTTTAAAAGAAAAGCTCTGTACTAACTTATATGCTATAGTCACTGTGAGTAGTTATAATAACGGTAATGTTTTAGTTCATACAGAGCCTTCTTCGAACTAATATGATATTCCAACATTTACTTTAGTCGGTTATACGCATATCATATTATTATAATAATGTAAGTTTTGTAGTAAACATTTGCCTTTAATTTATATAAAAGCTTATAACTCTTACACTAGTTTTTGCTTGCGGTTTTTCTTGAATAAATTGAATCAGTCATATTTTTAGTTTCTTTGACATCTCACATGTTGTCAGCGTTATAGACCTAAGGCCCAAAGCTTAGCTTGAATCTTGGGATTCTCTAAACCCCTGCTCAATAAATTGGTAACTCCCTAAAATTGGGATAGATGCCCAAGAGTGGGCGACAGTAAGTTGCGCATTTTTTAAAAATCTCGATAAAGTTCACTCTTATTATAGATACAAAACATTTGTTTCTTAAAACTTGAGCTAAGAGTCGTTTATTTCTCGGTTACAGACGTACGTCTGTACATCCAAGTAATAAATAGCTCCAAGCCACCTCTTAACGGTTTAATTAAAACCGGTTGTTGTCTGTAAATTACAAACGGCATGACACTAGTGAAAAACGGCTAAGGAGAGTTTTCAGGTATAATAACTTAGAACAATTATAAAACAAAAGCAGAAGTGGCAAGTATCAGAAAGTCTATATGAGATTGTCATATATTCATTAATAATAAGAAGAGAGTCTATGAGAATGAAAGTTAAAGTAATAATGATTGAGAGTCACTACAATTTTTTCTTCAGCTCCAATCTGTCCACAATTACATATAGTTTTTTTTGTCTTTTTCACGTCAAAAAAGCTAAACGAATTTGGATAGTTTTTGGCAGGTTGACTGAATATAATATTATGTAAAGGCTGCCTTTAAAAAATAATAACAAACTAGTTTTTATGCAGTTGTGGCACAGGGAATTTTCACAAGCATACAAACAACGGACACAAAGTACAACGAGACCCGAAACAACAATTTGTTCCGTGTGGGAATCGAACTCACTATCTTTCGACGCAATGGTATCGGCGTAGCGACCAACACTGCACCACGAAGGCCGTCAATTCAAGTTAAATTAGTATATAATAAATATAGACATACCCTCTCCAGCGCCCTATATTCTTCTCCAGCCTGCAGAGTCTTATAATGCAAGTTGTAGTACTGCACGGTGTCAGCCAGGGCGGCGGGCGGGGACCAGTGCACGACGGCATAGTCCACGTCGATGTTGGTCAGGTAGAGGCGCGAGGGAGCGCCCGGGAGCACGCCGTACCCGCGGAGTAAGCAGTTTGTGTAGGAGTTCATGTAGCGGAGACACCTGCGATGATAGACGGTTTGAGTAAAATTTTGAATGGAAATTTACCTAGTTATAGTCGTAAACTTAGGGTAAGAATGTATAGTTAAATTTTGAATGAAAAATGGAAAGTGTTATTGACTTATGTGACGTCTTACTTCGACATACTTTATGTTGAAGTTTGACGTCTTAATATTGTAATAAACTCTGTTAAACAGCTGAACCAATGATGATGAAATTAAGTATAAATATTATTAAAAAAAATATCGTATATTAATTATCTGAGACAACAGGCTTATAGCGATATATGGTGCAATAGTGGGTGCAAATCCAATCGAATCTAATCTCAGCTTCCTCTCTTCTTTACGGAAAGTTGCAAGTTTCTCACCTAAAGTATAAAATTATAATATAAAGCTCAAAACGTCTGTCGTCTATGATAACAAACCGTTCCCAAGCTTATGTATTTGAAATTTTGTGAAACAAACTTGTAAATGTAAGTTACAAAGTTATCAGTTTGGTGGTCCAGGAACTTGGATAGGGGCACGAATACTTGAGACTACCTGATATTAAGTTCACCGGACCGACTTAAAACAACTTAGATATTTAGTTGCCAAGTTATATTTTACTTGTAATCCGGTAGAACATTTTGTAAGCCTATTACTGGTCGTGTTAGATTCGGAAGACAATGCGGTTTACATTTTGAAGGCCTTTGAAGTCGAATCAGTTTAGGCTGATTTTAGTTTAAGCGGCCTTTTTTTGTCCATCTTTTTCTTAGATCAAATATTGTCTGTATTCTAGACAAGGATGTGCAAATAAATAAAGGAATGCTTTAGTTCGTTTGTATGGATTAGGCTATTTCTATTCAAACATATACATACCTACAGGTACCAGGTACGTACCTGGGTATTGATCTTTGAAAATCCTTTGCCTCACCATTTAACCAAGTTAAATTTGATTCGCATTTATAGATTCATTAATTTTTATTGAAAAAAACTTTACAATCATATGCTATTACACTAAGCACAATATTTAGAAAAAACCTAGTAACTTATTAATTAACTGACTAACTAACTGTAAACAAAAATTCGTAACTTTTATCTGTCAGTCATGCTTAAGACCGTTATTGCATTATAAACTAATCTTAATGACTTCATAACAAAATCACTATAACCGTTTGACCAATAAAAAGTAACCTACAAAATAAAAAAGAACACTATTACGAATACTTTAACTCACAAGATAGTACAAGATGAATTGTTCAACATTTTACGTAACTAACAAATATTTGAAAAAGAATGTCGCCTTTAACCATTAACATGGAAAATATTAAAGTTGTTTTAGTTCAAACAATGTAAGTACTATAAACGTCACCATTACTTTGCACGGTACTCGTAAATATCAAGTTTAAGACAATTTAACACTATGTGAGTTTGACATTGCATTGTGTCATTCACAGGAGGTTTGAACCATTATGGCTTTTAAAGTTGTCAGTTTTTTTTTCATTTTAAGTCGATGATTTATTGAAGTTTGTTGGGAAGTCGATAACACGATTGGCACCTAGTGGTGACTGATGTAAACAGATCATATTGATAACTTTAATCTCGTAGTTCGACGAGTCAGAAATTTCTTAATACTTTTCAGTAATACTTTTCTCGTCAGTCATGGTATAACAAATGATGTAAAATTACATTACTGTTAACGCGGTCATGCATTTTTACCTTGGATAACGTCTTACTAGTCTGCTAAAGTCCCAAATGGACGATTGCGTTTAATACCTACTTAACTACTCCCTATTATTTTTCAACTTACTTGAAGTGATTGAAGTCCAAAGTAGTAATATTTCCACTGCACAACGGCAAACAGGACTCCGGCAGTCCCCTGCTTCTGCAGCACGGCGTGTGGTCCATGCCGTTGGCGAGGCAGGTGAAGGTGACTCCGGCCCAGGGCGCGCAGATCATCAGATCTGTCACCTGCAGCTGAGGGTTAAACACGAGCCTGGTGATGGTGCCGTTAGTCACAAACTGTGTGCTGCTAGCTGTGTGTGCTCATGGAGGGTTAGAAATGGAATGATCGTGATGTGGAGCTTTTCTTAAGAGATTTTTTGGTCAGAAAATACTGGTTTGTTTTGGCCAAGTCCTGGCAGGTTTTGATGAGACCAAGGTGTTTTAGCTTTGTTATAAGCAAAGCATTAGAAACATACGGTCTATGGCCTATGGCCATATGGTCTATGGCCACATCCTTTTTGGTAGTTTCATGGCTCAAGAAGTAAAAATTAAGTCAGTATGTCTAAAAAGACTTTTGTGAGATTTTTTTAACACATTACTGTCCCCCTGCAGGGAAAGGGTCTCCTCCAAAACGATGGAGGGGTAAGGCCTTGAGATTTCAGATAATTTTAATCATAGCTATTACGGGAGCCAGAACTTTACCCAACTGGTCAATATTGGGACTTATCAATGAAATAATATTTTAAGGAATACAGCTATGGTGTTTGTGAAAGTGTTATGAAAATGCTGAGGTGGAGTCGATCCTTGATGCTGTGATGATGATATCCGTGATGTCAGCTACTAGTTTGTCCATCATTACATTTGGGAGAAGGCTTCTGCCTCTGTAAGTCCATAAAGCAATTGCTTCATAGATACATTCATATTATTAATTATTATTATTATTTCATTAATATTGTTGTTTGAAATATCTTTTCCATGCCAATTTGTTTTGAAACCAGGCATTAAAATTCGGCTTTTTGCGACAATTTAAATATTATTTCTTTAAATAAATTGCAAAGCTTTTAGTTCTACTAGTGGCCGCGATGTAGCCATAATTTTTCATATTTTAGATGTCTTATGGCAAAGTGCTTTTAGAAAAATGAAAACTGACGCTGTTTTTTAAGCGTGATAAGTCAAACACGCCCCATGTACTGTAAGGTGAAACTGAGAAGAACTTCTTGTATATTAAACTCTTCATTTTAAACGAAATGTACAGCAGGACCGTGGGCTATCGTGAAACGCGATTCGAAAATTTACAAAGCATTTGGAACCGGTCGTTAATTAGCCAGCATGTAAAGCTACTTGGAAAAATTGCCATTTCAGAATCTGCCAGGGCGTTTACTATATTTCATACAATGCGACGGCTATTTGGTTCTATAAAATCGATAGTGGTATTAAATCCCATCAGTTTCACCTCACATTACAAATGTTCCAACCAATCACGGAACAGCATTCCCGAAGCCACACAGATCTACTTACAGCGATCTCGAAGGTCTTGGTGGGGTCACAGAGCTTGTCCACGCAGCCGTAGTGGTTGACTCCCTGGTCCACGCAGCAGGACCTCACGTCAGGCAGCTTGGGAGCCGCTGCTACTTCTGTTGACTTCATCTTGCCGGGAGTCAGGGTGAGGGATCTAGAGAAGGTAAGAGGTGATAAGAAGCTTACATTGAGATGTGAAATAAATGTTTGTAATTTTGTTTGTCGTTTTACTATTTTATGTAAGGTTCAAAGAAGATTTTCTACTACCGTCAAACAGTATCGTATGTGTTGTTATGATTTAGTTTGTCTTTTTTTTCGTAGTCTCTACACGGAGGAGATTAGAGATTTAATAACGCTGACTGACTGACAGTTAAGTGCCACTACGCTAAGTGCAGATTTTTTCTATCTGCAAATAATACCTGATTAAAATATTAAGATAGTATGTCCATTATCTGTCAAACCATCAAAATAATCCGTCAAACTAGTAGTCTAATGATGGAGAACATAGGCCTAACAGAAAAATCCCCATTTTTAAAACCACACGACCACAAAGTACAGAGTCGAAAAGCACAAACACTATCTGTGATGATATACAGACAGCAACAGAAACTGCGACTACATTCGCTCACTACAATTTCATTAACAAATGGAAGATGCCTGAAAATAGTGTTCCTATTTCGGAACTAGTTCAAGGTTTTATGCTCTAAAATGTATTTTGTTTGTAACAGTACTAGAAATTATAACGAGAGCGGTCGAAAAGTTGATAGTTCAAGTACACTTTATATACCATCTAATTTTAGAGAGAGTATCAAAATTTGCTGAAAATTTCTATTGTTAAATTATTTGTTTATCTTGTCTCTATAGAAATATTTTTGTTAGAAACAGTTCAAGGAATACCTGTCTGATACTGAAACACTGTAGGCTCATAAAATAAGTATTAAGTAGCCTTAACATTGTAAAAATCATTAGTCAAACGACGAGACATGCCCCAAAACATAAAATAATCTATACAGCATTCATATTTTAACTCACAAAATTACCACTTCTTACTATCTATCAGATAGCTTACCATATAGAATTTTGGTAGACACCCTCATACATTTGCTGTGACTTTATTTCGCAGATAGATTGTCGCACACTTATTTATAAATTGTGAAACTAGCCCTAAATCTGAAAGCCTTACCTGATAGCATAACTAGGTAAACTGGACCCATGAATGTTATAAGACGTCACGGTGATCTCATACATCGTAAACGGCAGCAAATCATTTAGAACATAGAAGGTCTTATTCGCAGGTACCCTGTAGGTCAAAGACTGAACACTCTTCATAGTATCATTGTCTTTTATAGAGCTTTCTGAAGGGTCGATGAGATGGGCGTCGAAAGACCGCAATGTAGTGACGTTGACTATGTATTCTATGACCGAGTCTGTGTTCTCTATGGGAGGGCTCCAGGTCACGTTCAGTTGTTTCTCGTTTAGAGGCTCCACTTCTACTTCTTCGGGCGGACTTGGGAGGAGTTCTGAAAAGAGATGGTCGTGTAAATATAGTGTGGAATTTTGTGGCGTAATGCTAGTGGGTAGCTGCGTTATGAACTGTGGGTAGTTGTGTTTGAAATTAAACACATTTTTCTTATTTTGTCAATTGAAGGAGTACGATCGTTGTGTTTTTTTTTAATTTTTGATGTGCCATTATTTGCAGACATTAATATCTTCACATTTTTTTTTATTAAGCAAAGTTTTCTTACTTAGGAATTGAGGCGAATTGAACTGGAATATGTGTCTAGTGCAAAGAAAAAATATGCTTATTTCCACTTACCAATGCCTTCAACGATACAAGCCAGCGTCTTCTCCATATAGGAGGCGCAGGAGTAATGCGTCTTGATGTTATCAGTAACGGGAGTGAACTCCCCGCGGCACACGTCCTGACAGATGTCGGGCACTCGCTCTTGCACGCAGCACGGCACGTGGTTCCTGCCGTCTGCCATACACCTGGTGGAAGATTAGATAATTAAAGGATAGTTTTCGAAGAACGGTTTAGCTACCAGCTGTAGGTAATTGGGTAGGTGACTGGGTTAACAAAATGATTTATTCAAATTTCTTAAAATAGGCTTAGGCTTTGCAATTATTTTCGTAAATAGTGTTAAAATTGTAATTAATACAGACTGAACCATTTTATTAGACACTCATTTAACACCAACGAAAAGATGAAACTGTGACGTCACTATGTCGTATTTCTATACTGTGTTTTTGACATTTCCTAAAAGTAGCTGATTTGACTGGTAGGCAATAACCCTATTAATAAGCCCTCTTAGTACTTGGATAGTATTACGCATTATCCATGGCATCCATCCATTGAATGACTCTTTGAACAACTCTGACTAATGTAACGGTCATGATTCTTGGACCGTTTCAATAAGCTATCGGCAGATAGCGAGATACATTTTTCGTAGAGATTAATAACTACAGTTAGAAGAAAATGCTACTGTACAAAATAATGGCTGAAATATAGCTTTTACTAAATTAAATGTCTGTCATAACTCGTCTACGTTTATTTTATTATAATTATAATAATAAGTCATTATAACAGTTCTAACAGCCTATCCAAATATAACATCAATAAATGACTAATTAGTTCTATTTCAAGCGACTATTTATTTTAATGCTTTCGTCTTTGAAATGTACTTGAGGACATTATAGGACGTATTTGTGGACTTAGGGCGAGTGAATGTCGAAAATCTAGACTTCTAGACTAGATAATAGACTAATATTTTTAGATACAATATAATATATGATTTTCAATTAAAAGTTTTGACATTCTATTGAGCACTACTTCAACATTTTAAATATGTAACTACGTTTGTTACGTTTTTGCGACTACGCTACTGAATAGGTATGTTTTGATATTGTTTTATAGAACCATGGATTATATCCTAGGAAAGCATCTGGAGCTTGACTGGCTTTTTTTAAAGACCTGTTGCGTGATTACACTCAGTACCAGCAAGAAATGAGCGTTTTGAATTAGATAAAGATAAATAAATTACCTAGATAAAGAAAATAGTTCTCGCAAAATACGCCAAAGGGTGCTGACAAGTGAACTTTTTTTATTCGTGCTGAATTTTAAGATATCTAGGAAGATATTATTTGTCAATATTGGTAGAAAATTGAAGCTCGGGCTTAGAAAATAGTTCTTTTAAAAGTATAGTAAGTGAAGCCACGTGTAAAAAACAGTAACCTATTAATATGACTTGTGTAACCTTCAACAGAAATAGCCTATAA
Source organism: Anticarsia gemmatalis (assembly GCF_050436995.1). NCBI lineage: Eukaryota > Metazoa > Arthropoda > Insecta > Lepidoptera > Erebidae > Anticarsia > Anticarsia gemmatalis. The sequence goes on along the minus strand of NC_134760.1, from coordinate 11,440,585 downwards.
CCAAAGTGCCCACATCTTGCCCATTTCAATTACAATAGTTAGTTATTTGCCTAACTTCGAGGTGTCTACCTAAAAGTTACGATCATTTATATTATCAACACGTATATGCCTGAAATTTTCCATAAATACAGTCAAGAGCAAAAATATGTATACACTGCCACATTTTCAACAAAATTTTTATCAATGATAGGTAGATTACTGCTGCTATATTATCTTCAACGTAATTTTACAATCACGACGTATTTATTGCCGAGTAATAGCAATTCATTGAATCAGTTGAAGTTGTTCAAGTCACCAGTAAGCCTTTGACATGTCTTAGCGACTATTTTATTGACAACAAACGGGGGCAACTTTTTACGTGTCCTCTGAAACACGGAGACAGTCAACGCAAAAGCAACCACTCATCTATGGAATATCTGCGCTAATAAGCGCTGGTTGAATAATCCACTGATCTTTTACAGACCAATAACTTGGTACGAGTGTCTCGAGAATAGCAATAATTGAATTGATACTTTCATACATAAAACTACGATTGAAAATCAGGCAGTGTGTACATATCTTTGCTCGCGACTGTACAAATTTGATTAGATATTGTTCAGATAAATTGTTGTTGAAAAACTTGTGACGTTTAATTACATCAAAGGTTTCTGTAACCTTCACTTTCATTACAAATTAGGGGTTTATTAAATAAGTTTCCATGTTACAAAGTTTTTAGATATTAGTGTCGAAAGTTTGTTTAAGTTTTGTAGACTATCATAATTTACTAATATTACTAATATTTTGCTCGTTTGTTACTCGGTTGCATTAAAATATTGGTTTTGAGTTTAATATTGATATTTGAGAGTTTGAAACTGATAAAATTATGTATTATATTGTAATATATTTAATATTTATATAGAAAATAAGTTTACGGAATAACGAGCTGTAGGATAACTTTAATAAAATAAATAATATGACGTCTATTACATTTAAAAATTTTGGAATATGAACCTTAATCAAATGGTAACTCTAGCAAAAAAATCCTTTACGTTAGACATTTGTTACCAGGAGCAAACTTTACATGTCTTATTAATAGTTCTTGTAAAAATGTAGTCTTTAGCCTGCACTTGCAATTGATTCAGGTTTAGCCCATCTTTTGTACGTGATCAAACATAACAGTCGAACAGCCAAATTTATTTAATTTTATGTTCTACTTACTTTACAATAGCAGGGAAATCCGGCTGGCAAGTTTCAGGGTCCTGTCCAGTTCCTTCTAGAATGGTCTGTATGCTGCAGAAGCCGAGGCATGACTTAGTGACGTTGGCGGCCACACAGCAGTCCGTGTAGTTATGTGAGAGTGCCAGTGAGGACAGTGTGGGCACGTTGGCTGAGTAACTGTCTGTCACGTTCTGACTCTCCGGCGGGGTCAGGCCTCGCGAGATTACTGGAAGAGAAGTATTTGTTAGTTTGTGTGGTAAGACGGTGTGGTAGAAGGAAAGCAAATTTGCAGAGATTTTGGGTATATTTATATGTTTTTTGTTACTTTAATGGGTGCGTTGGGATCGCAGTGGCGTTCTTCGATTGATTTGATCTACTTTTCCCTGAGTAAATAAATTGTACCTACATGACATGTATTTATTGACTAGAGTATATCGAAAGAACGTTTTCTTTTCTAGCAGGGAATTATTAATCGAATACCCCAGTGTTTGATAAAAAAAAACGAACTACCCTTCATAACTTTTTGAGAAAAGTTATCTACTCCATTTAATTTATAAAGACAGTTACTTGATGCAGTCAAACAATGAGAAAAGCTATTTAGCACACAAGTTACAAGGAGTAAGGAGGAATTGTTTTGAAGATAGCCACTTTTTAAAAACGTGAAATATTTAAGTGCCAATCACAGTTTTATTATGAGTCCCAGACACTACATAATAATAAAAATATAGCACTACACTTCTTTAAATGTAATAACGAACAAGCTCTTTGTAGTTCGAAGATGTACGACGTAATATTCTCACAAGTATTGCAAGAGATGTTATCACAATAGTGCAACATCCTTCAGATAAAATCACTTAGAGGAAAGGGGATATTGCTGTATCCTGTGTCTGATAGCAAGTTCAGTTTTAAGTATAGAGGAAACGATGAAAGGATTGTGTTTGGACTGGTTGAAGTGAGTGTAAACATGATTTTTGGTTGTCTTCAAATTTAACAGATTTTTCAGACAACAAGATTATTATTGGTTGGTATCCCTGTTTTTAAGTAAGAAGACTTGCAAACATACAAGTAACGGTTGTTGGTCTCAGCTATGGACCTTTTCTTTAATAAGGCAGAGGGCTCATTCGATTGGAAAAGGTATAATTTTACGTATGTAATAAGTATCAAATCTGTCTGCCTGATCTTTTTTGACCATCTTTTTACAGATGGGTACTGAATACTCAGGTACGTAGTAGTAGTACACAAAACCGTATGGTTGTCTACTGTAAACCCTCAACTATTAGATGTTTATCATAGAAAGCAGATATGTTTTCTATGATTTCAATCAATAAAAAAAATCGATGGAGTAATCAAGTTGTGCACGAATTGATCGGAAAACGGTCGATCGAGTAAAACTGTATGTGAGTATGAAGCATACAACAATAATAATAAAAATATCGATATATTTCCTCACCTGTAAGTCTATGGAAGCTCCTGACTGGTGGTTCAGTGTTAAGCTCGCACATGTACAGCCCAGCGTCTGACGCCTTCACAGACTTGATGACGAGGGCCCATACATCACCACCTTTCGCTATACCGGGACCCGGGAGTGGTTCTTCCGCTGAAAAATAAATTAGGAATCAGAAAAAAATTCTTTACACTCTCAGATTTAAATAGTGTTTTTTTGGTTTTATACGACCATTTTGATAAGTAAAGTGATGCATCTGAGTTTTTTTTGGAAAATTCATTGATGTAATCAAACTCAGGTCCCCAGCATGTTCGACAACTAAACTATTGACAAATGATAACTAGGAACCATGTATCATATAGGTATGCTATCTGATTTTATCTAAACAAAAGTATACCTAACTATCATACTATCACGACGAAACAGCTAAATGAATTTAGTTGTTAACCGATTTTAAAGACTCTTTCATTTCTCAATTTCCTACAAAATCACAAGCTATACTTCAATACCATGCATTAAACAGTATCTTGCCTTCTAACAAGCGTCCTCAAACCTCAAGCAACAATAAAAAGCAATGATGTCACAGCAATCAATTCATAAAGCCATTTAAAAACAAGAACTACAATGAAACTGGCCGGAGTAAATCTCAGTCGGTCGCAGCTAGTCGTAGTCGGATTATAATTGCAAATCGGGCTGTAAGTAATGTATTTGGCTCAAGGTCACCGCCTCTGACCTGGCTACTGGCTGTGGTATATTCTTTTATAAATGTGGGTTAAATATGCGGAATTGATTTTGCTGTTATCGGTATGATAATAAATACTGATCGATTGTTTTGTTTGTATTAACTATGATTTTAAAGTTACATTGCAACTAGTGGAAAAGTCCTCGATAGTCTACGTAAATAAGACTTACTAACTTTTGCTTGCGACAACATCCACGAGATAACTTTAAGAATATACTATATATCACTGACTCCAATTCCATTTAAATCGGTTCACCACTTTAGCCGCGATAGTGTGATATTGATGTGTACTATATATATGTGTCTGTTTGCAGACTGATACTTTCGCAATTCATCAATACAATTATCTAAGGCATCACAAAACTACTCAACAGCCTGACACCAATAAAACCATCTGTATTCATCAAGCTTGTATAAATTAAAGAACAATAACAAAGATTTTTTTTTTTTTGTTAGCCCTTTATTTATGTGTCCCACTGCTGAGCAAAGGCCTCCCCTCTTTCCTTCCAAACCTGTCTATCTTGTGCCATGCTCCGCCACGATGGACCCGCAAATGTCGCTAAATCGTCGCTGGACCAGCGTGGTGGACTATGGTCCAATCCCCCTTATTTTATATCCAAATCCTAATAACAAAGATAAATAAAATAAAAAAAAAACTGAATATACTTACTGTCATCATGGAGTACATCCACCCTATCATCTCTAGTAACCCTGACTCCTCCAGCCGTCAGGAGCTGGAGGTCCTTCGCCCTCTTCCACAGCACCGGCCTGCCCTTAGCCCCCAGGACCACGCAGGTCAGCAGGGCATCTTCACCACTCTTGACTGCGACCCCCCCTACAGCAGGGGTCCTCATATAAGCCCTGGGTTCCTCAGTCTCCTCTTGAGAACTGCCTGTGGACGTGCTTGAGCTCTCCACTGATTCTGTTCTTACTAAATCTGTGGAAAGAAAGGGTTATTTGAGATTTGGTTGCTTTAGTACTACTGCTTAGATACGAGATGTATCGTAAAAGGGTTTTTATTAGCTTGAAGAGGACCAGTAAAATGTATTGGTATATAAACAGTTACCTACAGCAGCAGTTAGTAAGGAAATAATAATTTGGCAATACGACTTCGATTTCGTATTCTCTAGTACCTACTTTATGACAAACACAAATTACTTACAATTTAACATACGAAAGTTTTATTACCATCGTTCTATTGAATTTCTTTTGCATAAAATTATTGCTAAGCATTTACATTATCACGTAATAAAAGTAAAAAGCAATTCACATACAACCGCACGCAGAAACAATACACCGAAAAGCCTTAGAACAAATCTTCGTTGCCAAAAGGTAAAGCTACCTACTTTATAAAAACAACTTTGTAAATAATTTACTTTATAAGAAACAAAAGGAAACCAATAATAATTCAACCTCACGAAAGGGTTCACTAAAACTAAAACACAGCACTTATTCCTTCATTCTGTAAACCTTAAAGCCGTACAGAAAAGCAAACATTTGTTACTTAAAACCATCAAAAAGGAAGGTATTCTATTTAAACGACTGGCCACTTTAAGTACCCAACTACACTGTCATACTTCAAAAGCCCTTTGACGGATTTAAAAGGCAATTCTGACCGGCCGTGGCTCGTACCTCGGTAAAAGGTCATCTATACTCTCTCGTTCGACGGCTTCGGGAATATAAATGTCAAAAGGAGAGATTTGGGATGAGGTGTCAGTGGATGCGGGTAGCGGAGGATTAGCTATCAATTTAAGTGATCATATTACGGAATTTTAATTGGCATGCTTGCAGCATAGACTGTGTTACCTATTAAACGTTAGGATATCAAATAAATATGAATGTTTGCAATGAAGTATTGTTTTTCTTATATTTTTTTATTTTTTTATCGTATGGTTAGTGGTCAACCTAGTGTCAAAGTTGTTCATGCCACCCGGAGGCCTTTGGCTTAACGACTGTTATCGTAGTAGATAACAACCGGCACCGACTTTTAACGTGCCCTCCGAAGCACGGAGACGCCCAGTTCAAATACCACTATGCGGTCACCCATCTATGGAGTGACCGCGCCAAGGGTTTCTTAACCCACAGATCGTTTACCGACCGGTGAGCGCAAAAAAAAAGAAGTCTTGTTAGGATTATGTTCCTTTCAGTCTCGTAAAATATTATACAAATGTAATAAACACTAAAGAAATCGTTTTTGGACACTCTTTCGTTTATGAACCAAATCATCAAACTTTACAGAAATATGACATTTAAATATTAAATTAATTGTAGCACTATGTACCAATTAGCGCATTATTTAATAAAATATGACATTTCATAAAGCTTTTAAATTTAGCTGGAGGGGTTAGAATTGCTTGCATTGTTTAACCCTCAACGCTTGTAATCTTAAAAAAAATATGTCGTCTCAAAAAAAAACAATATGCTTTCAACAAAATATTTTTCAAAGGCTCTGCTTACCCTCTTTCAGGAAAGGGGAACAATCAATTAGCCTTTGTAAGATGAAGCCTGTCAGTGATTCAGAAAATAGCCTCCACATAAACAAAGAGAGGAAAATTAACAATCTGTTTAAAAATAACACGTTTTTTCGGCTTCAGCTTGTTTTTGTTTGAAGAAACCATATTTTCCTTATTGATAAATAAACATTTATTTTGTGAAGACGCAGGATTTTTGTGTATTCATTATGATTTTTATTTTCATAGACTGCAAATTGGAATAACGTGAAAGTAATAGGAACGACTATTTCTAAGTATAATATTTTGTTACTACTACTAGACAGAGAAAATGAATTGGGACGATTATTTTAAAAGGAAAGAGTTTTGTTTTACCCCTGCGAGAATTGTTGCTTTCAAAACAAACCATCTTTAACTTTTCCCGCATTACCATAATACACCTTCACCAACCAATTCATTTCCCTCCACAAAAATGCAAACTTCCCATATAGCGCTGATCGCCGTCACTCCGACCTCTCCCCCCTCATTAGGATTCAGCTGGAGGAGGTCACGTCCGCGCCGGGATAAAGAAATGCCATCAAAAACATTCTGTAAAAACCTCAAGTCTCGCCGTAAAAAGTTGTGAGATCTATACATATAATACCAAGTCGATTAATCTATTTAGTCTCTACTTAAAGGACCTTCTGTCTTAAGTTATAACGTATGTTATTATCATGCCAATTTTAAAGAAATACCTTTAAAACAAATAGACCGACCTGGCCATCGCATGATTTGATTATTAGTATGTATCACACTACACAGCACGACAAGAAGTTAATGCTCCTGAAATGTTAATAATGGCGAATTTGTGTTTTCTTGCGATGACCAAGTCGATCTATTTGTTTTAAAGGTATTTTTATAAAATTGGCATGATAATAACATACGTAATAACTTAAGACAGAAGGTTCTTTAAGTAGAGACTAAATAGATTAATCGACTTGGTATTATATGTATAGATCTCACAACTTTTTACGGCGAGACTTGAGGTTTTTACAGAATGTTTTTGATGGCATCTCACTTCTTTTTGTAGAGCGAACATAAGTCCAATTTGTATGGAAAGACTTTTTTTTTCATAATTCAACATATTTTCTTATGGGAATGTTGTTCAGTTTCATGGGCTAAACACCCTTACCCACCCTTTACCCCCTCCCGTTATGCCTCATATAGTAGGTACCTATTTACACCTATTTATTTTATTTTCTACAGTAATAATAATTCATTAACTGCAAATGTAACCTTGTAATCTTATACATTTATATGGGATTACAAAGTTATTGTGGCAGTTGGTGTATTTAGAAAACTGGACCGAAATTAGAAAATATTAAATTTTTCCCATGATTAAGACACTAAACCCTATTTGTATTCTAAATTTTAAGCTTCTAAGTCTGCTAGAAGTACCTTAGACTTTTGATGATCGGTGAGTCAGTGAGTCAGTGAGTCAGTGAATCAGTGAGTGACAAAATTCAAAATTTTAACAAGTTGTCATTCTTAAACTACTGGTTCAAATTGACTGAAATTTTAAATATACCGTGTATATACAATGACTGATTAGTTGCTGAAAATCCAGGCTTCTTGTTTTATCCACAACGAAATTATAGGGGTGTCAAAAATAGCCCGAATTGCTTCGAGAAAAGGATGTTACGGCCGTGCCGCTTTTTTTTTGCTCGACTTGCGGGGGCACTTCCGTGCCCCCAGATCAACGCAAATTGGCCGTGCGAGCTTCAATCTACCACATACTTTCACCAACCAAACAATCTGTATGATAACTAACTTTGAGTAGCTTAAGTGGAAAAAAAATTGCGAGCAAATGGACGGGTTATGAAGGTTAAGTAGCAGGTAGGGGTATATTTTTTATGCGAAAGGTTCTGAGTGCGGTTGAAGTGACAGTAGGCTTTTGAGGGAAAACTACTGCTTAATACAGAGAATGGGTTGTTAGTGCGTGGAGTACGTATAGTAAGCTTGGAGTTGTTTAGTTAGGTTTAAGTTTTAAAATAATACGTGGGTATTTTAATTTATATATTTTTTTAACTAGATTATTTTGATAACGTTAATAAGTTAGATTTAGTTCCTGACTTTAACGACGCAAAACCGTGTTGTGGATGTTTGAATGAATTCGTAACACATATTTTTTATATGTTTAGCAGATCATAATTCTGTATTATTTAGCTTTCAGTGGCGTTTATCAATATTGGTGAACTAAGTAATATAAATTTCAAATCCTAAGCGCTGTGGTAAATATCTAAGCAATAAATAAATCACACACTTTAAATGATTGATCTAAAACCTTATATAAATTAAATAAACAGCTGAACAAGTGCAAAATACACATGTAAATGTTCCAAAGAAGATATTTGTTAGTACAATGTTAGTAGCGTTTATACCATGTTACCCAGTAAAAATAATGTGATAACAACAGTAAGAGTGGATCAGTGGTATAACATAGAAAGTACTTGTATTTACAAGTAGGCTTGTGTATAGTCTGACAACTTAGTATAGAGCCATCGCGTGCACGATTATCAAAATCAAATAATTTATTCATTTAAGTCAAATGCTGACATTTATGATAGTCAATATTACAGAGTGAATTTACCGCCAGTTCGGAAGGTAGGGCCAATAAGAAGAGCTTGCTAAAAACTCCTGGACACTCTTTTTGATCGCTATATGGTTCTAACAATATTTCTGATAGGTATAAATCAGTGATGATGTAAGGAGCTGCTACCAACATTACCGAACACACTTTGGTCATGATATAAATATCTAGTTCATAATTAAGTATAATTCCTGTATGACAAGATGTATGAATGTGAGTTAGGCGAAGGAAGTTTGTAAGGATCGCACTAAGTAGCGATTTTTGGTTTCTGCCTACCCTTCTGGGAAAAGGCGTGATATTATGTATGTACGTATGTTCGTATGTATACCCACACTAAGAATTGCTCTTGTGTCGCTAAAACAACAATATGTGGATGGCACAAATTATTGTTCCGTGTGGGAATCGAACCCACGACCCGATGCACTGGTAGTGGCGTGGCGACCACCTTAATCACTGCAGAAATCTGTCTGTCAAAAATTAAGTTATCGGTGTATTTTCAAAATAAAGTAGCTGTATTAAACAAGCCGCTGTCAGCTGCATAAGCCTACGGGTCACTGATATTTAAGATTCATCATATTGTAACCTCCGCCACGAACCTTGCAAGGCTTTCTACTAAGTTGTTGGACTATATATTATACATTATTTAGATATAATCCCTCTGTGGGTTGCGTCGCCACAGTTTCCCGTTATTATCATAAGATGTCCGACTATGTTTACGTGTAAATAATAAATAAACTAGCAAATAAAGTACATTTTTCTTGATGTAGTTATAATTTTAAATATTGTAGAAATAACTACGCGAAGTTTAAAATTTTACTCATAGTAAAATGATTTATTTTTTTGGTCTTTTTCGGAGCGGTTTGGGGACTCAACGACGATTCTTTCAAAAATCTAAATATCTCAGAAACTATTAAGTATTGCTAAAACGTTTAATAACTCGGTTACTTTCATTTCAACGCTTCTACAACGCCCTGAAGGCAATATCTCCATTACCTTATTTATGGACAAAGCATATATATTACTAGCGGACCCGACAGACGTTGTCCTGTCTACAAATCTTTAATTTGAAAATTTTAAACTTTTTTTAATAATCTAAACCATTCACAGATCCCCTTGAACACACACAAAAAATTTCATCAAAATCGGTCCATTCGTTTAAGAGAAGTAAAGATGTATCACGGTTTCTTACGTCAAGGGTTTTTAAATAATACGAAGAGTCGTTCAGAAACGTCAGTCTTATTCCTCGAATAAAGTTATCCGACATCAAATCCTAACATTCGCATTTGGTTAAAAAGTTGAGAAAACAAACGTACACAAAGCCAATATGAGAACATTTAATTTATGCAAATGGAGCTCGTAGCTCCCGCTGAAGTCAGACAAGGCTACACTTGTATTTATACATTCATACGTTTACTAAAGTTGGTAGACATTGTTGTGACTGACTGTGGAACTTGATCGCTGCTGTTTTTTCAGACACCTTGAAGAACTGTAGTCATAGTTCAGTTAATTTACGTAAGTTTGATGAATTTTATTATTAAATCTTTCTAATAATGGTAAATCATGTACATACATAAAATCACACCTTTTCGCCATAGAGGCAGAGATTAGGGAACGTGATTTACAAAGTCACCTTTCCAAGTATGACAGATAAATGTGGTAAACGGATTAGTTGATATAATTTTTCAGCTAATATATACTAAGCTCGAATAAACAGTATATAAATAAGACTCAAGAAAACATAATAAAAATATATATAACCGGTAATTAGCAGATGCATAATTTCAGACAGACACATGTACAGACTTAAGACTTTAAATTTCAATCACGTTTAAGACCCATTGCATAATAAATTATGTGTACAAGTCTCGAGAGTTTAAAATCCGTTTTATGATATGACGAAATGATATTATATATGTAGATCCATGGTATGTATATTTCAATAACTGCATGATAACGTGCGCTAAGAAATTGCGCGCACAATGCAGGCGCGAATTCAAGTGTCGTACATACAAAGAAAACGCGGAAAACACTTTCGGAGGACGAAGGAGTATGGTGTGAGACATACTGGCAGAAATATTGGGAAACATAAGCAAATTTTGAGGACTTCTAAATCTATTTTGAAATCGTTGTTTGATAATGGCCACGGCAAGATACTTATCTGATTACTTCGTACAAATATTGAATGGTTTTCAAATATGCAAGTAACCCCCGGTTTATATATAATAGTGTCAAATAGTGTTAACTAGATAAACTACCGGTAAATGTACTCAGAAACCAGGGGGTAAGACACTTAAACTTTCAGGTTGTATGTTTTAATATAGATAATATTATACAAAAATTAACGCGAACATGCAATTTACCTTAGATTGTTTGCATTGCTCACAGCTCGGATTGCTCTACTATTGACATTAAATCGAAAAAAGTTAATGTAGTTATTCGCTTAACTCCTTATACCTAGAAACACGATGTTTTATCTTGCAACTGATCGTAAGAATGACTGTAAGTGTACTTGCGTCTGATTATTGCTGTCTAATCTCCTCGGCCGTGTATCCCAGTTGGCAAGGACAGACATACGTGATGTTTGTATCGTCTGCAGCTCTCCTCGCGATGAGATCCTTCACCCCGCCGCCCGCTACTTGCACACTTTCATACTTTTTACTGCACTTCGCTTCACTTAGATTTCAACGAGATTTTGCAATAAAATGAAAATGGAAGCGTGGTAACTTGTTAAGTGATATGAATTTGTACCTTACAATGACTTTTGTATAGTATTGATATTTGGGCAACGGTTATTTTATTAGTATCCTGGTTGAACTAAGCGGTTCCGCTTGTCTACATATTTGCAAAAAAATGCAAAACTTTTTTACTGTCCTATAAGACGATGTTTAAAAATTAATAGCACTTAATGCTTATGTTTAACTGCTGGTCTTCTATCTATTTGCTACATTTCGTCAAAATCAGTCTCGCCACAAGAGTATTACAGACAGACTTACGCATGTAAAAGTGTCATGGATTTGGTTCTCAAGACAATTAATGTGACAATATTACGAGACTACAAAACTTAGTTTCAAGTTGGCTTGTCTGGAATACTCGTAAACTTAACGATTTAATGTTTTTGTGATTAAAAACGGCGACGTTAAAGTTTGGAGAGGCTTAATGGCACACTGTAAGTCTTACCTAGCAACATATTGAACCAGCAAACCCCAATACACTCAGTAAAACATACAAGTTTATAAATAATCTAACACACGCCTCGGAAACTCTCAAAATAATGACCAACAACTTTTCAAAACTGATCCCAATACATTTCACATAATAATTTACCCTTTAACCTATCCTTGCAATGTTCATGAGCTGGAACTGAAACTCGAAACGGAAAAACGCAAACGGGACCAAATAAAAATTGACTTTGTAACTAGAATTGTAAAGTATAATTTGGTTTGATGTAAGTTTCACCCCGGTTAGGGCTCTGTAAATATTTATATGAGGTTTTTTGGTACAACGCTACGGTTGGAATCCAGTTTAATGGAATCCGAAGAGGGTGAGGTGGATTTGATCCAAAAGCAAGGTCCTCATGAATAGTAATGGGGAAATCGGGCGGAGATACGTCGAATACGAACAGACTGCGAATTAGGTTGGTCTGATGTGTGCTTGGTGTAATGTCTTTGAATGTTTCAATAACTTTCGTCTGCCCCTTATTGAATTGGACCCTCAATTGGAGTAAGGGCTGTTTGAGGTGGCAATTTACGAGACGTCGTGCTCCCAACAAATATTTGTTTTCTGCAGTACTGTCTTAGAGCTACGAGGGTTCTTAGATTACGTTTATTGTAATTTGGTTACGTTGAAATATGTATGTCTTTTATTGACTAGTTGTCAGTTTATTGTTTAGTGGCATTTAAGTTGTATAAGTTATAATATAAGTCTAGGAATTTTAGAAATAATATATTTGGTATAGTACTGGATTTAAGACTGCAGAGGAAATAGTCCATTAGATGTAACTTAAACGATATTGGAAAGATTATTTTTATGTAAAAATTACGATGTGGTTCAGAACTGCAATTTTTTTCCAGTAAAGTTATATGCTCTAACCGTATTTAAAAGCGTGAAAATGTATATTTTCCCGTAACTATGACATAACCTAACACCCTGCCAAATTTAAATTGAACCGATTTAGACATTTTCACGTGAAAGAAAAACGAACAAACACATTTCAACCTATAAAACATTAGTAATAATTTTCATTTCTTCTTACTTCTTATCGTATGGTTAGTGGTCAACCTAGTGTCAAAGTTGTTCAAGCCGCCCGAAGGCCTTTGACATGGCTTAACGACTGTTATCTTAGTAGACAACAGCCGGGACCGACTTTTTACGTGCCCTCCGAAGCACGGAGACGCCCAGTTCAAATATCACTACGCGGTCACCCATCTATAGACAGACCGCGCCAAGGGTTGCTTAACCCACAGATCGTTTACCGACCGGTGAGCGCAACTGGCTATGGGCGCCTCATTCATTAATTAAAGTTTAATTTCAAACACCACTTAAACCCTTCGATGTCAAGGTTCCGGAAATAACAGTCCACGTTTTGTTTATTAAAAATGCCGACTGTTTGTACCTACAACACGAACGTTATTTACGATTCACGAAGTTTTTATTAGTCTATAAAATATGTCATATAAACGCAACGAAGAAAGCAGCGGTATCGATATTGTGAATCAAATATTTTCACGAATTGAATGTGTCACAGATGGAAAACGGAGCGATGCTACAATACGTTTGAAAGGTTTGGTTAGAAATATGTTTGGTTTATAATGTAAAAGTAGGTAAAGTTATAAATATGAATGTAAACGAACCGAAATTGAAATTAAAAGAAAACAAAAATCTAATTAACAGGTATTTGTTTAGAGCTTTTCTTCAGACCTTTCCGAAATATTGATGTTGTCATCTCGCTGCAAGAGTTTTTGAAAAATCATTTGAATGCATGAAGCCCAACCATCAACATACATAATAATATATTTACATCTGAACGTACGGCTGGCAATATACGGTAAACTCCTTTAATGAAATCAGTTAATATAAACCCAACTTAATGTAAAATAATTCAGCATATTGAATATCAAGGGTATCAAAATACAACTCAAGCACATTTCAAACTATTACCGTGACTAGAGTTTATTCATTCATGAAGTAATTAAATTAACCAGACGGTGGCGTACTCGGAACCTTTTAACTATCCCGTTGACTACTCAAAGACACAAAGCGAAGCCAAAAACACACCATTATAAACCGCATCAAAACAAATTAGACGAGGAGACAGCCAACAAAGTATTTTCATATATAACTCGACGAGCGACGGCGGGATTTTCACAAATATTCGCGATAATGAATTTGCGGGAAGCTCCTCGCCTAGTCTCAAGTGCTCTGCTAACATAAAATCGCGTGAGCTCTAGGATATATAGGCCAGGAGACAGATCGTAAATTAAGAGCCGTTTGTTTGCACAAAGCGAGTTTCAGCGATATTAATAGTGGATGTGGAGGAATTTTAATTGTTCCAAATTTACTGTTAGTTCGCTCCGGTATGGAAATTGTTTGCGTTGTTTAAAAACGATGGCAGCCTTAATGAGGCAATTTTGTGTGCGTGATAAAGTTTATTAATTTTACTTGTGATTTGTGTGAAATTTTAAAATAGATTTATGATTAATGCTTCGAATTCTTTGCGAGGATTTATATAGTACTAGCTTCTACCCGCAGCTACGTCCGTGTGAAAAGATTTCCCGGGGTAAAAAGTATCCTTTGTATGTGTAAATTCAGGTTTTTACCTATCTTTGTACCTAATAAATATCACCCAAATTCTTTGTTATTTTTTCGTGGAAGAGTATCCATCATCCTTAATGATACTATAAATTTTCATGTTCATAATATTATGTATTAGTAAGATTGTGTAACCACCCTCAATTGTTATTTAACAAATATGTATATTCAAGAGACAGACACTTTCTGTTTCATTGTATGATACATAATTTTTAGATTTATTAGTAATATTAACTGTCCATACTACACTGTATTTACGTGTAAGACTTTAGTTACAAAATAATTTATTATCTGAGTTTATTAAAAGTACAGAAATAATTTATTTTACTTAACCCACTGGCTCTGAGGCTACACAAGATAAGAGAGTTTGTGTTTAAGTGCTGCTTGCTTAAATAATGCTAAGTAATTACTAATTAAAATTATACACTGAACAATATCAGAATTGATAACAGTCTTACGACTTTTGAAGTATTTAGACTGGCTTTTGTTACATTTTAGTTAAATAATTATGGGTAACAATGAACACACAAACATAGTATTATTAAGTAGGTAGGTAGAGTTTGAAAGAAATCATTTCATTGACTTTGTACACTCATACAATTTAAAAATATATGCCTATTTTTGAACCATATTTGAGGTACCTCCTAACTAGTAATACTAGCTAAAATTTACTTACTCCTTTTAAACAATGATTTAAGAAAGACAGATAGTTTAAATACCACTAGCTTCTAGCCTATAACATGTAAAGAGGGACCATGAGATATCGAGGTACCAATGACTAATAATCTAGATTAATATTGAAGTTACTTTTCAGTCTAAAAAAGAAGCTGCTTTATAAAATAATATTTGTAATTTTCCTATTAATGAAGCTAAAAGTAAAATTTTAAAACGTCAAATAGTTAACATACTACTAGCTCTTAGGCTACCACACGTTAAGAGGTACTGACGTAAATTTACGTGGTACACTCATAGGCAAAAATATGTATACGTTTTATGTTAAAGCCCGAAATGAAACCAATGCTTATGGCAAGAGTCTTAAACTTCATTTGATCAGCCTTAATTTCGAAAGTTAATTAGCATTTTAATTTTTAAGTTTTTCACTTGGAATTTAATGTGTTCTTGGTTCCCTTAATGCTATAATCTACCTTTCGATATTGTACCGTTTGTAGTAATCGATATTTTTGATTTGTGCCACTGAAGTTACGTTTATGATATTTGAAACTTGGTCAACAGGAAACGAGCTTAACAAAAGTCTACGTAACACGTTGCAAGAATAAAATATCACCAGCATTAATGTACGCGCAACATGTAACTAAAATATCCACTTTAAAAACTTCAGGTGCAAATTTCAAAATTATGTTCGAAATCAAAATCAAATCATTTATTAATTTAGGTCAAATATTGACACTTATGATAGTCCATAATGTACCACTAGCTCGGAGCTTCGCTTAACAGTTTCAATAAACGAAAAGAGTAACTTTAAAACCCGAGAGTGTATGTTAATTTTTGCTCATGACTATACCCACCCGGTTAAATAACGCTAAGTAAATTACGTAGAGTCGCGTGCCTTCAGCGTTATTGCGTCAAACGCGAGCGGGATTAAAATTTTACTTGTTGTGCTTGAGAACGCTTTGATGTATGCCGGCTATGTTATTTTTTAAGTTGTGTGTATGTGTGTGTGTGAAGGTCACGGCTATGTTAAGTAATGATGTTGTTAATATGGTGCTGCAGCTTAAATAAGTTTAAATTAGTTACGTTTGTTGAAACGATTTTTTCTGTTCGTTAATTATTATTATAAATATTGTATTTTTTTCTATATTAAGTTCCTTATACCACAATAAATTATAAATAATGCACATGAAGCTCAAAAGAGTGATTATTATTGTTAAGATCAAAGTTATAGTTAAATCACAAATGTTTGTTAGGTAACTAGTAAGAAACTAACATATACCTTAGTTGGCCCAGTTTCACTAAACGTGGAAAACTTTCAGATAGCTTTTCAGATGAAATTCTGACATTTGTTTTCATACATTTTCTGTAAATAGCCAATATCTACATCTTATTTTCAAACTGCCAATTTGGCCCTTGTGCGTTTGTATCTCAAAATAACTTTCAGTCTCATACGAACCGTGTAAGTTGCAGAGTTCAATAACCAATCTTTACATTTCTGCGATACCCATGTTATTCTTAGATAGGCAGACAGATAGATATCCTTCCTAAATTAAAACGCCGTTTACAACAAAACAAACAAAAATCTATCAACCCCTTATACACAACATTTCACCTATACCTCCCTAACCTAGAAAACAATCAACTAAAGCACTTTAACAATAGTCCTCCACAATCTGACATCTAACCTTCACACTATAATAAAGGGAGTCATTAGTCGTAATTTTACTGCCTACGCAAATACCGGCGGCCATATTTATAAAACTGTAAAGCTGAATACACAATACAACAGTACCTTTTACATATCTTCACACCTGTTTTGCGGGAAAAAGTAGGCAGAGGAGCAAAAAACTAAATTCCAGCCAGCAATGTCAGCCTCTAATGTGTGGACTTTTAAAAAAAGACTGTGTTTGATCCCCGCTTCAACTATACATACTATATATTTCATAGGTATAATGGTTGATTTTAGTATTCGTATATCATAAGGGCTGTCTCTGCGGTACGGTAGTGAATGAGACTGCCACACAGAGGTCATAGTTTGGTACCCCAATCGGGACTAAATAGTTCTACATTTCTGTAAAGAAATTCTTATTGAATTGCCCGGATTCAAATGTGGACTCCGTGTCCCGAAGAGCATGTTGACCCGTTGGCCTAGCGTTTGACCTATCATTGGCAGCAAGCAGGTTTTTATAGTCTTAAGCTTATTGTCAAGTGCAAATCTCATTAGCTGTCTTAAGACTACAAGAACGATGAAAGCTACAAGAATTGTTACAAGTCTATGTTCCAGTCGTACTACAGTCAAACACATCTTCGGTTATTCTCAAGAATACCATTACAAGCTCGTAATGTGTACTTAAGTTTACAACCTGTTCACGTGACGATGGCTGTGAAGATAATCCTGAACGTAAATCTTCCACGATAGAGCGCATTCCACACTTATTAACTCCGGTACTATAGACTTATATATCAGGCGACTCGCGGGTTATTATTTTGAAGGTGTTAAAATACAGACTTGAGTCAATTGACTAACCCCCGGTTTCTGAGTATAATTAGCGGTAGTTTATCTATTCTATAGAGTTTTCTTTGAATAAGTTTTAACGCTATTGAATAGATTGACTGCCGCTAAATGTACCTCAGAAACCGGGGGTAAGAGGCGATACTGACTGCTAACGACTATTGATAATCGGCTAGTTATCTAATTTTGTATGAAAACTTGATCAACGCCTCTAGCGGGCGTTATAAGGACTAATTTTGCAGTACTTTTAAAATGTCTAACTCTCGGTACTCGATAGTAACTACGTACTATGGAAATTCGCGCTACTGATAAGGAGATGAAATGGTCGCCAAGGCTGAAGTCAGTCGGATAGATCATAATCATCATCATGTTGTGACTATCTCTTGAATTTAGTATGCGATTTTTGATTATATAGCATTATAGCAATATGGGTTTGGTGTACGAATACATATAGAAATATTGATGGAAACTCATGGGTCATTTGGCGTTCGCAATGTCGTTAGTCCAAATTTGTTTTAACGTTATAAAACCTTTTAATTCTACTACTAATAATAAACAATACCACATTTTGTGATAACAAATACCGCAATATAGTCAGTATTATTAATATAAAATGTAACATTCGCGTAAATATAAGAAACTAATACGTTGTCTAGAATTACTCTTTTTATTCAAGTTGACTCAAGATAATACTATAATTTATTGTACTAAAATGTTTGTTTTTCATTCTATGCAACAATTAAACTTTTTGTATAGGTATTTTATTTGAGTTTTTATAAAGTTTGCCTTTATATACTTGTGTTTGTAAAGTTTAGTTTTATTAACTAAAGGGCTTTATTATTCTTGACAATGTGAAGAGTGTATTTTGAAAAAATACATAAGTCAGTTATAGTTTTATCCGAGAATAAAGTTTAATTGCTTAACTGATATTATTTCAAAGTTTTTCTCAAAAACGTGTTATTTTAAAATAATGTTATTAAATTTCTTTTATAGTGACAGGTTAATGTTGTTTTAGTTTATTAAACGAAACACCAACTTAATGTAATAAAACTATATTTGAAATAAAAAGTAATAATTGTAACAGAAAAGTTTATATGAATGCAAGCTTCACATCATATGACGTTTATTAACTATCATGGCTGCTCAGGCACAGACATAAACTATGAAAATGTTAAATGTGACTATATTAAAATTAATGACAAGATGTATGGAAATGAATGAGATAAGGGAAGTTTGTAAGGATCGTACCAAGTAGCGTTCTTTGTGGTCACTGCCTACCCCTATGGAAAAACCGACATTATGTGTGTTTGTATGTATTCAAACATACCACACATAGTAATTTTTTTCTAACCTGTTACTGTCCTGCCTGGCAAGGGTTAGGCCTTGAGTCCACATAGTAATACTCTAGCGTTTTCCAAATCCTACAATTTAATCTGTACGTCCTGAACCAGCTAAATTAAAATTCCAAATTGAAGTAAAAAGTGCAATGTGCGCATCTAATAGTCGGGTAGGTCTGCATCGCGAATGCCGCATGTAAATTATGGAGTAAGCTCCGGTTTCATTAAACGCTTTAATAAAACTCCTGGGCCCGTGCTGCCATTTTTACACGGCAACTCATGCTTTACAGCGGAAATTCTGAATGTTTGTGAATTAACTGGCAACACTGGCGGCCGCCATGTTTAATTTTTCGTAATTTTTGGCGGGCTAGTTCGCGAAGTTTGGATTTGCGGGTTTTAATAATTAATTTGAGGTTAAACTAGAAATGTACATGAAAATGTTTGGCTTATAAAAATGTTTTTAACGTAAAGTAGCACTCTTTGGCCTCGGTTTAACCACGTCTGAATAAATATCGGTGAGTTTTTCGGGTAGTACTTTACCAGTCGCATTCATATTATATTGTTGTCACTCTATCTAAATATCTTAGACTTTTAATTTGTGTGTTCAATCACTTAACAAATACTTATGTCTTTGTTAACCATCGTTTTAAAGAAAAGCAAGAAGCGCTTCTGCAAAGTCCAACAAACAAACCACTACATCAAAAACAAAAAGCAAACTTTAAAAACATCGTCTGCAATCCACAATTAGCTGCATAAATACCTAAAACATGAGAAACAGTAGGAAGTAGAGTGCACAACACAAAGAATAGCTCATATCCGTATAGCTTTGATATCTGCCTGTGTTCTTCAAGATAAGAAATGAAAGATTTCGCCGGAGTCTGCTACGTTCTTTTGTTTGTACACACGGACGGCTAGTTCCACGAATATTGAGCTTTTGTGATATGAGATTGAAATGATATTGATGGTTTTAGTACTTTTTTTAAGAGTGAACGAAAAATATCGTGATGAAAAATAGTCCGAGATGTCTTTATAAACAGTTCTAGAATATATCTAAAGTTTCTCAACTCGACAACGTTATATGCTGGACTCAAGAGTGTTTCCCTTATTCGGTATTTAAAGCAGTGGGACAAAAATGATTATTGAGCACATGACTGTGGTTTTTGCCATTGTATCCGATACCAAAAGTTCGGTTTGAAATAATATATTTTTTGTATCGCAATCAGATTTTAGGATTTTAGTTGTATGTTTTATGTACTATCGAACAAACTGAATCATGACCCACCATGTGCTCATTTTCTAAAACACGTCTATATACACGTAGGTCGAAATTGGCTTGAACCTACGTTTCCTTGGTGATGAATTTGTTATCTGTCATTATTGCGACAAATATTTGTGCGTCAATACAATAATGCTTTGCTACCGTTTTCAACAGGCTCCGTGGCGTAGTGGGTTGATGTTACGACTGCGACGCGTCAGGAGTGGGTTCGATACCCACTCAGGGCATGGTTTATTCGGCCATTATAGGAAATAATGTAACTATGAAATTAAATAATATAGGGTAACCAGCATAGTTATTACCCGGTTAAGGAATTGATACACCATTTTTGGTCAATATGATCTTTATTTAGTAAAACATTGACATAAACTCTATTATAAACGCAACTTAAATATTATTTCCAAAAGAACATCAGTCCTTTGTTTCAATAACTTTATACTAATTCAATATAAAACACTTAAAAACCAGAAATACTAGCGAATACTGTTAATTCAAATGTGTTATCCTTAACAAATATTGCAACAAACTTTTACTTTTTCTTTTCGAACTACACACCTGTCGCACAAACGTCGGACATGAGTTCTATAAATTAAAAATGTTACCAATAATCTAAAAGTGACATAAATCGCAATTAATTTGAACTGGTTACTTTAGAAATTAAAATAAACGTATTATTCCTTAACATTGGTAATCACTGTATGATGGACAATGACTATAGTGGTTACCCTAATCGTTTCATAGATTTCTAAATGACGTGCTATTTGATATTTGACACAAATAGGTTTTTTCGTAGTGAAAAGAGTTTAGACTATTTACATTCTACATTCAAATTAAGAGTGATTTATCGAAAACGTATCTACGCACTGTAATAACAAAGGTCAAAGTTGTATGTAGTCGTAGATACATCATAACACAGTCGTATGCATGTTTAAAATGTCCTAAGTGCAATTTTGACGATAGAGACGAAATTCTTACTGTTTTGACGGTGTCAAGCGAATTATCGGCAAAATGGGTCATGAATCAGTTGGTTCGATAGTACCTAAGAGCACAATTTAAGTATTCAGTGTTTTCAAAAATAAGACTAGTTCTATAATAGTTCCTCTACAATCATTCGTTTTAAACTTCAATCGAATCAATACTTGCAACTTCAAAACGTACACTCAGCAAAATATTACAGTCATTAATATTCTCTGTAAGTACTAACGAGTCGCACCTAATTTGTAATAAAAAGCACGCCGCACAAAAAACACCGAGAAGTAATGGTCACGTAACAAATATGACAGCTATGTTCCGCTACATTCAATTTTAAGTGAAATTTCTCTACGTGACACGGTTTTATTATTCTATAAGGGCTTTTTTTTGGCCTGCTACTTTTTATAACGAGGTCTATAACCTGTCTAGGTAATAGAGGTAATAGAATAGAGGGCTTAAGTGTTTAGATTTTCAGATTTTTGGGGAGTTTGGTCTTAAAGATGTTTGAGATAAAAGCGATACGAGCGAAATATGTTTTTTACGTTTTGTTTTGGTTAAGCCGTATTATAATTTATAACATACATAACTAAGGTTACATAGTATTTAAAACTGAAAAAACATCGCACTATTTTTCCACTGCTTATTGTCTCCTCCCAGAATTGAGTAGAGTCTTAGTTTTGTCTTGTAAAATTGAACAAATTGCCATCAAATATAAAATAATGTACGTTTAATCTAACTCCATATTGTTCGAGTTAATTAAATCGCTTGCAGCTTCAATGGTCCGTATATCTCCAAGAATGGTAGATCCATTAACTTTATTTGCCGACATCTCCCCCAAACTGAAAGAGGTCAGATATCGGCAGATTGGAATGATGTATTGTGACTAGATTTCATTTGCTAAAACCCCCTTCCTTACAACCACTCATTTGTCTTCTTGAATCTAAGACTTTGTTCAGAAGAGGCGAATTAGTTGCAATTTTTCGTGTTTATCTACTTAATATTATAAAGCTGAAGAGTTTGTTTGTTTGTTTGAACGCGCTAATCTCAGGAATTACTGGTCCGATTTGAAAAATTCTTTCAGTGTTAGTTAGCCCATTTATCGAGGAAGGTTATAGGCGATATATCAACACGCTACGACCAATAGGAGCAGAGTACCAGTAAAAAAATGTTACAAAAACGGGGAAAAATTTGACCCACTCTCTTTTATGTGACGGAAGCAAAATTGCGCGGGTCAGCTAGTTTAGTTTATATAAATAAATATCATCGGACAACTCACACACGGTTATTTGATTCAAAACAGAGCTTGTACTATGGTAACCAAATAACTGATAAACATACTAAACTTGTAAATACATACTCTTTAAATAAATTTGCAATCAAGCTCAGAACAAATGCTCGTGTTCGTCACACAAATATTTGTCCCAGGGAGGATTCGAACCTGCCACACGGTTATTGCGGCGAGGTGACCACGTTAACCGATTCGTTGCGGATGGCACGACAGGCGTGCCATTCAATTCTTTTATATATGGCGTATGACACGAGAGGCGTGTCTTTTTTAAATATCATATAACTAGCTCAAATTGAGTCATCAACTTCTGTGGCGGTTGGCCCGACAGGCGTGTCACGAAATATTTGTTTGCCGCCACAGCTAGAAGTTTACGAAAACGCAAGTTGCAACGAATCGGTTAACTGCTGCGCCAAATGTGCAGTTATAAACGTCGCGCGTAATTTGAACTTGCGCGAAGCTTGTGGACGCGAAGTATGAGCGCGAAGTATGAAGTATTCGCGCGAACCGCGTCACGGTGAATTCGCCCCTTCTGGCCGCGGTCTAAGGAATGATCATTTTTCTACCATTGTGTGCCAGATTTACAGTCCCTTTTGTCAATTTAAAGACCTTTGAGGTTTTATCGCGTTCTTATTGCCGAAGATGTCGGTCAAAGAATGTTTTTTTGCTGCAAATTGGACAGCAGCTGTAGAAATATATTTGTTACGTTTTGGCGGATGTGATTATTATTCTTGGATATTTTTTTCCTATAACGAAAACGTTTTACGCACGAGTATGAATATACTTAAGCTTTATTGAAATTCACAGAGTACATAGTAAATTCTAACATGCTAAAAGCATCAAGTCGCATCGATATAATTATTTCTTCTTATGAGAAAAAAAAGACTAACACAAAAATCTTTAGTTAAGTTTGAGTGTAAAAATATAAAAAATCTACTATTTTAATTATTACAAGCTTTCAACTTCATATAACAACACACTATCAACATACCAAAACAAATTACGACAATTTCTACACACCCTATACCACGACTACAGCATGATGTATATTTGTAATTAAATACAATTGTACAGGGTGTATCAAAGCTGTTTTCTATAGGGGTGTTAATTTAGGGAAAGCACTAGCACATCAAAAGGGTACGCTGGTATGGGTGCAACAAAATGGCCTCCCCTTGCTACAGTTTGGACGTAAATTAAGCCGATAATTACAGACTGAGCGATAATCGATCTGTTTGTTTATGTTTGGATACAAGCTTTGTATAATCATTGCTTTTGTTTTAAAGGATTTAAATTTATGTCTATTTTTAGATTAAATGTGGTCAGTGATGAATTTGATTTTTTAAACCCATTAGCCACTGCTGGGCAAGGGCCTCTGAATGAAGTAAGGAGTATCATACTAACCAAGTGTGGGTTGGGACTTCGTATACTCCCAAAAATGTGTTAAAGAACTCAACACATTCTAATTCCGTTAGTAATTTAATAGTGTAACCAAAGAGTGTCAGGAACATCCTTCAATTTCAGAATAAAAATCCAGTAAAATTACTTAAAAGTCTATCCCCCTGCGTCAATATTTAGCGTGGCATGAATATGTGCTAGTTTTTAAATTATTTGATTTAATACCTATGGCATTAACCAGCATTAAAAAGGCGAACACAACATCGCAACATCGAACACAACATCGAAAAATAATGCAATAAAAAGATTAAATGTAGTTGCTATTAATTGATCTAGCTTCTATTGCACAAACAGCAACATACATATTAGCTCTTTCCCTCTTTATTTTCGCTACTCATCTACACAGCTCACTCCCATAGAAAAATACGTTTTACAATTCGTAGCACAAAGGGACAGTGACCAAATCCTCTAGCCTTTGTGACGCAGTCGAATTGCATGAATTTCACCATGTCATAATAATTTCTAGTGCACACTGCGTGACACTGGCAGTTGCGAGATGTAAAGAGATTACTGGTAGACTCGGTCTGTGTTATGATAATATCGGACAAATTATTATATAGAATTTACAGTCCTTCAACTTAGTAGAGAGTTTTAGCGTGTAACGTCTAAATTATTATTAATATTTCTTTATGGCCTCCGTGGCGAAGTGGTTAAGTCTGGAGGTCAAGGGTACGATTTTTACACTGGATCACTATTTGTGTGGTCCACAAATAGCTGTTTCGGGTCTTGTTGTACTTTGTGGCCGTTGTTTGTATGTTTGTAAAGTCACTGCGAGCACACAAGAGTAATGCTTAGTGCGAGAGTTGTCTTTTTTTAAAAACAGGAGTATATCAGTGT
Organism: Anticarsia gemmatalis; assembly: GCF_050436995.1. NCBI lineage: Eukaryota > Metazoa > Arthropoda > Insecta > Lepidoptera > Erebidae > Anticarsia > Anticarsia gemmatalis. Next base: position 11,415,969 of record NC_134760.1, on the reverse strand, counting down.
ATTTTTTCCAATAAAGTTGTTGTATAAAACCGGCCATCGTCAGCTGCGTAAGTCTGACTGTCACTGATGTTCTATATTCTAAATTCTATACACCTTTACCATATCTACAGCTTTATAAACACACAAGCTCCGATGTCTACTTACAGATATACGTACTCCAATTTTATATTACAATTCATACAGCTGGTTCACTTCATCTTATATTAAACTGTCCCAATGACAACTCCAAGATTTCAAGTCTTCACTGAATGAAAAATGAACGTTTTACCTCGTCTATACGTCGGCAGGGAGACAGTTTTTCATCTGAGAAATGCACCGACGGAAGTGCCAGTTCCGGCACAATTACAAGCGGACAGCGCCGCGGGAAGATGGAAGCTCAAACACATTTCCACAAAATCTAGTTAACGAGAAATAGAAATTAAATTTTGTAATGGCTTGAGTGCGGTTGAGAAGGAATTTTTAATCGTGAGATAACTTTTTGTGGTAAAATGTTTGATGTTTTTGATAAGTAATGTAGTCAGGTAAATATTTGAAGTTCTCTTTTAGTAACTACGGTTTCTAGTGCTTGCCTTAAAGCAATAGGAAAAGATAAAGTTTAGGTATTGAAAATATTCATGTTGAAAGAGGAACATTTTTAAAGGTTATTTTCACATCTATTCAGGTAGCACTTTAGTTCCTGGGGTATACGTGGATAAACGCACCATATTAAAAGATTTGCCAGAATTGAAATAGTTCAGATTTAAAAACAATTTTTATGGCACGTTTCCAAATACGTTGAAACTAGCTTTTAAACTTTCATATTTCGAGATTTATATCATACGAAAAGGCAATTCCGCGATACCCGAAATTTAAACTTAAATTATATTACGAGTAGTTGACTCACGCGGCTCTACTCGCATACAAAACATCCCTCATTTCAGCCTTTAAACATAGATACATACATATATACATATGAAAATACAATCCCACCTTGTTTCCATAGGGGTAAGCAAAGACCAAAGAGTTGTAACAGTTGATTATTGTAAAAAAGAAATCGATGATCGTCTAATCTATAATTTTACTTATAGTTTATAGTTTTACTTGTTTACTCATCAAAGCGTAACAGACGGACTTACACACTTATAATAACAGTATAGCTATTTTCCTGTACCAAAGCCGTGAGTACAAACCAGTATTAGTGTAAGTGAAACATTACATGAACATTGTTCAGTGATCTCAGTATCACAAAGCGATTACCGCGTATTTAATTATCGCGCGCTCAATCATACAACGTTTGCTACAGTTTGTGTTCATTAATATGATTTACTAGTGAACACTGTTTAGTTCTATTTAAAGCTCGGTTTAGGATTAGAGCCTCTTTTTGTGCGTGTGGTATTTAAGTTGTTAATCGACTTCAGTAAGAATGTGGTTATCAATTCAAATGTCTTTTTTTCATATTGCTTAAGCGATTTCTCTGCAATTTTGGATATAGTTTGTAATTAAGTTTTTAAACGTAATATTTACTAGTAGGTTGTGCCCACGACTTCACGTGGGCTGTAGTACTTATTATATCACTTATGTTATGTTACGGACAAAACCACAGGCAATAGCTAGTATTAGGATAACCAACATGTGATTCTGGTACGTTAGCTACAGTACTGCAAAGTTTCACCAAAATTTGACATTACGCAATAGCGCGTTTTGATGGAAGGTTTCACGATACAAATCAAATATGCTACGCAGCACGATGCTACCTTAATTTAGTATAGTTTTAGTATCATAAAACATTAGAACCTGTCATGTTTAGAAATCGGTTTGGTTTAGTTTTGGGAACACAACGCCCGTACGGATAAACTTTGCGATTTAAAATAGTATGGAAATAATCACTTTTTAAAGTAATTAAGTAATACTAAACCGAGTTAATGAACGATGAGCTACCTACAGTACATTTTCGTTTGCTAAATAAACAAAAGTAGCTTTGTCCGGAGCACCCAACTAGTTCAGTTTAAGCCTTTATCTGGCGACTAACACGCCCTCTGGCGGATGAATTTCGTGTTTGCACTTCGACGTGAAACTACGTAGGTAGTATGGACGCCACTCGGTAAAATTAAGAGCATTTTAGGGCTTAATTTAGACACTCATTATAGCTGAAAGAAGGCTGTTTAAGGGGTTCCTACATCGATAATGATATCTACTCGTATACCACACTAGCTGACTGAAAGAATGGGTCAAAATTTCCCCCGTTTTTGTAACATTTTTTACTGATACTCAGCTCCTATTGGTCGTAGCGTGATGATATATAGCCTATAGCCTCGATAAATGGGCTATCTAATGGGCTATGGGAAAGAATTTTTCAAATCGGACCTGTAGTTCCTGAGATTAGCGCATTCAAACAAACAAACAAACTCTTCAACTTTATAATATTAGTATAGATAATGTAAAATTAAGTTGCCGATTGAACTAGTCATTCTGTGTGTTGGGAGAAAGTGTATACTACTGCTTTTAGCCAGATCCCAGATTCTATACCTGGGACGGGAAAACTGATTCAATTTATCTTGAAATGTCTTAAAAGTATATAGAGTTTGTTAATCTTGTTAGTCCGCTACCTAATAACTTGTAGGTGACGTTAAAAATAAAGATACGTGAGTGTATTTTTATTATTTATCTTTATTTCCTAATCGAGTAAGACAGGCATGATGGTAAATAACATCGCAGTGAGTTACTTGATAGTTCTTCTTTTAAGGCACTTTTTAGCAAGTCCAGCTTGCAACGTAACAATAGGAAACCTTTCAGTGCACCAATAAATAATCTTCTGCTAAGATTGTAACAAGGAAGACTTATCAAAAACACAATTAATTTCCTGTACTAAACAATCTACTCGTATGAAACGTGCACAGGAAAGTTAGAAGCGGAAACTATTTAATTAATATAACTCAAGGACTGTGGTTCCACTTATAGAACTACAAATCAATTTGGAAAACCCACGAACAATATATGAGTGACAAAGTAAAGTCAGAAATACACTAGTCACTAGAGAGACAATGTCCTATGACATTGTGTAGGCGATCTGTTGCGTGAGTTTCTAAAGCCCGTCAACTTGCTAACTATAGACAATTTTTATATGAAAACCTGTTCAGCGCCCCTAGCGGTTGTTGTAAGTACTAATTTCAAATGTTCGTTAGTCAATAGTACTGACAGTTGAAAATCGCCTAACGAGTTTCCTTCTGTTTTCGACTACCAACAACAGGCTAGCATTGAAAAAAAATGTTTAAAAAACTGACGAGTGCACCTAGTGTTTGCCTCAAGAATTTTATTTACTTAAGTCATTTTAAATGTCAAACTGTTTTTAAACTACGGTAGGTCGATTCTCTAATACTATCGACTACCGACAACCGAACTGTCATCGAGAAATTTTGTATGAAAATCTGATCAGCGCCTCTGACGGGTGTCGTAGGAAACATTTTGGCAGTACATTCTAAATGTCAAATGTCGATAGCTAGCCGGTTGTCGGTAGTCGATAGTGGTAGAGAATCGAGGTACAGCATCATCTGTAGAAAATCGTGCTAATCGTTCTGGAGATATCTGGCGACTTATGTCCAAAGCTTTGAGCAAACCGTATCATGTTGATTGAAGCCTAGCAATGTAGCTTCACATCACACAACGTTACGACACGTGTCGCGGGACATTTGTCTCCTATTGTATCCTAGGCCTATTTATAGTTTGAACTTTAATGGATTTCCAACAATAGTGCTTTTAATTTACGTTCTGATGGAAGCATGTCGGTCGAAATGCTTTTAATTTTAAAATCAAAAGGTTAAAGTACCGCGGTATGGCGGTTTATTGGTTTGTTCCGATATTTATTGATAGCTGCATACACCGGCCTTGCTTGATGTTGAAATTTGTACTTTATTTTCTATTTATACCATACGTATCACAGGTTATAAACAGTCAGCTGATGGTGCCATCAAATTTATTAAAACGCCTGTCAAAAAACTTATTTCTATGTATTGAACGAGGGCTTAACGTAATAAAGTAGGAGATTTTTATTTTTACTCGAGCTCATTGCTAAAATTACTAATCCGATCTAAAGAAAACTTAAGGTGTATGATAGCTACAAGTATGTTAATGAATAAGGAAGGTTGTAATCAACGCTAACTTTACGGAAGGTTCTAAGCAAAATAATAAAATCACCCAAGAAAATCTTTTGGACACAACTAGTTTTTAATAAAATTGTATCAACGGGTAAATGAATGTATCAATACATTCATTTACCATTTAACATAGTCAACTAATATTGGTTATGGTATTAGATATATTTATCTTATATTATCTCTATTCATTTATAATATCTGTTTCATAGAGTTCCATCAAATCATGTCCATAATTATATTATTAGTATTGCTATTGTGGTGAACTATCCATTATAAAGTAATTACTAAAATAAACTGCCATTATGTGGTATTATAGGAATAGTTATTATGTCACTAAAATAATTTGATATACCTATATTAATTCACACAAACAAAATTAGTATCTAATTTATGTGAAAAAGTAGGCTAATAACCACCTAGTATATAGCGTGGAAACTCTATACTCAAAGATGTAAGCAGCGTTGTATGAAAATCATCCACGTTTCGTTTCACGTAATAATAGGCAAGACTATTGCCATATATATATAACGGGCATGTAACTATAAGGACTAATTTTTAAAATCTATTTTTTAACTAATTACTGTCCCACTTCTATGCAAGGGTCTTCTCCCAAACGAGGGAGGGGTTAGGCTTTGAGTCCACCACGCTGACCAAGCGGGAAAAATCCAGTAGCATTTTGCTCAACCCGAGATTCGAACACGAGACTTCGTAATCAGTCGTATTTAACTGATACTTAACCACAAGGCGTGAAACACTCGGCGATTTAGTAACCCTACAAACCACAAAAACATTTTTCCAAGAAAAGTTATACATTTCAGACAATTTATGTAGCGTAAACAACTCCCAATAAAGTTGGTATGTAATCAATCTTTTGTAATAATCAAATCCAGTTGGCTTTGTTTCCCGTTGACCGCCATTCGTGCGTATTACTGACTAATATAGTGGTTCCAAAGATATTTGATCCGTATGTTATTTATGCGAGCAACTGTATTAAATCATGTGATATTGGTAAGATGGCGCTGGCAGCCGACCAAATGTATGGGTTTCTTTGACTTTCGGTTATGATCGTCCTCGGTTTGTTTTTAAAAAGTACGCTAGTATACGCTAGTATAGTAATAATTTTTTACGTAATAGGGTAGTTGCCTTCCAGTCAAATCAGTTACTCTTTATGAAACGTCAAAAAACACATTTAAGTATAGAAATTCGACGTATTGACGTCACTGTGTCATATTTTCGTTGATATCAAATGAGTGTCTAATGAAATGTTTCAGTCTGTAATCATTACAATTTCAACATTATTTACGAAAAAACTACATAGTCTGAGCATTTTAGTTGAACCTTTTAAGAGTACGAGTGTAATAATTTTTCGTTAACTTAGTCAACAACCCAATTGTATTGTTATTAGTGTAAATCAGCATATTTTAAAATCATTTTTATGCATATGAAACACGTTTGTGTTCTACTATTTCTGCTGATTTGATTCTGTAGCAATTTATAAAACAGTTTGGCATTCCCGATATATCTATCATTTCTTCAAGAACAGTAAGCAGCCAATGAACTTTATTAAATTTTGACAAATATGCACACACACATATAACTTATTCACGAATCACAATCACAACCAATATCATGAATTCATGACTTACCACCAAATGCTATAAATCACCCCTACTACATTTCTTTCATACATCTTGTCATACAAGTCCTCCGTTTGCAAATAGACACCTGTCCCAATATTATATTCTATCTCTTATATCGAAACTTTTACCGTAACATCGAGTATGATAATATGTATGAATGGGGAAAATCCACGGAGTTACTTGTTTCCTCTATACCCATGGGAGCAGCCGTGAAGAACCGTGAACAGCGTTAAAGCGAAGGTATCTATGTTAAATCAAGGTTATATGTGGAAACACGTGGTAGAAACTTTGTATCTATTGTCCGAGGTAATATAAGAGAAAGTAATGTACTAATAGCGTTATTTTCTTCTATTATCGGCTATCGACAAAATATGCTGCAGATAATATAGAAAACTCCCTCGGTATTTGTCTAATGGTAAACTTCTGTCAATAATTAAAAAATAGTCATCAATAGTAAAATAATGTCATTTTCTAAGAAATATCGCGGTGGTCTTATTAACAAGCCTCTTTTATACTCACATAAATATCTTTGAACAATTCACATATGGTCAACTCCCTCCATATGTTGTTTTCTGGCGCATAATCTATAGAAATTTTATATTATACAGACAGATAGATGTTTAAACTTGTTTTTTCTTTATTATTTTTTTTAACCTATACTGTCCCATTGTTGGGCAAAGGTCTCCCCCAAACTTCTCCAACGGTCTCAAATTAATTATATTAAAGTCTCCAATTAATTTCCAAAGTAATTTTTATCCAGTAATTAACAAAAATAGCTGCCCTATCAACTAATTGCCTCAACACAATTCATATTTAAACTTGAACATTAAAAATGAAAGCTGTACACATTCGTATGGTAAATAGCGAGTATAATTTCTGGTAGTATGAGCATGTCCCGTTTAATAATGCAGCGATGCCTGTTCCGAATCACTTCACTCGACTGAAATGAAAATATCGACGCAACTCTGTTCTCATATTGGTATCGGCTGCCTCATTTTATTTTACCATTGATCTGTACTGTAATTGGAGAAAGGAGTGGTTTTGAAAGATTGTTTTTATATATTCATACATATTATCATACATACATATAGAACACGCATTCTTTCCATGGGGGTAGACAGAGACCAAAGAATGCAACTGGCTACGATTCTTAGAAAGTTCCTTCGCGTCATTCACATCCAAACATCTTATACAAGACCACTGTAATATTACGGCTTAAAACTACAAGATACAACCAGACGAATAAAATCTTTGAATCTTGCAAACTTCTCTTGTTTTATCCACATTCATATTTAAGTCACAAATATTGAAATACTGTAATATAAAACTATATTTTTTGTGCTAGATTTTCAGAAGCAATACAGCGTAAAGAAACATAAATACCAAAGAGTTGCACCTAATAAAATATAAAGCCAAGAAAAACATTTTTAAATTGCAAGAGATGGTTGCAAACAGCGGTCACTTGGTAACCACACTATATAACAAAAACCGCGCATGACTTCAAGGAAATAGTATGTGGTATCCACTACGATCTGTTCCTAGGCTAGTAGTAATTTGTGTTTGTCTTTTGTATCAACTATTGGATTAGAAATAAAGAGTATCGTGTTATAATCTATCTGACCTCCACAACCCGTTTACTGGGTTGTGGAGGTCAGATAGGTAGTCGCTCCATGTGAAATACTGATATTCAGCTGCATACGGTGAGACTGGAAGCCGACTTCAACATAGTTTGGAAAAAGGGCTAGGCTAATGATATTCGGAATAGGAATACATTTTAATAATACAAAGGGTTTAAGGTATTATTATGTAGATGGTACATACCTTCCGTGGACTGTCCCAGCGTGGTGGCACCGAGCGCCAGAAACGCTATACACCACGTGACCCCTCTCATCTGAAACAAAAGAATATAAATATTAGATACATAACGATATCATTTTTATAATTTTAATTATGAAATAGTTACAACAATACAAAATAGTTTTTTCTCAGACAAAATTCAACAACTTAAGCACAAAATACGATAAGATTGTAGCAAGAATGAGCTCCGGAACCTTTACTTCGATAATAATAAATTCACATTGCTAAATGGCAAACTATTGTCAGAGTTTGTTACTACAAGCTCGGCATATGTGTTTGACAATTTGGCTGATTTTATATACGCTGTACATAGTAGCTTGAAAATAACATATTACTCACCACAATTTTAGAAAAGAACCAATTTACGGTTGTCAATCGAGATAGGTAAGTAACCCACCCGGACTAATTATCTTTGACCAGAAAACTATTTAACTAATTTATGATCATCTCTTTGGGAATAAAACTAATGTACCACCTAAAAACTGCTGCTAAAAGTAGACATCGGCTTATCCTTTTTCCAAATTCGCTATTCATTAACAACAGAAAATGTCCCACTACTTGTTCAAAGGTCACGCAGGAGCAAAGAGATTAAAGCCAATGTATTAAGGTTTTACCGCAAACGCCTACGTGAGATGTTTTCATCAATTGATTCGAGCTACGCGTAGGAGGTAACTATGCATACTTACTTTACTTATATATGTATGTATTAAAAATGCGATAGTCTGTCTTTATGTGACGATTTTACGGTTAATCTACTAAGCCAATGGCTATGAAATTCGGCTTGGAGGTAGTCGAAGAATTGGAGTGAAATATATTTACTTTTGTTTCCAATAATCATCCACTGTACGTATTTAAGTAGGGGTGTTATATTATATTATATAGTCGCGTAATTCTCTTACTAATATTATGAATACGGATGTCTATTTGTCTGGTACTCTTTCACAGCAAAACCTAGGGCAGAGATATTCTAAGACCCAGGAGTTGACATAGACTACCTTCAGATAAAATTAAACTCTTTAACAGCTGACATGCAGGACGTAATATTATACTCATAAGAGCAAAGTCACACGGTCAACTAGTTGATAAAAATGGCGTAGGTAGAAGAAATATATTAAAATACATATATCTTGTGTGTATGATATACACAAGATATAAGTATTTTATGCGTGGGTATATAAGTAACATGTTTTTCTGTTATGTTAAAACGATTAATGCAAACAAAGGATTTTCAAGATTGTTGTCTGCTACAGGTAAATGTATAATAATAAAATAATAATAAATTTAACCCATTACTGTCCCACTGCTGGGCAAGGGTCTCCTCCCGTAATGAGGAAGGGTTTAGGCCTTTAGTCCACCACGCTGGCCAAGTGCGGGTTGGGGACTTTGCATGCCCTCAATAAATGTATTAAACAAATTTTAGGCATGCAAGGTTTCCTCACGATGTTTTCCTTCACCGTTGGAGCTTGTGATAATTATTTCTAATACACACATAACTTCGAAAAGTCATTGGTGTGTTGCCTCGGATTCGAACCTGCGACCACTTGCGTGGGAGGTGTCAACTTATACCACTCGGCTATCACTGCTTTATATATAATACAATGTTTGCTTTACATAAAAAACAAATGTATAAGACAATGTTTATTTAGCGAAGCGACTTTCTGGTTTAAAAGGTTAACGTATTTTTGGATCATTTCTTAAGTGGTAGAGTTGTAGCTCTTGGCTGGATCTATGGTTTTACACCATTAGGTTTCCTTTTTCACGATATTAGCAACAGCTTTCTTGTAAATAACCAGGTTGTTGCAGGTTCCCTATTGTGATGACTATCTCGGCTTGTGACCAAGTCCGAAGTTAAATTTTCATTATGTTTAAGCCCATCTACTATAATCCTCTATCCCTTATATGACTTTATTAATATGATGTTTAAGAAAACGGTTACATTCACAAAAATCACAATGACACCTAACAAAAATTACTTAGCAGAAAATCCCATGGTAACGTTTTGAAATCCACTATAATAAACAACAACAGTAAATAAAATATCTTCACAAAATTTAAATTGCCACATCTACAGTTACGCCCTCAATTAGTAATATTCGTAAAGGTGGATCACCCTTACGGGAAGGCTTAATGAAATCGAATAAGTGTAAGAGTTGTATGTAATTTACATGTACACATTTACATGAGGGGATAAAATTCAAAGGGGCTTTTATCAACGCCGTATGGTTTTAATGGAATAGATGTAAAATGTATGGTCTGTAGATGAGTTTTATTTAACCTACTTTTTCAAGAAATATAAATACATACTTCATGTACATTCTTTGGGAGCTAAGTACACTTTACTTTATTAGGCTATTTTTATATAGCTAAGGAAGTTATTTAAGGAAAATACACATCAATGTTAATGTCAAAATTGGTAAAGTTACGGTAGCTGATTAAAGTGCCTTGCGGAGTACGAAGAACTTACACTCCGTTTCTGAGGTACATTTAACGGTAGTTTATCTCTTCAATAGCGTCAAAACTCATACAGAAAAACGCTATTGAAGAGATAAACTACCGCTAAATGTACTCAGAAACCGGGAGTTAGTCTTACGAGTTCAATGTGCGAGTTATGCTAAATGTCCATGCTAAAGAATGCTTTTTATAGATCGCTAAATAATTGATATAAACAAAATGTACATTTATATTTATTTAGTTATTAACATTAAAATAATATTATAATTATCTTAATTATCGGTAGCTTTAATCCCTCGCTTCAGGGCACGAGCCTGTTCCGATTCACGTCAGCCATGTTTCTTTTGTAAATTAATATAATATTCACAATAATTACTCAGTTCACCTTTTGTTATTTCTATTCGAAAATAAATCGTAACTTCGAACTTAGCCATTATAACAAAGTGCTTACAAAGTCAATACGATATATTATTAATGTGCATACAAGTAGAAACGTACAGGTAAAAATATGGAGGAAAACTAGCGTAAATAGAAATCAATCATAATATTTCATACGTGTATTTGTTCGACATATTTCGTATAACAATACTTTGGTAGGAAATGATCCGATAAATCTTGCTTACTCGCGTTTTGGCCCGCAAAGTATTTCACCAAGAAACGTAATAAGCCAATAACTCCCAACCCTTTTGATAGTATGAAGGGAAATTTTCTTTGCCACAACTCGCTTTTCAAGTTTTCGACTTATAGGTCCGGAGCCCGCCGCGCCAAGTGCGAAGAGATTTGCCAAATATTTAAATAATAAGTTTGTGTTCGCGTCCAGAATCAAAAGATGAAGAGGATTTTTGTTTGGACTTTGTGTACGTTTACGTAAAGGTGTTTAGAGATTTGCAAAAATAAAGCCTTTATAAGTAAATTGTGGATTTTTTTACAATAAAATAATATATGTAATGTTTTTATTGGTAGTTTAAAACAAGCGAGAGAAATTAACTTAATTAACAAGAATGTTTTTAACTTTCAGAAATTCATTACAGATTTTTAATACATTATAAACCATTGGTTTTAATAAAATTAAAATGAAAGTTTTAAATAAGTAGAAGTTTGTTGAAACATTTAGAAACATTCACAGCGATTTTGACTTACAAAGGTCCAGACTATATTACACGAAAACGTTGCAAAAGCGTTGAAATACAGATCTATTTACCCAAAATAATATTATGTATAGCGTACAAAAGTTAATGTAATTAAGTTCTTAACAATACATACAACTTAAGAGTAGCAAGCTCCCGCCCTAGAAATTTCTACAAGCATTTTATTCGAGCACTCGTAGAGCTTGCTACGCGACCGCTACGAGAGCGTAATTGCTACGAGGCTACGGGCGGCCATGATTGCGCGTCGGACCGCGTTCAGTGGCAAACCGACAGTTTTATATTAATTGACTTCTTTGTTTTATTCCACGGGCAACACTAACTTTTGAATGTGGCCGGTTAAATTCTGATGACGAGTTTCAATCTGTGGCTTTATTGGTGCAATTAAAAAGTTTGTGGTTGCGATCAGTCGGATTGTAATTGTAGGTCTATGGCCGTAATGTTGTTGGCTTCATAATGAGTGCTTTTCTGTAAACAATTTGTGCAGGTGATGCCTTTTAAGTGTTGGGTTTTTTTTAAAGTACAACAGTCGTATTTTATGGATGCGGCATGAATTTTTAATCTGCGTTCTGTGCAAATTTTATTATCGTGGTTGTGATCCAGATGCATACTAATATATCATTAAATCCTTTACTATGCATAATTTCAAAATTGGTCAGTAAGTTGAAGATACAATTACAAATAAATGATAAATCGAAAAAAATATGATGTTATAGTTTAAATAATATGTACATATATATAAATATACATTACGATAGTCACACAGTCATACAAATTGCGTTTGGTATCATTTTGATTTTACGATTATAAAAAGTCCGTACGTTATTTTGCTCCTTTGCCCCTCAATTCTAAGTTTATAAATACCCTATAGGTCTTGTTACATAAACTTTAGAGCCAGTTCATTGTATAACAAGATATGAACGACACAAAGGCAGGATCCGACTGCCAAGAGACGTCGGGAACTTGAGTAATTGTAGTATTCACAGTAAGGGTTTAATAGCCCAATTTATGTTCGTATCGTTATAGAAACTACTGGATGTACGTCACTGGGTTTTTAACTGCTTGTTATACATACATTACATAATACTCGCCTGTGAGAGGTTTAAATATAACTATGTTTATGTTATATTATACCCTGGTAATAGAAACAAGCCTTTTTTTCATAGACACGCTACTATTTGTCATAAAAATTTAAAGTATTTATAACCAAAAAGTTTTTAGCTACGATATATTCCAACCATTTTTTTTTACAAACATAAAAAAAATGTTTAAGTAGTTTAAATAGGGTACGCAGTGACTAAAGAACGTCACTTGTTACGATGCCTAATAACTGCATTCATTCACATCCATACAACTTGTCATACATGACCGCCGGGGATAATCCTTGTACATAATTATGTAATTTCCACTTGCAACAAGTATGTCTAATATTGCTTTTATATTTCATTGAAATTTACTTAAATTGATAGTATGATGCGAAACGTAATCACAACATTAATTACGATATTAATTCGTCTGACAAAATACATGTGCACCAGGATTTAATACATTGCAAAATTTAATCAATTACAAAACAGTATTCATTCGATACGCTATAATCCAATGCGATTCCAATCTATACCGCTATGGTTTCATCGGTTTTGGAGATAAAACCACAAAAAGTTGATTAATACATACATACATAATGCTCGAGTCTCTGCCTACCCCTATATGAAAAAGTCGTGATTACATGTATGTATGTATGTGTGTATGATATCACGCCTTTTATACTCAAAAGTGTAGGTCGATTTACGAAACACAACTATGTTTCGCATTTTTTTTGCTAAATGTAATAGGGTGCGAACCTATTGCCATTTACCGGGCACATTACCAAACACCGGGTTACTATTAATTAACATTCTAACATTAAATTAAAATGGACTGATAGTAGTTTTTCCGACTTGAGAATCGAAGCCCAGACCTCATGTTCAGCAGTCAGATCCACTACCGACTGCGCCATAAAGGCAGAAGTTGATTAATGTCAGCGAAATAAGAGAAGGTGAAATTAAAATTTAATTAATTTCGCACATTTTAAGTCGGCGTCGTGTTTCTGTTTGGCAACGAGGCGATTAATTAAAAAAGTAAGCAACCCTTATTCATATGACGACATTTGAAGCTAACGAAGATACGTCGAGTAACTGAATGTGGGAATATTCTTGAGATTATACTAGTACCCATATAGTAGTGTATTGGACCTTATTAGAACTAATTATTATAGAGAAATAAATAAATAAATATGATTGGACAACTCACACACGGTCATTTGATTCCAAACTAAGCAGAGCTTGTACTATGGTAACCAAATAACTGATAAACATACTTATATACTTCTAACTACATACTTATATAGATACATTAACATTCAGGCTCAAATTACTAGTTGATATATTTCTTTAAAGACGATGAGTTAAGTTTTGTGTGTGAGGTATTGGCTATAAAAATGTACAAATCGTGGACTTAATGTGTAACTTAATCCGAAACAACTATTTGTCGTCTCCACAAATATTTGCTTCGTAAGAGCATCGGCTATGCAAGCGACGCGAATGGATCATGTCATGCACATTCGTATAAAACAGAAGTGATGTTATAGAGGTAAGATAGTAGTAGTGGCGTGGTTACTATTGTTAACTAGATTTATTGAAAGCAATTAAACCTGCAACATCTATATTTTATAAAGCTGAAGAGTTTGTTTGTTTGTTTGTTTGTTTGTTTGAACGCGCTAATCTCAGGAACTACTGGTCCGATTTGAAAAATTCTTTCACTGTTAGATAGCCCATTTATCGAGGAAGGCTATAGGCTATATATCATCACGCTACGACCATTAGGAGCGGAGTAGTAACGAAAAATGTTACAAAAACGGGGAAAATGATGACTCATTCCCTCTTACGTGACGCAAGCGAAGTTGCGCGGGTCAGCTATGATTTATAAAATCGAATCAATCAGACTGTTCCTACCATACGCTTTACATTACAATTTTTATTGGAAAAATTAGTATTTCTTAACGACAAGCCCCCAAATTCTGAGGTTCATTTAGCGGTAGTTTATCTATTCAATATATTTTTTATATGAGTATAAATACTATTGAATAGATAAACTACCGCTAAATTTACCTCAGAAACCGGGGGTTAGAGTGCTAATTGAGTTCCCAAAACGTTCAATATCTAGTAAGACATCTATCCTTCATCAACACAATGACTAGAACAAACCATTAACACAATAACTAAACTAAATACAGCGTTAGTACTTCTATTCTCCATTTATCACGATGATTGACGTTTCATCAAGTGCCTATTTGTTACAATACTCAAGACATGAAGCGAATCAATCGATAACTGAACGTAGCCTTCAAACAGGTGGCCAGATGCGGTTTGTACCTTCAAATTTACAAGTTTAAAGGACAGGGCTAGATTACTGCTTTGTTGGAAAGTGAAACGATATTTGGTCACACGATTATTCAATATAGCTGACCTGCGCAAATTCGCTTGCGTCACATAAGAGAATCATAATTTTCCCCGTTTTTGTAACATTTTTCACTGGTACTCTGCTCCTATTGGTCGTTGTGTGATGATATATAGCTTATAGCCTTCCTCAATAAATGGGCTATCTAACACTGAAGGAATTTTTCAAATCAGACCAGTAGTTCCTGAGATTAGCGCGTTCAAACAAACAAACAATCTCTTATAGTATTAGTATAGATTAGTATATAGATTTACCCTGATTTGCTTGACGTTGAAGGAAACGGGTGAAATTGTGCCTGTCTTAGAGTTCTTTAAATAAGTCTTTAATGAATACAAAGGCCATAAGTGCACTTAGTCAGACGTGGACTTAAAGCTCTTCCTCGTTCCTGGGAGAAACGGACGCCAAGCTATGAAGAGGCCATTTTATTATCTGGTTTTTATTTATATGCCGATAATAGAACACGAAGAGGTTACGGGTTAAATGTGAAGTCGGTATGAGCAGACGCTCTTCTGAATCAAAAGCATCGATCCAGTAATCTATACTAATATTATAAAGCTGAAGAGTTTGTTTGTTTGTTTGTTTGTTTGTTTGAACGCGCTAATCTCAGGAACTACTGAACCGATTTGAAAAATTATTTCAGTGTTAGATGGTCCATTTATCGAGGAAGGCTATAGGCTATACATCATTACGCTACAACCAATAGGAGCAGAGCACCACTGAAAAATGTTACAAAAACGGGGAAAATTTTGACCCATTCTCTCTTATGTGACGCAAGCGTAGTTGCGCGGGTCAGCTAGTTAGTCATAAAATCAATACAGAATATAATATTTGAAAATACTAACTATCTTAAGATCAGTCAATAAAATTCCCCACGATAGAATTTGTAAGTACACAATACACGTCACGCTACATTCAATAAAACACCGTCACACGAATTTCGTTTGTGATGTCTACGAGCATTGTAATATGCACGCTTTAATTATTCGCCAGCAAACATTCAGTTATGTAATCAACCCGTTTATGTACCTATTGTAAAGGTACACACACAACACGGGGAATTATTTACTAAGTGCGATAGAGATAGCAATAGTGTGACGTCACAGTTATTGATTCGAATTTTGAAGGTATTTTTGGTGATCGTTATTTTTGAAATGTCAATGTCATGTGGGTGTGTAATTTGTTTGACAGATTGGGAAAGTTACTTTGGAAGTTACTTTTAAAAGCCGGTAGGAGATGACTTTGCGGTGGGATAACATCATGTAAAAACTCAAAATACATTTGGCTGGAATTTGGCTTTGACGTCTAAATGAAAAGAAACTTTTGTGATGTTGTTAAAATTCAAGCAGGTAATAAGAAATCATAACATAAAAAAAATAAAAAAAAGCATGTAAGCCAAGTAATCTTACACTTGCTTTACATGCTTTCGTATAATTTCTATCGACTATCTAATTTGTATGAAAAGCTGATCAGCGCTCCTAGCGTATTCCGCAAGAACCATTTTTACAATGTAATTTTCTTTTTAAATGTCAGAAGTGTCAAAAACTTGTGTTAAATGTCTAGATACTTGCTACTCGACAGTATCGAGTGTAAGATGTCGTATTAAATAGTTTTCAATGTTTCAATAGTCGGGCCATTTCAAACGTGCGAACTAAGTCATGTCGTTTCATCGGAGTCTCTTGTTCGCACTTACACATTGTTACATTCTTATGATTCTTTTGATTATGACGTAGTTCGTAAGTTTGTAACGACCTGAGTATAACAACTTTTATGATACTAGGCCGCGCCAGTGTGTGCCCACCGTAGTCAGGAGCAACAGAACGGATCACCGCACATTAACCCGGCTACGTTCATAATAGCTGTAAGGGTTGTAATGCACTCGTATAATTGTACCAGTCTATCTGGAGCAATGTTTTATACTGTATATAGAATAATTACTTATTTAATTCTGTATTTAATCTATAGTTATATACGAAATAATATAGTGATTTGTTTAATTTTGTAATCATACTGATATAGGAAATACAAATGTATATTTCGACGGTCCCTACGTACAAAAAGACATGTCAAAAACCGAGGTTTACAGGAGAGCATAATTTGTATTCAAACCGCTATAGAAATAATTCTATGAGCAATTATAAATATTTTATTTCTATAATGTCTTATGAGATTTAGGAGCTTTAGAATGGTATATATACATATTTATTTATTTTATATCTTCCTGGAAAAATTTATAGGTGACTGTTTCTACGGTGATATTAAAATAAGAGCATGTCAGACAAGTATAAGATATCTTTTTATACGCAGGAAAGAAGAAAACAGTATCTGAAATAGAATTTGAATAAAATGTTTTATGAAAACGTATATTTATGTTATTGTTTTCAAACGAATACATTAAACTTCCTTAGATTGCCACCCATGGATATAAATATACATCAACGTAGACATATCGCTTTATACGCGGTTTAATTAAGATATAAATATTTTTATTTCTCGAAAGTATACAAAGGCATGTCCTTAACTAAAATTTAGGTTTGTGTTTTATTAATGGAAGAAGGATAATAATAATATCTGAGCAACATTTATTGTTAAGTATCAATTTTCTCACACCTTAACAATAGGTATTGATAGTCTGATTAAAGTAGGAGCCAAACATTCAAAAATCACGGTTGTCTTAAAATAATAATCAGCAGCAAGGCAGTCAGCCCAATCTAAAAATATATTTTTGAAATATTTAATAATCATCACAGCTTTATTTGATTACCTATACGTCTCATCTTAATTATCTAATCTACCTTATTTATTATATTATCTAATCATCACAGCTTTATTTAGACTGATTCACCTTATTACTCTCAAACTTTTTTTAATAGTTCGTCTTAATAACAGGAAGAAAACAAGTTGTGTACTATTCACCTGTCGTGTAAATAAGTTATTTTTTGCTGTTCGCTCTATTAATACGTGTACACTATCTGCCTCGTTCTGAGTGTGTCCTTTTCTAGGAATCAATGGGCACACATCTACCTTAAATGCATTGCTTACCTACATACAAATATATAAATAACTATAAATAAAAAAAATAAAAAACCCCCGGTTTATACAGTTTTTGTTTTTCATACATTTTATAGATTGGCTAGTTAGGTTAAGCCATTCGTATAATCCCACCACTAACTTCCTCATCATACGAAGCTATTTGAGAACTCATCCGAGTAAATTTGCTCTTCTTCCCTCACTTTCAACCCCAACAACCTATTAACGGCTCGAACGATTTTCATCAAACATGTCTAAGAAAACTCGCAGTAACATTTAATACAAAAAAACTTAATTGAAATCACTGCATCCGTTCGGGAGTTATGATGCCACAGACAGTCAGACAGACAGAGAGACAGACAGACACGTCAAACTTATAACACCTCTCTTTTTGCGTCGGGGGTTAAAAAGACAATGCAATTGCGATTCTGACTAGCACAGTCGTCTGACCAGAATCTAAAATCTTTTACGCCATCTTTAACTTTATTGTTAACGAAAGAAAACAACGCCACGTTTAGTAACTATCTCATCCCACATGTAACATGTAGCTTTCTATAACCCAGATTAAAAAACTGTAAAATTATAATCTGATAGCTGACCCGCGCAACTTCGCTTGGTAGTAGCGTGATGATATATAGCCTATAACCTTCCTCGATAAATGGACTATCTAACACTAAAAGAAGTTTTCAAATCGGACCAGTAGTCCCTGAGATTAGCGCGTTCAAACAAACAAACAAACAAACAAACAAACAAACAATCAAACAAATTCTTCAGCTTTATAATATTATATAGTATAGATGATTTTTTTTGTAAGACACTAATAAACAATTAGTACACAAATTTCGGCATGTAGAGTGTTATTTTTTGGAAATCAAATAAAGCTGTGCAAATATCAGAAGGATTCGATTGGTTAAATATTTCACTGCGCGGACAAGAATCGACATGACTTGTTCGGGAATTGCCGTGAATGAAGTTAAGTCTGACAAGACCGCACTAGCACCGAGTAGCGCGCATTTTTAAAACACCGTATAAAACGATAACTACAGATATCCGCATCTACGACACTTATTCCTTGTAATTACGATACATATTCTCATATACGACTTGTAGTTTAAGTAAAATACAACATATTTAAGAAAAATAAATATATAGGTATATGCATAAAGACAAGCTAAAGCCATAAATGCAATAAAAAAAAATTGCCACTTTTGACATGTCTTTATGTACGTAGGGGCCGTCGATTTGTCTATAACATTTTCATGACTTAACTGATTATGGTTAAATGCAGGCAAAAGGATCCTAGAAACCTTAAAATGAAATCCTTTATCACATCACGCTTTGGCCATTAGGAGCGGAGTAGTAACGAAAAATGTTACAAAAACGGGGAAAATTATGACCCATTCTCTCTTCGGTGACGCAAGCGAAGTGGCGCGGGACAGCTAATAAAAGATATTTTGAATTTCCCAAATTGTGTGTCAGACCAAAGAAACTTTGATAAAGCAGATTCTGATAATCCGTTCAAAAAAAAATAAAATAAAAAAAAAACTTCGCAATATTCCATAATGTCTATGGTGACATATTCTCATAGCTTAACATAAAAGTTCTTTCTTATGTTTCCTGTCCACTCGTAGAGCACTTTAAGGGGAGAAGTCTCGTATTTTGTGATGAAAAGCTACACGACATTTTTCTTAAGACTCTCTGAGTATAATAATTAGCGTTATTATGGGTTACTGTTGTTGCTTTACAAGACTTGGTAGGATTACGAATGAAACAATACGATGAATTTCCGACAAAATAGAAAAAATTGGCAAAAATATATTTTTGTAATTAGTCAGAGCCTTTTTTTTTGTATTTCAAAATTGTTCTTCAAATTATATGTAGCTGCATACTTTTTATATAATTAGGACGTAGGTGTAAGTACTCTTTCTAGCATACAATATAGGTAGGTCTCAAGTAAAAGAAAACGATTTACTGCCTTAAACGGGGAGGTAAATTAAAAATCCTATCGAAAACACACACAAACAAAAAATATTATAGCAATTTATCCAAAAATACAATACTCTACTAACTAACCACAGAGGCAAACAAGATTGAAGACCACAGAATTAAAATTAATAAAGTTAGACATTTCTCACTGATCAGAAAGCAACGAAATGAACGCAAACACAAAACACACATATCGTTATCCATGTTTGCTCAACATTGAAAATAAATAAATAAATGACAAACAACAGGTAACAAAAGCAGCAATGTAATTGAAATCGAACCATCATCTTGAACGCTGTTTACCGATTCTGATTGAGTTTACTTTTGATATCTGATATTGCATTGTATTGTTCCAATTCCTTTATTTATTTATTTTACTTAAGCTTTACGTTGAGACTTTGTCTGCCTACTTTTTAAATTACGAAATTATTAATTTAAGAAAATACGCTCTCCTATTTGATGAAGTGAAAAATAAGTTTAAAAGTTTGGTCATAGTAGCAGGTTAATAGAGAGATCTATCTTTAGCGTTGACAGGTGGATGGTTATAAAGCAATTTATTAATTGATGCTTTTGATACTAATTGGACATGTAATCAGGCGATAGGAATGACTGGAAAAAAATTGGAAAGGCCTTTGTCCAGCAGTGAGATAGTACAGGCTGACATAATAAAAACAATTTATTCTCTGTTGTTATTAAACCGATTACTCTCCCATTAGAAGGCATGTTCTTTTAGAACCAGAAAGGGAAGACCTTAGTTCACCAAGCTGGTAGCTTCAGGTTGAAGACTTCTTCGTTAACTGAATTGTTTTTTTTTCGACCATACATTTTCCTCCTTAGCTTGAAACTTATTTATCATCGAACCTTGATTAGGATGTCAATGTTTTTTTACACCAACGAATATTAGATGCGAACTTTTACAAGTTTAAAAACGTTGAGTAAAAGATTGAATTGTATAAAATTTTCCTGACATCCTTCAACACTTCATCAAATTCTATTAGAGGGTAATTTTTAAGAAAAAATAATTATTATAAAACCAATTTCTTTACTAAGTTTTATTTTTAATTTGCAATGAAACAGACAGACAGTCAGAAGACCCCACATTCACAATATATATTTTTTCCATTATGTCGGCAAAGCTTTATTAGGTATGTTACGTAAATATTGAGGGTTTAGCGGAATAAAGATAAGATTGGATGTGTGTGGAATAAAAATGGCTGTGCAAATAAATAGCAACGGTTTCCATTGTACCTCCTGAATATATTAATATATGTAGAACGATATTGTTCAGATTGGAGGTATTAATATCGAGTTGTATTTCTCTTAGGGATTAACATAGCTTTTATGCTTTGTAAGGATCGTGTAATGGACGTGGGCTTAAGAGTTAGGTGTGGGCAAAAGCGTTGGAATAGCTGAAAATAAGGCTATTACAACTATCGATTATTTCCAGTTTTCGACTTTGTATAAAATCTGATCAGCGCCCCTAGCGCCCGTATGAACTAATTTATAATACTCACTAGTTGATTGTACAGAGTGTAGAGAATTGAGCGGCAGGTGTTGGAAAATTGCGGTGCAATTTAAAATTGTGGGTCAAAACTGCCCAAGTTGGAAATACCTTTAATTAACCAAGATATTATCTGATAAGAGCACTATTTAGGTGATCTTAGTATGAAGTAATTCTGGATAATTATAAGCAAGAATGAGCCAAATCATCGCTCTATTTGCAAGTGTTACCTACATTTTGCCATACTTCAGAAACTCGAACCAGTTAAGTAGTCTTCAATACGACTCGATTTTAATTTAATTATCTTTTGATCATATAGTAAGAAAAACAAACAAAATATACATACAAAAATTATGCATTAAATACAAACCATTCCTAATCCGGCTGTGGAAATAACCTGCAAATCATTACTCTATTCCTGCCACACAATCAATCAGAAGGTGACCTCTCATTCATATATCGTGCGATACAAACCGCGGCTCAAGACAAACTGGTACTACAGTATCGATAAAAATGTTCTCCATTGCGTATTCTGATCTCGTTTCAAGTGAGTTAACGAAGTTAGAGCCGTACGTAAGCAGCGGTACTTACAAATACGTAGAAATAAATAGGCTTTTTAGACAGTCCGCTTAATCTCAAATCTTTTTCCATTTCGGCCTTGCCTACGGCATGTATTTATAGTATTAGTTTAAAAGAAAAATCGGGGTAAAGTATGAAGATTGTTTTGTATTTTTATCTTTGACGGTTTAGACTTTTCTTGTAAAGACTAGGCGAAGAGACAGCCTGTAGCTTTTGCTAAGGTACGAGTTTTATTGAGGACTAGGCAGTGAGGAGTAGGGATCAGACGATAGAAAAAAAGATGACTGATGCAATTTTTTTCTGAAAAAGACTTTGACCATGCGTTATACAGAGGCTTGTTCAAGATAAAATTGAGATCCATTTGGGAAACTACAACATTCTTGCAAAAGTAAAATGACTTGGGACAATAATGTCGATCAGGGCCACCAAAAAAATGTTGTTATGTTCTATATCACTTAAATAAATGAGGCTAAGTAAATATTGTGATATTTGTTCATAGATTTATTAGAATTCCGTAAGATTATAGGCTCGATTCACTACGCATATTAAATTCCACCAATAATCTTATATTATGGGTCGAAACGATTTTGGTCCATTGAAATAGCATAGATATCTATTTAATATAGCTAATATTCGAATAAGTAGAGGATAAGGAAGTTATGTAGTACCCAAATACTTGTATAATAGATGGGAAACTTAGAAATATATTTAAAATAATCGTTTTATATGCATAAATCAAAATCATGGGCATGTTTTTTTGTTATTTGATTGTTTTTGTTATGTATTGAAATCGGATTATTTTTAAAGTAAAAAATTAGATCATTTGGAAAAAGTACAATTGGTATTATATCAAAACATATTGCTTTGAGTTCTTATAATATTTTTTAAAAAGTTTCTCACCGTTTCAACAGTCAAAGCTGTAACTTTGCGGATAATATAAATAAAAATTTAACACCTAATAGTGATTACTAGCTTCAAGGTAAAGGGGACAAAATAGCCTCAATATAATAGTAAAATATCGTGAGAGAGTGCTATTATATATACAATTTGATGTATTGTTCAATTTGTTTCAGAGAAATAACAATAAATCAACTAACCTGAAGCGGCGGCCTCGATAAATAATAATTTTAAATAACATTGTAATCTGATAATCTTATTATAAATTAAATAACGAATTCGTATCGCAAATTGTGGGTGTTTTCGTTCTCTGATCGGTGTACGATTTTAATCCAAAATTCTGTAATGTTGCGGCATTTATGCGAAATTCTACGAATATAATAATTATTGTAATAATTCGGGTTATGTTAACCACAATGTTTTATTAACCTAGATTAATGTTCCGTATTGATGTGATCGAATTTGTACGCTTTAGTTTTCGAATTAAATTCGCGATGGTATGAATCTGAAAGTAGTATATACTCCTTTCACATATGTGAAAGGAGTCTATGAGTATGTCTATGTAAATGTTTAAAGTGTTCCTTTTGCAATGACAGTGTATATGGTACTCATATTATATTGAAAGGATAATTATATATTTAATGGTTTTTGTAATTAAACCGGATATGATTATAAAAAGTAATGCATGGAAAAACATCTTTCATACTAAATGATTTTGCATAAACAATAGTGTTCGAGGCATAAAACTTGCACATTTTCATTAACCAGAAAGAAAGAAATACAATACAATACGCAACAGCACAATATCATGATAAAACTATTCTGTCAAAACATTGCTAAATTGCCGATACTCCAGTCCTCAGTTTACAAAATTAATGGCCGCCGGGCCGGGACTATGAGATAACTAAATAAATATATTTCTATCACGATATACATAATTCACGAGTGTGGAGATGTAAGGGTGAAATATTGTGCCCACGATTCAGGGGTGAATAAATCGCACCCTTAGAAATGTAAGGGTCTATGTCAACATTTCTGAAAAATTAGATATTTTTTGCCTGCCTCCGTAGCGATGTGGTTAAGTTTGCCACGCCGCGTTGGGAGGTCGTGGGTTTGATTCCTACATGGAATAATTATTTGTGCGATTTGTTTGTACTTTGTGTCTGTTGATGGAAGAGTATGTTGGTAAAACCGTGACACAAGAACAATTCATAGAGCGTGGATAGTTTAATTTAAAAAAAACATGGTTAATTCACGCTCTATATGATTGCCAAGTGTAAGCATTTGATCTAAAAAACAAATCATTTTATTTTGATATAGATTTTTCAATATATGCATCTAAATTCAAAATGTTTTGGATGGCTATTCATTGAGTAGTTATCAAAAACAAATCTAAAATAATCAAATCTATAACTCAAATAGCACGAATTTTATTCCAAAAATAAGCCGGAACGTCTGAACTTATAATCTTCAAACGTAGTTTCAAAAAAACTTATTTTTCGTATTATGCCTCTATGTTATTGAGGTTGCGAAATACAATTCGTCCCACAGATTTTTCCTATAATATATCTTAAAGAGAAAATTTATATTTTATTTATTTCTTTCGTCACATTGTTGATAGATTTATTGCGGCCTCTGTTTCCATGTTTAGATAATATTTATTTGTTTACGAGATGTTCGTAATGCGTTCATTTTCAGCTGTTATTTGATTATGTTTGTGGGCTCGAAATTATTTGAGGGTGAATTTCTCGGAGACGTATTATTGTAATATGTAAATTCTATGTTTTTGGGTTATTTGGTGTGAATTATAAGGCTTTTATCACTGTTTTTTGGCGATATCTTGTATAAATATTGTTTAAAGAATATAATTGTACCTTCCTGAGAAATGTGTTTATTTGTACATATATCAGTACATCTTCAATATCTAATTTGCGCTCGCTTCGCTTAACTTGAGCTATGCGTACCACAAAACAGAAGCGTCTATGTTCAGTAATGCGGTCAAACGGAAACTGACTAACTACGTATCTTAATAAAATATATTATTACGTACTGTAATTAAGAACGACTTACCTTTGGTTGTCGGGTAAAACACCCTTGATTAGTTTTCAATCAGCGTACTGGTCGCATACGAAACCTGGAACAAAGATATTGATGTCATTAGTTTAAGTAAAAAACAAAAGAAAAAAAACCTATTCGTATTTGCCCTTTGATAGTTCCAGCTGTTCAACGCCGTGATTAATTCACTAAATGATTGAACCGTCGAAGTAATTACGCAAGCTTCCTTTTACCAATTTTATTCCGTAACTAAAAAGCTTACACAAGAAGAATTTTCATCACGGCTCGAACAAAAAGTGTGCAAGTTTCTTAAGTTCTTAACTAAGTGCAAAAAAAAGAGGCAAACTTTGAAAGAGAGGGCGTGAGCGATCGCCCGTCAAATATTTAGCCTTTGGGAGTAGCCTGTCAACTGCCGGCCGGGTAACTTTGTACCAAGCGTTGAATACCAAACTAAGGAGCGTGGATACAGTAAAATATTGATGTCACGTGGGTTTTTTTTTCGCCAGCCTGAATAGTGTTCGATATTTGAAATGAGATTACGTCATATTTTATTTCTGTCTTCCTTATTTCGAGATGTAGGATACGGTAGAGAGAAATGATTTTCGTGTTCTGTGTACGAAACTCTTTTTTATATTACATTTGTTTTTTTTTTAAGAAATCTGTATTGAATAGAAATATAAATTCTTGTCCTAATTAGTTACAATTATCTTACACGCTGGAATAATGTTAAGAGTTTAAATTAAAGACATAAGCAGATAATATATTCCATGGGTTTCATCGTAAATGTTTTAAGATAAAACGCCGATTTCCCAAAAGAAACGTTTATAAAATCACAAGCTCCAACATAATTTAAAGTTACAATTACGCAAGAAAATCCATAAGTTATCAAAGTTATTTTCTTTCAGCCATTTCGTACTATAAACGGGCCCGTCCCGTTTCACGGAGGGTACAATATTTAACGCGACATCGTCCTCGAGCCGCCCGTTCACGCTGTTTACACCTCCCCGGAGTTGTTCCGACATGAAATTCGCCGTACAATGATACTATACGGTTTATTGTCGCATTTTTACGATATTTAATATCACGACAAATGTTCCAAAAGATAATACGATGTCGTTTGCGCGGGAAAATTTGACGTTTCTATTTTTTATCTGTGCGCGGAAGCTCTTTATCTGAATTCGACTTTTTTCTTTTTTATAATGTACACTGTACAGCCGTTCAGAAATGAGGTTTACTATTAATTTACTGTGTAAAATAATTTATGGACTTTAAACCTCATTGGCGTGTAAAATTAAAAAATAGTTCATTCTTTTCATAAAGTATGAAATGAGATCGGCAGATTTCGTACAGCTTAAAGTTTGTGTTGTTTCGTAACAGAATTTGTACCACTTATTAAGGGGACTAAGTCACTTATTTTTATTTGGGAGTATTATTTTTAGAAGTCCGGATTAATTAGAAAGTATTTGTTTATTTAAATAATAATTTTTGGTCCACGGCTTATATTTGTTGACAACTAAAGAAAAAGAAAATCTCATGAGACGTCACTTTTCGTCTGACGTCTACGCATCCGCCAATTTGCTGTTGTTTTGAATTGTGGTTTTGACAGCATCTGAGCAATTTAGCGAACTGTCGGGGCTTCTAAAAATGGACATAACTTTTACCTCCCAACTTTTAAAAATATAAGAATTTTAAAATAAGCTTGTCTATCATATTAGCTACCAATTAAAACAAAAAGTAAACCTAAACATGACATTTTATAAGCTGTACGAATTCTTCATATAAACCTGCCGTTCGCCTTTTATGAGCATTATGAGTTGCTTCATAAATCTTTTATTAGGTTTATCACAGTATGGTGCCGGTTTTCATGAGATATTTTCTTGGCGGATAATCCTATGATTCTATTTTGTTTTCAGTTGCAGTTTATGAAGCTACCTTAATAATAGTTATGGAGTTAACTTGCTCGCTGATACTCATTGAGTGCTCTTACTTGAGGGTTTTTCAATAGACTTGGTTCTTATGCTAATGGTATCGTGAGCTCTTGATGCCGCTAAATATTAAGAAGAGAGAGGAATCTTTGAAAAGATACATGAAAAGCGCTTGCCTTTTGGTTTTAACAATTCATAAAGGATATGTAACTATTTTTATTGTTATTTTTATTTTCAGTTGTGTCTAATAACTTTTAAAATATAAGCGCGACAATTTTCCTTAATAATAATCAAGAAAAGTTACCCTAAAGCTCTTTAATATTATGAACGAAATCTAAAATTAATATTTAAGTTAGGAAAGTTTGGTAGACGCCCTAAATCTTGTAGCCGCCATTAAAACCATTACCACACCTTTTAGAAGTCTTAAAACAATAACCTTTAACACCTTTTAGTATTTTCGTTATATTTTGTGCTGAATAAAACCTCTTTGGAACAGTCTAATTATAGAGTACAGTTGGCAGGCTGGTTTTAATGCGATGAAAAGTAATAAATATATTTTTTTTAAAGTTGATTGATTGACGCATTGCCTTGGAGTTACAATCATGTCAGTCTTCAATTTATTTTTATTACATTTGTTTATAATATGCCATAGCTCTATTCACGAAGAAGGCTAGAGGCCTTTATCATCACGCTTATGGCTAACGGAAGTTCAGTTATCAAAATACGTAGCACGAGTAGGCAACAACTGTTTTAACAATAATTTCTTAATAAAAAATATTACCTTCAATAATTAACATACTTTTTAAACAAAGTAAGACTCCAGCGGGATTCTCTTCCTCTATGGAGATCGTGCTAGCTATCAAAAATTTGTATGAAAATTTGATCAGCGCCTCTACCGGGCATCGTAGGAACTATTTAACGGCAGAACATTTTAAATGTCAAACTCTCGATACTCGGTAGTACCGATTGCAGAGAATCTACTGGACACGTCTAGTAGATCACAACATTGTAATCTGTCAGCAAAATGTCCTTAATTTCATCAATCAATATCAGAAGCCGAAAATGTCTTCCAAACTCGGCTCGTTAGTTTCAATATCACTTAGGAACAAAATTACTAATATATCTTGTTCAACAACTTTTATGTCGCCAACTTTTGTATATAAGTTAACTGGCTTTTGCCCACGGCTTCGGTCGTGTGATAACATTTCCGGGGTACAAAGTATCATATGTGTTAATCCAGTTTATAAGCTATTGGAGTACCAAATTTCATTAATATCCATCCAGTGGTTTTTCGTACACAGCGAAGTGAGTAACAGACATGAATCCATCCATATTTTGAAGCTTTTACAACTATCATTAGTAGGATATTCTTCATAATATTTTCTATTGTTCCTAAATAATTTCTAAATATTATAGTCAGATATACTATTTACAGACATAATTGTGACATAATAATCAGTAAATATATCTGACTTTGATTTACAATAATATTTGCCTCATAACACGAAGACAAGCAATAACAAGTTACACAGAAAAAAATACATGTAATAATCTTTTTCTGGAAAACACAAGCGCGATGTGAATGATTCTCTTGAATATTTATGATCAAAGCTTTCTAAACCCAAATCAAAACGCGACCTTCATTTGGGTCAAAACCTAAATATAACCGACCTTACCGAAATCATAAATCAGTCAATCGAAAGTACGGAACAAAAAGCCTCTTCAGTTTGTGAAAATAAACGCTATTTTTAAATAACCCTAATTGCCGAATAGACTTTCAACAATAGGGCAGTTTCCTACTAGTCAAATCAGCTACTCTTTATGAAATACTAGAGGCCACCTGCGACTTCGTCCGCGTGGAAGCCCTTCCTGGTAAATCCCGATCCCTCGGGAACTCCTCGGGATAAATAGTAGCCTTTGTGTCATTCTGAGTCTTCAGCTACCTATATACCAAATTTCATCGCAATCGGTTCAGTAGTATTTGCCTGAAAGAGAAACAAATATCCATCCATACATACATTCTCACAAACTTTCGCATTTATAATATACTAGCTGACCCGTGCGGCTCCGCTCGCGTGAATTTCGTACTGTTGCTTATTCGTTTGAGCAAGCGAATTGCGAAGCACTCGATACACCTACACATAAAAATGCTAACAACTCTTTTGTCATCTAATGGTTATTTACGAAAGGGACCCGAAGGGCACACAATGTGACACAGGCTCAGATAGGCCTGATTTCCTGTGGTTACCTTCTTTTCCGCTCTCGTCTGTATCCGTACCAGTTTACAGTGTAAAATATAATACCTTATTATAGACTGACCATTGCTTACCCGTCTGGATTCAGAATATTATTATAGCTACAGACAGACCTATCTGCGCCGGAGCTCTTCACACGCGTAATAATGTATACTTGCGATGATACGTCCGAAACCGCGTAACCCGTAATTATTTTTTATATATCATCCGTTGTTTATTTTTTAAAACTTACCACATAGTCTGTTTCATAGCTATCCAATTTATTTCCAAAATGCAACCAATTAATTTGGTAATGTGTTTCGAACAACAACGCCATCTGTTAGTTGCGACGAACAACGACAACAAACGAAATTACTCGATTTGCCATCTAGGATATCCCGACCGCACCGGACCCACGTAAACCAACATTTTTGTGTAATATATCATACAACATTTATGTTTGAAAATCTTATAGATGTATAGTATGTTTCAAAGGTATTTTTTTTACAATAAAGCCATTAAAATAAATTAATTAGAAAAAACATGCTTTGTTGCGGACTATAACGACGCCATCTATTGGTTGGTGCGAACAACATGTATCGATACGGCGGGCGCCGCGTTAACTTTATTTATGCGAATGTTGTGAAATGGATTGTAAAGCCATCTATGGTCTCTATAGGGAAACGCAGGTTCAAACGATTTTTACGTATTTTTTTCAATTTTCTAAAAATCTTTGAAATTTTATGCTATAAAAAGTATCCTAGAAATTGCTCCACTACTTATTCTATGCATATACCAAATTTCAGCGCATTCTATTCGGTAGTTTTTACGTGACAGCGACACATACAGACGGAGGACAGACAGACAGACAGACAGACAGACAGACAGAAAAGAAAATTATAAATTGCAGATTCGGTATCAGTATCCGTTACTAAACATCCCCCATTGGTTTTTTTTAAATATATTCAATGTACAGAATTGACCTCTCTACAGATTTATTATAAGTATATAGAAGTGGGATAGTGACGTCACTATTTCATATTTTCGTAGGTATCAAATGAGTGTCTAATAAAATTTTAGTCTGTAATAATAACAATTTAAACATTATTTACGAAAAAAGCTACATAGTCTGAGCATTTTAGATGAACCTTTTACGAGTACGAGTTTAATTTTTCGTTAACCCAGTCAACCAACCCAACCAATGCCTTTGCCAAAAAAAGTTAAGGAATTGACACAGGCTGTCAACAGTTTGTACCTGTGCCAAAAAAAAAGTGTTGAAACTTTTTAAAGGCAATTTTAACCCTATGAACATCGTATTGGGGGCGGTCGGGAAACGTTACAATTTCGGTCGAAAAGTCCCTCGGGACGGAATGACCGGTACGAAGGGTATACGGCGCCGATTTATTTCTATTACCATTTGACCGCGGACGGCTAAGTGGCCAGTGTACTGAGAGCGTGATTATTTCAATGAATTATTTATTTGTTTCGTTTCAATTCGAATTTGGTTGCGAAAAGTATTTTTGATTTTTTGTTGAAAAATGTGTGGATACTATTTTAAGAAAGAGTTATCAACCTTATTTTATCTTACTTTGAGCAATACGGTACTTTATTAACTGCCAAATCAGTAGCATTTTATGAAAATTCCAGTTTTTTTTTGTTTAAAAAGCTTACGTACCCACATCACTGTAATAGTATTTTCGTCGGGGTCAAATAAGTGTCTAATGTGTTGTTTTTGTCTCGAATAATTTAAAATTTGAACCTTATGGAAAATTTTGATAAAAATTGAAATTGATTGCTGGACCAGTATACCCCAAAAAATTAAAATTATTTATTTCAATTTTACTAGTAAAACTAGTCACAATATGCCAATAGTGTCTCAGTGTATTCCACACTTAACCCTTCAAGTGAAATAAGTTGCGGGGTCAAGATGTACCGATTGGGTTTTTCCTGGATTAAATTTGAGGCACTTGACTCCCCTCAAGCGGAAGGGTTGCCAGATGGAATATAATCATATACGTCGGAGTACGTTTACTATGTTATTGTGTACTATCTGGCGGGTTACAAAGTCGATTATAAATGCGAAAGTTTGTAGGGATGTATGTGTGTTTGGGACACTACAACGTAAAAACTAATGAACGAATTTTGATGACAATAAACTACTGGGCTTAGAAAGTTGAAGTTTGTGTAAAGGTTCCGAAGTGTAGAGGAGCGCTAAGAGAGGATTTTTCGAAATTCCATCCCGAAGAATGTATGTACATTTATATTTTTCGGAACTTTTAGAAACTGTATAAAAGTGATAACAAAGGTTAACGGATTAAATATTTTATTTAAAGCTCTTGTTCTTTGCCTTTGAGTGATTAGCGGCTTTTAAGAAGATTAACCTTGATTTTCAGAAAATTAGTAATGCAAAGCTGCCTGAGTTACTTTTGCGTAGGAAAATAAGACTATCTTTAAAAAATGTTAAAAGAAGCTTCGTAACTCTAAACATTAGAAAATAAATATCTTAAAATGTAAGTAAGGACAGTAATTATACAAACAATAATGTCTTCCAGAGGCACGGAGGTCTTTACCGGCTTCCTAATATTGGTCAATAACCATTAAAAAATTCTTAACAGAAAATCTCACGGAAAAATTTTTGGTACGGCCAGGGATTTGAACCTGACACGTCTGTACAGCAGTCGCATATACTATCAACTGCACCACAGGGGCAGTTAGCAGAAATACATAATCCACGAATGTCAACAATAAAAAATGACATTTAAAAAAATAGCCATCTCGAATTTCAAAATTAAATTCTAAATCCAGAAACAAAAGGTAACGTCCGTAAAGTTAGTTTAAAAAGTGCAATCTAAAACATTTTGTAATTCGAACGCGTTCCAATTTAAGCCGGATTTATTCCCGCCATTTTCCAGTGCTACAGATTAAATAAAAAAACAGAGAATCTAAACAATAAATCGGTATAGAACCGTTACGAATTGAATCTGTAAGCAAACATTGTAATTGAATACAAAAACTTTGATATTATAAAACTAGAAAATACTTGAATTTATTACTTTATTTATTTCAAATTTTGATTTAGAAATCTGATGGTTTGTATGTTTTTTTAGTTTGTCATTTTTATTTAATCGCATGGTTAGTGGCTTAAGTCGCTCGAAAGGCCTTTGAAATGGCTCAACGACTGTTATCTTAGCAGACAACAACCGGGACTGACTTTTTACGTGCTTTCCAAAGCACAGAGATACTCAGTTCAAATAACACTCAGCGGTCACCCATCTATAGAATGACTGCGCCAAGCGATGCTTAACGCACAGATCGTTTACCGATTGGTGAGCGCAACTGCCTACGAGTGCCTCAAACGCACAATTAATTAAACACACAAAATATGGTCTTTAAATTTTAGTTTATAAAATAAAATCAATAAATGTTTAGACCAATGATCATAGTTTTTATATATTCATTTTTATACACATAAATAAGTAAACACTATTGTTATTCTAATTTGAAACAAAGCATTTTAATCATCCGGGCTACTTTGACCACAATCCAATCGAATGATATTTCAATGTAAATTGCGTTTAATTTTGCATAATTCGCTTTAAATCAAATGCTTTCATTCTACTAATATTATAAATGCGAAATATTATAAATAATATGTAATAATATGTATGTTTACAACTCTCATGAAAAAACTACTGAGCAGATTTTAATAAAATTTGATACACATATAATTTTTAAACGAGATTAACACATAGGATACTTCTTACGCGAAAAGATTGCGAAGATTTTCCCGCGGTCAAAGTCGCGAAGGAAAGCTAGTTCAATAATATACGAATTATACTAGTATATGAAAATGTCTGGCAAAATATAAGTTTATTTGTAGTTACAGGCGAGCGTGACGAGGGTCCCGTCAGTCACAGAATCTGCGTAACAAACTGATGGTTTGACTGATATGGCTTTCTGATATTTTTTCTGTTATGTTAATGCTTAGTGCAGCTGTCTAGTCAGATGAAATCATTTCGCTCGTAATATTTTCGTTATAATAGTGTTATGTATAGTTTTCTTTTTTAATAAAAATCTTTTCTCTTATCAGGCAATTTTCACGACTCCTTTGTTGTTAAACAGGCAAGGAAAATACAAATAGAAAAAAAGAGATCATGTATCAATAATACATACATAACGTCACTCCTGTTTTATCTCAAGCTGTAAGAAATACACCCGCGTTTCAACATTCAGTCATGTTAATATCATGCCCCTATTACAGGTAAGTTATCAAACTCTAGTATCAATAATTTATGAGTAAAAGAATTACTGCTTATTGGGTTTGAACAGTGCAGGTATCCCTAAAAAAAGAAATTTGACAGTACGTCATAATATTTACCTTAACAAGGGTTAAAGTCAAAAACTGTCTATCCAATATTTTCCTTCTTTACATACAAAATAAAAAAAGCAAAAACCACATTTAATTAATTGAATAAACTAATTATTTTGTAATGAATCACGATAAACATTCAGGAAAGCAAATTAAAAAATGAAAATCCAGCCGCGTAATTATGGGACCAAAAAGGTTGTAACAATATTTAAATTAAACGGAAAAGAATTATGTGTTAGGCAAAATGCCTAGCGGGCATTTTTTAATCCATACATTTTGTGTGGTTCCGGGGAATTTGCGATATTGTTCTTTAAATTTAAATGAACTCGATAAGCAATATTAAAATTCTATGAGGAACAAAATATTACACTATTAAAATTGTAAATCTTTTAGTTTCGTAGCCAAAATTTACAAAGCATAGGAACAAATAACTAAAATGAATACGCATACACAATTGTGAAAAAACATTTCCATAAATTAACATCGTCAAATAACTGTCGCGTTAAAAATAACTATGAAAAGCGTTAAAATTAAAAACATTTTTGAAAGCACAACAATGTAAGGTTGACAGCTATTCTCTACTCTCTACCATAGAATATAGACATAATATTTTATAGTTCAATTTTCCGCAACAGCGCATCAATAAAAAAATAGAATACAGCGTAACCGTCCTAGTGTTATGCCAGTTATAAAATTCTCAATTTGCAAGTATTCAAAACTGAAACTGGCATAGGCCGAATGACACGACAGCAAGCCATTTAGGCGGCAAAATAAAATTTTATTTTTTAGTCGCTTTTCAGGTTTAGAACTGGAATTTTATTGTTATTTTTTTGTGTAATCTGACAAGCGTGTTATTAACGCACGCAGACAGGTAACAGAAAGTTGAATAACAATAGCGAGCGAACCAATTATTGATAATAAAATTCGGCTTGAGTATATTCGTTATGTAATTTTGATAAGCGACAAGATTGAAACTAAAAAACAAAAGAAATAACATCCTATAAGCATCCAGCTACGGTCGCACCGATAACGTTTTCCTCCCGACGACGACAAAAACAAATACAAGTGTCCTTAAACCAAACCACACCATGGTTTAAATGAAATTGCTCTCATCAAAAATCAAATCAGTCCGCGCCCTATATTTGTCCAGCGCTGACAAACATCGCTTTTCGCAATTCAGAGATGCGAGGCTTAAAAAATGGGACGCACGAGTATCTAGCTAGTGTGATTAAGTTTTTCCATTCTGCAACACTTCTTTGATGAGTTATTTTCAGACGCGCGATGCGAATGGAATTTAAAATTTTAAAAGTTTTCCTGTCATCATAGCGCCGCGTTCGCAGAATTCAGGAACTGATGCAATTTTTAAGAGCAACGACTTTTTGCTAAAATACATCTACCGCCCTACTTTCTGTGGCGTTTTTAGGTTCCATATTTAACGTAGAATTACAACGGCGCGTATATTTTTTATAAGCGAGGTGGAACGTGAATTAGTTTAATTTTGAAAGAAAACAATAGCGGTTGGCCGTACGCCAAAGCGCTCCGCGTGAATTCATAAAATTGAAATTTTGCGAACAATTTGCGACGTCAATTGTTATATGGTTAGTCGGGGGCGTAAATATGAATTTTAAATTGCGATATAACGAATTTGTAGACCTAAATAAACTGAAAAAATATTGAACTCAAACATGTTCATATTTGAGTAACAGACTGTGTTTATTTTATTACGAAATGCTTGGTTATGCTCTTTAAATTCTATTCATACTTTGTAATAAAAATCTATTTGAATTATGTATTCGAAGCACGACCTAAAAATATTTTAATTAGAGCACGTTCTCATTTGTGCATGAAATAATAAGAATGTATATTACGAATTTTACAAAGGCCTTAAATAGCAGGCACTTTAAGCAAGCTAGCAACCAACAGAATGTGAACGTTTAAACCTAAAATTCAGAAATCTTTGCGGAACACTCCAGCAAATCTAATAATATGCGGAATTCGAAAAGTATCGGAATGCACTCGAAATTTGAAATTCCAAATGGAAGCGAATCATGTCCGAGAGAAAAAGGAAAAGCGTAGAAAAAAAAACCATTGAATCGGAAAACAAAAGGATTGGAGGATTCCTTGCCGTGAATGGCCATGTATAAAAAGGAGGCAACAATGGCGCCTGACTGAAAAGAGATTTCTGAAATCAGAGCTATCGTGGATTGCTTGAAGGTGAAAATGTTTGTGGGTGTAGTGACGCAATATTTGGTTATCATCGAGGTGTTTTCCATGTTAACGTGTTATTGTTAGAGCGGCCATTTGCATTTTTGTCGTTTTCTTTAGTTTGCACAGGTCGAGTGTTTGACCTATATTTCTGTTTGTACTTTTTGCGAATCACCTATGGATTTTGTTTTGGTTACGAGAAAACACGAGTGTAGGTACACTCGTATTTTTTGTGTAAAAATATTACGTACGTTTTGATATAAAAATATTGATGGCTTTAGAGGAAAAAATATTTATTGGTGTTATAAGGTTACCAAAGACAGCATGATTTAACGGTTAACCAATTCAAATATTTTATTTTTGTTTTTTCAAAGACAACTCCCGCACTAAGAATTGCTCTTGTGCCGTGGCGACTTTTACGAACATACAAACAACGGATACAGAGCACAACCAGACCTGAAACAATTATTTGTAGATCGCACAAATAATAGCTACGCGTGGGAATCGAACCCACGACCACTCGACGCAATGGTTTCGGCGTGGCGACCTAAACCACTGCGCCGCGGAGGCAGTCAAAAATATATGGTTTGGTTAAAAACAGTCTTAGACCAGAAATCTGTTATCAAGGCATAAAATTGTTAGTGTTAAACCTTCCCGAAAACCTTTTGTTAATGATAATCAAATATTAGCGAAGCGTTATCGGATATTGCTTAACCTACAATATTGTGTTCTGCGCCCCCTAGTGACGTGTTATAACAACTGCGCAAGGGCACATTGCACAAGATTGACTTTTGTAATGACATGTGTTTGCTCTTACGTGAGAAGTATTTTCCCACGGAATACGGATGTTGGGCAATTTTGTAGTTTTTGAAGATGTTTGGCTAAAGGTTGCATGGTTAAAAGTATTTAAATTTGTATTGTTGTACGCAATTTCTGTTGACATTTTGGTAACTTGGGCATAAGAATCACAGTAGACAGAATTACACTGACTTAAGTTAAACCAGAGTTTAATATATCAAATTCATCAATTGTTACTAACGTTAGATGTTTAAGTAATATTCTCGAAGGCTAAAAAGGATTAGTATGGCCTATTAGAGCACTTTACATACCTCTTACAATAAAAATGTAAATAAAAGCCTTAAATCTATATAACTATTTTACTAACAAAACACTTCAACACAAATATTTACAAACAAAAACAACTAACACCGTACTTAAAAAAAATCATTGAAATAATACACGAACTGTCAACACTAATTAGCGGCTTCACCAATCAATTAGTTACGTCTCAACACAAAGACGTCTCCCGGCCTTGTCCGCGCCGAATTCAATACAAACAAAAAATATGTTACAAACAAAAGGACAAACAAATTATTCCGTTCATATATGCTGTCCTTGCTTCCTAAAAGGGCGAAGATTTAGGGTTGTCAGGCAAGAGTTTTGTGAGATATTAGTATAGGATTATAATTGATCCTTTTTGTTGATTATGAATGAATTAGCTTTTAAGTTTAAAGCAACTTTGCCTAATTCATGAAACCGTAAGCATCAAATACCAGAATTAAAAGGACTCCTGCATTGATTACTATTTATAGAAATGTGTAAGTTACCACGTTTTAATTACTATAATACTCAATAACAGATACATTGACAAGCTGGGCTCATGACTTTTCCAAACCATATAATGTCATTAAGAAACTCTAATAAATAAATTAATTAAACCCATTGTTATTCCAATGGGCAAGGGTCTTCTCCCGTAATTAAGTTTCTTCCCTTCATGATCTGGTAAATCTTATACTTATTCGTCTTATAGACAACTCCCGCACTTAGAACAACTCTAGTTTCACGGGGACTTTTACAAACATATAAAGAACGGACACGAAATAAAACCAGACCCGATACAACTATTTTTGGATCGCACAAACAATTCTTCCGTATGGGAATCGAACTCACGAGCATCCAACGCACGACGCAATTTAATCGGGGTGGCGATCATAACTACTACGCTACGGAGGCTGTCGAAGTACAAAGAAATATAAATCTTAATCTGTAGTGTTAATTAGCTGTGGCAGCCCTACAAGTTGCGCGTGCGTTCCTCAGTCAGTAATTAGTATGCAGCTCAACTATCATCAAGGTTAACCGCATAGCGATACTTATTATATAACGAATTAATTAACTAATTGTTATTGTTATTAGAGCTTCAACTCACTATGGGAATAGAAACAACCTTTGATCTACTCTAGGGACTTTGGGTCTTTCGTCATTTCTTACGACCTGATGACAAGGACGATTCTTATCAAAATAAGGTGAGCTTTTTTTGGTGATTTATATCGATTTTTTTTGCTATTGGTGTAACATGTTAATAGAGCAAAACAATTTTGTAAGGGTATTAGCATGTAAAGTTCTTTGGTCCCGGCCTACCACTAGTGGAAATATGCGTTATTTTATGTATGTATCCCTTTTTTCCCTAAATTTAAAGGGTTTAGGGTCTAAATGATAAAATGAACAATGTAGATTTGGAAGTCCTCTTTTCAATATTCTTAGGAACAGTGTGAAGGGCTGTAAATTTTCAGTATCTTATATGATCAACTATCATCAAGGTTAACCGCATAGCGATACTTATTATATAACGAATTAATTAACTAATTGTTATTGTTATAAGTGCCTCAACTCACTATGGGAATAGAAACAACCTTTGATCTACTCTAGGGATTTTGGGTCTTTCGTCATTTCTTAACTTGAAAAGTTCAGCGCTCTTATAATTATTATTTCACCGGTTTTCCTTGAATTCGCAAGACTTACACGAGGGCACAAGGCTTAAACGAAATACTCTTTGGACTAGGACGGCGGCCCTTTGGGTCAAAAATACCTACTATGTAATGAGATGCACTAAAATATAATACTTCAATGAAAAATACACTTCAAATCTTTGTAGATAAAGAAATATGGTGTTTAAAGCTTTATTTCGCTAAGAACTACAAATTAAAAATTTTGCTTAAGATACTTTTGATTCTAGATATGATATTTTAGATATTGCAAATAGCAATCAGTTGCCTCAAACCTATTGGCTGCCTTTACATAACAATATTTCAAGTGCGAGACCTTTAAATCAGCACGATCATCACATTGTCCTAGACATAAAGACGCTACATTTGGTAGCGCTAATTACTAAACATACATCAACGATGCCCAAGGTTTATAACTGGCTATAACCGGCTATAACTGCTATAACTGCTATAACGGCTTTAAGCGTTATAACGTTAATTGCTATCGTTATAGCTGTCGCTGTTAAGGGCCAGTCCAAGGAGCTTGCAAGGAAAATATTGCTAAAGTTTTCTTTGTTTGAGACAATAGAGCGATCGTAAATTGCGATTTGTCATTAAAGTGTGTTATTGACATTTTGTTAAGAATATCACAAAGTAAGCAGCGCCTCTAGTGGACGTTTTTTGGAACTAGCCTGACGTTTAAATGTCAAATTTTTATGATAGTACAGAAATACTGACTGATTATTAAGTATTATACAAAAACTACAATAATATATTTTAAAAATTGTTGTGATTTTGTCATTACAGACATACTTTAGCGGAGTAAGTTTCCTAAAACTTTATTTCGAGAAAAAAAAATCTGTCAACATTTTTGCAACAATAACCCTCCAATGATGCATTGATAGATGCTCATATTCAGCTGGACTTACTTAAACACTACATTTAACACATAATTAAAAAAGTCACTGATCAAAACATTTTGGCCAGTTTTTGTAACTTACTATTCAGTGTCATACTTCTAAAAACAACATAAACAAAACCGCAAGCGAAAACTAGTGTCAAATAAACCACGGTGAATCACCTTGTACACATAATATCCAAACATCATTATACTTATTATATAAGACTTAATTATTAGCAATTAGCATCTGTTCTCTACCGTGGGTATCAGATAGATATCTTAATTAACAACCTGTATTTTTATGGCTAATTTATTTAATTATTAATTCTTTTAATTGATATTTTGTTTTGTTAGAAGTAATAATATTGTGGAAGCTTAACAAGATAATTATAACAGTAGCTCGATTTTCTATCACAATCGACTACCGACAGCTATCGAGAAATTGTGTTTGAATATTTGATCAGAGCCTATAGCGGGCTTCTGTAGAGAATTGCGATACTGTACTCGTTTAAAAAAAAAAAAACTATGTACCTTCCTTACTAACAAACGCGGTGTAAGTTCTCTTTAGTTAAACACTGCTGTCTTTTGCACTCATATATAGTTTCAAAATCTATACTTAATAAATGACAAAACACAGTCCAATCAGAGGTTACACGATATTTATTAGCAATACAGAAAATGTACAGGGTTAAATGTCACAATTAGTTCCTTAATCGCTCACTAGAGGCGCTGTTACTTTAAGTTACGATCTTTATATGCATACAAGGTTTCCTCGCGATGTTTTCCTCGTTAGAACAAGTGATAATTAATTCTGTGTTGATAATTTATTTGCAACAAAGCAGTAGCTATAATAATAATACCATTTCGATCTTAAACCTCAAATCTGTACAGCAATCCCTCTGTGTTAAAATTTGATTTTCAAAATCATTTCGCTAAAGGGGCTGAAGTCATTAAATAAATTTTCAACAGTTTCTTATTATTTGGATCTTTATTAATAAAGAAAAATATAGAGTAATGCCTTACGAAGGGTACTTATCGAGTATAGAGTGATATTTAAAACTAGTTTAAACATTAGTTCGTTTAGAACACACTAATTATTTTAGATTAGTTCTTTGTAACTAATTCGATGACTATTCGATAGTTCTAGGAACTCGCAGCGTCAATTGCAACGTCACGTCTCACATAATCATATGACTAACCCCCGGTTTCTGAGTACATTTAGCGGTAGTTTATTTATTCAATATCGTTTGTATATGAGCTTTAACGCTATTGATTAGATAAACTACCGCTAAATGTACTCAGAAACCGGGGGTAAGTACAAAATCTTACCATAGATGGCATTAGTATCTTCCCGTTCAACAAAGAGTTTGTTCTACGGAAACATTGTTTTAAACGATACACTCAATTAAATCACAATGGCGGTTCTATAATGACTGAGCTAGTAATTGTGCCATTACGCTTTATTCTGCTCGGCCATCTCTTTGATAAATGGCTCACGATTATTTGTGAAATCTTTGTAAAATCAATTTAAATTAAGTGGGGTTTCAATGTATCTGTCGTGCGTTACAAGTACAGTCAGCATCCATTGTCACATTCTGAAAAACATTTCTATCAATGCAAATAGTAAAATGACTACTGCATAACTTCAAAGTAGTTAAACAATTATTGCGTTTAGTTTGTTGATTGAATAATTATAATTATCATCATTAAACAATCTCCTGCATTTTCTATTTGTCTGGTCGAAATAAAAAAAAAACCCCTGTTACTTAAAAAAACTACTCAACGGATTTTGATTTTATTATAATAAGTTCAATTTCAGTAAATGTAATATTATTCAAATTTTATAAAAGTTTAGTGTAAACAGGTTGTTATGTATTTAACTACTTTTTAACCACTAACCAGGAAATAAGATAAAGAAACAGGCTGATAAGTTGATGCCAAATATTTCGAAAAAAAAATTGTGGAACGATGTTCGTTGAATCTACTTGTTAAAAATACGCATTATTTTATCTGTATAGCTGGATACAAAGTCACGAGGTATTATTACAAGCACTAAACAAGTATGGGTCTCTTACCTCTCACACCAGTAGCTCAAACTAGTTTGATTCAACTTCTAAAGGTCATAAGTAATTGTTAGATCATAACTCTGAATGGGTCCAACGAACTTTTATATTTAAAACTATTCAATAATAACAAACTTGTTTATATTTTTGTATTTTATTTTTATTATCTTTGGTTCATCAGTATGTAATAATAGATAATGTTCTGTA
Source organism: Anticarsia gemmatalis (assembly GCF_050436995.1). Classification (NCBI taxonomy): domain Eukaryota; kingdom Metazoa; phylum Arthropoda; class Insecta; order Lepidoptera; family Erebidae; genus Anticarsia; species Anticarsia gemmatalis. The sequence continues at coordinate 11,374,537 of NC_134760.1, read as the reverse complement.
ATATTTATTGGACTATAAATTATGTTTTTAGATCATTTTTTTTTGTTGATGTCTGAATTTTTAAGAGTCATTCCTGCCGCGGGACTTTACCACGACAGGTACGAGCGATGACTAGACTCGAAACCCCAACTTTACTTATCCCCGGTTTCTGAGTACATTTAGCGGTAGTTTATCTATTCAATAGCGTTTTTTTTGTACGAGTTTTAACACTATTGAATAGATAAACTACCGCTAAATTTACCTCAGAAACCGGGGGTTAGAGAACCACACGTAGTCTCAGAGTCAGATCGTTCCAAGGACCTACTCGTATTAACGGGTAGGGAAAGAACCGCTCTGTGGATCGCACAAATAATTGTCCCACGTGGGAATCGAACCCACGACATCCCGACACAGTGGTATCGGCTTGGCGACCTAAACCACTGCGCCACGGATTAAAAGCAAAAGGATACATTTTGATTAAAAATAGGTACATAATTCTAACTTACTTTGTTGAAATATACTTAATTGCTTCTTATCTCAAACTTTACACCAGTAACGATCGCATTTCAGTACACATCAAACACAATACATTTTAACTCCTAACTTTTACAATTAAACTTATATCGTATCACGTTAACAATGTAGACAGCAATTAAAATGTATCCGGGAACCTCCAAAAATAGCACATTGTATGAAACACCAAGCCATGCAACAATAACTTAGAAATTACTTGAAAATATTAATTTTTCAACCCCTGTCAGCCCTCCATCAACGAAAATAGATTGAAGACTTTTATGACGTCACACGTATCAGCCTTCAGGACATTCAAAGATAATGGATATAAACGATTATAGGAAGCACCTAACTGTAGCTAAAACACACGCGAAAATGAACCTTATTTTTAATGCCATAAGGTTTATCGGTAAAAGTGTGTGTACCTGTCAGTGGGTAATGAAAAAACCATTTATCGTTTTAGGAAATTGAACGTTATTTTTATATGTACAAAATTGATATTGATTTGCTGTTAATGCGGAAGGGTAGGAAATAATACGAAGGTTTAAAATCACGGTGTTATTTGAAGATCTCACGATCAGTTTGAAGGTCATGATCACGGCGATCACGGTGAACGGTGGATGAGTTGTATAGTTTTATAAAATGTTATTAAAATTATTAAAATTGACATGACGTTAATACTGTTGAAGATATTTCCATTGCAATTTCATGGACGTATTATAAAGCAAATCTAAACGTCGCCTCTAGCGGGTATTGTAGGTTAATAGATAAAATTAATCTTCGATACTAATATTATAAAGCTGAAGAGTTTGTTTGTTTGTTTGTTTGTTTGAACGCGCTAATCTCAGGAACTACTGGTCCGATTTGAAAAAATATTTCAGTGTTAGATAGCCCATTTATCGAGGAAGGTTATAGGCTATATATCATCACGCTATTACCAATAAGAGCAGAATACCAGTGAAAAATGTTATAAAAACGGGGAAAATGTTGACTTATTCTCTCTTATGTGGCGCAAGCGAAGTTGCGCGGGTCAGCTAGTTTTCAAATAAATTTAAAATGTCAAACTCTCGATTGTTGATAATATCGACAGTATAAATTCAGGATGCAGTTTGTCAAAACAAAATCTAACTATTCAGTTTCTTTGGGTTTGAGTAATAAATATGCGTGCGTACATCCATACTAACTTTCGCGTTTATAAATTTACATAGATAATTACAATAGACATACATATATAATACAACGCCTTTTTCCCACATGGGTAGGCAGAGACCAAAGAACGCCACTTATTACGATCCCTACAATGGACATTATTAAATAATCTCAAAAATCGATAAAATTTATATCCGCCAGAAAAACCATAGGTATATGCCCGCAGTTAAAACTAATCGAAGAAGATCACTAGTTTGTTTTACATAACGCAATGATCAGTGATCAAGTGATCAAGTGATCACGTCTCTCATGTCACGGACGATTAATTGCATACTAATTAATTGATGTTTGTTTATATTATAGGATGAGCCACGATCTTGTGGTTGATGTGTTATGTGTTTTTAATGTAAGGATAAAACTAATCATGTGACTTTTGACTGCCTCCGTGGCGTAGGGAGGTCGTGCGGTGGATTCCCACACGAAACAATTATTTATGCGATTCACAAATGATTGTTTTGGGTCTGGTTGAACTTTGTGTCCGTTGTTTGTATGTTTGCAATTCTTAGTGTGTTTGCTGAAGAAAAATGTACCTGGATGATAAGCCACGTCAGAGGCGAAGACCTCGAGGTTTACCACTAACCTTACGTTAAGAAGAAAGAAGTTGTAGTCCAGACTGATGAAGATTGTCTCAATCTACTACTTATTGAAAATCCTTGCTATGTTGTCAAACGGTGCATAAATATAGTTCAAGGTTCAGTATCGGTGAAAGGAATTTGGCATGATCTAGATAGGATCTGGATCTGGAAACCACGTCAAAAGAACTACTATTCGCAATAAAAAAAACATCAAAATCGGTCCACTCAATAAACATTTACGAAGTATTAAACATAAAAAATACAGAATTAGAAACCTTCTTCTTTTTCAAAGTCGGTGAAAAATATACAAAACTTTATATTTAACGTGTTAACTAACACGGCACACGACTTTTGTTAAGGGTCTAACTAAAAATAAACTTGGCCTAATTAATCTCGAGTGCCACGAGCAGACCTTGAGGTCCGGCGATAAATCATAGACCTTAGTTTCACTTCCTCTTCACACGTTATTATTAATATAACTAAACAAAAACCTTCAACTATTTGGACGGCACATCAACACGTCAAATATAATGCAGTCGGAAATACTTGTATAGAAAATTAACTTTAAAAAAATTTTAATTAATCTAGGTAAGACTAGCTTCAGATGGCGACTTTGTGCGTGTGGAAAGATCGCCGTAATAAAACGTATCCTAGTTGATAATCTAGACAATAAATAACGACGAAGAATAATGAGTATAATATATTAGCATGTTTATCAGTTATCTGTTTACTCTAATACAAGCTCTGCTTAGTTTGGAATCATAAAACCATGTAAGTTGTTCAAAGATATTTATTTTACAGACACTGCGGTGCAAAATTCGGATCGGTAAGGTTAAGCAGAAACCAAAAAATGCTTCTTGCAACTTGTCATACAGGACTTCCGGTTACGAAACGCACCTAACCTTTTTGCAAATACCTAATCAATGTAGCACTTAAATAAAATACTCAAAATATGAGTAGTAATGCACTGCACCTATTGGCATGAAACGCATGAAAATCGGTCTAGTAGTTTTCTTTTTTCGCAAACAAACAAACATTCCGACGCGAGAAGGCTTTTTTAATATCTACTGATGATCTTACTACTTCCTGAATTCATTTTCAAAAGAAAATGCACTTTACAGCGACTGAAATAAAGTCGTAATTTCATACAGTTCTACAGTTAATGTATTTTTAAAAGTACATTTCGTATCGCGTTTTGTTCATGACTTTAATTAAAATTTTAATTCGGAATGTTTTTACAAGATTTAAGTAAAAGGGTTTGTTTGAGTATATTTTTGAGCGTCTATCAAAGAAGTTTTACATTCGACGAAATATTTTCTTTACATTAATTCTTTTTGTAAGCGTTTTAATTACTGTGAACAGGATAATTTCAACATTGAACCGATTCAAAAAGCAGGCTTTAAGGGCCATATCGCCCCGAGAAGCCATGGCGACGACGCCAACTACGTACTCAAACCGTGGGACAACGACGCCTAGCCATTATCAATTGCAGGCATTTTTCAATAGACAATTATTTATTGAAAGGCATTTTCAATCTATACTAATATTATAAAGCTGAAGAGTTTGTTTGTTTGTTTGTTTGTTTGTTTGAACGCGCTAATCTCAGGAACTACTGGCCCGATTTGAAAAATTATTTCTGTAATAGATAGCCCATTTATCGAGGAAGGCTATAGGCCATATATCATCACGCTGAGACCAATAGGTGCAGAGTAGCAATAAAAAATGTTACAAAAACGGGGAAAATTTTGACCCATTCTCTCTTATGTGACGCAAGCGAAGTTGCGCGGGTCAGCTAGTAGTTAATAATAAGAGCCTATACCACAACTAGTAAGGAACTGATTTCACTTTTAAAGGTTAAAAAAATAAATTTTCACAAAATCCTAGAAATATAAGCACTAAACGTGTACGTAACAATCTTATACAATTTACCTACACCTAATTGTTATGATATACTGAATATGTAAATCGTGGAAACTCCCACTCGATTAGATTTCCTCGTAATGTTTTCCTTAAAGATAAACGAGTAAGTCTAGCTTTACTCCTACGCAATATTGTGGGAAACAGTACTGTAAATGAATAAATAATTATTAATCACCTGACTTTACCACTGTTGGACTGAAGACTGAATAAAGGTTGATGACTTTGTATTCAGTCAAGATCTGCAAACCGATTTGGATAAAATTAAAAGTGACTTATTACCTCGTTCAAAGCCGCGGGCATAAGTTAATACTCACATAGCTTCAGAAAGTCATAATTATGATGCTTTAAATTTCAAAATTTGATCCTTTGAAGAGGCGATAAGCAAGCGTAGAGCTGAACTCCCACGTAAGATCATGATACACACAACTATTCATACTAATATTATAAATGCGAAAGTAACTCTGTCTGTCTGCTACTCAATCACGCCTAAACTACTGAACCAATTCGCATGAAATTTGGTATGGAGATATTTTGATACCCGTGAAAGGACAGGCTATATATCATCACGCTACGAGCAAAAGGAGCAGACTACCAGTAATTAATATTACAAAAACGGGGAAAAAATTTCACCCATTCTCTCTTTTTGGACGCAAGCGAAATTGTGCGGGTCAGCTAGTATCAAATAAAAATTGTCTCAAAACCTTCTTAAATAAATCTCGAACGACACAATACTCTTTCAAAGCACTCCATCATCCAATAACAATAAAAACAAATAATTCAATCACAAGACTCTCAATAAAAATAGATGATACAAACCGCACTGATGCTAAGGTCATATTTAAATGACACAAAGGTCAATGACATTGTAGAGGTCACACTAATATTTGACCTCAAACAGAGATTGTGATAATAATATAATTTGATTATTACTTCTTAGATGTTTTGCTTTAAAGATTTTCTTATTCAATGTGAAAAGTTCAAAATGTGTCTTAGTATTTTATTGGAAATATTTATAACTAGCTGACCCGCGCAACTTCGCTTGCGTCACATAAGAGACAATGGGTCATAATTTTCCCCGTTTTTGTAACATTTTTCGTTGCTACTCCGCTCCTAATGGCCGTAGCGTGATGTTATATAGCCTAAAGCCTTCCTCGATAAATGGTCTATCTAACACTGAAAGAATTTTTCAAATCGGACCCGTAGTTCCTGAGATTAGCGCGTTCAAACAAACAAACAAACTCTTCAGCTTTATAATATTAGTATAGATTAGTATAGATAAAGTTGGGTTAATGAAAAAAAGAGGTTTATCTTTCGCTGCGAATTGAAGCAGACTTGTGTTAAAACGTAAAATCGCGACAATATATTCAGTGTTCTAGTTTTAAAGAAAAATTTTTACCGAAATGTATTAAAATCTGAATTTTCTAGTCAAGGCTTATTCATTTTTTGTAACAATTTTACCTTTTGAAAGAGCTTCTATTCAACTGAATTAAATTACCGAGATAGTAACTACTTATGTTCTATATTCTAAAGGAGACAAATGCTCAGTATATAAACAAAATTTTGACAATATCTACAATTATTCAAACATGAAAAAACTAGAAGTTGAAATCGATCAATTTTATTCCTGATTTATAATTAGAACAAATATGATGTCCATCAGAAAATCGAATCCAAGCATTGCGCTGGTTGCTGTATCATAACCACTGCGCCATCAATCCTCTTTAGTTATTTTAAATGCTAATCAATAGGCCCTCTGTTATTACTATACATCAATTGTAATACAAATTATTGTAACAAACGATAATAACTGGGTTATGAATAAACGAACAATCAATGGCTGACTCACTTCATAACTATTTACTAACAAGTACAATCAGTATTATAACTAAACAATACCTTTGAATATATTCAATAGATTGTATGCCGCTATATGTATTGTTATATAACATTCATACATATGTACAATCAAGCCGGTTTCTTCCCATTTTGTTATATAACATAGCACAATATGCGAAGATAAGAAAACGATATTTAGAAGTACGTAAGTACGTTTATTAGTGATAACGTACGAAACAACTAAACCCTTAATAAGTTTTTGAATCAACATTGTTTATTCGTCACTTGTATTGGAGTATTTGTAGCCGACTTGGATCGCCCGCAATTAAGAAAGGAAATCTTTACCCAGTATTTAGAACAGTATTTTGCAAAAATATTCTTGTGACGATTAATGTTTGAATTTTCTTAACAATTCTCCCGTATAGAATTAGGCTATGTCACGGGTATTTTTGCAAACATGTAAACAAACAATCACAAACTGAAATATTCCGTGTTAATCATTATACCATGGTCATAGTCATCAAATTTTGATGAGCACCGACTATTTAACTTATACTAGGTAAAACAGAGTTTTCAATATAAACCACAATAGAAGGGATGGAATTAACATATCGATTTATTAAAAGATCGATCTGTTAAAAATCGGTTTTCGGTCTTTTGTCAGTAAAATCTATCTCTACAAAAAAAAAAACATCGATTTTTAATGGCGTAGTATCGATTCACTGAATCGATTCAGTACCACATATCGATTTAAAAAATCAATCTTTATGGCCCGAGAAATCGATCCCAAGTCTTAATTCAGCATCAAACCAGCACTATATTCGATCGCTGTAATAAGACTTCAAATACGCCATAAGTATAACTGTACACAAATATCTAAAAAATAGTTATAAAGTGATACAAAACATTATAACCGTGTTAAGGTCGACTCATCTTCCACCGGCCGACCGGGTGGCCGCCAATTGTCGCCATTGATTTACTTATTACCATCAAACACTAAGGCCTAGGTCTTAAATGTTTGTTTATATTGTGTATTGAATATTTATGTATTCTTGTATCACTTGTTATGTAACCTTGTACGAATATGCATAATATTTTTTGCGTTATTATGCCTGTTTTTTCCGAACGAGCAACGATGTGTATTAAATACATGTATACAAGGAACAATCCTATTATAAGTTTCAGCTGCTGACAGAGCTGAAACTTATAGTTCAGTAATTTAAAATTTAAATAGCTTAGCACGACTTAGTATCAAAACCGACATCATGTTATCGGCAATCGCAAACATTTGAGACAAATTGCTAATATTAAGTCTAACCAGTTAATTATTACGTACAGGTATATAAAATACACCTATGTATGCGTAAATTGCACTATTCGGAACATTGCTGCTAAGATGTAACGTGTTAATCACTATAATCTTAGGGGGAAAGCAATTTACGGCAAAGTGGCTTTCAAATAGTTGACAACTGAAATACGTGATAGCCCCCTGATGCACTTCTAGGTGCAACAGCTGTCACATTATATAAATACTAGCTGATCCGGGAAACGTTGTTTTTCCATGAAAAAAAAAATAGTGTCAATGTATGAAAAATAGATGTTGGCCGATTCTCAGACCTACTGAATACGCATATAACATTTGGTAAACATCGGTAAAGCCGTTTCGGAGGAGTATAGTAACTATCATGTGACATGGAAATTTCGTATACATATAAGATGTCCCATGCATCGTCTAAGAACATAAGAAAAGCCGTGATTCAAATCTAGTATACATCACTAACTACTAGATTAAGTATGTATGTAACGACAGGTGCGATGTCAAGATCGCTATAATGTTTCAACATTGACACTTGTAATTAGTACGTAATAATATTAGCAGCTGAGACTACAGTATAAGTACATACCAAGTAAACATCGTTACAATGCAATTAATTAAAAAAAAAAGTAATACAAATCTTTTGTTTGATTTAATTTTATGTTTAAGACTACAATGCATCATCATCTAGTAAAGAAAACGGATCAGAATGATCTTTTTTAAACGAACTGAAAATAATAAGGTTCTTTGTTTGGCTCCCTCCTTTCCTGGGTACATAGTGATTAACATGTAAGTAACCATTTATTCGTTCTTGGTTATGAAATAATTTACTCTCTGAAATCGATTAGGTAAAATAATCCTAAAAAGGTAGGTAACAAACACACAGACGGGTTACTTTTGCAATTACAATACTACTTGCATAGTTACAATATGACACTGATTTGTTGATTCCAAATTGCTTCAGGACTCAACAAAAATAACCATTACAAAACAATAAATATAAAATATTTCGCAACCGACAATAGCAAATTGTTTAACTCTTTTCAATATTATTACACAAGTAATTTAAACATAAAACGCATAAAGCGTGGAATACTTGCAAAATAGAAACATTCTCAAGAACATCCACTAATTATGTGAAACAAAATAAACAGAATATGTTTTTAAATATGTAAATGTACATAATTACGTCTTGCTTCACGAGACTATGGCCTTAGTTTGAACATTAACTTGTCATAATGTACTGATTGACAATGTTTAAGTAGCCGCATACAAACAGTAGCGTGATGCTCTCCAGTCGGTATTATCGAGTATCGACAGTGTGACATTTAAAATGTACTGCCAAAATAGTTCTGACTGCGCCCGCTAGAGGCGCTGATCAAATTTTTCATAGAAAATTTCTCGATAGCTAGCTTGTTGTCGATCGTCGTTAAGTGTAGAAAATTGCGCTACAGTTGCATTACACGGTCAAATATTCGCAACGTATTTTGTTTTTTCACTAGAGGGTAAACCCTCTAGTTCTAGGCTCAGGTTAAAATATTTTTTTATCAACATTTCACGGTTTTTAAACGCCATTATCATTTTAGCTACAAGACTCCAGGCTATCGATTCTATTCGATTAAAAATTGGAAAAAGGAATGGCTCCTGAGACCCTGGACTAGACGGAAGTCGCATACATTATATAATTGCCTCACGCGTATAATAGGCATGAAAATGAAAAAAAATATACTTAATTAAAAAACTTTTGAATTTTAATATTATTATGCTTTACAAATTCTACGTCCTCAGTAAATATGACATATTGTAGCGACAATTCTTCAATGTCGAGTGTTGAGGTCGTGTATTGTCTAATTAGATGTTCACATAGTCCGTCTTGTGTGCACTCAGCTTAATGTGCATGCAAGGATGTCACATTATGTGGTTAGATGGTTTCTTTAAATATAACAAGCATTTTGTAATCTCTGAATAAATGGCGCAAAAGTTACGTGTGAAGAGGTCTGGGTTTAATTCTGAAGTTCACTCCACTAAGTGTCGTCTATTCCAAACTAAGCTGTGATTACCAGCTAACTCTAAACATACGTATATTATACACTTCGCGTGAAAAAAAGCGAGACATCGCTTAAAATTTTCTTGAGACCCAGTTTTTTTGAAAAAGCATGAGGCATTGAGTTAGAGTCTACCACGCTGGCCAAGTTCACCTTCAAGTACAAAGAACTCTCAAACACGCAAGGATTCACATCGATGTATACCTTCACCAAGTAAATTATAAACCCTCTTTTTATTGCGTTTGACCTAAAAATACTTTCCGAATTATAGTCATTTTAACCAAGCAAACCATAAAACCATTATCTATCGTTTGTTTTTTGTTTGTCGTATGGTTAGTGGTCAACCTAGTGTCAAAGTTGTTCAAGCCGCCCGAGAGGCCTTTGACGTGGCTTAACGCCTGTTATCTTAGTAGACAACAACCGGGACCGACTTTTAACGTGCCCTCCGAAGCACGGAGACGCCCAGCTCAATTACCACTATGCGGTCACCCATCTATAGAATGACCGCGCCAACGGTTGCTTAACCCACAGATCGTTTACCGACCGGTGAGCGCAACTGGCTATGGGCGCCTCATTATATGATTATATCATTATCATATTATCTAACGTGTTTAAACTAAAGTTTTAGAAAAATACTTTCCAAATTATAAATATCAACTAACAATAACACTGCACTCCGCACTCAGTAATCAATTTCGTCAATTCAACCAATTTTTCAATACATTTATATTTGTAACAATTTGTGTGGGCGTGACTGCGAGCGGTCGGGAGGACTTAGTAGACGTTATTAAATCGAGTCAATACTGTGAATACGATGCTTTGCAATAACCCGATATTGAATCTTGATCTATTGAAGCAGCTGCTTGTTTTTTGTTAAAGTGAATAGAAGGTAATTATATTTATATACGAGAACGGTTTAAACATATTAATTAGGTCGAGAAAGTCTTTTGGCATAGTATGTATGAACTTGTAATTTTTTTTTCTCTACACAAAAAAGCTCAATATTTGGGAACCTCACGAGCTCACTGAAAAAAACCTGATGAATCGTGTACTCATTTGTGATTATTGAAGCCAAAGAGATTTTATCACAAGTTCATACATAGGTACTGCGATGATGATATGCAGCGATAATGCGAAAAGACTTTTTCCCCGACTAATATTTTTTAACAAAAAAAACCTTGAATCACCCTATCTATTAAAAAAACCGCATCAAAAATCGTTGCGTAAATTCAAAGATCTAATCATATTGTATACAGTCATACATATAGGAAGTGACTTTGGTTTCTATATGTAGTGATAAACGCGAATGTTTTATAGTTGTAAATTAGCGTAATATAGAGTGATCTGAAAGGATAACGCCTAAGGAGAGGAGTGTAAGAAATACACATAGTTTTTGTCTTTATATATATTATTCTTTTCATGGGGCCAATATTGAGAACAAGTAAATAAATATTTATTTATTTAATTGTGAATATTTGAACACAAATAAGAACAGCCATTATCAATTTACTGACCCGAAACTCAACACTTTGTAGTAAGTTGTCTCATACATTACTCAGACCACAGGGACAGCATAAATAATATGTTTTATTATAGTCTCACATCACCACACAAAAGAATACATTTGAAATTCTAAGAATTATAGTCTGAATTCCGAGATACTATAAGCCACTATATTATAACTATATAACCACAACACTATATCTAAGTATGTACTTACAATATTGACTAAGTAGATTCACAGCCAGAATGATCTGGAAATAAAAAACACATATAAATATTAATGAAATCGATGCAATGTTTGAACGCATTTGTGCATAATATCGTTTGCAGTTATGATAGGTATTTGTTTAAAGCTGTGAACACACTTGTATATGTAACGTGTCGTGTAACTAAAAAAATTGCAAATAAAAAATATCAAGGTATTACTTTTGATTTTAATGTTGCAGTAGATTTCAAAAATGTATCTTTAACATACAATTTAAAAAAAACCATTTGGCCCAGAATTCTGACCGCGTGCTAGTCTAAATATATTTTCTAAATTGTTTCAATATAAATATATCATGAGATTTTATACTAATTAAAACATTAAGTGGCAATTCATGAAAAGGATCTTATTCTTATAGTCTTCATTTTTATAGATGCATCACAATGACAAATACGTACATATATGCTTTAAATAGCGAGTTATTTTAATGTTGTAACGACACATAAATATATTAGTACTTAGAATGCACCGTCATTTTTCTAACTTTGCAAAATTGGCTTAAAGTTATTTGACATCGACAGACGCACAGTAGCAGTATCTTACATCTTCAAATGTGTCCTAAGCTTTACTTACTATGCACACAATTGCGTCATAAACATGTACTTCCTTGTTTTTATTTACTTATAGCATATAAATGTTTTGTTGAACACTTTATGGCCAGTATAAATATGCGCATGCGCATCATCGTCACGGCTGCATTACAATGATCTGTGTGGAAACTTTTGTACGAGTTTATGGTATCTTGAACACCTGTTCGAAGTTAATAATAACTTATTTACATAAATACTTATACTATATACATTATACGTATATAACACGCCTGTTATAACCTAATGTAGGCAGAGGTGTGTGAAATACATCTATGTTTCGCTGTTTACAATGTTAATTCCATGTAATAGGCGAGCCTATTGCTATTTACCGCGCACGTTACCGATCGCCAGGCTCCTTTTGCGTGTACTTGATTTAAAGATTAGTTTGCAAACGGTACACGTTTTAAAAATTTTATAATGCTGAATGCGCCCTTTACTTAAAATTACACACCACCCGCGGTTTCGTCCGCGTGGACTTAAGTTATTCAGTTAGTACCCTCTTCGGAAGAGAATATCTGAAAATCCTCTCTTGGTGGTCCTCTACACTCCATAAGAAAACTCCATACCAAATTTCAACGCTCAGTAGTTTCGGCTGTGCGTTGTTTATTTATTACAATTACACATTTAAACAACGCCAAACCAGGACTCGAACTCTCCAATACATTCAAAGAAAACATAAACTAACTCAGTTCATAAAAAGGAGCATCAAAAAAATTCGTAATAAATAATTTATAACGTCTCGTTAGGGTGTCGTTTTCCTCCAAATTGGCTAGGGGATACTTAATATGATGTTATTGGCTACATAAAGTATACTTGCCAGTTCGCACTGACCCTTATTTTATCTCTTGGCAAAAGAATTCGAAATAAATTGCGAGGAAAATGTGAGAAATTGAATTTAATAAAGTGTTTCGTTTCTGTTTTAATGTTTAAGAAATGTGTTTTGTATTTACTAAGATGTTGAAAGTAGTATATGTGTATCAAATATTTACCAACTTTAAACATTTGTGGGGTTCTCGTTTAGTGTACCTATAGTTCGATTAGAAGTCGAAGAGACTTAGTAGAGAGCCTTGACAAGCACTATTTATCTAGATTGTAGAAACTATAAAAAACTGCTGCGTATTTCCAAAGTAAAGTAAATGTATGAAACAGTCCACCGTCAGCTGCATATGGCTACATAATCTTTAACATTAACAAGGAATATAAACTATAGCTAGAAGCTATAAGATTCTATGTTTCAACAATATTCTGAGAACAAAACTAGATAATAAGTGCTAATAAGATACGCTTGTACTTGATCTTTTGGTCTTGTAACTAATTCTAGGAAACTGGCCTAGAGCTAGATTTATTTCTCAATATTTTCGTAATAATACATAAAGTAACATTTCAAAAGCTTAGGTACTATTCCGTGAAACATCAAACTCGCTAGCCAAGGGAAGCAATTTGTAATCGTTTTTCTATCAGTTTTAACAAAAATACTTCTTCTTGACTGCCTCTGTGGCATGGTCGGTAGTGTATGCGATTGCCGCGCAAGAGGTCGCGGGTTCGAATCCCAGGTCGCGCCAAAAAGACTTTTGTGAGTTTTCTGTTAAAAGAACTCATTGGCCATATTGACCATTGGCAAAGATGGATATATTTATGATATCTTAACTTACTTTTAGTTAGTTTAGCTGGTTAAATGTAATAAATATAATAGATTATTATTGTATGTATATAACTTACCCCCGTTTTCTGAGTCCATTTAGCGGTAGTTTATCTATTCAATTGCGTTAAAACTCATATAAAAAAACGTTATTGAATAGATAAACTACCACTAAATATACCTCAGAAACCGGGGGTTAGCAAATTTTGAGTACTCACTAAAAGTTGTTTATATGAATAGTAATATACTACATCTAACAATATGTACAAATAACATAAATGTAAATGAAATAGCTCGTTAATCTGTATCGCGTTTATCAATTAGCGCTGTAATTAATTGAGATTGATACGTGTAATGTAACGACGTGACACCATCGCGAATTAATATCATAATATATTGTATATCCATATTTATTATATAAAGGGTTAGGATTGTTTGTATGTTTGTGTCAAACTATGGTAGAAACTTTTAATATTATTTTGTCGTCTTTAGCTTACGAGCATTTTGAAAAAAAAAAGACTTTATTGACGAACCACGGAATTGACTGCTGTTTTTCTCATTCGAACTTGAGCTTGCTGGCCCCTCTTTTTTTAATTTTTTGTATTTGTTTTCATAGCGGCAACGGAAATACATAATTAGTAAAAATATCAGCTTTCTAGCTTACGGTTTATGAGATACTGTCTGGTGACAGACGGATAGACGGATCCGGATTATCGGAGATCCGGATAATTTTTAGGGTTCCGCACCAAAAGGGTAAAACCCTTTTGGTGCGGAACCCTAAAAATTAGTCCATGTTTGATCCCGGTTCTTCCTCATATATTGTCTTCATTTAACTTCAAGAAAAGCATAAACAAACAAACATTTGCTTTTATGATATGAGTAATTAATGAATCATAATAAAATATATGTCCCGAATAAGAATGGAATTTGTTCGTTAATCATTTCTCGCGAACAAAGTCAGGGTAGAAGCTAGTATTGTTATTTGATAGTAGGTGTTTTAGAGTGCCGTGTAATGGAGGAAAGCTTGTTATGTTTCTGAAATTCACTGAAAAGGGGGGTTTCTTAGTAGGACTATGAACCGCGTTTCCGTATACGCATGTTTTGCTTTTAAATTAAGATCATTAAATTATGACATTCAAGTTTTTATAGAAAACAGGAATTAAAAGTTAGTCGTTTCATTTTCGATTATATAATTTAAGATTATTTATAATAATTGTTAGTATAGTAATTAATTGTTAAAATACTTAGCATTGATGTGTATAAACGATAAATAAAGAAGAAATAAATTTTGGGATGAAATGTAATAGGTGTGACGCATAAACTCTTAAAATTACATAAAATATAATAAATTTATTATTTTTGATAGCAGAATAATAAAAGCGTCAATTCAATAACTTTGAAACGTGTTCTTTGTTATAGAAAATAATTTTGTAAAAATCGTGATATTTAAAAATAATTTTAATGGAAAATTTGTCGTCAAAGGTAACTTTTCTATTCCTCTTTCCTTATTGTTCTTTTGAGCAGAATTAAGTAATATAATTATTTTATAAAATATATTATTATATACAAGTTTATAAAATAATATAAACCAAGTTATATTCAACAAAGACAGCAACTCATTTTGATTCCGATGCGTATTAACATATTTCATAAAAGTATTAATTAAAACGTACTTTAATCGCAACGAAAGGTTATATACAAGTAGATGCGCTTATTTCCACTACTCTTTTCTGTAAAAAGAAATACGTTTTTGTTATAGACATTCATAGCAAATTTTAGCCGTCAAAAAACCATTGACAATCATTGTTAACAGTCAGTAATCGTGTGTTGTATTTTGATATTAAAATTTTATAAAAATGATAGTTCTTAAGACGCGGTGGCGTCCGCTAAGGGCGCTCATAAGCTCTTAGTACAAAAAATCTCATATTTGATAGTCGGTAGTAGTAAAAAAAGTGCACATTGTTTGTAAACACCTCAACACAATAGCAGCAGAAACCTACTAGGTTAAAATATCAATTTCTAGACCAGTTCTAAATTAAATAGGTTAGTATATAATATAGTGTAAACTTGTACTAAGATGAAGGCGTCAAGTTAAATCAACAGAGACGTTGAACTCGATACATAGCTAACTGAGCGAACTGCACAAATATAATGTACGCAAGACGATCGTGCACAATACTGATGTTGTCGCTCAATGACTTAAGATCTTGGTACAGAACTGTTTGATAGTATTGGTGAATGTAATGCTTTGATCTCATATCATATGAAATATTAGGTATTTGGTAAGAAATAACCGCAATTGAGTTGTTCTAATACTACAAAATGCTATGAAAATGACAGTTTTCTTTCTATCCTTGACTATGAAGTTTAAAGTTTTGACACAAATGAAAAAAATGTAGTCTTAAAAAAACGTGGTGTTATCAAATCTAGACAATGCTGTAGCGTAATTCCTGAACTCAATACACAGTTCAGTAGCGCGATTCTGTACAGTCGGTACTGTCGAATATCGAAATTTTGACATTTAGAATGTACTGCCAAATTAGTTCCTACGACACCCGCGCCCGTCAGAGGCGCTGATCAGATTTTCATACAAAATTTCTCGATGACAGGTCGGTTGTCGGTAGTCGATAGTAGTA
This sequence comes from Anticarsia gemmatalis, assembly GCF_050436995.1. Lineage (NCBI taxonomy): Eukaryota > Metazoa > Arthropoda > Insecta > Lepidoptera > Erebidae > Anticarsia > Anticarsia gemmatalis. The sequence goes on along the minus strand of NC_134760.1, from coordinate 11,358,512 downwards.
GAGAATCGAGCTACAGTTCATATTAGAAAATAAAGATTACTATCAAAAATTGTTCTTTTGTAATACGCTAGAGGCGCTGATCAATTATCAAGAGCGTAAGAAAATCTCTGAAATTTCTGAACATAATTTAGAAAAGCTCTAAGCAAAACAGTGCATATTTTTTCTGCTATTCATCCATCTAAGATGGGCAAAGATATCCAACAGATTAACCAAGGTAACACATCCCAGTTATTTATCCGATGTGCGAATACCATCTGCCTAAACTAAGACATTGTATAATGAGTACCGTACAAGGCCTGGCCTCACCGTCGCCGCGTCGCGTAGTGCGGCGCAATTTTCTTGCATTATTCCTTATTATGTGTTGTGGGACAAAGAAACTTATGTATTGCTAAACCTATTGTGTGGTACAAGTTGTGAGAGTTTACAGGTTATAGGTTAGTTAGAATTATTGTTGTTAATTCTTTTTTTTGGTATGTTTGATTTTGGGAGTCAAGTGACGGGAAAAAATGTGAGATTGATTTCAAGGCTCAGTGCTTTGTTCTTTGAATTTTATACATTTTTAGACGCTTCATACCATTTGTATTTTTAAAACTATCGGATTCGGTACATTCGTAGGTTTCATATATTAATATAAAATAATGAAAAGCTTTCTGAAGTTTACTTTACTTTGTGAGTAACAGAAAACTAGCAACCACATTAGGTATCCCTACTAAGCTCAAGCGTGTGTCTGGATAGGCGACAAGATACGACTACGCAATTGATAATCCACTGCCTTAGCCAATAAACTACGACCGCTTTTTATGATATAGGTTTTATAAATATCTCTCAGTTTACACAATTTTATTGAGCCATCACTTTTACTCTTATGCTTACTTCCTAGTGTCACATATACCGCTATCTCTTACACCTGGCGCCAGACCCTCAAGAATGGCAGAACAACGCAGTGGCATCTCTGAGGTATAGCTCGTGGCATTGGCTTGGCATTGGCCTCACTCCGAGCGGCTGGCACGTCGCCACCACTCGCTACCACTCGGATACACTCGGCCATTCTCGCTTTGAACGATATCATGTTTGTGATAGAAAACAATGCCTATCTGTAGCGCGCTTCTCTACAGTCGATATCGAAGGTTTGACAATGAGTGCCAAAATAGTTCTTACGATGCCCGCTAGAGGACCTGTAGCTCGATTCTCTAATACTATCGACTACTGACAACCGACCTGTAATCGAGAAATGTTGTATGAAAATCTGTTCAGCGCCTCTGACGGGCGTCGTAGAAACTTTTTTGGCAGTACATTCTAAATGTCAAAATGCGATAGCTAGCCGGTTGTCGGTAGTCGATAGTGGTAGAGAATCGGGGTACCGTAGCGCATTTCTCTCCAGCCGATACTGTCGAAAGTTTGACAATTAAAATATACTGCCAAAATAGTTCCTACGACGCCTGCTAGAGGTGCTGATCAGTAACTCGATTCTCTACAGTCGGTACTGTATAGTACTGAAAGTTTGACAATGAAAATGTACTGCCAAAATAGTTCTTACGACGCCCGTTAGAGGCGCTGATCAGATTTTCATACAAAAATTCTCGATAACTAGTCGGTTGTCGGTTGTTAATATGAAATAATATCGTTTTTCTTATCTATACAATACAATTTTCGCGAAAATTGAGTGTCTTCAGTCATCCTTGTCAGAATCGGTTTTTGCTTTAAAACGCCTTTCTGACACTCTTATGTAAAAACAAGTTACGTTACAATTTTTCCAATGATATTTATTTATTTCATTGTACCATCAATAAAGAATATTACAACAATGATAATTAATTCATTAGAAATTGAATATTCTTGCCTAACAACAATCGGACATTTTTAAGATTTCAGATTTTTACATTTCTCTGAACAAAACAAAAAGCTTATTAACATACAGAAGCCTATCAACTACAACTCAATAAATATTTAACAAGAAATATAACAAAGAAATCAGCCTGAAGCTCTAATGTTTGTTTGTTCGTCGTTTGGTTAGTGGTCAACCTAGTGTCAAAGTTGTTCAAGCCGCCCGAAGGCCTTTGACGTGGCTTAACGACTGTTATCTTAATTGACAACAACCGGGACCGACTTTTTACGTGCTCTCCGAAGCACGGAGACGCCCAGTTCAAATACCGCTATGCGGTCACCCATCTATCGAATGATCGCACCAAGGTTTGCTTAACCCACAGATCGTTTACTGATTGGTGAGCGCTATGGGAGAATCGCGTTGCTCATCCCTTCTCATAGGAAAATTACCACATCATTAGTTTATTATTATTAAACCAACAAACTGAAACATTACGAGTAATTTAATGTATAGAATTACTGAATAATTTGTCCTAAAATAGCTCCATTTACAACTGAATTCACGTGCTCATAACAAGCATTTCTATGAAACAGGATAGCTACATAACATATCGGCGTTTAAGTTCTATCACCACGTAAATATTGTTTTGACATTTTAATGTCATTGGCAGAGAATCGAAAGACGAAATTGAAATTTGTCTCTCCTGAAAAGTTGCTAAAAATGACTTACGTGGTGATTGAAATTATAGGACGATATTCTAGTCGGCATGTTCTATCGAACAACAGAACTGACTCCAAGCAATAACTGCACTTGTTCAGCTTGTGCCGATCGGGTAGTGCCTTTGGCTCCGATCGTCACAATTTGGTATATACATTTTTACATATATTGTACATGTATACATTCAAGCCCCAAGACGTCAAGTGGCATTTTTCCCAAACATTCATTTACATATGATATATACGGTTGTGCCGCCTAGCTAGGTTGATTAATACCGAACCAAATATGTGTGTAGCAAGCCTTAGCTACTACATATTGCATTCAATACGTAGAATAATAGTTACAATAGTTAATAATAAAGGTACATATTTGATTAACTCGCTTCATTTCCCATGAGAGCAGAAACTACAGGACCCCATAACCTATGGTCTATCTACATATTATTATACAGGTTGAATATAAACAGATGAAAATAACTCATAAGTATAGTTTTGTACGAAGATACTCGACGATAAAAGTATGGAGGTATTTGTGGACTAGTTGGTACACCGCTAATCACGAGGTCCTAGGTACAATTCTCAGGTTGACATAATGCTATGTTAGCTTTTCTAATTTTGTATTAGAATTTCTCAATAGAAGGTTGGAGTTTGATAAGTAAGTATGTTATAGTTAAGATGCCTGATATATGTCAACAGGCTTGCGAATTGCTATCCTTGTAATCGGCGAATCGTAGGTCCATTTCATACACCGCTACCTATACTATCGGGTGCAATAGGCATACTCCGTTATAAAAGTATGAAAAGTAATAATTCTGTAAAGCGTTGTTTGTAATACAAATTTAAAATATGTAGTTACCACCAACATAAATAATCTTCGATCGTAAAAACATTACAACGACGATTTATCGTTTACGCTATTGTAAATATTAAGTGCAAGAAGTAATATTAACGCAATCACTCATGTTCAACTTGTTTGGCCAATGATACGTACAGTAAATCAAAGTAAATAATATGCATTATGATTACGCGCGGTAGCGATTATCTAGCTATCGTCAACCGACTAGGTATCGACAAATTTTGTGTTCAAACGAATCAGCGCCCCTGATGAGTGTCGCGGGTACTAATTTTAAGTACATTTTAACTATCAAACTCCTGACTCTCCACAGTGGCGACAGTAGATAATCGCGCGACGGGCTAATTAATTACTTCAAAGCCGAATAGACCGAAATGTCTAACCTTTCGGCAGCGGGACGTTTGAATCAGATAGTATCAGAAAGTTCCATGACTAGAACGGAAACAGTTAATACTACGATACGCGATACCGTCTAGACAAGAATTTGTTTAGGTGTTAACAGTAGGAATACCGCGTAACCCTGCGATTTTCGCCACTGGATAGCGGTTAACGCTTGTAACTAGACGTTAGACATGCCTGTAATATGATAATTCCTGTAGCTTTAAATTCACCCTGTATATAATTTTAGTTATGAATGAACGACCTGTATAACATACTAAACTCCCGTGAGGCACACACGCACATAATCTCGCAAGTACATATTCGTAGTAATTGCGAGATAGTTCAGTCAATGTTACCAGTTTCAATAGAGTTGTAAATGTGAGGATTGCACAGAATTAGTTCACTACCTAATTATACGCAAGCGTACACATACAGGCTGCAGTACATAATTGTTTAGGCTAAATATTTTTTAAGAGTGACTTGAAAAATCTTTATTCTAATCAATGTTATAAATGTGTGTGTTTATTTCTTCATTCAGATAAAAACAACTTCACCGATTTGGAAGAAAATACAGTTCTTAAGTTGGAAAAGGCCATCCATACTAATATTATAAATGCGAAAGTAACTCTGTCTGTCTGTCTGTCTGTCTGTCTGTCTGTCTGTCTGTCTGTCTGTCTGTCTGTCTGTCTGTCTGTCTGTCTGTCTGTCTGTCTGCTACTCAATCACGCCTAAACTACTGAACCAATTTGCATGAAATTTGGTATGTAGATATTTTGATTCCCGAGAAAGGACATAGGCTACTTTTTACCCCGGGAAAATTACGCATTTCCCGGGGAAATTCAGGTGGCGTACGAAGTCGCGAATAGTCAAAATTATAATGACATTGAATTAACAAAATTCCGTTGTCATGGCAACTGTTTTAATGGCGGATATGCCTTATCGCGACTTCGTTATACTATCCATCCATACTAATATTATAAATGCGAAAGTAACTCTGTCTGTCTGTCTGTCTGTCTGTCTGTCTGCTACTCAATCACGCCCAAACTACCGAACCAATTTGCATGAAATTTGGTATGGAGATAGTTTGATACCCGAGAAAGGACATAGGCTACTTTTTACCCCGGGAAAATCACGCATTTCCCGGGAAAATTCAGGTTTCGCCACCAAAGTCGCGAATTATCAATATTATAATGACATTGAATTAACAAAATTCCGTTGTCATGGCAACAGTTTTAATGGCGGATATGCTTTAGCGCGAGTTATAAGAGATATAAATAATTTTGAGAATATTTTTCGTGAAAAAAAGCATATTTTGTTGTTAAGGAATAATAATTAAGCTTTGTATTAGTAAAAAAAAAATCATTCACGCGAGTGGAGGTGCACGGGTCAGCAGAGTACCAGTAATTAATGTCACAAAATTCTCTCACATTCTCTCTTATTGGAGAGAGAGGAGTTCGTGGCTTAGTTGACAACAGCCGCACGGATCGATCTCTGAGGTTAAGCTGCGCTTGCCGAGGTTGTTCCGTGGATGGGTGACCATCTTATACATATCGAGTTCCTCCGTGTTTCGGAAGGCACGTTAAATTGTGGGTCCCGGCTGTCATTTTCGTAGATCTTTGACAGTCGTTAACAGTAGTCAGAACCTTGAAAGTCTGACAACCATCAGTCTTACCGAAGGGTATCGTGTTAATACCCAAGTAAATGGGTTGTGGAGGTCAGATAGGCAGTCACTCCATGTAAAACACTGGTATCCAGCTGCATCCGGTGAGACTGGAAGCCGACTCCGACATAGTTTGGAACAAAGGCTAAGCTAATATATATATATATATTCTCTCTTATTTGACGCAAGCGAAGTTGCGCGGGTCAGCTAGTGAGATATAAATAACTAGCTGACCCGCGCAACTTCGCTTGCGTCGAATAAGAGAGAATGGGTGACATTTTTCCCCGTTTTTGTAACATTAATTACTGGTACTCTGCTCCTTTTGGTCGTAGCGTGATGATATATAGCCTATGTCCTTTGTCGGGTATCAAAATATCTCCATACCAAATTTCATGCAAATTGGTTCAGTAGTTTAGGCGTGATTGAGTAGCAGACAGACAGAGTTACTTTCGCATTTATAATATTAGTATGGATTTTGAGAATATTTTTCGTGAAAAAAAAGCATATTTTATATCATCACGCTACGACCAAAAGGAGCAGAGTACCAGTAATTAATGTTACAAAAACGGGGAAAAATTCCACCCATTCTCTCTTATTGGACGCAAGCGAAGTTGCGCGGGTCAGCTAGTAGGCTATATTTTTCAAAAATAAATAACTAAGGTACAAATTATGGAAAGCGGGTAGAGCCGCGGGTGACAGCTGATTTCTTGTATATCAGTGAAAATATCCGCTTTGGGCAAGTGTGGGCTGATGGTCAACGTAACGCCTACAGTGTACCACTATGAATACGCCCAGTACCACAACTATTTGTGTGATCCACAAATAGTTTGGAATTAGGGGTCCAGTTGTTCTTAATGTCCGCAAAAGTAACGAGACACATGGTTAATATTCAATCTTTGCTTTTTATAAGAAAAAACGTTAGATTTCTCATTTACCAGTACTGAAAAAATACATATTTAACTCTCGCGACTAGAACACATATTATCTTAATGAAATGGGTCGTAAACATGATTGAGGCTTATTTGTTTGCCCAACGTTTGATCGAACATGGTCTACTGACTGAGAAAGATATTGTCATTTTAATTTTCAATCGCACTTCAGTACCTATACATTATAATAATATTCAAACACACGATTTTGTCCTCTACCACATACATCACCGCTTGACCGAAACAAGCCATTTATTTAATTAAATAAGCAACAATTCAACCCATACAGGATAGATTAAGAAGATTCTGCAACTATTACGATACGATTGCTTTTAGTATAACACAGAATTTGTTTTAACGGTTTAAGGAGCGATTGGGGTCGTTCTGGCCCGTCAGCCTTGTCAAACCTTCGTCAGTTATCCGAGCATGGGTTATTAATCTACCTGAAAACTTTCAGATAACGCGATACGTAATTACTTGGGAAAGAAAGCTACAATCATGAATAAAATTACGATAAGTTTTTGATTTGTTTTGTGACTTTTTACTTTTTAGGTTGATGTGATGAAATTATGTTGTCGAAATTGAAAAGATGACTTGAAGAATATTTAAGAGCTCTTTTCAGAGCTCTTTTCAGAGGTCTTTCAGAAGTGTTCGACATTAGAGTAAGTTGTAGGTATACGACCAGTTTCATACAATGATGAATAGCTTTTTTAAACACGTAACTTTTTTAAAAGAACTCAAACTCTACTCTTAAAATAAAAAATATGCAAATCCTCGCTAGAAAGAAATATGCAGACCATATTAGCTATGATCTTCAAAAATGTCGCTACCAGTCACTCGTAACCAATAGTAATGCCAACCAGTAGTTTGCTGCATTCTTTATTCTAGTAAATGGTGTTCTTTGGTCTCCTAACCTAACCTATCGACATGGGAAAAAGGCTTAATACGTAAATAAGTAATGTATAAGGAAATACAAATAATAAAAAAAATAGCATCTTATACTAGCTATGTTTATATAATAAGTAAAAAACAAAATTCTATTCAACAAACAAGATGTTTTTACACAAAAAGAAACACAACTCAGAGAGAGTCATTAATAATTAAACGATTGCAAACAAAAATATAGGTATTCCCGCGAAATTAGCATGGATATTGTTTTTTGTTCAGACAAAAGAGTATTGATATTCACGACAAGCTAAAAACTTGGCAACTGAACTAGGAACGAGATGAAAATTACCAAGAACATTATATCCTTGTGGTTTTTTACTATTCAAAGTACCATATTGAATATACAACAGAAATCTATACTATCTATACTAATAATATAAAGCTAAAGAGTTTGTTTGTTTGAACGCGCTAATCTCAGGAACTACTAGTCCGATTTGAAAAATTCTTTCATTGTTAGATAGATCATTTATCGAGGAAGGTTATAGGTTATATATCATCATGCTACGACCAAGGAGGCGAAGTTGCGCGAATCCGCTAGTGTATTATAAAATAAGCTTCTTGCGTTGTTTCTCGCGTAATTATCATCGCCTGCGTTCCTCCTTATACGATCAGTCATTTGCCAGAGAATGTGTTGTCAAAATCGGTCAAACAGTTTCGGAGATTAGCTACAAACACGCAGATGGACATGGAATTTAAGACTTCTTATGAATCGTGCATTCGCCATTCGTACATGTTATAGCTAAAAGTGCTGGGTTGCAGTAGAACCTTAAAGAACCTTCAGAGTTCATCATAAATGCCTGATTTAATACAATATTTTTTGTAACTATTATTTAAATCTAACGGATTTCGACGTTGTAGACTTTAAGTATATATATCGCAAACAGATTCGGTAAGGGGACTTTATTTTGTAATAAATAATTACGATTTCGACGTTCACCTTTACGACCTCGTCTAACACCAAGACCTCATTAGTTAACTCACTTCAAATATCCCCATTTGAACACAAACATAACAAATCAAGCGAATATCAGATAAAAATGATTATTAGCTGAAATTGAGCTTGTCATTAGTGTTCTGATGCCACGAAATGGCCGACTTCCGGTGCGGCCATTGTTCTTCTGACGAGCACTTCCGCCCGCCATCATGTGATCGCACTTAATGTCAAGGACGACGATTAATACACAGATAATAAATGTTTGTATGAAATTGCAATAAAATATACAAGAACTGTCGATTTTATACATTTTATATGGTTATGTATGATTGTGAAGCCTTGCCATTTGGGACTATGATGTTTAAATAATGATTCTTTAAACGTAATGATCTCTCGTTAAACAAATTAATGTACTGCGGTCAGCGAGTTCGATTCCCATTTATAGAAGAATTAATTGTGATATACCCTATACTATGTATATGTACCCATGATACAAGTTAACACTTAGTTATTACTAAAATTTAACGACGATAGTTAATTTAAATTAAAAATCAAACTTAGTTAATCTAAATTAATCATCATTAAAATATCCAAAACTCCAAATAAAAATTTCCCCGATAATCGAACTTGAGGCAACCTGCATCTATAGTAACCACTAATCTGCGTTTAATTTCAATCTAGATTTTAATTATGAATACTAGATTCTAAACAATGCACTCCTAATTGATTCAAAGTGCGACATTTTAATGACGTCATAACAATTAATTCGTTTTACAGGTGTACTAAGGGTAATGGTGTTTTTACGGTAATGCACGCTATAGCCGCAGCTGTAAAGTTCTTATGGTAAATGTATACATTTGCATTTTACAGTTCTTACGTAATGCAAGCTTAGAGGCGAACTTCGCGTGTTTAGATTCATTTATTGTAGAAAAAAGTAGCCCTTGTCCTAGCCTAGGATAAATGTATTACCTTACATTTTTTATTCGAAATCGGTTTAGCAGTTTCAGTTTTAAAGAAAAATACATTTGCCATTATTATAATATTGACTTTTCTTTTATAAAGTTGTCAGTGGCTACTCGATGCCTCTGTCGCTTTTCTAGTATACCTGGCAAGCATGTGTAAGTTTTACATGCAAGATTTGTGAAATAAATTTTATGTTTATTTGTACTTACATTTTAAGAGCGTACAACGTGCAACATGAAAACACAGTAATCAAATACAATATATATTATCATCAATTATTTATTGTTATTTATACATATATATTAAATAAATTAAGAGTACAACAAGTTCTTGAAAGCAGTACTTATATAACGTATCGAGCGACGAACACACGGATGTACCGCCATCACCAACAGTTCCGGACTTCGGTGCCAAGTTTACCAGTTCACGGTTAAACTGTGAATACCAATGTGTACTGTACTATTGTATTTGTTTTTAATCTTGTTTGAATATGGTTTCTTGTTTTGTTTTATTGTATAGTTAGAGGTGTAGAACTGAGGTGTTGTTGGTGTTTAAAGTGGCTTTAGCTTACAATTGTTTCAAAATCTCGGATTCAGATAATTAATTAGTGCTACGTATATGTTGCTATAAAACATTTTCACTACCATTTATTTACGACAAACAAAAAAATATTGCCGCACATTTTATTCAACCAACTTTTTACAGTCACCTAAAACTTTTACGCGGAGTAAAACAAATCAAGAAAAAAATATGTCTTTTTTACGTTCTCCCATTATTCACACACACACATCCGGTAGTAAATATAATAATATGAAGATTTAGTATCTGTTGCGTATAACAACTTAAGTTTGTCGCGTATTTCATAACAGAACGACGGGAATCACCCACAAATATCAGCAAATCGGTCATAAAAGTGTGTTCGGATAATAAAAATAGTGTTGCTGTGTTATGACGACAAAATTCCCCCCCAATTTCCGGGTGGTAGTCGTAAAATGAGCTTGGGAGTGGGCAACACTGAGGCAAAACAATTTTATTGTTGTAACACTATCGGTGTTTACTACGTTTGGTACGTGCCAGTGGTGGCCTGTACTTTTATATTCGTAGTTACATGTGCGGTTAAACCTATTGTTGGGGTGGAGGGTTGTTTTTCAGCTGTTATCGAGGTTGTCCCCAGTTTCAGGAATTAGAGCTGAAAGCGTTGTCCACGATTTAGTTTGTTTCTGGTGACAGTATCTCTTTTAATCCTTTCGAAAGCTTTCATTTATCCCGATTTTGAGAAAATACTTGGTTTAAATGTAATCAATTTGTTGCCAAGTTATTTCGCTACTTTGTCGAATAGTATCTTAATAAAACAAATAGAGTTATTGCTGGCTGGAAAATTGTTTGACAATAACTTTTTTACACCAGTAAGTATAAGACCAATATAGACTTGGATCTATAAAGATAAAATAAAAGACAGTCTATAAAAATATTGTTTGATGATCCAAATCTTTTAATAAGTACAATTATTTAGTTACGCTAAATACGAAAATTGGATATGGACAGATATTTTACAAAAGAATGCTTATAATTTGCTATTTTTTATTCAAAGAATATTTCAACGCAGACAAAATCTAAAGATAAAAATAGTTCACCAAGATATTACACCGTAACGCTATAGTCTTAGACCAATATTGGAAGCTAATGACCTATTTCAGTGCTTTTCATCTTAGAAATAGCTTGAAACTAAATTTAACGCCACCTTAGAGCTATCTTCAATGTTAGGTGATGGAAAATTTCAAGCTCCAATGATCACTGCGCGTTTGAGGAGGTTTAAAAGTTAAGTGTTATATAGTAAAATGTTATATCTTCATTTCGTGATGGTAAACAAATTTTACAACGGTAAAAGATTTTGATGCGAGATTTTGTTTAAGACTTTTATTATGTTAATGAAAAGCGTGAGATTGTAGAAATATTTAAAGTGATTTTGAGTTTTTCTGGACTTTATGTTGTGTTATATTATTTACGGTTAATTCTAATAACCGAAGCTTCATGAACAGTAGTGTATACAACTGCTGATAACGACGTCTCGTGTTTGGATCCCGAGTTAGGTAACTGTTGAATAAAATATTATTTGTTGCAAATTCGATATGAATCCAGGATTTTATGACGTATACGATGAAGGAGGTGGAAATGAGATTAAGGAGCAAAAATTTAAATCAATATCAAAATCTAGCCGAATCTTAAAACGGGGAATTAAACCCTGAAACTTTTCTTCAACTATTAATCACAGAAACGTTACCAATCTGACTGAATTTTAAAACAAACTTCTTTATATTAATTTCACTACTTCAGAATCATAGAAACATTACCAAGTTCAAGCACAACAAATAAAACTTGGTAACATTAGCCTGTAGGTTCCGCCAAGTGGCTTGGCACCCGGACGTAAGCAGATGTGGATAATGTCCCGCCATGTTTGTATGTATGTTGTTGTATGAAATATTACACTGTGATTATTGGAAGTTAGGTTAAGTATAGAAGTGGGAGTAGAGCTAAGAAACGATCTAGAAATGCAAGTCTTATTGTTTTTTTATTTACCTTTACTGTCCCACTGCTGAGCAAGGGTCTTCTCCCAAACGAGGAAGTGGTTAAACATAAGTCCACCACGCAGGCTAAGTGCGGATTGGGGACTTTACATGTCCTCAAGAGGCGTATTAAACAAATTTTAGGCATACAAGGTTTGATCACATTTTTTTCGTTAGAGCAAGTGATAATTTATTATTTTTAATATACATATAACTTGGAAAAGTCATTGGTGTGTTGCCTCGGGTTCGAACCGCCAACCACTTGCGTGGGAGGTGCCAACTCTTAAATCTCGGCTAACACTGTTTTATAATCTTAAATATTAAATAGTAAATAATTAATGAATATACACACGATAGGCCATTAAAATAATGTATAATCATTAATAATAGAGAGTTTACAGCGTCACGCTTTTTACAATTGAAAGTATATCTTGAAGTGTTATAAAATATCTTTCTTTGATCGTCTATAATATTTCATGCAATAAAAGGCAATTGTGGTACCTAATACAATAAATTACTTTTGTATTATGGTTCTAGCTAGAGGATCCAATGAGGGGTAAAGTTTTCGTCTATCGAGACAATTTTGACGATAATAACTGCATTGGTAATGAAAGTACTTAAAGCACTGGATCCAATATAAGTTCACCTGAGAATGTAAATGGCAACCTTACGGTTAGTAACCAAATGTAAACTACTTTATAAATGGTGACAGTTTAGAAAAAAGTTAGAAACAGGATTCCCCTTTTTAAAGCCCTATAGCCAGTTGAGGCGCCCGTAGCCAGTTGCGCTCACCGGTCGGTAAACGATCTGTGGGTTAAGCAAACCTTGGCGGGGTTCATTGCATAGATGGGTGACCGCATAGTGGTATTTGAACAGGGCGTCTCCTTGCTTCGGAGGGCACGTGAAAAGTCGGTCCCGGTTGTTGTCAATTAAGATAACAGTCGTTAAGCCAAGTCAAAGGTCTTCGGGCGGCTTGAACAACTTTGACACTAGGTTGACCACTAACCATACAAGAAGAAGAAGAAAAGCCCTATTTAGCTTCTATCCTGCGTCTAATACTTTATAAACAAATATTTTAAACTGTAACCGTTTATGTAGACCTTTTATTGTACGTGCAGTTAAACAACCATTTAAATTCGTTTGAGCGAGTGGACGTCACGTGCTCCTACTCTCCATGTTACTGAATTGAACTGGTACTAACTGGGTACTGTAGTAATGTATAATTTTGTATAATGTACTCTATGTAGAGGTATATGTATGTGTATTATGTAATAGGTGGGTCTTGTCTAAATCTTTCTAGTTTAACACATTTAGCTAGATATTGTTTCAGTATTAGTCTGCCATGTGGAATGTTGTGACTGTTAGATTAAGTAAATTATATATTTGCATAAACATTTTCCACATAACGAAATCGAAGTCACTGGTTTGTATACTCAGGGACAAAGGCATTGTGCCCATCTTACTAAAACGCCTCAAACTTTCAGTAAATAAAAAATAAACGCTTGATAAGTAGTTTAGTAATTTTACGTATAAATAACGAAATACACTAACATACAACTTAACCTTCGTAAATAATAGTCGCAACTTTTTAATACACGAACGCCCTAAAGAAACTCTTCCAAACTTGACACGCAGTCTCAGTTCGGAAATTGAAGAACTGTGTTCGTTGTTTGCGGAGGAAATGGGAACTATTTCTTGTTATCTACGCCATTGTAACATGTGACGTCACAAGCTATATGACGGAGAGTGATGAAAGAAAATGGGACAAAGTTTTGTATATGATACTGGGGTTTTTGACAAGATGTATTGGTGAGGTTTGCGATTGGTAATCGTATCTTTGTGATTGTTTACGATTTTTGTTTGGACATTCTGATAAATGTAATGTAGGTTTCGTTGTTTTAGTTGGAGGTACGATTAATAAATTAGTACAATAAGTTTTAGTAACTAAACGTAAGAGATAGTCGTAGTCCTATATTATTATATCCTACTATAAATAACTCTCGCAACTTGTATACCTCATATTATAATGTAACCGTATTTGTTTACCCGACGTTATTAAACCGTGGTCGATGTAATTCGATCGAAACGTCGGGCAACACGACGATTATTGGCAAGAAGGTTTAGACAGTTAAACAATATAAGTGTAACCGATTAATGTCCCACAGCTGGGCAAGGGTCTCCTCCCGTAATGAGGGAGGGGTTAGGTCTTGAGTCCACCACGCTGGCCAAGTGCGGGTTGGGGATATCTATACTAATATTATAAAGCTAAGGAGTTTGTTTGTTTGATTCTTTGTTTGTTTGTTTGAACGCGCTAATCTCAGGAACTACTAGTCATATATCATCACGCTACTACCAATAGGAGCAGAGTAGCAATAAAACATGTTACGAAAACGGGGAAAATTTCGTACCATTCTATCTTATGTGACGCAAGCGAGGTTGCGCGGGTCAGCTAGTTAAAAAATAATACTGAGCTCTACTTACTTGTAATAACTTAAGCTAAACAAGTATAAATCAAATACAGTAATTTACTTGCAATAAAAGAAGTCGTAAATGTCAAATAATTAAGTATTCAGCGTGAAGATGCGTGGAGCAGTAACGTGAACGCGGCACGTTTGTTACGCAAGTGTACTGGCGTGTAGTAACTGGCACCCGGCCGTTACTTGCACACCGCTATCACACTATACTACTCATACTGTTTGCGGTGCAAGTTGTAAGATGTAGCGGGATGTGTTTGTTTATTTAAATGCCTCCCTGGCGCTGTAGTTTAAGTTGTCACGCTGCTATCATTGAGTCGGGAGGTCGTGGGTTTGATTAAGGAACAATTATATGAGCGATCTACAAATATTTTTTTCGGCTTGGTTGTACTTTGTGTCCGTTGTTTGTATGTTTGTTAAAGTCCCCGCGATACAAGAGCAATTCTCTCTTCTTCTTTTTCAGGTTAAAAAGAAGTTAGCCTACTCAGCGAAAGCGAAAATAAGGATTTAAATGAAAAAACGAAATCTGAAATAACGACTTTAGATTTACTAGATCCCACCTTGGTTCCGTTTTTACCAAAACAGTTGTTTAATCCACGGACATTATTTGGATAAAATAAAGCCAGAGTCATACAAACTGCCTGTTTTCGGAGTTTAACAAACTAAATAACTCAATGGCTTGCAAATAATCAAAGATTTGAACTACTGCCATAAACTTCAATAAAAAAACGACCCGACCGCAAACAACCAGTTTAAAAAACAATAGTTTTAAAAAGTACTTCCTCGCTTACGCTTGTATCTTAGTCCCCACTGATTACAAGTCCAAAGAAAGTGTTCCAGTCGGTCGCCGTCGCACGTGGCGCTTCCATATTCCACAGCGGACACGCAACGCATTCATAAAACACAATGACGTAACACACAAATTACTTTATTGTAATGCTCGAGTTTTACTTTCTTTTGGTGTTTAACCTTTGTTGCGCTGTTACGATAGTAAGTAGCTATAGTTAATCTATAGTAGTATTGAAATTCGTCGTGTAGTGCTATTGGCCCAACAATAATTGGTCCTTCGATTTTTTGCGAAATACGAGTATTAAGGACTTCAAATGCAAATATTAAAATAATCGAGAAAAAGTAAACCTCTCATTTTCAGATATACTCTACACAAAGTGTAAACGATGGTGCCGAGTGTAGAAAATGCAACTACAGCGCAGAATATTGTGTTACAAATTTGTTTTCTATAGTCAAGTTAAGCAATACTTGAAACTTAGGTTCCAGTTTATATTAGAACTCATAACTTTAAATTAGTCTATATCGCAATCTATCTGGTAATTATAATAATTCTAGATATGTCTCAAAATACGTAATTATGGGAAACAGGCAATCGTACGCTGTATAAGTCTGCGGGTGACCGATATCCTAAGTAAAAAATGTTGTGTATCTGATCTATAGCACCCGGGAATCTTGTATACAAGGCTCTCTACCAATTTGTTCAACCATATCATTGTTTTAACTGCACGTTTGGCGCAGTGGTTAAAGTGGTCACATCACCGCAATAATCGAAGCGCCGGGTGTGGTGGGTTCGAATCCTACCCGGGACAAATCTTTGTGTGATGAGCACGAGTTTTTTTTCTGAGCCTGGATGTTAATGTATCTATATAAGTATGTATTTAGAAGTATATACGTATGTTTATCAGTTATTTGGTTACCATAGTACAAGCACTGCTTAGTTTTCAATCAGATGACCGTGTGTGCGTTGTCCAATGATATTTATTTATTAATCATACTTTAAATTAAGTTCTTCGATAATGAGATTGGTATCTTCCTTTCATCACAACAAACATTAAAAAAGGTAGTATTATTTACAGAGGTGAGGTGCAATTAACTAGCTGTAGTGAGCGCGCGTGGAACTGACCCTGCCAAGTATTGCCCAACTTTGTTGACACTTGTAAACAAACACACTGTCTGGGTGGTCCAAGCGATGGTGTGCATAAACTACGACTATTTACAACATTTTAGGTTCAATTAGAAGATTGCTCAAAGGTGATAGTAGAGCTCAGTCTTTCGAGAATGAGTTTGAGTAGCATCATGTATATGGATATAAAGCTATTGTATATAATATATGGATATTATGTGCAGCTAAATCCATTTCTATGGATGTTTAAAATACTTAGGCCACGGTTTACTCGTGTCTTTTTTTAAAACAAGGGTTTCTTAATAAAAAAAAATTCATGATTTAATATCAACAGTATATGCAAAATGTTCACGATATACTCTTCTATGTAGACTCAAGTAGTGTCATCATAAAAACTGCTCTGGGAGCAAAATATTTATAAAATTTTCAATATTTTCGGGCCTTATTTTCTCAAGTACAGTGTAGGTCGAGTTCAAGCATAAGCAACTGAATATCACTTTATACTAAAGAATGAAAATTTTATGTAAAAAGTTGCCTGTCTAAAACATATCACTTAATAACTTAGGTTAGAATATTCCACGCATATTTTGACGTAAATAAAAAGTATTTTTGAAGAGAAACTTTTTAATAAGTACATTTTTTTGAGATTACGTATTGTATACTAAGCACAGAATTTAGTGATATTTATGATGCTAAGCAAAGCTGACCTATTTTTATTTATGTTGATGATCGCCTGGTGATTAAGCGGAGCAACTCAGTGCTTCGGAGTGCATGTCAAAGTCCCGGTTGTTTTCAATTAGGGCAACAGTCGTTAAGTTATGACAAAGGTCTTCGGTCATTTGAATAACTTTGACACTGGATTGAGTCATTACCTTTTCATTGATAACCTGGAATACAATGGTTTAAGTCTTTTACCAAATACCAAGCACGACGCCTGACTCTTGAGAAATGTTTAAGACCTAACAGTACTTTACCCAACCTGGGAATCGACTCCGAAACCTCGAGATTTGCAGTCACATACACTACCACATAGCTACAGAGAGAGATCCCCGAGTATCGAATCCGAAACTTCGAGATGATAGTCGCATACACTATAGAAACCCAAAAAGACAAACCAATATATTCAGAAATATTTTTCTTTCATACACACCATTAAGCTTCATTTCAACATACTGAGTAGTACTATACCTTCTATTACTAGTAGGCACGCGACAAGCATTTAAACATTTTTTATAACCCATGACGTAACATTTTAACCAGCTGCTGTGACGTATAACTTACGAAAATCGAATAGGCGTGGCTAACGTGATTGAATAGACATTTAAGAATGCAATAGTGTGGACATACTACGTTTGAATGCTGATAGAGATTATGTGTAATAGTTTAAGTGTTTGGTTCGGAAATAAGGTTTTCTAGATAGTTTTGTTGTTGTTTAATTTGTTGATTCAAGTATTTAATGTAACACTGCATTTTATTAAAAACGTCTATAATGATGCCGCATTAAAGAGTTCTGCTATCAGTGTTAATTGTACTCAAAGACCTAGGATGTTTATTATAATCACAAATTGATTCTTAAGGTCTGAATTCTTATTTTGCCGTTTTTGGTTGCGTTCATCGATCAATAGCGCCAATGACATACACGAGAGATTTTCTGTGTTATACGCAATTTACGTTAGCGTGAGAAGAATTCAAGCTGAAGAAATTAAGCCACAGAAGTTTATAAAGCCACAAAGAACCATACGCGGCTGATTTTTTTAGTCATACGCGACTCAGATTAGTGTTAGAGGAATTCAAGCCGAGGATTTTTTGAGCCACAGACATGCATGAAACGACAAAGAACTGTATGAAGGTAGGAAGAAGAGAAAGAGAGAGAAAGATAGGGAGAAAAAAATCATCTGCTTTTTTGGAACTCAACAAAGAAAATCCGTAGTGTAGTTTTAGTATCAGTGCAACAATATTAAACTTAATTACAGCAGGAACAAACATCCAATTATACGTAATAGAACAATAAAACGCAACGTGCGTACAATTTGGCGAATAATAACATCTTTATTATGTGAAAATAAGGAACTGATTCCAGTGCGAACGTGAATGCAAGTACATTATCGCTTTTATTGGGAAATTAAAAAGATGCTGATCTATATTATGATAATTATTAATTACATTAGTAATAGACTTCCCGCTATAAAAAATCACGATTTGTAGCAGTAAAATTCAAAGCTTTGAGTACTTGAAATCGGAGTAGGTACAGCATGCGTATCTCAGTTGACAACTATTGTGCTTCAATTTGATAGCCACTATGCTAAACATTGCTACTTCCACGTAACACGTTACTCATTAGTATTTTAGAAAAGAAACAATGTACAGAAAAGTGGCTATCACACGGTTGTCAACTGAAATACACAATACGCATGCAGGTGAGACAGTTACCTAAACGACCTTACTAAAATGGAAAAGGGCACATGCCTATATTTTTTATATTTGGTATGGTCCCTTTAAAAACACATAAATATTTTCAATCAAAGTTTTCATTGTTTGTTATATTCCAAGGAGGATCGTCGTCTGTTGGCCGGTTGGACTCAGCCAAATCTATACAACATATTTATGAAAGAAAAATGTTGAAAAGAACAAGAAAAGAAGAAAGATAACATCAGTCCTAAGCCCCGACCCTGAACAGTCAAAAGTGGTCAAAAGAAGTAACTAAAGACCGCCATTAAATCTTAATAAATAAATAATTTATTTATAAAATAAAAGCTTTTATTCACCTTTTCACCCTTTATGGTGTAATCAAAGCGGGGTAGCAATTTCCTGTATTAAAAAGTAACAGGAGTTAGTACTGCGTCATGGTGTTCATGGGGTTTTGTTACAAAAGGTTGGAGAGGGATGGGGTGGCATAGACGTACGTGGGTGTGTATGGAATGATTGGTTTGTGGTTGTGTCATGTTTCGCTAACCGATTTACTTGTTCGGTAGGGCAAAAAATAAAAATAAAGAACGATCACTTTGACTGATTTCTAGTTATAGACTACTGCTAAAACTATATTCTATATTTTGTCACTTTAAATTAATTTTCAAGCTACCTGTGAGAAAAAATTAAACATTTATTTCATCAGGCACCTAGTGACGAGTCCAAGAGCATATTCGTCTATCATTACATCAGATTAGGCAAATAAAGAATCATGCATAAACATAGTTTTACATAAATATTTTAAAACATGACTAATCCATCAATTCTTCAAAATGGCCACTAATATACTTTAGACATTAAAGTTGCCTGTAAAGAAGCACTAATATACCGAATAAAATATCACCAATTTTATGTATTCTGCTACAATATCCTTATTTAAATATATTTTTATATATTCACTACACTATCAGATACCACTATCAATTGTCTTAAAAATGATTTAGATAGACCTTGCATTTGAAATAGTAACATTTGTAAATGTCAGACTTAAAACTATGCGGTGACAGTGCCCTTGGACAGAGCCTTGTTAGTAAAAAATGTAAAAATACAGACAGAAATACAGTTAAGGCTTGTATCTAAATATATTTGATAAAATAAAAGCATTGTCTTAGTAGTAATGTTGAGGTCAAGTTTAGGAATGTTCAGGTTTAACAAATACTAGTTCTTTTAGTAAAGCAACGTTTAAAATTCTGCAATCCCTTTTTTATAATTTGATTAACTATTTTGAAAGTATTTATGGCACGCTTTTTTACGTATGTATACTATGTATAGATCCATTAACCAAAAAAATCCTGCTAAATTCCATTTATATTCTAATTTATTTTCATATCTAATAATATAGTTTTCGTGTATTTGTTTTCTTATTTTCTTATTATTATATTTGTTTGATCAACCGATATTTATTCAAATATAGTAAGGCCTACCGACCATGTACAGGTATACTCGTACTCTACACGAAAATCAAACCTACGAAACACTTATAAAATAGCCTCATTAACCTTTATCTTCCAGTCTCTTTAAATGAAGATCATCTAAAATACAAGCTTGTGACGTCATTAATCATGGCGGCGCGACAGAATGTTAATTATACAATATAATTCAAGTGTTGATCAACAAATTAACTGCTATTTGTATGACGGACACCCCTTCAGTTCCTGAATTGCGTATTTAGGAGTTGTAAGTAAAATAGAAATGTTTTCGATTAGATTTTCATTTCTATAGGTAAGTTAAAGGGTGAAATAAAACGCTTATATTTATAAGAAATATAGTATTAAGATTGGTTCTGTGGTCTGAGCAGTGTGACTGCTAATCTCAAGGTTACGGGTTCGATACCGGTCGGACAAAATAGCTACATTTTTTTTTCAATTTCTTGAACGTTCTAAAACGTGCCCAGTATATGGCAATAGGCCCGTATAACATGAGACTAACATTGTTAAATAGTGAAAACGAGATTGTACTTCATCAAATGAATTCAGCCCAAACCTTCAAGTATAAAAAACTGTGATATTATGAATAAATTCTTTTAACCCATTACTGTCCCAATGCTGTGAAGGTTCACCTCCCAAACGAGGGATGGGTTAGACCTTGAGTCCACCATAATGGCCAAGTGCGGGTCGAGAAAAAATCTATGAATACACTTATTTCCAAGAATTATCATTGACTAGCTGACCCGCGCAACTTCGCTTGCGTCACATAATAGAGAATGGGTCAAAATTTTCCCCGTTTTTGTAACATTTTTACAGGTACTCTGCTCCTATTGGTCGTAGCGGGATGATATAATATCCTATAGCCTTCCTCGATAAATGGGCTATCTAATGCTGAAATAATTTTTCAAATCGGACCAGTAGTTCCTGAGATTAGCGCGTTCAAACAAACAAACAAACAAACTCTTCAGCTGTATAATATTATAGTATAGATATGTAAAATTATTCTTGTAGTCAACGATGTAAAATCCCAAGTGACCTTTACTTAACGGCCGCATCCCGAGATGATTCCCGCATGTATGTACATGTATCGATGGCTATCACATAAGCCATATCAATAACAGTTGAATACATTACTGTATCGATCTGAAGGAACGGGGGAATAGGCCTTCTGTTAATGTTTATTGAAATACGTCGAAATGTAAGTATGTAGTACATTGGAACGAGTACTTTGTATTTTTTTACTTACCGTGTGAGTCTAATGTGTATTTTAGTAGCGATATACTCTGCAGTTGTAGCCATCGAGTATCGAGAGCATAACATTTAAAAAACACTGCCCAAATAGTTTTTACGACGTCCGCTAAAGGCGCTGATTTTCATGCAAAATTGCGGTTATTCAAAAGTAGTAGAGAATCGGGCAATAATAATAATATAGAGATACTCATTAAGGCTAAGGCGATCAGGCATTTTGTTATATACTATTTATAAAAAATACCGCTTAGCTTTGGTAATTTAAAAATAAAAAATGTGCTCCTTAGATACTAAATATTTTTTTCGCAATATAAGTTTTAGAAGAAGGAGCATCTTTAAATAAGTCGATTTTAATACACACATTGATCAAAGATCATAATTTCCTACAAATCGAAATGAGATAGAAGACTTAGTCAATTTACTCAATTATTATATTTAAACGACGACGACCATTGTTATAATAACATAAATACAGATACATTGCAACTCTCAATCGAAATTATGCATTAGTTACACTCAAAACATTACCGAGGTTAATGAACCATCAGTCATTACGACATCATCTGTAACTAATGTCATTGCAATACTTTCTCCAAGAAATCGCGAGTAACTCATAAAAAAAAACAAAAGAAAAATCAACATACAATTCGGAACGCAACTGCGAAATACGTCTCACCCATCGCCGCTTTTCAACGAGACATTTTTCAATACTCCATATTGACAGTTCAATGGTGTTTGAACATTTTGAAAGGCGACATTTTCGTGTTCCGATTTCGATGTTGGAGTGAAACGTTCATTAGGGCAGTGTGTGACGCATGACGAGCCGTAATTGGGCTTTGATTCCGACCACTTACACACAAAAAGGCTGGCTGGATGTATGGTGATATTTACCTGAAAAAAATAAAAAAGAATTCAATTGATTTGTGTTTGAAAATCGTTAGGTTGTTTCTGTTTGTTGTTTTGTTTTGACAATCTGTTGGTAAATCTCGGCTGATAGCAATTGGCTTTTAATAGCAGTCAATAGTAGGTTATTATTGAGCATCTCAATTAAATATCGAAGTTTAATTTACAAATAATTTGTTGAGAACAGGCTTAAAATGTTTAACACGTATTGCTGTATTATAAAACAATAATGCTGTTGTTCTTTTACTACCTCAATTTTTAGATAACTATTGTTCTACTTGTTACTATTTGTGACTGCAAAAACATCTAAACAAAGGTTTTTTAATAAATTGGATACACAGGACTTTTATCAAACGAGAAACCATTCCGTACGGACAAAGTCGCAGACAGAAACTACAGTATCTTATTATTCAATACAATAAAAGAAACCCGATATAAACCTGCCCTATAAAATTTACATAAATCGTATATAACACGACAACTCGATAGTTCGTCACCCTCTTGAACAAATGAATCAGCATTTTTTAACAACATTGTAAACAAGTTCACCGACCTGTCGGGAGATGTTCAAGTTCAGAACTAGCTGGACAACTGGTTGGGCAACTCGTTGGACAACCGGTTGGACGACTGGTTGGACAACTGGTTGTGCAACTGATGGGCAGTGGGCTCACTTAGCATACCGGCTATGACAATGATAGATGTAATTAGGTGGACTTGATACATAATAATGATACGGTTTTGTTGCTATCGAGGTAAAGGCAGGATAGTTTCGATTTCATTGCGATAAACGTGAATTTTTGTAGTTGATGTCTATCTATACATACATAACTTAGCGCCCGTTATACTCGAAGGTGTAGCTAGAGGTATATGGAAAACGTTTCGCTGACTAACGATTTCCATGTCTATCTCATATAGCCATATAGGGCTCGTCACCAAACTCCGGACTACCAAAGTACTTTAGGTACTTTGGTAGTCCATAATATCACAATATCACGATTGCTATCCAGTATCAGTCCCATGTAATAGAGTCGAACAAAAATATTGTTACTAAAATTAATAGAGAATACTTTATAATATATCAAATATAGAAAGCCAAAAATATTTCATACCAATTTAAACTTTACATTTGAAGTTTACATTCCTTTGATCGTGACATTACAAGACGAAAATTTTACGAAATCCATTTCAAAAACTTTTCTGTCCGCGAACGATATTGATGAATATTTTCGAGCATTTCGATTTAATCCTGGAGAAAGGCTGAAAACGTAAATCAACGCGAACAGAGCCGCTAAAACATCTAGCTTCACTATAAATAAACGTGTAAATCGTCACCCTATAATATCCTATATACATAGTGTTAATGGTCACCCTTAAAGTTATATATGTATATACGTTCATAAAATCACGTCTTTTTCCAAAGGGGTAGGCAGAGACTCAAGAACTCCACTTGGTACGCTATCCTTACAAACTATTTTTGCCTCATTCACATCCACACATCTTGCCATACAGGACCGCCGGTTATAACTACGCCCTATATAAGATTACACAAAACTACTGTACAATTTTTCATCACCTTTTTCCCTCCCATAACGTTATCAGTTGGAAACAGTCTCAATTCTGACGTACATTAATAAGCACCTTTCCTGTCTGTCCCAAAACCTCCCCGTGTACATTAATATAAACACACATTTTCCTTCACTGTTAGGCTTGTTTTACACATACAGCATTTACCGCGCGGCGACAAAATGTGGTTGCGATGTGGTTACGATTTGGTAGTATGAAACACGTGGTTCATAATGGCTTGACAACCAGGCTCAGAACAGATCGAGGTCACCACACAAATATTTTGGTGGGATTCGAACTACGCGACGATACGATTATTGTTGCGTGGTGACTACGTTAACGACTTGCCAATGCAGTGAAAGATAACCGATGATTCTTTGACCATAGTAAATAGTGAACACTTGTGGCTACATTGGATGGAGTATACTCCAATACATGGAATGTATATCCGCGACCACGGCGTCGCGGTATCCCTTGGCATGTTGTGGCATTCTTAGCTATGCCACAGTGTCTATATGCCACGCCATAGTTATATGATAGGATTTGCAACTGCATAATGCTAATGACAGTCACGCAATGGTTCAATTGGCCGTCTTATTGAAGGCGATTGCCGTGGAATCATTGTCACAAACTAAATAGTTAGTATGATTATACTTCATCGGATTTAGTTGTATTTTGTGTTCAAAAAAGTATATAAAAGTGCTAACTATTAAATCTCTTAAAATTTGAAAGTAACGTATTTCATACATTACACTTGACATCTGTTATACCCAAAAGTGTAGGTAATGCATCCAACGAATCTAATTGTATTTTGTGTTAAAAAAAATATAAGAGTGTTTAGCATTAAATCTCTAAAAACACAACATTACATATTACATGCATAACACTTCACGCCTGTTATACTTGAACGTGTAGGTAGAGGCATATGAAATACACTAACGTTTTGCCTTTAACAGTGCTAGTCTCATGTAATAGGGAGTGAGCTTATTACCAACCTGCCATTAGTTAAAAAAGCCTATTACTATGTAAAAAATCTATACTAATATTATAAAGCTGAAGAGTTTGTTTGTTTGTTTGTTTGTTTGTTTGAACGCGCTAATCTCAGGAACTACTGGTCCGATTTGAAAAATTCTTTCAGTGTTAGATAGCCTATTTATCGAGGAAGGCTATAGGCTATATATCATCACGCTACGACCAATAGGAGCAGAGCAGCAGTAAAAAATGTTACAATAACGGGGAAAAATTTGACCCATTCTCTCTTATGTGACGCAAGCGAAGTTGCGCGGGTCAGCTAGTACAAAATAAACTTCGTATTACTCCACTAGTGGGTTCAAAACCTTACTACATTCGCACGCCAACAATATTTTCAAAATTGTTTTTACTGAAGTGCAAAATGTTCACAACGGACCTTTTTACGACTGTTTATGTAGGACCACTATTGGCCATAAACATACGGATCTTATCTTGAACGCCCTTCAAAAAGGACGGTTCGCACTTGAAATTTATTAGGAGTTTGTTATTAGGGCTTTGCACTCCTGAAAAAGAGGATTTAGAGTAGGTACTGTAAAGGAGTTAAAATCAAAATAAAATAAACTGTTTTAAAGATAAAGAACAGGAAAATTAACTTAAAAATTCTAAAAGACTTATTCCGAAATACGTTTGTTTGCAATTCATGGCAAATAAACTGGGTTACCATACGACGATTCAGCATTCGTTATAACAAGTGTCGTGACAAAATTATATCTAGACAAACGAAAATTCTTCAATAACTTTAATACAAAATACAGTATTTAAGATCGACTTACAATTGACTACTATCGGCATTATTTGTTCACTGCCTGCTACTATGAGAAAAGGAAGTGATTTCATGTATGTATATTTAATTTATTGCAATATTAATATTGTTATATTAACAACATTTTCGCAGAATATAATAATATCTCAAAATGAAACCAGCAAATCACCACACAAGAACATCAACATTTCCTTATACACGTAAACGTAGATAAAGCATCCGCACATTTGCTGCAGCAGTACCAGAGGGGGAGAGTGGGGAGGTACAGTCAGCTCCAAAAGTCGCTTAACAACTTCATACTTTCAAAACCTCTTTCTTACGAAATTTTAATAAAAACCTGAACAAAATATGGTGGAATTAGTCGCAAATAATCATTTCCATCAATTTCAAGTGTTTTTTCGATGGAATAATATGCAAGATTCAGAATATAGGGTTTCGAAAAATGTTATGTGTACAGCGAATTTTGAAGCTGACTGTACATCATGAGTTCACGACTACCTCTCGTTACTCTGATGAGAGATTGTACACGTACCATACTTATGTACCTTAGGTACGACTGTACCTTGAACTTGTAAGGGTTGCAACGCAGTGTTTTCTTTCGGGGGTTGTTTTGTTTTGACGATGTTTGTGAGATATTAAATGTTATGTGGCTAGTCATTTATAGCGAATGCAAAGTTTATTGTAAATATTCTAAGAATATGACGAGAAAAGCTGATTTATTACGTGTGGACCCGAAGTGGGTAGTGGCTGAATAGTAGGTATTTGAGTTTCAGCAGAGTCTGTCTAAGAATGTTTAGGTGGGAGTATACCTGAAGAAGAACAATCGCGCAGCTAGTCTTATAAAATATGTTGTTACTAACTTTAGGCTGAAATAAAATCCATTGTTTTTCCGATCGATCGAACGTAGCAAAAAGCTACTTCGGTCAAATATAGTTGCGACAAACTAAGCCTAATTTCAGTCAATTTTGTGGTCCTAAACAAAAAGCGAACCTACATATCCGTCAGCGAAAACTGCTAAGCAATAAAACAGCAGTTTCGTTACTAACGTGGCCGTAGTCCACTTTCACGGAACATTGATCCACATACTATCCATTTACGTAACACCGAGAAATACGAGTAAACGAACACTTAAAATTGTACATTAGTAATTTAGGAAGCACTTTCACTTGCAAGTTTCCGGCAGACAATAGAATCGGATATTCCTGATTTTTTGTGATAGTGGAAAAAAAGGCTTAAATACGTGACTTTATATGGAAGATACGCCCTATGGTAACTGCGTGACATTGGTTATACACAACAAAAAAGTGCGAAGCACTGCTGTTTGAACGTTTGCAACTGATTTCATGATAGTTGTTCGTTCAGTCTAAAACAATAACTGCCTTAAATTAATGGAAAAAATCCTACTTCCAACGAAATTATCTTCAAAATATTTTTGAATCTAAGTAAGCAAGCGTTATTAATCAGGACTCATCCCAGAAATATTTATAACATTCCAATACCTCTCTTGATAGCGGTTTGGCCTATTGAGTTTACAGCATACCAAGCGATATAGGACTTTGCATTGCTTTACGAAATCATGACATAGTCGAGCAAATAATGACAAGTTCATACATACTATAATGCGAAAAGACTTTTTCCCCGACTTTATATTTAAAACAGCTAAAAAGGTATTTCCAGCATTGCGCAAGTGTTGTAGTTAGTGTTACAAAAGAAGCCGTGTCCTCATTCGTCGTCTCGATTAAATTGAGGATGTGTTCATCTGTAGTGCAGAGGCGGCGGTCATCTACTTTATTTGTACGACATTGCATCTCAGATAGCATGTACACTATTGTTGTGGTTTTATACTATAACAACAGTACAAATATACGTTGTATTCAGTACCTCGATTCTCTACCACTATCGACTACCGACAACCGGCTAGCTATAGACATTTTGACATTTAGAATGTACTGCCAAAATGTTTCCTACGACGCCCGTCAGAGGCGCTGATCAGATTTTCATGCTAAATTTCTCGATGACAGGTCGGTTGTCGGTAGTCGATAGTAATAGAGAATTGAGCTACTGGTGTTTAAATTTCGTTTTATTAGAGACGTTTACATAGTAATATTTTTTATATCGTTATTTACGCTATGTCAATGACTAGTCGTATTACTTGCTCATGCCAGCGGTTCTATCCATGTTATAATTTTTGTTGAAAATAGCTTAACATGTTTCAATATATCAAACTGTTTTCTAGATCGGTTCAACAAACAAAAAGTTAGGAAAAAAAAAGTAGGAAAGGAACAATAAGATATAATTTTGTAAGCATTAACTAAGTGATAAGAAAATGTTACGGACACAGTAATCAATTCAATAGAGAATGTTGTAAGTTGTAATTACCATTGATATACAATATACAATGAATGATTGAATGGAACTATTCATAGATACCAACTGTTGGCCACTAAAGCAAGTGGGGGAAGTATGCTGATGCCTATGAGTATAGTGACTTATGCCCAAATAGTTACAATTACTTGTGAAATAGGATATTCATCAGGAAATATCATATTTGTTACGTA
The DNA here is from genome assembly GCF_050436995.1 of Anticarsia gemmatalis. Taxonomy (NCBI): domain Eukaryota; kingdom Metazoa; phylum Arthropoda; class Insecta; order Lepidoptera; family Erebidae; genus Anticarsia; species Anticarsia gemmatalis. The sequence goes on along the minus strand of NC_134760.1, from coordinate 11,330,393 downwards.
TCCATCTTGCTACGATGACTAAACGTGTGTCAACAAAACATTCATAATAGGCGTACAATCACATCGCCTGGGTTTACCCCAACACGTTTCACTATCTAGTCATACCACTTTGATAAAAAATAACGTGTTTTAAATGTAAGGGAAATAAGCAAAGCTAATTTTAGACATACCAATAATCCCTTTTCCCTGTTAATCCAAACTCGTTCTCATTAATCAAACACGCTTTCAAGAAGAATTAAAGGAATCGCGAAATCTTCAATCATATTACACATGGTGTTTCAAATCTCATATATTATACAGGGTGATATAATATTATATAAGGGAGGTATACTGACGTCAAATCGAAGTTACGCGTCAACGGCACGCTTCTCCATCATAAATATATTATATGCAAGCCATCGATCTACTAGGGCCCCGGAAATATGGGGAGATTGGAAACTTTTAGTAGACGGGCACCAGTAGTGATAGCTTAATGGTGTAAACGTTCTACACGAGTTCGAGTTGCGAATTCGGAGTTTTGACTTTTAGAAGTTATGAGTTTGTTGAATGTATTTCGGGAGAGAAATATGACACGTGGGTTCAAATATTCTACAGTATTTTGGAGTGAGTGAAAATTGTTAAATTAAGCTAGAGTGGTGGAGGACTGTGATGATTTCTCGCATATTTAGGAAATATCTAGTACAATCAAGTTGTCTCAATACAATGTCGGTGTCCTAGGGCTGTGACACCGTCATTACATGTTTTATATTGTGGACTCGATCCCTATATAGAACAGTACGTAATTACTAATATAAAAAATATATAGTTTTTGAATGATCATTGTATTCGTAATTTAAACGCCGGTAAAGGTTTACCTAATACATTTTGAAAGGGGGACTTTTTGATATCTATACTAATATTATAAAGCTGAAGAGTTTGTTTGTTTGATTGTTTGTTTGTTTGAACGCGCTAATCTCAGGAACTACTGGTCCAATTTGAAAAAATATTTCATTGTTAGATAGTCCAATTTCGAGAATCTATCATCACGCTACGACCAATAGGAACAGAGTAGCAATAAAAAATGTTACAAAAACGGGGAAAATCTTGACCCATTCTCTCTTATGAGACGCAAGCGAAGTTGCGCGGGTCAACTAGTATGACGATAAAATAGCATTACAAACACAGAGACACATTTAACACGTAAAATATAAAGCTAAAACTCCTGTACTTTGCTCTTAAAGCCCAATAATTGTAGGCAATTATTGTACTCCCTATTGCGACTTTTAACCGCAGTACTGTTTTCTGACCACATAATTGTACTCATCATAGCATTTAGAGCTAATGTTCAAGACTAGGCTTCTAGGCTAATGTGAAAAGAGGCTGTTTTGAGCTAATTTCGGTTTAAAGTGTTGATGAGATCGGTTTACGAAAGTTCGGAAATTACAGCTCAAATTGGCGGTAATTTAGAAAATGTGTTAGTATATTTGAAATTTCTTGTACTTTTCGATATTTATAATTTTGAGATCGTATCTTTACCTATATTTGTCCGTTTTTTATAAATATTTTCTCGATAGCTAGTTCGATTGAGGAAGGGAAAAGCTTCTCTCCTTGAAATAGACTTTTTCGACCATTACGGAATTATGTAGACACTCGATGTTGTCATAGCAACGCAGTAATCTACATCAAAGTCTAATCTTAGCCAGTTTCCTTCTTCTAATTTACCTATAAATACTACTCTCACAGCTTTATTTAAATTAAACTTAAAAACGATATGATAATTAACAAGATCTGATATAATATTAACCTCAGTTTTCTTGATATTTCGGCCGAGTGTCTCTCAATCTAAATCGAATCATTACTTAGATCAAGTACTGACACTTACGATTGGTTAAGTAAACTATTTGTGACTGAAGTTCACCTTAACTTTGATCGTAGATTTAGTATAAATAAATAAATATCATTGGACAACTCACACACGGTCATTTGATTCCAAACTAAGCAGAGCTTGTACCATACCAAATAACTGATAAACATACTTATATACTTCTAAATACATACTTATATAGATAAATTTACATCCGGGCTCAGAACAAATACTCGTGCTCATCACACAAAAATTTGTCCCGGGTGGGATTCGAACCCACCACACGCGGCGCAGCTACGGTTGTTGCGGCGAGGTGACCGCTTAAACCACTGCGCCAAACGTGCAGTTAAAGTATAAAGCCTTGGTGCGAAGTCAAAGGTAGATGAAGTAGGCGTATAAGAGCAGTAAATAATACGTGTGATAATGATCTATTCACTATTGTACGTCTCAAGTAACTTATGACATCATTCTGAGAGAATTATATGCATTATAAACTACCTATTCTAGTTTATTCGATACGGTGATTAATCAACTCAAAATTTATCTATGCTTTTTTGGTTTCGACTCGTGTATGTATGAAAAAGGTTCATACCGATAGCTCAATTGATAGAATTTAAACTCTGTAGTGTTATTCTCTACCAATACCGAATATTGACAACCGGCTAGCTATCGAGAAATTTTGTGTGAAAAGCTCTTGATGACTACTGATTGTAGAGAATCACGCTTCTGTAGCGTGATTCTGGACAATTTGAACCATCGAGTACCAAAAGGTTGACATTTAAAGTGTACTGAGAAAATAGTTACTACGACGTCCGCTAGAGGCGCTGATTAGATTTTCATAGTAGTAATAGTAGTAGAGAATTAAACTACAGAATCAATGCATCAGCTACTCGTTCTATATCCTCGTAACGTAACCAAGACAACATTTATAACCAAAACATTCCCCATGAAATCCTGGACATCAGGTAATTGAATCGAATTTTCTCTCTACGTCTCCACGTCGGTCATCAAACGAACATAAAACAACAATGTCATAGTGTTATGGTCCAACAACTTTGTAGAGAGTCTTGTATGCAAGCTTCGTTAACGAAGGAGGTATACAAAATGTATAATTAGGAACGTGAGTGACCTGGAGTCTTATACAGCTGACGAAGGTCTGTTTGATACATCTACTTTATTTTGAAAATACTCAGCTATAGGTGTTAATACTACCCTCTGCCCGCGAATTAGTCCCAGTAATACGATTAAAATCCTTAAAATCCGCCAAGTAGTTTTTCTGTGAAAAGGTAATATACATTACATACGTCTATACTTACAAACTTTCGCACTTACAATATTAGTAGTATAAGTTGATCTAAATTGATGGTACATGTCATAATCTCTACAAAGTGGTTGAACTATAAGTATTAGCTTTACTACGCAATAAAGCGACCGCAATTGTTTGCCTAGATCTTACAATGTCATGTCCTAATGTCCTCACTAAACCTGTTTGGGAAGAGTACATAAAAATAAAACTATCAGTTGCGCAATTCTGTATAGTCTGTACTGTAGAGTATCGAGAGTTTGACATTTAAAATGTACTGCCAAAATAGTTCCTACGACAACCGTCAGAGGCGCTGATCAGATTTTCTTTAAAAAATTCTCGATGAAAGGTCGGTTGTCGGTAGTCAATAGTAGTAGTAGTAGTAGAATCGAGCTACTGTATAGTGTGTACTATCGAGTATCGGGAGTTTGACATTTAAAATGTACCGCCAAAATAGTTTCTACGGAGCCCGGTAGAGGCGCTAAATAGATTTTTGTATAAAATTTGTTGATAGCTAGCCGGTTGTCGGTAGTCGATGGTTGTAGAGAATCGAGCTTTTATATATTTAATTATTTACTCAAAGTTACGTAATAGTTGTGAAATCGATTTATGCTTTATTATGTTCGAATATACCAACTAACGTACTTGGCTAATGTGGTGGACTTAGGTTCTAATTTTCCCTCATTCTAAACCCGGCAGTGGAATTTATTTATAATAGCTCCGTGGCGCAGTGGTTTAGGTCACCACGACGCTACCATTGCGTCGGGAGGTTATGGGTTCGATTCCCACACGGGACAATTATTTGTGCCATCCAAAATTAATTATTTCGGGTCTGGTTGTGCTTTTTGTCCGTTGTTGGAATGTTTGTAAAAGTCCCCACGACGCAAGAGAAATTTTTAGTGCGGGAGTTGCCTTTTTTATAAAAAGAAAAAAAAGTTAAATAAGTAATAATAAGAGACTATTGGTTTTATTTTTAAAAGTTATCGTACCCGGTATAGCAAAACTACTTCTGCAGTTTAGTCATCAAGTTTCAATCAAATCTGGAACGGTCTACAGAATCGCACAAAGTCTTACCCAGTATTTCGGAGTAAGTTCTCGGTAGCAATCCGCAGATGGAAAATTTGAACGTACGTACACATCGAACTGCAAAGGAATTTGGAGAAATTTTGGAACATTGAAACATACGAATTCGTGCTTTATTTATACCTACTAGTAATTGCAAAAGTCTGTTTGTCCGTTAATTTCGCTTTTACAGTAAAACGATTTCAACGAAATGTTATAATAAGGCAGTCAAATATAGAGTCAAACATAAGCTAATTTTGCACGTTACGGGTCAGCATATAGCTCTTTAAGAGTAGTGTAAATCACGGAAAAGAAAGGCAACAGTTAAATTTTCTTATTCTTAACCTATAAAGCCAAACTCCCTTTTCAATATGGGAGGATATACCTCTAGTATCTTCCGATATTGAAAAAGGAGTTAGGCTTTGAGTCCACGACGCTGACTGAGTGCGGGTTATTCCAAACAATGTTTCTTAAGGGAATGCATAATTAATAATACTTTAAATAAATACTACGACAGTTACAATCGAGAAACAATGTCGACAAACTCCACAACTAATTATAGTTTGTTTTGATAACACATAGTTGAGCATTTAATACAAATATTGACTATTTCTATCGAGTGACATTTAAATAATGGACGCGTTTAAATAACACTGTATAATAAAACGATATTATATTTAGTCTTGTTATTATAATACTCGTATATTTTGGAAGCAAATCGACCTGTGGGAAACAAAGAACGCTAAAAGATACGCGAATCGAACAATCGAACACGACTGTGATACTTCATGTTTATGTTATTTAGGATTTTAAACAGATTTCTAGTACATACATATTTGCTGATGTATATTAGAACTAGACTTAAAGCTATTTCGATTTGACCGTCCTGGCTTCGCGATTAAGAAAAAACATTCACGGTTTTCAAGGGACTCTAACTTGAACATAGCTGTGGCGCAAAGTAACCTCTTTTTATTAACACAAGGACACCAGGCCTAGTAGTGAGGCAGTAAACGATTACATATATTTAATTTATACCTGTAAGTTGCAACACTGTAGGATAGAATTCATAATTTTAGAATCTTCCGAAATAGTATTTCAACAATGACGATTTCATTATTATCTTACTAAAGAAAATTCTCGCCCCCTTTTAGGTACGTGGAACTAACATCTAGCTAACACACTTTGGCGAGGACATTCCATAGATGGGTGGCCGCATAGTTGTATTTGAACTGATCGTCTCCCTGCTTCGGAGGGTACGTAAAAAGTCGGTCCCGGTTGTTATCAGTAAGATAACAGTCGTTAAGCCATGTTAAAGGCCTTCGGGCGGCTTGAACAACTTTGATACTAGGTTGACCACTGACCACACGACAAATAAAATTAATGGGTTAAAAATATTAACTTTAAAAGTACTTAACCAATTAAATATGAAGTCTTTGTTTCCACCCAGTTGGAATGTCAGCAGACTCCAGCGATCATGAATACCGCTTCAAGAACAGTGGGAATGTCCGTGAGTTATTTCAATAAAACATGCGCCGGCTCTTGGAAGGATGCCAAATTATACTGACCTATCTGTTCAGGAGATTTAATATGCATCTTGAGATTAAGTTGTATTGCAAGTTATGAGTGCTATTGTTATTGTGCATTAGTCATAGTCATATATTTATTGAATCATAAAACTGTGTACATAAGTTGTTACAATATAATAATAGTTCCAACAGTTACCCGTTTCAGGTGTTGCAATTTTAAGGGTACATTTAGTTATAATTATTTGATATCTATTTTATGAAACCATTTTTCTATTAATTAATAGCATGGATATATAATGTGGCTTAGCTACAAATTATTGGAAGTTGAAAAGGGCATTATTTCTGGTTATTTCCTAGAATAATTAGTATCATTTTACTCTTCTCTAGTCATCTCAACTCTACTTGAAAAGAATAGAAGCATTATTTTCTCAAGCGGCCGCTATGATTATTTCGTTCCTTATCAAAAATATTTTAAAGATCTTGACCATTCCAAATGTTATGTCTATAGTTTTAAATAACTGAACTAAATCCATTATTTTGACTACAATAGAAATATATGTTTTAACGCCAAAAAGTGACTTATTGCACCGGCAATTAAACGGCTTCGATGAAATTTCAGACGTCATAACGACGTCATTAAAAACTCTTAAAGCTGTTGATTTATGACTAAACCTAACCCCTTGCCAAGGGGTACATACCCCTTAGAAATTCTTTTTATTTAATTAAAAATTCTTCGGACAAATTTTAAATTCTTTGTTGAGGAGAATTTTTGTGACACGTCAAGATATTGGTAGGGTTATATTAAAATAGGGGGAGGTGGATGACGTCAGCAGTTGATTGACGTTTAAATAGGGATGTCAAGAATGTCAATCAAATTAACGACTATTGTAATATAAGTGTTTTTATGTAGAATAGAACAACAGATTCTAATGTTGGCAAAAGTACTGGGTTCTGCAGGAGACACTCGCGATTTGTCAAAGATGCAGTCTACGTCTTTTCCTTGGATACAAGCTATTACATCGCCTGACGTCATCATAATCGTTTTAGCAAAATTTAAAGCCATGAAATTGATTCAAACAATCCTTATTCCGAAGCAAGAAACTACCTATCGTCAATTTCAGACGTTTCTTAAACCAATAATATTGACTATAAACTATAAAAAAATATTTCTACAGTACACTAATACAATTCCTCATACCAGTTACAAAAAATAACATTAGACCCTACACAAATACAAAAAGAACCTAATATCAAAATACCCTATAAGTTATTATTAATATTCCTTTGATCTATACACTGAAAGGCTGTATTACAAACATAATGCTATTGAACTAATTAACTAAATTGAAGCATTCATACGTCGGATTAGCTTGTTCCAATATGTTAGCTGTATTGTGACTCTCAATGGAGCACCCTCTATGTACAGGGTGTTAATTAAACGAAGTGCCTGTTATGAGTATGGATTTTGATATTGTTGTGTGTGTTGTGGTGGTTTCTTGAGAGGGTAAGCAGAGTATAACGTTACTACTTATTACTATAGATATACATATTATCACGCCTGTTATACCCGAAGTTGAAGGCAGAGGTGTATGAAATACGCTCAGGTTTCGCCAATGTGAGGCTATCGGGTTAATCACACGTGGAGGCAAGTCTATGGTCATAATATATCAGGCACGTCAGTCCTCACTACTATTAAGAAAAATCTATATAAATTAGAAAAAGAACATTAACACTTTGTCCGACATGGGAATTAAACACGGAACTTCGTGCTCCCGCCTCCTCACTTCCGACCGCACCGGCGTTCGCATTTAATACTATAGAGTAACTAATAAAATAGTTCACGCAATTTCAGAGTTTATCGTTAATTTCATTCGCTGTTATATGAAATGTAGGTACGAAGTGACAAACATACGTCGGAATCGGAAAAGTAGCGCGCCAATAAAAAAAATGTAAAAAAGCATATTTTCACACATAACGTAATATTTATTTATCAGTAAAAAGTGGCCGAATATTTATATTACTTTTATTTACTTTCACTGCCTTGCGTATTTATCCGAATTATTGCAATAAAAAATACAGTAATTTTTCATCACACCCCTTTGTACCTTCCAAGTCTTTATTTTCTCAATATTCAATGAAAATACCCATCACTATGTTAACTGATAGATATAGTACACCTGTAACCTATCGTATTCTTTATCAAGGAAATATGTTGAATTCATGAACACTTCCTTGGAATAGTTTACAGCGATCGCCTAACATCTCCTTTAAAAATGTAGTTTGAGACGTGAAATCACATCTATGTGCAAGGGTTGAAATGGTAATGTTGTTGATAACATTATGTTAATTAATTAAAGATTTCTTATTTAACTTAAAAATACATACATTTATTATTATTTATTACGCTTTGCATGAGCTGAAGACTAATAACAGAGAAGTCAATCACTGTCGACTTTCGACAGCCGGCTCGCTATTGAAAATTTGTATGAAAATCAGAGCAGCGCCTCTAGCGGGCGCTGTGAGAAGTATTTTTGCAGCCCATTTTAAATGTCAAACTCTCGATACTCGATAGTACAGACGTCACGCTTCATCTACATTGCACATAATGAATTTGTCGATTAAGAGTTTAATAATAATATTGGCAATATACTTGATAACACATTTACAGTTTGATCATCACAGACACAGAATAAGTTTTCAGCTACCATTATCATTCATATTTTATGCCGCTCTTGTCCAAATATTCCCAAAAACTTTCCCACGTATAATTAAGAATGTTGATCTTGAATTAATCTACATAATACTTTTGACAATTATGCTAAATGTCATGAAAATCTGTTGATCCTATAATCCATGAAAGAAATCCCAACAAAAGTTACTTTTGCATTCATTACCTGAACTGGGATTATCACGGTGTCATGATTACGGTATCTTACACCGTGGTATTATAATAACTTCTTTTACAAGTAAAATATTATATTGTGGTATTAAACTTGGCCTAATTAGCTGTAGCTGTACCTGATGCCAAATTTCCGCTTCTAAAATTGTTCAGAAAACAGCTTAAAGGTAAGTAATTTTTTAATGTACGCTAGAAAGTTTTAAGTTAAAGGTTTTATGTCTGTTCTCTTGCTTTTTGCAAAGAATAACTAGATTTAGATATCGACTCAATCCACGTTAAGAGGTGTCATTCAATGTTGTATCTTGTGATGACGAGAAACTAAGAATTCATCAATCTAGTCTCACAAAATTTCGCATTTTGAGCTGCGAGAGAGTAGACTTCTTCCCAAAATTATTTTAGCTACATTCACTGAACCCACAAAAACATTATACTAAAACAAGAAATCAAACCATTGAGACGTTGATTACTAATTGTATTACTCTCAAACCCTGCTTCCTACAGTAACAAAAGCGTTGAGAAATTTCAACAAATGCTATAGAAATGAAACATAAGCGACACTCGATTCACTTATAGAAGGGAACTTGGAAAATTCTTAAAAGGAAAGTTTTGTGAGAGGCAAAAGTTGCCGAATGAAACATAATTTTGGCCCGTTTTAATAGACATTGGAGTTCGGACGATAATTATTTTGAAACACGAATAATATGAATGCTTCAGTAGATTAGACTTAATGACTTGTGAAGTTTTCTTATCATTATTGAGACCGGGTTATTTTTGAGAAACATTTTGAGCTTAGGTTTGAACTTTCTTGGTTATTTTCTATCATACTTTTGGTATTACAAGTTTAAATCTCTGTGATGTAAGGATTCTTAAACTTAAAGTCTGCTTTACCAAAATTAGCTGCTAACTGCTGGAAAAAGACTGCCAATATCCTACCACTATCAACTATTGACAACGGAATAACTATCGAGGAATTTTCTACGGAAAATTGATCACCGCCCCGAGCGTGTTGCGTGCAAACAAATTTTTCAACGAGACTTATGATATCAAATTCTCGATTCTCGGTAGTATCGACTCTATCGACAGACGTATAAAAACAGATCAGGATCCTACATACTTGTAGTTTATAAGTAATATTTAACGCTTAACGCTCGCTAGCATAAATTATCGGTTGTGATAAATCGAACTACGTGTAAAATTGTTAAAGAATGAAACAAGTCCACTGTTTCTCGCTTCTCGTATCAATATAACCTCAAAACCTCTCAATCACAAAAGTAAGAAACCACAAAACGTAACAGATATAATAATATAATAATCTAAGAACTCATATTCAATACTTAACAATAGCAAGATATAACGATACCCTCTGTTCCGTAACAAAAGCCCGCCATAATGAGGCATCTATACCTACCATATACTCTGCCCATGACATCTTTCATTAGAACGAATATAATACAATAAATCAATATATCTTAGGTTTATTCAATCTTATAATAACGTGCGTCCTTGTCTCGCACGGGTATATGTAGCGGTTAGAAAGAGATGGATATATGTGGCAACAGCGGCTCAGGGATTTGAAGTGTGTAGATCATAAAGGAACAAATATGCTAGAATGAGCACATCCTGTGGGACAGTTGTGTTCAATCTAAGATAAGTACGAGGTTTGATGGCGCAAGTTATACGAATGCGACATTATCTACAATGTGGAAGAAAATAAGAGGAATTTAGATACTTTTGTCATAATTACATCTGTCCCGAAGTTACAAATAGATAATTGGGCTAATAACGCGAATGCTGTTTATTTACATTAAAAATATACAGACTATGTTTTTCCCGCGGTTGCCCCATTGTTACTTTTCTTTTCATAATTCATAATCTGACTGACTCTTGGTCTCTCAGATCCATCTGATTAAGCCAGGATATAAAGTAGGTACCTATCACCCTGTCAAATTTCTGCTCTATTGATCCAGTAGATTAACCATAAAAGCGTAACAAACAAATAGAAATACTTTCGCTTTAATAATATGATCTGTATCTTTTTACTTTTTACTGCTCTATATAGATATAGTTTAGTCATCATTACTCACCTAATACTGCTCTATCTACAGACTCATAGATAAACAAAATCTACAATAATTCCAAGATATTAAAGGGTGATAAGAAAAAAGGGCAAGAACCCTTTCATCCTTAAACAAATAGTACGTAATTAAGCCTCTCTTATTATCCCTTTTAAAGTCACTATACCCTTCTCCCTCTTACTTATATACCTATCTCAAGTTATCGAGAGTTCATCCTTTACTATAGAAGAAATTTCGAAGCCTGCGGTTGAAACGGCTTTTCCGTTTTGGCTTTAAAACAAACTGTGATTCTGAGAACATACAGGGATTTCTATTAAAATTTTACGCAAAACATGAGCCCTTTACCTTTGTACTTTAAGGTATCCGGTGAACCTAATTCTTAATTTCCCTTTAACATGATTACTTAATATAATTTACGACTATTTTATCTAGAACGTAGATATATGGAGTCTTCTTCTTGTCGTATGGTTAGTGGTCAACCTAGCGTCAAAGTTGTTTAAGCCGCCCTAAGGAATTTGACGTGGCTTAACGACTGTTATCTTAATAGACATCAACCGGGACCGACATTTTACGTACCCTCCGAAGCACGGAGACGCTCAGTTCAAATACCACTATGCGGTCACCCATCAATGGAATGACCGCGCTATGCGTTGCTTAACCCACATATCGTTTACCGACCGGTGAGCGCAACTGGCTATGGGCGACTTAATATATGGAGTGGCATTACTGCGACTACAGTCAGCTTAGACTAGTCGATGCCACCTTGCCGAATTGTCAGACCAAATCCAATTTTAGTAAATACATAGTTCATGTTTCACTCAAATGCAGTTGCAGCAAAATATAAGATTACTCGAGCAAGTTTCAAAGTATATTTTTATAGTATAAATACAACGAAGGCTTATAATATCCATACTTTCTTTCGCTGAATCTCTCTAACCACTGTTTTTTTATGTTATTAATATGACAATTATTCATTTTCACCATAAATATCCAATACATTTTCAGACATCATTTCTTAACTTAATCCTAAATAAAAACCACAATTAAATTACAATAGTGAACTAAGTTTGATAAAATCATCATCATCATAACATGAAGATAGTTCAGAACAAAAAATACCTTTAAGAAAAATTTTCTTCTTCAACTCAAATTTTATGCAAGCATGCAAGTGAGCTATGTAGTATATCATATTCTACACGTGTTTATTACAAACTGGATACTGTCGGAATGCGAGATAATATTGGGCATCAATAAGTGTCGCTGGCATGCTCTCAATTACCGTGTTAACTGGAACTACACTCCGTACTAATTATCTTGACATTCCGAGTAACGCTATTATTATATAACGTCATGTAGTGTTATATGATCATACTTGGTTAAGGCCTAATTCACACCGGGAGCTCAGAGGACGGCAGCAGCGCCAACATTTTCAGTCATTTCATTTATAATTCGAAACTTTATCAACATACTTAATTATATTAGCATACCCTTTCTTCCACATAGTTTGAGTCTGATAGGAACCCCATAGGTGAAGGCTTCCACTCTCACCGGATGCTACCTATCGGACCTCCACGACCCAGTTACCTAGGTTATAACACGATACCCGTCGATAAGACTGGCTTTAAGCTTTTGACTACTGGTCTGTCAAAGATCTTTGAAAATGACAGCAGAGACCTAAAGTTTAACGTGGCTTCAAAAACACGGGGGGGACACGGTTTGTATACTATGGTCACCTATTCATCTAGCGGTCCTGACCGCAGAATCCTGCCCGTCGCTGTAAGCCGCTGCCGTCCCGGTGTGATTTGAGCCTTAGGTTTTAGAGGATCTTGGGTAATAACGGACTATACGTTATAACGATAACGATAATGTAGTTAGAGAATTGCTTTACTGATTTTCATTGTTATGACGATTTCATTACGGATGAATCTATGTACTAAAATACTTAAATTTGTACTTATTTCAAGATTTGATGCCTATAGTGTGATATATCTATATCTAATGTGAAACGGGTAGCTGTGAAAAATATTGCTAACTACCTAAGTATATTTGTGTGGGTCGTACTTAAGTAGGGCATTATGATTGCCGAATTCGAAAGAAAATGATTGGATTACCACGACATAGCTGTAACCCGGAAATCTCTCCAAATCGGTTATAAGCTTGAAATTAAGCAATATTGTAAAATATTTGACAGTTATTTAAAAAAAATATATGAGCCAGTCTTACGAAATTGTCACTGAAAAACAACACCACATTCTTTAAAACAATAATTTGGTCAACTATTCATTTTATTCACACACGTTGCTAAAACAAATCCAAATATAATAACTACACACACTGTGTTTTAAAATAACATGTTTAAAATAAATCGTGAAAACATTATCACAATTATTATTCGTTCCGTCAAATTATAATTTTGACGTAGTTGTTCACAGGAAAACAAACCACAGAATATTCTAATTTAAAATAATAACTTGTTTTCACAAACAAATTGTTATGCTAACGTCAAACAACAAAAACTTTGAATAGAGCAAAAAGTTTTGACAAAACACTTTGACTTATGACTTTTTTACACTGAGGTACAGTCACAAGTAACAATATGTATACACCAACATATCTATCGTCCTTTTGTATGAAAATATCAATTTAACTATTGGTATTGAAGAGCAATAATAACTAGCAAATCTTGAAGAAATGCAAGTTTCCTAATCCGCACTCGGCTAGCGTGGTGGACTCAAGGCCTAACCCCTTCCTCAATGCGGGAGGAGACCCTTGCCCAGCAGTGGGAAACTTATGGGATTTTACTCCACAATATAAAACAACAATTATAAAATTACTCTTAAGTTAATAAACAGTAGTATTTTAATATTCGTAAATAAAAATATTGTTTAAAATGTGACAGTGTTTTTGCACATATTTTTGCTTTCATCTGTACCTTATGTAATCTGTAATCTCAGCTGATGTTTTTCTTAGAACATCTTGTGGAGCAGTTTTTCAGCAAATTAACAATGCTTATCGTTTGCTCAAGTATCTGGTGAGCTCGTAACCAGACATCTAGCTCACCCCCTCAAGCTAGAAAAAGCAACAAGAAACTAAGGAATGATAACGCTTTAAATTGTTGACTTTAGTTTTGATAACACGAGTTATTAACCCTTTTTCACGTCTTATACTTAATTTATGTGACAAGCGTGAGTTCTTTAGACATGAGTTTCTTGCTAGCTGATCTTCTCCTTGGCTCTTTCTTCTGAACTGGCAATAGATTCAATAGGTTTATTCTTTAACTTCGAGTTTCGGGCAATTGTAGCAAGTGAAATTTCTGAGCTATATGATTTAAATTTTATGCGTTTAGGCATTTTGAGGAAATTGATTATTCGCGATACTAATTTTAGCACTGATATAATTTTCAATTTCTCCAATAACATAAAGGTAGCGTCTTAGCAAAGAGTGAATTTTGTCTTTGAGTCAATTATTTGCCACATGCTTGTACATAATATTTCCCCTACCTGGACCTATGGGAGCAAGTGGAAACTAAGAAAATTCATCCCGAATTTCTCCTTACACGATTAAAATGTAAAAAAAAACATGTTTATTTAAACAACCTCAACCGTAGCAAACCATAAAATGACACAAATAAAAGTCCACGTTATCTAAAACAAGGGGTCCCTAAATAAAATTAAAGAAGCCCCTTGTTATGTGCAGGCTTTGATGTGCGGTATTTTTATATGTTTGGGGGTAACACTTGACGTTTTGTTGGAATGTCGCCATTTTTGTTTCAACCCCCAACTTTTACACCCCTTGCCGGAATCCACATTCTCTACGACTATGGGCAATTCTTTCCGTTTGTCGAATAGTTGCTACGCTGTGTTGGTTTGAGGAAAACGTTTCGGATGGAAGCCTTTTGACTAAGGTGTTAAAGGGTTTTTTTAAGGAAAATTTGCCATTTTCCATGAAACAAAAAAAAACTCCACAATGACAATTTAGTTCTTTTTAGAGCTTGCAATTTAAGGAACCCAGATGCTATTGAAAAATTAACCTTTTCAAAATAAAATTGATAATATAATAATATCAAAAAAGTTACTTAGAATCGTTATCGTGAAACAAAATCACATTAGTCGCCTGCAAATTACTTTTTCGATCTTTTAATACTTTTAACGCATTATCAAATTATCCAGTTCAATCTCACATTTAAAAGTATTTTCTGTAATCTACTCTCATTTAATTGAGTCGTTACTGTAAAAATCACAATAATCCTTCTGAAGCACATTTCCGTCACGAAATTCATTCCAAAATACCTTCAACTGTCACATAGATAAACTAAATTAAAAAATCTTCTGAATTAAAATAACTAAAGTTATAACGACAGCTGCCTAAATAAAAAATAGCCCATAACCATAATTTTAACCACACAAAAAATAACAACGTATGGTTTCATCAGGATATGGCTATGCATTATGTCAATTCCTGTTCCGTTCCAATATGCTACTACTTAACTACAGTAACCTACCCAATCTATCTCTGCAGTCTGCTATATGAAATTCAACATTTCGTTCGTCTTGTCAGTTCCAATTAGACATCACCACGCGTGCCACTAATATACGAAGCAATTTGCATTTTACAATCACGCATTAGAATATGACTGTCTTGAGTAAACATATGGTGTTTAACTTAAGGAGAGGCTTTGACGGAAAACGCTTTTGTGGTACAGGAATAGGGAAGTGTATGGAGGAAATGGAAAGAAGTATAGAAGGAAATATTTTGAATGATGATGGTATGACTACTGTAAGGTTGATCGTTGCTTGAATTTGAGAAAATGCTGTTGGTTTTTTTTTACAGGAATGTTAACATTGTTTGTCTTTTATACCCCTTTTTCATTGCAGTGGGAAACTCTTTCTCAGTAGTGGTTAAATATTGGATTATGAATAACCTATTACTTCCTCACTGCTGGAGAATGGTCTCCTCCCTGAGTAAGACAAGACCAATAACGAACTATTATAATAATATGCAATGACGTGTTTAAATAATGCAGGTGCATTCACTGCAATATGAATCTAGATCTTATAAATATATAAGGTATGTAATATAAATGAAAGTATAAAACATAAAGAAACGCCGCTCTAACACTTATCGCGAGCGTTTACCGGCTAAAAGCATCGTTTACACCTGGTGTACATTCAACGACAGGGTACTGACATTCTTAAAATAACACGACGAAAGGTATTAGGTTTCTTATCATTATCCACGAATTTATGCATTTCATGGTGTATAGTTAGTTGTATATTAATGAGTGAATATTGAAATATTACCTGTATTATGTTAACATGACTAAATTACTTATTATCAATTGAGCTGAAAATGACTAAAGATCGTTTATTTTTAGAAGATAATGAATAATGAGAATGAATTAACGTGGAATCTACTCGATGCATAATATGATTTCTGTTATGTGTATGTCTCGTAACGTGACAGACATTGCCAAGTGTGACAGATCTCTTTTTTAAGCAAATAAAAAAAAATGCATTTACATCAAACTGAATAAAACTCCCAAAAAACCCTTTACTATCCAAAAACCCATTTGTCAATTCAAAACTTTCAAATTACAAGTTTTTCTTCGTTTTTCGCTAGACATGTGTAATTTTTCATGTCGTCCCCTGCATAGGGGCATCTCGAGTGACAGGAGATGGGGTCAGAGATCGGATAATGTCATTAGATCACAGGGTAACGGGACAGGGGACTGACAAAGTTCAGAGGGTAACCGCTACCCATACGATTGGCAATCTCGGAATAAGGGGTTCATAGTCAAATATCGAAGTTTTAGTATACGTAGAGATATAGTTTTTATATGGGATGAGATTTTCCGGATCATTGATTTTTTGCCTTTAGTTTTGCATTAAGTAATTGATTTATAAGAGGTATTTCAGTAGTATTAAATTGTAATACTTTGTATAATATATGTTTGTTTAGAAGGCATTTTTATCGGAAATTATTTGGCCAATTTAGATCTTTTGAATACGTTTGTGAATTGTTTTTAATTCTAGACATTTTTTGGCGGTCCCTCTGCAGGGTAAGGGTCTCTTCCCGAACGAGGGGTTACATCTTGTCTACCACGCTGGCCAAATTCGGGTTTTGCATGCCGTCAATTATGTTATAATGCAATATCGTATACAAAATGCGAAAAATTACATTTAACTGGATAACAAATATGAAAATTACTAGTACATATTACATGATATAATTTTTTTTCTTATTATAGAAAAACAGTGTCAAAGCAAAACTTTCCAGACTTATTTACTTCAATAGATACCTGTGACCGCAGATTCTTATCTTAGATATCCAATACCTTTGCAAAACCTAACACAGCATATCTACGATGTAATCTGGTAGACATATTGCCTAAAAACGAAGATTCATCTACATCTAAGGAACAATTAGAGTTAATGTAAGGAATATTAATTAGAGTCGGCTTTTGTAGACGGAGATATTTTACGTATTAGTGGCTAAATGCTTGCTTGTAAAAGTGGAAAACCTGCTTTTATGGCTGAATTTATGTAACGATTAATTTTATAATTAACTATTTGGTAGTTTATATCTATGGAACTTTTTGGCAGTCTTGGCAGACATTTCTACAAAGAAACCCATGCAAGCAGAGTCGTAGTCCAAATGCACAATACGTTCTTCTTTAGATAAAAATGTAATTCAAAATGAAAAAGTAGGTAACTGTTCTTCGACTCACATCTGAACTACTAAACTGATTGGTATTTAATTTGACTACGTGATAATACCTTTTCCCAGTAGCATTTATCTGGGGGATTTTAGAAGAAAAATATAGTCAAAATCATTTTATGTTTTACAACGAATTCTACGCAAATAAGAGCCGCATGTTTTGGGTATGTAATATATGATGATGCAGAGGTCTCGTTTAAAACGTTATGTATTTAGATTACACCGCACTTAAGAGCTCAGCTCGTGACGTTGTTAATACGTCTCACTGAATAAAGGAGCTGTTTCATGAATAACAGCCGTTGAGGAGTTGATTTTGAGTAGATGAGATAGATAGAAAACTCTACTGTGAGTTAGTGGATAGGTTAAGGGTTAATAATAGTATTTATGCCCAAGTACCAATAGCGCGATTCTCTACAGTCGGTACTGTCGAGTATCGAAAGTTTGACATTTAAAATGTACTGCCAAAATAGTTCCTGACGCCCGCTAGAGGCGCTGATCAGATTTTAATGAAACATTTCTCGACAGTTACCGGTTGTCAATAGTAGATAGTGGTACATAACCGTGCTGCTGAAATGCAGAGATGTTTGTCAAAGGTTGATTAACCTACAGATACTTTACCGCCCGGTGAAATAACTAGAGCTGTTCAAGTCACCCGAAGAGATTTGACTTAACGACTTTTATCTTAATAGGCAACTAACGTGTCATCCGAAATACGGTGACACCCAAGTAGCGGTCTCTCATCTATGAACTGTCCTCACCATCAGCAGCTTAACTCAATTATTAACGCTAAATGCAACTGCCTATAAGCGTCATGGTTGTAATATTTATAGTGAGTTATCACGCAAACACGCGACTATTGTAACACGTAATAATATATTATGTATTCGTTGTTCCGACATAGTTCCGACTTTTGTTTGACGGCGCATTACCTCTTTTTACCCAATGAGTGGCAGTTTTACCTAATTATTTAAAAAAAGCTATAGAATTTTTTATTCCTGGTTTAATAGGAAGTTATAGCGAAATTCCATAGATATTTAAATGATGAATAATTGTGAGAATACTTTCACTTGTCAACTTTAAAGAGACTTAAACATGCTACAGGTTTGATGTGATTTTTACAATGTTTTGTAAAATTATAAAAATCTGTAAGTAAAATGTAAAAATTGAAAGTATCATACCATAGAAGCAGTCCA
Organism: Anticarsia gemmatalis; assembly: GCF_050436995.1. Classification (NCBI taxonomy): domain Eukaryota; kingdom Metazoa; phylum Arthropoda; class Insecta; order Lepidoptera; family Erebidae; genus Anticarsia; species Anticarsia gemmatalis. The sequence continues at coordinate 11,311,775 of NC_134760.1, read as the reverse complement.
TTATTTTAAAAATATAATTCACTTTGTTCACACCACGAAACACCACAGACCTGGATCAAATTTAAAAAGAACCATCACCTTTCAATTAAATATATAGACGAAATTGAGAACCTCCTCCTTTTTTTAAGTCGGCTAAAAAGTGAAAGAAGACGCATAAGACAATTGTTTTTAAATGATATCCTTTATGACCAACAGCTCCTATTCTGCAGTAGAGCCCTTAACAAACATTAGCATACCCTAATTACCAACACTAACTACAATCCACAAATATCAGCTCTTTACACCCCAATAACTCTCAGCGCATAAACCAAACCCTTATATTACCCTGACAGGTTAAATAGATGTGAATTTGGTATTAAAACGTATTCTCTCGTAACGTTCTTAACGCGGCCGGATAATGGGATTACGTCCCGATCCCGCTGTGATCATTGCAAGCCTTTGTGAAGCATTCGCTTTATTTATTAGATAGATGATTTCTTGAGGAATTTTGTCTTATTGTTTGTAATCGGTATGTGGTTGGGTTATTTAGCACTCCATAGAACCTACATAGAATATAATAAATAGGGCTATTTCTTACCATTATCGACTGAAGCTATGAATAAAATTTGTTAAAAATTACAGTTTTCGCAGTATCAAATCTAGTCATTTTAGATGTTAAATGCTACTTATAACTTCAATAGTTCTCTTCCAAATAAACAGGGAAGCAATTCGATTTCCCTGTTTTATTTTATTTTTATCGATTTTATTATATTTCTTAATAGTAAAAAAGTACATTTTTGGATTTTTTGGTAAGATTTTTTAGAGGTTCTAAATAATATTTGTGTGCTTTTGTATGACACAATCATTAAAATTTGTATTTCTCTTTATTACTTAGGCTTATAAAAAGTTAGTCATATTTCCCCTAAAACAATGCATATCAGAACTTAATAATCTACCTGTTCATACTTAAACTACCAAACAGTCTGATCAGCAAACCTATAGTGAAATGTAAATAAATCATCCTCTTTGCTCAGTCGAGTTAACATTACCCGTGTAATGACAGCGGGCGTAGGCAGACTATTATCTTACACACTGATGACGTGAACTGAATGCTGTATATGAGGGTCATGGGAAGTGATGTCAATCATTTGTTGATGTAAGTGCGTCAATGAGTCGTTGATGTACGCAAATAAATGGCTACTTAATTCATTATGGAAGGGTAAGGTTCTTTAATAAGCCTTAGATCCATTTTGGTTTAGCCTCGTACAAGTTCAATATCTTTACCTACTCCCTATTAGGAGCTATAATAAGGGATCTTGCTCCTGCTAGAATGAGGAAGCCTCCCTGGCCTTGAGTCCACCGCGGCTCTACATACCTAAAAGGTAAACGTGAATCTCTGAACTTTCATGAATAAAATATAAAAGTAGCGGGTACTTTCTTTATTTTAAAGACTATTTTGTTACAAAATATGAAAGTTTTTATTTAATTCGTAGATTAGGACAGGAAATCATTGCTATTTAATACTGCTACTGGGACTTAACGGAAACCAAAAAGAAGCACCGATTAAATAAATACTATAAATACGGGTACTTCATCAAACTCCGGGCTACTATTGAGAAAAAGTAAACGAGTAGTACTCTGTCCGTCTCGGGAATCGAACCCGAGACTTCATAATCAGCAGCCGGATACACTGCCAACCGCAAGACAGATACAGGCAAGATATCCTCATTCTATAAGTATATATAGCAAACGGAAATCCCATTCACATAGAAATCAACAATAACCAATAGAAAGAGATATAAGATCAAAGAGCCCACAAAGGTCTAATGATAATGCTATCGAATTAAAATGAATAGTTCTTTGTTCACGACAATACGTAATTATGAGACGTGACTGGGAGCACGTAGTGCAGATACCCAACTAGCACACAAGCGCTATAACAAGCTGCACAATGGCCGGTTAAAGGATTTTTATAACGCCTTAGGCTCCTTAGTAAGAAGTATAGTGGTTCTATAAGCGGCTACAGATCTCTTGTAGCGTCAAATAGGCCCATACTGTCCAGCTTATAGCTCTACATTGGATCTACAGTGGTCGTAAATAGTAATTATAATAGAACGTAGTATAGTAGTAATACAGGAGCGCTAAAATAAGATGAAGGTGGTATAATCGCGCTACAAGAGCTTTTTCGCAGCTTCGTGGCGCTTACCAGCTGTTGTACAGAGGTGGTTAGCGCCACGAGCGTTCGAAAAAGCTCTTGCAGCGCGATTATACCACCTTTACCTTATTTTAGCGCTACTGTGTAACGGTTATAAATGCTAACGCTCTAAATTAGTAATATGGTCGGTTTATTGTGGTGTAAACTAAATATATTGTATTAAAATGAATCATCAGTGACAAATGAGGAGACATTTTATTTTTACGGATTGGATTATGAAAATAACAAGTAGTCTATTGCTTTTATTTCTTTGTGTATGTGATATGAAAGTGCGAGTTCCAGTTTGCTGTCAATATATATGTATATTATCGTCAATATTTTCATGCGCCCTCAAAATATTCAGTTTTAAATGCAAAAATTATATAGATATGTGGATTTGAAAATTGTATTTTGAACATAAATAAGACTTTGAGTGTTAAAATATGTTTACCAAATGCTGTAATGGCGTCTCGATCAAGCACCTCTCAGAGTTGGTAGGGGTCAGTCGTTGAATATTAAAATAGTTAGAATTTTTTTTTTTTAATTTTTATTTTATTTTATTTTATTTTATTTTATTTTATTTTATTTTATTTTATTTTATTTTATTTTATTTTATTTTATTTTATTTTATTTTATTTTATTTTATTTTATTTTATTTTATTTTATTTTATTTTATTTTATTTTATTTTATTTTATTTTATTTTATTTTATTTTATTTTATTTTATTTTATTTTATTTTATTTTATTTTATTTTATTTTATTTTATTTTATTTTATTTTATTTTATTTTATGTTGGCTGTAAAAATGTTTCAAATGATACCTTATACATCTATTTGCCGTACAGAAGCCATATAAATATCTGATATAACGCTCAAGGCGCTATTAAAGACCTACGCAACTCTTTTATAGATGAGTAATACACTAGCCCTAAAAAAATCTGTTATAGAACCTAAGGCATTACAAAAAGCTTATTTACGCTCTTGAGCGCTATAAGCGCAACGCATAACTCCGTTTAAACTCCTTTATCTCCTAAAGTCCCCTTATACAGTTAACGGTGTTATAGAAAGTTCCCTTAACTCAGCTATACTTCCCTAGGCTGTCTAGCGATGCAATTACATGCTCATATATCACTATAAGTCATTAGTTTCCTACTAAACGGCTACTGTCCCGCCTAGCTGTTAAAGGGTTTTTTAAATAGCTAGTATACAACTTATAGAGAATTGTACAGCATTTGAACGACTCTTATGCAACTATCAGGCTGTATAACGACTGTATAAGCAGCTTGTGTGCTAGTTGGGTATTCTGCCTAGATTAAGTGCTGGAATCATTTGCTTTATCCTGTAAATAGTTATTTTATGTAACGCTATTTATGATTTTTGTAAGTTTACGTAAGGAATTTTCCTTCTTTTTAGGGTTCCGTACTCGAAAGGTAAAAACGGGATTTCGATGATGAGACTTCGCTGTCTATCACATAGATCGTTATAGTAATACATTATTTTCTTGGAAAAATTTGCTAGCTTCTTGTTTTCGACTTCAAAATTAAATCTATTTTCTGTTAAAACCACTCGCTGTTAACATGTTGAAATTTTAATGGCAGTATAAATTATGTCTATAGGTTTTTTTGTTATAGTGACTAGGTAACCACACAATATTTGAAAAACAAACCAAGGCAAGAATCAAACGCGCAGTTAACTTAATCGAAGACTCAAAAACTTAGCTGAACGTCATCTCATTAGAAAAAAAGATCACAAAACTCAATCAACATCTAAAAACATCACCTGAAAAAGCCCGTCACAACCAAATTGCAACATCAATAAATCACATTTTAACAGAGAATAAAAGACCTCATCCGTTAACCCTAACAAAAACGAGCTACGATCGATCATCCCTCAAATTTATGCGGTGCGAACAAAAGCCTGGGTACTGTGATAAGGAAAAGATGATCAGACCATCAGTGGAACGAGCTAGCCAAATTGTGTGACCAAAAGGAGCCGTTATACTGAGTTATAGAGTGCTATAATAATATGAGTAAAACGTAGTCAGTTTTGCGATATCGTTATGGTTCGTGTTATGGTGTTAGCTGTTTGATCGTGATTGTGAGCGTTTGTCTTAATTTAGTGGGTAGTTAGTTGTTATGTTGATGACTTGGGATGTAAGGATTACTGATTAAGAGGTCGGGGAGTGTTAGAAATTAAGGCGTTTGATGTGATATGGTTTTGTATGGTGGTATGCGGTTGGTTGAATTGCCGAAAATACCCGAAAGTAACAGTTTTAGGATGCGTTTAGTTACAACTTTTAAAATTTCGCGTTGCATATTTAATGTTTATTGTATAAGAGAATACATGAATTAATGCGAACAAGTATTTCACAGTGAAACGATCGAGGTTGTCAGCCCGAATTTATTACTTCTGAATAAATATCAGTTAGCTTATCAACTATTTTTTTGTCACTTTATATATAGAATTATCACACACTAATAATCCATGAAACCGGCTCTTAGTCACAAAATACCTGCAAGTTATTACATGTTACGAAATAAATATTTAGAGACTCATCTTTTAAGACATACAATAATAAACTGAAAAATACTATTGCAATATTTCTAACATCTATCAAACTAACTACAAAAGCTTTACTTTAAGACATTTATTTCACTTAATCCAATACACAAAAGATGGAGAACCTATGAAATAAGTCAGTTTTATAAAAATATACTCATTTTATTAAGTGCATTGCTTGTAAAAAGTTATAGTCATGACAAATCGCTGGCTATTGAGAAAAGCCATTAAATAAATCACTTGTGTAGAAAGAAGGAGAGGATGACCAATAGTGCAATGGACTTGTAACCTTAGGATCAAAATGCGGTCAGTGACCTGGATGAAAGGACATTTATCAATTTGATAGTAGATAACAATTTAAGTGCTGTTTTACTTAGAATTTTGATACTATTTTCGAACGATCCCTATTTAAAAAAGGTTTTTCTCGCCCACAATATAAAGGGTTAAATAACTTTGACACTAGGTTGACCACTAACCATACGATAAGAAGAAGAAGAAGAAAACCTCGATGAAAGGACATCTATCAATTTAATAGTGGATTTAAATTAAAATGTTGTTTAACTTTAAATTTTGATACTATTTTTCGAACGACCCTAGTTAAAGATATATTAGCGGTTTAAAAAAAATTCTAGCCTGTAATATGAAGGGTTATTTATTTACTAAGCTACTTTTAGTGAAAATAACCCCAATGATAGCAAATAATTTTCAAATTCGGCCTAATTCATTATAAGGGTGCTAAGAAATGCCACCCCAGTGTAGTATTTATTATGCAAAAGCACCTGGATTATTTCCCGGTGGAAACTAATACAGCTGTTTGTAGGGTGTTCTGTTTTATTTAATGAATAAAACAATGTATGTACAGCATATTAGCTATCAAATAGTTTTCGACGAAGATATGTGAAAGTCATAAGTACTTTACTCGGTATATTAAACTCCATAATACGACAATATCAAAACACGAACATTGTACACAAATAAGGCTGTACAACAAAGGCATCAAGCTCTAATTTAGGTCCTAAACAGATGAGGTATTACCGTCAGAGTATTGTGGAGTAAATGAACGCGGACGGAATGTGAACGAGCTAGGCCTAGTCTAGTTTGGGACATAAATCAAGCGACGCGGACCAAATCCTACTGGGAACAAATTAAAATGAATACGTTTTTTGCATCTTTGATGTTTGGTGCAAGTTGTAAACGCGATGATACGATTGGATATGACAAGTTGTGGGTTGAATGTGATTATTATTACTATTCGATATAGATTTCTGCAACGTGTACTTGAATGGTATGGTACTATGTTCTGAGACTTTTAACAATTAGAAAAAAGTAGTGTTTTGAATTATATCTCTCCTTGCGTTTTTTTTAAAAAGATGTAGAGCCTTTTGTACGGATTATCAATTGTCACCCTGCACACTTGTATTCTTTCAGCACCAAAAGAAGAAATGCAAGAAATTATAATAGACTTACGCGTTTACTATGAGGATGTTTATTGTCTTATATACTTTTAAAAAGTTATATCTGAATTGAAATCTGTACAAAAATACTCTCAATTTGTTTTATTGTATTATATTTCATCCTTCACGTAGTTACAGCTTGGTTGTAATTAGTTCACAGCCTATAGATCTGTGTTGATCTCAAATTAAATAACCATTTAGCTCACAGAAAAAATCCATTCCAAAACTAAAAGTTGTTCTTAAAATCTCAAAGCTACAAACTCTTGTAACTTGTACCAAACCCAACGGCATTACTATGTAGCCGTTTCGTACGCGCTCTCAACAATACGAAATGAAAAATGTCCGCGCGACTGCACGACGATGTCTAACAAATAATATTGTCTTCATTTAATAGCTACGTCTACTCACCGACACGAACAGTTCCTCTACCGAATACTACCGAGTATTGCCGACAATAGCCGAGTATTGCCAAGTGAATTGCCGGGAATAGCCGAAATTTGCCGAGATTATTGCCAAGTATAACGCTGATTTCTAATTTCTGGGTCTGGTAGATTGTGAAAAAATATTAAATATGAAGTATTTCCCCACCCTTTTTATAAGAAAATATGCTCCACTCCACTGTGTCTTTTATTTATTTTGAATACAAAACCATACAAACAACGGAAACATAGTACAACAACGAAGTGGATAAACTTTGACTGTGTTGGAATTGAACTGTCGCACTAGTGGTTGTGTGGCGACCACCTTAACCTCTGTGCCACGAAGGCACTAGGATGATAGACTAGTTATTATTTCTGTTACGTTTCGCTAAAAACATCCCTGCTGCAAAATATTGCCGATTATCCTGCCGAATGTTTCCGGAAATTGCCGAGTATTCCCGAGTTATTTAACTAGAGTCTTCAATTAAGCTTTCTTCGGTTCGACTGCTTCCCATCTAATATCGTATATCTTGGTTTGAGAAGTGAATGAGACTGCGATGCTTGTGTACTCATGTCGAGTATTAGAATTTCTAAGTGAGGTTTCAATTACAGAGGTAGTATATGGAGTCTTAATTTCGAGGGAGATATATACAGATAAGTTTCAACATGTTTAAGGTCTTATTAGAATGTTTTAAGTAGAAACTACTAATGTCGTCTTAGCCGATTTCGGCTACGGCAGCCAGTTTCATTGAAACCAGCCAACTGTGCAGGACTTTGTTTATAGTGGCCAAGTGTACGCCCAATACACTCTCTATTCCTTTACTCTCATTGTCTGGTGGGACGGCTAAATCGCCGCGGTCAGTGAAAGGTCAGGCGCAGAGCCGGCTTTATATGCTCTTCGAGGCATGGAGATCTATGGCCTCAACTCTGGCAAATATCTGGGCTTTTTTTTACAGAAAATCTCAGCATGCTTTCAAAGTTAATGACACTACACAAATAGGTATTTTCTTTAAAGCGGACTTTTACGAATTAGAAATAACACACACCAAGTATAAATGTGCCGAAACAATTGTAAACTAGAAAAAAATACAGGAATCGAATTCACTACTACGAACGACTCGATAGTTAACTTTTTAGTAGCTCATAATCACCTTTTTTTTAACAAAACAGAACCACATAATTATACTATGTCAACAAATTATCATCAATTATAAACATTGAAGAGATCCGTCAGTTGCGTACACTTCCCATTGCAAGAACCGATAGAAAAAGTGGGTTATTGTTCACCGGACGTGTGTAACGGCCGTAATGAGCGGCTTCAGCGGCACACGGCCACCGCCAGGCCATCGCCAGGCCACTGCTAGCGCTTGCCACACGCTCTGATATAATCTAACACTGTAATTATACATATACCTTTAGTTTTTGTAAGAATAATCAACGTAATTTATTGACGAGCTGTCAATATTTGGTTATACGTCACTTGAGTTACTAAAAGTGTACTGTAACGCGATTCTCTACAATAATTGAAACGATCGAGTATCGAAAGTTTGACATTAAAAATGCATCGCAGAAATATTGAACGCCACAACGCTGGCCAAGTGCCGGTTAGTAACTATTTATTACTTCAAAAAGACAACAAGGGCTTCTCGAGATTATTACCTTCATCGTTAAAGGAAGCTAAACGCAAAATTAAAGTAATATTACGAAGTCAATGAAAGATACATACATCTATAAAATGTTTCCTCAAATTTTTGCATTTACAATAGTAGGATGACGGCGGATTGATGACTTTAAGGACTAGTGCCACATTTAAAGGATAAGAGACAGATAAAAGACAGCGAATATATGAAAACAAATATTAAAATTACATCCGATAGGCCCCCCTAATACTTATAAAGAATTTATAAAACCAGACTAAAGTCTCAAGTATTTTACTAATCGTACAATATTATAATCCAGGTATAACCTTGGCCAAATTTCCCAATTGAACAGTATCCCAGTTCCAAGGTACTTGTAATTCAAGTTGAACAGAAAAGGCTTCGGTGGCCGCTGAAGGTCGTATCGCCGGACGTAACAGACACTTCAGGAAAACCCCGTCTCGAGAGGAAATCTTAGGTTTTTGTGATAAGTTTACAAAGCGTTAATTTACCTATAAAACGTTTTGATAAAAACATTCTATACAAGTTAATTTTGTGTGGGTATTGCTTAGTCAGGAATACGAAGCGATAATAATGCCGAGATGCAAAAATGTGTTTGTATGAGACGTTTTTAATTCTAAACTGCTTCACCGATTTAGATGACAACAGGGTGATTAAGTGTAAGGGGGTAGTACGGTAGTGAATTATATTACATACGTACATAAAATCACGCCTTCTTAACATAGGGGGCAGAGACCAGAAAACTCCACTCGCTACGATCCTTACAAATTTCCTTTGCTTCATTTTCATCCATACATCTTGTCATACAGGACCGCCGGTTACGATAATATTATAATTTTAATTTTTTATCCTTTTTTAGAAAGAAACTAGACCTACTAGGTTTTTATAGCTAAACAGGTGCAAAGATACAAATATTCCGCTAGTTTATATCCTTAAGAAAAATATTAGTTTTCATTAAGTGAATTCACAATTACTAAACCAATTTTCGAGAGATTATCACAAAGGCTAAAGTACAAACCATTAATTAACAAACATCTTACAAACGTATGTCAAATTCCTTAGTATTTGTCGTGTCGTGTGACTGTTCGTAAGTATGCTACTTACAGTACAAACGTAATAGTAGGAATGTTGCAAGCGCTCTAGTAGGGCGTGGTGCAATTGTGTGCTGCTGCACCACGTATAGACGTGCTAGTGGAAGATACTTAATGAAAATTTACTTTAATTCCAAGGATATGTAGTTTGTCATCATCATATTTAGGCGCAGTGGTTAAGGTCACCATTACGTCGGGAGGTCGTGGCTTCGATTCTCAGACGGATCAATTATTTATGATATCCACAAATAATTGTTTCGGGTCGTTGTTTGTATATTTGTAAAAGTTCTTACAATTAGACCGATAATAACTATTTGTGGATCATACAAATAATCGTTTCGTGTGGGAATCGAACCCACGACCTCCTGATGCAATGGTAGCAGCGCGGCGTGGCGACCACTGCACTAATATGTTGACAAATTATATATTCTAAAAATTACCGTAATTTTATAATTAGTATCTTCTAATTCACGGAGGCAGTCTTGTCAGTGATGACAGAAAGTCGCAGCATTAATTCAAGATAACATGTCATTTTAAAATCACAAGTAAGACTGACAATACTGTACCCCGATTCTCTACCACTATCGACTACCGACAACCGGCTAGCTATCGAAATGTTGACATTTAGAATGTACTGCCAAACATTTTCTACGCCCGTCAGAGGCGCTGATCAGATTTTCATACAAAATTTCTTGATGACAGGTCGGTTTTCGGTAGTCGGTAGTAGTAGAGAATCGAGCTACTGCGCTGCTACTGGATAGCGCACCTAATACGGTGTGTAACTTCTCCGCAATCACTTTACGACACTAGCGAACAACACGTACACTTGCAATCGACTCATTTGTCCAACCTTGCCCGTTTTTCAGCCTAATGACCATAATAGCCGACCTTTGTTACCTAAAATAGGATTTACGTTTGATCTTGAAACTATTGTCTGACAACTAAGTAGAGAGCTCGGTATGCGAATTGCACCGTTTACATCGACCTCCACAACCCATATTATAAATAAATCTGGGTTGTGGAGGTCCACGATACCCACCAAACTACACGACGATACGATACTGCAGAGCGAGGTTTTTGTCCAGGAACAAGGAAGAGACTAGGTCTGGACTCGTATGAGAGATGGAGACTTAGACCACTGGACTATCAATGATATTGACGAAAGTGACAAATTTTAAAAAACGTCATCCAGACATTTGTTACAGTTGCTTAATTTTTTATTTATTCTAGTTATATCGCGCTTCCTTCGGGGCTATGTACTAAGTTGTGGGACTATAGAAGCAAATTAGCAAAATTCGCAAAAGTCTTTCTGATCCAATCAGATTGATAGTAAGTCTAGACGGTTAATGAGATGTTGACACTTAGTTTATTCCCAGAGGCACAGTTTCTTAGATTTTGAGGCTAATGACGCGTTTTATAAAGACTTATAAAACTGCCCTTTGAAACGGACTGCTCATGACTGTGAGTTCTCGGGTTCGATTCCTGTGCCGACCAAAGTACAAAGGGATTTTTTTAATGCATATGTAAATATTTCTTAATATTAGCTCGAAGTGGTAGGTAGTGGCTCCGATAAATGGCAATAAGCTCGCCCCCTTTTACATGAGATTATCATTGTTAATTGCGAAATTTGTATATACCTACAACTTCAAGTATATAAAGCCGTGATGCTATGTATGTATTATTTAGGAAGTAATTCCAACATATAGTACAAGCCTAGTCTATTATTTAACGGCAAATTAAACTAGTTACAGTGATTGTCACAGCTAAGTTCTCAGTAAAAGAATCAAAGTAGTTATGCTAATAGTTCTATTGTTAGTTTCGTTTTAAAACAATTATGTGAAAGTTTCGGTGCACCGTTTGAAATATGTCCGGCGTCCCAAAACATTGTACTATTATATATTATGATACATTGGAATTTTGATAACTAATCACTTCTATTGTTATGGGATAGGAAAGAAGAAATATAATATTATTGTCACTATTGCAATAGTTACTATTCATAATGTTAGTCCAATGTAATCGACTCGCTCCCTATTATTAACATTATAAATAGCCACTTGGGCATTACAGATGTGATGTTATATAACGTTAACTAAAAGAGTATCCAAAGTCTTGAAGCATTTTCATTTTCATTCTCTTGTGTCGCGGGGACTTTTACAAACATACAATAATGATGTAGAAGTTGGTTTTCAAAAGCCTGTGTTTGTGTCGTATCTCTAAACTTAATTTCGTCTGTATCGGTTGAGAGGTTTAACCGTAAAAACTTTACAGACGGACAGACATTCGCATATTATATGAGTTTAGGGTATGAATATCAAAATATCATTCGGATAATTACTCAAGCATAATATAATTCTTACACGTGTATATCTCATGAAAATAAATAAGAAACCCTTTTAATATTAGATAATTATTTCCTTCCTCATCGTATCTATTCAATGGAAATCACGAATTTATTAAATTACAGAAGATTCTAATTTTATTAAGGTATTGTACTCCATTTGTAAAAAATATCTATTATGTGTTACAAATATTCCATACTTTTTATTCAGAATAATAATATTATAAATGCTAAGGATTATGGGTGGTGGGTTCGAATCCCACCCGGGATAAATCTTTGTGTGATGAGCACGAGTATTTGTTCTGAGCTTGGTTGTCAATTTATCTATATAAGTATATACTTATTAAAAATAGTATGTTTATCAGTTATTTGGTTACCATAGTACAAGCTCCGCTTAGTTTGGAATCAGATGACCGTATGTGAGTTGTCCAACATTATTTATTTATTTATTCTTGGGTGGATATTTGCTACTCTTTTACCGAATAGAAAATGGATAACCGCGAGTACACGATTAGAGCCTCAATTTTTAACTGAATTATAACACCCCTCTTTTTGCGTTGGGAGTAAAATAACGGTAGTCCATTAATGCCCTATTGTTGCCTTGAGTCCACCACGCAGTGCATGTGCCGATTGGGGACTTTTTATTCCTTCAAAAACGGTGCACGCATCCAAGGTTTAATTATACTACTTTCCTGTTTTCCTACATCTATTATTTGATTGAGCGGTGATAGCCGAGTGGTATAAGTTAACACCTCCCACGCAATTGGTCGCAGGTTCGAACCCAAAGTAACACACCAATGACTTTTCGAAGTTATGTGTGTATTAGAAATAGTTGTCACATGCTCCAACGGTGAAGGAAAACATCGTGAGGAAACCTTGCATGCCTAAAAATTTGTTTAATACATTTATTGAGGGCATGCAAAGTCCCCAACCCGCACTTGGCCAGCGTGGTGGACTCAAGGCTTAACCCCTCCCTCATTACGGGAGGAGACCCTTGCCAGCAGTGGAACAGTAATGGGTTAAATTTATTATTATTTGATTCAATTGTTACCTGTTGATCAAAAAACTTGTTAAATTACATAATTATTACAATTTTAAACAAACCTTTATTATTAACAAAAGATTTAAATCCATTAATACTGATGCAATATCTTAAAATAGTCTATTACATAGAGGTTTTACCTGCACCGAAACGTGGTATCATAATATTGACCTATGACTCAGCCAGCAAATAGCTCCTGCTATTTTTGTTCATAATAATTTATAACAACAATGCGTTCAACGAAAATACACCTATATTTTTTATACTTCAAAACAAAACTGAATGCTTAGGAACGTAATTTAACAAAACAATGCATTGTTTTTATTCCAAAAATATCGCAGCAAAAAAAGCAGCTCTACAAACCCTCAATTTTAAAACTGCACTTTTAGTGATAAATTTCTGCTTAAAAATAATATACCTACCAACATTTTCAAAATAAAACTGGTTGTTAGAATTTCGAGCTTCTAACCACTGTTAAAGACTGCAAAAGATATTTGTAATGACAACTGGGATTTACAGTTAAACACGGAGGAATTCGGAAAGTATAATATAGGCACCCATCCTTAAAACAACCTCGGCAAGCGTAGCTTAACCTCAGAGATAGATCCGCGCGGATTGTTAACTAAGTCCCGAGCTCTTTTCAAACGCAAATACCATTCCATAAAGGCATTATAACTAGCTCCACATATTTGTATCTCCGCGTACCTACAGCAAGTATTACTGGCCCGTGAATCCAGATTAAACGGGGCACTATACACAGAGTACTAGCCCATTAACTAGCCTCGGATTAAACGGGGCATAGGCTAAACAAAGAACCCTTTACCCTTCGGAGAGCCATTACTAAAACAAATAGAGCAACCTGCCTCAGCAAACATCTAACGATTATTAGTTTAAAATGTTTTTAGTTCGACTCTACTGGTTTTTTGTGAGGGTAGTCGGAAATTTTTGATTTTACATGTTGATTTGTGTTGTTTGTAGGTTTGTCAAAAGGTGTTTAGGTGTAAGGTAAAATAGTTAATGTATTCGGTGTCTATTTTATGTGAGTTGAAGATGAAGCATAAAAAAGACAAACAATGTTAACATAATCTTCGGTATTCTACAAAAATGATAGGTTATTCCTGTATTTTAACAACTTTTACACATGACATAATATATAACCAAACTAGCATTTCACCGCAGGTAAGCTAACCTATACCATTCCCTGCCAAAATGTATCCGAACTGATTCAGCTGTTTTCGAGTAAAAAAAGAACTACAAACGCATTTCAATATTGTTAAGGAAAATGTAATAAAAATTATTTTGATAGCCAGTCAATTCTTTAATAAGCTGATGCAAATGTGATAATTTTCTTACTACTTCACAGAAGTAGTTCTCCTTATTTTAATTATATCCTAGACATTTTCACGAAACAGTAGCTAGTAAGATGACACGTAGCAATTAGTCAATGACGGACGCGGATGCATTTAGGTTAATGAGGTACATGCATTCTGTATTCTTTTACTTTGTAAAGACGTTTTAACTGCAACACGCGAGAAGCAGACACACAGAATAACACATATTTACTATGTAATGTACATAGGTAGATGACTGCTTTGCACATTTATATTATTTTTTGTATGACAAGATGTGAATAAGGCCAGAGAAGTTTGAGAGATCGTACCAAGCGGCGTTCTTTGGTCTCTGCCTATCCTTATGAGAAAAAGGCGCAATATTATGTAAGTTTTGGATCCGAAGAATAATTGATTAGTAAATATTCTTATCTTCCATTCTTAATTTTATTAAAATGCCACTTCAGGGTGAAAATCACTGGCAATTTAAAAAAGTTGCTATAATTTTTTGGTCGCATCTCCGGATTAATAATGCAGGATTTAATTAGAAAAAATTCCCGACAGATATTCTTTTACGGTGTCCATTTGTCTTTTGCCATTTGCCTATCGTAATATGGACCGAGTATACTAAAACCCCAACATACACACGTAATTGATTACAGTAGCTTTTTACCTACTTACCGTGGACTAGTAGTAATATTATCGAAGTGTTCCTTATCATATACTAAAACAAGTACAATTCCTTCCCCAACTTAAAAGCGTCCTAATGGCTGTGTAAGTGACGTCACACACCATACGCGTTTAAGATTACATAATGAGCTGTAATTAGTTGATGGTGGACTCAGCAGGTGTGGAGGAGAGAGGGGAGGTAAATACATTTAGCTTAACGAGATATATGCATATTTTAACTTCATGTGCTTTTTGGTGTTGAGTGGTTTGGAGTTTAGTAGGAACAATAGTTTATAAATATTGTACTAGGTAATGAGTAAAAATTCGTTCGCGTTTCTCTTTTAGATATATGGGGCTTATTTGGCAAGACGTCGGTGTATTGACCTGCAAAATTTCATCGGAGTCAGATCAGCCGTTTAGTAAGATAAGCCTAAAGTACTAATATTTGCATTGATAGATCCAATGTAACTATATTCAAATCCAAACAATGGTAGTTTTCTTAAAATTTAATAACAATTCAGCTTTTTTTTATAAATTCCTTGATTAGTTATAATTTTTAAAAACAAAAATCTGGTTTTAATGAGTCCTTATTATGTTAAATGATCTTTCTAAAGACCCTTCCTGCAAGGGGCATAAATTACCAAATAATAAGACGCCCAAGGGTCTCAAATAAGGGATTAAAAAATAATAAATAACACAAAAGACAGTTTTTCAAGCGGAACTTTATTAATTACGGCGTCTGAAGTAAATAGCGTAAAATGGCTCCTGGATTGTTTTAAACTCAATTACGAAGGTTTTATTGAGTATTTTTATAATAGACTTCATAATTAGTTTGTTATTTTAATGGTACAGGTTTTGTTTTAATACTTTTGGACATGGGTAGATATTTAAAATAGTTGTGGATTTTTTTACTGTTTAAAGTTGATATGTGTATAATTCACGACTATGGGCTTTATTTATGAGTTTCATAATGGTTAACAAAATCGTGCTAATTTTTTAAACAGACTTCTTTCAACGAAATATATCATTCAATATTTAATCATTGCAATATTAACTATTTACCTTAAATTGATTAGATTGACATACCATTTTTTAAAACAGGCTAGAGACTGTATGGTTTTCCATATAAAAACTCTTGCTAGCGCGTGTATTGATCACACATAACTTTAAAAAAGGACCATCTAGACACGAATTTGCTTTTCATTTTCCCATCCGTAAAATTCATAATCCTCTTCCAATCTCTTTCACAAAAACAGCCATCAGAAATACTCCACAAATATACAAACAGCGGTTCCTTTTAACTCAGATACGTCAGACAAAGTCACGCTCCACGACTAGCACTCATTCGTTGATTTTTGTTTTTGACAAAATGCCATACGCAAGCATTGTACAAAGGGTTTGAAGGCTTCAACAAAAAGTTTTGAAACCTCCGTACATTTTAAAGGTAAACAATTTCCGCTACGATATTATATGAGAATATTTAAATATACGTAAGCCTGTGGCTTTGGCCGGCAAAAGATTTTCTGAGGCGAAAAGTATCCTATAAATAAGGGGAGATAATAAGTGTGTGTAATCTCTTTATTTAAAAAATATCGATCCAAGAGCCGTATTTTGAGATTTCAAAACGATGCAAGTTCCGTTTTTAGAAAGGAATAACGCTATAAGCATATAGCGCTGTCTCCACTTAAGGATAGAACTTGAATCGCTTTTACAGTAGCGTGATTCTCTAAACCATCCAAATCTCAAACCTAGAGAACAGTCTAGCTAACGAGAAATTAATTGGTATAAGTACAAAATATGATAAGCGCTTCTAGCGGGCACATAATGAACTATTTTTGCAGTGTTTTTTAAATTTTAAATCCCGATACTCGATAGTACCGACCGTAGAGGATCGCGCTATGGATCATAATATAACTTTGGGAGAATTCACGAGAAGAAGTAATAAACATTTAAAATATTACTAGGATTTAGCTAAACAAATAGATTCTCTCAAACAATTGTTTAGGTTTCGTTTCGGCCTATTTTCCAAAATTGGGAACTCAAAGGTCGATCTAATTAGTGTGATAATTAGTTGCTTGTTGTAATTTCTACTGACTAAGTTCTAACTGCTAATTGTTTTAGGCAAAGAGCAGAAATAAATAGGATATAATATAATATTAGTACCTAAGGACTTTTCATGATTATTTTGATGTTATTCAAACCATTTCGAGGCCTTCGAAATGGCTTAGATTCTCGCAGATTCGTGCTGAAATATTTCAGATAACATTTTTAAATCGTTGGAACACTTTAGCTTAGCTGCGCTTAGCTCAAATGATTGAAAACCTTCGCGTTCCTGAAAAATCGACCTTGACACTAACCCTGAAAAACTGAAACTACATTTTGCGTCTGAATACCTGTGAAAGTTCTAACGAATTCTTAATATTTAAAATAAACCACAAAAATACTAAAAAGCTTGTGTTTAAGGCACTGATATGACTAATGTACTGATGTAAATTTGCTGAAAGTAAAGAGTTTATCCTAGGGAAAGAAACAAGCTCATCATCATCCTAGACTTTCTTACAACTACGTTGGAGTCAGCTTCCAGTCTCACCGGATGCAGCTGAATATCTGTATTTTATATGGAGCGACTGTCTATCTACCGGTAACGACTGTCAAAGTTTTTTTGAAAATGACAGCCGGGACAATTTAACGTATGGTACGTTAAATTGTCCCGGCTGTCATTTCACACAAACCGGAACTAAAACTATAGTCGTATTATTATGGGTGGTGTCAGTCTCTATCCAAACTAAACTATTCTAACTAAACTACGACAAATAAAGCATTATAGAATGACAAATATACATTAAGATAGGGAAAAATATTATTTTAAAAGCCTTCTGTGTAAGTCCTCTGGCGTCCTCGTAGGACTTTCCGCACTTTATTAAAATTGCAAAAAGACGTCCCGCCATTCTCATTCAGGTTTTCAACGAAATCTAAATTACATTCTTTTCCTGGAACACGTAGCCTGTGTATTTTTATTATAAGGGACTGTTGAGGAAGTAAGAGTGGTGAACTAAGGTAATCAAAGAGTCACTAGTTGGATATTACTTACGAATTGCTATACGTGCAATAATGTTAATTATCAATACTAATATTATAAAGCCGAAGAGTTTGTTTGTTAGAACGCGCTAATCTCAGGAACTACGGGTCCGATTAGAAAAATTATTTCAGTGTAAGATAGTCCATTTAATGAGGAAGGCTATAGGCTATATAACATCACGCTACGGCCTTTAGGAGCGGGAAAGCAACGAGAAATGTTACAAAAACGGGGAAAATTATGACCCATTCTCTCTTCGGCGACGCAAGCGAAGTAGCGCGGGTCAGCTGGTCTAAAATAGTTATACATAGTAAAAAAGTGTGAATGTTTGGTCAAGTTACGAAAATAGAAATGTGTATTTTTCAACATGTAAAGTAGGTATTAGAACTTCCTGTTGTGACATTACTCCCGTGGAAACACAATATAACAAGTTATTTCATCAAGCATAAACTGCGGCTAGTTTAAAACCGTTTAAGCCATTCATTGCCACCGCCCAATGCCACGCTAATAAGAAACAATAAAAAGTACAGTCAGCACAAAAAATATAGACTTAAAGTTTTTTTTATTATCTGTAAGGTCAAGCGATGCGAACAAAAAGGCCAGTTAACGGAAAGAACGTTCTCGCAATTTTGTTGATTTTGCATTTTTTTATTAAAATGTTTAAAACAAATGCTCATTTTTGAAGGATAATCGGTTTTGTAATCATATTTTATACAAAATTAAATTTCATTAACTATATAAATGTCAGATAAATAAATTAGGCATTTAAAAATCGACTGCTTCTGAGGCACAGTGGTTAAGGTCGCCACACCAGTGCATCGGGGAGTCGTGGGTTTGATTCCCACATGAAACAATATTTTTTACGATCCACAAATAGTTGTTTCGCGTCTAGTTATACTTTGTATCCATTGTTTGTATATTTGTTAAAGTCGCCGCGACACAGAAACAATTTCCTAGTGTTAGAATTGTCTTTTTAAAACAAGAAATAAGACCACAATTTAGCATTTTCCGTACACCGCAAAATAATAACACAAAAGAGATTGCTTTAAGAGTAATTAGTTTTGAAAACTTATCGCCTGACGCTGAGAGGGAAGTGAGTTTTTAAAACTACTCTTGACAAAGTTTGTTTTCTTCTAAAAGGATGAGAATATAAAATGTTTAAGTCTTTCCTTTCAACAACTAGTTTATGCCAGTGGCTACCACAGTTTTTGTCATTATAGCTGCTTCAAGATATGATCTATCACTCTACCAAATTGCTTCCTAATCGGGCCATCTCTTTGAAGTGATAGTAGGACATACAAACATATCGAATGTCCTTCACATTGTCTATTGTTACCTATGGATATCATCTATCTTTCGTATGGTTAGTGGTCAACCTAGTGTCATAGTGGACAGTGGTTCAGGCCGCCCGAAAGGCCTTTGACATGGCTTGACGACTGTTATCTTTAAAACAACTGTGACCGACTTTTTACGTGCCCTCCAAAGCGGACGCTCAGTTCAAATACCACTATGCGGTCACCCATCTATGAAATGACCGCGCTAACAGTTGCTTAACCCGCAGAACGTTTAACGGTGAGCGTTACTGGCTATTATATGTCATCAAAATGATAAACAAACCATTATAAAATTCTAACCCGGTCAAATTTTATTAGACGAGAGAAATCAATCAATAACCAAAACAATGCTTCATACATTTAATAAACCGAATGAGTCATCGTATGTCGAAAATGACAACGTCATTACGCAAAATTTCACCGCGACGCACGAAACAATGGAAACGAACAATAGACTATTGATATATCGGTTCGACTGTACAAACAAAATATGAGAATAACGGTACACGGCGAAGATATTATGACATGTTATTTTTAATTTTAATATCGTGATTAAATATTGTATATAAAACAATTAATAAATACATTTATCCCATTACTATCCCTAAACTCAGGACCCCCTCCTTCATTCGGCCAGCATTGGGACACTAACGGATTAAAAAGCCATTGCTGTCCCGCTGCTGGGCAAGGATCTTCTCCCGAACGAGGAAGCTTTTCGACCTTAGTCTACCTACCAATATGATGATTTTTTGACCGATACAATAATAAACGATATTTAACCAATTCCGGAAATAAATCCCACGTTTGTGAAATCTTGAGGCACAAGCCAGATATTTAACACGGAAGAAGTCGCGGGTATGGTCTAGTTCATCAATATAATAACACCCTAAGCTCTATACCAATTAAATTTATTGATTCATACAAAGTAATAATATTGCAATCAAATAATCATAGATTTCCTTTAATATTTTTTATAAAAATATCGAAGTGTTGATACATACGTATAAGTTTTTTTTCGCCACATAAGTCTTAATTGATATTAATGGAGGTTTTTATTCAATTAACACTTTATTCTATGGTTCTAATTAGTGTTATTACTGTTGGATGATATTGTTGTATTTATTTTAAATGGAATTTTACACAAGATTTTTCTATAAACTCGTATAAGTTTAAGTTCATGCCTGCAAAATTATTTCTAAAGATATAATGTGTTCCTAATTTGCAAAAAGATGCAATATTATTGCTCTGGTACAATAATGTAAATTAAGTCTAAAGGCATAATCTCGCAGTTTGATAAATAGTCCAATCATTTGGTAATTTTACCTGGAAATTTTTCAGGGAGTTTTGAAAATTGGTGAATTTATAGATTTTGGTATGCTCTTTTCGAATTTCAACTTTGCCACCTCGTACACCCGCCGCTCGCGCCGCCATTTTAAAAAAATGGCGCCTAAAAACGGTTTTTGGGGAATGTCTCCTTTCCGACGCATTTTACGAACAAAATATTTATGTACAAAATTAAACTAGAAAAAATCCCCTACAATTTATGTATCAATATTTTTTTTCATAAAATCAATAGTTTTTGGCGTACGAGCGCCACAAAGAGTTATTCATCTGCACCACCACGTGTTTTTCGTATATTTTACTAAAATATTCTATTCTAAAATGCCGGTAGAAGCTATATTATGAGAAATATTTAGTTTAGGCTGAGTCATCAGTGATCTGATCTCATCTTATGAGAAGCGAAGTTGCGCGGGTCAGCTAGCTGACCCGCGCAACTTCGCTTCTCATAAGACAATCATAATTTTCCCCGTTTTTGTAACATTTTTCACTGGTACTCTGCTCCTATTGGTCGTAGCGTGATGATATATAGCCTATAGCCTTCCTCGATAAATGGGCTATCTAACACTGAAAGATTTTTTCAAATCGGACCAGTAGTTCCCGAGATTAGCGCGTTCAAACAAACAAACAAACAAACTTTTCAGCTTTATAATATTAGTATAGATGAGACAACTCAGACACATTCTAATAGCAAAGTTCATATCTCAAAGTAACTGTCACATTACAACATTCATCACTTATTGAAGATCTTTTTTAATCTCTAGGCCATAATGTATGAGATGTGTATCACATTGATGATACTTTACACGTGTGACTATACGCGGCATTCAACCTCAGTCAGTCTGTGAGAAATTGTTTAAAAAAGTGTAGAAATCTAACCAGTGTTTATAAATCAAATGGGAAGTTACACTATCTAATTATAGATTGTACATTTCTCTTGAATTATTATGTCTATTGATGAAAATGGCATGAAAATTTGTTAAGTAGTTTTTAGTGGTTTAGATAGATTTTGTGTCTCAGCGCTTGTGTTTACGAACACTCATCACGAGGTTTTAGGTTCGATTTCCGGTTAATGCAAAGTGCTATTGGGATTTTCAAATCGGACTAAGTGGTATTGGTCTTTGATTACTTATGTTATAACTAGCTGACCCGCGGAACTTTGCTTGCGTCATAATTTTCCCCGTTTTTGTAACATTTCTCTTTGCTACTCCGCTCCTATTGGTCGTAGCGTGATGATATATAGCCTATAGCCTTCCTCAATAAATAGGCTATCTTACACTGAAAGAATTTTTCAAATCGGATCAGTAGTTTCTGAGATTAGCGCGTTCAAACTAACAAACAAACAATCAAACAAACAAACTCTTCAGCTTAATAATATTAGTGTAGATAATAGTAGCCTCTTAGGATTTTTAATTCTTAATAGTCACCTGGAATTTAGTAACGTGGTATATGGCAATAGGCTAGTCTTTATAACATGGAACTAACGTGACTTCGGTGAAACCCGAGTATATATCACACATGTCTGCTTACACCTTTGAGTATAACAAGCGTGATGTATTTATGTACGCAGACACACGCGACGCATTTAGTTTTATATTATAATATGTAGTTATATCAACAAACTATACCTCGATTCTCTACCACTATCGACTTCCGACAACCAAACTATCATCGAGAAATTTTGTATGAAAATCTGATCAGCGCCTCTGACGGACGGCGAAAGAAATATTTTGAAAGTACAATCTAAATGTCAAAATTTCGATAGCTAGCCGGTTGTCGGTAGTCGATTGTGGTAGAGAATCGAGGTACTAGTTACGTGACACAAAATGACACGCTCATAGAACCAACAAAAACCAATAATATTTTTGAAACAATATCACAAAATGTTGACAAAAAATAGCAGCTGTTATTCTACCATGGCTTGCTGCACCGTTGTCATATGAACGCAATCTGCTGCCAATTTATTTACAACTCCGAGTATTCGTTTGGTTTAACTGAATAAATATTGTAGAAAAAGCCTAACCTACCATTCTGTAGGGAATTAAAATCGACATGATATTTTAATACATGCAATTCACTTCTATTGCTACATCTATAAAGCTTTAATGAAAAGGTCATCGACTTTATCTCATTGCAAGGAAGTATTATAATACTCTGAAGACGGTCATACCCAGTTGCGCTTACCGGTCGGTAAACAATCTGTGCTTTAAGCAACGTCTCTGTGCTTCGGAGGACACGTAAAAAGTCCCGGTGTTGTCAATTAAAATAACTGTTTTTTAGCCTTGTCAAGGACCTTTCGAGCGACTTGAACAACTCTGACACCAGGTTGACCAGTATACGAAAAAAATATTTTTATACACCTTTTATGCCTACACCTCCGGGTACAAACAGGCGTGGTATTTTGTATGTACATACAATACTATACATAGATGTAAAGGAATTATAAGTAAAGTTACTGACAAGCAACTCAAAAGGTCGTAATCAAATCCTTTAGTTCAATCCACCTTGGTATTTAGAATCTTAGGAAACTATAAACCAACCTCATGATAAAAAATGCACGTAACTATTATACTTGATAATTAACATACAATTGCCATTATATAAACAGAATATAGTATTTTCTTAAATGTTAATCTTTAATATAACTTCAAGGAAAACGTATCTTCCGTGAGAACGCATTCATGAAGCGACGATAAAAGTTGAATGTAAAAAGAATTATATAACCACTTTGACCTAAGAACGAAAACAACAATGTCAACTAACATCTGAGAAAAAATAAAACGTGAACTTGAAATATACATACATAATATTACGACTGTTATACCCAAAGGTGAAGGCAGAGGTAGAGTATGAAATATACCCACATTTCGTCATTAACAATGTAAGTCCCATCATCCCATGTAATATGGAGTGAGCCTATTGACATTTACCGGAGACTTAACCAAATTTCGGGAACATAATGAGAAGCAATACAATACAAATTAAAAAAGTAAATTATTTTGTACAACCCGGGAATCGCACCCGAGACCTCATGATCAATCAGTTAAACTTACGACTGTACCACAGAGTGAACTTGAAAACGATTGCAAAATATAATACGACGACACAAATACTTTGTATTGATTTATGCAAAGCGTTACACAAGGTACGACGTAGTGCCACAAATATGATCGATGTGAGTAAAGCTTTTGACGCCGTGTATCATGTTACTAAACAGACATCTCATTGTTGGTTGGTTACGCTACGAATAGATGACTTCCCGTTGCATAACGTAAGAGGCGACTAAAGGATACATCGTATTTGTCATCAGGTACTCACGTTTTAAACTACTGTGAAGAATTTTATTATTCTCGGGCTGAATTTTTGCTTGAAATAAAGATACAATCATATATTTTAAAACAATTAATGCTAATTTGCAAGTTATTTAACATTTCGTGAAGTAAAAACGACAATAAAGAATGTTTAAAAAAACTATTGTCTATAAAAACGAAGAAAAGTAATCGAATCAAAATCACGATGTTATGCAAAACGTAGTCAAGAATGAAATTCGTAATACGAACCAGATTATTGAATCACATGATCGAACAAGTGCCGGCTACGTAATATAAATTCAATAAGTCAAAATGATTGTTGATGTAATAAAACCTAATCAATAAATAAGTACGTTTCGAAAGTATTCATTGAAAAACGCGTACCAAGGCATTGTTATAACAAAGTAATTCCGATCTATTTTGGGAAAAGTATCCTCATGTATAAAATTATATTTAATATCTTGTTTAAGCGCGTACAATATTTTCTTCTAAAACATATATTTCACCGTTTATCCACGAACTACGAAAATATATTAAGATAATGAGTTTTTGGTATTTATTACACACGTTAAGCATGAAAATTTGTTGTTTACTTTTACGTTAATAGCTGCGAAGCATTACTGAGGTAAGCACCTATTCTAAAACATCCTGGGGCTTGTGATAATTTTTGGGTAATTTACAAGTTTTTATACGGCAGGTACACCAGTTCACACTTAGAAAATTTGTTAAAAGAAACTTTATAACAGCTAAAACATTCTTCTAAGATAAAGATTATTTAAAATAAAAACCTATAGGTACCTGTGACTTCGTTCGCGTAGATTTTCGAAAATGTAGTAACCAGTATTTGACGTTTAAGCATCAGCTATATCAATGTCAAATTTCATCAAAATCCGTTCAGTAGTTTAGCTATAAAAGCGTCATACAAAATTTCGCATTAACAAATATTACAAATACCACAATATTTTGGGTCTACTCAGCTAAAACCCTGTAAGTAATCCAACCAACAAATTGTCTGTGTACAAAAGATAATTTCCCTAATATCAAAGCTCAACAACCTTTTAAAGTCGTAACATGGGGTACAATAGAATCAGGTGATGTTCCACGTGAAAGTGTGTTTGAAAAGGGCCCGTGTCATGAGAAGGGACTAAGGGAAAGACTACCTACAGTTTTTATTGTTTAGGACAAGGGACACTGAAGAACAACATTACATAAATAAAAGGACGATTTATAAAACCTGGGATTTTTGGTATATTTTTTTAACTTAAGATTTCAGTGGAGTTTTGATTGCATGTGCAATTTTGCTATCGTTGTATATCGTATAAAATATCCAGGCAATTTTTTTTGTAGATATGAATATGGACGAAAGTCACAGTTTCCTTAACCAAGTAGGATAGGTACGTACTTGACTACCAGTCAAATCAGCTACTCTTTACGCCAATGTCAAATGAATGAAAAATATGAAATGTCAAATCACATTTGAGTATAGAAATACGATTTATTGACGTGACAGTTTCGTATTTTCGTTGGTATCAAATGGGTGCCCAAAAATGTTTGTCTGTAATAATTACAGTTTAAACATTATTTACGAAATAAATTATACAGCCTGAGCATTTAAGATGAACCTTTTACGAGTACAAGTTTAATAAATTTTCGTTAACCCAGTCAACTACACAATTGTGCAGTAGATGTCAAGGTTCACAAAAGATCCACAACCTATTAGTATAGTTCTGATAATTTCTAGAACTATAACAAGGTTGTTTATAAGGTCGAATACTCTGCTAATAGAAGACATTGAGAAAGGAAAAAAAGGGAAAATAAATATTGTATTTGACATCTTAAATGAGTTAAAGGTCGAAAGGTTAAAATTGTAGGACTTTATAACAAATAGATATGATTATGTTTGATAGCAGACAATTATATAATTAGCCAATTGTTTTCATGGAATCCATGGGCCTTCTATAAATATGAGATAGGTTAAAGGTTAAAGGCTATTAAAAATATTTTTTATGCTGAAAGTTTTTGCGATAATTCCTAAAGATTTCTTTGGTATTGTATTTTCCATTGGTACATTTTGTGTTAAATTTTAATTCAGTAATTAAAATAATGGAAATTAATACTATAATTTGAATGAAATATTACTTAGCTGTCGTCGTTAGATTTCATAAAGAGATAATATTTTAATAATTATATAATTACTCATAAAGTTTAGGTATTTCCCACCATACGATCTCAAACTTATATTTTCTTGCTTTATTTAATTAACAATAAAATATATTTAAATGTTAAAACACTAGAATTTTCCAGAAATGAATCATCTTCGTTTATTTTGATTTCAAAGTAAATGTCATATGACGTTATTACCCGATCTTCCAATATTATAAGAGACTGGTCTATAAAACGCATTTTGCTGACCTTTGAACAGAAAATATATAAACAACTTGATTTTGTTTTTATTTTAAGAAAACGCTATTAAAAATCAAAACAAAGATTATTCGAAAAAAAACGAATATGATTAATTTATTATTCAAAAATTATACATTTTAATATTTACCAAGGTTGTGTTGCCAGCCTATTAATTATTAAAATATTGTTTTTTTTTTCATTTACACCCAAAATATTCGCAACTTTGGTAACGAGCCTAATAATAAATGTAATGTATTTTTTACGTTTTCAATGACACATATCAATATCTTGTTCTAAAAAATACACCAAACAAAAAGCTGTCCTAATACGTGTATCCAACAAATATCAGTTATTACTGCAATAAATAGCCTTTTGTTCGCCTGAGTAATACAGTTTTTTGCCCTTACTTTTACTTTACATTTCATGGTTATTTCTAGAAAAAAATATATACATATACCAACCTTTATAGCAAACAAAAATCCTCACACATTCACAGGTATAAAATAAAAAATGAAAAACACAATTTGAAAACGAACACTCGCGACGGTTTGTCCGACGGAGGTGCGGCGCTCGCTCCGACAACGACTGCGCGCGTTGAGCGACGCCAAGCGACTGACTGACTGTCCCACAACACCCACTACATACATAAAACAATCATTTGTTTATATCATAATTAACAAAGGTAACATTTGCAGTGCATTGCAGTACAGCTGAAGACGAGGTCACCGTTTAGAACCTTTTTTCTTCTAATTGGATTCGTTGGTTACGAATTCAATGTCACCGTTTGAAGTCGCTTTGAAGAAAATAAAGAATAGTGGTTTGTTATAATTCTACGCTTTCGTATTGTTTTGGTTATGTCAGAATAATAGAGCGCCAAGTGCTGTGGTATTTTGAGAATATTTTTAAAAGAACTTGTATTTTAGTCGTTGTAAGAAATCGATTGATATTTTTGAATCCTTAAGAATTGATCTATAAACTAAGGGTATTGTATTCATAATACTTATTATGGCTTTGTTTGAAACCTTTATATCTCTAACATTTATAGTAGTACAAAATTTTGCAATTACTGCCGTTGACAGGTGTAGTCAGATAGGCTCTAATATAAGGTGTTAAATAAAGTATTTCCTAAAACCCTATGCTAAATATAATAATGTTGTCAGTTTCTAGTAGTGTTATATTACCTCGGAAAATTGAGATTGCGGGTAGTACCTACCTTTAAAGTATATTTGCCTCTGTGCGTGGTCTCCTGATGATAAGGTCTCCAAAGAACTATTGGTATTTTCTAATCGATGTACATAGAATATATATCTATATTAGCCCGGAGTTTGGTAATGGACCCGGTATATGGCCATAAGCTCGCCCCTTAAAAGGCTTGATATACTCGTATGTACCTCTAAAGTCCGTTTTTTGATTATAATCTGACCCATCTTTTAATTTATTATGCGATTCATTTATATTATTACACATATCTATCAAGTATTTGCGATAACGTGGTTATCCTAAAGCAATAACGAAATTTAATTTCCTACAGAAAGAAATCGTTCTCAGCCGTTCAGGCGAACACATGGGATTTACGCAGCGCAACCCTAAGTAAAGGGGTTAACGGCCTCCTAACCCCCTAAGCTAAGTGAATGTATAGCTGTCATATATTGTGTTGTACAATACACACTAATGGTAAACCATACTGTGGAAGTAATGGAAAGGGTTAGCAGTGTAACCTTAGTACGCAAGGAGATCAAGTTTGAAACAAAATTACTAACCCCCCCGGTTTCTGAGTACATTTAGCGGTAGTTTATCTATTCAATAGCGTTATTTTATATGAGTTTAAACGCTATTGAAAAAATAAACTACCGCTAAATGCACCTCAGAAACCGGGGGTAAGCCATCTACATCCATGAAAAACAAATATTTTCTTACTTTACCAGAAGGAGAGCTTTGAAATTTTACAAAAGATTATCTTTATATATATAATTCTTCTGTAAGTGTGTATGTCACTAAACTACTCTTAAACGACTGGACCGATTCTGATGAAATTTGTTGTGTGTGTTCAAGGGGATCTGAGAATGGTTTAGATTCACAATTTTGTTCGCTGGACAATGTTTTTTTAATTAATTTTTAATTTATAAGACAGGACAACGTCTGTCGGGTCCGCTAGTAAATTATAAAAGTCTTCATTATTTTACTGTCCCAATGCACGCACGATTATGACGAAGTGAGATAATGAGAAATAATAAGACTTTGAGTCCACAACACTGACCTAGTGGGGCCTTTGCATTCTTCCAAGAACTGTTTATAACCTCCCAGGCATGCCGAGCTTCCTTGCTTCCTTTACAATGTTTCCCTTCAATCTTAAAGCAATTTCATTGATGTCTTATTATTAATCCCTTCATCGATCGCGTTTGAAAATAATGTTTGTACCACAAAGCCTTGGCCTTAAATAATGACAAAATAAAGTGTATTAGATTGCCTTTGTACATTCATAATTAAAATATTGCAATACACTTGCGAGCTTTATGGCAAATTGTAAGTGAATCACCTGCGTTCTACATAGTTACGAGTACATACCAACGCGCATAGATTCGCAACTCTGACATTTATTCGCACTTTAAACAATGAATAGTTTTACCTTCGCGGTAAAGTAGCAATAAAGATTCTTCCTAGATTTTAAGATTATAATTCTTGCTTTTGCCTTACCGTCTGCAAATCTAAAGATTCAGATTTTTTAAAATAGAAAGAAGAAGATATTCAGTCAACTATTGGGTATAGATATGGCAGCCTACAGCTGGGCATAGTTTTTCTTTTAGAACAAGAGAAAGGTAAAGTCTATTTTTTTATAAATTCCTTTTTAACTGCACTTTTGGCGCAATGGTAAACCATTGGTGGTGTCAACCAGTGGTCACCTCGCCGCATTAACCGAAACTCCGCGTGTGGTGGGTTCGAATCACACCCGGGACAAATCTTTGTGTGATGAGCACGAGTATTTGTTCTGAGCCTGGTTGTAAATGTATGCATACAATTATGTATTTAAAAGTATATGAGCATTTTTAATAGTTATTTGTATATATAGCCGAGTGGTATAAGTTGACACCTCCCACACAAGTGGTCGCAGGTTCGAACCCGAGGCAACACACCAATGACTTTTCGAAGTTATGTGTGTATTAGAAATAATTATCACTTGCTCCAACGGTGAAGGAAAACATCGTGAGGAAACCTTGCACGCCTAAAATTTGTTAAATACATTTATTGAGGGCATGCAAAGTCCCCAACCCGCACTTGGCCAGCGTGGTGGACTCAAGGCCTAACCCCTCCCTCATTACGGGAGGAGACCCTTGCCCAGCAGTGGGACATTAATTAATGGGTTAAATTTATTTGGATACCATAATACAAGCTCTGCTTAGTTTGGAATCAAATAATCATGCGTGAGTGGTCGAATGATATTTATTTACTTTTTTATAGAACTAACAACCGTACAAGGTATGCCTTAAGAAGTTACTATATGATAAAGTTGAATTAGAACATAGTCACGCTTGGTTGCTTATAGCCAAGAATGGAAAGCATTCATTCTTCTTATAACTATTCTAAAACATATTCCCTTTGCAGTCCAATGACTATCTTCCGTTGAAAACAAAATGACACCGCTAAACTTTCAATTCAGTCTGTATCAGAAATACAGAGCAAGCGGGAAAGTGAGGAAACTAAATACATAATGCATGAGACTTGCTCTCCGAACTGTTCCTTCCAATCTCTACCCTGTATTGATTCAAGTCTTTTTTATAAACTAGTGTGATAATTTACATTATTTGCGTCTTCTGATTATGCAGTGCTTAACCACTATATCTAGGCAATTCATGATGTTATAAGTTTTCTTGCAAAAAAAAGTTATGCTTTCCTTAAAAACATACTGGCGGCTTTTTAACAACGTTGACATTGGAGTAACGACCACCATAAACAAAAACGTACGCTTTAGATTCAATTATATGTAAACCTGCTTATGTTCGTTTGAATAAAACGCCTCGTTACATAGTTGATCGAAATACGGATACGTATAAATTTGTTTTTTGTCGTCATTCTATTCTTACACCCACTTACCTTAGTAACATACAGCTAGTTAACAGATTCGTTATAGAAGAAGAATGTATACTTTTAAAACACTCCTTAACTGGTCAAAGATCAATAGCAGTCCAGAAGCACATTTATTTTAAGACATTTATTTCATTTAATATCCGCTAGTGGCTAATCTATTTTTCTCCAAACAGTACCGTAACAGTCTCGCAAGTGATTCCGACCCGCAACAAACGTCAATCTTCCTTAAATCACAAACTAGCCCCTGCTCTCCACCAACCTAAGGCTAAACCGGGTGTCGGATTTGTCAAGCTCCTAATTGCTCCTAACGACAGCTTCACACGCGCCGCCCTCAATTGATGGCTCCACGTAATCTCCCTGGACTACGAGGGTCTAAAACTTGACCAATGTGACTTACTGCAAACACTTTAATATTTATTTATTGCGCTTGTTTAAAATGGATTCTGACCGTGATTATGGATCTTGTAGTTAATCTTGACTAATGTCAAGTGTTTATTTTGCTGGTGGATCTGGGATAGTTTAAGTATTTACTATGTTACATAAGTACATAGTATCACGCCTGTTATACCCGAAGGTGTAGCAGTTGGCAGAAGAGTTTGGAATTTATCTACGACCTAAGAATATTAGTCCGTTATCGAACCCGAGACTTCATGACTAGCAGGCGGATACACTACCAACCGCGCCACAAAGTCAATCAATGTTTATCTTTAATTAGCTGACCCGCGCAACTTCGCTTGCGTCACGTAAAATAAGATAATGGGTCATAATTTTCCCCGTTTTTGTAACATTTTTCGTTACTACTCCGCTCTTAATAGTCGTAGCGTGATGATATACAGCCTATAGCCTTCCTCGATAGATGGGCTATCTAACAGTGAAAAAATTTTTCAAATCGGACCAGTAGTTCCTGAGATTAGCGCGTTCAAACAAACAAACAATCAAACAAACAAACAAACTCTTCAGCTTTATAATAAGTATATAGATAAGTATAGAATATATAGATATAGATAGATATAGATATATAGATATAGATATGTTTTGGGTTTTCGACTGTTCAAGTCTAGACTTCTAAATCAAAGTAAGCCGATTAAGTTGCGAAATAGTGTTGAATTAAAAACTATTATGGCAATCGATAGGCGATATCGATATTTGTTTCTCAATATTGAAAATCCCTATCGAAATTATCACATGTTCACGTTAGGGATGTGAATTATTGCCAATGTTTGCGAATACATGTTAAATGTACTTATTAATATAACCTTTAAATAAAAATAAAGGTCAGAATAGTCAGTTACCGGACAAATTTACTGATCACAAGGTTTTCATATTATATTTTTGATTATAATTTTTCCTACACATTGAAATGTAAATTCTAGGTAGGTATCAATGTTTTACGATTCATTTGAAGCTGTTTGTATATTGTAGGAATGTGATTTTCGAACTGTCTTTCTCTAAAACATCTGACGAAAACGGTATTAATTTTGTTATTTGGTATTTGCCTAAAAATTATAAACATATATTTTGTAAACTTCATAAACTCTAACCGAACATTTTTTTTTACCTAATATTTAACACATGCTCCAACGGTGAAGGAAAACATCGTGAGGAAACCTTGCATGCCTAAAAATTTGTTAAAAAAAAAACATTTATTGAGGGCATGCAAAGTCCCCAACTCGCACTTGGCCAGCGTGGTGGACTGGAGGCGTAACCCCTCCCTCGTTACGGGAGGAGACCCTTGCCCAGCAGTGGGACATTAATGGGTTAAATTTATTTTATTTATTTATAATATTAAACTACTACATATATTATTACAGCTCTTACACTATTTCTTCCTTCATTCAAACCCGAATCAATTTATTAATTCATTCATACATCCACCACAACTCAACTCTTCATCAAATTCAACACAAACTGTCATACAAACATCGAGTTAGTAACATTTGTTTGGTAACCTACTGCGAGTGGCCACGACCGGTGTCAAGGACGTGCCGAACACTTCACGAGAGACAACGTTCAATACTCCTGTATGTTGTATGATTTGTATGAATGTGTATGAAGCAATGTATGATTGTGGTGGCATTTTTGTATGGACAGTTGTTTGTTTGTCGTTTGTCAGTGGTCAACCTAGTGTTAAAGTAGTTCAAGCCGCTCGAAAGGCCTTTGACATTACTTAACGACTGTTATCTAAGTAGACAACAACCTCGATATTTTACGTACCCTCCGAAGCACGGAGACACCCAGTTCCAATAACACTAAGCGGTCACCCATCTATGGAATGATCGCTAAAAGGTTGCGTAACCCACAGATCATTTACGACCGGTGAGTGCAACCGGCTATGGGCTCCTCAGTGCAGTATTTATTTATAAACAAACAAACTTTTTACTAATTAATAAACTCCGTTTACCTTGAACACTATTCTAAGTTTGTCAAGTGGGTGTAAGAATAGAATGACGATAAAAAACTATTTCATATCCGTACTTCGATCAACTGAGTAATGAGGCGTTTTATTTACAAATACAAGTTTGTATGTTATTGGAGGAATATAATTGTAACTATGGCTACGTTTTGGTTTATGGTGGACGTTAGTTCACTGTCAATGCGCACGATCGTAGGTTCGATATCCATATGAAACATAAATCTCTACAGTTAACAAATATGTAGAGCTAGTTCTGATTATACTTTGTGTATGCTTTAAAAATCCGTATTATTTATTTTTTGTTAGCATTGTACTGTAACTTTATCCTGTTAATGTTAATTTTCTCAAATATAAATAAATAGCAAAATAATATTTGAGTAAAGATCTGAAATTGTATTTTTGAAGCACCACCAACCATCAGGTTGCTTTAAAAATACTATTTGAGACCTATTGAAATCGTATATGTTTACTTAGTCCTATCGCCTTTTATATATTTTTGTTTACTTTTCTATTATAAAAATATGTAAACTAACCCGCGGTCTACATTGAAAACCTAGTTATGCAACAATAGCGATGCGCCATGAACTGGATCGGAGATGTATAAGTAAAGGCAGAACGATTTCACTCGCCTCTCGCCTTCATTGCCAGTTACCTCGGAAGGTAATGCTAATCGCTTAGGTTTTATTTTATATCGAGCATTATGCAATGGAAACTATTTTCAGAGAGATACAGAGTTTCGTTTTCGATGGATTATGTGAAATACTTTAGTATTGTAGTGTTCGAAAATTACTTATTTATAATGATTTTTGTTTCAACATTGGTTTGAGTTTGTTAATATCTGCAATAGTCTCTTTGAACTATTTTTTTATATAATAGTTCTATTTCAAATTATTTCAGTTAAGTTTATACTAAGAGTTTAAGCACTACTTGAATATGAAAACCTCCTGTATTACAAATTAACTCAAACTATTAATATCATTTGCACTGTAATAAGGCAGACATCTTGTTTTTGTTACAATTTTATTGTATTATATACTTTGTTACTTACCGCCAGTGTTGATGAATTCTAACATATTCCGGACAAAAACAGATCAAAAATTCAAAATAATCATCCATTGGATATTAATATCAGCCAAGAGGCAAAAGAAGACAAGAAGACCATTATTTATTTAACGCTTATATAAAAGCATTGAACCTTTAGGCTTCTCTTTGTAGCGTAAGAACAACAATAGATTTGTTTACAAAACTGGAGCAAACGTTAAGCGTTAATAAGTTCAACAATTAACATTCCCTCGCGTTACTAACACAAGATAAATATACAAACATACATACATATGTATATAGGTAGCTGTACTATTAGCTCAACTCAACCCAAAGGTATTTCAAACTGGAGTGAAGCTTATCAACTGTAGTATGACGGCAAAGTTATAAAATGGTTTAGAATTTAAAAACAATTTAGGATTTTTGAGGTAATTTTATAAAGAGTTATGTTGAGCCATCCGTTTAGTGTCGATTCGATTCCATTGAAAAAATAACTTGAACGTATTATCTTTAGGTAGTAAATACGTAACTTTATTTCC
Organism: Anticarsia gemmatalis; assembly: GCF_050436995.1. Lineage (NCBI taxonomy): Eukaryota > Metazoa > Arthropoda > Insecta > Lepidoptera > Erebidae > Anticarsia > Anticarsia gemmatalis. The sequence goes on along the minus strand of NC_134760.1, from coordinate 11,277,504 downwards.
ATTAGATACATATCTATGTTATTTGCAAAACCTCTTTTTCAGTCTGTATTTTGCGTCGAACATATTTTACATAATTAACAAAAGGCCACTTAAAATTAAACACCAATCAATTAATTATTATGTACAGAAGTAGAAAATCCTCGAAATTTTTAGTACTAAAATAACCTTTCATGATTTACACACTCATACCGTAACTGTTATAAAAATCTGCCATAATTCTCCCAACACTTTATTTATTACAAATTACGTAACTACGACTACTTTGTGAACCAAAAAGGCGACATAAAAAATGTATTTATCCTTTAATGTATTTCACGAGTACTTGTATAGGTTTACCTTGACTAAGTTAAGCAGTACCGAAATGGTGCGAGGCGGGGCAGGATAGCTGACCGAATGAATGTAAATCCTGTGCATTCTTAGCCCAGTTTGTAGAGACAACAAAAACTGACACTCAATATAAATAATAAATGTTTTGACAACTCATACGGTCATATAATTCTTAACTAAACTGAGTTTTCACTATTATAACGAGAGAAAGAGTCTAAATACATTCATTTTCTTATACCACCTATAGACATTGCCCTAACTCAGAAATGTCCCAAGTCTGTAGCACCCTAAAGTTGAGATGCAATAGATTGCTTATCTCCGCTAAAATAAGTCACATCAATCTTTAATATCATCAGCCCATATTGTTCCACCGCAAGGCAAGGGCCTTCCTTCCCTCTTCATTTCATTAAAATTCATTTAAGAAATCTTAATCTTGAGTCTCAAAAAGACCTTAACATGTGGCAGATGACCTGATCTAGTGTCATCATCATATTATAACAAACTAGACTGAACAACAAACACTCAACACAATAGGCAACAAATTGTTTAATCTATTCAATATTAACATTATATTTACAAATACAAAACTCCTATTTTTGTTTGTTAAATACATAACAGTTACCATGTGGGCGTATTTAACACACCTTTGACAAAATATAGCACTAAAAAGACCCTTGCTGTAAAATTAGACCTTAATTCTTAAAAAAACAAATTTTAATCTAACTGGTAGCTAAAACAGTTTGAAAATCCGTCCCAAGTTAGAAATCGCTAACCTCTTTCTTTTTGAAGTGGTTTTAAAAGGCAGCCTTTTCATAATATCATCAGCACTATTTATACACTTAACAGAGGTGCATTATGAACGATCACCATTCACGATGTTCATCCGATCAACAAGAGGGTGAGACTATTATTACATAGTATTGAAAATAACTTAATACCATTAAGTTTTTATTCAATAACAAACCAGAAAAGACCGCTAGCACTTTCCCCGCCCTAGGAATCGAACCCGAGACTTAGTCAGCAGTCGTATACATCACCGGCCACACCACAGAGACAATCAAATTACTAACAATGACATTCATTTACCTCATTGCGAGTACTACAAGCGTCGCTAAAACTATTAAATAACCAATGTTTCGGCCGTTGCAATCCTTAATCAACCATTCATTAATTCGATACACGTTACAACTCGAAATGGCCGCTAATCGATTAACACCTGTCGAATAATCGATTGTTACCTCACTTATATTTATTACATTGTTCATTAACAAGAATGTCAGAATTAATTGCATTTATTTATAATTTATCTTTTTTACTGCACAACTGAATCTTGGATCCGAGAATGTACGCGACTTGTAAAAATGGTCTCGGTTTCGGACCCAATTCTTGCAAAGTGGTATTAGGGTTTTCTAACTTCTACTGCATTGTTCTTAATAGTAGCGTTTAGTAACAAACATGGCGAAGACCAACCTTTATTACAGGGACTCACCATGCCTGCCTGCCTGCCTACCTGCCTGCCTGCTTGTCTGCCTTGCCACTGGTCATTCCACTTCCTGTCTCACGTGAATCGAGTCAAACGAAGTTTGATTTCTTAGCCTTTTAGTGGTGATTATAGAAAAAAAACTATATTTCACCCTGCGTCTTCAATTTTGTTAAAATTCATCACAATTGGTCTTATTGTTTAGCCGGGAAACCGCAATAAATAGACAATAAGATTTTTACATTCATACCATTAGGTTATCATAAAAAGTTAAGTACTTGTATTTAAAATGAAACATTGTTCATGCGAACACATAATATTGTAAAAACATAAATACACAAAAAGTTGCGGAAGACCCTGAAATACTCGTAAATATTCTTCATTTCCCCCGTCTGTATGTATGTATGTATGTATGACTGTACGGAAATAAGTGCTTCATGAATTATACTTTACGATTCAATGATATACCATTTGAAAGGTATACAATTGAAATTAACACGGCTTTCGTACACATCGCGTTATGTTTTTGTTAAACTCACTGGTCGGCTTATTAATAAACGTTTACTAAGCTTGGAGTAATTAATCCATAGGTTGTTTCCTTCAAGTTTGTAACTTTTTCTCATTGCGAAAAAAAAATATTAAAAAGGCAATTGTTTAGTTTTTTTGGATACTTTATCATGACAGGGTAAAAAATAATTTATTTTGGCTTTAAGCATAACATGTTAATAATAACACTAGTCTACAAGGAAAAGTATCCGAAATAATTTAAACTAATTTCTGCTTCTCTGTCCATGCAAAATTCGGATTGATAACTAAAATTCATTTATTAGTTTGAGTTTTTACGATAATCGTATCTTTCTTAATGGAACTACCCACATTTAACTTCATAATGTTTTGACATTTACATAGTTAGTTTGTATCAAATATTCGAAATATTGTGATTTAGTGCTATTTTCTCTTAAATTAAGCGATATAGAAGTGATAAAAGTAAAAAGTATAATACTATTTTATAGCAAAATGTCTCGAAAATGTGTTAATAATCCCGGCAATTTTTGTTATATCTGCGGTGAGGTGATATTTAATAAACAAAGGTGTTGTATATCGCCTATAATAAAAAATGCCTAATTTTACTAAACCACGTCGCAATTCCACTAATGAATAAAATAACGGTATAATTTCTGTTATTTTTTCAAAAAACTAAAAAATTTTTTTTTGAAGAAATGGAAACTAATTAAAAAAATATAATTGTAATTTCGTATGCAGTATGTCAACATAAATAAAAAAAGCTACTTACACTAGAAAATACTCTTACAAGATCAAAATTTGTATACTAGTGTAATTATACGCTCCTGGCTTTTTCTCAGTAGTAGATATACCTACTTTGCAAAAGGGTAATAATACCTTTCTTTATTAATAAAAAACGCTTCTGACATTCCCGCTTACACGTAGCGTACGTACCTTTAAGGCCAATTTAAAAGTAGTCTAAAATCATTGTCTTTAAATTTTCTCACTTCATATAACTTTCATTTGTTTTACCTATTGAGTCGATTATATTCGCATCGCGTATACCGATAGTGAAGAATCGAGTGCCTTATCGATACTTCATTCGTATTCCACCGCCGAAGCGAGTGGAGGCGAATAATCGAATAAACTTGTATCATTGAAATATGAAATGCTACTGAATGATTTATGTTAAGTGTACTAAGTTTTCCCATATTGGTAATGGATATAGACTTTTTGCTTGAGCTAGGAAACTGGGAAACTCTTTGTGGGAAAATACGACAAATATCGCTGTTTATTTCGATTGCTAAAGTTTGCTCTTAGACGTGTGAATAACAATTTTTTCACGGTCTTTACAAACCATTAGGAGGATTTGAGAAAAACATGTGTAAGATTTTTTTAGCAGGATATTTTTATATAATACTAGCGGACCCGACAGACGTTGTCCTATCTACACGTCTTTAATTTGTAAAACTTAATTAAAAAAACTTTGTCCAGCGGACATAATTGTAAATCTAAACCATTCTCAGAAAGTTAAAAAGTTTCATCAAAATCGGTCTAGTCGTTTAAGAGAAGTTCAGTGACATACACACTTACAGAAAAATTATATAAATAAAGATATTATGTACGTATGCACTAAGACTGAAGATAGAATATTAGATAAACAGCGTTCGTATCAATAGAGCTCAACGCTCTCCTGTTTATACCTTAACAGGTCCTGTAGTAGACCCTTGCCAGTTGCCGGCAGTGGGAAAATGATGGGTTAAAAAAAAATACTGCAGTTGATTTTCGTCGTTGTCTTTTATTCAAGTTAATAGGGAACAGTCATCCGCATTTATTAAAGTATTCAACGAATCATTGTTACGTTATTGGTTAGTTGATGACAAAGAAAATCAGATTCTCCATGCTTACTACACTTCCAAACTTATTAAAGTTTACTGGCGTTATAAAAATCATTCGTTATTAAAACAGTTGTTATCTATATCAAAATGAAGGACTATATTATAAAGGGATCATGAAACACACCCCATTACACGCTCTCCAGTTAAGAGCCACTTATCACCCACCCTCCTCTCATCTCTTTATCATTTATCTGTCGCTGGGATCATAGGTTTGTTTGTCAATCCAAAACGTACAGAGCGCAGTGAGTTAGATGGTTAGCACTACACTGGAAGGTTGTAGGTTTGGTCTTTTCAAATTTTCATTTCAATATTTCTCGGTAGTAGCACGGAGTTTGGTAAAGGTTAAATGGCAAAAGACTCGCTATTGCACGGGACTGAAATTATAAACAACATGACATGAATATAAATGTCATATCCCTCTGCTTACACTTTAAGTTATAACAGTACTAGCAATAATTAGCTAAATTACTTTAACTCCTATGTTAGCATACCCAAATAGACTAGAATACTAGACCCAAATAAGTGTCGGTATATATTGTTATAGAAATAGTACAGTGAAAGACAATAAAGTGTGCTTCGGAAACAAAAATAGTGGTAAAGTAATTTGCCTAAGACTTGGGCAACGATTCCCAGCGGTTGGGCAACGAGCAAGCAACCTATGCCTACTGACACTACCTACTGACACTGATAGCGACACGCAACGACGCCAAACACATGTTCAAGCAATGATCTTGATTGATTTAACTTAGAAGCTATTGAAGGATCGTTTAAGTTGAGTTTAATTATATTATTTTCTGAAGCTTACGTAGAGATAAGGAAAATTACACAAATCGTAAAAATAAATGTATGGATGAATGCAAGGGATTTTTAAAAAAACATGCTCTGCAACATAACGATTTGATATTTATAAGTCCTTACTTAGAAATTTCAATTAAAAAAAAACATGATAAAGTCACCACGGAATTGTCGATTTGTAATTTACCTATAAAAAGAGCCGATTGGAAAAATAACAACAATAGATTTTTGCGACAATTATCTATTATTGCACTTAATTCTTAAAATATATGAGATACTATATTGATATACAACATAATGTGACTATAAAATACGGCAACCTCAGATTGAACATGACACAGTTTTTTGTAACGCAAGCCCTTATTTCCTCAAGTAAATGATATGCGTTGAACACTACATAGTTCAAGTACTAAGGCCGGTACGGATAATATTATGAGTATAGTTAGTATAGTAAAAAATCAATGGTCGCTGCGGACCGAGGACAGCTGGTTTTTTCATCAGATACTCGATGCCACGGTTAAGTTGTGATTTAGGGCGCGACGCGTTTCAACTTTCGCAATGTGTGAGGTGACAAAAATAATGGAGAAATCGTAGTAATATTTACTGTTTGATGGTGAGGTATAGTCACGGGCATAAATATGTAGATTTAAATTTTATTGACTGAAGAATGTCACTTTTTCGAAGGAACTTTTTTATTGGAATTATCATTATGTATTGATGTCGTAGTTTGATTGTGTTTACACAGAGATTGATACATTATTTGATGATGAATTGCGTACAGTGTTTCCTCAAAACATTACTACAATAATAAAATATATGCACAGAATAGCATTGCAAAATATGTCTAAATTGGTAAGGGTATTGCTTTTAAAATAAAGCCCTGAAATATAGTTACAGGATACTAGTTATAGCCATGATTGAATTGAGTTCTAACTGCAGAAATCGCCAATCACATCAGAATAAGCTGCAAATCTAGTAAAAAAAAAATACAATCTAGCAAAACAATGAACATAAAATTATAATAATTATAAAATATTCATGATTCGTGAACGTAATGACGTCCAATAAATACACTATCGTGGCTTATTATATTATCTCTGTGGATTTGACACGAATGAGTTTTAATTTATTAAAATAGGTAGATTATTGCACACAATAATAGCAATTAAAAGAGTACGGCTTGACAGCGCATAGTCGTGAGCAAAAATATAAAACATTGTATCTTTCTTAAACTCAGTTTGATTAATGAAAACTGTGAAATACTGTAAACCTCCACAGTAAATTAATCTAAAGATCACAATAAACATTTTCGTAGTCCCTAACCCAGCATTGTGGACTCAAGGCATAACCTCTCCCTTATTCTCCCGAAGTCCCATGCCTAGCAGTGGGACAGTAACGAGTAAAACTAATTTATAAATATAAATATTTTTAAATCATCATAGGTACTATATGATTTTAAATAATCAATATGATTTTTAAAATATAACAGTGAAAACGTATTTATGCCGATAACTGTACTTATATTTATTCCGCACACGAATTGAAGTGAGTACTCAAGCACGTATATTCCCGCGCTTGAGTGACGTCACATAATTTGACAGATCCACTTTTTTATTCACAGACATTTTCACGCAAGTGATTGTCTATGGGCTTGCTATACGCATATTGGGTTCGGCATTAATCGGCCTAGCAAAACCAAATATGTGTAGATGAATAATGCCGCTCAACATCACCGCACCTAAATGTTTGAATTAAATTGTGACGGTCGGACCCAAAGGAACTTTCCTATCGGCACAAGTCGAACAAGTGCACTAAGATTTGCTACAAACATATTCGGTTCGGCAATATCTATCGAACAACAAAACCGACTTGACTCACTAGTTCGGCTTGTGTCGATTGGGTTCATCTACACATATTCGGTTTTATCCGGCTAGGCCGATTTATGCCGAACCTAATATCTATACTAATATTATAAAGCTGAAGAGTTTGTTTGTTTGTTTGTTTGTTTGTTTGATTGTTTGATTGTTTGATTGTTTGATTGTTTGATTGTTTGATTGTTTGATTGTTTGATTGTTTGATTGTTTGATTGTTTGATTGTTTGATTGTTTGATTGTTTGATTGTTTGATTGTTTGATTGTTTGATTGTTTGATTGTTTGATTGTTTGATTGTTTGATTGTTTGATTGTTTGATTGTTTGATTGTTTGTTTGTTTGATTGTTTGTTTGTTTGTTTGATTGTTTGAACGCACTAATCTCAGGAACTACTGGTTTGATTTGAAAAATTATTTCGGTGTTACATAGCCCATTTATCGATGAAGGCTATAGGCTATATATCATCGCTAATAACGCTATGACCAATAGGAGCAGAGTACCAGTAAAAAATGTTACAAAAACGCGGAAAATTTTGACCCATTCTCTCTTATGAGACGCAAGCGAAGTTGCGCGGGTCAGCTAGTGTGTGTATGAAGCCTGCCTGCCGATGTCAAACGTGAGCTGAAATTATGTCTAGCACTTGTCTATGGTTTATCAAATACGACATCGGTAGTGTTATTATGTATGCATGCTATGTATGCAACAAACCGTTTATCTGATTGTGAGACTTTCACTAAACTTGCGTTTTGTCGTGACTAGCGATGTCAAAACTGTGATACTATTTTGAAGGCATTTGTGTAATACACGTTTTGACGAATATGGCATATTTATTTCTTTTTAAGGTTCTGTACTTCATGGGTAACCTATTATTAAGACTTCGCTGTCAGTCTGTCTGTCACAAGGCTGTATCTCCCGAACAGTAATAGCTATATAAATTTTTTACAGGTGATGTATTTTTGTTGCTGCTATATTTACTGAATACATACCAAGATAAATAGTTTTGTAAAGTAAAATTGGATCATATAATACACATTAAGCAACCTTTACCAGGGATCTTCCGTTGATAGGTAGCCGTATCGTAGTATTTGGGCTAAGCGTCTCCGTGCTTCAGAGGGCACGTAAATCATCAGTCCCGGTTGACGTCATGACAGTCGTTAAACCATGTCAAAGCGGGCCAGCTGATAAATAAATAATAATCTTTACAATGAGCAACGAAGGAGTCGATATAGCGACTGATGAAGGCTGTCAATGTTCTAAGCATCAATGAACGACAATCACTATTATCCTTTACAATATAAATTAAGATAAGAGATAGATTGACACGTAATACGTAAGATAATAGTCTTGTTTACCTCCTCCTAACAAAGGTCGCTATAACTCAATGCATTTTATAATAAAGCGTTATTAGCCTCGATTGTAATACGATTCGCTGATCGGTAAATCTTCGAGCTCAATAGTTTGACAGTTTACTCTATCGTGCTCATTTCCGATAACTACTCAATAGTTTAAGGATTCATTTTTATATAATTTGCAGGTAACACAAATCCTTGGTGAACAAATCTGGCTTGAAATAGAATATTTTTGTCTCAAGTTTGTACTCAGGTTTTTAAACACTTATGTATTTTGTTTTCAATTGCGTCAGCTCATTTCCTATTATTAGGTTTGAATCTCGAGATAGAAAAGCAAATATTTTAAACCATTTAGGGTTTCCTTTAAAATATTCTACAGTTATTACTTTTATCCTTGATGTTCAATCGCTATCTAGGAAAACTATTAAAAGTCAAAATTCACACATTACATCAACAAATTAGTGAGACGAAAAGTCTGCTCATGATAATAATATATTGAAGCATTTTTTACAAACAGGTGGGTCGGTGACTCTTAATCTACCAACAATATTCCATTCAAAATTTAACCTTATGACGTTGAAATAAGGATGAAAGAATTTTTAAGTGTTGATGGTACATTTTTTGTCTATACCTAGTGTGGGTTACTAGTTTTGTATGTCTTCAGTTTTTACGATTGACAGCTTTAGTTAAGCGTTCTTGAAGGTTCGTTGATGTTATGTAGATGATTTTATAACTTGCGTGATTTATTTATCATAGGATCTCTAGTTTGAAAATGTCCGTTCCCGGAATGAGGATGGACTTACTCCCTACTTACTCATTTACTACTGACTCAATGTAACTAAGCTAAGCCCAGTTAAATTAAGTCCACCGTGCTGGCCAAGTGCGGGATGGAGATTTTGTTTCTCTTGGTATCCTAGTACTTACTGATGCTAAAATTTGTTAGGCCATCTGTTTCAGAACAAAAACTATTGTATTTTGACAGAATTGGACGCAGCACTAGTTTACTCGCAGTATCATTTTCAGAGTTTAATACATTTTTCTTAGGATACCTGATTGATTCCAGGTGCTACAGGCAGAAGCAAGTGTAAATTCCAAACGCACTTTGTAAATGTCGTTAAAGAAACATACGGAATTTAATCTGTGTATATGTATTTCATCGTAAAAATTATGTGTTGAAAAGCAAATTTTCGCGTAATGTAACAGCTTATTGCAGTATATTTTCTTCTAGGTACAATAGACACGATGTGCGCGTGGATTTTAAATACACCTATTATGTAAAATCATAAAGTTTCCATGATTATATTTTAATCTAAATAATTACAAATAAGTACGATGAATTTTATGTTCATAGGTAAGTAGTTGTCACAACATTACTAGGTAACAGGATAAATCGATGAACAGAATCACATTTTTTTAGATGATCGGAAAGATGATTCGCCGATTCTTGCAATCGACTTTTCAGGAGGTTTTCGGTACTTTATTTCATATATTTTAATTCTTTATGTAGGATAGTTTAATAGTATCTAGCAATAAGCTCTAATCTTCTTTCATGTCAAATAATATGTGCTACTTTCAGGTGTAATGCTAAGCAAAGAGCTTATACCAAAAAATTTTTAAAAATACTTTCTTCCATCAAACTATCATTCTTCTAGCCTAGTGCAAGGTGAAGTGAAGAAGTGAAGACATAACAATTAATATATGTGTAGTTATTATTGTTACGAGGATGTTTGCTCGCTGGCAGTGCCAGGCACGCTGGCGGCAAAAACCAATGACGTCACCACACCTTTTGTTTTTATCTTGCGATGGTGGTGCCACTGGGTAATATGAGAACAGTAGGTTCAGTTCATTGTAGACTTACCCCTGGTTTCTGAGTACATTTAGCGGTAGTTTATCTATTCAATAACGTTTTTTTTTTATATGAGTTTTAACGCTATTAAAAAGATAAACTACCTCTAAATGTACTTCAGAAACCGGGGGTTAGAAAGATATGGGTTATCTTTGTCGTATTATAGGTATTTGGTACCGTAAATGGACATCCAGCCATCGGGAGGAGACCCTTGCCCAGCAGTGAGATAGTTATGGGTTAAGGGTTGCAGGGTCTTTTTAAGCTGCTCGTTTGATGCAGTGGTTAACGTGGTCATCTCGCTGCAAAACCGTGGCGCCGCATGCGGTGGGTTCAAAACCCACCCAAGGCAAATGTTTGTGAGTTGAGCACGAGTATCTGTTCTGAGCCTGGATGTTTGTTTTTCTAGATAAGTATATACGTAAATTTATGATTACCCTAGCTCTGCTTAGTTTGGAAACAAATGACCGTGTGTCAAATATAAATATAAAACTATACATAACCTTACAAAACTACAACATCCTCACCCCTTATCAACAAATCATGAAATTATACAATAGTTCATAATATTCTCATAATTATTATAAACACGTATTAATTCTCTGTGGAGTTCAATTATGCACAATGCAACCTTTAATATTCATGTTTAGAATGATTTAGCTGAGATGTTGTAATAAACCTAGTTACAGTCACGCATCTGTTGAGTGCGTCGGAATTTGAAGATGGCTCACATTTTAAGGTTATTTGTTTATATTTTAACAAAACATATTATTTTAATTACGCCTTTTACGCCACTTAGTTCGATATTTACAAACTTCCCTTGCCTCATTCACATCCATACATCTTGTCATACAGGACCGCCGGTTAAGCAAAAATTCGTTGAAATTGCGTTTGTTTTTTATCGCAATTCTATTTGTTATAACGTACTCGGGCAGCGTGGTGGGCTCTTGTGTCCACCACGCTGGCTTCCCCTGAAAAAAGGAGCACCTCCCTACTGGAACTGCAGCTTTTCTAGCAGTAGGACAGTCATAGGTTGAAAAAAGTTGTTAATTTTATCAATTTTAGCACAATAACTGACGATGAAACGAATGGTCTTACTGACTTCATTTTACAGCGACAATGACGCTGCAAACTCCTATACTATCAATAACTAGAATATCAACTGAAAACCGTATTGTAAAGCAATAAAGACTATTTTTGCAAAACAGTAGAGTCGTTTTAATTATGTTCAACGAACAATTGAGCAATTTGTAAAAAAAGCTAGTAATTTACACTTGAATCAGATTCCACAGCACAGATGCATGTGATTATGTATGAAATGATAACAACCTAGTTATTTACTGTGAAGTTCATGATTTTCTTTCAATTATGTAACAAAAGAGCATAATTGTAATAATATGAAAGTATTTGTTTTTGCGTGGCTGGAACAAGGATTAACAAATATAAAAAATGAGAAAGTTAAGAGGGATGTTTGTTACTCGATCACGTCAAAACTTCTGAACGGATTTTGATGATACTGTTGTACACCGGTAGATTATGATTTATGATTACCCCATTTTCACTTCGTTATATTTTTGTGTCGCGACTACTTTTGCGAACATACAAACAACTTTTTGTAGAACTACCAAATATTTTTCATCGTGGGAATCAAACCTAAGGTACCCGCGAACCATCACCAATCATAATTACTTTTGAAGACAAATAAAGAATATTATTTTAATCAAAAATCAAACTCCAAACATTGATTAACAAGTATAGTTTTTTTTTTTACTTGTTTTAAGCAACAAGAGACATCTTTCAATACATTCAAAATCAAATAAGATCAATGTCATAACAAATCTTGTAAAACGAACTCGATTTACATCTTTGATGAATTTAACATAATATTATAATATCAATGCCGATCATTATGTGATTATAACAAGATATTATGTTATTGTTTGATATCCAAACTTATTTCAGAAACTATGTTTTTAAACTGAAGTTTAAAATATTTATTGTGTCGTATGAAAACATGGGTGATAATGACAACCTATAGAGTATATTAATAGATTTTACAGGATAACTTCTTGAGGGTAAACCTTAAGCGTACGTCAAAAAGTTTTTAGTGTTTTGCTATAATATTTCATGCATTCTTCTGGTCTTCCAACGCAAGTAATAGCAAGGATTCCGAAATAAAAGAAATGGCCTAGACTATCCTACTTTCTTACTCAGAGTTAAGGAATTAAAATTATTTCGCGATCATGCACAGCACAATTCTAGCCACAGCTAAGCTACTTTGTCAAAAACTATTCTCTTCTCACAACTTGCATGCATAATATTTTATTACTACGAGTCCGCAAGCGGCCAAGACCGATGCAAGTCGGTCAAAACGTCAGGAAATTAAAGGTACAGCAACCTTTAATTCGCAATCGCGCTTAAGACTAGTTGCATTATCTTCCAAAAACTGTTAAAGTAACTTATATTACATACAGATTTCCCTTGCCTCATTCACAAGAATACTTTTTGTGATACATCACCGATATGGTCTGTATTTGTCTTTTTTCTTTTTAATAACATACTATTTTAATAATAAAAAAACTATAATATCGCAGTAAACTGTCATACAAGTATCAATGGGAACTACTATTGTATTAACAGCTTGTAGCATCACTTGAAAGACATGAGATAATGTAAGCGACACGAGTCACAAATTATACTACAATGTTGCCGTTCAACGTACAAGAGAGTACAAAGGATTAACTAGTATCTTCAATACGACCGGTTATATTACGACGTAGTGTGTAGTGCAAATTAATATAATTATGAATACTCACATTGTGATTAGCTAGCTTCTGCTCCCGGCTGCGTCCGCGTGGAAAGAGTTCCTAGGGAAAAAAAGTTAAAAGGTTTACACAGTATACATATAGGTTATAAATTTCCGGCCAAAGTATCCTGTGCCTTAATTCAAATTTTAAACTTTTTGTTTGCTGGATTTCATTAAGATCTATTTAATACTTTTCGGTTAATACATACAGACTTCCTCACAAAATTTTGGGTTTTTATGATTAGCATGGATGCATAGAGCGTTAATGCTTGCCGCTGCCGATCAAAGGTCGGGGTAGATTCCCAAGTCAGTCATGTTGTTAGAAATTTCTCAACAACCACTCGCAGTTTGGTTAGGGGCAAATTTAATTCGATTTCTCCCTTTATAGATAACACTGTATGTATCTATAAAAAGCCGAATAAAAACTTAGTAGCCTCCATCTTAACCGAAGCATAATCAATCAGCTCTTCAAATTTTAAACAAAACAATGAAGCCGTTTTGTCATAAAAACCAAACATACGAACAAATGCAAAATTTTTCATATTTACAATATTATAAAACAGGGATTTCCCCACACGTCTCATAGAGAAAAGCTGCAAATTTAATTAATGCAAGTAAATTAAATATATTTTGTATATTTGCGAGTTACAATCAGCACTTTGCGTCGTGTGTGTAAAACATCGATGATTGAATTCTCGGTAACGCTAATGACCGCTCGCGAAATGTATTTCGGATTATGTAGCGTTATCACATACAGTGTTAAAATGTGTGTTCAAATTATACGTATACTATACAATACTAATATATAATATGTACTAATTCTGCCCGCAATTTCGTTCGCGTGCAGAGGTTATCCAGGGTAAAAATATCCCGTAGGTTAATCCACGTTGTAAGCTATCTGTATACCAAATTCCATCCAAATTCATTAAAATATAAGTAGGAATATAATAAATGAATAATAAATTAATTTAACCCATTAAGTGTTCCACTGCTGGGCAAGGGTACCCGTAATGGGAGGGTAAAGACCTTGAGAACACCACGCTGGCTAAGTGCGGGTTGGGGACTTTGTATATCTTTAAGAACTGTTCTAAAGAACTTTCAAGTATGCTAGGTTGCATCACGATGTTTTCCTTCACCGTTGGAACAAGTGATAATTATTTCTAATACACATAAATTCCAAAATTCATTGGTGTGTTGCCTCGGGTTCGAACCTGCGACCACTTGCGTGGGAGGTGCCAACTTTTACCACTCAGGAATATAAATGTTTCTCAAATATTTATTTGTTGGAATCCAGTTGTAAAACTGTTTCATCGGTGGTCATGGGTTTGATTCCTGGTAAATGCTCTTAAATCCAATTACTGATGAAGGCATGCAAAATACTTGAGTTCTCTTGGGTACTTTAGACCTCACCCATCTAATTCTGAGAAGAGAGGACATTCTTCTGCCCAAACTCGAATTTACGTTTATTGACATCTTCAATCATAATCATAATTTCAATTATTTATAATAATAATGAAATAAATGAAATACTTTAACCTCCCTTATTAAACACTTTGTCCATTGTCAAAACAGCTTTCCATCTACATAGACGATTCTAAATTAATCACATTTTGACATCGAGTAATGTAGCGACACAATAAAGTTGTTATTTCAAATTATAGGAAAACTATCTCGGCTTACTTGACGTTTCGGCCCAAATAACACCGACTAACATTGCAAGAAAAAATGCACTGACAGATATTATGAACATTTTTCGTTATGTTGTATACCAACAAAAGCATAGCACCCAGTGAGACCAAAACATAAACAAATATTACTTATAAGTTACATAAGCTCTGCACTGTACTTGACATCTAACTTACATAGCCGACGAACCGGTACACTCGGACGCACAACGTTTATGCTTGAGTACAGAGAGAGCGTGCGTGATTAGATAAAGATCACTTAAGATAGGATATTTGGTAATTTAGTAACATTAATTTCGGTAGTTTATTTATTAAAATGTATTTAGTTTCACTTGTCTTAAATTGAGATGTTATATAGGAATTCGAGGATAAAACGCTTTGGGTTGCTTAATGCCTCGATGCAGGTTACACTGTATTGACCGCGATTTTTAGAAATTTTTAAGTTTAAAACAGCAAGAATTTTAACATATTTTATAGATCCTCTAAACATTATCTGCAGAAATGGCGAAATCTTTGTCGAGAAATCGGCTCTCTATGAATACAAAAAAATGGGTAATATATTTTTATTCCGTATTTCTAAGTAAAATCAATATGATCAATATGACAAAAAGGTAATTGGCCTATTCTGACTTACCATAAAAGGACTTTCATATTTTTTATATTAGGTAGAATGTCAAAAGTGCCATACAAAGACACAATAAAATCGCTAGTACGAAAACCTGCTAAAGATAAAATTACTACCACATATGTAGATCTATATTAAGTCTATAGTAATACAATAATAATGAAACAACGTCATGTTACTTAGATTTACGTAGTGTGATGTTGTCTGCAGAGTTGTCTGAGTTCATAGCACGACTAGAACGTACTCCACTTGAAGAGATTCCACTAAATTTAATGCGCGATCGCTTCAACACACTACGCTAATGTTCCACTACCTACGAGCTAACACCAAACTATGGAATGCTATACTTTTTGTAGACAAGCATTATTGTAGTGAACTTACAACATTGCTAAATACACGGGCATACGACAGCATTTCAAGTGAAATTGGAAACCTCCCAATACACTTCGCTCGACCACTGGTCTGAGGTTCAATTTTCTACTTTTATCGACTATCGAAAATTGATTAGCTATCGACAAATTCTGTATGAAAATCTGTACCTCGATTCTCTACCACTATCGGCTACCGATAACCGGCTAGCTATCGAAATTTAGACATTTAGAATGTACTGCCAAAACATTTCCTACTACACCCGTCAGAGGCGCTGATCAGATTTTCATACAAAATTTTTCGATGACAAGTCGGTAGTAGTAGAGAATCGACCTACTGATCAAGATCTCTATTGCACGCCGTAGGAACTAGTTTTGCAGCTTAAAATTTACCAACTACTTACAGAAAATCTCTCAGTCGTCTCGTCTGTAGCGCCTTTTCGACATTGCCAAATACCGGGCATACTATAAGACAACATTTCAACTCCCAATAGCACTATTGACGAACGGTTAAAATCTTTCGATCAGCAAAAAGAAGTATCCCCATTTCAGAACCATTTTTTTCGACACCGTGTCATATAACTTTAGGTGCTGAAAAAGGAATACTCCGATAGAAGAGTCAGCTAATAATATATATCATAGCCGTATATGTACAACAAGCATTAAACCCCATGTTCGTATTAACTTAGCAACTTCATCGGCTAGAACTCCGAGGCTCGCTAGTTATGTTACACTCACTATTAAGCCTTCGACTCAAACTTTGATGGAATATTCTAACGCCTCGGGAGCGACGCTCAAAAGTTAATTGACAACTAATACTCGGTTAGTTAAAGAGTTTCAAAAGTTCTAAACAACAAAAGTTTGAAACATGTTCCTTTGATTTTAAAATTTTGGAGGCTTCGTTAAAATTACTTTGTGTGGAAATTAACTTCTGAATTAGATTATTACTGTAAGGCCAGTTGGTTAAATACTATACTATATTTGATAGAACTTGGACTTAAGTTCAAATTGACAACAGAATGTGAGATAATAATAGAGTGACCGCTTTTATTTGAGCAGTAATAGCCGAGTGATATAAGTTGGCAGCACCCAAGCAGGTCGATGGTTCAAAACCGAGGCAACACACACAACAATGACTTTTCGAAAATATGTGTTAGAAATAATTATCACAACGGTGAAAGAAAACATCGTGAAAACATGCATGCCTGACAGTCCTTTAACAAAGTTCTTGAAGGAATGCAACGTGGTGGACTCGAAACCTCATCCCTTCTCTCATTCCGGAAAGAGACTCTTGCCCAGCAGTGGGACAGCAATGAGTTAATTTTATATATTTTCCATAGAACTTTTGTGTACACCAGTACATTGCGCGTGAGTGTTTGAAGGTCAAGCTCTGTGCAATGCAGCACGATCACGAACTATACCCCACTTATACACAAAACGTCATAACAACCACGGCAAAAACACCTCCTAATCACCAACCTTATTTTTCAGACAATAGAGTTGAAAATAATCTTGTGTTTTATACCTAACTTGAGGTATGAAGATGATACTTTATTTTGAACTTTAGTGGTCACGTTATAGGGTTGAAAATAATTTGTTTTGTTTAGTAATAAGTTAAAATGTGTTATTTAAGTAGTGATTATGCAATGGTAATGTTGATGGTAGTTTTATGGCGGTGTATGTCGTTCTGCGTCTTAGGAAGCGTTGTGTAACGTTAATTGTTGTGGAAAATTAATTAAATTACGTCTTTAGCATATTAGTGATTGATTGACGTCTTTTTCTTCCAAGTTATTCCATAGAGGTAACTATTTCCAAATTTTACAGTTGTTTGTTAGGATTTTGTCGCAAATTGAAAAAATATGCTGGAACTACAGTAGTTGGTATACTTTTGTATTTTATAAATACAAATTAAAAAAAGCAAATGCGTGGCCATCTAATACATCTACCGTAGCAGTAACTAAACTGCTATACCAAAGATCTCTCCCCCATTTCAGTACTTATATCTAAAAGATACTCCATTTTTTCCTTAAATCTACACTACTATACTACAATCCCAGTACATAAGAATATTTGTTTTGCAAACTATAATGCCATTTATTTAAATAACATGTATTTTCCACAAGTTTATCATCCACTTAGTACATACTGGTATGTACTGAAGATGCGCCTAGCCTTGTACGCGTATCGATGCTAAACCAGTTATAATATATTATGTATTTTATGCCGCAGTACTTACTTAAACTGTGCCAATAGCAAATACTTTGGACTTATTATCACGCTATTTTACCTAAAAGCATGGACAGAGGTGTGCCCAATTTTCTTCTTCTTCTCTATGTAAAAAGTCGTAAACCTGATTGATTTCACTAAAGTCATTGAAATCATAGCATTTATATCCAAACCAAAATTGAGCGAAGGAAAGAAAAAAGCGGTCCTCGTCGCAAAAAGGGATAAACGACAAGAAAATAACCAATTGCACTTTGTAACCAGCCGCATTCTGCTCCACCATTGCCCGGACTTCAAAAAAGTTTCACTGTAAGAAAATTTGGAAACCAACGGCTAACTTTCTTCATAAGACCAAAGCAACCTAGCCGGAGCTTTTACAAAATTATTACACTACCTATAAAGTCATGTTAATGTACTCAATAGTCAAATAACACGATCCCGCAAGCGAAATAAACTGAAGAATATAATTATTTTAAAGACAGCCAACCATTAAATTCCATAGGCCTTGTTCTGAACGAGATTCGTGACTATTAAAAAAATAATTTGTACTCATTTGAGAACGGAAAACATATCTACTCTGAGTCATCAGCGGATTTGATAATTGTACATAATTGTTAACAACCTATAATTGTAAAATAACCGCGAGGCATTATTTCTACCAGTTTAATAAACAGATCTCCAACGAATGCGAAGAGCAGTACCTGGTCCCTTTTTGGACAGACCTGCAGCCTTAGCAGCTTAGAAGTTGCAGCATAACAACAGATCAATACAGATGTAGCTTCGAAAGGCCCGTTAAATTGTGGCTCTCTTATTCAAAGATCTTTGACAGTAGATACCTCTAGTCAGAAGCTTGAAAGTCTGACAACGAGTCTTATCGTGTTATACTTAAAACCTAGATAACTTAGGTTGTAGAGGTCCAGTAGGCAGATCGCTCCAGGTATAATAATGGTATTTAGCTGCATGCGGATAGACTGAAAGCTGAAACCAACGTAGTTGAAAAAAAGGCTAGACTGATGGCACAATGACAAAAGGCTCGTTCCTATTAGCGGAGTTCTCAATAGATCCTTAATATTACCGTTCTGATTCAAAACTCCAACATGCAGTTTCATACAAAAACCTTGGAAAGTTTTAATAAAGATTAAGGATGTTTTTGTCACAGAGAGTTCGGTAAATGCTAGTGGGTTTTTCAATAAGGAATTACCCGTAGTAGTTTGGAGTTTGTTCTCAAGGATAATAGTAAATAGTTTCAAACCACAAGTTTTTTGTTGGACAAAAAGCTGATTTGATAGATTACATAATCATAAGTGCAAAACATTCACCATTTACAGATATTATAGGTTTTATAAAGATTTTTATTCATATAAAATGGTCGCCAGCAGGCATAGACTTCAACGCAGTTTGTTCTTACTTCTTGCACGTAAAAACGGCCAGATCAATTTTGGTAAAATTTGCTACAGTCGACGAACATAAGCACACACTATTTTTAAGATTTTGTACAATCGCTTGTTAGATTTATCTTTCAAAGAGCATTTTTTTTATAAGTAACACATAATTAGTAATGAATTGCGAGTAAAATAGCCATTACAATATGAAATAAAATGTTCCTATAAAAATCCATACTCTTCATAATAATATTTCGTCAATTAACGTACTCTGTGGTCGATAGCAAAAGCAATACAGATAATTTCCATTAATTGCAATAACGTGGCCTGAAAGTACAGATACTAATTATTTTAATATAATAATATTTTGCGTTGCGTGATTATTATCGGATTATATGGGAATTAACACTGTCATGCATTTTAATTTACCTTTGTTTGGTAAATTGCTATTAGTCTTTTCTAAGTTATAATGTAATATTTCTCAACCCATAGATCCTACTAATACCTAATATAAATATTTACGTTTTTAAGTTTTTAAAACTTGGAAATTCACATTACATTATGAAAAAACTGTTGATATAACATTAATTGTAACATTCTATGTACACAGTCATGCAATATTATTTTCAGTACAATCCAGTAAATGGGGATGAGCTCTTCCCTATTAGACAGGAATAACATTGTAAATATCGAATCGTGGGTGTATTTCATACACCTCTGTCTACACTCTCCATACTACAGGCATGTTTATTTATTTATGTGATAGATATCTTCCTAAACAGTGTGTAAGAATAACAACCCAACTAGCACACAAGCGCTATAACAAGCTGCACAATGGCCGGTTAAAGGATTTTTATAACGCCTTAGGCTCCTTAGTAAGAAGTATAGTGGTTCTATAAGCGGCTACAGATCTCTTGTAGCGTCAAATAGGCCCATACTGTCCAGCTTATAGCTCGACATTGGATCTACAGTGGTCGTAAATAGTAATTATAATAGTACGTTGTATAGTAGTAATACAGGAGCGCTAAAATAAGATGAAGGTGGTATAATCGCGCTACAAGAGCTTTTTCGCAGCTTCGTGGCGCTTACCAGCTGTTGTACAGAGGTGGTTAGCGCCACGAGCGTTCGAAAAAGCTCTTGCAGCGCGATTATACCACCTTTACCTTATTTTAGCGCTACTGTGTAACGGTTATAAATGCTAACGCTCTAAATTAGTAATATGGTCGGTTTATTATGGTGTAAACTAAATATATTGTATTAAAATGAATCATCAGTGACAAATGAGGAGACATTTTATTTTTACGGATTGGATTATGAAAATAACAAGTAGTCTATCGCTTTTATTTCTTTGTGTACGTGATATGAAAGTGCGAGTGCCAGTTTGCTGTCAATATATATGTATATTATCGTCAATATTTTCATGCGCCCTCAAAATATTCAGTTTTAAATGCAAAACTTATATAGATATGTGGATTTGGAAATTGTATTTTGAACATAAATAAGACTTTGAGGGTTACAGATAGTTTCATTAGGGTTATAGGTAATAAAAAATGATTTTAATTATGTTAACGTTACCAGGCTATAGATTTATATGATCTTCAAAAGATCGTAATAACCTCAAAAAATATGTTTACCAAATGCTGTAATGGCGTCTCGATCAAGCAGCTCTCAGAGTTGGTTACATCTGCTCTAGCGCCTTAAGCTGTACAAAGGCTCTAGTGTTCGCTGTTGTAGACCTCAAGGCTCTGCAGTTGTGGCATAGGAGTGCTTCAATATAATTGTTTTGGTCGCACACCAGCATTTTACTCGTACTTTTAGGGTTCAGTCGTTGAATATTAAAATAGTTTGAAAATCATTTTTTTTTATTTTATTTATTTTATTTATTTTATTTATTTTATTTATTTTATTTATTTTATTTATTTTATTTATTTTATTTATTTTATTTATTTTATTTATTTTATTTATTCTATTTATTTTATTTATTTTATTTATTTTATTTTATTTATTTTATTTATTTTATTTATTTTATTTATTTTATTTATTTTATTTATTTTATTTATTTTATTTATTTTATTTATTTTATTTATTTTATTTATTTTATTTATTTTATTTATTTTATTTATTTTATTTATTTTATTTATTTTATTTATTTTATTTATTTTATTTATTTTATTTATTTTATTTATTTTATGTATTTTATTTATTTTATTTATTTTATTTATTTTATTTATTTTATTTATTTTATTTATTTTATTTATTTTATTTATTTTATTTATTTTATTTATTTTATTTATTTTATTTATTTTATTTATTTTATTTATTTTATTTATTTTATTTATTTTATTTATTTTATTTATTTTATTTATTTTATTTATTCTTTAAAAACAGTTGACAGACTGAACCACCACTGCACCTATGTAAATATATTATGATAATAATTTTAAGCTTTAGTATGAAGGTATATTACTCGGTTATAGCGCTTTAGGTGCTTAACATAATTCTGTAATCCCCATGGCTGTAAAAATGTTTCGAATGATACCTTATACATCTATTTGCCGTACAGAAGCCATATAAATATCTGATATAACGCTCAAGGCGCTATTAAAAACCTACGCAACTCTTTTATAGATGAGTAATACACTAGCCCTAAAAAAATCTGTTATAGAATCTAAGGCATTACAAAAAGCTTATTTACGCTCTTGAGCGCTATAAGCGCAAGGCATAACTCCGTTTAAACTCCTTTATCTCCTAAAGTCCCCTTATACAGTTAACGGTGTTATAGAAGATTCCATTAACTCAGTTATACTTCCCTAGGCTGTCTAGCGATGCAATTACATGCTCATATATCACTATAAGTCATTAGTTTCCTACTAAACGGCTACTGTCCCGCCTAGCTGTTAAAGGGTTTTTTAAATAGCTAGTATACAACTTATAGAGAATTGTACAGCATTTGAACGACTCTTATGCAACTATCAGGCTGTATAACGACTGTATAAGCAGCTTGTGTGCTAGTTGGGAATGTACCAGATATATCTGCCATGTAATCTAAACAAACAAATAATTAACACTAATACAGTTTCAGTTATTTACAATAGCATGTTACTAAGTGTGGTCTGAAATTCTACTTACGTACTTGTCAAGGTCAGTGAAATCTTCAGCGATTGACCCCTAATGCTAATTTTAGTACAATCAACAAACAAATATAAAAAACGGTTCAGCTTTAATTTGAACTATGTAGCTATATGGTTTTGCACCTGATAATTTAACTGGGGTATTCTAAAATGTAATCCTTTGTCAAAGAGCTTTTAAATAGCGCAAAGTATACACCTGTGTTCCAGCAATGTGAAGACTTCATTAGCACATACGCCTAGTTAAAATGTATGCGCAAACCACAACTTAACTACTACAACGATTTTATCTTACTGTAATTTTATTAATGTTATACCACTCTATTCTCGTTTAGCATGATTTCTTTATATCTACTTAACACTTATTTCTCAGTCTAATTAATCAATTATGTATTGTAACATTTAATTTTAATTTAGTCATTAGTAGCAGTGATAACCGAGTGGTATGAGTCGAGGCAGCACACCAATGACTTTTCAAAGTTAAGTGTTTGGTAGAGAAATAATTATCACTTGTTCCAACGTTGAAGGAAAACATCGAGATGCAACCTCGCATGCCTGAAAGTTCTTTAGAACAGTTCTTAAGGTATGAAAAGTTCCCAACAACGCACCTAGTGGTGGACTCAAGGCCTAACCCCTCCCTCATTACGGGACTAGATCCTTGCCCAGCAGTGGGAAACTCTTCAGAATCGAATTTAAGAACCAGGGGTTGCTAAATTTAATTTTCCTCCATAGCCCGCATTTTGTTCTGCTTCTGTTATTCTGCTACCACTACCACAGTACAATACATTAAGATCGGCGCACACGCAATCTCGTGTGTATCTACTAACACGGTACAGACTAATAGTCGGCCATGACACCCGCCGGTGCTGCACTGACCTATGTACCTATTTACTGCAATTTACATTATATACTATTGTTTATACTGCGCACCAAATATTCTACGAACTAGTTTATGCCTGCTACTTTGTCTGATATTTTTGTTGAAATTGTGGCCTATAATTGATTTTAACTGTGTCCATAAGATAGATGTCAAATCGTAGTTTTAAATTTCAAACTAGCGCGTGATTGAACGCTGGTTTAAATTGAAACTAATAGATTTTGTTTGATGTAGATTATTTTTATTTAAAACCAGTGTTTGATGACGCGCTTGTTTGAAATTTAAAATTACGATTTGACATCAATTCGAACAATAGAATTTGATTTTCGACTCGATACTGCCGTATAGTAAGCCCGAAGTTCTAGTTTTTCCAAGCGGCCCCGCTCGGGTTATTCCTGATCTATACTAATATTATAAAGCTGAAGAGTTGGTTCGTTTGAACGCGCTAATCTCAGGAACTACTGGTTCGATTCGAAAAAATATTTCAGTGTTAGATAGCCCATTTATCGAGGAAGGCTATAGGCTATATATCATCACGCTACGACTAATAGGAGCAGAGCACCGTTAAAAAATGTTACAAAAACGGGGGAAAAATTCACCCATTCTCTCTTATGTGACGCAAGCGAAGTTGCGCGGGTCAGCTAGTTTTTGATAAAGTGGTCTACTTTTGGTAATACCAAACAGAACCGAGTTCATGTGTGTACTATTAAGTATTTTGCAGTATGTTGGTACACTGTAGTTGTGGCAGGCTCTAATGAAAAATGGTCCCACAGGTCCATAGCTACGTGGAGTGGCTACAATTAGCTTTTTTTGTATTAGACACTACAGCACATTGCAGTTTGGAGTAGTGCCAAGCTAATGACTATCAGCATATCCCTATGGACTCTTACAAAGGTGTTAGCAATTAGGAGGCTTCAGATTCGACTCCTAGGTGCCTCGTTGATATAATTGATGGCAATCGAAATTCTCAAATGAATCTTGGATTTTGGCAAACAGCCTACTATGCTATTGCACCATGCTTCAGAATTAAAGGAGAAAAAGACACGGCACTTGCTATAGAAATAAAACTTTTAACGTTTTAATACATACATACATGTATATCAGCTTAACCTTTTAGCCGTCCGAAACACGGAGGAGCTCGATATTATATGACTAGCTGACCCGCACAACTTCGCTTGCGTCACATAAGAGAGAATGGGTCAAAATTTTCCCCGTTTTCGTAACATTTTTTACTGGTACTACGGTAGTACTATTACTTATTCTGTGCTTGTACTCTGCTCCCATTGGTCGTAGCGTGATGATATATAGCCTATAACCTTCCCCGATAAATGGGCTATCTAACACTGAAATATTTTTTTCAAATCGGACCAGTAGTTCTTGAGATTAGCGCGTTCAAACAAACAAAGAAACAAACTCTTCAGCTTTATAATATTAGTATAGAAGTATAGATATGGTCACCCATCCACAGATCAACCTCGGCAAACGTGGCTTAACCTCAGAGATCAATCCGCGCGGCTGTTGGCAACTAAGCCACGAGTTCCAATGCATACATAATTATATAAATTACATACATTTGATCTTGCCGTTTTCCCATAAGGAAAAAGGTGTAAGGAGAGACCAAAGATTGCCACTTGTTACGATCTCTACAAACATCACTTACTTCATTCACATCTTGTAACACAAATTAATACCTCAATTAATAACCTCAAAAATACAGAAAAATATTCTACAGCTGTTCTACTTTTTTAATAGGGCAAAGAAAACAATGCATTCGGTCAGTGACCACCAAGATCGATGTGTTGCGGCCACGACGTAATTATTCCGTTGTCATGGCAACCAGATTGTCAACAAAGTTTGTTCACGACGACTTAAAAAGTCATTTTGAGAAGTGGTTCTTTGAAATAGGTTAGTAGATTAAAGTGTTATATAAATATGTATTAGTTATGTGCATGGTATAGTAGTTAAGTGGTCACCATGCTAGTATGTAAGTTTCAATTCGGGAAAGGATGTAAATATTTTTAAATGATTTAAAAATGGTTTTTGGTTTGTTTGTGATTAATTTATTTTTGTGTGTTTACAGATTTCTCTGTGATGATTACATAAGTGGTGCTACAGATGCTTATTTCAATGACTGTTAGTCTCTAAAAAATGTTATTTGAATAGGGTCAATAGTTTTGCCATATAAGATTAACAGTCAGATGAAAGATTTTTTTCTTTAAACTATTTTTTTTTTAGTCCTACGCCCACTTTTAATTTTAAGAGATCCCTTTGCCCAATAATACGACAGTAAGGAGCTTCTTACACTTGTATTTTCGCAATAAATGACATACAATCTATACTATACTAATATTACGACTCCGTATTAGTCCTCCGTGGCGCAGTGGTTTAGGTCGCCACGCCGATACCACTGCAACGGGAGGTCGTGGGTTCGATTCCCACATGGAGTAATTATTTGTGCGATCCACAAATAATTGCTTCGGGTCTGGTTGTGCTTTGTGTCCGTTGTTTGTATGTTTGTAAAAGTCCCCGCGACACAAGATAAATTCTTAGTGCGGGAGTTGTCTTTTTAAAAAACAAAAAACAAATTATAAAGCTGAAGAGTTTGTTTGTTTGTTTGAACGCGCTAATCTCAGGAACTACTGGTCCGATTTGAAAAATCGAGGAAGGCTATAGGCTACATATCATCACGCTACGACCGACGACTAGTACCAGTAAAAATGTTACAAAAACGGGGAAAAAATTTGCCTATTCTCTCTAATGTGACGCAAGCGAAGTTGCACGGGTCAGCTAGTACCCAACTAGCACACAAGCTGCTTATACAGTCGTTATACAGCCTGATAGTTGCATAAGAGTCGTTCAAATGCTGTACAATTCTCTATAAGTTGTATACTAGCTATTTAAAAAACCCTTTAACAGCTAGGCGGGACAGTAGCCGTTTAGTAGGAAACTAATGACTTATAGTGATATATGAGCATGTAATTGCATCGCTAGACAGCCTAGGGAAGTATAACTGAGTTAATGGAATCTTCTATAACACCGTTAACTGTATAAGGGGACTTTAGGAGATAAAGGAGTTTAAACGGAGTTATGCGTTGCGCTTATAGCGCTCAAGAGCGTAAATAAGCTTTTTGTAATGCCTTAGGTTCTATAACAGATTTTTTTAGGGCTAGTGTATTACTCATCTATAAAAGAGTTGCGTAGGTCTTTAATAGCGCCTTGAGCGTTATATCAGATATTTATATGGCTTCTGTACGGCAAATAGATGTATAAGGTATCATTCGAAACATTTTTACAGCCATGGGGATTACAGAATTATGTTAAGCACCTAAAGCGCTATAACCGAGTAATATACCTCTATACTAAAGCTTAAAATTATTATCATAATATATTTACATAGGTGTAGTGGTGGTTCAGTCTGTCAACTGTTTTTAGAGAATAAATAAAATAAAATAAATAAAATAAAATAAAATAAAATAAAATAAAATAAAATAAAATAAAATAAAATAAAATAAAATAAAATAAAATAAAATAAAATAAAATAAAATAAAATAAAATAAAATAAAATAAAATAAAATAAAATAAAATAAAATAAAATAAAATAAAATAAAATAAAATAAAATAAAATAAAATAAAATAAAATAAAATAAAATAAAATAAAATAAAATAAAATAAAATAAAATAAAATAAAATAAAATAAAATAAAATAAAATAAAATAAAATAAAATAAAATAAAATAAAATAAAATAAAATAAAATAAAATAAAATTTAAAATAAGATTTTCAAACTATTTTAATATTCAACGACTGACCCCTAAAAGTACGAGTAAAATGCTGGTGTGCGACCAAAACAGTTATATTGAAGCACTCCTATGCCACAACTGCAAAACCTTGAGGTCTACAACAGCAAACACTAGAGCCTTTGTACAGCTTAAGGCGCTAGAGCAGATGTAACCAACTCTGAGAGCTGCTTGATCGAGACGCCATTATAGCATTTGGTAAACATATTTTTTGAGGTTATTACGATCTTTTGAAGATCATATAAATCTATAGCCTGGTAACGTTAACATAATTAAAATCATTTTTTATTACCTATAACCCTAATTAAATTATCTGTAACCCTCAAAGTCTTATTTATGTTCAAAATACAATTTCCAAATCCACATATCTATATAATTTTTGCACTTAAAACTGAATATTTTGAGGGCGCATGAAAATATTGACGATAATATACATATATATTGACAGCAAACTTGAACTCGCACTTTCATATCACGTACACAAAGAAATAAAAGCGATAGACTACTTGTTATTTTAATAATCCAATCCGTAAAAATAAAATGTCTCCTCATTTGTCACTGATGATTCATTTTAAAAAAATATATTTAGTTTACACCATAATAAACCGACTATATTACTAATTTAGAGCGTTAGCATTTATAACCGTTACACAGTAGCGCTAAAATAAGGTAAAGGTGGTATAATCGCGCTGCAAGAGCTTTTTCGAACGCTCGTGGCGCTAACCACCTCTGTACAACAGCTGGTAAGCGCCACGAAGCTGCGAAAAAGCTCTTGTAGCGCGATTATACCACCTTCATCTTATTTTAGCGCTCCTGTATTACTACTATACTACGTACTATTATAATTACTATTTACGACCACTGTAGATCCAATGTCGAGCTATAAGCTGGACAGTATGGGCCTATTTGACGCTACAAGAGATCTGTAGCCGCTTATAGAACCACTATACTTCTTACTAAGGAGCCTAAGGCGTTATAAAAATCCTTTAACCGGCCATTGTACAGCTTGTTATAGCGCTTGTGTGCTAGTTGGGGTACAAAATATATCTACTGATGTATAAACGAAGTGCGTATTGTTGATCGGTCAGTACTGCGTTGGACGTGTTCCGCTGCTTATTGATGGGATTGTCACGTAATCTGCGTTGTAAGCGTTGTTACTGCCTAGCTGGCTACTAGCTGGCTACTCGCCCCACTGGGTTAACTCTAGCTGAAACTGAACACTATTCTATTGAATTTGAATGTTTAATGGAAACAATTTTCAAATTGTGTTTTTTTTATTTTTATGCTATAATAAGGTGTACCTTATGTGACCTCTCACTAGATCGGGAGGAGACCGTTGCCCAGTAGCGGGACAGGTGTAACAAAAAGGTATTTTGTCAATCAAGTGATATATTACTTTCAAGTCCGATCCTAAACTTCCTCTTGGTAAAAAGATGAAGACAAACACTGTGACAAGATATTGCATTAATGATCGTTTTTACTCGACTGAGCGACGCAAAGATGGTGATGATAAACAGTTTAAAGGAAGCCCCAATTTTGTAGATATTTTCTCCTAACCACAATAATGCGTAACTAGCTTGCCACAGACCTCAACAGGCGTAATATAATCTATCACAAACAAGGTATTTGTACTGGTATATTTTCTAGAGCTAGAGACAAAACACCAATAAACATAAGTACACTACAGCTCCATAAATCTCAATTATCCCTACCAAATCTCATTTAACCTGTAAACATCTTCACATATCCGTCCATAATGGCTCAAAATCTTTCTAAACCTTCATCCCTGCTCATCCTCAGAGATCAGGAAACTACAAACCATCCTCTTTTCATCTC
This sequence comes from Anticarsia gemmatalis, assembly GCF_050436995.1. Classification (NCBI taxonomy): domain Eukaryota; kingdom Metazoa; phylum Arthropoda; class Insecta; order Lepidoptera; family Erebidae; genus Anticarsia; species Anticarsia gemmatalis. The sequence goes on along the minus strand of NC_134760.1, from coordinate 11,248,711 downwards.
AAACCCTCACTCTACGCGGGCTACGCGTCACGCGAACAATTTATTTGTCATTTTTTATAACACGCTGAGGGGCTACGTTTGATCCCGAATTTTCCCCTTAGGCTGTAGAGAAAAACATTAAGAAATGTATAGAAATATAAGTAGGTGAAGTTTACTGTAAAAGTTTCTATTACTTTGTACGAAAGCTGAGGTCTTGTGTTGCTAATATTTTACAAATATACTACCATATTAAACTACTGATAGCTGTTTTTCTCATCGGCATTTTATACTTCTCTTAATTCAATTCTCTTTGAAACAGTGCTTGAAGCGATACACATTCTAAAACCAAAGCCTAGCTCATTCTTGGACGACTTGGCCATCAGTGAGAAAGTAATCTAAGTTTAATTATAAAATAAAATCTTGTAGCCGTCAGTTTAAGAAAACTCTTTTCGACTCTTCAATATTTCAAAATCAAACAAATAATACAACATTTAAATTACAGCGACTGTCTCCAAAATACTCTATCTATAATTCCACTTGACTTACTGTTACAACTGTATCGTGGTGTAAATCTTTATTGTTAAAAGCGACGGATGTCCGGACTCGGTCGTATACGGTTTGTTCGGCCCGCCCCCAACGATCCTGCGAAAGGTAATGCCTATTTGGTGCTTTCCTTTTGAATTTTACGCTATTTCCCCGTTACTCTTTGTATAATGCGTCGTAAAGGTTGCCTTAGGCGTTCTGTTGATTCAAATTGAGATATCGTGAGTTAAATCGAATTACTTTTAATTGATTGGCACGAGTAACATTAAATTTTGTTGCTAACCTCTATAGTTAAGTTACATAAAATATAGCCTTTTAATTAATTATGCAGTGTAGACTAATTGGTTCAACTTTCAGTCGCAGAACGCCAGTTTTAAATTAGTATGTCACCAAAGATGTCTCTAATACGCTATAATTCGTGTATATCTATATACATACTACAGTAAGCCCCGGTTTTGCTATCTCATAATTAACATCAGTTAGCTTATCAGAAAAGACTTTGACAGTTGTCTTTAGATATTTGCTGTCACCTTATTTATTAGATTGTTTATCCGACACTTACACATAGACCGTGAAATTGGCTCTCAAGATAGCACACTAGCGGGTATGTTTATATTCACAAGTTCAAGCTTAAGAAATATACCTTCATACTTTCCTTCAAAATACACCCAACAAAAAATCAAGTCACAATATTTTCTTTACAACGAAACATCACAATTTTAACTGCAAAACAAGACAAGCTCATTAATCATCTGAACAAGCTCACTTCATGTAAACCTTTGTCAAAGTCCCGGACGTCTGTCACGAGTCACGATACCACTTCATGTTTAAACGTGATTTGATTTCCTACAAACAATATTTCATATCTTATTTGTTCATCAACATTCACTGATATGAAAATTCTGTTTCATTTAGAAAACTGTCAAAACTGATAATTGACCGCTTAATAAAACGCTTCTTTCTTGAAATATTATTATCTGTAAATGATTCTTCATTGATATCACTAGCTTCGTCAGATAGTTCGTCTGCGTGGAAGATTTACCACGATTCAAAGTACCATATATGCTAAAACTTATCATAAATTACTAAATAAAAATCCTACGTAATCTATAAAAAAAAAACATTGTGCAAAATTACCTCCTTTTCTGTTTAGTACTTTTTATGATTGAGTAGCAATTATCCAAACTTTTGCATGTATTCCATTACGATACGTGAACAGCAAGCGAGTAAACAGTTATTAAGAAGAGTTCTTCTCAAACACAAGAAATTCACAATATAATAAAACAAAACCAAACCACTAAACAAAATATAAAAAGAAATCGTAACAACATCTTCTTAAGTAAATACAGTGGAATTTCATAAAGCCTTCCATCAAATAATATTTGTCCGAAGATTACCGCAACAGTGTATTGTGGGCATCAATCGGGCCGTGTAATGTGCACAATATGGCTGATCTCTACGTAACGGGACTGTTTGTACCTTCCATAACTCATGCAAAAAGGTTCCCTCGACAGCGGGCCCAAGGAATTGAGTATCTCGACGACTTTTTGTTTACTACAAATAGTTTTGCAAACTATAGTGTGCTATGACTACACTACTTTGTCGTATACTAACTTGTTTGTCACTAATTAGTCAATTGATAACGTATATTAATGTTAGGGAGAATAATAACTGATGCGTTAAAACAGACAACTCCCGCACTAATAATTGCTCTCGTATCCCGAAATCTTTTACAAACATACAAACCACAGACACAAAGTATAGTCCGACCCGAAACTAATACTTGTAGATCGCACAAATAATTTCCCCGTGTGGTAATCTAATCCACGACCTCCCGTCGCAATCGTAGTGGCATGGTGACTAGTTAATAACTGTGCTACGGAGGCCGCTATAAGTATCATAGCTGCACAAAAACATTGCCAATATAAAAAAAAATACTTGCTGATTTAAATAAGTGCTACACCTAATTTACTTTTATAAACAGGTAGCTGGTAGATGTAAGTATATTAACTTTAGCTATCGGAACATTTATTATAGTTCCCATTTATTTACCTGCACTCTTGCGGTTCCCATTTATTTTAATTCCGCCGCCACAATTTTTCACATACAGCATAATAAATGCGACAAGTCGTAACTCTGTACGCTGCCTTAATGTTATATGTGGCCTAAGGACCCCGTTACGTACTTTAATATGAGTTTTTTATACGTAAATATCTTTTGAATTTCTCCAAATGTGTTTGAACACAAAAGAAAACTTTCCGAGTGGAAAAGTATAAGGGCGGTTATTGTTGCGTCTCGTTAAAAATTTGAGGACTCCGAGCCTTCGAGCACGAGTACAGGCGACATTTTCTAAACACTGACTTATTTTGAGAAATGTAAACGTGAAACCATTAAAATATAATTGTTAAAGACGGTAAGAATAAGACAGCAACATTTTTACATAATATTACATGCATAATATCCCGAGGGTGTAGACCGAGGTGTTTAAAAATACACTCATGTTTTGCTATAATCAATGTTTGTCCCACGTAATAGGGGGCGTGCTTATTGCTATATCCCGGGCGCATTACTAAACTCCGGACTTCGATATATAATAATCTATATAAATTAGAAAAATACCAATAGCAGCTTCACCGACCTGGAAAGCGAACCTAGGACTTTTTTAGCAATCGTATACGCTACAGGCACCGCGTCACAGAAGCAGTCTAGGTAAGTATCAGTAATTGGATTACTATTTAAAAATAAATTTCTATCACCTAATTGATATCTGAACTCATTGGTTGTCAATACAGACCATAATAGCCCGAGTCTTTGTTAGAACTTAAGTGGTCTATTAAAAGTAAAAGACTAAATGCTCCTCAATTTATCTAAAAGTGGCAATTTCATAAAACAATAGTCATAAAGTAACCTGGAGAATTCCAGTCAAAGATTAGAACAAAGAAGTCTGATTGTTCGTAAGTACCTTTTATTTCGCCAATCATAAATTCAAATCGTCAAATCCCCACTAAGCCTTCATAAAACCTTGGCAACTCTCCCTCAATGAAGTATTACATTTTTATGATATTTCAATAAAGGATGGGTATAATAATGCGGCGGAATTTAACCTCAAAACCTTTTATATGACTACATTATATGTCGTAAAAAATCGGCATCTTGGCCCAGTTTTCGCTATATTATTTATTACGTACTGCAATATCAATAGCTTTCTTTTTTTATTAAGACAACTACCAGGCTAAGAATTGTAAGGGAACCTGTTGTACCTAGGCCGGTTTTTTAGAAATATATTTTTTATTGTGATTTGACGTGCAGCACACAAATCATATTTGCATAGTTTGAAATGTCAATTATTTGGGTACTCACCAAAAAAATATCAGAAATGTATATTTAATATTTACATAATATTTTTAAATTTGAAAAAAAATGGGAAATGTGGCCAAGGTACAACATACCCTATGTACCTAGGCCAGTAGTACGTTGTACCTAGGACACATTGAAATTTGGGGGTAATTTAAGCAAATTATCAAGTTTTGTTAACTAAAATCATTTTATTTGATTTATTACAGTACACAGTATTATTACAGTATACAGTATTTAACAAAACATTTAAAAAATTCTCAAATTATCAAAATTTAGAAATGATAAAAATTTAAATAATATTCACAGCTTTTTTTATGCTTTTCAAACAAAATATTTAAACAAAAACAACTAACTTTGGCCACCGTTTCGTTACATCACATCGCTGCGCCTGCCAAACTCCATATGTGTATTTTGATGTTAAAAAAAATTAATATTGTGTCCCAAATAAAAAAAAAAGTTTTCCAAAATCTCACAAAAGACACATGTGGAACTTGGCAGGCGCAGCGACGATATCACATAATATAATATAACAAATCAATATACCTATATAGCATAGCAAAGGAAAACAAAATATTGAAACAACTAGCTGACCCGCGCAACTTCCCTTGCGTCACATAAGAAAGAATGGGTCATAATTTTCCCCGTTTTTGTAACATTTTTTACTGGTACTCTGCTCCTATTGGTCATAGCGTGATGATATATAGCCTATAGCCTTCCTCGATAAATGGGCTATCTAAAACTGAAAGGATTTTTCAAATCGGACCAGTATTTCCTGAGATTAGCGCGTTCAAACAAACAAACAAACTCTTCAGCTTTATAATATTAGTATAGATTATCTTTACCTATATATAAATTATTATTTCTCTCTTAAATTTTAATCAGTCATTTGGACTAGCTATTATAAAAACACTATCAATAATGTAGATATATTATTCAGCCTTAAGCATTTAGTAGAAATCCCAGTACTTCTGTATCTCTGGAACATAATAAATTTCTCTGTTCTTGTTAACTTTTTGCTGGGTTTTAATCTCCTCTTTTTCAGGCCATTTCCAGTTTTTAAATGATTTTTGCATCGATTTCTGAAATAATAAAGATATTTAATTAGGAATAGTATTACGTAAATGTGAAATAATTTAATAAAACATTCTCCTGGCCAAAGTATAACATCCAGGTTGTACCTTGGCCAGTGGCCAAGGTACAGCTGATCGACAGTGACCGAGGTACAACACTACTCCAACTTCACTAAAACGGTGATTTTATATAGTTTAGATTTTAAGTATCTCGTAAGTTTTTTATTGTGTTGAGACTTGTAAAATCAAAGAACCGATAGCATATAACAGTTAAGTGACTATTAGAAAACTTTTAAAACTATTAAACTTCAAAATATATTAGAAATACTTACTTTTTCACACAAAAAAGTTTCAGCGTCGATAACACCAAACACCGGCTTAATGGCGGTATGCGACTAACTGCACATTGAATAGTCTGTAGTGACGTATAGAATACCGTAAACAGTAGAATTTAGTATCGCGCGAATATTTGAAAACGAGCCCAGTGGCCTAGGTACACATAGTGCCAAGGTACAACAGGTTCCCCTACTGCTTCTGTGCCGCGGAGACTTTTACAAACATACAAACAACGGATACAAAGTAGACCAGACCCGAAACAACTATTTGTTGACCGCACAAATATTAGCTCCGTATGGCAATCAAACCCACGACCTGTTGACGCATTGGTAGTGGTAGCAACCACCTTAACCCCTGCGCCACGGAGGCTGTGGTAAACAGCAACAAAGCATAGGGAGGGATTCTATTAATTGTTCTTCAAACCTAAACTCATTTGGATAAACCGTTTGGCCAAACTAAAAACAATGCTAAAAACATACGAATTTATCCTAAAAATAAGTAAAAAGGACCAATACTGAACCAAAACAGCCAAAAAAGACCATCTAATTTCATTTCAATCGATGACAATACATCACCACAACTGCACGAACGTCTGGTTAAGAATGATCGTACCGTGAGCCACTGCGAGGTCCGACCGCATCGATTGAGGGGGCGGCCAGTAAAGCCTACAATTTCCTACAGGGTTCTGCCACCGAATAGCTCATTTCCGAGCCGTTCGTCGATGTGAGCGATAGAGCTGAGTGTTACAATGATTGTGGGATATTGAGGATATTCCTATTTTTACTCTTTAATTGCTTACCGAGTAATATACGGTGGTGATATCTATGAAAGTGAATTTATTTCAAACTAGCTGGCCCGTGCGGCTCCGCTCGCGTGAATTTCGTACTGTTGCTTATTCGTTTGACTACGCGAATTGCGAAGCACTCGATACACCTACACATAAAAATGCTAACAACTCTTTTGTCATCTAATGGTTATTTACGAAAGGGACCCGAAGGGCACACAATGTGACACAGGCTCAGGCAGGCCTGATTTCCTGTGGTTACCTTCCTTCCCGCTCTTTTCTGTATCCGTACCAGTTTACACTGTAAAATATAATAGGAACCTTATTATAGACTGACCATTGCTTACCCGTCTGGATTCAGAATATTATTATAGGTACAAAAAGACCTATCTGCGCCGGAGCTCTTCACACGCGTAATAATGTATACTTGCGATGATACGTCCGAAACCGCGTAACCCGTAATTATTTTTTAATATATCATCCGTTGTTTATTTTTTAAAACTTACCACATAGTCTGTTTCACAGCTATCCAATTTATTTCTTTAATGCAACCAATTAATTTGGTTACGTGATACGAACTACTACGCCATCTGTTAGTTGGGGCGACAACAAACGAAATTACTCGGTTTGCCATCTAGTATATCCCGAGCGCACCGGACCCACGTAAACCAACATTTTTGTGTAATATATCATACAACATTTATGTTTGAAAATGTTATTAATGTATAGCCTGTTTCAAAGATTTTTTTTTTCAATAAAGCAATCAAAATAATTTAATTAGGAAAAACATGCTGTGTTGCTGACTATAACGCCATCTATTGGTTAGTGAGAACAACAGGTATCGATACGGATGGCACCGCGTTAACTATATGCGAATGTTGTGAAATAGATTGCAACGCCATCTATGGTCTCTTTAGGGAAACGCAGGTTCAAACGATTTCTATGTATTTTTTTCAATTTTCTAAAAATCTATGAAATTTTATGCGATAAAAAGTATCCTAGAAATTGCTCCACTACTTATTCTATGCATATACCAAATTTCAGCGCATTCTATCCGGTAGTTTTTACGTGATAGCGACACATACAGACGGAGGCCAGACAGACAGACAGACAGACAGACAGACAGACAGACAGACAGAAAAGAAAATTATAAATTGCAGATTCGGTATCAGTATCCGTTACTAAACATCCCCCATTGGTTTTTTTTTAAATATATTCAATGTACAGAATTGACCTCTCTACAGATTTATTATAAGTATAGATTCTTTATCCGTGCAGACAAATATAGTTCGTTTTTAATTTTTGATTGAAGTACCTACTAATTTTATTTGAAAATTCCTTTTTTGTATCATAGCCTACGTGTGAAAAGCTTCTTAAACCTAACAATAATAATAATCTGTGGATATGTTTGTTTTGTATTAATCAATCGATATAGGGTCACAGCACATTTTTAAATTGATAATTGAATCCAAATTCTTCTTAGTTTGACTTAGCGTTTCAACCATCTGATGGCAGTGCTAATATCAATCAAGATAGATATTTAATTTTCTTTAATTTTGTCTTCCAAAATCTTGTTTCTTAGTATTATCCCAATAGCTGTGACGACATGGAGTTCGTACAAGCCGTCGCCCTGATCTCATATTGGGGGACAATAGGCAATTTATTGCTTCGAAAGTAGCGTGTATTTTAGTAGCGGAAAGAGCTTTTCTACAGAATTATTTTGTTTGTGAGTTACTCGAACATTTTATATTTCATCAGCTTTCATATATTTCCAGAAAATAAAATGTGTTTTAAAAATACGAAATTCATGTTCTTTTTATAGAGATTTAATCACCAATTTATATAAAACTCTTCTGTTGCTGAGTGACTGATGGACAACACACAGCCAAAACTATTGAGCGTAGAATGTTGAAATTTGACATAAAGGCTCCTAGCGTGTAGAGGAGCAAAAAGAGAGGATTTTTGGAAATTCAAGCCCGAAGAGGATGAAATTCCACGCAGGCAAGGTCGTGGATGGGAAGCTAGTAAATCATATTTAGGTGTAGTTTAATCCACCGAAGTCTTTTAATAGTTTCTTACATAGCAATTCGCATTACGACACCTTGCTATTAATTTTCTCGCAGGCGTTTGTTCGCAGCGAATAATAATATTCATGATACGTTTTAAAGTCTCACTATCTCGGGACTAGTCTCAAAACCCGACAGCGGCGGTGCAATAAAGTTTTAGCACAAAGCTAACCCCTGTTGTGTGGTATATTAAATTCCCCAGCTGACCCGTCACTCTACTAACTATATTGCCTTTAAAAGTACCAAACTGTATTTCAGACCTAGATTCTATTAAAGTTAATTTTGTTTTGACCTAAATTAACTTAGATAATAACGGTATACAAGGCGCAGTGGTTAAAGTGATGGCCTTGTTGCTGCAACTGTGTCAATAGATGCATACATAGATTGATTCTTGCGCGGAAAAAGTTTCAAGTTGTTCTTTATTTGTATGATCTAAAGAAAAATTTATGACATAAGGAAAAGTATACTGATTTTCATTTCATTTCGTGTACTTTAAGGTTAAAAATGTTACATTTTACAATTTTGAATAACAAGCAAACTTATTTTCAACATTGAGGCTTGCGCAGACTAGGACTTTCTTTCGTTAACATTTTTGGGTTAATAAAATGAATAGAATTGGGTGTTTTTCAATACTTTGGATGTATCCAATCGGTCCTCGTTTACGCAGGCCTTTATATAATCGGACAACTTAGTAGCCAGCCTATAGGATACATGATTGAGAGCATATAGGTATGTCAAGATTATAATTCTGCCGTCGTAAATGTAAACACAGTAACTTAAGTTACTGTGTTTATAGTTTGTTTAGTTCTTTGGAATCAGGAGACCGCGGGCTATTTGAGAAAGTTTTCGGTTTGTTTGTACGATGGATAGTTACCAAAATACATTAAATAAAAACACAGTATTTTTACAAAATAAAATATTTTTTTTAATAAAAAATACAGTATCTGTGTTATTTTAAATTAAATAACAGTATCTCACTACTAACTGTGTTTTTTTAACGTGAATAGATTTAAATTTTTCTTTTTTTGCTTGATTATAACACGGCTTCTTCAGTTACTGTGATTGCGTATAAAATATTGTTCAAAGATAAACAACAAATACTTGAATAAATCACAGTATCTCATTTACTGTATTACTGATTTTATACGTATTTCTAAGAAACATAGTTATAACACAGTATGTACATACTTACTGTGTCATAATTCCCCTAATGTTAATATCTTTACAAAGTTACAACACAGTAATAGGTAAAACTTGGTTACAACACAGTAACCGTTGAGTTACCGTGTTGTAACTTAAAAAAGAAAAAAATATTATATTATTACCCTAGCTTAAAACACATTATCTAATTTTATTATTTATACAATAATAATATACTAGATATATATATACAGAATCAAAGATTTAACTATATACTAACATTAAAAGTTGCATGAAATAATATACAATAATTAGTATCTTCATGAGAGCAAAAATTAACCATTAAACTTCAACCGCGTTTTTCTCAAAACGCATATTTTGAAGTTACTGTGTTTAGATTTACGACGGCAGAATTAAGAAATGTGTTTTCTAAATTCTGAATTTTGTATTCCTCTGTCAATCACGAAACTTCCGTACAAGGGTCTTTAAATTGTTAGACTATTAAAGCGAGCTGTAATTTGCATGCAATATTTTACTATCTTTACTATTTTATCTAAGTATATATAATTTTTTTATATCTTTGTCGCTGTGGTTTAAGCGGTCACCTCGCCGCAACAACCGTAGCGCCGTGTGTGGTGGGTTCGAATCCCACCCGGGACAAATATGTGTGATCAGCACGAGTATTTGTTCTGAGCCTGGTTTTCAATTTATCTATATAAGTATATATTTAGAACTATATAAGTATGTTTATCAGTTATTTGGTTACCATAGTACAAGCTCTGTTTAGTTTGAAATCAAAAGGCCGCGTGTGAGTTGTCCAATCATATTTATTATTATTTGCTGTAATTTGGTGTCAAACTGTTAGTAATCTTTTATCTCCATGTCAATGTACCCGCGGGCGGCAGAAGCTTCCTTGCCCTGCAGTGTAATGGACGCGTTCATGTAAATACGACCTTTTCTGAACGGAAAGTGGTTAGGCACGTATGGTATCGCCATGTCAGTTAAATTATATTCACCCTGAAATATAAAAATGGCGTTTGGATTTATTTCCGTATATTGTAACTTATTAATTACCAGCTTCGCCCGACTTCGTCCGGATATAGTGCAATTTAATCCCGTAGTTTTCATTCCTGTGGGAATCTTAATCCCGTCGATCCCATACAAACCTTTTCCCAAGACTGTTGGGAAAAACTGTTGGGCCAACAGTTACAAAAAAACAATTATCTAATTTGTGTAGTTTCAGACTGTTCTCTATGAAAGGCGGATATTTGACTTTGGTAACGTGCCCAGTATATAAAAACAGACTTGAGCTTTCTCAGATATTGTCATAGACCTCCGTGGCTCGGAGAGCGCGCAAAGCCGTCAGTCTTGCGCCCGACCTCTCACTGGTCATATCGGTTATCCATCCCATCGGGCTATGAGACCAAAAAAAAAAGAAGTATACCCGCATATAATATTGTGCACACTCTTGGACACTTAAAACTTACAAAGTCCTTCACTGTTGGCCAGTTTCAGTGAAACTTACCGCCGTAGTCGAGGAGCATAGCAAAGCTGTTAAGTTTTGCTCTGCCCCCCAACGTCAAGAGTAGCGAAGGCGGGAATGACACAAAGGATCAGGAATGGTCGAAGTGTCAGCCAGGCATTAACTGGCACCCCCACCTCTAAGATAAGATACCGCCGTAGCCAGATATAGGCTAGGACATTACTATTACAAGTAATTAGACCCGCCGTTCTCCCATTCCGACCCGCGCTCGTCACACACCTACTTTCTGTGTAAATAGCGCTTAAGAGTTCATAACTCACCGGTGGATAAGGACAAGTGACATTCATTCTTATAGCATTCTTCTTAAGTTGAGATCCGAGGAATGGATCCTTCTCTAAATCACAAAACCCGAAGTGCATCTCAACGAAGCTTGGCTGGTACCTGTTCGTTGTGAACTGATAGAAATAGAAGCCCAACTGAAACAGCAAATATTTAAAACAAATCAAATCATTTATTCATTTATGTCAAATGCTGATACTTATAGTAGTAGGTAAAGTAAAATTACCGCTTGTTTGGAAGGTAGATCAAATATTGACACTTATGATGTTACAATAACTGAATCAACCACTAGCTCGGAAAGGGGGCCTAGTAGAGCCTTATTAGAAAAGCTAGCAAGAAACTCGCGGCCACTCTTTTCAATCGCCAAAAGTTTTAAAACGTGGTTGATCGATACAATAATTGATTGTGCGAAGAGCTGCCAATAATCAGCGATATAGACTAAACGTCAATTAAAGGAAATTTTATCAACGTCGGTTCATACATTTAGTCGTAAAAGCAACAGACAAACGCATTTGTAACATTGTTAAATATTAACGTTTGCCGGGTCAGCTAGTAAAAACTATATATTATATAATATATATTTTTTACCGGCAAACGTTGTTTTGCCATATAAATAAAAAAAATAGTTTCACTTAGCGGTGTGAAAAATAGATTTTGGCCGATTCTCTGGCCTACTCAATATGCTCACCAAATTTCATGAGAATCAGTCAAGCCGTTTCGGAGGAGTATGGCAACGAAAACTGTGACGCGAGAATTTTATACATTAGTTATGCTCATACTTACTCGTACGTTATTCCCGACTGTGATAAGAGAGTGAAGGAACAAGGTGACGTAGTAGCGAGGATCTTTGCGACTAACACGGCGGCTGGTCAACTCGGCTCTTTTCAGAACTTTCGGGTTGATGTACAAGATCACTGGCCGCTCAGTACTTATGTATGAGAGCTGTAAAACAGAGCTTTATGCTTTCAAAGTTATAATCATAATAATAAAAAAAAATTAACCCCTTAATGTCCCCTGCTAGGCAGAGTTCCAACCTGCGACCACTTGCGTGGGAGGTATCAACTTATACCACTCATACTTTTACACAAAAGTTAGCTTAATATTATTTATTTTTAAATACCCCGTCTGTTAATACTTTTACCCTGAACATTTTCCAAAGTAAACTACCCAGGTAGGAAGAACTGAGGGGCGTTTTTCTGCTAGTTGCTACCGCCAACCGGCGAACTATCGGGAAGTTTCGTATGTAAACCTGATCAGCGACTTTAACAGATGCAATAGAAACTTCTTTTAAAGTACTCTCGGTATTTGATAGCACCGACTGATCAATATATCTACTATTTATTTTAAAGCAGAAATAAATACACTGAAAATAAGATTTTATCTCATGTAATTTACTTTAATTACTTACGGCTCCAGCGCAAAACTGTTCCAACTGGATCGATATAAAAAAATATAAACAGAATTGCAGAAATTTTAATTGCATTATCCTTATTTACAATGTACACTTCTGTACGTTAAAAGATGCACTTGCTAACTCAAAGTAGAATACAATGCTGTTAGGTAATAGGAAAAATGATTTTTGAATGTTTAAAATATGTTAGTATGATTATCGTGTGATCTGATCAAACTAAACGGATGCTGTTATGGAGTAATTGGGGAACATGCTATTTAACAGCTTGTAGAAACCGGATATATCTAGGTACACTGACCTAAAGACTGGCCTATAATAATGCAGGATAATGTTCATATTTATTCGTCATTATATAATTGATAAATGCAAAAATAAAAATAAAATGTATGATCTCATCTCTTATCTCTCGATGTAGCATCTACGATAAGCTAGCTTTGTTACTAAAGGCTTGCTAGCCTAAAACAAAACTGACTATGTGTGGATGATCGCTCGGGAAAAATGCCGCTTGACATCCCCTCATTGTTTAAACCAAATTCAATCGGCACAAGCCAACAAATATGACGGTCAGACTTGATCAACCCGATCGATACAAGCCGAACTAGTGCAATAATTGCTTTGATTCGATTTTGTTCTTCGATAAATATTGCTGAACTATAGCGCGATTCTGTACAGTCGGTACTGTCGAGTATCGAAAGTTTAACATTTAGAATGTACCGCCGAAATAGTTCCTACGACGCCCGTCAAAGGCGCTGATCAGATTTTCATACAAAATTTCTCGATGACAAGCCGGTTGTCGGTAGTCGATAGTTGTAGAGAATCGAGCCACCGGACATGCCGAAACGAATATGAATGTAGCAAGCAGCAACTTTGTAATTCAAATACATGAATTTTCTATAGTTCCAAATACTTTTGTTAGTCAGTTAATTAGAGTAGGAGCTGCTCCTCCTTGAAAAAAGACTTTCAAAAATCTGAGATCCAGTTTTCGTCAATCCCTAAGCACGCTGTACATACAAACTGATTCGGCTGCTCGACATTCAATATCGCAATGTGTAACCACCTTTAGCCTAGTAATATCAATTGGGAACACATAGTTAATAATATTATAAATGATACATACTTAACTCTGATATCTGTACTATCTACAATGATTACACCCATTGCTGTATTTACATAAAAACGTTTTATCGAATAGAATTTTCGGATTTATTTTCCTTCTTTATATTTCATTCGAAACAAACTAGAATGTTCGGGAAAAAAGCAACAACGTCATAGCTCAGCACAACTAATAAGTAATAGCTCTTTGATTAACGCGTTATTTAGCCGCAACTAGGTAAACTAAAGGTCCCGTCCTATAAAAGACAGTATAACTCTTAAGTCTATCACGCTAACCAAACGGATACATGCATTGCATTCATTTTAGAATTCTAGCATTCAAAGCTTGATCAGATTTTCCAAGTGACAAGTAACTATTTCTAGCTCATAAGTATACAAAGTCAATTCTTTGTTGTCTAGATATTAAAGCAACGTCATTCTCAATTTTCAGATTTCCTTTAATCACAAAATAAACAAGCAATTTCCTAAAAGATTAACAAAGTGACTGTGTGAAACAAAACCTTGTAATCTTGGTAAAACTGTGGATAGTGTGGGACAAAAGTTTTATTGTACTCGGTCCCACAACTTGGACGTGGATAGATTGCGAGCCACCAGATATATTATAAGATTAGGCTTACTTTATCTATTATTCTATTAATTTGTTCTTGGGTATTCCTTGAGGGATCTCTGATAACTTTGTTTGGGTCTGACCGCCTCAGATTAACTGGTAGAATGACTCATGTAGTTGTGGTTTAATTAAAATCGCTCTCAGACTGCGTTCATGTTCTTTACCAATATACTAAGGTTCCGTATCAGATACTTTAAGCATTATTTTACTTACTAGTATGGCTATCCGTTCTCAATAATCTATATCTAACTATGGTAGGTACATATAACTTAGGGTAGCCATTAGCCACCTTTATACACACACTCTTCGCTCGCGATTTTCTTCGCGCGTACTACAGATGAGCGCGGCGCGTGGTCTTTCCATTTTCCTTACACACGTGCTCTTTCACGCGCGATTGTTGTTTCATGCGCAATAGAGTGTCTGTGTAAAGATGGCTATTGACTGGCGTTACTATGCGTAATGTAACACAGCGAGCGTTTGATAACGTTACATGCTTGCTGTTAATTATAAATTTCTTCTCGTATCACCGGTCAGTGCCCACACTTTATTATTACTTAACAATTATCTCCTTCTTGTAACAAGCAACAAGAATGTTACTGTTAAAAAATATGTTCTAGAATGTTCTTCAAATTCAGTCCTCTTGCATTACAAAGTCAAATGAAAGTATTCGTGTTCAAGTGCTAGTTAAAATACTAGAAACAGTTTTAGCTCTACATAGCGCCCGGCGCCACTCGCAGTGCCAACACAAACAGGCTGCCGAACACCACTCCTAAACTTGAACCAAAGAGCCGTGACACTGTTTATTTTGGACAAGTTTCAACACATTTCGTGACAGATTGAATTTTTATTGCTTAGGTAGCCATGGGCAAAGGAGCGATTTATTTCCACTATTTACTATCGACTCTCAAGTAGCTAATTCTCTTAATTTATAAAAAAAACTAGCTAACCCGGCAAACGTTATTTTGTCATATAAATTTAAAAAAATGTTAAGGCTGGACCACCCTTATCACTAAGGGGTATGAAATTAGATGTCTGATGATTCACAGACCTACTCAATATGCTCTCAAAACTTCATGAGAATCGGTCAAGCCATGGAACAAGGAAATTTTATAAATAAGTACGATATTAGCGCCCCTACCGTATACCACTAGAACAATTTTTCCAAGGCGTTTCAGATGGCAAACGCTCGGGATGTGATTCTACCGACTGTATGAAATCTCTCTATAGTTAGCTCATCGGTCTGTAGATGCTTAACAGCTGGTTAAGTAACCCTTGACGCGGTCATTGATAGGTATTCACTTGCTTGTATTAAACTTGATATTTACCTAACGTTAAAAGTGGTCTCAATTACTGTTATAATAACAGTCGTTAAGTCAAGTTAAAATCTTCTTTCTTAGAAGGGTCGTTGCTCGATTTCTTATTTAAGCGTCTTACGCACGTTAAAAGTCGTTCCCGATTGCTGTCTTTTACGCAGTCGGTAAGCCACGTTAGTCTTTAAAACTTAGGACCACTTAGTTCATACGACCTAGAAGCCCAACCCGGGACATTCTGAACGGCAGTTATATCAGGAATAGGCAATGAAAAGGTTAACTTTGGTTTGTTACTGGCAAATTGTTTGCAAGAAACAACCTCAAAATCGGAATCACCATAAAGTTTCCGAAACCATCGTCTTTTTCACCGTAAACTTTGACGTAGCCATTATTTATCGACACCATACCAATAACAAAACAAAGACTTTAGCGAGACAGATGGCGGGACGCGACAACCCTATTTATTACCTATCGTCAAATATGATAAGTTGCTTGCTATTTCTTTGTTTATGGAAACTTACAGATAAGTTAAGACCGCGACTTCGCCCATACTGCTGATTTGATAGAAGTTGAAGTTTGAAGAAACCCCTTTTTAGGATTTAGGTAATTTCTCTCAGTGCCAAATTGTAGGTATCCCAATCTATTAAGCGACTTACGATTACAATTGGATTAGTGCTTATGGGTATATTAAGTAAATGACATTATAATGTGAACTATTTTGTTACATTTAGTCTCTTGGGCTTTGAAGGGCTTAGAATATAGTCAGCGTGATGGACTCAAGACTGAAACCTTTTCTCATACTGTGAGGTAACCTTTGTGGCAGAATAATAGGTTACGTTTACTACTATCATTAATATTCGTACAAAATAAACGATTTCCACAAACAAAACACACAAACCGCAGCTGAAGTTTATAAAGGAACCGCGGCGTCGCGCGATTCACGCTACGACGGGTACAGATAATGAGCGACGTACGCGACGTATACGACGTGTGCGACGTACGCCACACGCCTGAGAATCTAGAACATTCGACACAAAGGCCTAGGCTTAGCTCTCGCGCTCGCGGGAGCGTAAGGTTTTAGATACGAATGTGTTATTGTAATGTTTACAGCTTTACTTTAAGAAAATTATTTCTGCAACTGTACTATCCTTGAAGAAGATAAACAGCTTTTGAGTAGTTCTATCAGTTTACAGAACGATATACTGTATTCAGCCTAGCGTATCTTCCAACTATGTTCCTGTCGGCTTCCAGCCTCATCGGATGCAGCTGAATACGAGTATCTTACATGCAGCGACTGCCTTTCGGACCTTCACAACCCAGTTACCTGTATTATAACACGGTACCCTTCGGTAAGACATCTTGTCAGATTTTCAAGCTTCTGTCTATTGGTAACGACTGTCAAAGATCGTCGGAATCCACAATTTAACATGCCTTCTGCAACACGGAAGAACTCGACATGTCAAAGATCAAGCGTAACTTTAGATACATATTTTTCAGTTTAAGATTCTCGAACTAAAACTCGTTTTTTACCTACACTGTATGCGTGTCACAAGCAAGAATTATTATTCGAGAGAAATATCTCCTATTCTAGTTAATTTCATAATTACAATAGTCCTTACAAAGAAACGAATTTAAAGGAATAAAATTTCAGTATTTTCACATCGACAATTAAATATGTATTTGCTTACTCAGACTCCCGAAATAAAAACCACAGTAGCGTCTGTGCAGTTAACAAACAATGCTTTCAGCGTTTATTTGTTAAAATACAGAGTTAAATATGTCGCGACGTGATTGCAACTTCGATAATATAACATTCAATTAATTCTCCGGCGAGACGGAATGACGTACTGTCTGCAAATTAATTGATGCTATGTTTTGATGTTGAATAAAGTTCTGATTATTTTGAACCCAGACCTAGTTGAAGGACGGTATCTTTTTTTTAGTCTGTACTTTCCTACTGTTGGACAAAGGCATATTTTAAGCTCTTTAATGGATCTTTATTTGTAGTTCTTGGTGCCAATACCAATCTTCAGGCGTTTGTTGCAGATTGCAAAGATAAGTGCATCGTCGTTAATTTTGCCTAACACGATAACAGAAATCCTAAAAAAAAGCAATAAAAAAAATAAATGCTTGTTCTATACTTGCTAATGAGATAAGTCACTCAATCTAAATTATGTTTAAAGAAAGTATTATAGTGTTTAATGTAATTTCATAATCACAATAAGCATCTACGTATTAGAACACATAGAAATCCAATGTAAATTCACTAAATATATTTAAAATCTTGACCAACAATGTCATAACATAGATTCTAAGATTTCCCTTAATACTTAACCCTGTCAATACCGTAGACTAAATGAATTTACAAAGTAATATCGTTGGTCGACTGTACCAAATAGTTTCTATTGAAAATTGAGGTAGTCCCCGTCTCTGGCGACCAGACCGTCTGCCGCCGTAGGGCTGTCCCCAGGGCTCTCTGATTAATTAAAACTGATCGTTGATTAAAAACGATTTTAATAACTTTTTGTGGATGTTTTAGTCGAGGTTTATAGTATTTAGAAGTAGGATATTTTTACAAGAGAAGCTACTGTAAATAAAAGGAGTAAGGGAAGTAAAATAACCTAGTTATTGACGTTAATGTGGGTTATTGAGTTTAAAAAAGTGCTGTTTCGATCATTTTTGCATATAAAATCTGTCAATACGTAAATAAGTATATTAAATATCATTAGTATTGTTTTAACTGTTAGTAGCTTACATTTTATGCAGTATTCCAAAAGAGCTTACAAAGTTTATTGGGTAATTAATTTACTGAAAACCGACTTTTTAATCGTCAAATTATAAAAACGAATCCTGAAAAGTGTATCTGATAGTTAACACTGGTTCAAAAGTCCAACAAAGTTTCGTAATTAGGTCATTAATATAAATTGCAACAAAAACAGGTTAAAAACACGTATAGTTGCATAAACCACTATTACAAACTTCTCAACTACAAACAATACCCCAGCATTTACCTATATACATAGAAATATAGCGATCAACACAGCCCTGTGTCAAAGCCAAGTACGAACTCTCGCCCTTTGATACCGCTATTAGGAATCTGAATAACAAAGTGTCTGCAAATTTCACCAAGCACTCCTCACTCCTCACTCCTCACTCCTCGGCCCTCACTCCTCATCGTGTTATCGTACGAGTATGCTTCAAGTGCTGTTTGTTTTGAACCTTCATATTATATACTCTTATTAAGATATTCCTGTATTTTATAGAGAAACGCTTACGTAAATAATAAAGAAAGTGAGTCTATATTTGGTTAAAAGTTAGAAGTATGGTTTAGGCACATAGGTGAAGACATTTAGATGTTCCTAGGCCAGGTGGTCTACACTTAAACGTTCTGAGAATACCTATTATTATTGAACAGCACTTTTTATATTAGGTCGGAGGAAAAGTCTTTTCGCATTATAGTATGTATGAACTTGTAATAAAATCTTTTTTCTACACAAAAAAGCTCGATATTTGGGTACCTCACGAGCTCACTGAAAGAAACCTAATGAACCGTGTACTCATTTGTGATTCTTAAAGCCAAAGAGATTTTATTACAAGTTCATACATACTATAATGCGAAAAGACTTTTTCCCCGACCTAATATTTAGCCTGTATAATTAGCGGCCCATTGAGTGGCACAGGCCTTTCCTGTGTGTTTTCAGACCCCTCGATCGCTTGTATTTTCTTTCCAATCTTCCTACTTTAGATATTTGATATGTATTATCCATTATAATACAAATCAAGTATCTAAAAATAACATTAGGTTTTGGGAAATAATTTAAACACAGATCAGTGTTAAAAAGCGTATAAGGATAAGAATATTCTATTTTATACATTTAAACAAAAAATCAAGGTATTTTGTGCGGAATGGAGAGAGGTATGTAAATACAGTACAAATATACAAGGGATGGGTGGGAATCGTTTGTGGGGCTGTGTATTCTGCGTGTCAGCACTACGCCTCTACAGTAACGCGTTTTACGGGTTACCAACACAATTGTTGATAACATAGTTCTTTACTCGCAGACTACCTTTACAGTTTTTTGGGTTTAACTCCGTGGTGATCATGGCCTTATGTCTATTGAAACCATACTTCAATTCCCTAAACATTTTTTTATTTTTGTTTAGCTCCGACGTAATCGTGGCCTTTCTTATTCCAACAAAAAGTTAATACTGAGTTTTTGACGGAATTAGGCAATTAGTTCAGACAAAAAAATAAATAAAACAATATTTTGATGTCGCTTTTCGACTTGCTTGACTTTCGACTGCTGAGCATATACATACTGATGCCTTATACGAAGAAATTAAACCTTAACAGTTTGAAAACTAGTTAAGTTTAATGTATATTTAATAGGAAATAAATAGTTATTGGAAATAGGTACTGCGCGTAACGGAGCGAAAAAGTGTTTTAGAAATACCGTTGCAAAATTTTCATTATTAGTTCGTAATTCGGTAACATATGTCTATGATGGATATTTCAAACTTTGGTTTGTATTATTGGAACATTTGGGTAACAGTCTTTAAAAAATATAACTGAATAAAACTATACCTAAATTAAAATCTAGACATATTATAGCAGACATTGAGGTCGTTAGTAATTAAGCTGTCAAAAAGAGGCTTTTCAATTAACATTATAATTAATCAAGATGTAATATTAAATACTGAGCTAAAATTATACAGACTAATAGCATCTTTTTACAATCATAACCTTAAAACTTTCATATTGCATGTTTATTATTTGACCAAATCAGTGTTACCTGCGCCTAAACGTCAGACATTCACAGGTTAATTCCTGTATTGAGTATTCAAATTTATAACAATCCCCGTATTAAATCAAGAAAAGCCGATAGCAATACGAGAAATAAACCATTTGGTGAAAATTTCAAAGTTGACAAATTTTCAAGTAGATACTGCTTGGTGGCAGGCAGACAGCCAAGTTTTGATAGTAAGAATCCCGTTTCACCCTTCGGGTACGGAACCCTAAAAAGGCCATATCATCCAAAAACCTACATCTTTTAAACTGAAATAGATATAGCTAAAACACCACCTACCACACAACACTAGTTTCTATCTTCTAAATCACGTTTAAAACCAGCACTACAGTCGTCTAGGGACAATTTATACGATTTAGCACAACATGTTTCAATTGAAGTGTCCATAAAATGTAGTAGTAGGTTATCAGTGCGATGAACATTAGCCCCGCTAGGCGTCCCGCGAAAAAGGGTAATTCCCCGCCAATTTAGTACGGTGCCAAGTGATTTTATTACACCTATGAAACGGTTACGGTACCGTAAATATTTATATTGAATTGACTATTTACGCAGAACAGTTAAAAATTCAGAGAGAGCGGCAACATGATTTATATTTTTAAACTTTGGAGTACTTTATTTATTTTTTTACGGCAATTTTGTGTGTTTATATTATATTCAAAGAAAATGTTGTATTAAACATGAAAATGTAGTTTTTATCCTTCGAAATAAAATCATTCATTTCAAAACATGATTACATTTAAAACATGCAAAAGTGAAATGAAAAAACAGGCTTAATCAATTGGTCGATCAATTCCGTTAACGATATTTTTATTCAATGTCACCATTCAATTTTTTTTTTTTTAAATGATAATTTTCGAAAATGGTCTATTACAATGACAAAATCAAATTCAAAGTCCAATACGCAGTTAATATCAACGCAGTACAACGCAGCCTTTATTTAAAAGCGAAATCTCTGAGTTTTCACAATAATCTATGAATAAAAGGATAGGTACAGGTCCCGTGGTACGGAATTTTTATCACCCCACCGTAATGCGGTGCGAAAATTTATACAGAGCACGGGACTTGCGGGCCCACGCCCCCAAGACCCTAAGGACCCTTATTTTATTATACCGCTAGTTTAATGCCTACGAATCACCAGCCAAATTAAATACGATTTAAAGTTCCAAGGATTTCGAAAACAGGAGTTATGTTTTGTTTAGGGACAGTTACGTTTAACGGAGACAGTTTAAAATGTAGGTACTGAAATGGTTTCTGTTAACGTGATACAAATTACGTAATAAGTATCTGATAGTATCAGATGATATGTTGATAGTTGTTTTCATTAATTTCCTGTTATTTTATCTAGCAGATTGGTTATCTAACACCTATATTGAAGCTGACCCTAACCGAAGTTAATATAACAGCTACGAGTATTAGAAAAATATTCGGTCGCTTTGCCCGTCTGTTACAATTTTACCGCTATAGGTACTGTTGGATCGATTTAGATACCATATTTACAATAGATTAAAATTGAAACCGAGGACTGAAATGATATAATGAGGTGAGTATAGGTACGCAGGAATTGACGCCAAAAGCCAGTATTAAAACAATGACTCTACAACAATTGAAACGTTTTAGCGTTGATACTAATTATCTATTTATCGATTTAAAATATATGTCTCCACAAATCAAATCTAAAATTAATTATGCCTATGTAACATAACTAGAGGCTGCCCGCGACTTCGTCCGCGTCGAACCCTTCCCGTGTAAATCCCGTTCCCTTGAGAACTCCGGGATATAGCCTATGTGTTATTTTAGGTCTTCAGCTACCTACATATCAAATTTCATCGTAAACCGTTCAGTAGTATTTGCGTGAAAGAGTAACAAACATCCATACATACTCACAAACTTTCGCATTTATAATATTAGTAGGATAACAAAGCTATTGTGGAGGAACGAGGTGATCATGTTCCTCCAACACAAAGGGAGGATCCTCCGACCAGGCGAGGTGATCATGCCTGGTGGGCCAAGGCTGCCCGACTGTTGTAGTCGGGAACTTGTATATTATATAGTCAATTGCAGTGCAAATTTCGATAGCGCGATTCAGGACTTGTGACGTTAGTCACATTGCGCGTGGTGGTTGGTTGTGCGCTGGTCCCAATAGATGTCGCTGTATGTAGCGAACCGCTACACCATATAATAATAAACTAACAGTATTCTAATTCCCAAACGTTTAAACAACAATGTATGAACAGTACATTGACTGATTGACAATTAATTCATCTCTACTCTATCAATACCACATTTAGTCGATGCGTAATGTATCAACTACAAATGAGTTACACACAGTAGTGAGTGCATTGGTTATCATTTATGTAGCGCATGATGAGAGCTCATTAAAATTATATACGGTTTAGTATGGGTATTGTAGTACGAATATTAACTCTCTATACTTTCAATTAGTTTGTACTAGCCACCCGATCTGGATTGCCTAGGTTTAAAAGTTTATAACAACAAATTATACACTAAAACTATCCTCCAGAATTGCTCTACTGAAATTGAAAATCCGTTCTGTAGATTTTACAGTTTATCGCAAACAGACAGACAAACGTGGCCAGGGACTTTGTTTTATAACAAGTAGTGATTGTAGTTGACTTAAATTGCGGTAAAGCCTTAAATTTTACGATCCTTTTCTTTAAATAAATAAGTGCGTTTATTCCTTACTTGATTCTTGTCAAAACGGCTGAACTAAATATGGATATAACAAGTTCATTTATAGACTGTTTACTTTTGGAAATAGATTATCGATTGACGATAATGAGACCGAAGCTGAAAACCTCTTCCGTCAGCTATTCAATAGTTCTCAATGACTGTAAATTACGCCAACATTGTTCATCCTTGCAGTCTTCCTATAAAATAAATCGTTAATAGCTAAACACCTGCCCATCTTAACCTTTGAAAGACTCTTTTCATTGCATTTGAGTAGTAGCAAAAATTCTTGGCTAAATAGTGAAAGATTGTAAGTTTTCATTAGATAAGTAGCTAAAAAAACATTGACAGCAGAACTAAAGCATCCATCCAAAGTAAATTACCTTTCGTAAGATCCATCGACTGCGCATTTTCTTTCAGAGAGTGCACCCTGGAGCCGCTCGCAACACTTTACGAGTGCAATATCCGTTCCGTGCCAATTAACTCGGTTTAGCAATGAAACAAGGTGCCAGCTCAGGATATTAACCGTTTGAAGGCTGTACCGAAACCATGTTCTATTGTAGCCTTTTGTGCATTCGGGTGGACTTAGTTGTGGTAGCAATATACGTATGTGTGTGGGTGTTTGTTGCGCTTGATTAAAATGAAACTGTATGTTTGACTGTGCCATATACTACGTTTATAACATCGAGATAAGAAAATTATTCACTTTTTAAACTGACTGTATCAAGATTAATGGAAGCCTATTAGCACTTCTAAATGTCTCTTAGCTTATAAATCAAATTTTACTAATAGTTTTCAAACGTTTGTCGGTCGTTTTATTTAGCAGATCTGGCAGTAAAATATAAACTGCAAAAATGGCTCCAAATCTTTTTGAAAACGCAGCCATATTTTTGAGTTTAAAACTAAGTTCGTGGCACACAATATAGTAACTTTCAAAGCAGAGTTAAAAGAGATTTTTACGGATACTCAAACTATTAAGTTTAGCATACACATAGAGAGGTAAGAAATTTTAAAAGTTCATACATACTATAATGCGAAAATACTTTTTCCCCGACTTAATATTTATCTAGAAACTCTCACATGAAGACAATAAAACCTATTTAACACAATAATAATATGCTATCTTAAAACAAAGCCGTGCCTGAACAATGCAATGACGTCATTTACAAGCACGTCACCAACATGCGGCTGTTGACAACGCTAAACGCCTAAACGCCTAATACTAATTACGTCAAAGCGAGGGAATGCAATTAACTACTCGTGTAACATACCATGGGAAATTTCAAGGACCTCTACATATATTACAGTGGATATTTAAGTTAATTTAAATTGTGATATTCATAATACGATTATTTTTCGTACGTCTGAAGAATGCTAGGTGGAAAATACCACGAAATAGGTCTAAAAAAATCTTCGTCTGTGTGATTGATTGACTGGCTAACGCTTGAGTCAAAAGTACGAAAATAAATGAGTGTAGCTCATGCTCTGCAATACTGTCTCTAGCAGGATGTATATTAATAGGCATTACATAATTTAAAGTACAATGAATTGTCATCGAAGCAAAGATACTTAAGAAACTAAATGACCCCCTAATATTACAATGAAAGATCATCACTTAACTGATTTCTAGACATACTAAGACTCACTCATAGTTAAAGGATTTTAATGAAATCGGATATAAGCCAAATATTGAGTACGTCTAGCGATTCAAGTGGTTTGTTTTATTCGTTACTTAATATATGTATAAGGAAAATCGTCAATCAATACCTATTCAAAATTATGAAGAAGATTCTATTTAGAGGTCACAATACACAATATTTGTCTCACAAAACCTTATTACAAATCGCTCTCTAACCCCGGTTCCTGAGGTACATTTAGCGGTAGTTTATCTATTCAATAGCGTTTTTTTATATGAGTTTAAATGCTATTGAATAGAGTTTAAACCTATTTCTTACCCGAACGTGTAGGCAGAAATGCATAAAAATATATCTAATATATTTGCACTACATTATATTCTTTTTATATGAGTTTAAACGCTATTGAATAGATAAACTATCGCTAAATGTACTCAAAAACCGGGGGTTCGTCCATCGTAGTGAATTTCACAAAGTTTAAACAGTTATGTCGTTGGGAAACGATCTCAACTTGTCAACACGTATTAATTAAACCATTTAGCTGTAATATAGTGTTATGTGCTATCAATATAAGTTGTGAATAGTTCGTGTAATACTTGCTCGCTTTTACGGCAAAATTGGGACTGGGTCTTTGTACTTGTAAGTTTACTGCTTTTGAACTTAAGAACCGCATATTATGAAAAATACGTCAACATCTCAGGACTCTGCCTACCCATGGGAAAAAGGATCCTAGTTATATTTATCCCGTATGTTTTTCCCATGTAAAGATTGATACATAATGTGTACGTCTAAATACATAACACATACGTATATCTACCTAAAATTGTATTCGCTTTTTATTTACCTTCTGTACACAAAATAAATGGTTATGTCCCGACTTTAGATAAAGTTTTTAAGGGGACTTCACAAAAATTTGTTCCTTGAATAAACCTATGTCGTTAGACACCATTACATGAGCATAGCAAAACCTTGAAAATCGCACCAAACGTGATTTTATGAAATTGCAAAAAAAGACATCTGTTTCTGTTTTTTGATTTCGAAGTGACGCTTACAGTTTCCAATTTTAGCCATGAAAATACATCGTCACATTTTGATTGAAAATTTTCTAGGAAAAATATCGTCAAAATTCATGATTTTTCCAGTAAAATTAAAATTTTCTTTACAAACAATATGAAACGAACTTTTGAAGTCCAGTGCTGGGAAAATGTCCTTCCCAATAAACTCACTCGTGTCAATATATTACTCTAATGGTCCACCAGTCTTAGTCTAACTTACAATATCAAAATAATCATTATTAAAAGAAAAACAAAATACAGTCGTATTGAGAACCTCGTCCTTTAACATGAAGTTTACATAAAATCACGCTTTCTCCCAAATCGGTAAGGCAGAGATTAATGAACCCCACTTGGTACGATCCTTACAAACTTCTCTTGTCACATTCACATCCATACATCTTGTCATACAAGACCGCCGGCTACAAGTACTTGTTATAAAATTCTTTAAAACATGATTTAGTAAAGAAAAATATAAGACGAAAGTACAACAATGCAAGCCAATCTCTCATTGTAGAAGCAGAGAAACGTCTAAAACGATTTATATAAAAATTATCTTAATGCTCGGAGTTTGGACGCTCTCCGTCGTGCTGGACCACTGCTCATCTGCATTTAAATTATGGATTTAAATAAAACCGCCAGTAAAAACGGTGGCGGATCACAAAAGTAGACAGGGAGAGCTTGAATTGAGACTGGGTTCTGTTGAATGCAATGCTTTTATTGAGTAATTTTATTTTGTTACATGCTGATTCACATATGATATACATACATTGTAGCCTATATTTTCCCTAAAACCTTTAACTATCTATACACAAAATTTCATTAAATTTGGTTTAGTGGTGTAGCCGTGAGGGCGCTACAAAGAGATCTACCCCTGAGGGAACGGCAAAACAGAGATGGTGTTTCGTAGGCAAGTGCAACCGCACGTATGTAAATGTAATATATTGTTATAGTAAAAAATACTATTTACATATACCTACTTACGAATATTGTTAAAAGCACATCCCGCGGAACTCCAAAAAGTGTATAACTGTATAAGTATGATTTAAGCGAGGAGCGCTTTAATACCGAAAACTTACTGTTTTCTGAAAAATAATGGCGACTTCAACATTTGGTTCTTGTCACTGCCACTTCTATCTACCGGCAATCTTGTACCTATAAACCAATTGCCCAATGAGGGTTAGGCTATTTATTTTTAGTTACTAGGCAAATCGACATCTTTTATTTCAAAGCAACTACTGAAAACATACATAACATTACATAACACTTACTCGAAAGTGTATGAAAATATATCATCCTTTCGCCGTTTGCACTTATTTGCAAATTAATTTATTATTTGCAGAATTCTGAGCTAGTTAGGTCGTTCATCTTTAACACAATTGGAAAACCTGACGGCATATTTCCGGGTCCTGCAACAAACTCGGAATTTTCTGGTCAGTAGTTGTTGTATGAGAATGGTAAAAAACATTCTACAGCCTTATTTTAATCCACTGCTTAGGATTTTGCGTTAAGCTATCAAATATACTAACTATTTCAATTTGCTAATGTCATTGTGTTCTGTTTTTGATGATATTTTGTTATAAATTTCATAAGTTCAGAGTTAATATTCACCGTTCATTTCGCCAATTCGCATTGGTTCAAAAATACTTGCATCCAACATACATACCAGTATTATTACATCGAACTTTGAGTCTGATTGAAAAAACCCTCAAACGCCCTCGATACCGGGGGTGGAGCAAATTTTATGAGAATCGGACGAAAAAGCCCGCATTTCAATGTAAATGATATTCCACCTCGGGCATCAGCAGACGGGATTGAAACAACTGCTCTTCGCCAACGACAGATTAGATTTTTTGTTCGAGAAAATTCCACTCGAGAATAAGACGGTTAGGCGAGTTCTTATTCCGTTGATTCCGTTGAGTTTTGATTTGAAGTAGCGAATGATATTGTTGGATTAGGATAAGTGGGTTGGATATCTTTAGGTAGTATTGTATACTGTACTTGCTTTAAGACGATTTCGCAATAGAGTCGGTTGTGATACTACAAGCGATGAGTTTGTATCCAGAACGAAGTGTTGATAAATCGTTTTATTAAAAACTTATTAATTCCTTACTTTATTAGAATCATTATTGCGTTTACTTTGACTGAGTCTGTTATTTAAATTATATACATAATATCACACCGTTTTTCTCCATAGGGATAGGCAGAGACCAAAGAATACCACTTGATACGATCCTTACCAACCCTTGCCTCATTCGCACATCCATTTTATCTATTTAACCCAATTTTACTTAAGTATGCGTTAAAACTACGTGATTATCACAAAGTCGAATTCAAAATTATAGTATAGGTTAACATTGTATACTTTCTAGTAGTATCGATTTTTTTCCTAAGCTAAATGCGACATAGGATCAAATAAAACAGACAGTAGGTACACAAAACACTGTTATTTACAACAACGCCTACGAAAAAAACCTATACAAGAAACATTAATCGTTGTATTTCAGCGAAGGCATCGAAGGGCTACATAAGGTTGTATTTTAACCGGCGCCATTCCGCAAGACAAGTGGCCGAGTGTCCTCGCCGTGGAATTGAATGTGTCCATTGTTATTTATGGGGGCACGATCTGTTCGATTCAATTGCGTATCGCCGCTCGAAAAATAACACTGATACACTATTGATGTAGTGTAGGTGGATACGACAATACGCAGACGACAGACGCACATTTTTTTAAGGTAGTAAATGGTATAAAATGTTAAGTAAAATGTTTGTGTGGGATGTTGATAAACGTCCTAATAGTTGTAAGCTATAAATATAGAATTACTAAAAGGCCGTCATCTAGAATCTTTATGTAATGGCAATGGAGACGTGAACCGATAAATTGGAGCTCTTTCAGCTTAGCGTGAGGAGTAAACAAGAGTCTTGTTGTCGACTTTACTATACCAGTATGAAAAACATAGCATGACTAGCATAACTGGTTATTCTAATGGAATAATAGTTAGTCTAGTAGACTATCCAGATTGACGGACTGATTATTGTCTTACGATAAAATATTACTTTTGAATATAATATTTTAGATATTCAAAATATGGTTTCCATACTTTATATAGCCAGTAAACATCGAATACAAATTATTCAAGCAAATAAATGGAAACCACATCAAACAGTTTTGTTTACCGCTACCATTTTCAAAACGTACCAACTTTACCTGCAACATAATTATCCCGTGATTGTTTTCCAAAAACTAATTTAATCCAAACTTGGGTTTAATTAAGTTGGACACGGAGAGGGCCGAGTCGACCCGAGCAAACCCGAGCAAACCCGAGCTGGCCCGAGTTTTGTGTGCTCAGTATACAAACGCGACTATTCGTAGATGTATGTATATAAGTTTACTTGATTTGTATACTTTCGACTGGTGCTATTTTCATATCTTTAGATGTAGATAGGATCGTTTTATGGGGAGCTCATCCTGATGAAGATTATGACAGTACAGACCTTTAGTTTGTAGGTAAAGTATCTTTAGAGCGTGTTGGAGCTAACTAAAACTACTACTTTGCAAATTTGTTAGCATTGAAAGTATATCAGGAACAAGGCCTTATGTACTTACATACCCCGGGTTAAACCTAAAGGTAACCTGTGACACCCATGTTTTATAGTTTTAGTCCCTTGTAATATGTGTAGAGAGCCTGTAAGTAACTCCGAGAGGTTGAGAAATGTTCTCTGCTCTACCAGGGAATCGAACCGAGACCATGGAATCCCATAGTAACATTAACTAAAAATAACCTAAACCAATTAAGTTTTGGCTTGATCTCATAGTTAATAAGCAAAATTACTAACTAAGACTTACTAAAAACTGTACCGATTTATTGAGAGCAAACAATAAGACCAACAAATTGTTATATCAGAAATACCACCTGAAAACGTGCTAACAAAAGCAACATAAACAATACATTTTCTTCATACTGTTTATACTAAGACGCGACCCTTCATTTACGGAATAATTGCATTTCAACAGTCTGCCTAGTGTCTATGTAGTCAAAGTGAAAGGTCTACGGCATCGCGGCAGTCGTCCATGGAACATCGCTTGTGATGCAAATATAATCTGTCTGGAGTGCTGCATATTTAGTTGTTCGATGAATATATTGTATACAGGTAACAAAAGCTGTTATTTTAAGTTAAATAATTGTATTTGTGATACGATAAAATTGGGTAATTAATATGAGGTGACTTTTTAAAAGAAAGAATGTTAGGTATTGCGTTAGTATGCGTATTGATTGGTATTCCACTTCTTACTGCTAACTTATTCTTAAGTTTATGATTATTTATTTATGTATGTTTGTTACATGTTTTAGCATTCTAAGTATACTTTCAAACCAAAAAACAATTTAAATAAGTCTAGATGCATTTAAGGAACGATAATACAATAGTCGACGTTTTTCTCACAAGCGCATTTTTTGTCGGAAAGTTTCAAGTTTGTTGTTTTGCTGTTTCGCGTGGAGTCCTACAACTTTGACTATTGACTATTTTGTAAATAATCTCATCTAGTCGCCTTTAACGTTTTATTATTTTATAAAACAATTCAAAGCGAGTATTGAAGCATTATGACGATTCTCCTGTATGATAATGGACCATCGTTAACATGATGAAATAACTCTTTAAACATAAGCTAAACAGAACCAACCATAACTTTTAAACTCTCGCGTTGCATGTTTAATGTATAATAGAATACGGGAATTAACGCGAACACGCATGTTACCTTACGTTAGTCATTTTAAGGTAAAATGCGTATACACAGAACCAACCATGTCTAACCAGTATGTTGCAATTCGTATTTTAGCCTAAACTTAGCTTAATAGCAGCGATATACGCCTGTGTGTTAATATGTCTTTCCGTATCTTTAATAAAATGAAAATGCGAACATTTCGTGTAAACATCGTCAAATTATAATTTCACACAACTCATAAAAACATTTCAATAAGTGTCAACAAGTCGCGAAGGAAAAATCATTACCCGAAAACGTCTGTTACCTTTTAAAATGTTTCATTAAGAATGTAATTAAAAGTCCAA
Organism: Anticarsia gemmatalis; assembly: GCF_050436995.1. Lineage (NCBI taxonomy): Eukaryota > Metazoa > Arthropoda > Insecta > Lepidoptera > Erebidae > Anticarsia > Anticarsia gemmatalis. The sequence continues at coordinate 11,217,924 of NC_134760.1, read as the reverse complement.
ATGGCAGGGCGCCCCTTTAATTTAGCCCTAAGAGTTCAGAAGGGGACAATGGGCAACGGAAACAAACAATTTTTCTCATAAAAAAATATACATTTTCATTTTTTTTACCATTGTACTTACATCTCGATGGTTCTGTTCTATTTTTAAACTTTATTTCTTGTTTTCTTTTTATGGAAACGATTTAAGTGATGCTTTATTGTATAGGCATATTTTATAGGTAAGACTTAAATAATTTGTTAAATAGCTACAATTGTTAAGTATTGCATTCATGTAATACAAAGCTTTGATCATATAAAAAGCTAAGTTATCATTAAGCTTTTAATTTAATAACTGATATATTACGTTCAAACTTTTATTGATTAGAAGTTACCATTAGATTTTTGTATAATACTTTAATTTTTACCTTTATTTATACCAAAACTAGTACTAGTATTTCTAGGAAGAAGTTACATCATATTATAAGAACCAACCACAAAGAAATCACTCCCAGTTATTTTCTAGCGCTTTTTCAATATTCTCCTTTGAATCTTGAAACACTGTGAAGGTTATAACCGCAAGCTTTGACGTGTATTGAACAAGGTAGGGGCAGGGTAGAACGTACCCTATCTAAAGAATTCTAATACAAGTCACTGTGCTATACGATTGATAGTCACAATACAATAAACATTGGTTTCGTTGCTATTAGTTATATTTTAGTATATGTATATTTATGTAGAGTCTAGGGGTTTCAAGTTTAAACTAAAATTTCCCTAGACTCCTCTATCGCTACGTCATCGGGACTTGTTCCAATATGAGAGAAGCCTAACAAACTAATCTTACCTAGCCATGGATATTTATTTATATACCAAATATATGTATTTATAATTAAAAACTACACGTACATACATACCTCAAATCACCACGCCTTCTTATTAGGGCAGAGACCGGCGAACGCCACTCGGTACGATTATCACAAACTACCTCTGCCTCATTCACATCCATACATCTTGTCACACAGAACCGAAAAAATAGCTGCCTTTTAAAAAAAAATACCTCTTACAGTCACACTAGAGGACCAGGGTCTCCTCCTGAAATGAGGAAGGGGCTAGATGTTGAGTCTTCGCCACTAATGCAGGTTGAGGACTTATATTTATAGTAAGTCTTATCCAAAACAGAACTCTCGAGAAGGTTAATAGGAATACGTATTTAAAAGCAACAGTTTAATTAGTCATTAAAAACACTGTACTAATTAAAATATCACGAAACTTCGACACCGGTGAAAATAAATTCATATTCTATTGAGAACCGCAAGTTGCAACTGATATGAAACATTAATTGCACCCTTGAAAAGAATAACTAATTGCCGCACGGACAAAGGGGTGAACTCGTTAAAAGTTACGTAAATTTGCCCTCCGCCCTCAATGCAGGGCTGTCTTTACACTATTACTTAGTTATTTTATGAGAAACTAAAACTATTTACGATTGATGAAAGTACTCATAACTAGCGATTTTAAACTGTCGTGTTTATACGTGATAAATATATTTACGTTTTAAACACCTTATTTGGTAGGTACCCGACGTTTCGGCCAAGTTACACTAGTCGTGGGCAATCGACGCGTGACCACGACAGGTATAACTTAGTCGAAACGTTGGTAATCCCCAAGGTTTTAAAACTGCTAGGACGACGACCCAAGACAATCCTGAGTTTCGATAAATATAGACGAAGTTACAGTCAATTTAAAAATTCAAATTTAATCGCCAGTTTAATGAGTAGAACTTGGAGATTTCTTTTTATTTAATTTACCAAAAATCGCTGTATTATAAAAATAGAATAAAAACAGAGAATTACAAAAATAAATTAAGACCTAACAGAAATCTTTGCTAAAATTACACAGCTTTAATATTGTACTTCAAAACATATTTCTGTTAAGTCTACCTACCGTAAAAATTCTAGAAATTCAAGATACGTACATTAACTCTTCATTAAGTTCATAAATAAAACAAAATACATAAGTAACATCACCCATTTTCCCCCCACAATACGCAGAAACTGTACTCAGTATAACGTAGGAGTCTGTGAAAGTAATTAAATCAGTGCCACTCAGTATAACAACTTATCAGAAGCTTGACATAAATCGACCTGCTCTAAGCCCGACAATGACATGAAAGGCTTGACATGTCAGTTCAAATCCTGATGAATGGCAGCCCTGGCCGACGCACTGAAAAACATCGTCTCAAGAACCCCTTTGCGAGTAAACGAGAGGGAAATATAAAATATACGCGAGAGAGAGGGATGGAGCATCTTATTGTTAATTTTAACGTGTCAACATTGAATAAAATTATCACTTAGTATTAAAACCTTTTTGGAAGGATAAGTTTTAATACTATATTTTCTTATTTATGGTACCTACCTAAGGTCCAATTATTTATTGTGAAGGCTTAAATTCTATTTTATTTATAATGTAATTATGAAGGTGCCTGTAGAAACATTTGTCTTTACTTCTCTGCCTGCAAACTTTTAAACATCTGTGCATAACGTGACGAAAGCTAGTAATCATGTGAAAAACTTTTATCAACTTACTTCCAAGCCTAGAGTAGTTTATAATCCGTCATTTCGACATCGCGTTTTAACTCTTACTTTTCTTCATATTGCTGCTTCTATTCATAAAAGTATCAACAATCAGGGCCGTGTAAAATTTCTAAAATCTTATCAGGTAGGATCTCCTGACCTTTTAAAATTGACGAATGTTAAACAAATTCTGTACTTCCACGAAAAACCAGATACCAAATACATAGTACAATCAGAGAGACAGCTGTACCTTTAATTTCATTATCATTCTCACCTCAGAGCCAGATGTTTCCAATCGAAGGTCCGATGCTAATTGAATACTAACGAAAATCAGCATTAATTAGTAATTTTGTCAAAACTTTGCCCATAAAACGGCAAGTCCTCATCCCTTCTTTCTCTCAGGGGTGGGGGGACGGTGGGGGTGTAATTATAACTGGATGGAATGTTAATTCTACTAATTAATGTCGTCTTACGGTTGATGGATATGATAACTTGGCTAATTTGCTTGAACAGTCAGTAGTAGACGCGATGATTTGTGTTTGTTGTAAATATTTGACTTCGTTATTAATGGCGACGAGATAATGTGATGATTGATTTATTTTACTTTTATTTGCATTATTATACAGAATTATATAATTTTTGAGCCTAGCATTTCTTCCAACTATGTTGGAGTCAACTTCCAGCCCTAACGGATGCAGCTGAATACCAGTATGTTACATGGAGCTACTGCTTATCGCACCTCCACAACCCAGTTACCGAGGTTAGAACATGATTTCCCTCGGTAAGACTGGTTGTCAGACTTTCAAACTTTTGACTACTGGTTACAACTATCAAAGATCTTTGAAAATGATAGCCGGTATCCACATTATACAGATTTACTTACTAAGTATAAGTTAAATAAAAATACTTACGTAGTATGTTCTTCGAAGCTGCTCGCCGTGTTTGTTTTTCGCACAAAAATAGTGATAGCCGCCTTTCATCTTTCACACACGCACTCAAAACACTACGTGGGCTAAAAACCCAGATAACATTATAACTTTTTGACATTATCAATGTTTCAATAATGACTAACACTGAAAATATCACGACAAAAAGTCTGAGCGTTAGAACTTTAACGATTTTAAACTCGTACGACTTGTACATATAACATTATATTGCAACGGGATTTAACGATAATAATTAAAGGTTACGGCACCTTATTTGTTTACCCGACGTTTCGATCGAATCGCATCGACCGTGGTCACCGGCTGACTGACGTAGCTGCTAAGCGTCGTCTCCTTGTCGCGCGAGTTTCTACGTCTACCCTCACTTTGTTCACTACTTTTATTTGTTTGAAATTGACGGCCTGCAATTGTTGATAACAGGATTCCACGTTGATGATAAACGATATCCATCTTCCCGGTTTGGTGTTTTTTTTTATTTTAGCCGTTTCTCTTACTATCCTGGATTGTCAACGTGGAATCCGGTTATGGTGCAATTCTATCAAAACGTGGAGTAAACAAATAAGGTAACGTTTCGTTTCAACCAATCATTTTTGATCACGCTTTAAACCCGTTGCATTGTATTATTATATTTATGTTCTTTAGACTGAAACTAGAAATGCAAATCCCCGCTACTTTGCCTTTCTGAAACAATAAGTACGTAGATGATGATGTATTTTTAAATATCAATACAGTATAATACACAAAAACTGTACACCTTTCTCAGGAAAATGAGACTAACTGCTGTATCTATATCTATTTATTGGTGAAAAACGCATGAAAATCCGTTTAATAGACTTTGAGTTTATCGGAAACAAACAGACAGACAGGTGGAGACATCGTTTTATAATATATAGTGATAAAGAACGAATTCTACATACAATTACAAATTTAACACGAAATTTCAATGTACTCATTCACCAACACCATTAGCGTGAACAAATTACTTGCTTCGTGAATTTCCAATTGTGGCGTACATTTGAACGACTGAACTACAAATAGGAACATACCTATGTACGTTTGTATGTATGTAATGTTACATTACAGCCTAATCAGATGTAAGTGTATGTCAAAGATTACAAACATCAATTTGTTGATGGGTATTACTTTTTCGGAAGTCACGTTGTTGCTAAAAAACGTAGATTCTTGCATTTGCTTGTACACAGAATTCGCTCAAATCAATTTATTGGAGGAACAAAAATTACATTTTGACGGATGTACGAATATTCCGTTAAAAAACGTAATTATGAAAATGTACGTACAGTCACTGAAAAAATACTTGTGAGGTTTTTAGTTAGAAACTGCATCTATTACGCGGTTGATAGTGTATCCGGCTTTTAATCATGAGTCTCAGTTTCGATCCTCGGGTTGGGTAATGCGTTTTTAGTCTTTTCTAATTTATATTTTAATATTTCTGAACATGATAACAACAAAAATAAATGTATATTGTTATAAAGATCCACGTTTGCCAATGATATGACAAAGACTTATTTATAGCGTTTGAAAGCAAAGATTCCATATCTTTGTACTGTTCCAAATATTGCTCGTCAATATAATTTGACAAAATAACAAGCAATTTGTTACAAAACAAACGACAAACAAAAACACAAATATACTTTTATTGTTACCAAAATAAGTGCTGTTTATTTTTCTATAATAGAAGCGTAGAGTCATGTGGAAGGTACACTTGCTCTATGGAAAATTCTAGAACATAATAAAGAGAGATCAAAGGAAGAGCTTGTTGAGTACGGAGTTGAAGAACTCTATCAAGAAAACTAGATCGGGCAGTAGGTAAATAATTAATTCAATTAATTTTTATAATTTGTAATTTTTGACTGGCTTCTGCTGGTAATTTTTATGACACGGAAAGACTTCCCCTGGTTTAAACTGTATAAATCCAGGTGATGCTATTTTAACTACTCTTGGGGTGAGTATTTTTGTGTGAGCGAGTAACAAACAATCTAAAAATAGTAGTTAGTGGGAAAGAAACTACGGACAAAATAAAGTCATAGTAAGTTTCTCAAGCTATCCCAATTATACATATCTAGTCTCCTTATATATACTTATAGTCGTAAATGTTCATGTAACTTGAAGGCAAAACTTTAAGATCATAATTTTCATACGTCATTATCCGCACGAACTGTGTGTGCAGTAAATCTCTTCTAGCATTTCGACATCTTCACCTTTCACCTTTTCGCAAAAGTTTTCTAATAATAATGTTCAGGCTGTGAAACTTAGTTCTTGGAGCTTGTCTTAATCGGCGATTATCATAGTTTAAACCGAGTTAATCTCCGGTTAACGTATGTGAAACTTGTCTAGTTAAACTTTTGCTTGTTTGCTCTGATAAATACTGTATAATCGCGAGCGACATGCTCAAACAATAAGATGGTATAGACAATTTAAAGTTTAGAAACTAGGTATCTTCCTAGAAGACGAGTAATTGTATGCATAATTTAATAATAGAGTTGCAAGGACAGAAATTATTTTACAGTTTCCATTGAAACCTGTAAATTGGTATCAGGAAAAATAAATATAAGATAGCTTTGTTCAGAGCGTTTTTTAAAAGTGTTCTTCTTCTTTCTTTTTTCTTACGAAATTTTCATGTATGTTTAAGAAGGGATGAGTGAATAAAGGTGCATTTGTTCATATCGTAGGTATTTGTAAGCCTGAAATGTAGGCTTGCAAATGCATGATTGTCAGTCAAAACATTTGCTGAGGCAGATAATATGACACCAATTAATATTAAAGTATTTACATGTGAGTATTGAAATATGATGAACCTATACCTGAAAAAGTAGATTTTAATTTTGTTTTCAGATAGGTAAGTACCTTTGCCCTCTCCCACCTTTGCGAAGGGTAAATAAACAAACACCAACAAGTCTCAAGTCATCTCGTTTAACTGTCACAAAATGTTACCCTATTTCTAATCCAGAACACGCATTAGTCGGGGTCCAACAGACAAAACATACATTATTTTTATGTGATATTCAAATGAGGAGTCCAGTAAACGCTAGTTAAAATTCACGGCTTGTCATAACAGGCCTTCGAGCGTGTTATGCCGTTTTAAATTTTCATTATTATGGCCTCCGCACTTAGATTTAATGATGTTGTAAATATATGCATGCTTTACTAGGAAGCCGTCTTGGGATTCGACTGTAGAGATTATGAGTGAACATGTTCAGGAAAAGCACATCATTCTTTTAATAAATGGTGAAGTTTTGAAAAGTGTAAGGAGAAACATATAGAGTCAAAATTAACCCAATTTTGATTAATCATTATTTGTTTGGCAACTCGTCAAATCATTGGCCACCATAAAACGATGATGTTTTTTGTTGACTTTCGAAAATGTAGTTCACCGCCACTGTTCGACAAAAATATCTTTCAAACTCTTCCATTAGCTCTTCTCTATCTTCAGCCAATTTCCCTAAACGCGCAAACGCTCTTCTTATTTTTGTCATATTTACAAATAAAACGTATGAAAAGAAGAAGAGTACAAAGTATCAACATTTACCCATAACAAACTCAAAAATCAGCCACAATACATCACCAAATAATAGTAAAAATACATCAAGACATGATAGCGATGTACTTATAGTTGCAACAAGACCGGCACTGTTGGGCCACAATAGAAACAAATTGCCCAACTTTTGACCCCATAGTGACCCATTGTTGGGCAAAATTCTCTTCCCAACTCCTCTATTAGTCTCTATCTTCGGCCTGTATATGCTAATCGCGCAGAAATCCAATTAGTTACTAAATTTTTTGACTGTTACTTATTTTTAATCTTATCATACTTACAAATCAAGCATTAGAAAAAAAAGCATAGAAAGTATCAACATTCATACCGCACAAACTCTAAAAGCAGCCACAATACATCACCAAATAATAGTAAAAATACATCAAAAGATGATAGCGACGTATAGTTGCCGCTACACCACCGCTGCTGGGCCACAATAGAAACAAATTGCCCAACTATTGGCCCCATTAGATCACGGCGACGTCCTCACAGGAATACTCCGTGATATATGGAGGAAAAACCTATAAAGGTAACTTCACTGTCGCATTGTGTTGCCCAAGTATTATTTATTGTTCAAATGTATTTTTTTGGTGTGGCAACTTTTTATAAACATGTAAGTAGGTATGTGGTTTTTGAGATATTGTGTATAATCTCTTTATTTTCTACAGAATTTGAATTGAGAAATCTACCATTAGGCCATTTAAGTAGGTATTCTACCCAGTGATTTTGTTTTTTTTGTAATACTTCGCTAGTAATCCCACGTAACTATGCTCGCGTTTAAGGTCACCTTATTATGCCTCATTTTGCCTGCTTATCTATGCAGATTTTGAAGAAAAAATTGCTTTTATTTGCTTCCTTGCTAAATTTCATCGGGATCGGTTCAGTAGTTTAGCTAGGAAAGAGTAACAAGTAGTAATAACTATAGGTACTTAAAGGAAAATATTATCAATGACTTAATGACCCTTTACTTTTAATCAATTTATTATCGAGCACAATCGCCAAACGATATATTCGTTTTGTTTATAGACGGAATGAAATCTGTTGAGGTCCAAGTTATCAGGTGTGCGCAAACAAACTCAGTTTAACGAGCTTTTAATATAATGTGGAAGCAGTCAAAAACTTGTCCTGTCCTGAACAAATAGCATTATGCCTAGATGTAATTTGGAGACTGGAAACGACATTTTGTTGACATTTCGTTATAAAATTAGTGAATATTTTTATTTTACGCAAGCAATTTTAAAATAAGGACATTATGAAACTGAAAGCTTTCGAATTGATACTATGTAAATCTGTAAAGTCGGCTAAAAACCGATAGTTGTACGTTATGATTATGACTACACACACTTCACTATGATAAGGGCCGAAGGTGCTGTGAATTTACACTGTAATACACTCAACCTAATGTACAATATAAATCTATTTTGTAGGTACGATTTGCAGTTGCATATTCTATCCAAAAAGTTATATCAAACTGCTAATTTTCTAAATTATCCTCAGAAATTCTATTACTGTCCCGTGTAATCCTCGAGTCACGTATCATTATTCCTCTAGACGTCCTAAGCTCTTCCACATCCTCATGTTCCTTGCTATCTAACTAACTAATCGTGTTCCGTCCCGAAATCCCACTAAGCCGCTTCATTGTTTACCTTAAAACAACACTGAAACTGTGGAATTCTCAACTAATAAGTAGTTTTTGTTTGTTCACTAGCAACACGAATACACGGCTTATTATTACTGATGAAATGTCTTCGTGTTTACTTAAAACGTACTTACTTTACTTAAGTCACTTACCTACTATTTATGATGTCGAATTTTGATGATATAATATGTGATAAATCGTGACGTTAGTTGGACTGAAAACTCACATATAATTGAAAATTAATTCTAAATGTATTCGTATTATATGTATATTTATAATTGTACTAGCTGACCCGCGCAACATCACTTGTTCACTCAGCTTGCGTCACACAAGAGAGAATGGCTAGTTGCTACTCCGCTCCTAACGGCCGTAGCGTTATGTTTTATAGCCTATAGCCTCGATAAATAGGCTATCTAACACTAAAATAATTTTTCAAATCGGACCTGTAGTTCCTGACATTAGCGCGTTCAAACAAACAAACTCTACAGCTTTATAATATTAGTATAGATATAATATTAGTATAGATTATGTATGATCCTCTGCTTCTATTCTGCCTCCGTATGCCCTGTGTCTTAGTTGGTTATTTACGTGTAAATATCCGTCACACTGCTTAGTTCATTAGAAAGATATGTATGAGATTAAAATGTTATTATGACTTACGCATGTTTGTCTTATTTTCAAGATTTTCCGTACCTACGATTTGTCATTTGGTTAATAAGACTATGAAAAACACGTAAACAAATAACCAAACTGAATATCACCATTAGAGTTGGGGAATCAAATACAAAAAGCACAACAAACATTATTTCACGATTTAAAAGAACGTACATTAAATAACACTCAATTATTTCAAGCGGAACTGGAAAATAAAAGTTTACACAAGCCGAGTGTATCAAAATAAGGTGAGTTAAACGTAACGTAGGCCCGGGGGAAATCCAATAGACACACATAAAATACAAACACACACAAACTGGGCACAGTTGATCAAATAAGCACAATTTTCCCACGCTCTGTGGTGTATTTTTTACTCTGGTAATGATAGCCGTATCGATGGAAATCATGTGTTATGGGAAGCCGTCAACTGTTTGTAGTAGGGTAATACTCGGTAGGTGACAAAACATTGTAAGTAACCTTTTTAAAAGTTAGTTGTTTGTTCAATGTATGGTTTAATATTTGTTGAAAGAGCACTAGGTCATTTGCTTGTGGTAAAAGTTTTAATAATTTTTAAGAGGAAAAGAGCCACAGTTAATTTTACACGTTACATAAAATATTGCACAATGATATCTGATTAGTTGAAAGTTATTAAAGTATTTCCTAAATCCATATGAACAGTGAAAAAACTAACCGATCCATTATTTTTTACTTAAGAGGATGGAACTAATCGCCTCGCACTAAGACTTTGTGTACAATTTCATACTTTATCATATTCATACCATATTAAAATTTCTCTCTAAAGCTTAAATAAGGTTTTTGTTTCCTCGCTACGTACTTTGAGGACAACAATATAATGTATATATTTTAATATAATAATAATGTGGAATTTTCCCAAACCTTAAATTTCCCGTCATTAATGGATGTCTGAAACGAAAATTAACTTTTAAAAAGCGTCGTCTGTTTTGACGTTGTTAATATAAATAGAATTTCAGTGATCGTTGAGTCGCGAAGAATGAAACAAAATTGAATTATTTTACGAGATTGATTCTTTGTTGGGCCGTATTTTGTTGTCGTCATCGTGTAATAGGATTGTACTTAAACCAATATTGAATTATTTGTATAAATTAAAATTATAAATATAGATTTTTTTTTCTTTTTTTAATTACAACTCCCGCACTAAGAACTGCTCTTGTGTCGCGGGGACTTTTACAAACATACAAACAACGGACACAAAGCACAACCAGACCGGAAACAATTATTTGTGGATCGCACAAATAATTGCTCCGTGTGGGAATCCAACCCACGACCTCCTGACGCAAAGGTTTTCGGCATGGCGACCTAAACCATTGCGCCACGGAGAAGTAAAGTAGAAGAATGCTAAATTACGAACTTTTATGAGATTTAAGAAGCAGCTACGCTCGCGTGGAACATAAAAATATGGCCGAAGCTTCACGTGGACGAAGTGGCGGGTAAAAGCTATTATTATATTAACTAAACCTTCAATATTATACTTTCCGCGAAGTTTTATTAGAACAAAAATATAATTGGAAGGATTACGGTGTGCCATAAACAAGGGCGGCAGTTAATTTAATGGGGCCACGACTTGAGGCAGATTTGCAGGCTACCTTGTAATAAAACCTTAATCCCGCATTTACTGAAACCATAGCGGGTATCCCTCTATTTACAAGGCATGTGCAAACGACACTTTAAAATATTATAGAGAATATTTCACGTAAACATTTTAAATGATGAAGATTACTCATGTCATGGTAATTATTTATTAGTTATAGAGAGTTCTTCAAGTTACCGATTCTGGTAATAAGTTTGGTGAACGGCTATCTAACATCACTTTTAATATGGAAGAAAACATACCATAACTACTGCTATGTATCGTTATATTATACCAGTATCTGCAGATTATTTACCAGTTACGAGTACCTAAAAATATAGTGTAAAAGTAAGTACATCGTAGACTCAACACTATTAAAAAGATCAAATCATGATCAAAATTGCAAAAACAACCATTAAATAATTTAAAAATAATCACTTAAAACATAAAATCGTAAGAAGCAAATGGTCGCCAGAACTGCAGTTAATTCTACATTAAGATATAAAAACAAAACCAGAATACCTACATTTAAAAATACCCCGGGGCGTGATATATTTCTACATTTTTCCCAATAGGGTGAGGTCATCCACAAGCAATTGGATTTTCTGTTTTTCGTTCGTTTAGTGTCGCTCGACCGCGGTGTCGTTGCAGTGTGAAAATTGCTAAAAACTAAAAAAAACTTATCGGGTTTCAATCAACAGCCTTTTACATTTGGCGCTACACGTCACATTCGTGTTTTGCTTTTAAAATAAACTTGGGAAAAAGACATGGGGAAAAACATAGGTGTAATTTTTTACAGCAAATGATAGAGAATAATTTATGATGCTTTCGTAAAAGTGAACAAGAGATTCGATACGATTTCCTAAAAAAATATTTTTATTGATTGAGGTATTTCTCAAACATTATTATTTAGAGTAATGCTTGAGACCTTTTTTTACTTGGTTAATGCATGAAATTGCATCCCCAACGCCCGGGGGAGCGCTGGGGTATGTGGGGCTCTCCGAACCAGAAGGGCAAGGCCTCCCCACTAAACCACCAAGATGTTGCCTCCTCGCCACTAGAACACCTCTTCCTCCGTGACTAGCCCCTCCGAACCGGCCGGACCTATGTCGACACAGGCCAGCCAGCCGCTTTGGTCCCCCGGGTAACAACGGTGCCACCCAGACAGGGAAGCGGCCTCTCCACTGGGTCCCTCTTGGCTCACCGCAACCGAATCCGCGGAATCAAGGTTGCGGCTACTAAGCCCTCCCACCACAGCAAGGTCGAGACGGAGACCCGTCGGGGGGGCTTGAGACCTTACCTAACAATTTGTCATATTATATGTCTAATATTTGCATGGCAGCTTAATGACAAAATATGTAATACTATACTATTTTGTTAACCAACTTTTGTACCATAATTTCTGCGAATAAAAATATTTTTTGCACTAATATCTAAAAGCATTTTTCTACCATTTAAAAGATAATCCGTAAGTATGATTATGCTATCATTAGACAGTGTAGATAATGTCGGTACGAAGCCCAGCAATAAATTAGCACCTTTCTGATCCCGACCCACGAGTTACAAATAAGATATATCGTGCTCACGACTACATAATCTTGTTCATTATACCGGCTTATCTCAGTTTTCACTAAACTAACTAATGCAGATGTATTACCCCTAAATAGATAGAGATTGGATACCGAAACTATTAGAAATATCGAACTTAAAACACGTTTAGAAAATTGTGATAGAATAACAAATATTGTCATATTTCAGTTAAATTACACAAAGTCAAGTTTTGTGTTATTTGATGAGTTTCTAAGTGAAAATCACATGAAGATCTGTATAATTATGAAGTTAATCGCGAACAGAGAGGTAGGACGAGAGACTTTGTTTATAATATGTAAGTAATAATTATTATATCGTCAATGTGTATAAACATTTATTTCTCTTACGTTGTACATGTTAAAATTTAGCTTTCTTTTTATCAATTTGTGATATTCTCATGTCGATGTATCCATCAGCTACCCAAGCTTTAAGTTTAGGGAAAGTAAGGTTCGCTTCAATTCTTCCCCTAGTGAATGGGAAACCTCGAGGTATGAAAGCCGGGTTGATAGTCATGTTCACTAGATTGTATTGGTCCTGAAATATAAGAGATTTTATATTATTTTAGGCAATACTTACACACTAATAGCTATATATGTACAATATAATCGACTACAGTGGTGCAATTTCTTACCTCTATCTTCTATGGACAACCGAGTAGCTGTTGAAAAATGGTGTGTGAAATATTAATCAGCGCCATATCAGCGCACCTAAACTATGATTTTTCAAGTCATTTTAAATGACAAACTCTGACCTGAATGCAGCAAGATTTGCGTTTTTGAATCTCTACTATCATGCCAAAAAGGAGTGATTATATCCATGCATCTTGTAAATAAGTAAAACGAATGAGTAACGTTTCGAGCGTTAGGCTTTTTCTTTCATATTTGCACAAAGGCATAAGTTTCATTACGGCAATAGAAGACAGGCTAATTTTATTTGAGAGAACGAAGTTCGAGGATGATAGTTAAATTATATGACGTTGTGAACTTACAGGCATATGTGGACAAGGCTTCAGCAGCTTGCCTTGTCTCATAGCAGAGCCAAACAACATGTCTTTCTCCGTGAGGTGGCACCAATTATAGTGAAACTCCACAAAACTTCTTTTATATTCATTTGTTAAGAATTCATAGAAATAAAAATCAACCTGAAATATATAAATTAAAAGAACCAGCGTCACTGCGAAGAACTACCACTTAACTGAGCAGACCCTTTGAAATCTAGTAAAACAGGGTAAGTAGTCGAGCCAATCTTTTGATTTAGTTAAGGTTTCAGCACTTTGTTGGGAACTTTACACCTATTTAGAGACCGCACGTTTCCACACAATATTTTCCTCGTTCGCTAGAACAACTACCTAACAAGTTTTCTATGTACATATATGCGCATGAAGCCTCAAAGAAAAGTCTTTTTAGAGTCACTGATGTCCAAAAGTGTGTTTTCTGGGGTCGAACCCTCTTCCATTTATGTGAGAGGCTATTAATTATCCCGACTATAAAAACATGTGAAAAACCTAAGTCAAAAAGCAACAATACGTACTTGGAGAGTGCTGTCAAAGGGCACAAGATTCTCAAAATGCAATCCGACGTAGTAAATGGGATTACTTCGGCCATATCTTATTGTAGTTAAGTTTGCGAACGACAAGTACTTCGGGTTCCTATACGTGACACGAGGATGTTCCACATTAATATATGTTACCTGGAATAAAAGTATATAAAAATTAGAATGATTTATACATCATTCCAATGTGCTAATTTTATTAATCAATGGTCGGACAGATCCATAGATAGAGATATAACTGACCAAAAAAATTTAATAAAACGTTGTTACAAACACAAATTATGACAATGTTATAAAAACAAATACGCAATAAGTAATTACCATAATAACATATTACAAACAAAATAGAACAAACCTTTTCCGAAACACAATAGGTAATCATTGAAAATAAAAATAAAATATTGTTTTTCGTGTGACTGACCATGTTTGATTGTCAACTTGATAAAACTGGAAAAAAGTGACATAGTAGGTGTCTATATAAAAGTAGTACTTATAGTACAGGGATATGTGTTCGTATTGTACGCATAATTACTACAGATTTGTGTAATAACGTTAATTTCCGTTGCCAAAACGAAATTGATAATATAGTCAATATTACATATTCAAAGAAATCAAATATTTGATTGTAATCTAGATAATGGCTTATTTTTTTATGTCAACGCTTTATCGATATAATTATAGATAACGATTGAAGATCGCGGAAATCAGAAGAGTTAATGAAAGCAACATATAAATACGTAAAAAGATAAACAGATATGGTCAGAAACTCCACACTGCGCTTCTCAGCTCAAATAGCAGAACGTAGCTCTAACGTAGCTGGAGTAGACCTGAACGGGCAACTTATGTTGAATGTCGGATGACTCATGTGCCCCACAATGTGGACATCGCCAACTGGAAGACCAGTCTCCCAGTCGACCGTACAAATAGGCGGAGGAGCTGGACAACAACATCAGAATATTGATCCAGACCTCTGGAGACGGGCTGCAGTAGATAAGTTGGGATGAAGCCTAATAATATTTTTCGTTCGTTCAGCCTGTCTTCCCCGAGCGGACGGTGGCTGTGGTCGGCTTGGTCTGGGAAGTGGTGAAGGCCACTTTCCGGGCTCGGGGGCCAGGAACAGCCTATGCTGCGAATTGCGCGCAATGTTCTGTTCTGGCTTCCGAGGGCCCCAACACAAAAAGCAAGTCGGACAACTGTAGCCCCATTCTCTACTACTATCGAGTATCGACAATTGACGACCTATCCAAAAATTCTGTACGAAAATCTCACCGCCTCTAGCGGACGTCATAGTAACATTTTTGGAGCATATTTTGAATATAAAACTCTCGAAACTCGATGGTTCCAATCCATACTAATATTATAAATGCGAAAGTAACTCTGTCTGTCTGTCTGTCTGTCTGCTACTCAATCACGCCTAAACTACTGAACCAATTTGCATGAAATTTGGTACGGAGATATTTTGATACCCAAGAAAGGACATAGGCTACTTTTTACCCGCCGCATTTCGCATTTATAATATTAGAAGTCGCGCTAAGACATATCCGCCATTAAAACAGTTGCCATGGCACCGGAATTTTGTTAATTCAATGTCATTATAGTATTAACTGCACGTTTGGCGCAGTGGTTTAAGCGGTCACCTCGCCGCAACAACCGTAGCGCCGCGTGTGGTGGGTTCGAATCCCACCCAGGACAAATCTTTGTGTGATGAGCACGAGTATTTGTTCTGAGCCTGGATGTTAATGTATCTATATAAGTATGTATTTAGAAGTATATAAGTATGTTTATCAGTTATTTGGTTACCATAGTACAAGCTCTGCTTAGTTTGGAATCAAATGACCGTGTGTGAGTTGTCCAATAATATTTATATTTATTTTTTTTTTTTTTTTTTTTTATTGATTTTTCGCGACTTCGTTGAATTTTCTGAATTTTCCCGAGAAATGCGTCATTTTCCCGGGGTAAAAAGTAGCCTATGTCCTTTCTCGGGTATCAAAATATCTCCATACCAAATTTCATGCAAATTGGTTCAGTAGTTTAGACGTGATTGAGTAGCAGACAGACAGACAGACAGACAGACAGACAGACAGAGTTACTTTCGCATTTATAATATTAGTATGGAGTATGGATTATGAGAAAATTTTTCGTAAAAAAAAGCATATTTTATATCATCACACTATGACCAATAGGAGCAGAGTAACAGTAAAAAGTGTTACAAAGACGTGGAAAATTCTGACCCATTCTCTCTTATGTCACGCAAGCGAAGTTGCGCGGGTCAGCTAGTTGTAGATAATCGTGCTACTGACCCTTTCTTCCTTTTCTTCCTACTGACCGAAGTTTACAATTATTTTGAATCGTCTACGCCGTTCTAAGTACAGAGGTCAAACAAATAAAACGCGCTATTACAAGGATATTTATGTTCTCTTGGATGTGATGCATATTTCCCCGCGTAAAAAAGTATTCTTTATTTCAACCCAGATCGTGGATTACATTAAGTACCTATGTATCGAATTTCTTTAAAAGCTGTTCAGTTTCAACTGAACTTTTGAATTCGAAACACAGTGAGCGATATATTTCTACATTTTTCCCAATAGGGTGAGAGGTCATCAACAAGCAATTGGATTTTCTTTTTTTTCGTTCGTTTAGTGTCGCTCGACCGCGGTGTCGTTGCAGTGTGAAAATTGCTAAAAACAAAAAATAACTTATCGGGTTTCAATCAACAGCCTTTTACATTTGGCGCTACACGTCACATTCGTGTTCTGCTTTTAGAATACACTTGAGAAATGACACAGGGAAAAGCGCAGGTGTTATTTTCTAACAAACCTACCTAACTTAGTTTATAAATAAAAGCATTAAGAATCTCGGAGTTCGCTAAATGAGTGAAACCACTAAAAAGAGGCATAGTAACAGACTGCAGATCAGGAAATACATAACAACAATCATAATCTAATATAAATCCATTCAGTTATTAAGTTTTCGCGAATAGATAGTGAAAATAATGATAGCGTTTAATTGTGTATAAATATTTATTTATATCACGTTGTACATGTTAAAATTTAGCTTTCTTTTTATCTATTTGTGATATTCTCATGTCAATGTGTCCATCGACTAGCTAAGCTTTAAGTTTGGGCAAAGTAACGTTCGCTTGAATTCTAGCCCTCGTGAACGGGAAACCTCGAGGTATGAAAGCCGGGTTGATAGTCATGTTCACTAGATTGTATTGGTCCTAAAATATAAAAAAGATGTTATATTATGTAACGGGGTACGTGGAGGGTACTACAATCAAATAACTGTCTTGCCACTGCCGATGGTAGTTGTTGAGCTAACTTGTAACCAGGGTGGTAGACCCAAGACGTTTACCCCTCCCTCAAGCCAAGAGTAAGAAACCCCAGCGGTACGACAGTTTATGTTAAATCAATTTAGCATCCTACATTTAAATTTTTAATTCAAAATAAACTCTTATTCATTGCCTCAATTTAAGTCGCGTATGCGACTTCGCGTACGCGCATAGCTGACCCGCGCAACTTCGCTTGCGTCACCTAACAGAGAATGGGTCATAATTTTCCCCGTTTTTGTAGCATTTGTCAATGCTACTCCGCTCCTAATGACCCTAGCGTGATGTTATACAGTCTATAGTATATAATATATCTATATTCCTCGATAAATGGACTATCTAACACTGAAAGAATTCAAATCGGACCAGTAGATCCTGAGATTAGCGCGTTCAAACAAACAAACTCTTCAGATTTATAATATTTATATTATTATTTTTTTATGTGATGATTGAAAACTGAAGTCATAACCGAAACAAACTATTTACAAAATAGTAGAAATATTCTCCTTTATATCTATCTATGTAAATATGTAGGTATGTGACCGTTATTACAACCATTTATGAAGTTTTATGCAACAAAGGTCATTTCCGTTGCCAAATTAAAGTTGATTATGTTAACAATTTTACAAAACTCAGACAATGAATATCAAATTGTTTGATCGTAATCCTGGTAATAGTTTATTGCTTATTTTAAATAGTTAAGCCATTATCAAAATAAAAGAACACATTTAGCTGCTGGCAAATACAACTTCCTCTATAACTACATAATCCTTCATAATATAAATATTAGGTCGGGGAAAAAGTCTTTTCGCATTATAGTATGTATGAACTTGTAATAAAATCTTTTCTCTACACAAAAAAGCTCGATATTTGGGTACCTCATGAGCTCACTGAAAGAAACCTAATGAACCGTGTACTCATTTGTGATTCTTAAAGCCAAAGAGATTTTATTACAAGTTCATACATACTATAATGCGAAAAGCCTTTTTCCCCGACCTAATACTTATTTTTATACCTACATTATAGATAATATCTACACAAGTTTATTGTTTACTAGCTGACCGGCGCAACTTCGCTTGCGTCACATAAGAGAGAATGGGTGAATTTTTCCCCGATTTTGTAACATTTTTTACTGGTACTCTGCTCCTATTGGTAGTAGCGTGATGATATATAGCCTATAGCCTTCCTCAACAAATGGGCTATCTAACACTGAATGAATTTTTCAAATCGGACCAGTAGTTCCTGAGATTAGCGCGTTCAAACAAACAAACAAACAAACAAACTCTTCAGCTTTATTATATTAGTATAGATAATCCAAATAGATCTATACTAAGCTAGCCCATTTATCGAGGAAGGCTATAGGCTATATATCATCACGCTACGGTCATTAGGAGCGGAGTAGCAACGAAAAATGTTACAAAAACGGGGAAAATTTTGACCCATTCTCTTAGGTGACGCAAGCGAAGTGGCGCGGGTCAGCTAGTGTAAAATATTTTTACATACGACAATCAACAACAGATATTAGATACTAGCAATAATAAAACGCGATTTCTACTTTTTCATAAATAAACAACTGTCAAGTTCTCGTACAGACTTGTTTGTGTCACTATTATGTCAAAAATGTCAAAACACAAATCAAAATACAGTTTGTGAATTTGAAGATTTTTAATTTTAAGCTGTAAATTTATTAGGTATGCGGTGGAGTGAAGCAGTAACGCTAGAATTTGTAAAGATTTATCTCAGACATGAGTGTCTTTGGAACCCAGCCCATTCTGGGTACAAACTCAGGTATCAGCGGGGAAAAGCTTACACTGATATCAGTGCAGAATTTAAAGCTGCGACTATGAAATCTTTATCAGTTCCCGAAGTTAAGATGAAGATAAAGAACTTGAGAACTACGTATGTACAGCAAGTTCATAAAATATTGTCAAAGTCCAGTCCTGACGCGATATACGAACCTTCCCTTGTGTGGTTCCATGAGATGGATCGTTGTCTGAAGCACATACCCAGTAACCGTCACACGAGCTCGTATACCGTGAGTATAAATTAAGTAACCTGGTTAATTTGTAGCTATAACCTCGACTCATTAAACAAAATCTATGATTGAAATGTCTAGAATATGTAGTAACTCTATGCCAATTTACTTTTTAGTCTCAAGAAGCCCCAGAGGTGGATTCCTCCTGTCAAATTTGGGTGGACCAAGAACTACAAAACTCTAACATAGATGAAACAAATCCCGACCCACTGGTTCCTCAAACAGATGATGAATATGACTCCACCAAACCAGATGAGCAAAGGAAAGTGAAGGTTGAACGACACTCATCACCAGTCTATTACAAGAAACTTAAAAAGAAAAAACTCAAGCATAGAGCCTCTGCCAGGAATTACTCTATAGATTCAATATCAGATTGTGCAAAAGAAGATGAATTTGATATCTATGGCAAATATATTGCCACTCAACTAAGAAAGATGGACTTACACAAAGCTTTGAAACTTCAATTAGAAATACAAAATTTAGTAAGTGAGGCTAGAATCTCAGACATTGTATCCAGTGATTAGCTTTTTCTAGCAGACTGTAAAATAGTTTATTTTAGTATAATTGTGCAATATTAATTTCTCAGGCCTGTTCAAAGTGGCACACCAAAGATTTTAAAATATATAATATAGACATCAACAGCTGGCTATGTTGTACATAAAAAAAATATATTGTGTTTCATTGCTCATTTTGAACTAGTACTCCACTCCATCCCTACTTTTACTAGGTTATCTTTAGAAAATTATAGATTTAAACCTTTGTGGGAAATTGTTATATCTATTAGAGAAAACTGCTGATATTCCTGCTTTAAAACAATTTGTGATTGTTTGCCATTACAATTGCAGTTAATTCTGGATAGCTGGCAGATACATGCAATATCTTACACTATAATATATCTTAAAATTTAAAGCTCATTTAATGAGCGTCATTTCACCTGTAGACATTCATGTTATTTTTTTTAACTTATCAGTATACTTATAAGAATATTCCAATCTTAGTAATCCCTCAGTATAAGAAAATAATGGATCTAGCTGATTTATGTAGGTACATAACAAAGCAATGATTTTGCAGTTTTGTTTTATAATAAAAAAGAATAGAAGATCAGTCTACAGCATTAGTATTTTTATTCATTAAATAAAAACACACTTGATAACACATCCAACAAAAAAGAATTGGTTCCTTTTTAAAAAAATTGTATGAACAGCAATCAACTGCATACAAAAATCAAATCGTCATCTATGTATATTTGAAAATGACAAGTGTTTTATGCACAAAAACAAAAGGGTCTATGCAACATCTCACTTAGGTACCTCGTTAGTCGTTGTGGAACCAAAATCACAAAACATCTCAATATTTATTCACTCACTGTTTGTTTTGATGTTTCACCAACTTGAAACCACGCGCCAAATTCCAAAAAAAGTTGTGACTTTTACGCGATTTGCTCTGACAGGTACTTTTAACAAATAGTGTTTTAAGTAAAATAATCATTTATCAATCTATTTCATATAATACGAATAATAACATGAAAGTAATTTTATATAACCAGTTATAAACAATACAAGGAAAGCATTAGTTATTCCCTATTTAATAAGGAGAGCAACATTAGCAGCAACGCACTGGCAACAAAGTTTAGAACTGTCAATTTGACAGATTTGTTTGTTTGGTACCCCAGTATTTATTTTGCTCATGAAAAATTATTACAATAATTATTGTATTGAATACGATTGTTAAAAAACAATGAGGTGGAGTGAGCGTGAGACTTGTCAATTTGTTAAGTTATATCTCGACTATGAATTTCTGTGGAACCCTGAACACATTAACTACAGATTAAATTCTAAAAGGTTAAAAGCTTACAGAGAAATTATTGCTGCATTTAAAGAGAGCACTGGCATATTACTTAATGAGACTGAGCTAAAGATGAAAATAAAGAATCTTCGCTCTACGTACTCGCAAGAGATTAGTAAAATAAAGCAGCGATCGGGACCTGATCGAACATACAGACCTAATATGAAGTGGTTTGGAGAGTGGCACAAATGTTTCAGTAGGAAAAGACCTGCCGAAGATTGCTCTTTCGATAGTGTAAGTTGTTCTTAGTAATGTGTTCATAGTCAAGCGCTCTTCAGTGTGAATCAGTATTGTAATTTCCAGCATTCTAGTGTTAGCTCTAACTCGTGATTATATTCAATAAAAACCCAGATTTTGTATGGTCACAGGTTAACTACTAAAAATCCATGTCATTAGTATTTCTTTTATACATCTAAGTGTCTATAATTAAGTTATTTATAACAAAAAAAATGGACACAATAATAATCATATCTTTTTTTATTACAGCAACAAGACGTGACTGAAGATCCATGCCAAAAAATATGGCTTTCCCAAAATAGTGAAGGTATAGAAGAAGAAACCATTGACCCATTTCCAGAAGATGATGATGAATATAACTTAATTTTAAAATCAGAACCAAGAGATGTGTCCCATACAACAAGAGAATTTCAGCAAATAGAAAGGTCAGAAGACAGATACGAAAATAAAAAGAAAAAAATAAAACAAAGAAGTCCAAGCACAGACTGTTCAACGTTTAGAGGGAGTACAGACTCAAACTCTGAGTCTATGGTAAAAGATGATGAATTTGATATCTATGGAAAGTATATTGCAACTCAGTTGAGAAAAATGGATTTACAAAAGGCTCTAAGAGTACAACTTGAAATACAGAGCTTAGTTAGTGAGGCACGAATATCAGATCTAAATGGAAAACATTAGTTTAGTATTGATTTTATTTTATTAGTTTTATAGCTTGTCCCAAATATGTATTGTGTACACAATGTGAATATATTGTAAATAAAATCTAAATCATAAAGTCTGTTCAGTTTATTTACTTTTTCTTTAATAATTTTCACTGCTTCCTCCATATTAAACCCACAATATTATTATAAATCGAGATATTCTTAGAGAGAATTATATTTAATCAACAGTTTATTCAAGATAAAACAAAAGCTGTCGTGATTTCTTAAAATCACGACATTTTTAACCCAAGTTGGGTATTCCAAGACAGCGCCATCAAATCGAACATCAAAACCTGTTATCCGTATCGCTGATCTGGGTCCTCATCCTAACTTGAAAAGAATTAAGCTTTAAGGGTTAATCCACACCAAGACGGCAGGCTGTCAGCGATCGTCATGTCAGCTCTACGGGCAAGATGCCGCGGGTAATAGGTAAAAGGACGTGCGACATTCAAACACAAGCGATTTTGGTCTCTATGTTACGTCGATAAAGCTTGAAATTATTTTGATTTTAATTTTTCGCCGCGCCGCGGACTTCCCGGAGTATATTGAGCCTAAAATTGTTCATTAGGGTCAAATAAAAAAGAAAATGCAAGTCTGATTTTTTATTGCTGTTACAGCATCTGTTTATAATACAAACAAACATTATCACTTACATTTCACTAGTGAAAATTCAGATCGTTCCCATTGTACGTTTGTTCCTACGATAACACTCTCTTGTTGATCATGTTTATGAAAAAATATACATCGGTGTCCATGTTCCAGACAGATTTCATTTCCGAAAATAATCACATCAAGTCTAAAGCTAAAATTAAGTACTTTTTCACAATCATTTTACGTAGTTCCCAACTAATTAACGGAAGTTTAACTTCGAGGGCAGTGCGCAGTCTGTTATAAAAAAAAACTAAACGTCTAAAAACTTAGGTTTACAAATTATTAAAGGTCGATTTACACATGTCTGGAAGCTTTCGGAACTGTAATCTCCCTCGTAAACACAACAATTAATGTGATTTTAAATAAACAAACTCTTATTGACAGTTGGGTTATTAAACACCATTACTAACACCTGGTTTCTGAGGTAGGTACAATAAGCGATAGTTTATCTATTCAATAGCGTTAAAGCTCATATAAACATGACAGTTTGAATAGATAAACTGTCGCTAAATGTGCCTCAGTAACCGGGCATAAATATATCACATTTTATGCAGACCGTTCTTGCTCTAACTTCGAAAATATAGGTACAAGTGACTAGTCATTTGTTACCCGACAATGTTAAATCGACCTCCTTTAAGACTAGAGTGAAACGTTTATGTTATAATCTCAGAAATAATACAGAAATATTTACTTTATATAATCCAATGTGCGTTTCATCGCTTGTCATCGTCATGTTTAAACGTTATAGTACAGAATACTTGTGTGACAGATTGTAGATTTAATAGATTTTATTAAACAAATTCACTAACATGCGTAACAATTACAATATTTTTGTACTAATCCACAACAGTTTTACAATATTTACCTAAGAAGGTTTTGTTACTTTTCAATTTAATATATGAATTTTGTAAATGTAAATAATTTGCTACTTATTCCGTATATTGACGCCAAATACATTAAATTGAACATTATAGATTATCTCGTATTGAACGAGGATTAACACATTAATTACCTTAGCTTAAAATTTCGAATGTGTCAATTTGACAAATCAGTAATTCTCATGCAATATTTAAAAAAAAATTGAATCAGTAGTTTCTAAATTCTCATGTCAAAATCAATCTATCACAAAAGTATTCTAGACTATAAAAAATGCTGTATTGGCACTCACAAGCGTATATTCGTACAATCGTAGAGCAACGCTATGTATCGCGCACGCCGCCTGTCACACCGACCACTTACTTATAAACCACGAACCTCGCTATAAACCTACATAATCTTACAATTCCGATGCTTATAAATGACCTGGAGGCTTACTCCCGACAGAATCGAGTTTGAAATCGATCGACTTGGATTCGAGCTTATGTCAAATCGTACCCTTAGATTACAAACCAGCTCATAATGGAAAGCTTAAAGTATAATTCAACCACTGTTTCTGAGTACATTTAGCGGTAGTTTATCTATTCAATAGCGTTTTTTTATATGTTTAAACGCTATTGTATAGATACCTTGCGCTAAATGTACCTCAGAAACCGGGGGTCATTGGTTTAATTCACACTATTTTCACTATAGATCTTGTAATTTAAAAGTATGATTTGACGTAAACTCGATCCGACTCGGTCATTTTCAAATTCGATCATGTCGACAATAAGCTACCTGTTTTTATAAAATAATTGTACTATTTAAATGCAACAGATTTATACTGGAAGATTGAAAATAGGAAGAACGCAAAGTTTAATGATACCGCATAGTATGGATGGAATCAACGTATTTTACATTTTAGTTAAGAAATCATATAACATTGCAGTACTGAATGACACAATAGTTCTTTCATTGGCTTAGTCTAGCTTAGTTCTTGTTCAGTTGCTAGTGTAATGGAGATTATATAAAAAATATATCAAACAATTAGTTCTCTGGTCTCTGCCTACTAGAAGGCGTGATTTTCTGTATGTATGTACTGTATAAATGTTTAAAACCAGTATATCGAGATTTTGCAGTAATTAACATAGGTGAAAACATGAAAATCATCTAGATGTTTTTTTTATCGAGGGAGAATCGTATATCGTAGCATTACAATGTTATATAATTCCTTAACTTTCTTATCATCTGTGAAACTTATAATAAATCGAATAACTGTAACTAAAGTAGGTAGAGTATGCAGTTTGTTACAATATATAAATATAATAAACATTTCTTTGTTACATACATATTATTATAACCAATTGTTTGTAATAGCGATTACATAGATGCGTGTCATTTATACATAGAACATCGCTTTTTTCTGTAACATTTTAATGAGAATAATTTTATGGATAATAAAATGTAAATTTAATACACTGTCAGTCAAACCTTAATAAATTAAACAATGCATGAAAAACATTCAGTTTGATAAGTGGTATTTCAGAGCTATGCGTTGAAAACGTATATTTTAAAAGGTACCGGTCAAAATATTGAAAGAACAAGTGACAAACATCTATGCATCGTCATCACAGTCAAGTTAGTACATCGGTCATCACGTGTCATGGTTTGAAACTGTCGTTATGCTCACACGCATCAAACAATATCCAACACTTTGAAATGTTCAACAAGAATACACCACCGTCCCACCGACCACGCGGTCGCGCAACACGTAAATACAGACAAATTTGGACTAAAAACGCCGAATAAAACTACAAATTTAATATACAAGGAAGAAGACTCGATCTCAGATCTTAATTTGTACAATTTATCACATAAAATTTAAAAAGAACACGTATTTAGTAGACTGCAGCAGCGATCACACAGACTGTCGTATCCATACACATTATGCATCAAGAGATCATTACAACTGTACAGCCCCGCTCTAATACAAATGCCGAAAAATGCACATTTCAACACTATCGTAACGTCTTCTGACTATGTACTTAACAATCATCTTCATAAAACGTCATAATAGTATGTTTTCAAGTTTTACATTCGCCGTTTCGACCGCACCTACAGTCTAAAAATTATCTTAACTGTGCGCGCAAAACAGCAATGTAAAATTGTAAATGACCTCGGGGGCGAATTCACATTAATTTAAGACCAAGATATTACGACGAATGTGTGAAATTCAAATATTTCAATATGAAAAAATAAACGCTCTGTCTCGACTTTATGTACGTACACTGTTACAAAACTAACACACTTGTATTTTTAAGTTTATATCCGGTTAAGTACCGATATTTGTATGGACATTTTACTTAGCACAAACAGTACTAGTGTTGCGAATATAATACTATATCAAAGTCAGTCGTTTTCAAATCAAATGTGACCAAATCAAAGAATTTTAATCAAATCATTCGAACCAAACATACACCAGCCAAATTCTTGTGGACTTACAAAAAACAGATCGTTTCAAATTTAACTAGAACAATAAATTAACGAAAACATTTATTTTGTCAGCTTGCATGTCAATTAGATAACTAAAAACAAAATTGAGATCAGGAAACGCCCATACAAAGACCAGTATTGGCTCCAAGGGTAATGTTCAAAGCTCGGTAGTCATATTAACTAACAGGTACAATGCAGACACCCTCGTGTTCGACAAATTCAAGGGATAGTATAATGTTCCTTTACCTACTGTTCCACATGCGATCATGTTTAAGACGTCAAGATGCACCTTACTTAGACTTTAAAGTATAATAGCACGGTAAACGAGTGGCCATTATAATATTGTTCTTAATTTCTTCGCAGTTTGTGTGCAAATTGCAAAAACCCTTTTCCATTGTATTGAAGTACCAATGGCACAGCGTTGTCGCATATTTGATGCAATTCCTGACGCGTGATTAACGTCCGTAGTATACCAAAAATACTCGGCACTTGGACTAAATGTAGTTTCTATTGCCGTTTGTAAATGAACAGACTACAACAAGTAATGATTATGTTACACATTACTGTAAACACGCAAGTGGAGCAGTAGCGTAAGGAGTAAATTGTCTAAATCGTTTTATTAATATTATGTTTGTGTCGTTCTCAATATTTCTTGAATATTAAATATCTAAAAGGGCACATCTCACACTGTAAACATAATGAGAAATGCCTTTTTAAATTGTATACTCATTTATTAGATTTTTTCTCTAAACTCAAATGGTTTTGTCTCGTCGTTAATGGTTTACAAACATAGTAAACAGGGCAGTTTGGCGACTGTTGATGTCGAAAACATCAGGACAATTCTAAGATTTCAAGTGGCCAAGTATAGTCATTTACTGCATTTATAAAACAATTTAGACAATCGCATACCTGTAGTTTTTAATGCCGTTATCGCACGGGACTGTGGAGAGGACAGCGCAGTGATCTCACAAGCGAAAAGTTCCGGGACCTCTCGCCGCCCTCACGAATAGAGCGCCGGTCTATTTTTAACACGTCCAGCGCTCACTGCTCCTTGTCGTCGCTCAGTCGAAGTGAAACACTCCACCGCAATACTAACGAGGTCGAGTATTTCTCTTCAGTACGTAGGGGGCGGTCGGCGGCTCGGGTCGTCGAAGGCGAGGACAAGGTGCAGCACGGCGCGGGCGCAGTCCCGTGAGCGCGGAGCGGTTCAGGCGTCGGAGCACTGCGCCAGCTGCTTGGGCGTGTACACCGACGCGTTGGGGTCCAGCGGCGAGCCGTCCGACAGCCGCAGCTTGGACACGCCGCCGCTCACCGGCGTCACGAACTCGGTCGGCATCACCGCCAACATTTGAGCTTTCAGTTCCTCTATCTCTTTCTCTTGTCTCGATATTAAACCTGCAAATAGAGATAACGTTTTAGGCGAATGATATTTTTTGACACAGTCGTACGTCACAAACGTAGACGTATACGGGCGTGCACGCTCGCGGTAGAGACAGGGCCGGAGTAAGGAGGGTACGTACTCTCCTGTATGTGCATGTTGCGCTTGGCGTCGCCGAGCGCCGACAGCAGGTCGAGCTTGACGCGCGTCTCGGCCGACAGCGCTCGCTCCAGGTGCGCGGCGCGCTCCTGCAGCGCGTGCCACGGCCGCTCGTCGGGCGCGCGCTCCCCGCCGCGCTCCCGCTGCAGCGCCGCCAGCCGCTCCCGCGCCAGCCCCAGCTCGTGGCGCAGCGCCGCGCGCTCCGCCTCGGCCGCCGCGCGCCGCGCCCGGCACGACTCGCTCTCGCACTCCCCGCTGGAACAAAGCTCAGTTAGCACTGGCACGCGTGGGACCGACACGCTCGCAGCTCCGGCACTACCTGGGCGGGCGCGCGTGGTGGCGGGCGGTGCGCAGCTGCTGCTCGGCCTGTGTCCGCGCGCGCCGCTCCTCGCCCAGGCGCCGCTCCAGCGCCGCGCGCTCGCCCGAGCGCCACGCCGCCAGCCTGCAACACACACACGCAGGGTCACCACCACAGCTCCGCTCGCGCTAACCGCGGTTCATCACGATCAGCGTGTGCGTCACCTCTGCGTGAGCGCGGCGTGCGCCTGCTTGAGCTGGTGGTGGTCGGCGCGCCGCTGTCGCTCGGCGGCGGCGGCGGCGGCCAGCGCCCGCCTCGCCTCCGCTTCGCCACGCAGCGCCGCCGCCAACTCCGCACGAACTCGTCTCAGTTCCTCCGAACATTCACGCTAAAAATAAATAAATATGGAATTACACACAATAACAATAAACATATTAATTATTATGATCACATCGAACTAAATAATAAATGCATCATTCAAAACTTCGACAAACCTGTTCACGCTCTCGCTCTCGTTCGCGTTCCTTCTCTTTTTCTCTCGTTTCTCGTTCTCTATCTCTCTCTTTCTCCTTTTCTTTGTCCTTATTACTGTTGCAATCCTTACTTTTTATACATTCTTTTGTACTTTCTACTTCTTTAACTATATGCTCTTTTGCTAGAAAATATTAAATTATAATTTTAGTCCCAAACTGTATTATTGTTTACGAAATAGTTCTTATTAAAAAATTGTCTAAAGTCATGATATGTGCTAGCAATGACGTATACTTACTATGTTCTGTATTCTTATGACTATCAATATTCTCCTTATCTTTATCTTTATTTTTATTCTTTCTCTTTTCTTCTTTTAATATACTAGCCTCTTTCTTTTCCAACTTTGAATTTTTAGCACCACCTGAAACCGAATAAAATTTAGTTTAAGGCATTCCACAAGAAAAATCTACAGGCGGTGGAGCATTTCAACGTCCTACTTATGTAGTTCCTCGGCGTCTGTGGACAAATGGCATTATTGCGTCAGCGGTACGGTGTTACCTTTCGAGTGGTCGTGCTTGTCGTCGTCGTCGTGCGGCGGGCAGGCGGCGCCGTTGCTGAGCGCGTGCTTGTGTGCGCGCTCGGGCACGCAGTGGCCGTTGTGCTCGGCCGCCTTGAAGTAGCGGCGCCGCAGCGAGCCGTTGAGCTGCCGCGCCTCGCCCGCCGCCGCGCCGCCCACGCCCGCCGCCCCGCCCGCGCCCGTCTCCGTGCCGCCGTTCGCGACGGTGCTCGCCTCTTTCGTCGGCGGCTGCTGACTCTGCGTCTACGAGCGAGGGATATTGTCACTTAGAGTACCATTGTCTTGCTGTTTTTGTTGTTGACCAATGTCAACAACAAAATTTTATGTCAATACATAAAATTTTTCACAAGTATGTACCGTGCTATACAACGACACCCTTTAACACGAGCTTTATATCTGATTGCTGGGGGCACTAGCTAGGAACACAAGAACACAATACGAAAATTGATATTACCGGTCTATCGTATACATACTTGGTCGAGCGCAGTCTCGGGCAGCGCGTCCCGCATGAGCTGGAAGTAGAACTCGTTCATGGCTCGGACGTGCCGCTGGCGGCGCTGGCGCAGGCGGTGCGCGATGAGCGCCTTGGCGCCGAAGCCCAGCGTGACCACGGGGTAGCCCACGCAGTGCGCGGCCAGCGGGCGGCACAGCTCGCCGCCGCCGCGCGACCCCCGCCACAGACCCTCCACGTACACTAGCAGACAGCATATCGCTACTGTCGGAACACATATGCCTTTGTCTGCAACTGTAAACAAACATGCAATTGACTTAAAATCACATCCAGCGAAAATAATACTATTCGAGAAATTTTCTGCAAAAATTGTCCATCTCATGGCGTATCCATATCAGCACCAATTTGATTAGGGGCCGAAATGGTCATGCCATATCCGAGATCGATTGAGGAGGTCATCATCATTATGACACTAACGACTATTTAATTTATGCGACTGTGAGAGAATATTGATGACTTGCTTTATCAGTAAAGAATAACATCGCTTAGGGTTCAATATTTGGAAATTCTTTCAACAGTTATAGGAACACAAATCCTAACTTTACCAGCATCGTGGATTTAAATCCCACATCGTTTTTTATTTTAAGATTTTCCGTGTCCGATAATAAGACAGGAGAGATTCAAATACTACTTAATGTTTCGGGATTCTGGTCAATTCATAGAATCCATAAATCGGAGCGATATTTCTGCTACAACAGTGCAGTTTCGTATACTCTGAACAGACGGTAGATTTGTACAACAGTGCTTCCTGTGACTGCCTACGCAGGTAAGTTACGTAGAATATAAAATAGCGAGATAGGTTAAAGGTCAGGGAACAACGCGGAGAGAGGAAAACTTTCTAGGAAGTTATTATGTAACTATAGTACTTTAGGTAAAACTACTCAAAAGAAAAAAAGTAGCTTTTGTTGGAAGGAATATTGCCAAAATAATAACGAATTTTAAGATTTCGACCGTAAACGGTTTTAAAATCTCCTTTTTGAAATAACAATAGATGCAATCGAGAAAATAATATATAGGTATACCAGATGGGTTGAATAATGGCTAGGCTAAGTTTCTTGGTTTAGAGGCTACAACATATTAACGTCAATTGGAAAATTAACGGGTTATAAGAGTTCGAAATCTACTTAACTTTTTACCTAAGATAATTTACTGCGAATGAGTGACAGAGAAGAGTGAATTAAATTACTATATACTATGTCATATAGTAATCACTAGCTGACCCGCGCAATTTCGCTTGCGTCACATAAGAGAATCATAATTTTCCCCATTTTTGGAACAGTTTTCACTGGTACTCTGCTACTATTGGTCGTAGCGTGATATATAGCCTTCGTTGATAAATGGGCTATCTAACACTGAAAGAATTTTTCAAATCGAACCAGTAGTTCCCGAGATTAGCGAGTTCAAACAAACAAACAAACTCTTCAGCTTTATAATATTAGTGTAGATATGACCTAATACTAATAATAATACTAATTAAATGAAAAACTAAATTTACTAATTCCCGCTGGACATACTATAATAACATAGTAACGTGTAGTTGGTGTTTATTTCGGGAGTCCTCGTAAAACAACATGGCAGCTAAGTGAAACGGCCGCAGTAATCGCATCACTATTTTGGTAACAAACGCACGTTTATTCCCACGGAAATTAATTTTCATTTGAGAGTTTTAACAATGTTGCTTGCCGTGCATTTATTATTTTATATGGGTAACATATTTTGATATATGTTTTTATTTTAAAATATGTTAATAGGAAGCAACATTAAAGAATAATTTGTAGCTGGGACTTTTACAAACATACAAACAATGGATGTTAACAGAGGCTGCTTGTCAATCATACAAATATTACTTGTCCACCTACCTTAATAAAGTCAATTTAACCCAAAAATTTACTGGTAGAAAATGCATTGATACACTCGGCCTATCTTTTATACCACTTTAGTTTTGTTATTTTTTTTTTATAAAGAAGACAACTCTCGCACTAAGAATTCCTCTTCTGTCGCGGGGACTTTTACAGACATACAAACAACGGACACAAAGTACAACCAGACCCGAAACAATTATTTGTGGATCTCTCAAATAATTGTTTCGTGTGGGAATCGAACCCTCACGGTGCAAGGGTAGCGGGCGTGGTGAACTAAACCACTGCGCCACGGAGGCAATCGACTATTGTTCATACATTTTAAATAAATATATAAAAACTTATACTCACATGTGTACCAGACATACTGTACCCAAACATAGGTACTTGCAGCAAAAAATATATACTGCAGTGGTATGAAGAAGAAACATATCATGTCAGATGTGAGGGCTATGCAAATGAAGAACACTGAGAATGCCTGTGAACAAACAAATACAATTTTATTGACAGATAATTAGGGTATGTTTTTCATTGGCATAAAGGTCTTACACACTTTTACCATAAGCTTGAAATTAGTGAGATTACTTCTCTAGATGCCATGACTGAAAAATCATATTAAAATTTATTTTAAGCTGCTAATCGACGGCGATTTAGCTGCCACGATTTTATAGAATTTTTGCGACTTCTCCATGGTAGTGGTGAGGTAGGTGGTAAAGAGGTTGGGCAAACAAGCATCACTTGTTTTTAGTGTGGAATGGACCACATTCAGAGCCGTTTTAAGATCGGTATTATAAGGTGCTGTATCAGCTGCCTGGCCAAATAAAAAAACACTGCTAGAGGTAGATAGGGAACCGCCAGTCCTTATTCTAGTATTTTGTATTTTAGTATAAATAGGAGGATACCTCAAACATTTTTTTTAAATCAGTACCTTTTAAAATTTATAAATACTTTACAGGTGGAGTTTACTAACACTTGTAGTTAGTTTTAATTCTTGCTGTATTTATATAGGACAATAATGTACTTATTTTGTGGTTACAGAACAAGCTATCCTACACTTGCACACATTAATCAATTTACTATTTATAGCAAAACAAAATAGAAATTCAGTTCACAGAAAGTGTTTCTCTATGTTTTATTTGCATAAGTGTTATTGTATGTGCAGTAAGTGGAGCTTGGGAACTAAACTTCCATGAATATAAATACACACATACATTAACTTAGTTATAGAAATTATAATAACTATCTCTTTTGGTGTTGGGCTTGGTAATTAAATAATATTAAATGGAAAAAAAATATATCAGATATAATGTTTTTTTTGTCTATACTGATAAAAATATTTAAGTATAAAATAAATAGTACCCATTACTGTTTTATCATTAAAATAAAAAATAGAAAAAATCTTTTATTTGTATTAGTTTACAAAACTAAAAAGGCTTATTTATGTTTCTGATTAGACATCTAAATAAATCTAAAAATTATTGATAAAGGAAGTTAAATACTTTCCTCTACTATAAAAAAAAAAGAAATGGTCAGCTAATTTTTCCCATGTCACATAAATTTTATTAAACACCTTGGCTGAACATTTATTACACAATGATTGAATGTGTTGCAACAATATTGAAACAGGTAACAACACATACTGGGATTGGAATTTTATTATTTCAATATTTAATTTTCGATATTCATGTAAATTATGTTTGTTATTTAGTAACTTACAGGTACTTACTTCTAAATTATAGTCATATATCTATCAGATAAATGTTACTCACAAGTCCTTGATATTTGAATGAGTCATAGACTGATCTCAGCATCATCCAGAAGGGCCAGAGGAACTCAAATCTGAACTCCAGCATATAGTCAGCCATTACTACTGTAGCCCAAACCATTACAAACTTCAGGTACAGCATCGAACTGAAATAAAAACAATAAAACTTATTTTAATCAAGCTATTTCCCTTTTCTCACATTTTAGGAGTTTTTTTTTTATTTTAGTTTATTTTTTATAACTGGCCTACTATTTTTTAATCTACTACTATTTTAATTTTGTGCAGTTAGTATTCCTAAAAAAAAAGTTCATTTAAAAGGTTTGTTTTTTTTTCTAACAGTAGTAACTTATTATTTTCTTATTGGACCAGACAGTATTTTACAATCATAACATTCATTGGATGTGTGAACAGATATTAATTTAAAATAATCAGAGAGATTGAAAGGACAGTGGCAATTGTCAACTGGTAGAACCAGTTCTAGGTGGATTGTTATTAGATTCTTGTGCATTTATAATAGGTATCTAATGATACATTGTTGTCAATGATTTGTATCATTCAATCTATGCAATTTGGTGACCATAGCTTGTAATATATTTTTTTCACAGATTTTTATTCTAACTTATTTACATATTTGGGTATGTTTAAAGGCAGGAAAAAATAAGATTAAGTGGAACAGAAATAAGTTCTGATAAGCTATGCCCTATGGTGTGATAAGCAAGTCTTAAGTTTAGGATGAGGAAAATGCAAATGAACAAATATGTTTGCCTTCCAATAACTTAAATGCATTTCCTCATAGATTAAGTTTTGGTATGCATAACTTAGTGAAGTAAGTCTGGGATATAATATTGGCCTATTTCTGAGAGGTATACAATACCTAATATTTGTTAGCACCCCTAACAAGTTGCCAACATGCATGTGCAACATTATGACAGTGGGGAGATCCAGACAACACATGTCCCACTTCCTCACACATTATAAATGAAAAAATGAATATTCCTGAATTCTTTTTGTGTTCGCGCACAAAACTGTAAGCGCCCTATGTTCGCCAGATGGTACTTTCTACCCACATAGGCGATATATTTCATAATATTTATGTTAACTTTATCACAGAATTACATGCCGCACTACATGTAGAATTGTCTCCAAATATAAAACGAACAACACAAACAGTATACACTCACTTTCCGTACATTCCTTCGGTGATTTTTGTGCGCTTCAAGGGGCGCCGCATCTTCCCAGTTTCGGCATTTCGCCGCTTCATATTTTTTCATCCACGGTGTAAATCACGAATACAGGCGCTCGTTCCACAACACTTATTTACAAGGAAACATTTAAAACAACAATGATCCTCAAAATAGTGCCTTTTGTTGTCAATCGGCCTATGTCCAAAATTTACGAGGGAGATGGATGAAATATCGGCAAGCTCTTTTTGCGTTCACTCACACACTTGGTGTTGCCTAATTATTACATGAAAACTTCCGTAAATAACAAAACATTATCAATTTTTACCAGGAAATCGAGTAAATGCCATTCAATATTTTTACTATATTTTAGTGATAGTCTAAGTGGGTACAGTTTTTACTACTATTCTGTAAAAGAATATGTCAAACGCTTACAGTTTTGAGACTTACTCAATACTTTTATGCACAATTTGTACATAGACATATGATAATTTTATTCAGCTAACTAATTGTTTTGCAAGTAGATTTTACATAAGATTATTTTAATTTATCAGTTCCAAATCAAATATTTTCCCATACAATATCCATAATATATGGTTATTATTAAATTAACATTATTATATAGAACGAAACGACTTATGTGTCAATGTCAAACATCACATGTCAAGTTATGTCACTGTTAGTTTCTGAGTTTGACAGTTGGTTGTAAATAGTGGGAAAACCGATCGAAACAAAATTACAATCTATATCAGCTTTATTGATATGTATTACAATTATTTGCTAACTGCGATACGGCAAGATGTCTTCAGCATCTCTCATAAATGCCGTCCGCCAGCATTTGGCTTCACATCAGATGTTTGTTGATGAGGAATGGCTAGTCGGGTAAGACGTCAAAACAAATGGCTATTTTAGCCTAAAATTAACTTAATATAGGTATAATCAGCTAGTTAAAACTCAATTTCAGATGCGTAGAGTATCTATCTGAAGATAGTGATAGTAATTACACTGAGGCAGACATAAAAAACTTAGCGAAGGAACAATGGTTACTCAACGATTTGAAGAGTATCTGTCCGGGAAGTCTACCGAGTAATCTGAAGAGCCAGCATAAAACTGTACTTAATGGAAGATTTGTTTTACAAATCAATTCTGCTATTGATATAGGTATGTTCATAAAACTCCTAAATCATCTCTCAGTCAAATAAGACTAGGTGAGATTTATAATAAAATTTATTCTCTCACTGAGATAATGATTTTTTATCTAGTACATATTTGAAATTTGGATACCTCTCTCTTCCATGCTATGAATCCCATATAGTAGTGGAGTCAGTCTTCCATAGCTTTCTCCACCACTTGGCTCTATCCACTAAAAGTTTCTTATGGTGATGAGAAAAATTAATTAAGTAAACATCATGGGTTCTAGTTGTTTATCTTTATGTTTACAGGCACTCCAGCTTATCAACAATACTTAAAACTGCAGAAAGTAAATATGGAAAATGTGGAAGCGACCACAAACTATGAAGAAAAGATATCTAGCCATAGGTAAATATAGGATAATACTACTGCATAGTCTACTGCACAAAAGATACATTTATAATAATCATCTCTTTGCCGACATTTGGCTAGACCCAGGATTCAAACCTGACACTCTGTACATGTACCTACCCCACTGAATAAAATATAATTATTATTGTTTATCACATAAAGGATTACTCAATATGGTGTTCACAAAATAGGCAAAGATACTATGATTTTTTTTAATCCAATAAGATTCTCTATAAAGATATATATTGTAATTGGATATTGCCACTTTTTTTTATAATATTCGATAAAACATATCATGCAACTAACTACTCATGTTCCAGAATGATAAAGTTGGAGTTAACTGATGGTGTGCAGGAAATATCTGGAATAGAATACAGACCCATGAGGAACCTGAGCTGTGACATCACTCCAGGCTGTAAAGTACTTATAAAAGGTATTTAATATTCTACTGTTTACTGGTCTACTGCTGAGTAAGGCCAGCCTAGTTTTGAGCTAAATTAACTGTAGCTTAAAAATTTGTGATCAAATAATGTCACAGTTTTTCTGTCAAATTTGGTCAAATTACAGTGATTGTACATGAATCACGTTGCTTGTGTCCTTCAAAAAAGTATGAGTATGTCGAACTGTATGGATGTGAATGAAGCAAGGGAAGTTTGTAAGGATAATACTAAGTGATGCTCTTTGATCTCTATCTTTACCTATGGGAACAAGGGGTGATTTTTTGTATGTGTATTGTACATTGACTGTTAATGCTGAATAGTTACAAATACAATGTTTCTCCAGGTCCAGTAGAATGCAGGAGGGGCATGCTCTTGCTAACTGAAAGTGCTGTAGAACTGCTGGGAGGAGAGGTCCAAGAGATAGCCATATCTAACTCACTTGCTGGTCTACTGACGGCTAAATTAGGTGTCACTATTACACCAGGTAAGATTGGACAGTTTATAATCTTAAGTGCTATATTGCTTGCGTCACATAAGTTTTCCCCGTTTTTGTAACATGTTTTATTGCCTCTCTGCTCCTATTAGTCGTAGCGATAACGATGATATATAGCCTATAGCCTTCCTCGATAAATGGGCTATCTAAAAGTGAAAGAATTTTCAAATCGGATCAGTAGTTCTTGAGATTAGCGCGTTCAAACAAACAAACTCTTCAGCTTTATAATATTAGTATAGATGTAAGTTTTGTTTTCTATTCATAAAATTTCGATGTATTGTAAACCCAAATGTTTGTCATATTTTTTTGTGTTTTTACAATTTTTGTCTAAAACTTGCAATTTTTTACCCAATATTGCCTGTTTTTCAGGAGCAGACCTCAACACAACAATCAACCAACCTAGAAACGCCAACATACCAACACCACACACAGACATGCCACCAACAACCAACCACACACATGAACCAATATTGGAGCCAGCACGCCACATCCAACAAAACTTTGCCGATGACGACATAGATATAGACCAACTAGCTGCCTTAGAAGCACAGTTCACAGACAACCCAGGCAAAAGGTCATTGACCACTGAACATTCAAATCCAGAGAAAAAACAAAAAACGGTCAACAATGTTGATGATTATCCAACAGACAATGATCTACTATTCGATGAAGATGATGATTATTTAAGAGAATTAGAAGCACAGATCGATGCACAGGAAAATGAACCTATGGCTGTAGAGAATAAAGGTCCTGTTCGCGTGTCTGCTGAACCGTTTGTATATATAAAACAGCTTAATGAAATGAGTGAAATTGATCGATATGGGAAAGTGTTTAATGTGAAGGGGCAAGTGATGACGTTACTGTCCAAGTTATCCGTAGGTAAAGGGGAATGGAGTTTGAAATGTACGATAGTGGATGGTACAGGGAAGTTGGATGTGGAGTTTGCCAGCGATGTGTTGTCCAAGCTAGTTGGTGTCACTCCGCAGCAAATGAATTTGATGAAGAAACAGATGGCAAGTAAACCAGAGTTGCAAGAGAAAGTTGTTAGTGTAAGTTGACAGTAATTTCTTATCTATAAAAATAATTCACTGGAATGAATGTAAGCCCATAAGTTTTGAAAAACTGAACTAAATTGGAAAAAAAATATTTATATGTATGTAACTGTTGGGAAAAGGTTTGTATGGGATCGATCGATGGGATAAAATTCCTCCTGGAATGGAATCCATGGGATAAAATTGTGCTATACATTTTACATTGTAAGTTAAGAGAGAGATTCAAGTGTGACTACAGTTTTCGGCAAATGTATATGCAGGCAAAAAATAAGTTTTAAAAGGATTTTTTTCTTTTCAGGCAATAAAAAACGCAAGAGACCAGCTTCAAGTGATGTGTTGTATTATAGAAATAACGATGTTAGAAGTGCCTAAGATAACGGACTACAGGCCATTCGACTCGTCGCACGTAGAACTATTGAAGAGAAGAGCACATAATAATAGTTGATAGCCTGTATAGTGTTAACAAAACTTGTTATATTTGGAAAGAAATAATAAATATTTATTGTATGCTATGCTTAAAAATTCTTTGATTTGTGATGGCCTCTGAATTAGAATATTGGAACACAAATACACAGATCGTATAGATGTGTGTCGTCCTGGCCGATTTCGGCTACGGCGCCCAGTTTCATAGAAACCAGCCAACTGTGCAGGACTTTGTTTATTGTGGCCAAGTGTGTGTACAATACACAGGTACACTCTCTCATCCTTTACTCTCATAGTCTGATGGGACGGCTAAACCGACACGACCAGAGAGAGGTCAGGCGCAGGACCGACGGCTTTACGTGCTCTCCGAGGCACGGAGGTCTAAGACCTCAACTTCCTAACTCCGGGCAATATCTGAGAATTTTTAAACAGAAAATCTCGGAAAAGACTTTTTGGCCCGACCCAGGATTCGAACCTGAGACCTCTTGTGCGGCAGTCGCATACGCTATTACTTTAAACGGTTTTCTGGTTACGGTAATGGTCCGACCTTTTGCCATTGAAGAGAGTCAACAGCGCAAGGGCGCGCTATTTTACTTTGTGTGACTGAATGTAGCATCAAACCGCTGCG
Organism: Anticarsia gemmatalis; assembly: GCF_050436995.1. Lineage (NCBI taxonomy): Eukaryota > Metazoa > Arthropoda > Insecta > Lepidoptera > Erebidae > Anticarsia > Anticarsia gemmatalis. Next base: position 11,178,914 of record NC_134760.1, on the reverse strand, counting down.
CATAAAAATAATTGGCAGAATTGCGGATGACGGAACCCAAAATCGCTCTTATTAGTATCCATGATACTACCTACAACCAAAGACCTGACATAAAAAAAAGAAACAAAATATGTATATTAATATAAAATCTGTTAAAATATCCACACATTGTCCTGACATCTATGCTAGCCGAAGCTGTGTTACAGATGCCAGTATCTTCTTCTTCACTTGAATGAGACATAAGCCATATACCTGCCGAGTTTGGTAATATTGATAACAACTACTTTACTAATCTGAATATTGTGCATTTTGATTGAAGAATGTGTTGTTTGCAACCGTATCATCAACCTCATATTAGTCCTTTTAGGAAATTGGGCCCATTATTTTGTTTTTCCACAATACCTGAAGTGTATATCTAAATGTACTGCCAAATTCATCTTTATGAGTTGCAGCTTCCGTCGATCTGTTGCATTGATAAAATGGCTATTAGTTGGCAGTCGAATTATTGCGATACGAATGTATAATGAATGATGATTTCATAAATTAATGACTGCTTCAGAGGATACTTTAATCCTATATGAAAGTGTACTGTGTGAGCAATATGACGAGTCACAATATATTTATTTGCTTGTTTTACTTTGTGATATTTCATCAAGCTTCGGTTTCAGAAAAAGTAAGTAGATTGTACCTACCTACTTAAGAACTAATGCTTAAAACAGGATATAAAAATATCGGGTACCCTGGATTTCGATAGTTGTCGTCTATTAGTAGTGTTATAAAATCAGGTACTTAATAGTTGTAAATTGATAGTTCACGCCTGTTGTATGGTCGAGACGGGCATTACCTACCCGATGTCTCCTGCTCATGGTAACATTTTCCTCGTAACAATTAAATACTTACATTTCTTCATATACTTATTATGTTTTTTCAAACGGATGCCACCTGTATAAGAACTAACAATAAATCTTGACTAGACTTCTGTGTTCATAAAACGAACTGAAAGTGCAACAGCTACATACTGGGAGCACTCAGGTGGTAGTAGTTTGCCAATATTCTCATAGTGCTTGTTTCAGATAACATACATCAACGTGGAGCATCCTCGTGTGACGTACATCAATCCTAAGTTCTTAACATTCGCCAATTTGACCACCACGAGGTATAGCCGGTCTAATCCTATCTACTACGTCGGACTTCACTTCGAGACCCTTGTGCCTTTCGACAGTAATATTATCGTAAGATATAAATTACTAAGTTATATAACTGCTCTTGGAAATGCAGATACTTAAAGATACAAAAACTAAACCTACCCATGTCTTCAAGAATTTTCAGTTTGAAATAAAGGACAGTTGGATTCTCAAGCTGACTGCCTCCTTTGGACTCCCATCCCACCGGATTATGAGAGCGTACTAGGCTGTGCTGCGTCTAGGGCCCAAATACGTACGGGTTATAAACAGCTCCCGCAAACATTTCTTTAAAAAGCATGCTACTCAAAATCAAATGTGTCAATTTAATTAGCAGTATGCTATTAGGCAGGAAATTTTATGAGCATGCGTAACTGCAGCTTGTTAAGAGTCATTTTATGTGAAGTCACTGCAAATTTGATAAAGAGGTCAATGACTTATTCTTTCAGGTTGACGTTTATATGTTTGAATTACTAACGAATGTTTATAAGAGGACTTTTGTGGAGTTCCATTTCAACTGGTGTCACCTCGTGGAGAAGGACTTGTTCTTTGGCTCGGCTATGAGACAAGGCAAGCTGCTGAAGCCTTGTCCACATATGCCTGTAAGTCTTTAACGTTGATATTTTGTAGCTAGCAACACTGCTCGTGGGCAACAAGCTATAAGTGGGTTTCGAAAAGTAAAATTTTAAGCCTGTTTGTTTGTTTGTAACAAACGACTGAAACGATCGAGATGAAATGTTGGGATGTCATCATTTGCGCTGATATTTATTTCGATGAAATCTAACCGCTTATTTTTTATTCAAGCTTTTTTTATCTACCTACTTATATTTCTCCATTATAAATGATGTCTAACGCGTGATAGTAAATATGTTTCTAATTTCAGGGTGCCTATAACTTGGTGAACATGACTATCCACCCAGAGTTCATCCCCAAAGGATTCCCATTCACCAGAGGCCGAATATACGCAAACTTCACTCAAGCTAAAACTAAAATTCGAATTTCAGACGGATATATCGATATGCACATAGGGCGTATCGATAAGAAACTTGCTCGATTTCAGATATGAACTTTATTAAAATGAAAATATTTACAAAACTGTCGAACTAACATCCCCGATGTTTTGCATTATACATGGTTTAATTAGCACCTATTTAGTTTCATTGAGTAGAGGTTCAAACAATAAAAATCTAATAGACATTTTACAACTATATTTTAATACACTTTTCGTAACTCATTTATGTGAAATTCAATATTATACAAAAAATATCAAATAATTAACACAAGCTAATCGCTAACGGCACAAGACTGACATAATATTGTCAAATGCAATCATAAAAATCGTTTCTATCGTAACGACAAACTTGAACACGGGTAGCGCTCCGAACGTCGGCACCAAAATACTTGGATTACATGCTATATGCTATTGAACACCTTGTATTGTTAGCTTGTTTAGTTACCTTGAATTGACTTTAATACCACGATACATGAATCAATGATCACAAAAATTCATTTAAATCAGACAGTAAATGACCATTTTTGATGTCGCGAAAGGCCTCAATCGGTGTTTGTTAAAGTAGACTGTATAACCAATCAGTATTATGACAGTATAAAACAAGTATTTTGCAACCAAACACGAATAAACAGTGTAACAAGTTTCTAAAAAATAATAATTAGTTGCACACGGTAAAAGCAACAACTAAATTGAGCACTCAATGTTACATAATGCGTTTAAAACTTAATATACACGACAAATAAAACAAGAAGATGTACGTCGAGTAACTTGTATTGTAACTCGATGTACGGGCCGGGCGACGGCGGGCGGCAAACCCAATACTCCATGCGGGTACCCTAAAGATAGGATTCTGTAGACAACTGCAAACTGCCGACGGCAGCGACAGTATAAAACTTCACAGTAGGAATAAAGATGAACCACAACTGCGACAGTTCAGTTTAGTGACGTCCAGCAGCTAATGCAGTCTGCGGTCTGCAGTCGCCTCCAAAACCTACCTAACTTTATAAAAAGTGTATGTACAATCAACTACATAAAATAGGTTATGATATGAATAAACTAATTTCGCGTCCAATCTGTTTAATGATTACATTAAAATTATTTGTAGACAGCTATATTTGTAAATAACGCGTTATGTTGGATTAAAAATCACCATTTTGTAAAAAATGGCACCATGTTAAATGTCATAAATAAGTTAAAATATACCAACAACGCGAGATCAATCGGAGATCTAAGATTACATAATTATTGTTTTCTGTCCCCTTTATACAGAAATGTATCGATTAGTATGATAAGTGATGTAAGAGTACTTTTCACTGTTTAGGCTGTTCAATTACAACTACTCACCAACTCTAACCGGTACATTTATATGATAACTAATATGGATAACACATCAATTGTTGAAGGAAACCAATATTAAAATATACATCTTAAGAGATTATCCATACATACATTTTATGAAGAAACAAAATTAAAACTAGGGTGACGCAGTCCAACAATTGACAACACATACTTTAATAAATAACTTATCTAGTTCGTAATAAGCGGCTATCATATGCAATCATTTATGTGAATAAACGACGGTAATGTAGAGTTACATTTCGCTTGACACCTCAATGGAAGACTTTACGCCATTGGAACAAACCAGAACGTGCCCTATCGTAATGAGTACAAGTAACAAGTACAGGACACAACATAACACATCGCGACCGACACGCGCCGACTAACATAAATACGTATATAACAAAAATAATCAATCACCTACATCGTTCAAAACATTTAATCTTATTGAGATGAATTTTTAATTTAATCGTTCTATAACAAAGTAACATAATCGTGTCAATTACATTTGGTCTAGGAAACTACGTTCCACTGAATAATATCGTAAAAACGTCCCAACAACTTATCTCTGTCAATTCCTCAGTCAGCGGTGATAACGTGATATTTGTATACTAATATGTAAAATACATAGTCATGAAAAACTTCTTAGAAAATATTGCTTTAAACGGGCGTGTGACGTCACAGCTTCATCTATGCTACAGCAGTTGTTGAAACAAACATCTAAATGGAGCAATAATTGAACTGAATTGTAATATAGCAGTATATCTATTTATTTCTTCAGTATTTAACTATGTAGTTCTATATCAAGCTTAGGATGTGTCGCGATGACGCTGGTTTATTAAATAACTCTCTTAAGTGGCATTTAGCAGTTACAAAACCAACCGACTCATCTAATAACCAGCGCCAGGGCAGACAAGTGCCGTTATATTATACATAAACTCATCAATGAACTAATCACAAGAGCGGCCGGCGGCAGCCGATTGCAATAACTACAATAAAATCAAAAGCGAGTAGATAATTAGAAAGCTATTTACAGCGCCTTTAAAAACGTAACTCATGCGAACCCTATGTATAACTGATCCTACCAGTCTTCCACTTAAATGCCAATCCAAAATCTTAGGCCTCGGGCGCGCGGACGAGTCGCTTATAAGATCCTCTCGTAGAACAGGAGGTAGGCCTGCGCCCGGAGCACCTTGTCCTCGCTGACCTCGGACACCATGCTGTCCGACACGTAGTACCACTTGCCGGGCGGCGCCTCGGCCGCGGGCGCCGGGCCCTCGCCCGACTCGTAGCCCGACAGGTCCGAGTCCGACTCGTGCTCGTTGTCGCCGCTGCCGGCCGCCGCCAGCGTGGCGTTGCCGCTCTTGGGCAGGAACCACCAGCGCGGGTCGCCGGCGCGCACCGGCCCGCGCACCTTCACGTAGGCCACGTAGTGCCCGCCGTGCATGCCGCCCGAGTGCTCCACGATCCCGTACAGCGAGTACAGCAGCTCGTTCTGCCCCTTCATCACGTTGGGCAACTTGCGCACCTTGTCCATGGCGCAGAACGGAGCCAGGTCCAGTATGGTGGGGAAATCCACGTGCTTCGACATCTTTCTGAACATGCACCGCGGTCCGATCTGGAACCTCTTCAAGTGTAGGATGAGGATAGCAGGCGGACTCGACACTAGGAACCGTTTAGTAGCATTGGTGTAAACTGTCTTTCCGTCCTTGCCGTTGATACGTTCAGTGCAAGTTTCGCAGCCAACTTTGTTGTTGCCGGTGAGCAGTTCCAGTGCGGTGAACTGGCTGAGGCACGACTGTATGCTGCACTCGTCCTCGTCACACACGTAGCGCGGTGACAGTGGACTTTGGCGCGAGTACGGCAGGAAGTCTCTCTGGCTCTTCTCGGCTTCAATGTTGTTGACTTTAGGCTTCGGCGCCGGCGGTGGTGGGTCGGCCGGACTCTCCGCCGCGACTGGCGACGGTAGAGCAGGCTTCTTAGTCTTGGAGTCATCCATGTACAGCTTGAGTTTGTCCAAGTGATTATTGAGGTCATTGAGGGTCTTGCTCTCGGGTAGAGACTCGTAGCTGCTTTCCCCGCTGTGCTCCAGCAGACTCTTGCAGCCCTGTACGCTGATTCCTCGTGAGACAACCTCGTTGGAGTACTCGGGCACGAAGGATATCCTCGACACGGGCCTCTCGAACTCGGTCTTGGGTGAAAGCTTGTTGTGTTGCGGACTCGACAGGTCCAGGTTGATCTCGCTCGAGAGGGAGCTGTGACTGCCGAGCTCCTTGCCGTTAGTGGGGGAGTCCACGTTGTCGACGGTCTCGGTGGAGTTGTGCTTGGTGGCCTCCGGGCTGGCGACGCCCGAGTCGGGGTTGGAGAGGTTCTCGAGCGAGATGAGCGGCTTGTAGTCGAGCGGCACGGCCGAGGTGGAGGTGGCGGAGTCGGCGAACTCGGCCTTGTCCTTGTCGCGGCGCTCGGGCGCGGCGTCGCTCTTCTCCTTGTCCATGTCCACGGGGCTGGTGCGGATGGAGTCGGAGCTGATGACCTTCTCGGAGTTGTAGCCGGACTCCATGTGGTAGGCGGCGAAGTTGGCGGCGGTGTGCGGCACGGCCTGCGTGGCCACGGACACGGCGCGCGGCGCGTCCTCCAGGTTGTCCTCCACGTCGGCGTCCGACACCGACGACGACGACTTGCCGTCCGACTTGGCGCCGTTGGCCGCGCCCGCCGCGCCCGCCCCGCTCGCCGCCGGCTCCTCCTTCGACGTCGAGTTGCCTGCAAACAACGCGAACACATTATCACCTGCGCGATATCGTCCGACGATACTTTCCTGTCTGTTTGTTTTACGAATAAATATATTAAACAGGAAACGGCAGGCGATCTCGCCTACTACAGTTACTAAGCTATTACAAAACGAGTACATGGACTAACACAAATAGTAAAACGGGTCCTAGACTGACAGCAAGTGACTAACACGAGACGAGTACACTGAAGCGTTCGGTAGGTATATAATAAACACATAGACGTGCTACAAAGTACCACCTTTGTTTTTCCTAGCGGCCTTGCGCGCAGCCATCCGCTCCTTCTTCAGTTGGTGTTTGGAAGGTTTGTTGTCCTCTTGTGTATTGTACATATTCTCTTCTGAAAATATGTTCTCAGGTCAATACATGCCTTAGTGACTACACATCGAGATGTTACGGACACAAGCGGGGCGCATGCGACTAGTGCACGTACAATATGTACCACTGTACGTGCACGCAGGGCGGGGCGGGGCACACATCGTTAACTAAATAATAATCTAATAATACGACGGAAGCTTTTCTTTACGCAACGTCTAATTTAAAAATGACTGTAGTCTGAAAGTCTTGAATAAAATATTGGTATAACTGTGCCGTCTTAGGCTAAATGCTTGTTTCTTTTCAATATATTTCTAAAGCAGGCAGTATGAAGAATTTTCGCCTAAGCTAATTCAAGAGAATTATTCACAGGCTATAAAATTATTTATAGACTGTGTCACGTTTTATGGTACCCATTTTAGTCGCTATTCTAATTGCTTTTCAGGTTTTGCTTTATTTCGTTTCATAAGTTAATATGATTTAACTTAGTACTTGGCAATGGGTAAAGTTGTTGAAACAACATTATAACTCCTCTTCCTAACAAGTCGAAGGAAAAATAATAATATTTAGTTAAACTACACACAAACACAACACATAAGCTTACACATAAACGACTACAGCGTGTTTCGTTCTCGATATAATGAAATATACATACAGAAGAGATAAGGCAACTTTAATTACTCACAATATAATTATTATTATATTGTTACTTGCTAGTGCAAGAAATTTAACTCAGCGGTTTCACCACTTTTAAATATTCTCCAGATAGCTTACCCGACGGAATTGCTGTCACTTTATATAGCAGATAGGATATCTGACACTTTTTTATTACACTGTCAAACTAGTTCTCAATCTTATTACTTGAATGAGATTTTTTTACTGTTACTTTAACACTATACTGTCTTCTTGATTAGAACCTTACATAAGATACTTCTTTTAACCACTATTTTATATATTAATTTTTATGTACATTGTTTACAATGTCTATTATTGTATAATACGATTCTATTAAGTGTGTAAACAGTTGTAAAACTATCAACGAACCTCATACATTTCAAATTCGCTATACTTATACCATTCTTCCCATACATATATAAATTTCATTACATCAAGAACAATCCACAAGTCGCATGTACATACACATACCGTTGGGTGTTTTTCGTCGTACTACGGCGGGCGGCTGCGGCCGACTGGCGGCTACGGGCAGGGATAGATCGAGGAAGTACTCCGCGCGGTCTGACTGATGCAGGCACTCTTGACACTCGAGGGTTGATACTAGGAAACCGCGGAACACCTGAGAAGTCAATGTATTGATATTATAAACGTGAAAGGTTGGCTTTTTAATGGTTGTTTGTTATTCATAAACTTGTTGTCCCGGCATTTTTTTATCGCAGACAAATTAGCTGAAAGTAGTCAGTAATAAATAAATTGATTTTGTTCCACGGCTTGGTATGGGTCTCCTCGAGAAATAAGCTAGGATAAGTATTGAATCCACCACACTGACTTACCCCCGGTTTCTGAGGTACATTTAACGGTAGTTTATCTATTCAATAGCGTTTAAACACATATAAGAAAACGCTATTGAATAGATAAACTACCGCTAAATGTACCTCAGAATCCGGTGGTTAGTACAGATATGGGATAATGCATTCCTTTAATAAGTGTTTTAGGCATGCAAGGTTTTATCACGATTATTTTTTTCATAATACTTATTTTAATATGAATATATAAAAACGATTACGGCGTTCCAAAGAGTGAAAGTTTCTTGTAATTCTAATGAAAGTGAGGAAATACGAAATCGCACAAATTGATCATTCCGATCAGATATCGAGTGTGGAACATGTGTTGCATTTTTAATTGAAAACCACAACAAAAAAATGTTTCCAAATCGATTAGACAGTTCTATCGCGATCGATTTCACACCATCCTTTATAATGAACTTTACTTCAAGAGCCTGTTAAAAAGATAGGAACATAGGTTGATTCACAACTTATTAAAGGGAGGGGGCCCACAGATCAAACAAGACCCCCTCCCCATGTCGTACTCCCCTGGCTGTCAAAATTCAGAAATACATCAGAATGCCTCTACTATTTCTCGATAATGGCTCGAAATTTGTAACAATCCCGGTTGTAAGGGATAACAGACATGATATTATGTATAACTGTATGTATATAGCTGACGGAAGATGCGTCGGGCATGCCTTGTTATGTACGTTCTTCGCATGAACGCAACGTCAGTTAAATGTGTAATGTTGAAGGTGTTAATATATTTCTTAGATCTAACGAGATGCGATCGATAATACACAACGCATTTTAAGAATTGAATCGATGCTTAAATTGTTACCAACCTGTTCCGGCCTTAGCATAGTATCAGAAGCTTGCTGTCCATAGAACTTGACCTTCTGCTTGACTTCGCCGTCGACCTTCGCGGGGTCCACCTTGGAGCTCATCCCCAAACTGCTCAGTATGACCGACTGATAGCGCCTGAGATCTTCTGACCTAACACACCACGGTACTGTTAGGTTATTGTGCTAGTTCACTCTGATAAGCTTGTACATATAAAGTTATTGTTGTTTAATGTCGTAAATGTATGCAGAGTGATATAGTTTATTGGGTTGTCAATGTGTAGATAGTATTGGTACTAGTGAGTGAGGTTTTAATACTTCACTATACTTTACTCTATTATCTTGAGAGGTGCAATGTGGTTGAGTGTTTTTTAATTCTTTAATGAAGTATAATTCAATTATTTATTCATCAGAAACTAATTTCCTTTGGAAATATCGCGCCCCCAGTTTCTGGTGTACATTTAGCGGTAGTTTATCTATTCAATAACTCACATAAAAAAAACGCTATTGAATAGATAAACTGTCGCTAAATGTACCTCAGAAAGAAGGGGTTAGAGGCAAATCATTTGTTTTAAGAACATTCTACATTTATCTTACTTTTATTTGCATAACAGGACTCACTTATACACTCTAGAATACAAAGGGTAATTAAAATGTGTTATCTCTGGTTAATTCATACCTGACAGCTTCAAGGAAATGTCGGAGCAGTTCGTGAGCATCGTGCTGGTCTCCGCCGCCGAACTGTGGTAGCTTGTTCACTAGTGCCGAGAGCAACTTGCGCGGGTTGTGCACGCCGCCTTCGCCTAGAACATTCAGTTTAAAATATTAAAATTTGCTTATATGCTTTAGCCAAACTCACCTATATACTTACTAAATACATTTTATAGGAGCAGATTAACTTTAATCAAGTTATATGATTTTTGACAGATTTAAAGAGAGAAAATTACATAAAAAAATCGGAAATGATAATATCGTAAAATGGCAGAATCGTATTCAAAAAGTTACTCAAACTATTATAGGGCATAGAGATTCAATGAAAAGATCATTGCGAAAATTATGAGTATAATTAACTCACACCCAGTTTCTGAGTACATTTAACGGTAGTTTATCTATTCAATGGCGTTTTTTTAAATGAGTTTAAACGCTAATGAAATGATAAACTACCGCTAAATGTATCTCAGAAACCGGGGGTTAAAGAAGTATTGACTAAAGTTGTTTAAGTTAACAGCCAAACCCCCAACGGATCATAGACCACATCTATCCCAATGATTACCGCAGTAACCTTGTCTTTAAGAGGTCGTAAAGGCGAAAGTTCAAGTAAAATAAAAGTTCATCGAAACAAAGAGTGCATCCGTTGCGCAAACATAACCACAAGGGCACACGGCAAATGTTTACGATATTTACGATTACGTGTATTTATGCAACGTGAAAACGTTAAGTCAGGGCTATGAACTGTGGCCGTGTAGTGTGATATTATTGAGACTGTCCTGTATTTGATGATATTGTTCAGATCCCCCGACTGCATTTACTATGAATGTAAGTTTGTTTCTCCTCTCGTTTCTTAGAACAAAAAAATTAAAAGCATGTGGATTGATGAAGCATTATTATTATTATTGAGACTGTTTTAATTTTGATGCTTCTGTCAAGACCACGAGAGGGTATCTTTTCACTGTGAATGTAAGTTTGTGTCTTTGCTCGTTTTTTAGGTCAAATAAGTATAAAGCATTAAAATTTGGATTAGTTTGGATATAGATAAATGTTACGATGCATTTGCAGCAGTGGGTATAAGATAGTCAATAAAACCTCGTATTTTAGTAAACAACGTGTTTATTTTAGTAAACTTAACGGCTTTAAAGGACAGTGGGGGCACGAGCAACTTATAAAAATCTAGAAGATAAGTTTTTCGCAAGCCGATATTTGAACCCGTGTCGATTCATTATCACTTGCAAAAGAGGCAGTGTCTCAATTTTCCAGCCATAGATGGAATCTCTACCTACGGTCGTAACACCGATACCATATAACAAATCATAATAAAGAATGCATGCGATGCATCGCTTGCATGTTTGTGTTATGACACGATAAATATGTTACGGAAGGCGTAATGAACATGCATTTTGTTAAAGTTATCGACCATGTAAATGGAAGTAGGAAATAGTGCGAAATTTATGTTTGGATTGACGATTTATAAGGCCGGTATTTTTTATATCCAATTACAGTCTCACTGCTGGGCAAGGGTATTTTTAACGAGGGTAAGATTAGGCCTTGAGTCCACCACGCTGGCCAAATGCGGGTTCGGGACTCGGTATGCTCTCAAAAAATGTATTATAATAACAAATTAAAATACAAAATATTTTCCATGATTAATACAACTACTTTGAAAAGGAATCAAAGCTACAATTCTAAGTATATTGGAAGTGTATGTCATTGCTAGCCGACGGACATTGATCTGCAATTCCGCATGAACCTTGAACCCTGTCACAGCGCCATTTAATTATTATCTATTGCTTAGTTCTATGTGATGAATGGATGTGAATGAAGAAAGGGAAGTATGTGTCGCACCAAGTGGCCTTCTCTGGTCTCTGCCTACCCACCCCTATGAGACAAAGGCGTGATTTAATGTTTGTTTTTAGATTATAAGTACGCCTGAAGCTTCCTAATTAATGACTCAGTTCAATAGAAAATCTTTTGTTAAATGCATTTAGAAAGATATAAAGACGCACTTTGTTTTATATACGCCGCGATATGATTGGTATTCACAAATAAGCACGTATTCGTAGGAAATAACCTAAATCTTCGCGATAAAAATATACATTGAATAATTTATTGTTTACTCGTCAAATAGAAGAGGAATCTGTATCATAAATATGTACGAAAGCTATATAAAATGTATCGGCTTGGGAGAAGTACTGTTACTGTATGAATTATATATGAAATGTACATAGTAATGGCCGGTTAGCTGGTGACCCTGGCAGATTTCTATGTTGCGATACGGTTTCTTATATTAAAATGTATAACTAGGTTATGGGCTTTACGTGAAAGACATTTTATAATCGGATTTAGAACGAACGAGCGATTTGTTAGCTCTCGCCGCTCGTGTATCGTAGAAACTACTAAACGAATATCTTTGCTGGAAAATTCGTAAGGAATATTTATGGTCAAATTAAAAGTGAACAACCTTATAAATTAGGCAGTCGCAAAGATAAGACTTTTCAGAAAAGTAAATTGTGTGATAATAATATGTTGGTACCGCATCAAATGGACCGTTATACTTAGTTTAAATTTTCACCGATGTATTCCTGTTGCCGCTATAACCACTATGTTCTATGTTTATGAAAGCTATGCCCATAGTAGCACACTCGTTTACGGTGATACTGATTACTCGCTCGCGCTTCCGTATACCGTAACGTATTGTTAGATAGTAGATAGCCTTCCAAAATATACATACATATTTATTTAAATGGACCTAGTAGTTTTAGAGATATAGCTTTCTTATAATATAATCTAGCAGTTTTCCGCCAGCGGCTTTGGCTGCGTGGAATTTCACCTCCCTCCAAGAGGTATCTTCAAAAAATCCGTTCTTACTGCCCCTCTACACATTCCAAAGAATCTTCATACAAAATTTCAATTCTCTACGCTCAGTATTTTCGGTTGTGCGCTGTCCATCAGTCAGTCAATCACTCAGTAACAGAAGAGTTTTTTCGATACATTAATCTCAATCTACAATAATAACTAAGTTTGCCTAGTAATCTGAATCTAGCATAATAACTGAGTTTCGCTAAAATTAAGTGCCGATAATAAGTAATAAAGAATAAAAAATCAAATTACAGCGCGTTAGTAATAGCTGTGCCCGGGGAGGTCGCTTCAGAAGGTCACCCTCGGAACCTTGCAGGGAATGTCCTTAGAAAGGTTGAATACGTAATATCCAGACTCCGCAGTACTTATGACGAAATGTGTTAAACAAAGACAGAGCGCGTCATATTATTTTATTGCGTGATTTATCGGATTTTTATTGTGCAGGGTATAATATTGCAGATTAGGGGCATCACTTTTTTATTCAAAAATCATTCTATCCTTTGTTAAATATCGTGATTTTAAAGGTTTTGTACTCGTCTGGGTAAAATAGTTATTTTACACAAAATCTGAACAAATGTCGCACTAAACTTTTCACGGGAATGACTTTATCTATTGGTGAAAACCGCATCGAACGCACGAAATCCGTTGAATATTATAGGTACTTATTCTTTGTTTGTCGTGAACAGACAGACAGACGCGGCGAGGGGATTTCATTTTATCACAAGTGATATTGACTAGTGCCCCGCATAGATTAGCTATAGGTAATTTACATTATTTACACATTCAATGTCTAGATTACCTCAAAGATTACCCCTATATACAATCTCGCTAAATTGACCTTCATAAAAATGAAGATATTTGATCAAGATAATGTTTCACTTCGAATCCTGATTAAAGGATAAGTATTGGATAACCTATTAGGCAGATAACATAACAAGAAAGGTATGCAAAAGATAGATCTGTTAGTATTTTCTCTAAGATAAAGAATATTTTATTATCACCAAGCTCTGAAAACAGTTGATAAGAATTCATGAGTACCTACTCATATCCATATACAAGGCCAAACTAATACATACATAAAATCACACCTTCCTCCCATAGCAGTAGGCAGAGACTAAAGGACGCCACATGGTACGATCTTTAACAAACTTCCTTAGCTTCATTCACATCCATACATCTTGCCATACAGGATCGACGGTTACGAGTACTTATACTACATATATCAATTATTTTGTTATGTCTAGATTTATATGACAAATTAATTACGTTTAACAGGCATAAGACAGTTTAATCACTGTCAACTTAGTGTCTAAAAATGTTTGAAAATAATTTAAAATCTCTCCAGACTGAACAGAGCAGTACATGCGTGAAATAGGTCACTGTCTAAATATAGGCAACCTATAGTCAGTTGGCAACTAGTTATATGGAGACAACATCACATATGATACACTAAGTATCCGGAACGGCGTTACTCGAGTTTATTGATAGACAGCACGCGCAACTTAACTTCATAATGACGAGATATAGAACTAGCGGATAACTAGCTAACCGTCACAGAATTGCTTGTGTGAAAATCTACTTGATAGCTCTCAGGAATAATATAAATGAAGACCTATCTCTCGTTCGGAAGGAGTCCCTTACCTGGCAAACGGATAATCATGGGTTAAAAATAATAGAAGAAAATTTCAAAATCAGATGGCAAGTTCTGGAGATAAGCTTGTTGAAAACAATAAATAGTATTTTATCAGTATCATAGTATACTATGGTAAACAAATGATCTATCTAACTGTACTTTAAATAAATAATTCACGTGAGGTTTCATTAACTCATCAAACAGTTCTTCCGTTCGCGAGAAAAGATTTCGCGGTGTAAAAATAATCCTGTGTTAATACAGGTAAGCTATCAGTGCTCCAAATTTCATCAAGATTTGTCCAATATTGTCTTCGTGAAAGAGTAACAAACATACATACATCCATACTAACTTTCGCATTAATACTATTAATAGGATCTGATTGCAACAACATAAGTCTACCAAAATCAAAGCACTGTGTACATAATTAAACCTCATTAACTACTTTAAACAATACATTACCAAACAAATTGTGCTGATTAGAAAAAAAACCGAATTATACAACTAACTGGTAATGTAATTCACTGTACAGACAATCTGTGTCATGGCATTGTAAACAGGAAAATAAGGTTTCTTGTTTACTACTGTTATTGACCATGTGACTCGGTACAAGTATAGATAGACTGTTGGTATATGAACTATGAGTGAATGAAAGTTGGCATTTGAGAGTGTTAGTCACAGTTTTGATTGGGGAAATGATGTGTAGAATATTTTGGTAAATCAAGCTGCGTTTTTATATGTAAATTATGGACTTTAAACATTATTTGAAACTGTACATTTGTATATCCTTGAATTTTGAAATACCTTTATGGGGTAATGGATTGAAATTATGTTTTTATCTTTTAGCTTGAGGTGCTAAATAAAGGACAGAGTCTAATAATATTAGGATAAATATCTAGTTCAACATAACTCTTTAATCAGTTTATATACTGTAAAAGAAAATGAAGTTAGAATAATTGAAAGTATCTAAAGAGGACTAGCTACATAACTGACTTGATGCTTATGAAAGAAAAATATTTCTTCAAAAGTTGTCTAAGACTTTGAAATATTATTTTAGTTTATAAATGCCTGAACAGAAAGTTTTGAAAGCATAATAAACAGTTATATGAAACTTTTGAGACTTAAAAACAATATACATAACAATGTTTGCTTTATATTTATGCAAGATTTGTATAAATACACTTTTTTAGAAATATAACTGTGTGAGCAAAGACAGACTAGCAGCTGAATAAATGACTATGTTTGGCAATCATTGTTAGTAATTACAGTTGCACAGTCAACCTTGCTCCTCTTTTGTTTAATCATTGCATTTGTTTGATTGTTATCTTAAGTTTTATTGCAATTTTTTAATATTTGCTTTTGAAAAAAGTCTTAAAAAGGAGGTATGTCTCTCAAAAATGTTGTTACACAAAATATTATAATGTATCAGAACTTAAACGCAATTGAAAACTAAAGATTAAGATACATTATTTATTAAGATGGCATTTTGACTGAATTGCAGTAACCATGGTATCCTTACCTTTACTTTTCAGTCACGTTTAAACCCATTGCATTATATTATGTGTAAAAGTTAAAAATCATAAAAATTACTTTTACTAAAATCAAATAACTTACAGTATTATTCCACTGATTACTTCAATGACGTTATAGTACAATTTACAATTAAAATATTTTATCACTAAATGACAACTTATGCAATATCTGTTATTCAACACACTATCACATGTGTTGTGTTGATAACACAATAAACCTGACAGTACATCAACAATATAAGCTATTTATAACTTGTATCAGTGCTATGAGGGTGCTTCACTTGTTATTTTCAATGCAAAATATGGTCATAATGCAGCCTGATAATTACCACTGATAGCACAAGTTCACGTTCCGTTATCATTGGAATAATCTACTGTAAGCTTATCAAATAATTAATTTACATACCTGCTTGAAGTTCACTCAAGGTTTCAGCCAAGGTTCGGGTCAACGGCCCCCACTCTGCTAGCTGCCCTGTGATAGGAGGCAGTTCCACCTCCTTAGCCTCATCACCATCTGGCTTTAATTTCAATTTCCCTCCAGGAAGAGTAAACCTTTCACCAGGTTCAGCCATCTCCTGAAGAACTTGCAACAAGTAAGGTGTCTGCACCAAACATTGCATCACAGAGTTGAAGAAACATGTGTTCCCTAAGTTTGTAAGACCTCTCACTCTCGGCAAGTACATCATGGATTTGTCCTTTGTCTTAGTTAATGGGTCAATCTTAATTATAGTTTCTACTGTTGGTACTTCGATTTTAGGATCAGTGTTAAATGGCAGTTCTATTGGAGGGAGAGATTTGGCATTCCCACCGCCCACTGCTTGCTTCTTGAGCCACTCCACACACTCGTGAAGTTTTTTAGCACTAGAAGCTGTAACTTCATTGTTGCAGTTGTAACAATAGACGTCCCAGGTAGTGGTGTTAGCAGTGAGTGCATGGCAGTCAGAGTGAGGAGTATTGAAGTGGTTCAGCGCGTGTTTGTTCCGCGTTCGGCCGCATAGCTGCGAGCCACAGCGCAAACACATCCACAACGAGAGGTCCTCCTCGTAATCGGGGTCAGACAACTCGGTTTTGGTCGACTTCTTACACTCCGAGCACTCCTTCTCGAAGCCTCCTGTCTTCAGCGCTTTCTTCAGTCGTGTGAGGTCAACTGCTTTAGCGACGTGAGGACATGCGGACTTGACGTTTTCGTCGCAAGATTCAGTAGATTCATCGCCATTCTCCCCAGGGTCGCTCTGTCTCTTTTTCTTTACCATTTTCACGTCTTAATGCAATCGCCTGCAATACGTAACCAGATACATGTGGTAAGAATAACCGCACTAACACAAAAAGAATAAAATGTCAAATCTGTGTCGATAGCCATTGCACGCGTGACAACGCACATTCATCGCGTATGCCTTTCAGGAAAAGTGCAAACGTGCCAAAAGTATTTAAATAAATATCATATCAACTTACAATTACATACGACGATGAGTCACTAAGTTTAGATCGTCCAAAATAACAAAAAGTTTTAGTTTTACAAAATTTTGTCAGAAAAGTGTACGACCGTCAACCATCTTTCTAACAATGTTACCAATTTGATGAAAGAAACAAAAAAGTTTAAACCCCTGTTCCACGAACTGGCAATGATTCATTACACATGACAAAGGAATGCTTTTAATCGACTAGGCTGAATCGAATGAACAGCTGTCAATTATTAAAAAAAACGTTGTTCACCTCTATTGTACTACCGCCATCTAGTGGTAAATAGCTACACTAAAATTCTGAAACGTCAACATGATCGTGATGGAATCTGCTAATCAAATTGTGAATTTTCATTGATTTTCGTTAATTTTACGCAAGAATTTGTGAATATTACTATTAAATTTATATAGTGAAGTGTGGCACCCCGTACGAGTGCTTCAAATATGTAGTTTACAATTATTTGCTCATATAAATATAGTTAACAAGGAGTTGTTGATGTTGACCAGTTTTAGTGAGATAAATTAGTAAAATGTCTCTACCGGGGAATGGAATCTTCGTCGTGCAGGGCGAGATGGCAATGCTCGTCACTGCTATGCGACGAAGTACACGATGGGGCTCACACTCGTTCCCTAACGAAGAATATGACGTGTTGATGCGTACTTTCCAAGATCTCAAGACTATCTTGAATCAAGTGGATGACCTGCGGCTGTTAGATCCCGCCACATACCTGAGCCCGTTCCTAGAAGTGATTAGGAGCAAGGAAACGACTGGCCCTGTCACTAGCCTTGCTCTGTCAGCTATACACAAGTTTTTATCCTATGGACTAATAGGTATGCTAAAGTTTCTTGTTTCTGGTCTTAAAAATCAGTTTTAGCAATTTTATTTTATGACCTTTGACATATTACCTATTAACTTGAACATAATATTACCAGTAAAAGAAACTTCTAGAAACTCTGATAATAGAATAGAAATAAATCTAATATGAATCTTTTACTTACTTACATGGGACAAGAATACACAACAATGTCTATAGGTAGCAACAGGTTTTTATACTTGCAGTAAACAGGAGCATTTAGGTACATAAACACCGGAAACCACCACTGACATGATAATATTCAGTGATAAGTGCCCATAAGATAATAATAATTAAATATTATTGACAATTACACATACATTAATTGCTTGAGATATGGAACAGATATTCCTCAATTCATTCATACTGCTTTATTTTTAATGATTCCTGTAGAAATTTTTGTTCTTTACAAAACTTTTTTGCCATCTAATGAGAGACAAATACCTAATTTAGTACTAAATATTTTTATTGATAATTTGAATATAGGTAATATGATGTTACCACTCTGTATTATGGATGTATGTTAAACCATACCAATTAACAGTATAATAATATCCATATTGTAATTACATATTCAGTATAAGTAAATCACTAACATATAAAGTTATTCAATATGACAATAAAAATAAGGAGTATTAATGTATGTTGCAATTCCCCAGTCATTTAAAAGAATTATTGTGAAATGTGAAAGTTTATAATTCACCACTAATAAGTCTCAGGTACAAACCAGTTTTACACAAGATAAGGACATTCTTACATTACCATTAAGCATGTTAATAACACATACATACATTTATTCACACATATGTACATACATTAATCCATAAAATTATGTTCCCATAAGGATAGTTAGAGACCAACAAACATCTCTTAGTATGATCCTTACAAACTTCCCATATATTGTATAGTTGCAAATAGATCACTCTTATTGTTTTGAAAATGAAATAATGACCTACCTCATAATACAGTGTGTGCTATTGTTATGTTTCTCACTATGTATGTTGTTTACATATATGTTTACATATATCTATGATTAGGTGCATATCATTAGTGTTATAAACAATAATCTCAGGTATTGATTTTGTATGCAATCTTAGCTTCAAGTACAATATTCTTATCTTTAATTTTGTTATTCATATGACTGATATAGAATCACCTAATTTTGTTTTAATATGGGATTATTTGTTACATTAATCTTTATGTATTGATCCTCTTCATTTCTCAATTATTATGGAATTTAGTGTCCCAATTTTTTTTCAGTACTCTGTAGCTTTTGTGATTACAGATCTTCATATTTTTGCATTTTAAATGCTCAGGGTGGGTAGGTGTGGGTATATTAAAAAGCAATCCTTTAGCCATTTATAATATCAGTCGAATGTTACAAAAGAAAAGATGTTGTAAAAATAATTTTGTACATAAATACTACTTAGTAAAATTTGTTAGTAACATGGTTATTATACTATTGCAGATCCCACACACCCAAGTGTGCCGGCTACAGTGGAGGACATAGCAGATGCAGTCACTCATGCAAGGTTTGTGGGCACAGACCACTCTTCAGATGGAGTTGTACTCATGAAGATATTACAGGTAATTATCTAATTATCAAAGTAAAATACATTTCTTTTTTATTTAGTAGCTTTGCCTGAGATTTCATCCACTTGGTTTGTAGTTACATTACTTACCAAATTATGAGAAATAGATTGTATTTCTACAGCTTTTGTGTTGGTGCATTAGCTATAAAATTTGTTCAGTCGTTTTTGAGTGATCGAGTAAAAATCATCCACATTTTCGTTTTTACATAATTTAATTATGAAGTTTACAGTAAGTTGTGTATATGTATGAATTAGTTTCATCATAGTCTATGTGTTGTCATAATGTTTCTTAATATTTGCAGGTACTACGCACATTGATGTTGAGTCCAGAAGGCGCCATGTTGACAGATGAGAGTGTCTGTGAGATTATGCTCAGCTGTTTCAGAATATGTTTTGAAACTAGACTTACAGGTACAAAATATTATTTATTTATTTAAATTTACACCTTTAAACACACACTCTACCGCACGTTCTTAGGAGCGTACAGTATTACGCGCGGGAAAGCAGCGCGGTCTTCGCTCGCGATTTTCTTCGCGGGCGCGCACAGATGAGCGCGGCGCGTGGTCTTTCCTTTCGTTGTTTCATGCGCGATAGCGTGTGTGCGTAAAGGTGGCTATTCAATCATGGTCATCAGGGAATAGCCTTTGCGAAGCAGTGGGAAAGAGAAGAGAATGCATGACTGCCCAAACAGTCTAACAAACTTTTTGCATTGCGAATTATTTTTTTTATCTAGTTTTTAAACGAAGTAACGTAATAATTTATTTAAACCAATCATAAAAAATAGAGCAACACACTTATTGTTTTTAACTTACAAAACAGAGACAATCTTTTATACTCAATTTACAACACTTTTTTAAATGAAACATATTTTAATCTTACAGAGTTGCTCCGCCGCAACGCCGAGCAGTGTCTCCGCGACATGACGCAGCTGATCTTCATGCGCCTGCCGCAGTTCCCGCCGGAGGACAACGCCGCCAGCTTCGCGTCCGTCGGCCTCTCGCTCAAGAAGAGAGACAAAACTACCAAGAAGAAAAGCGCTACTAGTGTTCATAGTAAGTTCTTTACGTAAGAAGATATCTATCTAGTCAGCCCGTTTTCACACACTTTTGAGTATAGGCCTCCTCCTCACCACGCCACTTTATACGGTACCAATGTTGTCCGACCATCTAGTTGGTGGCTTTTCTTGAGACCTTCGCCCATTCCAGATATACTTGCATGCATTAGTGTAGATGGAAAATTAAGATTTGGTTTGTAATATGTACGAAGGTTATGCAGGTTGTTTCATCTGCGATTTTTTTGTTAAATAACCTAACGTCTTTCCTCAGGATGCAACCCGATTATCAAAATTTTATCCACATTGGGCTAGATGTTTTGACAGAACGGATCATATATACGTTTAGTATGTCAATTGTTGTATATTGTGTATTCTGCAGAAGAGGCGCCGGTACATGTGGTAGCCAACAGCCTCTCTGACATAAAAATTCCGTGTTGAGTATGTGTTGATGACCATACTCCGCGCGCCGACATCATCAGCGCACGTGTCATACAAGAGACAAACACCCTTTTGACGCGAGCTCCGCGCGCCGCGCTATTTATACCTCCGTGCCGCGGCTAACGATAGCGCGAGCTACGAATATCTAACAACGCCATCTAGAGAGCTATGGTGTAAACTGTTACTTGTCCTTGAAGCTATGGTGTAAACATTTTTTTGGTTGAACAAGAAAGGATACAGGCATTCCAGAATCCTATATTTAGGCTCTTAAAGCCTACTTAAAGTTACCTTTGCTTTTGTTAGTCTCTAAATGATAAGTTGTTCAATGTGCTAATGTAAAAGTTGGTCAAAACTGGGATGTTTCCTTGAATATTCTCTCTCCCTAGTACCGTATGTATGTTAATAGTGTTATTTTCTTATCTAGGTACTAATTCTC
Source organism: Anticarsia gemmatalis (assembly GCF_050436995.1). Lineage (NCBI taxonomy): Eukaryota > Metazoa > Arthropoda > Insecta > Lepidoptera > Erebidae > Anticarsia > Anticarsia gemmatalis. The sequence continues at coordinate 11,157,390 of NC_134760.1, read as the reverse complement.
TAGAGAGAAAGTCTTCCATGAGCGAGGCACCGAGCGCGGCCACCGCGGAGGTGACGGAAACAGACACTGATGCCAGTAAACCTGACATTGGACAGAGGTAAATTTTATATAACATTTGTTATAATACTTTTTATTATCTCTATAGGAAGGTTGTTTAAAAATTTGAAGTTTATTATACCCCCCTGGGATTAAATATTTGCGCGGTTATTGATGTGCCTTTTTTCATAAAATAATGATATTTTACTAAAAATTAAGATAAACTAGTTGAATAGTGAGTTAAGAGACTTCATGATCTTAAAGTTTAATGAAAATTAAAACTTTTTTTTTACCAATAACTTGTGGATCCGCGTAGGTTTGCTCAGTCAAAAGGTTTCGCCATTTACTTTAGTAGTTTCAGCCACTTTCTTATAAAAATCTTTCGCGTCATAGTACTAAAGACCTTTTGATTTGAAAATTGATTATAGGTTTAATTTAATGATTGAGTCTTCTAATTGTATCCACACTATCCACATCACAAATTCCTCCCGAACTTTCACCACTAAATCACATCTCTATCCACAGTCAAGACAAGAACCTACTAAACGAAGCAGAGATAACGATCGAGCCGGTAGAAGCAGTGAAGAGTCCGGTGAAGAAGCACGCGCGCCACTCGTCCATGGACCTGGCGGCCAGCGGGAACACCTCCATCACGCAGCTGCTGGAGAAGTGCGTCAGTGCTGACGCCACTGATGATGCTGAACATGGCGATATTAGTGACGACACTCATGCACAGCAAGGTATGTTAGAGATCTTTTTTTTGCATACATACATAATGAGTGCAGTGATAGCCGAATGGTATAAGTTGACACCTCCCACGCAAGTGGTGGCAGGTTCGAACCCGAGGCAACACACCAATGACAATTCGAAGTTATGTGTGTATTTGCTCCAACGGTGAAGGAAAACATTGTGAGGAAACCTTGCATGCCTAAAATTTGTTTAATACGTTTATTGAGGGCATGCAAAGTCCCCAACCCGCACTTAGCCAGCGTGGTGGACTCAGAGGTTAACCCCTTCCTCATTACAGGAGGACGTATGGTATATTTTAAAGATAACCCTTCTTATTGTCTGCAGAAGTCCCAGAACCAGAGAGCATAGAGGCAGTAGAGCCGGCCCCAGAGACGCTGGCAGACGGCGGCGACAAGGAGGCTCAGCCGGCCGAGTACGTAAACCACCGCGGCATTCGCTTCACGCCGCAAGAAGACGCCAATCTACAGCCTTATGGACTTGTGTGCGTTAGGGAACTGTTCAGGTACATTTTGATATAGTTTTATCATTTCGTTACAGATAATTTTGAAAAAAAATACTTTTAATATTAATATGTATACAATTAGTTTATCTAACTTTAAACAATAATAATTAAAACTATGCATTAAATTAATACATTTTGAAAATGTCTTTGAGAGGACAGCAGTTCTGCGATATTGTAAAATTACTGTTAACCTTATTGAAAATAAATCAAGTCTCTAGTATTAAGTTCCTCGCTTAAACAAAGAGCCGTTACATTGTTTTAGATACAGTGAAGTGTTTTGTTTTCACTTTTTATTTCTGATTCCCGTCGAATGGGAAACTTGATTTTGTTTATTTTGTTATAAGAATCTCAAATCAGATATTGCAGCTTCTGTATCTTCTTCTCAGTAACGTGACAGATTTGAGATTACCGCGTGGTACACAGCGGATTTACTGACCGAGCAAGATTGTGTGTACAAAATACATTGTTTAGATTAACTTGTAACGCCATACTAGTTTTTCTAAACTTTGCCTAATAGTTGTTATCAAAAATATTCCACGAAGAGCTCTTATATTAAAGCTAAATTGTCCCCTTGTCCTCAGGTTCCTGATCTCTCTCTGCAACCCACTAGACAGTCAGAACACATCAGGCATGGTGCACCTGGGTCTGTCCCTGGTCAGCACCGCCCTGGAGGTGGCCGCCGACCAGCTGGCCAAATACCCTTCACTGCTGTACCTGGTCAAAGACCCTCTTTGTAGGAATTTGTTGAGTGTAAGTAGTGAACTCAGTTAATTATGTATCAGCTTACCTTTACATGACAAGTTTGTTTTTTTGTGTGATAAAACTAATTTTTTAGTTGTACTTAGTGTCCGTTGTTTGAATGTTCGTAAAAGTCCCCGCGACACAAGAGCAATTCTTAGTGCGCCAGTTGCTTTTTCGTTAAAAAAATACAAATTGCCTAAATAATCTCATTATAATAGTTAACAAAACTTATTTTTTGTTCACAGCTACTAAGCACAGAAAGAATATCAATATTCGCGCTAGACCTTCAAGTATCCTTCCTTCTATTCGAGGCACTGCGCACTCACCTCAAATTTCAAATGGAAGCGTTCTTCAAGAAAATAATAGAAATAATATCAGCAGACACGACCAAAGCGATATACGAGCTGAAGGAAATACATCACCTAGCTTTAGAAAGCCTAGCTCAGATTTTCAGGATACCTGGATTATGTGCCGAATTGTACCTAAATTACGACTGTGATGTGTATTGTTTAAATATATTTGAAGAATTAGCTAAATTGTTATCCAAAAATGTTGTTTCTTCGACTGCTTATAATATTCATACTTTGTCTTTAGAGGCACTTATGACTATTATTGAAGCGATCGAAATGGGTTGTCAGGCTAAGGAAGTGAAGAGTGAGATGGAGATACCTAATGGGGAGGAAGAGAGAGAGAAAGATGTACGTGTAGGGCATATATCTTTGGAGTTAGGTGGTCTAGATGATGTGTCGGTCGTGTCTGATTTAGTTACGCATGATATTAGTCAGTATTTCGGCGGTGGACGGACTGGGAGACATAAACCGGCGTTGGATATACCCAGTGAGGCGGAGTTGGATAATATTAAGAATATGAAAAAGGTGAGTTTTTGATGATTTTATAGACTTTTTTATTGGTCTTTTGACAATATTTTTATTCTTAAAGAATTATATTGTTATAATGTTTCAATGAGTGTTAACGCAATAACTTATTTTCTAAAAAAAATGGCAAATCTTCATATCTGCGTTGTATTTATTTACTATCGCATTATTTTATGAAAATGTAGGGTTACTAAAGCGCCAGTTACGATACTAAAAAGGTTCTCACAGATGTCCTATTATCAGTTTTTAATTCATTCATTATATTGGGAATATTTTACGCAAGCACAAGGCGATTTACCAGCCCTGTTTTTGTTAAGGACAGGCTTTAACGTTTAGACATGCCGATCCTTTATCATCTTCAACTGGCAAAATAATTTTCAAAAAATAATAAACAATCGTTTGTTCAGTGGGTGACTCAAGGCACGGAGCTGTTTAATCAGAAGCCGGAGCGCGGTATCGAGTTCCTGCAGGAGCACGGCGTACTGAGCACTCCGCTGGAGCCGCACCAAGTCGCCATGTTCCTCAGAGAGAACCCCGACCTAGACAAGAAGATGATTGGTGAGTTAAAAACTTAACTGTGTTTTTTTCGAAATCAGTACTTCCGTAAATTAGATTGTCCTAGGATCGAAAGGTTTTATTTGTTGAGTAAAATAAATGATTTGTACTTTTTCTTTGTTATTTATTTTGCTTTCGGCAGATTACTTTTAGTCACACGATTTTACCTTGTTCTACTGTCCATTGGTTTAATAGTTAATCGAAAACTTCTAAAAACACTTAGATCTATGATTCCTCAATACCCCCCACATTCTACGGCGTAAATTATATTAGGTATGACTTTCGCGGACTGTATGTATACGTGCTAAAAATATATGCTACCAGATTGTTTCAAGTTCCTCTCTTGGTATGAAACTGGTTGAAGCACACGTTTTAAACACTACTTTTATAATATGTACTGTGCCTAACTTGCTATTGGTGTGTGGTCCAGGCGAGTACATCTGCAAGCGCTCGTCCCGCGGCGAGGAGGACGGCGGGGGCCCGAGCGTGCTGGGCGCCTTCGCCGACAGCTTCGACTACGCGGGGCTGCGCATCGACCAGGCGCTGCGCCTCTACCTCGAGACCTTCCGCCTGCCCGGCGAGGCGCCGCTCATCTTCCTCGTCATGGAGCGCTTCGCCGAGCGCTGGCATGTATGTACCACATGAGATCTATGGTGTCGGTGTTGTTGCAACTAGCCATCGACTATTAATAAATAACTCGTCTGTACTGAGTCTATCTGTTGGAGACGCGCTCATAGCCAGTTGTGCTCACCGGTCCGTGACCGATCTGTGGGTTAAGCAACCGTTGGCGCGGCCATTCCATAGATGGGTGACCGCATAGTGGTATTTGAACTGAGCGTCTCCGTGCTTCGGAGGGCACGTAAAAAGTCGGTCCCGGTTGTTGTCAAATTAGATAACAGTCGTTAAGCCACGTCAAAGGCCTTTCGGGCGGCATGAATAACTTTGACATTAGGTTGACCACTAACCATACGATAGATAGATAGATAGATAGATCTGTTGGGATATTTTGTTATCCAGTGGCAGGTTCCAGTGATATTGCGACGGAAGACCGTGTGCGGTGTTCCCCGACTTTTACATAGTTCTATGGCATAATTATATGGTTCAGAAGTATTTTAGAAATGTCCACTAATCAGCCATGTAGTTCCGCAACTCTTAAACTAAAAGTCTACCAAGCTTTATATCATCTAAAGTTATTAATACCAAGTACAGAAACCACTCAAAATTAAGGATAATAGGGAAATGTACGAGTATACGAGGAAATACTTATAACAAAAATAATTTATATTTTAGAGCACAAACGGCGAACCATTCGCGAACACAGACGCGGCATTCCGTCTCGCTTACGCAGTGATAATGTTGAACATGGACCAGCACAACCACAACGCTAAGAAGCTCAACGTGCCCATGACGGTCGAGGACTTCGTCAAGAACCTGAGGGGCTGCAACGGTTCCGGAGACTTCGACCAAGCCATGCTGGAGGCGGTGTTCCATTCTATCAAGTTAGTATTACTATTATAGTCGGTCTTTTTTATTATTTTAAATAGGAAGGGTTTCATTCATTTAGTTTTAAATTCGTTTTGTGCATCTTTCGGAAAATCCTTTTTGAAAGTTATGTGTATATTTTTTTATTCTGCAAACTACTTTTATTGTTCATTCGCGTGAACATTCAGTGGACTATAGAGATTGTATCAAAATGAAAACTTAATATAAGTGAAATGACGCGGTACTGTGACGTCCGTGAGCCTAATGGGTCTACGTTACATACGCTTAACTATGTAATGATGAGTTGTATGTAGTCCAATATGCTCATTGCTCATTTATTGTTCCTGAATAGTGAAAAGATGACAGAGAAATACTTACTACTATTTTTTTTATCAACATTTACCTACCTGCTTTTACTCCTACGCACTTGTACCCATATATTTCCTCCCAGGAACGAGGAGATGGTGATGCCAGCCGAGCGTACGGGCGCGGTCCGCGACGCCTACCTGTGGCGCGTGCTGCAGCGCCGCGGCGCCGGCACCGCCGCCACGTACCGCGCCGTGCCGCCCGCCAACCCGCTACACTCACGGCTCTTTGCCGTCGTCTGTCCACCCACTGTACGTATACGTGCACGTGTAATTTGTATTAGTATGTGCTATTAATATCTATCATTTGTGTGGTGTTTCATGACATTGAAAGTATATTAGGTTTTTTAGGAGTCCTAGGATTGGCAAAGCTTTAGAAACGCTAGTCTATTAATTATGAAGAATATAAAATATGGTGTATATATAGTATTTTTGTCGTATTTTTCGACGTCTCTTTTCATATGTTTAACGATTATTTTGACCGTTATATATTTTTTTTCTTAATGCTTCTTGTATCTAATTGAATAAGAGTGAAGGTGTGCTTAAACGTGTTGTGCGTGTTTTTGATGCAGATGTACTAAAACATTTCTAGCGATTATTTGATGTATCAATACCGCATAGCGTCAATCTTGCCATGATATCTATACTTATAATAAATCTGTAGAGAGGTCAATTCTGTACATTGAATATGTAAAAAAAAACCAATGGGGGATGTTTATTAACGGATACTGATACCGAATCTGCAATTTATAATTTTCTTTTCTGTCTGTATGTTACGCTGTCACGTAAAAACTACCGGATAGAATGCACTGAAATTTGGTATATGCATAGAATAAGTAGTGGAGCAACTTATAGGATACTTTTTATCGCTTAAAATTTCAAAGATTTTTAGAAAATTGAAAAAATACGTAGAAGTCGTTTGAACCTGCGTTTCCCTAAAGAGACCATAGATGGCGTTGCAATCCATTTCACAACATTCGCATATAGTTAACGCGGCGCCGGTTGTATCGATACCTGCTGTTCGCACCAACCAATAGATAGCGTTATAGTCAGCAACACAGCATGTTTTTCCTAATTTATTTATTTTGATTGCTTCATTGTAAAAAAAATACCTTTGAAACAGGCTATACATTTATAAGATTTTCAAACAAAAATGTTGGTTTACGTGGGTCCGGTGCGGTCGGGATATCCTAGATGGCAAACCGAGTAATTTCGTTTGGTTGCATTAAGGAAATAAATTGGATAGCTATGAAACAGACTATGTGGTAAGTTTTAAAAATAAACAACGGATGATATATAAAAAATAATTACGGGTTACGCGGTTTCGGACGTATCATCGCAAGAATACATTATTACGCGTGTGAAGAGCTCCGGCGCAGATAGGTCTGTTTGTACCTATAATAATATTCTGAATCCAGACGGGTAAGCAATGGTCAGTCTATAATTAGGTATTATATTTTACACTGTAAACTGGTACGGATACAGACGAGAGCGGAAAAGAAGGTAACCACAGGAAATCAGGCCTGCCTGAGCCTGTGTCACATTGTGTGCTCTACGGGTCCCTTTCGTAAATAACCATTAGATGACAAAAGAGTTGTTAGCATTTTTATGTGTAGGTTTTCAATTCAATTCGCGTGCTCAAACGAATAAGCAACAGTACGAAATTCACGCGAGCAGAGCCGCACGGGTCAGGTAGTTTAAAATATTATAAAGGCACTCTCCCATTTTGATACTAACTGCACTCGTTTCACGACTACACTATGCGTAAAATCGTTACATCCCTAAAGGCTACACACGCACTACGCGCATAGCCGACAGTAACACATTACTACCGCTGTAATGCTAGGAACGAACTAACGTCGGCAAGCCGCGTAATCCGCTAGCACACCCCGGCGGCCTTAACAATATATTTGGACTACACTTAAGATAGCTATTCTCTCCAGGTAACAGCACTATCAGCAGCCTTCGAGCGTTCCCCGCCACCATCAGCCGAGGAGTTAGAGAGCAGTACAGCACTAGACAACGGCGCGGTGGCGGCGCGCGTGGGGCTGGAGCGCGTGGCGGCGCTGGTGGCGCGCCTGCCGCCCGACTGCATCACGCTGGACACGCTGCTGCTCACGCTGGCCAAGTTCACCGGCCTGCTGGCGCCGCAGTATGCTAACTACATCGCCATCGGTACGTGCAACTAACACACACAGTAACACAGTAACACAGCGCTGGACAACGGCGCGGTGGCGCGCCTGCCGCCCGACTGCATCACGCTGGACACGCTGCTGCTCACGCTGGCCAAGTTCACCGGCCTGCTGGCGCCGCAGTATGCTAACTACATCGCCATCGGTACGTGCAACTAACACACACAGTAACACAGTAACACAGCGCTGGACAACGGCGCGGTGGCGCGCCTGCCGCCCGACTGCATCACGCTGGACACGCTGCTGCTCACGCTGGCCAAGTTCACCGGCCTGCTGGCGCCGCAGTATGCTAACTACATCGCCATCGGTACGTGCAACTAACACACACAGTAACACAGTAACACAGCGCTGGACAACGGCGCGGTGGCGCGCCTGCCGCCCGACTGCATCACGCTGGACACGCTGCTGCTCACGCTGGCCAAGTTCACCGGCCTGCTGGCGCCGCAGTATGCTAACTACATCGCCATCGGTACGTGCAACTAACACACACAGTAACACAGTAACACAGCGCTGGACAACGGCGCGGTGGCGCGCCTGCCGCCCGACTGCATCACGCTGGACACGCTGCTGCTCACGCTGGCCAAGTTCACCGGCCTGCTGGCGCCGCAGTATGCTAACTACATCGCCATCGGTACGTGCAACTAACACACACAGTAACACAGTAACACAGCGCTGGACAACGGCGCGGTGGCGCGCCTGCCGCCCGACTGCATCACGCTGGACACGCTGCTGCTCACGCTGGCCAAGTTCACCGGCCTGCTGGCGCCGCAGTATGCTAACTACATCGCCATCGGTACGTGCAACTAACACACACAGTAACACAGTAACACAGCGCTGGACAACGGCGCGGTGGCGCGCCTGCCGCCCGACTGCATCACGCTGGACACGCTGCTGCTCACGCTGGCCAAGTTCACCGGCCTGCTGGCGCCGCAGTATGCTAACTACATCGCCATCGGTACGTGCAACTAACACACACAGTAACACAGTAACACAGCGCTGGACAACGGCGCGGTGGCGCGCCTGCCGCCCGACTGCATCACGCTGGACACGCTGCTGCTCACGCTGGCCAAGTTCACCGGCCTGCTGGCGCCGCAGTATGCTAACTACATCGCCATCGGTACGTGCAACTAACACACACAGTAACACAGTAACACAGCGCTGGACAACGGCGCGGTGGCGCGCCTGCCGCCCGACTGCATCACGCTGGACACGCTGCTGCTCACGCTGGCCAAGTTCACCGGCCTGCTGGCGCCGCAGTATGCTAACTACATCGCCATCGGTACGTGCAACTAACACACACAGTAACACAGTAACACAGCGCTGGACAACGGCGCGGTGGCGCGCCTGCCGCCCGACTGCATCACGCTGGACACGCTGCTGCTCACGCTGGCCAAGTTCACCGGCCTGCTGGCGCCGCAGTATGCTAACTACATCGCCATCGGTACGTGCAACTAACACACACAGTAACACAGTAACACAGCGCTGGACAACGGCGCGGTGGCGCGCCTGCCGCCCGACTGCATCACGCTGGACACGCTGCTGCTCACGCTGGCCAAGTTCACCGGCCTGCTGGCGCCGCAGTATGCTAACTACATCGCCATCGGTACGTGCAACTAACACACACAGTAACACAGTAACACAGCGCTGGACAACGGCGCGGTGGCGCGCCTGCCGCCCGACTGCATCACGCTGGACACGCTGCTGCTCACGCTGGCCAAGTTCACCGGCCTGCTGGCGCCGCAGTATGCTAACTACATCGCCATCGGTACGTGCAACTAACACACACAGTAACACAGTAACACAGCGCTGGACAACGGCGCGGTGGCGCGCCTGCCGCCCGACTGCATCACGCTGGACACGCTGCTGCTCACGCTGGCCAAGTTCACCGGCCTGCTGGCGCCGCAGTATGCTAACTACATCGCCATCGGTACGTGCAACTAACACACACAGTAACACAGTAACACAGCGCTGGACAACGGCGCGGTGGCGCGCCTGCCGCCCGACTGCATCACGCTGGACACGCTGCTGCTCACGCTGGCCAAGTTCACCGGCCTGCTGGCGCCGCAGTATGCTAACTACATCGCCATCGGTACGTGCAACTAACACACACAGTAACACAGTAACACAGCGCTGGACAACGGCGCGGTGGCGCGCCTGCCGCCCGACTGCATCACGCTGGACACGCTGCTGCTCACGCTGGCCAAGTTCACCGGCCTGCTGGCGCCGCAGTATGCTAACTACATCGCCATCGGTACGTGCAACTAACACACACAGTAACACAGTAACACAGCGCTGGACAACGGCGCGGTGGCGGCGCGCGTGGGGCTGGAGCGTGCAACTACTGTACAGCGTATACGTATACGCACTGTATACCAACGTTATAGTATGAAGTTTATACAGTATGGTAATAGAATCATTTTAATATTGGTGGAAATCCTTTAGATACCCGAATGAGTGAGTTAACAAAATTGATAGTATTGAAAAAATAAATTTTAATATTTTTATGCTAACAGAAAACAACACAAATTCTAATAGATTAATACGCTTTAATTGGATTTCAAACTGCATCGTTGAAAATAGTGAAAAATAGGCGTCATTTTCGAAACGAGGGAGGATCTTGTCTTAAAATTCTCACTACTTATACCAGGAGGGAAGAGAGTCCCAAGAACATCACATCATTGTAATATCCCTTAAATTATTCTTACTCACTTCCATTTGTCTTGTAAATTACAGGTGTAACACTGGGTCAGTCGACCAAAGCTCAGCTAGCGCTGCGGCGCGCATGCGCAGTGGCGGCCAGACACGCGGACTGCGTGAGAGACTCGTGGCGACATCTACTCGAGATCGTCAAGACTTTGTACATTGGAAGATTATTGCCTAAGGTAAAATAACAAAACCTTTATTTGTCTTTACGTTTGAACTGCTTGATTTAAGTTGTAGACGTGTTGTGTCATATAATTCACGTCATTACGTTCATACAAAACACATATTTTTTAACTAGCTGACTCGCGCAACTTCGCTTGCGTCACATTAGAGAGAATGGGTGAAATTATTCCCCGTTTTTGAATCATTTTTTACTGGTGGCTGGTCGTAGCATAATGATATATAGCCTATAGCCTTCCTCGATAAATGGGCTAGAATTTTTCAAATCGGACTATTAGTTCCTAAGATTAGCGCGTTCAAACAAACAAACAAACTCTTCAGCTTTATAATATTAGTATAGACTAGCTGACCCGCGCAACTTCGCTTGCGTCACCTAAGAGAATTGGTAAAAATGTTCACCGTTTTTGTAACATTTCTCGTTGCTACTCCGCTCCTAATGACCGTAGCGTGATGTTATATAGCCTAAAGCCTTCCTCGATAAATGGGCTATCTAACACTGAAAGAATTTTTCAAATCGGACCAGTAGTTCCTGAGATTAGCGCGTTCAAACAAACAAACAAACAAACAAACAAACTCTTCAGCTTTATAATAGTATATAATATAATAGTATAGTATAGATTTGCTTACCCCTGCGACTGTCATAATATCAACTACACAATACAGTGCTATAAAAAATTGTAAATAAGAAGCTTAAGAGAGTCTGTTTCTTTGATTAGACTTATTTTACTATAGTATGAATTAGGAAATTGCATGAAAAATCCGATTTAGGAAAAGTTGTACTTTTAGGCTTATAAATAAATATTGTTTTTGTTCTCTCAGTGCCTAATAGAAGCGGAAGATTACCTAGCGCCGAACGGTACAGTCTCTCTGATCAGAGAAGCGGCGCGCGGCTCGGAGGCCGGCCTGCTGTCTAGCTTGTATTCATACATCGCGTTGGGAGAATCTGGTACAGTATAGATTTAATAATAACTTTAATAAAACGTAATGTGATGTATTATTATGAGCTTGTTTAAACTATTAAAAGAACTGACCTGCGCAGTTTCAAATATCTGTCTTTTTGTAAAACATACATGGCTAAACAGTTTAACAGTTAACCATTTTTTATGAAATTTCCATTTTACATAGACACAGTTGGAAAACCAGATTTTTTTATGGTTACCTTATAGGCACGAGTGGTGCCGTGCGTTTCATCTAGTGCCTCTATAATTGGTCATATATCTAAATAAAACGAAATAACGGGAATACAAATAACAAAGTAATGTAATATTCTTTTTGTATGTATTTGCAGGTATGCGAGCACCGACCCCTCACGAGAAGAGCCTGATAGACGAGGCGACGGAGTGCGTGGCCAAGTGTAACCTGCCCGGACTACTCATTACTGAGACCAAGTTCCTACAGCTTGATAGTTTACAGGTACGAGTTGAAAACATTACTAACTCACATTACCACAATGATATATAATAATATAGAAAAGATTTGATTTAGATTTAAATCTCTAACTTTACCCTAAATCGGAATGAGTTTTAAGTCAGAAAGTCGTTACATAAAGAGTTTTTAAATCAAAGTAATTATTTTACAATAGAAACTTTCACTGGAAATGTTTAGTAAAAAAGTAAGTGCTTGAAGAAAATCACTGGCTAACATTAACCATAAACACTGTTTAATTTTTTGATATTTTATGGGACTGATCATTTTGGTATTGGTGTTTAATGCATTTTATCGTCGTTGCAGGAGTTAGTCCGCGCGATGGTAATAGTGGGCACTCCGCCGGACTCCGACAGTCTACAGCTCAACCCTCAGCTAGAAGACATTACTATATTCTTCCTAGAATTACTCGGACAAACACTCATACAAAACAGGTATATATTATATTAGCTGACCCGCGCAACTTTACTTGCGTCCAATAAGAGAGAATGGGTGAAATTTTCCCCGTTTTTGTAACATTTTTTACTGGTACTCTGCTCCTTTTGGTCGTAGCGTGATGATATAAAATATCCTTTTTTTTCACGAAAAATATTCTCAAATGTCCTTTCTCGGGTATCAAAGTATCTCCATACCAAATTACATTCAAATTGGGTTCAGTAGTTAAGGCGTGATTGAGTAGCAGACAGACAGACCGACAGACAGAGTTACTTTCGCATTTATAATATTATAGTATGGATTAAAATAAAATATTTGTAAAAGGTAATAAAAGTACTGCAGTAATAAGCTCATCATAAAGTTGTTGGAGGTCTCTCTTAAAATGTTTAATTATAAAATTCTCGCTTTTAAAATTCGCATTTTATTTGTAAAAGTTTGGATATATAAGTGTGTGTACGACGTTTCGTGATCGCACTGGCTACCGTGTCTGCAAGTAACGCAAGCAAGTGTTGATAGCGACATAGCCACCTAATATCTCTTTACTGCAAGAATTGATTGATTTATTTTAGTACTAATACAACATAATTCGTTCCCCAGAGACCGTCTCCTGTCAGTGTGGGAAGAAGCTCGTGCGCACATAGCGCGCGTGGTGCTGTGGGCGGCGGGGCGCGGCGCGGCGCTGCGGCGCTGCGTCACGGCGCTGCTGCGCACCGGCGCGCGCCTCATGCGCTGCGACGCGTGCGCCGCCACTGTGCTGCAACATCTCACGCTGCTGTTCCAACTACCTTATAAATTGTTCTACCAGCAGGCTGATGTGGTCAGTATTATACCGTAAAATGTCATCTATTTAATATAGGTTGCGAAATTTATAGATGTGGGGCGGTAGGCTAAATAGGAAAAACACATTGAATATTTAAAAATTTATGTACCACTGTGTTTTTCAGATTAAAAATAATACTGAAATACCTCTTAGACTTCCATTTATTATCGAAGTAATTTTATGTGTACATGGGGTGTAAAATCATATAAATGAATTATGGTTGGTATCTGCGTTCTTTTGCTTAATAGAAAAAAAAAACTAATTTGATGTATGTATAATAATGTATATGTATTGTTCTCCGTGGCGTAGATCTCGTGCGGCGTGTACGAGATCGTGAAGACGTCGGCACAGAACGTGCACAGCGCGCGCGACTGGGACGTGGTGTTCGCGCTGCTGTGTGCCGCCGGCGCCGGCGCCTGGCCGCTCGACGCGCACCAGTCCAGTATGTACACACCTTTACTTACTTAATTAATAATTCACCCATAACTATTTAAGCCTTACTACTCCACTGCTAAAAATCTTTACCTCAAAAAGCAAACGTAGCTTCAACACAAAACACATATTAAGTACATTTAAATACAAATTGCTAAAAAAACATCTTTATAATTCTTTACTTGTAATTTAACGTAGATATGTGTCGAACTACATAATTATTTTTCCTTTCACACTTAATTTTCGAAGACCAGGACTAGCTTAGTAAAATTACTAAAATTCTTGGGTGATGGCATTCTTATAAAAATAGACTATAAAAATGTAATGTTAAAAATATTTTTTTGTCTATAGGTCCCGCCGCGTCGAGTCGCTCTGAAGGTTCGGAGGACGAGAGTGAGAGACGACCGACCAGCGTGTCTTCTGAAAGCGAATTATCACATTCACCACAAACACAGGGTTGGATATTAGTAAGTTTTACTTCTTATTATTAAAATAATACTTTCTCGGAATAATACAGCTAACAGCATTAGTATCTGTCTACGGTTACATTATTACTGTCACATTTTATTGTGATTTTATGATTGAAAAATTAAGTTATTTGCTCATACTGTTATTGAAACTACAATAGAGAATGAAAATAATGAAATTAAAAAGTTGTGTTCAAACATTTTATTACTACGTACACACTGTAACATATTTTTGCACGCGACTGTCCATTTGCAGTCATATATTTTATTTCAAACCAATATTCTAATACTAAAATAGCATTATTGAATACTTTATATTATATCCTATCAAAAACAAATATTTATAAGTTTTACTATTCGAGACACGTTATTTAAAATCCTAACATATGAAAATCTGTCATTTTAGGCCACTTTTATTATATTTGGTGTCCGCAATACACCTAAGGCCAAATAAATGTATACTCCATAGTTTCAAGGACAAGTAACAGTTTACACCGTGGCTCTCTAGATGGCGTTGTTCGATATTCGTAGCTCGCGCTATCGTTAGCCGCGGCACGGAGGTATAAATAGCGCGGCGCGCGGAGCTCGCGTCAAAAGGGTGTTTGTCTCTTGTCTGACACGCGCGCTGATGATGTCGGCGCGCGGAGTATGGACATCAACACATACTCAACACGGAATTTTTATGTCAGAGAGGCTGTTGGCTACCACATGTACCGGCGCCTCTTCTGCAAGAATACACATAAAACTTGTAGCTAACATTAACATGTAGATGTTTATTACAATATGACGTAGTATTACTATTGGAATATGTTAAGATGATATTTATAAAGTGATTGAACATATGAAAAAAAAATAGTTGCTTACTATTTAAAGTTTACCAAAAAATTTGTCGAATTGAATTAGTTAAGTTCGATTTTTCATTTATTTTACTTGCATTGTACTATTCTTGATATTGTTTCTGATTAAAAATGTAGATTAAAAAATGCAATAAGATCTGATCAAAATATAAAACTCAATATTCTAGCCGTCAATGACTAGCAATCGCGTTCATTACAGCTAAGGCCCCAGAAGCCCGTATTTTGGTGTTCATGGTATCAATTTGTGTATATTCTAGGTAAAGAATTCCTCGGAGGTCCGCTCCCCGGAGGCGGAGGGCTCGGTGACGCTGCGCGCGCACCGCGCCAGCGCGCTGTCGCGCTGCGCCGAGGCGCTGGCGCTGGTGGTGCGCGACGTGGCGCACGTCACGCCCTACAACTGCCGCGCGGCCGTGCGCGCCGTCAGGATCTTCGCCAGTGCCACCTTACACCATGGTGAGTGGAAGGTTTAGGTGTTTAACAAGTTGCAAAACTCAGTGGTTATACTTAGACTTTTACTTACTTTTCTACTGACTTATTATGTGTATTTAAATAATTTCATTAATAATGTGATTATTTTATATGCCCGCAGAGCAATCTTCATAAACAAGTATTGTCTCAGTCAGTCTCTATGGAATCGTAATGACTAATACACTGTTAGCCATGCGATAATAGAAGTAAGAGATAAATAAGGATATTTATCGATAACTCTGATTCTTGTTGCCAAAACTTAATTAAGAATATTAAAAACTATTCATCATACAACCCTGTCCTAAACGAAATTCTATAAATATACTTTTAATTTTTATTCAGGCAAAAAGTCGAGCAAGTCTCGGTCAGGTCGCAAGTCCCGGCTGAGCTCCGGACGACGGCGGTATGACGACTCAAGCGACGAGGAAGTAGACACACTAGATCAATACCACATGGTCAGCATACAGGTAAATACACAACATCTCATAACTAACCTAGAAATATTTTTATACTTTTCATTTTCAGTTTCTAGTGGCCAGTTCGCGGCATATGAATAAGTATCAGTTAACTTACCGGCTAGATAAAATACGGTAGTTGCCTACCAAATCTGCTATTCTTTATCAAATGTCAAAAACACATTTTAGTATAGAAATATGACGTAGTGACGTCACTATTTCAGATTCTCGTAGATATCAAATGAGTGTCTAAAAAAATGTTTCAATCTGTAATAATTACAATTTCAACATTATTTACGAAAAAAGCTACATAGCTTGAGTATTTTAGATGAACCTTTTACGAGTACGAGTTCAATAATTTTTCGTTAACCCAAGCAACTACCCAATTATAGCATGTTTTGGATTTAATTGTCAAGATACCTTCAGATAAATTATCTAATACATAATAGATAACTTGTACGTTTAGAAAACGGGCCTTACTTTAAAAAGTTACCTTGAAAATGTTATTAGTTTAGTTTATAAATTGTTTGTATTAAAAATACGTTTGTTACAGCTACTAGATTTAATGCACACACTACACAGTCGTACGGCGCAAATCTTTAAATGGTGGCGAGATGAAGCCGACCAGGGACAAAGTTAGTATGAAAGCCTTTGGATTGTTAGCTTTGCTTTTAATCAAGCTCATAAAGGATGGAGGTTCCCAATTAAACTGTTTCATTTTTGAAATATGAATTTTAAAATTGTTCTTCTTCATTTGTGAAAAGAAAATGTACATCATTTATTAATGTTTTTTGTATTGTATTTTAGATGCTGAAGAATACGACTTATGGGAAGTGGCGTGGAAACCATTGCTTCAAGGAATCGCACAATTTTGTACAGATAGAAGAAAACAGGTAAGTTTACAATTTACTTTCACTCTATAAAAATGTGCAGGTATGGGTTATTATTATTGATTTTTCGTTTAGTGTTTTGTTTTTGTAAAATCACTCAGAATAACGCGTATTTTTACTCTTTCATGACTAATATTTTTATTTTCGATTCAATAACAATAAAAACTGAATTTTCAACCCACATAAACATATACGTAAAAACTTTATAAATATAACAGAATTATGAATTTTTTTACCTCACTTAACATAATTTTTGCGACGACTCTTCAGTATGTTCATTTAAAACACCCTCAATACCATATAGCTGTAATTATTCGTTATGTGTCAGGTGTCAAACAGCGCGATCGCGTACCTTCAGCGAGCGCTCCTCGTCCCAGGGCTGGCGGGCATGGGCGGCGGCGGCTGGGAGGCGTGCTTCCACTGCGTGCTGTTCCCGCTGCTCGAGCAACTGCCGCGACGAGCTGATGCCACGCTACGGGCTAATACTATCATGTGCAAGGTCAGATTTATACCCAGGATTGTTCCTGCTGCTGGACAACTGGTTGGGGAATTGCTATGTCGTTAAGAATGTGTTTGTGTTTACATTATAGTGTAGGGTTTTAAATAGGAATGCAAACCTTGGCGCGGTCATTCCATAAATGGGTGACCGCATAGTGGTATTTGAACAGGGCGTCTCCGTGCTTTAGAGGGCACGTAAAATGTTGGTCCCGGTTGTTGTCAATTAAAATAACAGTCGTTAAGCCACGTCAAAGGCCTTCGGGCGGCTTGAACAACTTTGACAGTAGGTTGACCACTAACCATACGACAAGAAGAAGAAGAATAGGAATGGTTTAATATTATTCTTGTTAATATTGTGTTAAATAATGGCAAGGTCATCTGTTAACTTTTTGATTACGTGTAAAATGTTTCTATAAGAAACGAATTAATGTTATTTCGAAGAAGAAGAAATATTGATGATAAAATACTGGATTTTTAGGTGTCTCGCCGCATCGATGTTGTCAAAAGGTCACAAGTGTGACCTAGGTGAAGGTGACGACCTTAGCTTAACTCAAGGTCACTATATAACTAAGGTCAAATTCAAGAGTAGGGACTATGATGCCTAGGTTATGACCTAGACTCATGCTTTGGCCATGAATTTGACCTTGAGCATGAGAATTCACGGTCAAGGTCACATGTACTTCAAGGCTAAGGTTAATTTAAGATCCTGTTAAATGTCACTTTATCGTGCATTTTTTTTTGAAAACACCTCCCGCAGTAAGAATTGCTCTTGTGGGGACTTTTACAAACATACAAACAACAGACCTTAGCACAACCAGACCCGGAACAATTATTTGTGGATCGAACAAATAATTGTTCCATGTGGGAATCGAACCCACGACCTCTCGACGCAATGGTAGCGGCATGGTGACCTTAACCACTGTGCCATAGAGGCAGTCACATAAATACAGGGTGTCGATTTAATTACCTGCACTTCTCCAACGTGGTGTAGTATTGATAGCATATAACATATTAGACGCAATTTTACATTTTTTATCTTTGCTATCCCGAGATAAAGTGAATAATAATTATCCTGAATTCCCACGAAATGCAATGGACTACCGCAGTGCATTGACCTAAGGGTGCGTCCACATCTGGCGAATATGCCGCGAATGGGCAGGTCGCGAACCGTTTGTGAGCTGCCCGCGAGCTGCGCTCGTGCGCCGCTCTTGCACCGCTCGTGCGCAGTTCGTTCGCCACCCAAGCGCCGTATGCGATCAGCGCGCGGGCGGCGCGCGGTCGGCACTAGTGTCGTCCAACAGCTTCGAAAGTAGCCAATAAAGCTTGGTGGAGGTAGCCAAGATGCCATCAATCGCACCATATCTGCGTATTCCCAGTTAGAAAACTGCTGCGACATTGTAAATAAGTGATTCACGATGCGCATGCGCAAGGATGACGAAGATGACGCGTCACCGACTGACTGAAGTAATTTTGCCTAGCGCACTTGAAATGTGGGGGACGTGTGTGTGGGGCGGAGGGGGTGCGGTACCCTGCGCATCCCTTACGCCCCGCGGCCACTCCTCGCTAATGGTTGAAGCGATGGTCGGCGCTAGAACCTACATGCTCTAATATGTCGTGGTCTGATCCACCTGCTAGAGGGATGCAGGTAGTTAAATCGCCACCCTGTTTAGTCATATTGTGTGTTTACAGGTGTTCCTGCAGCACCTGTCGGCCCTGTCCGGGCGGGCCACGTTCGGCGCCGTGTGGGCGCGCGTGCTGGACGTGCAGCGCGCGCTGCTGGCCGCGCCGCCTGACGACCCGCTCACCGAGGCCGCGCTCGAGTCGCTCAAGAACATGATCCTCGTCATGGACTCCGTGCGGGTGAGTACCACGACACTAGTCAGGCGGTGTGCCCGACGACCCGCTCACCGAGGCCGCGCTCGAGTCGCTCAAGAACATGATCCTCGTCATGGACTCCGTGCGGGTGAGTACCACGACACTAGTCAGGCGGTGTGCCCGACGACCCGCTCACCGAGGCCGCGCTCGAGTCGCTCAAGAACATGATCCTCGTCATGGACTCCGTGCGGGTGAGTACCACGACACTAGTCAGGCGGTGTGCCCGACGACCCGCTCACCGAGGCCGCGCTCGAGTCGCTCAAGAACATGATCCTCGTCATGGACTCCGTGCGGGTGAGTACCACGACACTAGTCAGGCGGTGTGCCCGACGACCCGCTCACCGAGGCCGCGCTCGAGTCGCTCAAGAACATGATCCTCGTCATGGACTCCGTGCGGGTGAGTACCACGACACTAGTCAGGCGGTGTGCCCGACGACCCGCTCACCGAGGCCGCGCTCGAGTCGCTCAAGAACATGATCCTCGTCATGGACTCCGTGCGGGTGAGTACCACGACACTAGTCAGGCGGTGTGCCCGACGACCCGCTCACCGAGGCCGCGCTCGAGTCGCTCAAGAACATGATCCTCGTCATGGACTCCGTGCGGGTGAGTACCACGACACTAGTCAGGCGGTGTGCCCGACGACCCGCTCACCGAGGCCGCGCTCGAGTCGCTCAAGAACATGATCCTCGTCATGGACTCCGTGCGGGTGAGTACCACGACACTAGTCAGGCGGTGTGCCCGACGACCCGCTCACCGAGGCCGCGCTCGAGTCGCTCAAGAACATGATCCTCGTCATGGACTCCGTGCGGGTGAGTACCACGACACTAGTCAGGCGGTGTGCCCGACGACCCGCTCACCGAGGCCGCGCTCGAGTCGCTCAAGAACATGATCCTCGTCATGGACTCCGTGCGGGTGAGTACCACGACACTAGTCAGGCGGTGTGCCCGACGACCCGCTCACCGAGGCCGCGCTCGAGTCGCTCAAGAACATGATCCTCGTCATGGACTCCGTGCGGGTGAGTACCACGACACTAGTCAGGCGGTGTGCCCGACGACCCGCTCACCGAGGCCTATCCCCTCCCCCCTCGTTTGGGAGGAGACCCTTGCTCTGCAGTGGGACAGTAATGGGTTAAAAAAAAAACAAATCCATTTGACTCTTATATACTCTAATTTATCGTGTACTGATTGTAAAAGTTCCAATGAATGTGTAATATACTATTTTTTCGGTATGTTATAGATATTCAGTAACGGCGAGGGCTACAACGAGCTGTGGTACATCACGTGGGACAAGATCAACGAGTTCCTGCCCACGCTCAAGGATGAGCTGTTCCCGCAAGGTAAATATACTCACCTTACTTATTTGTCCATACTTTAATTGTTAAATGTTGCGGTAGGTACTTTATATGAAAACCACACTTGCAGTTTGTACCCGTTGTATTGACGATACCAAACAGACGAGCCAATTTCTGTCAAAGAGTTTTATTTACTTTCATATAAGCTTTTTGATAGGCCATTTAGTAAATAAATATTAAATTCAAGTTTTTTACGAATGTATCTCATTAAGCGCATGGCATACTGTTCTTGTAAAACGGGATGAATTATAACATATTTTTTTTATATTCCAGTGAAAGACAACACAACCAAGCAACCGTCAAACCTGCCAATCCACATGCAGCCACAATTCCCAGCATCCTTACCAACCTTGGTGCCCGTTGGAGCCAACAGTACGCCAACCATTGTACCCGTTTCCTCTCCCCACCACCAATCACCCACCAACATTCCCCGCCCAATTCACGTGCAAACACAATCACCAATATTGGGGCAAACATTGGCGCATTCGCCCGTGAATATTGTTCAGACACCGCCGCTGGTGGCCAATACGCCAACGTTGGTGGCGCCTACGCCAATCAGCGGTATGGTGCCAATAAGGAATCCTTTGTACGATCAGGCAGGGTTGACTTCTTCTGTGTTACTACAGCCTTTGAATGAGGTAGGTGTATTTAGAAAATGTATAAAATAAATCTAGGATTTCTTACAATTGAAGCAAACCAATTCGCTATTTGCGCTATTCGCTGAATTTTCCGTGAACTCAAGCAATTAGTCTTAACACATTTTTGAACTTTTGTCTTTAAAAATGACATTGGAGTCCGTTTAATAGGCTGTTATCAACTTGGAAGCATGGTACGAACATGGTAGAACCTATTTTAGTATGTCATATAGGATCATAAAACCGATCTTTCAACTTGGTACCGGTCTATTTATACGCACCTAAGAACACCTTTAAATAAGATTGAACATTGTTAAATATTTTGTTACTAAAATATATTATTTTATGTTTCAGATGATATCAACACCAATAGGCATGTCAATGCAGTCTCAAATCCCGATCCTGTACCCACAGAGCACTGACTTAAGCCCTAGCACTCCACCGACCAGACCAGACCCTCGCATAGACCAACCACGGCCTGAACACATAAACGACATACACACAGAGAAAATCGAACAGAGTGAATTATATGCAGACTATATAACAAACCCTTACAATGAACTGAAAGATATTACTAAAGAAGCTACATTATATGATCCTGAAGACCCAAGACCGGCTGAACAAAATCCTCTACTCTCGGTCCTAGATAAGAAGTCTTACAGTGCGAATACGACACCTATGCATACGGTAAATAAAGCTCAATTTGGCTCAAGCGATAATGTGCGGCAAGAGTCGGGTATGTTTAACTTTTCGAGTTATTTCGGCGTTGTGAGTGAGACGGTCGCTCCTGGGTCTGAGGTGTTTGATACTTTGATGTCTACGCAAGAGGGATAGCTAGAGGACGCGGATGTTGGTACGTGGTTGTAGTCAGTTTTTATTGTAGTTGGACCAGATAGTTTTGATATTTGCATTCTGATGTCTTGTCAGAAAAATTTTGTTTTTGAGAATAGTTGACGGCTTGTGTTAGGTGCAAATCCTTGTTAACAGCGGATTATTCTGAACGACTGTAGAAGATGTTAGGCTTTAGAAATTGTAACGTTATTTTTATGTATTCACTTTTGAAAAAAGAGTAAAATACTGGTATTCAGCTGCATCAGCGAAAACTGGAAGCAAAACAAAAATTGAAAATAAAAAACGTTTAAACTGGGTTATAAATGTTATAAATTTTATTTACTTATTTATGCTCAATGCTTTAGAATAACACATAAGTCTGAAATGAGTCTATTGAATGTAAAATAAAATGTTAAAATAGTAATAAAAATAATGTATAACTTAACGCATTTTAAGGTAAAACGCGAACACGTATTTTACCTTAAAATGCGTGTTCGCGTTAATTCCCGTATTCTATTATACATTAAACATGCAACGCGATAGTCTAAAAGTTATGAGTAATAAAAAAATATGTCAAAATCTCTGGTCCAATTACTTTCTCTAGTTAGAAATAAAACTCCTTAAAAAAGTTTTAGTAAATCTTAACTATCCATTATGAACTCTATCACGTTGGTAATAAAGTCCACATTCACTATTTAGGGCTACTTATTACAGCTAGTATTGTGTTTGATATGTTTTAAGTGATTATTTAAATCGTTTTGTGATTATAATCGGCCTAATATACAAATGAATTTAGTTTGACTGTAGTTTACAATAGAGGGAGTTAAAAACCTACATCATATTTATTTCGAATTTAAGTATTTTTAGAAGAAGTGGGTACCTAGTAATTAAATCCGAGTTCTGTAATGGGATATTCTTGAAAGCTGAAGGTTTCTCATTATAGCCAACCTTAGAGATATTTTAGTGAGAAAAACATCAGTACTCTCAACATTTGTTGCAATATTTTTGTCAAATAATTTTAAATGTAAAAAAGCTCGCTATTCGTCTTGCAAATCTTGCATCTGCGCTGTATTTGAAATCATGTTGATAAATGATAAATGAATACTATTCGTATAATTCTTTCTCTAAAATATGGTCTTGTCTTATCTGTTCTTCGCAGTGTTACAAAAGTGTTTCAAGACAATATGTTTGGTTAAAATCAGTTCTGAATGTGTGTTGAATTTAATTATGAATCCTTTCCTCTATTGTTGACTACAGTCGCCATTTTAAAAACTGGGTACTATATTTATTTTAGAATTATTTTATTTATAACATTCCAGGCCGTTATATTTTTATATTTATTTTAGTTGTATTCGTTCCATGTTCACATCGTTTCATATTTGTAGTACATTGATGGACGGAGGGGAGGGGGGAGGCAAGCACGTGTAAATTATGTAATTATCCATGTTTCGTTTGTATAGAGAGTCAAATATATACTACTATTGAATCAGTGTAATATAATGTTTAACAATTTATTAATAAAATGTGTTTAACAAATTGTATTGTTTCATTTTGTGTTCTTAATGTTATTTACTTCGGTTTTTTAACTTAGATTGACTGCTTGATGACTGATTTGTGGTATAATGATCTAGATTCTATTCAATAGGGGATTCCAATCAAAAATCATTTTTCAATCAGTGTGAGGGTAATAAAACCAAGAAATTGATATAAAAAACAACAGTATATTATAATAAAATTTACATTATTTACAAGTTTGTACAAATATATCGAGAGCGCCTTCACAGAAGGCATAATTAGACACTTTACACAAGTTATAAATACGAGTTCGAGTTCATCTCACGTCACGACACGTCACACGCGCGACACGTGCAGCGGCCGCTTGTAGTAGGGGTGATGCGCCCGCAGCAGCGGCGGGGCGCAGCACGGAGCCTTGCGTGGTGGACACAGCGCGCGGCGCCACACGGCCGCGGACTTGCGCGACCACGCCCACGCGCCCGCCGCCACGCCGCACGACAGACACAACATCACCGACACGCCACTAGCGCCCGCACCTTCTTCCACTTTCCCTGCGTCCAGGCTTACGAGCAACGCGAGTCCAGATTGAGTTTCCCTCAAGCGACCTTCGATCACCCTCGCGCCGGTGCCCAACGCGGCTAGAACGAAGTACAGCAATCCAGCCGCGGCAGCTCGTGCTGCTAGTCTACCGACCCTTTTCGCTCCTCGCGAGTCTAACGCTCGTCGGACCCTCATGATACCAGGGCAGGCACCGATAGCTAGCGCAACCGACGTCACCAGTAATGCTCCTCGAGGAACTCCGACTAGCGCTGCAGCGGCCGCATCCGAGATTCCGCAAGTTCCGGTCAGTTCGTCAGCGGTGACTCTCCTCAGCGCGAGAGCGGCGGCCGTCCATGCACCGGCCCAGCCCCATGACACGGCGTGAAGGTACGCTGCGGCACGCTCCAGAGCTTCGGTTGACCACTCACTGGCAGCAGTAAGGTACCACGCTACGCACGCATTCGCGAACCACGCGTCCGCCGCCAACGTGAAGTAGTATGTCAGCGAGAAGAACGCCACACACGTGGGTGATGCCAACCCGTCGACGGCTAGCGTGGTGCCGGCACAGGACACCATTTTAGCGCCCAACCAGCCTCTTGTTACATGTGCTAGCGCGACGATCGCGTGACAGGCGGCCATCCAAACTACAGGACGCTCTGGATATCTGTATCTTGAAGGCTCCGCGCAGAAGGTTAGCAGCGCGAATGACGTTGACAGGAGTGAGAACCAAGCCAACGTGTTCATCCAGATCTCTGCTTTCCTCTTGTCTCCCTGACTGTACCGCGCGTGTTGTCCGCACGCCGGCCAGCACTCTCCAGTAGGTGCTCTCGTGTGTGCCGGCGGACACCCATGATCCCTAATCTCGTGATCATGGAACGGCCAGTGGGAAGGTGGTGGAGGTTCAGGCTCCAACTCGCTGGCGTTGGGTGGTCTCATGCACAATCTTCGATCAGCTCTCACGGGAAAAGCTGAACAGTCGAGCACGACGGTTGGCAGCATTTGTTTGAGCTGTTCCTTGCAGTCATCGACGACGGTCTCACAGAGCGCCCTGCACGCGCTCACTGAGCCCGACACCTCCTCGGAGCAGAGCGGCGCGAACGCCGAGCACAGCAGGAAGCGAGCGTGCACTGAACAACCGCTCGACAAGATACCCGCGAACGATACCATCTGAAACAATACAAAAAAACATTTAAGAATCTAGCTAGTTACATGACTATTTTTAACTTTATTCTAGTCTGTGATGGATCACTGAACGCAAGAATATTAAAAGAATTTTGCTTTAAATCTGCCAGAGGCTTCGAAAAGGGTTCGAGAGTTATTTTTATTTACCTATCGTTAAACGTTCACAAAGGGCAGTATTCTGAAGCTCGGAGGAACAAAAAGGCAGCAAATGACAGGTTGAGAGACAATGGCAAGGTCGCCGGAGAGACTCGTTTTTGTCCAACAAGAACGGATGTCACGCAATCAAGACGAGAGGGTGAAGGATTGTGCCGTTCGAGCCGAAATTATAATTGCTTTTGGGAACATTTTATAGCGTCATTTCTCTTTATAACTTGACGCAATTACGTATAACAAGAAGTCTATTGGCGCCTGCGCTGTTCTTCAATATTGGTACTTTGCGTACTTTCGAATGCACCTTCAAAATGTGCTTACACAATCACACCTTGCATTAGAGAGGTATTTGCACGTTTGTAGGTAGAAATACCTAGCGCAATCATTCTCAGGTCTAATCCATAAGTAAGCCAACACCGTCGGCACTTACACAGCGGCTAGCTACTCAATTTATCGAATTCTTTGTACCATGTAACGGATACAGGGTGTCTAGTTCTCACTTCTCGAGTTTCATATTTCCTATTAAGCATAATTGTCGATGTCGTCGTTCCGCGACAACTATTATGTCCGTATTCTATTAGAAATATTTAGAGAAATTATACATCGATGTATATGGATAAAAGTATGTAGATGCTCCGAATCGCTTTTTTCTTATAATTTAAACAGAAAACATTTTAGGAAGTGTCTTTTAAGTTTTAAGCATCAGCATTAATTTAACTTAACGGTTGTCTTCACATTAGGGCAGACATAAGACCTTTTTATTCTTACAAAACAGCTATAATAATAACCACAAACTCCGAATTTTAAAGCTACCTATATTATTTCCGTTGAAAACAGACGCTCATTTTAGTCGGCGCAATCGTTTCCAAAGGCTTTTTTCAATGGATGTCTCGGCATTGTTGTAGGATAATTGCCTTCTGCTGGGCAAGCAGGCAAGCTACGCAAAAAACGTTATTTCACAAAACAACCGGCCTTGGGACGGATTACAAGAGCCCAGAGACCAATTTCGTCCCGAGTAATTTGAAATGGACTCGTTGAATCGTGAACGTATCTTAGTAACTCTAATTATGGTGCGGACGAATTAAAAAGACACGCCGATAGAACGTTCTCGTGAGAATGTCGCTACTGGTTCTTATATTTGTTTTAATTATTATAACTTTTCAAATTATAAGCCTATAATTTAGTATAACCAGTTTCAAGTTACGCAAAAATATGTTGATCTTTCAAAGGCGGAATAAGAAAGTTTGGTAGTTGGTAGCTTATATAAAATAGCGCTGTAGGTAACATACGGATCCCCGGCGGTCGTACATAACACGTAATTCTGCGATCAACACTTGAATGTCAATTACACCGCTTCCAACAATCGATTAGTGTCGATGTAATCGGTAATCGGAATCGTTTCCAACTGACATTTGACGCCGATTCCCTGTACAATTTAGAATGTTGTCGTTGACATTTTATATTATATATCAACCTAGCCTTTCTTCCAAACTATGTTGGAGTCGGCTTCCATTTTATACGCAATTTAAATAAACTTTTGTCATTACATTTGAAAAACACGATCGAAATGCATTTGAAATCTTATCATATCGTATTGGTAATATAATGTTAAGCTCTTAATTCAGTGATATCTAAATTCCTCTTTATTGCTCTGATTATTGTATGCAAACCAGACCAATTATGCGTTCTAACCTTGACCTAAATAATGTGTGGTATAATGAACATACAGAAGAAAGAAAAATAATTAATTTTGAGTGTAATTTAAGACTAACGAACTCTATGTACTGTTTAGTTCCCGTACAGTTACACTTAAAAAAGTAAGTGGCTGTGTAGTATCCCGATAAATGTCTGGTTTCTTTAGCGCATAGTATGACAATGCCTTTAAATCTTTTAAAAACTTATCGTGCTCTTAAAGAAGGAATGTAAAGCCTCTACATTCCGGTTGACTTCACATTAAAGAATGATCTGACATAATAGCGCCAATCGTAACAAACACATCGCACTATTACATATAAAAAGTTTAACAAAACATTTTAAACTAATCCGTTTTTTATAATATTAGGATTATTCTGAAGTACGTCGGTTACCTGTGTTGATCCCATTAGAACGGTAGATCGCATTCGAACTAACGTGATTTTTTTCAAAACGTTTCGTTTTACGCTAACAATTGAGCGCAAACATCATTGTTTGCGTTCGAAAAAGGTTTAAGCCGGCGGCTTGACTGAAGTTATCTCTCTTAAGGCCATGTTAGTTTAACGTTATTTTAATATTTATTCAAAGAGATAAACATTATGTCATGGATAGTTGGACTTTTTGGACATAACGTCATTGTTTAATCTATAAAAATCGACTAAAGTTAAGTTAAATATTAATAAAGGTAGGTTCTTTGGTTTAGTAGACAAATATTGAAAAATAATTAAGGTGCGCATCTATTTACCTTTAACAAGACGACGATACATAAACCAATTTCAAAACTAGAAACGCCGGCAAGAAGTAAGTACGACTAAAATCTTTTCCTACCAGATGCCTTTCATAAGTGATGTAACTAAATAACCTTTAGAAACGAAATTTAGCCTTAAGGCTAATCGAAAGTTTAATCAGTACATTATAGAATTTAACAGTGAAATCTTGGCCACAGCCGCGGGCATATACTATACTAATTAAGAAGCGCAATACCTCTTAATTCTACTCTGTAGGTAACCAATACCGGCAAGCTCTTGATAAATAAACCAAGCCTTTATGGATTAAAAGTGGTTTGTAAACATCCCCTTAACAAACATTTGCTCACATGAGTGCCATCGGATGTTTTTGGATCACATACAAGGGTTTCCATTGATATAAATACCGAGATTACTTCACACAAACCAATTTAAACCTTATTTCTATAGTTATAAGATCTCTAGTGTATGTAAGATGTTCAGGGTTGTAATTGTTTACTTTAGCTGATCCATTGAGTTAGTTCTCGGAGTTGTATTATTTATTTGCTTGGATAAACATTCGATAGTGCCGTGGCAGGAGATTGATTGATGACGTCATGTTCTCCGCCGCACAAAGCCGCGCCACACCATTTAACTGTTCAAATAAACTGAAACCTATTAGTGGAGCTCTCAAGATAACTGAAGCATTGATTGATTGGGAAATTAATTCCGTATAAGAATAACGTTATATTTTCTAAAATAGGAAGTGCTCGGGCGTGTCTTGATAAACACTTGTCATCTATTTTGGTAGAAATCGTAAATTGTTCACAAAACTTTATACTCTTGTTTGAAAGCGACAGTATTCGTCTACGAACAACAAAGGACGACAGGCCGCGACAAAAAATTAATTACCGACATGTTCCGAAAATAGGCGAGTGTAGCCGACGCGCCCTGCGCATGCGCAGCTTTGATGTCTTCACGGGACAGTTGATGGGTGTACCGACCGGGCCGCGTGTGATGGCCCGTGTTAAGATTCTTAGTTAATAATGTATACGGAGTAGTGTTACGTGAGGAGGAACGCGTTACAGGAATTTACAGGGAGATCTATCTTTTGTTTTTATTTTGAGTGTCACTGAAATAAATGTAGAGATAGAGATTCCAGGATTACACAAACTATCGAGAAATCAACACCTTACAAACTCTACAAATCGTAAAACCATACCTTAAAATTAATACTTAAATTAAACATTCTTCCGAAAAATACTGGCATAAAAGCGGTCCTAGCATCATTCCTTGCGGAACTCCAATTCCGACTACTGTAATAGTGCACTCAGTGTAACACAACACATAGCAATATGAATTGAAACTTCAAAGGCGTACGGATAAAGGCCACGATGTACAGTTTGATATAATACCGAGAGCCGATCAAAGACTCACTCATACTCATACATTTTCTTTTGAAGAATGTATTTGATATAATGTTATACTAGCTGACCCGCGCAACTTCGCTTGCGTAAGATAAAAGAGAATGGGTGAAATTTTTCCCCGTTTTTGTAATATTAATTACTGGTACTCTGCTCCTTTTGGTTGTAGCGTGATGATATATAGCCTATGTCTTTTTTCGGGTATCAAAATATCTCCATACCAAATTTCATGCAAATTGGTTCAGTAGTTTAGGCGTGATTGAGTAGCAGACAGACAGACAGTTACTTTCGCATTTATCATATTAGTATGGATTATATATCTATGTTATAATAGATCATTCGCGGCTATATTTTATTAAGTGGTGCGGTATCGGTTTGATATAAATTGCTTTAATGATTCATGGATATAGTAGCAGTTTGTGGTTTGGTTACTTTGGTTTTTAATGGTTTAGAAACGTTTGTGGTTTCTGAAATGAGGGATTGTTTTCAAATTATCTTAATGAGTTCTTAATATTATTACGAATAAATGTAAATTGACTTATGTGTTTGCTAATTTTAATAATACATACTAGTCTTTAGTACCATCAATCATTAACTGAAAATTGCGAAAGTATTCTTTAATAAAATGTTGTAAGAACATAATCGTAACCATTTTTGAAAACAGGTACCATTTCACAGAAAAGCTCGAAAAATTAGTACGTCAAATTAAAATACTACTATTTTCTTAGTTTATTTACAGGTAGCATGTCAAAATCACAATCAACAACACGATTATATGTAAAACTGAAGTGTATGTATGTATGTTACCGACCAGTGGGAACTACTGGGCCGCTATCACAGCTATTTATCTATTTATACAGTGTAATGGTCGCTGCAGTGCTATTTATCACTTCATTAGCAACGGGCCAGCCCTTTGAAGTAATGCGTGGATAAAACTAACTCAGGGCTGTCACACAAGGAGTATTGATAGATATTGACTGAATAGAGAATACCTATATATTAATGGTTAAATTGATTGTGTTGCAATATTTTTTTGTTGTTTAATTAACAGTTTATTATAAAAAGTTGTTGAGCTAGTTTTTTTTATGAATTCATGTTTACGTTTAATTAAATACTATAAATTGCGTGTTTTCTCATAAACGTGCATTGTAATCGCTTACAAGTTTTTTTGTGTTATGAAATACAATTAAAACGTTATAATTGTATTTAATTACGAAAGGGTTGTACAGCCCTGTATAACGGCAACATCAAAGCGTTCGTCGGCGGGTAAACAGACTGAGCCGCGGAGTGACGATCGTCATAAAAACTCGACTACAAACGCGTTTATTTTGATTGTAACCCCCCCTCCCTTCACCCCCGCCCCCTCAGTTATACCACGTGCGCCGGCGCAATTGATTGAACAATGTTCGTGGTAATTAATCCTTTATAATGTGCCGATTTTTTGCTACTTACTGTCGTGATTTTGTTGTAAAAAATGATCGTGTCAACGGTTTGTCGTCTGTTTTTTAGTCGCTGATGACTTCAGAGTGGCTTTTTAAGATTCGTGTTACTAAAAAATATTTTGAAGTATACTTTGTACTCTTTTGTTCTGTATAAATAATAATTGTATAATTTCAAAGATAAGCATTTTTAAACATAGTTTCACACTTCAGAGTGGCTTTTGAGATTCGTGTTTCTAAAAAAGATTATGAAATATAGTTTATTCTCTTCTATTCTGTATAAATGGTAAAATATCAAGGATAGATAATTTATGACATTTATTTTTAAAGTCATTTGATAGCTAGTAACACTCTTAATGAATTGAATTTAATTGGATAAAGGTATACAAGTAGACGCTGTGTATACGGATTTCAGTAGGGCTTTTGATAGAGTCTCCCATAAAATACTAATTAAAAAGCTGGCCATGTACGGTATCCATGGTTCACTCCTTGACTGGTTCCAGTCATACCTAGACAATCGGGAGTTCTATGTTGTCGTTAATGGTTTCCGCTCCGCTCCTCACAAAATTGAATCAGGCGTCCCTCAAGGTTCCCATTTGGGGCCTATTTTATTCAACATTTTTATAAACGATGTTACCACCTGTTTCCATAATACTACTGCATTCCTATTCGCCGACGATATGAAAATTTTGATGAACGTTACGTCTCTTCAGGACGCCTCACGCTTGCAACAAGATTTAGATAGGCTCTACGAGTGGTGTTCACAAAACAATATCCAACTAAATTGTGGAAAATGTCTGCATATTAAATTTAGCCGGAAGATAAAAAACTTAAATACAGTTTATAATATACATGGAACCGTTTTGACTGAAGTCAACAGTGTTAAAGATCTGGGAGTTTTATTAGACAGTAAGTTAACCTTCATACCGCATGTTGACAGTATTATTAAAAGGGGATTACGCACTTTGGGATTTGTGATTCGCAACACTAAATTGTTTCGGAAGATAGAGACAAAAGTTACTTTGTACTGCAGCTTAGTTCGTAGTATTCTCGAATACTGTAGTGTAGCGTGGCGGCCACACTTTGCTACACATTCTCTTAGAATAGAACGCGTCCAAAAAAGGTTCATAAACTTCCTCGGGTTCACAAAAGGCAACATGTTAAAAAGAAAGTCTTATACCGACAAACTAGCTTTCTTTAAACTATGGTCCTTGGAAAAACGGAGAGATATCCTTGACCTAAGATTTATTTTCAAATTACTCAGAAATAAAATTGACTGCCCCAACCTATTAAGTAAAATCTCCTTTCGAGTTCCTCGTAGCACACCAAGAAAACCCATCACACCTCTAATGCCACCCTTCCGCCGAACCAAATTTGGTTCTTCTTCCCCTCTTCCACGGTTATCTAAGTTAGTTAACGAATATAGCGACCTCAATGATATTCACTCGGACACATTGGCAACATTTACACGCTGTTTAAATAAAATAAAATAGTTACTACGTAAAAATTAGTTCATACAAACAAATGTAATCAATTAACTTTAAGTCTCATTTCCCAATATGTAACGTAGCTTTGTTATAAAAATGCATGCTGTGTTTACCTGTAATTAGATATACAGTAGGCTAATTTAAGGATAAATTATATTATGTGCTCCTTTTTATGTATAACTGTTATATCTGTTGGTGAACCGAAAATAAATAAAAAAAAAAAAAAAAAAAAATTGAAGTACACAATAACTCCATCAGTCCTTAATTTTAATACGCACTTCTCAAGACATCTTCATTCCGTAAATTCAATTTCAAAAGAAATACATCAACGCAATCGACTTGAAAATCTCTCACTGAGGTTATTGACTGTTCTTTATTGACCTTA
The DNA here is from genome assembly GCF_050436995.1 of Anticarsia gemmatalis. Taxonomy (NCBI): domain Eukaryota; kingdom Metazoa; phylum Arthropoda; class Insecta; order Lepidoptera; family Erebidae; genus Anticarsia; species Anticarsia gemmatalis. The sequence continues at coordinate 11,125,031 of NC_134760.1, read as the reverse complement.
ATTGGTTTATTGGCTTCATGTTTAATTGATTTTATCCAGTATCCCACATGAGAGCCGCCGGTTTCTGTGAAACGGTAGCCTCGAGTTATAAACTTACTATTAAATGAGTATTTATGCGTCAATTAAACCACTCCGAAGATCAATTAGTAAAAAAACAAGCGCTTTTCTAATTTACAATCTTATCTTGAGCAATTTAAGAGTATATTTTTACACAATTTTAATGAGAATAAAAGAAACCTGCTGGGAATCTGTAATTAAACTGTCGTTTAGTTACTTTATGTGGCAACACTTGCATAAATATTGCCAGTGGTGAATAAAATATTATTAACCTTTAAAAATATTTCTTTATAAGTATATTACTTATTGCTTGCTTATTAAAAGTATCTAATCATGCGCAATTAGTCGCCTTCCCAGTCACTTAACCTAGCTGATAGTTAACAACTTAAAAACGAGTTCTAGCCTGGAAGCGTTTACAAGAAAAAAAAAAAAGCAATTTAAAGATACACCTCTACGAAAGCCAGTGGTATCATCATGGCAACGTCTAAGTTAAATTGGTACTAAGGCTACATCATTAATTTGTGCGATAAATCTAAGACTATTTAGTAACTGAGTTTTTTAATGCAATGAACTGAGTGCTGAACTGCTGAAACGGCAACAAATAACCCTACTTTTTAAGTCGATTTATAATCCAGGTAAATGAAACTTTTGTCGATTTATATGATGAATGATACGATTTATATGATAATGAAGATAAATATGTTTGATAGCGTTAATTCTCTTCAATAAGTTAATAGCTAAAGTTTTTCACACAACAATCTATATTTAGTACCCGATCACAATCGTAGCAAGTTCCGCTAGCCGTATGTTATCCTTCGTACAGTCGACCTACTTATTGAAACATACAGCTGTCTCTCCTCACGACCGAACTTCCGTCTTACATGAAACACGGACACTTTAACCACTCAGTCAGTCATTACACGACACAACACCGAAATAGCAACACGAAAAAACAATTATCATTTTTCGTAGTAACTGATGAGTTAAGTCGTATCCATGTCGTGTCGGCGTCGTGTCGTCACTACATAGTATAAAGCAAAGTCTATGTCTGTATGTATGTATGCTTAGATCTTTAAAACTATACTATACTAATAATAGAGTGATTCAAGAGACAGGTTTATTTGTATAATGCTTTATTAAGCATTAAGAATCCCCTGTTAATTTCAAGGCTTTTTTCAAAGTCGCAAATAAAGACATTTCTTTGGCGCTTAAATCAAAACATCAATCATCACCCAGCTGGTTAAAATATCCTTAGTTATACGCGAGCGAAGCCGCGCGCGTCCACTAGTATAATATAAACTGCGGCAGGATTGAATCATGTGAAAGCGCCCTCTGTTCCCCATCACGGATTAATTGGCGGTTTACGGCCCGAGCTGCGCGTGCGTCGATTTACGAGCGGACGGCTTTTTTATTGTTTTGCTTTCCAACTAATCAACGCGGTAAGAATGTTTCATGATAACGTATTGTTTTGGTGTTAATCAGTACTTGAGTTGATATATTTGAGGTCAACAACTTGACGATAGATCGAACACGCTTGGACGACAATTTTTGTGTTGAATATTTGTTTAAATTTTGAAGCTGGTTAAGAAATGCTGAAACTTTACTGGATTTTTATTAACTCGCAGTGAAAATTTTGCCTTATTGGCTCTTTTCTCGTATAGTGCATCGCAAGAAAGGATTTAAACATATTAAAGAATAACTTTCAGTCATTTTTATCTACAGAAAATATATTTCTTAACATTAAGTAGAGTCATCATCTAAATCTATACTAATATTATAAAGCTGAAGAGTTTGTTTGTTTGTTTGAACGCGCTAATCTCAGGAACTACTGGTCCGATTTGAAAAATTATTTCAGTGTTAGATAGTCCATTTATTGAGGAAGGCTATAGGCTATATATCATCCCGCTACGACCAATAGGAGCAGAGTAGCAATAAAAAATGTAACAAAAACGGGGAAAATCTTGACCCATTCTCTCTTATGTGACGCAAGCGAAGTTGCGCGGGTCAGCTAGTAGCCCGATAAAATAACGATTCCTTTAATTATTTCCTGTAGAATACAGTAATACGTTTTTATAAATCACTAGCTGACCCGCGCAACTTCGCTTGCGTCACCTAAGAGAATGGGTCAAAATTTTCCCCGTTTTTGTAACATTTTTCGTTGCTACTCCGCTCCTTATGACCGTAGCGTGATGTTATATAGCCTATAGCCTTCCTCAATAAATGGGCTATCTAACACTGAAAGAATTTTTCAAATCGGACCAGTAGTTCCTGAGATTAGCGCGTTCAAACAAACAAACAAACAAACAAACAATCAAACAAACAAACAAACAAACAAACAAACAATCAAACAAACAAACAAACTCTCCAGCTTTATTATATTAGTATAGATTTCTACATGCAAAGCCAGTTGCATCTCAAATCAGATCGGTATGTGTCCTACAAAATAGTTTATTTCGCTGCGAACTGAAATAGCTAGCTCGCTGACATTCCGCGCTACTACACACACTATAACTCTATAGCTACAAGACGACAGTTGAAATATTGGAATACGTAGCGTTACTTCCCTAAGATCTTAGTTAGAAGTTTGATCAAAGTAAATTAACTAGGTACTTGCAAATGATAGTGAAACAGTGTCATAAGAACTATTGCTTAGTGTTAATAGCTCTACGTAAATGACATAGAGGTTATTTGTTATTTAACTTGGCCGATATAAACTATAGCATTTGCAGTATTTTTTTCAGATTTAGATTTGTGTTCCAAAGTTGGAAAGATAAGTGAAATTTTCGTGTAGAAATGAAACTGAAGTTGTAAGCCTACATGTTGTTGTTATTTAATTGAACTTAATATTAAACATTCATTTAATTTGACGTTATCTACATGATGTTTGAAAGCTCTGAGCTACCGAGTCATTTAGAGACTGATATTTGTTATATATGTAGAAAACTACAGCTATCCAAGTCTGGAAAGTATATTTAGTAAGTAGTGAAATGTCATAATTGTGTACACATGTTCACCGTTACTGACACAGTCATTAAGAGAGTATCGGTAAACACACGGACATGTTCTAGGACACGCACTAAACATGGTATGCACATTATAGTAACGACTTCAAATAGAAAAGAAAAAGTAACACAGTAGAGGACCCACTTAAAGAACATGGCCGAAAACTCAAGAATAACCAGGAAAATTCCTACTAATGTTATAAATGTGAAAGCTTTGAAGTATGACTGATTGTATGATTGTAACTCTTTCACGAAAGAACGAAGGATTTGATGTTTGGTACAATGACAGCTTTTAACCTGGATACATAGGATGATTTTTACGCCGGGTTTTTTTTACACGCGGACTAAAATATAAAGTCTCTAACTCAAGGACTTATATACTTTCTCCTCCTGCATCATTCAAGGTGGACACCCTTGCCTAGCAATGGGACAGTAATGGATTAATTTCTATACCAAAAATAGCTCCTAAAAGGATAAACTTTGTAGCTAAAAAAGGCAATGTCAGAGTTACCAACATAACCTTAAAATAATAAGCCTCCGTGGCGCAGTGGTTTAGGTCGCCACGCCGATACCACGGCAACGGGAGGTCGTGGGTTCGATTCCCACACGGGACAATTATTTGTGCGATCCACAAATAATTGTTTCGGGTCTGGTTGTGCTTTGTGTCCGTTGTTTGTATGTTTGTAAAAGTCCCCGCGACACAAGAGCAATTCTTAGTGCGGGAGTTGTCTTTTAAAAAAAAAAAAAAAAAAAAAACTGTCAAAATGTACATACAAAATGTTCGTAAAACGTGTGATAAACACTGTGACATTTACTCAGTGGCTAGATGAAATAGATAGCATTACTTAGTCTTTAGAGTGAGGTATTTAATACCTTTTAATGGCTATAGACACCTGACGGTTAACACTCGTTATGTGGTAGAAAATACAAACATTTATGCATTAATTAACGCTTAAAAGTTAATGAGATGCTTGAAAGCTTTTCACTATGTTGTACGCGTGTGTATAATGAAGTAGTTGGTTTCCTAGATTAAAGATTATGTGAAAATTACTTCTATAGTATTATGGTGAGGGAATTTGTACTATTTCTTTTACAGTAAACGTATTTATAACAATTTTTATGGCTAGGGGCTTTGTTTTTTACAGCAAATGTATTCTTAAGAAATTTTGTCGACAGTAACCGCTAGTTATATTTATTTCAATTTGCCACACATTACTTCATTTTGATGTTGATGAAACTTGTTTGAAATTTAATAGTAGGAGCTGCAACTTCTGTTGTATTCCACGCGGCATGGCAACACAGACAACCTGATTGCTACCAACCACACCGCAAAACAAAAAAACCTCACAATCAAAAACATTTTATAATATCCGTAACACGTTCTTACGAGTTATATTCCAAAATCCAGTGGAGAATAACCGCCGTTCGGTTCCCCGTTGAAGCGTAGCTAATTCATAATAATCGTACGACGCTCGTGACTATCGCTGATGGCATCCATTTACCACGCCAAAAGATACAACAAAACCACCATATCACCAAGACATAGAGTCTAAAATCGTCTGGGATAAACTTAGTCAAAGTTATCATCATTTTGCGTTCGATGAGGACCTTATCTTAAGGTGTTATGGTTTAATTTAGCTTGGGTTTTCATGGGTAATGTTGCAGATGGTCAGATTCGTTGCGGCGGCTTCTTGAGAAAGACAATCGTCCCGTGATTGCGGCTGGGCTCTGATGCGTGTTAATTCATGAAGATATTAAAGGAAATTCTGTCCGGAGTGATGACCTCTCCATGGCGGTAATACGTTTTAAAAGATTTGTCGATGAAATTGAATCGATGAGCTGACGATTAGAGTTTGATGAAAAAAATCGATTAAATCCGTCGTTTTATGTGAATCTGTAGACGTTCCGTTAGCAGCTATATTGGACGATTTAATGTGGCGATCGTAATAAAAAGTATTACGACTTATGAGTTTAACAGTTGAAGTTATAATAAGTATATAACTATATGTGCGGAATACTCGCAACCGGCGATCCTGTATGACAAGATGTATGGATGTGAATTTAGCAAAGGAAGTTTGTAAGGAGACGTACCAACTGTACCAAGTGGCGTTCTCTGGTCTTTGCCTAATCCTATGGGAACGGCGCCATTTTATCTGAGCTTGTATGTATGTATGTAGAAAGGAAACTATTTACTAAAGTGTTATTGCAAAATATCAACCAGTCGTTCGGGATAGTCGGTAGAAAACCAGGCCTTTGTAGAACAATCGAACTCCGGCAATAAATAACAGTTTCAAACAAAGCGATCATTAATTGTGTAGTTACAATGCTTGAAACGTGTTGCTATTAATATATTGCTATCTAATAAACTATCTTCGTGATACTATTATAGAGAATAATAAGTAATATAAATTGTCTGGCCTTCGAAGACACCTTTATAGTTTCAATTTCTGGGTCTCTTATGAAATTACTATTAAATCAAACTAGCTAACGCTTATTTATTACTCTTTCACGAAAAAACTACTGGGCAGATTTTAATGAAATTTGCTATCCTGATGGCTTTTTACCTGGATTAACACGTAGGATACTTTTTACCCCAGTTTTTATTTCATGCGGACAGATTCGCATGCAGAAGTGAGTTCGTTTATAAAAAAGGTATGCATTTTTATTATGCTATATATTTTTATTATACATACCAGTTTTATATTCTTTTAGCCCCTAGAGTCATAACATAACATTATAAAAATTCTACAAGATACATTCTTATATTTTTCACACCATTTCCCGTCAAATACCTCAGCCAGCAATTACCGCGGCATACTCTAACATACCTACATAGTTATTTACATAGAATGAGCCGTTTTAAAACTATTTACATATTTAGCCGCTAAAATATTGTGTGAGCGTCACTAGGGACGGCCTGTGTCGGTATATTGCGTTCTTAACACTTGCTAAGTATTGTGAGAATTGGTTTGTCAACACCCTGTATATGACGGTGTCAGGGCTGCCAGTAATATGCTTAATGTGGAATTTTGATTTATAATGTTTAATGTAGTTCTAAGAGGTATTTAAGTGGTGCGATGATGTTTATTTCATTGGTTTATTCAGTAATACTTGTAGATTCTGTATTTCCCGATATTAAGATGTGCTGAAATACCATATTGCTATATAGTAAAGACGAAACTAGGTACTTGATAGTATCTAATATTATATATTTAAATGTTAAAGCTTTTGTATTTTGTTAATCCCTAACAGTAACACAAAGTAATATGTCATCGTTATTCACGTATTTTAAATATTTAATACAATATTATATAAATGTTAAAAATCTTTATAAAGCTTATATAAAGCCACAAGGTCACCGAAACATCGTTAAAAATGTATTTGAAGTCTTTACCAATATTCAACGAAAAATTCTAACAAGCAATTAATTGCCCAAAAACGATGTGTGATTCATCTCTACAATTAATTACAAACAATGTATTAGTTTATATCATATAATATATCAAACAGCAATATGTTTTTAACAATACATTCCAAACTACAGCAATTTACTGATCATCCTTTGTTATGACATAATCGTCCAAATACAGTGCATATAAAATGCGACACTTGTAGATAACAGATAACGTTATAGTCCGGCAACTTAGTAGAGAGCCTTACATTGCATGATTCATCTTACCTTCTAAAGTATAATTGAGGATCAGGTGTATGAAAATCAAAATCAAGTCATTTAAGCATTCACATTGGTCGAAATATTGACACTTATGACGTTACAATAACTGAATCATAAAGATCGAAAAATCGAAAGCGTATCGGGCACACAAGACTCTCTATTAAGTTGTCGAACTATAGCGTACATCTCACACATTTTTGTCACGTCACTATCTATAAGACACAAATTGCGCGACTATTTTACTTTATATATTTAAATGTCACACTGACATGTTTAGTACCTTGTTAAATTTATAAGTGTTAGTTCCTAGTATATTTTATCGCTTAATTCAATATATTTATGATAGAACATTTTTCATATTTAATAATGTGTATTGGTACACGCGCTGCTGAAGTAACGAGACCGATTTCCTAGAAAAAGCTAAAGTGTTTTTCTTTTAGAATTTCTAATACTCGAAAGTTTAATCTCAATCAAGTTCATTTATAACTTTTGATACTTTTTGAACCTGTTACTGGCCCGCTATTGGGCAAGGATCTTCTCCTAAACGGGGTAGGGCTTTGAGTCCACCACGCTGGGGACTTTGTTCCATGCCCTCAAGAACTGTGACAAACATTTGGCATGCAAGGTTTCATCAAGATGTTTTCCTTCACCGTTAGAGCAATACATAGGTAATGATTAATGGACTTGGTTTCTATCTTAAATATAGATCGAGAATGTGCTACTAATATTATTTTACAATTACTATTAATCTATTATATTATCAGATGTATTCCGCTTCCTAAATAGTCACGATTATAGATTACAGAACATAGTTTTCACTGCAATGAAAATCACGACGTATAAAACTGTACATTCACGTTAAGTCATTACGTAATAATAAAACGCGACTGTCGACAAACATTGTCCATCAAGTACGATGTACCAAGATAATTAGACTACGAATAAAGCTCGGCACTGAAGCCACGACTAATAAACGCAAATGGATATAAATAGTCGCGGCGTCTGATAAATTGACTTTTTTTGCTGTACCGCCATTAATTCTAGTCAGACGAGGTCTTTGCTGCCGCTTTATTAAACTTCGGTTTATCAAACAGCAATCATGGAGCTAAAAATACTTATAATCAGTATTACTTTACTTTCTATTTAAACCGTAACCCTCTTAGTATAAAAGATTGATGCTCTTACTTGTGCATTTCGTACGTAATTTTGACACCAAACTCGAGATGAAAGTTTGAGCATTGAGTTATTAACAGAAGAGATTGTCGTTGAACCTACTTTTAAGCCGATACTAATGTGTGAATACATAACTTAAAAGTGAAAATTTACGTAACTAAATTCTAAAACGAAGATATACCAAGAAGACTCAACATCTATCGTCACAAACACGACTAGTTCGTATCAAATTGTCCGTTACTACGTCCTATATCTCCGTGAGCGACGTCCGGGTATAAAACTAGACAATTATTCTCCTCTGTATCGTGTCGTCTCGTTGATACACATGATACGTGCCCGCACGGCGCCAGCTGTTATCAACTGATAACGCTAATTAGGACACCCCGAGATGAAGAGCTTTCAGACATTCTTTAACTTTAAAGTAAATATTTATGCTGTGAGTAAATGGCTTCCTTAATTAATGTAAATTAAATGTTGTAATTATGTTAATAAAGATTTAGTTTTATTGTTATTATATTTTGTACACACTTCGAAATACGGTATGTCATATTATATTTATTCGAAATACGGTTCTTGATTTTAACGCCTTTGTAAAGTGTGAAACTAATTTCTTGGTCTAAAGAATCGATGCTAGAAAATAAGTCTGATGACACACAATGTGAGAAACACAAATATTTACAGGAAAAGTTTCGCATTAACGCAAAAAACATGGTACATTTATAACCGCAAATAAAAACGTCCATGTCAACATTACACTGACACCGTTTATTTGTTTTCAAACATCGTCTGCAACAGCTTGCCAAAATATCTCCGTCTGTAATACCTCCACTACACGTCAATTTTACGTAAAACAATCATTTTATGAGAACGATATGCTCTTTAATTGTCATGATTTTGACATTTTGCCGCTATAATTCATCTGTCGAAACAAAACAATCAAATAAATCCGGGACGACAAATAAAATTAAAAACAATGCGCCTTGAATTTAATGTTGTTTATCAAACGTGCCTAGATGTCCGCGGACGATGGCGGCGTTACAGAACCGCGCGGCATCTAATTAGAATAAAATATTCAGCGCAAAAAATAAACTCACACCATTAACAAATCGCTAACGTCTTTATTAAAAAAATACTTTACATAATCGCGCAGTTTCAATGCAAAAAGCTCATGTCCGTGGCTTACTAAAATGAAATGATATTTAAAATATTCACAGATAATTTCAATAGTCATCATAAAAAAATCTCACGATCCCATAAATACGTAGAGTGAGATAAAAATCTCGATTTATTGCATCTGCTGCGATTAGCGGCGGCCATTGCCGGCCTCTAATGACTTTCTATTGCTTTCCACTCATTATTTCATAGCTAGCGGTCACTGGCATATCGCATACAGCCGCCACAGATAATTAATAGTATTGTGAGGGGAGAACTTCTACCGCTTGTGATTATTACAACGTTAAAATACTGTAATACGTGTTTTAACTTGAGTAGTAGCATGAAATTGCAATACGAAATGCAAGATAAAAATAATCGTTGAATGTTTTTTTTAAATGAAACCACTGAGCTTGGTAGTTCGGACTCGTATTCTCGCGGTGTACATTAATTTAATGCTACTTTATGTCTTCCATATACTGACATATATTATTATGGAGCCGCAAGTCGCTAGTCTCAATCTCCCCGTATCTCCCATCGGACATTATATTTATAACTAAAGATATACATGTTAATTCAGTCAGACAGTTCTCCTTAATTGACAAGTATAGCGAATAAATTAAACGGCGTGTGCGTGTCGCAGCATTTTCTACTATTCATTTGATAGTTAATTTATTTTTAAACACATGTAAAACTCGATGGCGGTGAACAAAAAGGTTTTAGCCATTCAACTGGTATGGCAGTTAACGTATGCGTCCATGGTGGAAGTGTAATTGACAAGAGAACGAGCCGGCGTTGTCGTGAGCGGAGATAAACAGTTTTTAATGGTTATTTATGCGCGTGCGCCGCTCGCTACGACCGTCCTCTAAAAGGCACGGCTTGAATTAAATACTCGCCAATACCGCCAACCTTTTTAAACTGTTTTAATCGATTACATTGTAAGGAAACGTTCGAGCACTGACCCGTGTTTAGCGTTCCGTGATTCGATTCCCATACCGGCCGCTCTCTGCCATCATATCTCGATATGCATCGAGTGGAAAGAGCAGACGTTAATTTAGCTTATTTATTTAAGATTTTAAGGTCGATATTGCGACGTGTGGGCGGTTTACTAATGAATGGTAATGCAGTCAGCTAAATGGCTTTTATTGGTTGTAATCGAGAATCGCTTTGAATAGTAATTTCTTGCAAATGTTACGTTTGCGATAATACAAATGAATCAGAGTTATAATCGATGTTGATAGGACAGGCTATGTCTTTGCTAATCGACAGATAGAATTATCAATTTAAAATCAATAGAAATACTTAGTAATCTAGATAGGAATCTAATAAAAATTGTTCTACTTATAGTTGGTAAATAAATGTACTTTTCACAGAGACATTGAGCCGATGGCTTGTATAGATGATAAGTGTTTTATCAATCAACGTCGTTTGATATCTTAGATCATTAACTAAACGTTAGTAAGATAGCGCAGTGGAGCACCCTGTATCTGTAGCACTCTGTATTATCTGTGGCAGTCAGGGCTGATCACCAATACTTAACCGGCGAAGTCATTTATGGAGTCTTATTTGTTGCTTTTTGATACACATTAATAGGCTTACTTTGGAAATAGATTGTTTTTACATATATTATGTATCTTTAGACTAGACCATATTATTAATTTACTAATGTCTTTTGTACCAAGAGTTAGGTATCTTACAATTCAACCTATCGAAAACTGAAAACTTTACGATACGCATTAAGCTGTAAATACCAAATACTTTCCTCTTGCCATTGAAAAGCGATACAAACTTAGTAAATTCTCGGTTTCCAATCTTTTAGTAAAATCACAGCCCTATTCCCTATACAGTGTGTAGCGTATCAAGCAAAAGATACAACTCGGATTCTTACTAATTGGGCAGCATTCCTCTCGCCTCATCCTCGGTCACAATGGGCCCCGGTCCTGACGATGACTCGCCTTTTCCCACTCTTCAGTTCGCACTAGTATTAAAGAATTTGCCGTAGTTTTTTTTATTAACGAATGATGATTAAAATAACCGTACAAAATACTGTTCCAACGAAACGGTTTATAGTTATTTAATTGCAATGCAGAAGCAATATAATAAAAACTCGTAATTAAAAATGTCTTAATCCTTACGTACTAGGTTTTAAGTACCGCTGCATCTTAGTATTTAAAGGCCGCAATAGCAATCCAATTAGCAGATTAAAAGCGAACTAACAATTAAAAATAAACCGCTTATCGAATGAGTATCGATAGTTGCATCGACATCACATCGAGTAGGTATCGAGAAGGGTACGCATCGATCGCATCGGGTCGACGCACCGCTGCGCGCAATAAAACGAGACGAAATAAAGCGCCTGCGCATCGTGCGGTAATCGCGCGCCTTTGATCGTGCCGCCGCGTCTCGCCCCCCTCCCCCCGCGCACCGCCCGCCCCGCCCCAACGCACTTAACTACGACTTTATTACGAGTAATTTGTGATTGTTAACGGTGCAATTACTCTGTAATTAAAATAACCTTTGGTTCGAAATGAATCTGGGAAATGTTCGCCCTTTACAAGAAATAGTCTGAGACGAATCGCTCGGACTGATTTATCGTGACTTTGAAAAGTTAAACGCATTGTGGGCTTGATTAACAGTCTTGAAGCGTTTCATGATTTTATTTTAGAACTGAGCGAAAATGATTACATATAAATATTATATAACAAAAACTTGTACAACTTAAAACACCTCACAAGACCATAATAGAAATACATTAATGCATTCGTACTCAAAGTCATTAAGTACAAAAAACTGTTGGTAACATCTGACACCATACATCATTAGTTTTTGCATCACACATAAGGCCTACAATTATAGTTATTTCATTATGTGATAGTTCAAAGCGACGGCTGAGAAGGCATAATACGAGCGAGAAGACAAGCCCCGCGGCGCCCGCGCACGTAAAACGGCAAAAACGAACCGAGGAACTCACAAATTGCCGCCCCTAATTACCTCAGGTAGGCGGCCGCACAAAGTGTACCTTTTTTACTATAAAAAGTGCTAAGTTATTCAAAAACAGGTCCGGCGTTCACCAATAAATATGATTTCGAGCATCACATGTATAAATTAAGATTTTACTTCGCCTCTTCTAAAAAATAAACCACAATCGATCAAGTTTTTGCAGAATTAATTAACTATACGGCTCGCACTTCTTTGTTCGCTGACATTTATTAACCAGGAAACGGTGTAATGCGAACAAACATAAAATACGACATAAAAACCCTAAATCTGACGAATTTAATTAAGAAACATATGAGATATCAATCAAATTGATCTCAAACGAGACGCCAGACGAAAATAACGAGCATAACAATAACGAAAGAGGATTCAACAGCATTAAAAACTTTCTTTCATCCGTGAGACACCGGGCCTTTTATGTCGGTGCATTATACTCACATACCTGCGCTAATGATAGGGTGCCGGTTCAAAGAATAACTCTGGGGACTTGTCAATAACACCTCACAGCTGTACCTGAGCCGTGGTCCGCGCCTCGGCCGCCTCGCCCGCTCAGTGCTCACACAACCGCTCGTAATAACACAAAGACACCGGCCAATGTAGGGAAATGGGTTATCAACTTGTGCGCAACGAGTTTATCTTTCTTCAAAAATACTTTATTGTTTTATTGCAATCGAGATACTCCGTTCAAAACATAGCATTGTTACGTAAAGAAAGGTTTATGAATATTTAAAAAACTAACCTATTGTTTTAATTGTTCTGTTTGGAGCCCATTGTCCGGATTGCGTTCCGAGGCGTTTAACATTCCGGAGCCATGTTTTGGAAGCTATTCCCGGTGGGCTGAGGTGTATTTGACGTAGCTCGTAGGCAACGAATCGCAACACCACTCCATCATAAACTCTACAAATAACGTTCGTATTTAGAGTCAGAACCGTTTGTTAGTTTAACGCGGTGTTAACAGCGTGAGGTAAAGGTGTGGGTGCCTTAAAATTGGCTCATTACCACCTTCCAGAGAGCTAAGAGCCGGTCTTTGTTGGCCTTGGACGACTGTTTGAACGGGATTTAGAATTTGTAACTATAAAAAATATACAGAGAACAGTTGATGTGAAACTGTTTGTGGAACTCATTTAGAGGAGGATGTGTTATCTTAGCATCGAAACGATTTAGAGTTTGGCGCTGTGGAATTATGTTGCCAACATAGTACACACGTAACAAATCATCGGCCCAGAAATGTGACTTTAATTGCCCAATCTAAAGGTGAACGGCCGGCGGAGTGCGCGGCGGGAGCGAGCGCCGCCCGAGCTGCCCGTGAATGGACCGGCCCACTTCCAGCCGTCCAGATTCTAGCCGCGATATACTTAGATTAACTTATGTTAGATCTCACTCAGTTCTGGAAACACGTTACACTTTTTAATGTGGAGTGACGACATCGTTCTGTTAAGGAGCGACTAAACCGAGATCGTTTGTTAAATGATAAAAACACGCGGAACGGAGATTCCGTGAGCGATTATAACTGTTGCGAGTCGTGGTTTTTTAGAGAAAATGGAATACGAGACGGCGATAAAACGTGACCGGCCAAAATATAAATAATGCCGACAAACTATCAGATTGCGGGTAGAAAACTAGAAACATGTCTAATGACTTAACAATCCCTGTGATCTAAAGAATTTTTCAATTAAGATAGTAGTTAATACTGAACGATAAAACTGTCTAATAGTCATTACGAATATTGCTCGTCAGATAACGATGATGATCGCAATCGACGTGATTATTCATAACAGATCATCGCCCGGGAACCACCTTAATCGATGCCAATTAGAATACCAATAGACCACTTAATTACAAACAATTTAAAGCTAGTTAAAAAGCCGCAAGAGATGCCAAAACAGATACAAAACAAATGAACATGTAACATGAATGTGCAGGAAATAGTATGTTGACAAAGCATCTAAGTGTTTCACTATCGGCTTAGCAAATTTCATATATAACTAAAGATATCAGATATATTGAGTTTTAAAGCGATGCCGCCGATAAGGTGGCATTAACCGATACACATCGGCACTTAAGGCAAAGATAGCAACCATTCGATAAGGGATATAAATAAAAATAAATGGTTGCTCTTGCGTTATGCCGTTGTAAAGATATGAGTATCGACACACGCGATAGTCTGTATGAAAGTGCCGGTACTGTGTTTATTGATTTAATGCTCCATACTAACGATATTAATCCTGTGTCATTTGCAATATCACATATTTACAACGTTGAAAGCTGGATTATTACAGCGAGGGGGGCGATGGAGGGATTACACTATCTATTCTCTGCACAGCTTCAATTTGCCAAATTAGAGTCGGTCAATAGAGGTGTAAACGTTACGATGTTCGCCATTCACCATGTATCGAGTAATTTCGTGCATATTTTTTGCTCAGTCAATTAGGCGGTATGAACAGGTGTGTGGTGCGAGCGGAGTAGCGCGGCGAGGCTAGCGGCGGCGATACAAGATCGTGGCTTTGATGTGCCGCGTGATAAGAGCCGCTATTTGCCGGCCGTTATCGCGCACGTCTGTCGTTCGACGCCCACACATTATTATTTATCACGTAAACAATGCCGAACACTTTATATGGAACGAGAATTAGATTATCAACTCACATTTACGATTTTTTACAACATTACAGTCTTTATTTGATGTCATAATCGCCAAAAAAAGAACTGCGGTAGCTTTGTGTACGACTTGGAATTACAGAAAATAAAATTTTAAATTAAAGTAGGAAGTGACGATACAAATCTGAATTGGCAATCTGACAAAGACAACGTCTGCAGTTAGCAAACGAACAGGGACGAACATTCCCGTGAGAAACGCGGGCTAGCAGAACTGTCAATTTGCCACACACCCCTCAGAATGTTAGACAATGCAGTAGCGACAGACAACAATGATCGCAACCCTACGAACAACACGTTACATTGGCCAATATCTGTTACAAGCCATAAAGCGGCAACAATCAGTCGTAAATCAAAGGACAACAATAGCGCGGTGTATCGCATGACACAGAGAACATTGACGCACTGAACATCCCCTACATACAAGATGAACGCGTTAATTCTATCAACTATTATTTCTTCACCCCTCACTTCATCAACTGTTGCAATTATCTTTTTGTCGGTGTAATTACCTACGTATAAACTTAATGATTTCGAAGAAGACTCGCCAGGAAATTGCATTACGATTATTATTGACTCTTTAACTTTATATTACTCATTAAAGTTTTATACGAGCGCTCTTCGTCCAAAACTTATTTATTTTTCTATATCAAACTTGTGAGCATGTGTTTAGTTTAATAAAATATCATTAACGTCAATAGCATTAATATTCTCGTATTCATGTTTAAGTATTAAACGTTAATTCTCATTTAAAAACAGTGAGTTCTTTAATTAAAAGTTTTCTTACCGCTTCCTCGGCTTCCTTCTGGTCTTTGTGGCCCATCAGGTTGGGCATGGCAGTCCAATTGTATCCCAAATCCTGACATAGTGGCAACTTGATCTTCTCGCACTTGCCACCTTCCACCTCCTCCTGGTCTGCAGACACCAGCCACACAAACAGCAGAAAACATAAAATCCGAGCCATCGTGTGTTATTCACAAACAATATATCACCAAGTATATCATGTCATATTCAGACGAGTCAGTCACTAAATCACTGTTAGTAAACACTGCTAGATCGTAAACATTATTTTATTTTGTTATCTCCGAGCGCGCGTCCTCGCCCGTCTATAGTTCGGAGCAGACTGATTCAAATTTCGAACGCGGCGCGGCGTTTCAATTCAAAGGCAAAGGAACGAAACCGGTCCGCCGGTGCGTTCAGAAACATGCATATGTTCCGATAAAAGGTCTGAACGCATGAACAGGGCATTAAGATGAAAAGAAAAAAACGAAAAGGGCCTAATTCGTGTACGGCTCACTGCAATCAGTGGGAGTAATTTTAGCCGTCTCTGTCTTCGGTTGGCGCTCGAGTGAGACAGAGGGAACAATGAAGAACGTATAAAATTAAGTGTATCTGTCCATGAGGTTGGATTTTATTTTACGAAATTGCTGCAATAAAAGTGTTGGGTAATTGAGAGGTTGAAACATTTTATTACAAAGCTCGAACGTTACTACGATGTAGGTAGTGTTGCCGTGTACGAGGCAGGTTTGATCACGGGACCATACGGTATCATGCGTTCCAACTAACATTTCTTGCAATTTCTCCGCAGCGATCACGACGAGTAAGAATAATGGTGCTGTATCGACGTAAGAGGTTCAAGAAAGTTGAAATTGGACATAAACTCACTGAAACTACATATGTTCAGGCAAATGTATAAAGATTTTTCATGAATTTACAGGTATTTTACACAGACAATGATAGAAGCTCTTAAATTAACTAAAATGTTAGATAAAAATTGCTCTGAAAAAGTATTAAACGTCACATTAAAAATGAGCCTTCAAACAATGAAATTCCCATCCAAATCTGATAGGTACTTTTCAAGAAAACAGTTAACATACGGAAAATGGTAAAAATATGTAGAGATCGCGTAAACATGATAAATAATATGGTAGAGTTTTAATATATTCACTGTGAACAGGTGATGTTATCTGTCACCCGCTGGGTTATAGCTCTACTACTTATTTAATTTGATAGAGTCGCTCTTTAATTAAGTATCAAGTTTTATTTTAATGTTTAACCTAATTTTGGCATTCTTCAATTTTATTCAGATTTTTGCCACTTAATCTTCTTTTGTACGTAAAGTGTCACTTCGTATTCTTTTACACATAATATTCTACTTGTTTTTGTTAAAATGTTTTTGAAACATGAAATTTTAAAAGTACCATTTACGAAAACATATAAGATTTTTTTTATCTAAAGAAGAGTATGAGATAAGCTTATTACCAAATATAAATAATAAATAAATATTATTGGACAACTGACATACGGTTATTTGATTCCAAACTAAGCAGAGCTTGTACTATGTAATATAGAATAAATTAAATTATATAATAATATAACTTGTAATATCAACAAAGATATACCTACATGTTCAAATACAATAGATCCATTCAGTCACAATCAGCTGTTGCTCTAATTCTGGGCACAGGACTGTTCTTAACTCTTGAGTTCTCCACACTGGCCAAGTGTTAGTGAATCCGACTACTGATCGTGAGGTCTCGATTTCAATTCCTAGGTCAGAGAACGCGTTATTGGTCTTCTATTAATTTAGGTTAGAACATTGTTAATAGCGACACGTGAGTGTATTTCATACACCTGTACCTTTGTGTATAATAGGCGTGATAGTATATAAGTATGGAAATATAATGACCCAATATCTGAAATTGCAATAACTTCATGTCCAGTCCCCTGAAGCGGTGAGAAAGAGACAGATGGACATCTTCCGCTCTTTCTTTATCTTTCAGTCCGGCGTCCCAAGCAGAATACACAATTAGGCCCCTTCATTACATCACTCCAATAACACCTTTGATACTTGGAAACAAAACAATTGAAAACCAACCCTATATCTTACAACTAAAGTAGAAAACACAATATCACAATCGGTATCTTCGTAAGCTATCTTGGCTAGTATAACTTGGTCTTCGCTAGTAAGAGAAGGTGTTTGATATTGAAAGAGAGGTAGAGGTCTTTATAAACTGGTGGGTTGGTATGAATAGTTGCATTGTGTGAGCGAGAGGGCGCGAGGCGGTGTCAAAGGCGCCGCCTGCACGGTGCGCGTACGCCGGCCGGACGCCGCCGGAATGCCTAATTAAGGACGCATGCGTGGACTGCGGGGTGAGGTGTGCGGTCTAACTGTATGAGGGACTTACAGCGATGAAATTGTTGGTCAGTGGTCATGAGAGTTTGTGAGAATCTGCCATGGTCGGTCTAGTGCATGTCTGTAGTGTTGAAATTCTATTGATCAATTGATTTTTAATGTCCAAGAGTAAGTTAGCTTGTAATCATAAAATCATGTCATTTTTTTGGCACATAAAGACGACTCAACTTACCAAACTTACCATAATGTTTGATGTTTCATGACCTTACTTGATTCATTCTAGCATATCTAAATTACCTAAGTCATATACACTCGTCTTATTAGAAAAACATTTTCCAAATAAAACAATCACGAATTCAAAAAGATAACTCGCTCTACCGTTGACACTGAGTCCACGCCCCACCGACAAACAGTCCGGAATCGTAATTAAAACGTCAGATATGGCGGGCGGCGTCCACGCCAAATGCAAATATCACCCAATTGTTCCACAGGAAGAGACCGGTAGAGCTCGAATATTAAACCTAACACTAAGGCGCCGACATTGAAGCCTAAACTTGGACGTGTGATGTATGTATCGGCCACTGACAATAATACGTGCATAGAGTTTTAGTACCGTGTTATGAGCCATGACCATAACTGGACACAATTATTCGTGATTGGCCTTCATTTGCTGTTTGTTGAAATTTTGGACGAAGTGGCGAAGGGCTTGTGACTACGTAAGGCTTAAATAGGGCATGACATATTTGGCTGTAGTTTAATCAAATGATCAATCTATTTGATAGCTCTTTTTGATGTTTAACTATGATAAGGAAGGGCAGGGCTTTAAATAGTTGCTAATATTTGATTTATAACTTCCTACAGTGTTGTCATTAAATCTGACTTTATAAAACTTTTCATAACTTCTAACGTCTGCTAAAATCTACTAGGCTTTATTACTCACAGCGATATGTATAACCTAAACATCACTTTAGCTATAAATCCAAAGAGGTCAGCAGAAGTATGAGCAAGTCAAGTCTCACGTAGGTATATCTATACTATAATATTATAAAGCTGAAGATTTTGTTTGTTTGAACGCGCTAATCTCAGGAACTACTGGTTCGAATTGAAAAAATATTTTTGTGTTGAATAGAACATTTATCGAGGAAGGTTATAACACCACGCTATGATTATTAGAAGGGAAGTAGCAACGAAAAATGTTACAAAAATGGGGAAAATTATGATTCTCTTATGTGACGCGAGTTCAAGCGAGCGAAGTTGCGCTGGTCACCTAGTAGTTAATAGGAGGTGTTTCTGCTTTGGTGCTTTGCCAGACTCACTTTCATGAAGACGACAAAAAACTCAAAATTAAACCAGTAATATGGGGTAAAGAAGTCAATATTATTATTGCTGCATAATAATGCATTATTATGTAAAACAATATTGTTTTTAATCGAAACAATGTTTATTTTATCGTTTAAAACGTTAAGTAAAGTTAAACGCATATAATGTAGAACATCTACGTAAGATCGCTATCGTATTAATATCTCATTTCGCTAGCACGATAGTCATCTGTATACTATCACGATATCGATCAAGCGTCGTTTAAATAAACTCCATATTAATTCATAGTAAAAAGCCCACACAGAAAATTCATCGTAAAATATATTTTTACAAACTTCGCTCTTTTTATTACTTTTTCTATGAAAGTATAAGTAACAACTTACAATTTATTGGAAATAAATAATGTGCGTATAAAATTTTATGTGTTATGTGAACACCATGTATATTGTTTCAAAGAAAAGACTTCAACGCGCGCTGTTACAGAGTGTGTCAAAAGAGAAAAGTTCTTTATGGGCTAATATTTATTATAAGTATGAATTAATATAGATTTTTCAGTAGATATTGGCATCAATAGCAAGTTTGGTAAGCGTACTGGCAGACAATTCGCCATGGCACATACGAGTCACGTGGGTTCGATTTCCATTTGCAGTAAATATTATGCGTCATCCACAAATTGTTGTTTTTTAATCCTCCATGTCACAAATTTGTATGTTTGTAAAGTAAAAAAAAAAAATTATCAATAACGACCGTTGTTTACTTAAATTGAAAACCGTTGAACCGCACAAAATATGACACGATCCAAATTGATGGCATAGTTAAAATTTTACAGTCTACTGCACATAGCGTGACATCATTAGCATTGCATATTATTGATATGTTACCGGTAATATGTATAGTTATGTATTGTGTAAAATGCCTATGAGAGGTATAATATGAAGTGTCAATAATGTGAAACATCAGATTTATATTTTATGCTTTGTCAAGATCGCTATTGTGTATGTATCCATACTAATATTATAAATGCGAAAGTAACTCTGTCTGTCTGTCTGTCTGTCTGCTACTCAATCACGCCTAAACTACTCAACCAATTTGCATGAAATTTGGTATGGAGATATGTTGATACCCGAGAAAGGACATAGGCTACTTTTTACCCCGGGAAAATGACGCATTTCCCGGGAAAATTCAGGTGGCGAACGAAGTCCCGAATATTCAATATTATAATGACACTGAATTAACAAAATTCCGTTGTCATGGCAACTGTTTTAATGGCGGATATGCCTTAGCGCGATTTCGATATATTAGGAGATATAAATAATTTTGAGAATATTTTTCGTGACAAAAAAAGGATATTTCATCACGCTACGACCAATAGGAGCAGAGTAACAGTAAAAAGTGTTACAAAAACGTGGAAAATTCTGACCCATTCTCTCTTATATGACGCAAGCGAAGTTGCGCGGGTCAGCTAGTATATTATATTTGAAATCAATTTGATTTGTTTAAGCATACTCAGGATAAGCAATTTTCATTTTGTTTTCCAGTAGAAGATGAACGGTTTGCGTTCAGTGATCTTCATAAGTTTTATATACATAAATAATTATCATTGGACTACTCACACACATAAAATTAATTCATTTGATTTCAAACTAAGGAGAGCTTGTTTTATTGTAACCGTAAACAATAAAACAAATAACTGATAAACATACTTATATACATACATACCTAGGAATTGTATAGAAAGTTTGAATTATTACCTTCCCAGCCGCATATTACACTTACATAATTGCAAAAACAAAACGGTGGCGTACACACCAATACATAAACTAAGTACACAAGTACACATACATACATAAGTACACAAGTACACCGGCCTGCAGCTGCCACTAGACATGTTACATCGTTAACTGCTCACTGTTTTACAAACCCTTACGTAATTGACTGTTTGTTTCGCCACCACCCCGTTTTATATCGTTTGATATATGATATGAACTGTTTAGTTGTTCATCGTATTGATTAAATTGTGCAATAAGGAATAATTCAAGCGTCACACTAGAACATTGTCGATTATTGTAAAGGTTAAATGTGGTATATTAAACAAACTGTCTTGCTAATATATCGTGGTAGCTGAGTTACGCAGTCTTTTGTTTGTATAAACCTATTTTAAAGCTGTATATATATGTCGCCTGCGACCACGGCCAGTACAACCTGCGCCGAAACACCAAGCATTCTAAGGTAAAATGTGTGTTATTTCCCGTATTCTAATATACATATAATAGACAAATCCTGTTTTGTAATAATCAGTTCACTTTGTAAAAATTATATGGTCTCATACAAGATCATTACCAAAGTAAAACCCGAGGGTTTCTTCGTGAAACATACAGTACCATATCTGACACAGGCGTCCTAGGATGGTCCTGACTATTTAGGTCTAAAGTCCACTACGGTACCCAAAAACAAAACAACATGAGAAAATCAATCAAAACTTATTATCAATAAACAACTCAAGTCACGAAGAGAATATAAATCATAATAACTGTAGAGACGATGGCACGAGGGGTACAGATACGGGAGGAGGGGGGGGAGGGGTTAAGGAGAGTCGGGAGAGGCCAAAAAGCCTATTTGCGAAGGCTGTGCAATTACCGCGTGACTCGCGCGTCGCGGGGTCGCAGACACAATTAAATGAATTTGCCAGCGACTAGCAAAAACTGAGGACGCCTCGCGAGCCATGGACACCATAAAATAGGGACGTGATGGGATATTTTACCATCCGATTTCGTAACATAAAAATGTTTTCAAGACAAAACATTTTCAACAGGATAATAATTATTCTCACATACACAAGCCAGCGGTGTGGTATTACAGATTTCCGAACCTCATAGGATAGTCTACTCTCAGATGGATACAAAGAGAAGATAAGAAGAATTCACTCTTTAAGCAACTGAGTTAACAAGAAACAATCGTTTTTAAAAACTGTCTAGGTTTAAATCTGTTATGGAGAAAACGGGAATAAATTGACCATAACGTCACGCAACAAATACATTATTTAAAACAACATTATGTAATGCTTGAATAAGTAACTAAGCGTTTGTCAAATGCTTTTAGCAGTCGCGTGTAACGTAAACATTAAGTATAAAATAATTTATTATAATCTTATTGAATATTTAGTGAACAGCTGGTTATAAATAAGTGCAGCTGGCACGCAATCAGAGTGCATTCATTGTATTAGTTTTAAGTGCTTTTTATCACTAACTGTTAAAAGAGGGAGGGGTTTATTTAATTAAAAAGTTAATCACACAGTTTCACCGACAACCCCTATATTTAAAAGTGTCATGTCATATTTATTTGATGGTTTCTGTAGTTACAGTATTAAGGGGTAACTTAAAAGCGAAATATAATATTTAGACAAATGTTTCTGTTATCGCTGAAAAATGTTGTTCTTAAAACAGTAAATATGAACGTTTTGAGAACACTTAGTATGTAGTTTATAATGAAAGCACAATGTGGGCGTTTATTGCATCTAATGATGAAGTAAATTGCCGAACTCTGGAGCAGAAAATAAAAATATAGCAGTTTGTTTTATATGATACCTATCCAATTTCCGAACAGTGTTACAACAGCTTGTTGCTCTTGTCATATCCATATGACAAGTTTATTCCTTAAAACTGTAGCTAGATTCTCTACTACTATCGACTACCGACAACCGACCTGTCATCGGGAGATTTTGTATGAAAATCTGATCAGCGCCTCTGACGGTTGTCGTAGGAAGTATTTTGGCAGTACATACTAAATGTCAAAGTTTCGATACTCGACAGTACCGACTGTACAGAATCGCGCTGGCTATAGAGACAGTATAATATAAATAGCACAACACAATGCGACATAGATTCTCTCCTATTAGATATTCTAAGGTTCCCAGTTCAATCACTTAATATGATGGATGGGTTCGTAATAGTTAGCACAAATCTCACGTAGACAACTGCATGGAGACGTTGTTTGAGTACAAACGTCACAATCGTGTCTCCTGGAATACGTGGACTGAAATGAATAAAATCAGATAGAACTAGTTGCCAAGATTTTACTTACATCTCTCTGTATCACTTGCAGAGGATGGATTTTCCTCTTTTTATGGCCGAGGGCGAATTAGGCACTATGCGACACGTCAAGTACTTTGTAAATATCTGTTTAAAAATTAGTGAGATTTCCGGACCTGGTGTGGATTTGAACTTTTGGATTCTGAGTTATATTATTACTCACATTCGTACACTTTTTTCCATCAATAAAATAGTAATAAATCGATTGATCAATCAAAGATCTTGAGGAATCAAATAGGGAACCCTTTGTTAAGAGCGGTACTGTAGTTTCCATAAATAGATTGCCATTTGCAAATATTATCCCAGTTTCATCCCAAGTCATGGTAAACATACGCGGTGAGTATAATTTGAGTGGAATGTCGGTGGTGCGCGGTGACGTAAAAACTATGACGAACGCACGCCCGCGCCGCCGCTCTCCGCGGTACGAGCGCGCAAAAACGCTCCCTCTACACACCAACACCACTAAATTTCACCACTACTCACAGGATTTGGGAAAACGTTCTCAGAGATTGTTGTTTTATTTTTATTTTGATGATAAAGTGCTTCATTGCAGGACAAAGGCCGCTACTTTCAATCCATTCCCGTCATGAACAGTGTCTGTATTAATCAGTTTAATTATTTCCGTTTTTGCAGATTATTTATCAGTCATGTTATTTCAATAAGTAATGACGATGTACCAAGTAGTGACCAGTTTTAGCTAGAAGAACGTTTATGTGTCTTTAAGCATACACATTAGCTGTTCCTTTGTAACGAAAAATTTACGAAATTGTTAAAAATATTTCAAAATGGTATTTACCATTATTAGGTTAGATTTACTAACAGTAATGTATCAGACTACACACTAACAAATGTATAACTACATAATATGAATATCTTTACAAAATTTTACGGGCGAAGAAGATGCAAAATAAAACCAAAATTATTTCGCTTCTGAATTCTTTTAATTTTTTATCATTGAACTTTCTTTATGTGCAACAAGTTGGTATTCTCCAGTAGTTCGGACAAGACTTCCATCTTACAATGTATTGAGACAAAAGGACAATGAACGAAGCTCCTAAAAGCTTGCTCCGTGAATATCTGTCGGCAAAAAGATGCTACTAGCATTTTGTTAAAGGTTTTATTAACTTGAGTAATTAAAGTGGTTGGTTCAAAAATAATATTGCAAAAATATTACGCGGAGATAATTCCACTTCAGTTTCGTTAGGAATACTAACCTTTAAATGTTATACCCAGGATCCAAGAAAAAGTTACAATCAAATTTATTTTGAACGTGATAAAATTTTACGGTTACGATATTATCAAACCAGAACAGATCCTGGAAGTTACACCATAGTCCTACAACTAGGTAATAAATAATAGGATGTCGCCAGACTGTCATTGTTGTCACTGTACATTTTGTTTACTCTACACAGAAGCCTAGCTAAAGTGCAGAAGCTTAAAATTACAGCCTTTTTATTTTAAATTGCGTTACTTAATTCGTCGACAATTATCATATTTTGTTAAACATTTTCCGCCGCGGTCCGCGGTCCACCGACAAAAGCTACATTTTCAAGTGGTATTTAACAACAAAAACTTGGTATAATAATAATTTACAAGCAGCCCTTTTAAGTCTACTTTTTGTTTACAATAAAATATTCCCACTAAATGGTGTAAAAAACGTGATCGTGAATTAATCGCCATTTGCTACCTGTTTTAACCGTAGCGGCGATCAATTGTTCACTCGCTGTTAGAGTTCCGTGAGACAAGAAAAAACTACAATACTATCAGATTAAGAGACTAAAAATATATACATTTTGAGAGAGTGCTATTCCTGTTATTGATCTATTAGCCTTCAGCCAGGTCAAGACTATTTTTTTTGGTTCAAATGTTAGTGAATCCTAGAGCAGAACCATTGTAATATGTTTCCACTGTATACCGCAAATAGTCGTTTAACGTATAAAACGGGACAATTACTTGCTGTCAAGAACTCACGATCGCTACGTAATTGTGCAAAATAAAGATGTTTTCCAGTTATTAAACGACATCTGTGGACACTCACTAGACTACTACACGTTTTAAACTTAGTAAATGTATTTTTTTCAACAATCCCGTACTACGAAAAATCCTGTATCGGCTTTTACGAGCAACTGATTCAGAATGCAAAGAAATTCCGAATAATTTGTGTTCTCTGTGCACCAAGCAGAAATTACTTCCGTATGAAATCGAACATACTACCCGTGTGCAGGTATGGACAAAATGTAATGAGTACCTACCTATGTAGATATGTAAAAGGACTTTGACAATGATGACGTTAAAAATAAAACTCCATGTTTTGCCAAAATTCAATTTTAATTGTACTTTCTACTATACGATTGAGATCAAAATGATTTTTCCAAGGAACCACTATATAAAAACAAAACCAAAACAAATATTCAGTAGTCCCAATCAAGCGCTAGAAAGTAAAAAAAATCAATGAAACATATCTTTAACACTTGCTACAAATGATGGTGAAACAGGTGCGATACTGTCGCAGTGTTGTGTGATACAACACAGACGTCATACGGCGCATGGGTAGGTGTTATCGTTGCCTCCTGTCGTCTCCCGCCGCGCCACACAAACCACACAATACACTGACATCAGCGCTGTATCTTTTTTGTCATGAATCAGTAATTATAGGAGCTTTTTGTTTTATTTTTCGTTGTTATTAGTTATTCATTGTTGTTTTTTGTTGTGGGTGTGATTTTGATGAGGAAATAAGAATTGAAAGGGAAGACCTTCTGTTCAAAAACGAATATTATGTACTTATGATGATGATTGAAATATAAAATCCTCTAAGCTTATCGTTATAGCCAGGTTTTCCATACGATTTTTGCCTAGTTGTTGTAATTGTGTGTGCCTAATTTTATCGCCTTAGGGGTGAAATTTAGCTGAACTTATCGGATGTCTACGTCATATCATCTACCTGCATGCCAAATTTCAGCTCGATCCGTCCAGTGGTATGGGGCTGTGCGTTGATAGATCACTATCACCCGGTTTCTGAGTACAAGTAACGGTAGTTTATATATTCAAATTCAAACGCTATTAAATGGATAACTGATAAACTACCTCTAAATGTACCTAAGAAATCGGGGGTATGTTAGTTAGTCACTTTTGATTTTTATATATATTTAGACATGTCCTGAAGACTAAAACCCAAGCCTTATATCACACAAATAATCAGCATCTACATCTCAGTATCACTTTCTTCCGCCACACTGCAGGCGCCGGCGACGGGCAACGTGCCGACACGACACCAACGCTGCATTATTCATAGGCCTGCTTGTTTGACAGCTGCCCCACACGCTCACATTGTATGAGATGTATGTGCTTGTATGTACTTGTATGTGGTTGTATGTCGCACTGTGATTTGTTTCCCACTGGCCTTTGTAACTACTGTGACTGCGTGGGACATCGAAAATGTATCATTCATTTCGAATGAGAAGTTCAACCGAAGATTAGTTATTTCTACCTTGTGTGAACTTCCTATACGTTAGTTTGGATTTTACCCAAAAATATTTTCACGCTTACCTTGTCAGGCTGCAATTAAAATTATAATTTTCTTCAAAGTGGCAAACGCAAATGAGCATCGAATATGATCAATGTGCAATTTGCGTAAGGAAAATATCAAAATGTGTTTCGAAATGAAGAAAGACAAATATCAGCGAGTTACTATTAAACAAAAAATTCTCGTAAAATAAACTATACATTTACACGATTCCTAAGATTCTACAACAAGTCGTATAAATCTGTGTTTAGTACATCCCGTAGGACTGAAAACCGTAGATTGTCCGTCAGCCTAGCGGTACACACCTTACAATTTACTAAGCCACTCTATACAGCCATCACACCACACAACACAAAGAAAAACGAACCTTATCGTGTAGAAAATATAGTTGTAAATAAAATGTGATGTATAAAGAGATGTACACTTTATTATAATGTTAAATTTCACATCTGAACAAAAGCGTTTGGAACAATATGTGCGGGTGTGAGATTCGTCAGGGCACTGCGTTTACTATTAACGTTGTTGTTAGGATGGAGGCTGCAGTTTGCGTGTTCGTGTCAAATATCACTCTCATTAGAACTGCGGAGGTGTTAATGGTGTAGAAGGGATTGTGAAGTTATTGGTAGTAAATAGTAACTATCTAATGATCAATGGATCGTGTTGAAGGGTTTCAGAATCAAAGAATTACGACAGAATGAAACCGAAATTCATGTAGTGAAAGATGATTTTACAAACATAGATATGAATGTGTTATTTAGATATGACGGAGCCGATTAAATTATTGATCACACAAAAGTTCATATCGTAAGAAAATCTAACTTATAGCACCGGGTACAGCAGTAGCAAATGGATGGTCACATAAAAAAAGTCTGATAAACTCATATGGAAGTTTTTAGGTTAAATACCCTATTCTTCCTGCAGCCGCTGCTAGAAACCTATCTGTAATAGGCTCTTTACTAAAATTGTGTTTGCAAGTGTACATTGGTTAACAGTTAACTCTACGCTTAGAAATTGTCACAGCTGACACCGCCCCTGTCGCTTTGCCACACGCACACAATATTAATAGAGCAGTGAGCGCTCATCAAAGACACCCTCTCGCGTTTCAATCACTGGAACCCTTTTAACACTTCCGCTATTAACACCCAACGCGCAGTAATAAACACTGAAAAAGTGCGACAAAAAACTACCACACAATCTCAAGGCAAACTCAACTCTATCGTCTTAGAAAAACAGGCGAAAATTGAGCGTAATAGCTTCAGATTAAGATTCTAATATAAGAATATCTAGACATAATTTAAAAATTCACCTATATCTATAGTAACAAAGTTGAAAATTGCGCAACAGTGTTATAACTTAACCTGTAATAAACTTTTAACATGACAACACGAAATTAAGAGTATTAAAACAACATGTGTGAGACAATGGGCGGCGAGTACAAAGGGCGGCGGCGCCTTTGATGTCGGCGTTTGGACGTTAATTTTACACCGGTCGGTGGCCACACCGACGTTTGCGTAGACTTTGCTTGTGCAACCAACTATTGTGCACCCTTTTAAAGCTGTATAAAGTAATAAAGTTTTTGTACTTACAATTATTATTACAATAGAATATTCCAAATTACCTGTTGTAAGGTGTTTTAGAACTAATAAGTTTTATGGTCGTTAGAAAAAGGGTTTATGCAATAAGGAGAATAGATAAGCCTTTAAAGTTGTTATTGATATGGAATAAGTTTATTACAGTAATTGTTGTACAACAATTGTTTCTCGAACTATTCTTTTGGTGTTGCCGATTGCTCGAATTTTCAGTATCGCTTTCCTGCCTTTTTTTCCTTGAAGAATGTGATCCCTATGATCTTCTTAACACGTAAGCAGACAGAGACTAAAAATCGACATTTAAACAATAATCGGTGTAAATTTAATTTGATTGTAATAAATAGTTTGCTTGGATATATAAGATGTACTTTAGCTAGCTATACGTATCAACAAATAAACCCACTCACGTATAGCTGTTGACAGGAATGATAATTTTTTTTTTTTCTTTAGTGCCAATTACATTAACAAAGAGACCAAGAGAAGACGCGATGCGTTAAATTATACTCTGAAAAGTTGAGTCTGACGATAATGTTTAGAAATTGTTGCATCATAATTAGTTGAATAGGTAACATAGCGTCCCTTCTTTGTTTTGGCGCGGCTATTATCACTTCCTGCGGCGGCCGGCCGTGAAAACCCTGCATTGTGTCCGTCGATGTGTACCAAGCTTTATTACTACGCAATTAGAGATACCACGAGAACTACGATTAGGGACAAAGGGAAATATATATTTAGCTTTAAAATCATTCGCTTGGAACTATGGAACTGCATGAACAATGTTATGCAAAATCTAGGTAAATGTGCATGAAAGAATTGAATGAATATTACTTGTTTATAAGACCAATTAGTTCCCAAAACAGTCTCACTGTAAAGCAGGGTAATTCGCTTCTCCCAAGATGAAGGAAGAACTCTCTCTCTCAAACTATGAACTCTCATTTTTAAAAATTTCTTAATTCACTCTTAAACTTTCGTTTTGAAGAGACTGAGGTCCCTCTCGTATGCATTTTAAGAATTACTCTTGTGTCGCGGGGACTTTTACAAACATACAAACAACGGACACAAAGCACAACCAGACCCGAAACAATTATTTGTGGATCGCACAAATAATTGTCCCGTGTGGGAATCGAACCCACGCCCTCCCGTTGCTGTGGTATCGGCGTGGCGACCTAAACCACTGCGCCACGGAGGTAGTCAATTTATTATATGCTGTTGAAGATTGTCTACTTTTGCATAATCATGCATTTGTAATCAAACAAATGCGATATTATTAGGGCTGGTTTAAACGTAGAGTTTACGACGTTCAACGTAGTCGGTAGAGTATATAAACATCACTGGCATGGCTTTAAAGAAAACAAAAAAAGAACAGTCTATATCTAACAAAAAATAAAAAAATCAGGTATCTCTGTTCACTAGCGCATGCAGTGACTTAGATATAAAGTGCATTTTAATTACTACTATCGTTTAATGTGCCTTTGTACTTATCTTCACGGTTTGCCGGAGGGGAGCGAGCCAGCAAGAAATATACAAGACTGTGATATAATTACGTACGATTTAACAACAATAAAGTACTAAAATATTGCTATTAAGAGGTAATATAAACATTTGCTTGTTTTAAATTAGTACATAATATTTTTCATTAACAATAAAACGTTCTACAACATAAAGTTTGAAAGTTACTTTGTTCATCTGTCTGTTGAGCTTTTATGGGTGCTGCAACATGAATACTGCACAGATCAATACTGCAACATGAATGACGTAGTGTGATTAATCCGATTCCCAGGTGTCTGCATTAAAATATTCACCCGAGTTTTAGATTCTAGATCTAGCTATTTTTATTCTTGTCTAACTCTAAGATGAGCCTCAACAATATTTTAATTATTATTGTTCGGTGTGCAAAATGTACGGTGTACTTTAACTATGTAAACTTTTGTTTAAAAAATGACGAACATTAAACGATTAAAATAGATTTTGTGGTATTGATTTATTGTTTGTTTATGCAAATTTGTTGCTTATTTCTAACATCTAAATTTCTAGATAATTTTTCAATTTTTAAAATACATCTTTTATACTTTTTGATAAAACGGTTTTTAAACATTCACTTTTTCATTCACCCACACAATGAAGTCTGTACAATTTAGCAACAATTGACCCCTTTTAACAACATTTAACCCAAATTGTTTTGTTAAATAATGTTATTGTATTAACTTTCTTTGCTATTTCAACTGTTGATAAGTTTTTTGTTTACTTAGAAACAGTTCCCTTTGTTATAAATAATTGTTGCTAATTGTTTTCTAAGTAAGTTTTTGTTGCTTTTGGTGGTGAATGGACGCATTGTTTGTTTCGCGGTAACGATAAGGGAGTGTATTGGTGTAGGGCGGAATATTAAGAGAGTTATTTTTTAACTAATTGGAAATAATAAGATATAATTTAAAAGCACGTACAAATCATGTTTGTTATAGTTG
The DNA here is from genome assembly GCF_050436995.1 of Anticarsia gemmatalis. Classification (NCBI taxonomy): domain Eukaryota; kingdom Metazoa; phylum Arthropoda; class Insecta; order Lepidoptera; family Erebidae; genus Anticarsia; species Anticarsia gemmatalis. Next base: position 11,094,210 of record NC_134760.1, on the reverse strand, counting down.
TGGGTATTTTGTTGATTAAAGAAATGGGATACTTTTCAAATTAATCTTTTTGTGTCTGTAGTACCCGGTGTGGCAACTGAGAATTTTCTTTCTTTCTTCCCAATTATGTCCAATTTTCCCTACTGTACCCTTTCCAATTCGTGCCAAAGGACAAATGGTAACTTTTTTTAACCCGGGGGCAGTGCTAGAGGGGACTACAGAGAATATACCCTATTTCTAGATATAATCTAACACTTCCAAAAGCTTATTTTGAGTTTTACTTTTAAAAATTTATTATTCTTAAAAGTTATTGTCCTAACATTGAAAGTCTAGGTTCATCCTAGTCCAGTCCTAAGGTTTACGCGCTGTGTTTCGCACTGACATTTCAATCGAACCTGCATAGAAGTGCAGAATGCAGAATCAAGAGCATAACGACAGTTTTACAAGTCACTGAACTGAAGCCTAACATCTAATAAAAATCCAAATAGGGAATTTAATATTCGTTCATTCAGTCTCAACTGCCTCCATTAACCAGCTTCAAAGGAAGTCACATACGCACGTACAACTCATTTGTCTAAGTACCCTCAAATTGCAATTCCATGGCTTTATAGTCAAGAATGTTGGACAATTCTACGCGGCTTCACAAAGTACATAATGCCTATTTGAAACACTTGTCAATTAGTCTTCCCTCTCCCTCTAGAGAGGAGCGATGGGTGCGCAGGCGCATCGGCGTGCGTGACAAATTGCAGCTCCAAAGAAAAACCTCTTAACGATAGCTTAATTGCGGGTAATTGTGACCCGGTGGTGGTTTAAAGACCATTTTACATAGACCTCTTACTCCCTACCAAGTTTCTTCTCATTTTGAACAAAAAAACGTCAGTTAGTAAGTCCGGCTGAGGTCTTGTTATACTGGCTGGTGCGACATTAAGAAATGCGGCCGAAGCCAAAGCAATGGCTGTTGCAGTCTCTTTTGTTTTTATTTTAATTACGTTTATTTAAAATTGGTTGTAATGAATGGTAGTTTTTGTGTGTGTGATGAACAACAAGTGGTTTTGACTATAAGAAAATAATCACAGTGATACGATATAAGGGTAACGTGGTGGTCTTGTATAAGACATTAATATTCTCTTATTGATCGATTTTCTAAGGATATACAGAAGAAAAAATTAAATTGGGTAGCCTCTAACTTTCTAACAGATTTCTGTTTCAGTTATTTACTTCAATATTTTTTCATTTGTAACCCTAACCATACATTTGTAACATATGTTGAGAAAAGTAACATTAGCAGTTTTTTTTTTTAATTTTGAATTAGAATAATTCTTGAAGTACATAAGTTCTCCCGTAAGTATAGTGGGCGCTGAAGCGCTGAAATGTTATGTAACTAAAACACAATTTACATAAAAAGGGACGTTGAATTTATTCTATATAAAAAAAAGGTTGGAAACATATAATAAGGTGTAATGTGGTAATTATTTTTATAATATATAAAATACTTACAGAAAATTTACACCTTCAAAAACCAATAAAGTTAAAATATATAAATAATGAAAGGAGAAAGAAAAACAAGTAATTCGCAGGTGTTTAATATAAATATGGACAAAGTAACAGTGTATGTAGTCACTCGTGCTCAAAAGTAATTGCTGGCAGTAGAAAAATGGCACAGACTGCCAGCAATGGCTTCATCGCCTCGAGCTTTTTAATAAAAGTGACGTTAAAAATAAAAGAGTAATGAAAGTGAACCGCCATTTTGTTTGTTTTTAGAAAGTTAAATAAGACTGTTATTGTTTTGCCTGTTTCTAGAGTCCTGAATTTCTGATAGTATACCGAATAGCAGTCACGCTCTTCGGCAGTCTACGAATATAAGAAAAGTTTTCTTTGCAGTAGCATGCATGCTAAACTCTTTTTTAACAAATAAAGTACTACTTACTTTATTTGTTAAAAAAGAGTTACTGCGTAGACGAATTAAAATATTTCGTTATGTTTCATTTTTTATTATGATAATTGAACATTGAACAAAAAAACAACTAGGTACATACTTATTTTAACCTGAAGAATATTACGTTAATCAAAAACCTTTGCCTAAGCTTATGCCTTCCCACAGAAAAAAATGTATTAGTTTTATATTCAATCAAATAAATTGATACATCTCAATTTAAATAATAACTTCAATTCATATTCTAATACATAAAAGTTCTGTTATATTCGATCTAGTAAAGATTCGTCACGTCTCATTTTCTGATGAAGATAAACTCGGATATATCAGTAATATGTAGGGCTTTAAAACTGTTACTATCTAATAGATAATGTTGTTGAATTCTATCTAATGCGTGTTACGAATCATATTCGAAGGTGAGCCTGTGGCCTTAGTGGGAGCGAAGAGCGGGGAATACATACAGACATTTTTGGTACTTATTTGTTATATTGCTTTTATTGAACAACTGCCATTCTTTAACTTTTTGCCAAGGATATAGACGACAAACCAAAGTAAAACCGGCATGGATAGGACTATTTTCCCTTACAAAAATGATTGTTTTAAGCAAATTGAACATCTCAATTATGACAGAAAAACAAGGATTTCTGAGTACAAAAAATTGTACTTAGTACAATAATCCGCAAACATACTGAATGAACAAGTCAAAGAAATGAAAAAAGTATGTTAATTAACTGAGTATTAAAACTCTTAAGATTTTTCGTAACATGCATGCACAAAATTCAACCGAAACAATTTCCTCCTACATCAACAGTTATCTACAACAAAATCGCACCGTCTCAGTCAAAATCAGCATAGATATCATCACATTATGAGCGCAAATTAAGCCCATCATAAACATCAAGCACCCTTACCTTGTTTCAAAATGTAACTTAATGAAGTGATCTTCGCTTATCACGATCAAACGATATCTCTCATAATATCTTAACTTTGTCAGCCTCCGTGGTACAGTGGTTTAGGTCGCCATACCGCTACCATTGCGTCGGGAGATCGTGGTTTCGATTCCCACACGGAACAATGTTTGCGATCCACATATAATTGTTTCGGGTACTGGTTGTACTTTGTGTACGTTTGTATGTTTTTAAAAGTCCCCGCGACACAACATTTCTTACCCCCGGTGTCTGAGGTACATTAAGCGGCAGTTTATCGCATATTATATAGCGGCAATTGCGTTAAAACTCATACAAAAACGAACGAACATAAAAAAACGCTATTGAATATATAAACTCCCGCAAAATGTACTCAGAAACCGGGGGTTAGTGTGGGATTTGCCTTTTTAAGAAAAAATATGATAGATCGTGGAATAAATCGCTGTAACTGGGACCTGGGTTGAAAGACTCGCTATCAATTAAATATGCGGCGTGGGCTCAGGCCGGCCACTAATGGTGACCGCTGATAAAAGCGAGTAATTAACGAATCAATTCGATTATATCCGAACGCTTTGTACCCACCGAGTAGTCTGGGAGACAGCCTACAGTACGAACGTAAAAAATATCGTTTAAGAAATACTTGTAAGTACCTGAAGTATAGGAAAAATGTCGTGAGTATCTTCTAGATACTAGAAAGTCTATTAAACTGAATAAAAATGTTATTCGAGAATGAAATATAGAACGATCATGTGGAGATCAAAGGGTACTTAGTCAGTACAGTCCATAGATACTTAGATAGAGCGCACTTTCGGCCTGAGAAATGTAATTTACGTGTGCCTTCAAAATGATGGAAGTCCTTGTATAGTACTCAACAAAATGTAGTATACGGGTGGTAGACACGCGTCAGTTTACGTGCCTGAATATATGTAGTAACAAACTATACCTGCTGTGTAGGAACTATACCTGCTGTAAGTTTAAAAGACGTACCCTCGGTTTCTGAGGTACATTTAGCGGTAGTTTATCTATTCAATACCCTTAAAACTCATATAAAAAACGCTATTGAATAAATAAACTATCGCTAAATGTACTAAATAGACAAGAAAAACGAGAATTAGTGGATGCTGTCGTTAAATAAAATAAAAGAATAGCAGTTTTAACTTTTAATGACACGATGTGTAATTACAGCAAACAACATAAACTATTAAACTAAATAAAAAATAATATGTTACATATTTTTTACTATCATAAAAATACTTGCACATGCAGTACCATGGTTCATAATAAATCCAATACACCGTCTTTCTGCGCTTTCTCGATAATATGAGCTTTTGCGTGACCTAATACAATTCAATGCTTGACATATTAATATTAACTACCATTTACTATAAATATTATATCGCACAATGTGCGAACCTGATATTTTACAGCCATCATATTTACTTTATGATTTCCTTTCATGTTATAACATAACTGTTTCAACCTACCCTTTACTTTTTACAAGCTTTTTATAACTGTGTCTGTCTTTCACATTATTACATATAGTACAAAAAGTAATTCTGAACCTAGGAGCAATCATTATAACCATGATCTAAGAATAAACTTTACTATGAACATTACAACAAGAATATTTAGTAAAATAAAAATTGTTAAAAGCTTAGTTTACAATTACAATCGGACTTCAAACTATTTTGCGTTTCCTTTCAAGTAATAAGCAAACATATTTAACATTTCCTTTATACCCTAGTTAAATACATAACACAAATACCATTAGAACAGCTTGGTAGCAGGCTAGCAGGGGGCACACAAAACCTTTAATACATTTAATTGTTTACCACGAACACTATCAAAGTAATGAACGGACAGACGCGACAATGACTTGCAATACTTAATTGATGTAATTAGAACCAGTAATTAGACTCCGACGATCGGTAGCTTCGTTTTATTTCATATAATTGACATAATGAGAGACGCAGCCTTTTAATTTAGCGTTTAAACACTTTTTGTTGAAATTAGAGATGCGGTGGAGCTTTAGGCGTTGAAATAATAACCTAAAAAGGCTTTGAACTAGTATTATAAGGAGACAACATGCCAAATAACAATTGTCATGTGCTAATGATTGTCCTTTTGAGATAATTTGCATTCGCGCGATGCAAATTGCCTGTCATATAAGACTGTATTTTTAATTAATTTATTCGTGGTATTATGAATGTTAAGTGACTGTCCATTTTTATGATAATTCTTATAGAATTAAAGTAGCCTATAAAATATCTTTGTCTTTGTCTTGAACGTAGGCTGTCTACTGAAACTTATTAGCGCAATTATTATTTCCAAGAACATCTGAAGATTTAACAAAAGAGACATTTATATTAATGGATTACTTTATATGAACATCGTAATAAGTATAGCAGTAATTAATAACAAGTATCGGCTTGGAGATCGTTCTAATGAGAAGATAATTGAAGAATAATAACCGTCGCGTTATGGTTATGGCGTTGCGAACATACTCTGAGTTCTTGCGCTCTCCAAATGTCATTTGTGATGAGAATACTAATTGTATTTCGGTACGATTGTTATTGCAAGTGGTGTTTGTAGATTCTTTTAGTTTTAAGAAGAATGTTTCAGCCGTCTGCTATATTTAGATGTTTTGAAGGTTGTTCATTTGAAGCTCGACATACTTTTAATTAAGCAAATATAAGTTTCAGTGTGCTATCCAATCCCATTTTATGAGATGTTCAGTATTGTAATACAGATCTGAGTAAAAGATAAAATAGACTTTTCTTATGAAGGTACCTTTGCAGACTAATATGAATGTATGAACATATCAATGGCACTTATTTTAGTTTAATCAAATATTTTTTGTAAGTCGACGCTGGCTCTCGGACCACAAATACTCGGCCGCTCATTTTACTGCCGAAAAAGCAATAAAACTTAAATCCCAACTCGGAGATATCTTTAAGTTAATGCTTATTGACATTTTGGCCGTTTTTGTAACAAATTCCTACTTCATTCAATACTTTATGTATGGCTTGAGATAAGATTAATGTATCGCGATTAATTAATTTATGCTCTTATAAATATTTAAAACGTTTAGTTAGATTACCAGTTGATGTTTTAACGAAAATGGCGGTGTTTTTACTTGAGATTATGAGAGGATTAGAGGAATGAGAGGCTGCGCGATCTTCTGATTGTTAATGCTTAGTAAAGTGATATTTTGCAAGGTCAGACGTGAGTTGTTGTCAAAACAATGTACGATACCTTGACTCGGCAAAATCATGTACGAACTTTGTTCTGGAAATCCTGTATGTGCAAATACATCCGAAATCAATTTGTGAGCTCTACTTGTAAGCTATTCTTGAGAAAGTTTTATGTAAGTTTATCAACAATTTTATCCTTAAAAACTTTCGGCGACTTTTTAAGCCTGACAACAAAGAAATGGAAAATATGATCATTCTTTTCCTTTGCGATTAAAATGACATTCTGCTGAATAGTAAGGCCATGCTTATAATATATTTCGCATACTTTTAGCATGCCTTTGGTACCATATCGTGCCAAATTAGCACGTAAAGCTCAGCCTAAGCCTCTGGAACTAAGACACAGGTATAAATATTTGAATATAAAGGAAAGCGGAGGAGGTATTAGCGTACATGTGGAATGGTAGCCGTGTCGGTGTCGTGCGCCGGAGTTAAACCGACCGGGGACGGACGCGCCTCCGGGCTATAGGGACGAGACTACTGACTTACAGAAAAATATCGATAACTGTAGATTTTTCTGGTGTAGTTTTCTTTGGTAAAGGAACTTAAGAGCTTTTAAAAATACTTAAAAGGATAACCCGTATAACTTTTTCTAGAGTTCTTTGGTCTCTGCCTACCCCTACGGAAAAAGGGCCAAGATATCAGGACCTTTTTTTTTGTAAAAATGTCGAAAAAGATTATAAATATTAACATACCTAAGTACATGATCATGTATGTTAATATTTATAATCTTTTTCGACATTTTTACAGCGTTTTACAAAAGCGTCTCTATACCTCATCTCATATAGCATCAAGAAAAGGTTGAGTTTTGACATCAAACAACACAAAATTCCCAAAAAATACTATCTTGCTAGAAGTTTTTCCTTTTACTACTTTTTAATCTGCATTTTATCGACACAGATCCAATCCCATCCCTAGCTGTGAGCTAGTGAGGCGCTCACGCACGAACCCTATGATCAGGCGCACAATCGTGGTGCATTAGCGTCTCGCCCCGCCCCCCGGCGCCGCTCGCCTTCCACAAATTACTTTTTATTATTATAATACCTCGCGTGTCGACCTGCGTTATTAATACACTACTCTAAAGAAATAGTCCGTTGTTTTGCTTCAGTTTTTAGTATAATTATCATTATGGGATTCGAATGAATGCCGGTGTCTATTTAATTAATGTGCAGTGTGATTTGATTTTGTTTGTGGATTTGATATTGAGGCAACTCAAAATGTATTCTTTTGCTTATTTTCAAATTGAGTTCGGAAAAAAAATTAGATTACAATCTACAATCTGACGAAATCTTTATGTTTTCTGTAGCTCGATTCTTTACCACTACTAATCAACTGGCTAGTTATCGATAAATTTTGCACGTAAATCTGATCAGCGTCTGCAGGGGGCTCCGTAGAAACTATTTTAGTAGTATAATAAACTAGCTGACGAGAATCTATATGTTTTCTAGTTGTATTCCAAAATTCAATGAATATAAACTTTGTAAAAACTAAGTGAGGGTAGTCGTAGAAACTCGCGCGGCAAGGAGACGACGTTTAGCAGCTACGTCAGTCAGCCCGTGACCACGGTCGTAGTTCGATCGAAACGTCGGGTACACAAATAAGGTGTGCTTATTTTCAATCTCGTTTAAGATCCGTTACATTATAATAGGTATTATGTGTATTCTAAAAGTCAAGCTCAGTGAGTGTTTAGTACGTGGAAATACAAACATTTGCACGCGACTGCGTCCGTGTCAAGGGATATCTTGTGGTAAGCCTGACATAAAATTGTCCCGACGTTCATCCAGGTTTTGTAATCTGTTTGCTAAATTTCATTTACGTCAATAAGTTACAGACATACTTAATAATAATAGTGGCCGCCCGCGACGAAACCCTTCCCGTGGAAATCCTGATCCCTCGGGAACTCCGAAATAAAAGTAACCTATGTGTTATTCAGGGTCATCAACTACCTATATACTAAATTTCATTGTAATCGGTTCAGAAGTATTGGCGTGACAAACATCCAAACATTATCACAAACTTTCGCATTTATAATATTAGTAGGAAAACCATCCTCAGATACTTCGCAATTACAAAATTAGTACTACAGCAGTGAAAGTTCTTTATTCAGAATTCAGATGTTGTTATGTCCAGGCATTTATCGCCTCTATCCACTAGCCGTTAATCAGAGAATGCTCACACGTTGTAAATACTATAACCAAAAGAGAGCGGTATTATAAAACGTAGTTATAAACTAACATTGAACAAGTAATTACATATATTGCTTCATAAATACATAAAAACATCGTATAAATTTCACCTGTCAAATTAAGACGCCAATTAACGTTCGCGAAATAATAAAATGTTGTTATTTTTGTTTTTAATTGCAACTTTCACTTTTCTATCGAAGTGAAGGATGGATAAATAATATTAAGATATGATTTGACGAAAAATCAAACATGTCATCTATTTATAGGTTACTATTGGGTAATCTAGTAATAATAGGCTATCATCATCAGCCTAGCCTTTCTTCCAACTATGTTGGAGTCGGCTTCCAGTCTCACCGGATGCAGATACCAGTATTTTACATGGAGCGACTGCCTATCGGACCTCCACATCCCATTTACCTGGGTTATAACACGATACTCTTTGGTAAGACGGAGGAGCTCGATATGTATATGATGGTCACCTATCCACAGAACGACCCAGCTTAAACTCAGAAACCAATCCAAGAGCTCCTAAATTTTAGGCTATCACTATTCGACAATTAAACATGAATGGAAATTTCAGGCAAATATCAATCATCATGAAAATCAATCTCACAGCCTTCGACCACGGCGGCATGGCCCGTGGAACCTGCACCGAAGACTCAGGCAATAGAAGGTAAGTTACATTTTCGTGTTAATTCTCGTTTAATATTAGTTTACAAACATGCCACGCGAAAGTTATGAAGTATTAAAAGTCGCCTAACCACAATTGGTCAGCGTAGTGAACTCAAGGCCTAATCCCTACATTAGTCCAGGGGAAACCTCTGCCCATCAGTGTGACAGTAATGGGATTAATCTATGCATTAAACTGTATTGATATTTAGCACAAAACCGATAGTAAATCTATGCATTAAACTGTCTAGATTATAGGCTCAAATTCTGAAAATAGCGACGTATTTCAGGCAGGCTCACGAGATTTGAAAAGCCTTCAAAAAATTAAAAAAAAATCCATGATGTTTATTTTCATCATTCACTTTAGTAAACATCATCATGTATAAGTTAATTACGATTCTCAGTTTTACTATTCGTATTTTGATTGTAAATGTAATTGCATTGAATTGCAAAGAGTATTACTTAGTTAATAGTATTTCGATGAAACAGTTACATAATGTATTTGCATCAGTTTTAACTGTTATATAAGATAGTTATAAGTCCATTTATCTATGTGTGTGGTAATAGTTGAGTTTGTAACTAGTAAATAGTAATCACAGCTCATAAGTTACCGATAGACTAAAATTCGGCCACGGTGACCCCATTAACCTTGGTGTATGTCGAGAGGTTATTAATGATGCCCAAGTATGTAGAGTGTGTAGATCACTCTCAAACTGGTGAACCTGGTAGGATATCTAACAGACACTACTAGATGTCCCGATGTTCGAAACGTGTAACTTCCTAAAAAACCCGTGGCGAAAAAAAGGTTTAAATTAACGAGTCTCTATTAGACTCTGCTTCTATCCGATGTGATCCGGAACTTTTATTTCGAATTCGTTTAACGGTATATCCGAAAGTTTCGGTTACGGTTACTGAGCTCCCAAACATCCCTGGTTTAAGGATAGATTTATCCATCGTGAGATATTTTTTTTTGACAAGCAAATTCGACGTTTGGTAGAAAGTCTTTGAGGATGTACAAACTGGCTTTTTGTTAGACCATATAATACTAGTTAGTTATATATGTTACTGTAAAAGCCCGAACGGTGGTAAATCCTAAGATTTTCCGGTATAACCTAAGATTTACCAACTCGCAATGGTAAAAGTCCGAACAAGCCAGAGTTTAAAAACTATGTTACGATATATAAAAAAACACACCATTCCCACAGTTCGGGCTTTTACAGTAACATATATATTATAAAGATTAAACATTAGTAAGGCGTCCTGTCAAAATGAAGACCCGCAAAAAACAATCGGCCATTTTGAGAAAAAAAAAAGATTCTTTAGTCGTGAGCTGACACTGACACAATCTTTATCGATATACTTTCACTATTCGTTGTACATAAGTTATGTAACATATTGTTTCTAACTGGTCACTCTTATCAGTGAAACATCTAAATTAAACCGAGATGTTATCAGTAAGTAGGATGTTGCCAAATGCTTCGCTAACTTTCAGTTTGCAATTACTTATAAGTTTGAAAGTATCTTTGATTGCCTGTTTGACTGTTTCGCGTTACGACTTGGCATAAGGGACCTAGTAGTAGCACAAGATAGTCTGCTATCTGCCTACCAAATTTTAATGAAATTTTACGTTGGTTTTTGGCATTGATAGAGACCTAGTCTAAGCGCTTATTAGATATCGTAGGTAACTAACTAGAAAAAATAATAGAGACGAAATAAAACGAACACAAGAATATTTGTCACAAGGCTTCATAAATTCGCCATCATTATAAATTCCATAATAACTAGGTATATAACCAGTTCTCAAATTACCTAGAGCTATAATAAACCACATAGCGTCTGCGTTCAAAAACTACGACATGAATGCTACAGCATAATAGTCGGTTGCCGGAGACTCGAACCCGCACCGCGAAGTTGTAACTGAATCGATTGGACACACCCCACCGCGCACAGAAAGCAAATTGCCTTTGGCCATCAATGAAGAAAAAAACTTCCAAGAAAGCTCTCTGGAGATAATTTATTGATTGTGTTGATTTCACGTATGAAAAAAATATATTTGTCAATGATTGTCTGTGGTGCTTTACATCGGACCACACTATTGCCATTGTCCAGCTTTTTCGTTGAAATGTTTGATAAATTGTATGTATGACTGTGAATTAAGACAAGAAAAAGCTACTTGGTGGTCCTAAGATTTTTACCTTATTATGAAACTTGTAAAATGGCACTGCGTGAAACTTTGATGAAATTCCGTGAATTCTTTACATTTGTAATTACAAGAAAAAAAAAAGGTTAATCTATAAAATGATATGAAAACAAAAGACAAGTTTATCATAATCCAAACTTTTTCAATACGGCATCTTTATTCTATATTCATAAGTTCAAGGAGGTCCAAATGAGCACGGAGTATTTATGGCTATCCGACGGCTGGTATTTTATCTTACCCAAATCGATTCTCAGCCGATTAGCCACGGCGGTATTAAAATATTATACGATGCAAAACTTTTTAGCGTCATAAAGACTTTTAAATGAGCAATCAAACCTTTTTCTGGGTCAGTATTTAACGTTAATTAAAAATGCCGATTGCGTATAAATGCAAGATAAGAGCACACACATCAACTCAAAGGACTGAGGTAATGTAGTCGCATTTTAATTGGTTCCTATGGCGATAAAGCGTATGTTAAAATTTCGACTTTATTACCCAATGTAGGATACATAAAATCTTTACGATTCAATCTTTATTTTGAAAGTGTCCGACGAAAAAGTTTGATTATAGAGATTCTAATTGTCCATGGTTAATAGACATAAATAAAGATTTTAACATTTTAAACTTTTTGCTTCGTCCAAAAACGAGATTTAATCATAATTGAATTACTGTGATTAGAAAAAAAATTAGATCGAAGTTTGATTTATATTCGGTTAATTAATTCGGAGCGTTGTGTGCCCGGCGGCTTCGTCTGCATTGTAGCGTCATAAATTTTAAATTATGGTGTAAAATAGTTTTTTTACGATAGATTGGTGGGTACGTAACACAAACGTGTTGCGTGGGTTCCTCCCACTTTTACATAAGTTATAGTCAGAGTGGTGTAATGAAGCGTGGGTTAATTAAACGTAATGGCGCGAAAACACCGCGATTACATATTAATGTAAATTGTACACAGCATCAATAGTAACGGTAGGTTTCTCTGTTAGGCTTAGTTTAATGTGCAAGGATTATGTAGATATACATAAACGTATCGGGAGATACCAACAATGTAATTCGTGGTTAGTTCCGCTGCTTCCAACCTAATTGATCGGACTTATCCCGGTATACCTAGACCTAGATTACAGAAGACTGGATACAGATAACTTAAGACCGGTTTTGACAAGCGTTCTTTTTCCTGCAGTGGACTGCACATTTTACAAGAATTAGTTGAGAAATTGGTTGAAGATTCTGAAGTGCCGAGAGTCAAGTTATTGCAGTTTGACCCAATAATCATATTTTGACTGAAACGAAATCAAAATAGATTAAACTCTACCGTTACTGAGTGACAGACTGACTGATGGACAACACACGGGCGAAACTACTGACTGTAGAAACCTGAAATTTTGTATGAAGGTTCCTTAGAAAGTGTAGAGGAGCACTAAGAGAGGATTTTTGGAAAGTCCTCTCCGAAGGCCCGGAAAGCTAGTCTGAAATAAATTTCGGAAGTACATACTAACTTTCAAATCATTACATAACTCACCTACTATTCTTTCAAAACAATTTCAAAAGAAATTAACACTTAATAATGAAGAATCATTGTTCGTCACAATAGCGCGCCATCTATCGTTAATAAACTTAATTAAATAGCATCGTCACAAAGGCGGCCATGTTGAATAGAGACGGACATAAAAGGAGAGGCATAATTAGGGGATTTTTAAAACAAAACTATCCTATATCGAATGTATTAAAGCCGTCCGAGTGAGCTTTCAATGACGGCTAATGAATACCGCCGGGTTTTTATTTTGTTTACTAAGATTGTGTGAGACTGGATGGTCAACGGAGTTTTACTTGAAAAAGATTGATGTGATTCATTTTCTTGATCAGAAGTAGCAACAGCAAAGTATAGGGGTAAATAAAGGATGACAACGAAATTTCTTTCTTCACCAATTGAAATAAATGTCAAATAGACGTCAATGGCTTTAGCTGTTTACTGTAGATATTATTTATTATGTATGATGAAACTGGCCGTAACTAGCCACAAGTAATCTAGTTGTGCATAACTAAGTTATTAATAAGAACCAAGTAATTAACAAATATCGGAAATATTTTATTTACATTGTAATGTGTCTTTTTAACTCAGTGACAACCTATCGCGCCTTTCAACAGATACTGAAAAGACAACTTTCGTAATTGATATAAAAAAAAACATATTAATGCAATCACGAATCAATTAAACGTGACATAATAATGCTTTTAACTGTAATTGAATGGCACTTAACCTAATTTAACTCTATCAGTATCTATATAGATAATGTATGTTTATATTTCTGCACTTTAACTATCTTTAAAGACAGCGATTACTTAAACGTATACCAGAGATCAAGATATTATTGATATTAGTATAAATTTAAGGCTTTACTTTGCGTTTATCAAAGAGCACTGCAAAACTAGAACTATTTCATATGCAAAATATTTATAATAAAAGGTAGAATAATGTTACGTATGTATATAATGGCCGGGGAATCAAACCCGGGACCTCATGATCAGCAGAGTTGGCAGTTTCTCATGCTAAATTGGTAAAATCTGAGACCAATCTAAATGGTCTCGTAAAAATCTTTCTTATCCAGTCAGCAGCTACTCCCACACCGTTGTGGTCAAGGCAGTGACGTAGGCATATTTTTTATCGATAAAAAATATCTGTCGGTGGGCTTATATCGATATCGGGTTAAATAATTTTGAAAGTAGTTTTTGCTGTGCACGGCTGAGAACCTAATCGATGTTCTGAACACAAAAGGAAACATTTTTGTTACATTGAGAGTAATATTTCGTAATAGATGTATAGTACACCGTGACTATGAGGTTTTGACTGGGAAAACCTGTATTAAACACTTAGCTATTTAAATTGGCTTTCTTTGTTTAGATATGTATCTGCCTACCTATATCATATTTTGTGCAGCTTAAACACAGTCAAATTGAAATGAAACACAACTTTAATTTTAATATTTTCGATGTTTTTGGTCAAGATATTATTATTATTATGTCTGTTCATTATCTCGGGACTATGGAGTCCCGGACTTTTAGAAGGCGTGCGTGGGGCCGAAGCCAACACGTAGAGGCCCATTAAGACAGCTTTAATATTCAAACAGTATGTAAGGTGTCACAATCCGGTGACTATCCCTGTCTACATTTATTATCATTATTATTAGCCTATATCGTCCCACTGCTGGGCAAAGGCCTCCCCCATAGCTTTCCACTGCAAGCGATCTTCGGCGGTCTGTACCCAATCTGGGTTGTAGGAGTCAATCTCGTCTCTCCATCTCTTGATATAAAGATAAGTATCCATAAAAACAAATTTTACCAATTAGCTATTTGCTAATAAATTAGCCCACTTTATCGATCACTTATTAATCTACTTGTAACTGCCAAAAACCGACACTTAATGCTATATGTATGTATAATTGTATATCAGTGTAAGAGTCATCAAACATTTGGAAGCATTCATGTGTATAATGAAATCCTAACGAAATTATTTCGTCTGCACCGCGCCGCAATCAAACGCACACTATAATCAAATCGACACACAAAAACATTAAATCATCGTCTCGAGAACTGTGTGTTATACGCTCTCTGTTCCTTTTGATTTAGACCTTCAAAAGAAATATTAAACGTCCGCTACACCGCGACCAGCTGCCAAACTATAATAATGGCAGACTTCTAGGTGCGACAGCGTGATAAAATGTATCAATTTGTTAGACTAGTTAAATAGAATATCAGTGCAAATTCAAAGGTGTTCTACGCATGAAATTACATTTTTTTCTCAACATTGAGTCGTCTCCTGCCAGTCCTAGCTGAGTCACCCAAATACAACAATAGAAACGAAATTCATCAAAACGGACCCAAACAGAAAAAAAAAACTTCACACATTTTATAAAATCAAAAACTGGCTGAATCGGAACGCATCGGGCGAGACATCATCGGTCGGAAAAAAAAGAAATAAAAACAAAATGGAGGCAGCGCTTTGTGGCGGCCCGCCATTATGGAGTCCATTACTGGCGTCGTAATTACCAGTCATTAGAGGCAGCTCGCTCCCGCTGCCAGCACCATTACGAACAACAACATATTGCCTTTTAATATCTCCGCATTGGCATCCTCTGATAACACGAGATGCTTTTGATTGTTTCACTACTAAAGAAACTTACTGAATCGAGAGTGGAATAATGATTAACATAATTTAGGGATAAGGAAGAAAATATATAGATATTAAAAGGTTACAAGTAATTTAGGGTATATCTGTTCTATCTATAGAAAAGATATGATACCGCGTTAAAGTTGATGACAAATGTAACCTTAAGTTGGTCTCAAAATTATGTTCATTAGATCAAGGAAATTATCTTGAAGTGACTGATAATCAATTTCATGTGGTACATTCCATTTGAATATTTTCAATAGAAATGAAATGTTTTGTTTTATCACTGATGTTTTCGACTCTATAACAGATAAATCTATACTCAATATAAAGCTGTAGAGTTTATTTGTTTGAACGCGCTCATCTCAGAAAGTACCAGTTCGGATTGAATAAATATTTTTGTTGAAAAGTCGATTTATTAAGGAAGGCTCTATAATAGCACGCAATTACTTATAGGAGTGGAACTGAAAACAAAAATCTGCGAGGACGAAGCGGGTGGCCTCTCGTAATAAATATAGAACGATTAATTAAACTTTATTTTATCATTAATATTTAGGTAAGAATGCAAAAAGTTAAGTTATTCTGACCACAATGCTTATAGTGCCCTAAAGGCTGCACATATTCATAATAAAAAAATAAGCTTCAAATTGAATACTTCTCAATCAATGGCTTACGAACCATTATTTTCTGACTAATTTCTGCTACTGGAACTTAGATTAAAAATGTTTGAGCAAAACATATTAACGTTATCGGATTGACTTCTAGGACCTTGTTTATGTTTTGCAAGACTAACAGTCGTTATAACATTTTTAAAAAGCAATTTAAATTAAAGTTGAAGAATCCACAGATAAAGTTTTATATGAAATAGTTCGCAAACTCGTTTCACCAATTAATTATTTAAGTGGTTTATAAATAAACGCTTTATCTCTTTGACATTTTAACAACGAAATAATTGCCATGAAAACGGTTCAATACAAAAACGAAATATCGCTGTAGTTGAACAAAAACGTATGTAATTCCATATAAAATATCCCACGCGAAGGCAAGACATTTTATTGTTATTATGTGTCATCAAAATAAGCCAAAGTTTGGCGTCACTAAAAAAATAATTAGCTCCGCGTCCCTGACGAATGATGATCAAATGACTTACACCGTGTAAGTTACACGTTACGACTTGGCTACGACCTCGCTACGACATGTCTACGACGGCGCTACGGGGCTACGAGCGAGAGTGACATATTTTTTCGTTAGTAGATTTAATAATTACGTTACATGATTTTGACTCTGAGTGGTGCTATTATCGGTCCTTTTATTTCTAATTATTCAATCTTTAAAATAATATATTCTCATTGAGACAATCTTTAAAGTAACAACATCATGTATCACGATACAGGTTTCTCTGTAGAACCATGGCTCACATCGCGTCGTAGTCGTCCCGTGAACTCAAAGCAAACTTTGATTATAGGTGTAATTTAGTCGGCCGAGGACGTTGGTTTTTTGTGCCACGAACATTGTCATTCCGTCGGGATTTCCAACTAAATAGATAAATGCACCGTTCTTATAGATAGATGACATTTTTGAGTACCTTTAATGATGGGTTGATGGCTTGAATATGTTCAAATTGGACCCCCGAATGTCCCGTGATTATGGTTTAACAAAACCTTAAGGAAATGTTAACCTGAGCTTATTATAATGGGGATTAAAGCTAAGGTATTATAATAGGTGTTACCTAAAGAAACTAACGATTTTAAACTGGCTATTTTTATTTACAATTTGCTTTGTTGTTGGTGTAAGTTCTTTTTAATTTTGACTTATTTCATTATTTTTTTTACGACAATGTGTTTTGAATTACTATGAATGTAATTGTACCTATGATTTAATATTATATTCATCTTAACAAGTGCATTTTGGTCAAAATATATACAATTTTCTTTTTTCCTTTAAAATTCCAATGGTAATTAATATTATATGAGCTTGGTATTCGTAGCGAACACATAACTGAACTTTATTGCTCGTAAAACTTATTAGTATTGTAAAATGCTATCGCCGGAGGTAATAAACAATATAATATAAGTATAAAGAAATTATATCGCTTATATTATAAGATACTGTAGATTTTTGGAATCTTTATTTCCATACCATACAATTGTTTAATAAAAACGAATATTCGGTATGTTTTTCTTTGTTGTTAATGACTGGGTTAATGAAAAATGATTAAACATGAAATTGTAATTATTGCAGACTGAAACATTTTATTAGGCACTCGTTTGAAATAAGATACTGTGACGTCACTATGTCGTATTCCTATAGTAAAATATGTTTCTGAAATTTCATAAAGAGTAACTGATTTGACTGGTAGTCAACTACCGTCTTCAAGATTATTCATATTTACACAATAATAAGAAAAAAAAGCAATATAGAAGTTAATACAATATTTCGATACAGCCTTAAGGTAACGAAACCTCCAAGAATACAGATGAACAATTATTCACTCGGAATGAAAAAAATCAACTTTCAATAAAGCAAAATTAAAGTTTATTAAAAATAAAATAAATTGATTGCAATACTTCGAGACATGAAGACATTGCCGTGTCCCGACTTGCCCACGCGCTGGCGGCACCCTTTGTGACGTCACACGCATACGACTAGGGCTGTCACACACACACATACATACACACACAACCATAAAAAAAACATTAATTGCTTAATTAACTTTTATGTGGTTTATTTTGTTCACATTTTGTCTTTACCGTATTCCGTTTACATTAATGTTGCAAATATATTTTTACGTCTTATTAAGTAATTAAAGTGCAGTTTTAATGTTAAACGATGATTATGTTTCTGAGTTGTATCGTAAACTTGTGTTTTTATTTGGGAGTAAACTTGTTTTAACCATTACATAAAGTTCATGAGAGCTTCTTAGTTATTATATTTTAATATAATATCTACTTTTATAAAATAACTATACTGCTATTTAAAGAGGAGTTATAATTATCGAAATAATGACCGTGAACTAAATTTTTTGATTTGTTCTTAAAATTTGCTTAACTTAAGAAATTACAATCTCGAAATTACAAGTCGCTCACTGAATTTAAATATTACCAATTCTTATTTCCAAAACTAATTTTAAATTAAAATCAAATATTTTAATATTTACTATGCATAAAAAGAGGATTGCCTCACGCGTTATACTGTTTTTAATATATAAATAAATACCTCTACTCTAAAATTGCATACAGAAAAATCAATAATTAATAGTCAAGCCTATCTACAATTTATACCACTTCAAGGATGTCATGTCAGCCCTGCAGCTGCACGTTATCATTTAGTCTGTCCATTCTTCCATGACTATCGATGCGACAACCCTGCAGTGAAGGGGAATAAAAAGCAAAAAGCCGAGAGACTCCGGTACAATTGTGAACGAGTTGACAAGCCGTCTTAAGACGTAGATTGTACGCACTTTTAATTAAAAAGTAACCATGTGATACTGTAATTTCATGCTGCCGTTAGTTTGAAGTTTTCAGGTTGAAAAGTTCCGGTTACTAAATTAAAAATTAAGTAAGTTAAGTTAACTATTATGCCTTTCACAATCACGGTCGAAGTCCAAAATTTTCAATATACTTAATCTTGAAAATTTTGGACTTCGACCCGCATGTGACCCCGAAGAAGTGAATCCTTCTAGATAAGTACCAGATAGCGTATCAAATGAAATTTTGACAGCTGTTTTGATACACTCGTTGTCTCTCTATTTGGTGAAGAGGTTATCTGACACTCGTTCATAAGCGTGTAACTGTTTTTTTTTTATAATTATTTATTTCAGTAATAAACTAGTAATAAATACAAAAAACGGCAATTTCCGAAAATAATAATATGTGCATCGAAGTGTACTGACAACTATATTCCACAAATACAATTTTTCTCTTGCATATTATAAACTTATCCACAAAAATATTAGCTGGAACTATAATTAAAAATCAATTTAAAAAAATATTTAATTCCATATGCAACATACAACCGTCAGCCCTATCTCTCACATGAAAACCGTTGTCCATCGAGTCAGTCCTGCGTACATATCGATGAGACAACCCTGAAGAGGGGCAAAAAGCCTATTGACAACCCTAATACTTCCTACACAGATTCGTAAGGTCCGAACATTTGTTCCGTGATGCGTGTACGCGACTAAAGAGCTTTTTGTACATCTGTCAAGAGACGCTTGATTGAAAATTATAATGGTTGTAGAAATATAAAGGAAATAACAGATGGATGGACTTTAGGGTGGTTTGGACTATGGAGTTTTGGGGAACCATTGTCTAGTACGGGTTTTCTGTTACATTAATAGAGAGTTTTCAGAGTTTAAACCCTAGCTTAGCATACTAGTTAACTATGCACTTGTTAGCAACGTGAAAGTCAAAAATCTACTTTTTACAAGTAATAGAGACTTTTCAACTCATGACATTGACAAACTTTGAAATCTGTAGAAACAGTAAAAATAAATGATATGATGATGATCACAATAAAGCAGTAAGCTACTACCGGAAATGCAAAAACCAATGAGAAAAAACAGCAAAAAAATCACGATTCGTTCTTTTCAATTGCTTATATTACAATAATTTTATATTAATGAATGACTGTCTGGAGCAATAAAAACACCTCTAAATAAATTTTACTGAATATTATCGAAGGAAATGTTATAAAAACCGTAATTTTCATTTAAATAAGTATTTTTCGCGATCTTGCAACAAGATTACATTGTATCCAAATATGATTTCCATTTGCATTTAATAAAATACCGTCAAGGAACATTTTTGTCCAGCAATTTAGCACGTAAGTTACTAAGCCTTTTTCAGTGAATTTCGGTTACAAAGTAACATTGTTGCAAATAATCTTACACTACTTCTTACCCAACAGATTTACAAATAAATTCACAAGTTTATGATTCAAGATGTATATATGTTTTTTTACTCTTTCAAAATAAAACTACTAACTTATAACGAAATTTGATGACATTCGGTACCAAGATAGCTTATAACCCGGATAATCACTTTTGTAAAGATTGTAAGCAAGTGGCGTTCTCTTGACTCTGCCTTCCCCTATGAAAAAATGACGTGATTTTATGGATCCATGCATGACACTTTACAATCTTATTTTTCTACACGCAAATATATCGCAAATATACAAACAGAATCTGATAATTTTAATAAAATACTAACTTTCTTATAAACTTATGAATGTTACATTAAATGACATTATCTATTGCAACCATCTAACATAACTCTAAACTAATGATGCCTTTAATACTAGTTAATAGTATTTTTTAATATATTTATGTGAAGGTAGAGTCTTTATTGAACTTTAGTATGTGGGAGCCAAACATACATTAAATCTGCACTAAGAATAAATCTCGTGTCGTGGTTCATAACTGCATACAAACATTTGTTCAGTAACAGAATCGAACCCGACACCTCGGATGCCGATGCGGAGTATTTTATTCCTTAAGTACTAAACTTCCGTGGAAGAGGAGGCGAATGTCCCGCATTTGCAGATACAAATATCCGTAATCCCCCTGCTAAATACGCTATAGTTCAGAGACTCAATTTTTTTTTTTCGACCACACTATTCTCAATGCTGAATGACTTTGTGACTCGAAACAGTCAAAACTATATCCACTGTAGAACTTAGTAACTGTACTCTTTTTCCAGTAAAAGATTGATAACTTCCCTAGTCAATAAGCACAGTAAACCTAGGTCTTAATAGGAATATTCCCGTACAAAGTACACACAATGATATATAACTAGATACATGAGTGAGTCGGGACGTGCAGGTGTACGTCGGTCACTCTCTCAGATCTCCGCCGGCCGAGCGATACCGCTCGATACGATCGCGTCACGACGGGAAATGCAAATATTTGCTACTTGCATTAGAAATATGAGAAATATTAATAAACGTCGGCGTAAATTATAAAGCGACATGTCTGCGATACATGTATATAATGAGAATCAATTGAATATATTGGTCTGTTAAATCGAAGTCGATACGTCGAAGAAGAAAATAAAGCTTATAGAGTAAATTATTTTAGGTTATCTAGTTATTGGGAATAACGGAAAGGTAAATATTTTATAAATTAGACTTCTAACGAAAAATTAACAATAGACATAGTTTGGTACGTTTTCTGTCAGAGGATCCAGAACTAGCGTAAGAAATTAAAATTAGGCTAATTTAAACTGATCATGCGCTGCATGAGAAAACATATTTAGAACGTACAGGAAACAACTATAAAACTACCTATTAATAGATTACAAATTAAAATGCAACAAAAAGGCGGACGAATCCCGGGGTCACGCAGCGTATAGCGTAATTAAATAGCGATAAATGTCAGTGAGATAAGCTCGCGATTTATCGTCGTCCGGCGACACCGGCCGCTGCGCCCGCGCAACTTGCACACAGACTGTCACACAAACACATATATACATGACTTATTTACTTACTTGCCTCGTATGTATTACATACAACAACTTATGTACTTGTGCACGACTTATGTACTTGTTTTGTGTTTGTGTGTATGTTTGTTAATATGATTGGTTATGAGTATGAATATTCAGTTAGGAAGTCAATTGAGTGAAGAGAATTAATAAGTGATATTCCTTGTTTTTTATTATCCTCTCTATTGCTTAAATACACACTCCATATGAAAACATCGTTCGCTATAGCAAAAACTTACATTTACATTTTTAATTATTCAACACCGATAGTAACCATAGACTATTAGACATTATTGAAATGCTGTAAACATGCTTTTTTCATCGTAAAATAACACTTTCTGATAAAAGCCGATATTATCTATATAAAAAAAAATAACTGACAATAAAGCAAACAGGCTTTAACACGTCTTAAAAGCCCTCTCATTCATACAATGTTATTTAATTATACGAATACTTGTTTATATCAAAGTCAAAAAGCAACTTCATTTAATATATCAAGAAACTGTAGCACTCCCGAATAACTGGCGTGCATCGACCACAGCTAATACATCCGTTCTATTTGTTTATGTGCCGTTTAACACGGAAGCAATATAGTTTTAACAGTATAGAACACATACACCGCTCATATAATACGTTATAAGTATATTGTATAGTATAATAAATCTACTTATTGAAACTAGCAGACATGACCTGGCAATGATATACCGTCCATATAATACTTATAGTTTGGAAACTAACAACAGATTGTGTTATGCACAAACTGAGCCAGCAGCAAAATGTACCGAAATGTCGACGATCATCATATTTTAACAATACTGACTATTATAGAAAGCTGCTAAATAATTAATCCGTTCAGATTTTTTTAAATAAGTACATGCCGCAATTAACTATTTTTAGTAAGGTTCGTGCCTATTATTAATGCCACTCTGAAACTATGGATAAAAACATATTACCACCATTCGCACCGATAAAAAGTAATTAACCACACAAAAAAAATACAAAAAACAATTCTAATTAAAAACCCAACATGAAAACAAAGACCACCGTCGTGATTTCACATTTACAAAAACAAATAAAATGTGAAATATCCTCACAATTATTATCTGTCGCTACGTACAGTACTGGCAAACGGCGGACCACACGCCGGGCACACAATTTATTGACCACTAGCTTTAGCCCGCGATTTCGCCTGCGAAAGATGCAGGCGTAGCAAGCAGAGAAAGATCTTGAACTAAGTTACTTAACGTACTTCAGAATTTCCATACAAATATACACCCCCTCTTCTAACCCCTTCGCCCTTTTTTTCGCAATAAAGTGTAGCCTATATTCTTCCCTAGGTTCAACTTTATCTCTGTACCAAATTTCATCAAAATCAGTTCAGTGGATTAGGCGTGAAAGCGTAACAGACACACAGACAGAGTTACTTTTCGCATTTATAATATTAAAGTAAGGATTTGCAATAGTTTTACAGCAGGCAGCCCACGTCTGGACATAATTATATATTACTTTGCTATCCGATACCTACTTCATTCCTTTGTAGTTTCGCAACGTTTCGCGTGGTTTCAAAGAACGCCCGATTTTGTAATATAAACTTATGTTTAGTTGTAATATAAGCGTGTCGGTGTTTCTCGTTTGTAATATTACATCAATAATGTGCAAGGAAATTCAAAATACATTGAATAAACGTTTTTAAATATATATTACAATGTTCTTCGGAAAATGGCGTGACTTTTTATTATGGCTGTAGTTGTAGTGGGTTCAATCCCAACGCGCGACGGTCCAAAAGGCAATAGGCCTCGTAGGGTCATCCTTAATGTCTTTTAATTTTATAGTTTAAGCCAAGTCACGGAGCACCAGACGTGCGAAAGTCGTCATACGCTTCTAAATTATATAGGTACATTGAATGTTAGTAAAGATAGATCATTATTAAATACCCTCTTCTGAGTTGTCGGACTATCAGTCTTTCCCAAAGTGGGCGATAACGCCCCCTTGTGGGCGATGGACATCTAGAGGGGGGCGGTGAGGGGCTCAGAAAAAAATGAGGGGCGCTGAAGTGATTTACGGGGCGATATGAAACTTCAGTTACTTCTTATTTTAAAATTAATTGAAATTAAAATTCTCCTACTACACAAGTACACAATATCAATTTTTATCCTATTTTGTTGTATGAATATAAACGTTCACAACGCTATTTATATCTTAATTAAGATATTTAGTTAGGTATCAAACACTGAAGAATATTCGTATCTTCAAGTGTCGCAAGTGAGGTCCCCACCTCCGAAGACACAAACCGAACGCACGATTATTAATGTAGGTACCTAATCTATCTCTCTGGTAAAAAAAGTCTCGTTTAGAGGATAGGTTTAATTAATCTCCAGGCGAAACTAATACATACTACGTTATTGAGGTTTATAAGGTGAAAAATAAATGGGGGAGCTACAAAATAACTGATTTTGAAAGTGGGCGTTAGATGAAAATAGTTTGGGAACCTCTGGACTATAACAATTAGCCAGTCGATATTTCACTATAAAATCGAGTACTTGAACCTAGACTGAATGTTAACACAGCAATAACACTAACAAGCATTAAACAGAACATAAAACAGACACGAATTACTTGTAACTCATAATGGCTGATCGTTACGTGAGTTATTGTTGTAAACTCAATTATTGTTATTATACTAATGCACTGGCTAGTCAAGTGTGTTGGCGAATCTACCACGATCGAAAGAAGCTTGTTGATAGGGTTAGCACTGAAAACTCGAGGCCTGAAACCTCACTTATATTTCTTTAGAGTATAAACCTTTTTCTGGTTGTTTGACCTTTTCTACTGCTTAGAAAATGAAGGAAAGTGTTAAACGAAACAATCGATTTCACACAATAAGATTATAACAATTTAAATTAAAAAGTAAGATAGTTAGTTCCACGTAACTATTACTATCTTCTGCAACACAGAGGGATAATTAAGATAGTTCGGTTTTCAATCTTTGAAAATAAGTTCTTTGAACCAGAGCTGTGTAACATGCGCCAAATCTTTATATACATAAGTCCTATCTATTTATTCAGTGATATAACTTACGTCTCACGATTACCACCGTTTTTTGGAAAACCGCGATTGACATTATTAACATTTTAAAAGAAAATTTATCAATAGCACAAATATAATTTTCCAGACGGTAAGTTCAAACGGTCGGAACGCTGTGCTAAAATAACGTAATACTCGATCATCCTTAACCTCACAGTTACAGTAATAGTTGTAAATGATTGCAGTAGTGTTCGTTGTGTTGCGGGCTAATGGCGGCCATGTTGAGCCTACTTACTGTTACGTGTTAGATGGTAGAGGTCAACGCGGTCTCTACACTTGCGACTCTTGCGGGTACCTTCTAATAGACTAATGTGCTTAATGAGATGTAATTATAAGCTTTTAATAGGATTTTGAGGTTTTTATAAATATCTTAATTTTTTTTCAGCCGATTCAATAGGTATGAAAGCCTCTAGTGGTTCAGTGACTAGAAATAATCACTCTCCGCTCTCCACGTTCGTCTATCCGCGATTGACGCAGAGTCCACTGAACGGATTTTAATACGGTTTTTACTAATAGATAGAGCGATTCCGGAGAAAGGCTTACCGATAGTTTTTGTTGAATTACACGAAAACCATATACGCTTCCAAGAATATCACAATTTACAATACAACAGTGCCTGGAAGCAACATAAAAATGAAAAAACACTTTTTTACGAAAGTCCAATCATGCTTGATCGATCATGAAAGTCAGCACTAGAAAGACTTGCATTAATATATTATTATGTACGTAGCGAAAGTAAATAAAACAAGGTTACAATTGCACACATCCGTTGTTTATCAGTCTCGCAGAATTCCCACAAGTGTCTTATACAATTGATTTATGTTCCACAGATCGTATTTATTACCGTATCGCTTGTGTCTATTGCCAAACAGCAGTGACCGTTGATTGCATAATTATAGAGACGGCTTCGACCCAGACGACAATTAACATTCGGACCTAGGGTTATGAAAGTGTAGGATGACTATCAGTTTAAGGACTGTGGGAGAATGGAATTTAAAGTTACAGAAACTGTTTTGAGTTTATAGTTCGTTCGTATTCTTTAGACTGGTAAAGTCAGTTTTATTTATGAGTTTATTTTACGAAAGTAGGTATATTTTGTTTGTTGTGTTCAAGATTTCAGTGAACGAGAGATGTATTTTGTATTATCAAAAAATACTTTTGTTAGGTTCGGTAACACTATGCGTAACATGACTTTTTACTTTGATAATAGGATTAGCCGGTTTTTGTGAGAAACGCTTTTACTTCACAATCAAAAGAGTCTAGAGTGAAAAGAGATTATCAGCTATCAAATAGGAAGAAATACGAAAGTAGTCGCAATAAAACTTTTGCCTTCTTGCAATGACATACAGCGGTGCGAGATAAATAACAATTTCACAAGAAGAGGAATGACTCTATCACAACTAAGAGACAAGCGCCAGCATCACTTTAGCGACTGATCGAATCAGCCTCAACGCAACTGAACCCGACCTCAGTGTTCCTCGAAAACTATGACTCCTACTATATGAAGTTAGACATTTAACAAACAATTACATCATTCGCTTTGTAGTTGCCGAGAAGTGGAGCGAGCGACATCCTGCGATCACTGAGGCCTATCTAATTGGCGCGGTCACTACGACTAGCTTTGATGTCTCATTTCCTGCCGAGTGCAGATAACTCCATACTTCTATCTCCTTCTTTCATAAGCACATTATATCCCCTCTCGCTCCCCCAAATAGCCCGTGAAATAGAACTGTGGCCACACAAGATTAGACGCAATGATTGGACGAATTCCGTCATAATTAAATGTACGAAAATAGTGGTTTCTTTTTACGAGTTTTTAATTTTTGTATTGTGAAATTTTGTAGCTAAATTGGCAGTAGCTGGTTGAAAAGAAACACATTAGTGATCTCGAAGCTTTCAACCACAAAGTTTGAATATTCGTACAGTCTCTGGACAAGATGTCCTGTAGCTTTTCCAAAATATGGTTTTTGACTGAACTACTTAGTTCTTCTGTTATACACCAGATACGCTGATTCATTTTCTTTACTGTAATATAACATACTCATAGATGCAGTCTCAAAAGATTCGTGATCTTTGCTGTGTAGTTCAAGTGTAAAAAATTACAAGACTTCGATTTAAAGTGTTCAAACTAAACTTAAAGTAAAAATGAAAACCAACAATACCGGTGTTTAAGTAATTTTATGAAACAATAACACTCGGAGAGGACATATTGTTACAAAGTTATACGCTGCGCCGGCGCACCTTTCGTGGAACAATAATAATAATCGACGCAACTACACTGAATGGGAAATAAATTACACACGACGCCAGTTGAGATGTTACGCAGATGGATACAGACACTATCGATAAAGAAAATATTCTTTAGATTAGTCTTTCTTCCAAATATGTTGGAGTCGACTTCCAGTCTCAGCAGGTGTATCTGATACCATTACATACCATTTTACATAGAGCGACTGCCTATCGGTTCGCACAACCCAATAAGACTGGTTGTATCATGATACCCCTTGGTAAAACTAGTTGATGTTGTGAATCTCATTTTTCTAGTCAGCACTATGTTCATTACATATTACATGCAATTTTGAAATTTGCAAGTATTTACAGGACCAATATACGTTAAAACATAGGCCAATACCGT
Source organism: Anticarsia gemmatalis (assembly GCF_050436995.1). NCBI lineage: Eukaryota > Metazoa > Arthropoda > Insecta > Lepidoptera > Erebidae > Anticarsia > Anticarsia gemmatalis. The sequence goes on along the minus strand of NC_134760.1, from coordinate 11,066,703 downwards.
TTCGTTCTAAGTCATTCGTAACCCATATCGTAACTCTCAACTTATGGATTGTAAACTAAAAACGTCTGCTGTTAAGTTTATATGTGGTGATTAGTTTGTATTTCTTCTTCGTACTTATTCATCGAAATTAAAAGGGTGGATAAACTATAATAATGTCGATATTCTCGTACAGATGATCGACAGTACCTCTTCCCTATCACCGCCTGGAGCGATGCGCGTACGCATCGAACATCGCAATTTCGCCGTGTGCGCGCGCCGCTCACTTATTAAATCCTTCCGCCCCGCCCTAATGCCCCCTATTACAGGTAATATAATAAAGCGGAGAGATCGACGCGCCTGCGCCGTCCTAGCCGTCATTAAACTGACATCAATGCATTTTATTTTATTTATTTTATTATTGCTGGTGTATTTGATGTGTACTGAATAATGCAGTGTTGGGAATTTATTGTTTCGTGGTATACGATTAGTACATAGATAGATGACAAAAGAGCGAAGAATTGACGAAGATAGCTAAAACCCCACTATAGTGTCTCAGTATATCTAAACGAAGCCTATTTTGAGCTAGGTTCTGTAGTTCTGAGATATAAAGGAAGATAAAGGGCAATAGATTTCAATAGATTTATCATTATGTACCACTACCGTCCGCAGCAGGTGGATACTAGGTACCCTACTAACTTTCTGTTACAAATATTGATCTTAATTTTAAATATATTTTTTTTTTCTTTACGCTGGATGTCGGTTAGGTTTAACTGTGAATATAATATTTCCGTTGTATGCAAACGGCACGTAATACATCTATACCAATGACCGTTATACGCGTGCGTGAAAGTAAGGAATTACTCGTAAGTAGCAACAAACTACACCTAACACATGTTAGTTGTAAAAAGAGAAAAGTTACTATGAAATCTTGTAACTAAGTATTCAAAAGACATACTTATTAAAAATCTACTTTTTCAGTTTATTGCAACAAATTAAGTAGGTACACGGGACTTTGACACAGCCGAAACAGGATGGTCACAGCAAACATTAGCGATGGTTAATTGTAATAATTTGCTACAAACGACAAATATTAACAAAGATCTGCTAATTTTGTGTCAATGCTAGAAGTCTATTATAATTTGTACCTACATTTCATCACTACAGTACGCTGCAAAGCCAATGACGGCAATCTAGGCATTTCTTCATTCCTGTGTCTAACATAAGTAGTAACGTGTATCAAGCTTAAAGATACTGCAATTCATATTGACAATATCATTATCAATCAAATCAAATAACAATCTATCTACTTAACTCTACCTTTTTTCTACTGTATCCCTTCTATCAGAATAAGTTTACTGTGTTGAGTACATGTTAATCTTTAAAATCGGTGCTATAAAGGCAACAGCCACTCCAAATCGGTAGAGTGGAGCCGTAAATTCGATACCGTTGTCCATTACCCGTGTGCTACCGGTTACGAATACAGTGCTCGATCGATTTGTGTGCATGTACTGTAGGTATATAAGTGCAGTATATAGCGGTACTAGTGCGTAGAGTACGTATCGATGTTTATGTGAGCGCATGAAGACATCGGCGCGGGCTGCGCTTGCGATGCCTTTACGATCGCGGCGCGACTTTGTTGTTAGGGAGAGATCTTAGTACTGCTGTATTTTATTTTATATACGCCTTGAAATTAAGTTTATATGTAAGGTTCCCGCAGTTTCTAATAGTTGTCATGCCATATGCGAGGGATTAGTTAGGAATCGCAATAAACATTGTGGCGTAATTTGGATTTTATTGTTTGTCCCTGGCGGCTGCGAATTTGCCAAAGTATCTCTTTTAATAGTAAGTGAACTGACGCAAATTCTATGAACCAGTCATGTCACCGAGACATATTTTACATAGGTATAGTTTATTATACAAGAGAGCAATGATTTTATAACTATTTACTTTAGTCAGAGGATTTTTTTTTTCTTTTCTAATAACTGGATATGACGTAAAAGTGTCCTACTATAGGAACTTATGACGTAACCGGCTTACGTGTACATGAGAGGGCATTATCCAAATTTGTTTGGCCCGGGACAGTACAAATACATTTTCTAATGATACATCCTAAAGCTACAACCTAATGCCCCAAAAAAGAGTTATTTAGTTATCGTAGTTCTATAAGATTTAATCGCTTATATCCCCGCTCCGCTCACCACAGCGTGTATCACTTGCGTCACCGCCCCGAGCGAATCGCAAAGATGAGATATTGGTATTCCGGACACGCGCGCGATTCAGCCAGCCTCTATTCACAGCCGACAGTTTATAATCAGCTCTTCATACGCCATACATCTACCTACCGCCGAAGGAATGCCTCAGAGCTATATTAACAATATTAATTTTAACTTTTCAATGCTCTTTTTTCAGAAAATTTGTCGAGTCATTTAAGAGTTGAAGTAAATTATTCATGAGACTTACTATGGCTTTTAATTTGAGTAAATTTTATGTTTCTGTATAAATATGCTTTAAAACGTGATAATAACTTGACTTGCCCTTATTTTATAGGTAAATTATATCTAGGTACGCCTAAACAAATGTAATAGCAATGTGTACAGTGACAAAATGTAAAAATCTTAAGGCGGTATTTTTGTATAATCTCCGTAAAACATAGTAAAATACTGTTTAAAAATAGCGTGAACCTGATAAAATTTGCATTTTTATTATATTATGTATACGCTTAATTTGAAGACCACGTGCAAAGAATAGACAAACAAAGTAACTGATACAAATAATTGCTTGAATTCTTAATGTGGGATTGTTTTTTTTCTTTCGCTTTATATTTTTATTAACCAACTCGGACTATAAAACCGTCACATTAGGTCCGTCTCAATAATTTATAAGAGTTTATAATGCTACCGGACTTACGGAGAGATACTTAGTATGGATACGGTGATACGTTTAATCTATGACACCGACTTTGCGTTATTGGTTTGTTTGCAAAAAAACTGGCTTTTAGCAGGTACTGCTTATAGAATAACATTACTTAATTTTAGGGTACTCTAAATAGATTTAATTTGGAATTTATTCATTATTAAAGCATTTCAACGGGATAACATCAACATTTAATTACAATAATTTCTGTAGTTAATATAGAGGCGTATGTTTATGCTTTCTTAGGCATTAGACCTATAATCTCCCCAACCAACCGAGGGCGAGCCCTGTGAATAGTCTTCAAATAGTAGAAACGATGAATACAAACGCATTTTCTTCTCATTTATGCGGTTATCCGAACTTTTGTATGATGCATATGACACTATCATGTGCATGTAATACATATAATAAGTATATTGTAACTGCCTCTGTGGCGCGGTCGGTAGTATATGCGACTGCGGTGCGAGAGGTCTCGGGTTCGAATCCTGGGTCGGGCCAAAAAAGTCTTTTCTGAGATTTTCTGTTAAGAATTTTTTAGACATTGCCCGGAGTGAGGTCGAAGACCTCCGTGCCTCGGAGAGCACGTAAAGCCGTCGGTCCTGCGCCTGACCTCTCACTGGTCGTGTCGGTTATCCGTCCCACCAAACTATGAGAGTGATGGAATAGAGAGTGTACCTGTGTATTGTGCACACACTTGGACACTATAAACAAAGTCCTGCACAATGGCCAGTTTCAATGAAACTGTAACAAAACTGTAAACGTAGCCGTATATCGGCTAGAAGGACATTATTATTATATTGTAATAAAGCTACCAAATCACACGTTTTATACGGGAAAAGAAGTGTGTGGGAACATAATAAAACAAGTAGTGAATAAATATATGTTCATTTCATCATGAATTGTGATAACAAACGCTACTTACATACGTATAAATATAACGTTACATTTAGGTACATTGATTCTGTCTTGTCACAATAAATTAATTTTAAGTTCATTGCTTTAACATTAACTGAGAAGACTGAAAAAGTCAAGCTTTAAATTCCGATAGTTCTTAAAGCTGCTTACGTAAAGGCTTTCTTTCAGACAGTTCAAAATCAAGCCTTCGCTCATATCGGGAGAGGGCTCTTGCCCGGCAGTTCGACAGGACAGTAATGGGTCAATTATTATACTTTTTATACGCCATGGCTGTACACGTGCACGTATACGTAAGTAGGTATGAAACGCTTCAAGTTTTTTTATAGAAGATTAGGTTAAAACAAAACCATATTTACAGTAGTACGTCTCTTCGTACAGTTTTTGCTATATCTGTTAAAATTAATTTGTTGTGACAAGAGTACTTATATTTATAGGTTCACTGTGCTTAGTTTAACTAATCACATCGTTTATTACAAAACCTTATTACATTTATGAATACAAATCACAAAACGTTTATAAAGCTTGCTACAAACATATTCGGTTCGGCATTAAACGGCCTTGCCGGGCGGCAAAACCGATGAACCCGATCGGCACAAGCCGAACAAACGAGTCCAGTCGGTTTTGTTATTCGATAAATATTGAACGTGCCAAATATGTGTGTAGTAAGCCATTTAACACAGGTTTCATAAGTCTATTTAAGTTTATAAACAAAATTGTATGAATCTTATTTTATAATTCTGGTTTGTGTTACTTCATAAATAAATAAATACACTGTAAATTAATTCTATCACTTTCCTTCTCAGGTAATATGAAAGAGAAGCTAGTGTACGCTACGGATCACTAGGTGTTGGCTTCAGTACCCGAGTGAAGTAAAATTAAATCAGGTATTTTTGGTAAGAAGTAATTCGTTATCTGCTCTTTGCCTACCCCTATGGGATAATAGGCGTGATTTTACGTATGTGTGTATGGTAAATTGTAGCCAAAAATGTGTAAAAATAGTATATTTTTTCGTTAATATATTTCCCTGATACTACTGACAGTTACATTCCCTGTTTCAGTAATTAAATCTAAGATTAAGTGATATTATTATTTATTTTTATTTTAACATTATTTACGTTTTATTACATACATAAATTAGTTAAGTAAGTGATGTTTATTGGTACAATATTTAGGTATATCATGATTAATATTTTACTATTGATTTCGAGGTGTGAATATCATGTAAAAATTTGCTTTAAATTCTTTTTAAAGTATTGTAATCGTAGGCTACCTTAACTTAATTAGGCCATACTAATTTCCTGCAAAATTCGGACTTAAATATACACAATAAATACCCATAAATACTATAGTCCAATAACTGTGTAGAGAGCCAGCAAGGTTGGCAGAGGTGTACTCATTTGAAAATTTTAGAATATTAGAGACCCCTAGACTTATGCAGCTGATAGTAGGTTATTTGATACAGCTACTTTATTTCGAACGTACACATAATTATTCTTTAAAATATAGACAAATTGTGCTTGCTTAAGCTGTCTAATAAATTGTTAGACTTTTAACAGTAAAACATAATTTTACTTCAAAGATAATGGGTTGCCAGTCTCGCGGTTGATGTCCCAATAATAGAACAATTTGAATTTAAATTTAATTCAACTTTTAGTGAATATTATTCGGATATACAATCCCAATTTACGCGTTAAAATAATTTAACTAACGAACTGATAACAATCCAAATATGAATGATTTGTCGCGCACTTTCAGTAACTACACTTACCCGAAAGCCACAGAAAGGCGTTACGTTTTACGTCAACGACAAATTCAAGACGTAACACATTTCTAGGAACAGAGACTGACATTAATCGCCAATGCGTATACGTGCGTGATCATTAAGCTGCGTCCACACTAAGCGAGCAGCCTCGCGAGGCAATATCTCAGTCTCGCTCATTTCGATTTTAAAGAAAAGAGACTGAGATATTGCTTCGCGAGGCTGCTCGCTTAGTGTGGATGCGGTTTTAGTATACGTATACGCAAATGTCGAGTACACGCTTAAGACGTACGCACGTTTAACGTACGATTCAACGGGTTCTCGTGTCTAACGATATGAGCGCTAACTTAACTAAAAAGTATAAATAAAATAAAAACACATACATTAAAATCAACCAATTTATATAAATAAGTGTTTTTAATTTCATAATTACTCAGACCGGCCGAGATCATATATCACTCACAAGGCTATATGCTATACATATGTACGTATAAAACTACTGGTATAAATAGTGATGTGTTTCTACTTAGAATATAGTTGTGGACTTAGATAGGAGTCCCTTTAATTGATTTATTGGGAAACTTAATGTGGTAGTACTAGATTGTGCCCGCGACTGCGCCCGAGACATAAAGTAGCTTATTTGACCCTAGACACAAAAATGTTACACTGCCAAATTTCTTTAAAATATTTGAACGATATAAATCTATACATTTACGTTTTCTGTTTAAATGATTGCATATTTTGATATCAAACAAGATTCCTTTTAGAAAATATCCTTCTCAATGTGATAAGGAGCATACTTCATTACATTGGCAAGAAACAACCCACAAAAAAAATTGTGCTAATAAGCCAGAACCGAGACAAATCCGGGACAAAACACCAGCCAAATATCTACACAAGACCAGCGTCTCGCGACATCAAACTAGTACTACCCACACAATTTCCTCCCACCTACATCCACAACTACACATATGTGAACCCGCTCCCCTCTAAGACGGCATCATCCCCTGGCTCCGCTTCCACTGCGCGCCCTGCCGCCTGTTGTGGTTGGCGCGAGATGATTTGTGCTGCTCCTTACGATTACGATTGTGGATCACATCTTTCTCCTGACCTTGCCCTTTCGGTTTGCCGGTGACATCCATATTTCTAAAACAAGGTTTTCAAATTAATATTTGGAAATAGTACTTTTGTGATTGCATTTTCATTTAACTGTTTAACAAAACGAATTATTTGTCACTTTATGTTAATCTGTATTGACAGACATCTAAGTGGATAACTTTGATTTATGTCTGTATAATGGAAAATATAAGTCGTAAGGGCAGTTTCTTCATTAAAAAAACAGCCAAAGTATAGGGGTGGCGTAAAAATTACAGTTAAATTTATTTTGTTCACGAATTTACTGATAGTTATATAAAGAAATAGACTGGGCTTTACTACACAAATGTTAAGCAAAAGTCAATAGCTTTAGCGGTTACTATAGATATGCATGAAGAAACAGACCGTCCGTGGTAAAACCTAAATGTAATACTAGTACAAAAAAATTGCACTAGTAAATAAAGTAATATTTAAAATTCTAAAAGACACTTAGTCTATTTGCAAAATATCTCAAAACATTTTCATATACTACTTGCTCCTGAATATTATTTGGCTACAATCAAATCATTTACAGTATTTAAAGTATAGTTACCTAGGTTGTGGCGCAGGCTTGTTTCCCCTCCCCCTCCTGGCGCTGTAGTTGGCCTCCCTGCGCGCCCGCATCTCCTCCGGGTTGCTACAGAAGTCCATCCTAGTTCTGTTGTTACTACTGCCTGGCTTCTCTTCTTCCGGTTCTGATTCTTCTTCTGATTCCTCCTAGTAAAGAACATACAGAAACAAGTTATAGTCTAATATATTTAGATATAAATTGTATTTTTACTTCAATATCATTTCATATTCATTTAATATTTTGTGCGTTTAAATCATATTAAATACCATCCGATGTCATGAAACACTAGCAAAATTAATATTTAAATGAAAAAGTGTAGAATGCGTATAAGTGGTGTGATATTTACGAACCGTCATTACGTGCACGTATATTATGTACGCATAAATGAACATGGATGCACTTTTTCTCTGCATGAAGTGTAAGGAGTTTCGTTTTAAAAGCTCGGTTTTTTAATGTGTGTAATTGTAGTCCTAAATAGTTTGCTATAATGTGGTTCTTATAATTAGGGAGGCGTGATATTGTGTATGTGTGTAATAGTTTGCGAAAAGGGCCAAAGATTGTAGGTAGGCTAATAATACCACGCGTTAGCCTACTAAAACTAAATTACCACATATATGTACATACATGTTGCGAAAGTTTAAAATAATTAACTACATTACCTCCTGTTCTCTCTTGTTATTGGCGAGTGCTCGTGGCGTGACGAAGGGTCTGCGGTGGTCGTCGACGTCGGCGCTGGGCGTGACGCCGTCCGAGTCGTACGTGTCGTCGTACTCGTCCGAGTACATGTCCACCTCGTCGCATACCAGGCTGGAATGATAACAAATTGTATTACAACTACTTCGAAAGAGAATATATTAAATCAAATTTTAGGGCAATAGCAAGGAACCTTTGAAAGATTGCACCTTCTAGTAAATTTGAAATTTACAAGCATCAAGTACTACCTTTTATGCTCATTGACATTTAAAGATTGAAAATTATAGCTATACATACATCTGAATCTATTTCTAGACGGCACGTGAACGTACGTATACGCAATGCGACATCAAAGAAGCGATTTTCTACTATTTACGACCATCAAAATTACTTTAAAAAGTTTGTTCCTGTGACATAGGGGCTGTTTACTAATAAATAAGAAAATATTATTTACCAAAATTATCTAAATCCTTTCAAATTTCAAACGTTTGCAAATAAACAGTACAAAAGCAACAACTTACTTATATTTGCTATAAATATCAAGTTTCTTAACATCTGTCTTGTCATCGAGCATGTCCTTCAGGTCCTTGTACTTGGACTTCTTCTTGCCGACGTGGATCTTGGAGAGGTCGACGTCGTCCCGCGTCATGATGTCGAACTGGTCCCCGTCGAACACGTTCAGCCGCTGGATGCCGGTCTCTAAGAACTTCTTGTCGAGCGGGTCTTCTGGGATTATTGGGAGGGACTGGTCTATGCCTGGAAAGAGAAATAGTACTTGATTAGATTTTTCATTTTAGGAACTAGTTAAGGAATATTACAGCTACTACAGTAAGTAAAAAAGGTAATTCCTCTATTACTACATAGGGACTGTTATAGTAAATGGCGAAACGCGGTTGGGTTTTATACATTTCTGCCTACAATATTTTTTGCTAACAATAAAATGTAATGAATGTGAAGTTTTAGTAAAATGTAATTAATGTATTTTAAACCGAATGTTAGTTTTAAGACCAATGAAAGAACAGAGACATAAGTTTGACTCGAAACTTGTGCTTAAATAAAAAAAAATATTGATCAGAAATCGAATCTGATATAGTAACACATTATATCAAGAAGATAAAGCAAGATTTATTTATTATTATAAAAAAGGGTAAAATCGTACGAATACTAATTTCATTTTATTGCGCTTACTGTTCCAGTTCAATAAATCAAACGATGAAACCAACAAATACTTAGAAAAATCAATTTATATGACCGAAAACCTACCTCTCAGTGGCTCCGCTAAGTTCCCTTCCAATATACTATTAATAACTCTCTCCGCATTAAACCCATAATGTTGCAAACATTTCAATATGAATCCATCTCCTAGATGTGGCAGTATATCTTTCACTTCGGATATCAACGACTCTTCCCGCACATTGTCGGGTATCTCCGTGTCCGTGGGCGTGGCCTCCTGTTCTGTGTGCCCATTGGTCAGTTGCGGCGGCGGGGCGTGCCTTATGTCCGGTATCGGCTCGTCTAAGTTCGAATATATCGCTTGCAGTATGAAGTCAGTCTTTACGGAATCTCTGAGGTTTTGTTCAGGCAAATCATAAATTATATAGATTTTTCTTTAGTTAAATGAAGTGGAGGAGAAAAATTTGGAAGACTGACCCCACTACAGTATGGTGTGTATAGCATGGAAAAAATAATGCAGTCATATGATTTAGTATAACCAGAACGTTTTATGTTAAGGGCTCGTTTGAACAGCAAATCGAAATAGAGTATAATAATTAGCGTCCTCAAAAGTTTGAAAAAAATTAAATTGTATTTGCAAATCATTAGCACTTCTTCGTGACTTTGAATTACGAGAATTTTGCACTGATCATTGTTTCAGCTTTATTTGCAAACTTTAGGGTACGGCTCACTGTAGATTACAGGCATGCAACCACAGACCAGTGTTTATTTCCAGTAAAATTTGCCTTTAGGCTAGGATAGCCCTGTAAAGCAATTGGTGGCTACGCAACTTATTATTACAATCCTTATAGAACTGTTCTTAGTATCCATATCTAAACAAACGAATACGAAATCGAGAGTACTCTTGTTTTATATAAGACTAGCTGACCGGCGCAACTTCGCTTGCGTCACCTAAGAGAATGAGTCAAAATTTTCCCCGTTTTTGTAACGTTGTTCGTTGCTGCTCCGCTCCTAATTACCGTAGCGTGATGTTATATAGCCTATAGCCTTCCTCGATAAATGGGCTATCTAACACTGAAAGAATTTTTCAAATCGGACCAGTAGCTCTTGAGACTAGCGCGTTCAAACAAACAATCACACAAACAAACTCTTCAGCTTTACAATATTAGTATAGATATATTTGAACAAAAGTACTCTCGATTTTGTATTCATTATCCTATACTAGAGAGAGATTTTCCTCTACTAGAGCAAAAATTATGAGGTAGTTTTGTTCTTGTATATGAGAAACAGTAACAAAAGGCCGAAGGGTATTTATGCTTTAGGAAGAACAGTAGTAAAAAGGATACATGTCAGGGTAGGCCTGTCGCAGCATCTCCAGGTCCTCGTGCACCGGGTAGCAGGCGTGGTAGTCCTTGATGAGGAGCCGCTCCGAGAGACCGTCCATCATCACCGCCAAGTAGTCTTCTACGTGACTTGCTATACTACCCCTAGAACATTATTGAATGTTGATTGACTAACTATTGATGATTTTGAGTTTTGCTTATTTTTTTTTTTGAACTTTTATGCGAATAAGTAAATGAATTGCCTATGGCTAGTGAATATAATTTACTATAAGGTACGTAATAAAACTTCTGACTGATTGCTTTTATTTTTTTGTGGTTTGGTGGTGTATCCGAAAAATAATCATGAGGCTTTAGGTACGATTCCCGGCTCGGCCAAAAGTTGAAATTTCTAATCTATATCAGAATATTTTTCAATATAGTCCGGAGTTTGGTAACTTACCTGGTAAATGGCAAGAGGCTTGCCCCCTATTACATGGGATTAACATTATTATAATATATAATGGCGAAACATGTGTAATACTTTACACATCAGAATCTCTGCCTACACCTTCGGGTATATCAAGCGCCACTTTATATACATATGTAAATAAAAAAAGTCTATATACTCACTCGCCGCTAAATATCTTATTCTTATAAACAGCCAGCGCTTCTCTGAACACGTCTATAAGCTCGGCCCTCGCACTGTCTATATAACCATCCACCTCGGTGTACTGCACGCTGGTCTGATCGCCTGTCTCCTCCAGCTTCTCGTACAGCAGGGGGATGCCGTACTCGTACAACTGAACTATACTGAAACAATAGGAGATGTGATTGGTTTGAATAATAGTAGTAAAAAAACTACCTGACAATATTCTAGCTATGCCCGAGGGTCCAAAATTATCTAAAATTATGATAAGTTAAGAAAAAACTCATCCAGAATTACGTCAAATTACGTCATAGTTATAGGTTTACCACCTAAGCAGACGTTGGGGAGGGCGCAATATTGAATGATTAAGTGAATAATATATGAAAAGCAAAATACCTTTTCCGCACTGTTGGTGTATTCGGTAATTGTAACTAATATTCTTAAGTGATAGATATAGATTTTTGTCTTTTGATATACATATTAATATATAAATTTATAAATTTAACCCATTACTGTCCCACTGCTGGGCAAGGGTCTCCTCCCGTAATGATGGAGGCGTTAGGCCTTGAGTCCATCACGCTGGCCAAGTGCGGGTTGGGGACTTGTTGACATATTAGTATGTAAAATCATATAACATCATGTTAAATTATATACGCAAATTTTACAAAAATACATATTTAATTACTGTGAAAGCCCCACAATAATGTAAGATTGAATATTATCAACAGTCAAATTTAACCAAATAGACTATACAAATATTTTACTCAATAATCTCACCTAATAATAAAATTCGCTTTTCTAAATAGCTCCACACCTTTGGGATAGACTTCAACAAATATCCTCATAGTCATAGCAGTGTCTAGTAGGTGTATAACTAAGTCCTTCAGCACTTCAAACGTGAGCCTGTCCTGCTGCTTCGTGGAGGATGGACGTCTGATCTCGGAGAAACCCTTGAATGTTTCTGGCAAGTTCGGAGGTTCTTCACTGTCGAAGTCTTTGTTTACTTGTAGGATAATGTATTTGAAAGCCTGGAACACGAAACAATAACATTATTAACTTTTTGCCCGTTTTACTATCTGATTTGATTCAGCAAAACATAAATAAAACCATCTTATTTGGCAAAATATTCCCGCTAAGTATTCAATAAGGATTTTTTTTAATTATCCAGAATTTAGATTTATTTAGATTTGTAATAATAACATAGTCTGTGTACAAAAGTGAATTTATATGATTGCATCAGAAAGACGTAAGCTAACAATTAATTTTAAAAATAAAATAGTTTCATAAATCAGCATTATAGAGAAGAAATTACAGTTTTACATAAAAGGAAATCTTGAAATACAAACTTCAAAATAATAAACATTCAAATGCCTAACTTTCACTGCAACATCTAAATCTTATTCGCCAATCCTGCGTATACGGACCTCTTTAACAAACGCGAGCGCGGCCAGCACGTCTCGTTCATACTGCGCTTGCAATGAGAACACGCAGTCGAGCACCCGCGCCACATGCCTCGTGTTGTCCACACCGTACGTCAAACACAGGTCCCATATTATAGGCACGGTTATTATGAACTTGTTGTATAGTAACTCTGCCATGTATTCCTTTGACATCCAGTGCGACTGCAAATGAAAAAGAAAGTCATATATTTCATGTGCTTAATTTAAATATAGGTTTTAAATCTGCACTTAATAATGTAAAGCCGTAGAGTTTGATTCTCAGATCTAAGGAAGTACTGACTGGTTTTGAACTAAAAATATAATTTTGTACACAATGTCACAATAAATATATATGTATATATATAGCCATAGAGTCAAGTAAAGTCCAGACAGATGAAGTAGTGGGCAGCTAGAATAAATGCTTCTTTTTGGCATGAAAAGGCCAAATTAACAACATAACAAACCATTTTAAGAGTAGATTTTTCCTCTTCATTAAGCTTTTTTAGAATTACTCATCAAAAATCCTTTCGATTTCTAGATAGCACCATTAGATATATATTTATTTCCTTATTTGTGCATTCTCACCTTACTTTCCTTATTAGTAACAAGCCTACTGAACACAATGAGCACCAGTCTTCTGATCTCCTCGTATATCCTCTGTACGTCTTTGATCTCGTGTGGGGGTAAGTACGGTGGACTGGCTTCTTGTAGAAATGACACTAACGCATCCATGCACTGAGGGTGATGGATTATTGTACTCCAAAATCTGAAGAATCAAATTAAAAGTATTATGAAGTGGTTTCAAGATTGTGTAATATTATGAAAAATTTATCTTATTTTGCAAATTTTTTTAAGTGACAAATAATAACACTTTCTATTACATACATTAATAGATTTTTCACAAAACCACCACATGGAGATTTTTTGACTTTATAAGACATAAGTAAGGTATAAGATACAAGATGTTAAACTTCAGAGTAAAAGGAAATAAAAGGGAGCAATTTTGTGACCTATATAGTTAATATAAAAGTGTGCATTTCTGTCTAGTATTTCTGTTCCGACTTCTTCATAATACTGGTGGCATTCTATTTCTTGAGGGTCATAATAGCACAAAACATGTAAAATGTTTCAAAGCTAAGATTTTCAAGTTAAAACAATGTGAGAGTGCTGTACTTCAAGACAACTAGTGTTAAAATACTAACCTATGATGTTCTAAAGCTAACAACCACTTCATATCTTCTAAGTATCCCTCCATCCGTGCTTTCCATGTGTCGACGGCTCCTAGCACCATTGTACTGAATGATGGTGGCCTCTCATACAGTGTCATCTCGCGTTTCTCCACCCAATATGGGTCCTGGATTATATAAGACAGTATTTAAAAAGAAGTGACTTATCAGGGCTGAGTATGTTATCCTATGAAGAGAAAATTAAGTAAAAGTAGTTTAGCCTTACATTTTTTAAGAATTTTGAAAACCTGATGATAAATATACCTTTCGTGCCTTTTGTTCTAATGAAGTATTTTTTTAACTTTTTTTTCTTTTTTATTGTATTTGATAAAGGGTAACATGTTTTCCCATAATAATATTACAATAGTTTATTATTTACTTCTAATTTAATGAAATTGCCTGCAAACAATGTTTGTTTCATTATTTAAATGAATTCTGTATGAATGTAAATCTTATTGCATAACAATAAAGACAAAGAATATAACAAAAGTGCTTTACAACACCCATAAGTGTCATCTTACAACAATGTTTAATTAATTTATTACTTCTTCTGTCAAGAATAAATTATTAATAGTTTACTTTACAAGGCTAACAGAAATAATAATTATACCTACTTCTGTTTATAAAAAAAGTACTATACACACCATAGACAATCAATATATCAAATTTAAAAATAAAAGTGGGTTATTCCTCTAAAATAAATCCATCAGCTGATTTACAATTGGGTTATTCCCCTTAGCTGCAACAGCTGATTATTTTAATGGCTAAAGCAAGTCATTTAAAATGCAATACATACACTAACGTGCCACATAACTACATAATGTGAAACAATGGGCGATTACTATGTAAACAATCTAGTACATGATACAAACACTTCATAAATCTGAAGGACGCAGCTGTATTGATGTTTTGATAACAGTTGGTACAAGGCCAAACCAGTGATGTCACATCCTTCAAGTATACACCATAAAATGTACCATATTCTAAAGTTTTATAGGGGAATTACAGTCCAAAGAGCGAAGGAGAACCTATTTAACATAAAATCAGGGTATTCCCTTGAAACATATCGAGGTACTTTCGTCCTATTGCACAATGTTGTTTGTAAGCTAACACATTACTCACCAGAGCTTTGATTTGCTGAACAACGCCCGCATTCGTAACCGATAAACTTAACCTCTCCACCGGCAAATTCTCAGGGTTCTGCAATCACATTTTAATTTAAAGAATGCACATCAATCAACCCGTACACCACGCAAGTGTATCAAAATACTCACAGTAAATTCAACGCTAGTTTTTGACATTTCTCAAGACTTAAAACACTGGGATATGCAAAAATATTCAATACTTATTAACGACGTAAACCCTTAGCTCAAAGTTTAGGTTTTACGAAATAAAATATTGAAGAAATTGTGAAAATTGAAATCGTCGACGACTTTACTTTCGTTCTGACGTTTTTGACAGAGTGACAGATGATTTAGACAGTTACTTATTCGTCAAAAAATATCATACATTTTTGAATGTCTTCCATACATTTTTGAATTCGGTAATATGAATAGAATAAAAAAGTGTAATATATTTTATACATTATAAAAAAAATACGTAAATATGATTCTTAAAAAGTGAAAGTTACGAATTTGAAGCAGTAAATAATAGGTACTCAACGAATGGCAACTTTCACTTTAAAATGTCAAGATAACGTCGCCGTAGTTTTGAATTTCTTGTAAACAAATAGTTGAAATTGAAAATAAATAAACTGATTCTCGACTATGAATAAAGCTAGTTCTGATCCGAAGGTTAAGAAAACGCTTGTTAGAAATTATGAATTGAAAGTTAAACCATCTTCTCGCAGGCAAGTTGTCCATGATGTCGCTTGTTCTTCGACATCAACTAAAAAGTCCTCAAGTACATCGGAAAAGGAGAATGAACTGAGCCAACCGTCCTTATGCTCTAGTGGAGTGATAGCCAATTATTTAACTGAAGTCAAAAAGTCCGCTCCGCCGCCGATATCGGCGGAGGATTTAAATGTTGACAAAAAGATAGTATGCGCGAAGGTAAGTTTGTCGTTACAAGTTTTCTGTAGCTGTTCCCGGGACATAGGTGCCACAGTTATTTGGCTTTACATTTATCTTCCGTCAGCATTTTGCCTATTTGTATAATCAAAGAAATTGTTTCAAAATCATATTTGAACAAAAAACATGACAATTCTGTAGTAGGTATAAACTTTTACTAGAAAACATACCTACTATCGTTAAAAAAATTATCAACTAAACACTGACCAGAAGACCATAGGGTAGGCATTAACTGGAACATTCTAGCATAAATATTATGTCAGAATGTTGCTTGGCACTTTTCTATCCTTGGCACAATGTTATTCAAAAAGGTAGAACTCATACCTCTGGATCTTAACTTCTATGCATCAAGAATCTATATCATCATAGATACAGGGACAGTGCACTTTCAAGTAGTCTACTTTTGATTAATTTTGAATTTTTACTGATTTCAGGTCACCAAGAAATTAAACTTCCAGTTCAATGATAGAATATACAAGAACCTCATAGAATTAAATGCCAGTGTTGATGAGTTGAAAAGTAAGAAGGACAGGCGACCCTCGAGCAGTACAACTTCTCTCAAGAAAGATCTAGAACCTAATATTGAAGACTTTTATGAAGATGAAAAGGAAATAGACTCTCCGCCAAACATTCCAGTTATCAAACCTAAATTTAAACCAATAAAAAAAGTTGAAAATGGTAGATTACACAAATTAGTTGCTGCTTTTGAAGATTTATGACAAATAATTTATCTATGTAGCATAATGTGTTAATTTTTGATTATTATATTTCATATTATTACATTTGTTTCAATAATCTATTGCATGCACTCATTTCTGAGTATTTTGGGTCAAATGTCAATAATCTAATTTATCTAAAATTTTAAATAATTATTTTAGGTATAATGATAATCAAACATGACAAAAATGCTCGAACTAAAACAATCCTTGACCTTAATACCTTTACAAATAGATGTTGCCATTTATTAATTCAATTTACCATTAACCAACCAAATAATTATTGTATCTATTTGGTTTTACTCAATGGTTAAACATCCAAAAGACCTAACAGTAACTACAGGCATGGCTATTTTGATTTGAGAAAATCTATCAAATATCTGTCTCATTCATAGGATGTAGATCTAGCTGCAACTATCATATAACAAAATGCAAGTTTCTAACATTTACTAAGTAGGTACTTTTAAGGGTACCAAACAAGCAGTGTTTGAGGAAGGTAAAATAAGGTATGATAGATACCTTCTTAAAACCTATTTATGGTTAAAGCATGCACGGTTAAAAACCTATGGGAATGATACTGGTTTCTATTTCTATGGGCATTTTCCCAGCCACAGATGCGGAGAGAAAAAATCTGAACACACATAATAAAATTGTAGGTATTAAAAGATTTGTAAATCCTTATTAGTTAGTCTCCTAGATTCAATATAACCTCCATGCAATTAGTTTATGTAAAACTTTGGCAATACAAGTTAATCGGAATAAAAGACGGGTGGCTGATAATATAAATTTTAGTCTGTGCTTCCGAACGCAACACGCGCCGACTCGCTCGCTCTGAAAGAAAGAGATGTTCATACATCCTTCTCTTCTTTCACCCGCATTTTGCCAATAATTTTGTTTCATTCAGTCAGTCAACTTCCGACTTCTAAGCGCTACGGTCGCGTGCCAAGTTCTCAGTGAGAATAATTTCAAATTAAATACTTTTGCTCTTTTAAATCGACATAAACAAGAACAGCTATGGCTGAAACTGAAATAATATCTAGTAGTGAAAATAATGAGCAATTTTTCGAAGGTGTCGAAAAGCTCATAGAAATTTGGTTTACACCGGCAAAAAATGCGGATTTGAGAAAAATCACTCGGTGAGTATTTTTTCTTCTTCATGCCTGTATCTTACCTGAACGGTCTAGCCAAATATTACGTAATTGTTTTCTGTGTATAGGTTACCGGTATTATGCTAAAATTGTTTAACCTAAACATGTTATTTTATGGAAATATTTTCTACTTTGAGATGTGTTTGTCTTTACAATTTCGGGTTTTTACGTTATTTCTTGACTGAAAAGTAGTTTCATTAATATGTTTACAGTTGTATTTATTAGTTTGTTGTTATGGAAAGTTCTGGAATCAGCTGTTTTAGTATAGAAACGGCAATTGGGTGCCGGCTAGCTGGGTGGGCGCCCGTGGTTGGCCTGTGGCCACTGTTTAGGGCTGGGCCACGGGAAACGCGCGTGATTTGAAATCGTTGTTGTTGTATACGTAAAATACAACACAAAGTTTACCAAAAATCCTTTCTGAACTAAGCGTATTTTTGTCTCATAATAAGATTCTTATTTATCCGTACATGTGTAAATGGTATTTTATAATAAATCTGACTTAAGTATTTGTCACCGTTAATAATTGACAAAAATATAGATCGGTAATAAAAGCTGCGTAAACAAATAGTTCATTATATTCAACTAAACGAATGGAATTTAAATATGTAAAACGCTAACTGTAAAACTGTTTTATCTATTTAATTTCAAATATAAATTTAATAAAAAAATAAATAAGAGATACCTAATAATATAAAATCCCATACACAGTCTAAGAACGAAACGTTTAGGTTAGGATTCTATTTTTTAGAAAAAATAAAATAGTTTTTTTTTTATTGTTACAGCCAACAATGGGAGAACGTTCTGAAGATAGTGCGGTGCGAGATCATCTCTTTCACCCAGAGCGAGCTTGTCGACGCCTACGTCCTAAGGTAAGTCACTATTTTGAAAAAAAAAAGACATTTAATTTGATAAATACTTTTTTGTCAATTTCATTTTTAATTTGGCCTTCGAAGCACTTGAAAATCGGAATACAATCGGACAAGTCAAGTTGTTTGAATCTACGAAGTGTTTATACCTAGACATGGTTTTTGATAACATAATTATCTCAAAAACAGACGAAAGATTTTTATCAAACGTCAGCGTGCCATAACAATGCACGCTAAAAAATATTTTATAGTTTCGAAAGTAACAAGTAAGAACGTCATGCGTATAAAACCTAACTCCAACAATTTAACCGCGATAAAAATTATAAATAGCTCGATTAAAATGTTTTAATTTACATAGGAAATGAACCAGAAAGGCTAACCAAATGAAGATAAGCACTATACCTAAAACCACACAGTAGTTAGTACTGTAGCTCAAACCGAACCTAAAAAAACATCGTTGCAACGAAATCTAACAATTTTTATCAAATAAAAACAAACTTTGGTAAGCTTCCTACAAGTGCAACTCTTTTTTCATTGTCAGAATTTTACAACTCAGAGCCGAAAAATGAAAAAACAGCCAGAATTTCATTTGAAAATAAATAATAGTTTGTAACTGTGGAAAGAATCACGATAATAAAGATCAATTTAAATTGTGATTGTTAATCAAACAACATTATCTAACAATGGAAAAGTAGACCTTAAAGTAATTAGCCACTTAATGAAGAATAATGATTAAGTTTCTTCAACTTTTACGCATAGCATCACGAATTCTACTCATGTAAAAAAAAACATCGAAAGTTATTGCACTTGATTTTAAGTTAATTATTTAGTTTATTAAAAACATTATGGACTCAAGGCCTAACCCCTCCCTCAATATGGGAGGAGACCCTTGCCCAGCAGTGTGACTTTAATTTTTTTTTTTAGTTTATTAAACTATTACGCACATTATCACGACTTTAACTCGTGTAAAAATTCCTCGGAAGTTATTCCTCATACCTATTCAATGAGGAAATTAAAGTATTAGTCAGACTTCGCCGGGTTAGTCGTAACCTCGTTGTAGGTATCAGGTCACTGTCGCCGATAGCTTATCACCATCGATCTTAATTACATAACACTTATCGCACTCGTAATACGTACGTTAAACTAAACGTAAATATAGGATGGTAGGTAGGTACCTTTAATTGAATAGTTTGGGAAATATTCCGCATTTGTTTAATTGCAATTTGTTAACGATAAATAAGCGCTAATTAGTTCTAACTTTAGTACTAATCATTTTGATTTTTTTATCTAATTAACGTTTTTGGCTACTAAATTGAGGTAGGTATTATGTATTGTGCAGAGTTTGGCTGTATTACCTTTATCAACTTAGATTTTAATTATGAATATCGTCATTCTTCAGTCTGTAGTCTTGAAGGCTGTCAGTTGAAGAATGTTTCTAATATACAATACGCTTCTATTCATTGCTTAGCCTTTAAAAATTAAAAATATACGAATATCTATGCAAACTTGACCTAACCCTTCACCCTTCGCAATGCCATGACTCATACAAAGTATTAAAATCGGGTCTCCCCACAAACAACCATACAAGTGTCCCTAAGGCACATTTAAACTAAAGAGTACTAAATACAAAGCAGTGTTTCGTCAATACTGCTACATTTTATAACAGCCGACCGTGACCTTGGTAGGAACAGGTTAAATTGCACGCCATCCGATGTTATAGGGCACGATGCCCGCGTTTTGTTCATGTATTTCAAATGTTAGGCTAACTTCAGTGCCTATTTACGAAGGAATAGTTTGACGCGATCTTTTGTAAAAATATTAATATTGATAAGTATATCAAAACGTCTTATAACAGGAATGTTATACAGTTTCATACTTAAATTGTCCTCAATCAATAAGTTGGCTAGTTAACTAAAAAATATACAGAATTTGAGACGAACTAAGAATTAAACCTACGTTTTTGTTGAACTTATACTTGCTATACGATTTCGATAGTTTGAGATAATTCATTAAAATGTAGTACTGTGTAACAAAACATACTAGTTCTACATAGATAAGTGTCATAGAAATAAATCATTCGCATTACATAACAAGTAAATAAGTACATTATTCTTTGTTAGAAGACTAAACAATTAAGCTCAATTGAGTGCTATATAATAAGATTTATTTATAACAACACGTGGCATTAATCAGTTGTTTAGTATTGTTATACGATATTGAATCTGCATACTTAATGACGATTATATACATTATACAGGGTGTCCCAAAACTCAACGATAATCCGAGACAGGATGAAAGGCCAAGTCATACCGGTTCTAGGAAAAATAAAAAAATAATTCCATATCACTTAGTTCAGCAATAATAGACATTTTTCAAAAAAGTTAAAATTCCACACCCTTGGTCGCATTTTCAAGTCCTGTGATCACCAATGTCACAATTTCGCTGCGTTTTTTTTTTATTTCGTGATCTTTATTAAATATGCTATTAATCGTAAAACAAATTAATGCACAAAACATTGTTAATTTTCTAAAACAAGTTAAGTTTTAGTGAGTCATGGTTCACAAAAATATCGTTAGTTAACTTTGACGCTTCATATTAGAAAAAAAATGTACTACACTACCCTTGGCAAGTTATTTCAAAAGTTGGCGCATTTAATCAAGATTACTAAATGGTGCAA
Source organism: Anticarsia gemmatalis (assembly GCF_050436995.1). Taxonomy (NCBI): domain Eukaryota; kingdom Metazoa; phylum Arthropoda; class Insecta; order Lepidoptera; family Erebidae; genus Anticarsia; species Anticarsia gemmatalis. Next base: position 11,045,457 of record NC_134760.1, on the reverse strand, counting down.
CACTTGCCACTTTTCTTGCCAATAAAAATGTTATTTTTATTTGAACGAAGCATGTCCTCACAGATGGATCGGACGCAGTGGTTGAATTTTATGGCCTCTTCGCTCCCCCGATCTAAACCCAGAGATATTTATGACTGGGAATGCATAAAAGAGAAAGTCTATTCGAAATAAATACAAAATCTGTCAGATCTTCGCCAGAAAATTGACACAGCGTCAGAAGAAATAATACCAAGGAATTTTGCACAACTGGTGAAAAGGTCTTTTTTAAGGCGTTGCAGAGCCTGTAGTCGTGCCAGAGGAAAACAATTCGGAATTACTTTAGTTTATGGAGAAAAATTAAATAAGAACCATGGGTCGTTCAATATTTTTTTTTAATTAATAATACCTATTATGTTTATTACATTAAATATTGGTTATGGACTAACTCAATTACCTCTTTACTAAAAATAATTGCTTTCCTCTGGCGCGAATACAGGCTCTGCAACGCCTTAAAAAAGACCTTTTCACCAGTTGTGCAAAATTCCTTAGTATTATTTCTTCTGACGCTGTGTCAATTTTCTGGCGAAGATCTGATAGATTTTGTATTTATTTCGAATAGACTTTCTCCTTTATGCATTCCCAGTCATAAATATCTCTGGGTTTAGATCGGGGGAGCGATGAGGCCATAAAATTCAACCACTGCGTCCGATCCATCTGTGAGGACATGCTTCGTTCAAATAAAAATAACATTTTTATTGGCAAGAAAAGTGGCAAGTGTTGCACCATTTAGTAATCTTGATTAAATGCGCCAACTTTTGAAATAACTTGCCAAGGGTAGTGTAGTACATTTTTTTTCTAATATGAAGCGTCAAAGTTAACTAACGATATTTTTGTGAACCATGACTCACTAAAACTTAACTTTTTTTAGAAAATTATCAATGTTTTGTGCATTAATTTGTTTTACGATTAATAGCATATTTAATAAAGATCACGAAATAAAAAAAAACGCTGCGAAATTGTGACATTGGTGATCACAGGACTTGAAAATGCGACAAAGGGTGTGGAATTTTAACTTTTTTGAAAAATGTCTATTATTGCTGAACTAAGGGATATGGAATTTTTTTTTTATTTTTCCTAGAACCGGTATGACTTGGCCTTTCATCCTGTCTCGGATTATCGTTGAGTTTTGGGACACCCTGTATATTGTGACGTCAAAACTATTGCTACGTAGAACAGTAACAAGTGTGCTTGAAAAACTCAATTGACCAAAGCTTCTTTGTTTCTTGTTTTAGTGCTTACTATATATTATCCCTTATTTTTTATTTTTTTTTAAAGACATCCTTTGTGACAGGAAACTAAAACAATTGTCTATGCTCGTCCAATTTTTAAATCACTAAACATATCTATCACAAAACAAAAGAGAGTGAGTGAATTTTTACTTGATAGAAATCAAGCCAAAATTTAGTAGTTGGTACTGTCGAGTATCGAGAGTTAGACATTTAATTTGTACTGCCAAAATAGTTTTTACAGAGCCCGGTAGAGGTGCTGAACGGCTGTTCGTGTTAAATTTCTCGATAGCTAGTCGATAGAAGCAGAGAATCGAGCTACAGTTCTAACTTATAAAATCATTTCTGAAGAAGAAATCTTGATTTCCTTTACACAAAACGTTATACACACAAACTATAGATACAGAGCACTATCGCGTCTTCTCAATATTGGAAATTATTGGAAAAGTGTATGAAAGGCGAGCGCCATGATTGATTCCTGAGGTAGACTTATATACGTGATGTATAGTTATTATCCCCTTTCAAAGCGAAATGTAGACAGGGAGGTAACTTCGTTGGCTTCGAGCTTATAGCTTCGAGCTTCACGTTACTGAAAACATCAAAGGGTTGAGCGAGCTTTAGTTAAAATTGTAATGTTGTTATGAGTTTTAATTAACACTTAATTCTACTGCTTATGTCTGTGGCGCAGTTCGTTGTAGATACAACTGCTGACCACGTAGTCTCGGGTTCGATTCCTAGGTCGCATTGTCAGAGATATTTTCTTAGCAAGAAACCAGTTTTTTAGTTTTAGAGCAATCTGTAATTTTTTACCACTCGGGACTCTGTTCGTGGGAAAAGATTTCCCGTGGTAAGAAGTATCCTATGTGTTAATCCAGGTTATAGACTGTATGTATAACCCGGATATAATGTAAAATGTATAACTGTAACGTGTATCCAATTTTTTAAAGAATAACAAACATGCAAGAATCTTCATAAACTTTCGCATTTATAATATTAGTAATATAAATACAAAGCAATCTTCAGTAAAGTATAAAGTTACAAACCGCACACGGCGAGCTGTGTGAAATTTAACGTGAAATCGATTAGTATCACGTATTAAACATGAAATTGTAATATTATCTCTGTATGTTTAGCTGCTCTGTGACCTAGTTTTATAATTTTTATTGTTACATGTCTTTAAGGTAATAAAATAGAATTTTATTAAATTGTACGGGAAGTGAAGATTTTCCAACGGAATTGATTTTTCTATCGTTATCACTACGTTCATCAGTGTATAAGAACATTATTATTTAGATTTTCTGATAAAGGAAATCATAACTTTAGCACCAGTTAGATGTTTGAGTCCGAAAAGTCACAGAATATGAACTTGCCCTCTAGAAATACTAAACGAATGGCTCATTCGGTGAAATTGGAGTGCACCTTTGTTTTTTCCTTTTAGGAAAATGGAAGTGTTAAATTGTTATAAATATGTATTATAAATAATTGCAAAGGACCATTTAAATATTTTTTCTTATTGGTGAACTTCTGACGCATGTCAAATGCGGCGAGTTGACCGCAAAACCACTTCTGACATTGTTTGGAGTTGTCGGTCAAGTCAGCATTTACGGGATTTCCCTGTTTGCCCTACTTAAAAGCTCCTGGAAGTTTTCCCTTTACATAATCCTTGTTCCTTGGAAAAACGTTAGAAGTGTTTGTTCTTGCAACTGTTTAATTCTGTAAAGAAAAGTCAAATATAGCGTCACCCTATCATGATATTCAATGAGATAATTTAGGTAATCATTTTACTTTTAAAAGTTTCATATTATTTTTGTTAAATTCCGTACTGCAGCTTAAAATGTATTCTCTCTCAAGCAAACATCGAGAAATAACCGCAATCATAAGATCATTTTATTTGTCAAAATCCGTCCACTCGGTTACATAATAATCTTCGCAAGATGTCCACTTAAACAATTTATTTACAAGCATTGTATTCAATGTGTCACCGTTTATTAAAGTGATTTATCGTCTGTTCGACCCCCAGTGGAACACGTGGTTGGGTCGTGACCTTCTCGACTTACTGCTCTCCTGGTCATTGAAGATTTGTGACTTTAAAACATCCTGGGATTAAAACGTATTCACACTTTTCCTACCACTATCAACTGTCAGTTAAATAGTTATCAACAAATTTTGTATGAAAATCCTTCTGAATTTTTGAAAATCAAATTCTCGCTAGTCGAAAATAACGGTACTGGTCTTTTCAATGAGGATTTTTTACTTCCAGATTATCCTCGAATGTAACTTATAAATCCTTCTGTAAGGACGTCTCTCGTTTCTCCTCAATCTATTTTTCTGGCCTCTGTCAATCCCTATGACCACATGGTTGTTCTACATAAGGCAAATGAATTGATTCCGACGAATGGCAACACAGTTTTCGACGATCGGTAGTCTTTTATTCTTCAACTTATTGACACGCATACCTTCATTCGTTAACCTTCGTATAATATAGCATTAGAACATGAAATTTTCATAGTTACTTTAGATATGCTGACCAATTTTCCATATTATTATTAAGGTGTTCGACAACGATTCAATACCGATTCCACAAGTATTCATTCACACCTTGTCTTCAATTCCAAACAGACATAGACACAATTAATCAGCATAATTAGAATATTAGTTCAATGTTAATAATAGGTTATCTTTAGAACCTACTTTTGGTTATTCTTCGGCACATTATAACACTCGATGACTCGCTTGTCAATTATCGTTAACCTATAAAGACTGTTCGTTCGCTATCTATATTTAGTGCTACCTTATCACAAACTGTTACTTTGACACAGATCTTCGTGCAACACTTAGTAATGATTTCTTATCTCGTCAGGAAGTCATTGGAGGCCTTTTTAAACCTAAGATAAGTCTATTGCAAACGTTTTTACTTTTCGTTATGCACATTTTTTATTGATAAAGTTGTTAAGCGAAAGCCTAATTTATGTACTCAAGAATTTGAAAACAGTGACTATTAAAGTTTTAGCGAGATGCATTATTAAATAAGAGTGTTTCAAACAATTTCTAGTTAGTGCTTGCTCTAATCAATTACAGACAAATTTCAGGATTATATAGACCCACATACCACACGTTGTTCTTTCCAAAATAGACCCTTTGATGACGAAATGCTACAACTATCGAACCTCGATATAACTCACTATCTTGTCACATACAACTAGAAGATCATTCCAGAACGTAGATAAATGGTATGATTCAAAGTTGCTTCAATTTATATCCTCTTACATAACTTATCAGTGACGAAATGCGGCACGCGCTCTTTGTAAACTGTAGTTGTACTTTTAACCCTACGTCACTGCGCCTTGACCGAGGGTTATCACCCCCTATTTCGACGGGTTATCACTGCCGTAATTCACACTGATAATAGATTTGTCGTTAATTGGGAATAAGGCCCGATACCATTAACTTTTGCGTGTAAAATTGGTTTGTTGCCGTTAATTTGATTATCCCTTGTCGGTAGGTGAAAGGTTATAAACTGCGCAATAGATTTTATCGGGTTTTGGCCACTTTGTGTTTAGATGCTTTAACCTTTTTGTCTCGGGTCTTGTACCTATTTTTAGCAGAACATGATAGTATTTCGTGCTGGAAACTTACACCTCGTGATTCCTTATCAAGAAGCAAAGCTATAGTCTAGAAGTACTCTCAAATACTCGTGATACTTTATTGATATGTTGATTTATTTGAATTCTCTACTTCCAAACTACCATATTTATGATATAATACGGGAATTGAAGCAAACACGCTTCGTACTTTAGAATGCCTGTCGCGTCAGCGCACATATCGGTCTGTATACCTACCATATTTATTTTCAGTTCTTTTCAGTTGGTCTTAATAATCGTTTTGTTTAAATACTAATTACGTTTTAAAGCACTCAATGTAGTACCTGCCTATTTACGTTTTAGTAGGTGTTTCTTCCCACCCCCTTTATCTCTCTTCAGTATAGATACAACTAAGTAGAATCAGTTGAGATCTACCTAGATATATGTTATTGCGACTATCGATCCGGTTGCGCTGATGGATTTGCAATTTCCTCTCCAGACCGCACTGGTTTCAGAGGTAGAGTGTATTTAGTAATACAATGTAGTATTATTAGAATCTTTTTACTAAGATTTTTATATTTTAAGGTTCATTAACCTGCGTCTGTTCAGATTGTTTTGTTTTTGATTGTAATGTTGTTGTACAATTATATTTCCAAAAGAGATTGTTTGATTTTGTTGTACAAGGATTGCGTTTTAAGTTATAAGTATATTTTGTTGTTTGGAGGACAGCTTCTTTAGGTTAAAATAGTTAATAACTTCGTATACTTATAGTAGTTGTGGCCTGGTGCACTACTGGCATATGGAAACTGGCAGAAAAGCATATGGTTTCGGGTCTGGTTGTACTTCTTCTTCTTCTTTCAAATAAAGTACCGGGTGACCTGTAGATAACGATTGCTGTCAATTTATGTTCTAAAGAACTGGAGGCTTCTTTACCAAAATTTTCCATACAAGCGGTACTACCTACATAGTGTACAATAAAAGTAAACATACATAGGAATCAATGAACAACATTGTAGGTAATTACATGACGGTGACACCAGCATCACCATGACACGTATCAACGTCAATTGGATCGATTGTGGCTCGATTGATGCATGTGCATTGTAAAGTGACAATATTGATCTGATTGAAAACTATTGACCCCTTGTTCTTTGTTTTGGTCGATAAAGAAACTTCCAGAAACTTGACCTCAAGCGATAATGAGTTTTATTCAAAGAATTTTACTTAAACTTTGATAGTTTTGCGGGCCGTATGATTAGTTGTTTTACCCCAACTCATCTTGATCCAATATACATAGATCGAATTACTTCCATAATATCTATATTTTACTTAACCCCGTCTGAGGTACATTTAGCGGTAGTTTATCTATTAAATAGCGCTAAAACTTATATAAAAAAACACTATTGAATAGATAAACAACCGCTAAATGTACTCAGAAAACGGGCATTAGTCCTTGCGGATTTCGTAAATTTAATTTTTATCTTCTTCGACAACAAAGCAGAAACTTATGATAACCAACATAATTTTTCGATCCCCGAACCTCACAACGTCATTGTATCGTACTGAAAGTAACATTTTAGGGTCTACGACCTTTTATCTTTCGTTCTACCCTCATAAAACAAAGATATCATTACCTACACAGTCCCATAAGTTACGTTACCCAATAGCTTGAATACCTAATACCTAGTGTACCTACACGTAACATTTGCACGTAGCATGCGGACGTAGTTTGCGTGATCGTCGCAGGCACATGGCCAACTATGAGAGAGTGAAAGCACTGCGTAATATATCACTGAGTTTGACTAGCATAGGGAAATTATTACTAATGGTGGGAAGTGTACTTCCTTCACCAAGTTTACCATTATTCGTCTTATAAAATTGCGCTTGTTTCTTCTTCTAGAGGTGCTAGTAACGCCTCTATCCATTTTGGCACACGCTATGGATCCCTACAGGAAACAAATGTTTGTCAAATCTTCTTTATGGCTTAGAATTAGGTGAGTTTTGGCCCGTAGTTCCAGATATTGTCCTCCACTACAGAAATTTAAAGTGAGTGCAAGATTAGTCCCAAAAAATGTAAAGAAGAAACAAAAATCTCATAAAATTGCCATAACGTCTATTGGAGAAATGGGAATTGCCTTTCTACAAAACCATAAACCTACTCCTTCTAGCAGATACTATCGGTGTATCAAGAGCCACTTGAATCTAAGTTAAGACCTACCGATAACAATCATAAGATCTTAAGAAGCACTTGTAAATTATATCAGAGCCTATCTACTAACACAGTAGACAGTTTGGTTTAGTCACTTGTCGATTGTCTCCTACTTTAAATAAATCCACTTGAATATTTTATTCTATACTCTACTCCAGAAAACTTAAGTATTTTCTGGTTTTCATTTAACCTGCTACTGTAAAAGTAATCGTAATAATATGTTGCCTTGGGTTTGCACCCTGGAGTACTTATGTGCAAATGCTTAGTTTAGACCGGCTATCACTGCTCATTTTCTAGTTACTGCAACCCAATTCAAACTCCAACTTTCAATTCTTTTGTAAGCACTTATCTACGTGATACAGGTCGACCAGAAATATAATGACCAATAAAACAACAATTATAGGCACTATTTATTCAATAGCAGTTCTAAAACTCCAATTAACTATTGTTAGGACTAGTCCAATAGCCTTTTGTTTTATACGTGACTAAATACACAAATATACAGGCACTATGATAAATAATACATGTCTACCTTCACAGGTGTAGGAAAATATATTTTTGTTACGTTATTTGACATGTATGGCGAGAATTCGTTTGTTAGTAGTTTCGTCAGGGTCTTCCTTATATTGAGTAACATATACATGCCGTACTTATATTAAATAAGTTGATATTTTATATGAGTAAGTCTGTTTGTTCGCGATAGACCTAAATCCTGAACTGCAACGTCAACTTTAGTATTACGTTGTAACTATTTATTAATCTGTAGCGATTCCGATGCTCTGTCTCTTTTTCAAATTGTATTTTTGATTTGACGTCAAACACTTATTTCTAAACTGTGAAACTGTCTATTGTTGTGATAGTATCATAATCATAGTATAGTCTTTATAGTCATTATATCTGCTATCTGACAAACTAACAAGTGATGTCTGCCAAAACATATCATTCTTCTCACATATTATAAGATAAGTGATATTCATCTTAACAAAGATAATCTTTATTAAATAAACCGTAATCTACATCATACTTAATATTCAGTTCGTTCGTCGTATGGTTAGTGGTGAACCTAGTGTCAAAGTTGTTCAAGCCGTCCGAGAGGCCTTTGACGTGGCTTAACGACTGTTATCTTAGTTACAACAGCCGGGACCGACTTTTTACGTGCCCTCCGAAGCACGGAGACGCCCAGCTCAAATACCACTATGCGGTCACCCATCTATGGAATTACCGCGCCAAGGGTTGCTTAACCCACAGATCGTTTACCGACCGGTAAGCGCAACTTGCTATGAGCGCCTCAATATTCAGTGAATCACTTTCGATAGTTAGAGTGGATAGTAAACAAACTTAATTGTTGATTGCCGTCTGCAGCACGTGTGCACGAGAGTATATTTAGAACAGTTAATACATGTGATTATAGAACGATTACTATGTGTCCTACTTAGATGAGATTTTTACATCTTTACTAGTTCATCTAGAAAGTTCTACGATTTGTATTGATACTTTAGTTTTAGAATATGAAGCTAGCTTCTGCCCGCGACTTCGCGTGAAAAGATTTACCAGATCTATTACATGTGGTGTTTGAGTAATAGAATATGGATGTATTAGCTTTTGCTGACTGTCCGCGTGAAAAGATTTCCCATGTAAAATTGTCCTGTGTGTTATCCAGGTTAAAAACTGTCAGTGTACCGAATTTTATTAAAATCCGCCCAGTGGGTTTTTCGTAAAAGAGTAACAAACATACATACATCCATCCTCACAAACCTTCGCATTTATAATATTAATACGATTGATTTTTATAAAACAGGAAAAGCAGAAAATCTTTTGAGCTAAGATTTAATTCGTATCTGGAAAATACATGACATAATAAATTACAGAATTTTCCTGTTCTTTTCTACTATTGCTTTACTGTTAACTGAATTCGCGGAAAACTGCAGCTGTGGTTAATTACTGCACTGCAAAATTTATTTTTGCAAAAAAATCGACACAAAAACAAATATTTCAATCAGATCGCTTCAATTGTGATCAAGCGTCTTCGTACCGGCAGTAAATTTAAGTATCATTAAATTTGGCTGTAATTCAAAATATCGTAACGCCACAGACGAGATTATTTTTGTGTAAACGTTACGCGGGATTGTCGGCTGACGTAGATCTGGAGTCACATGTATCACGTCACCACTGTAAACAGATGCCGTTTTGGCAAAATATTGACTTGTTTTATAATATCTTAAGGAACTATAATTAGTTATAAACCTGCCTTATTATTTCAATGTTTGGCGCATAGAACGACAGACACCATTTTTTGAGCTTGTAGAAAATATATCATATCCTCCTTTGCTTGCAAAGTCGGTACATATGTCAATAGTCTTGCATACTGACTATACAGTACATGCTTAACCTGATATCAACGCAACCCAACCGTAAAACACTGACAAACAAACAAACACACAACTTGTCAATTTAGTGTGATCTCTCAATTACTCTCACATGTTCTCCCCACAAAGATAGAGCAACAATAAACTAATTTCGTAAACCTACAATCTTGTATCACAACTTCCTTTTTAATCTATCCACCACTTAGTATCAACAAAGTTGAATCTGAAACGACGCATATTGCAGTTTTAAAAGCTTTCCTGTTATTTCGACGGCATCAAAACATTTCTCTTTGACTGCGCGGCCGGAACGTGCTCATGAGAACTCCACATGCTTGTATATACACGGAAACTTCCATGGGACTGGGTGTATACAAACATTGATATGTGTGGAGTAATCTTCGCTTAGAATACGGGATTTTTGGGCAAATGTTGGCCGAGCGAGGCACTTTGCAAATGTTTGGCCAATTCTTTTCTTGGAGTGAAAAATTCTGGACATAACAAGGTCTACATTTCAATAATTTTATAACCGATCTTGAAGGATTTCGTCATAGACTTGTCAGTGTATGGACTTCTTTGATCACCGGCTAGTTTCTTGCTAAACATAGTGTACATTACATTACTTTCCTTTGTCCCACCGATTATTTCCTAATAGTAAATTACACACCCTTGTCTTTAGAATCGGTTATTACAAGTTTTCAATGAATGCATATCACTTATCAGGCTCTGCTTCAATACGTTATAAATATCAAATGGTGTGTAACCGATAATAAAATCTCAGGATATAAAAATATGCTGTATATACTAAGAACAATGAAATGGATTTTTATATAGTAGATAGACTTTTATTACTGTTTTTCACATTTTGTTTTGTTTACATTGAGTGAGACTTAAGAAACTTTCTATTTGATTTCAAAACAGTCTGCACCGCGCATACTATGTTGATACGCATAATTAATCTGAGATATATTTGGACTAGGTTCATTAACCGATTTATTTATTCACGTAAAACGGTCAACCGTGATCGTAAAATATCTTAGATTTAAAATATATGTCACATTCAGTGCAATATATTTCTGCCTTGTTGTGGAATAGGAAAACAGTAATATTTTATTGAAATGAAAAAAAACTGGCCTCGTTCTAATAGTGGACGGAAACAGAAATGCGTTTTCAGTGTTTGTACACAGTAGTTACAAAGTTATGGCAGCCGCAATCGTAAATTTAATGGCGCCGCGCTTCGACATTTTAAATTCAACCACGAGAATCTTAGAATTCAATAAAATCGTAGGCTCTCTGAGAATGTTTGGCGGCAGATTTTGCAACTGCCAAGGTTTTCTTACGCACCGACAAATCTGTTTATTTTTTCTTGACGAATTTATTTTTAACTTTTAAAGATCAAGGTGGGCAATTTATTAAATGTACTTACTTATAAAAACATTTTGTCCTTTAAAATTGGAATCATGCTACTGTATTCTCCATAAATGTGTTTGTACACTTGAAGTATCGTCGTGACTGTAATAGCACTGAACAAAAATAAAGCTATAGGCTAGCCATGGTTAAATCTGGGTCACGCTTACGACGCATTTGTAATGAAAACTCAACCAAGTATTGCTTCCGCACACCTTGTCTATATGTCATCTATACCTATCTGTACATCAGCCTTACAATTTTTAAATAAATTCTCTGATTTACCAACATAAAATATGTTAATATTGTAGAGTGGCCAAAAGCTTTTTGCCAATATTTATGTGTTTGCGAACGCACCAATGTTTGGACCAACGCGTCGGGCAGACGTCCTTGCGAAGTCCCTTGCCATCGATTTGTTTACCTCGGTGGTAAAAACGGAACATAAGAATGGGTAGGCGTGATGATATTTTAGGCAGTTGTCTGTTAGTGACAGCTGATTCAGCCCAAGAGAATTCTTGGACACTGTCACTTTCAAATTGTTTGTTTATGAAAATTAAACAATTCTTTGTCACAGTTTAAATTGACCGGTTTCTGTGTTAAATAAAAGGTCACACGGTGGTCGATGTAACCAAAGAGGTTGTCACGCGAAGCTACTACTTCATTTAATATTAAAACTGAAGTTTATTACTTGCTTATGCTGCATACTTCGTTAGCATCAAGATTAGCTCACCAAAAATATAACAATCGGGTACCATACCGTACCTCACAAAGAACTACCTCCCCGTAATTTATTCAACTCTTTAAAACTAGAACAAAGCGACTTTGTTATCGACTTGGTATGTGTCACTGCCCCAAAGCATAGTACCCTCTACTTACCAACAACACTCCCACAGGTCTGTATTGGGGGGTGGGGGTGGAAGGGGTTGGGCGAGGGTAAGGTCAAGGTAGTCGGTGGCGCGCGTGCGCAGTGCACTTCAAGACGCTGATGCAGCTATTCTATTGGAGCATGCAAGCGCGCCCTCTTATGTTTCGCTGTGTCATCGAAATCGCTCACTCGAGAACCTCTTCACGGAGGTGGCAATTCTACCCTTTTCGTTTAGCTCTGATTTTAATGGCAGAACTCTCGAGAAATATGCTTTTGTATTTGAAGTTCATCTGACGCTCTGGGCATTTCTTTTTCATCGTCGTCGTAATTTTTCCTGTCATTTTTAAAGAAGCTCGGTACGATATTCTTTATAAACTTCATCAAATGCTTGGCCTAAATTAAATACACTCTGTTCACGGATGATATCACGATCACGGTTCAATGGCCAAATTGGATAACAAAAACATTTGTTACTGTGTCGGCAAAAAATTGGACTTGATTGAACAAGAGAGGAATATTTCTATACTAGGGTTCCGGTCGGGACCAGTTTCAAATTATCTTCAAGGTTACTTAACAGTCGGCTGGAACCTGGTTTTTACATGACTAAACACATATTTAGTACAAAGCCTTTATTGATTATAAGTTGTTGTTTTCGACCGTCCGTTAGAAAGTTTGTCGTTCTCGAAGGTTACTTGTTACTTCTTCCAGTTCCATACATTCTTTTCATATTTTATGGAGTTCAGCCATGCGAATGTGATCGATGCGCCGGTACGTTACAATGTACTGTAAAAGGTGAAGGTTTTAATAGCTTCTTATCGACTTTACAAGCAGTATTGATATCAACGTCTAGCTTAGGTTAAACTTTGTAACTACTAGTACATGACTCATAAATCATTTTTTCTTCGTTACCTTGAAGTCTCACAACTTAACATGTGGATATATTGTCTCTAACATGTGTCCGGCTCGTGATTTCTATCTGTTTCATGGTCAACCTCGCGAATTTTGATGCGGCTCGCAAATCACCATAGATGTAAAGTAACTAATATTAGATTGTTGTACGAAGCGTCACCAATGCAAATAGGATGGTGGGATGGTGCCAATTTTTGCTTACTTCGCCGCCATGTCAAAGCTCTTTAATCCTCTTGTAGCAATTCTGCCTTTTAAAGACATTTGAATTCTGCTTTAATAATCTCGAAATATATGCAAGACGTGATACATTTTGAAAGAGATGAATAATAACTAATAATAAGTCGTTATTTTAGCTCGTAGCAATCTTAAGTGATGCAAATCTTTGTCGTTGCAATGAACTTGCATTCAAATATAACATGCACACGTGTTCGTCTATTTTCTGAAACTCTATTTATACATTTGGGGAATCATTCAACCCTGTTGCATGTCGTTCGACAAAAGTGCGCTCAAAGAGCACTTTTCTTAGTCATAAAAACTAGACAATCCATCCATAATTTGATAGGCTTTATGTTATTTGACATCTGTCTAAACACGCTTTTATCTCTATATAACAAGTGTTCTCTTTCTCGGAATCAGTAAACAAAGATTACACTCATTACGATAGTCATAACATAACATTATCTCCAAGAAATCGTAGTTAGAACGCCATCAAAACTTCCCCCTTTTACTTTTCAGGTAACTACGCAATATTTCTGTCACGTACATTCTAGAATTCGCTCGGTGCATATAATTGATGTAGTGGTGTATCCCGGTCCAGTGTATCGATCGGGGCCTGCGCGCTCCTCAGCAAGCAACAGGCTGTGACGCAGTTACATCAACGCATGTGTTAGTGTTTATTTTGTACCTAGGCACTTGATTTATGAACTAGAATCGTATTTTGATGAAAATTTATTGATTTTTTTACCTTTTCCCTTCGTCTTCTTCGTTGCTGAAGAATTTGTTTGCTGTCCGTAGAGATGGAATCAGTTTGTCAATATTATGAAGTATTACGTAACAGGTACCGGAGAGATAGAACCAGTTTATTTTGGATTTAAGAATGATTCTGTATAGACAGTGTCAGTAGAATATTGTCTGAGTAATTCAATCAAATGTTGCTCGAAGACTTACATAATACACCTTTGATTGATCACTGAATTCAAGATACGTTATCGGTCATACCTCAAGCTGAAATATGTGTTGAATTATCAGCACCTGTCTGTCAGTATCAGATGATGGAATGATGGAAAATTGTAATGTTCAGCTGTCATCGTAAATGTGTTTAATGGAGAACTGGCGTGTCCCCTTTCTTATTCATTATTATTGAATATTTGATATATTCTGTAAGGGTTGGGGATTTATTCCTCTATGCATACTTTGTTTTTTTTTAACTGAATCATTATTATAAGGCTTTACTTTATGAAGGCCATTATAGCTTCATGTCACATGACTATTATGAGACCCCTACCAATATTTTTGTTCTAGAGCAATCTACGTAATCTTATCAACTTCTGAAACAATGTCGCTCCCATTCATTGACTACATGATTTGGAAGTCAACTCGTCGAGTTCAATAACACAGTTTTATTACTGTTGCGAACTTTTGACCTATTTGTGATATAAGACTTATCGTACGTAGCGGGAACTGAGGCGTTTGCGGACAAAACGAAATCATGTGACTCGCAAAAATATTTAATTTTGGCATCCATTGAAATTGAACAATAAAATATTTAAAAACCAATGTTTAAATATACAATATTTTATGAAAACATTAAACACCTTTTGAGTTTATAAAACACCAATCAGTTAAACATAAAGAAGTGTGTTATTTGTAAACGGATTGGTCACATTTTGGCAAATCTGGCGAAGTTTCGGCAAGGTCGCGCAAGTAGTGACTAATGCAGCGCGCAAACGCGTCTCGAGCGTATATTTACGATTGTTTTACGAGTTTACAATGATGTGAGATGATATTATGTAATTATTGTTAATGTGAACGTACTGGGCTTTAACTTCCATTACGTAATACGGCTGTGTAATTGCGGTAATAAGATTAATGTTTTTTTTTACGATAATAGAGGTTTTATTATTGCAAAAGGTTAGCAATAAGTTGATATTGAAAAAGTGGGCGTATAAACCATTATCTTCCTTCTTTAAGAAACAAGATAATACAGAAGAAAAAATGTTTTTATTGATCGAGATTATATTTCTTACGTTAAATTTGACGCTTGTCGGATTTTGAGGGCAAGGCTTCTCAGCTACTTATGTTCAAAAGTTAAAAGATATTTTACTAAGATGTTACTTACTGTATTTACCCTCTTTTAGGATAAGAGCGTGTTAATAGCTGCGTGAGTGTGTTTGTTTGGGCGATAAACGTCGCTTAGTTTTGGGGTCATGTCGTATCGTGCTATGAAATTTGTCCCTAGGGTCCTAAGTACTTTGCCTTGCTTTACAACTGTTAGCGGCTAATGGAGTTTTGATAGGTTTAGCTTAAATAGAAGTTAAAACGTTTGCTTAGTACCAGAAAATAAGGATTTATTTAAAGCCATCTTGAATATTGTATATAATAAAATTATAAACATTATACCTAACGTTGTAGCAACTAACCTTAAGGTACAGGTGTTAACCATTACTATCCCACTGCTGGGCAAGAGTCTGCTCCTGAAGAGGGAGTGGTTAGGCCTTAAGTCCACCACGCTGTTCACGTGCGGGTTCGGGACTTTACATTCCCTGAAGAAATGTTTTATAAATAAGAGATTATATTTATTAAAGATCATTTTCGATTCTTCGAACATTTAATGAAGGTATTTCCACGAATTTGACAATATTATAAAAATGTGAAATTACAAACATCTTCAAAGGATATTTTAAGAATACGAACCGTTAGAAATAGCAATATAACCCGATTAAATTCTAAATATACGCGCAATAAGAAATTGTACGGTATCATTCAGCTTTCCATCCACTCGAATCTTGAGATATGAGGAGATATCGAACATTCTAGACGGCGTGACGTCCTCATGATAACACTTATCAGTGATAACGTTAATACATTAGAATTAAGTATAAAACCACTTGAGAAATCTCAACCATGTCTCAACAATACCTTGTAAATGATTTCGACTGATATTTTTATCTATAAATAGATAATCGTTTGTTGTTTTATGTAATACTGTTAAATATTTACATAGATTATTATTTAAGTTGATAAAAATACGGATGATGCGTCTGGAGTATAGTTCTATATTGTGTCTTCGTTTGTAAGAGTTTATCTCCTGAACTGCTAAATCCATTTTGAAACCCTTGCCCAGCAGTGGAACAGTAAGGAATTGAAAAACAATACAAATCTAGCGATTAAGTTAAGTTTAAATCACAATATTTCAAGGCACATAAGTATAACTTCGGCTGTTTAAATCGTTTTTATAAATAAACTCGGTCGTCTTCATAACATGTATAGATTTGTATACTGGCTTAGTTCTTAACGACGGGATAGCCGGTATGTGACCTTGTCCCGTCGGTCACAACAAAGGTGTCAACCGAGTGTGAAACAACGGCCACACATTGAACAAACATGGACATGTCGACACCGACAATGATTTACTCGTTAACACCTTGCCTTTCGGATAACTGCATATTTAGTGTCAGGAACTTGGCACAACGCCAACCTGCACCCATTCATTCCATTTATTTGTTTTTCCTATCGTTGCGATATGTGTTACGCAAATAATTTTACGAATTAAACTTTCTTTGGCCTCTGCTTACTAAAAAGACGTGATTTTATGTGTGTACTAGCTTTCAACCTGCGGCTATGCTCGCGTGGAATTCCAACCTCTACGGTGGAAGAATTTTCAAATATCCTATCTCAGTGCTCATCTACATTTCCTAAGGAATCTTCATACCAAATTTCGATTATCTACGCTCAGTAGTTTCGGCTGTTGTCCATCAGTCAGTCAGTAACGGAAGAGTTTTATATATACTGATATATGTAAAACTTTTATCTCTCGTCTAATTTCACATGAAACGCTACTAAATAATTTTCAAGCCATTTAAGTCGTAAAATTATCATTGAATAACCCGAATAAGGTTTGCTAAACTGAATTCGTGAAGCAATTTTTTGGGTTGTCGGGCGGCATCTGAAAACCGGACTGGCGGGGAACCGAATGATAATTATGAAGAAAGCTGGGCTTCAACTGTAGTTTTTTACTTGTTTTACATATAAGGAGAGATGTTATCGGGAAATGAATTATACGTTCAACTTGGGAATATACTGATACCTCCTAAGTATAATGAGTCAACTGACATTATAGTAATTTTACAACGATTTGAAGGCAAATTGTTCCTCTTCCTTTGGTATAAAAAAACATACAGTCGAATTGAGAACCTCCTACTTTTTTAAGTCGGTTAAAAATTATTTGATTTTTGTTTTTGTTACTCGGTAATTATATTATTCTTTTTAAAAAAATTGCACTATCGTTACGATCATGGTTAATTATGTACGTTTATGTAAAAATAATAAAATACCTACATTTTGTTTTAAGTAGGCCGGGTAGGTCCATAGTATGGTGAATGTGTACGTTAGGTGTACAGGGTTGAAGGTGACCGCGTCTGCTTCTATAGACTTCTATAAATAATTATGGTTGTTATGATGGAATAAGAAATTTGTCACAGGTCGCTGAATATTTTTATTAATATTAAATGAAGGCTGGATATCTCTGAAAGATTGGTTTAGTTATCTGAAGCTTTCTTTCTGTCCTTGGTTATTTGATGATAATCTTCTCACCATAATATTTTAACAGACAAAGCGCGCTGCAATTAAATCTAAAGTTAATCAAGCCTTAAATTATCTTAATATTATAATACCAGCCGCCTGCCCGCATCTTTGTCCGTGTGAAAAGATTTCCCGGTGTATAAAGTATTCAATGGGTTTTTCCAAGTTGTGAGCTATCGGTATACCAAACTTCATTAAAATCCGTCCTTCTTCAAGTAATCGTCAAGTAGTTCTTCGCGAAAGGTTACCAACAAACATTCATGCTCACAAACTTTTGCCTTTACAATATAAGTAGTATTATGGAAAAAATCTTCAAGACAGTCTGAAATGAAAACATCGGAAGTTTTTTCTAGTTAATGTTGTTGTTTTGCCGGCCCGGTAACTGTTACGAAAATAGTCGGCTCTGTCGTCTATTTGCGCTGGGTTAACAAGATAAACGGCTAACATAACACTGCACTCGTCTTATTGAATTTGATTGATCAATTAATCAATCTCACCAAACTCTGTAATAGGTGCAAGATGTGACTAGTAGTTTAGTAGTCTCTTTATTGTTATGGGGAGTTGGCTCGTGTGACGTCTGCTTAGAATGTTCATGTATATCGTTTTTTAATTTTTTTTTCATACCATACTAATGTTGGATAAGCGAAACAAATCTTTTTTGTTTGGGTAACTGTTATGCTTTCACAGTAAAACTAGTATACCGATTGAGTTGGAATTCGAAATGATAATAAAATTATGATAAAAGTTTGTACAGTGGGAAAGGTACTGGTGAGATTCGGTATTTTTTCGTATTGTCTATGACAAAAATTATAACAAAATCTTGGTATTAAAATTGTTATTCTTAAATGGTTTATGATAAAAAATAGAGATAGACCGTCTTAACTATTTTCAGAATCTGTATTATTATGAATATTTTAAAATTAGTTTCAAAGATATGGTACATCACAAAAATAATTTTTCAGTCAAAATATTTTCATAACATCTCTGATATTTAGTATCAAAATCACACCCTTCTCAAGAGCGTTTGGAACCTACGTATAACACCTACCTACATAGTACATAGTGGGGTCATAAATCAATAGTGCTGCGTAGAATCTGCGACGTTCAAGTGAGATGCAATGCTGCATCGATTGCTTCCCGGCTCTACCTGACAACACCCATACAATTTGTACTTAAATGTACTAGTAACATATCAACAAGTATACAGGCTTAATACTTATTAAAAACGTTTATGAGAATTCTTGTATTCTGTCGCGCGAAGAATTGGGAATATATCTTGAAGCTTGGGCAGGTTAACATTAAAATGTTTGCAACTTCTTCGGCTTTTAAACTCTTATTAACATTTCGCCAAATCAGTGAATCTATACCTATCTACAAGGTACTAGCTTTCGGCCCGCGGGTTTCCCCGAAAATCCTCTCTTTGTTCTCCTCTACACTTTCAACTTTCTATGCTTAGTAATTTCGGCTGTGCGTTGTCCATCAGACACACAGTAACGGTAGGGTTTAATAAATATTGATATTTATTAGTGATTCTTAACACCAACCATAATTAGAATATTTAAACCCCGGGAATTTACCCCATCATTATCATATTATTAAGTAAGTACCTAATTATCATAGCCATATATGTTCGATCTTTTCTTGTTAACGTTACTGCCAAACGCCCTATCTGTAGTCGCTAATATAATTACATCCCCATCTCCGATGGCCCGTTATGTCTATATTTGGAGCCTATATTGACCGGGCTCATAACTGCGTTAAATGTCTGGCCATTTAGCCTTCTATGAGCGTGTTATACGAAAATTATGGCTATTAAAAAGAATAGGAATTGATAGATACTCGTAATAGGTCTAGGTTTCAAAATGGGTGCTTATTTTTTGGGATATCGAGGCTTTGATCTCTAAAGGCTTGTTAGAAATAGAATATAACGTCCTTTCTCGTAAAAGGTGGGATTTTTTTTTGTATAATACTGTATAATTTTCAGTTTTCGTTAGTCTATTGTAAGCAAAGGAATAAAGTATTGCTTTTGAAGAGTTCCTATTAGAAAGCTCACCTAAACCGAAACGTTAGTATAATTATAATTGTTGAATTTGTTAGTTTCTTCTTGTTATAAGCCTAAGAATACCGTCAAATACAATAACTAATTTGATCAAGTAACTAACTTATCCTTCTATTCATATTCTTAACTTATTTATCTAGTAAATCGCAAGTAAACAAAACAACAAACTGTTTTTTCCACACACACGTCCGCAGCGTGCAAGCACATAATGTTTACTATTACATAAGGTTTATCTAGCTGCTAGCCGCGTGGCATTGGTATATAACACACTATATACTATGTACGTAGTGAGTGCATGTTGACCGACGTCTGCCCAGACGCGTTGATAAGGATTACATAGTTGCGGGTACTTACTGACCGAGATACTTAGGTTTATGTAAACTTACCTAGACTTTGGAAAGGGAGTTGAATGATTCTTATGTATAGATTTTGTCAGCGATTTTGTAGCTATTCGAAAAGGTTAACGAATTCGGCTACTTAATCTAATATATAAAATTCTCGCGTCACAGTTTTCTTTGCCATACTCCTCCGAAACGGCTTGACCGATTCTCATAAAATTTGGTGAGCTTATTAAGTAGGCCTGAGAATCGGCCAACATCTATTTTTCATACCCAAACAACGTTTGCCGGGTCAGCTAGTTATTATATAAAATAGTTAAAAATTAAATAACCAGATTTTCTCGCAGGTTTTTTTAAACGTAAAGAAGCTGGACCTTTCCTTATGAGCCTAAGGGCCTTTTCTTAGGGGCCTTTAAAAACCCAAAGGGGTTATAGGATACATAAGGTATCTAAAAATTTAAATGTGACACAAAAGTTAACTAATACTTTCTTTCTTAAAAGCTGAAATTGGCTGGTATAAGAACACAACTAGCACATGGTCTAAGCGTCAAACGCAATGACTTAAACAACAATATAAAAAATAAATGCATGGCCAATTAGGTGGTCTTATAGGCCTATTTAATTATCTACATGACATTTTTAATTAGTAAAACAATTCATCAAACTATGTCTTTAGATGCGTTATCGAACAGATAACTTGAGTTGAAACTATTGACCTCAGATAAATGCCTACGTCCAACGTCTATAGTAGATACACGCGCTCGGTAAATGAATCGCGAACTCTTATCTATTGTTTATATAAAGAAATTATATTAATTATTATTCTTCTTCTTCTTCTTCATCGTATGGTTAGTGGTCAACCTAGTGTCAAAGTTGCTCAAGCCGCCCGAAGGCCTTTGACGTGGCTTAACGACTGTTATCTTAATTGACAACAACCGGGACCGACTTTTTACGAGCCCTCCGAAGCACGGAGACGCTCAGTTCAAATACCACTATGCGGTCACCCATCTATGGAATGACCGCGCCAAGGGTTGCTTAACCCACATATCGTTTACCGACCGATGAGTGCAACTGGCTATGAGCGCCTCATTAATTATTATTGTTAACTAGCTTTTACATTAAGCTTTGTGTGTAAGGGAACTTTTTCATGGTGGCACATTTTAACTGTATATGCGTCATCAGTTTTAGTTGTAAAAACAACATCAACCGTAATACCTACAAGTGAATAAAGATCTGTAAATCAGTACTTTTTAAAAGAATTGTGGAAGAATGTAGAACGTTTCTTAAAGTCTAAAAATTATTTTAAAGTTGATTTACAAGTAATTCACGCATATATTGATCTTTCGCATTTGATGCCATAGAATAGTTTGTCCAATATTGCCATACGAAAACATTCATAAAATGCTTAAAAACTTATTATGACGTGATTTTTTTGGTGCGAACTCAATATTGGTGTATAATGGTCCAAAATAGAACTATTTTACAAACAAATATTTCAACAAATGTTTCATAACACTGCTCCTTAGCTTTCTTAATTCCTAGACCACCTAGCACATATCTCTTACTTAAAAAGAGGTATCTATGTAAGATTTACTGTAAAAGTTGAACAAGTCACTGAAATAACTAATTTAATTTATAAAATTTCGCTCTCTTAATTGCATCATCCAATACTTCCTTCAATAATGACCGGTATATAAAAATAACAGATAAACCTGCATAGCAACGATATCGTAAATAATAGTAAGAAGCAGTCAAAGAGTCAATGTTGTTCGATCAACTTACTATTTATATCACTGTTATCAACTGTCAAATATGACCCGTTACCTCGAGGAGTTGCGGTGCTGATAACTATTTATAATTCACTCTTTTTGTTATATTATGTTTAAATTGAAGTAATGATGTCGTTTAAGTTGAATGCTGGCTCTTTTTGTTCATTATCTTGTTAGATTATATTTAACTAGCTGACCCGCGCAACTTCGCTTGCGTCACATAAGAGAATCATAATTTTCGCCGTTTTTGTAACATTTTTTTACTGTTACTCTATTCCTATTGATCGTAGCGCGATGATATATAGCCTATAGCCTTCCTCGATAAATTTCAAATCGAATCCGTAGTTCCTGAGATTAGCGCGTTCAAACAAACAAACAAACAAACAAACTCTTCAGCTTTATAATATTTGTATAAAGTTATATCGTTTAAGGTGAACGATAGAATAATGTTTCAGTCAATCTGTTGTTGCTCTACAAAGCCTACAATATGGGATAGATAATTTTCAAAGTGTTTTATGTAGAATGAAGCAAGGGCAGTTTGTATGATCGTAGCGAGTAGCGTTTTTTGATCTTTGCGTATCTCTAAGTGAAAAAGGCGTGATTAAATGTAGGTATGAACGTAAAATTTTAAACAAGAACACAATCATTTGTTGTAAAGTTTTCTATATTCTCGACGAAATGTCAACAGCTTTTGCGAACAGCATTTTTGGGTACTTTTGTAAAATAATAAAAAATCTAATTAGTGTGTACGCTAAATTTCTAATTCAGGAAGCATTTGATTCTGATTGACATTTGATCTGACATATACTATACTTATAAGAGGTCATTCTCAATGATACCAAGTAACTTAAAACGGATACTAAAGATTCATGAATAAAGCTATCTCAAACCAATTGACACGATTATCACAATCTCCATTGATTCGTAACACTTAATTATTGATCTTAATTAATTTATCGTTTGTTATCGGTTGTTTAACCTGATGTAATTATTATAAAACGACTATCATTATCTTGTCATTAGCTAGGGCTGGTTACTAAGCCTATATGCGTGTCACGCGTGCTAAGGTCTTTCAAGGGTAAACGTTATCAAAACATTCAATCAATAAGGGCTATTCTTAGTAATAGAATTCTTGTAGGCTAGGGCGTTTAATGAAGCCTATGTTGAGTAAAAATAACGTGGGTTCGCTTTAAATTATATCAATACAAGTTTTTGCCCGCGACTTCGTCGGCGTGTAAAGATTTCCCGGGATAAAAAGTATCAAATGTGTTGAACCAGGTTATAATCTATCAGTATAGCAAATTTCGTTGCAATCGGTCCAGTACTTTTTTCGTGAAAGTGTAACAAACGTATATACATACGTTCATCCGCACAAACTTTCGTAGTTATAATATTAGTAGGACTTGTTATAAGAAGCAGCCCTAATCCGGTATTGTCCAGATTAACAAATTAGTTTTTGTGTTAATTACTGTTTGAGTTTGTTCTACTTGTTTGTCAATTAACAGTATCTTTCTAGATATCGTTAAAATGAATAGACAAAACATTATTTATTAATTGTCGTAGTTGTAAATAAGTAATTACTCGTGTCCCCTAATAAGCAAAAAATTAGTCTCTCGTCTTATTTAGTCATTGAATCTGATAAGAATTGAAAGTCCAATGAAAGAGTTTGATTCTAATCTTCAAATTCACTTCGATCATTACCATTAGGGATCCAAAGTCCCTATCAGTGGTGGGCTAAACCACTTCGTCTTAGTCATTCGGGGGTAGACTTTTGCGCAGAAATAGAAGTAGTGACTTAATAATACTATTTTTTATTGCCATTAAAAAAAATACTATACAACTATCAATTTTCATTTTACTTCTGAGATATTTGAAGCTTATTTTTACTGAACGTCTTACCTATTTCCGAAGAACTTACACCAACACTAACAGATTATTTTTGCTATTTCTTGTAACTAAAACTAATAGCATATTTCTGTTGTTTATAGTGAGAGCAGCATGTTCGTGTCCCGGCGGCGCTGGATCCTGAAGACGTGCGGCACGACGACGCCGCTGCGCTGCGTGCGCGCGGTGCTGTCGCTAGCGCGCGACGTGGCCGGCCACTCGCGCGTTCACAACGTGTTCTACTCGCGCCGGGAGTTCGCCCGCCCCGCCGCGCAGTTGCAGCCTCACGATAATTTTGATTCAGAGGTTTGTATTCACTTAGTACCTTCATAACGTCTTAGCACTTAGACGATGGTTAGCTTGAATTGGACAGGCTAGTTCGTGCCAGGAGGTAAACCAAACCGGCGCGGATTTGTAAGTGATCGTAGCACTTAGGGTTCTACGGTTTTTACCTGCCTATCCTTATTAGATTACCTGATAGATCTTGAAAAAATGTCAAGTTCCCAAACGGCAATACGCCAATTGGCTCATTTCTGGAGAAGACCGAAGAATATTCTTAGTCTTTGGTATGAGCATCACAACGAAATTGGGAAAAAATGATTACGACACGATTGTAAAGTATTAACACTCAGTGCTTGTTCACGTTGGAACTCGCGGGCGCGGTGGCGGGCGCGGTCGCGGGGACGTGGCGATTTGTGTTCACGTTGGCCGCCAGGCGGGCGTTTGGCTCAAACTGGCTCAAACTGGTTGATCTTACTTGACATCGCGCCCGCCACCGCTAGTTCGACGTGAACACACACGAACATCTTCACTTGTTTGATATTGGCGCGAGCGCGCCACGCGGGCCGCGCGCGACGCCGCTAGCTCGCCCGCGACTTAGACCGCGCGAACGGTTTGTACGTGAACACTTCGGTACATCGCCATATGTTTGATATTTCGCGACCGCGCCCGCCACCGCGCCCGCGAGTCAACGTGAATGAGCACTCAGTCCGCTTAAAATCTCCGCTCATCTGTAGACGAAACATTCCTTATAAAAATTGTATCTTCTAAAACAAAAAACATACACAAATATTCAGTTTACTCATAATTCCCGTTATTCGACAGACTTGTAATAAAAAATGTCAATATGCAATAAAAAATTGTTATGAAAATATATTTGTAAATACATAGTACATAAATAGTTGCGACACATTACCACGTGTTAGATAATCTCGAGTATTGCTCCCATAACCCTAGCACGATAAGAGAACGTTCTAGAAGTAAAAATTATAAAACAATACGTATCTTGTGAATCACTGCGACCCCGGGAAATTTGTTGTGATTCATTTTATATTGCATGTGTGTAAGTAATGTTGAGATAGTGAGAAATGATATGAATTCAAAGAATAGGTTTAATTACAAACTGGAAATTAGCAGTAGGGATAAGAGACTCAAGAGCTTTCTTTAAGAACAGATTTCGAGGAATAGGCTAAATTACCAACTGGACATTAGCGGTAGGAATAGAGGACTCAGGATTTTCTCTTTAAAGCAACAGATTTCAGTACTTTTACCTAGTATACAGGTGATACATAAAAAACTTTTAAATTCTAGAACCTCTTAAACTAGATCTTGTTTTTGCCGCTGCTTGTATAGGTAGTTGAAAAGGGTTGCAAGCTTTGTCTTCAAGAACTGTAAAATAACTTTTAAGCTTTCAGGGAAGGCAATGGGTATTTTTTTATACCCTGTTTATAGACAATAGTATCCTTCAACGGATTTTCAGTTATAGTTGAAGACTCGGGATCAAATATTTTTGTGGAAAATCAACTCTCTTGGTGAAAGCTGCAATAGTGGATAAAAAATTGTACGCAAACGAAGCCTCGCGGGTCTGTTAGAGTACATAAAAGAAATGCTTATTCTAGCATGATAAAATCAGTACACCTCTTTATAAAACCTTAGAATTTCTTGACAATATCGGTGGTTGCTATACAGGAAAGGTACTATGGTACTATTATTGTCAAAAGCGTTCATTAAAGATGTTATCGTAACGTATGAGTCAGTGTAATAACAACATGAAACTGAACGCCAACCTGTCGATAATACGACTGACACATTGAACTCGGAACGATTCCTAGTAATATGCGGTACATGTATGTACTTACTTACTTTGTGTATGTACTGAGCACATCTAAATGACAAAAACAAAAGTTTGTTGCAATAGCAAGTTGTGGCTTTTAGTTTCTTTCTCTATTGTATTAAGTGCCGGTTTTGTAGCTTAAGGATAACTACCGGTTAACCTATTCGATAGATAAATTGATTGCAAATGAATGAAAAGAACTGTAAAAATTTCGACTTGATAAGTTAATCGACATTCTTTCCCGTAAAAGTGAATCCATGTCTAAATATTTTAATATTATGATTTTTTGTGTCATACTTACAACACAAGAAGAGGGTACTTAGTTTTCAGATTATAATCATGTATCATGGAATGGAACCTTAAATAACGAATATGCAGAATCGATTTTTGACAAAAACTTTCATCCGCGTGCAAAAAAATCCTGTAAAACATATCCAAAACTATTTTAACGCAGGAAATCTTCCAATCTAGTAAACATTTGAACCTAGTAGAATTGTACGAAATTCTCTTTAATTTCGTAATCCACTGTTAATACATTTTAGCGTGTTCTGTATCCAGTACACGTCTATAAAGATAACAGTTAAGGGTAGCGTCCACGTCGTAGATAAGCGCAACCCGTGCGTGTGACGTCAGAGGTAACAGATAACGTTATCTCAGCTCATTGAATCATTGACCATCGTTCACCGAATTATTGAATCTACCTACTTATATACTCTCTACAACATTGATTGATCTTCGGAGATTTAATTGACTTCTCTATGTTTGCTATTCGTTGATACATTTTCGTGCCCACGACGATTTTGGTTTTGAGGATGATAAAATGAATTTTGTTTTGGATGGGCTAGTAGGTACATGACCCCATATCTACCATACTCAAAAGTCAGTAACAAAGCCACTGAACTGGCAAAAATTGTACTTAATAATCACTTCTTTACGCTATTTGTTTAAAATTAAGTAAACACTAAAATATTAGAAGCAGCCCGAAAGCTTAAGTAACTTAGGACCCGCATTGTAATGTAGAATAACTTTGTCCTATCATTACAATTATGTTACGTACCATTGAATAACACCTACAATAAAGTAATACTCTAGACGACTATTATATAAAAAACTATGAATAAAACCACCGGTTACGGTAAACAATTAGCAAGTGCGTCAACGAATTAACTCCGATTTTAACTTAAAGGAAAATTTTTGCAAATATTTCCACGAGGATAAAACGGCTAACAAGATATGATTACCTTCTAGAAACGTAACAAAACAAACTGATTGTCCTGACGTCATCAATACAATCGCTGATGACCTGTATTAGGGTAAAATTCACGGAATTATAATTAGATATTTATTTACTGAAAATTGATAATTATTGTGTTTACTGTAAACAGCCACGTTTGATGTAATCTAAGCTGTATTAATGTACTCTGGACTGACTTCAACGTTTCATCCATATTTAATAAGTTATGCATCATTGTTAATTTTCTAAAGAAATATACCCATTGGCTGTAAGAAATATATTGGCAATTAAAAGAGCAAGCAGTTAGTTTCTTGTCGTTTCTTCTCACGAGCAAACCTCTTGCGTTCCGATATGGTCAAAATGTTATATGACTATTTAAAATACTTTGTGCCAAGTTTAAAAAGTAAAAAATATTCAGAAATACATTGAATACATATAAAGGCATTATTTAACTATCCAATGTATATCCTATACACAAAGATTTATTCCCTGATCAAAATTAGGAGTAATAACAATCATTGGGACTGTATCTGAACTACCTCATGCAACCGTACAAAAATTTCTTTACATAAAATATTGATACAGCTAGGTGTCAACCACCAAGTTGTCTACACAATCCCACAAGCTGTTGAAACATTGTATCTGATTGTTGCACACAATGCTGATCGTTGTATCAGGAAACAAAGAACGCTAGTGCACCGGCTCGGGTTACTTACGATGTTCCATGTCCGTTCTACAATGACATGTGTTTGAGCCACATTAGATTGTGAGGAATGTTGTTGACGATTACCGAGAACTTCCTTTACTGCTTCGAAGGGTAATACGTTTTGTAAATAAATTAAATTACATCCGCATAGTGTAGATACGTTTAAATTAAATTCTAGCTAGTAAACCGTATATTAAAACTGCCTACTCCTGTGGGAAAAAGGCAT
The DNA here is from genome assembly GCF_050436995.1 of Anticarsia gemmatalis. Classification (NCBI taxonomy): domain Eukaryota; kingdom Metazoa; phylum Arthropoda; class Insecta; order Lepidoptera; family Erebidae; genus Anticarsia; species Anticarsia gemmatalis. The sequence continues at coordinate 11,017,729 of NC_134760.1, read as the reverse complement.
ATATGTATGTTTTACCTGTAATGATTCTGAAAATATTATTAAGGCACTATGATTAGCTGTGGTGACCGATGCATGACTCTTCTGTAAGAATGATAAGGCTTAGTTAGGAGTTCAGGACTAGGTCCGAACATGAGTCCTGGATGAGGACTTTGTATTCTTGCAAAATAATTCTCAAGGCATTTTTTACTGCCAATCAATCTACCCTTGTTCAAGTCATAAGTAATAATAATAATATATAAACTCTTTATTGTCCACAATAAAAATACAATAAATAAAAATAGAGAAACTTAAATATAAATAATAACTGAACTAAGTATAAAATTCATCAAAAATCTAATACAAACTTTCTATCTCTCAGGTGAAACTACTTGATTCATTCTTCGGCGACGGGCGCGCATACATAATGGGTCCTGAGAAGGACTGCTGGTACCTGTACACTCTGCTGCCCCTCGAAGGTACAGTGGACGCCTTGGAGAAGGAGCACTGCGACGCCAGCGATGGCTGCGGGGCGCCGGAGCCCGACCAGACCATCGAGATACTCATGTCCGACCTCGACCCAGCTGTCATGGACATATTCACCAGGCAGTACTCTGCTGATGCTGCACAGGCCACACGGGTAAGATTTACAACTTTCCCCTTATATTTTTGATGCCATAGAGCCTTCTATTCATGTCGATTTACCGGTCAAATGTTTCCTTATAAACTATTTGGGTTAACAAGAGAAATATATTTCTATAAAGTTAATTCTGAGGTTCCAGAGGTAAATATTTGTCTTCAAATATTGTAACTTAATCTTTTCATCAAATAGTGACTTATAGTAAATCAAAAAAGTGTATCATTTTAAAAAAAATATATCATACTAATGTGATTAATGTATGTGTTGTTTACAGGAGTCCGGCATAGACAAGATAATTCCAGGGATGGTCATAGACGATTTCCTGTTTGATCCGTGTGGATACTCCATGAATGGAGTCGCTAAAGATGTAAGTTGAAACACACTACTATACACCCCATGTTATTAAAGGATTCATGCATAACTTCACTAAAATCACTCATGTTTCAAAAAGACCCGTAGCTTGTGTAGTGACAAGGATAGGGAATAGTTGCTGTATTACCTAATTAGAAACGACAAAATGATCTCCCTTCTATAATATGTATTAAATTTGTGATTATAAAAAGAACTCAAAGTGGCGTATTTTCAATATTCTGTTGAAGATTGCAGACAGTTTTCGATGTTAGATTATTACCTCAAAATGGTCGATCCATGATTTCGGTAGGAATTTCTATCAATGAAAGGGTTGAAAGTTACTAAAAACTGATAAATAATACTTGCATTTAGCAAGTAAATAGTGCTTAAATAAATAATATATCTAATGATAAATATCTAAGGCCTATTTACTAGCTAACTTTAAAGATCTACTAACAATATTGTTCACATTGTTCTTAAGATAAAATAGTTATTATTAGTTATTCTGAATATACAAAGGTTAAACGATAACATATTACAATGGACTCCATATAGTATAGTAAATATATCAGTGTAAAATTATTTGGTCTCAATATATGCTGCCTAATTAGATATAAATAGAGTGCAATTATTGGTAATATGAGGTAAAATCTATCATTAATTTTAACATGTTATTCTGTGTGTTTTGATACAATTTGTTAATATAACCTTGCGTAAAAATAGATCAATTAAGGATTATAGGTTTCCATTACTAAATATATATTAAGTTTAGCAGTTATAGATTTCTTTCAGAAACTAAAGTTTAAAATGTAGTATTAGTAGTAGTAGGTAGTTGTCTGTTAAAGTAATCGAATAAGTTATGTAATTAACTGTATATTGCTTTTTTACGCTGCTCAAAGGGAGATAAGGATATACCATCTGTAAGTTTGTAGTGGAAATATAGTGATGAAGTCGATATTCCCTTAGCTTTACCATTGCAATTGATTTTGGGTTTGAATCCTATGCAGAACAAGAATTTGTGTGATTTACAAAATTAGCATGTTTAACTTCTGTGACAGAAGTTTAAATCTGAAATTAAAAATAAGTCTTATTTAGTGAAATAGTGTTTATAATGTACGTGTCGTTGTCGCAGGGTTGCTACATGACCATCCACATAACGCCGGAGCCGTCGTGCTCGTACGTGTCGTTCGAGTCCAACGTGCCCGTGTCCAGCTACGACGAGGTCATCGCGCGCGTGCTGCAGGCCTTCCGCCCCAACAAGTTCGTGCTCACGGTGTTCGCCACGCCCGACGCGCCCGGCGCCGAGGCCGCGCGCCAGCTGGCCAAGTTCGGCGCGCTCGGCGCCTACACGCTGCAGGAGGCGCAGCACTGCCACTTCGCGGGCTACCTGCTGCAGTACGCGCTGTACTGCAAGTTCCCGAGCTGAGAGCGCGGCGCGCGGCGGGTGCGGGCGCTGCCGCGCGCCGCCGCGCCGTCGCGCCGCCGCCTCGCCGCCGTGCTCACGGGCCCCGCCCGCCCCGCGCCGCCCCCGCCCCGCCCCGCCCCGCGCCCCGCCCGCCCCGCCTGCTGCGCCCTGCTGGCGCGCCTGCTGGGCCGCGCCTAGCTCCCCCCGCCCGCCCGCGGCCGGGACCACAGGGACGCATCGCGACACTGTGTTTTCATTGTCAGAGATTTACAATCAAATAAAGATTTCGTCTCACTATTCCTGCTTTTCATTTATGCTGCGACGACTCGACCCAATCATTCAGATACACGAGGTACTAAAAATTCAAAGCCATCACCACCCTCCTTTGACAAAAACGTACATACCCGCAGACCAACGACGTACACGAGCACGTGTACGCTCGTAACGCTAGACAAATATCTATAATTTAGTATGAGACAATTTTTTTCAACTATCCAGAATATATTACCACAAATAAACCCGACAATCACAAATAACTAAAAACTCATATCGAAAAAGATACATTTATTCAACTTACAGTTTCACTATAGCCTCCACCTTAGCGTATATAATATTAAATAAATTACTGAATAATTGTAATACATCAGTCTTATAAATATTTATAACGAGAGCGTCCACTAAATACGTAATATTAAAGATTATAAATAAATAATAAAGGCCACATAATAATATAATGGTTTCATAACACCGTGACTATATTTCTCCTATGGCAATAATAAAATGAAGATTACATCAAGTATTGCCATATTTGCTTCTACTCATTCGAAACATTTTGTAAAAATATTGTGAGCTAAAAATCATAAATAAATACTCAAAGATTATAATTGTCTTAAATCTATTTAAATCACAGATAGTAAAAACTATCATAACCTAGTTACGAATATTTTAATTTGAGAAACATTTTTATCAAAAAATACGATTTTGATTCACCAACACCGTTTATAACTTCATTAAAATACAATGGGAATTCGAATGCTTTTGACTTCATAATTTATACAGGACTGGAAAGACGTAGACAATGAGTGCGAGTGACGAAATAACAGGACATCGTCCCAAATTACTGAAACCCGCACTAATATTTTCATATCTAATAAATAGATAATCAATAGGGTAGTTGACTGGGTGAACAGGAAAATGATTAATAGTCACAAAACTTACATCCAAAATTCTCAACAGTGTATTTTTTTATTGTTAATGTTGAAATTAGAATGATTATAGACTGCAATTATATAAGGCACTCATATGATCCTAACGAAAATACGACATAGTGACGTCACTATGTCGTATATCTATAGCCAAATGTCTTTTTTGTCTGTCTATTTCATAAAGAGTAGCTGATTTGACTGGTAGTCTACTACCTGTTATTGTGTATCATACATAAAGTATTATATTTTCTACAGTTTCTAAGTAAATGCTATAAAACTCACAGTGTTCCCACTACTGTGGTATATTACAAGGCGCCTGTACTCCACCGAGCGACTTGCCGAGGTGTTCAGCGACGGCGAGGCACAGCGCGTCACAGTGCGGCGCCGCTACTACTTGTATACCCAGCGGGAGACCGTCTGATGTCAGCCCTATAGGCACCTGAGAACAAAGGATTTAGTATTCAAATTGATTCGACTTTTTCCTGAATGCTTTGTTGGAATAGAGAAGTGTTACAAAACATTTTAAGTTCTTTTGACTTTGGTTTATCTATTATATTTGGCGTCTAACACGACCTACTTTTTACGAATAAATCTTTACTTTTTTTACTAATCATTAATTTATTCCTCATACTGTAATGTTTAACGAGACATCAAACTGTAGACCTCAGACATAATGTTATTGTCAATTAGTTCGCACACAGGAAAGTAATTTTTAGTTTGTAAAACATTTATTTACGATTATTTTGATTGTTACCTGAGCAGCTGGGAACTTGAGCACATTGAATATCCCCCAGTAAGCAAAGTTGAAGGGTCTGAGAAGTGGCGAGTAGTGATAGGGCGCCGGTGCAGGAGCACTCGGGAATAGCAGCACGCCATCATCACCCAGAAGATTCTAGAAAATAAAGTGTACAGTTAAAGACAAATAATGGAGATTGCATACTTAATCATTTAAAGAAGCCTAAATCAACTATTGGAGTTAACAAAACAAAAATTGAAGTTATCTTGACATCAATGACAGAACAGAACTGTAGTTTTGTAATTTTGTTACATATATTTGATACTATAACAGCTGATCAAAGGTCGTTGACACGCATGTATATACGTTCTCCAAACAGTGCCTGCCCAAAAGCCAATGACAAAGGCTTGATTTTATGTATTCTTTAAAGCACATTATGTTACAATTTAGAGAATTATACATGTAACCTTTTCTTATTACTAAAGCTACACAACTTGATTACTCACAATCAGCTCCTCTCTCAGTTCCTTAGTGGTTTGTTCAGCCCACTCTTTGTTGACAGGCGGAAGTATTTGATCGTCTGCTAGCTTCAAGATAGCAGCTAGAGTAAAGTCCGACATGCCCAGCAACTAGAGCATCAAAAGAATTATTATATGTAAACAGTCCATTTGTATCTGAAATATATTTTGTACGAAATGCTTTTGATGTTACATAATTATTCTGTAGTTATAACAACAATGACATATTTGTCTATATTTTTGTTACTGTTAATCTTCATAACTGTAGAAAAGAACTTGCCGCGATTTTCAAAACACACTTTAGATCTTTTTTTTTCGCAATTTTGTTAACTTTGACTTCAAGTTGCACAACTAATACAATCCTCGTATCTTCGTTTTTTTTTTAGTTTTATATTACAGAATATCTGATTATAAACATGAATATACCTTCTTAGGCAGTTCTACAATAAACTTGGCCTCGCCGGAGTTATTGGTCAACATTTTGCCGAACACCTCGGTCTCCCTGGTCATCCAGTAGCGCCACAGAGCGAACATGTAGTTGAAGCCGTTGTGGTAGAACGGCTTCGGAGCTAGGTCGCTAGATGGCGCCTGCTCCGTAAGGAGAGTTACCGCCCTGAAATCATGCACAAATTCATTAATTACACTATAAATACGTAATTTTCACTTGAATATAGAAAAGATAGTTAAAATTATGATGACAGTTGTCAAAAGTTCCCGCCAGAATGCGGAGAGACCAAACCGTAGTTGTATAAGCTATGAATAAATTTGTTAAATGTACATAACACGTTTATAAACGAGAATCTATACATACTTAGTCATGGTATCTCTCAAGTCCTTGCAGATAGGACTCACGCGAAGGTCCCGTGCCGTCTCCACGTAGAAGTAACGAAGTTTCTGTAATATAAAGAGAATAAAATTCCCGATTTAGGAAATAATTAAAAAATCAAACGTTACATTTAGTTCCAAGTATTTCTTACTATTTATCTATTCATTCAGAAACTTCGTTCGAACGAATTCGTTTGACATAAGATCCTCCATAATTCACGAAAATACGAAACGTAAAATCGATTTTGGCACATGTTTGTTCGTAACATCAATGTCAAGCGGACAAAACTAACAAACCTATCGTTAGATTTGCGTAAATTACTGTAAAAAAATGTCATTTTTGGTGGTCGTTAGTTTGTTTGCATTGAGTAAATGATACGGTACTCTGCAAATAAGTTGCTTGGAAATTACTGAAAATAGATAATAACATGTTCTTTATAGAGTCGCCTTAAATTGCATTGAAAAATAAATATATTGTAAAATAGTTATAAAGAACACTGCAAAAAACCTAATCAGAATCATTCACCTCTCCCGTTCATGAAAATTGTCTTTGACAAACAAAATAAATATTGATTCCCTGACCGAAGTAGAACCATGGTAGTGAAAGATCCGAAACTTCGTTTCATGTTCGTTCGATAACGAACGAACGAACGAAATATATCGTGAACTGTCAATTGGTGCAAAACATTATTGTTCAAGCGAAATATTTATTGTAATATTTGAGTTGAAAAAGTAAATGTATTATAAAACAATAATAATATAAGTGCGAATGACACCAGTGACACCTACCTATAATAGTTATTGCTAACGAACAAAATTAAAGAGTATGGTACTTTGTAATTAATGCGAACGAACTTACGACAGCCAAAAATATCCGTATTTACTACATATACATACATAATATGTGACGGATGACAACAAATGACGCGCGGAAATCAAAATTTATTATAACAACTTTTCCCTGAAACCCTATGCTGTTAAAAACTTAATAAGCCAGTACTTTTTTCTACTTTACAAGAGGTATTTTTTATTGTTTTATTTTCACTTTACTATAGTCATGGCTCCTTACACGGGCACGGTGTCTCCAGACCAAATAGAGATGCTTCTTAACTTTCTACAAGACCACAAAGAGCTCGCTCGCGGTCAGTTGAGGAGCTGCGAGGGCAAAGTAAAGGCTCGGAGACTGTGGCAAGAACTGTGCACTAACCTTAACTCAATGGGAGGGTGCACAAAAACTGTGAAGCAGTGGCAAAAGGTACCTATTTTAGCACATCTAAGTAAATAAAAGACATCATTAAAATGTATGTAAAAATTTAGGTGAATAACTTTTGAACATCTAAACTGAATTGGGTACTTAATTTTTTTTTATATGTTGTTTTGTAATTGTAGGACAAGGTTTATAAGGGACCTATGGGGTCAAAATTTCCACAGAAATGGAATCAATGGAATAAGATTGTACCATACTCCGATAAAGTCAGGCCGGTCTGCAAGTATTTAATAATGTGCTTAAATGATTTTAAATTCTTGTGATTTGCCAGGTTTGGTTTGACAAAAAGCACATTGCCAAGAAAGCTGCTGCCAATTCTCGCAGATCTTCAGCTGGGGGTGGTCCATCATCCGCTCCTTCTCTCAGCCAATGGGAAGAGAGGGTAATATCCATCATAGAAGATGGGTTCGGTCTGGGTCAAGCATCGGCTAGTGTATCAACATTTTATGATGTAAGCATTTACTCCTGCTCGTATAATATATAATTATATAATCAAATTAATATATACTAGTTGTCAACATACATAATAAGCATGCTGGTCTTGAGATTTTGAGTTCAATGCTGCTAGATGCAAGTGCTGTTAGTCTTCTCTAATTTATACATATAAGGTTCTTCTATTAAATTAGTCTGAAGTTGTGTAACCAGTCTAATTTAGGAATCAGATGGTATTATTATATATTTGCATATACATGAGGATATAATAGATGCGATGTTATATGTATACCTGTATTTTTTTATATCTTCTCATATTTTGTTTTAATTTCAGCATAATTATACTTAGTTATATTTTCAGACAGCCGATTCAAATCCACCGAGCTCCAGTCAAGCAAGCCTACCACAGGCTCCTAAACTGGAACACATTGATTTCTCTGAACCTAGCAGTCCATCCAGCATAGATCAACCCATTGAGAGTCCGCGATTGACTACTTCCAGCCGTGAGTAATATTTTCTTGCTAAAACGCACAATATAGCCCAATTACTTAGAAGAGAGCTTTGTATGCAAGGTTTGTGGCTGGCAAAGGAATTTAAAATTCATAATTTAGAATAACCGTGGCCTCCATGCTTATGCAGCTAAATTGCTAAATTATTTTGGAAATACTATTAATTGTAATCTAGATTAACTGCGAACTTAAATAAATAAAATAAATGTCAATAAAGATTGTAGGATAATAAATGACTGTCTACCTAAGTAATACCTACTACGTATCTTGACTATATTGATCACATTTCTTATGTATTATATTCAATTTATTTATTCAAAGTTACAATTATTCTTACGGGATTGTACCGTTACAATAGTACAGTTAATAATTTTTTATATTAATTATAAATTTTATTCCAGGCTCACAATCTACACGTCCCAGAACAAGGCGACTAGCTCCCCCTGGCTCTACAATAAGAAGACTACTCGCTATAGAAGAGGGCCGGGTAGCGACTGAAAGACAAATACATAACGAACTGACAGGCATTAGAGTTGCCTTGGTAGACCTGTGCGGCTTGTTCCGTGACTATTTGAATAGAAATTAAATCTGTATTTTAACTATAATATTATTATGTACTATTATAAATACCTGTTTCTTTTTTGTTATTTTTCTTAAAAGACAACCCCTGCACTAAGAATAACTCTTGTATCGCGGAGACTTTTACAAACATACAAACAAAGAACACAAAGTATAACCAGACGCGAAACAATTAATTGAAGATAGCACAAATATTTGTTCCGTGTGGGCATCGAACCCAACGCACTTTACAACGCTTTTTTACATACCTAGATAAATAAATTTTAAATGAAAAAAAAAAATTAACATGGTACTACCGAGTATCGAAAGGTTGGCATTTAGAGTCTGATGATAGATTTAGTAACAGTAGTATTTAAGTGCACTAACCTTAACATCAACGGCTCTATCCAGGTTCAAGCCAGCTGCCTTATCCCCGGCGACGATCTTAGTGAGAGGTGCGAGGTCACTGCAGTGGCGAGACACGAAGCCGATGGACGCCATTGTTGGTTCTAGGCCCGAGCGGAGAGTCGAACCTGGGAACAAGGCAATAAACTGTTGAATATGTGATCTCAAACGCGACAAAATACATATCTTACATGCATAACTTCACGTCTGTTATGAACTCATGACCGGAGATGTAGACAGAGGTGTATGAAAAACGCCTATATTTAGATAAATATTACTGTGACTAAATATGACTGTTTATAATAATATTTCTAGAGAAATTCAATAAACTCATAGTAATTTGGTAATGGATGATTCAAACCGAATCGTGATTTGTAGTCGCAGCTACTTCTGTTATTAGGTAAAGGTAAATAATATATTACATAACTTGTGTTTTTTTTTTTTTTTTAATTATGAAAGCTGAACTTCTTACCTTTGATGCTAGTATGTCCAGCAGTAGGATTGAGTGCGTATAGTCCACAGTAGAAAGCTGGCATGCGAGTAGAACCACCAATATCAGAACCTAGAAACAAAAACACATCATTATTTATTTTAATATAAAACAAATCTCTTGTATAGTAGAAATAATCACAGAATGGAATTAAAGTTTGCCACGTTTGTTAATAAACAGTGGTAGGCAAAAAAATTATAAAACTTTATATGATGTAAAGTCTAAACCCAACCCGCACTTGGCCAGCATGGTGGACTCAAGGCCTAACCCCTTCCTCATTACGGGAGGAGACCACTGCCCAGCAGTGGGACATTAATGGATTAAATTTATTTATTATTTAATATGATGTATAAATAACAGTGCGACTTACATATAGATATAGGCACAGCTATGGAGGCGTGTAGCGCGGCCTCCCCGCCGCTGGAGCCGCCCGTGCTGCGGCCCGTGTGGTGCGGGTTGCGGGTCTGACCGAACACCATGTTGCGGGTCTCCATCCTGACCAAAATATAGACACGAACAGTGTTATCTTTGTAAAATTACTGCATATAATGTATGATTATACTATCAACCTTTTATAGACATCATTATGTTTAGCATCAGCATAGAAAGATAGTATCCATTTTGTAGATACGATTGGAACATTAATAAAATACTTTATCTGGCTATAATTTTAATATGTAGAAGTGTTAAATACAGCTCCTATCCTTTGCTAAAATGAATCATGTATTTTTTTGATTGATATTTTGCATATACACCCATTTTATTAGACAAATACCAGTGCTCATTTAATCACTATTTCATTAAAGTAATTTTTATTTTCCAAACCTATACCTGCTATCCAATTGTTAGGCAAAGTTCTCCCCCAAACTCAAAGACATTACTCTCTGTAAAAATCGTAATTATATACAATATACATATATCTTACCACTTATTAATCTCAGGTACATTAGTAACAACGATAGGTATGCCTCCCGCGGCCCGCATCAGACGAACACACTCCGCATCGTCCGCGGCGCGCATGTGACGTCGCGACAAGATGCCCAGCGTGTGGGTCAGTCCTGACACTGCGTGGGACTCCTTAGCTGTGAATGGAACACCTGAAACACGCGAAAAATATAAGTTCAATGTTTTAATGCCCTTATTGATGTTAATAATTGAAGATTTTGTTATAAAAGTGTAAACACCTATGTGTTTAGCTAACATATTTTAACTTAATTAATAATACATTTGGTTTGAATGACCTTTTAGGAGGCTATAAAGTAGGACGAATTATAAAACCTACAAAAATTGTGCCTTTCTTCAAGATATAGTATATTTAGTCATTGTGCCTACGAGAATGATAGACAGACAGTATAAAATAGGCATTTATTATAAACGCACAATTTAGTTATTCATAACTAACATGTCCCACAGCTGAGCGGTTTTCCAACAATACTGAATTCATTATTCATTCTGATCGCAGAACATGCAGAACTATTTGATAACTTAATATTCGTTTCTATTAATTAATTAATTGATGAATGAAAATACGTAAGAAATATTCATGAAAACCATTACTAATCAGCTTTTAATCAAATTTCAGACACTAACTTATTTCACTACAGTCATAAACTACAAGTTAATAATCTAAATAACAACACAATTAACGGCAACAGTACATAATTACATACATTCACATTCCTGCACTTTTCTAATTACTCATTATATTAACGTTATATAATTGTACTTTCTATCACACAGGCTGTTTGACAACGAGGCCAGCGTCACTTTCAAATGAAAATATTTGTTTAAAATATGCTTTTATTGAAATTTTTGTGTTTTAATTACTTTTGTGTAAGTAATGTTACTTATTAAGACCCTGTGATTAGATTTCTAGAATTAAATTAAATAGTTTAGTTTCTCAAATTTAGACCTAATCTAATTTGGGTTTTAACAATAAAAGTAGTAGTGTTATTATGCCTAATTATATAGCAAATATAATGAGTATTACAATATGAAGAAAATAATGTTTAAATAGCTTTCACTTTCACATATTCTGAATTTTAAAACACTTATTCAGTAGTGTAGAATATAAATTACTAGAGGCCGCCCGCGAGTTCGTCCGCGTGGAAACTCTTCCCGTGTAAATCCCGATCCCTCGGGAACTCCGCAATAAAAAGTAGCCTATGTGTTATTCTGGGTCTGCAGTTACCTATCTATATACCAAATTTTTACGGAATCGCTTCAGTAGTATTTGCGCGAAAGAGTAACAAACATTCTCACAAACTTTCGCATTTATAATATTAGTAGGATTAGTAGGATGAGATAATTGTAATGATATTTACCTAAGAAAGGTTTATCTTTGAAGTATTCATCAGGTAGACCTTTTTCAATCATGCTATCCACTTCCTTGGCATCTTTCAGTGCTGCTTCAAATCTCTCATCAGTCACTGCATTTATTAATGGATTTACCTGTAATAGAAAAATTATGTTTTATAGCAACAGTTGTGAGCAGTGCAAGAATTTTAAATATTTAAAATGCTTAGATTGCTGCAAGGCACAACTATGACTGGGAACTTTGTACAAATCAAAAGTAGATTCTAAATATCTTTTGTTTATAGAAACTTTCCCAAAGTGGAATAGATCTTATAGAAACTACGGGAATTCATATCGCACAATAAAGTAATCAGAATAACAATAAAAGACAAGATCTAAAGTAGGTAGTATCAATAGATTTGACAATCATCACATCATCAACTTACCGCTTGTATCCTCTCAATGCATGTTCTAACCAACTCTTCAGACTTCAGCTGCTTCGTTCTAATCTTTTCAGCCAATGACACGGCACTCTCCAACAAAATACTGTGACGTTTGTCTAACTCCGGTAGTTTCTTCCTCTCTCCTTCGAAGATGAGTCCAAAGACAAAGTCTATGAACATGTCCAGGTAGATCCGGAAGATGAAGAACGCTCGCTTCAACATGGTGCAGACGATTCCGTAGAATATCTTACTTGGTTTATTGTTATGATGCTGGAAAGTTACAAATAAGGTTTTTTTTTACACAGTGAACATGTTTAAGCCTTGTATAGTGATATTATAACGCGCAATGATAGCCAAATGGTATAAGTCACAGTACAGCGCACATCCCATGTATGTGGTCTACAGTTTGAACCCAAGGTAACACACCAATCAAAGTTATGTTTGTACTAGAAATTATTATCACTAGCTCCAATGGTAAAGGAAAACATGATGAAACCTTGCATGCCTAAAAATAGTTTAACGTAACTTACCCATCAGTATTGGGTAAATAATACTAAAAGAAATACTATAGATGTAGACAGAAATAATAGGGTTTTGCTTGCATTTGTAAAAAAAAAAATCAGTATCCATACTCATACACTGAATAAAAGTCATTGTGGGTATGTCTTAATAATTTTATTCTCACCTATTTAAAAAATAAACGAAAATGTAATACAGAATATTAATGGGTATAAAACAATTGACACTGCAAATAACTTTAACAGTACTTTATCCCAATAAATTTATCATGAAAATCCATGCAAAAAAGTACCTTTTATCTACTCAGATAGGAATATGTTTTTATTTCACTTCACAATAAAAACTATAAGCTCCAGAGTCCACTAATACCAATACTATGTTTTTAATTAATTCACTTTGCATAACATACCTCAAAAACTACGATAAAAAAGGTTGTTTTAAATAATAGACTACTTGTTAAAGTCACAGAAGCACATTAATAATTAATTAAAAATGATAATTTTCACAATACACCATTGTACAGTCACTGAGATATCAATACTGACAACTACTTACCTCTATAAACAGTAAGTAGGTAGGTACATAACATGATAACATTTAATTAGGTACTTTACCTGTATTACCAGTATATTGAGCAGTAAATGAATAAAGTATGAAGGTGACTTGCAATGTCAATACATACCTAACAAAATTCACTAAGTTTGCATAGTTGAAATCTTTGCATAGAAACTGGTTATTGGCTGTATGGACAAAGATCATTGCCTTCCAAGGAAGCACACTAAGGGCAAAAAAAATGTTGTTTTTTTTTTCATAAAAAAACACGCACTACTTCGTGGTTTGTTTTGTTTTTTTTTAAATATAGAAGTGTTTATTAAAAATAAAATAGAATGTAAATAGTTAATGCATACCTCAAAATTTTCCTTCTGGTCAGTATTCGTCTTGCTCATCGCTCGTATAATTTACTTATATAATCATAGCTAACAATGCATATCAAGTATGTAAATAAGCCGCGTCTATTTTCTGCTTTATGAAAGTTGATGAATAAGCAAACTTCAGTTACAGTTTCATATTTCACTCCCAACAGAATACAGAGTGCAGAGTAATGTGAAAGGAGACCGGTGGAAGTGTGTAATAATAAGCAATAACTTTCTAACTCTCAAACTTTATTGGATAATGCGGTTGAACGTTTCTGCCACTTGTACGGTCGTTTTAATCGTATTACTAGTAGAGACCAGTGAATACTAGATTTAGTGTGAATTACAAATATGAGTTGTAGTCACACAATATGATATATTTAATTTGTTATTATAGTGTTTTAAAAGTATAGTATAAAGTTCAACAAAGTTCAAGGTCGAAGAAGTTTATTATTTTTTCATGAATGACACTGACATATTTTGATAGCTAAGACATAGACATTAATTGCGCGTTTACAAAGTAAGTTGTTGTTTTTAAGAATCAGCAAAATTAATTAACGAAAATAATGATGATTGTTTTTATAGGTGATAAAAATATCTGCATTTTGAAAATCCAAATTTAGTTAGTTACTACATTAATTTTAATATAGGTAAAAAGTCACAAAGTTTTGCTCTGGAGTTTCTGGATCTAGATTGTTTTTTGTCGCCGTAGTAAAAGATAACTGAGAAAAAAAATATACTTGGCTACGCGATTAATCAAAATGGGATTATACTTTCGGAGAAACTTGTAAAAAATGCTCAAATATGCCAACTGTATGATAACTGGGGAAAAAATTACGATCCTGATAAGTATACAACGTTAATATAATGATACATGTTATTATAAATTGATGACAATTTGAGAAATCTGTTGGTTAACATTTTAGAAATGATTGTCCAACATAACACTAGTCGCTGGCTAGCGGCTACTTGCAATGCTTTCTTAGCGGTCATTTACCTGTTACATTCTACTTTCTAAATCTTATGCATCAAAACCCCGCGAATGGAATAATGAATGCCACGAATTTAAAAAATGCGCTCCAATTTATATTCAGATGGACGCACCGCCTAAGTCTGGTAAAATTATATTGTAGGAAGCAGAGACCGTAATACCACACTAATCTAGTTTTCTTTTCAGTGCCAGTGCATCCGCTGCATAACTCACTCAGTAGATAGTTGCACCGGCAGCAATTATAATCGTAGCAGGAAATCATATGATAAATCTACTACACTTTAATTACTAAGCAAATTAATCCTCAGCGACTGTTGTATCTTTTAGATAGCGTCACTTACCTGTGCAACTAAAATCACCCACGAAGTAAATACCTTTTGTGCTGAAGCGCTTTGCAAAAGGCTAGACAAACTACTGTACCTACCTATAACAATATGCATGTCTATAGGGACAAAGGGTCATTGCGCCAAGAGGGTACTCTTACTTACTTACTTAATCGTGGGATGATACTATCGCATATCGTGCAGCCTTGCGAAAGGCGAGTGCATAGGCACTTACTAGGTATAGGTGCCTACTAACAACTGGAACTCAAATTTGACTGTGGTAGAAAGCAAATAAAACTTACATCCAGTGCAGAGGACACTTTATTGTTGACAGATCTACCAATCAGGCTATCGAAGCGTAAAAACCCTCCCGGGATCTAGTTCTTGCCAACTAATATTTGACTTCAAATTCCTTCACGACAAAGATGTGCGTTCGGTGACACTGGCAGCCGACTGCAAGACAGTTGAAAGAAAAGCTAGGTTGATGATTATAATTTTTGCAAAACGCCATCACAGTTTTAACTTTGAAAATTTAGATTTTTCACCAAACAGATGATCATGCTAGAGGCGCTGATAGATTGTTGCTGTTAAGACTTTGTACCCGTTTAATAATTATTATGTGATGTTACCAACATTCTACACTTTGTTGTAAGGCGTTTAACGACATAAGGAGTTTCGCAATCATTCATTGTTTACCTTGGTTTATTTTATTACGAAGGTCAGCTTGAGATCATAGCCGGCTTGCTCAAAACAGCAAGTCAATATTTAAAAATAAATGAACGAAAAATGTGGTCGGGAGTTATTACATACATTATAATAATGACAAAAGTATCGACTATCGATATGTCATAAGGTACGGGAGAATGTAGGGTAATTTCTATCAAGACTTTTAACAATTTCTGAATATTTTCTTTGACTTGATATCCTGACCTTGATATCTTGACCAAAGATTCCACCAGATTTTTTGTGATCGGGATCGCAGCCGGATGCATGGTGGATAGAACATAGAACCCACATTTAGAACATCTTTACTTTTTTTTTATTCAGCTATTCAGGTGGTCATTCGTCCCTATAAAAATGTGTAGGTAAGTAGGCACTTTCACAACCAATCAACCATCTATGCCTATGATAAGTCCAAAATATAATTAGGTAGGTACCTATGTATAATTTAAAACAGACATCATTTTATGCGACCAAAAGGGCTTAACTGTAGTATGATTGCATAATCTCGCTCGCCATACTATTGCGTTGTTGTCGCTTCATGCAGGTCAAGGGCCTTTCCTTTTAAGATATGAACTTCAAAACTTAACATTTAAAGTGCCATTCTTAAACTTAAATGTGTTGAGCGAAAGAATTCACATAACGAAAAAAAACATTTGCATTTTTATGTGTTTTTCATTCATAAACACCGTAAGTGAAAAATTATGCTTATTACTGAATACAAAAAAGATAGTGAACTAACTGACTACTAACTAGTTAGGAAGACGAGTTTAAAAATGAAGTTCATCCTGCTGCCACAAACATGATTAAAGATCTATACGAAAATACTAGCGGAATAGGGTCTGCGGATAACTGGCTTAGCCATAGAGCCACCGTTGCACTGAGGAGACTGTAAAAAGACCTATCTCCTGCATGCAGTAAGCTATTTTGTTGCCTAAATATTTTGACAATAGGTTCCAACTTAGGACTTGGAAAATTTTATTGTGTCTTAGCTACCCATGACCCTTTGCTTAGGTGAAGGATCTCTAACGTTCGGGAAAACAGGTCTCTACATCTCTACTTATTAACATAGTTTTATAGCTATATTAGCTATCTAGATTAAAGTATAGGAAACCAGTATGTTAATGACTTTGATATTTACTTACCGGCCGGCGAATGACGTAGCCAAACACTAAATAAATCGGAAATCAGGAGCTATGTCAGCTAACTTAATGTAACAGACCGACAAAATTATGATAATGTTTAAGGCATCGACGACGGTCTCAGTGCGTTCCGAAGCCCGCGGCTGTATGCACGTGTGATATCGGTCTGTGATACGGACTATTAAAAAAGTTTGTGATTTTTTTATTGGAGTTTTTATTATCTGTCTTCGTTTGCGCGGGATTTTTGCTGACGTGAGTATTTTTTTCTAATTTATGGAATAAATACTATTGGAAGTTTCTGGTTTGTTTTGTTTTGTAATAAAAACAATTCATTTGTTTTGACCTATTGATCCTACTAATTAGCGTACCGACAGGTAAATTGATAATTTTTATTGTGGAATGTAAACGTATGACTACAGTCATGAATAATTTGAATGCCGATTGCAATCGCAGCAGTGTTTCTCAATCTGCCTAATCGGCTATTGTTTTTTTTTGTAATGCGATTATAGGATTTATTAACACACGATTAAGTGTAATGGTTTATCAATATCACTACAAAATTAAATTATTGTAAGGATTTTAAGCTACTGTTACTCCGGACTAGTTTATTTAGTTTTTCCGCATTGCCGTCAGATTTCTCTGTCTCGGCGAGTAGGTACCTACTTATCTGTGTGCGTTTCACGAATTTTCAGCAGCAATTTGTCATAAATGTACCTACCTATTTGCAGCTACGCTACGTAGTAAATCCCTAGTTATAGAAGGGCTCTCCCTTAACTTGAATGCCTTGAAATCTAAAACAAAGACATAACATTAGTGTAGGTATGGTTTAATTATTCCTGGCTTTAAGTTCTTCCTTCTTCATACATATTTAACCGCAGCGATGCCATTTTGAAATACCTACTTAGTACTTATCTATCTATATTCAGGATTACGTGTCCTATTAAAATTATTATTGAGTATTATTTTGTGGTTATTACTCAGATGTTTGTTAAAATGTATTATTAACCTTCCATCACTGACAAGCCTCGTAGCTTTTCTGTAACTTAAAAATAAAGCACCAATTTAGTGTTCAAGGTGACCAAGGTAAACGACTTTTTAGTAAGCAAGTTGTTTTGTGTGAAAAGTAAATAAATATTACAAAAGAAGATCTATAGCAGAGAATAAACTTTTAAGATTTGCGCACAAAAGACCAGCTAAAATCGATATTTTTTACTTAGTGCCGTGTTTTTTTTATTGAATTACTAGAACTTATAAAAAAACAAACTCATAATAAGAACCTGTCTTCAGAGTTAAAAACCTTTATACCTACAAAGTTGCTAAACTTGAAGTAAAAAAATCTGTATTAAAAAGTTACAGAGGCACACGTAAAAAGAATAAGCAATTAACATTTTGGGTGTAAGAAACCCTAAAAAACGTTAAGACTGCCGAAGCATGACAATAACAGCAATTATAAAACCAAATTAGATCTAATTAAGATTAATACAAACATGCGAGAAATGTGCCCGGTGTAGTGGCTTACAATCTCAATTTTATGAAATCATCAGGCATGTACAAGTTTTAGCATTTAGGTGAAATTGGATAAAATTTGTTTCTGTGTGGAAATCGTATCCATGACAAAATAAGCCAAAATTATTGTAGTGACGAAAATTTCACTGCGAAGTCATGCAAAAGGTGGTAAATTTAACAGTTTTATAAACCACAGAGTTTAATACCTAAGTAGGCTCTAACTTCCCTGTGGTTTTTAACAGCAACGATAATCGTCATATCGGTTTTGCGATGTTAGAATGAGGGACACTCCTCCCTACCTTAATGCAAGCAAAAATGTTTTTAAAGTACCTAGGTATCTATCGAAAACCTAAGATGTAACAGCTATGGTTTATATGTCTATTATAAGCTGTATGCTAGGTAATTTAGCACTGTTACATATTTACCGACTCCAAAAAAACTAATTGCCATGTCCAAAATGACCGCGTTTACACTTACCAAGTCGCCAGTTTTTGTTTCATGAAAAAAAAACTAGCCAATTTGAATTTAGAACGTGGCGAAGCATACATTAGAAATGACCACGATTTCACAAAAAAAGTAAAAATTGATATAAAAACTCTTTGCTTTCCTAAAATGAGACTTTCGCGTGTTACCAAAAAGATCTTTTGGGTGTAGACACAGGCCATTAAAAATAGATAACTGAATTTATTTCGTTACGCACGTCGGCTTCCGTGGCCGGGGTGGCTGCACTTTAATTAGATATCTCAGACTTTTTAGATGCCTATTGCATAGATGAACAACAGCTGTTTTTGGAAATGTTAGATGTCGAGTGGTAGTCCGTTCTTATACAAAACGCTCTTCGTTACATAAAGCTGAATTGCTGTGCTTTTGCCATCCCTTACAGGGTATTGACAATTGGTGACCCTATGTTTTCTTAGATTTTGATCTAGGCTGGCGTTTACGAGATTTTTGTAGCAAGTTTTCTTTGAATTTTCTTGTATTTCCTAGGGTCATTCAGACATAGGTAATCCTGATTACTGGGTCCGAGTTGCTAACAGATACAAAACACAACTAAATCAGAAAATCCTTCTAAGGCGACTTTATATTCCCATTTCCCCTTAAACCAGACGTTGGGCCTCTCCGACCGAATCAGGTCAGTTTTTCAAGAGAGCGTGGTTGAATTTGATAATTAGTGACTTGCTTCTGAATACAACTTTATTTTCTAGTTTTGATCACAGTAGGTTCATAATAGTACTTGTAACCTTTTGCGTAACATAGACCAAGTAGAGGCACATACGGAAACCTAGACGCGTTGTTACATAAATTACTCGTCAACCTAGCTCTGATGCATATTTAATGTCAGTCAAGTCATCGACCGACTGATCTACCAACCAGTTGACTAATATTACGACATGTAATCAAAATATTCTATAAATAACTATACCTGTATCTATGCTTAGATAGTTTCAAGATCAAATTATAAATCAACATTTTTGGCTAAAGTTTTTAATGATTGAATGAATGAATTGAACCCATTAATGTCCCACTGCTGGGCAAGGGTCTCCTACAGTAATGGGGTAGGGAATAGGCCATGATTCCACCACGCTGGCCTATTGCGGGTAAAACGGGTTTTTATGATTGGATTTTCAAAACGATTGGGGCTCTTTCTGTTTTGTAGCTTTTAAAGGGTTATTTTAAGAAACTAATGAACTCGCAGGATTAGATAGCTAACATCTTGAGCGACAAATTTTGTATATGACTTAATTAATATCCCTGTAGGCAAGTATAGGCATGCCTTCTAGTAGATATGAAAACGGTCTATCAAAAGATGTAGATTTTAGATCCTCCTTGAAAACTATTCCCGGAAATTAAAGAGCTTGGAAGGTCCGTTTTCTTTATTAACAAGCAAAAAATCTATAGAGGGAGAGCTCTTTTCAATAGCATACTACAAATAATGTGTGAAACCGTATTAGTCATACAAAATCGATGTTATGACATGATTGTAAGAACAAGTCAATGAACTATTGACATAAATATCTTTTTATTCAATATTGCTATAAACATGCGTTATGCAATGAGAACTTTCCAAATGAGCTCAATTACCTAAGTCGGACAGTGAACTGCCTACCCGTTATGAACACCTTGCGTAAAGTTACGCACCGTGGAACACACGGGTAATGGAAAATAAAAAGATTGGCTTTTGGTGAATGTTCGTACCTTTTACGAGAGGAGATTGACCCTAGTTTCATACCCTAGCAATTACGTATTTTAATTATTAAAAATCGTACTTAAATTAAGTACCTAAGTACTCTCTAATGCTGAGACTTTTGTACAGTGATAGCAGCGACAAAACCACATTCCCTGCTACGCTAGGGACGTCGTTAAATAAAAAGTAGGTACTTATTAATGAGCAGTGATAGCCGAAGTGGTTTAAGTTGGCACCTCCCACGCAAGTGGTCGCAGGTTCGAATCCGAGGCAACACACCTATGACTTTTCGAAGTTATGTGTGTATTAGAAATAATTATCACTTGCTCTAACGGTGAAGGAAAACATCGTGAGGAAACCTTGCATGCCTAAAATTTGTTTAATACATTTATTGAGGGCATGCAAAGTCCCCAACCCGCACTTGGCCAGCGTGGTGGACTCAAGGCCTAACCCCTCCCCCTCGTTCGGGAGGAGACCCTTGCCCTGCAGTGGGACAGATATGGGTTATTAAAAAAAAAAAAAAAAAAACTTATTAATTTAAAAAAAAAACCACTAATAATTATAACTCACAAAGACTAACTAAACGCATTTTCAAGAAATTGGTACCCAGAGAGATCCTGGCTTAGTAACACATAGGTTGTTACTTTTACTTTGGGAAACCTTTTCAAGTGGGCGTAGCTGCGATTCGCAGCTAATAATAAGTAATAGTTACAACATAACGAAGCAATTTTCGTGTATGTTTTTTTTCTTTACGTTTCCAACATTAGCATTGCATAATAGCAATAATAGTTGCATGTGTTACCGCGTGGGGCGCCACGTGAGCTCTATTCGAGTAGAACAAAGTCCAAGCATGATGTCAATACAAGCATAAGCAACGAATAATTACTCCAATAATGTAATGATATAATGTCCTCCTAGCCGATATATGGCCACGGCGGTCAGTTTCATTGAAACTGGCCATCTGTGCAGGACTTTGTTTATAGTGTCCAAGTGTGTGCACAATACACAGGTACACTCTCTATTCCATCACTCTCATAGTCTGGTGGGACGGATAACCGACACGACCAGTGGGAGGTCAGGCGCAGGACCGACGGCTTTACGTGCTCTCCGAGGCACGGAGGTCTTCGACCTCAACTTCCCAACTCCGGGCAATTTCTAAGAAATTCTTGACAGAAAATCTCAGAAAAGACTTTTTGGCCCGACCCAGGATTCGAACCCGAGACCTCTCACACCGCAGTCGCATATACTACCGACCGCGCCACAGAGGCACTCCAATACATGCTAATTTAATAAACAGTGCTCATAATGCTTTAGCATACAAAAAAAAAGTGTTCAATTACACATAAGTGTATATAAAAACTGTCCAGAGACCTAATCAAAGACATCGGTAGACTATTTAAATCACCGGTTAATTTAAGTATTAAAAGTAATATTATAAGCATTGCTTTGGTATTACGAATAGTTACTACTCCGCAATTGCTAACCTAAAAGCTGGCACCCGCCCCTTTCTGAATCCAGGAGTAAACCCGAGTTCTTTATGAAGATCCAAGAATATTGGCATCTATTACAGTCTTTTCAATATCCTAAACAATACTGATTTAAAAAGCAAAACGCTAAATATAAAAAATTTAATTATTTTTTCTTTACAGAAAACCAACGGCTAAGAAATGAAAATGGGGAAGACATGGAGAGCAATTATTTTATACACGCGTTTGATCTTCGACCTGGCTATAGACTTCTTCTTCTCTCTGTACTGGGACAAGAGGAAGAAGCCCATCCCGGCGCTGGACAAGAAGCACCACATGCTGACCTGCAGCGCCGTGACCCTCGCTGAGAAGATCAGGAAGAAGGAACTCAAGTCTGAGGATCTGGTTAAAGCTGTTATTGAGAGGATTAAAGAGGTAAATGGGAATATAGGAGGAATATTTGTATGTTTGGCAGAAAGGTATCTTAAATGTTGAAAATAAAGGAAACATACTTTTACTTTCCTAATGCAGTTAGCATTCATAAAAAATCAAGAAACGGACAAATCATGTTATCAGTTGCCTTTTTTTTTTCGAGCCCGTTATATGATATTTGTCTTAACATTAGATATAACTTTTTTATTTAACTTTCATTAGCTGCTTAATTCATTTTGTTGCACAAAGGCTTTTTAAGACAATTATGCACTACGTGGCACGCCACAAACTATGAATCTAAGAACTACATATTTGTGTGTGTACTATTAATGTATAACTTTAAAGTCTGAATATTTTTCTAGGTAAACCCGGTGATAAATGCCATCGCTCGGGACAGATATGAAGCTGCAATCACAGAGGCTAAAGAAGTTGACACACTCATCGCTAATGGACTCTCGGAAGAAGAGGCTGCCAAGAAACCGTTCTTGGGTAAGCAAAAATCTTTTCTATTTTAATCAATCAACAAGCATGTACCTACACAAGGGGAAATGGAGTCTATCAGTCTACCTTGCTTTCTGGAGCGTAAAGAATTTTCCATAAAACACCTTATTTCACAGGTGTTCCATTCACGACTAAGGAGAGTCAAGCGGTTAAAGACATGCCACTTACAATGGGTCAGTGGTGCCGCCGTCGTGAAATAGCTACCGAGGACAGCGAGGCTGTGGTCAGGCTGAAGAACGCCGGAGCCATCCCTGTAGCTGCTACCAACTTGCCTGAACTACTAGTCTGGTAAGACTATAAGCTACAGGCCATCGTCCTGTCGAGTGACGTACCTATAGATAATGTCGCACCAATAAGTGGCGAATTCGGTGACAGCGGGCCACCGATATCAAAAGACATGAGGAACTTCAATTAGATTTTAATTTTATACTTAATTCTACTATAAAAAATGCAGTACACGACTGTTTCCATTGTCTGTAACTGACCTTTGTTAGAATTGGTATGGGACAGAATAATGTGCCTGTTTAAGCTGCATATAGGTACGTATGAGTAATGAAAAATAGTTACGAAATCGACTATAAATTAGACTCACCAAAGATTCTTTTTAACGTTACTGTGTTTGTTCATCCTTCTAGGCAAGAGACTCGTAACCCGGTGTATGGTATGACACGCAACCCGCACCACACAGGCCGGTCGCCCGGTGGCTCCAGCGGCGCTGAGGCTTCGCTGACAGCTTCTTGTGCTACTGTTATATCTCTATGTAAGTACACTGATACTTTCAATTTCGTTGCCTTATGCCTAGTTTCTGAGGTACATTTAGCTTATATATGAGCTTAAACGCTATTGAATAGATAAACTGCCGCTAAATGTACCTCAGAAAGTGGGGTTTAGTCTATCAACTATATATTGGTTTCGTATTATTTATTTTAAGAATGTTTAAATTAAAATGGTGTAATAAATTTCAGGTTCTGATCTTGGCGGGTCTACTCGTATGCCAGCGTTCTACTGCGGCAGTTTTGGACACCACCCTACACCGGGAACTACTGACCTCAAAGGTAAGTCACTGTTAATAACTGTAGAATAACTTTAATTCCATATTTCCAAATGCTTTGCATAAAACTTGTATTAATTAAAGGTTATTCGAAATGGATAATGGATGTTTTAATATCAAGTTTTTTAAATAAGAATGGGAAGAGCCTTGTGAAACCTAAATGTTACGTTATTGTAATAAAATCTTGCATGCCTAAAATTAGTTGAATACATTTTCTTGAGTGCATGCAAAGTCCCCAACCTGCACTAAGCTAGCGTGGTTGCCTAACCCCTACCTCGTTCGGGAGGAGACCCTTGCCCAGGAGTGGGACAGTAACGGGTTAAAAAAATGACAGTCAGTCAAAGAGATGAAAAATTGGGGCCTTATTTTCACTGAGTATTTAAATGAATCCTCTTTTTCTACAGGAGTGTTCTTCCGCAAGGGTGGTGATGAGGACACGATGTTCAGTTTAGGTTTCATTTCAAAGCACGTGGAGGACTTAGCTCCTCTGACCAAGGTCGTGGCTGGAGACAAGGCGCCTCAGCTCAAGTTGGACAGGGATGTCAATATTAAGGTAAAAACTACATTAATCATGGAGCATGCATACACTCATAGGTGGCTGTTTTGTTATTAGGAGAAGCCAATGGCTATGAGCAGTGGCGTAACTACAGGGTGGCAAGTCGGCAAAATGCCACGGGCCCCCAGCCGGAAGGGGCCCCCGATCATAGGAGAATCCCAACTCCCAATTTTTTAATTATCATACATTTCAACTTTTTTATATTGGGGGGAGGAGGCCCATCCGATGAATTTGCCACGGGCCTCGAACGATATAGTTACGCCACTGGCTATGAGGGTCATTATAAACGTTTTAGGTCTTGTTTATTTAATTAAATACATGCATAATACATACATACATACAATGACATAAAACATACATACATAATACATTTGTAACTACATACATAATAACACAGAGACCAAAGAACACCACTTGGTACGACCCTTACAAACTTCCCTTGCGACATTCACATCCATACATCTTGTCATATAGAACCGTCGGTTACGAATACTATGCACCCGAAGGTCCCGAAGCAAGATGTCTTGAGGTAGAATTGTTAAAGTGAAATGTTTTATGTTTTAGGACATCAAATTTTACTACATGGAGTCGAGCAGAGACCTGATGCTGAGCAGCGTAAATGCTGATCTTAGAGGAGCTATGAAGAGGTAACATTTAATTTAATCGTATAGGTTTTCACAACTACTCTCTCCTGGCTCTTCCACATCTATAAGAGCAAATTGAAATTGGAAATCCTTAACTACCTACTAAATTATCATGTAACATGCGATGTGTGTGTATTATACTAAGAATTCATCAGTACAGTTTAGCAATACATCTTAAGCTTGAACTTACTCTGTTTATTAAATTTGTAATTTTGATAAACAGTTTTATCACATTTGCCTCCAAAACCACCTGTTCCTAATAGAGTAAAATATATTTTACGCGAAACTTTAGCTTCATAATCTTACTCTCCTTTTCTTTGTCTTTTAGAGTGATAACCCACATAAGTCAAGAAGCAACGTCGACGTCAACGGCGCCGCAGAAGTACTACCACCAAGGTTTCGACCACATGTACAGTCTGTGGAAGTACTGGATGACAAAGGAGCCCGAAGACCTGGCCAGTCTGTTCACTAACGGCAAGGGGAAGGCTAATGGGCTTATTGAATTGGCTAAGAAGGTATGAATTAACGATAAGAAATAATTAAATTGTATATATATCTAATCATAATAGGCTGGACAGTGGACAATACAAAAATGCAAGAAACTTGCAAGTGAACATTTATTCTTACTTATTGTAATTGTAAGGTTTGGGCAAATGTAAAAACTACTTGAGTACGTATACGCTGCGTGCGTATACGTTTACGTAGTTTATTAAACCGAGTCAAGATATTTTCAGATTAATGCTAGAACACAAAAACTGCCTTACTTAATTATTTATTGACCAGACACAGACACAAGCAGAAGTCGTGGTTAGAAGAAAGCCATCCATGAGTCATGAGATTAAGCCTTAAGTTACTAATACCTATTGACTGCCTCCGTGGCGCAGTGGTTTAAGTCGCCACGCCGATACCACTGCAATGGGAGGTCGTGGGTTCGATTCCCACATGGAGCAATTATTTGTGCGATCCACAAATAATTGTTTCGGGTCTGGTCGTGCTTTGTATCCGTTGTTTGTATGTATGTTTGTAAAAGTCCCCGCGACACAAGAGCAATTCTTAGTGCGGGAGTTGTCTGTTTTAAAATAAAAAAAATAAAGAAATCATAGAAATCTTTTATACACATTGCATACTTTAACGTGATTTTTATTTTACAGGTGGTGGGTATGAGCCACTACTGTTTCTTCAGCGTGGTGAGGCTGATCGAGGAGCAGTTCTTGCCGAAGGTCGACGCTGAATGGGCTGAGAAACTCACTAAGGAAATGAAGGATGATCTGATTGTAAGTCACCCTGTTTCATTTATAAATCATTATTTTATTAGCAAAGAAGTTGAAAATAAATCAATCTATACTATATCGAACTAACGTCATTGTAAATGTATGGATTTTCAGAGAATTTTAGGAATCAAAGTACTTAGATCAAAATTATTATATTTATTTCGCCAGTAGTATTCGCAGTATTCGATGGATTTAGTAAAAGTATACCTACCTTTTGCTAATAATAATAATAATAAATGTAACTCATTACTGTCCCACTGTTGGGCACGGGTCTCCTTCCGTAAATAGGGGAGGGGTTAGGCCTTGAGTCCACCACGCTGGCCAAGTGCGGGTTGGGGACTTTGCATGCCCTCAATAAATGTATTAAACAAATTTTTAGGCATGCAAGGTTTTCCTCACGATGTTTTCCTTCACCGTTGGAGCATGTGATAATTATTTCTAATACACACATAACTTCGAAAAGTCATTGGTGTGTTGCCTCGGGTTCGAACCTGCGACCACTTGCGTGGGAGGTGTCAACTTATACCACTATCACTGCCCTTTTTACCTTTTGCTAAATCCATCGAAATGAAATAATTCTGTCTAATAACAAATGGTGATACTAAACAACTACAAATACCTCCCTACTTGAAAAAGGTTGCCAGTTCGCAATGTTGAGGAGCATCTATTTACCTTCCCAATTTTTATTAATTTTCAGAGTAAACTAGGTGACAACGGTGTTCTGCTGATGCCTAGCGCGCCGCACCCCACACCCTACCACTTCTCGTGTCTGCTCAGACCTTACAACTTCGCTTACTGGGCCATTGTTAATGCACTCAAGTGTCCCGCTACTCAGGTAACAAAAATAACGCCATTTACCATGATTTGGCTTGAAATTTCGTCACAAAATGCCTTAATCAACTGCAGAAAAAAAGTTTTTATGCGACATTGAAATAAAAGTTGAAAAACAAGTTGGATACAAAATGGAGAATCCCCGTATTTTAAGTCAAAAACATGTTTAATATTAGTACTTAATTGGCAGTATAAAATGAAAAGTACGAGATAATCAATATTTAGACCTACCTTGTTCTTTTACTAGCACTAAGTGTCGAGACAAAGAGACAAATATAACTTTGGAGCTTAAGTTTTGTGTGACAATCTTTACTGTAAGGGTTAAAATTAAGCAATTGTTTTACCTTTTCCCAGATCCCTCTCGGAGTGAACGCACAAGGTCTTCCCCTCGGCATCCAGGTCGTAGCAGCTCCCTACAACGACGCCCTCTGCCTGGCCGTCGCCAAATACATGGAGAAGGAGTTCCGCGGCGTCACACGAGCTTGCCAACTTAAAGATTAAAGGCAATTAACAGCTTATAAATAGGTCTCGGATTACCTACTAGGAAGATAATGACAGCGAATTCAAGTCAAAATTTTTCCAGTCGACACTTATTCAGTAGTAACGAAACCGGGTTTATTTTTAATTAATAAATTATGACAAGGATTAATAAAAGCCAACGACTTTAAACCATTTTCAATTTTAGAACAATAATTTAAATCGTTTTTTATCTTTGGTTTGCTCAATTTTTTTAAAAGTATTCTGAAATGTTTTAAAATTGTTGGTTTCTTATTGATCGTTTATTTTTTGCTATCAGTGCGTTTTGTGTTGTATTAAGTATGCTTGTGTGAAGGTTATTATTAAATTTATTATTTTTTATACATCATTGTTTTATTTCTAGTCGTCCTGACTCCTGAAGTTAATTAAAAGGGCATAAACCAAAATAATTATCATGAATTCGATTCCCAATAAGGATAAACTGACTTCAGACTAGTTTAGACAGTTTTTTCTATTAAACAAACCGCATTATTGCTTTCCTGGACCTGTAAGAAGTTAGCTTTTATAAGTTTAATCAAATTATGTAATGTAAAAATTAATAATCGTTATATGTGCCTAAGTCTTTACGTTACGATATAATGCAGCATGATATCTACTCAGTGTTCATATTTGTAAACGTTATCTATTCGAGTATCCATCAATATTAACGTAGCGAGATAAAAGGTTGTTGCTGTAATGTCGTAGATAGGTGTAAAATACATGACTGAGCATTTATTTGCAGACGCACATCGATAGTTCCTATCATTCATTCGTTTACTTATCACGGGTCACTGATCTGAATAAAAAATATAAAGGGTGGGTAATGTAAATTGTTGTATCTTTCGCCATCAAATTAGGTACGAGTTAGGTACTTCGAGACAATAATTATTAAATTCATACTACAAAAGAATAATAGTATTCGGAACGCAGCCGTAATATGACCTTGTTGTGACTTTGATTTGACACTTTTGACAGTTGTTACAAAATAACTTCGCGAATCGCGCGATCTTCTCTGACCTTAAAAACTCCGATAATAAATGTTATTTAATTAGAACAGTGAGCCAAGATAGCTCGTCTTGTAATATAGAACGTTCATTATTTTATAAAAAATGCCTAGTGTAGTTACTGTGGACACTAACCCTTTTGAGGGTCAAAAGCCGGGAACGAGCGGTTTACGTAAAAAAGTTAAAGTTTTTGTTCAAGAACATTACACAGAGAATTTTATCCAAAGTATATTGGATGCGAATAAAGACTCCTTGGTTGGGTGCACGTTAGTGGTCGGTGGCGATGGCCGGTATCTTGTAAAAGAGGTTGTCGACAAAATTATAAAAATATCCGCTGCTAATGGGGTGAGTAAACTTAACTAACTTTAACTTCATATTAATTTTGTTAGAGAATTCAAATAAAATTGAAATAAGTCTTCTTATTATTGACGTAGATTTCTTCTTTTTATTTTTATCATTTAGAAAAAAGTTTTAATGGTGTATTCCAATTTCATCGTCGCTAATGAACTTTATAAAAAATATAATAATTATATTTATGGCCAGTGGTTGCACTCGGTTGCAGTTAATTATTATTTATTTCTGTAACTTGAGACTGTTTTAAAGAGTTTTAACCTCACTTTAAATTTCAGTAAACATTTCAAATGACTGCTAATAATTGATTGTTGTTGTACTAGTTGCCAAAAGTTTCCATGCTATTATTCAGAATGAATTCCAAGCCTAAATTATGTGTATAATAAAACATTAAAGAGGTTTTGATAGATATGACTGATTAAAATGGTCTATTTGTGAGACTAAACAATTGAAAATAAATACTTTATCTCTATGGCTTTGACCTGAGATTATCCTAGATAACACATAGTAAATCAAGCTATTATTATTAAATAATAATTACATTTATCAGTTTGTTTATTTCCTCATTATGATAAAACAATTATGAAAACATAATCTATAATAGAAAATATCACAATTACTTAGCTAGTTTAATTCTCAGCAATATATAACATAATAATAGCTGTTTTGTCTCAATCATACAAAGAAGTAATAAAAAAAAGATACCCATATACTTCTCTACTCCTATTCTATTATATAGAAATATTATCATAACAACAAATAGTACTTTATTAACTAAAAAACAGAAAGCAATATACAGTAATAATCTTCATGCCCTTCAGTCAATTGACACAGGCATTTTTATAGAAAATGTATTTTTCTAAAGTAATAATGTTTGGTGCGGTAACCATTGGGTGTTGTGTGTTTATTACTTAATGTATTACATTTGTGCAGGTGGCCAGGCTACTGGTAGGTCAAAATGGCATCCTTTCTACTCCAGCTGTGTCCTGCATCATCAGGAAATACAAAACTCTTGGTAAGTTAAAAGTATGTACTATAAATTATAACCTGTTTTTGGAGCTTGGGATTTGGAGTATTGTAAATTCTATAGGTTTGTAAGTGATGATTCAGAATTCTTAGTTATTCGGCAGATGTTTTTACTACCAGCTGTTTAACCTTTCTTAGGAATCTCATGTTTAACCAGAAAATAAAAGGGACATTTGTTGGTGAAGATGGGGATTAATAGTATAGGAATCTGAGGTTTAGGATAGGTCCCCACCTCTTTAAGGAGTCTGGAACATTGCAGGTATGGGGAAAGACTTGTGAAAGGCTGCAGTGGCTTGAGTAGGTCGGGATTGCATGCCCAAATGTAAATGCCCCAATATGAATGATCTCGTTTCATTAATTCATTTTTGTCTGCCAAAACTCTCTATTCTTTATTAATTTTATGTCTACCATTTGGCCTTGCCATTACTTAAAAAAAGGCCCAAAAATGTTTGGTACCTAAATGATCTATATGATATAGATCAATCAGTAGTATAATTACCCCATATCAAGTTGAAAACTTTATTGCATCAGTAAATACTGTAGTATCAATACTATAGATGTAATGATAGTAGCATATATTTACTATTATCGGTACATACAATCTGATATGAAATAGCAATAAAATCCCATCTCATTATGACTTAGCAGTAATGGTTGATGATGCAATTGCTGAGTGTGTGATTTTTTGTATTACATATAAGAAACATAGCTTTTTTAGCTAAGTCATTGATGATATTATGTTGATATCTATACTAATATAATAAAGCTGAAGAGTTTGTTTGTTTGTTTGTTTGAACGCGATAATCTCAGGAACTACTGGTCCGATTTGAAAAATTCTTTTAGAGTTAGATAGCCTATTTATTGAGGAAGGCGATAGGCTATATATCATTACGCTACGACCAGTAGGAGCTGAGTAGCAACGAAAAATGTTACAAAAACGGGAAAAATTATGACGCATTCTCTCTTATGTGACGCAAGCGCAATGCGCGGGTCAGCTAGTATTAAAAAAAAAGGTATCAAATAGATAAACTACCGCTAAATGTACTCAGAAACCGGGTCACTTAGTAACGAAAGACTTAAATATATTGATTTCTCCCACAGGTGGTATAGTACTAACAGCGTCCCACAACCCGGGCGGCATCGACAACGACTTCGGCATCAAGTTCAACTGCGCTAACGGCGGCCCGGCGCCCGACGCCACCACCAACCAGATCTACGCCATCACCACCACCATCAAACAGTACAAGATCGTGCCTGATATTAACTGCGATATTACTAAGATTGGCGTCTCTAACTTTGATGTGAGTCTTTTAAACAGGTTTTATAACGGCATATGCATTGCTACCTGTGATCATATTCTATAGGTGCTTAATAGGTATATTATTTGTTACCTATAATCATATTCTCTAGGTGCTTAAAACCATGTCCAATCTACGAAATAAATCGTGTTTGGTAACGCCTATAGTGCGAAAGTCACATTACTGCAACAGAAGTTTGGTTTGTAAGGTTTGATTCCTAATGTTGCTAGTTTTCAAAAGTTTCCGATATTCAAATTATTGTAAAAGAAAATAAATATTAAAGCACTGGGTAAGAAAACTGATTTTTTTGAATTAGATCGAGGCTCCAAACACTATTGAACTATTCAAAAAATTTCGTTCAACTAATCTACACATTGGTTAATTTTATGGGAGCTAAGCAAGCTTATGAATCCGATCATAGCCAAAGCTATTTATTTAACTATATATTTTTATTTGTACAT
The DNA here is from genome assembly GCF_050436995.1 of Anticarsia gemmatalis. Taxonomy (NCBI): domain Eukaryota; kingdom Metazoa; phylum Arthropoda; class Insecta; order Lepidoptera; family Erebidae; genus Anticarsia; species Anticarsia gemmatalis. Next base: position 10,985,966 of record NC_134760.1, on the reverse strand, counting down.
AGAGATAAATACTAAATGTTATTGTGTTAGGTGGGCGGCAACAAATTCACAGTGGAAGTGATAGACTCGGTGAACGACTACGCGGCCTACATGAAGGAGATCTTCGACTTCGCCGCCATCAAGGCGCTCATACAGGGCACGCCGCAGAGGAAACCATTCAACGTACTCATTGATTCTATGAATGGAGGTGAGAGTTACATTTTAGTGAATATGGGAATTGCCTTCCTCTAATTTGTGTTTGTAGATACACGAGCTAATCCAATGGATGATTGCCTGGCTAAAAGTTCAGAAGAAAACCTCTCTCAGGTGCTCTTTATATTAATTTAGTCAAACAATTTGCCCTTGTAAACTTATTATTTCAATGTAATTCATCGTAATTACAATTGCCAGATAAGACTTGTATTTGTGTTTACTCGCTCACTAAGTTAAGCTCTTGCCATTGCTTTTGTGCCAATTCGACCTATACAAACATAAAAATAACGGACATAAAGTGACAACCACAAATGGACACAAAAAGACCAGAAAAAACTATTTGTAACAGGCTCAAATATTTGTACCCTGTGCGAATCGAATCCGCGATGTAAGCGTAGTAGTGTGGCGTCCATCTTAACTACTACGCACAGGAGCCCGTGTAATACCTAAGTATTACTACGTAGTCTTATATATTTCAATAGTTTTGTATTCACACATAAACTTAAGATTCACAATTCTTAGTACAATATGTAATTTAATTGTAACATCAATAAAATAAACGGTTCCCACGTTGAACAAATAGGTACACTATTATCATGTTCCAAACAGCTGACTTTATATTATTACACTATGTATAAACAATATTTAACTGTACATGTTACTATCGCGTGCTTACTGCATGTTATCACGTGAATTCACGCGGCTAACTTATTTAGGTATTATATTGAAAATTAAGATTTAAAAAAATTGAGGAGGTCAGTAATTGAGTAGATAAGGTCGTACTAGTTACCACTTCTTTTTCATGTAGGGTAAAAATCCCTTCGGATGCCCATCTTCCCTCGTGGAAGAAAAAGTGGGTTATGTGGTCTGACCGGCCCGAAAACCAACCATTTGATCGTGGTGCCTCTAAATAAACACTTAAGTAGATGCCTAACTAGCAGCAGCTGCGCTCGAAATATCGAACAGTAATTTCTGAAATTAGCAGTCGTTGTTTGAGCCTGAGTTTTTAACTGTCTCCATGCAAAATTTCAGCATGATATTCACCTCAATGTGCGGTAGTTAGTAGGTATAAATCTAGAATATAGGTCATACTCATTTTGGTTACTGAGTTTCTATATACCTTATATAGTGGACCGCAATATGTCGTGGTTAGTAGTAGGCATAAACTTAGTATATAGGTCATAGGTTGTACAAATTTTTGGGTACTGAAGTTCTAATAGTTATGGAAAGGTAACCGCAATTTGTGGAATTTCAATAAAATAATAAAAATGTTGACAATGTATATTGTTATGTACCTACCGATATAAGATATATGTATATTCACTTTTATACCTTATACTTAAGGGTACTCAACATTAGGGCTTTCTTATTTATAGGCATTATATTATTGAAAAATACTTCTCTACAAATAATTACCTGAACATAGTAGTTACAAGAGTGTTTTATGCGGTGCTGCTGTTACCGTGTTATTGTAACAAAAGAAATTTTATTTAACTCTATGGGAATCAAGAATAATCCTTAATTTCTTAGAAATGAAATTAGTCACAAAATTAACATTTTTCTTATGTTTTAGTGACCGGTCCCTACGTAAAGCGCATATTCATCGACGAGCTAGGCGCTAAAGACAGCAACGTGCGTCGTATCGTGCCGCTTGAGGACTTCGGCGGCGCCCATCCAGATCCCAACCTTACATACGCTGCCGACCTCGTCAATGCCGTGAAGGGAGGAGACTATGATCTCGGTGCTGCTTTTGATGGCGATGGTAAGTGACTAAATATTGATATTGTGTGGGTAACAGTGGGTAGCATTTGTATACTATAATATGATTTTGTAATTTTTAGCCTATGTTCCACTCCATGTCTTTAATTTATTAAAATCTGTTTAGTAGTACTTTAACCGAGTGATAGATTTCCTAGGGTAAAAAGTTATTAATGGTGTTATATATCCAAGTTATTATCTTTGTCATTGTCATATCATCAAAATCCATTAATTAAGTAGGTAGTTTTCTTTCACGGAAAAACTATGAATGGATTATAATTATTTTTTTAGTATAGATGCAAAAAAAAGTCATTCGCATTTGTAATATTAGTAGTAATACCAAATGTCTATTTCCGCAGGTGACCGCAACATGATAATAGGTCGTAACGCGTTCTTCGTGACTCCGTCCGACTCGCTCGCCGTGCTGGCGAACAACTTGCACCACATCCCGTACTTCCAGCGCAGCGGCGTGCGCGGGTTCGCGCGCAGCATGCCCACCGCGGCCGCCGTGGACAGGGTCGCTGCTGCTACTGGACATGAGATGTTTGAAGTGCCTACTGGTGAGTACATACAAACGGATTACGTTTTTTACCGCCTTTAGTACATAAGTCCTGAGGTTCCGAATTCATGTACCATTTCGGAGCAACAATAATGCTAGGAATCAGTGGCGAAGGGTCAATTTTGTAAAAAGGGAAGCCGGAGCTAAAAAAGCTTACCTCGACGACTCGTGCAGTTCTTCAACTGTAGCAAGTTGTTCAAGTGGATGTTTTTTTAACCCACCTTCACTATACATGAAAGCACTGATACATGAAAACAGTGTTCTCAGGTATAATAAAAGTGGCTTTAAAAAAAGCCGTTGCTTATGAGTGGCGCGGTGTGATGATAGGTGATAGCGATGACTACAAAACTAAACAAAATATCTAAATTACTTACTACAATCTATATAATACATCTACTTATACTCTAAAGCTATTCGTCTATTTTTTCTAACAAAGTATGCTAGGACATTATCATAAAAACCGGGTTTATTTTTAATTTTTAACAGCAAATGTTTCTCAATTGAAATAAGGGCCAAATCTGATAAACGTTCCTCCTTTTGAGAGTTACGTGTATACGTATGAATACGCTTTAAAGCGGAAAAAGATCTTTCTGCTGATGCTACTGTTATAGGGATGGTTAGAAATATATTGCACAACGTCAAAATTTGTGGGAAAGTGGCACTTAATGAGGAATTTTGAAAATGAAGGTAGAGCTCGTAAACATCTAATTTATTTAAAGAATTAGTCGTATATAATACTCTAAGCTCGTTTTTTAAAGCGGCGAACTCAAAAGTTCGTGGAAAATGGGATATGAGAGCGGATATCAATTCATCCGGAAAAGAACGACTGTATAAAGTGTAGTTACATTTATTGAGTAAATTCAGAAATCTCATTTGAGAAAAAGATTGATATCGGCTTTGTATTTGCGTCTTAATATTGTCGATTATTTCAATACATAGACGCCTATACGAAGTTTTAGAGTCTATCTCATCTGAATGACATCGTCTACGTTGCCTCGGTGGCTCATAAAATTCTTGGACGCTGTCATAAATGGAATCAAAATTATTCATAAAATCGTTGGAAATCCAGTTACAAAATGAATCTATTTCGCGTCGCGCAACTTCGATATCAATCTGTTTCGACTGAAGTAAATTAAAAAGAACGTCGGTTTTCTGAAAAATGTCGGATAATACATGCAATATAAAACAAAATTGTTTGTTTTCCAATTTACTCATGAAACATTCTGCCAAAGAAAGAGATTCACTATCCCAAGATTCTGGATTATCTACTATCGAACTAAAAGTACTAATTATGTCTAACCTACAATTGAACAATACATTAATAATACGGGAATGGTAATGCCAACGGGTTTCCGACACCCCGGGCATACGGCGATCAGCAACTTCTTTCAAAAGCTGCGACCTTTTTGAAGACTTATTAAAAAAACGAACGATGCTATTAACGTGCCCAAAAAACGATTTAAGTTCCCTAATATTTTCTAGCGAACGGCTAAGTACTAAATTCAAAACATGTGCATAACACGGAACAAATATTGCCATAGGGCATGCTTCGCGAATTTTCGCTTGCACGCCTCCGTGCTCGCCCGACATAACTGCTGCGCCATCGTAAGATTGACCTATTAACTTATCCCTACAACGAAACTGATCAAGTATTCCTAATAACAGACTAGATAAGATTTCCGCAGTTCGACTACCACTAACGTCATAAAAACCTAAAAATCGTTCCTCGACGCCAGTTTCTGTTAAATACCTAAATACTACAGTTAGTTGTTCCCTATGACTGACATCTGGAGTCTCGTCTATCATCACCGAAACAAATTTGGCACTATTTATTTCCAACCTTATATGGTCGCGTAAAACTGATGCAATGCTATGAATTAAATCATTTTGGATGTCACTAGAAAGACCGGAAAAAGAAGGATTTTGATGGGACGAACATTGTTCTAAATGAGAATCTAATAGGGTATCATATTTGCTTAAATACAACAATGTTTCTATATAATTGCCACGATTATCTGAACTTAAGCCTTCATCATGGGCTCGAAAAGCTAACTCCTGTTTGCCTAACAAAATAACAGTATCTATGAACCGTTTCATTAAGTTCCTATTGCGATCTACTTTCCTATTGTGAACCTCAAATGTATTGGCGAAGAATGTTTCTATCCTATTCGTTCCGAACTCATGTAAAGATAAGCAACTACGAATATGTTTCTCAGTTTGAACATGCTTTCTTGTGGAAGTAGTCAGATTATTAATATCTGCAAAACCTGTATGGCTCCAAACGCTGCTAGAATCAGAGAATAGTAAACAAGGGAAACAAAACATTTTGTTTAATTTACAACTACCAGTGAGCCATGGATATTTATCGTATAACGAGCTATGGAAATGTTTGAAGAAACCATCACACCGTCTGTAATCTATTTTCATATCAGGGCGAGCACGACCTAACTGAACTACATGCTTTTTGTTTTCAAAACTCAACTTTGAAAACGTTGATTCCGTATTCAAAAGAAAGTCTGTCAGACAACAATCTATAGCTATTAAGGCTGCCATTCTAAAGAACTTCTTTACTTCACTGACGAAGTGACGAAATGCCTAATAAAATGCCTAAACTAAAACAATAACTGTTTTCTACCTATTGCCAAGATGGATACCTAGGAAAACAAACAAAAACAGTAAAGAAATACTTACAGATATGTGGAGAATCACTAATTCACTACACTACACTAATCACTACTTTCTTACACAAAATAATTACAATATTACACAATTATACACATGCAATTACACTATAATAACTTCAAAAATATTAAAATCCAAAATAACTATCATGCAAATGAGCGCGCGACATGAAAAGTAATTCATCTGTCAATATTATTGTCATCACAACAAATAGATGCATTTCGCATGCCTCTCTCTCATAATTAGTCAATAGATATAACTGCATCCCTTTCGCACACTCGCGTGCTGCTTGCTAGTTGCAGCTCCCCGCCTCCCCACGCTTCCACCGTCGCCGGTGGCGCCCTATATGCCGGAGAATACCGGCTTAACTCGGTACTAATTCGCGCCTTCTAAACGTACACCGCGTGACGTCATCGACATCTTTTTCCCCTTACGCGATTCCTTGGAGCAACCTTCGAGTTTTTTGACAGTGATTTTGTGATTACAAATTTTGCTATGACAAAAATGGCAGGCGTTTATTAATAATTTAGTTGTTTCGAATAATATATTGGTGAATATTGAAATAAATGTGATATTTTATAATATTAGTTTTAAAAAATAATTGTTTTTTTTTTTATATTTTCTTTTATGTACAATCTTTACTTGACGAAATTGAACACTAATGAGAGGCATTTTTAGGAGGGTTCGCAAAGTAAAGCCGGTAGGAATCGAGTTATAGGGAGCCTTCGCCACTGCTAGGAATCTCTGTGGAGTAATAGCCTTCATTGAATTCTTGATGTGCGTCTGAATCTTATAGTTGCCTGTCGGCGGTCGGTCTGCTATCCCTCGAATTGAGAGGTGGCAGGAATAAAAATGTATTTTTAAGTTTGTTTTTACTTTTCGATAACACATTTCAATGTTCCTACAAATTTCTACCATGTTGTCAAGTTTTTAATATTAGCTAACAGGTCCGAGTAGTATAATAATAAAGAAATGGCCTATCAGTGGTTCTGGGCAGTGTGACCTCACTACACTTGAGTCTATTAGCACAACCAGATTTTAAAAATAATAAAAAATATTCAAATCTATTTATCGATATTCTCAACTACTCTCCCCAGGTTGGAAATACTTCGGCAACTTAATGGACGCTGGTCGCCTGTCTCTCTGCGGCGAGGAGAGCTTCGGCACCGGGTCCGACCACGTGCGGGAGAAGGACGGCACGTGGGCGGCGCTGGCGTGGCTGCAGGTGCTGGCCGCCACCGGCAAGTCCGTGGAGGAGCTGCTCAAACAGCACTGGGCGCAGTTCGGCAGGAACTACTTCACTAGGTAACATTGAACAATAATTTCATTATTATTCACTATTCGTTAAAAAGTGACATTAGGTAAGCAAGAAAGGCGTGGTGACTTAATCAACGCGTTTGTTTACACAAGATTGGTAAAAACGAACTTTGTAAAGAGAGATGAACACAAAAAGTGTCGTAATATTTTCAGTGCGCTTAGATATTTTGATACAAACGAATACGAGCACGTCAGTAAAATATACGTGCTATTCGTAGTTCGTACTCACTAGAGTGACATCTCAACTTTAGGCAACTTCTAAGATCATACTGTTTTTGTCACTTGTATAGTAGCGATATAAATATTTTTCAGCATTTTGTTCTGCATTAATTCCTATGGCAACAGATTACGCACATACGTAGAAAGCTTAACAACTGCAAAAAAAACAGTAAACAATAACTTTGAACCTGTTTAAACAGATACGACTACGAAGAATGCGCAAGTGACCCATGTAACGAGATGATGCAGGCTCTAGAGAAGACCATCACGTCTCCTGGCTTCGTGGGCTCGTCGCACTCCAGCGGCGGCAAGACTTACATCGTCAAGCTGGCTGATAACTTCTCTTATATGGACCCTATCGACCAGAGTGTTGCTATGAAACAGGTACTGTGATATTTTAAATTGTTATTTCCATAGTGGTCACTAGCTGATTCGTCAGTCAACGATCAATTTGTTAGCGACACCAACTTTTGCTTGGCGAAGTAATCTATAACTTGGGGGACTTATTAATATTTAAGCGAATTTTGTTTGTATATTATGCAAGTAAAACACACCGAGTGATTTAACTTAGTTAACCTTAAGAAAACATATGTAACAGAAGTATTAAATACCTTTACAGGGTCTCCGCATTATCTTCGAAGACGGCTCGCGTATCGTGCTGCGCCTCAGTGGTACCGGCAGCTCCGGAGCTACCGTCAGGTAAGTCATTTTGATTTTATTAAATCAAACAACTGATTAATAACAATATGTAAGTAATAATGACTTTGTAACGAAATAGATCATCTGTGTGTTTGCAAATCTTGCAAAAAATAAGTAACTAATGAAACGAAATAAAATAAACTTAAGCTTAGCGTTGACATGTCAGTTAGCTGGAATAAAATCTTTGCAAACAAATAACAATTACTTTAAAGAATTGCTATTCGATTTTGTATTTAAACCACTACAAGATTGAGAATCAAAAAGTATTCCTTAATTTACGTATCAATTAGACTTTGAAGTCATTAATAATTAATTTGTATTTACATTTCAGACTGTACATAGACTCATACGAAGCTAAGAACGTGTTGGGTGACGCGCAGGTCATGTTAAAGCCTCTCATCGACGTGGCGCTGCAAATCTCTCAACTGCCCAAGTACACCGGCCGTGATGCACCTACTGTCATCACATAAATATTCACAAAGTAACTATCTATTATTAAATAATATAATCATGTTATGTTTCTAATAAACTGTTAAGACAGGGTGAAAAGTAAAATTGTATCCTACAGTTCTTAAATATTGTAATAATGAGTTAGCTAAATGTAAATCACAATGAAAAAACTCCAGACTGATGCCATACTTATGTAGCTCGACAACTGAGTGAAAAGCCTTGTGTGCAGGGTGACACAAAATAGAATTTAGGATATCAGTCTATCATTGAGTTATGTAGCGGGCGTTTTTCTGTCTGCTACAACTACTTTATTTTATACATACACGGAATAATCAATTATAATCTCGAACGTTTCCGTATCAAGGCTCTTTAGTAAGTTGTCGGACTATATTTTTAATGCTTGCTCTAAATATAACACATGCCTAATATTTTACGAAATTTTAAGAAATCTACCCAACTTACACTTTTTTCTATGTAAACCTTTGTTATTAATCTTTCATCATCAGGTTTCAATTCAAGGTTCAATCATCCAGGTTTTTTTAAACTTCATCCTAGGTTTAACTGTTGATAAAGACATTTTAATAAGTAAAGTTTTTAATAATAAATAAGTAAAGTTTATAAAATATACCCTGAAGTTCCTTCCATTTTGTAGTGTTGCCATATATTTAAACACAATCACAAATATAAGATTTTTAAATTAGTCTTAAGTTATATGAAAACTTCTTAGTACTTTATAAGTATATAAAATAAATATAAATCAACATTATACTGCCTAAAAATAAATAAAAATCATGGTTTTTGTTAAATACTTTAATCCTAAAATCTTTGGTACATACAAAAAAGGTAATTATTTTGTATAATGTCCTAATAATTGGCCAAAGATACAAATTGTTACTTATTTATGGAATCGGTTATACATTGTATATTTTTTATTTAATAAATGTTTATATAAAAAACGGATTTTTTACTGGTACACATAATATTATAATGCAACGGGACTTACGCGCGATTGAAAATTTATAAACTTCTATGTTATAGATTTTTTTTTTATTTTGCAAGTACCAAAGACAATTCGTATACATAATGTACTGTTTGGTAAACTATAAACACTAAAATAACTGATTATATATATTTAAAACTAGTTTATATTAAAATTATGTCTAAATATTTTTACCTAATCGGTAACTATGACTAGATTTTACCTTTGGTATTAACATATACCTACTACAGAAATAAATTGCTGCTTTTTTATATTTTTACAACTCTAGCTTGCTTCTATGAGACATTAATTTGATATTGATAATGTTACGGTTATGGTAGTTTGGGTCCAGATATATTAATAACATATTGGTTTCCCACTAAATTCTTATAACCGAAACTGAAACGATTTAACTAACTTAAAAAAATCTTCTAAATCTCTATTATATATTAAGATTTTTTAAGTAAAAACCGGAATAGTTGAGACTGCCCAAAATTATCCCTAACTTTTATTGCAGGTTATTAATTGTGAAAATTCGGTTTAGTTTCGGTTACACTCACTAAACTCTACACAGCACACTGTTCAATATACAATTTTAAACACACTTGAATCACTACACTACTAATAATATATGTACTTAACTACTTATACTAAATTATCCCGTATTTTTTTCAATAACCATTTAAAGATTAAAACAAAGTTAATGAACAAGATCACTATTCGTTAATAAAGAACTGCATGAGTAAGTTGAGAGCTCCGAAGGCGACGATGGCTGCGTAGAACAATGTCTTCCACCACGTGAGGCGGCCGCGCAGTTGTAGGGAACGAACTTGTAACAGGGAGGGGAGGGCGAACACGTGCACCAGACCGCTCACTGCTCCTGTGTATCTGAGAGATAAGATACATATTATATCTATACTAATATTATAAAGCTAAAGAGTTTGTTTGTTTGTTTGATCGCGATAATCTCAGGAACTACTGGTCCGATTTGAAAAATTATTTCAGTGTTAGATAGTCCATTTATCGCGGAAGGCTATAGGCTATATGTCATCACGCTACAATCACTAGGAGCAGAGTAGCAGTAAAAAATGTTACAAAGACGACGAAGATTCTGACCCATTCTCTCTTTTGTGACGCAAGCGAAGTTGCGCGGGTCAGCTAGTACTTAATATTAAGTGAAAATATCCCAGTAGGTACTTCCAGGACTTCCAGCTTCTTCGTGTTATATTAGTAAGACATTCTCTTTCTCTTGTTATCTTCATTATATCCTTGTTATGGTAATATACTAACCATCTTATTCATAATTATAAACACACTATAAACCTATTTTAATTAAAAAGCTGCTATTTATGTTTTCTCTCTTTCATTTCGCTAAGGAGTGAAAGAAACCAAACTCTTTATAAGCCTTTCATAACTTCATATATTTTTATGAATAAGGCGGTAAGTATTTTTAATACGTATTCCCCTTATTGTAATTTACCACGTTGATATAACGATTTGGAGTACTTTTACAGTGAGGTCAGTAAAGCAAGTGGTACAAAAATTCACAGATTATATACCTAAGTAGGCGGAACTTCGAATCCAAAGCAACACATTACTTGGTTTTACAGTGAAGGAAAACATTGCGCGAAAATCTTACAAACCTGAGGGTTCTTTGAAGTTTCCGAAGGGCTACCAAGTTCCAAACTCGCACTTTACTACCATGGTGAACTTAAGGCCTAACCCCTTCCTCAATACGGGAGGACACCCATGCCTAGTAGTGCGACAGCGATGGGCCAAATTAATAATAAGTTTTCTAGTTTTCTTTGTAACTGTAAAGATATATTCTGTATTTTTCTTACCTGATAATAGTTCCTATGCTAGGACAGAAGCAGGCGACAAGCACACACATGGTCATGATACTGAGGTTGATCACGATGGTCAGAGTCCGCGTCTCCTTCAGAGGTAGAAGCAGGATCGCTTCAGTACGTAACATGTAAGCTACGAGGGGGTATACTGTCACCACCTGGGGAATAAAGAATTGTTTATTAATTAGTTTATGTAGTTTTGTTTAAGTGTTTAGGAGGAGCTCGAGGCTTAGTTAACAACAGCCGCGCAGATCGATCTCTGAGGTTAAGCTATGCTTGCTGAGGTTGTTCTGTGGATGGGTGACCATTTTATACATATCGAGTTTCTCCGTGTTTCGGAAGGCACGTGAAATTGTGGGTCCCGGCTGTCATTTTCGAAGATCTTTGACAGTCGTTAACAGTAGTCAGAAGCTTGAAAGTCTGACAACCAGTCTTACTGAAGGGTATCGTGTTATAACCCAGGTATTGGGTTGTGGAGGTGAGACTGGAAGCCGACTCCAACATAGTTTGGAACAAAGGCTAAGCCAATATATAGTTTTAGTTTGAGTTTATACTTTCTAACTTAAATAGAAAAGGAGTTTTAGAAATCCGATTAAGTAGTTAGAATTTCGAGGAAATTGAAACGTTGCAAGTAGTTGATAGAAGGAAAGAATTTACGTATAATACGTAAATTACGCTAAATTAATAACGTACGTACGTAACAGTTCTATAATGCCAGTGGCGTAACTATACCGTTCGATACCCGTGGCAAATTCATGAGATGGACCCCTTCGCCAATATAAAAAACTGAAATGTACGATAAATAAAAAAGATTGAGTTGGGATTTTCCTCTGATCGGGGGCCCTTTCCGGCTGGGGGCCCGTGGCATTTTGCCGACTTGCCACCCTGTAGTTACGCCACTGTATACTGCATGTCAGCAAAGTAAAGTCTAGTACTTACTTGAAATAGTAGTAGAATTCTGGCAACCGCAGTCATTATGTCGTGCATGTCAAAATTGTTCAATATGTTCTGAAAAAAATAGTAATTAAAGCAATACTTTATCTGAATTTTCTAATTAATCAGAATCTTATGACGGAATTATTACAAGATTAAATTTAAGAAAATACTTACATCTTCAATACAAGACTTTGCTAAAGGAAAGCAGATGTAGAACACAGCTCCAACTAGCGTATATGTTACAGTCACCAACAAGAATGCTATCGTTAGATCCCTGCCCTGCAAAAATAAGAACAACGGTTAGAAAACTCCTAAGCGATGCAAGTTTCTAATTGAAAAGGAACAACGTTATGCAGATCTTATAGTGTTATCTCTCTCTCACAGCAGAATTTGGATTGTTTGAAATGTTAGAGCAGGTACTGCGACCGCAAACACGTCTTTACTATTTAATAAACTATTACATGAGTTCTTTAAACAGTTATTAAATTTTGAAAAAATATCTCCAACCCGTATTTGAACGAAACCTGATGAACTCAAGGCCTAGCCTTTTTTTCATTCCAGAAAAAGACGTTTGCCCAGCAGTGGGACCGAGAGTTTTTCTTTAAAACTTCCTTACAATAAGTTAAATAATCACCTTTAATACAAAAAAACCTAAATTGAAATCGCTGCATCCGTACGGGAGTTATGATACCACAAACAGACAGACACGTCAAACTTAAAACGACCCTCTTATTGCGACAGGGGTTAAAAATATCGGTAGTAACTTACATTCTTATCCTGCCTGGCATTATTACTCATGATAGTAATAATAATGTTGTGTATATAGAAGGACAGCGCCAGCATGCCGCTCAGCACGGCCGCGTTACGAACTGGCCGCGTGTCCAGCGGCGGCAGGTGGATCCCCCACGAGTAGCCCTTCACTAGCACGAAGATTAACAGGTACACTACTGATAATGTGCCTGGAGATGAAGAAATAACATTAAAAACCCTTCAGAGCATTTATGAATAGTTTAACCCGCAGATAAATATAGTAATATAGTAAAAGGTATTTATCTACTCATCAGCTCATAAGTATTTTGTGTGGATATTGTAAAAACCTGGTCTTATCTAGATTCTAGCAGACATAAATCGACGCTGAAAACATTTCAAATTACTGCAGTGGAATAGCTCCAGAAATTTCATTTAATCTCCTGTCTTGTAATAGCACTAGGTACAGTCAGCTCCAAAAAAGTAAAGTAGCTGATCATACTCAATCATTCAAAACCTCTGTGTTACGTAACTTTAATAAATAACTGATCAAAATCAGGTAGAATGAGTTAGAATTAAACATTTCAATCAATGGCAAATGTTTTTTTCCATTGAATAATGTGCACCAAAAGATTGAGTATGATCAGCTATTTTTGGAAAATTATGATTTTCCGCGAATGTCTTTGAGGTATAAACAAATTGCTCTTAACAAAAACCATTCGATTTTATTACCCCACTATTTACAGCTGTCGATATTTAAACAATTGACACATATCAAAAAGTAAAACACAGCAATTTAAATAAAAAAACAAGCAACTTACCCAAAGAATTAAACTTGGTGAAGAACGATACATTTCTGAAGTTGAGCAGCGGGAACACGATGAGTGCGACGTACATAGGCACGGTGGAGTGTAGCCCCCAGTACGGAGACACCTCCTCCACCGGCTCGGCGAGGAGGAGGGACTGGTTCACGTGACGAGGACAGAGGAGTGTCATGTTGTACTCTGTCGTGTTGGATGAGTGCAAGTCTGTGGGAGACAGATTAGTTTACTGTTATCTATACTAATATTATAAAGCTGAAGAGTTTGTTTGTTTGTTTTAACGCACTGATCTCTGGAATTGGAAAATTCTTTCAGTGTTAGATAGTCCATTTATCGAGGACGGCTATAGACTATATATCATCACGCTACGACCAATAGGAGCAGAGTACCAATAAAAAATGTTACAAAAATTTTGACCCATTCTCTCTTATGTGACGCAAGCGAAGTTGCGCGTGTCCGGTAGTGAAATATAAGAGGATAGAGGTTTTAAACATGTTTTGCCAGTAAAATTGTGAAAAAGATTATTTAGAGAATAGGTTTAACTTGCTGTAATGAGAATCTAAAGGTTTCAAAACATTTTTGCTAGTAAACATGTGCCAGGAATTATTTTAAGGAATCTATTAGACGCCTACAGCTTCTAGCCTAGTTCTTAGTACTTTTGACTCTGTTTCATGCTAAGTTTCCTAGAATTGGCATTAAACTTTTCAACTAAGTATGTTATTTTATCCAATAACAATTGTTGATATTTGACCTTAATTAATCAATAATTTTACTGAATGAGTATATATATTGGCTGCCAGCAAAAGCTTACGACAGCGAATTTCTTTTACTTCAGAGTTTAGCTGTGTAAATGCCAGCTAAGAAATGTTAATCCATAGCATTTAGGCTCTATAGAGCTTTATAGTAAAACAAGTGTATTACCGACAAAATAATTGACGGTGAAGTAAAGGAAGTTGGTGATGAGTATCCAGTAGACGATGTTGGCGCCGAGCAGCACCAGCAGACTGAACATGTGCGCCAGCACCTCCGCCCAGCGCCCCAGCAGCGTCCGACATAGTGCAGGCACTTCGCAACTATCACTGCCTGAAGGAATTTCATGTTTTATGGTAATGGATAAAAAGTATGGTGGTGATGGAATAGAAAATTACTTTAAATGATAACATTAATAAAAAATTCTGGAGGTCTTTCAGAGGTTTTTGTATAACCTGAATGTGTCACTGTAATCGCGCGGAATTTTGTTATGTATTCTTCGATTTTAATTACATAATATTCAGTCATCAGTTTTCTTCGAATTGATAGTACTTACCTATAGTAAAAATTGGCAATTTTATTGAACAAAGGGTTCCTGGATAGCCTAGCGACCATGATACCTGCGATTTATAAACGCTTTCTAGTTTCCACACCAAGAACAATTCTAAAATCTTTTCAGGTAACTGACTGACTGGACTGTATCAACAGTCTCACCAAAGTACTCTAAAAAGTATTAAATAAAGAAATGTAACTCCTCACCATGATGTTTGTTCACCCTGAGCAGCACGTACGCAGTGTACAGACACAAGGCTGCCATGAACGCCACGAGGATGAGCGCGGCCGGCAGACCAGCGCGCTCCACGCCCCACGCCATCGTCAGCAGCGACGAACCCATTATTGTGTTCCATACTGAGAAACTGGACAACAGGACAATATTATAATGTAAGTTTGAGCTAAAACGTTTGAAGTTTGCAGTAAATTCAAGAATTTCTAAAGATAGTTCTGATAATAATCTAAATCAAAAATCAAAATTTTATTTTTGTAAAGGTATGTACAATCAGTATTCTGATGATTTTCCGAGTTTTCGGTCATTTGGCAACTATACGAACTAGACAGCACAGGGCACATTAATGTATTAGATTACCTTTCGAATCAAACATTTAAATGTAATGTAAGCTAACTAGTTGTATGTTATTGTATGATCAAATAAATTTAAATACTTACATAGTAACTAGAGAGCTTTGTTTAGGTCTTTCAGGTTTCAGAGACTTTTCTAATTTGGTGTACGTTGACAAGATTGCACTCGCTGTTAGTTCTGCTGGACCCTGCAAAGATTAAGAGCAAATTAGTTTATACGTATAACACACGACTGAAGGTAGGATAAAAGGAAAGACACTACTGATATCTACGAAACCAATACAACAATTTGCGGAAAACATGGCAGAGAGATTTATGGTAGAGTAGTGAGTACGCTAGACTCAAGCGGCTAGAGAAATTATCACTTCTGGGTTAATGCAGGATAATAATTGCCCAGCTCTTTTGATGTCATCAAACCACCTTATGGTAGAGAGTTTGCCAAATTGGTATTAATTTTAAAACAAACATAAATTACGTACAGTATGAACAGCACTTTTCACAGCGTTTATATCGAAAGGCAATGCATTTTTAAACTAAATTTGGCAGCGAGAGGTAGTTTTCATTTTCACTATACGACGCCATTCTGCGGCCGAAAAATCAGTCACTCATTAGACATAGTTTCCATAGCAATTTGTACAAAAACGTGACTTTTTAGTCACGTTGTGCACACGCGGAGATTATACAATGACTCTGAATACCGCTGATAATTACAGCTGAGGCCTTTGACCACGACTACGAAACGTTAATGATGAAACTAATTATAACAAGTTAGTCTTTGTTACCGTGCCGCCAAGAAATTGTGACGTTGCTCTGATTGTTACAGGAATTAATAAATTTTGATCGTCGAGATAGATTTTATTGGTTTTTTTTGCAAACATTTGCTAAAAATTTGTAATTATGTACTTACTTATTGTTAACTGGGCTGGGCCGTAAACGTTACGTCAATCACTTATACCTACGTATAATAACTAGATATAAAGAGATAATAAATAGTTCCGTAATGAAATTATTAGATAACAAAAAATGTGAGATAACTTAGTTGCAATTTTTAAATTTCGAACTAGCTTCGTTTTTTTCAACTGCTATTTTTTTTTTATTGCCCTATGGTACAGTTATATTCAAGAAGGCTTTAATCTAAGACAAATTTATTTGGAAAAAATAGATAATGTAATTATTTCAAAGATTTGTCTATGGACAAAATATTAACATTAAGGCAGGTTCTAAATTTAGATAAATGCGTATCACCGAATGCGTAATGCGTATTGTGGTCACTAAATAAGTCCATCTAATTCAGTCAAGGATACTACGTCTGATAAAGTATTGCAGTATTGACTGGGTGGCCCATCTATTATCTGGAGACAGCCGGCATGTTTTGACTGCTCATTATAGTAATTAAAGACTCATAAATTAAAACATTATTTCGAAGAGTATCTAGAATTTGGACCATAATAACTAACTACCTATAGACCCGAAATTTGTTTTTTCTTTCATTTCAACATGCTGATCATTTCGATAAACAATATTTTTCAATTGTGTCTGGTCTACAGGCAGTGAAAGGGTAGACCTTAATATTTAATAAATATTACCGACTAAGTATTAGGTACCTTAGTCCCCAACCCGCACTTGGCACGCGTGATCGACTCTAGGCCTAGCTCTATTTTTACGTGAGGAGTCCCTTGTGCAGCACTGGGACAGTGAAAGTTAGTGACGTCATCGAACAAAACACGGGGCTACCCACGTTTCGTAATTTTTTTATCGGAAAAATAAATATCTACAGACTATAAACTATAACTTTGTTTAACAAGATAAATCTCAAGATATTGACCTCTGTGCCTCACAAATTCGCTATCTGTATCGCAATGGATGCCAAACATACAAGTAGGCAGTTATTTCTAACTAGCTGACCCGCGCAACTTCGCTTGCGTCACATAAGAGAGAATGGGTCAGAATTTTCCACGTTTTTGTAACGCTTTTTACTATTACTCTGCTCCTATTGGCCATAGCGTGATGATACAAAATATGCTTTTTTTTCACGAAAAATATTCTCAAAATTATTTATATCTCTTAATATATGTAACGAAGTTGCGCTAAGGCATATCCGTCATTTAAACAGTTGCCATGACAACGGAATTTTGTTAATTCAATGTCATTATAATATTGATTATTCGGGACTTCGTTCGTTACCTGAATTTTCCCGGGAAATGCGTCATTTTCCCGGGTAAAAAGTAGCCTATGTCCTTTCTCGAGTATCAAAATATCTCCATACCAAATTTCATGCAAATTGGTTCAGTAGTTTAGGCGTGATTGAGTAGCAGACAGACAGACAGACAGACAGACAGAGTTACTTTCGCATTTATAATATTAGTATGGATTTGTTACGTAATCAATGAATATGTTTTCATGATCGACCTACTGCGCATATTATAGGTGCAAGGTCGACTTGATGATGAAAATCACACTGTAATTATGAAAATTTATTTATTAATATTCAGGTTTAAGTTAGAGACAAAATTTAAGAGTAAATCAGTGCCAGAAGACCGTAGTTTATTTTAAAAGCAGTAGTCAGTTTGGCAGAAGCTAGTCTAAACCTAGTTGTTAAAAGTGCGAAGTGTAAGTACATATTAATATGCCAATACTGTAGATTTTCAATCTAATTCAACAGTCATGTAGTCATTAGAATTACTGTTTATTGGAAATACCACAAAAGTGAATGAAAAAAAAACAAAGAACGAAGAATATTAATATTGTTATTTACTATCGAATTTTGTATGTCCCTGCATTCTTAGCAAATAAAGATCTATTCTATTATATTATATTCACGCGAACGATTGACAAAATCTGAGCGTTTAAACGACAGTTATTACCCAGGACTTGTATAAGTAGTTTTAAAAGCCTATTCAGTAGCTATGACGCAAGCCGTCAAATAATACAAAAGATATGTAATAAATATGATAGCCGAATGTTACCTAAGTGTAAGTTTATTACCCTGAATCATTATTTAACAATTATTATTGAAGTGATAATAAATAAACAATACATTCACTAAGATATGATAACAGTGTTACCGGTAACTATACAAAATATCAAGAATAAACACGAGTATTCAAATATAAAGTACAATGACTATACACTTCTTCTTCTTATCGTATGGTTAGTGGTCAACCTAGTGTCAAAGTTGTTCAAGCCGCCCGAAGGCCTTTGACGAGGCTTAACGACTGTTATCTTTATCGACAACAACCGGGACCGACTTTTTACGTGCCCTCCGAAGCACGGAGACGCCCAGTTCAAATACCACTATGCGGTCACCCATCTATGGAATGACCGCGCCAACGGTTGCTTCACCCACAGATCGTTTACCGACCGGTGAGCGCAACTGGCTATGGGCGCCTCAAATTAATTTCTCTTCAAATTACTATACACTAATTTGAAGAGAATAAAGTGAAGTTTTTTTTTGTCGGCTTGTAAGTTTTTACCCGAATGCGCTAAGGAGGCTGCGCGTAAAGGAGGGTAATGCGTTTTTTATGTTTTTGTTTGTGTGTCTTAGTTTCAGCGTGTTAATAAAGTCCAACTTGCATGCATTAAGCTTTTTCCTTACAAGATCAATCACTTTGTAATTTATGACAAAAAATAACATTTTTTAAAGAAGTAGTAGGTAAGTATAATATCCGGTATTTATTAGCACCTAGATTTTGAAAAAAAGTTGTTATGCCGCGTCCGCACGTTTGGCACTTGCCGCAAACTCCAAACCTCTACAAACGTTTGGCTTGATATAGGGAATCAAACATCGCTATCCACACGCTTGCGAGTGAGTTAGTATGTTCTGAAGTGGCAAGCATAACGGACGTGATGGATATTGAGGTTATAATAGCCATAACATTTGGTTTAAGTTAATTTTATTGATAAGAAAAGAAAAAAAAACTACTAACGATCAATATTCTATAATATGCGATCATTTCAAATGCCCTCGGCGTCGGAAGATTGGCTCAATATAGAAAGAGAATTAAGTCTGCTCGCCTCCAGTACACAAACCAAACTGAGCGCGCACCAACATGTGGATGCGTCGCAAGCGCTTGCGGCAAATTTCCTTTGATTTGTGTCAAAAAACCGACACTCGATCGGAACGGCTACAAATGCTTGCAAACCTTCACAAACCATGGCAAGCACTCTATCCACACGTTTGAATTTGTGGGCACTTGTTGAGGTTTGGCAAGCGTGCGGACGCGGCATTACGAACAAAACAAATGAGGTAGGTAGTACTTACTAAAGAGTCCAGGCTGTCTCTGCTCAGTGTCTTGTATGTATTGGTGGGTGCTGCGCCCCCCAGCAGGGGCGAAGCCTCCGCGCGGCTCATGGCGCTGCAGTAGCTGTGGTTCGTGCTTATGCTCGGCGAGTAGTACCTGAAGCGTTTTAGGTTTGATAATATAATATAGGGTAGGGAGTTTGATAATATATAATCGGTTTAAGTAAAAAAAGTCATATTTTTCTGTAGCTTAAAGTCAGTAATAATATTATTGTGCCGTATAAATAGATAAAGATCGAAAGTTCTGATAAATAAATAAAATAGTAGGTATTCGAGAAGTTCACATTTCAGTTTAATGCTCGACTCTGGAATCGAACAAAGGACAGTAAAAATTCAGCTTTTAGGGGGAAAATTCTACTTAAAATTCACTCACTTGTGCTTTTTATAACGTCTCCTTCGTTCATCACAGTATTCACAATCAGTATAGTCAGAACACGCACTCCCGAATATCCTACGAACACACAAATATATTTAAAAAAAACTCTGAATTATAATAAAAAAATCCTTATGTAACTTTATTAAAATAAATAACAACACCTAGATTAAAAAGATATTAGGCCGAATAAAGATCTTCACCTTTTAAAAAAATTATGACTGTCAAATGAGCTGTAATTTTTTTTTTGCCGCGCTTTTATTTATTTCGATGAAAAGTTGTAAAGCAGCGGTTATCCGCGCTAGTCCGGCACTTGTCGTCAAGTGTGTGAGCTATCTGAATTCGTATTATTATTACATGTCGCAGTTTTTATCTGTACGCATCTACCACAGGGTGGTGCCGGCTTATTTTATAACTTGATAAGCTTTGAAGATTTTAATATTTTTGTTTTTGTAATTTTTGTTTAGATTGCTGACAAACTTAGATTTTGTGTTAAAGAACACAAAAAAAGAATCATATGTAATGGAATTTCTTAATTGATAAATCACTAATTAATAATACAATTTTGTTCAGATTACGAACAACAGTACCTACATATTATAGCCTGTCTCTCAAAGCCAGATATTTTGTCAAGTCAAGAATCTAAACTTATCTACTCTTCACCGAAACTCTAGACTATATTTATGACCATTCAAGACTTTCCTTAATATTCGTTTTTAAATAGCCTATAATTATTGGTTTAAGTATTTATCCGTAAGTTATGAAACATGCACTAAATCTCGCAGATCATTCGATCTACTCGGCCCTGACACCTTTATTGTGTTGATAAGATAATTGTAATTAATTTGCAAATAACACGAGATTTTTCGTACTAAGATTAACGTATACAGTGAGAATTATTTAATCGTCGGCTAGCGGGTGGTCTCAAAACCAACATAACAACTCCTTCGCTCGGGAGTTAACCGTTGCCCAGCAGTCAGATAGTAATTAGAAAAAAAAACTCCTATTCGTGCTTCAACTTTTTTACAGTATATAAAGTCATTAACCTATGTTTTACCAGGGAATCTTATGAAAGAACTTTCATCAATTTCCCTTCTTTCCGAAAAAGATCGGTAGCCAGGAAAATAGTAAATCAAATGAGCTTTTCAGCCTGTATAAGCACCAATATTGTGCGTGTCCATTACATAATATAAAACGAAGTACTTATATAATGTTTACGTTGGCAACAGGCGTAACAAGAAACACTATCTCAATGAACTGTTGTACTCGACCGTAAAAAACATTGATGTTATGTCATAGATGGTTCTAATCATAACCCACACGTATCCGGAAAAGCTTGTCGAAGATAATTTAAAAATAAATAAGGTAAAACTACTAATAAATTTGAAGACGATCTTCTGAAACAAATAGGGGAAAATAATAATTTTAATTATTTTTGTAATTACCCATTAATATAGTAGTATAGGATCTTTTCAAGTACCTATTGTTAAATTAACTAGATTTTTTTATACATACCTAATATACCTATTCAATCGAAAAATTGTCTCTCACACGATCATTAACGTACTTAATTATTTACATTAGCAAAATGACAGAAGTTCAAGTTTTAAGTTTCATCGTTCTTTAGTAATCAAAAATACGACGTAATTTGCAACAGATACGCAACAATGTACGCAAGTTTATTATCAAGAGCAATTCAATATAATATTCGCCGATATACATTTACTACAGATTCAATAACATTGAAAGATATTTGTTTGATAAACCCCTTATTCCTAAGTACTGTGTTTGTAAATTTCATGTTTTTATAAACAATTTACTTTAACTTAGTAGCGTGCTAATAACTTTAACAGTCTAGTGCGTAGCGCGCGTAGCAATAGAGCGGTGGGTAGCGGTCTACGACGTCGTAGACATAGCTACGTGACTATGATAAAGCGTAGAAGATTTTAACTTTCTTTTGGTTAACCTAAATACCTGTGTAAAATAATCAAACTTGGTTTTAGCATCTTAATATATAAGAACGAAATAAATATTGTACTACGTACTTAACTTTCTCCCACTACAGAGTGATGAATCCTTGAAATTATTATAATCGGCAACTAGCCTCCTAAACAGAGATTACCTTAATATATTTTTGTTAATGAACATTTATTTTTTTTCAATTCGAAAAAATAAAATACTCCGTTTATCCGAATTGCATAAACAATCAATTAATAAGATGAACTGACATCGCGTCGCGCGTCACTTATCACAGCAGTTATCAAGGCTGTCTGTGTTCGCAACGATCTGCCTTGATCCCATAGTAAGTATATCGTGATTCATTCCTTTACCCTTTTGATCCTGAATCCCTAATCACTAGCATTATTTGCGCATTATATAAACTCCTTGTTTAAACAAAACATAACAAAAATAATCTATTTTAAAATAATACGCAATTTTATGTTCGTTGTCTATTGTAATTCAGTCTTAGAAGTTTAATTGTCGTTAAAATATTAACAAAGTATCTAATTCAAGTAAATTCAGATTTTTTTATTAAGCAAATAGTGTGGTGTTTTGGTTGATAAACTGATTATATTATATCATAGCACCTTTTTAATAAACTATTGAATTAACTGGCTATGCATTCTGAAAAAAATGGTAAAACGCCATTAAATATTATTTTTTTGTTTCGTTTTTTAATAACTAAATGGCATTAAATTTAGTGCTTTTGTACCATGGCGGCCTGAATTAATTACATAAACAAAATAAAGCCGTCTTAAGATAAATTAAATCACTTTTTAAATATTTTTTAGGCCCAAATGCTTGCTTGTACACCAAACTACAGAGCTGTTACGAAATGAAACTAAAGAACTGTTACTGTACAGAATGTTATGAAAAGTTTGCCGGGTTATATAGGTAAGCCGTAACACCGAAGTAAATATTTTTTATTCAAATTCCGGGTCGGGTCATGCACGGAAACAAGTTTATTAATAAATATTGACATATATTTGACGTATTACGATAAGGACTTTCATCTGGATTTATGATGTTGTAAATATAGCAACAATGTGAAGGGTCGCGGCTGACGAAATAATTATCATAGTTTCGTCATCCCTTGTAAACAAATATTAATTACCTATATCCATTAGTATTATTTACTTGTTGATATCTAATACTAGCGTAATAAGGGTCGTGGACAAATATTGGGGAACCCTGTTAATTACGCACAGGTCTATAAGGAAAAAGATAAAAAAGAAATCAGGCACGTAGGTAAATAACATATGCATACATAATAACCGGCAATTTTTCCACAGAGGTAGGCACCTTTCCTTGTAGACCTTTTTACGCAAAACACTGGATAAGTGAGGTAGATTATACTTTAGCCTTTTACTTTATACATATTTGACAAAAAATTTAAGAAACAAAGCAAGTTGTGCTTTGTTCATTATCTAATCATTTTTGACATAATTTAATAAAAACTTTTAAATTTAATTTTATCTTAAATCTCGATTATATGACACACGATATCTGGGAAATCTTTTTACTTTACATAGGTATGTATGGCCTGTGAGATCCTGACTCTTATAGAGGAGAGAAAGCGGACTTCTACCATAATAAGGACAGATAATATTTTAAATTACACATGTTTCAAAATATTTTTCATTATTTCTTTATCAACTGTATTGCGTGTCTGTTCGTGGGGCCCTCAACCCAGCAGACACAACAGGCGGTCAGCTGTCATTTTATCATCAAGTAAGTACAAAAATAAAAGTAAATCATTTATTTATTTTGTGTTATTTAAACATTTAGCCCGAGTTTCACCATGTCTGATTACTTAAGCAATGTAACTTTATCTATTGGATAGGTAATCCAAAACTTATCAACAGACAATGAAATAAGTAGTAACTGATCTAACTTAGAAAGTAAAAATCTATAAAAGATCATAGATCCACCACACTCTGCCCTACAAATATAGGAATAATAGGTATAAGTTTCTGGAGGACTGCATGGCAACTTACATAAAATTGGTGTTGTACTTTTAAAAATGCGCGCGTTTTTTGGGCCCTTTGGTTATAAGATTTGCTTCTCAGTTCTAGTTATGTGACATTTTCTAGATGATTGCAGAAGTTAAACTAATTATAATAATTATTATTGCGCACGCGTCACGACACGAGCGTAATTTGATAAATATATTGATAAGTGTCATACGTAACTTATTTATAGTTAAGTTATGATATTAATACCCAATGATAATTTATTTTTTTAACATATAATAACGAAGAAAAATTAAACTTCTTATTAATTTCTGAATTGAAAAACATTTACATTTACACTGTGTAGATCTGTGTAAAATATATGATAACTTAAATATTAACACTAACGGCTAAAAAATGTACCAACTAGGTACAGTTAAAATTAGGCAGAGTTTTTGACAATATTTTTGTACATAGGTACTTTACGCAAAATTTTGACACTAAATTACAGGTCAGTCAACCAAGAAGTTTAAAGTAGGTATCTATACCTATAACTTTAAACGAATTTAAAACATAAATCAATGCATTTTGAACATGAAAATACTATTTTACAGTGAAAATGTCAACTTACTCAAAACTATCCACGGACTGAAACGAGCTGGCTGCCGAGTCGTTTTCCCTTCCCGTCGGTATTTTATCCAGGAATCTCATAACTACGTGAATTTCGTCAGTATAAGATTAACACGCTGCCGCCGAGGCCTGAGTTCAAACCACGATTGATAGATAACAAAATATTTTAATGAAGTTTCACTCTTTCATGACGCTGGTAAATGTAGGTATAGTTTATAATCTAAGTTCGTTTGATGCGTTTGCAAGTTGAATTGCATTGTGATTTGTGAATGATCTATTTGTGTTTCATCATTCGGTAACTTGTGCCATTTGATAATGCTTTGTTCTATTTGCTATACCAAGAGCACTTTAGCTTTTACTTAATTTCAAGAGTTTTTAATCTAAAACACTCGCTCGGTCATAGAATGTCGGAAATTTTCTTTATATTTATTTTATTTACTAAAAATATATGGATGCGAGAGCTCTTTCATATCTGCCTAACCTAAAGAAACTTAGCCTTATATCAAAGTCTTATGTTTAACGAAAGTTAGTATGATAGCCGAGTAATCGTCGTCTTAATAATAGGAATCAGGTGGAATGTCAGCGAATTCCAATGTTATCATCAGCAGTCGAACGCTGCGTTTTAAAAAGTAATTGGTCATTATCTAATATTATCTATGTCTGCTAACCTAAGACTTAAACGCCGCACTAAGTGACTGGCAACGAAGGCCATTGACATTTCAGGAAATTAATGAAGCACGAAATATGTAGTAACTAAACGACAGTGATGGACTTTCGCGATAAGTTATATTGATGATACACTTGTGACCTCAGATTAGTAAAACCGCTTGAAACGGTTCTTTGAAATATAATTGTTATATAATTTAACTAAAGATACAAATATTAGGGGTTTTTAATGTATCTCCTGAACATTATTAGTTTACTGCACGCGAATTGGAAATTATACAGACAAATAATTATAAAAATTAAACAATATCGGTCTAAATGACAATATAATTTTGCTGTTTTATTGTTACGTATATAGAAAATGAAAAGAAAACTGGAGTGCAGAGACATTTAGTGTGATGTTCCTGAAGACGACTGAGGATAAACAGAAAAAGTTAGAAACCGAAGAGTGACTTTACCAACATACCTACATTTTTTTTAAAAAGACCCCACTACGATTTGCTCTCGTGTCGCGGTGACATTTACTAACATACAAACAATTAACACAAAATACAACCAGACCGGAAACTGTGCAATCCGCAAATAATTGTTAGATGTGGGAAAACCTAAACCACTGCGCCACGGAGGCAGTCAAACGGCTATATAGTGTAACTTATTTATCTGTCGAATGAAACTTGTTAATAAAGTTTAATAACTTAATTGGGAGCCTAGTAAAAAAAAACTGCATACTACATAACTTGCGTTGTATGTAGTATTCAGTTTATTTTTAATTCAAAATTAAGACGATAAATGAAACCACAGGTGTATGCATTTCATATAAATTGCAATCTTCTTAGCAAGCCCAATAAAACAAAATTAATTATAAATAGTATGTTTTTTATTTACAACAAAACTAGAAATAAAAATAAGTATAGAATAGACACCTACAGATCTTTGAAGATACAGTTAAATGTTAAGGCTGACAAATTTTAATTCCTTTGCAATTTTAATTTTAAATAAAAATGTACAATGTGATGCGAGTAGAATCTCATTTATACTTTTATTTTTTAAACCTTTTATAGGGAGACATGTGTTAATCATAGTCAAAATGTCTAAATGACGATGGCAGAGAAGATGTCTTTGGCAAATAATTTACATTAACAATAAGTACAATGAGTATGACTGAATCCTTAATAAATAAACAAATGCATCCACATTTACACTCTCATTCTTGGAACTAACAGACATAACCAAAAAATATTTTTCCAAACATTTTATGAAACAAAATGGTTTTAAAATAAACATTTTTGTTGTGTTATTATTGGACAGTAGGTTATGTTGTTGATGTGTCCAAATATGTCCAAAGGTACTTTACTATATCACTAACACATTAGATAACTAAAAATACTAATATTCCCACAGCTCATTCATAATTCTATTTAAACCATTCTCTTGAAATTAAATTTTATCTTCAAATTAGCGAACTGGCCCTACTTCGTTTAGGTATACTACATTTTTTTCCATTTGTTAAATTTTAATGGGAATTTGCATTCCATCTATGCCACATGAACCTTGCCCTGACAGTTACAAACATATTAAACAAGGAATAAAATTAAGTTTAGTTGTTCAAAAGCTATATGCATACATACATTTCTGTGATATATTTTTATTAACATAGATTGATCATTTAAATAAACCTAAACAATACCCATCTATTTTTACCTCGATTACATCATGTTGATCTTAACCAGTCTTCTTGATGTATTCTAAATACTTACATTATAGATTGCATCTACATAATTTGCAATCATATTATTACATTTCCCAAAGGATGTAAGTAACAGAGAAGGTTTAAATAGAAACCCTTAAGTAACTACACACAATATTGATTCAAGTCTCAGATTGTTATGTCTAAATGTTGAAGCCCATCTTCCTCATGCAAGCTTTGTGTTCCTCTATCAGCGGACCGCAGTTCTCTTCACCTTTTTCTATTATACTGAAATGAAAAGAAAAATTGGTAAGTTTATTATTCAATAGCAATGTTTTAATAACTTGGGATTGTGTAGATACAATAATTTTTAGACTTTATATATAGATGTGAGACATTTTTTGTTCTGATATAACTTTAGTGTCAGTTAAAATTGTTTCCTCAGCGTATACTTGATTGAATTAGCTAACAGAAATCGACATAGTCAGACAGGAATTATAAAAGAATGCCAGGCGCTTACCAAAATGTTGGTATTACATTGTAATAGGGAAATAAGTGATATTATTATTGTTATGTATTCCAGTGTATTACAGGTATTGTCATACAAACTACCATTTGTATGATTGACGATTGTATAGTTTACTATAAAACCTAATAATTATAACTGCACACAGCCTACATAAAAAAGAAAAATGCTTTTGGATTAATAATACTTTAATCTCTTGAAAATAAGAGATAAAGATAAGTCATTAAGCTGAAGTTTTGGCCATGATAACATCTGTTCAATTTCTCACGTGATAGTGCACATGTTTCAGGACAATTTTTTCTAGAAAACTCGTCATTGCGTAACAAAATATTGTTTTTCCTTCATAACCTTACCATGCGTCTCGCACTCTCTTCGTCTCGGGGCAGGCGCAGCACGGCTTTAATTTCTTCTTCTCACCCTCAGGAGGTGTCGCTGCATCTACCACTTTCACTTCCACAGCCTTTGCACTTGCATTACCCATGTTTTATATTATTAAAAAAAGATTTTTCTGATGCAATTCCAGGACTCGCACGACCTTGTTTGACAGAATTGTCAGAAGTGCAAGGTCGTTTGTGTCATTGTCATGCGTTCGGTGACATTATTAGTTTCGTTCATAAAGCTAGCTGTTATTTATGTTACATATGATCAAAGATAAAAATAAGCAAAAATATTGAACTTACGCAAATGAAATAATAATGAAAAATGAATAAATAATATAATAAATAATGAATTACCTGTTTGTGTGAATAAGTGGAGAATAATGTGAAACGTGATGCAAATGGGATCAAAACATTCAAACAACAAGATAGTATCAAACTTTAATCAGAAAAGCAAAACTTAAAAAACTGGTGCAAACATTTTCTTACCAATTACTTTGAATATATAAAAAACACAACCGAACTGGAAAAATTACCATACACCAATGAAAAAATAACTAACACTATTTTTACACTCAAAGGTAAATAGTGAAATACATACATCAAATTAATTTATCATATTCCATAATCTAAAAACAAAAAGTCTAGTAACATCTCATAATCATACTTTAAAACAGATTTATCGTAATCACAAGTTCATGATTAAAACAATTCAGTACATTTTCATGATCTAAAAAAGTAGGTATCATAGAGTTAACGAAATGATACATAACGCCCTTGGTTATAACAATAAGCTAATAAAAGGTTAGTTAGATACCAGTAAACTGATCGCAATGGTCATGTACCAAGACGTTAATATACTATGTAAAATATAATCTAAAACACAAAAGCATTCACATTAAATTAGCATGTTAATATGGTTAAAATCAAAAATGCAGTAAAAAAACTTAAATTTAAATTCATAATCACAAACACATAACGATTGGGTGATAACTATTAAAATGTTAACTGATTAAAAAGTTGTGGTGACGCTCTGATACAAAATAGTCACGTCGAAATCTCGCCGAATGTTTTAACAAATTAGTCGTATTTAAAATCAAGTCAATTTTTGCCGTCCAATGTTTTAGCCGATTGTGCGGTAAATGATCATAATAAAATAGATTTTTGTTTTATCCAAACTGAAAAATGTCACTTCAAGTAGCGATCAATGAGTCCAATGATCGCCAGTAAATCTGGTCTGTTCGAAAAAGCATGAAGAAATAATAAGTGCGGTTTTTCAATTTCAGACAATAAACGGCTCCCTTGCAAATCATATTTCGCAAAATATGGAGTTAGAAGGAATGCCTCACTTGATTTTATACATTTTCCTAAGCATCACTCATTAATCAAACGTTAAAAGCCAAATGATAATCAAAATACTTAGTCGGAATAATCGGTACTTACATCTACATAAAAGGGTGGGTTAAAAAAATAAAACATGCTCTCCTAACGCTACGATTAAAAAATCTATAAAAACGAAACTTAATACAAATATTATGCGGCCCTCGGCCTGTTTACTTCAACAATTGTCTATGTAGAGATCAAATCGTCGTTTGCTTTTAGCTATCGTAAAAACTTATTTGTAAAAAAACATCTTACAAACTAAATCTCATAAAAATCTCAAAAATCAACGAGATACTAAGAACAAGCTTATAGCAATCAGTTGAACAATGTAGTTCTAAAAATATTATAAAAAAGGAACTCATTTAGAAATATCATTATATAAACACTTACATCAGTCTGATAAGTTTCGTCTCCCTTTATAAATTACATTGGGTCTTGTATATCATTCTCTCCTGTTATATAAAGTTAAGACGAAGAACTGCAGATATCATTTATAATTTCTATTTTGTACTTAAAGGCACTATTATCAAATCAGTCTTGAGCCTCCAGTCTTTAAAAGCCACGTACATTTTAGACGAAAATACAGCTTGCCTAATTTTATAAAAACTCATTAAAAAACTATAAAAATTATTTTGCTGATAGGTAAGTGTTAATAAAATATATATTTTCGCGGTATATACGTGGCTTTTGAGGTATATGATAACTCTGATCTACCATTTGTCTTGAGCTAAATTCGCGTACTGGGACGGAGAACCGACCATCTTCCTTTCGGCGGCGCCTGAACTTTGGAAACTGCTCTTTTGGGCTTTCAGATCTGCAAATAACAATTAGCTAACTATATTTATACTCTACAAATAAGTAGTATATATCTATTTAGATCTTCGTTTACTCGATAATGTGGTATGAAGGCGTAATTATATTTTTATAATATAATAAACGAATTAACTAACCTGCTATCAATAGCAGCATTTTCCTGCGAGCTCCAAACGCGCTGACGCCAATTTCGATGAGATCGGCCTCGTTCAGTGACGTGAACGTAGACATGTCCAGCTCGTGTTTCTTGAATAGATCTGTAGGTATAATGAAGATGCATTCTTATTATTGACCCACACGTTAATCATTTCTCTAGATCAGTGGCGTAACTATAGGGTGGCAAGTCGGCAAAATGCCACGGGCCCCCAGCCGGAAAGAGCCCCCGATCAGAGGAAAATCCCAACTCATTTTTTTTATTTATCGTACATTTCAGCATTCTATATTGGGAGAGGGGGGCCATCTGATGAATTTGCCACGGGCCTTGAACGGTATAGTTACGCCACTGCTCTAGATACACAGCCAGCGATTTATTTTCCCATTAAACAATGATTATGGTAGTGTTATCTTTCCTCTATGACAAAGTCTAAGAGGATATAAGCCGATAGAATGTACCTAGGTATATAAGGTTTATTTTCAATTTCATGACTTTCTATATGCAATTTATTAGTTGTAGATAATGTCACAGCTTCGCTTCGCAGGAGCGTAACTTTACTTCTCTGAAGCTGGAGCTTGTTTTATGGATAACATTCAATTAAATGCGTAATCATTTCGCTAAGATTAATAGATGTATAATAATGTAAATGATACGCTAAATAGATACAATACGTCACAGTATTAGGTATTATGAGTCATCACTCATAAACTTCTAGTTACTATTTACCTCATCAGGTGCTGCAACTCGCTGCAAGTCTTATGTCCATAAAATACAACTGACTTATTACTAAAGATATTTACTCACGGAAATGTTATCCGATACTGTATCTAGGTATATTTTTCCCTACGACATGGGGTTTATCCCTAATACAGGAAAACAACAACACAGGTTATCAGAATGGCGATTCCACAAAACAATAGAAAATGCTAATATAGTCTAGGTTTTAGAGGATAATTGCTTGATACTGTACCAATATACTTGTGCAGTCCGACGTCTCTGAGTAGCGAGATTAGCTGCTGGTAGCGGCACGTGTTAGGGCTCTGCGTTTGAGGCGGAGAGCACACGGGCTCCGCTATGTTCGGACGTACTAGCTCCGATCGGTTCCAGCCCTTCTCGGGCTAGTGATGAAAGAAAAACACATAAACAATTTTAACACATTTTTCTCAAGTAAATTGAGACTGATTTTACAAAGTGCCTATTTTTAATAGCAATAGGTGATCCGTCTGATATAAGCTTCTAGGCGTTAACTTAACAATATTCTAACAGGCTCTGCTAACAATACCTATGTTTTTAATATGCTTGCACAAGACACGGATTTATGAAGAAAATGAAAATATGTCGATATATGACAAGCTAAGACGTACATGCTATATTTCGGAATATCTTCAACGTTATATTTTGACCTTTGGACCTGGACCAGAGGTACTACTAACATGACAAGTGTACATATTATTATTCTCTGCTATAAAAACAGCTTTGTTCTTTCTCTTACAAAAAGAGAGATAATAAGAGATGAAAAGGTCGCTTGTTTTACTCACAGTAGTAGCATCATTATTCTCATTCAAATTGATAGGTCCGGGTGAAGTGTGGCTGAAGTAGTAGCCGGACCAGCGGGTTGTGGGCACGCGGTACCCGCTGCCGACGTTCTCACGCATCGCCTATGAAAACAACACAAAACACACCACTTACAACAAATTTATTAAAGCAATACCAATGCCATCAAAAACATTCTGTAAAAACCTCAAGTCTCGCCGTAAAAAGTTGTGAGATCGATATAATACCAAGTCGATTAATCTATTTAGTCTCTACTTAAAGGACCTTCTGTCTTAAGTTATTACGTATGTTATTATCATGCCAATTTAAAAAAAATACCTCTAAAACAAATAGACCGACCTGGCCATCGCATGATTTGATTATTAATATGTATCACACTACACAGCACGACAAGAAGTTAATGCTCCTGAAATGTTAATGGCGAATTTATGTTTTCTTGCGATGACCAAGTCGATCTATTTGTTTTAAAGGTATTTTTTTTAAATTGGCATGATAATAACATACGTAATAACTTAAGACAGAAGGTCCTTTAAGTAGAGACTAAATAGATTAATCGACTTGGTATTATATCGATCTCACAACTTTTTACGGCGAGACTTGAGGTTTTTACAGAATGTTTTTGATGGCATCTCACTTCTTTTTGTAGAGCGAACATAAGTCCAATTTGTATGGAAAGACGTTTTTTTTTTCATAATTCAACATATTCTCCTATGGAAATATTGTTCAGTTTCATGGGCTAAACACCCTTATCCACCCTATACCCCCTCCCCCGTTATGTCTCATATAGTAGGTACCTATTTACACCTATTTATTTTATTTTCTACTGTAATAATAATTCATTAACTGCAAATGTAACCTTGTAATCTTATACATTTATATAGGATTACAAAGTTATTGTTGCAGTTGGTGTATTTAGAAAACTGGACCGAAATTAGAAAATATTAAATTTTTCCCATGATTAAGACACTAAACCCTATTTGTATTCTAAATTTTAAGCTTCTAAGTCTGCTAGAAGTACCTTAGACTTTTGATGATCGGTGAGTCAGTGAGTCAGTGAATCAGTGAGTGACAAAATTCACAATTTTAACAAGTTGTCATTCCTAAACTACTGGTTCTAATTGACTGAAATTTTAAATATACCGTGTTTATACAATGACTAATTAGTTGCTGAAAATCCAGGCTTCTTGTTTTATCCACAACGAAATTATAGGGGTGTCAAAAATAGCCCGAATTGCTTCGAGAAAAGGATGTTACGGCCGTGCCGCTTTTTTTTTTGCTCGACTTGCGGGGGCACTTCCGTGCCCCCAGATAATAAAACGTGGAAAGCTTTTGGACAAATTATTATAATATAATAATACTTTTTTTGTATTTTTCACTCCATAATAACCTTTCCCGAGTCTAACATTTTACAAAACAATATAGGCAAGTCGAGTTTGTTGTTTTTAAAATTTGCATTTAGCAACACATTTTTATTACAGAATTATAACATAATTTCATTAAAAACAATTTTTTGACCCTTTGCTGTCCCACTGCCAGGCAAAGGGCTACCGAACGAGGATTTATAAAAAATAAAAATCCATAACGATACTTAGGTATTACACAATATCCATACCAAAATTTCCTCCAGACAACTTGCGAGCCAATTCGTCAATGCAACACCTTCAATTGTAATGTAACGTATTTTTATTCCATACAATACTAAGCCTTGGTATCGACAGCTAGTAAATCAAATAATTTAAATAAATGCATTAAGCATTCACGTCGTATTGTGTTAAGGCAAATTTTTCACTTTCCTGACCTCGAAAGTTCTTTTACATAAGGCAAAAAGGTTTTCTAGACCTTAACCTGATTTAATTTTCGCAAATTTATGCCTGAGGGTTTTCTCACGTCCCTTCCTTTGCATTAATGTTCGATTTACATTAGGTAAAACCATAAAACGAAATCCTTGTTACGAATTTAGAACTTAGTTGAAAGATCAATTAATTTATGAATCCCTAATTTAAAAACATGAAGCAGATTTAGATGCAAATTAGTACGGTGGTAAGTAAACAAGCATAGAAAACAATTCTGTTTTCTATGTAAACAAGTGATTGTAAAGTTAGATTTTCAGTATTATTGAATTAAAGGTTTTTTTGTGATTATTAATGAGTGAAATTAACATCCTGTAAATCTACTTAATGTTATTTTCTAGGCTTGCTATAAGGTTACCTTGTTAGCTTCAGCCTTCATCTTCCTGTACTCGGAGAGCGGTGACAGTTTGTTGAGCGTCTCCAGCGTCTTCTTCTCACAGCCCACCGCACGACGGTCAGATATCGGCAGATCCGATATTATGTTCGCTAATTCTGCGAGTTCACAAAATTAATAGTTAGTTGACATTACGAAACAAACGCTCAAATTGTACCTATTTTGTCAATAATGTTATGGGTAATGGGTGCGGATTCTATCTTTCGTAAAAATAATAGATTATTACGAAACGGTCAGACGTTTCACGTCTTAGTAGTACCTACACTTTGTAAGTTTTATTACCATTTTGTGAGCGATCAGCGTCTGTAGAAGGCGCGGGGCTATGAGTCTTACTGATCGGAGACACGGACGGAGACACCACGTTGCTGCCATCACCGCCTGTAGAAAACGGCAACAAAACATAAAAGTAAAACATGTGATATGTAATTTATACCATAATGAGATTAGTGAGGAATTTACCGGATATATTCTGCGTGTCTAGTGAGACAGAGCTGCCAGTGAAGTTGCTCTGGTAACCGCTGCTCGCCTGCGAGCTTGAGTTCAGGATTTGGCTTAGCGTTGTCTGTACACACAAAAAAAAAACGTTTCACTCCTCCCTTAGAACATATTGTACACATAAATGGTGCTCAAGTGGAAGGTTTTCGAGACAAAGTACAAATAAAATTTATTTATAGGAGACACTCACAGGTCTGTTATCGTTCGGCATCTGCTGGTAAGGTGCCTGCATCATCATCGGCTGCGGGAGATTCACCATCTCCGCACCGTTTGACATCGCTACGATAAAAAAACAATCACAATAAGCCAAGAAAATATAAATGTTCAAAGTTTATATATTTAGCTTCCGAAGAATACTTACGGTTCCAAGATCCACCCTGGTTCTTATACATCACCGAATTAGGATTGGGAAGTAAATTAGGATAGTGGAACTGTCCACTCCTGGGCTGAGGAGAAGGCACCATCCACGAACTAGGATACACCGGCGGAGTCAACGCAACTGGCGACAACGGACTCGGGTACCCGCCCGGCGTCGGAGGGTTATGGCCAAACATTGGACTGCCAATATTGGCGAAGTTGGCCAACTCTGTCAACTGCTGCATATTGAATGGAGAGCAGGGAGAATTGGCCATGTTGGTCGCGTGTGTTGGCGAGAATGGATTGAATACGCCGAAGTTTGGCATGTTGTTCGCCGATATGGCCGGGATGTTGTAGGATTCGGGTATTTCGGCGGTGATCACTGGTTCCTTGTCGCCGAGGAGCTCACGACGGGCTTCGTAAATGTCGCCTAAAGAAAATAAATTCAGTTTAAACAAGTGCTGTAAGATACTGCTTTGAACTAGCTTTTGTAGTTAGTCTTTTGGCGTACTACGATACAGATCAATGAACCCTAACTCTTAACTCTCCTCAATGTTGGTTCATCATTGAAAACAGTAAGCTAGGTCTATTCTCTCTGTTAGGTCTTCCAGCTAATGCCTCATAAAATATAATGCCATCAAAAACATTCTGTAAAAACCTCAAGTCTCGCCGTAAAAAGTTGTGAGATCTATATAATACCAAGTCGATTAATCTATTTAGTCTTTACTTAAAGGACCTTCTGTCTTAAGTTATAACATAAGTTATTATCATGCCAATATAAAAAAAAATACGTTTTAAACAAATAGACCGACCTGGCCATCGCATGATTTAATTATTAGTATATGTATAACACTAAACTACACTACTACACAAGTTAATGCTCCTGAAATGTTAATGGCCAATTTGTGTTTTCATGCGATGACCAAGTCGATCTATTTGTTTTAAACGTAATTTTGTTTTTAATATTGGCATGATAATAACTTATGTTATAACTTAAGACAGAAGGTCCTTTAAGTAAAGACTAAATAGATTAATCGACTTGGTATTATATAGATCTCACAACTTTTTACGGCGAGACTTGAGGTTTTTACAGAATGTTTTTGATGGCATCTCACTTCTTTTTGTAGAGCGAACATAAGTCCAATTTGTATGGAAATAGGTTTTTTTTTCATAATTTAACATGATTTCCTATGGGAATGTTGTTCAGTTTCATAGGCTTAACACCCTATACCCCCTCCCGTTATGCCTCATATAGTAGATACCTATCTACACCTATTATTTTCTATTATATTACAGTAATAAGGATTCATTAACTGCATTAACTGCAAATGTAACCTTGTAATCCTCTACATTTATATGGGATTACAACGTTATTCTTGCAGTTGATGTATTTAGAAAACTGGACCGTAATTAGAAAATATTGAATTTTTCCCATGATTAAGACACTAAACCCTATTTGTATT
This sequence comes from Anticarsia gemmatalis, assembly GCF_050436995.1. Classification (NCBI taxonomy): domain Eukaryota; kingdom Metazoa; phylum Arthropoda; class Insecta; order Lepidoptera; family Erebidae; genus Anticarsia; species Anticarsia gemmatalis. The sequence continues at coordinate 10,949,898 of NC_134760.1, read as the reverse complement.
CTTAATTTTAAGCTTCTTAGTCTGCTGGAAGTACCTTAGACTTTTGATGATCGGTGAGTCAGTGAGTCAGTGAGTCAGTGAATCAGTGAGTGACAAAATTCAGAAACTTTAACAAGTTGTCATTCTTAAACTACTGGTTCAAATTGACTGAAATTTTAAATATACCGTGTTTATACAATGACTGATTAGTTGCTGAAAATTCAGGCTCCTTGTTTTATCCACAACGAAATTATAGGGGTGTCGAAAATAGCCCGAATTGCTTCGAGAAAAGGATGTTACGGCCGTGCCGCTTTTTTTTGCTCGACTTGCGGGGGCACTTCCGTGCCCCCAGATGTGATAATTTCCATTGTATTATGATTATGTATTTCTATCTTGTAACTATTAAACTGTGTGTCTGTGTACCATATATTTAACAGATAGACAGACATACCTGCGCATCTCTCAATGCCCTTGATAACAACGGAGGTGATCCCCTGCTTTGGCTTGCGGCGCACGTTGATGTACACGTTGTACTTGTGCATGAGCTTGGTGGCGGCGTCGCCGTCCACGCGGCACGACTCGTCCGACACGTCGAATATCACCACTAGGGGGAGACTGCCCTGTAGATGACAAAATTAAATAAGTGTTGGGGAGGTCCTCTAGCTATCAAAATACAATATTTTAATTTCTTTGGGACTTTCATTCATCCAAAACGGGAGGTTAGTTTGTGATGTGTGAGTGAGATTATTGAAGAAAAAAAACTGATTATAGAACTGGAAATTAGTCTGTTTTTGGGTATAGGATTTAACGATTGATCACAATTAAGAATATTCATTGCTTCATTTCGACACTTGTTGCAGATACATTTACCTGATTTTGATCATTGTTTAGCTACGTAATAGCCCGTAATACCTATTGTACAAATTTTGTTTATGCGATTTATACACGTGCCGTATTGTTTACGGTACAGTTTCACGGTATAAGACTACGACTTACCTACATCAACATACACACAGATAATATACTGACTGATATAATAATATGTACATACCTAGTCTAGCAGGCGTCTTTGGCTCCCAGCGGAGCTAAAATTTCTAGCCTGCTAAGGCTCATGAGTACCATAGCAGTTCAAAAGTACTTATCAAAATAAAGAAAGAAACTACAGCATTTATTTACCAAAACTGAATTGTCATGGCGTATACGCTATACGTTGTGGGGTTCGGACTCTTCGCGGACCAATTATTCGAAGAAACAAAAAGGTTGTTTGCCGTGTCTCTTGGACCTGCAGCTTAAGTGCTCATTCACGTTGACTCGCGGGCGCGGTGGCGGGCGCGGTCGCGAAATATCAAACATATGGCGATGTACCGAAGTGTTCACGTACAAACCGTTCGCGCGGTCTAAGTGCTCATTCACGTTGACTCGCGGGCGCGGTGGCGGGCGCGGTCGCGAAATATCAAACATATGGCGATGTACCGAAGTGTTCACGTACAAACCGTTCGCGCGGTCTAAGTGCTCATTCACGTTGACTCGCGGGCGCGGTGGCGGGCGCGGTCGCGAAATATCAAACATATGGCGATGTACCGAAGTGTTCACGTACAAACCGTTCGCGCGGTCTAAGTCGCGGGCGAGCTAGCGGCGTCGCGTGCGGCCCGCGTGGCGCGCTCGCGCCAATATCAAACAAGTGAAGATGTTCGTGTGTGTTCACGTCGAACTAGCGGTGGCGGGCGCGATTCACTAACGATGTCAAGTAAGATCAACCAGTTTGAGCCAGTTTGAGCCAAACGCCCGCCTGGCGGCCAACGTGAACACAAATCGCCACGTCCCCGCGCTCGCGACCGCCACCGCGCCCGCGAGTTCCAACGTGAACAAGCACTAAGACATATTAGACTCTCTTTTGATGCGAAAACTATTTTATTCAGCATAAAATACTGCATAACTTACCACCAACTGCTGCCTAGCAGCATAAACATCTTTGATATTGCCAGTAATGGTGACGCAGCTCTTCTTGATCACGGGAATGTTGGGGTCGTCCGCGTCGGGGAACATGATCTGAGTGTTGGTGCCTTTCATGATCACTTTTAACTGTTATACCTTGCTACTACTTACTATACCGAGTGTCATGGGTCTGAAGCCCTCGCAGATTGAAGAAACAAAGACCTTTATGAAAGTGTCGTGGGTTCGAACTCCATGCGAATCAAATGGTTAAGGAAACAAAGATCTTGGTGAAGTTTGCTTGTTTGTTGTGCCCCTTGCTCGTATGTTTGTAAAGTACACGATACACAAGACTAATATTTACAGCCAAAAATTTGATTTTCATATAAAAATTCTGCATAACTTACCACCAACTGCTGCCTAGCGGCATAAACATCTTTGATATTGCCAGTAATAGTGACGCAGCTCTTCTTGATCACGGGAATGTTGGGGTCGTCCGCATCGGGGAACATGATCTGAGTGTTGGTGCCTTTCATGATCACTTTTAACTGTTATACCTTGCTACTACTTACTATACCGAGTGTCATGGGTCTGAAGCCCTCGCAGATTGAAGAAACAAAGACCTTTATGAAAGTGTCGTGGGTTCGAACTCCATGCGAATCAAATGGTTAAGGAAACAAAGATCTTGGTGAAGTTTGCTTGTTTGTTGTGCCCCTTGCTCGTATGTTTGTAAAGTACACGATACACAAGACTAATATTTACAGCCAAAAATTTGATTTTCATATAAAAATTCTGCATAACTTACCACCAACTGCTGCCTAGCGGCATAAACATCTTTGATATTGCCAGTAATAGTGACGCAGCTCTTCTTGATCACGGGAATGTTGGGGTCGTCCGCGTCGGGGAACATTATCTGAGTGTTGGTGCCTTTCATGATCACCTTCAACTGTTCCGCCGCACGACCGACCACCACGCTGTGGTGCATCGGTGATATTTCTAAAGACATCTGCACTTGAGTCTGGCTCTGAAAAGTTTAGGGTTAGTGAGTATCAGCAGTCTTTACTTGGTTTCATTACAGAAGGTAATCAAATTGATACCTGATTTGTATGTTTTACAGATAAAACCACGAATTAAATCTATTTAATCCTGAAATCTTTTAATAATGAAAATTGCTGAACAATTTCGATGGTGTCAACCGGTACCAAAGACCCCTTTACACACACTCTATCGCGCATGAAACCACAATCGCGCGTGAAAGACCGCGTAGTTAATACGATACATAGAAAAGGAATATTGTCCAAGTATACCATAATAATAATGATTTCATAAGGAAGCTTCAACCATCAACTTTCAATCAAACATCAATCTTTTAACTGATAGATATGAGGATGTTGAACTTACAGCCAATGGCCCGCACATGTAGTTCATGAGTAGATTGGTGGCCTCCATGGTGGACTGCACCTCCCACTGCACGCCCTTCACCACCAGCAGGTTCGCGTGCAACTTCGGACGGTTACGCAGCATCACCTAATGAATACAATCCGTAAATACTTATCTAACTCTGGGATGCTAGTGAAGAATTGTACCTTACCTTTTTTCTTTAAAAATGAATGCTAATGCGTAGGCGTGAAGTGTACGCAATACGTATTATTATTTATAGGCTGTGCAAAAAGTAAGAGCAAAGCTTTGTCTCTAAGTTGCCTTTTTAATGAAATCTAGGCAATATTAACAGTCAGTAAAGTTGTGATAGCGATGAATAAAACAGTTGTGTTGGACTTACCTGTACATTATACTGTTCCTGCACTTTCTGCACGTATGGCGAAGTGATGTCGGGCAGAGGCTGTGAGGTCGGCACTATCGGCAGCTCGAAGCAGAACACCAGCGGAGTCAAGGCCTAACAAACATATAAATTATGAGTATAAAATACAACCTGAGACCCAAAAAATGAAATCAAAAAGCTGAACTGAGAAATGAAAATCGAGGTATGGCATTGTTTTATGAAAAGTTATTTTAATATGTTATTCCTGTATAAAGACAGCAACATTTTTGAGATTATTTAGCTAAAATTTTGTGCCTATAGGTAATATATTTATTTATTTTGGAACAATTAACAATCATATGTTACAGTGGTATATATAGCCAGCAATAAAAGTTATTATTTATAGATTTAAGCCTCAAAATACTTTTTTTGCGGACAGTTGGTTAATACAAAAACTCATTAAGTAGACAATAAATTCTAGACATATTATTGAAACCTTATATATTGAGAACATTTTGTTTTGTGTCTCTTACCCTAACTCTAGCCCTGGCTCTCTCGACCCGCTCCATATCGCCAGCGATGGACACCTGGTTGCTCTTCTCCACGGTGCTGGTGCGGTTCGAGTCCGGGAAGTGGATGTGGCACCCTGTCTCCTCCATCACACGCTTTATTGTTAAGCCACCCTGGTAAAAATTATAAAACATATTTCATTTTACCATTTGGAAAATGGGAGGGTAGATGTGTATAAATAACTCCTTCAGCGATCAGCCTGGTCATTCAAGGTTTACAATGAATATTTAATCAGAATTTAATAAAGATATTAACGGACGTTCAATTTATTAATTTCTATGCTGATTTTTTAGTTTTCTTTAGTTACTTGATATATTTTATATATTTTGGGGGCTTCATGGTTATTTTGGTTTTTCAATAGCTCTTAATGCGGTCTGTACCTATTAATGAGGCTTTTTTGTTTCAGAAATACTACTGAACCGTACTACAACGCACCGTGTCGGTACGATGTTAAAAGGGAGAATTTACGAGCAAATCCTTGAAAAATTATCATCAGGCATCGTAAAATTACGTATAACGTTTTAAAATAACTATCCTAAGTGCGGGCGGAAGTTTTCAAACAGTATTTCCTAATAACATAGTAAAACATTGTGAATACTATCTTGATTATGATTGATAAGAAAACGAGCTATTAACATACACTTACACATTACATCTATGTAAAGCGTACATAAGTCACGGATATATGGGAGGTCGCCGTTTGTGAGGTAGAATTGATATCCTTAGTATCGGAAATAAAGGGTTATTTGTGTCTTATTATTGCAAGGTCTTGTGCCTTAGTATCTATACTGCGCACATGCAAATAATATAATTTGCAAAATAAACTATCTATCTGGCTGTCTTTTTAAAGCTTTCACATAAAAGGTTCAGATTTATTTTGTTTTAATAAATACTTGATAGTCGCAGAGTGAGTGACAAATTTTTCACAAAAGTATAAAGCTACTTCTGATTTACAAGTTGCAACGCAATCGAAACAGTGAGCAAAAGCTAGTTTTAAAAAGAAAAACGAAAATACTTTAAGTCCTGCGATACATATCATTACCAATTCTCACATTATTTGTGCTAATCACAAATGCGTAGTTTTGTATAGTTTAATTAAATAAACAATGTAGTGTACTTTAATATTATTTTAGTATACCCTCATAATAAAATATTATTTTTATACAACTTTAATCGAAATATAAATCTTGACAGGATCCTAGGTTAAATCGTTGTGAATCATTTAGCTAGATCGTACAAATATAAAGCTGTAATATAATTCAATTCAACTTATTTTAATAAAACTTATATAAGTCCGAAGTCATACAAAAACATTTGCCTAAGGGACCTTAAAAACTGCAATTATACCATATTTTAAGACATTATCTTAACAATCTTTGCATTGCCCGTATTTACTTGTACCAAGGTGCATACTCACGTAATTATTGTCTATGAGCCTATTTATAACTATTAATAAATACCGCACGAGTACTTAAATGTGATAGCTGTTTAAGTGGCATAGCTCATACTATGTTACAGTTAAATGTAGATGTATTAATGGAATTTGTTCATTGTCGCCGTTCTTTGATATCATTGTTTAAAGAATTAGTTTGTTAAATCTCTTTGGATTTTTTTTTTACTTTTGCTATAGACTTTTTTTTGCTAACGTGTTGGGCGTTAAAACAAAAGAAAGCCGTTAAAAAGAACGACACCAGAACTTTAAATTAGGGAGATCAATTTATGGCAGGACTCAGTAGCTGCCAGTCTATTGCCATATTGATTCTGTAGTTCATTATTCATGTGATGTGTTAGTTTAGTTTAAAGATGACAACACAAGTTAGTACACCGGTAATGAGTGAGTCAACAAACCGTGTGAACGTTGCCAAATGAATAGGAAAACATCGCGAGGAAATATAGTTCCTATTCTCACAGACACGTTAGAAGGAAATTGATTAGTAGAATCGCATAGTAAACGTGCTTTTGGATCATATTGAAAGCGTAATGTGCACTATCCAGTCCTACTGCTAAAGCACAAGACTGGTTTCCTGTGCAATATTGGCTATATTCAATTTGACTAGGCTATGGCCACCAATAAAAAAAATGTAGTTAACCTCTTTTATTGAGCGTAAAAAAGTGAGAGAAACTATATGACAAAAAAATACTTATGGCCAATCACTAAATCTTGAGAAATCAAAGATTAAGTTAAACAAATTAGATATATTGTATACAAATTACGACTCATATTTTTATACGGTTAAAAATACAACGTGCTAAGTAACCTATTGCAAGTAAAATACCTAGATTCAACATAATCCTTTCAAAGTGACTTTCTACCTAGACCTAGGTAATCAGCATCTAGCCAGGTACTCTATGTTCTCGACACTAATTGATTCGACGTCATTAGTTAGTTACAAGAGTAGTTATCTGCTAATGCGCCTAGTTTCGCTGTCGTAGTGACATATTCGCGCACTCAACAGTTGTTACTTGTACTGGTTAATCGATGCTTACTTTGTAAGGGAATTGCTTTCTTAGGCTTTATTATGAACAGAAATAAAGAGTTATGAACCAACAATTTACGAAACATAATCTTTATCATACAACTTTTTTTATTTATCCCCGGTTTCCGGTGCATACTTAGCTGTAGTTTATCTATTCAAACCGTTTCTTTTTATATGAGTTTAAACGCTATTGAATAGATAAACTACCGCTAAATGTACCTCAGATACCGGGGGTAAATAAAGAAGGTTGTATGATAAAGATTATGTTTAAATTATTCTGTGTTATACCTAATAAGACTATTTCGTCGCATTCAACACAGCCATTAATTGATTTCACACTAAGTTTAAGGTTGGTAATCATAGTTTATAGTGTACTAAAGTATGTAAAATTGATTTTTCATGGAACATAATTTTCGTTTAAATGATATCAACTGTTATAAATAGAAATACAGACACACGGCATGGAAGTACTGAAACAAAATTTTGAAGTTAATAACCTATTGTAAAATGGTCAGTAGGTACCTACCTAAGTCCTAACTCAATATAATGTACGATATATAGTTTCATGTCTATTTAATGCAATATCCATATTGTCGCGCAAACAACATGTTCTTTAAAAAATAGCCAATGTTTTCTTGACCCCTATGAAGTATCCATTATTTAATTTACAACCATGATCCGCAAGAACACACATCATCACAAAACCATCATACAAAAAACAAACAATACGTCTTTCACGATTAAACTGGAAATTCCTTAATCGTAACAAACTATTAATTGTTAAAAATTACGTGTTTTATACAAAAACTTTTATAACAAAAAGTTTGTCTTAACAAAAGCTATGGAAATACGCAAGTCATTCTTGGAGGTAAATTTTACTGCAATTAGCGTGTGGTGTTATTTTAAGAAAGGATTTTGAGCAAAAAGTCATGGTATCCGAGGATATACGAATACCATGATTGTTTTATGTGAGGCAGAAGATGGAACAACGTCATTCTAAAACGACCCAACACATAATTAGGCTTAACCACAAAATTGGTGGAATATCTATATTGTGGAATGGAATTTTTTCGTCTAAAATAATATAAAGCGGTTAATGCTTATCTTTCTCGCTATACCTATACATATAAAACTCAATCAAAGGCTATTGTAAAAAAAACTTGAATAAAATACAAACTTGAAACATAGATCTTATCATCCGCGAATGGGAATCAAACGTACGACAAAATAGCAGTGGCAGCGTGATAAAATTTATCTTTGTGCCACAAGCACGGCATATAAACTAATGCGTATTTGAATAAACTTTATAGCGTAGCTCATTCTAAGAAATGAATTAATTACTTATATGTAAGTATCCTCTTGAGATCCTTTGAGGATAGCAGTGGGAGTGTGATACATGAGACATCATTATGTAATGTACTCATGTAATCTGTTCAAGAGCCCTACTTTATCTTTTTAGATAACAGGTAACAATTAGACGTATAAAAGCTTTCCATTCAGACTTACAAAGATAGCACGCAATGGATCGAATTTTAGTTCAAAGTTCCGGAAATTCTTGGCTCAATTTTAGGTTTAATTGTTTTACGAGTATTAATGTTTTTGTAAAATCTCACCCAGTGGTTAATATGTGGCTTCTATACCAAATACTAACAAAAACATACACATTGCACCCATACTATAAACTAATAAATGATTTAAATGGCTTTCTTTCTGTGCAGCTGTTTAGTGTTTTTATTAATTTCTTTGTAAGTGAAAACAGGAGTAGCAGGTAGCATACTTTAGTCTTTAATATTGCTCTTATTGCTCAAACACGCAGAAAATATGCTAATTGAGATCACACCAAATGGAGCATACATATTCGCGCATTAATTAGGATGTATCGGACATCGTCTTTGACTGACAGATAAAAAAAGATATAAAAAGTGTGAGTTGAATTAGTCGAATTAACTAAGGGTTCCGTACTAACAGTATGTAACAAAAAATATAAGATAGGTAGGTATCTTTGTACTAAAAAATACTATAGAATATACGTTTTTAGTATTGCCACCTCATAACTTATAATTTTAATAACTGAATATTGTTTTAAATAAAGCGTTACAGCGGTTCCACTGAAACATAGTTACTCCTGCTAATTTTTTTTCAAGTTTGTCTACTTATTACGGTTTCAAAATATTTGATTTCTATGACAGACGTATGAACGGAGGGAGTACGGCCAGATGCCGACGGGTTTCAGTCACGTCGCGAAAATCGCGGTAGTGTAAATGTAGGTAAGGAACCCTAAAAAAGAAAAAAAACTTACCTTTCCTATGATGTGGGAGTGGTCGGTGTAGCTGACATCGATCTTCATCGTAACACGGTTATTCTGCAATGAAAAAATTACGTTTCAATATAATCAGGCTTGGAATTTTATAGTTACAGCCATGAACGACTACAGGAACCTAATTACATGGAACATATTTACTCTTGCATGATACAACTACGATTTCAGCACAAAATTAAACAGTTGTGGTAATTTTATCCATACAAATAGGTATCACTATAGGGGCTAAACTGAAAAGGTAACTAAATTGTTTAATTTTTATGTACAACTCTAATACCTTATTTAATTATTCATGACACTAATTAACTATTAATTCCAAGTAGATAGGTACACATTTATAGACAAACATTAACTTAATACTACTAAACAGCACCAATGATAAAAGCAAGTTAAAAAGTTCAGACCGAAAATACGCACATTTTCTTCAACAGTTTAAATTTAATTAGGTATAACGATAACTATTACAAAAACATAAAAATATATAAAGTGAAAAATATTTAAGAGCACAACCGTTAAAGAACTGTAAAAAATATCGTGTTGGTCTGCGGAAGAACTTTAATATAGGAATATAAAACACATACCCTTGTATCTAATAACTGGATAATTTTCTCCCGAGCCAGCTTCACATCATCAGGTCGACCAGCAACTCTCACGTGTGGGTCTAAACATAATATATCACTCACTCATTTATTTAAAATTCAAAAATAATCCGACGGCAAAAATAATCACACTTACCAATTACATCTAAAAAGTCGATAAATTTATTATCTTTTATTTTCCTTATTACATTATACACTAATTCATCCATATTATCGTTAAAATGCATTGTAATTACATAAAATAAATTAAAATTGATTAAAATAGGTCATCTCAAGTAACGGACACGCGTGCAAATACGATAAACATTTTAAAATTTGGAAAGAGCGCCAGCCTGGCGCCGTAATGCTAGTCTAATTGGCGCCTGCCCGCCAAAACTGTATAGTGCAGGTGTTCAGTTTAATTTTTGAATTTAAAAAAAATATTCGTTCAAAAATTGGAATTATTTTATGAGTTATATAAAAAATGCAGCCATATTCTCACCTTTCTTGGAACGTGCGCCGATTTTAAGACGAGCGGGCCAATTTATTAATGTGTTTGTTTCAGTCATTACCTGAATAATTAATTAAAAACTTTAAACCTATTTCACGTAATTAGTTAAAAGCAGTTACATACGTAAGTATTTATTTTGTACTTACCCGGTGGAAGAAAGCTTGAGCCGTTTGTGATTCTTCCAAATTTTCTGAAAATATAAATGGAATGAGTAATTAGGTATTGCGCTATTAGATTAATCAAGTATTATAAATATAATTACCAGCAAGCATAGCTTCCAGGCGGCGTCTATCAACACGGAATCTTTCTTGGTAAACATCTTCAGCACTGTTTAGCCCTAGAATCACGGCTAATTTCTGTAGGTCTTCTGCTGACGTCACAGAATTACTTGTTCCACTTTCGGAAGCCTACAATAATAACGGTGGTTTGTAAGGAGTTCAAGTTAGTAAAGGCATATAAATGATGATTTCTTTATTTGCCTGGGCCAAAGATGCCACGTTTAATAAAAATACGAACTATTTCAGGAATAATTCATTTTCAAAATGGCGGATATCAGATTTTTAACGTAGCAGTTATGAATTAGTTAATTAACAGAATAAGTTCTAAAAATAAATAAAAGTAATACTCACTTCACTTAATGTGTCTTTGTCTGAATTATGTTTAAATTCTGATAAATGCGTTTTAACGGTTAAAAAGTTGGTTGAAGCCATTGTTATTTGCTTATGTAATACCGAATATAATATTTATTCAATTCTATTGAAGTCAGCTGTATTGATCAATGAATGAATTTAATAAATTAATTATTGAATGCTCATAATTATTATAATATACAACAAAAATAAATTAAGTATATGGTGAATACCAGAACTACTTCACGTATTGCTTGACCGAAACAGAGTAAGAACATTTCTTGAGCGTACAATAGAGAAATAATATTTATAAAATTGGAGGTAGATGAACATTGAACACGCAAACGGTTAATTTTATTTCTGTTCACCTACCCCCAATTTTTGACAACCTACCGACTTTGACGGTCTATGTTACGACCAGAAAAGATCTTACCTACATTCAATAAAACTTTTTTATATTTTAATTAAAATTGGCCTTTGGCTTGTGAATAAAAGTAAAAAGTAAAACTAAGTACGCGCATAATAAGTAAACATGTATCGTTTAGAACTCGGAGGCCCGTCTTGAAACAACCAATAAGAATTCCCGCCACACGCTGGCGTCGAGACGGCGCCAACTCGTTAATTTCTCCGGACTTTTATTTTTGTACTTGTAAGTGGATAAAAAATTACAAGGCAGGTAATAATCCAACTTTGTTGTTTTGCATTCTTAGTATAAGTAGGTAATTAGTTTTTCAAGCAAGTAAAATTGTAATAGAATTTTTTAAAATTTTTAATTGTGTATCTGAGATCGTGTTAATTTATAATACCTACCTATAGCATATTAGAGGTAAGTACCTACCTAGGTAGGTACCTATGAAATAAAATTTATATTTTTTTAATTTATACCACGGCAGCCACCATATCCACGGCTGAATGGTACCTATATGTATACACATAAGTACATTTTTTTTCAAGTAAGTAACTACTTACTTACTTTACCTATATTTGTTGTCATTTTATTATCTAGTTAACCGGAGTATCTACCTACTTGCTTATTTTTATGAAATAAATATCTACATGCTTTAATGACGATTATGACAGAATATTAATCTACTTAATAAGTTTGCAAAGTGTTTGAAATGAAGATGAATTAGAAGATTTAGGTAGGTAGGTACTTGTAATAGATACCTTTAAATATTTTGAGAAATAGGTAGGTACCTACCTACTTAATCTATAATACCAACCCTAATTATGATAACCCATTATGTACTACCAAATTGTCAAATCATACATACATTAATTATTATATTATTATGTAATAATTTTATAATAAATAGACCTACGGCATCAATCAAATTAATCACAATAATAAATTATCATTTCTGAAGCTACGCTACGTATGAATGAAGCCATTATGAAACGGAACGTTGAACGTTCCATAAACATATTTTGAGCACACGCCGCATGAGGTCGCGTTAGTCGGGTTTCTGCGCTTGCCGGTGTTGGGTGTGCGTCCTCCTCGACTCTTGATTTCGTGTCATAGTTAATTTAAATCTGTTATTTATTAATTAAAAATAGCGTTACTTGTACTTTAACTTAGTTAAGCGTATAGTGTATAATTTTACGAGTGTGTACATTTTATGTCCAGTGTGTATTAACCTCTATTTAATTTAGTGTTTTAAAAATAAGACGGTGAGTATCAAATAGTTCATTTCGTGTAGTTAACTATATTTTGTTCGTAAAGTTAATTGTGAAAAGGGTTATGGATAAGGAGATAGTAGTAATAAAATAACTGTTATATAGTTCTCAGTCGAACAGCTGTTTGCCAACCAAACGAGCTAACATGAGCGGCATAATGTTACAAAATAGTGTTCAACACGTTTTCAGTTGCACCATAATTCTTCAAATAATTATGTGATGACAGAACTATAAAACTAATAAACATCACGAAAATTATAATCGGTAAAACAAATAAATATTTTTATACAATAATATTTATGGAATCGATAATGATGTGAATAAAACAATATCTATATGTGTGCGATACAAAATAATGTCACATTTCTGAGACTGTTCTGCAGTGAGTGGCGATCTTGCGTAAATATTTACGTAAACGTAAATTATTTTCAGATAATGTTATTAGGTATAATTAAATAGTCGTAATATTATCCAATATAATACATTGTTTGATTTTTTGTGGTTTAGAAGTAGATGTTAACATCATTTTGGCGCAAAAGCCTGACTGAGTATAATATTGTCGACAAGTGGTTCGTCAATTCGCAATGCTTTCGAAAGCCCAAAATAATATTATCGGTATTTAGTGTGTTCATAATTCAATCTTAGACGTCTTGAGGTTTTTCTTTATTAGCAGTATCTAAATTTCCTTTGACGAGTTTTGAGGTTAGGTTGCGTAGATATTAAATTTGTGGTTATTGTAATTTACCAAAAATAAATTGAATATAATAAAACTGTTTAGTATCCGTTCAACCTCACGGCACTCATTTACAAATTTTATTTTAATCAGTTTAATTTACGCACTGACAGCCAAGCAATATTAATATTTCAAGTAACTTACTCGTAATTGTTTTAGCTTTGCAACGATTTCCAAGCTTACGCGCTTTTTTTTTAATTTCCATTTGTGCATGAGTACCTATCAGTACCTACTCAGTTCTTAATAGAATATAGAAAAAAAATAAGGCCATTTGTTTCTATGCAATAGTGCCAGTAATAAATTCTAGCGATTGCAGTCATACCTACGGCCATTAAAACATTCTAGGAAGCTATACCTACGGGTGGGTGACATGAAACAATTTATTATTTGCATCCGATTTGCATTAGCGTTTGTCGTAAACACATTGTTCTGTTCATAAGTTGGACGTGGTTCTCATACAAAACAACTCGAAATGTCACACAAATTGCTGAACAATCCTGACATGACACTGACAAGTAAGAGTTGACACTTTGACAGTATTGTTGAGCACTATTTACCGCAAATGTGTTGAAAAAATTAGAAACGTCACAAAATTCGATTAAATCATTTCAACTTGATCAAACCTAAGGAAATGTCTATTAATTAAATGTTTTAAATTCCAAGTTTGTGAGTGACAAAAAAGCCAATGGGTCGCTAAATGTTGCCAGAGTTAATTGGGGAAATTGCACTAAATTGCCGCGCGAAAACAAATTGCATTAAAAATTACACGAGTTAAGTAATTAAATTAAATGTCAAGCTTTCAGCATTGCGGGTGATAAATCTATTTACTTTGTTGACTCACGCGTACGGTTTACCTTCACGTGTCGTAAACGGCTACGCAAAATGATTGCATGGATTTCAATGTCGATTCTAAATAAAATTTAAGAGGTGTTTAAGAACGGAAAACAGTTCTATTGCGGAAGAACATAAGGAAGTTACTTGGCATAGATAAGAAGCGGTTTGTTTATTTTTTTCGTCCGATATGACAATAGGATTACGGTCGTAAAAAGTGTCGGTCGCAGTGCTTACTGATAGTTCTTGCTCCGAGCTATTGACGGTCTATGTATTTGATGTCGTTGTTACGATGTTTGATGTTATTTATTATGCTATAAGCTTAGTTCACATCCCTCATAAATGTATTATGTCAACTGTTTATATTCCCTTCAATTTGTGGACATTTTTCTTTGAAAATTTAAAGGTAAAATTCCCTGGATGAACTACAATTATTTTTACGATTTATTGCCAATTTGAAGCCATTTATTATTTTCCATCCTCGCATCCAGTCGTTTCCGCAAATAATTTATTATAAAACGCTAATAATAGTTCGGATGAAGATCGTTAAACTATTATGTTGTACTAAAGTGTGATGAGCCCGCGATATGGCTGATCCAACCTTGAACGAAGCGTATCAAAATAAATCGGTCAGAATTAGTTTCGCGTTAGACCCAGTTGCACGTCGTGATCTAGGCAGATATCAGCTTGAAGACCTCTCATAGCTAAATTCCAATATATTTCGTAATTTCGTATTTAAAAATAATAACTTGTGAAAAGATTCAGGCTAGAAGTTCATACCACCTAGGTTCTTTTTCTGTCAATAAAGAAAAATAATGGTTTAATAAAATCCATTCTTGCTTAGTCATTCGTTGCCATTTAAATGTTCTATAAAAATCCTAAAGTTCATTAACTACGAGGAGAATGTACCTGTACAAAATAAACGAGTCCAGCCTGTAACATTACGCAGCAGCCGGATAAAGATTCATGCAGTAAAAATAAAACCTTGACACTAAAGTGTATAAAGTTACACAGTAATGTAATAAAACCAAGTATTGCTTTACGACATAGTTTACCACTAAGCGGAGAGATCATGATAGCAATAAACGAACACATCTTCTGAAATGGCAATTTCTTTATTGTGCTAAATTAACCAAAGACCAAGTTCAGCGACCTTCGTTAACAGATTAATTCTTGATCCTTCATTTTGTTGCTCACTTGAATAAGACGAGAAATGAATGTTGATCATCCGATGTCAATTTGCTCAGCTCACGGTAATTAAAGTGAGATTTTTTGCCAGTGAACCATAAAAGGCGACGACAACACGGCGGGCGCTGCCCGTTAGTGGCTGGCGCCAGGCGCACATCGCAAACTTGACGTTTAACGGTGAATTTTATTACATGTTACAAGTATCTTTAATTCGATTCCAATGAGGGTAGTGATATCTCTCTCCAGCGAGTCATTTAAGCCTCAATTATGCAACGAGCGTGTTGCCCACCGAGGTGTTACTATCTTATAAGTTTATGCACAACCAATAAAATTAATTTGAATCCTTATTTGAGGCCGTCGAATGGTAAGCGTTGTCGTTTACGGCTGACTCAATGACGCCTCCATGCAATTTACATAACTATCTAGCTAGGAACCCGCAATTAGATACATGTTCTACAAGTTGAATATCCTGTACTGGTTAACACTTTCATACGATGTTCTAAAGTACCACATTACTTTGATAAATATTTTAACGACGTGTTCACGATATTATAAAAATAGCTTTACTTAATTCGTTATTGCGGGCTCTTAGGTATTTTAATACAATTGATGGAAGATTTTATAAATTATAACGATAAAAATACATACATTCCATTTAAGCTATAAACTATTGCAATTGCTAAGGTTTTACCGATAAACTCTGGCGAACAATGTTTGAAATACGCAGGAAAACAGGTGGAAAATAAAACGTTGTCGCTAAGCTAGTTATTTAGCAGTTTTCACCTTGCATAACTTGTTTTATCGTTGCTTGTTGTCCTTTACACGTATATTAGGTGGTACAGCTATTCCAATTTGTTTTCTGAACACTTTTACATATGTATTCGGAAATGAGTTTTTTGTCTTGAATTCCAAGCTGTAATTGCATCATTTGAACTGTATACCGCAAAAAATACGTGTAAAAAACGTACGTCCTTTTTGCTTTACTACACAAATAATTTACGTTAAAGCCGTTGACAGACCATTCTTCACGATAATTCACAAGTACTTTCCATCGCGATACAACGTCATCCGTTCATTAGCAGTATTAACATGTTTCAAGTTGTATGTGAAAAATCTTGTATGCAAATACTGGGCGATCGGTCCCGCACAGTTACTTGCATTATTGCGAATTACTTAGGTGTCTCTTATTTAACTTTCTCGCCTCACTTGCCTACATGTCGACGTGTTAAATACAGGTTATATTGATAAAAATACCTTCACTCACGTAGTGGAACAAACTGTTCGCTAATCTATAAAGTACTAGCTGACCCGCGCAACTTCGCTTGCGTCACATAAGAGAGAATGGTTCAGAATTTTCCATGTTTTTGTAACACTTTTTACTGTTACCTACTCTGCTCTTATTGGTCGTAGCGTGATAATATAAAATATGCTTTTTTTTTACGAAAAATATTCTCAAAATTATTTATATCTCTTAGTATAACGAAGTCGCACTAAGGCATATCCGCCATTAAAACAGTTGCCATGGCAACGGAATTTTGTTAAATCAATGTCATTATAATATTGATTTTTCGCGACTTCGTTGAATTTTCTGAATTTTCCCGGGAAATGCGTCATTTTCGCGGGGTAAAAAGTAGCCTATGTCCTTTCTCGGGTATCAAAATATCTCCATACCAAATTTCATGCAAATTGGTTCAGTAGTTTGGACGTGATTGAGTAGCAGACAGACAGACAGACAGACAGACAGACAGACAGACAGAGTTACTTTCGCATTTATAATATTAGTATGGATGTGGAATTGCACGTCGTTTATGATGAATAGGTCAAATATTGTCACACGGAATGCTGCGTAATGTTTGTATTGAGGCTGCTAAGATATTTTTTGTTACAAACTTACACGTGTTACCACACACTGCCTATCTACTATGTATTGACCATCGGATTTACAAGGAAGTTTAGAAACTTATTCATAAAAAGGTAATAAAAACTCATGTTTCAATGTATTTTTCTTTCTTTCAGATCTTAAAGTCATTCCAAAGGCGCGCACCATGGCCAAAACAGAGAAGTCATTTCCAAGAAACTTTACAGGTAAGAGCCGCTTCGTGACCTAACCTGTTACATTATTTATATCTACCTGAATATCTTAACACCTCCGCTTGCGGTTTGGTAGCATAACTTTAAACGTTTTCCTTTACATCTCATGTGGTCTTTACATTCCTGTAACAAAACAATTACATACCTTATTTTCCCATTTAACATTATACTGATTCAAATGAAATAAAAAAGGATAGTTAAGTATTCTTATAAAGGAACCAATTTAAAAACTATGCTGAACATTCTTAGCGTTAAAAAAAAATACAAATACCGTAGCGTACTGGCTGAATAGTGAATATATTCCGATCGTACAGTCGGAGTGAGGGGCAATACAGTTGGCAACACTTTATGGCGGCAGCGGTGACGTATGACGTATCTCACCCTGCATCTTGGCAAGCTGCCATCTTGAAAATAAACGCGCGAATCTTACCCATGTCGGCGCATAATCGTATTTCCGGTTAGACGTTTATGCAATTTCTATTCATTTCATGAACAAAGCGTAAAACATGTCGGAGATTGTCGCGTCTCTTCGAAGTCTCACGTCTTGATCACGAAACGAGTGCCAACAAAATGTCTACCACTAATAATAAAGCCATTAAAAAGAATACATTTTAACTAAAAATAAGCCGAGTCTAAGTTATTCAGAGTATTTTCATTCGGTCTGTGATTTTAAACGTTCTATTCTATTGAGATAAGACGACAGCTGCAGTAGACATTCTATTATAATGTAGAAATACAACGGATTTTTTTATTGTACGCTTTAGTTTTACAAAAGATACTGCACTCGGCCAGTAGGCTTATGCCCCTTGTTCTCGGTATAATAGAGATAGAGTAACTTGTTGTGAGATAGTGAGAGTTAAATAGTGAACCAGTTAATGTTCTCATAACAAAAGAGTTAACAAAATACGATTAGGTGTGATTTAAAAAAATTACATGTTTGCACTTAGGTATTAGCCTATGAACACTAGCATACTATTCTGTTATACGTACCTAGTTTACTAATGCCAGGTTTCTAAGTACATTTAGCGGTAGTTTATCTATTAAATAGCTTTTTTTTATATGAGTTTAACCACTATTGAATAGATAAACTACCGCTTAATGCAACTTAAAAACCGGGGGTAAAGCATTTTTCATTTGTTCAGAAAAACTAAAATAATGGTTCCCGGTTTGAAAATGTCTTGATCTTTTTGTTCGTTTCTTCGGCGAATTCATAAATAAGAAAAATATAATGAAATAGTTAGTTATAATTATAAAGTAAAATAAAATGCGACATTTGAATCTAATTAATTATGTTGAAGAGTTGCAAGGTCGATTAATTACTGTTACGTTACTAAGGAATGTGTGAATAAATGTAAAACTTAACCCTTTTACAATAGGTACTAAGCCAATTATAATATATCAAGTACAAATATTTATTTCAATTATATTTTAAAATTCAGACATACGCGTTTTGTAAAATAAATGCCGCGCGATTCTTTCACGTAGTTACTTCGGGATCTTTCATTTAGGTATTTACCGTGGCAATAGTCTTAATATCGGTGCAGCAGTTCTAGAGATCTTATCACCACAAACAAGCAGTCATTACGTATACTAAAGCGCGTAAATAATTGCTGCAAAACTGTAAAAACAAAACAACAGCGTCCTATTTTATTAAATTTAACAAAATCTGTTATTAATATAAACATGTGTGTAAGTAATTTCCATGTTATTGTATTAACTATAATTTACATCCAATAATAATTGGTGGAGTGAGTCATATGTGCCATGTCGAATCTGATTTGACACGCCATACAAACACAATACAAGTTTGTATTACTCGCGTATAACACATGCATTTTGTTATTTAAAATCAATTATCCTAATTATTTAAATTGATGTTGGAATATGTTATTTAAATGGTTAACAAACAACTTTGATGACTCACCATAATGCAGATGACGGTAAATAATTAATTTTAGATTTACGGCCGATTATTCCCTCACCAGGTAACTCCATCAGAGGAGTAACCTATATTTTATTTACTGCTTCAGTGAATTTCAATACCTGCCCATATTACGTTACGTCAACTAGGTACCTATATTGTTCAAATTAAATAAAGCCGTCTGACGATAATATATTACGAAAGAACGTAATCTAGCCGTGTCTGTCTGTCTGCTTCGCGATAAACTATATTGACTGAACGGATTTTCTTACGGTTTTTACTAATAGAATGCTAGTCAAAGATGGGTTTAGTGTATTGAAGGTTAACCAGATGTAACCTGGGCGAAGCCAGGGTAGCTGATTTCAACAAAAATCCTGTAATAGCAACAGAGAAAGAAACCCAGATTTCCAAAGCAAGTAATAAATAACTAATTGCTCACTGCTTGAATGCCAAGCTTCAGCATACCTACATTTTATGGAAAGCAAGTCTTAAATACACCTTAATAAATGACAAGTCAGCTTGTCAAATTAGTTTTCACTACTTCTCATCTAGATTAGGTCAGTAATGCATGAATTGGCAAGTGTATCATTAATCGTCAATAAAAAATGGCGGATGACGCGCCGATTTATAACGGTTATCGGTTTTGAATATGAAATTAGAACTGTCAGAAGATAATTGAGTTGTCAGACCGGAAATAAGGAGCATTTCATTCATAGATGAAGTTTGTGTGCGTAAAACTGTTATAGTAGATTTAATTTAAATGTTTTATTTGTTCCTTAGTAAAAGTAGGTCTGCTCTGTAAGGTTTAGGGCAATAATCTTATATATTTTAAAATGATAAAGTACAATTGATAGGTACAAATAATGCTTAGTTAACTTCGTAAAACGACAAACCTCGATCTATATTTTACAAGCAAACGCACCCGTTTATTTGCTTTTCTCTAGTTCTTTGCAAAGCCATAGCTAATATCAACCTTTAAAAATATTCTTATCGCCCATCGGATTCAATAGATGAACCGTTGTTTACAAAATCCTTGGTTGTGACCACAAATGACGTTTGTTAATGGTCTAAACTGTGCAGTTACATTTTATTTGGTCGTAAAATTAGCACCTGCCTTATTCCCATTAAAGTTGTTCAAATAATGCCCCTGTGCAACGTGCTCGGTTAGAGTTCCCATGCTTACGTATCAAATTACGGGATAATGAATATTATTTTTTATAATTTCTATGGATTTGTCAACGCTACTATGAATAGAGTTTTGAGATAAATATTAGGATACTTTGGTGCTGCAAAGGGTTAGTTTTGGGCAAAATTTTGTAGTTATAAATAAATTACAAATTTTTGTGTACGTTGTGCTTAATAGCTTTTTATGTAAAAATCTAGTATGGCCACTAGAGTTACTCGAGTTAATTATATCATGGTTAAAAAACGATGTTGCCTTTTAATATAAAATTGAGTAAGATTCCATTAACCATCAACTTTTTATTTATTTGAACTGCCTCTGAGATAAAAGCTTTATACAGAGGTCGGAGTATGACAGGCTCAAAATCTAAGAATGTCCATAAAACCCTCGCTACACGATACAACATAGCTATGAGGTACGATTATGTGCGTGCAACGGTGCACAGAGTGCATGCTAATGACTGTTGGCTAATTGCGACGGTCATGTGAAGTGGCTAACGGTAAGACATCGACGATTGTAGTCGCCGAGGTGACAACCGACGGTAAAATTGCCTTAGAAAACGCGAAATTCTCTTACTTATTGCTACTTTTTTTTGCAAATTAAAGAGGTCATTTGATTTCCCTGGCAGTTTTGCCTTTCCTTCTTTTGTCTATCTGGGTGAAATTTTTAGAGTAATAAAGATAAATGTTTGATTTCACAAAAAATCATATTGTTTACCCGTATTCAATATCATGATCACAAAGGCTACGGTAGTCTTAATAAGTAGTTTTATTTTCGTCACGTCATAGCCAATTGCGAAAAGTCGCTAACCACGTTAAAACTTTGTCATGAATATCAGTACAGTCGTTAGATTTTGGTCTAATTTTAATAAAGCGTTTCAGTGTGATCGATTTGCCGGTTCAACATAATTGATTTCCGTAACTGTCGCTAATCGGTCGCTGACTTCCTTACTTCGAGAACATTTTGCATTGTATTTTGTTAAGCTTTAGCACCTCATTAATCAATGTTTGCATTATATAAAAGAGCCTTACATTGTTTTAGAACTTTTGTTTTATAACTACGCGTATTCGATATGTCTCTGAATACATCAAAAATAATACATTTATGCACTTTTATGCAACAAGTATGCAAGAGATTTTGTAAAAAGTTTAATCCGTACCAGTAAATCTTTTTACTAAGAGAAACTTCTACTTTCAACTTTCGAAGCTCTTTTCAATCAAATGTCCATTAATCGAGTTTCTTTACAAATTAAACCTTAGTGATAATGATAAATTAGCATTTCTTTGCGGGGAAAACACGTCGTTTGCACCATTTATTGGATGGAATGGGACTCTACGATAAGCCAATAGAGAACAAGTGAGAAGGGTTGAATTTTGGTGGGATTTCAGATTTAATGTCAGTAGCAACTGATATTCTCAGGTTCTGCAGGAATAGTAAATTTTTCAATTCTCTCCTTACACCGTTTATTTTAATTGAATGCTCATCACTTGAAAATTGCAACACGTGAGTAAAAACAATACGTAACATAATTAAACAATCTTGTATAACATAATTGTTACTCTTCAATTTTCCACGAGCAAATGAATAAAGATCCGAGATTATATAATTAATTCAGTAATTTAATACGTAAGTGGATAAAAAATAAGATGTTAGAGGAAAATCCTCATGTTGGTTGTGATGGTGTGCTGACGCAGACCACAGACTAATTATAAAATCATTCGTCACGATCGATGCATTGATAACGTGTTACCTTTTATTTCTAAAACATGATTTTTCTGAGAAATTATCTTGTTTGTTGTCTATTTTTTTGTACGTTTTTGTATAAAGTCAAGTTAATTCTATGTTTTTGTTTTTATTTGTTGAATATTTTTGTTTTTACGTACCATACTCGTGTTACTGTTGTTCTAATTAATAAACCCAAATTAACGAAGCCAGGAAGTGAGAAAATAACATGAATTCAGTTAGGTTTCTTGATTGAAATAACTGGAAAGACTCGTAAAATACTCACAGAAGTTAAGGGCATAGTTGTCCACAAAATATACTGATATTTCTTTATCAAACATAGACTCTTAAGGCCGTTTCTTAACCATTATTAACAATACGTTGTTTGCGAGAAACTACTCATATCATTTTTTATTTTAAATAATCGTGATGTTGTCTCATTAATAGGTAACATTGTAATACACGTGTTAGCGTATTTATGAGCATAGCTTGTTAACACTTTATTGTATATTTCCATACATACCTTGTCCATACTTACATAAGGTTACTTCGTCATAGACAGTTTTGTTTAACCGCACGTGCCTCTAATGTAAAAATATTTGTTTTAGACCCAGATTTTAGCGCAAATTTCCGTCAATCTGAGATAATTCAACGCATATCCGTTGCGTATTCTGCGGAGAGTTTTATCATTAAACTTATCTATACTAATATTATAAAGCTGAAGAGTTTGTTTGTTTGTTTGTTTGTTTGTTTGTTTGTTTGTTTGTTTGAACGCGCTAATCTCAGGAACTACTGGTCCGATTTGAAAAATTCTTTCAGTGTTAGATAGTCCATTTATCGAGGAAGGCTATAGGCTATATTTCATCACGCTACGACCAATAGGAGCGGAGTAGCAACAAAAAATGTTACAAAAACGGCGAAAATTTTGACCCATTCTCTCTTATGACGCAAGCGAAGTTGCGCGGGTCAGCTAGTCTTTACTAAATAACTACGAGTGTCAAATACAAGTGAGTAAATAGTCACTGCTTCACATTGCGCCGCAGTTATTGTTTATGGGGTTCTTCTCTTTATTGCAGAAACAGAAGATGTAAAAAACATCTATACTAATATTATAAAGCTGAAGAGTTTGTTTGTTTGTTTGTTTGAACGCGCTAATCTCAGGAACTACAGTTCCGATTTGAGAATTTCTTTCAGTGTTAGATAGTCCATTTATCGAGGAAGGTTATAGGCTATATATCATCACGCTACTACCAATAGGAGCAGAGTACCAGTGAAAAATGTTACAAAAACGCGGAAAATTTTTAACGCTTATGTAACGCAAGCGAAGTTGCGCGGGTCAGCTAGTTTTTCTATAAGATGCGGCAATACTACTTTCAAATATGTTAGTCCTATCTTACTTACTTACCGTACTCAGTGCCAGTGTATTCTTATCAAGATTTATTTAAAAGCTTAATAAATACATACACTTACAATTCCGTGACACCGCGGCCCTAATATAAAAAAGCATATGAAATAGTAGAATTTTAGTTTCTTATAACTATAAAAAACCGGAGCCCTATTACCGGCTAACGTGATAGTAAATCAATAGTAGTCATAAGCAGACCCTATTTGTAATCAAGTTATCAATTACTTGTCGGCTTTTATCCGTAAACTTAGAAAGGAGCAACTGGTCAATAAATAACAAGCTTTATTCCGCTTGAACTTGCATGAGGACAAATGAACAGGTTTTCATACACTTGTAATATGTCACGGTTAAATAACAACCGGTCGCCTTGCATACATGACAATTCTTTGTAAACAATTAAAAGTTCGCCTGTTATTATAAAAAGGCTGGTTTTTGCTACTGTATGAACTTTGCTGAAGAGCATCGGGAAATCTTCATCTCCTTGAACCTGTCTCTGATTTTAGTAATTTATTTTACCATAACTCTTAAAGTTTCAAAGCCTACGTCTCAAAAACTGAATCCATAAAAACTATTCTTACGTTATTGTTCGGTAATAACTGAATATCTGCATTGCAAATCTGCATTGATTTCGAAGTACAGTATATTCTTTATTATAATACTCCAAAGGTAACATAGGCTTTCATATAATCACGTTATGTGAATCATGTCTTGTCTCCGTAGGCCTACAGAAACCAAAGAACGCTACTTGGTACAATTCTCACAAACTTCCCATTCTTCATTCACATCGATACATCTTGTAATACAGGACCCGTCGGCTATACTACATTATTTGGTATAGGTATATTTAGTATTTCGTCTTATAATCACAGTTTCAGGTAGGAGTCATTAGCCTCGATAGCAATTTTCAATTGCGACCGCATCAACTAGGTCGGACAGCTGTAAATCTAACGACCAACCCGGATGCTTTACTCTTAAAAAACAAACCTTATAATTTGGGTACCATAAAGATCTCGTTGACAGTTAGTTCGTCTAGATTGTTTTTTCTGTTAAGATTGCTGTACTTACCGTATTTCTGAATAGTCAATTGTGACCTATGATTCTTGACTTGACGAATATTCAATCCATATGAAGTGTCTCTGTGATTTAATCCGAAGATACCCAGCTGAAAATGTTTTCCCTTTCTTTTGAAACAGTGCCTAATAAATTGGTTTGACGTTTTTTATAAGTCATTTAAATTAAATTAAAAAAAAGACTTGTCTCCTTGGTGCTAATTGAATATAATCTTTTCCTTAGTAGTTGTCACTTTCATACTTTGTATATAAGGTAGTTATCGTCTTATGGGTGTTTAAATCACACATCAGTGTAAGCTCATGCATATTTTGAAATCATGATTATTTAATCGGTGACGTCAACAACTTCCGTCTGATCCAAGGTAAAACTATTCATTAAATTGTTTTTATTTCAAAATCTAGATTTTACCGGGGGTTCCATAATACCCGAATTGTGGCCAAAACTCGTAAAACCGTTGATCGATGTTTTGCGTCAACACTGACTCATTTATGTGTTGTTACGCAAGATGCATCTGCGATTAAGTTGTGGGTGACTGTGTATGTAAATTAACGTTTATCTTATTAATCTTTACTCACGTGCTAGCAGACTACAGATTAGATTGAAGGCGACAAAAAATAGTTTATTCGATTTTTGGTGGATTTTGTTGTCTGTGAATTAATTTTTTTGAACTTAGCTAAATTGTGTTTATATCTTTGAGTAGGTAAAGTTAATTTAATTGACTTTATAACTTGGTCGAATGTCCGTATAAAATAGAGACTGCCCTTTTTTAAAACAATCCTGAAAAGCAGCATGCACAGTCCAATGCTTTACTTATTTACTAAGAGTTGACTGTATTTATTAAGTAATTCTTAAAATAAAAAAATCTTACTGTAACTCATTGTTTACATATTATAATATAATTTTCCGGAAGTCACAGTCTAAGTAACCCGACTTATTTAAATCTTGCTGTAATAATGCCATT
Organism: Anticarsia gemmatalis; assembly: GCF_050436995.1. Taxonomy (NCBI): domain Eukaryota; kingdom Metazoa; phylum Arthropoda; class Insecta; order Lepidoptera; family Erebidae; genus Anticarsia; species Anticarsia gemmatalis. The sequence goes on along the minus strand of NC_134760.1, from coordinate 10,924,360 downwards.
GTATCAAACAAAATAAAAACTAGTTACTATAAAATATGACGTAGTTTCTGACATACTCTTAATTCACACATTTTTGGTATGTTCATACAAGTTGTTTGTATTTCTAATTAACTAGCACATTACTGTGAGTTCACGTAGTAATGACATAGCGTTTTTATTGGCCTAATGCAAATACTTATCAAAGACGTCGTTAAAAAATATTGAACGGATTTTTTTTTACCGCTTGGCGCCAAATATGCTGTCATTTTTTTACCATGTTTCTACTGACATTTGCGATTTCATTTTCATAGTTTCGTCCAGTTTACACCGGGTTAACATTAACAAATTATGTTATACACATAAACCGTCCTCAAGGATCACTCGATTAGTGAAAACCGCATTAAAATCCGTGCAGTCAATTTTCAGGTAATCACGAATAGAGGCTGACGAGGTGACTTTATCTTATAATATGTATTGATAAGCCATCTTGTTTGTTATCAGGTTAATAGCAAATCTCCTAATCTAGTAATAATAGCCTTAAGCATCAAACTTCTTCCTTAAACAGCTACAGTTCTATTACGCTACAATTGTTTCAGTCTATCGTTGTCTCCTATACTTTATTACCTGTTAATTACCGCTTACAAGACTTGTAGGAAAGAACATTAATCGCTCTTCTTAGCCGGATTACTAAATGCTATAAAACACTTACCCTTCTCGCAATAAGCTTTATTGTTTCCGAGAATAAGTACAAAAGATTATGAATTACTGAGGAACTGTTAGCATGGTGGTAAAGTTGAGAATCGCTATTGTTCGTGTATAATTATTAATCCTGAGGAGAAACTTATTTATTGTGGTATTCTTGAAAAATAGGTAGCTTGAGGCTAGCTAGACGTTATTAGATTGTGCATAAAAGTATTAAAACGTCTTTAATCAATAACAAAAATATACATCATTCGTTTGAATGATATATTAAACTAGCGGACTAGCCCGACTTTGTAAAGACATATTGTTTTATATTATCCCGTTGATTTCATTCCTGTGGGAATTTCGATCCCAATCACACCCGGCAATTACTAATATGTTAAAAAAATTGTTTAATTGACCAAAACTTTAGCGTAGTTTCGCTTATCCGTCCTTTGGTAGTCCTTTCCCTAATAGAATACTGGCCAGTTACATGTTCCAGATTCCATTACTAGAGTTGTAAAAAGAAAACAAATATCTATGGAAGCGTATTTACAATCTATAGTAACGGTAAAACATCAAACATTGTGTTAGACATGTCTCGTCTTCATTGACAAAACAGTATTTTACAACTGCGTGGGCGAAGTGCTATTTTCGCAAATGTCAAAGAACATTACATTTCGCGTATCGACCGTGGCACACTTATTTTCTTATGATATAAATATTTTCTATATTATTGTTTTCTTGCAAACATGAAAATGTCCGTCCTCGGATGTTTCTGTCGCTAAACAGGTACTAAGTATTCATATGACAATATATGTCAGACAATAAAACTACAATTTACTTAATAGCTTGACAGACCGTTAAGTTAAGTTTTCTTACACATTGTTTAGTAGTGTCCTTTAAGTTCCGTTTAACTGCTACTACATAAAGAAAATAAATATACCATGAAGTTCACTCTACAATAAAGACAAATTTTCTAATTATTCTCTCATCATCTCAGTCATAAAATCAACATTCATTTTGCGTAACGCATTTGATATATTATAGAAGCCTGTTTCAGTAGCCATGGTTAAAGCAAGCTATACTCCGGCCGTCACAAACGTACAAACTACGTCATAATCAAAAGAATCATAGGAATATGACAATGTGTAAGTGCGAGCGAGAGACTCCGATAAAATAACATGCCTTAGTTCGCACGTTTGAAATTGCCCGAATATAGTTTATCCGTTTTTTGCAAAAGTAAAACAAAAGAGACTCGCAAAAATCTTGCCGATAAACTAACCAAATCTTATCTAAACGTGTAAATCCGGCCGTTAACTAAAGAGTTCAAAAAGTCACCGTAAACGCTATCATATTGTGATAAGACTCACATTCTCGTTTCCCGTTTCCTTTTTGATAAGGAGTTGGCGAATTGACACACATTTTTGTGCCGCGAAATACAGAAAGTTGAATGAAAGATTACGGTAGCTGATAAGAATCGTGTAGTTTGTAACTCTCGTGTATTTCTACTTGTATTATAATATTACGTAAATCCTTTATACTGTTTAGACAAGTGACGAGCGAGTTGTTTCAGCGCGTTTTATTCGTTCCAAAGAAATGGTTAGACAATAATTATTTTCCAGAAGTTTTCAACAATTTAACATGCCTTCCGAAACACGGAGGAACTGTATAAGATGGTCACCCATCCACAGAACAACCTCGGCTAGCTTACCTTAACCTCAGAGATTGATCCGCGCGGCTGTTTAATTAAATTGAAGACTAGTTAAACAATGTTCGAGTAAACTTTGATTTTGAATTAAAATGATAAAATACACCTCAAAGCGGACTTTGAAATGCAATAGGCACCCTACTTAGATGTATTTTTTTTATAAATTAACATCACGTGGAAATCGAAGCGCTGATACCCTGCACAAAGGTTCTAACAGTATTTTTAAAAACTGTTGTATTGATCCTTATTACGGAAGACAAAAATGCTCTCATAACTAACTTACTGTCTGACTCACACTGACATACTCTCGAAGTTTCCAGAAGCTCGAAATTTTTCAATAAAACCTAGATAAGATAGCACCATTCAGGCGGTTCGAATACATTGTACATATACAACTACAATACACAGAGTGCAATGACATTACGGTGACCGGTGAGCATTGTGTTACCTCAAGTAATTATAAGTTGCCTTTGTGATGGTAGTGTATCTGACTTGGGTTCGATTTCTGGCTTAAGCAAAGTATTGTTATTTTGATTTTTTTGGTAGTTTATTCGACTGCTAATTATTAGGTTACGGGTAGATCAAAGTGTTATTGGTCTTTGCTTATTTATTCTAGAATATTTCTCAATTGTAGCCCGGAGTTTGGTACGTGCCCGGTAGATTGCTATAGGTTTGCTCCCTGTTACAAGGGACTAACAATGTCAATGGCGAACTTCTGCCTACACCTCATGTTATAAAAGGCGTGAAATCTCGTGTGTACGTAATTATTAGAGGTTATTAGTCCATTATTAGTACCCACAGTTAAAATGATAGGTTATAAAGGAGGACAATGTCAGTGGCCTCTGCGTGACGTCATAATTCAGTTTGATGGAAGGCGGTCTGCTATTTATAGACTGATGTTTCACGACCTATAGATAACGTGGTGGAATTTTGATAGTTTTTTGTACATATCCTGCCATTGTTGCTATGCGTAACACGACATACTTTATATTATTATTAAACTTTTAACGGTCCTATAAAAATTATAACGTTCTTGGTAACCATGTGGTTCTTCAGTCGTAGGTTCGATTCCCACACGGGGAAAAAAATGTATGACGAATACTTGTTTCGGGTTGGTTTGTTCTTTATATATGTTACCTCTATTACAAATGCTCCCCTTAAAAAAATAATTACTAACAAACCTTACTTACTTTCTAAATTTTGTAATTTTATTCTAAACAATAAAGACATTTTTTTTTCTATAGCATTATAAACAATTCTATAGCATTATAAACCATTTTAAACCATCGCTATATAGCTTACCAAACCATATTCCTCTCGCTATAGAAAAAACTCCCAGAAACACAAATTTACATAACAAAAATCTTCACCCTTTCGCACTGCATACATTAAGATTGTCGCACTAAGCAAAGACTCAAGTACAACCAAGTACCGAGGGTCATAACACAGGTGGTCCAGTGAACATTAACATACGCATAAAACATTATATCCACGTGAAATAAATACGCACGCATAACCAATGATCCAAGTAATTATTCGTCATTTGAATTGGAAATGGTTGCTATGAAAACACTTATCCAATTAAGTGTTCAACACTTTTGAAGTGGGGCTTGAATCTTCTTCTTCTTATCGTATGGTTAGTGGTCAACCTAGTGTCAAAGTTGTTCAAGCCGCCCGAAGGCCTTAGACATGGCTTAACGACTGTTATCTTAATAGACAACAGCCGGGACCAACTTTTTACGTGCCCTCCGAAGCACGGAGACGCCCAGTTCAAATACCGCTATGCGGTCACCCATCTATAGAGTGACCGCGCCAAGGGTTGCTTAACCCACATATCGTTTACCGACCGGTGAGCGCAACTGGCTATGGGCGCCTCGATTCTGTTCTATATGAAGTTTATAAGTATTGGTTAGATTATCCAGTGGCATTTTTACTGTTTTTATACATTCACTGTCGGTAAAGGAGTAGGAAAATAGATAATCTGATACTTATTTGTAGTCTGTGAAACTGCACTTAGTATTATTCTACTGTTACGAGTGTTTCTAATTTTATACCAAAACGGGGCTCGCAAAATATAGGTACAGATGCTTAGAAAATAAAAATGAAGACTAGTCTTTGATGGAAAAATCTAATTAATAACAATTTTTAGCCATTTACTTGACTTCGTATTTTAAAGATGTGCATGAAAATACAATAGCTGTACTCAATTTGAATAAATTAAGTATAGCTATTTGCGCTTATCTAAATAAATAACTAAACGCACGTATAGTATGTTGATTTAATATTTAGTTTTTCGTAGTTTTAAATATTTTGAAAAAGCCTAAACTAAAATAGATTATAACGTAACCTCTAACCTACAGTTCCAAGCATTCATATTAGTCTCCTAAAGTCACAAAAAACTATTCTAAGCGGAAAGTAGTTGAAGTTTACGTATAATCACGCAAGCATTAGGCAGTTCGCGAATCAGTGAAAGTAAATGGGTACGGTGACGTCACGCCGTGGGAGGATGAAAGTGCGATCTTAGCGCTATGTGGGTTATAGACAAAAGACTTTATAGGTCGGTGTATTAATCACTTGGGTTTTTGTACTAATGTACTTACTTTTAATGTAGTGTTCATTATCTGGTATTGAAAAGTGTGACAGTAACTTCTTAGAATGAAGTAGAGCTATTCTTTATGAGAGTTTTAGCTTACATACTTTTATTTGCATGCTTGCATTTTATGCAAGATATGCGACTAGCCAAAGTATAGAAAAATCGCAATTAAGAACTTCAGTGACCCACAGGCTTACGCAGCTGATGGTGGCCAGTCTGATAATGCTGTTTTATTTTGAAAATAAATATCTATTATTTAGAATATTTTTATATCTAGCGTACCAAGGCTCTCTACTAAGTTAGGGACTTTTGTTGGATATGAAGATTCTTTTGATTGTGAGCTTAGGTGAATTCAAGTTACAAATAAATATACCTATTAACCCTCATCTTCATAAACACACAAAAAACCTATTTTGTTTTCTCTTTTTCATTTCGCTACGGAGTGAAAGAAACAAAACTCATTATAAGCCTTTCATAACTTCATATATTTTTATGAATAAGAGGGTTAGATTAGAAAACGTTTTGTCAGAAATCCAACGATGCTTTTAATGACTTGAAAATAGTGTTAAAAGCATCAAGTTGCAATCAATTAATCTCCCGTTGTTTATAACATTCGTAGCTGAAACTTGTAAAAAATCGCTATAAAAAATGTTATTTTCGTTTGATGCGCACATGAATTCGCACGTGCCAATATGTTTTTCACAATTTCGTTTGTTGCCTTGACCGGGGAAAACTGGCTGTGACGCAATTTGCGCTTTGACGCGTTATTTATGAAACTAGTCTAAACACGCGACTAGTGTGTGCGAATATCTACAGTTTCAGTTGGTTTTTCCCGGCAGATGTTTATGAATCAGTTTTATTAGATTTGATTACATACTGACAATACATTTGTTAATTAATAGTGTTAGATGTTCCCCACTTTTAAACGTGTGTGTGTTTGTATGTTTGTTAAAGTCCCTGCGACACAAAAGCAATTATTAATGCGGTTGTTGTCTTTTTTTTTATTAAAAAGTCTGCTCATTAGTGGTATTAGATTATCCCCCACGCGGTAGTTATACAAACGAGAAATTAGTAATTGATGAAATGATTTAAACCCTTCAAAACAATAATCATTTCTTAGCTTAAAATACGTGTTAAATTAGTATTTTTCATAGAAACCACTTATAGTTAGTTAGTAGTAGTTAGTAGTGTATTTTTATTCTAATCTTTTGTAATTTTTTTATATCATCTGATCTTTCCTGAGGAACTTAATGCTAGCTAGCTACCATTTCGGTTTCTGTGAAAATTTTCTTATTTCAGAAGTACATTACAGTTAAAAAAATAACTTGTGACGATTTATCGCCAATTTCCTAACGCGCCAAATGTGTAATTGTCCATTAGTTTTTATTAGTTAATAAATAAACTGTAATTTATACAAGATGTTTCGTGTTTTAAAACATTTAATTGTTCGAACTTAATTAATTTTGATTGCATATCTGATGACGATAACATTCACGTGTTAATTTTTTTTTATTTACTTTTTCTATTGTTAGTATTTCTAAATATCTTTGTCATTTTTGATCAAATTCAGATTAGGTACGCACACCTAACCTCTGAATTTCTCTATATCGTGTTTATAATTATTCCCGCAATAATCGTTATAATATTATATACCTATGCAAAAGTTTGTGAGGATGGATATATGTATGTTTGAGTTTGACATAGATTTACAAACATAGAATACTTTTCAACCCGGGAAAAACCTTTTCACGCGGACAAAATCGCGGTCGGAACCTAGTCATATATATTCACATCCATAATACACTTCTCAGAAACTACTACATTTTTCACAATAATATAGTTGTCAATGTAAACACACTATTTCTCTTCGAAATATGAACTTGAAAAGTCGTCATTTGTTTTCAAGTGCTTTTTTTAAGGCCTTGAAGCTTTCTCTTTCATACACGAGGTGTTTTGGCTGCCAGCCTGCCAATTCTGTTTAGTCTCGTCCAGTCTCGTGTAGTCTCGTGTGTGGACACGTGGCTTGGAGGCTATCGACTTTAGACAAGCTTTTATTGCCAATTTTCAAGGGTGAAGGTTGCTGACCAATTATATCTTATAATACTTCGCCAGCCATCTTTTTTGACCATTTCTTGGTATTGTAGTAGATATTTTGCCCGTTTGGGAAGATAATTTGGGGCGGCTTAGGCTATGGTAGATAGAAACGTAGTTAATAATCTTATATCAGAGATCTAGACTAGCAATTTTGTTTGTCAGTTTTTATTAGGGCGTAGCGTGTGCGTAACTACTGTTATCTCTGATTCATAGAAAATATCCAAAACAAAAAAACACTACGCAGCACGATAATCTATTTTAGCGCCAACTAAAAATACATTAACGATATGATCGAAACTTGTTTTTCAAGCCTTGATAATAATTTCCTTTTAATCTCTTATTGCATTTTCGTAAACAAATTGAATCATTCGAAGCCCAAAATTCACGTTACGTATGATAAAAACTGGATGTCGGCCTTGTATCACATATTAAAATTCGATCAATCCGCGCTGCTTGCGTAATGGTGACAATATTCATGAATGTATGATAATTTGAAGACCGGTCTTCTACTGGTGTGGTGGGATGCACTACTAACCTCGGGAGAACGAGATAGATCACTTATCATAAATCTTGTTTTAGTTGAATACTTGATTTGTTGCTGTAGGCTCAAGCTTCTTTTGCAATTTTCTTGTAGGCCTCGATGCCTCTTGTGATTACTACATCACATCTCGAACTTGACATTGGGACCTATTAATAAAATCTAGGCTACTCTATTTTCTCTTTAAAATTCGTCATCCAGAGGCTCTAGAATCTAGCAGAAGAACAGAAATAAACACGAAACAAACTGGGAACTCACTCTCTCCGAATTTTACTCTCGAGCAACGTCTGTATTATTTATAGCAGCCTATAAAGAATCACGCGATAGAAAAGCGGTCGGAACCGTGACATCCACACGTTTTAAAAATAAACTTATTCAAACAATTCTCAAAATAGAAGTATTCCCACGGCTATCGGCATGTAATTAGTCGTCCGAATGGTACGGATATTAATTGGCTGATAAAAACCGGACAGACTCTCATTACAATAATATTGCTACTTGCATCGGAACCCGTGTGAAAATCAATCGTCTGTACCAATGTTTTGTAATCGTTACAGTTTTAATTGGCATCTGAAGACCAATTCTCATAGCTAAAATCGTTCAAATACACTCGTGGCTCGTCGCCGATTGCATGGGATTAATGTTGTTGATGGCGTATTTCTCACAATTCTGCCTACGCCTTCGACTGTAACAGGCGTGATATTTATTTAAAAACGTTTATAATATTGGGATCCAGCGTTTCAAACAATCTCAAAAAATTGTTCAAAATCTAACTTTTGTTGTCATTTTCAACATGATGAAAATAAGGGACTGTAAATGGCCCCTCGAAATTAAAAAGAAATAAATATTGTTCAGAATTAAATATCTTTAAAGTCAATTTCTTCATTAAGGGAACTCTACTCGACTCACTGAAATTATTCAGTGGCTTCCCTTACTACGTTGTTCAATCTTGTGGTAAAATTATTCAAGTCATTCGAAGGCCGTTTACTTGACTGCTCTCGAAAACAACAGCTGGTGTGATATATTATGTCCCCCGAAGAAAACAAGTCACAAGAATTGTATCTAGTGAACTTAGGGAAACGTAAATAATGTTTTCATAATTTTATTTGTATTAATTGAAAAAGAGGAAAACCGCCTAATTTATAACTAATAAGTAGTAATAAGTAATTATAATGAGAAACATACCTTTTTTTTGTACCAGTCTTCTGTTTATAATCAAAGATCTAATCATCACTGACGATCAGAGTTTCAAATATAAAGTAATTTCTGACCTATGTGACTAAGTATGTTCGGAATCGATAAAAATGCATAAAGGTAATGCCGGGGAAATCCCGAAGTGGACCGATTGCGACCAATAATTACTAGTATTCTTATATTTCCAAGAATCTAACTTTCACCACGAAGGGGGAAAAATATCAATAAAATCGGAATTTCTTCTTAAATTTTTAAACGGATATTTCAACCGCATATGCCTCGTTAAGTGATATTAAATAATATAATTAATGTATGGTTTTCCCTGTACATAAATATGTATGAACGGCGGATAAGTGATGACTTGGCTCTCCATCTGGGTCAGCGTTAGTCATTGCGGTTCTTATTAACTAGCTGATAACGTGAGCATACAATGTCAATGAATTTCATACAAACATATTATATACTACCTGAAATACACGTATGTTTGAACTACATTCGATGATGATGTGACGCGGTAGATAAAATAATGTAGTTTAGTTAAGCTTGTATATTTTTTAGCTTTTTTGTAAAACAGAAATATGATTTATGATGTTGCTTTTGAATTTCACCACACCTGAAATCATTGTGAAACATTTTTATGGGCTCGGTGTAAACTTTTTTAAGTTTGTTTCCAGATGTAGCATGCCATTTCTGGTTACATTACCCTGATGGATTATAACAGACTTTTTATGCTTTTATTTTCAATCTTACTTTTCATCACCTTTTCCACCACTTCGCACTGGATCTCCATTCGCTCCCTATTTGCTGTATACCATCTCCAACCTGGTCTCACATATAGTACCAACATATTAGAATTTGCATATGCATAGGTATCCGTGCATCGGCAATCACAAAATACTCGACCACCTCGCCCTCTAAATCTATAAAGACAGTAAAAATGAAAGATATCCATAAACAGGACATACATATAGGAAAAAACAGTAAAATGTGAGTATTATAGTGTTATTTTCTTCTGTTCCAGGTTGTCTAACATGCGTCCAAGTGCTGAACATCATGGTGCTGCTGGGCTTCATGCTGAACTACGCGCTCCGCGTGAACCTCACCATAGCTATTGTGGAGATGATCTATCCGGACAATGACAACCAAACTATTGCCGTTGTTAATCATACTATACACAATGTTACTGAGGTAAGCATTATTATTATAACTAGTGGATATTAGTATACCTGAATCTGTAACCAGATTGATCTGGAACTAGAAGTTATAGCGCCTTCTGGTATCGTTTTGCCATCACACTACGCGAAGAATTTCGCAGACGAGGGACTTTTGTCTATGGAAAAAACTCTCGATTGAGCCTAAATCATGTACAAAACGATGAATTACATTTGTTATATGCGTTGTGGATCTATAAAGAACAACGGAAAAGCGTGTCAAATAATCAATGGCGTAGGCCATAAACAAGAAATTATAAAAGTCTGTTGTTTTCAGTACCTTCAGGTATGGGTATTTACCCGAAACTTGCATAATAATACATTGTTTATAATAATTATGTGAAATAAACTTTATCAGTAAATATGTTATTCACATTCTTATGCAATACGTTACATGAATCATGACAAGTGAGCTTATCTTTGAAAGACGGGGGCGTTTCCTACACCCCGGGCTTGTACCGACTATCTTAACGCACTTATACCTACAAAACTACTGAATGAATTTTCATACGGCTTCCGCCAATTAATAGGGTTTTTCATTAGGCAGCTGCATGTTTTAATTAAGATAATGTAAAAATTAACTAAAGTATGACTGTTTAGTTATGATGCTTAAATTAAATCGATACGGACATACATACATGTAGAACGATAAAAGCTCCTAGGTATTTTAAAAAGAAGAAATAAATCAAAGCAAATAGTCTAAAATCATTTAAAGTAATTGAATGTTTTGACACGTGCCCGTTTCATTGAAATAACGCAATAAATCCAGTTCTTATTTTCATAATATTCTCACGTTTATTTTCAACTTTATTTACTTATTTAAATATATAATTACTCACTTACATTTAAATGATGACAGCTAAATTGTTATTTTTAACAACTGTTTTTGTATATTTTTAAAGTAAATATAAAACAATTTTGTATGGCAGTACCCACCTTGTTTTTGGGAATAAATATTTTTAGTTAAATATTTTTGTATACAAATTACTTATACCTACTATACAATGAGACTATGTAGACTAGTTTAGACCTTTATAGGCTAAAGAATAAGAACTACATTTCATTTTATTTTACAAAAATCCCAAGCAACCTTCCCTTTTCCATTAACAAAAACGATAACTGCTGCCCTTAAACTTAAAATTGATTTTGACAAGTAAATAAAAGTGAACAATTTATTGTTAGGTACTATTTAGTTATAATTAGTCCGTTGGCGTTTTCATTTTCCAGCTTTACCTCATTTAATACATAGTTTAATAGTTAATATTGTATATACGTTTGATTCACGAGCCCTATACAATGCCTATTGCTCTGGTTATTCCCACATAACCACAAATGATAGGCCGACTTCCTTTGTTCATTATTTATATAAACAATAGGAATGTGGCCCTGTGGCTTTAAAAAATGTCGACCAGGATAAAATATGTGAAGGAATTTAGCACGCTAGTAATAGGTTAAATATAAAGTTTATACTTACCTTTTGATACCTACGCGTGCTCTCTCATCGTCTTTAGTTCTTCTCCATTGCCTATCTCGTAAAGCCACGCAGGATTCCCAAAACCAAATTATAATCATTATATTTTGTTTGTCGGTTAATCATCTCGGGACTATACAGTTCCGGACTTTTAGAAGGCGTGCGTGGCGCCGAAGCCCACACGTAGAGGCGCATCTCAGATCACGAGCCTCTGTAGATGTTCTGCAACACTGGGCCACTGGCCATCTTACGGTCAGCATCTTTCTTCCGAACGTAACGTGTGCTATGTTGTTGTGATTCCACTCTGGAAGGCCAATGAGGGCATGCTAGAGAAGTGTGCGACGGGTTCTTCATTTTTCAATTCTACCAGAGCAAGGGCGACTTCCCCCGAGAGCTTATTCTTAATTATTCTCACTAGGTTAAAAAAAGGCCACCTGTTCTTGAGGAAAATACGGACTGATGTATTATTTTCTTTTTGTTGTAGCACCCAGAGCACATAGAACAGACCAGGTACCACTGGGACACGAAGCAAAAGAACCACCTCCTCGGCTCATTCTTCTGGGGCTACGTGCTCACAGAACTGCCGGGCGGTCGACTCGCTGAAATCATTGGAGCTAGGTGAGTTGGATATACTGATATTTAACTCCAAGTACCTAAGTGACTATTTGAAATTATAAAATATTATATTCAAATTGACACTGGGGCACTTGGACTACCATTTATGCAAAGCTGTCCATATAGTCATCTATAAAATTGTCTCTGTAAGTAGACCTCGTGAAAAACATGTTGAGGCGCACATAAGGCCTCTTTTTCACGGGGTTCTGACATTGTACGACAGACTTTTTGGTCTAAGCCATAAATAGTTTGTCTTATTTACAAGAAGCCTTGAGTTCACTAAAGTATTCGGAAGAAATGCTGCCAAAAGGTACCTATCTACAGATTAGTGTGACGGAAATGCCGTACCACATTTGGCAACTTCTAGTTGTTAGAGCAGGTACAAGCTGTATGCAAGGTCACATTTTTTTTCTACTGATTTATACTATTTTAAAATCAAAACAACTTTTTTTGGCAAAAGATTCTTGAACTACTTTACATTAATTATTCTCCCGTTATTTGAATTGTTGAGAAGTATGGTGACCATATAACCGACAAGCCAGGATATTAATTCATTGCAAAATAATTAAATGCTTTTTTGTACCTTCAATATGTGTAATCGAAGGCCACAGGAAATAAATTGCGTAAGTCTCGCCACAAGCCATCTGTTATGAGAAGAAAAAATATAAACATTTCCGTGTGCGTGTTTAGTATTTATCATGTTTTTATTATTAAAGCTATTGCTCTCAAAATAATTCTCTCGTGCCGCGTGAGAAAGTCACGTTTTTGTCTCGCTACATTCCAAGAGCACTGCATATTATATTTAAATTATTTGGCACCTTTAGCTGCATCATCGCAGCCAAACCGCACTACTCGGACGGAATGCCGATCAATTTGCAAATAATACTCGCTATTATCCATTCGCAACAAAAACTTGGCCTCGGTAAATACATTTTTTTACAATAGTAACCATTCATTGATGATGGCGCACCGAGGGACGGTCATTGATCCACTCAAATTAAATCCCGTGATATAGGGGGCGCCGACCGAACATCGGAAATCGTTATTCACTTTGGAATGCCGAATTTGAAATATTAGTGACCATGCAATTCTCATTTATCGGGACCGGTTCCGACATTTCATTTCGTTCAATAATAATTTAAGTTGTATTCGCGTATGTTTTTTTTTGCTCGTTGCAATCAATATTTATTATTTCGTTTTAAATTATATTGTCCAGTAATTTGTACGCCCGAATTATTTAGTGGCGTACTTTCTAGACGCCATTAATGGAAGGGTCAGGAAGAGTCAACGACGCTGATTGGCCTGATACTTTTGGTCCTTGCCATCGATTTGAACTATGATAATTAGGTGTAATAGAACAGCTGGCAACGGCTTCATAAATTAAATACAATTAGTATGGCAATAGTTTCGTAACACGCAATGTGCTAAATTATGTCATTTCTGCTTCGACTAGAAGCTACGATCTCAATAAAATTGCGTCAATTTATGTGATGCATCGAATTCTTAATAAAAACGATGTTATCGTGTCAATGGCGAAATTAATGTGCCTTTCAATTCAAATGTAATATAAAAATAGCTTTATCGTTACTTGAAATAAAAACAATTGATGCAATTAATACATGTTATAGCTTATTGAATTAAATGGCTGGCGCTCCTACGCCGGCGCAGGTTTTATCACTCCTGCAGAACCGGTTAATGACTAATTGTGTGAATAACACTATATTGAGGACGCTGAAATCGAGTTAAACAAGTTTTTAACTATTTTATTTTGATTGGAGTCATTATACCAATGTGGTTTTGTTTACCTCGTATTTTGAAACGACTGAAAATTGCCTTGAAGCGTTCGATTATAAGGTAAAATGAAATCTGTAGTTTATAAATTGCTATGATTAAAAAAGTAAGATGTCAGGGAATGAATCACGCGGAACATTCTCGCAGCGTATGTGGGTTTCATGCGAGGATTTAGCGTTATCGTGTAACTGAGCATTGTGTGTGATCATACGTGAAATGTTTGCGTGTCAGTTTTTGAGACGGCGATGCGGGCGGCGGATTTTGACGTGCGATATTAAATTGCCTGTCATATCGGCACGCAGTTATTACTCTGACCACCGGTGTATCAAATAAACTGAGATTTCGATAAAGAACATTTTGATAATTTGTTATAAGAATAACATCCAATTAAAAAAGGGAACTTCCCACCGTTTGCACAAACAATAAACGTATTTTATCTAAATATTTATGTTTATGGAAACGAGTAAAAATTAACTTGTGTTTTTCCTACAGGCGGGTGTTCGGCTACAGTACCCTGATAGCCAGTATCCTGACCCTCCTCACTCCTGGTTCTGCTGCTCTCGGCTTCGGCTGGATTGTGGCCGTGAGAGTCATCCTCGGATTCTGCCTAGGAGCAACATGGCCCGCTATCCTCCCCATGGCTTCGAAATGGGTCCCACCAATGGACAGATCCAAATTCATGTCCAACATGATGGGTAAGTAACCTGTCCAATCATTTTAATTGGCCCATTCTAACATGATAGAGTTTTATGCCTACACAATAATTGATAGATGAAATCAGCATTGCAACAGCTGATGACGTATACGCAAAATGTAGAGTTCAATCTGGGCGCAATAACTTCATATTACGTTGCCTTGACCGTTTTCTGTGTTCCGCTGTGAGCCGACGTTGTCGCGATATCGATGTCACAGTTATCTACACGTAAAGGGGGCTCGAATTGTTATCGCCCGCAAACATTTCGCAGCGCTGCGTGCATTTGAAAGCGACAATATGGCGGCGGAGGCGCGCGCAGGCGTGGTCGCTGACGTCACGGCATCCGCGCCTTCTGATTGGCTGGTATTAGTTGACCGCGCGATTTAACCTTGCGCAACCGTTGCCATGCTGCTGTTAACCAGTTCCGAGAACTGCGACTTGTATTATTTTAGTACGGGACGTGTGGACCGCGGTCACGTGGTCAGTGCGGCGACTATGATTGTCCGCAAGGTTAGGGATGTGTACGGATTCTATTCCTGTTCGTGGACCTTTGACATTGTCCTTCGACGTAACAATTTGATTAACGAGCAAGGTTTCCTGTATAAGATACTGTAATCTTCTGCGTCGTTTATATTAATAAATTAAATCTAAAAATAAACACTCATTATTTTTCTACATGACTTAGATTCCATCTGAATCGCCATTACTTTTATCTGATTTATAATTAACGACAGACGTGACCTTGTCGGAGACCAAGCAATGCATTTCCTGTGAGAACAACATTATGAGAATTTGCAGCAAACAGAAATAATACGTAAACAATAATCTTTTATATTGTAAACACGTATTCGAAGCGGAAAATTTTATATTATTATAATTTCTCAACAGCAAATAATATTTGCATTACATCGACTCCTATATTAATGCAATTCAAAACACTAATTACTATAAGACATTCATGGAAAGTTTAATAACGGCAAAATTATTCGCACATCAAAATTTCGGAGCTCTTTCAATAACTGTTGACATATCACGTTATTATGTTTAGAACCATAAAACATCAATCGATCGTACAGTGCAATTGACCGAAACAACTGATCAAAACATCGCCTGTGCAACATATAGGTCGTATAAACAAAAATATAAATCAAATCATCAATACTCCTTATCAATCGATGTTTACTACAAGCTTCCTTTATTTCATGAATGCAGTTATTGCGTATGAATGACGTTATTTAAGTAATTGAAAACAAATTTAGGTTTGCGTAAAGCATTCGTTTTATGAAGCCAGAGGTCAGACTCAGTGCGTTATGCAAATAACAAGCTTTGAAACTATTTATTTTAATTTGGTTTAGACATTTCAAAATATCAGTATTGTAAGTATTTTTTTACTAGAATTGCTCTTGTGTTGCGGTGACTTTTACAAACAAACAATGGACACAAAGTACAACCATTACTATACTATGAGCAATATATTTTTTTAACCCATTACTTTCCCACTGCTGGCCTAGAGTCTCCTTCCGAAAGTAGAAGGGGTTAGGTCTTGAGTTTACAAAATATGATGTACCTAGTAATTTTTAAAAATAATTTGATCCTAAAACAAAACGTAAAATCATAGTCACCCTACAAAAAATAACTGTCTCGCAAAAAGTTAAGTTGCTAACTGTAAAAATAAAAGTGAAAATGGAACGTGACATGTTTATGAATATCGTAATTCGACTCTCGCACACTGACCGATATTAAACATACATTTGACACTGCGATAGAACTTTCGAGAAGATTCTAGTATTAAAGAGATTCGATTTCGAGCATTGGTTGAAATGCCGATGATACACGAAGATACCCGAAAGATGACGAAGTAAATAAAGTGGATTTATTTGCAGTATCCTAATATTATGAATGCGAAAGTTTGTGAGTATGTATGTATAGATGTTAGGATTTCACGCAAATACCACTGAACCAATTACGATGAAATTTGGTATGTATGTAGGTAGCTAAAGACCCAGAATAACACTTTTCTATCGCGGAGTTCCCGAGGGATCGGGATTTACACGGGAACGGTTTCCACGCAGGCAAAGTCGCAGGCGGCCTCTAGTTTAATATAAAAGCTTGCAGTTATTTTAAGATATTGATAGGTACATATAATTAGTTGTATTTTAACTGTGTAATTATTACTAATTATGAAGCAATTGTTAAAACTAATTTTATCCTTCTATTCCCATATTATGTAGGTTATCCGGATTTTTACCTTGTGATAATAGACCACATTATTATAAATTGTTATTAATTTATTGTTATAACAGTAAAACAAGATTTACTTTTGACGGCTTCCGTGGCGCAGTCGTTAAGGTAGTCGCTACGCCACTACCAGTGAGTCGATAGGTCGTGGGTTCGATTCCCACACGGAACAAATATTTCTCGATCCACAAATTGTTGTTTCGAGTCTGGTTGTACTTTGAGTCCGTTCTACATGTTTGTAAATCCTGTGTGCCAAAATACTTCTTTTCAATTCCAAATAGTACTATGTGATTGGAAACAACATTGCACTTACGTCTATTTACTACTAAGCATCAAAATAATTGAAATGCGATCATTCCACTGTACTAACATTGTACGTAAATCGGAGGTCATAAGTTCAAACAAACTTCCAAATAAATTTTAAACCCTATTATTTAGTAATTAAAGATCATAATCGTATGTGTTATAATTACCTTCATATAGTTTCAAGTATTACAGCGATTACTTAACGGAGTAAAGTTCAGGGCTTGGAATTCTAGGTCTTTGTTTTGACTTCGTCTGTTCTTCTTCGTTTTTCGAAGTAACGAGAGTTTAGATTAATTACAAGCGCGATCTATCTCGGCCGGCTTGAAGTTAGGAGCAGTGGCTGAGCAAATGACATCTTTTGGAACTAAATAGTGACATTACCACCTGCGCATATTATTATGTTTTACTAGCTGACCCGGCAGACTTTGTTCTGCCATATAAAAAAAAATTGTGTCGCTTAGGAGTATGAAAAATAGATGATGGCCGATTCTCAGACCTAGTCAATATGCTCACAAAATTTCATGAGAATTGGTCAAGCCGATTCGGAGGATTATGGCAACGAAAACTGTGACGCGAGAATTTTATATATTAGGTGATGCCTAACTTCAATCCGGTCAAGTTAGATTGCGTGTACTATACAGGCGTATCGCGTAGTCTCCTGGTTCAATCTAGTCGGTGTGCTTTCGATTTTCCTGTTTAGCAATTTTAAGTGATGACGTGTTAACGAGATTTGAACGGCGTCTTGTTCGTATACAGAAGGCTTGATATTGTAAGAGCCTGAAAAAACATCGTTTATTTTTATTTTTCATGACATAAAATATTTTATACTTACAATCTATATTACTAAGTTATTTAATTATGCTAAAACTAAACAAAAATATAAGCAATGTACGTATGAGATTACAAATACAAAAAAAAAATGTAGATAATCGCTTAAAAATCCGTGACTAGATAGAATATTATTTAATCTAAATTATTACTGTTTATCATACGTATTCGTTTCTATTGTAACAATTTCGCAACACATGATGAGATACCTCTTCGGAAGACTATAGGCGCTATAAAATAATCAATAGCCAAATAATTGCAAATAAAAAATCTATCAAATCATGCCCATTGTGAGATATCAATTCATTCGTAATATTTTTTTATCTGCATGACTCACACCCACGTTTCATGAGCTTGCCAAAATAGGCTTGACTTAACTCATTACATTACAATGACGCCAACGTCATGCTAGCAAGGACGATTGGTAAGCATCGGGACCTTTTTAGGAGAAAAAAAGGCACCGATACACGCACAACCTTTTTGCATATCCGTTATTCATACTGATGTTATTTATAAGTGCAGCTCTGTCTTAAACGCTTTCGTGGTGAAACTGTGGAATCGTTTGGCAAACATTTGGCACGGAGATCGTAGTGGTGGACAGATTGAAGACCTGGGATCAAAGGCGAACTAACCCGGGATGGAAGTAGCCTCCCAACTCATATGTATCTGATTTTAGGGAAGTCTCTTAAAGTCTTAAGTCCAAAGTAAAAAAAAGATCACTAACAATTACCGCACGTATGTCAGGACAATATAAGTAGGATGATAGAGTATAAAGTTACATTCAATATTGTTCAAATGAATTGATTTTAAGTTTCACATTCACAGGTTTCCATATAAATTTTAAGGAAACATACCAAGTGATACGCATATAGGTATTTCAGGAAAACATAAGCAGTAATATTATAATGATATGTAACATTTGTAACAGATAGGTCAGGGCTGGTAAACCTTTTGTTATCCGATATTCTCACAACATTTAATTATTAAGAGTTGCATCACTACAAATATATCGATATATTATTTCCTTAACTTTGTATTTTTTACTATCATTTCTCACTAAGATTTAGAGCTGTTGAAGAACTATTAAACTCCCAATACTCTTTATTTATTTCTTTATTTTGTTTCAATCGTACATCAAGCAATATTTCCTTACTAGTACCGTAGTCTTTACCTATATCCACGCAAAATGATATAAAAGTCAGTTGACTCGTTTAGTCATGAAATTATTACAATCAGGCAATAACACTTTTGTATTAATATTAGAACTATTTCTACACAAATTTGTAATAAAATTGATCTAGCGGCTTAGCAGTCCCAACGCAACAGACAGACCGATAGATTTAAGCATATATTACTACAGTACTTACAACACGTGCCATAAGTTCACCATCCCTGATAAAGCCATTATCAATAACCTTTATCAACTATACAATCAGTTCTGAAACAAGTCACGACTTCACACATCGCCTCGCGTCCTCTGTCAACTGGGTCTAGGTATTTTCGAGGAAAAACTTAGCCTTACTACATAATTATACATTTTATTAGCAACAAACACCTTGAACTTTTCATAATACAAACCTGTTTCTATATGTATAATGGTGTTGCAGTTTTAATTAGTGTAGTTCCGTAAAGATGTTTGTTATGGCAAGATGTATGTGTGAAGATTTACTGTCGATAGAAAACAAGATTATAGTGGTTTTGCATTTCTCATTTTACTAACCCGGGTTATCTAAAATGGAGGTATTTAATTTTTTTTAAAAAATGATGAGAAAATATTCACATAAATAACGCACTGACTATTTTGTTAAAAACTAAATTTAAGTCACTGCATCCGTTCGGGAGTTATAATGCCACAGACAGACAGACACACAGACAGACGCGTCAAACTTATAACACCCCTCTTTTTGCGTCGGGGTTAAAAAATGGTCTATGATAGAAAAAAGTCAAACATAATTAAATGTTGGAGATCTCTGATACATTTAATATCTAAGGAGATCATCCATTTTGGGCCTTTTTTCAAAGTGCCGGCCAACAAAAAAAAGTGGCATGTATCAATAGAGCTAGCCATTTGAAGCAATAGTTAGTATGGCACGAAACCGGTAGGATCGCTTTGAACCGAGTTATACAGGTTTGAAGATTCATAATATTCAAACATTAATTCATTTCTGAAAGTGCTGTGAAACATAAAATAATGATTGATTTTGCTAGAATTAACTATCTAAAGCAAATGACCACTCTGAAGTTGATTTAAGGTCGTAAGCCCACGTATCAACTCGGAAACGGGTCGTCACCGTATCAGCTCGAGATCATCAGTATTACTTGTATGTAATTCCCTACTGTAACACACTTATCGGAATCGTTATGTGATCGCCCCGGCTCACGACCATGGGAGTGGTTCGTATGCACATTATGCATACACCAGCACCCAGGGTGGAGTGCGGGGCTATGTGCAAATTCCGATAGAATTGTGGGCATACCTTCTAAACCGCAACATGTGTCCTCATAACAAGGGCCCTCATCACAAATGGTGCCCGAAGCACAAAACATTGTTCCACGTGCCGATGAGTCGGACATAACAACCCAACGGCAACACTCTAGATGACCTCTTACCTAGACGATGGTTTGTTAGTTGCACACAATCGAGGGTGCGGCCCCTTAGGTGCGAGTTGGAATCCCCCGGCGCCTCAATGCGTCGCCACTGGACTGGTCACTGGCGACTAGCGCAAGGTCAGCGCATCCTCCCTTAGCGAACCCAAGGGGCCGCACCCTCGATTGTGTGCAACTAACAAACCATCGTCTAGGTAAGAGGTCATCTAGAGTGTTGCCGTTGGGTTGTTATGTCCGACTCATCGGCATGTGGAACAATATTTTGTGCTTCGGGCACCATTTGTGATGAGGGCCCTTGTTATGAGGACACATGTTGCGGTTTAGAAGGTATGCCCGCCCTTCTATCGGAATTTGCACATAGTCCCGCACTCCACCCTGGGTGCTGGTGTATGCATAATGCGCATACGCACCACTCCCATCGTCGTGAGCCGGGGCGATTACATAACGATTCCAACAAGTGTGTTACAGTAGGGAATTGCATACAAATAATACTGATGAGCTCGAGTTGATACGGTGACGACCCGTTTCCGAGTTGATACGTGTGCTTACGACCTTAAATCAACTTCAGAGTGGTCGTTTGCTTTAGATACTTAATTCTAGCAAAATCAATCATTATTTTATGTTTAACAGAACTTTCAGAAATGAATAAATGTTTGAATATTATGAATCTTCAAACCTGTATAACTCGGTTTAAAGCGATCCTACCGGTTTCGTGCCATACTAACTATTGTTTCAAATGGCTAGCTCTATCGATACATGCCACTTTTTTTTGTTGGCCGGCACTTTGAAAAAAGGCCCAAAAATGTATGGAGCGTGGATGATCTCCTTTATCATTTACAAAACTAGGCACTTCCCTGACTTTTCAGTTATTAGAGTTATTTATTATCCGTATTTTACGGGACTTAAACTAAATCACATATAACTGAAAGTAGTTTTATTATAGTAATATTATTCATAGGATTTAGCGCTGTGAGGTATTATCTACCTGTTTATAGGTGATAAAATCAGTGATAAAATTGCTATGTAAATTGTCTGAAATCTAATAGGTATTAACACTTTCTACTCGTAGATTCAATTTCTCAACTTGAAATCGCTGGCAGGTGCTAGTTTAGTTTTACGTTTAGTAGCGAAATTACACACCTTAATCTATCTATTATATACTAACCCTCTTATTCATAAACACACTATAAACCTATTTTAGTTAAAAAGCTACTATAACATGTTTTCTCTTTTTCACTCCGCTAACGAGTGAAAGAAACAAAACACTTTATAAGCCTTTCATAACTTCATATATTTTTATGAATAAGAGGGTAAAGCTATAAATATGAATTCGGTTATTCTATCTGTCTAGTACATTCGGCTAAATTGCTGAACCATGTGATTATAAAATCGCGCAAGTTCCATACCATACGTTTATAACAATTACTAGAAGACGATTTAAGCAGTACACGACTTGTGGACTTTAGAATTACCTTACTTAATATTATAAATACGAAAGTTTTTTAACTCTTAGGAAGAAACTACTGTACGAATTTTATTTATATTTAATACATTGAGAGCTTATAACCTGGATTAACACATAAGATACTTTTTACGCCAGGAAATTATTTTGCAAGTCGCAAGTGCACAATTATTACTTCATACTTTTGCCGCAAAGCTATACTCGCAAAATTGTATAATCCAGACAAATTATATCCTGTTTATTCCTCAATAATCATTAATCCATACCAAATTCCCATAAGGAAAATCGGCACATAAGACTGTCTTAGTAACAAGTCAGTTAGAACTGGCCTGTCACTTGCTAATGTGGAGCAATGAGTACGTCACGATGCGTTGACCTCATATACAAGGAACTTTCCTACTAGGAATACTACTGTCTTATAATGATTGTAATTATACAATCGTCTAGATATCTTTATATTATGTGTGAGATGAGGTAAACTTTGTTTATTTGTGATATATAGTAAATATTATTAGCCCATGACCACAGCGATTACTGTATTTGGTTACTGTTCTCGAAATTAGCGAAGGAAAAGGCGTTGAGCCACCGCATTTCTGCATCGATTTTTACGAAGAACGAAGAAGTGTGTAGATATGATAGGTTTTTTCTCTCGACTGTTCCTCAATATGTATTTAATCAATATTATAATTCTGATTCACATAATTTTAAAAAGTGATTAGTGAGTTGTAGCTAATACACTTGTCATATCAATAAGATGTACAAAATCTAGGGATATTAATCGAATAGTGAAGGAGATGCATGTTTGCACCAAATGACTACTACTGCTTGTAGGAACAATGTCTTAAAAGGGTTTGACTGTTAAATGCTACGAAGAGATGTAGAAAGAACTAAGTCAATATGATATTTATATAATCTTAGAATGGGGCATTAGCATTTTAAGTTCATCAATACCTTTTTTCTATATCTTTTCTTTTTGTACACAGAGTATTTTAACTCTTCCTTTTATTGCAGTGGTGATTATGACATAATGTTTGTAAAGCCGGGTGTGTCTGGCATCGCAGCGTGACCTACTCGTACCATTGCCAAGTTCACGATTAAACACTAAAGCCGGCCATTTTGTTACTCAATGGTCAGTACATACTTGTATTGACTGACGCAAATAGGATTATCAACGTACTTGTGTAGATATTAGCGAGAATACCAAGGAACGTCTGGAGAAAATCTTTTATATGCATTCTACTCTTGGTCATAGATTTATATATATATATTTATATATATACTCGTATTTGTTCCCTAGTCGGCATTAGAAGCCCCTAAGATCTGAGTCCATTGGGACTTCGCACAATCGCACCCCTTCACGAAATTATCATAATTTCAATCCAGCAAGGCTTCTTAACTTTGTCTCCTGCTTGAAATTCAGTGTAGTATACGAATAAGTGCAATAATATAAACTTAGATATATGCAGGAGGATGTGAATGAGGCAAGGGAAGGATCGTACGGGCGTTCTTTGGTCTCTGCTTAAAAAGACGTGATATTATGCATGAATGAGATCTTTTAGGAGTAGAAAGAACACGACAAAAGCAGCTTTTATCAAACAAAAAATTGTCTCAGCTATTTTCTACTGGACTTACCATATCTTCGACAGTTAAACGCAATAATAGCTAAAGATATATTCTACAATTACGGATATTCTTTTAACATGGAGCCATATAAAATAATGAACAGTACAAAGTCACACGCACGAACAAGGTCTCCATGCCCCTGAGAACTGCAAGCTATTTCTCAGTACACACCACACGTCAATGGCAGTGACATTATCAACATGATTAAGCCTTAATAATAGACAATTAAAAGTTTTTACATTGCTAAATCTAATCTTGTTGCCTTTTTTCAAATATTAGATAAGTTTGTAAGCCGTTTGTTTAAGTTTGTAAGACGTTTGTTTAAGTAACCGAAAATTGTCAAGCTTAAGTTTTCTGCAATACGGTTATGTTAAACTATTATTTAAGAGATTTTGGGGAAAGCTTGATAAATTCTGATGTAATGTAAATTTTTACGTTGTTTTGGAATCCGGATCAAGCGGCTTTAATTATCAAAACCAATTTTTCTTCATGAATATCATCCACACTAACAGCGAAAAGACGTCCCCAGCTATATTGCCTACCCCATAGAATTCCTCAACGCACAGTCAAGAAGAACTCTTCATTCGGTTTTATAAGGAGTCTCTCCAATCTTTGCTCACCACTCCAGGATTTCAACATATTTAAATGCTTATCTACTAATCATCTTATTTAATAAGTATTCACATCACGTTCACATAAAACAAAGCCCGGAACAGACTAGTGATGAGCATGTTATTTGTTGCAGCGTCTTCCCTGGGCGCGGCCATCACGATGCCAATCTGCGGGTTCCTTATAGCACACTTCAAGTGGGAGTCGGCTTTCTACTTCACTGGTACGTACCTTAATTCATTGAATCAATAAGCTAGACTAAAGGAAAAACTCGCAAACGGTTTATCCGATATGCTCATGCTATGTCAATTGGTATCGTTAATAATGCTAAAAGTATTTTTTTATAGACTGAAACATTATATGTGGCATTATAATGCGACATAGTGACGTCACTATGTCGTATTTTGTAAAGTAAAATAGACTTTTGATAAAGAGTAGCAGATTTGTCGGGTAGTCAACTGTTCTACCCCAGTTAAACATTAAATAATACATTAGGGAAATAATAAATTTGCTCGCGGTTCAGTATAAAAATGTTGACAATAATCAAATTATAGTCCTATTTTCGGTAAAAGAGGCAGTTTAAAAAAACTTAACTTTGACATTATTCTAGCGATGGAAATACTTCAAGATTCATTTAAAATTTAATGATGTTTCTGCATTCGACCCTTACTTCATAAGTCCTTTGAAGAAAAGATTATTATTAATAGAAAGTGGACTTGTAGGCCACAATAGAATAGATATCAATTTCCTCAATAATATTCATTTTCCAGTCATTGAATATTTACGAGTAATAAAAGGTCTCGCGATTTCTATTTGTGTAGGATTTTACCGCTTGTCTGATTTATAGGTGACAGTGCTGTTGGTAGCTTAGTTATTTATGTACAGGTTATTGAACTGCAATATCATTGTGTATTATAGGTAATTGAGAATTTCAGAATATTGTTTATTACTAACTTATATACAAAACAAACAGTATAACGTGAAAAACGCCCACGGCGCAATGAGTCCCTTTTATCATTTCACAGAATTTCAGCAGCCTATTGCATTTAGATTCCACATGCATGTTTGGACTTACCTTAATTTGTTTGTACGTCAAACTGCAAATCTCTGATATGATTTATTTAAAGTAGCATAAAGAGACATCATAAAAATAAATCTTATACTTATATAAAATTTCCATGTCACAATGTTAGTAACCGTACTCCTACGAAACGGCTTGACCGATTCTCATAAAATTTAATGTGAACGATGTAGTTTTAGATTCGGCCAACATCTATTTTTCATACCCCTTAGAGATAAGAGTTGTCCATCCCAAATTTATTTATGTTTGCTCTTTAAAACCAAATCCTTTCTAAGGTCTGTTGAAATCGTCTACGTATATCTGTAACTCTGTTCATCCTCACAGGTATAATCGGCGTGATGTGGTCAGTGGCATGGTTCGCAGTGGTGTATGACTCTCCGGCCGAGCACCCTCGCATCTCGGAGACTGAGCGCAACTATCTTATGAAGGCTCTACCACAAGACTCTAACAACAAAGGAGTAAGTGTTTATCAATACCTTATTATTATTTCTCCTTAGAAATATATTTTTAAGGAACTATGACTGTCTATGACTGACTTTGACGGAGTTCGACCGCAATGCTATAATTTTCTAGAAAAACAATTTACAATATTTTTTCCTTATGAATCAGTCAGTTTATTGGTGAAAACCTCATGAAAATTTAACTAGACAAACATCTTTGTTGTGGAATTAATTGTGAATGTAAAACAGTAGATGGTAAACAAACAAAAAATCAAAATTTCCCTGAGATGTCAAAACTATTATAAAAATTTAAAATACAAAAAAAAATACTTTAATTTTTAACACTAAGTAAACGTACCATGAAAAGGTACCAAAGTAATTGATTACATAACAAAATCCAGTTCGAACCACCACTATTAACGTCAGCGCAAATAATACGCTCATTAACAAACCATTTGTGCAAATTTTAACGATTGCAACAAAAATGAGACTGTTTTGTACAAAGCGTAGTGATTTACGAATAAAATTAATTACGGGATTGTCACTTGTTAAATGTGTTATATTTTATTCTGATAATAAATTAAAAAATAAATTTATTCCATTACTGTCCCACTGCTGCTGGGCAAGGGTCTCCTCTCGTAATGAGAATACTAAAAATACAAACAGTTTGTTTCGATAGGTAGATGTTTTTTCTCTTCGCTCTCACACGCGAAACCAACTGAATAGATTATCAATTAACTTTGCACGCAAATAGTAGACTGCAGACACTAAAATACTAAATAATACATATAAAGCCCACGTTACTCCTATTCTAATCGAAGATTTGGGCAGAGGCGTATAAAATACACCCACGTTTCGTTATTAATATTGTTAGTAGTAGGTAGTAGAGGGCGACTCTCTCGCCATTTACCGGGAACTACTCAACTGAGATACATAATAGACCACAGCCGCAGTCATTAAAGTAACGATAAATTATTACATAAAGGAAAAAACGTAATAAATCCCTGTAACGTATGTGAAGGAATATTTCGGCGATACAATGAATCGAATTGATATTCACAAAACGTAAGGAATACAAATTAGTTTAAAATTTTACGAGCTCAAGGCTTGTCTCATTTGAATATAATCGGCATTTGATAGACGTAGCGCTTATTTAATTTACTTTATAACTATTTTCAGTTCATAGAAACATTTTAGATCCTAAAACGACACTTGGCTAACTTGGTCGACTAAAGGTCTAACCAATTCTTCATATCGGGAGAAAAACTTGTCCAGTGAGGCAGTAATAGGGTAATATAAAATTTTAATTAAAAAAAGGTATCATTTTCAAGTGTTTGTGTGTGAAATGAGTGTTGGTTTACTGCGTGCCGTAAGATTTAATTTGGTAGTTGACTGGGTTAAATTATAAACGTGTACTCGTGAAAGGTTCATCTAAAACGCTCAGGCTATATAATGTTGAAATTGTAATTATTACAGACTGACACATTTTATTAGGCACTTGTTTGATACGAACGAAAATCTATACTAATATTATAAAGCTGAAGAGTTTGTTTGTTTGCTTGTTTGAACGCGCTAATCTTAGCAACTACTGGTCCGATTTGAAAAATTCTTTCAGTGTTAGATAGCCCATTTATCGAGGAAGGCTATAGGCTATATATCATCACGCTACGACCAATAGGAGCAGAGTACCAGTAAAAAATGTTACAAAAACGGGGAAAATGATGTCTCTCTTATGTGACGCAAGCGAAGTTGCGCGGGTCAGCTAGTACGATATAATTGTGACGTCATTATATCGTATTTCCTGATTTGACTGGTAGTCAACAGTTCAGTCTTGCAAAATGCTACTGGAATTCCCTTCATTAATTTGCCCCATAGTAATTGGCATCAGGAAAACAACGATTAAAGAATTGGTCTCAAGTCCAGTAATTTCTCATCATACTCAGCATAAACAAACAAACAAACAAACAGGTAACTCAGAACCTTTACACTATAAGTAGTTTATTTATAAACTTTATTTTAAGTAAAACCGCTGCGGTACCTATTGTTCCTAAGTCGTTTTCCTTTTAATTACTAATTAATGTACAATGCACTTTTGTGGTATTGTTTGAATAGGTTATTAAAATAATTGTGTATGGGAAAAACAACAGTTGTTTTGAACATGTGTCAATCTAGAACCCTAACTTCCGGGAATGCTCCCTAACCTAAATTATTTTGATATTTGATAGTATCAAAACATACTCCCTCTGTGGTTTGGAAGGTAATTCTTGGATTCAATTGCCGCGTCTGACAAAGTAAAGTGCTATCCGTCTTTTATAATAATTTATAGCAAAATATTATTTAAATGTTATTACATGATATAGATATGGGTTATTATATGATAATAGCTTAGAGTTTCGTAACGTGCCCGGTATATGGCAAAAGACTCGCCCTCTATAACTGTAACTACTACTAGACTAACATTGTAAATTGCGGAGAGTAAAATTGCACATTTAAGATAACGAGTAAGTGAAACTATGAGTAGAGTCTTATGCGAAGAGATAGCAAGCAATTCACACATTTTCTGCCATAGCCCTCTGTTTTAACCTTTAATTGTGCTATAATTTTCCTCGCAATGTAAAAAGGGATTAAAAAATCCCTTCACGAAAACAACGTTATTTAAAAGTAACATAGACATCGCGAATAGAACAAAGCATTGGAATTTTACTACTTATTTATAACTCTTTATTCATATGGCAAGCACCTTTAGTCACAAATCAAAAAAATAGGTCGGCCATATGTCATGCGAAATCGAACCACGTCCCACAAACTTCCGCCATTTTAAATATTGTCATTCTAAACGCGACATATCACGTGTAAAAGACTATTAACTCTTGTTATTTAAAACCATATATTATTAAAGCGGTTAGTTAAATAATTGCCTTCATTATTTCAAATTACTTGTATTGTTTGACCAATACTGCTAATAATTTACAGTAATTGCACTTAGATATTAAAAACCTACGGTTTCGCTCGTGTTGTTTATTCTCTGGAAGATGCATAGCCTTATTGTATGTAATCAACACTTACGAATAATTGTTAAGAATTCGTTCGTTCCATCACAATTCTATATTTTGTAAATAAATCGGTCGATCTATGGTACAAGAAAATAATGCATAGTTATCTGATACTGCCTACTCCGGGTCAAAATAGAACAGGAATATGACATGAACAAAGCCTTCAATATTGACGAAATTTCGTTTTCACGGCTCTCTGGGCCATGCCATCGGTTCAGCCGTTTCGACGTAAAGATGGAAAATACACAAACTTTCGCATTATCTCAATAAGTAAGCATTAAATTGTGATGCGTATTCTGTCATATATTCCTTAGTGCGTATCACATCGCTTTTTCCTTACGGGGTAAATACCATGAGTTTCTGAGAATCACATTGGTCAGTCAAGATATTATGTTGATTGTATGGCTGCGTGATATTGTATGGCGCCTTTATGAGTCTTACATTAAGATTTATGACTACAACTGTTTCTGGGAATCGATTTATTTAAATCGAATTCTCGGATGCAATTTAGAGTTAATTGTATGATGTCATTAGTTACGTTGATTTTATTATTTCGTTTTTAATTTGATGTATTTGAGGCTGCATTTCTTCCGCGGCAGCTTTCGATATATAAAGGGATTTAAATACATTAGGGCTCACTTTATTTTTGTTGGCAACTTTGCAATTCAATAACTTTAATTGCAGTTGCCGACAACCCTTAATCGTATTTTAACAAAGACTTTGTTATTTGCTTAGGTTTTGATATACCTTAAGTTCAAATTCGATGCTGGAATTCCTTTGAATTCCTGTAACTACTGCTGTGTCTGTTGTTATTGTTTTACCCTACACTAAACGCTAAGTCCAACTATGGCTTTACTTTTTAAATCTGGTTTTAAAAATAACTTGTCTTAATAAATCTGTAATGAGATTAAAACAATCTCGTCTAGCTGTTAATCCAGACTAGACAGGGTCGTGACTTTCCACTAAGTCTTCACAACTTTATCTGATCTTTAATGTCCTTAATTAGTCAACTGTCTGACTTATGACTCCGAGACTGTTCCACGAAATATAAAATACATATATCTAACCTCGTGTAGTAGTTAAAAACTGCATTTTCTACATGCATATGCATAAATGTCTTATCCTTGTTTACGAAACCAAAGAATTGACATTACACTGATTAGTGTCTTCAGATTTTCTAATAAAATTAATTGGAATGCAGCATTTCTATAAAATAAAATGGGAACATAGTCTTATGTATAGTCTAGCATTAATACTGGTGCCCACATAATAGATGTTGACACTGTGTCGTTAGGCAGTGGCAGATGTAGTTTGACTCAGAAGAACCCTATTTATACCAAAATGAAACAAAATGAAAAACCCCTTCAGCTGACTTCAACGATGTTAAAAGACAAATTCTGGGTAGCTACAGCCCGCAGGCTATCGCATTCTTAATACAGTAGAAACTATGCTCTTGAAATCATTGCTGACTCAGTATTGAAACATTTTCATATATTTTGAAGTCACTTCCTCGTTTTTCTATTTTCAAGTAGCTTGTCGCCGGCGCCATTATCTGACTCAATAAGTCAGTGTGCAAATTATACAAAGTACTCTACAATGACATCAGTCATTACTCTCAGTTGAATCACTAATAGATAAGCGACATGAATTTCATGTTTTGAATCAGTTCTTGGTATTGGTCGTAGGCGTATGGAAATTTGAGAGTGAAGAGGATACCATGATGTCCTTGGTTATATTAGATCATTCAATAGGTTTACTTTCTAGTAAATTGTTGTTTGTTGTTGCTAACTTTGTTGCAGTATTGATTGGGAATCATTTCTCATTTATAATTTGGGGGAATTGGGCGTTTTACGTATGAACTTCTTAAGATCATGTAGTTTTTTCTATTGCTATACTTTCCACTACTTAATGAACCCTGCACGATCATCCTCGTGGTGGGAAAAGATCAAGAATTATATCATCAAAAAGACTCAAAGCCGTCAGCGATACAAAAAATTACCGTCCATAGAAAAGTGGCCTCACACCGCTGACTTAATGTCCAGAAGTCTAAAGCAACAACACAATTTCTCAATAATTAACAATTTCCCTTACGTTCCCCAGCACATGCCAGTCCCATGGCGCGCCATGCTGATGTCAGCTCCGGTGTGGGCCATCATCATCACGCACGGCGCCTCCGTCTTCGGCTACTTCACCGTCGTCAACCAGCTGCCGAGCTACATCGAGAGCATCCTGCACTTCAATATTAAACATGTAAGTTATCTTAATTATATTATATTATGATCTTCTTCTTCTTGTCGTATGGTTAGTGGTCAACCTAGTGTCAAAGTTGTTCAAGCCGCCTGAAGGCCTTTGACGTGGCTTAACGACTGTTACCTTAATTGACAACAACCGGGACCGACTTTTTACGTGCCCTCCGAAGCACGGAGACCCCTGTTCAAATACCACTATGCGGTCACCCATCTATGGAATGACCACGCTAAGGTTTGCTTAACCCACAGATCGTTTACCGACCGGTGAGCGCAACTGGCTACGGGCGTCTCAAATTATGATGATGATTGTAAATACGAAAGTTTGTATGTTGGGATGAGTATTTGTTACTTAATAACACGAAAACATCTAAACGGAATTTGAAGGTACAAATATTGATACCCAGAGGATAAAATCTTAGAATGTTTTTTACACGGCTAAGCCGCGAGCAAAAGCTAGTCCTACTAATATTATAAATGCGAAAGTTTGTGAGAATGTATGTATGAATGTTTGTTACTCTTTCACGAAAATACAACTGAACCGATTACGATGAGATTTGGTATATAGGTAACTGAAGACTACTACTTCTACTCCAAATGCAAAAAGACGGTTGTCTCAAGTTTATTGCGATAAAAAGTGTATTTTGAAAGAATATAGCGGTGTGTTTGTAAAGGAATAATCAAAATAAACGCTTTGACGTTTAAAATATACTATTAGCATTGAAGCAATAGGTACAAAGTCTATTCAAATATCTTAATTATTTCTTAAACATGGACTTTGGAAAATTATTCCTAGCGTTTAAAAACGTATGTAATTAAAAACGTTTATCGCAATTTTAGGGAAATATAAAAAAAATTACATGCATAAATGGTACGATACAATATATTATTATCTTAGTAAAAAAATTGTAATAAATGTGTCGAATAAGCTCTTGTCACTAACAATAACAAAATTATAGATATTCAGTATTGTTTTTAGTTATGAGACATACCTACTTCAAGTCGAAATGTGAAACAAAAAGTTTTATATTCGTTTTGGTGTGTCGAAACTACTCAATGTCGTATGTTAATCAATAAGGAGACATTGCAGTGGCTTCTACAACTCATTGTTATCAACTTCACACAGTTATACACCAGTAATAAATAAACGAGTTGTTAGGGAAGGGATGGGACATTTTGTTATAGGTAGCTTTAAAGAATAAAGAAAAATTGATGGATTTTTGCTCCTAAGTATATCACATTTGGTTCGGCAATATTTATAAAAAAACAAAACCGACTTGACTCGCTTGTTCGACTTGTGCCGATCGCGTTCACCTACAAATATTCGGTTTTGTCGCCCGGCTCGGCCGATTAATGCGGAACCGAAAATGTAGCAAGTTTTACGTGGAAATTGATTTCGTCTGAGATTTTTAAAATATTTATACTTAACTCCCATTATAACAGGTAACAAATTGTTAGTAACCGATTGAATTCTAGGCCCAAAAGTCCGTAAAAGAATCCTCCCGAAATAATCCCAACTAATAACAACAACGTCTAACAAACAGTGCACTTGTCAAATCTAATAGCATTAAATATAGCTATTTAATGAAGCTATTATAAACCGGAAAAACATTAGCAAACAACTGAAAAAAATACTCGAGTTCAACAGCCATAATACGAGCAGACCTTCGTGTTACGTATATTATTTGCTTACAATCCTTATTTTAATCCTTATGCTTAAGGACTTAAAGCTCATTTTGATAACCTGCTGCTGATATTGGCCGTACGACCGCAACTCACTTACGATTTCATACGGTGACCATACTTAGAGCAAGCGAAAGGCGGACAAGTCTTGCTAAATATTTATTTATCTGTTCGATTGCGTTACCGTTGGGCAATATCGAAATTTTTATATTCCTTTTGACTTCCTAGAATGGGGTTTATAAGCAATTTGATATTTTTACTGGAATATTCTTTATTGGTGTATTAAAATGATTGCAATTTGTTCACACTTCCCCCGCCACGCTTGGATTTCGCAAGTTTTGATCGTATGCAATGAGATTGTGTCTGTCGAGTGTCGCTAATCTAATTTACTTACGAATGGATAATTCTCGAGCATTTGTAAAACAATTTTATATACGTTAAAAGTTTGCATCTACTTAGGTGCGTCTGTATGGGGTTGTTGTTGTTTTATAATCTTCGAGCATTTATGTAATTATTTTATGCACCAGGTGTTTGGGTCTGCATCTGTATTACAGGGGTGGGGATACTAGATGCTGTAACTCGATTCTCTACTAGCGACAACCAGATAGCTATCGAGAAATTTTTCATGAAAGTCTCTATAGCGCCTCTATCGGGCTCTGTAAGAACTATTTTGGCAGTACATTTTAAATGTCAAACTCTCGATACTCGACATTACCGACTACAGGATTGCGCTATTGATCGGCTGATCCGATCGTCTTCAGCCGATTACAAAAATAGACATTAATTATTACTACTGCTATTTATTCTCAAGGTCACATTCATTAGCTGTCAACAAATTAACTAAGACGCTCATTGTTATTTATTGCTCCACGTGCTTTACGCTCAGCTATTAAATGATCTATCGGTAGTAATTTCATTGTTTTGCCCCCTGCACGTGCGTTATAGTTGCTTAATTGTCGGACATATTGAATTATAGTGATAATTGTTGGAACGCAATTGAGTTTTTAAACTTCATAGTGTTTAAAATACTTTCAATAATTAAATTATTTTATGAAGTGACATTTTGCTTGTCTCGCCATTCTCTTACTCGTGCTCCTTGTAGGAAAATGAAAGGGTTTTTAGTGCTATTTATAATAATGTATTTTATTTTGTTTGCTTTTAATTTGTTTTAACATTACTTTGTTGAGTGCAGTTAATGCAATAAAAATGCATGCTGGTGGCAACTAAATACTAATTAAAATACCAGTTGCGCCATTTTTGCATAGAGTTAATGAATTAAATACTGAGAGTTTGCAACCGATTTCATTCGTTTATCAATTTCTCGTTTAGACGACAACACAAAATAAAATGTAGTATAATTACAAGCGTTTTAAAAACTTTAGCTGGCGGGCTCTTTGCGAGATCTCAAGGTATTAATTCGTTCAACTTGACGCAGATTTGTTAAGTTACATTTTAATTTCTCTTTTAAGCTCAAGAATTTTTTTAAGTGGCAAACGTAGAAATAACCTGATATACTGCGCTTGACACTTATATGTTTTCAATCAAGGCGCAAAATGAATACCTATATATAACAGTACTTTGTTCTAAATACTTCCTAAGAGGTTTAGACTATAAACTATTCGTTAAATTGTCTAGAAAAATAGAACTAAGACATTAAATGCAAATGAAAGCTAGCCACGCGCATCTAGCGTGAACTTTACGATTAACAACATTTAAATATGTTTTGACAAAGTTCAACTAGTTTGATCCAGATTTTATAGCATCCTTGTGAATATTTTAACATATATTTTGAATTTTAATAGCATTAAATAGTGTGACCATCTTAATAATAGACAATATGATAGTTTTATATATAAAAATAAAGTAATTTGGTATTATATTTCATGCTACTGTTAAAACAAAGTGCCAAGTAAGGCGGCTGCTAACTAAATAATTTATAAGTTTTCAATTCACAAAGTAAAATATGTTCTAACTTCCTACATTCATTTCAGTCATGCTGTTCGGAATATTTCTCATATAAATCGGGCTTTCCAATTCAAAAACCTAATGTCAAAGGGCCATTATTATTGCTGCACATTTTATAATGGGCTCAAACTTAATAATTAACGGTAAAACCGCAAAATGTGCCCTTGATTAATTAATTCCTCAGCCTTGATGGAGGCTATTTAGTCAATAATCACTGCACGAGGCTTTCACGTGGTAAAAAAAACCTACTTATATCACAAACCTGTGTGAGATAGTGATCAGACTGCTGTGCATGTGTGCTTAAATGTAGCACATACAAACTGGTAATCCAGCAGTCTTACCTAAAGCATACTTGGATATACAATTTTCACCTCTTTTCCAAGGCACTTGTGATTCCATCTCGCTTGATTAAGCAGAGTTGCAAAGGATAAACAAGCACACGCAAGCCAGCCACCCTATTGCATCAGCCAAAAAGTTGACAACCTCAGGTTTTATAGCAGTAAAGGCAAGTTGCCACACCTCTAATGATTTGGTATCCGTTTGAAGCACAGTGCACGAGTCTTCATGCATATCTTAACCGCAGACCGATTTGTCGGATTTCGAGGTAATCCTATTTAAATGTCATTGTCAATTTTATGTGTCACTTATTCCGTTAGCAACGCAGATGTTAGAAATATTGCAGAACGCAGACATTAAAATGGAAACTGGTCAATATTATGCAGCGAAGTACAATGTTAAGTCTAGTGTCTCAGAGATTAATTGCTTATTCAAGTTATGTAATAATACAAAGAACAATTGATTACGCATAAAAATGTACTTAATTGACTTTATATTACGTATTAACTGTGCGAAGATATAAATTATGATTGTAATTATTGTACTTTTATGTAATTGATAGCTTAACTCACCTATATACGTACGACAATAACGTTTTAACAACGAAATAAAAATTATAGGAAATATTCTGTAAGGAAGAAACGCTTTTGTAAAAGTAAGTTTGCACATTTCACTGCGTTTAACGATGGCGCCACTTTGACGTTAAACAGGAACGGTATTTATGAGAGCAGGCTCAAGCATTACGTATTAACTAGGTCTGAGGCAGATTTCTTCGAGAAAGCTACACTTTCATAAAGGTTTGGTGTAAAATGGTTTAAGCAATTTTGGTAATATTTTTTTTAACTAACGGTTTGCCAGTTTATGTGAAAATAGAACACTTGGTAAACATACAAAATCTTAATGTAAAATTTCAAAACAGTTTATTTAAACCACCTATTTATTTTACATGAAAAGATTCCGCAACAAAATTTCGCGCGCAGATATCTGCTGCATGCCATTTGCCGCTTGCGTCGCGTTTTAATTTTATTCAGACATTCTTGTTTCCACTTACATTTCAATTATACCTAGAAATAGTCGCAACGGGTTAAACTAATTTGCTTATCTCAGAAATATTTAAAATCAACTAAAAAATAGCATTAAAAAAAATGTAGCGGACACTAAAATATTAAAACAAGTTTTCAAATTTTATCCATTATAAACCAATTCAATAAACAGTTACTTCCTAAAACGTCTAAATTGCTCAATGCGCTAGTCATTTAACTAAATTGCATGATTTTACACAAACAAGAAACATTCGCGCGCCTGCTCGAATGAGTCATGCGACCGGGACTGTCCGAAAAACTTGTAAAAACATGGTCAACCTTGCTTTAAGGCTCGCGATTTTTTTTTCTACGAATGTGTCAATGATACTTGTTCACAGCCAATGCTTTTTTTATTGTTTTCTTTTTGATATCGTACTCACGATTACGATCATGTGTCTTTTTATTTGCGGTTATGCAACTATTTTTATAACTTACATGTTTATTGCTATTAATACACTGCGCTTGGTATTTCTTTTCTGGCTGACTACTTTTGTTTTGTGTGTAGTACTTTCAGTACATTTATTTTGGACTAGCTGACCCGCGCAACTTCGCTTGCGTCACATAAGAGAGAATGGGTCACAACAATGGGTTTTCCACGTTTTTGTACTATTACTCTGCTCCTATTGGTCGTAGCGTGATGATATAAAATATGCTTTTTTTTTTCACGAAAATATTCTTAAAATTATTTATATCTCTTAATATAACGAAGTCGCGCTAAGGCATATCCGCCATTAAAACAGTTGCCATGACAACGGAATTTTGTTAATTTAATGTCAAACGAAGTCGCGAATAATATTGTTTATTCGCGACTTCTTTCGCCACCTGAATTTTCCCGGGAAATGCGTCATTTTCCCGGGGTAAAAAGTACCCTATGTCCTTTCTCAGGTATCAAAATATCTCCATACCAAATTTCATGCAAATTGGTTCAGTAGTTTAGGCGTGATTGAGTAGCAGACAGACAGACAGACAGAGTTACTTTTGCATTTATTATATTAGTATGGATTAAATAATATGTCATTCTTTAGCCCCCTTACGCACTAGCGGTTAACCGAGCGGCTAGCCGCGCGGTAACAGGTGAATGTACAACCTCCTGATGAAATTAATAGCGGTTAATCGCTGGATCACAGGCGGTTGCAAATTAAACTATAACCGCGCGGCTAATCGCTAGTGCGTAAGGGGGCTAAGATATTTTTTTACGCGCCAATTTAATTCAAGTTTCTTTTTCATAAAAATATCGAGCATCTGAAAATAATAAAATGGAAAGTTTGACCAACGGCCACACAATGCAAAAAAAGATTAACAAAACTATGAATAAAATAAATAATGGCATATCTCGGTCTATGAATGCGAAACTATTTCTTAATATAAACTTATGCATAATAATATGTTAAAGGAATTTTACCCTTGGGCGACCTTTCATAGACTATATTAAGACGAATACGAGTAAAAAAGTATTAATATGAGTTTATAAAGCACTGACCTTTTCTATATGAAATATTCTTTTAGCAATAAAATGACGTATGAGCTTTTTTGTTTTATGAGAACTGTGTTTTAGTTTAGTATATTGGTTTATATGACCTTTTTATCTCTATATATTTTTATAGTATAGTGAAAGGACGTTTTGTATACATATAAAGAGCGCTTTTGCTAATCTTACCATAGTGTAGTAATGGTACCTTACAAATTAATTTAACAAGTCACTGTGTCAAATGTGCATATTTCCCATGGCCTTATATTGCGTTTTAATCCAATCGGCCTTCTGTGCACGGAACAAATATTAGACTCGCAATCTAGGCTTAATCCTAAGCCTATCTGGGTTAGATAAATACTAGAAACCCTAATCCTAACTCTAATATGACTAATGTTAGAC
The DNA here is from genome assembly GCF_050436995.1 of Anticarsia gemmatalis. Taxonomy (NCBI): domain Eukaryota; kingdom Metazoa; phylum Arthropoda; class Insecta; order Lepidoptera; family Erebidae; genus Anticarsia; species Anticarsia gemmatalis. Next base: position 10,886,359 of record NC_134760.1, on the reverse strand, counting down.
AATATTTAACATTTATGTATGGTATTATTGGGTTTATTAGGTAAATAGGTTATTTCTGAGCGTTGTGTCTTAAGTTATAAAAATTGAACTCATTTGAAAACGTTGTAACCGCCCAACTGGCCATCTTAACCATAGTAAAATGTTATTTATGACCTTTCCAATTTGTAATAAGGGCCATATTTTTATTAATTTCTAAAGTGAGATACGCCCTTATCGAAATAGCACTGCAGTTCTGTTCATTGATATCCGAAAATAGACTTGCAAATAAAATATTAGTAACAAATTCTTTCTAATTCGCACTCAATCAACAATTTGGAGTGGTACTCAATCATATCGTACTGTCAACCGACAGCTAGTGCTATCTGTTATCTCTTATCAGATAACGAGGGAAAGCCTCGGAACTTGATACATTGACGTTATTGCGTTACTTAATTGTTAAGCTTTACGCATCATGCGTGAGATAACTGAAAAAAGTGATAGGTGTTTTTGAGAATTTATAGTTATTTGCATGCTTAATAATAGTATCTATAGTTATAAGTGTTCAAATTATTGTATTACTACTATAATGATTAAAAAAAAATAACTTTTTTATTGCAAAATCTTAGCTACCCTAACATAACACATGTAGGTTTGTAAAGAACTTGGATCTGATTTTCAATCATTTCACAAAATAATGAGATGTGTTTAATTTACCTCGATTTTTACTAAAAAGAGAAGACAAACTACTGTATTATTCCAATATATTTTACTATTAAAACCACAAATGTCTGGATTTCCCATCAAAATCCGCCTAAAACTGCTTCGCACCAGTTTCAAAGGAAGCCCTTCTTGATGCACAGGATGCATCAGATCTAGTGATTGGTAGAAATTGACACCAATTTATACTAACAGGGATACATTGTACTGTTAAGTAGTCCACAGATTACGACACAGATTAGCATAGCTCTGACTCACTCTAATCTCGTAAGTTGAAAAGAGAAAGCAATAGTACACATCCTTGGTTCTTAGAAGAGAGACTGTGAAGGAAATTAACGTAATTAAGTAGAAGAAAAATAAAAAATTGTGTTAATGCTCTAACGCTGTTGTTAGAGATTTCAAATCATCCTTTTGGTAGATGTAATTAGATTAGTCTATAATGAAAAATATCAAGCGCAGATTTACGTATTTGCACTTAAAAATCATACAAATTCAGAGTATTAGGCTGTATCTTTAAATGGTTACACCTCAAGGCGTATTTTCGGTGGCGCATTATTTTAAATAAATTTTTAAATATATGTAGCTGACCCGCGCAACTTCGCTTGCGTCCAATAAGAGAGAATGGGTGAAATTTTTCCCCGTTTTTGTAACATTTTTTACTGGTACTCTGCTCCTTTTGGTCGTAGCGTAATGATATGTAGCCTATGTCCTTTCCCGGGTATCGAAATATCTCCATACAAAATTTCATGCAAATTGGTTCAGTAGTTCAGGCGTGATTGAGTAGCAGACAGACAGACAGAGTTACTTTCGAATTTATAATATTAGTATGGATTGTCTTAATAAAAACAGTTACCTGCAGCACATTTCTAACAACAAACAGGTCTATTACTACGTTTGCTATTACCTTGTTATTAATAGTTTCCTGCAAAAGTTCCAAACGTTGTTCCGCTAGTCAGTTAACTGGTCCTTGCAAGGGCATCTATCGTTAACACATTAATTGACCTGTTTATCATGAGAAGGTCGGTTTGACATGTAATTGTCTGTTTGCGTCAGCTTTTCTTTTACGACGCATAAACTTTGTAGTAGTTTTTTGAATGCTCAAAACTATGGGGCTTTATGGGCACGGGTAAACTCGCGTACTAACTTTAATTCCTTCTTCAGACTGGTATGGATTGATTTTGAAAGCACTCACATCACAGGTTACAGGTCTTCAACCATAATCATGCTAGATTTAATCAAAATCCGACCAGCGGGATTGTTTTATTTCCATATTATTTCAAAAGTCTGAAGACATTTTAGACTCCAAACTTATCCCGATCCCTCCCTCGTTTTGGAAGGAGAACCTTGCCCCGGTAGTGGAACAGTGATATATCTCCAAGGGAAACCTTTTTATCGAGAAAATTTAATGCAAATACGTTGAGTTAATACAAATATACGTAAGATATTAGAAAAAATAATAAATAGAGATAAATATTTCACAGCCTGTATTAACATTTGCGTATATCCAAAGGTATTGCGTAATTAGCGTTGCCTAATGGCAGCGGCAATCATCTCGAGTCCTAAGATTAAGTTCTAAATTACTACGCACTGCCACTACGCGCTAGTAATTACTTCTTAGAAGCTAGGAGAGCACGACTATCGGGATTCTGTATGTACTATACTTATTTGGCATTAGTCATTTTATATGGTAGATTGGCTTTGAGAAAAAAATAATAAAATTACTGCTATATAGGGATATTTTATTTTACTTCGCTGAAATTCAGGTTAAGTTTCAAAAGAACCTTCCTTAAGACAATGCTTGAATTGTCAATAGGGATTACAATAAAATGGGGTGCATATACTTTTTGATGTGTTTATTTCAAAACTAAACCTGTAAAAGAGGACTATATTGTTTAGATATAGTGCTAGGATGTTATGAATTTATTTCTTTGTTATTCCCGTATCTCCAAAAATAGCAGCAATTTTATATATTTTTAGCGATAACTTTATAAATGCTAGTCATAATTAGCTCAGTACCAACCAAGACAGACACCTTAACTAATGCGAAAAATTCCGCTCTCGTGTAAATTATAGTCAGTGTAAAACCTCCGGATAAGTAAAATGCCTTTTCTCATTTACCCGGCGCCAGCTAACTGGGACTTACAAAAACAAATACGCCACATAGCTTCATAATTTTATTGCTTTCTGTATAAAATTTTACAACGCGAGCGAAATTCCTGAACAAACCGGACCGGCTATTTTTTAGTGGTAATGTTAGTGATCTATCTTTAGACTAGAATGCGGGCGGGGTGACTCGATGAACAGTTAGTACCTAGTACCTAGTAGCTAGTGGGCCTATACTTGTTTTAGCAGCCTGCTTTCTTAGCTACGAGTAATCTTATCCTGCATATAAAGTATGCTGTCTGTATCTTGACTAATTGAAATCGTTTAGCTTACGGTGTTGATAATAGCATATAGATACTTTGTCTTTCGAAGAAGCTACGTACATATATCGAGGTTTTTACAAAATTGGCCAAGTCTTTTAGATTAAGAATTTTAAATGACATTACTAAGAATTCGGTAATCTTCAGTCAGTTCTTCTTAAATGGTTTTCACAGTTAAGCTTTAAGCCGTATTTTAGCCTTAGCTTTGCATCGTTTTGCTACAACTAGTTTTCAAAGAGTTAGTTATAATTTCAGTAGATAGCACTAAGAGCGGGTTAAGTTAAGTATAGCGTTTCAAAGGGGTTGAAAGCTTTGAATCTTAAGTTCGGGTTATGTTTAGAATAGCCTTTTAAATTATATTTACCTGAACTGAATACAAAAATTTATATAAAATATAGTTCTAAACACGTGCTCTACAAGACTATGACGTCACAACACGCGGAACTGTATATAATCAGATTGATGTGTTACGTGAGGTTATAAATATACGACTATTGTTCTTAAATGCACTACTTTTATGTACCTAGAATACTAAGTAGCTCTAGACTCAAGTTCAGGTATAAACTACCAAATTTGCTTGACAAGTTTAGTTCCTACCCGTCTGGAAACGTTAAGATGTAATAGATAAACGTAAAACGTTGGTTTATCATAATATTTTTACCTTCTTTAGTTAGGTTAATCCCCAATAAAAGAGTTTTATTTACTAAATAGAGTTTTGCCAAAACGATACTAATTATTTCAAGTAGCTTTAGATGCCAAGCCACGCATTGCCACACAATCAAAGCGCACATCATAATCTCTATTGCCTTATTTCCTTCTTTCGCAATTTCGCATCAAAATCCGCAGAGCTACTGCGTGTGATTCAATGGCGTTCTAATCATAAAGAGATCGCTCCAAGGTTTATAGGATCGGGTATGAATTCACAAGATACACTTATGTATGACGCGTATCACCTCGACCATAACTGTCCAAGGCTGAAAGAATTTTATATGATTTAATATTCCCTTGAATTGCAATCATATACATCATACATCTGACTTGAAAGAATAATATGTAGGGATTATCCATGTGAGAGGGGCATATATTAATTACGTCGAGCATACTACACTTGAAACATACATTTTGAAACTGGGGTACGGCAGCCACCATCTCACGATATCACAGTAGTGGCAATGGAAGTGCGTAAAATCGCTTGAACATCCACACGTGATTAGTTTAGATACTTTACTACTATATATCGATATATAGTAGTATAATATCTATAGTTACTATGACGCACGGTAAAGGCTAGCCGGTTGTCGCTGGTCGATAGTGGTAGAGAATCGAGCTACAGGGGACATGTATTAAACTAATCGATAGTTTTATTTTTAAAAAGTATAGTCGATAGTAGTAGAGAATCGCGGTATTAATATGTTTACCTGTTCGTTAAGTCCTAATTACGAAAAAACAGATTGCAAGCAAAGAGTCGTAAAAATAGTTTGGAAATAATGTATGAACTACGAAACTTAAACTACACACTATTTAAAGTGAAGTGTTGTAATGTAAACGACATTTACGAATAAGTGTTGACTATTGACGTTGATCTGTCAAGCGAGACGTTACTCAATGGAGACAATGAGGTTTTTGTTACTAACCAATAGGTAGTTCCTGAAATTCTATCAGTTTGGTAATGTTACTCTATGGCTGGCAATACAGAAATGGCAGTAAGATCCTGCCTAAGGGTGGTGAGCTGCGTTTGCGTAAAACAATCGAGTTTTATTATTTAACTGGAGATTTACGTACTAAATTCTAGGGCACACGCTACTAATTCTTCGAAGCTTACGTGTCCATATTACAACCGTAAATCATATCACGTGCCATCTCTTCGCATGACAATCAACAAGTAACCTTTAACTTTATAGTGAAAATAATAAACAGTACCTAGATTTGGATCTGTTTTAATGGGATTTAGACATACCAGTAAAACAGTAGTAGTCAGGACTTTCAGACAAAAAGCTCTATGACGATGGCGAAGCAGACGGTACTGCCGTATCCATCTTGGTAAACTATATTTTTAGTACTTACTCTTACTTTGTCTTCGTAATCACATTTAAACCAAGGCTTCATTTTATCTATGAAAATACAAATCTACACAAAAATCAATTATCACCAACATGACAAGTAAAATCTAATACAACTTCATTATAAGGAAAAAAATCAAGTACAGTAGTACTAATAAAACAGTAATTTTCCTTCACTCTTGTAAATATTTCCACATAAATCATATGATGGCACGCACCTAAGGGTCCATAAAAGTAATTCATGGAAGCACGGCTAGACAGCTGACTCATCAAGGTGAACGCTCAGACACGGACAGACGGACACACGAGTGTTATTGATATTGAGATTTTATGGTTAATTAAAGACATTCGTACTTTAGAAATCTTAAAAAATTATAAAACAATTGTTGTAATATAAATGAAAACATAATGTTTCATTTAAATTACAACAATTGTTTTATAATTTTTTAAGTAAGTTTTTTAAGTAAGCATATTATGTAAATTAAAATTGTGTGGACTTTACAACATGAATGATTAAAGTGATGTTTGTATGAAGTAAAATACGGGTAATAATGTTGTGTGAAATACAGAGATGATTTGCTTTCTAGTAGAGTTCAAGCTTTAGATTCCATTAATTATCAAGAAGTCCCAGTTTTTTTTAACATTTATTTGTGATCTAAATAAATTTATATATCCCGATGAATATGATAATTACATGTAAAACTATGTCTGAAAAGACACCAATTTGGCTTTATATAACACTTGTGTGCTCATCTGCCCGTATTCTGTGTCCGGTTACTGAGTCAGCTTATGCTTAACCTAACGTTAGGCGCATCAATTTAAGAGCTTATTATAATCCAGACTGGCGACCCTCCCTCGATGTTAATCGACCGTTATTATAAGCCTAGTCGACTGAAAAACTAGTTTGAAATTATTATCTAAGCACTTGGTGGATTTTTGTGTCTTTAGAAATTGATTACATATTAAATAAGCTTTAGTTGTGTGACAATAGAGGGCTAATCAAGGTGATGTTAAAGCTCTAAGCTAGCGTTTGGCTCATTTTCCTGTATATTGGAACTATACAGTCTAATAGGTATATTAGGGAAAAACAACTTAATATCATGAGTCATTTGACATAAGTAATAAGAAAAATTTGATAGTTTGGTTTATTAATAAAAAAATACCAGACAGGAAAGTCAAAGAATAAATATTTACTTAAAAAGTAAGATAAATGGACCTTTTAAAATTATTAAATTAGTTTTTCCTCATAAATACGTAAAACTTAGTTTCATATTCTAACCGCAAGTGGCATTTTATTCCGTGTATCGAAAAATAGGACAAAATGATAAACACACAGTTACGTCAAACATCTTCATGGAAAACTTGAAGAAATGCGTCATACAGCATTATGGAATGCAGTTCGTGATTAGAATATTTAATGCTAAGATTAATGACAAATGGATGTGAATGATGCTAGGGAAGTTTGTAAGGATCGTACCAAGTGGTGTTCTTTGGTCTCTGTCTACCCCTATTGGAAAAAGGCGTGAATTTATGTATGTAGTTCTTATTGAGAGCATAAAGCAGGTTATAGAGTCACAGATTACTCGCAAACGGGCACCTGTAATATGCTCTCACAATTGTTTAAATTAAACAAAACTAGTCATGCTTTTGGTTCGATTTTAGGAAAATATTGACTTTCTTTTGACTGTTGTTATAAGTACGCAGATTTGAGGGTTTCGCAATCCGTTCTTTTTACACCTCAAATTTATACCACCTGATGCAAGCCCGAGGCGAGATAGATATCTTAAATATCTCTATCAAAGGTATACACAATCGTGTAGTTTTGCCCGTCCTTGAGTGATACAATTGGTAACTTTTGCTATGAAACTTAAACCATATTACGTAAAGTCCTCCCTCCACACGAATGCTTACTTAGAAAGTGTCTACTTATTGTTATCGTACTCGTATGCAATTTACGACAATTTTCCTGCGTTGTGTAATGATTCTGTTACAATATTACTAGTGTGGAATTTGAGATATTTTCCCCAACGGCAAATTGGGTGATGATGAAACATGATGTTGACTACTAGCTGTTTTTTTTAAATATAGCAATGACTACAGCAGCAAGCCAAAGATTGAGATTTTAACAGCCACTCGAGTAAAGCTATTAACTACTAAAGTTTTTAAAGTTTATATCAATCTTCTGGTAACTTATATTCTGAATTAAAGGCAGTTTTTTTGTCAACATATCAGAAAATCCGAATTTTATGCAATTTTTTTTAACCGTTAGAATGTTCAATTAGAGTTAAGTTAATTCTTTTATATAAGAAGTTAGGTATTTATTATTATACAACGCTAATGTCTTAAGTAATATTTTTTATTTAAACTTTTAGAAAACTCTTACCAGCCACGAAAAGACACTCTAGGGCAGACACCTATCATTTTTTTACAAGATAAACTATGATAACTGACGTATTTTCCTATTGTCTCCAGAACGGTCTGCTATCATCCCTGCCGTACTTGGGCAAGTATCTGTGCGCGCTCGCCTCCTCCGTGCTGGCTGACTGGCTCAGACGCAGCGGCAAGCTCTCCACCACCACCGCTAGGAAACTCTTCACTGGACTCGCTGTTGGACTACCAGGTAACGAACAAAAAGTCTTTTTAAAGCTTTTGTAAAAAAAAACTACTAGTCATGCAGAGAATAATTAAAATTAATTTGCATGGTGTGCTTTGTGCTTTTAGGTGCTCTATAATTTTAATACTAGGTTAAGACCAGGTTTTCGTTGCTTCGATAAGCCGGAATTAAGTTCGCTTTTATACATTTCTGATTAATGAAAGTTTAAAATAAATAAAAGAACGTTTGAAACAATAATTGTTTACTGTACATGTTAAGCGGTATGTCTTGGATGGCAGTAGGCCTAGTTAAACTCTATAATAATATTATTATCTTAAATATTTGCCTCCTCAAAAGGATAAATAAAAATCATTACTAGCTGCAAATATTGTTTCATGATGATATTTTCTATCAGATATCCACTTTATTTAAGTCAATAGTATTCTAATACAAACTCATTCTTCTCAGGGCTGTTGATGATCGCTCAAGCTAACATGGGCGGCGACCGCGTGTGGTCTATTGCTATCTTCACCACTGCTCTCACCATCAACGGCGCTGTCACCGCCGGCTACCTCGGCAACGGACTGGACATCGCACCTAAATTCAGTGGTATGTACAAAATTTAAAATAATTCTTGGGGCCTTTTAAATTTTTTTGACAATAGACAAAATCATCCAGACTCGAAAATATATAAAACCATACTTATATTTGTTTTGGTTGGGAATCGAACCTACGAGATATTTAGTTTGTTTAAGTATAACACAACTTTTGATTACGCAAATTAGTAACAGATGTATTTATTGCAAAATTGGCATGCTTGGAATTATTATGCGGGTCTGTCACATCAATAAGCTTAATCTGTGGCCCTGAATATCACATCAAGATAAAATATACATTTCATTCACCAGTTCCTGTAGAGAGATTTATTACCTGAGGGTATTAAGGTTGAATTAGGCTGAGATAATATAAACAATTTGGCTTTTTTATTATTTAAAATCTATTTCATAAGAATAAAGTATCCCGAAGCTTGTCTTTGCCAAATTTTCCTCCTATTTAAGTAAAACGGTATATACGTCATTTATATATAAAAATTTACTATTTCAGGCACTATCTTCGGCATGGCTAACACGTTGTCGTCCATCGGAGGCTGGCTGTCTACCTTCATGGTGGGAGAACTCACTAAAGAAAACGTAAGTTGCTTTTAATATTTTACAAACTGAATAAGTTTTTTTTTCTAAAAGATTTTGCTCTAACATTGACAAGTCAGACATTTAAATATTGAACACTCGTTCAGTAGTACGAGTAAAAGCAAGCATACGATGTGAAAATCCTGAGTTTTAATCCTACACATAGCACCACCCATGTACTGGAAGGTCAGCTGGAGAAATTAACAACTTTATCAACCCCCTTTCCGAGCTAGTGGTAGATTCAGTAATTGTAACGACTATCATAAGTGGCAATATTTGATCTTAATGAATAAATGATTTGATTTTGATTTTTAATAGTCCAACAGACTATATAAGATACGTTCTGTAAAATCTTTGAATCTTAACTAGAGTACTGTAGGTTTGTTTGTATAAAACATTCATAAACAATCAATAAAAACACATAAAACCTTTATTTCATATTTCAGAACACCCCCGAACAATGGAAGGTAGTGTTCTACATTCTAGCCGGCACGTACATCACGGGTGCTCTCTGCTTCGTGACCCTCGGCTCCGGCGAGCTGCAGCCCTGGAGCTCTCCCAACTGCCCCCCTCCCGAGGAGAAGCACGAGGAACAACCACTCAACGAGGAGAAGGCGTGAACTAACATAGGAAAGTCAGACATGGGAGTATTCACACCATATACTTGAAAAATCTGCTTTATGAACTTCAAAAATTGTTTATTATTTAAATAGTTTCAAATGTTTATGAAAATGCTGCTTTGAAGTTAAATACGGTATTCGGGTTTGAAAACTGTGTTTAAGTTTAAAGTAATGTGTTTTTATGTGAAGGTTTTTTTGGTACACATTTGTTTTGAAAGGTTTACCATCTATAGATTTACATCTTAGTCTGTAATTCAGTAATTGAATCAATTAACTACTAAATCCTTTAAAACCTTTATTACCATCTTCAAAAGTAGAACATATTCCGCTACATAAAATCACAATTTATTTATTTCAAAATATTTTCTAAGAAATCTTATGAATTCCCCAATATCATAGAGAAACCCAAACATCCGATTAAAAAGTAAACCAAAAGATTTTGATAATAAATTCATTGGTATTACGCAAATTAACCGCAATATTGTCAAGATTTTTGATGAAAATTTTGACAAGAAAGTCAAATCGAAAATCCATGTCTGGCGATTGAATATTAAATTTAAATCTACGTTTAAAATGCGATTTTGTTGCGTGTAAACATCTAAGCACGTTTAGTTACAATTTAATTTAATTATTTTGTTGATTAGGAAAATAGCAGTATTTGTTTTAAACTACCGATAAACATAGATTAATTTTCTTACTACTTAATTATGAATTCTGGTGCTCTCATACATATTGTGTTAGAATATAACAGTTTAATTTTATGGGTAATGCTGTTATAAAAAAAACAAAATCAAGCAAAAAATAATACAATACTTGAATAAAAAGCAAAGACTGCTATCTTTCTAAACTACTTGAAGCGTTAGGAACAATTTTCGCAATTCTAATAAAATTATAATTACGAAAATTATTTCAAAACGTATTGTTGAAAAATGAAAAGTAAAAAAACTCAAAAAAAGGCTGTTAGTGTAAATATAATGTGATGTATTTATATAAACGTGTTATGGCGCGCTCTCGGACTCTGAAAAACGTTTGGTTCGTTAGAAACCCGACTCATTACTTAGTGTTTAGTAGTCAACAAGTCACACATGCACAGACTTACGGTTGTATCTGAAGACCCTGGTAAATGACTAACACTTTACACTTACGGCTCACATTAATATGCTATCTATGGATAGATTTGCTTATCTTCAGTTAAATTTTGACACATAAAAAAATGGTTGAATTCTACTAAAGATAAAGCATATTTATTTATGAGTGGCATATTATTATTGCAGCTGTTAGGTATATGAATTTCTTAAAAACTTATATCTATTAAAATTGCTTGCAAAAAATGATGTATTCATAAAATTTCAAAGATAATATTTTATAGAATTTTATTTCTTTAAGTACTTTTGCTAGATATGTGTTGTTTAAGAACTTGCCAAAGTGTAAAGTGTAGAAAGTATGTATTGTATGTATGAATTTGAATGTGTAGGTCTACAGATACTGCCGGCGGTCTGTATTTAGTGTTCAAAGTAATATCGATCATATTTAGAATAGATACGAAAAATAACTACTTATTATCATAATACTACTTGTTATCACAACTAAAGTTAAAATATTCTTTTTTAAAAAACCACATTCAGATAAGTATCGGTTACTTTATCAATAGGATTTTTTCCCGAGTTTCTATACAGCATTATCACCTACAATAGATTGTGAAATATGAAATATTCTGTAAGTCGTCAAAATAGTGCTACAATTTAGTAAGGTTTTGGAAGATAATTTTATTATTTGATATTAGTATTTTGTTCTAAAATGATCGATATTACTCATCATAATAATTTTAAGTTTCGTTGGTCCTCAATCCTTTGGTAATGCGAGCATGTATTAGCAATTTGTGAGGTGGGTACTACAATGATAATGATACACAATATGCAGTAAATAAGTCTCTTTCCTTCTCAAATAGTAAGTTTTCAAAGGGCACATGTTAATATCTTTAGTATGTGAGACATGCCCTTATTATAGTAAAATTTGCGGTTGGTATCTAGTCTAATATATGAATATTAGTTTTTCAAGGAGCGTTTAATCGTAATCCAAAGAATTATCTGATATTTTTAGAATTAGAGTATTAGACCAAAATTATTAATTTGTTACTTCATGTTTACTTACAAATTTTCTAAAATTCGCTCTTTATATGCAGTATTGCACTTTTATTGAAAAAGCAACCATATTTTTAAATTCTTTATTTGTCTGTTTAGCAGATATTTTATAATTGAATATCCAATAATTTCATTGTCAAACAAAATCGAGGAAAAATCGACTTATAATATTTTTTCTACACCAGTTCGAGCTATCATTGTCATTAGGTACAATACCAGTGTTTGTGTATAAAGTAGGAAGCTTACCAAATTGTACTGATAGATGTAAGGCGGATCGTATCCGGGGACCAAACCGAGGACAACAACATGTCTCGTGACTGTAGTTGAGTTTACAACACATTTCACATAACCATCTCACATTATGAACTAAATATTTTAATATATCTGCATTTTTAGCTGTATTACACTTGAGTAAGAAATTGAAAAAAAGAATCAATAGAAAAAAATCATATTAATTATCTATCTCTTTTCGTTTAAGAAAAGATTCTTGCCCATCAATGAAATTGTATCTAAACCAATTTGCAATTTAGTAATTTTTGAAAACAGATAATCAGTCATATTATGTCTGATTGGGTTGAAACATCTTTGCATTTTTAAGTTTAGCATTATTTGTAATGTGATATAGGAACTTTCAAACTGGCTTGACTACAGTCTTAAAGCCTTATTTTTACATCTATATCTTGGCTACCATATCACATTAAAGTTTATTATGCTAGACTTTGTTACTATGAATCTAAAACACCAATTTATCTGACATATATTTTATAATTATTTCTGTCCTTATGTGACTTTTTCCTTGAATAAAAAACATTTAAGATTTGATTCCCTTCATAAGCATTTGCAAAGTGCCTTGCCTGTACATTGTAAACTCAAATACAGTCACGAAAAACTTCTTGATAATTAAAGTTATTAAGTATTTTTATTTTATTAAGTATCTTATTTATTTTTCTACGAAGGTTTAGGAAAATTCGGAGCCATTTTAGCATACCAGTGCGGCGGAAATGTTCGCTCGCTACCGACCATAGGCAAGTCTCGTTACTTTTTTTTTACCGTAAGACATAGATATTAAGATTATGAGGTTGGTCCCATTGAACTATGGGTTTGTATATTATTTTATCTTATTTTTTCTGAGATCGTGATTATTTAAATTAAGCTTATTTTTAAATTTACCTATTAAAAATTCCGTTTGTTGCCTTTCTTTCCATTGACCACGATAGAATAATAGCCAAGTCTGTAGCAGTGGGACCTGCCGCTAAGCCATGTTCGCACTTAGCTTTATTACAAGGGACAATGCATTGTATTGTATGCATTTCAACAGCTGTGATAAAGAGGTTTGTCTATGGCGTTACTTTGCTAGATATCTATAATAAACGCTCTCAAAATTGTCATGTATTTAAAAATTATCGAGTTTGAATCTTAACGGCTACATTTAGTTCCTAAATTACGATCAGTATTTCGTAAAGGTTTTGTTTTGTCCAATTTTGTTATTTTATAATGGAATAGACGGACTTAAATTATTAATATTTATTTCACAATTCTTTTTAGTCTATTTTAAGGCATTTTAATTAACGTGACAGTAATGTAGCTACTTCAATATCATTTCATTGTATCACAATTTTCTAATAATTTTTAAGAATTGAATCTAATTTATAGTATTTTTGTTACTTAATATTTAATTATCATGGCAACCTCATTCACGACAACTACTTCTAAATATGTATTAAATAATTTTAATGAATCTTATTTGTATTTTCTTGTTCGTCTATTCCGTATGTTCCACAGACAATCACATCCTTCCAACGATTGCAGGGTAACTAAGTCCATAGAGTACATTTTATAAAACAAATAATAATAAAGTAAGTTAAGTTTGTCTGTGGAATTCAATAAAAGTTCTAAGTATTACCCATGTCATTTATCTGGTAATATAATTTAGTTTTTAAGTAAAAATCTTTGAACAACAATCTGCCATTTTATTAGCAAAACGTTAACAGCTAACTTATAAATTGAATGTTTCTTGATGATGATAAATTGAATTAAAAATAACAAAAAACAGAAATTAATATGTTTCAGTATTCATTAAGATTGTGCAAATTAAGATATGCAGCGTCTTATGCAAATAAAAAATGATTTTTCTTTTGTATCTTCGCGGAAATTATTTTGTTAATAAAATTGGCGCCTAATTTCAACTAGGAATATAACACAACGCTTTGATTTTATAAAGTGACAAAACATCTGTGTTTTCAATTTTAATTTAAAAACTGATCATAGGAATAAGTTTTCTAGTTAACCGATAAATTATCAAAAACATACAAATTACAAGGACGTTATGAAAAATGACTAAATACGATTTTAAGTTCCAGTTTTACCACTTCTGGATAAATAACGGTTATCAGGTGGAATTTTGGCAGATTTTTATTTCATGAACTTTCTTCCACTTTATCTATCTGATTGGTTTATCCGACAGTTATCTACAGGTCGTGAAACTAGCTCTTAACATTTACTCTGCGACACAACATTCTGATTGATTTATTATCTGCCGTATTGGTTATCTAGTATTTATTCACATATCGCAAAACTAGGCCCAAATATTTTGTCTACATCATCTATAAGATTCTGATTGTTTGAATAATTTTGACGTGCCAGATACCTTATTCTTGTGGTCTATTTCAAATAATTATAATTTAAAAGTAGTTTACTTTAAACTGCATTCAAAATAGATTTTTCAACAATAATCTCTTTTGAAGTAGTTTTCATTTAGCGTTTTATCACACTTATGTAAGGTTGTAATGGAACAAATTATTCAATTTGAAAGTGTCAAAATTAATGCTTAATTCGAAATGTAAAACAGCAAGATTTTGGAATTTGCTTGCTATTACAGTGAAATAAATATGATTTTTGTATGGAAGACATGTGTATTATTATTATTAAACCATATTGAATATAACAGGCATTGTATGAATGGCAATAAATATGTATAATTAAGACACGAAGATATAAAAGATATATATTTAAGTGACGATTTCAGAATAAAGAATGAGTGGCATGTGTTCAGTGTGTTAAAGTAAGGCAATATTTATGTATTTTCGTATATTAATGCATGTGAAATATAACAATTTGTTATGTCTTATGACAGCTCTGTAATTTTGTGAACCATTTTCTTTTTGAAAATAAAGATTTTACCAAAATAACTTTTAGTTTTTATAATTCTATTCACATCGACTACTGAAGACCAACATTTTTCATTTTCTATAAGAAAGTGTATTACAGCTGACTATTTTTTTTTGACATGATCTAAGTGCACAATCTGGGTAAAGTTTAAAATTTTTGGCATATTATCAAAGTTGAATTAACTAACACATTTTAGGGTTAGTAAAATAATTTCCATTTACTTTGGATGTTTATCTGCACCGAGCACAGTGATAGATAAACGTCCAAAACTGTCTCCTGATTAAAATGATTCCTCTTGCTTACCCTACTACTACGCGTCAACACTGCTTGTGTAGAATTATCATTGGAGGTAAACACAAATAAAACTCACAAGTGGGTAACTTACAATATGTTTATTGAAGAAACATTACATGTTAGCACAGCCTAGCTGTTCCTACGAAGCTCTCGCTCCCTCACTACCGATACAAGGCAAGGTGACTGATTACAGCTCCGTCTTATGTTATATACCTTACGATTATTTACTCGATTGGAAACACTACAATACATTTTAAATACAAAACAAAATAATTGTAATTTTACTTTTAATTAATAAGAATAATATCGTTATTGTCGCATTTTTTGGTAGAATTTTCAAATATTTCCAACTGTCAAACATTTTTTTATCATGGCAATACTAGACACGGTACAGATAAAATAATATTGACTTTTCTAAAACAATTAACTGTATACATATTGTAATTTTAACATTACTAATGAAAATTCGTTATAACAATATCACGGGCGATTTATATTGAAATAATAGTCTGTAGTTTTCCAATCGAGCAAACGTTACAGTGAGTGTAGTGACTAGACGTTCGTCTTATCACAGGTTTTACTATCAATACAACAGTGAAACGAAAGCATTTTTACAATTAATTATAATATACTTAATAACGATGGGAATATCGACAATATTCCATACAAATATTTCAGAATATCTTCAATATTTTGATGTGAAATAATCTCGATGTTGCCATCGCGTTATTATGAATAAAACATGAATTATTAGAGTGATGTATAATTCAGTAAATATCACATGAATGAGTGCATTTTATATTAATTGAATTAAAAGTGAAATTGTACTTAGATAACTGTGAAATATTAATTACATTTTTTTATTATTCCGTTATTTAAATGATTAAATATTTAAATGGTTATGTATTATTGAGCATATTGCCAAAAAATTACTTGGAATTTGTTATCTTTGCTTATTTTACTGGAAATAAATTGGAAGAATAAACAGCTTTTATGTAAACCACAGTTATCTAAATACAGTTTCTAATACTAACTATGACTAGGGTTTATTTATTTAACGTTCCATTTTACCGACGAATCTTCATAGAATTTAGTTGTTAATTAAAATTGAATTTGACTGTAAGATTCATAACGGAAAATGAAGACTGACACCTCCACATTGATATAAGCTTGAGTAAATTACTATATATTGGAGCCATTATATAATTCTGCATTATTTACTTTTCAAGAACAAAAATGAAGTATTCGATGATATTTATTTGCTGAATTAAGCAGTACTTAAATGGCTCCATAAACTTAACTATGAATATATCCGTCGGTAAAACCAAAACCTCCTAATAAGACTAATGTATATAATAACTAACTAAATATACAACAGCACAAACTGACTTAACCTTAGCGATTTGTACTAAAGCATTGTATCACCTTCGCTAGTCGCTCGCCGCACGACAACACTTACTAAACGACCACTATTTCTTGCTATTCAACCCCTCACAACTGAAAAAACGCATCTAACAATTTTTGTTGAAATTTAGTTTTTTATGTTCTCAGAATGAAGAGAAAAGGCGCATAAGCCCATTTTTTTGTTCTTTTTAAAAGGCAATTCTCGCACTAAGACTTGCTCTTGTGTCGCGGGGACTTTTATAAACATACAAACAACGGACACAAAGTACAACCAGGCTCGAAATAAATATTTGTGGATCGCATAAATAATTGTTCCGTGTGGGAATGGAATCCACGACCTCCCGCCGCAATGGTAGCGGCGTGGTTACCTAAACCACTACGCCACAGAGGCAGTCAAACTGCGTTAATATTTTGCTGGAATTAGCAAAAATCGCATCTACCAAATTTTTTTATATTCTTCTAAGTCACTCTGTTACAGTTTAAGCGAAAAAAGGCGTTTTGTTTGCCCTCTTACACCTGTTTGAAGATTAAAATATACTTTCTCCGTTTTTACTTCTTTTTAGATGCGTCTTTCCAGCTTTCGGGGGTAGTATTACTCTATTACTTTAACACACACTATTTGACGCAAAAAACCCTTCTTTATTAAAAATATGTTCCAACTAGTTTTCAAAATAAATTTCGTTATTTTCGTGAATGAAGCGGTGAATGGTGCTTGAGAAATAATTTGAAAATTTTGGGATATTTTAAAATTTTGTTATGATTGTTTCTTTTTTTAACTTTCAAGCCATTTCATCACATTACAACCCTTCCGATTTGATCCCAACATTCAATAAAGAAAATATCCAATTAGGTTACATTAAATTTTTTTTACAATTTACGACAATTAGTACAATTTAAAAGATTTTCTTGTGATTCCGTGATGGTTTAGACATAAAATGTATATTTTGAAAGTGTAAATTTTAAGTTAAAATTACAAGTTAATTTGTCAAATATTTTCAATAATTATAATAAGTATTTTAATTAAATTTTTTATAATCGTCTACGACAATGTTAATGATTTTCAAAGATTTAAAATTTAGATGAACGCCAATAATTTTATATTTCAACAATATCTTTTATCTCTAAAAATGTCTTCATGACCGACACACCATTAAAAGTTTGTAAATTTAAGATATTTTTATTACAATAAGTACAGTCAGCAATAGTAGCCGGTCAAAAGGTAACATTTTCAAAACCTTCACACATAGTTAAAAAAAAGTTGTCCATTTAATGGAATTTGAAATCCAAATATTTTCGTGCTGGTCTTATATGGGTATTAGTGTGGTTACAAAATATGAAATTTTAACGACTTTCAATAGTAACTGTACTAAAGTTCTATAAGTCAGTCATGAGACGAAAATATTTATTTAATCTCAAAAAAGATTAACTAGACCATCACGGAAAACAAAAGAAAAAGATTGCACATCAAATAGAACTAGAAACAATATAATACAACGATTTAATAATTTAAATAACAATTTGGTCGAACAACAATTTTACTAAGTACAAAGAAATTAACGATTTCAAGAAAATTTGTTTTCTCTCATAATTGACATAATTAACAAGATATTTATAATATAAAGATACTATTTATTATATAATAGAATATAGGAATTAATAAGAACACGCATTTTACCTTAAAATGCTTGACGTTTCGGCGCAGGTTATACTCGCAGGTTAACTTAAGGCATTCGTGTAAATGTCAATTAGTTTGTGTAAATTTCCGTACTCTATCATATAATAAACACGCAACGCGAAATATTAAAAGTTATGAAGGTATCATTCAAAAGAGGATTTAAGCCAATCGATTTATAGGGCATTCGAATTGAACCCAATATTTAACAAACTACTATAAAATTTTTAACCAAATAACATTTTAGGCGTTAGGTTTTGCGTGTAAGCTGTGCTTAGTACATAAATGGGGTAAAGCACCATATTCGATACGACCCTAAGGTACTAACGGTCCTTGTTCAATTCCTTTAGGAACAATGTGTGCAACGTAAATATTAGTTCGTGTTTCATAGCCATTGGTTTAGTACTAATTATTTGACTATAGGAATAAGTCACTTGGTACAGAAATGTATAAGAGACAGGTATTTTGGAACTAACTGAATGATTTTAGCATACTGAAGAATATTAATTATTACTTACTGTACTAGACCACAACATATAATTGGATTGAAATTCAATCGATATAGGAAATTCAGATTTGTGGTGGATATAGCCACATATCTAATGTGGCTTGGCTCTATCTCTAGGTGAATATAGAAACCTTTCGAGCTGGGAAGAAAACTCTCTCTATGAAACAAATAAAAATAAATAATAAGTATCGTGATCGAGTATCAAAAATTAAAATAGGATTGTTTTAATTCAAATTTAGGTTTTATGTATGTAGTGACTTATTCCTGTAATCAAATAACGTAATTACAAGGTAATTGCATACATTGACCGGCAGTCATAGACATTGTCCGGTCAATGTAGACATTGGAGTTTACCTAATATTATATTGATTTATGGAATAGATTATACCTCAAAAAGAAAACCTTACAATTAGGAACACTATAACACAAAATAATTCGTAATATTAATCAAATTAATACAGTGAGAATTAAACTTTTACATTAAAAAACTTCACTTAAAAGTAAATAGGTCTGAAACAGCTTGCTAAGACTGTTCTTTAACGTGTATAGTTAAATATGTAGACTAACATAAGCGACTTAAAATTAAGTAACGCTTTTGAGTGCAAACTTAAACAGGAAACTACACAAGAAATACATTTAACAAAAAACATAATACTCCTTTTAAAAGTCGGTAAAAATATTAAAGTATATAGCAAATATATAGTTTTGTAAGTATGGTATAATCTATTTCCACAATATATTCTAAGCAGGCCTTACACTAAAAGGCAAGTCATGAAAGCATACACTAGTTTACATTACTCTACGTGAACCGGCTAGTTTTTCGTATAAAACTATTTAAATGCCTCCTAGCACTAATACTGGTCAGAAAGTATACGCATGCAACGTACGAAATAAACCTCTTATATGTGTAGATCTCAGTGGTCATAGATTAAAAAAAAAAAAATGGGCGAAGGTCGCAAGGAAGGCCTGCAACTAGATGGTCGGACGACATTGTTAAATGTGTAGGGCCGAAATGGATGAGACAAGCGGAGGACCGTATAAAGTGGCGTGCTGAGGGGGAGGCCTATACTCAACAGTGGGTGGATACGGGCTGATTAGATAGATAGATAGATAGATAGATGTATAAGCTTTTTCCAATAGTCCTTAATAAAGTTGTGACAGAATTAAAATCACGACATGTGTCATTTGTTTCAACTGCTATATCGGGATAGTTAAATATCTTCTATTTAGAAAGAATTGGGAAGGTTACGAGGACATATAAGTAAGCCGATTATATAACCCTAAGAATTGGTTGTATAAGGTCGATCGTACGTTGCATATGTAAACACATTTCCGACACTAAATAATAATAATCGTTGTTATAAATTGGCTTTGTAAGCTCCATACAAGCTGATTCCATCCAAACAATATTTAATTAAATACATGTATAACTTAATGTATATCAATCAATAACTTTCATATAATACATTTTGGAAAATTGAACAAGTGATATGAAAATGTAAAGAATTAATTGCGTATTTTTTTGGGAAAATTATGTTAATTACGCCTTCGTATCGTTATAATTTTAATATTAAATGCCAAAGGAATTCTGTACAAGATAATAATTATTATAGGTCGTTACTTAATGTTATGGACACGGAAGTTTATTATCTATGGTTGTATGAGAATAGACAATGTAAATTATAGAGGCTTTAAACATACTGCTTTTGGTTTTTTAAAAACTGATATTAATTATTCATGATAATAATGTAAACATAAAGGAAAATGAAAGCTAGAACAATATGATTTCTGACGTGATTGAAATCACGAAATTAAAATGATTGAAAAAAGTAATAGCTACTAATTTTTACTTTTTTCAATCACAGAATTAATAAATACTTTGAAAATTTATTTAAATCGCTTTATTTAAAAGAAAATAGTGATGTAAAGCCGCCTTTAGACAGACACTCATTAGATGGGTAACCGCTTAGTGTCACTACAGATAAGTGTCTCCATACTAAGGCATGTTAAAAGTCAATATTGGATACTTAGCTATTCTTCAAATGGTTTAAAAAGCTTTGAAATGATGATATATTTTTTCCAAAACCAGTATATTTTAAGCCAAAAAAGTGTTAAATGATTTTCCAATATACAGAAGCAAATCGTCATATTATTACTTATTATTACGCTTGTATAAATTTATGTTATTTCTGAGTATAATAGTTTGAAAATATACTTTATATTCGGTTTAATTATATTACAGATTTCTTTAAGCGGGTGCGTGGCACGAGTAAATTTATTATTGAGATTGTTGCAGTTAAAATATGTTTAAAGTGAAGTATTTTTGGAAATTCGCCCCTTGAGTGGTTAAAATAAGGAAAGGAAGTTCGTCATTTCCGAAGCCAGTATTAGATAAAATATAATAAAGACTTAGTTTTACATTTATACAAAACAACTAATTTGGTATCATCTTAAAATAATATATTGTTTAGAAATTCAATTTGATTTTTAATATAATAAAACAATAATGGGTACAAAACGTTACGCAGGATCTACAAAACTCACGAAACCTTAATTCTTTAAATAAAACTTAAGAAAAGTACTACATATTACTTCAACATTGCCCTGTGTCTATGCATAGCAGATGATTAAGTGGCGTCAAAAAAAAGAATATTTGTAACTAAGGTTGTTTCTTTGCCGCTTCTTTTAAACCACAATTTAGTGAGATGTTACATAATTTAAAACACTATAAACATATTTTAACTGCAACATGTAAATTCAGAGAGCAATATTATTTGACAAAGTGTAAGCAGAAGGCATTATTATTCTCTACCATTATTATTGAATTGACAAACTAATACGTGGTTGTAATTGACCAAATTATAACAATGAGGTAGAATGGCGGAACACAAATAATTATACATTTTGGTACTAAAGAATGTGCAAATCTAAGTATATCTATACTAATATCATAAAGCTGAAGAGTTTGTTTATTTGTTTGTTTGAACGCTAATCTCAGGAACTACTGGTTGGAATTGAAAAAATATTTTGTGTTGAATAGACCATTTATTGAGGAAGGTTTTAGGCGGAGTAGCAACGAAAAATGTTACAAAAACGGGGAAAATTATGACCCATTCTCTCTTTTGTGAGCTAGCATAATATATAACTCAGAGGTGACTGACTGACATAGTGATCTATCAACGCACAGCCTAAACCACCATTTTTTTTATACAATTCCCGACACTTAACCATTGGTTAGCCAATCCGTATCTTCTGGTTAAAAATACCAGTTATAATAATTCTAAATTGTACTAAAGGTGCATTTTTAATAAGTTTGGTAACACACAAACATTGAACAACAACATAAATTGTTTCAATATCTCATTTTTATCTTCCAGAAAACCTTTCTATAATCTTACTTCCTTATTTTATTCGTTAAGCTTACTTTACTGACACATTATTGAATGCCAAAAATGTTTTGTTTCAAAGGTAATTTGGATTGAAATTTTGTAAATATAACTTTTTTAGTGGGTAAAGTTATCATGGCAAAAAATATGAAACAACTTATAATACAGATTTGAGAACCTTCTTCTTCTTTATTGTTGGGTAAAATAAATATGTCACAGTTAGTATATTCTTTATGGTCATAATGGTCTTGGTCATATTTGCACATTCTTTAGAATCAATAATTGAAAATAACATGTTAAGATGCATGTATACAAGTGATAGTTTAAGCAAAATGAAGTATTGAGCTACACAACCGTGTGTGCCGACCCGTTTCGCGCCGAGTCGTGAATATATAGAGTATATAATATAATGTATATAGCAGTATATAGGGGACTCGCCCCGTTCACCTGTCCTATGGTATGCGTACTGATTGGAGGACTTTGCTGGCCTGAAAATAAAATATAGTCATATTATGTATTTAAATCATGAAGATAAGTATACATTAATGCAAATGGAAATAATATT
The DNA here is from genome assembly GCF_050436995.1 of Anticarsia gemmatalis. Classification (NCBI taxonomy): domain Eukaryota; kingdom Metazoa; phylum Arthropoda; class Insecta; order Lepidoptera; family Erebidae; genus Anticarsia; species Anticarsia gemmatalis. The sequence goes on along the minus strand of NC_134760.1, from coordinate 10,863,642 downwards.
GATACCGAAATTATAAAAACATTTCAATAGTCTCTTCTTTACAATTTTACAGGTAAACAACAAAAAATTGTGTCTTTGTAGCTTAATACGGATAGAACACATTAGTTACAATTGTAGTTTGTTTGTTTGGTTGAACTAGCTAATTTTAGGAAAGACTGGTGTGAATTTAAAGAATATTTTAGTGTTGGATAGCCTGTTTAATGAGGAAGGCTAACATTATGCTACGGCTAATAGATGCAGAGTATCTACTTGTAAAAAATGTTATAAAATCTGGGAAAATTATGACCCTCTGTTATGTAACGCAAGCGAAGTTGCGCGGGTCAGCTAGTTTTTGGTAAGGTTCGGCTCCAGGAGGATAGTAAGTAAGAGTATAGTATAAGTAAGCGTCGTACCTCGTACTCGGCGTCGTCCGCCATGACTCCGTTGACACACAGCAGCTGGTACTGCTTGGCGCGGAGCGCGGCCCCGCCCCGCCGCAGTAGGCGCAGTGCCGCGCTGCCCACCGCGCTACTGCCCACCGCCACCTGCCGGACCTGCACACGTCACAAATATATATCAATGGACAACTCACGCAGTCATTTGATTCCAAACTAAACTGAGCTTGTACTATGGTAACCAGATAACTTAAAAAACCCGGTAACTACTACTACTAACTAACTTGTATTCACTATTATTACTGAGCCACAACAGTCCGCGCGGGGTCATTGCTCGCCGCGGCGTCAGCTGACAGCGCGCGGTTGCGGCGGTCGTTTAATGACGACGCTTCTTTGTGTGCGTAGCGAGATTTACAGAAAGGCAAAACAAAAATTTTTGCGTGATCAGATTCATGAGCAGTAAGTCCTCCCAAAATATCACCAGCTATTATGAGAAGACCCTGTTTACTTTTAAATACATCCTTTTATAGAGTTTACTACCACACTCCGAACAGATGCTCGTGCTTATCACACAAATATTTGTGTCAGTAAAGCAGAAGTTCGAACAAATCACACGCGGCTCTAAGATTATTGCGGCGAAGTGACCTCTTTATTCACTGCACCAAACGTACAGGATATCTTCTTTGTTGTCTAAAACGTGAAAACATGTCTTGAAGAGATTTGACAAATGTTCGCCTGTCTGACGTCAAGTCTCCTTGGAATTCCTACGATAGATATTTAGAAGGGAAATAAGGGTGGGCATGCAGATTTAAAAGCTATCTAATAGGTACTTACTTGAGCGGGTGAGTGTGAAGGGTCCAACACAAGTAAGGTGGCTTTGCCGTCCTTGTGCTTTTCGTAACCTATTATTGTTCTCGAATGACCTAGAATGTTGAAGAAATAACTATTTTATTATTATTACACTGTGTACCTACTATATTATTACCATAATTGTATGCAGCAGAATCGATTTTCTTTAAGATAAGTCACACTGATAGACGATAGTCCATTAAAAAGTTGGGATAGCTTTTTTAAAAGTATGCATTTTTTTAAATTTACTATTTTGTTGTTTTCAAGTATGCAACTTTGTTTTTTTTTTTGTGTGTTCGAAATCGCGACTTCTGAAAAACGCAAGGAAGGGTCTAAAAATATCATTTCAATGGACTATGACGTCACCCGTTCAAAACGTCAGGTAGCGAACTTTTATAATGATCATGGATTAAGATCTGTTACACAATTTAGCATTATATGCACAAGCCGCGATAGTCTTAAAAGCTATAACAGGTGTAGTGTGTGGTGTACCCTGGTGCTGCAGGTAGAGCGGCGCCTTGAAGGCGTGCGGCTCGTCGCTGAAGTAGCGCAGCACCCAGTCGAACAGCGCGGGGTGCCCGCCGTCCGCGCCCGTCGGCTTGTGGAAGTCGATCAGCTGGCACCTGCGCGCAACGAATATTACCTCACTACTTAATGTACATACATACCCGTCATGTCATAGGTTTAGGCAGAGGCGTATAAAACACACACGTTTCACCGTCAAAATGAGGCGCCCATAGCCAGTTGCGCTCACCGGTCGGTAAACGATCTGTGGGTTAAGCAACCGTTGGCGCGGTCATTCCATAGATGGGTGACCGCATAGTGGTATTAGAGCAGGGCGTCTCCGTGCTTCGGAGGGCACGTAAAAGTCGGTCCCGGCTGTTATCTACTAAGATAGCAGTCGTTAAGCCATGTCAAAGGCCTCACTAGGTTTACCACTAACCATACGACAAACAAACAAACAACCGTTAAAATAGTAATTTCATGTACAAAAGAGACTTCGGGTGCGGGTTGGGACTTTAGTTGCCCCTAATGCGTTATAAATGTAGAATATCACGACGTTTTACTTAACCATTAGAGCTTGCGATTATTACAAAAACAGTTTGATGTTTAATTTATTGCTTACCGTATCCTTAATGAAGACAGCACGGTAACGACTTCGCATGCGCCTATCCATTTGCGTGTGTTGTATAGCTTTGAACCCAGCTGTTCTGAGCCCTGTGAACAGTAAAGATCAAGTTTAAGGCAAGGCAAATACAACATTTTACCGGCTGTTGGTCAATTTATAAAAAAAACATTACTTATAAAAACAGGAAAAAAAACACGTTTGTTGGATGGGAGCCCCCTTAAATATCCATTTTATTCTGTTTTTCTTCATTTGTTGTTATACTGGCATCAGAAATACATTAATTGTGAAATTTTCAACTGTTATACTATTACGGTTTATGAGATATAGTCTGGTGACAGACAGACGGACAGCTAAGTCTCAGTAATAGGGTTTCATTTTTACTTTTCGGGTATGAAAGTCTAAATAGTAAATCTAATACAAAGTGGTGAGTTACCTGCGTGTCGAGGCGCCCATAGCCAGTTGTGCTCACCGGTCGGTAAAAACGATCTGTGAGTTAAGCAATCCTTGGCGCAGTCATTCCATAGATGGGTGACCGCATAGTGGTATTGGCGTCTCTGTGCTTCGGAGGGCACGTAAAAAGTCGGTCCCGGTTGTTGTCAATTAAGATAACAGTCGTTAAGACACGTCAAAGGCCTTCAGGCGGCTTGAACAAGTTTGACCCTAGGTTGAGCACTAACCATACCAGTACCCTATCAGTAGTAGTACCTGCGTGTCGAAGCCCAGCTGCCAGGCGCGCTCCACCAGCAGCTGCAGGCGCGGGATGGCGGGCACGCAGTCGCCGTCGTCCGTCGTGCCGCTCAGCAGCGCCGCGTACTGCGGGTGCCGCAGCAGCGACGACACCACCATCTGCATGTTCCTGCGACACACATACACACATATGACAAGTGTGTCGGAACCTGTTGTTATCTATATATTCGCTTTCTACGCAAGTAGTTGAGAGTGGGTCGTCCTGGCTGATTACGGCTATGAAGACCAGTTTCATTGAAACCAGCCGGCTGTGCAATACTTTGTTTATAATAGCCAAGTGTGTGCACAATACACAGGTACACTCTCTATTCCTTTAGTCTCATAGGCCAGTGGAACGGCGAAGCCAACAAGACCAGAGAGAGAGAGGTCAGGCGCAGTAGCAACAGCTTTACGTGCTCTTCGAAGTACGGAAGACCCAATCTAACTAGACTTCCTAACTCTGGGGAAACTCAGAAAATATGTTTTGGCCCAACCCAGGATTCGGGCCCGAGACCCGAGGCCGCGGTAGTCTAATACACTTTCGACCTTACCACAGAGCCAGACAAGGTTTACAAGCATGATAAAGTTTACCATATTATTGTAGTAAGATGTAGAAAGTCACCAACCAACCTGTATCCGCAGCCCCAGCCCCTGTCTCCGTAGGTGCTGGCGTAGTGGTCCACCGCACTGCACAGGTATGTCTTCACTATGCTGGGGTTCTGAGCGTTGAGCTGACCTATCCTCTCTAGTAGACCTGCAACACAAAATAACAATGAATATTACAGCTTAGTGTGATTCAACAATAAATGAAAAAGCGACATGATGAAACCTTATACACCAGCAGACTCTCTATGTGAACAAAACATCCGAAGTCCGAAATTTCGTTACAATTCCGGTCTTCGATAACAATGTGTCAAAAAGAAATTGCCTGGTATATGATAAATGAACATTGTTATTAATCTGCATGTATTTCTAATACCTACATCTTCAGGTAAAACAGGCACAAAGTATTCATAGTTATCTGAAGATTACAATAATATTCTTCCTATCAAAAAAAGTGCAATGTATCATCAAATCCAATCAAAAAGTATTTTCTTCTTACCAGTAGTCCTAGAAGATCCAGTATCAGTGCCGGAGGCCGCAGCCCTCCTGAGTCCGAGGCTCCGCTCATAGTACCCCGCCACGGAGAGCGCGCCGCTGTACACGGCTCGCTTCAGGCTGTTGGTGGCGCGGTGCGTGTAGCCCTCGTCGTCGTCCTCCTCCATACCGTATTGAGCCTGAAATATGGGCATTTTGATGAAATGTTGGCTAAATAAGTGTTATTGGAGTTTGTAGAAGTAGAGATTCAATAGTGCAAAGTACTCGTAACGAACGATCTGTTTGGATGTGAGGCAAGGAAGTTTGTAAGGGTCATACTAAGTGGCGTTGTTTGGTCTCTGCCCCTACAGTAAAAAGACGTGATTTTACGTTTGTATTTATGTATGTAGAGATTGTTTGGATCTACAGTTTGGGTTAGTCAGCCGGCGACCACAGCCACGGAAATGACAGCCATTCTAAGATTATGTGCATGTTCGCATTAATGATCACTTCTGTCATTGGTGAAGGAAAATATTGCGATGCAACCTTGCATGCACAAGAAATCTTTAGAACCATTACTGTTCTAAAAACTTGTCTTGAGTAGTATGGTGGACTCTAGGTACAATGGTATATCCCCTCCTAAATTCAGAGAGGAGACCTTTGCACAGCAGTGAGACATAAAATGGGTAAAGATCTGATAACTTACCCGCAATAATTGAAACTCATGTTCTTCCCTGTTCCTCTGTGCTTCTCTCTCAGCTGCACTCAGGCCGGATGTAGCTCCACACTCTTCACCCCTTTCAAAGTGCTCCTCAATATGCTGGATCTGAAATAACACATTACAAACAATAAATAAGCTACAAAGAAGGAAATTAAATCCTTGTATTTTGTGCAGAAATAACACAAACCTAACAGGTTTGAGTAAACCAAGGAAGTTATAACCATACATAATATCACACCAGCTATACCCAAAGGCATAGGCAAAGATGTTTAAGTCAAATGTCATGCCCTATTTTTCATTTAGCAGACACATCACCGAACATTGTCAGCGATATACTAATATAATTTAGAAAAAACCCATAGCACTTTGATAAACCCGGGAATTGAATCCAAGATTTTATGATCAGCAGTCAGATGCACAACCAACTGCAGCAAAGAATCATTTAGCAACAGTAGAATAGTAAGAAAATATGTATACTCACAAGTTCATGTTGTGACAGTGGCAACGGTTGGCAACAGACTGGACAGTTGCTAACAGGACTCTCTTCCATCATCACCACATCTTCACATGATGCGTTGTCCACCTGATCCTGAATATAAATACATAATATATTGCATTAGCATAACCTACATTGTGAGACAGTATGAGAGTGCAAGATTGAATATTATTTGATGACAATGCACAATTTGATGCAGTTATATGTGCCAAAAACTTAACTAAAAGGAGATCAAATAATAAAGTAATTTTAAAAATATAGTACATTATTCTAAAATGATGTTTAACTGAATAATTCGGTGGAACAAAGCAAGATATATATTTCATTTAAAGAATAAACAAAGAAGAAGAGGGTTTACAAAAGATTGAGCTAGACAATAATGTTTGATTAACAGATAACGGTAATTATTATTCTATAATTAAGTGAAGATACTCACAGCTTTTTGCGGACTCAAGATATCACGATGTTCCACATTCACATGCACTTCAATTTCATTTGCATGAGCGAACTCTCTCTCACAAATCGGGCACTGGTACGACGATGAGTGAGGCCCAGGAGACATTGCCATCGCACTCAACGCCAGCGTCGGGTTGTCCAGGGTTATCGTGGGGTTCGTCAGCCCCAGGGTTGGGTTATCCGAATTAGCATTAGCATTCACCGAAGGCGATGTAAGATCGAAGTGAGCGCGATTTATATGTTCCTCTAATTTTCGTGGACATGTTGATGTGAAATCACATAATAAACACTGAAATCACAATTCCGTGGATTAAAATTTTATATCGATATTGTAAACAACACAACTTTAATTTAGAAACACACTATAATTTTGAAATAATTTCAAAAATAAATTATGGCGGGTACACTCTAGGCTGCAAACGTTTTGACAGTAAATTGACAGTCAGCTGACAGATACATTTTTAAAGAAGCTTCGACAAGGACGCGGTAATAAATAATTCAGCCTAATGTGACGTTTTAAATAAAGTACTACAAAGTGAAATACCTGCACTGAAGGACTAGGTGTTGGAGCATTTTTCTTTGGTGTGTTAGGTTTTAATTTTAAAGCTAATTGAGACCTAAGAGGTGATCCCTGTCCGGCACTAGCCATAGACAACTGAAATGTTAGAAATATTCAAATTAGCACCAAACAAATTATAAACGAGTAAAAATCAGTAAAAAGATATATACCTTATTTTTATTTGGTGATCCCTCATAACTACCAGAACTATTATGACTTGGACTAGAAATCGCACCTGCAAAACATTATTCGTTAACACTGGTCGTTAAAATAACATTAATCAACCGAAGTATGTAGGAATTAGGTATACGACCTACCTTTTTTATCAATGCCGTTGACCTCATCATGAGAATTTTGTCTGCTTTGAGCTTTTTTAGGAACGACACCATTGCTAATATTAATATTTTTTATTCCATTAACAAGATTGATATTTTTTGGTGAACGTGAGCACTTTTCATCTTCTTTTTCGCTTCGGCGGTAGCTCTCTTTTTCCTGGTAGCCGTTGTAATAATTAAGGTTTTTAGATATTGCTCCATTGTGGTATTGTGAGGAGTTGTCAGGACTGTGCCATCCGTTTATTGAGCCTGGTGTGTTGTAGCTGCAGCTGTCTGTCGTAGTCATCTTTGAGTCCTCGTCGAAACTAGACCAAAATTCAAGAGAATATTAATACTTAATACATGTTTTCTTTATACAGCACTATCGGCACGCAATATCCACATTACAAGAGTCGCCTTCACTACGATTCCGCGAATTCACTAGTCATTGTCGTTTTAAGTTCGAATGACCAAAGCGATTTATGCTCAATATTTTTACCTACATCCGGATACATGTAAAGTACTTACAAAAATAAGGTAACAACAATAATAACTTGCTACGACCTAATTTACATACAGCATAACTACGTTGTTTTATCTAAACCGATTCTTCCTTCTTACCTTGGACTCTGATCATCAATAAAAGCCATCAGCTCCCTCTCAGGCGTGAGATAATGAAGATGGGCTTTCTGCACATGGCCCACTAGCTGCGGCTGAGGCACGGCACAGTCGCAGAACGGACACTCGGGTCTACCAGCTACGTGTGCCTCGAGGGTGTGGGAGCGCATCCCCTCGTCGGTCAGACCCTCCGCCCCGCAGAGCTCGCACGTGTAGGGAAACGGACTTGTGGACATTTTGCCTGGAACAAGAGTAAGTAAAATGTTAAAAACTGATTGATTGACTGATTCAGACTATGTGGAGCAGTTGAAAAATGGGGTTTGAAAGAGAATGGCTACTTTTGTACCTACAGTGTCCTGGCAACACTATCTCTATCCTTTTTTATTTTTCAAATACAATTCTTCACAATAAAATTCTTAGTTTTAAGTCTCAATGACGCAAGTACTTTGTGTAATAACTGATACAAATAAGTAAGTAATGTATAAGAAATCGAGGATTACAGATAAAGGCAGTGATCACTAGAGCACTTTGGTGAACATCTTTCTTTGCACAGTTCTTTTATAGAAAAATTTATAAAGGTATGTACGAACCTGTGCATCGATAGACCAAAAGCTAACCCTAATATTGTTTGATCAAGTCCAGGCTAATATAAAAAGAAGAAAACTCATTCGTTGTCCCTTTTCAGGCTATTTCGGAATGTAGAATCGGTATTTCGATCCTTTCCTGATCAATTTTACATACAAAGCGTTGCGGGACCTATTCTGGAATTTATTGCTATGACAAGATTCGTAATGGGACCCATTTACTGACACATTATTTTAGTGGGTCACTGCTGTTGTCACAAATAGGGTTGATGACAAAATTTACTAAATTACGTGTAATACTTTGTGTAGGAATTATTTTATTTTTCCTACTTTATTTTGGAAAATATTTGCCTCGTTTCTCCATTAGTAGTAATGCTGATCATTAGTTTTTGAGACGCTCTACTTGTGTATTTGGAAACGTGCCCAGACATCAATACGCACACTCCTTGGGACAATTCGTAGGGAATGAAATAAGGTAAATGTGGGTCAAACACTTGCTTCTCATTATTTATGCATCGACCGAAAAAACAACGTGTAAGTACCTATCTAACGTGTAACTATCGAAGATTAGGTGCCTCTTAGGAATAAATGTTGAAAATGCCTATATGCTAAGTAAATTACGGATTACGGACGAAGTTACAGGAAATGTTGCGGAAATGTATTTAAAAACTTATCTGGAGGCTTTGTAATTCACTGTAAATGAGTAGCTTTGGTTGGACAACCGTCTTCTTTATAACACAATAACCTCAAAGAATTCTATTTTCACTATTTACATGCATAAATGCTACGCAAAATTGCTTAAAAATATTCAGACTAAGGATGGTTGACGATTTATCCTTCTTACCCGTCGCTTAACTAATTAACCCTTTAAATATCCCCATGTCACGCACCAAATAAGTAGGTCTTTAGGAAGTTGCGGCAAAAAGTAAACAACATGTTTTTCTAACTTACCTAATCCAGTAATAAAATAATATTCTAATTGGTTAGAAACACTGAGCAATGAGAGTACATAACATGTTTGGAAACAGATTTTAAAAACTTCTTTACTTGTTTCCACTAGTTTAAAAAACTTCAACGCTTAAAATGTTTTATTAAATTTACACGAACACAGGCACTTGTATAACAACTAGAGCACGTTGTTCAATGTCACAAACAATAGTCTTAGACGTAATACAGATAATTCAATTGTATAACTATACCCCTATTCAAATATAAATAAAGAATATCGATCGTGTTATAGCTATAATTTAACCATAAGGCCTTGCTTTTGACCTTAAACATACTCCACGGCTAATGTTACAGAAATTGATTTATTTTAATGATGAGTTCGCATAGAAACCATTCACAATAACTATATTGGGGTGAATGTGTCAAATCGATAAAATTACCGCAGTTTTGTTTTCAAGGAAATCGCGGAAACACCAATGGCAAGAGCGTAAATTAACACAAGAAATCAAACCTCTTTGCATGACTAGGCTGGAAATAGGCAGAATACAAGCATGACCATTGCGTAACCATCTATAAACTGTTATAAAAACATAAGAATTAGGATACACTTACCGATTATTTTCGTATTTTATTGTCATAGAATTATCCGATTCCACTGTATTTTAACCAGAACACTATCTAATTGGTACGATTTCTTTATTATATGCGATTGTTTCTAGCATTTTCTAACATTAAAATTACAAATTATATTAATACTACTGGCGATAGGTTGTGATTGCCCGTCATTCATGAAATTTTTGGACATTGAAAAATAAGGACCACTATTACGCATGCGTACATGTGTTCGACATTAATGCCTCTAGCGGAATTTCCTATTAAACATGCAAACATGTCAATTGATATTTTATAAAATAATTTTAATATAAAATGCTGGAAATAATTCATGTTTTAAAAACAAGTTCAAGATACTTAAGGATTTGGTTAAAACAGTTATGAACGAAGGTGAAGAGAGCGTCACGCCATCTATTTCTTGCAGGAAGAACAATTTTCATGTTCAGGAAATTCACTGTGCCGGAAAGTTTTCAGACGTCGAAGTACAGAGTGCTTTTCCGTACAGTCTAACTTAGTTGTAAGTGTAAGTATTTTTACAGAGATGGAGTCTTTCCAAGGTAAGCAATCTGTTGATATCATTATAGATATTTAGTTAGGAATGCATATAGGTACGCCACATAGGTATTAATTAATAAATATTTATTCGTTCTATATTGCATTTTATTTTAATTCTTCTACTTATATACGAATTCCAAGCAATGCTGTGTAGGAATGATTTTGAAACGAATCGTCAAGTATTCACGTCGACTCTATGGTAGAGTCTGTTAAAGGATGTTATTATTGTTATTTGTGGTTTAAATAAACTATTATAGTGCCACAAGTTAATTCGAGATGATTCATTGTCGTTTAAGTAAATTTGTTACAGTGATCTTTACTTTTACAGGTAAATTATTAAAAATAACTAATCATTGCATATACTTGCTTTCAAGGGATGTAAGCGGGAAATTGTTAAAAAAGAACTTTGGGTAAGGAATGTAACGATACTTTTCTAGCCTAGGCAAGTTATGAAATACGGTACATTCCCACCATTGTCGACACAAAATATACTACGTCTAATAACAAGGTACCCACATAAAACCACACAGCGCTGTAATTTTAAACCAGCGAGAAAATAAGAACAGAAATATTATGTCCTGCCATAATGAAACGCCGGACCGGCTGGCATAAACGTAATATTCAGTGTGTAGTGTCATTTACAGAGCTCGCTCAACACGATTACATATTAAATTCATTTACAAAAAAGAAAATAATGTAAAAAGAAAAAAAAGTTGAAATGGCGGGAAAGCGGGCCGCCATTGCATACACATTGGATGTTTATGCAAAACGCCCCTTGTCACTCAAATAAAATAAAATATTGTTGCATTTTTGTCTCTGGTCTGGAAGGCTTCGTGTTCCAACGGCGATTTAAATGTAGATCACTTGTAGAAATAGTGAGATTTATGTTTTCTTCCGCTAACTTGAGTGTTGAATGTTTAAAAATGTTTTTTTGAGGAAACAAGATGAATTAGAGGCTGAAATTTGCATGTTGTTTTATTTATTTGTTGATGAAGATGTGAATTTTGGTCTTCGTGGGACTGAGGAATAAATTTGTAGAACGAAACTTCTTTTAGAATAATAAGAAAAATATACTTAACGTCTTGTCATTTACCAAGACTGGATTTCTCTCTATCTATTTCTAGCTATTCAGCCTATTTCTACCCACTGTTAAGAGAGTATAGAGTTCTCCTTGAGTACACTATCGCTTACGATTCTGCTCTTGTCTCATCCATTGCAGATCCACATCTTTCACAATGTCGTCCGATAATAGAGTAAGTTGTAGGCCTTCCTTAAGATCTTAACCCGTTCAATGGCCGCTAGGCCTTTCTGCTCTGCTCTGATCCCATATTACTCAGATACAAAAGAACCGGAATTATAAATGGACCTGTAGTAAATCAACAAAAATCAAACCAAACAAAGAGCTAAACAATGTTAAAAACAATAATAATGTGCGTACAACTTGGTACAGTCTTCAGAGTAAAGGACCCAGTCTGTTCCGCCACGGGTAGTTAATATTCAGCGTATTATTTTCAAAGGTCTACCCATTACCGTTAAACTCGGGTTTTGAGTGTTTTACTTAATTTAAATTGATGACTTGTTGCCTACCGTAATGGCCGGCGTTATTAGATTCTGGGTATTTGGAGAACGGGTGATAAAATCATCTAATAGTTGGTGTAGATAATATTGGGGGTTTCCCTTGTGAAATTCAATAACCTTGTGATGTAATAGGGATGAAAGTATGAAGAACAAGATATGTAAGAAATTATTATAGCTTTCTCAATCATATAGTATGAATGATGCTCTGATAAAATAGCTAAAATAAATGTCATCTTTACCTTTATACTATCTCTAATTCCCTAATATAAATAAAATAATTTTGTTACTTTTAATTTACTACTGTCATTAAAAAAAATATAGGCGAAAGTGTCTCTATTTGTCTACTAAACGACTGAGCAACAATGTGTTTGATTACGACCAAGAAAAACAGGCAAATTATTATTTCCAGAAATTCTCTACAGGCGAAACCACAAAAAAATGTTAACACTTAGGTAAATATTACATTCTCGTGTTTTAGGAGGAAAGGAAAGCCTTACTAATCTCATTGCTGGTATTCACACAATTATTTAAATAGCTCTTAAGGGTATGTTAAGTCTAAGCCACATTAATTTTTGGTTTGTAGGGTATTGCGTTAATCCTTTTCATACTGCATGGAAGGACTTAAAGACCCGTGTCCAGTAGAGCGGTTATGTGGGCCAATGATAAAGTATGTAATAAATAATTATATTTAAGATACTATTAGGCCTTATTTGTTCGTTTCAGGCATTCTTTGTTTTATCATTCAGTAATATTTATAAGAAATACAAATTGCGCGTTGGGAATTATTATATTCCGTGCAAAGAAAAATGTTTGTTCAACTATTTTCAAAACTTAAGCATACTGAACTCTACTTATCCTTGTCATGATTCTATAAAACGTTTTGAAAATAAAAATGGATTTGGGGAAAGATCAACCTTTAATTAATCTATTGTTTATTCAATTTTTTTTCGTAGATCGAGGAGATCCACAACGTTGCAACTTCACAAAACCAACCATAAAATGCTTCAATTTTTAATTTATCCACTACTTAAATTAATTGAGTGCCCCATTCGTCTATATTACCAGCCATAAAAATAGTTGGGGCCGATATTGCCATAAATATAGAGCTTAGCGGGTGAAATGGTGATCGTTACTGGCAGTAAATTTCACTAACTTGTGACGTCACGTCTCTGGTGAATATCCTTTTATTAGTTTCTTACAAGACTACCCCCCGGTTTCTGAGGAACATTAACGGTAGTTTATCTATTCAATAGCGTTAAACGTCATATAAATAAAACGCTATTGAATAGATAAACTACCGCCAAATGTACTCAGAAACCGGGGGTAAATCTTTTATTCAGGTGATGCGTAGAGCACAATTGTAGATAGTCACTAATAGCTTTGAGGTTGTTTTGGAGTCAGTGAAGTATCAAAAGCGGTTACTGATTCTCGTAAATACAATATGACTAGCACTTATTGATTAAAACACTGAATTTTATCAACAATAATTATTATAAACTAGGCTCAGCAAAAGTTTGAATTTGTGCTGACTGGACGAACCGCTTATGTCTTTTATCACGGCACCGGCGTCCCAGCGTTTCACACTGAGCTTTGAACTCAGTGTGAAACGTTTGAATATCACACAACCTTTACTATTTTCATTAGTTTAATGTAGCGATATAGACGAGAGACTTTAGCATCACTTAAATTGAGTGATGTTTATAACGTGTACTAAGTTGATCATACTAACATATACAATATTAGGAGGTGCAAGGTATTAAAGTGAATGTACTCTTTTTACTTGCGAAGAGTAACTCCATAAAAAGTAAGTAGCAAAACTACTTTTGTCTTCGCCTAACTTTATTTCTCACTTTTAACTTTACTTTTTCACATATGTCATTTTACTAGTTCGCGTTTGTTCGTGAAGTTTTTAAAGTGCAAACTTTAGAACTACGTATATTTTGTTATGCAAAAGAAAGGAACTAAGTATAGTTCTTGAAAACTTCGCTTGCACTTCGTATCGCCTTTTAAGAAACACAAATAGCTTTAAAACTACCTGCAGTTTGTTAACTTTCAACAATGAGATAAGATGGGCTGCTACTAATTTAGGACTTAAATTTTGAGCGCGTTAGGCTGTGTTTTCCTCTGAGATGTGCGGGTCACCGAGATGGTAAACGAGGTAAAATCCCAATAGAATTGCGTCATATGCGTGTTTAGCACTACCGATATTATTGGTGCAAATGTTGCAACCTACATAACTACATATACATTTGATACGAAGATGCACAACGGGTTTTAAGCGCTGTGAATATTTTAAAAGTACCTTATTTAGGTATTAGTCTTCTGCTTCTGGCTTGTCTTCAATGGCAGAGTGACCGCAAGAGCAGAGCTCCCACTCTGCTCGGAGGTGTGCAAGTGCTTTGAGCAAGTGTTCTGAGCTTAACGCCTAGCGAAGCATCTCCGTCCTTCAGTCGTTCACGTCCCTGTTGCCCTCTTGTTGCATTTAGAGCAACTAGTTTAGGGAGCTTGCTTAGTTTATGAGTTTTTAAATGTCGTTCCGCCATTTTCAGACGTTTTTACATCGTTATCGGCAGGAGCCATAGGCTCCATAAATACCCAGTTTTCCATTTCATAAGTTAGTATATTTTTATCCGAACGTCGAATAAACAACGTGCCAGCCGGTAGGACCGAATTAATTAAGGTACCGGGTGCATTGCTTGTACCTAGTGACGTCGCTATGACGCTGTCCTTGGGCCGGTCCGAAGGATGCGTGTGAGCAACGACCTTTGCGAGTCCTCAGTCGAGATCTTGCCGTTCGTTGCGAAGCGCACGCACTAAGTATATACGTTATTATCATAAGTAATTGTAATTTTTCTGCACGTCTTTGTATCTTGTGAACTTTCTACTTTTTTTCTATTTTCGTTTCTGTGCCTGTGAACTCTATTAACCGTTTGGGTCTTCCGAATTAAACTGTGAGTATCATAAACACATTTTCTGAACTCACCCTACACGCCATGAACCTAATACTTAATTATAGTTATAGCTCTACAGTAGTCTAGTTCCTACCACCAAACAGACTTGTTCCGCTCATCGCCTAGCGACTACGCACATTTCTGATGGCAACTCAGCCTTACGACTGCCGCTGTAATAGTACAGTCGTAGTAAAATATCTACGTTTCCATTTACTATACTATTTTTGGGCGCCCATTGCCAGTTGCGCTCACCGGTCGGTAAACAATCTGTGGGTTAAGCAAACTTCGGCGCGGTCATTACATAGATGTGTGACCGTATTATGGTATTTGAACTGTGCGTCTCCGTGCTATCAAACATACGAAAAGAAGAATTTTAGATTTCAACATAATTTTGTATTAGTGTGTTTTTTTTTATAATCCTAGAAAATTAAATGTAATTTCCGTCTAAAATCCCTAAATACTTAATTGTGCTATTATTATTCTTTAACAAAAAGGACAAGAAAATATTGATATTAAAGATTTCTCGTACTGCACGTTCGACAAAAATAAACATGCTGTATACATTACAGTATAACCAGTATACTAGTTTAGTAGGATGCAAAAGTAGCCTGCATAAGCATACATTGACAGAAGGTCTAGTTGTTAAACTTCATGTAGTTTCAATTCATTATAAAAAAATGGTCTAATTAATATGCAATTAAACGGCGCCGCTTACCCCCGGTTTCTGAGGTACATTGAGAGGTAGTTTATCTATTCAAACTGTCATGTTTATATGATCTTAAACGCTATTAAATAGATAAACTACCGCTAAATGTACCTCAGAAACGGGAGGTAAGAGATTTTATCGTTACACTGAGCTTAAGCTACTGTGAACTGTAGTTATTTTTCGAATTTATTGTATATAGTTAGGTAATAGGAAAATTAATGTATGATCTTAAATGCCCGTGAGTTGAAATTGAGCCTTTTCTTTTAACAGTTTAAAGTAAACTCTTGAGAAGAACAGACATTCTGTGATCGGAAAGTGATTTAAAACGTTTAGAAGTTTAGTAAAAAAGTTAATTAGGAACTGACGTCATTGGTTCTTTACAATATAAGAGACAAGGAATAACATTTATAATAGAAGTATCCATTTTTTATCTTTTTCTAAGTTTATCGATGGTGATCCCCTTCGAAACTTGCAGTTTAATATGAGTTGTAGGCATTCAATAATAATGCCATATTTTTAAGGCTAGTTTATTACATAAAAAAATTAAAGAGAGATAAAAGGGGCACGCTTTGGGCGTCACTTGACATTAGTATTAGCCATAACAAGCCCTTACCTGACTGGATAGCGTTTGTGTCGTAATACAGTAGCTATTGTAGCTATTTGGAGGCAGTAGGCGCAGCGCCAACAGATTTGGCACGAATCAAACATCGGGACGTGCGAACTCCCTCGTTAGATCATTGCGCACCATTTGACGACTATCTTTGAAGCCTCACTGAAATTCAGTAATAGAAGCGTAATTTTGCTAAATTCGGTCAAAAAACAAGCAAGGGCAAATTTCACTTTGGCAAAAGATGACATGTGCCCTTTTTGAGATTAAATATTGAATTTAAGAATTAAAGTTAAGAAGTGAGATACAGTTTATGAGACAACTACTTACTTACTGTGTAGAAGTCGTAAAAACCAAGGCCTAAACTAATGTGGTTGCCTTATTTTAGATCAAGCTCTTGTCAGAAATTTTACTCCATACCTTTTTCTTTCTCTTCCTATAGTAAACTATAAACTATAATAATATATTTTTTGCAGACTGCAGTCAATCAAAATGAACATAAAATCTTCTGTAGTGTTTCCTGCCTGTTTGTTTGGAGTTTACGTGCTCTGGATAACTGGCTCCGCTGGTAAGGAAGACATTATTATACTATTGTTAATGTGAAAGTGTGAAAATTTGATGTTAGTGCATTTGTTACTTTACACTATAACTACTTAACAAATTTCGATAATATCTGGTACTGAGATAGTTTTCATCCTGGATTTATACATAGGATACATATTACATAAATACATTTAGCCCGGGAAATCTTTTCACACGAACAAAGTCCCCAAACAAAAAACTTTACAACTTTCTGTACAAAATGTCTAAGACAATATGATACTTAAGAGTTGTTGAAAATTGAGGGACGATACTGCCATCGGTCGTTAGTGTCTTCAGCCGCTAGTTCCGTAAATACCTCGGGGCCTGTGGCTACGTTGCCAAACGTCTTGATTTCCGGCAAAGTTAGGCCTAGGCGCCTATCACGTATCTCAGTTGATATCTACTGAAAAACCACTATGCTCAATGCTGTACATTGTTTTCTACCTTAGATAATAGTCATTGACACGTCACGTCAAAGTAGCAAAGTACTGAATAGTGACCATCAATTTGACGTACATACACTAGTTGTTAATTGAAATACGTGGTCTGAGTCGGCATCTCTTCATGTAATGCCAATAGGTGTTTATTTAGAAATATTTAAGGGCGGTCAGTGTGGTCATGGACTTAATACCATATACCAAAAGCTGTAAAATTATGCTTAGTGCTTCAATTCCTTTGGTGACCAAACTTTTGATGCGATTTAGAGCAACTATTAGGAACTTGTTCCCTGTAGAAGCTTAAAACTTAACTTATACAGTTCAACGGACTGGAAGTATAGATAAAGAGCACTAGATATCAAGTTATTATGTATTTGTATGTATGTTTGTAAAATGGATTGGTACAACAAACTCTTTTTGTATGACTCAATTATATTTAATTTCGCATTTATTCGATTTTTGCCCAGTAAAACCTGCCTTGAAATGTCGAATAAAAATTGTACCTATTTTGCTTGAACGTATTTTGCTCCGCTTAGTGGATGCCACAAATATTTATATGTGTGGGCATCGATCCCACGACCTCCTTAACTACTGCGTCACGGAGGCCGTCAGAAAATAAAAAAATAGGTATTATTCACATATTGAATACAATTCATAAACAGGAAAATACAAATGGCATTTGAAGGAGAACATTATATTATAAATAAATCTAAACGACTAGGTATAACAATAAATGGTCATTTAACGATTTTAAACTCTCGCAACTTGCACATAATATAATATTATAATGGTCTCAAACGCGATTAAAAATTAAAGGTTAGTATAGCCTATTTGTTTACACGACGTTTCGATCGAAACGCATCGTCCGTATAACACACGAAAATGATTTGAGTAAAAACAAAACGATATCTTTTGACCAATTTCTAGCGTTTTATCTTCTTCAAAGATAGATACCACTTAAGCCATTAAATATAAAAGTTCAAGTCGTTTTCAAATGCGACGGACATAGTCCTAACAATCACTGAGAAAAAATATACCTTACTGAATTAAAAAATCGGCCAAGTGCGCTTCGGACTCGCGCTCTAAGAATTCCGGACTATTATTTTTAAGAACGGCAAAAAGGCACGTTTAATGTATGGGAGCACCCTTAAATATTCATTTTATTTTGGTTTTTAGTATTTGTTGTTATAGAGGCAAAAGAAATACATGACGTGTAAAAATTTAAACTCTTTAACTACGGTTTTTGAGATGAGCCTGGTGACAGGCAGACAGCCAAGTCTCAGTAATAGGGTCTTGCTTTATCCTTTGGGTACGGAACTCTAAAAAAAAATATTATTGGACAACTTACACACGGTCATTTGATACCAAACTAAGCAGACCTTGTACTATGGTAACCAAATAACTGATAAACATATTTATATACTTCTAAATATATACTTATATTTATAACTTGACAACCAGGCTCAGAACAAATACTCGTGCTCATCAAAGATTTGCCCCGGGTAGGATTCGAACCCACCACACGCGGCGCTACGGTTGTAACGACAAGGTGACCGTTTAAACTACTACGCTAAACATGCCAAAAATAAGTGAGGGATTATCATTTAATTTTCAGGGACCTTCGTGTCGAATCTAAACGAGGCTTGCTACAGATGTCTTTGCCATGTGTCCACGTTGTGCAACTGGACGGCGGGCTGTACTGAAGGTTACTGCGGACCTTTCCACATCTCCAGGATATACTGGGTCGAAGCTGGTGAGGTGGTGCTGCCTAATGACGAACCTACGAGGCCTAATGGTGAGGAAATACCTAACTAAGTATTAGGTACTACTTCATTTTTCTGCCGTTATCGATAGCGTTAGTTAAATATTTCTGATCTTTTCTTAAGATATTTTATAAAAGCGGATGTCCACGGCTTCCTTATTTTCAGCTCCACTCATATTAGTTACAGCGTAATGTTATATATATAGCCCAACTAGCGGCCCGCCCCTATTTGACAAAAATATAGCAGACCCGACAGACGTTGTCCTGTCTACACGTCAAAAAAACATTGTCCAGCGGACAAAATTGTGAATCTAAACCATTCTCAGATCCCCTTGAACACACACAAAAAATTTCATCAAAATCGGTTCAGTCGTTTAAGAGAAGTTCAGTGACACACACTTACAGAAGAATTATTATATACAAAGATAAAAAAGACCGTCACCGCATCAAATCAAAATCAATTGCGTAGTTTTAAAGATCGCATACATACAGACAAACATAGGAACAGACGCGGGAAGCAACTTTGCTTTATACTATGTAGTGAAGCATTCCTCCTTAAATGGATTACTTATATTTTAATATCATATTCCTTACTTTTCAGCTTGGAAGGACTGCGCAAGAAGTTTTAACTGCTCAAAGAAAATTATAGAAGGATACATGGAAAAGTTGGGAAAAGTAAGAATGGTTTGTTATAATTAGATTTAAATTAATATTATGTAGTATCCATATTGACTCCAAATAAATAAAAAAATACTGATAATATCGATGACTTTCGACTGCCTTCATGGCGCGGTCCCGGGTTCGATTCCCAGGTCGAACAAAGTGCTTCTGATATTTTTATAAATATTAGTGTCGGAGTATGGTAACTATTGCTCGTTATATGGCCATATAGCTCGCTTCGTATTACAGTAGTCTAGTATAATATTCTTAACGTCAAAATGCGCATAATTTATATACCTATTTGTACACTACCAAGTGGTAGGACATAGAGACCAAATGTAATTGTTTGTAACACCTATTGTATATATAACCTATGTTCACAAATATATAAATTGAATTTAATTGAACCTCTGCCTACACCTTCGGGTCTTACAGCCGTGATGTTATTATAAGTATAAAGGAAATAAAGTAAATTGTATGTCATTTCAGGATTGTAATGGAGACGGCGTCACCGACTGTTTCGACTATCTGATGATCAACGAGAACGGTGGTTTCGCCTGCACGACACCTTTGCAACAAATGTGGATTGACCGCTTCAAGCAATGTCAACTATAAGAAAATGGTTTCATACAGACAGACATACATATACAGGCATATCTTCAAGCAGACATACACATTTAGACATTTAGATATTTAAATAAAGTGTTTAACATTTTCTTTCTTTTCTTCATTCATTTAATCGTTCATTCTCTCAATAATTTGTTCCTACATTCGTTTATCCGTTTAAAATAAAGTATTATATTAATTTATTCATCGCATGGTTAGTCAACCTAGTGTCAAAGTTATTCAAGTTGTCGGAAGCCCTTTGAGATGGTTTAACGACTGTTATCTTAAATGACAACCGCCTGGGCCGATTTTGTAACGAAATACGAAGACGCTTTGCTCAGAAACCAGCATGATATAAAAACTATGCAACTTATAATTAGATTTGATTAATATTACAAGATATTTGGTTATACAAACTTCGTTCTATGAATATAACTAACTATTTGAACAATGCGACAATTTGCCTGTGTTGAAAGACTTCGCAGTACATTTCGCGCTAACTTCACAATCTACACAAACTTACCCTTTTGAAACATGCATCGTTATTATCCTCTCAAGCGCCCGGCCACCGTGTCACGGTTGAATGTTCTACCCCCGTCAAGCGCCCCGCCACCGTGGTACGGCAAAACGATCTTACATTTAAAAAACGTAAAAACGAAATGCTAAACCTATGTTTATCCCTTTCAAACATACTTGACATTGAAGCTGATGAAATGAGACGACGATCTAATGCACACACTTGAATAAGTGGTTGATATAGGCCAGAGAGCACCTTAAACAACATCTGACCCAACGACATGTTCCTTTATGACCAATATTGTAAATCCTTTTTTTAACTAATTTTAAAGATTTGAGTATATTTTACAGTTGGATTTTAATGTCATTATTCATTAACTACACGATAAGACCTTTCATCATATTATTTTTTTTGCCTAAAAATATTTATTAGACTTTCTTCAAACACATGGCTAAAGCACACAATATTCAGATTAAACCGACTATTGTACTACCACTATCAAATATTATTTGTGGTTTATTTTTTTAATCTATAGCAAATTTTATGAAGATTTCAAATATATAAGGTATGACTAGGGTGTTAGTATTAAAATATGACGGAATCGGCGCTTAAACGCCAACCGCCAATTCAATTCCGCGCGCCATTTTAGGCCTGGACGCTTAACGGTATATTTGAATTTTGACGTTGGGGCGCTCGAGAGGTTATGAAGTTAATTGCACGTTTGGCGCAGTGGTTTAAGCGGTCACCTCGCCGCGACAACCGTAGCGCCGCGTGTGGTGGGTTCGAATCCCACCCGGGACATATCTTTGTGTGATGAGCACGAGTATATGTTCTGAGCCTGGTTGTGAATTTATCTATATAAGTATGTATTTAGAAGTATATAAGTATGTTTATCAGTTATTTGGTTACCATAGTACAAGCTCTGCTTAGTTTGGAATCAAATGACCGTGTGTGAATTGTCCCACTATATTTATTTATTTATTTAATTTACTGCTAAAAATTGGAGTTATTTTTAATACCTGTTCTAATTGCTAGATAACCAGAATAATAGGTTTGCCGTTAATGTTTTAAGTTAGTAATAAATGCGGGCCATGGTTAGGTAAGTTTCCAAACTCTGGACTACTGTTAAGAATCATTCGAAATAGCCAATATTTATTTAGGAATTAAATAATAATAACAAATATTTTTTGAATAATAAATTGAGCTCAAGCTTCGTAATTCGCCGTTCCTTGGCATCTGAGTGACTTAATACAAGTGCAGAAATGTCGAAATTAAAAAAAACTGTAACGTAATCCACCTTGTAGTGAATTTGAGAAACTAATGCGTTTACGTCCCACCGGACATCTTCCTTTCCAAAATTCCAGCCTGCAATGTAAACCGAACATTGCAAGAAAATCGCCAAAATGTCCTCCAATCATATTACAGGTAAGGTAGACAAGTGACTGAGATGAATATTCAGGAGCGACGCGGTGAAAATTTAATGAGGAGCTAGGCACAAACACTCGAAACACATGTACGAGCGTACAGGACGAAGCTACGGGAAAAGTTTGGTTACTTTGTAAGTTACGTTTTAAACCAGGATGTATGTGTAACGTTGGTTCATGAAAAAGTAGAAGTACGTTTTGTTTTTGGGAGTACATCCAGCTTTATAAATTAATTAGGTAAGTAGCTATAAATGATCTTGACATACACACACCAAAGACAGATGTATCTATCACGACTATTGAGGACAAAGCGAAAATTCATAAAACTAACCAAGGAAAAACAAGTTCCTCTGTACTCAAAGGTTTTGTAATTAAAAGCCCGATTTTTCTAAGTTTATATTAGGCGTTTTAATAAAACATGATATTGCAGAATTTAGAAAAAATGGCTTTCATTTAAAAAAAATAGGATAACAGCAAAATAAAATTGTGAGTCGGTTTGCATTCCGTATTAGTGTCCACTTTATTGTAACGTTATTTTAAGGATCCTTCATTAAATAACTTCTACTAAGGTTAAGTAGACATTAGTTTGAGTTTAACTAGGTACATCGTTTACTTCTTACCCCGTCATTCAAAGTTAGTAATTTATATGTGCATTTGTCTCAATAACTTCAAACCCACCAAACTTAGACGTACACAACTGACAAGTAACACATTAGAACCAGTAAACTACTCTCTGGATAACATTTAGAAGGAAGATATACAATCTCCTTGGTGTAGTTTAACCATAGACAAAACAAGTGGGCGCATAAATCGTAGAGCGGAGTTAGGGCCATTTTGGCGGCAAAATCAGCCTTGAAACATGGCAGTGGCTTCGCTGTTTCATAGTTATTTAGTCAGTAGTCGTGTTTAATGTCCTATTAAATTGATAAATAGTGTTTGTGTGGTGTAATCTTTAATTAAGGTAGAGAATTGCAGGCCTACGTGCTTGTGGTGAGGCGTACGGTTCGCCACAGGATCAGTTAACTGCTTGGGCGCGGTAAGGAGATTGGCGCAACGATCTGAGGTAGGTACCTACCTATGTACTTTAGGCGTATACACCAACGCCCGAATAAGTGGTACAAAGATTTAGTTTAAATACTTAAACAAAATAACAAACGTTTTTAATATACGTTTTAATACACACTTAAAATAATAGATATCCCTTAGACTCCATCCTTCTAGAACACTTTAACACCTAAAATGAGTAACTATGTTTGCAAAACTGGGATACAAATTACCTACCAAAGATGGCAATTTTTGTCATGATATCAAAAGTCTAGCGCACATAATGAAGTATGCCAGAAATATTATTAATCTTATAAAAAGATTTTGCATGCGTAGGTACTTGTGTTAAAAAAAGTTATATTATTATCTTATATGATAAGTTGTCGTGTAAATATACTTTAATAACGATCTGTTTAAAACAAAATTAAACATGCCTAACCTTTACCGCCATTTTTGCGCATGAAACTCATTTTTTCAAATAGGCAAATGTATTTGCATACGCATCCTTTCCCTCTCGGGTCCTTACACAGAAATGATCTGTCACATAAATTAACAACACATGGAAAACGCAAAACATGGGTAAAAATTACCCTAAAAAAAGAAAAAAATATCCTTATTTCTAACTTTATGTTTTGGTGGACGTACTTTCAGTTCAATTGTTTTTTATTTATGTAACAGTAGAACATATTGGGGTGTTATTTTTTTGGAATACTGAAAATTGAGGATCTTTGCTTTCATTTTCTTTTTTAGTCTTTATTTGACAAAGGGGCGGGTTCAAACATGATCATGTAACCCCTATAATAACAATCATATAAACTATACAACTCCTATAATTACAAACATAACTTAATACGTAGTTCTTCTGTCAACTATTTTCTTATACAGTTTATACAGAGCATAAGCCCCCACAGAGACAGGGAAGGACAGCATAGTGTTGCACCACCCAACGATCTTTGCTTTCATGAAGATAACTATTCTCATTTGTTAATGTATCATGTCTAGAATACCTACCATCTAGCTTTACACTTAGAACAATCCTAACTATACAAATTTTTGAAGAAATCCCTGGAACAATAATTGAGATATCATCGTCGTCAAAAAATATCAAAAAATCCTTTTATACTTTTGTTTCAAAACTAAGAAGGGTTGACCAAAGTCAGCGTTTTTAAATATTTGACCGCACACCTCTTTGTCAGCATTTTACAAATAAAATTTATATTTGCTTACCATTGTAGATATAAATTGACCAAAATGCTTGAATAAAACGTTGTCTTTTTGATGATTTAGGATTTACTGGCATATAAGATTACGGCATAAAAATCATGAAAAAGCTGGTATGTTTGTCAATATTTCGTGCGAAAATAATAAAAAAAAATCCGCTAGTCTTTTATTACAGAATTTAAAAAGTTTTTTTTTTGCCGAACTGAGCCGATTTAAATGTGTGGCTATTGAAATTGACATATAATTATACTTAATATATTATCACGCCTGTCATACTCGAGGGTGTATGCAGGTGCATGTGAAGAAAACTCACGTTTCGCTAATGACATTGTTAGTTCCATGTAATGAAATCCAATAAACCCGAGACGACATGATTAAAAGTCAGATACAGTAGCTCGATTCTCTAATACTATCGACTACCGACAACCGAGCTGATCTGATCAGCGCCTCTGACGGGTGTCGTAGGAAATATTTTGACAGTACATTCTTAATGTCAAAATTCGATAGCTAGCCGGTTGTCGGTAGTCGATAGTGGTACAGAATCGAGGTACTGTATCGAATGCGCTACAGAGGCAGTCCTTTTAAATTTGACACTAAGGAGAGATATCAGTAGCCATCATGAGAGGGCAAGTGGTTTCTCAGGCAAAAGCGTAGACTTTATCACAATGACACTCGGCAAGTGAATTAAAAATAAATCAGCCCCCTCAACCCTTAAATAAGCAGAATTCCTTCACCATTCGTTCTTGTCATAGCCATATTCGTTATTTCATGGCACATCACGCGGCGCAAGACACTGTGAAATTATACATGTACCGAGTTATAATGGAACATTGTGATGGTGAGGTGTTCGTGAATTATCACTAAAGGCTTTTTGTTTTATCTTATTGTGTAAACCGACTGTTGAATTTTACAATTTTGAAGTTGAATTGTTAAACTAATATAGCCTAGATAGGTGGAGTGAATGTTAGACTTTCGAAGCCATATTATAAAAGAACTAAATGTGCTTCTTGTAGGTTTTCAACAAGTTTTTAGCTTTGATTTTTGAGTTGCTGTAGTAGTTACAACCGCAGTTTTACGTGCTTCCAAACCACAGATTTGCTACGCTCTAATAGATACTACTTAGCATCCGATTCTATTGCCATATACAGACAGGTTAGAACAATTATTAGTATTATTTTACTCACTGGCGACTACCCAATAATTGTCAAATTCTGTAATATACAGAACAAAAATAAATTATCGTTTACGCTAAACGTTAACAGTCTAATACAATTTCAGAAAAGCCAACCTTAAAATTTCAAAACGGCTAGCTGATGATGCTATATTTACAATAATCCCCAACACACAAAACCCATGATTTCTATTATAATTTATTCTACTTCAAACGGTTAAACTGCTGACAAGTTTTAGTAGATACCTTCATACGAATGCTATTTTAAATAGGTAAACATAGGGGTTTGCCAGCCGGTACACTCAGCAAGGAAAACGAACATAAAATCAGGAGAAAATTTCAGGTTATCACACAAACGACTCCTGAAGGGACTGTCCGGGTGCGTACAAATAAGCATTCATTGTTAGGGACACTGTTTATTCGAATGTATTTGGGATTTGTCCGTTTGTTTCTTGGATTTTTAAAGATTGAAATGAAAACTTGTTTAAATGAAATGTGAGGTTTTTGGTAACTGTAGTGTGTTAAAATCATAGATATGGAAACAATACTGTTCTGATTTCTGTGATAATAGATAAAATAATATATCGTTTGCGGATAGGGAGAATTAATAAACTATTTTTGTAAAGTACGGTATTGTAAAAATTGTGATGTTTATTCCGTAGTTTTTTTAAATAATGGGCCTTTGTCGCTTGCCGAAAATTAAAGAATTGGGTCATTGACAGATTAAGACCTAGTGCAAACTGATCGAAACGTCAAGCAAAGACGGAAAGACTAGTAACGGTTAAAATACAAGTTATTTTAGTTACTTTTGCAATCCCTGCGATTATTTTTATGTTTCCAAAACCCACATACAAAATATTTTCTTACCTTAGACAGCAAAAACATAATATTCATTCTTAGTATTTGTACTGAACCGAGTGCTTCAACTTAAATGAAAACGTAACTTCAGCGAATGTTTTGTAAGAACAAAGCTTTGAACCATAGTTTTCATTAAGACAAAGAGCTGGTTAATTTGTGCACTTTCATAACTAAACGAAGACATCTTTTGTCTACAAATATTAAGTATATAATGTAATGAGAAAATTACAATTCTCTTTATTATAAAGAAAAACTGGGTAATTTGAATTTATCTTAAAGAAAGTATAGTTAAAGAAATGTATTCTGTTGCTATATCTGAGTTGTTACTTAGCAAGTTAATCTCACTAACATTCTTGCCTAATCCGAAATCGAATCCTCGACCTCCTCACAGGCAACTTGTTTTAAATACCTGCCATAAAAGAGCAATAGGACAACAGACGTATCGAAATATTTAATTTAAAAGCGATTAATTCGTCCTGCCGTTGCTACAATTACATTAACCAAAGAATGACAATCTAAATACCAAAAAAGCTCACAAGCTTTCTAAAGGCTTTCTCTTAGAATATTTGTAAAGATGTTGGTGTTAAAGAATCCGTTTCACAATTTACCACCAACTCCGACTGGCTCTATAAACTCAAGCGCAATACATAGAAGTAGGTCCAAAAAATAAAGTAAATAAGGTCCACCCTACACTCAGCAGTGGCGAGATTAAACTCAAAGCATAGAATATCACAATTGTTCCCGCCTAATTCAACACAGCCCAGTCGGGGATTTGCCGCCAAAATATCTACAAAATGGCTGACGAAAAACAAATTACAAACTGGACAAGATATTATAAATAAAAAAATAAATTTAACCCATTACTGTCCCACTGCTGGGCAAGGGTCTCCTCCCCTCGAATGAGGGAAGGGTTAGGCCTTGAGTCAATCACGCTGACCAAGTGCGGGTTGGGGACTTTGCATGCCCTCAATAAACGTATTAAACAAATTTTAGGCATGCAAGGTTTCCTCACGATGTTTTCCTTCACCGTTGGAGCATGTGATAATTATTTCTAATACACACATAACTTCGAAAAGTCCTTGGTGTGTTGACTCGGGTTCGAACCTGCGACCATTTGCGTGGGAGGTGTCAACTTATACCACTCGGCTATCACTGCTCTATATTACCAAAAATAAAAAGGAAAATTCCCAAAAGACTTTAAGATACAAAAGGATAAACATGCACTGCCCGGGAATCGAACCCGGGTCGCAAGAATGGGAATCTTGCATGATACCACTACACCAGCAGTGCGTGTTTGACGAGGGTTAAATAATCCTTCCTAAGATGGTTTTTAGAATTTTAATTAGTAATATCATCCAAGCGTATTGTGACGTCACGAATGTTTATAATTCTCGTCATGGCTATTGATCGCGAATTGCTTAATAATGAAGATAAAATGATGCTAGCATTTAGTGAGAAAAACTTGCATGATTGAGAGATCTTAAAACTGTTCTTTAGGCGATGCGAAGTCCCAAAAATATTCGGGTCTTTTTCATTGCTAACGACTGCTTGGCACAGGCAACCTCCGGACGATAAAAATGTTTTACCACCTTCCTATTAATTGAAAAGGAATGTTATTGCGTCTCTCCCCAACAAATTTAGAAAATAATGAAATCACAATATAAAAACCGACCAAAATTTAACTAATGTTTTTTTGTCCCACTGCTGGGCAAGGCTATCCTACCAAACGAGGGAGGGGTTAGGTCTTGAGTTCACCATGCTGGCTTAGTGCAGATAGTAGATATTGCATGCTCTTCAGGCATTTAAGGTTTCATTACGGTGTTTTCCTCCACAGTTAGAGGAAGCAATCATAATTTCTACTATCTAATATAATATATCTAATACTAACAGTAGCAGAAATTGAATCTTTCGAAAATACTAATTCTGAAAAGTGTGTCAAATGCTTGCAATATCGTTGTCCACAATACACAGAAACTTATGAATATTGAACAACTGTTCATCTAATATTCAATTTGCCGTCCTTTGTTCGATTGTGGTGTTTGTAAACAACATAATAGGGGGTTTGCTTATTGTCAATTTGTTATTAATAATCTAGTAATGTATCCATAATTTCGTACTAAGACATAATAAATGTAACCCATTATTGTCCCACTGCAAGGGTCTCCTCCCTTAATGAGAGAGGGGTTAGACCTTGAGTCCACCACACTGCCCAATTGCTTGCACACCTTCACAAAACTGTTCTGAAGAACTCTCGGGCATGCAAGGTTGCATCACGATTTTTCCTTCACTGTTAGAGCAAGTGATAATTATTTCTAATACACACATAACTTCGAAAAGTCATTGGTGTGTTGCCCCGGGTCCGATGCTGCGACCACTTGCGTGGGAGTTACCAACTTATACCACTCGTCTATCACTGCTACTAAGACATATTAAAATCAAAACCCGTCGTTATATTTGCTAGCTTCTGTACTTATAATTTTAAATAACATGGATATGGTTGCAGATCTTGTAACAAACAAAGTGTACTTGAAAAGGATAATCACCATCTTTTTTTTTAAGAAGAATTATACGTAATATCACTCTAGTTATACCCGAAAATGTATATACACGTTTCATGTCATTAACAATGTTATTCTCATGTAATAGGGGACGAGCCTAGTGTCATTTACCATAACAAAGTACTTTATATAATACTAGCGGACCCGACAGACGTTGTCCTGTGTACAGGTCATTAATTAAAAAAAAAATATTAAAAAAGCATTGTCCAGCGGACAAAATAAATTGTGAATCTAAACCATTCTCAGATCCCCTTGAACACACACAAAAAGTTTCATCAAAATCGGTCTAGTCGTTTAGGAGAAGTTCAGTGACATACACACTTACAGAAGAATTATATATATAACAATTATAATAATTATCTAGTTTTGAAAATAGCCTGAACGTAAACATTTTATATCACATTTTGAGTACAAAAAGTAAAGTAGATGCTAACAAGTTGTTTCATAGTTAGAGTAATAAACGTAATGAGCTACAGGAACAGACGTTAACATAACTAAGCAGCTTCCAGGAACTGACTTTGAAGCTTTTGAATGAAAAACATTATGTGAATAATGTTTTAAACTCTCGCGACTAGTACACATAATATTATAATGCAACGGGTCTTATACGCGATTGAAAATTTAAAGGTTAGGATACGTTATTTGCTGCCCGATGTTTCGATCGCATTACATCGACCGTGGTCACGAGCTGACTGTCAGTCATTATAATATTATTATGTGAATAGCTCATAATGCATTCAAAAGCTTAATTTTTTCACATAATATTATAATGCAACGGGTCTTATACGCGATTGAAAATTTAAAGGTTAGGATACCTTATTTGCTGCCCGACGTTTCGATCGCATTACAACGACCGTGGTCACGAGCTGACTGATGTGGCTGCTAAGCGTCGTCTTCTTGCGGCGCGAGTTTCGACGCCTACCCTACGAACGACGTCTGAAGAGGCAAGAATGTCAGACTGGTGTTAGCAGAGTACCAGCTTTTATGCCCTACATAAAAGGAGTAACGGATAAAGTTGGAACAGTACTGAAGAAATACTCCATAAAGACTGTATATAGTCCGTTCTCCAAAGTAGCTAACCATTTGCGCACGCCAAAGGATGTAATTCCTCTTCAGACACCTGGCGTTTACAAGGTGGATTGTAGCTGCGGTAGTTCATACATCGGACAGACCAAAAGAACAATAGCTGAAAGGGTCAAGGAACATATCGCAGCTGTCAAGAACCGGCAAGTCAACAAATCCGCGATAGCTGAGCACTTGTTGGAAGCAGGAACCAATCACTGGATCGAACTACATCAACCCCGGGTCCTCTCCACAGATCGCCACTACTACTCCAGGATAGTACGAGAAGCGGTTGAAATCAAAAAACATTCTAATTTCAACCGTGAAGAGGGATACCGTTTATCATCTACGTGGAATCCTGTCATCAGCAAGTGCAGCCGTCGCCGGCATGACGTAACGCGCCAGTGTAAAGACGTCGTTAGTGTTGTGTGTCGAAGTACCGACAATTCCGAACAATGTACACTCAGTGAAAACCAAGTGAGGGTAGGCGTCGAAACTCGCGCCGCAAGAAGACGACGCTTAGCAGCCACATCAGTCAGCTCGTGACCACGGTCGTTGTAATGCGATCGAAACGTCGGGCAGCAAATAAGGTATCCTAACCTTTAAATTTTCAATCGCGTATAAGACCCGTTGCATTATAATATTATGTGTACTAGTCGCGAGAGTTTAAAAACATTAATTTTTTCACTACATTTTCATGTCATTATTTTTTCATTTTAGTTTGTCGATAATAATATTGCATTCTAAGGACTTTGTCTTAGACAATCTTAACGGCGGGTTTATGAAAATTATTTTAGCCTCATCTGGAAAACGAACTTGTTATCAGCAACTTGGTATCAGTCGCATACACTACCGCTCGGACCATTGATAAAGATTGTAAAATCAAATCAAATTATATTTATTGTAACTTATTGTATGTATACGTTAAAATAAACAGAAATTTATTACAATAAAACTTAACTATGAGTAACTTTTAAAAACTAAACTAAACTAGAAATAATTTAAAAATATCAAAATATTTACATACTTATTATACAATATATTTACAATATAAAATATGGATACAAAAGGAGTGCGTCACGCGTCGTAGAATTTCTCCTCACCATCGTCGACTGGTAACGTACCCAGAATGCTGGCAGCATTGCCACGTTGGATGGCAATGCTAATTCTTTGACCAAAGTAAAGGCCAGCATTCTGGTCACGCGTAGCATCGACGAGACGCTTCGCAATCTCTCGGTAGAGACTACGAGCACTCGGGCCCCACGGTCCCAAGGTTTCAACCCCAAACGGCACAAATACGTAATTACCAATAATGTTACTATATTTGCGCCGCTTGAGGTTTTCTGCTGATGCGGCAGCAGCGCCCGCAATGCCCACCGTACCTGGAATATGGGAAGGCGCCAAGGTGTCGACACAGGTTGCATCCCAAACCAAGGGCCTGCCCATACTCCAAGGCAACAACGACATACCGTCCGGCCTCTTCCCATCGTCGCGCGCCAGCCCATTGGGTTCTAATAGAGCTGGAACACCCGCGGTGGCAAGAGACCGGCGAATTATGTCGTTTAGGTGGGCGTGACGCGGGAAACGACCCGCACTCTTATTACACGATAGACCATGGTGCCCGAGCTCGCCGACAGCATCCCCGCAGTGACAACGATGCGGAGAAACACACGAGGCTCCTAAACGAAGACATGTGGCGATGCGGAACGTGGTATCATCGAGCATGGTACCTACGTTAAATGAAGGGAGAGCCTGAAGCCAAAGCCCCGATTCCCATTCTCCCACAGCCAGAAGGCGAGCACGCTCAGCAGAAGTGGAAGATGTTAATAAAATATTTTCCTTAATCAAACTGCTGAGCGGCGCGTCCCACTGTCTCTGAGAGAACAAGTTTCGAGGTAAATCCGTGTTTGGAGCGGCCATTTTCCAGGCGTTCATGGCATCGGTCTTACACGACACTTCAGAATTAACCAGTGTAGGAGCTAAAATTTTCCTGGTCAATTCTTCCGTGCCGTGGACCGAGGACAGGAACGCAGGCAAACTAACATCTGAAATTTTGCGGACGCCGAGGCCTCCTAAACGAATAGGCAAGGAAGCCTGAAGCCATGCACGGTCGTCCAAGGCCACATTGAGAATTTTGGTGAGTGTATTTCTAATGATATCATCAATTTTGAGAAGTGGAACCGAGATTTTCCAAAAAGGCGAAGCTCTAAGGGCATGTGTAAATTTTGGGACGAAAAGACAAAACCGAATGATAGTAAATGCAGAATGAATATTAATTTTGATGAGGCGTTCCGAAATTTCATTAAAATTTTGAATTTTTTCCTCTATAAAAGGTTCAAAACCATCTTCTAAAATAGGGGACCCAAGGAGGCGAAGAGAGTTTTGTTGCATAATTTTCAAATTAGGAGCCAAAGTAGTGAATTTAGAAAAAGCCAAAGATTTGTCTGGTAAGTTATTAAAAAAAATTTCGCATTTATTTGAATTCAGTTCTAAACCAATTCGTTTGAATTCATTTTTGAGGAAAGCCAAATCATTAAAAACGGTATCTACATCGCCCCCAAGGGTACCATCATCCAAATACCAAACGTTAAATTTTGAATTTAGACGCCGAATAATGGGGTTAATAGCCAAGCTAAAAATGACCGGTCCAAGAGGGTCACCCTGTTGACAGCCTACTGAAGACTCCAAAAGATTATCCTTAAAGAGTAATTTAGAAGGGTGCCGATAACATTGCCAAAGAAATTTAAATAATTTAGGTGTTTCTAATTTTGCCTGTGTCAACAGAGTGTCCCGATTCACAGAATTGAAGGCATTCTTTAGGTCAACCTTTAGGATGACCTCACCTTCACTGCAGCGAAGGTACGTCCTCAGCGCGTGTATGGCAGCCTCACAGCCCCCTTTTGATCCGAAACCGAGTTGAAGGGGCTGGAATTTTGAAGCCAAATGTTCTTTATAAAATTTACAACCAATTTTTGCTGCCATACGCCGATAGGTACACCCGACGGCGATGGGGCGAATGCCGCCATCCGACTTTCGCAGGGCGCATAAATTGGCGCCATACAAAACGTCAACGACGGCACTGGCCACACCGCCGGAGAGCATCAAGTTAATCAGACCGGTGAGCTCCTTCAGCAGTTCGCAACCGGCCTCACCGGCGCCCGGACTCACAAGGTCTTTCAGGTGTTGGGGCGTTAGCCCGTCGAGACCGCCGGCCGATCCACTCCTGAAAGAGCCCACAGCCGCGAGGACGTCCTTCGAAGTAGTCAGGATATGATCCATGTCTGGATCGGGCGGATCTGGGAAAATGAGGTCATCAGGCGGCGTCGGATGCTTGCTCTGCAGACCAGCAAGGGTGTCTGGAGAGCAAGGCGCCACCGAATCTGTGCTGAAGAGCAGTCTAGACGCACCAGAAATATCACCCTCCCTCAATTTGGCCTCTACATGTCGAAAGACCGAATCATTGTTGTATGTGTATGTGTTTGTATATTTTAAAAATGTTGGGTCGAAATGATTGTTAGATTTATTACAATTTTGTTTAATTTTTGCTGTCAAAGTTTTAGTACTTCGGTCTTTCTGTACATGTAGAACCCTATAGGGGAAGGTTAAAAGCTGCTCCCAGGCACTAAAAGAGTTCTCCCGGACGGCGGAACCCACACAGTGAGCCAAGTTTTGAGCCACTGCAGGTCTCGCAGCCCGGGGAATGCGCTTTAAAATTGGGACCGAATGTTTAAGATTTGCAAGCTTTTGCCAAAAGGGAATTTGTGGGGAAAAATTGGTGTGATCAGAATTGTCGGGGCTGGAAAGCACATTCTGGGTTTTATGGACTTTGCCAAAATGTACTTTCAAGCCCCGCTCGCCTTTAAAGTAACGAGCCTGGGAGCATTGGGGGCAGCGCACTAGACCGCGCGATGACACAGATGGTTGACTGGCACTCACTTCTGCATCGCCACTGTCTCTGCACTGTGACATATACTTACCTCTAAATATTTACACTTATTACTAAAATAATTATAAAATTAAAACAATATATGTAAAAAACACCGAAAAAATGTGACAATGTCACAGATTGACAGCATAATAATAAAGCGTTGCCGGGGGCACCGCGAGCGTCGCGTCGTCCGCCGTTGCTCGGGGCGCCGCCGCCGCGCCAATCGGCGCGCTGGCCGAGGCGTTGCCTAGGAGCCGGCGGCGCCGCGTCCTGTCAGGGACAGCGACGCAATCACGCCGTCCCCGCCAAATCCAATTTTCGCTTTGCAAAATGTAAGTCCGCTTT
This sequence comes from Anticarsia gemmatalis, assembly GCF_050436995.1. Taxonomy (NCBI): domain Eukaryota; kingdom Metazoa; phylum Arthropoda; class Insecta; order Lepidoptera; family Erebidae; genus Anticarsia; species Anticarsia gemmatalis. The sequence goes on along the minus strand of NC_134760.1, from coordinate 10,829,607 downwards.
TCAGTTAAACATTAATACGAATCATATTTGATTGCTCGATGTTCGTCGTATCGCAACCAGATGCTGTGACTTGACACTTTTGGCTTTTTTTTAGCTTTAGGTAGGTTTATTATTTTTTCAAAAACTAGCCCTCAAAGCGTTCCTAATTATTAAAAGACGTGCTCGAAGTTTTATTTTAGGCATAAATCTCATATATTAAATAATTGGTGTAGGTACACTCGAATTTTCTCGCCCTGCTATTTTGTTTGCGTTTAAATTTACCATACTGTTTGAACAGCATTTGGGACGGCAATCGTAAAAAACCCCGTGGCATTTTGAAACAAAAAAATAATTTGTTATTAGTTTCTAGCGATTCTCTGCTGTCGAGGCTATAGGGAAGCGAGAGTTTGACATCTAAAATGTACTGCAAAAATAGTTCCTACAGCGTCCGCTAGAGGCGTTGATCAGGTTTTCAAGTAAAATTTGCAGCTAGCCGGTTGTCCGTAGTTAATAGTAACTATTAGGTGATCGCATATCAATATGTAATTACAAGGAAGAAACTGCCAAGCGTTGTATCTCTTTCTTATATTGAAGAAAAAATATATAGCAACTAGCGTTGTCCTGTCTACACGTCTTTAATCTGAAAATTTTAAACTTTTTTTAATAATCTAAATCATTCTCAGATCCCCTTGAACACACACAAAAAATTTCATCAAAATCGGTCCAGTCGTTTAAGAGAAGTTCAGTGACATACACACTTACAGAAGAATTATATATATAAAGATGTAGCTCTAGCTTACACATTTTCAGTGATATTATAACGGTGTAACATTAATTTGAACTGAAATAGAAGTTGTGCCTCGTGTACAGATTTCCGCGGAAGCGCTGTTTTCTCGGAATGCACTCGGATTATGACACGTGTTTGCTCAGATAATACAGAACTTTGGATGATTGACAAATTCTCAGTATTTTATTTTGTTTGTTGGCGTTTGAAAATTTGATAAGTGGCTAATATATTTGGCGTGATTTAATGTATGTATATGTATTTATCTACTTACTTATAAGTAACTTATATGAATATTCAATGCTCATGTTTTTGCGTTCTGTCCAAGGCATGAGGATAAATGAAAATATTTTGACGGAATATATCAAGATTCAGGAATAACTTTATTGGTCCGACCCGGTTCTTGAAACGAACAGCCAGTGTCCTGACATCACTGATATCCTATCCATACATTACAAAAGTAGTTTTTTTCCCATTAAATGATATAATTACTGTTATTACGGTTTCCAGTCTTCAATAAAAACAAAATGGAAAAAATATATAATATTTACTGAAAGATAAGATAAATACAAAAATACAATTTTAATAATATAATTTACGATAAACTAACACCATCTAGCGTTTTTATTAGTAACTACAGTTTACTATGATGTCGATAGATGACGTTGCTTGTTCAACTCAAGGTCTGCACTCTTGGAACCGCTGAAGCCACTCTCTGCCTTTTGACGATCGCTCCAAGGGAAACTGGCAACCGTAGCCACCGTTCCCGTTAATCATCAGATAGTCCAAACAGTCAATAACGCCATCTCCGTTACAATCCTGGAAAATACGAACTTTCTTTATCTTTTGCGGATGAAGAAAGGATCTCAAGGACCAAAAGGAGAATGCGATGTGTGTCTCCGAAATTATAAATAAAAAAATATAATTTACCTTTGCAAATTTTTCTATGTAATTCCTAATAATTTGCTTGGCACAGTGATAATCTTTTGCGCAATCTTCCCAGGCTGTAAAGAAAAACATAATTAGTTATCTACTTTACATTTTATAAGTGTCCAAATATAACAAAAATAAAAAAATATTTAAAAGTACCCTTTTGTTGAGATTGACTATACTCGTATAAATATTTGATAGGCACAGGTGTATGAAGTACACCCATGTTTCGCCATCTATACTAATATTATAAAGCTGAAGAGTTTGTTTGTTTGTTTGTTTGAACGCGCTCATCTCGGAAACTACGGGTCCGATTTGAAAAATTCTTTCAGTGTTAGATAGCCCATTTATCGAGGAAGGCTATAGGCTATATATCATCACGCTACAACCCATAGGAGCAGAGTACCAGTGAAAAATGTTACAAAGCGGGGAAAATGATGATTCTCTTATGTGACGCAAACGAAGTTGCGCGGGTCAGCTAGTTAACAATAAGAGAGTGAACCCTTTGCCATATACCAGGCACGATACCAAACTCCGGACTTCTATTGAGAAATATTCTAATATCAACTAAAAAAATGGAATGATATAAATATATATATAGAAATGATAGCAGTACTATTGGTCAATAATAGTTACTTCTGTCTCATCCATCTGATCGAGACCTCCTTCTTGACGTATGGTTAGTGGTCATCCTAATGTCAAAGTTGTTCAAGCCGCCCGAAGGCCTTTGACATGGCTTAACGACTGTTATTGTAGTAGATAACAAGCGGGCCCGACTTTTAACGTGCCCTCTGAAGCACGGAGACGCTCAGCTGATATACCACTATGCGGTCACCCATCTATGGAGTGACCGCATAGTGGTACCGACCGGTGAGCGCAAATGGCTATGGGTGCCTCTTTGAGAGATCGAGGCCGAGACCGAGTTCGTATCACAACCTACCGCACTAGTCACCACAGTTTCAATAGAAGTAAATCTCTTACGATTGTGAATTAGAGGATCATCACTGGGTAGTAGGTAGTAGCTTCCGGCATCAACCCAGTAGATCCTCGATATGTTGAACGGTCCACAGTACCCTCCGGTGCAGCCGTGGTTCATGTCACACCCAGTCTGCGCATAGCAGAGGCATTGCAGGCAAGCGTCGTTTAAGTTCTCTAGAGCTGATCCTGAAAATACATTTGGATTTGATACTTGTAAACAATATCGTGTTATAACTCAGGTAAATAGGTTGTGGAGGTCCGGTAGACAATCGTTCCAAGTAAAATACAAGTATTCTGCTTAGTTTGGAATCAAATGACCGTGTGTGAGTTGTCCAATAATATTTATTTATTTATTTATTTTTATTCAGCTGCATCCGTTGAAACTGGAAGCCGAATTCAATATAGTTGCTAGACTTAAGCTTAGCTGAATTTTACTTGAAAGCAATCAAAATGTTACAATTACAAGTTCTATTTAAGTGAAAATGCACTCTTGAAGCTCACTCTATGGATGATGATAAAGTAATAAAAGTAAAATTATAATCATAAGATGTATGTGATGTCTTAAACAGGTAAAAAATCTCCTAATTCAAAAACCAGACAGGTAATATAATTTATTACTAATACACATTAAGACGACGACCTGGTAAGGGTTGCCGGAGTCCGATGGATGAGGGCGGCCCAGGACCGGTCCTATTGGCGCTCGATGGGGGAGGCCTTTGTCCAGAGTGGACGATTCCCGGCTGAGATGATGATGATGATGACACATTGATAATGAAGCGTTGCATAAAAATAATTAAATTATCAAGAAATAATATGTTTCTTACCAGAGGATCCAGTTATCCAAAAGGCAAAAACTCCGAACAACACAACAGATGATTTTATGTACATTTTTCCTCGTATTTTTTTATATCTGCAAAAAGTTGATTTTTCATTATATTTATGAAATGTGGCTTAACCTGTTATATTATTATGTTCTAGTTTTGCAATGCGAGTAGATACCTATATAGTCATTAATTCGTTTATCCTTAAGCGATCTGCATCGTGAACTCTTTGTCTAAAGGCGTATGAAAAAAATCAACGTTTGTTAATTATTATATTAAGATGTCGAAGAGGTTTTTTGTCATAAAGCTAAGAATATTTAATTTTATTCACATACTCTCTCAATGAGGCTGCCGGAGCGGAAATACAGAGACGTATTGCTGATCGCATGTTTATAACCGATTGGATTTTTCAATATCTCTGCCCGTAATTATTAAATGGGCTTAGGTAGCTTAGACTTCGTAAACCAATATTATTCGAAACCTTTTTCAATTAAAAAAACCTTATATAAATGTCTATATTAACTATAATTTAAGAAAAAAACAGAAATATTGTTACTATTACATGTAAACGAATCTATGTACATAAACTACTAAAAATCTATATAAATATGCTTCCAATCCAATATTATAAGAGGATATATTTGTATAAATGTTTGTAAAGAATTGGTTCAAAAGCACTAGACGGTTTTAAAAATTATTTCACCATTTGTTTGTCACATTATCTCTGATAAATGTAAGCTATTTTAATTGCAAGAAAGAAAAGGATCACTACTAAAACTACAAAATATATCTCCACCCGTGCGAAGTCGGTACGGGCCACTAGTGTTTAAGTAAAACACTAGCTTACTAAACTTAAAACTTACCTAATTAAAATGAATGTTTCTGATCAACAAGGTATCTTCTTCTCAAGATGGTGGTCACAAATGCTTCACATTAGTACATGTCCAGGTAGATATAGTGATTTTTTATTCTTGTGTGAACATAGTCGCAGTTGTCGCAGTTCAATGTAATCGTAAAACTTGTTGCTTGCACACTAACAAACAAATATACATACAATTTTTTTTTTTTAAAGACCGCACTAAGAATTGCTCTTGTGTCGCGGGGACTTTTAGATACATACAAACAACGGACACAAAGCACAACCAGACCCAAAACAATTATTTGTGGATCACACAAATAATTGTTCCGTGTGGGAATCGAACTCACGACCTACCTAAACCACTGCGCCATATATCTATATAATCTTCTTTTAGTTCTGCTTGAATTGTACAGTCATCTATACTAATATTATAAAGCTGAAGAGTTTGTTTGTTTGTTTGTTTGTTTGTTTGTTTGTTTGTTTGTTTGTTTGTTTGAACGCGCTAATCTCAGAAACTACTGGTCCTATTTGAAAAATTCTTTCAGTGTTAGATAGCCCATTTATCGAGGAAGGCTTTAGGCTATATAACATCACGCTACAGTCATTAGGAGCGGAGTAGCAATGAAAAATGTTACAAAAACGGGAAAAATTTTGACCCATTTCTTAGGTGACGCAAGCGAAGTTGCGCGGGTCAGCTAGTTGTTTATATTCTTCTTTTCCTTTCTTTTTTTGTTGCCATGTGTTTTTCTCTTTTCATTGCCTCTATCTTCCAAATTAGTGACATATTCATGAACTGTAATTTTGTCATTGGTAGGTCTTAGTACTGAAGTATTTGGCCTAAATTAATAGATTGAAAAACCTGTAGTATGAAACCATAAACTACGAAAACTTGTCTGGAAAAGAGTAGGTAATGAAAAAATGGGTGACTGGCGCAAAAGGGAGAAGGTTAACACCCGGTAGTAGTTGAATAGAAGATGCACATGATAGTTATAAATGATTTTATACTACGATTGTCACGTTTATGGAGTACTAGCTGACCCGCGCAACTTCGCTTGCGTCACATAAGAGAATCATAATTTTCCCCGTTTTTGTAACATTTTTTATTGCTACTCTGCTCCTATTAGTCGTAGCGTGATGATATATAGCCCATAGCCTTTCTGGATAAATGGGCTATCTAACACTGAAATATTTTTTCAAATCGGACCAGTAGTTTCTGAGATTAGCGCGTTCAAACAAACAAACTCTTCAGCTTTATAATATTAGAATAGATGTAAACGCGCGGAGAACTTTGCTAAGTTAGTGTACCGCGTACACTGTGTAACTATATATTTTATGATAAACGACCGTATGTATGTATAAGAAATAATAAGGTATACTGAGATCAGGTTTTACCACAGTCTCTCGTTTTGTTGTGATGTCGCCAGTGTGCACTTAAAGAGCGAGATTCTTGAACTTATAAACTGGTATTAGTGCTAGGTCCCCTCTCGAGTCAAAACCATTTAGCCTTGCTATAAACTTGTATTTTTTCTACAGCTTGTTGCTATATTCAGGATGAAGCCTTTATGCGCCTAATAACTTCGTGTCTCTGAAATTAGGAGATTTGGGAGAGGAGAGATGTTGGAACGGATTGATGTCGTCGTTGTTACATTTTAAATACCTGCACTCCTCTCCTACATTTTTTGTTTATAGGATCTGATCTTGTTGCAGCTCCCACAAGTTTATTTAATGCATCATATTCCTATTTATGGACTTAGAAATAAGGATATGAGTTTGTTTTTGCTTATTGGACTATCTTCGGGTAGTGGTTGAAAAGAAACACAAAATGAGTAAAAAATATTTTTATTCCTAAATCAAAGCTGTTATTCTATTGGTTCACAAAACACTAACGCCATCTAGCGCCGTCATTAGTCAACACAGTTTATTATAGTACCAACAGATGTCGCTACTTATTGATAGGCTTACAATTTGCATTGTTCGAATCGTTTGAGCCACCTTCTGCCGTTCGGTGTTCGGTTTAGGTTACCCTGGCAGGAGTAGCCGCCATTCCCGTTGATCATCAGATAGTCGAAACAATCTGTGACTCCATCTCCGTTACAGTCCTGGGAAACAAAACAAAAACATTTTTAGCCTGTCATACGATAGAAAGACGGAGAATTGATACAAATGGCGGTGTTTTCGCGATCACAATTGGTCAATGTGGTGTGGCCGGAACCGCTTGGCCGCAGTTTCAATTCCCACACGGTCTCAATATTTGTGTGATCCATGATTAAATCGTTACTTGGGGTCAAGTGCAGTTAGTTTCAACCATGTCACTATCTTTACTTGAGACAGTTATAAAAAGTGTTAATTCTACAGTAGTTTGTTACCTTTCCAAACCTTTCTAAGTATCCTTCGATAATTCTCTTGGCGCAGTGCAAACTTCTCGCGCAGTCCTCCCACGCTGAAACAAAACAAGATTACAAAAAAAAATCTTTAAGCAGTATTTTAAATGAACAAACGTGTTAAAAGATCAGTGCAGAGGTTACAGTATTATTTATATTCTAATATGTTGTAAGGTCAATTTGGGTAACTTTGAATCATTTGGGTAACATTGACAGTGGGAATAATATATGTACTAGTTTCGAGAATTTTTTCATATGATACCAACACAATTAATAAAGGTTTATTCTAGTTATGGAAACTTTTATCAATTGTGTTGGTTTCATATCAAGTCTACTAAGACTACTTAGCAGGCTCAGTAAGTAAGCGCGACCAGCTCGATTCTCTACTACTATCGACTACCGACAACCGGTTTGTCATCGAGAAATATTGTATAAAAATCTAAACAGCGCCTCTAACGGGCGGCGTAGAAACAAATTTTTCAGTACATTCTAAATGTCAAACTCTCGATAGTCGACAGTACAGACTATACAGAATCGCGCTACTGATAAAACTGCCAACCGAGAGTTAACAAGCTTTGTTCTAATTCTTAAACATTCTCACCATGATTCCTCTTAGGGTCATCATCCGGCAGCACCACTTCGCCAGCATCGACCCAGTACACCCTGGAAATGTTGAAGGGTCCGCAGTAACCTCCAGTACAGCCGTGAGTCATGTCACACGACGTTGGCACGAAGCAGAGACATCTGTAGCAGGCGTCGTTTAGGTTCGGGATGAAGGTTCCTGAAACACAAATGAGATGGCCGTTATTTGATTATTCTTAAAATATCAGGAATAGTCGTTTGTCGTTGGTATTTCCTTAATCAAAGTAACTAGTTATATTTTTCAAAATCATTTTTTTTTAGTTTGAGCATCGGTAAAGTCCTTATGTTACTGACATGAATTAATAGTCCCTGATAATGTCAATATTATACTGGCGACAGGGAAAGCCCAAATGGAGGTGGCGAGTTGACTTGAACGCGTTTCTAGATGGATACTGGGGAGCCAGACGTCATAGATGACCGAACGGCCTGGAAGTCCAAGGCAGGGGCAGACCTGGGCTAATTGAATTAAATTACTAATCGGTGGTTGCCAGTTCTTTTCTATAGCAGCTGCCTTTTAATACCCATGTCTTTGAACTACAACTCCACTTCTTATGGAAAAATACTGAAAAGTAACACTAAGCTAAGTCTTCCAGTGGTTTAGTAAGTTCTTGCCTGATTGATAAAGGAAAAAAAGATTTTTTTTTGTCTGCTACAAAATTGGATATGAGATACTGACATAGAATGAATATTAGATTATATAATAATCCTAAGTGGATTTTCCAAAACACTCGTAATATACAGGTTGTAAATGACCTTTTTAATAACTTTAACATTTCAAAATCGTTAGCCTTGTGTATAAGAAAAGATAGCCGAGTGGTATAAGTATTTACCTCCTACGAGTCGAAGATTCAAATCCAGAAGCAACACACCAAAGGTTTCCTTAATGGCGAAGGAAAATATAGGAACATTTTCTACACTTGATTCTTTTAGATCTTGAAGATAATCCGCAATAAACAATGACAGTCAGTAAAACCCATCTCCCAACTACTTCTGGACAAAGGTCTTCTTCCTAACGAGGGGGGACTTAGGCCTTGAGTCCACTGCGCTGTTCAAGTGCGGGTTGTTCAAATAATACGACATATAAGTTTGTTATGTACATAATTAAACCAGTTATATATTAAAAAAGTGTTACAATATCATAATCGTTTCCTTACCAGCGGAGCCTGTTATCCAAAATACAAAAACTCCGAATAAACAAACAGGTATCAGTAGTGTAGGTTTGATGTACATTTTTTTGGCTTCTCGCTTTAATATCTGCAAAAAAATATAAGCAGTCAATTACATAGTTAAAAAACAAAATTTTGATAAAAGTTATTAAAGTTATATAATTTGTTCATCATAGATACCCCCTATCTGGGGGCACGGAAGTGCCCCCGCAAGTCGAGCAAAAAAAAAGCGGCACGGCCGTAACATCCTTTTCTCGAAGCAATTCGGGCTATTTTTGACACCCCTATAATTTCGTTGTGGATAAAACAATAAGCCTGGATTTTCAGAAACTAATCAGTCACTGTATAAACACGGTATATTTAAAATTTCAGTCAATTTGAACCAGTAGTTTAAGAATGACAACTTGTTAAAATTTTGAATTTTGTCACTCACTGATTCACTGACTCACTGACTCACTGACTCACCGATCATCAAAAGTCTAAGGTACTTCTAGCAGACTTAGAGGCTTAAAATTTAGAATACAAATAGGGTTTAGTGTCTTAATCATGGGAAAAATTTAATATTTTCTAATTTCGGTCCAGTTTTCTAAATACACCAACTGCAACAATAACTTTGTAATCCCATATAAATGTATAAGATTACAAGGTTACATTTGCAGTTAATGAATTATTATTACTGTAGAAAATAAAATAAATAGGTGTAAATAGGTACCTACTATATGAGGCATAACGGGAGGTGGTAAAGGGTGGGTAAGGGTGTTTAGCCGACGAAACTGAACAACATTCCCATAAGAAAATATGTTGAATTATGAAAAAAAACGTCTTTCCATACAAATTGGACTTATGTTCGCTCTACAAAAAGAAGTGAGATGCCATCAAAAACCTTCTGTAAAAACCTCAAGTCTCGCCGTAAAAAGTTGTGAGATCTATATAATACCAAGTCGATTAATCTATTTAGTCTCTACTTACAGGACCTTCTTTCTTAAGTTATTACATATGTTATTATCATGCCCATTAAAAAAAATACCTTTAAAACAAATAGATCGACTTGGTCATCGCAAGAAAACACAAATTAGCCATAATTAACATTTCAGGAGCATTAACTTCTTGTCGTGCTGTGTAGTGTGATACATACTAATAATCAAATCATGCGATGGCCAGGTCGGTCTATTTGTTTTAAAGGTATTTTTTTAAAATTGGCATGATAATAACATATGTAATAACTTAAGAAAGAAGGTCCTGTAAGTAGAGACTAAATAGATTAATCGACTTGGTATTATATAGATCTCACAACTTTTTACGGCGAGACTTGAGGTTTTTACAGAAGGTTTTTGATGGCATATAAGTTATCCCCAATGTCACACTACAAAAGTAAGACGAAAAATTAAAATGGAATTTCCTTTATCTATTGATTGAGTTATTGACAGTAAGGCAAATATTTTTAGTGTTTGAATTTGGCAAATAGCTGGTCCTAATTAAGGATTCTGTAACCAGAAACGTTTCTTTGTAAGTTCAGTGTTTTGATTAATATAAATGTCAGGGAATCATTTAATACCGGGGAACGCAAAACTAGACAAGGAAAACCATAGATATAGATTTTAATTAGCACTTATATTGTACTAGTAGGTACTATGTAGTTCAATCATTGAATCAATAAAATAATAAATATATGTGTGTCTCTTGTACCTACATAATGATATGTAAGGAAACTACAAATACAAACAAAAGAAATACAAACAAACTAGTTTTGATCCAGTTGTACAATGCTACACTTGCCACTATACCGGTATAGTGACTCCAAGCAGATGCGCCAGTACTGGACAAGGTTAAATGCGAAATGAAAATAATAAAATATTAATATTGTTATGTATTTGCTAGCTTTGATTGAAGGACAAATAGCACCTCTTGACTCGACTTAGAAGCTTTTATATAATACCTTCCTTCAATGAACATTTCTAATAACACTTATTGTGGGTTCATAATTTCAGCGACTTTTTATCTAGTTATTTTTTATACTATAACGTGTAATTGCCTAACAACGTGCCACGTCCAAACACTTTTGAGCATTTCAAGATATTCGTAGATTTCTATAATAATAGGAGTGAGAATCGAGAGTTTGACATTAAAAATGTTACTACAAAAATAGTTATAACAGCGCCTGCTAGAGGCGCTGATCTGATTTTTATACAAAATTCCTTGACAGCTAGCCGGTTGTAGAAACTGGAGGATAGTATAATATGATACATGCTAAAGTAACATAGAAGTAAATCTTACTAATATTTATTACACAGTCACATCCGATTGTCCACGGTCTATAGCACATTGCGCGTAAGTGACGCGTGATTATGACAACAAACATTATTGTAAGTTATCATTTGTATAATTTGTATTTATTGAAGAGTAATACGGTATTACAGTGGAATATTACCTAATGTTAGAGTTAAATTGATATTATTGCGAAATAAGAAGGCTTGGCTTAAAACGACGAAGTAAACAATGATTTAGACTTTTTTCAGAAAATTCCACAATGGTATTTCTGTTATAAATCGACATTCTAGTAACCATCGGGAAATTCTGTATAAAAATCTCATCAGTAATACCTTTTGACATTACTTTTTTAGGCAATTTTCAATTTCAATCGCATTTTTATTAGATTGGTATCCTATAATTAAACGGTTGCAAAATAATTCCTTATGGTTTCAGAGTAAGTTACGTAGTGGTTATCTACACAAAAGACCAAACTTAGTTTTTTAGAGGGAATCAAAGATCCCAGTAAATACTTTTATTACGGCTTTAGCTACATTTTTATTGTACCCAGATGCTGAAGCTCAGTGGAGTCTGAACTGATCGTCTCCGTGCATCTGAGGGCACGAAAAGTCGGTCCAGTTATTGTTTATGATATAGAAGTACCGGCCTAAGTAAATCAAAGCTTTCGGGCTGCTAGAATTATTACCAGCAGATCATGTAGATTGACCAGTGACCGTTTAACACATACTTAAAACGTATCTTATAAAATAAATTGATATAAGTATTTTCCCCATACAAAATAATAATTAAACAGAAATCCTTCACCTATTAACTGACCTTAACACTATAAACACAAATGACGTCACTTCCCTGTAACCTTTCACTAAAACGTTTTAAACTTGAATAAAAGTTCAAAAACACTAAACTTTGTTATATGAATAATTTTGTTAATTTTATTTTATTTCAGATCTCAGAATGTCCGTTCTTCCCAAGAGTGTAGTCTCAACTGTTTGATATATTATAAGTATTTTTATACTTGCTTGTGTATAATACCACAGAAGCATAAGCTCAGTGTAATAGCTAAGTAAGCTTTAAAATTATATTCGCACAGTTCACAAATCTATGTTTTTAAACTTTCGCGACTAATACTATAATAAAGAGCTGTCTTCTTCGAGTTAAGGATGGCTAAGGCTTCTTACGACGACCAATTCAGCAAAGCCGTAAAGGAAACCTTTTTTTTTGCTTCACGAACATGCATTACTGCATGTCCCGCCCCAGGGAGGAAAGCGGGGGTCTGTCGGGCTCTGCTGCCGGCTAGGCGTTCCGGCTAACTTGGGCATACCGACTAAAAACCTGACGGTGTTCCTACAGCGGTCACCATAACGTGGCCAGGACGCGGTACCTCCAATCCTATACTCCGCGTCCCAGCCGCGCAAAGGAAACCTAAGTTATCTTAGGCTTACTACACACATATTCATGTGATGAACTCGATCGGCACAAGCCGACCAATGAGTCGAATCGGTTTTGTTGTTCAATAAATATTGCTGAACCGAATATCTTTGTAACAAGCCTTACTGTGTACACTGTGATGATATTATGTATGTGTAATAATTATATAGGAATCAGGTTTGACTGCAGCTCGAGCGTCTCGGTCTGTGCTGATGTCGCCACATTGAACTTAAACATTCATTTTCAATATTTATTATTGGATTTTCCTTTAAAACTGGTATTTTTATGGATAGATGTTTTTCAAAATTGCAATATGTCATACTTATTTTGGATACCGATAATTTGCTCCGTTTATTCACATAAAATGCTAAGAACGATGCAAGTTTTAAGATTTTGGTCTGATCTTGTATGCAGGTAGGTACTTAGTGCAGATTGAAATGCATCGACAAAAGAGTATTTTTTTTTATATTTCATTTGGTTTAGCGCATCTAAATCACTTATGTGTAACAGTTTAACTATCGGCAGATGTTTCTAACAACAGGCTGTAGGTAGACAAGTGCTATTGAAATTTTTGAATCTAAAAATTTTTTTCATAATCTTACCCACAAAGCAAAACTTAGAAATTCGAAATCATCACTGTAGGCCCGGCTATTTCATCTAAACATCTTCAATAAGTATTACCTAGAAGGTTAAATAAAATCAAAATAATTTCCTACCATTTATACCAATTTAATTAGCGTTCATGGTCATGATGACTTAAATTGTGTCATACTTATGACCAATGTGTTTCCCCAAAAATTACCTGAAGAGCATATTTACATAAATAAGACATTATTATAAACAAGATTTTGGAAAACCAATCTGAGAGGCGAAAAAGAAGGATCGAGGTTCTAACATTTTAAAAGCTTTGAAGGTCTGTTGAAAATACTTTCATAATTATTTAATTTAGAAGAGAATTGTCTCGTTATTAGAAAAAAGCACTGACTGCTTATGCAAATTGTCAGTTTGCGTGCTCTTCAAAGCACGAATGCTCTATAATTTATTAGCAGCTACTCAGATTTGTATTTCGTCTGCTGCGTCGCAGCTCGTTGCTGTATTCAGGTATGTATGCATTAGTTGCTGTATTCACATGGTATATGGCGTGTTAAATCGTCATCATCATCAATGGATCAGTTAAAAAAGTTGTTTGGTGCCTGTCGGGTCATTAACCGACCTGCGCAACTGAGATGCATTGTCCTCAAGGATAAAAAAAATACATACTGGATACATATATACATATCTACATACAAACATTCTTTTTATCATGCCTTTTTCAGACACATACCAAAGAACGCCAATTGGCAAGATCCTTACAAACTTTCCTTGCCTCATTCACATCGTATTTACTCATCATTGCATAATTATGAGTAATGAAGATGTAAGGTTATTTACCTCTGTAATTGTCAATTAAAATATGTCATTTTTTGTGCTTATAGTATAACAAAGACAATGCTACAAGTTATCTATACTAATATTATAAAGCTAAGCTATAAAGAGTTTGTTTGTTTGTTTGTTTGAACGCGCTAATCTCAGGAACTACTGGTCCGATTTGAAAAATTCTTTCAGTGTTGGATAGTCCATTTATCGAGGAAGGCTTTAGGCTATATATCATCACGCTACGACCAATAGGAGCAGAGTACCAGTGAAAAATGTTACAAAAACGGGGAAAATTTATGTGACGCAAGCGAAGTTGCGCGGGTCAGCTAGTGATAATATACAGTCGTGGGAAATTATAAAATATTTAGTGCAAGTATGTTCGTCAAAAAACATTTTTGAAATCTGATTTAAAAATTATTATAATGATAAAGGGCAGAATGTGTGGCTTATGAGTAATATGGCCTGCAAAAATCGTTTACTCAATATTCCATAACCAATTTAATTACTCTTTTCAATTAACAACTTAAATTAATAAAATAAAATACTTATTTTTACGTTTTTTAACCTATCGCGACTTGTACGTTTACAACCGTTTATCTAAGAATACAAAACAAAAGCTTTTACACTCGACAAAAACATTTTCCCATTAAATCCATCCAAAAACAACAACAGTACATTCGAGTAAGTTTAATCATCTCATGAAATGGGATCATGTCTGCAGTCATCGGGGAGTTATAGGCGTTCTGTTTATTACATCGCTGTGCATTGAATGCATAATAGAATTGCTCCAGATACAACGCCATCTATCGAGTGGAGAATGAAATAGCGCTGTGAACGCAGTCTGTGGCTTTTGTGCTGAATGTTAATTTTGTGGTATTGTTTGTGACTTAGGTTTTATAGGAATTTAGTTTAACCGGCAGCTGTTTAGATAAGTTATTTTTTTTGTATGAAAGACTATTATATACCTATATATTAATTTTAATCCGACTTCGTGTGTTTGGATAACACATTTCTTTCAGTAAGAAAACTGCTTTAGTCGTTGCTCATAAAATAAAAGAAATAATAGGTATATTTTATTTGAAAAGTTCAAATACAATCAATCACTCTCACCGCTCCCACCGCTCGTGTATCCACTTATTCTACATAACATTATATGAAAATACCCAATCATTCCTGGTATTCGAACTCTCTAAACGTTACTTTAAAACATAATTGAATTGTGGCTAATATACCATCCTTTCACCCTGACCATATCATCAGTTTCTATCAAAGACCGTATTACATAACGACACATAGAAAATAACAATAAAATTTAATTCATATTAAACACATAATTATGAGTAAGATTACATCCATACGAATCCCTACTAATATTATATTACAAATGCGAAAGTAACTATGTCTGCCTATTCCGCTTTGATGTCTAAACCACTAAAGCGATTTTAATGAAATTTGATTCAGAGGTAGAGTTGACTTACTAATGCGGAAAACTGTAGGAAGGGATGAATATTTGTATGCAAATTCTGCCTACAAACATACATAAAATCATACCATTTTTAAATAGGGGTAGGCGGAAACTAAAGAACGCCATTTGAAACGATCCTTACAAACTTTCCATGTCTCATTCACATACTTATGTAGGATATGAATGTGAATGATATAGATGAAATTAAGTCGCGGGCCAAGGCGAGTACACATAAAACACCCTTAAAAAGGTTACATACAAAAATGACAGGATTATCCATACAAATGACCATGTAATTCACATTAAAACGTCATCATAAAGCTGAACATAAAATACCGCCGTACTTAGCTGTGTTGATATACAACCTCCTTCATTTGCTAAGTGCTTCCATTGTTATTTAATTCTTAAAGGAGGTTTCGGTTTTTTTGGCGGTCTGATAGGATTTGGTTATAATTCAGGGGCGGTTAGGGTGAGTTGGATTGGCATATGGGTTCTTAATAGTAAGTATATAGGTTCAGGTTTTACGTGCTAAAGTTACTAAACTATGTTGGAGTCGACTTCCAGCCTCACCTGATCCAGCTGGATACCAGTATTTTACATGGAGCGACTGCTTATCGGATCTCTACAACCCAGTTAAGACTGGATGTCAGACTTTCAAGATTCTGACTACTGGTATCAAATATCAAAGGTCTTCGAAAATGACAGCCGCGACCCACAATCTAACGGAGGAACATGATGTGTATAAGATGATCACCTATCCACAGATAAACCAGAACAAGCGTAGCTTAACCTCAGAGATTAATCTGTTTGGCTGTTGTTACTTAGCCATGAGCTCCTCGTAAACCTTCTTCTTCTTATCGTATGGTTAGTTGTCAACCTAGTGTCAAAGTTCTTCAAGCCGCCCGAAGGCCTTTGACGTGGCTTGACGACTGTTATCTTAATTAATAACAACCGGGAGCGACTTTTTACGTGCCCTCCGATGCACGGAGACGTCCAATTCAAATACCACTATGCGGTCACCAATCTATGGAATGACCGCACCAAGGTTTGCACTTGCCTTGGTTTGGTAACCCACAGATCGTTTACCAACTGATAAGCACAACTGGCTATGGGCGCCAACCAATACAGAATTAGTTAATCAATAATAGATACCAAACAGTGGACAGTGGAACTAACAATTTTTTTTCAGCCTTACGGACCTCTAACAAGAAAAGGTATAATAACATTTAGGTTCGAACGGCCCCTGAATTGAAGATGTCCGATTAATTCTGAACGTAATTACATAATGTATTTAGATTTGCCGGTTACTTTGCATAATGGCCGCCGGTAAGTCCCGACAATAGCCGACGTACGCCTATTTCCGGAGGGAAGTCCAAAGTTTGGCGGTTTGAAGAAATTATACTGCACGGTTTGTATATTTTATGCTAAATATGTTAGATTAATATAGGTCTAGATTTGTCAACCGTTTTTTGAGTGTTATATGACTAGTATAGGTCGTATTTTGTGGGGTTGCCGGCTAGTAGCCCGCTGACACTTCGACCACTGTTGATAAGTCGTCTCTTACGGCGAGAAAGGGGCTATGCCTTAGCATGTTATTGAAATGCAGCAAGTATATAGATTTTGTTTTAAGAATAGATAAATTTTACAGTGTTCTTGGTTTAGCAACTTTATGTAAGCTTGCCTTAACATAGTGTTTATCTTTATTAAAGTTTTATCTTAAGTAGCCATTAATTTTTTCACACATTTAACTGTTATTTTCAACCTAGCAGCTTCCAAATTGGCATTACTTACTAATTTGTTGAAAATAACACACTGCAGTTTACTTTATCTCATTAACAAAACTTTTATTTTATACGTGATATAGATTTTAATTAAACGAACCACAGGAGACGCGTTGTTAGTGTCAATAAACTTAAAACAGAATAGAGGGAAAGAGGAAATTGCAAGGAGGGAAACAATAAAACGATGAACAAAACATTCCGAGGTAATTAGTAAAAATGCGAGAGAATTTCCATCGGTAGCTTTCAAAGGAAGGTTATGCACTAGACATGGAATACTATTAAAATATCAATTACTTACGTTTTTTATATGAGTTTTGAACGAGTTAAAACGCTATTGAATAGATAAACTACCGCTAAATGCACCTCAGAAACCTGGGGTTATTTAATTCTAACTAGGAATTACTCGGAGGATGTACTTTGATAATTAGTGATTTAAGAAGGTACTTAATATATCACATCGGGTGTAAAAAAGCATCAACGATAGGGTCGATATTTTGGGAAAAAAATGTTGTAATTCAGAAATTGAACTTGAAATTTATTAAGTTTGGGCTTCTTTCTTTATTATACTCGTAGTCTCGTAGGCTATCTGGATGTTAAGCGTTTGATTACCACCTGCATTCGACCTTAGTTTAAACTAGATAAAAATGGCTCTGAATCCTAGTTACCTAGTGTCTTTACACCCTAAACGAATATCACAAAATCTCATTAGTACGAATGCGCGAACCACAAAAAATAATGAGTCGAAATCACCAACTCTCTACTCTCCTATACAAATACACATCGCCTTTATTCCAATAGCAATAAGGTTCATATCTCTGAGGTTTCGGAATACGAGTTTTGGTCTAATTTTGTGGCCCAATAAAAAGGTTCGGCTAGCAGTAAAGTGAGAAAAGTATGCAAGTCTGTTGCGAGAATGGACAAGAAAATGATATTTCTGATACTTGTATAAGTTTTACTCTTTATTGAGGTTCAAAGTTGTGTTTTGAACGTAAAATAGAAAAGGAAGGGTTTGTAAGCTTTGATGTGAACGTTGTTTTTGGTCGAGAATATCGATATGTTGAGCTCCCTCGTACTTAGAAATAATATTTTATGTTGCTACGAAGTTTTCTTGGAAAGGATTGGTCAAGAAATACTTTGAGAGCTTTATTTTATTTTCCGGTTAGTAGAATATAACAATAGGATGGTTTTATGAAAAGAAGCATCGATATGCTAAAAGTGGAAAGTAGCATACATTATTTGTAGCTCAAACGTTAGTTGTTTAAAAATAATTATAGATAGGTGCCTATACATTCACCCAAAATATTCATCATATTTCTCTGTACAAAACAACAAATTGCATTCGTAAATTGCAATACAGTATCAAAACTTTATCGTTTATATAACGAGGGGTATATTCGCGTTTTAATCCATCCCGGCCGGATAACAAGTTGAAAATTACATCACCCTGTCACACTTTGTAGAGCATGTTTTGCGGACGTGTCTTGCTCGTCAAAATTTAGCAGGCGCTCCGTGTCGGCGCTCTGCCAAATATTATTACAGCTTAGATAATCTAGTTATATGGAGTTTTAGAAAGTTCTTCAGTAACGAGTGTTTGTCTAATGCTTTTAAAGTTTTAGATCTCGAATGGATTTTATGAATTTTTAATAAAAAATCTAGTTTTAAAAAAATACATAGACATTTAGATAAGCGTTTTGAGGTCGCCTCACCGTAACGACGGCAAATACTAGTTTGAATTCCATTCCGTTTAATAGAAAATATAAGGATTTCTTTTGTGCCGTTCGGTTATTTCTAAATAGGTAGGTATTTGTAAATTAATTAGCAGCTACTAGTTAATGTTTAGCCGCATCTAGTCTATTTCAAATTGAGTATTTTTTTAATCTAAACTCGACATATTAAATAATTGTCCTATGATTATTGTCCCAGTTAGCAAATCGGTTGACAATCGTCAGGTGCTACAATGTTTGCGAATCGATTAATCGGCAACAGTATTTGATTCGAGCCGTGAACGTGATGTTTCGCTGAAACATGATTGTATTAACAAGTTCTGTTTACAATAGAATTTTACTGAATTTATTTTATTTGGTGTTTAGCTAGCTTTTAATGGAAGTTATTTATTCTAGTGCTACAAAACTGTAGTTGTAAGGGCATTTTTTTAACGTCACGGAACTATGGAGGGTACTTAGAGGTAAGTAGAATTTGTTTGTGTTACTATTTATTCGTGGAATTGAATTAATTACTATAGTCACGAGCCTGTGGGTATATTTTGTTTATCTCAGCTGCTCACTCTAATGTGTCTACAGCTAAGTTCGCTGTCTATGATGTTCTTTTAACTTATTTTTGAAGACTTTTCGGTATTAGTTTTATGCTTACCATAGACCGTCTCTCTTACTAGTTAAACAATAATTTGTAAGGAATAGATATTAACCTATTTAAACCATTAAAATATGGGTGTACATGGGTGTTATATTAACATTTATTTTATGAGCCACATACAAAAACTTTGTACAATATATTGCAGGCATTTGAGACATAGGTTAAATAATGAACAAATCTGCAAATCTTTGATATTATTTTTATTTTGATATTTCAAATAATGGGATTTAAAATGAAAACCAACAAAAATCGTTTCCCAATTCAAAAGAGTGAACCATGAAGCTAAATCAACATTTTTATACAGCCGAAATAAAGCGGAAAACGGAACGGCAGGATTTATTTGATAACAAAGTTATGTCCCAAGCGATGTGTACAATCAAAGTCTAAGAGAATTAGGTCACTACGTTTTACTGACGTCGGCTTGTAAAGTGCTGGCTGATCACTAAATGTTTAAGCTTTTAAGATTTACTGTAGGATCGGAGAGATTTTAATGGGGTATATAATTTGTATTTGAGGCTGTTGTTTTTTTAATGCCGCGAATAGTTAGGAATGATTTTGTAAAGTCTAGGTTACTTTATTTGGGCATTAATTTCATATTTTTGTAAGATTTTTCATAAAAACACTTTTTGTGTTTCCGTTTTTCAGTTTTTCCATTTTTATTTTGTCAAATATTCAGAAATTTACCCTGTATTGCTGTAATTGCTGTAATTACCGAATACACGTGTATATAAAAAAGTGGATTGTTTTATATTACTATATTTACACCTATGGATGTAAGTTGTAACAGTTAGTGTGATAAAAACCAAAAAGAATGTACGAGACAGGTATTTGCCCCATGACAGTGTCCCACTGACACAGTCTAGATACAAAAGAAAACAATATAGTTAACAGGGACGTTGGAAAATCAGGTAAAACTATTGGTCATTTTCTTAAAAGGCAACAAATGAAAGGTAAACGATCTCCTTGAATAAAATATCTTTACTGGTATCTTTCCACGAATTCTGAACGACTATTCCATTGTCCTCAGACTTCAGATAGACTAAATAAGCGAGACTAAATAAGCAACATTTCTGAGAAATGTTGAACAATATCAAAACACAAGATCTTTCTTTTGGATACAAAACGTTTCACGATAGCACTGATTTTCCACTATCAACATTTAAATGTCTTTTCATATTGGCTTCACGAAGCAAAAACAAAACTATTTAGTACTAGCTTTTACCTGTGTCCGTCCGCGTATACAACAATTATATAGCTTATTATCCTATGTTTTTCGGAGATCTCGAACTATTTTTGTGCAACATTTTATTCAAATCCATTCAGTGTTTTAAGCATGAAGTAGGGACAGACAGTGTTACTTTCGCATTAATCATATTAGTTAGGATTGTAAACAAAAAACATAATAAATGTTGAATCCTCCCGGAATGAGGGAGGTTTTAGACCTTAAGTGCCCAACGCTGACCAAGTGCGGGTTGGGACTTTACATTCCTTCAAGAACTGTTCTGAACTCTCAAGCATGCCAGCTTGCATCACGATGTTTTAAGTAAGGCTAGTGGGACTTTTAAATTAGAAATAACATCATATCCTGTACACTGTCACAAAATGGCGGGAGTCTTTGTTTAGGTCATCGTTACACGATATTGCATTGATAATTTCGTGTTTCACGAATATTGATATTGTATTTTAATAAACAGTGTTCGCGCATGCAAATTGGTTTCAAATAGGAACGGCCGGTCGTTAGGCTGACGCGAAAATTGGCGGGAAAACGTGTTTACATGTACCATAGACATAAAATTTTATTTTGTTTGGGTATAAGTAAATTGATATGAGGTTCTCGTTGGTTGGGGAAAATTAAATGTTTTTGGGTATACCTCGATCATTGATGATTACATTCAACGTAATTTTTTTTGTAGGTATTTCTTTATAAGTACTGAAGTCCCAACAGGCTAGACTCAAGGAGTGCGAAACTAGAATGAACAGCGTTGACAAGAGTTTTGCCCTGAAATGGGCGGAGAAAACCTAAAGTAGTGATTTTTTTAAGTTTTGCAAACCCAGAACTTTAGATCTGGTTCAAATTAGGACTACATAGAAAGCACCACCACTCAAATAAAATACAGAACGAATTGAGAACCTCCTCCTATTTTAAAAGTCGGTTAGACAGTAATTAATACGCAAGGCTTTTCAGATCATACATTAAGTGTATCAAGTTCATAAATGTTTGACAATCTACAGTAATAATTCACACTCTGTGTTCCGAGGGCCGGGTGTCAAATGCCGTCGTTTGTCTGCGTTAATTAATATGTCTTGTTATTATATGTTAACGTTATTGGGATGTATAGTAATTTGATTTACGCCGATGATTTTATGATAGAGATGAAAAATGGCGGCCGATGTTAGGTACAGAGTGATATTATTCTTTATTTCATAAACGTTTCTCTAAAATTTCAGCAATTCCATTATTTATTCTCTAATTTACTAAATATCAACAATTTATTAAATATCTATTAGTCTCAGAGGACTGGGCGATATAGTATGCGACTGCTGTTCTCACAGGTTTGATCCCCGGCCAGTAATATCCTTGGTATTAGCACTAGGCTAGCCTCATATTATGTGGGATTAATATTGTACATAGTGACTACACAATCTACATGTGGAATGTTTTTCATACTTCTTTGCACACACCTATATGTTTATGTTATGTATGTATAATTGCCATTATTTTGTCTGACGCCCGCCGTCTGCAGCTCTTGAGTAGTGACTAACGTAACAATCTATGGGAGATACAGCTCCAGGTATGGCTTAGACAGGTTTCAGTTACAATATCAAAATAGCCAGTAAACTGTCTACCTAGGTTCGGAGAAAACGACAGCTAACTTTCTATAGTTTTGCTGAAAACACAGGACTAGTAAGTAGCTCTGAAGATTTTATTTACGTACATAATATAATTTATAATGATCAATACTATGTAATGACTACATTATGGCTTTGGAATACTCTATTTATATATCATTGAATTGTTCGAAAGAAACTAGACGTAACAAACGGACTCCTAAGAAGAAGCCTATTGCTTCTTAATTCTGTGTTTGGTTTGTCTCCGTCACCCGTACCGTTTCCAAACAAGTCTCTATAATAGTTTTTATCTTATCGTATTTTACTTGATTCGAATAAATAATGCGAGTCACATTTTTCTCGTTACTCTAAAAAGGGAATTTTCACAATTTCTCGTAATCAAAATCTTAGCAAACCACATTTACATCTTTGATTCCACGACCCAAGGCGTCCTTTAAAAATTACACGAAAATACAATGATTCTCATTCGTAAAGGAATTCAAATTGTGCCTCGCCGGTTGTTAAAAGCGTGATAATTAAATTAACTAACTATTCCGCGCGAATTTCAGTAAATGAGTGGAAAGGAACGCGGTGACTGAAAATGGCGGGAAATGACGGAGTAAAAGCAATCCGCCATTATGGTAATGTAAGAAAATGTAACACTATTTTAGTTGCGAACTCCTTGCTAGTTTTATCGTTTGTTTTTGTTCCTTGGTTTGTTTTTGTTAGATGTTAGTTATGTTTCCATTTATTTTGTTTAATGTAGTGTAATTGTATGAATAACAGAAAAAATTAGGTAAAGTATTTATTTGACATACTATATTATTTCCTGGAGTTTTATAATCCGGTCGTGTGAGTTTGGTTCGCGCACGAATGGTTTATTTATTTATTTACTTCATATACAAAAGTAGTATAAAGGCGTACTTAAGGCCAGTGGTATTTTAATTTTATTTTTATTAATGGCAATGCCGTTTTTAATAATGGTTTAGTACTATTATTTACGATTTAGATTAGTATAGGTAGTACTAGGTAGATTACTAGAAAAACGGCAAAAAAGTCACGTGTTTAAGCATTTTTACATATGTTTGGTATATATAGCCAATATATATAGCCAGTATATATAGCCAAAGAAGTACATTATCTGTGATAACTAATTTGAACTGTCTAACTATCACGGTTTAGGAGATACCTACAGCCAGGTGACAGACAGACAAACAGCGATATCTTAGTAATAGGTAGCTGGTTCCCGTTTTACTTTACTCGTTACTTATTTTTTAGACAAAGGTGTCTATTTGCCAAAAAGTTTAATGCATATGCCGATAAAAAATAAAGCCGAAACTGTCCTGGCACCGCGTGAAATTTTTTGATGGCAGCCCTGACCCAAAGGGACTTTTTTAATAATAGCAAGGAAAATGTTCGCGAAATACTGTCACGTACTAACCTGAGCCTCTAATATTGTGGGTGTGGTTCAAGAATGGACAGCCTTAGGCCGCTATCCCTCTGGCGTTTTAAGAGCGTTGACGTATCTCCAACGGTTGTGCAGCGTGTGCGTTGCGTCCGCTGACCGCGACGTTGATGACATGATATTATTTGATGCGCCCGGACAGAGTTGTACCGCGATTTTCTACAGTTGGCACTGTTTAATATCGAAAGTTTGACATTCATGTACTGCCAAAACAGTTCCTACGACGCCCATTAGAGGCGCTAATCAGACTTTCATACAAAATTTCTCGATAGCTAGCCGGTTGTCGATAGTCGATAGTAGTAGAAAATCGAACTACAGGACGGCGTGATTGTACCTGTTATCAACAAACGCGACGTTACCGTTGCGTTAGCGCGACGTTGACGCTACGTAAACGTTGGAGGAACACCAACGCTAGTACGCCTGTGGGATAGCGGCCTTAAGTTCCTATATTTTTAATAAAAAAGTTTTTAGAATTACGAACGAGTTTTGCTATAGGCTATGTTAGGAATAATAAGTGTGAAACTTTTTAGTGTGACCTTTTCTGAATAACTATTGGTCTTTTGTACGATATTCTGTGTTATTATTTTTGTTACAAGTTTTTTTGCAAGGATTAAGTTACAATAGTTTTTCGTCAAGAAAAGAATTCATTTTTGAACACGAGAAAATACTATACATTGTCGTGTATATGTTACTGTAAAAGCCCGAACGGTGGTAAATCCTAAGATTTTCCGGTATAACCTAAGATTTACCAACTGGCAATGGTAAAAGTCCGAATAATTATTTTATTTCGAACTTTTACCTATATTCACTTGATGATATCGAGATGTCGCCGGAGCCCCGCTTCGCGGGGCTCCTCCTTTTGGGTGGTTAAAAAAAAATAACCACGAAGGCTAAGGTGGGAGCTTCGCTTCGCTCGCTCCCACCTTAGCCTTCTAACCTAACCTACCCATGTCGCTATGCCCAAAACTCCTTCTTTATAACAATGTCACAGTATATAATTACACCGTGAAATAGTTATAAACATAGTTATGAAGAAGGATTTTTTTATATATCGTAACATAGTTTTTAAACTCTGGCTTGTTCGGACTTTTACCATTGAGAGTTGGTAAATCTTAGGTTTTACCGGAAAATCTTAGGATTTACCACAGTTCGGGCTTTTACAGTAACATATATAAGAAATAATATTTGGACACGAAAAAATACTGTACATTGCAGTTGAGGTATTTAAGCTTGGAATGTGTTTAAATATGAGGTGGGGTATGGACTCTACATTATAAAAATATTTATGTAGGGTTCAATTATTGATATTCTTTTAACTTCGTCATTACTTTTTGTGCAATATATTTTTATACTTACCGTTTTACTCGCTACTGAAACTAAGAATGCATTATGCACTGACTGATGCAATTGACTAGACAATTAGACATCAAATTTTATCTTTGTAAAGATGCGTAAGTGATATTACAGATATTATTAAACAGTTTGTTCAAAATAGCTATACAATCTCCAACTATCACAAAATTAGACCACTCGGCTATTCTCTTCAGCCACGTACACTTGCGTTATTGTCTACAGTCTATATAAAAGATATTACTGTGTGCCAAGTTGCCACGTTACGACTACTGTAATTGCCATCTGCTATTGATACAGGCATAACTGAGGTTGTTCACCTGAAATTTGGGGATCATGTTCCCATATTCTTTGTTTTAAATTAATACATAGTTTACTATTACGTGTTAAAATCTGAAGTTTTACGGTTTTACATATTATTATCACTTAATTATGAGTCTTAAAGTTATTTATAATGCATTTTTGTTAAAAAGTACTAGGTATTTATACTAACTTTGTCTTTTGTTTTTTTCTGGTCTCTGTCTACCCCTATGGGAAGAAGTCGTGATTTTATCTAACTTAGAGTATGACCACTAAAATCGCTTAGGTCTTTGACGTCTCCTTATAAGCCTTTTCTATGACCTAACTTTAACTACAACCATAAATAAAACCTCCTAAGTCCTTTTTGGTCCATTGACCCCCACACCCCAATTTTGACCCGATTAATAATAATAACGAACTAACTCGTAACCTCATCACATAAATTTCTATCAACCTTCAAGAACTTGTCACAATGTCACCTATGACCTCTTGACCTCATGACCTCATAGTGTATAGGTTCAGTTGTCTAACTCTCAGTATGAAGTTTGTTTGTTTTGACAGTTCGTAAGAATTATAACCTATTATAAGATTAACACATTAATGTGAAGTATCAACTTTGGTTTGGTTAGGTTTTGAGCAAGTTGCATCGTGGTTTTATGCTGGTCTATCGTATGGTTAGTGGTCAACTAAGTGTCAAAGATGTTAAAGCCGCCCGCTAGGCGATTGACATGACTTAACGAATGTTATCTTAATTGACAACGACCGGGACCAACTGTTTACGTGCCCTCCTAAGCACGGAGATGCTCAGTTCAAATACCTCTATGTGGTCATCCATGTATAGAATGATCGCGCCAACGGTTGCTTAACCGTTCGTTAACACAGATCGTTAACCGACCGATGAGCGCAACTGGGCATAAGTAAGAATATAAATAAGTAAAGTTAAAATATTAAGAGAAAAAGAATGTATTGTGACTTGGCGAAGCAAAATTCCACTCATGATATGTATTTCTTTCATCAAATGTATGGTGAAATTCTTCAGCTAAATAGCCAAACAAAGAACTACATTCTAAAGCGAACAAAACCACAATCCGCAGCCAATATTTACCAGACTTGTAAGACGTTATAGTATATAGGTTATAAGGACGGAATTGGCACTTAGGGGCTACGTGTTCGTTCCCTTAGCTGTAATAAAACGAACTGCCAGTGGAAAGAGAATGGCGATTGTGAAGATGTAGGAGAGAAGTTCAGTTTTGTAAAAGTTTATTGTTTATTTGATTGTGTACCTATGTACTGCACTTTTGTATTTATTCAGATATAAAAATCTGGAAAATTTTAAATTACTTACTGAACTAATCAGGTTAAGGACTCTCAATGGTAAGTAAAAAAAAAAAAATGAAGTTAGCTATTGAAGGATCGACCTACAGTTTCTCGTCATTTCAACTGGATCTACTTCTATTTCGCTTAAAAAATATTAATTGCAACTGTTCATTACTAAATATTGAATATGACAAAATTATGTTATCCATTCCATTTTGATTTGAAGAAATAAACCGGCAATAACCTAAACGCTGGTTTACATTTGGTTACGTCAAAAACTAAACATTTATTTTTGACATCGTACTTAGATAAAAAAATATCTTGATTTTACCACTGCATTTTAACCAAATTTTCCTATTAAACTAAATTAAAATAAACTCGGAAATTGTTCTATAAACTTAAACTAAACTATATGCTCGTCATTGGCACTTGAACTACTGCCAACCCATTTTCTAACGTCTATAACTACCTCAGCAGTTATCGCGAAACTTGTTTTGTTCTCAAATTATAACGAGCGTTATGTGTTTGACAATACATGCCGTTACCGACACGATAAACGACTGCCTTCACCACCATTGAGCGGTATTCCACCCTTGTGTGACATACATTGCGGAGTATCTTAAAAATTGTGTAGTACTTTTTGAAGATATTACGTAATGTATAGGTATTGTGTTGTTTTGTTTGTCGTTTCGGTTGTGTGTGCTTGGTTGTTTTTCTTATATTTTTAAGTAAGGTTTCGTCTTTTGGAAGATGTTGTGTGGTTTGATATTGCTATGTTGAATATTCCCTTGCAGGTTTGTGAGTGTTAAAAGCTCCGAGAATCAAGAAGGTTTCGGGTTTCAAGGTTAGTTTGTAAGGATCGTACCAAATGGTGTCCTTTGGTCTCTGCCCAACCCTATTTTTTACATTTTAAGCTCGGTTCCTGTTTCATTATGTCTTAAACACTCGTTCATTATATTCTCCTAGCAATTCAAACATAACATGAGCAGTAGAATTCCCCGCAGCAATTCTCTAGTCTGTGGTTATTCAAACTGTGCTAATAATTGTGTAATAACTATCAAACTTTAACCATTACACATTCCTTTGTATTTTATAAGGTCGCGTGTGGTATTAACCCTGAAACAGAGTAGTTTGGAAAGCATTTACATGTACATTTGTTACAAAGTCTTGGTCTTCTTTTTGTTTTTTTTAACTACTTCCACTATAAGTATTGCTATTGTGTCGAGGAGACTTTTACAAGCATACAAACAACATACAAACGGATATAAAGTACATCCAGACCTGAAACATCTACTTGTAGATCGCACAAATAATTGTTCCGTGTGAGAATCGAACCCACGATCTCCCGACGCCATTGTAGTGGCGTGGCAACCGCCTTAAACATTGCGCCACGGAGGCCGTCAAAGTTTTGATCCCCAATTATCCTCATCAGAACTTTTTTATTCGTAAAAACTGCACTTAATGAGTAGGAATAATAAAAATGTTGGTTATTCTTTTCAATATAAATACTAGGACGAGATAAGTCCGTTAGAAACATAAGTCTGTCAACTAAAGGACCCAGAGAACCTTACCAGTACGTCCTGAAGGGGACTATGGAAAATTAAGAGGGCTTATTAGGTTATAAATAAAAGTCGTATATCAAAAACACTGAACGCTATATTCGATACCTAGAAACAACATTCAAAGTGGCCTAACGTCGAGTTAACTTGTCTAATATTAAAAACATGTTTTACATTATTACAAAACTAAAGAATAACATATAAGGCATTTGGAAGAACTCTGACGTCATTCGCTTTTTAATATAATATACAGTTTTCATACATACTTATATACTAATTATTAATACATATTTTTTATATTTTTTACATAAACCCTTATTAGGCTAGTATGATGGACTTAAGGTCTAACTGCCAAAATGAAAAGCAAAGTCAAATCATTTATTCAATCAGGTCAAATATTGAAACTTAAGATAGTCGTACAGTAACTGAATCTACCACTAGCTCGGAAAGGGGACAGGGCGTTATAAGAAGAATTAGCAAAAAAAATCATGGCCTGAGTAGCCATGGAGCCATGGAAAGAGTCTGCTTCTGGAATAAAGGCACATCCTTTATCATGGAAGTAGACTTTTCCCGGTTAAAATTACAGTAGTCATCACATGTAAATTAACATGATTATGCATTTTAACTTTAACTCAATATGCTTGACGTTTCGGCGCAGCTCGCAATGTCACAAGCTGACGTCTGAGCTTTGTACCTTTTGTTAATCGTAAAATTATTAATCTCTCGTATAATATTAGAAAATCGTCATGCAACTTGAAAGTTTAAAAGACATTCTTTTGTTAAATTTTGCATTAGTCCTGTTCCACTTTTGCTATCTGTTTAGTCATTTAGTTGGACTTATGAGGGTAGTCAAGTCTTTTCTGGAACTTTTCCAGCGAATCGTTCAGGTTTAACAATGTTTCTTTCAAAATGTTTGTACTAAAAATGGTTTTACATGTCTTCCTTTTCTAAAATGGTTAAATACAATTGATTAAAATTAGCATGATTTATGAAAAGATAAATTATAAAACATTATTCTTATCAAGGGTCATATTTAAAAAAATATCATTCAAATATAGACACACATTGTGCGTTATCAAGTTTCTTTGAAAGTAAATTACTACTACAATAAAAGTTTTATATACCATAGTTTTAAAATGGATAGTATTTTTCGTTCAAAAAACGCCAGAGTTCACATTAACACGAAACTTACATGATATGTACATTTGTTCATAAATAAAAGAAAACATGGTAAATAATGTTTTAGTCCGTCGCTTCAATGAATTACATATTAAATAGTTAAATATAACGATAATTAAAGCTAACATTGAATTTAAAGCTTGATATCGACTTACAATACTTTAAACAATTCAAAATAATTATAAAATAAGGTATAACCATTGATTTTTTAAATAGAAAGAAAATTAAATTTTTACGTCTGATTTTACCAACAAATTTAAGTGTTATTGTACCGATCTTTGCTCTACTAAACGCAGAACACGTCAATAAATAAATAAAAAACAATACAAATTCTTGCGTTTTCAAAATTATGTTATACCTACATAAATGAAAATGAAGTCAATTAGATGAAGATATTCGTAATCTTTTATCCCATGTAATCGACCGCTTTTTTTAAAGGAGGCACTTAACATTATTTCCTTCGATTCTCGAGATATAAATACATAAACAGTAAATAAATATTTTGCACTAAACGCAACGCTTTTATAGATTATCCCGCCGCCAATAAATCTGGTAAAGGCAACATAAACAACATTTTCCATGTTAAAATACTTCACAATATTAAAATTCAATGAATTTCATGAGCTCCTGTTGGCTGCTATGAATATTTTCTGTTTTCCTTACTTTTATTTCACGTTAGGGATTATGAAAGTGTTCGTGACCAGCCTGGCTAGGTTAGACGTGACCTGAAACCTAATTGTTATACGGCCTGCCGACGGTTAGGCTTAATGTCTGAATAAACGTAGTATTAAAAACGTTAGTATTTTACTCAAATATGTGTTTGATGTTTCATGAGCTTATAAGAGATAAATTGTTGGTAAAATCAGATTTGTGTCAGTTTTAAACATATAAATTCTATAAATTTTAATGAAATACAAAACCTAAATGAATGTATTTTTCATAAATGAATGAAAGTAATTGTTTTTGTTTTCACATGCAGTGAATGTTTTTATATAAATGGATGATTCTCCACAGGCAAGCAACATTTAGTTTGTCATATTGTAAACGTACAAAATTCTAACACCTACAGCGAACATGGACGTGGAACTAACTAGCAAATGGACCTCCGTATTTTAGTATTGTCCACCATTGTGCATTTCATTTTTATAAATTACATTTACGTATGTATATCACAAAGAAAATTTATCAGCTTGTAGCCTCTCAAACAATTTTAAAGCTACAGCATTAAAATTAATAGCAACATTGGTCCTACACAAAACAACGGAGCATCTTAATATCCATTACATTCTATACATATGAAAATGCTATCTTATAGAAAAACACCAAGTTATACTTAGACCGTTATTTCAATGTATATGAAAACACTTATATCTTCCTAACTATTATGAATCTTTACAAGTTACATGTTTAATATTTTTGATGATATTATTATGCCAATATGAGCGTTTTCTCGCCTTTATAATCCAATCTAACGTTTCTAGTTTTCGCAAATTTTCTATTTTTAACTTTATCACAGGCTCACGCTCAAACCCTGAGGGCTAAAATTACATTGCACCTTTCAATTACCGTCACCTAAAAATCCGAAGAACTTTGTCCCATTAAAATTTACACTTCATTAGATTAATAGTTCTCTATTAGGCTTTTGATAACGAATCACACTTAGATTAGATATTATTACGAGCACTTCACGTCGTCTTTTCACTTTATATTATTATAAAAAGGTGACACTAAAAGGTGTGTCACGATAGTTACCTCCTGTTTAGAGTGTAACGTGTCAGTGAAAAATTTGCGTTGGGTGTTCCACAAGGCGTAGTCTTAGGCCCGGATTTGTTCCTTAACGGAACGGTAGGATTCAAGGAAGATAGGGCGGTGGTCGCCTAGCAGTCGTGCGGCCACCGGGAGGGGTGGCCGGCCACGGATCACATGACGCAGCAACTCTTCGCTCGGCCTTTCAGCTCAGCCTTCAGGTCACGCTTGCTTTTGCTGCGGCCCACTTGTTTCTGTTAAAGAATAAAAATAAATTTGTACATTCAAGATGAATTTTATTTTAACAATCATAAGCAAACTGTAATCATAGATAATATTATTTTATTTTTCAATTTAAAACACGCCTCCCTTATTATTTTTAACCCCTTAAACTAATTTTTGTTTACAGTTAAATTACAGTTTACTTATTCACACAAATATATGGTAATTACTCTTAGTTGCATCTACATAGTACAAGTTATATTATAATTGAAGGTGGCAAAGGAATATTAAAGTTGCATACCTGTTGTTTCATTTGTTGTTTGTTAAGTTTGCCGAGCGCGGCAAGTGCGGCTACTTCAAAGGCGTCTTTGACACCTTTAGTCGAAGCCCTAGCTGATGTCTCGACGTAGGTCATTGCCCCCAACTGTCTAGCTACTGATAGAGCCTGTGAACAACAATTCTCATTAGCATTCAAATAAATACATATTATCACGCCTGTAACACCCAAAGGTGTAAGAAAACACCCTGATTTCGCTTTAAAAAATTTTGTCTCATGTAATAGGGGGCGAGTCTATTACCATGAAACAGTTACCAAACTCGGGGCTGTTTTCAAAAACCAGTTTGCACTTAGCCAGCGTGGTGGATTCAAGACCTAACCCTTCCTTCGTTCGGGAGGAGATTTTCGCCTTGCAATGGGACAGACATGGGTTAGAAAAAGCACTTTACCAGACCTAGGAATTAAGCCCAAAACATAGTTAGCAGTCGTATACTACACCGTCCAGACCATAGACAGTGAAACCTTAGCTGATGTCTAAACACAGGTCATTGCCCTCAACTGCCTAGTTACTGATAAAGCCTGTTCTCATTAGCATTCAGATACATCGACTTAATTAATTCACAAGACACGTGGTTTTGTCAGCTGTTGCGTTATTAACTACGAATTACATACGAATATATTGGATGTAGTAATCAAATGGATGCATGTGTTAATAAGGGTTATAAGCTCGCGTGTACAATTAATTGGCTTTATAATATTACTGAAATCCCACTAGTTATATTGTAAATGTATTATTGCATTAGTATAAATGATACTTCTCGTAAATATCATATCGCTCCTTCAATGCAAAAGGGCCACAACTCAAAAAAAAATGAAAATCGTTTTATTGCAAAAATGACACCTGAACCGACTATATTTTATAGTAAAAAAAAAACCCCCATCATTTTTGCTTATATTATGGCTGCACTGACTTACTGCCCTTTTTGCATTAGCTCACTTTGACAGGTAATGTCAGTGCAAAACAGCCACTTTGTGAGTTGCGCCCGGAGATTCAACGCAAATGCTCGTCAGTTGCATGAAAAAGTGCCACAATCCAAAATATGTCTGTGTTGGGTGCAAAATTTCAAGTTAATGTGATTATATTTTACAATACAAAACTGCCATATTTTGGAAAACTTCCTTTTTGCATTCTAACTATAGTATTTGTTACCATATTTTGTAATACAAAAGTGCCATATTTCTGAAAACTACCGTTTTGCATTCAAACACTAGTATTTGTTATTATATTTTGTAATATAACAGTAGCATATTTTGAAATACGTCCCTTTTGCATTAAATTATTGTGGAATAAATAATCATTTTTAGCGTGCTAGAATGGGAAGATGGCCAGAAATATGACCGTTTGGTATGATAATAATTTTAGTTTTCGTTACAATTTTAAAAATAAAATAATACATTTTGATGCAGGCAAAGTAAAGAGGCACCCTTTCCTTTCAAATTCCTCTTTCAGGGGCAAGATCCGACCAGTCCTTTTCAAATGCGTCTAGGTCATCCCACCATCTCCATTTAAGTCTCCCGCGTCTGCTATGACCATCTTCTAGCATCCAGTTGGTATCCCAGTTGGTATTGGTATAAGCGGCTCCACCTTTCCGAATGCATATGTATAATGTGGCCGGCTCAGTTCCATTTCAGCCAGGCGGTCTTCTCCCTTACATCGGCTATGCGAGTTTGGGAGCGCAGTATAGAATTTCGGACGTGATCTGTTCTTTTGACGCATAATATACTATGCTCCATCGCTCTCTGGCTCTTTCTGGTTTTCCGTAAGGGACCATGTTTGGGCAGTGTAGGTAAGGACGAGTAGTAGGTATAAACATGTCGACGAGCTTTCACTTCAGTGACAGTGGAAGGTTACCCTTCATTAGCTCTTTCCTGGACCAGGATCTCTTTCAGGCACTTGTGACACGTTTGTCCAACTCTTTGTCCTGTCGGTTGTTAAAAGAGGTTATCTGCCCCTAGCAAGCATACTCGTCGACATAGTCTATGACGTGCCCGTCTACCTCGACCCTACGTTTTGTGTTGTTGGTCATAACCTGGGTTTTTGTACGGTTCTTACTCAGTCTAATCTGAAGGTTTGCCGTGCTCAGATCTTTGAGCATTGATTCGAGTTCCGATGCCGAAAAAGAGAAGAGGACTATGTCATCTACAAAACAATGGTTTGTTAACTGTTTACCACTTACAACTATGCTTTTGATTGCCGTAACACCGCCAGGCTCCTGAAAATTTCTCTGAGGGTGCTGGTAAATAATTTGGGAGATAGCGGGTCTCCCTGTTTCACGCTTCTTCTTTGGATTTGGTATGATATTGTTGTCTATTGCTTTGATTAGTTTGATGTAGGAAGGTTCGATTCTACATAGTATCTTTAAGTAGGACTTGGATGGAGTGATGATTCTATGGCGGAATGAGTAATGCTGTCAAAAGCTTTGGAATAATCCACGAATGCTAAATATTAAGGCTTATAAAACTCAAAAACCTTTTCTATTATCTTATTTCTTTAATACTCCTGCTGCACTCAGTCTACTCGTCACGTTACCCATTGATTGATGATGATGATTGATGTTTAATTTGACTAAATAATGAAAGTTACGCACAAAGTTGATCTCAATAATTTTACTTACTTAATAAAAAGTTAAGATTTTTTAATTTAGATTGTTTAATACAATGTTTTCCTGGTCTATTCAGTTATGGTTTTACTTAGTAATTATTATTAAACTTTTTGATACGGTTTTTTTACCAAAAAAGTACAATTAACCATTTTTATTTGTAAAACTGTGTTTAATTTCTGACATATTTCTCATAATATTGGTTCAAATTTTGAATGCAAAAGGGACTTATATGCTTTTTTCTCTTAATAGGTAACAGCTATTACAAAGTTTATTTTGTAGAAAGATAGAGCTAAAAAATACGCATCTAATGATATATTAACATCTTATATTTAATAAATAAATATATGAAATGTTATAAAAAAACAGTTTCAAAAATTTGTTTTGGCTCTCCTGTAAAATTTATAGATTTCGATTTGTGGCCCTTTTGTATTCAAGGAGCGATATCTGGCGAGTATATATATTGTGACTGATTTAGATGTGCAACTGAAGTACGATACCGATATACAATATCGATTTTTTTTATCATTTTTTAAAGACTATATTATTAAACTTTCAATGACTATAAGCAATGGGATTATAAAATATTATCGATAGTTAAATGTCTATTTACACACGTTTACAGCTTCTATATACTTGCAAGTATTATATTTTAGTTATATACAAAGGGGTGCCACTAGTATAATACATATATACGATTAAATAGATGTCACAACTTCACAATTACAATATCAATTCAACGCCAAGACGAACGCTTCAAGAATTTCAATGTCACCGATTCGGAGTCCATTGGATCCATTCATGAGGTACCCAATTAGACTGCTCCCATTCACTAAATGGCTACTAGTTGAATAAGATCTCAAATTAATTGGTACGTGCAGTTAAATTGGCGACCGAGTTTTGCAATTGCCTGTTTTACAATACGTAACGTTTCAGGATGTTTCAATTTAGATTACAATTTTGATGAATGAAGTTAAATCGCCTTTGGTCAAAGGAATGGAGGTTGCGTAGGTCCGTGAAATTAGGGACCTGAGAATTATATTACGGAGAAATCAGTGGGAATGTTTGAAGTTACATATGTATTAAATTAAGCTCGTGAAATGGAAATTGAAAATTAAGGAAGTGTAGCGTACACATGGAATGAGAATTACAATGAAGTAATTTAGTTAGATCGGTGGATTGTCGTGCCTATGTGATTCAGTGTACGCGTTTAATTTGGGTTGCCAAGTGTCGCTGTTGGTTCGTAGTTTACTATCGCACATAGCTTTCAACACTCATTTGAAAAGCGTAGCGGACTTTATTTCTTTTGGAACAAATGCTATTAACTACAGTGAAAACGTATTGATGACGAGGAAATTTTAGAAATACTCATTGTGCTAGTGCTCTACAGTTTTTTTATAAAATTTCTTATAAGAGTTGAAAATTTTAAAGAAAAATATAGTGAGAGACTTCCTCTTCTTCTTTGTCTTGGCGTAATCCAACGTTAAGTAGGGTTGACAAAACTACGTTTTCGTCCAAAAAATTTGCTGTTGAGAGATTTGGCCGATGTTTGTATATCCAGTGTATTAAGTGACAACATTTTTGTTTAACCATGTAGTAACTCCCCTCCTATAGTTCGCTCTAATAAAATTGCCTTTAGAAGCTGAGTATTATCTATTTATATAACTAGTTGTTACCTCTTCACTGGTGACTGGATGTGTTCTAAGCTTAGACAGCATGGTGAGCGTCTCCTTGTCATGTCGAAGGTCCGCCTTGCAGCCGCAGAGCAGCACCGGCGCTGAACCGCCGTGCGTTCGGACTTCTCTGTACCACTGGAAGTTAATAAATACGGATTAGGTTGTGCTCTACTTGTTGTTGTTCTTTAACTATCAGTTAAATCAGCTACAATTTATGAAAATGTCAAAAACACATTTAAATGTAGAAATACGACATAGTAATAACACTATTTCGCATTAGCGCTGAGATCGAATGCTTCAGTGTATAATCATTTGAATTTCAACGTTGTTACCGAAAATAAATGTATAGCATGAGCATTTTGGAAGAACCTTTTACGATTGCAAATTTTATATTTTGTTGGTTTATTGTGTGGTATGTAGATAATTGATTGTTCTTACTTTTTTTAGGTTGTTAATATTACCATTTTTATCCTAAGAAATTGGTATGACATGAGAGATGTAACGTGAGAAAGCATTTAAAAATATCAGCAGAGACAAAACAAAACACAAACTATCTCAAAATAAAAATTGATTATGTCTGTGTTGTGACTTGTTATGAGATACTGAGTGTTTGTAAACCATTTCTTTTCTTATGACCCTTGTATTTGCAAACAAACTTGTATGTGTACGAGAGTAATGCTATCAGATGTACAAGAGGTTCGAAATGAAAAGTCAAATAAGTAAGTACATCGACTATGAACAACGGAAATTCTTCAAACATTTTAATTTAAAGCGTTTTTCGGAGGATGTACATTTTCAAGTAGACTTCAGATGTCAATCAGAACTATGCAAAAATCGTTACCATCTCTAAAGCACGATTCTCTAAATAATATATTATCAATTTGGAGAGTTTGACTTTTGAAATGTTCTGCAAAAATAGTTCAAACGGCGTCCGCTAGAGATGCTGATCAGATTTTCATGCAACATTTTTCGAGAGCTAGCCTGTGTTTGATAGTCGATAGAAGTCGAAATCGTTCCTGCACTGACTGGTCAATTTTCTTGTCATCTCATGTATAAAGAAACACTGTATACAACCATGTGTCTGTCCTATTGCGGGGTTTCAGAGTATTGTTATCAAGTTACCTTAGCAGCAGCGTTGTGTAAGGTCTCTGGTTCAGCGATGTTGAAGCACAGCATGAACACTCTCGCGTCCTGGTACGCGAGTGGTCGTACTGTATCGTATGCTGTTGTACCTGGGGACAAAGTAAATACAGCACATAAATTACTGGTAATATTGAGAAATAAATATGGAATATGTTGTGCAAATAAATTCAAACACGCAATTTCCGATCACTACAAAGAAATGCTAAGTGAAAACTTTTTTGTATTATTATTTTATACCCCGATACGGGCTGCGCCTAGTGGGTCATAGTTTTAAGTAATATATTGTAATACGTGTATGTGGTAATTAATGCTTTTTTATGTGAAATTTGGTTCATGAAACTATATTTTTCACGATACTACCTGTAATACAACTCTACAATCTATTACCACTGAAATAAATATTTTCGTGTTATGTGTGTAAGTGTAAATTAGCTGTAGCCAATCTGGGCGAAATCTTAGGCAAGTTGCTAGTCTTTTAATAAAATGACTCGATTATCCTACACCCGTAAGATAGACGTTAATAGAAAAATGCTTACTCAATTTTCTACAAAAGAAAATCTAGCTGAAACAAGTTATCTAGATAATATCGAAGTGGGATACACAGTCGTTGAAACAATTGCGTCTGATAACTAGCAGATAAGAACTCAGGTAGAACAGACGCCGGTCGATAACCCACTTTGACTGAACGCCACTGTAGCTTAAAAGATAAAGATTTCTACTGTTTTTGTTAGAATTTGATTAAAACTTGAGAAATGTTGATAGAGTTTTAATGAAATAGAGTTTAAAAGCTGCAAAGGTTTATGAAATATATCCACATTTCGCTATTAGATAACAATGTGAGTCCCACGTAATATAGAGGACGATCATACACTCCTGTTTACATCTTCGGGTTTCATTATATACATATATAGTATACCTATGTATGTAGTTAAAAAGTGAGAGATTGATAGAAATGATTACTGTAATTAAAATTTAATTGTAATCAGTCCGCCACTTGAAGTTTGTTAAATAAGTAAGTTTGATAAAATGTATAAATAGTTATTTAACAAAAATGTTCAAAACTATTGTTTGTTCGTCATGTTACAACTCGAAAACAGAATCGATTTGTATAATTTTTCTTTAAAATAATGAAATTCCAAAAAAAATAGACAACGCATTAACTAGTTATTACTAACAAAATATTTTAAAAAAATCTGTGAACGTATTAGAGAAAAAAGTTCTTTAAATCTATAGTTCAAAAAGATCTTGATGCCGAAACCCGGGATTGAACCGGGGACCTTTAGATCTTCAGTCTAACGCTCTCCCAACTGAGCTATTTCGGCGATGAAAGCGAGGTCGAAATACACGATTGCTTTGCCATACTTTTTTTATCTTTAGTATCGGGCAAGGTCAACCAGTATTGTA
Source organism: Anticarsia gemmatalis (assembly GCF_050436995.1). Classification (NCBI taxonomy): domain Eukaryota; kingdom Metazoa; phylum Arthropoda; class Insecta; order Lepidoptera; family Erebidae; genus Anticarsia; species Anticarsia gemmatalis. The sequence continues at coordinate 10,791,209 of NC_134760.1, read as the reverse complement.
ACAGTTTTTATCAATATCTCGGTAACCTTGAATTTAAAACGGATTTTATTATATTCTGCATATAAATGGATTCCATAAATGACAATAATAATATATTTGCCAACTTATTTTATTCCATATTCTTTTGGATCTAATGTTCAATTTGTAAACTATTCTATTTTGGCTTCCGACTATATGGTACACGTCATATTTTTTATCTTTTTACTTATGCCTTATGCAACTTTGCGAGGGAAAGGGCTAAGTGTTCGGTAGAAAGTTAATGGTTGCAATTATTTGTACAGACGAATTACGTCAGTTTCAAAAGTGAGAGTGCGGGTTCGATTACCGGGGTGTGACCTTTAAACCGGTAGCTGTAGTGGTTGTTGTAAACTTGTTATGCAGGTTTGAATTTTAAGATAATATTTGTCATATGAATTTGAAACGAATCTCTTATACTACCATTTTGACCACAAAAGCAATAAGGACCCCCATAATATTATTTAAAAATGTATGGAACAGATATTTTATCATCCTTACATTCAAGCAGTAGTAACTTTGATCGTCGGGAATCGAACCTAGACCCCATGATCAACTGTTGTACCAACACACTAACGCACGAACCACATACTTAGTACAAATAAAAAGAAAACAAATAATCATATTTATTTCCTTTGCCTAATACACAATAACCAATTAAACTCCACACTATAAATAAACTCTTACTAATTGCTGAATATTGGCTAAACGATTCAGTTGCTCTGAAATTTGAAATTTCATGGCAATATTGATACGTACCCTTAATAGAGGCTTTCCCGGAATTCCTTTCAAAATCAATATTCTAGTTTGGGACTAGGGATGTTTAGATGAAATTTCGGATATGGATACGGATATAGTAATTAAATTATAATGGTTTCGGATATAGATACGGGTGTAAACTTATTTCGGAGTATCCGTTACTTTCAGATAATTTTAGTCAAATAAAAAAAAATAAAAGGAAACATCTTTCGCCTCCTTATTACATTGTATTATCATAGTAAATAGCAAAACCTGGGTGTATTTCATAAATACTTAGTTATCATTCCAGTGTTACAGGCATGTAAAAAGTAGTAAAATTAATTGTTAGGCCCTGCTTCAGCGATTCTAAATATCTATTAGTTAACTAATCTATACTATCTATACTAATATTATAAAGCTGAAGAGTTTGTTTGTTTGTTTGTTTGAACGCGCTAATCTCAGGAACTATTGGTCCGATTTGCAAAATTCTTTCAGCGTTAGATAGTCCATTTCTTGAGGAAGGTTATAGGCTATATATCATCACGTTACTACCAAAAGGAACAGAGTACCAGTGAAAAATGTTACAAAAACGGGGAAAATTTTGACCCATTCTCTCTTATGTGACGCAAGCGAAGTTGGGCTGGTCAGCTAGTTAAATATAAACTGTGAAACTTGCCTTCATAGAAAAGAATTTAAAATTTTCTATCTTGCCCTATTCGTATATATCCGAAAAGTATACATCGGTTACGGCTTAGGGATTCAATAACATCTCTATTGAAACATAGACAAGTTCCAGGAAACGAGATCCGTCGAATTTCTATAACAACCTTTGTCGTTGTATGTTTGTGTTATAATATGTAGATTAGAGTTTGTTCTATAAATAAGTCAGTCTGGAAGGCTTCCTGTGGAAAGGATGTATTAGTTTTGCTTCCATTTCTTTCTCAATGAAGTTTTAGTAGGTAGGAATCAAGGGTAAGTGCTCAATGCTTTAGGAAATAAGCTTTTTGTTACACTTAAAACAGAATACTGTATAGTTAATTTGAATTTGATGTTTGATATGTAGATAGCTTAAGAAAGAACCTGGGATGAAAACGAAAGCCAATAAATTTTCAGATATCCCCGCAAAGGAGGTCGCCGGCATAGTAAATGTTATTAAATCGGGGAAAAAGTCTTTTCGTATTATAGTATGTATGAACTTGTAATAAAATCTCTTTGTCTTCAAGAATCACAAATGAGTACACGGTTCATCAAGTTTCTTTCAGTGAGCTCGTGAGGTACCCAAATATCGAGCTTTTTTGTGTAGAGAAAAGATTTTATTACAAGTTCATACATACTATAATGCGAAAAGACTTTTTTTCCGACCTAATATATTGCACTAGTCTTCTCGGCATGATATTTAAATGCTACGTAATCTACAAGTCAGTAATTCCAATTCCTCGTAGTTATCCCATAGCCTGTAGGCGTGGGAACTGCGTTACAAAACTAAGGTGTTCATTGACTAACAATATCGTATTACTAACGCTGACCGCATTTAATTTGAATGTGATAATGCACAGATTTATTACTCTATTATGTTACAGGTATGTGGTAATTGGAATAAGGCTTTAGCTACTTTGTATTACTAAGATACTTACTTACTTATTAAGAATACGTTTTGATACAGTAATTGAAATTTAACCTATTAATGTCCCACTGCTGGGCAAGGGTCTCCTCCCGTAATGAGAGAGGGGTTAGCCCTTGAGCCCACCACGTTCGCCAATTTCGAGCTGGAGACTTTGTATGCCTTTAAGAACTGTTCAAAAGAACTCTCAGGAATGTAAGGTTGCATCACGATGTTTTCTTTCACCGTTAGAACCAGTGATAATTAAGAAGTCATTGGTGTGTTGCCTCGGTTTCGAACCTGCAACCACTTTTATATAGTATATTACATAGAGCGGCGGCTAGCTGTTCAACAATATTTTGATGATATCTTTATAGCGCGTAGCGTTCTTTGACTTTTGTCTAACCTCATAGGAAAAAGGCGTGCTTGATGATTCATGTCACACTAGTTAAAAAAAGTTAAATTATATTGATACTCCAACTACTGCAAACTACTGAAAACTGCAGTTTCATCAATGCGTGAGACTCCCAAAATCCCGCACTAAAGCAATAAATGTATCTCAACACGGTCGTGCGATGTTCTCATTCGGTTTGCGTACACATCGGGCTATTGGCAAGCGCAGCCAGTGACCCGTTCACACTGCACTACACTTGAGGACAATTAACTGCGGCGATCATATAAATTACTTTATACTCTGGAGAGTTTGATTCACACGATAATTTGAACGTTTTCCGTTTGTATTTTGTTTTGAAGTACATTTTGTTTGGGTTTGAAGGACTATGTTTAAAAGAGTTACGAAATGAACAAAACATTATTGAGGTAAGTGACATTTGATGCGGAAAAAAAGGTTTTTTAGAACAGTGGTAATTTAGCTCAAAAAACTGTGTCAATGAATGTTTTACTCACAGACTAATTATAAATTAGTGGTTTTTAAAGAATTGGTAAATGTTACTGAGGTTCGGTAAGTTATGATTCAGTCGCCATTGCCATCAACTCATATTAAATAGTAAGTTAAACTAAATATCAACGAGCAATAGAAAAGCTTAACTTAATTATACTTATATTGTGACCTAACCTTCATCCTACACGACGAACTAATATTATAAACTTTATATCATTTCTATTTGACGTACACGTACAAATTACATCTTAAATCTGTCAGCATGTAGGTAATGTTCTCGGCCCGCAGTGCACTACGTGATGGCCATTGGATGAGCAGCGCTTGTTTCGCTCTAGTGCAAGCAACGCCACGTTACCGAACGAGCACGATCTCTGTGAGCTATCATCTGCTGCTAGTTTACATGTCACGGAGCGAATAGGTAGGCAAATTTACACAGCCTCTAGGAGATTGGTGGAAATAAATAGCTTTATATTAGAAGTAGGAGTTCATATTTAACAAAATGTTTTTTTTGTTTAATAGATAACTCTCGCCCTAAGAATTGCTATTATATGGCAAGGACTTTTACAAAAATACAAACAACGAACTCAGGGTACAACCAGACCCGTAGCGCGATTCTATAGAGTCGGTATTGCGAGTATCGAAAGTTTGACATTTAGAATGTACTGCCAAAATAATTTTTAAGATGCCCGTCAGAGGCGCTGATCAGATTTTTGTACAAAATTTCTCGATGACAGGTCGGTTGTCGATAGTCGATAGTAGTAGAGAATAGAGCTACCGTAACAATTTTTTGAGGATCGCACAAATAATATCCCGTGCGGGAATCGAACCCACGACTTCCCGTCGCAATGGTAGCGGCGTGGCGACCTTAACCACTGGGCCACGGAGGTAGTCAATATTAGTAGAGAATGGAGCTTCAGACTAATACACGCAGATGTCTCAATACAGGTGCATTACATTCCTACATAACTACTAACAGTTGTACATTACATATGTACATACATACATAATACATACACTATCTACATAACTGTCAAATAGATACCACCTCTATTACTGAAGTCACGCGTGCAATATTATTGAGATAAATTGTGATAATTTATGACTGTATCGTGGTGCAGGGGTAGTAAATACGGCTGTTACGAAGATATCTTCGGTTCCAGTAACGGTAGAAGCTAAAGTTCTTTCATAAGTTGGTCTAGCAAGAAAACAACAACTGTTTTTGAGACTTTTCAGGTCTTTTCTGGTAGGTAATGAAAGTGATGGAATAAATTAAACAAACTCCCGTCTTAACTAGCAGAAATTAATAAGAAATAAGTCAAAAGCCACCGTGATGCCGAAGCTAAAGTGGTCTCTATTAGCATTGCGCCAGGAGGTGATGGGTTCGATTCCCACACAGGACAATAAATTGTGCCATCCACAAATAGTTGTTTCAGGTCTGGTTGTAGTTTGTATGTTTGTAAAAGTCCCCGCGACACAAGAGTAATTATTAATACAGGAGTTGTCTTTATAAAAGGAAAAGAAAAGTCACAACCAACATAAAATTTGGTAACCGATTACTCCTACGGTCAATTCGTCATCAAAAGTTCGACGCTAGAACAGCCCCATGTGAAAGCTAATTACCGGATTAGCGTGCTAACATCAGGACACTACACGGCTGTTATCTTCACACAACACGCACTTTATTGTGACTAATGAGCACGCATACACCGATACGCCATCATAAGCTGTATTAACGACTTTAACTACCATTTTGGTTTTCAGTTCGACGGCTTTTGGCCAATTTTCGGTACTATCGGCGTGACTTTTGGTGCATTTATTCCGTAGTTAATTTTGTGGAGTAATGTAAGTTGATAAATAGTTACAAAAAGATTGTTTGTTGATGTAGCCATGTATTGTGGCCCACTGATGAGCAGAATTGTACTCTTAATGTCATGAAAATTGTTCATAATTGTTAAAATTAAATAATTTTCGTGCTTGTGCAAAACAGAATCCAATGATTGAATATTAATAGTTTAGTTGAAATAGAACTTATTATGATTGTAGCTTTACAGTTAATTAATTTATAGACAGTTCGGAAGGAAGATCAAGTAAGGCCCTGTGTGATAAATTATGGTTATGGATATTTTAATCAACCAAAAAATATTTATTAAAGATTAAATACATTAAAGTTCCGTATTTAAAACACAAAAGAAGGGTTCCATAAATTTCAGAATTTTCCATTTTGTTTATAAAAACCACAATACGATTCAAGGTCGGTCGTAACTTTGAAAGAACAGAGAAGCAAAACATTGGGCGCATGAATAAAATATTATCACTCTAAATAAATAAACATAAGTTAAGTTTAGCTGCGTTTTACGAGGTTGTAAACCCCTGACATAGGTGGCTTATTGTACAATTTACAGTCGTTTGCGGTTGTACAATAATCGCGCAATTGTTGCTGTTAGCAACTACTTGCTAGCGATAAAAGGATGGTACATTTTGTATGATATGGCTGGCGAAGTGGTATAACTTGGTAATAATGCTAAGTAGATGTTGGAATTAAATACTTGTGTTGAAAAGCGGGAGATAAGTAGTAGAATGTTTGATATTTTCTATAACAGTAACGGGAGCCATTACCTATTAAAACTATGATGGCGTTGTTTGTAATTTTAAAGGCTAACTTATTATGAGCGATTGCCTTCAATGGGTTTGTTATCTTTTAGCACCGGGTTATTGTGTGTGGATCAAACTGCAGATATTTAAATTTATTTTATTGACAAATTAAAATAAATTAGCGCAGTCATTATTCTGATTAACGCCATTAAGAATTCAACTTATTGCTATCTACCGGTTACAGACTAATTTCCGGGCTTTAAATTGAAGAGTTTATCAAATTGTCAACCATTATTATGCCCTCTCAGCCGTATTGCTGATATAATACTTTATTTTAGTTAATTACGGTAATTAAGTTTCAAATTGACATTGAATCTGTTATTTTCTACATCCTTTAGGATTAAGACGGATTTTTATTTTAAATTAATTGCCTTTTAAGCTCTATTACTCAACAATTTTTACAATAGAATGTAGTATTAATTAATATCTTTTAAATCAATTGATTGAAGTTTCCAGTTATACTCATATTTTTTAAGGTTTATTTTCAGTTTAATTAAAGTAATGTACTTTTTTGATATATTCAGAGACATTAAGGCGGTACGTTACCTGCCATTTTTGATTTGGTTGTCAAATCCGATTATTTTACTCACAATAATTCTACTACAATATAATGTTACACATCTTAGTCAAACAACAGTAATCTCAAGTCCGACATAAAATTTAACAACTGGTTGCTAAAAACATTTGCATGATAAACACGAAGAACAAAAATTTGATTTTATACCACATACAGTTGTATACGAGCGTTACGTTTTATCCTCTGTTTACGCACTGCATAAAAACAAACGTATATTGACTTTTGAACGAAGCATCTCCGCAGTAAAACTAACAGCTTTCTGTTTATTAAAGAATGTTGAGGTTGCTGCTTTTGTTATTGAAGAGAGAAATATTTGGGAATAGCGAATTTGTGTTGACGAAGTCTTTTAGCTGTAAAGGTCGGTCTACGCTAGAGAAGCCGTGCACGAAGGTATTTTGGACTGCCTCTGTAACGCGATCGGTGTATGAGACTATCACGCAGAGGTGTCGGGTTAGAATCCCCGGTCGAGAGAAAAAGTATTTTTTGAGTATTTTTTTATCCGTCTATCTATGGTATAAAAGTGATAAAATAGAGAGTATACCTGTGTAATGTACACTCATTTAAACGCTCTCAACAAAGCCAAGCTCCGTTGACGTGCAAGCAATGGTGTTCAAATATCGATTAAGATTACATTTATAGCGAATACTGCAAAACTGTTTAACTTCTAGAATAGCTAACATAATTTTAAACACAAAAACCTAACGTACAGCCATTACAGACTCCATCCTCCATCCAAAAGCATTGCAATAAATCTAAAAAGTTCTCGATAAAAGGACGAGTAGTATTTCAACATGTAGCACTCGTTCCAGCTAAATAAATATCCTTTAAGTAATAGCAAGTGCTGCGTCGGATTAGTTTAACTAGTGCTTCTTTTAGCTTCAATTTAGAGCATTGGGTACGAATGTTGAAAGAAAATACAGCATCATTGGCTGAAATAAGACAGCACGTTTGTTTTCCTAAGTAGTCTAGGGGTAGTTAATGCCTATTTTAAATGGTTGAATGGTTTGATTGTTTGAACGTGGTGATCCTAAGATCAGCTCCTAAGTGCTACCGAAGAAACCTTGGACTTTAAAAAATGGTTCTGATGCAAAGTATTACGAATATGATATGACCATTTATTGTACTTTTAAGTCCAAAACGGTTGTAAATAATGTTCCTCTATTTTGTAAACATTCGTTTTTAAGCCTAACCTAACGCCCATTTGAAATCGTTAGTTATAAATATTGCACAAAATACGCTATACATTACTGCGTAACATAATTTGTCGTCCAGCCCAGTCTGTCGTAGTCCAGACGACATAGATCATCTTTTTATCAAAAAATATATCTAACTAGTTACCTGAAGTATCCCAAACGGAGAAGTTAACCCTGAAGTCAGCGACGGTGCACGTACAGCCGTATTTCTCGAAGCCGGTGGGTGTGTACGCCTGCAATAAACGTAAAACATTACATTGTTTGTTTGTCACATTGATGTCGTGTTTAGAAGTTATGACAATCACGGCATTGTGAGGTTGGGTATAATGTAGTGCTATAACAAGCCCTTCCTAAAACGGTAACGTTCATTTGACAGGCATGTGGTTAATAGTCTCATTTAAAAGTTATTAATGTATGAAAAATAATGTTGTATTGTCATGGTCAATCAAATAATAGTATCTACGCAAATGTAATTAAACTGCTGATAAATATTTGAGTAGAGCGAACAAAGGCCTAATAGAACTTCACTCTTATTCTGGGAGGAGACCTAGTATATAGACCCGTATCCACGCAGGCAGTAATATGTCTTACTTTGTTTTTGTGAAAATATTGTATTTAAAAACTACATTTTCATACTTTTTACTTATCTATAGCTCCTTAGACAACTACCAATACTTTTCAACCTACTAAACAAACATTTATTCGCTTCATAACGAACATAGAACCACACATCTACAAACTCAAGTACGTATGAATCATCCGTATAAAGCTCACACCATATACAGGGTGCCCTTCTTTAGCAACTGGACCACAGTTGTCGGAACATAATCTTCGTATGACGGCTCACAAGATGGCGACCGTCTTATGATCATGCTGACCATATGGCTTATTTGATTGCCAAATTAGGAGGCCTTAATTTGATCTCATTATCGTGCGATTTAAAATGTGTTGATGTGTTGAAGTACAACTACAAACATTTTATTAAACGCACGTCATTTGAATAGACTTATATACCTAGTGCAAAGATTGATTGAATAAATTGATTAATCGGAAGTAGGACTTGTAGCGAGGCGCCCGTAGACAGTTGCGCTCACCGGTCGGTAAACGATCTGTGGGCAAACCTTGGCACGGTCATTTCATAGATGGGTGACCGCATAGTGGTATTTGAACAGGGCGTCTCCGTGCTTCGGAGGGCACGTAAAAAGTCGGCCCGGTTGTTGCCAATAAGATAACAGTCGTTAAGCCATGTCAAAGGCCTTCGGGCGGCTTGAACAACTTTGACACTAGGTTGACCACTAACCATACGACAAGAGAAGAAGGACTTGTAATGATATTGAGGGCTTCCAATCATGATATTGAGTAGCAAAATATTTGCTTTTCTTTTCAAGCAAAGAGGGGAAGACGACAGTGGCTTCTGTATTCAACACGATTAAATGATTTCCTTGGACAACAGATTGGGAACCCCTGCTTAAAATATCCAAAGAATATCCATAATAAGAAGATAAACTAAGCCTTTATCAGTATAGAATTAACTAGTACCTACTACGCCAACACTTATTTTTCAGGCCAGAAATATATATTTTTTAATTTACTCTGAAGGTTTCCACAGAAAATAAAATCAAGGACAAATAAAAACTTGTTTCTTTTCCGTAAAAACATTTGCGAACCAACATTTTGATGGATGAATGGCTGAGTTTGTTCAACCGATGAAAAACAAAAGTTTTGTTTAGATAGTTCTTTACTTGGTAGGTTGTATTATTTGTAACACAATACTCTATTTAGGCTACGAATCCGTATAACTTTTCTATTCAGTACGCGAAAACTGTAAAAGGTGAATATACATTAGAGCAATTACTTATAGATACGAATCGAACATTGAAGGAACCACGCTAAACAGTTCGTTTGATATACAAACTGAGAAAATCCTATGTTCCGAACAAAGGCATGAACATGGAAAAGGCGAGCAAGGAACTTTTTGTCTGCTAACTATAGTGTAATACTAAGAGCAACTGATGGATAAAGAGACACAATATGTATTAGGATTAATAAAAATGACTTAATTATGATGCGTTAAAGTTTTTCTACAGAATTTTACCTGAGTTTGTATTTGAGTGAATAACTATGCCGAATTAATAGATTTCTTACTTTACTATGCCAAAAACTTAAAGTTATCTTAATCGGCACAAAATGTTCCATATACATTCGACCACATACATTACCAAACCAAAAAGTCAATGTTCTTTGGTGATATGGTTACGTAAAAATCTACCCAAGATGCTCTAATGTATACTCCCCTTAACATCGTCTAAGGTTAGTGAACTACCGCAATATATCACTGCTAGACATATTAAACTTGGTATCTTTTAGTTTTACAGGTGTGTCGAATTTCCGCTCCGAATATCACGGTTCTAGGGTGTTAATCTTTAACAACTTTCTATCCACACCCTCGTCTCACGATGTTTAAGAAATTTATATTCCCTGTTAACGTATCCCGACATTTTTCTTTTCATGTCGGGTAAGTTTATAAAATATGGTTTTTCGTTTTGATAAAATTTCGAGGGTTTTTGGGCTATCGGTTTTTGAACTTTATGACGAATTGTATCGTCATATTGTGTATGAATAATATGCAGCTTATTATACCTCCACTGTTATGACCATACCATTGTATCTTATGTTTAGGGTTGCATTTTCAACTTTTAGATTATTATTTATTTATCGAAAAGACACAGTTCTACACTTTTCTTTACAATCGATATTAACAGAATTAATTGAAAAGTATTTTGAGAAAACGTTTCGATATACCAATAAATCTTCATGTAATGCTTTATCACAAAAATTACCCGTTTTTACTCTCAACAGGAAAACCTTTTTCAAAAACCATCGTTGCTCGAGAGTTTTTTGAAATTCAGAGGTAGTTTCCCCAGTTATGTGAAATGTTGGATCCTCTCTCAGTGAAAGCTATCGGTTCTATAGGTTTTAAATATATGACGGCTAGTTTCATGGCGAGTTTTCTACGCCAACGGGAGGGTTAAGCGACTATGACGAGTGGTATAAGTGTGAGATATCGCGTTATGTATTTTGGTCATTTTATTCTGGATGATGGTCATGCGTGCGTTTTCGCTGTTCTGATATTCGGTAAAAAAAGACAGTTACACGCAAACTTACGACTGATTTTCGAGAGATGAGGTAAACATGCATGCGAATTTGGAAATATTCTGAATTGTCAGTTCGTGACTACGGTCGCTGTAATTGGATCGAAACGTCGCGTCGCGGCGTCGGGTAAACAAATAAGGTATCATAACCTCTCATTTTCAGTTTAAGACACGTTTCATAATAATATTATGTGTACAAGTGGCAAGAGTTTAAAATCGTTTATTTCCAAATTGATAAATAAGTTGTTAACTTCATGCATTAAAACTATCGATGTGTTAAGAAAACTCGATTAGTAAATACTTAGATGACTGACAGCTTGATAGTATTCTAGATACCTATTTGTTTACGATGTTTTCATATCTGACGGATAAACTAGCGTAGTGTTTTAAACATGAACAGTAAATCCTCTATAACCAACATCAACTTCCATAACAGGTATTAAAACAACTGTTCTCAACTAACATAAAACACGACTAAACACATTTGAACTCTCGTAACTTACACCGCATTATAAAGTGCAACGATCTGCAGTTATTGCCTGGCATCCCGGCTATTTTGTAAAGGGCTTTTCGAGAGACGGCTACACGAACATTCATTCGAACGGACGGTCCAGTGAAGTGTGTCCTCAACTCGGTAGGGTTATAATAATGAGAGTACGCTTTCTGAATACCAAATCGTTTTCTAGTCGGTATAAAGGATTTTGCTGAAGTATTACTTTGTAAGGAAAGGACTGTTGGTGAATTTTTTATTAGCTAGGTGACGACCCCTGTGGGTGGAATCGTAAAATAATCTTATGAATAGACTTCCTTCCCATTGATGGCGTGTATAGATTTTCTTTTTATATTTTTGTAAGTTGATAGTGGTTATTCCATTCTGAAGTACAATTTACTACCACTTATATGTAGTGTACGAAGAAGGTACCTAGGTACAAGGTTTGCTTTAGTCCAGGCCACTTAGTAGAGACCTTGACAAATACGATTTATCTAGATTATAATTTTCAAAACAAAGCTATAGCTGTAGCCACTGTCAGCTGTATAAGCCTGGGGGTCATTGATATTTTAAAGTCTATAAGAATTTTATATATCTATCTCCGCCAGCCCTAAGCCACTACTACATAGTGATGTTTCCGTCATAGTTATAGCTAGTAAACAAGATTTCTCAGTCACTCAAAACTTTGTACCCTCAAGTTCTGCTACGCCAGGCTTTTGTCAATACTTTTGGTAAAAGAAAACCACTAAACCTATACGAATTAGCGTAAAGAGCGGATTGGCTATTTCAATTTAGTATACCAATTACCAAGTATTAATCCCAAACAATGTTTATAAAGGGCTAATGTCTTAGTAACCGATAAGCACTTTAGTAATTAGCTGAGTGCTAGACAAATGGTGGGTTTCAAAGGTCTAACCCTTGCTGAAGTCAAAGGTCGCAGATGATTAATCGCCCTGGATATTATTGGACTGAACGCAGATTGTGACGCCGATGTGAAGATATTATCGTGGTTGTGTTGAAGCGATCTATTTTGTTATTACTTGAGTTTGGTAATTGTTAAAGATAAGTTAGAGTGTTTTTAGAATGTTATATAAGAGGTAAAAAGGAAGTCACATAAGTACAGTACATAATTATTTTGGTCAATTTATGTCAGTTTGTTCACCCCTAGCGTATTATGAAAGAATTTATTTAGATGACATATTTAGAATGTCAAACAACAGTATTGAAACGTTACAATCGCACCGTGTATGAAACTAGACAAACATTTTATGATCGCCAATCGTCGGTATAACATAATTTAATTTTCTAAGGCCCTTAATTCAATTATCTCGTGTTACGTCGATCATAACCACTCAATACTAAGCATTCTGAAGATCCATTTCACAGCAACAGGAGCTATGACGTCATGACATGCAAACATGACTAATTGTTTCAAATATCTCCTAGCATGTTACCCCGGAGGGATTATGTGCTGTCACAGTTGACAGTATTGTACTACAATACATGTAGGGGTTGTAAGGCAGTGCTGTTTGAGTGAACGTTCGTGTATTAATTTTAGACGGACGACGTCTGATGCTATGACTTTGTTATTTGGACTAATTAAGTTGGGAATAGGTACGTAAAGAGTCAGTCCCGGTTGTTGTCAATTGAGATAACAGTCGTTAAACCACGTCAAAGGCCTTTGGAAGCTTGAGCAATTTTGACACTTTTGGTCAACCACCACTAACCACACGACAAGAAAGAAAACTCATAGCTTTTATGTGAAAGTAATCATTTTTAACCTTGCGTCACTAATAATATTATCTTGTTTGTTATTTTACTAATCAATCCTAAAACCAGTGTTATAAATGAAAAGATAATTTACAGAGTTTTCAGGATTTCGTTACGTTTTAAAGTAAGAGTTACTACCAATGTTAATTTATCTCTTTCTCAGTACTATTCTAAGGTATTATTCTCCATCTAAACCTTGTCAATAATCCTCTCTCCCTTACATTAGTTACGTGTACCTATCAGCTGTAATGCAATGAAGTGCATTGACCTGTCTGTGATGTGGAGGTTTCTCTATTCTGTTACTGAATATACGAGAGCATGTAACAAATAGATTGTGATGTAATTGGGATAATAGGGACATTTTGATTGTTATTGTGAGATTTTCTTGGTATTTTCATTAGTTAGTATCTGTAACTGGCGGTATGACAAGATGTGTGGATCAAGGGAGGATGAAGCAAGGAAAGTGTGTAAGAATCGTACCAAGTGGTGTTCTTGTGGTCTCTGGCTACTCCTATAGGAACAGGGTGTGATTTTATGTTTTATGTAGATTATGTAGTTAGTATTCCTAATTAGGTTTAGAAGACATTATATTGATCTTGGAAAGCGTGTAACTGATTTTTTTTATACTTACTTTGGCTAAGGTGATTCAATTTTTGATGACTATCCAACATTGTTAAATTATTTATTAAAATGCGGATACCAGCTTACATAATGATAAAATTAATTTGTGATTGATTAATTATTATAATAGCTTATAAAACATAAACAGGAACAGTTAATGCCAACAAAATAACCCATCGAGCGGGTATATTCACATTTAGCTTTTTATAACCCATGGCTGGTTGGACAAGGGTCTCCTCCCAATCGAGGGAGGGGTTGGGCCTTGAGTCCACCACTTTTCATAGCTTAGCTTTGGCAATTTCAATAATTCTATCAATAAACAACAATTTGTCCTCTACAAACAGTTAAATGCAACAAAATAAACTCCACTCTAAGAAGGTCAATTGGTAACGGAATTGCAATGCAGTATTGGTATCGTATTATCGGATACAAGTCTGTTTCAACATGACTCTCAATACATTGTCCTGTGGGAACGCAAACGTTGACCTCAACATCGATGTATGAAAACGGATAGATTATACTAGTTTTTATAGAAATTGAGTTTATTTTTCTATGTCCTTGGATAGAAATAGGTACTGTTGTTTGGTAAATACCGATTAAAAGACGAGTTAAGGTGGATTTATTGATTGCTTTGTTATCGATTTGCAATGTTACTTTGGGAAAAATAAAGCATTTTTAAGCAAGTAATTTAAAATGATGTTAGAGACGAGACATGAAGGCGACAAGATATTAATTGATTTAACTGATATTCTATACTTTTTTATTTATAAGTCACAAATATACTTTAACTAAATTATGTTATCTGATATGTACAAAATCTAAATTAAGAATGATAATTGGTAGACTGAAGCATAATTATCAGCATAACTTTGCTAGGTATATTGTTAGTATTGCATGAATCTTTATCTATCAGTGAAAGCAGCACCTGTACCTAAGTACTGGCTTTCTTTGCAAGTATCGCAGCCCAAGACACGAGCTAAAATAGATTTAAAAATTTTCAGCAAAAAAATACCACATTATTTTGATCTCCTTTTCACTTATTTGTAATCTTCAAACAGCCAAATTACTTTCTTAACTGTGACGAAACTCTTCCAAACGGCAGCCATATTTTTTTTCAGTCTGTCAAATTATCTAGGCTTTACGTCATTACGAGGGGTAAGTGTACTTTAACATAATTCTGTCGTTTATATTCCAAGAGCCCTGAGCAACGGTGTAAGCTAATAGTAAAATACCTAAGGAGAGTGGTTTTATACTCATAATATGCATGATTGATTAGTCTTAGGTATTGAAGACTTTTTTAGAAAAAGTTGTTTTGTTATTGACTATGTTATGCGTGGATAGATACTTAATTCGGAGGATAAAATTGTTATAGGATAGGAACTAAAGAATCAGCTTTGTATTAATGAAAGAAATGTTTACTATGGTTTATTAGTTTCTGAAGGTATCGATTTTTTTATTTCTGAAACTATGCCATCCAAATAAAATTAAGAAAACAGATTTCTTAAGACGACGAATTGATCATTTTTAAGATCAACTGTTAGCCTTATACCGTAGGGTACTTATGAATCATGTAGCTAGTCGATATAAAGGATAACCAGACTTAAAACTATACTTTTTTGTGTATCACACAAAATAGTTTTTCGTTTGATTTAAAATCAAGACATTTGAGAATTTAACAATTACTAAAACTGCAAAAGCAGAGTCTGATTACTTATACAACAGTACATTTCGTAATACCACCTAATCTATACTAAAACATGCTTTAAATCGACACAAATAATTCTAGACACTAGTATCTTCCGTTTTACATCCACGTTGAAAGCAATGACCTGTTATAAATTGTAACGGGTTGAACTCTACTAGTTATATTGGCTCTTGAAACATACAAACAACGTTCTCCGATCTAATGGAACATCAATTTGTCTGGAGATTTTGTAGTTATACGCTTTTTCCAAAAGTTTTATGTAGAAATGTTTTAATTCTTATTCGATAACGTAAAAATATTTATAGGATCGTACTAAATGGCGTTCTCTGGTGTCTGCCTACCCCTATGGGAACAAGGCGTGATTTTATGTATGTATGTAAATGTATTGTTTTTATGAAAAACAGCAGTGGAAATAGTTTCAATGCTGTTTTTTTCTGCACAGAAATTATTCAGAGCTGTAATTTACTACAAATTCTTTTTATTCGTATCGCGACATAAACACTGATACGTCAGAAATTCCTTTTGATAATAAAAAAATAATAGTCTTTGAGTGCGATAACAAATACTAAAGATTAAGATTATACACGTAAACGGTAACTTTACCTCCGTAGTCATCATCCCGTATGGTCTAGTGGCTAGGATACCTGGCTTTCACCCAGGAGGCTCGGGTTCGATTCCCGGTACGGGAAAGTACTTTTTGGAATTTTTGACAGATCAGGTAAATAAATTGGTCTTTGTCATAATGCTTGTGTGAAATACAACAATAAGGTTTTGCAACAAAATATAAAAATATATTGTTTAGCCTCAGAAAGATAACCTGCGCCGAATCAACAAGTACGTTTTTTCTACTTTTTGCCTATAATTTTAGTTGTACAAAGAAAGTAATCCGTTTTTTACACACTTGACTAGTGATGGTTTCTTCAAGTGTTTATTTTAAAACAAAAAAATAACTTTCTCACGGATGTTCTCATATCGGCGACAGAAGAGCAGGTAGTTTGTAGTAAAAAACTCGACAGTTAGGATTCTGTGTGTTAATATTAGGTGGATAGGAAGACATTAATATTATTTAAATGTAATTTTTGATATTTTAAATATTAATATAATGTAGATCGTAAAAGGCCGACAAAATGCTACATACATACATAAAATCACGCCTTCTTCCCATAGGAGTAGGCCTCAGTAGGCAGAGACCAAAAATAAAAATGACGGAAATAAAAAGATAAAATGCCATTATAATCAAAGAAAAAAATAGTAGAGCCATTATTTTTCAGAATAGTTCAATGCGATTTTTTATCGTAAAGCTAACAATGATTTGTTCAAATACTTAAACAATAACAAAAAGCTTTTCAATCTATAATACCAACATTTGATCAATATCCAAGAAACACTCAAATTAAGTTCAAACATATTTTCAACAAAATATTTCACGAGAATTCCCGCGAATTTCGTCCGCCATCTTGAGAGAACCCACTCGTTGTAATAATCATTTAGCCATTCATTATATTCTGACGTCTAATTATCTTGAGTTCCCGTAAATTTCAGCGGGTTTAACGTGTCGGCTATTTACTTACATAATAATAAATGCTAGTACGTTAATTTGTAGAATTTGAGCGAATGTTCTCAACTTTGCGAGCCCAGTGCGAGCTCAACTTGAACAATTTGGAAGGTAGAACCATCTACATATATTATGAAGACAATGTACGAATGAAATTGCGGTTTTGCTGTTTCAATTTTAGTTAATCCTGGCTGATTTACGATGGATAAAAATGTGAGATATTTGTTACAGTGAATTGTTAATCCTGTAGTAAATTATTTTATGTTACGATAGAATGACTATAGTAAAGGAGGTTGTTGACACGATGAATCGTTGGAAAATTCTGAACAAGTGTGTAGCTGCGCATTCAGGATTTTATTCCAGATATCTTAATGCCTAATAGAAACGCATTTAGATAAATTTCTTTCATTTAATTTGAAACTCAATTCATTCAATTTGTCCTAAAAAGTAACCCTTTACTCGGATAATGGCTCAATCATTTCCAAATATAAAAACATAATATTATCCCTGCAATAACTATTATTTCCTCTCCACTATTGAACGAGCTCATAAAACTGATCGACGGCATTCATATTTAAACACAAGGGACATTTTTTTCAATAGCAAAAACTCTTTGGCGGTAAAACGTCAGTTGGTTTCCGAACGCTGTTGGCGGTCCAAGACGACCATTTTATAAAGACCTGTCTTTTGAAGAGTGCGTGGGACTTATATTGAAGAATTGTTTTTGACATTACTTATATTTTGCTTACAAATTAAAGCATCGTTTCTTTATTTAATCGTATGATGTTTAAATAGGTTGACAGTTATTTTGTTGGGATTATAATATTGCCTACTACAAAGCGTTAAGTACGCAATTAATTATGGATTAATTTTAGCCTACAATGAAAATAGCGGTATCATTTTAATTTAATCACTAAAGAATGTATGCTTTACATTTTTGAGTGACTCCCGTGTTTAGAAAGAATCTGACGGGGGCTCCAAAATACGGTAACAGAAACATAACATTATGACAAATGAGATACCTCAAATCAATAAAAAAAAATTAAGCACAAAAATTGTCTAGTTTAATGTGTTTTTCTACATCTAAATTGATTGACTGACTTTTAGTATTCACTTTTATACTTACACTCTATTCAACTAAAACCACTCGACAATATTCCCAGGTCAAATTAAATTGGCCGTAGTAAAATTCAAGTAGTAATGAATGCACTTGAGTGAATGCGCGGCGTGGGAGCTTTGGCGTTAAATGAACCGCAATGAAATGGAAATAATCAGTGCGATGGAACGTGTACTGATTTTTATGGGAGTTTATTCTCTGTTTTGATAATGTATACATTATTTTATCTTTTTTTGCTGTTTTTTACGGCTATTTTTTGTTTAAGTTTAGAAGAGTGCATTGCTGCTAGCTATCGAAAATGTCGTTTGAAATTTATCAGCGAACCGTAGTGTTTATAGGCTATTTTTTTCCTGTAATTGTCAATGTCAAATGCTCGAAAGTCCGTACCGTAAAAGATAGTACCGTCTGTGAAAAATTACGCTCTTTAATTATTGTAGCCAAAGTAGCTTAAGCTAGTAGCTCCGTAAACGCGTTGATATTCTTTAGTAGTTGCTTATACGTTTTAACCAGGTATATTCTATCGCCTTGCAAAAAAATATCAAAATCGGGTCAGGCATTCTGATGTTAAATCTGAGCCATTGCATACATTATTTGCATTTATAAAATAGTAGCAATATATATCAATTACAACCTTCAATGCATACAAATAGCAACAACCGAAACTCATAAAAATAGTTCCGATACTAGGCTGTTTTATTTTTGATCTGTGCGTTGTTCTATGTTATTTATGGTTGCGATACGGTGCGTGTGATTTACGCCATACAATATCATCCTTGAATACGCAAAACTGTAAAATATTATGATTTATAAAAGCTCTGCGTTTACATGAGTACCTAAGTATTTAGGTTTGCAAAAACTCGGAACTCGATCGTAGCAATTCTTTTTATAATGTAGAAAGTTCACACCAAAGTAAACCTTTATGTAAGTACACATACACGTAAGTACACAAATATCTCCGTTCATTATTCTATCTTTTGTTGAAAATAACATTAAAATCTGTACAGTAGTTTCTGAGTTTCTGGTCAACAGTGACAAGCGCGGCGGGGTACTATTTTATTAAGTAGTAAATTCGCATTGAATACTAAAACTGTTATTTGAGATACTCCTTTACAAACTTTCAAAGAACAAAAACTAGGAGCTAAACAAAAACCAGGACTTGCCATTGCCTTAAATACACACTCAATCAATACATATTCATAGAATCTCATCGAACAAAAAGCAAAGACAAAAACTCTACAGTCCACAGATAAACTTACCCGCGCTTTTTTCGCCGCAAAATCAGTCTGTTTTCTGTTACCCGTTGCGGCTTCGTTCGTGAACAGTGAACGAGCAAAAAGGCTAATCACTACTGCATACACCAATGAGAACAAAACAGGTAAGTGAAGGCAAACTTGTTCACTACTTAAGTCCTTATTACGAGAGTATTAGAGGCGTGTTTTGTATAACTAGAGTAATAAAATAAATTGGTGTAAGTTGTGCAGTGTAGATTCGGTTCAGAAACGTTGGAGTGTTTGCAAAGGCAATCAGCACGTATTGCTAGTTTTTTTTAAATGCTATTTTATGTTAAATGTAATTATTTTACCTAGTTCAGTTAATTCTAGTATGGCTGTATATTAGTTCGAACGACTGGGAAGAAAAGTTGTTTTCCTTTGTTTTTTAGAAGTACGGCGATTTAATTAGCAGTATTTAAAGTACTTAACATTGTTGTTTTTTTATTTATTTTTATAATTGCAGGTAATTGGGAAATGGTTTTTATTTATGTAATATTATTATGTTAATTGATATTGTATTTTACTTTGTTCGTTCAGTTATAATTGCAGCGTATTGAAAATATTGCTTTTAATTATTAAAATCATGTTTTGTCGCTACAAATTAATATCATTTGTAACTGTAAAAACCGCACGATTTAATCATTGAACTTTTAATTTTACTAATAAATATTAATGCGACAGTATGTAAGCATGGATGCACTATATATTATGCTTGTATGTTTGTTACTCTTTCACGCACAAACTACTGTACGGATTCGGACTAGCATGCATATTATAGCCTAAATTAACATATGGAACATTAAACCCGGAAAATCTTTTTTCGTGGACATACTCCGGGGCGGAAACTAGTATTATTATAATAATATGAATGTAAAATAAATATTTAATGGAACTGTATGATAACAGCCTCTAGCTAAATGGTACAGTGTTACCAGGAAGCAATATATTAGAGCGATTCTCTAGAATTTGACAGTTGGCGGTAGTTCAGAGAAAACGCTCCATGGAAAGCTAACGTCTATGCTTATTTAATGTTGAGTGGTTAAATATCGTTTAATTTACGTTTAACATGGTTTTCTGATGTTTGTTTAATGGGAATGGTTTATAGTAATGTTGGAATGAATAATTTGTTAAATTACGAGATAATTAAAACGTTTGAATTATGCAACAATTGGTTACATTTGTAGCAATTTCTATTATGAAATGGACAGCTAGCGTAAGGAATAAATAAAGGAATATTTGGGTTTCAAAATTTAATTACTGAAAATGGTTTTAACCTGGGACTCGTGCTCACAAGCCCATGCTTGTAAGTAAAAATAACAAAAGGTAATATTCGACGCTCCAGCAATAATTAACACCAAATAAAAATCCGAAATATTTGTACGTCTGCGTAATTCAGTAGGGAAACAATACATGTTATTATATTCAAGTTTTCATGTGTCTATTTCAAAGCATGAAGCATGGCGTATACAAATAAATCACAGTCATTAAGTTTGACGCGCCCCTTTTTAAAACCTTCCTACTGTTACAACTCCACGCGAGAATTATTTTAACTTGCAACATTCTTGTTGTGTTCTATTTTTTTAAATGCTGTAGGTAGCTTCTTTTTCGCTTTTATATGTCAGTTGTGTTCTACTTTTGAGTTACCACTTCGGATTATTAGTTTTTTATTGTTTATGTTTTCAAGTGGAAATATTGCAGTTTTTTTACGCAATTTCAAAATAGTGAAGAGCAAGTGAGGGTAGGCGTAGAAACTCGCGACACGAGCAGGCGACGCTTAGCAGCTAGTTAACCCGTGACCGCGGTTGATGTAATTCGATCGAATCCTCGGGCAAATAAGGTATCGTAACCTTAAAATTGTCATCCCGTTTAGCAATTTAGTGGTAAGTTTTTATATATTTGATGTCATTTTAAGTATCGGATAAGTTATCAGACTTATCCGATACTCCGCGATGTCAGATACCTAATTTTCTTTATCATAAATGTTTTCTCTATATTGACAGAATTGTGCTCATTGGACGAGGGAGCTGAAAGCAACTTGCCAGGGAACGGGTCGTGCATTTAAGGTAGGAGATCTTTATTTATGTTTTTTCTGCAGTTTAATAAGGTGTAATGCTTCGTTAATACGTCTACGTAATACTACTTTCTTAAACATACTATTACAATACTTTATATTTTTGTCGAAAACAAATTTAATAATGGTCAAATAAAATGGTGTTCCTCAGTAATAGTTTTTATATACGAACAAGTCTTATAATTTACTCTAAGATTTTAACTTAATAATTATGTGATTAAATGCTAAAGTAGGTCTATATAGTCAGCTTTCTCATTTTAAATGCAACCATGTTGCTTGTTAGACAGATCAATCAATTCTAATTATATGGTAAATCTTAATTTAACAGGCTTATCTCAGAAACTACTGGCCCGATTAAATAAACTTTTACCAACATATTATGCATCAATTAGTATATAGTTTTCTTTAACATCGAGTATTAAAGCCTTTTTTCATATTAGCTAAAACCTGTAACTTTCCATAGTGGAAAAAAGTACTCTATGTTTTTTTCCTGGAGAAAATGTATCACCCTGCCAAAATTGCATACAAATCGGTTCATCCGTTTTCACGCCAAAGCAGGAGAGACAAACACACTTTCACATCACCAGTAAATATACACGTATATAAAACCTGTACTACCACAGATAGTATTAAGTACTCTTTAACATCACATAAGTAAAAGTTCGACAGGAAGTCTCTACTTATACCCTAAAAAAACCTCACACGACACACTTCACAAATTGTAAGCGCCCCTTCCCAGAATTTCGACACCATATTTTTTTTAAATGCCGTCTCGCTATACCGTTCCAGAGTACCTACTATGGTTCTTTAAAACGAAATTTCGTCAAATATTAAAGATTGTTTATGACTTTTTTTGATTCTTCTTCGACACGAAGTGTGCAGTATAGGATTTGCATGACTTATGTACTTGAACCATAGTTTGTCCGAGATTCTATAATTGACTAGTTTTTCCTGCGACTTCGTCCGCGTGGTTCGTGACTTAGGACAGAATTTTCATACAAACTTTCTTCCCATATTTTATCCCCTTGGGGGCAGAATTGATCAAATCATTTTTTAGCAGATGCCTACGTCATAGCATCTACCTGCATGCCAAATCCAGCCCGATTCGTCCTGTGATTTGGGCTGTCCATTGACAGATCACTATGTCAGTCAGTCACTTTTGACTCATATATAATATATTAAGATGGAATTGTAAGAAACTAACGAAAATTCAACGATTATTCGTTTTCGTTGGTTGTAGTAAAGCCCCTGTATTTATAGGCTCACAAATAGATATTTGTGCCAAAGATTAATGTTTTACGTTAAAAAACATGGTTGTTATGAGCTCTATGGTCGAGATAAAGGTGGGAATCGGTGATGTATGGAGTTTTGAAGTAATAATAGATGTTTATGGTATGTTAGAGCCGTTTTGGTGAATTATTTATGCGTAAGTTTATTTATTTGTTGTTTAATGGCTTTATCAATTGATATGGAATTGAGTCGTGAGCTTTAGAAAAGACAGAATTGACCAAAATCTGTATCTTAATAATAATGAAAAAAAAAAGATTATTTTTGTTGTAAGCTAAATATTTTTATTTTGTATGTCATTCTGAATTTTGAATGGACATGCATGTTAGCTTCAATTAATCTTTCTACTATAAAATACTTGTTACATCTGGAAATCAAACCCTAGTCAGGTTCTGAATAATTTTGTAAATACGACAGCCTTATTGCGCTATTTAATAACAATTTAGTTAGTTAGTTAGTTTAATAGGAAACAGATTAGTAAAACAAATATAAATGTAATTAAATGTTTCAGAAACAGCTTGCAGTTAGAAACTGCAGTCGGTAGACGACGCTAATTGCTTTGAATTTACGCGTTATATATATTTTAGGAAAACTTTTAGGAAAACTTTTAGGAAAACTTTTAGGAACAATAATTATATGGTACCTAGTTAAGTACCAGTCAAATCAGGTATTCTTTACCAAATGTCAAAAACACATTCTAGTATAGAAATACGGCACAGTGACGTCACTGTTTCGTATTTTCAGTGTAATCGGATAATTGCAATACATATTTCAATGTAAAATAAGTTTAATTTAAACATTAGATTTTGGATGAACCATTTACATGAACAAGTTTAATAATTTTTTGTTAAGTCCGTCAACTATCCTATTTTAACGGCATATTGTTTTACATAGTCTTAATTAGCGTAATACCATAGACAGTGAAACCTCTTTACACGTCTGTTGTAAGGCGATTGTTTTAAAAAGTAAAACTAAAAATTAAACAATAACAATGTAACAATGGACAATAGGTAATAATGTTTACGGCAGATTGTAATGTAACGACACCTAATGGCGTAACTATTGTAATTACTAATTACGATGTTAATTAGGACAACGTTTTGGATAACATAATGTGAATATCAAAAGTGAAATTAAAAATGTTGCTTTAAATATGTTTGCAAAATCACGAATACGTATAATAAAATAAGCAATTTTGAGAAGAGGACTTTTTTTCGTCGACACCCTTTTTACGAATAAAATAATATCTGCGAAACACTTAAGACATAGTTTTATTTGAAATATAACAAAAATGTTTTTAAGGGTAACATAAAATTAGGTTAACAAATTGAATAACGTAATTATTTCACATTCTACAACTTCTACGCACTCTAAATAAATCATGTTTTGATATTAGGAATACACGCATTTTCTTGTATTTTCTACTAAAGACCTACTTCGTGTTTATCCTTTTTTTGTCAATGAACATCCCTCATAAAAATTATTGCTGTTTTCAATCCCTTGTAGGGTTATAAAGACGCAACTTTAGTTAGAGTAAAATCAAGATAAATTCAGTACTTTTTGAGCTAACGGCCGCGGCACGTCAAAAAAAACAAGTGACGCGCTATTTACATTCCACAATGGCAGTGATTCCAATTTAAGGACATCTTAATCAGTCTGAGGGTTAATGGTCGGTAAGTAGCATCTCTCGGTCAACTGATCTAATTTCAGAATGTATTAACTGCATTCCGAAAAGATTTACCGCTGACAGTGTAATTTTATGAAACTGTAAATCTTTTTGAGGAAAAGAAGTCTCCCCTTGTGGCGCAATCAGTAGTTGATTAATTGACTGATTTACCCCCGGATTCTCTGGTACATTTAGTAGTAGTTTATCTATTCAATAGTGTTAAAACTCATATAAAAAAACCTCAGTAACCGGGCATAAGACGTTTCCCGGTTTGGGTAAGGTACTATTGCTATTTATATTATAATTCATATTTGAATGTTGAGATATAGGGTCCGGATTATGGTAACGTGTCCTGTAAGTAGCAATATGTTCTCTCTCTTTAACATTAGTCTGACATTTGTTAATAGCGAACTGCGAGTGTATTTTATACACCGCTGCCTATACCTTGAGGTTTTAAAGCCGTGATATTATGAATGCATTTAAAATAGATATAATGAGCAAAACGGCATGCATTCATCAACGGTAAATCTTTTTAAAAATGCAATGTACACCCCTCTTTCTTTACAAAAGCTGCCAGTTCTAAATCCATTTTCAAATTAAGAAAACATTGCAAACTTTCGTTCTAAAACGAATTAAGAACTTTCGTCTAACAAACATTCGATGTTCTATCCTTTTCTTTCGCTTTGTTTTTTGTGTTCTTTCTCTTTCTGGCATCGGATTTAGAATTGGTTTTCTTAAACGGTTTCGAGTTATTGAATTATGATTGTTTTAAGAGCGGAAGTGAGTTGTTTTGTTCTTAATTGTTTTGAAAAGTGGTCAATGATTAGTTCCAAGCCTTGACTTTGATCTGTATTTTTAGTTATTTTAAGAAAGTGTTATGTGAGGTTTCCGTTGCATGCTAATGTTCATGTGTGAAGGAAATTTTACCTTTCAAACTATTGCGTTAAATTGTTTACAGATTTTTAAGCAATGTTTCTCTATATTCTGCTTTAATGCAGCGTTAAAATTTTATTTACTTTAATAGCGGTGGTTCAGCCATAATTTACCCAAAATCGTTATGAATCATGCAGTTACACATTTCTCATAAATCATTTTGAGTTATAAAAACTGTATGATAGTTCAAGTAATTCTTTAATTCATCTTGAACAGGGAGAAAGACAGGTTAAGGGACTTTTCTAAAATATGCAGTTATATTGATATTACTATAGTCAGAGCTCTAATGTATATGTAGAGCCATTTCTAGGATTAATCCACCTAACTTTGTTAAATCAATTGAAGAATAACTCTCACTGTTTTCTTAGGACTTTACCGAGTGAAGGCAATGAACTCTCTTACTCCTAAAATAATAGGGTTTCTTTGTAACAATAGTATTCGTAATTTCAATGAGGGGACGTATATTATGGCTTAATATTTTACTATCTACTGTCATTTTAATACAGTTATTGTAGCGTGGTGGAGGTGGTCATCTTGCTAAAAACTAATAAACCGATTATGAATCATCTTTCTCAGAGTATAACGTAAGATTTTTGTTAAAAATGGGTAAATAATTAACATTTTTACGCAATAACAAAGTCGCAGGTAAGCTTATCATGTAAAAATTTTATAAATAAGTCGATGTTCAGAGAGTAGACTTTTAACTTTGACTACTCTATCGACTTACTACTATTAACTATCATTGACCGAGTAAGTAGTTATTAACAAAATTTTGGTATAGATTATGAAAACCGATCAGCGCCTCTAGCGTATTCCATAAGAACTATTTTTTTTATTAATTTCTATTATCATAACTCTTTCTATTCAATAGTATAAACTGAAAAAATTACCTCTAATTTCTAAAACCAAAAACAAAGTCACATTTCCTAACTAGGCCATGTCCCGTCACTTTGAAAAGGACCCTTATGCTATTAAAGGTTCCTTGAAGGTACATACATGCATCCCTTCGTTCTATAAATCTCACTTATACACCATGCGTGCTTTCAGTACGTGCCCTAGTCTGTGTTTTATTTCAACTAGTAAAATGCCTTGGAAGGTTTAATTTGATTTGCTTGTAAGTCCTTTAAATTATGGATCAAAATACTGGGTCGCAAATAGTGCCAAAAGTAGTAGACGAAATATACAATTAAGTCTTTACAAGATTCTAGACTGAGTTATCTACAACGCCCTTTTAGAAGTGTTCAATACTAAGGATAATATTTTATGTATATAAATTGAGGTGTAAAATGCGTTTTATGGATTTGAAATGCAGACAGAAGGTAATTATTTTGATCGTGTTATGTATGTGTATGCGGTATGAATGTACAAGATATAATATAAGTAGTTTTAAGGAAAGTTAAAGCTTTCGACTATGATAAACATTAAGACACACGCATATTAAAGCTAGTTTCGCTTGACGTCTCGACCAAAGCCGTAACACGGCAATTAGACTTTGTAGTAGCCTGTCATTGCATTATGCAACGCTAAAGTTTAGTATCTATGATAGAAACAATACGCTCTCATTCTACTCATTTCCTAGAACGATTTGAATGTTAAACAAAAAAATACCAAACGAGGCATTTCCCCATCAAAATGCTAACTCGTGATGTAGTTTGATCGATAAAACACAAAACCATTTAGGCACTAGCTTTCGTATTCAAGCACCTATTTCAGGATTTTTCAATTTCGTTTTGAAGCCAAATAAAAAATGCTATTGCAAAATTTCGTGTCGCCTCTCAGTTCGCGCCACACGTCAAATCAATACCGTTCACGCTTTGCCATTCCACATAAATTTGTCAACCATCAAACAAAAAGTTTTATCGGAATTCGGTGAAAAAGTTTAGTTAGCAAGCTAAGGGGAGAGGTTGATTGGCGAGTTTAAGCAACGCTAGATTCTGAAATGTTGCTATTGGTTTCACTGTGTACTAAGTTGATTAAGCTAATCACATCTTATGACTTTTGTACATAGATTATTCTTTCTTCTATTTATTATTCGGCTAACAACATGAGTCGGCTAAGACAATTAGTGTAAGTACCCAAACTGACAATGCTAGTTTTTGCCTTAGTGAAACACCATCACCCATCATAATGACACCCACACTAGTAGCCGACCAATGTAGTTCATCACAACCTGATACTATTTGTTTTCGCCTCCAATCTCACTGAGAATAGCTCAATGTGTATAAACAATCACAATAATGATTCAACATTTACAAATTTAAATATCTATCACCAAAATGTTTGTGGACTGAATAATAAAAAAAATGAGTTCGAGATATATATAGAAAGCTTAAAAATTGGTATAGATTATCTGTGCATAAGTGAGCATTTTCTTAATGATAAATTGGTGAATTTAATAAATTTTACTAACTATAGGATAGTCTCTTTCAATACCAGAAGGAACAAACAGAGAGGAGGTACTGTTATACTAGCAAGAAAGTATAGAGAATGTGAAGAACTACCAATTGCTAAGAAATTGTATACAATGGAGGCTTTTGAGATATGTGCAGTTAAGGATAAAATCACTGGCGCTTGCATATGTTGCTGCTATCGTAATCCCTATGATACGAACTTAAATATGTTCATGAATAAACTGGAAGCTTTGTTAGAAAACCTATATGGCAGCAACTGTTGCATATGTGGAGATTTTAATATCGACTTATTAACGGATAGCAAAAAAAGTCGAGATTTCATTAATTTATTAACATGTTATAATTTTAAACCCCTTATTGACACTATTACTTTTATTCGCAATGACTCTTCATCCTGTATTGATAACATTTTGACTAATATACCATCACAATGTATTCATAAATTAGACGTTGACCACAATGGTTTAGCTGATGGACATGCCGGTTTGTTATGTAACTTGACATTATTATGTAAAAAAATAAATAAAAACAAAGTGTTCTATGTAATGAAAAGGAGGGTTACTACTAAAAATAAAATCAGATACAGGCAAAGACTTTTAAGTTTTGATTGGAATAATTTAGGTTTCAATACTTTTATGAAAACGCTCCAAACTGTGTACAAACAAAGTTTTAAAAGACAGAAAAGACAAATAAGGTTTAACGCTCTAACAAATTTGCACTGGGTATCGAAAGGAATCAAAACCTCTAGCCAAATGAAGCGATTTTTAGTAGTAGGCAAAGGTGAACACAATCATTTTAGTATTAATAACTACAGACAGAATTATATTGCTGTGTATAGGAGGGTAATAAAGCAGTCCAAGAGATTGGCGGTTCAAAGAGAAATAGTTAAGTTTAAAAATTTGTCTAAAGATATTTGGAAGATTATCAATCGTCATAGAAATAAAAAACAAGTTATAAAAGATAATATTAACCTAAAATCTGGTAATAAAATTGTATCGGATCCGTCAAAAATTGTTAACATTTTCGCTGAAGAGTTTGGACGTACTTTCAGTCAAACACAAGGTTATTCTCAAATGGCCATCAGTATTTTAGAAAAACATACCTGCAAAGTCGAAGATCCGATTACATGGGACCCAGTCACATCTAAAGAAATCTTTAAATTAGTTAATCACATGGATAATAAGTCTTCGTGTGGTTTTGATGAATTGCCCATATCATCAATTAAAGAAAATGTTGACATACTAGCAGAACCCATGACCAATATGTTTAATGATTGTTTGGAGCAGGGTATTTTTCCGGATCAATTCAAAATAGCAAAAATAATACCAATTTATAAAAAGGGAGTTAAATCCGATCCCTCTATGTATAGGCCCATTTCACTATTACCGACGATGTCAAAAATTTTTGAGAAAGTAATAAAAGACAGGTTGATTAAACACCTAAAATTAAACAATGTGTTACACCTCAGACAATTTGGGTACACAGCAGGAGTCGGCACACAAGACGCAATTGAGTCTCTAGTTAGCGATATTGTTAATAGAATGAACCAGAAAAAGAAAGTGGCAGGGCTTTATTTAGATCTCAGTGCCGCTTTTGATACAGTGAACCATGAACTGCTTTTAAAAAAATTTGAACATTATGGAGTTAGAGGTAATGCAGGAAAACTATTAGAATCGTATCTCAAAAATAGAAAAATGTTTGTCGAAATACAAGCAGTAGCTGATAGTAACGGTTCTGATAGCAAATGTACATGTGAGGAAACATTTAGGTCAAAAATGATGCCAATCAATACTGGGGTACCGCAAGGTTCAATTCTCGGCCCCATATTCTTCATTACATTTATTAATGACTTGATACATTACGTTACAAACATATCAAATGGAGATATTCAACCTATTATGTTTGCCGATGACACTAATGCTATTATATCAGCAAAGACTATAGCCAGTTTGAATCTGAAAGTTAATGAGACATTAAGCATTTTTCATAATTGGTTCTCAATAAATAGTCTTAAATTAAACACCAGTAAAACTAACATCATGTTATTTCGTTCAACCGCCAAGAATAGTGATAAACTTAATTGCGTTTTAAATGGGGAAATTATAAATACCGTAAGGACTACCAAATTTCTTGGAGTTAACATAGATGAGTATCTAAACTGGAAGGATGAGCTAGCAAGCTTAGAAAGTGCAATCAGTTCTGCCTGCTACGTGTTAAGAAGCCTAAGGGATGAAGTTGGTATTGAGTATTTAAAAATAGTATATTATGGTCTTGTGGAATCCAAATTAAGGTATAGCATATTATTCTGGGGAGCTAGTTACAATTACAATATTGCCCGAGCGTTCGTTTTGCAGAAAAGGGCGATCAGAACGATCGTAGGTATAAGACAAGACGCATCTTGTAAACCGTATTTTGAGAACCTCGAAATTTTAACAGTACCGAGTCTGTATATACTAGTCTTGTTAACCAATTTTGCGAAACACGTTCACAACTATGAAACGGAAGAGGAACGGCAACTACGAGAAAACACACGTAGAAAAGATTTTCAGTGCAAATATATACCACATCTGAATATAGTTAAACACAGTAGTTATTACAGCGCTATAAAAATATTTAACAAGTTACCTACAGGTTTAAAGAACTTGCTTTATAAGAGTAATTTTAAAATCAAGCTTAAAACATTTCTACAGAAAGGGTGTTTATATTCTCTTGATGATTTGCAAAAGTGTACATACAGTGAGGTGGAACAACAATAATAAATTACTATTATAACGATAAATTTAATGACATAATTCACATAATTAATTGTTCTATACAAAGACATCTATAATCAATTTATTAAAAAATACAATTCGCTTAAATTTAATTATAATTTATTATTGACCACTCATCGCTTTGGATTGTTTATATTCTGTTCACATGCATGTTTATAATAGTGTAATTTTGTATTCAATACTTGTACTGGGATGTGTAAGTGGTGTTTTTCTGTCTTTATAATATATGTTTTCAAACACAATGTAAAAATTGTTTATGAAATAAAAAATAAATTGAAATTGAAAATATAGCTCTGATCGTTCAAACTCTATCAACGCGTTAAAATGTACTGCCATGTGGTTACTGTAATTAATTTACTTGAAGACTAGAATATTTTATATAGAATATAGGTAAAGAAGATTATATGTTCCAAAAAGAAAACAATAGAATAACTTACTGCAATTAACACAAGCTTTAAAATGTTTATCATCGCTTATCTTTTATACCTTGTAAGAAACATCCGATCGCTCGTTTCAAACCAAATTCTCTAATCAGCTGACACCCTAACAGTGTCAGTACAACAATCCATTGCCAGCCAATTTGTTAGATAGCATTGTAATTCAGTCATTTATATCTGTCTCTACAACTGGCCTATTTTTGTCTCTGTCTCTTAAATCGGCCCAGTTTTGTCTCTGTCTCTTAAATCAGGCCAGTTTTGTCTCTATGGCCCACATTGGTGTCCGTCTCAAATTATAGGCTATTACCGATAAACGAAGGTTAATCGTTATTGGTAGGCAATATACGTGTTTACTCAAGGTGTTTATTTCGGGAGGCTTTGATTATCTTGCTGATAGGCTAATATTGTAGACGAATAGAGAGAAGCGTACATTGGTAATGAATATGTTTACCTACTATGTTTCATATAGTAAAGATATTGTTTACAATGATAATTTGAAGTCAAGTGACTAATAAAGTCTGACAACTTAGTAAAAGCCTTAGCATACACGGCTTTCTATTATTTACATAATATTATGTACCTACCTTGTAGTACCTTAACGAATCTTTCAATGTGTTTGGAACCTAATAATAATAATAAGTGTATTAATTTAGACCACTGATTTGTGTACGAGTACGACAAATTCACAAATCAATTTTAAAAAAGGAGTCTAATTACAACTACTATATAAAGGTATTTTTTCCTAATAACATCCCGTAAACGAGGTCTGCTCTATTTATAACTTTACACAAAAGGGAGTATTACCGAAACGCTTCCCCAAAAATATTTAAACACCCTATACACAAATGTAGATGTTAAAACGCCGCCGTCATTCATAAAGCGTGAAGTCGATATTTTAGCTACAGGATGTTGTTTTAGGACTAAGTAAGTAGGACTTGTAATCGTTTTGTTTCGCACACACACGCGAAAGGGACGTGTTGGATTGTTTTTCGTTTCAGATGGTTTTATTACAAGTGTGAAGAATGTCTACTTAGCTGGGTTTTTAGGGGTCCGTATGAAAATAAAGGAGATGTATTTAACATTTTTGTTGGGTGTAATTTTTAAAACAGTGGAGAATGGTTTAACAATGTTTTTGGCTTATATGTTAATATTAATTTGTATTAAGTAAATAGGTACTTAATACAAACTACTACTGTTACTAGGACTTGGTTTTCGTGATTTTGGAAAATTAGTATAATTTGGTTTTTGATAGAGACGGTCTTTTAGTTAAAATCCAGTATTCACTAGCTGCTTGATTTATTTAAAAAGATATTGAAGTCTACGGAATTTAATCGATTATTAAAAACATTTGTCCCAGAACGATTAGAATCGCCACCATCATCTTTGAATGAATATGATGAGTTTATAAAAAAAAAATCTCAGGTGCCAAATAATTATACTTAAAATACTTATATGGAACCCGCAAAAAGTGCTAGTCATACTCTTAGGTACCTACTTATCCTTCTTTAGGACACATATTGTTTTCTTTAAGAGGTTATTGTCGTGAACGGAAAGCCTGAAATACGTAATAAGTCCTTTTATTTGTAAGGAAATGTGGTGGAAGTGAAATATTGGCTGATTTACTATGTAGGAGAATAACAAATAAATTCAATAGGTTTTTATATTATCGTCTTTATTAAATTACTTTTTATTCTTTTATCGTATGGTTAGTGGTAAGCATCGCCTGATTGACTGACTGACTGATTCATATTCATTTAAAGGTAAAGTGAAAATGTCAAAGTTTTCTGTCATCTTTCATTATGGGAGGAGACGTGCCCTGCAGTGGACAGTAAAGGGATATCTAAGTTAACCTTTGTGTAATAAGCATATGAGTACCAGTAAATCACTTGTAACCAGAAGAATATGATACGATGATAGTTAAAAGAATCGAAAACTGAAAGACTCTTACATAAAAATTGCAAATAATATTATTATACGTTTGCCAAAGAGTCAAACTCCAGACTTCACGATTACAGATCGCGTTTACGACCACTAAGTTCTATTAAACCATTTTATTATTCCAGTCGTATCCCGAGATGACCCGAAACTATTAAAATGGAAGGACTTTACTGTTTTACTGAAAACTCGTAAAACAGGACTTAATGTAGACATGTAATAACTTGTGAAGGGCTACTCTAGTGCCATCTGTCGGACACACGGCACACCATTTATAGACGTAGCTAGAATTCGGTGTTTAGGCTTTGATATAGTCCCTGAGATTTGAATGTGTAAAAGGCAATAAAGTAGAGACGTAACAAGTAGTGAAATCAGTCGCTAAACAGCAGCTCCTAGGAGTCCTCGACGGAAGAAGGAAGCCGTTATTATTATGATTAATTCCACTAATACTAAAAATGTGAAAGTTTGGAAAGATGTTTGTTATTTCCTGAAAAAAACACTAAAAGAATTTAGATGAAATTTTTCAATTATTATTTCGATATAGATACCAGACTAACACAGCTTTAATTTTTCGGTTTCATCTTTTATGTTTGTTATGCCCAAATTTCAAGTACGGTTTTGCTTCATAAATCTGACGTTCAGACAATTGGAGCAGCGTTATTTTTATTTTTTTTTTTTTTAATAATTTATTCATATAATAGTACAAAATAATGTTTTACATGTATTCTCCTCGCCAAGCTACACAGCTTGTTGGCGAGAAAATTAGCTAGTACTTTATATCAATGTCATTGTCAACCCGTTAAAAGACAAATAACAATTATAAAACTTATATAATATTCTTCAACACGTTATCAAAACATGTTTACTCACACTGTGTGACTTTCTCAACTGTAACAAGCTGTCAGTCAGAGTGTCAGCCATTAGATCGGCACGAACGTGAAATTTAATCTATAGCTAGACTATCTACTGATATTTTACATGACATGACTTCCTTTTGAGATATTCTATGTATTGAGTTTATTTCAATCAGGAGAAAATTATGTATATAATTTCCTACAAACAAATTTTCTAGAACAATAATGAGCTTCGTTTTAAAGTTCTAAATAAGTTAAAAAGCATTTCTTTTTTCTTTAAAACAGTTGTCGCTTTGTATAAAATCTTTAGACAGTTTATCCACGATCATTTAATGATAATCTAAGCAGAGTACTGCAATAGACTGTACAACCAAAAAGTAGATTTAGAACAAATACCCGTGTCAATCATAAAAATATTAATTCTAAGTACATAGTATAGTGTAGATAGTATTGACTGCCTCCGTGGTGCAGTGGTTTAGGTCGCCACGCCGATACCACTGCAACGGGAGGTCGTGGGTTCGATTTCCACACGGAGCAATTATTTGTGCGATCCACAAATAATTGCTTCGGGTCAGGTTGTGCTTCGTGTCCGTCGTTTGTATGTTTGTAAAAGTTCCCGCGACAAAAGAGCAATTCTTAGTGCGGGAGTTATCTTTTTTTTTAAATAAATAAAAAAATAAATAAAAAACAATCTAGTTAGTACCATAGAAGGTACTTACAAAGTAAGCATGTTGATCAAAATTGCACTGTAGATAAGTATACTATTCCATTAAACTAGCATGCTGTAGTTAAATATGATATTCCATTTAAATGGCTGTCAAATGTACTAGGCCTATCCCTTACTAACGATAGATTATTGAAATCAGCCGCTTAACAGCAGTCCGTAAGTAGAGTCAAGATGTTGATCACTACATTGACCACTAACCACATTAAAAATGTTACTGCAAAGTAACCGAAATATGACTTACCTCAATAAAAGTGTCAGAGACGAACCTCTGGACTAGCGAGGTCTTCCCGCACTGTGTGTCTCCCACCAGCACCACCTTGATCTCCTCCTCGGCTGTGGGGGTGCTGGCGTTGTTGCCTTCCGAGCACTTCTTGCCGGACCACATTGTTAGCTGAAACAAGGAGACATTCTGTTAAATAAACTATTGATGACTTCAATGCTGGTTGTTTTTTATTGTGATTGGGTAGTATTATATGTCTCCGAAAGTAAGGGCTTTTTTCCCGGATTTATTTGTCTTATAATCTCACCTTTATTGAAGGTGAGTTAAAAGATTATGTAAATAAGTTTTTCAATTGGTTAAAAGTTTTCTAAATATTTTTAATTATTATGTTTATTTTAACTGCATATTAATTAAGCAACGATGGATATAGAGGTACTATAGAAAAGTAAAGTCCCATATAGTGAATTTTGTAAAAACCAAAGCGAAAGTTGCTTTTATATGCCATTGTGACAGTTTTCCCGTAAAAAACACGACATTCGCCAACATATTTCCATACAAATTCCCACGAATGGGAGTAAAACTAGAGATTTTTACGGCTCGAGTGCGGTGCGGTAATCCGTTTACTCATGCATGCAAAAACTTTAACAGAATGTCTATCAATTTGCTTTTCAAACGATTTTTACTGGAAACTCCTCTTTTTCCCGCGCCGTTCTAGCCATCTATAAATATTCACGACGTACCTAGATCCTTTATTAAGGCCTGGCGCAGGCATACGTTTGTTACGCCAGATAAAATCTATGATTTTTATTGTACTGTGAGTTTAGCAGTAACGTTTTCATGGGTTATTCAGTACGGCGTTTATGGGTTTCCGGATTCTTGAGTAGTGAAACCAAGTTCTTTTTTGGATAAGCGTTCTTTTCACTTTGTTTTTTTATAGTATCAATACAAGCTTTTATGCATTTATCAAGTATATTAGTCGTATTTTATGATACCTCTCGCGTTCGGGACAATTGCCCAGCAGTGGGACAGTAATAGGATTTAAAAATCAAGTATATAGTATATTATTAAAAAACTAAGAATTAAGTCAATACTTAAATAAAAGTATATCGCACTACCTAGTAATTGTATCAAATATAATACATCGCGTTACAACTCTTTTAGCACATAAAAATATTTACGACGATGTACTCATAGCCTCTTTAGCAACCATGCGACCTAAAAATGCTTCTAAAAAGTACTGCTTCAACATTGTATGCCCAGCCTAACATGGAAGCAAATAAACTAGATTCCACGATCATAAAATAAAAGCATACGATTTTGTTTTTCATCGCTCGCTTGAAAAGTTGAAACATAATCGTTATTCCGTAACAGCGCGTAATGGTTTTTATCTTTTGATATATATTCTTTTTGTGAGCATTTTTGTAGGGATTTGTTAGCAATATTTGGTATAATGCACGGTTAAAGCCTTAAAGGTAATGTTTGCTGTTAGGCGTGTTGGCACTGATTTCGTATTATGTGAATTTCGTATGGGGATTTGATTTTGTTTTTGTAGGGTTTCGCGGATGTTATATAAAGGTATATTGCTGTCATTTCGATATATTGAGTAGATTGATATCTTTTTGTATAGGCGTATTATATAATGTAACGGAAAATGCTCTATGTAGCAAAATTTGTTGACAGATTAATACAGAACACTAGATATAATTGGCCAGTTTGTGTGTTCATATTTCAAGCACAGTAATTGGGTTGACGTGTCCTTGTGTGTGCGTGTATACCCTTTATAAAACAAAAAAGAAATGAAAAAGTACATAAATTATTGTACTAATTTTTAGATAAACGGATAGTGAACTACGTAATTCAAGTGGAACTGTATTCGATATACTAGTTGCATCTTTGTTTAACGTAGTAATAAAAGAAAGTAAGTAGTCACATTAAATAAAGTGTTACAAAGCAACTAAAATACAGTGGAGCAAACTGAGTCTAGAAGTTCGAATAACCTTCGCCTTCAGAGAAAGAACTATCCTTAAATACTTTCTACTTGTAACTATATACCATAACAATTTATTAGTGGCCTTAAAAATATTTCTTCCATGGAGGCATTGGCCTTGGAAGCGATGGTGAGACGAATTAAATAGAGCCAGAAAAAAAATCGACTACGGCATAAAATACGAAAAAGGAAGATCGTCATAAAGACTCTTACCCGCTAGAGGAATGACGTAGGCATGTATCAGTATTATTTAAAAAATAATAACAGCTTCCGGCGAGGGCATTATACAAAAAAATACAATATAACTCTTTCCCACATAACACAAATTTCCATATACCTTTTAAAGCTCTTCATCCTTCAATAAATCGATACTGAACACGAACAAAACCACTCATTCGATTAATGAATTTCATTGTATCGATTTCGCTGATTACCTACTTATCTGAGCCGTGTGTGGAAAATCTACAGCCGTTAATTCGCAACTGTACGCTAATTATGAATGATCAAACATCTCTTGTTTCAATGACGTATTGTTATTTAATTATCGATTGTTAGTCATTTCGGTGAGGAAATTGAGTTCCTGGTGAAATCGTGGCTTTTGGTTTTTTGTTACGCTTTTTGAGGTAATACAGCAACCATTTTTAGTTTGGTGAACTACCCGAAGTCAGATTTCATACTAGAGTAGGTAGGTTTTAGTTTTCTGGTGTAAGGCTGTAGCCTGATTTTTTGTACTTGATATTAGCGTATTGCTTTTGTATCGGACAATAGCTATAAGTTCTTTTAAAACAAGTGTATTTTTCATATAAAATGCTGAAAATTGATAGTAGATAGAACGTTAGTAAGTACATCGTTCCTTTAAATGAAGTGATCTCAATCTGGAACAGATAGAGAACCAGCTGGCAGTTATTATGACCTAAAAATATCATTTGAACATGTAAAAGTTGAATTATACCGCGCTCTTTTTCAAAACCTGAATCAAGAAAATACTTTTCACTTCTTCATCATTCAAGACATTTCCGTCCAAATCGTGGCTGTTTTAGATGATTGTGCCACGATAAGCATTGAAGGAGTCCAGACGTTCGGCAAACGACTTCAGAATGGACTTCAACAGGTGGGATCCGATACCCTCGGTATAATGTTGTCTAAATCTGCCTTTATTTAAATGTAAGCTATTCGGGATGCTTCCAGAACAGCGTATTGTCTTGTTTTGAAAGCTTTGTGTGGATTCGGTTGTAATGTGAGATAGTTGTTTTGTTAGTATAGAAGAAAATGCTTGAGAATAATAGAGGCAGATTTGAGTTGTTTTATATGAGATCCTGGGGCAAGAAAGAGTGATATTGGATGATATTTGAATTCTTTCCTGGAAGGATTTGCATGAAGAACTATACTATAGTCGATTTTGCTGGACATTTAGGCATGAGCAACAATGGTACTGGTTCTAAAAATAAAATAAATAAAAATAAAATAGCCTTTATTGCTGTTTCTTAACAAATAAACATTAAAATATTCTTGACATGCCTACTTCCTAAAATTAAACATTCTTTCTAACTAACTTGGTTGTTATCTATCGGCAACTGGTGTTTCTGTGGAACAGCTTGTCTGTTGACATAGGCCTCCTCTAAAGATTTCCACGCATCTCTGTCTCTAGCTAAACGAGTCCATACTGGACCAGCTATTTTCCGGATATCATCTTCCCATCTTATTGTTTGTCTGCCTCGATTTCTTTTGTTTCCCCTTGGATACCATTCTGTCACTATCTTTGTCCATTTGTCTCTATTTTCCCTTAGCATATGCCCAGTCCAACGCCATTTAAGCTGTCGGTAAGTCGTGTGTACATTTTTAAATTTCGTTTTCATTTTAATTTCCTGCAGTTTTACTCTATCTCTTCTTTTTATACCTAATATACTTCTTTCAATTGAATTTTGACAGACTTTTATTTTATGTTCTTGTAGTTCTGTTAATGCCCATGTCTGGCACCCGTAAAGTAAACATGGCATAATGCATATTTCGTACACTTTCTTTTTTGCTGACATTGGCATATCTTTATCCTTCATTATCTCTTTCAGAGACCAAAACCGTTTCCAGGTATTCATTATTCTTCGTTCTATTTCTTTTTCCATGCAATTATCTGTAGATATAAGTTGGCCCAGATATATATACTCCTTCACATATTCTATTTGTTCGTTATTTACTGTTATTTGTTCGTTGTTTACTGTTTGCTGGGCGTTCGTCATAATTTTAGTTTTAGTTAGGTTCATTGTCAGACCGGCCTTGGCGCTTTCATCAGATAGTTGCTGCAACATTAGTCCCAGCGTTTCGGCGTCTTCTGAGAACAAAACCAAATCATCTGCGAAGCGTAGATGGTTGAGATTCACGCCATTTATGTTGAGGCCGTTTTTAGTCCAGTTTAGATTCCTAAAGATCATCTCAAGCACCGCCGAAAATAATTTAGGCGATATAGGATCTCCTTGACGCACACCTCTTTCAATAGGAAACTCGTTGCCCGTAGATTCAAGTTTAACTTGTGCAGTGCTTGCTGTATAAACATTTTTAATTATTCTTATATATTTTGCTGGCACCCTTTGCCTTTCTAGAGCGTCCCATATATACTCATGCTCCAATGTATCGAACGCTTTATTAAAGTCCACAAACCCAATGTAATACGTTTTATTATATTCTCTATATTTCTGTAATATTTGTCTTAGAGTGTGTATGTGATCTATGGTCGAAAAATTACTACGAAAACCAGCTTGTTCCTTTGGTTGGTTTTCATCTAGTATATTAGTGATTCTTTGTAGAATGATTTTAGAAAATATTTTATAAATATTGGACATTAAACTGATCGGCCTGTAGTTTCCTATATCGCCTTTGTCTCC
Organism: Anticarsia gemmatalis; assembly: GCF_050436995.1. Taxonomy (NCBI): domain Eukaryota; kingdom Metazoa; phylum Arthropoda; class Insecta; order Lepidoptera; family Erebidae; genus Anticarsia; species Anticarsia gemmatalis. The sequence continues at coordinate 10,751,674 of NC_134760.1, read as the reverse complement.
TTTCTTATGTAGCAGTATGATGGTCGATTTAGTCCAGTCTTCTGGGATGGTTTCCGTTTCAAGGATTTCATTGAATAGATCTGTTAGTCTTGGTGCTATCACTGGTAACGTTATTTTTAACAGTTCATTTGTGACCAAATCTGATCCAGGTGCTTTATCTAGTTTTTGTGTTTCAATTGATTTTATGGTTTCCTCCTTAAGGATTGTGTTTATCTCGTCCGTATCTGCCGAATTATATTCTTTTATTACTTGGTCACCTTTACGGCTTTGGTATAAATTTTGGTAGTATTCTGTAGCAATTTGTAGAATTTCTGGTCTTTTGCTGGTCTTTCCCCTGTTCTTATTTTTCATATTTGGAATCCAATCCTTTTTGTAACTCATTTCTTTTAGGGCCTTCTTTATTCCGCCTGTTTTTTCTATATGTTTCTTTAGTGTTGCAAACCTTTTTGCTTTCCGTTCTTTTCTTAGTTGTTCGCTTATCTTTTTGCTTAATTCTGCAATTTTTTGGACATTATTATTGTTGCTATGTTTTCTTTGTTGTATAAGTTCTTTCCGTTCTTGTAATAATTGCTTACTTCTAAATGATATCGCTGTCTTACTGGTCATATTTGCTTTTTTAGTTTGTGATTTTAGTTGTTTGAGCAATCGGGTGTATTTTTCTTGAGTCGATATACATTCTTTTTCCCTTCCTTGTAAAGATGTCTCAAGGTTATTTAGAAGTAAATCAGTGTTGCCAATACACTCGATGGCTCTCATATTATTGTGAAATTGTCTTGGTCTTTTAACACGTGTCCCTGATAGTTTAGCTCTAACCAATCTATGATCTGTGTTAAAATTAAAATTTCTTAAGATAGACAGGTCTTCAAAAACTTTTAAGTTGTTAGACATAACATAGTCGATCTCGTTTTTATGCCGGCCATTAGGAGATATCCATGTCCATTTCTTTGATGGTTTCTTTTTGTAAAAACTGTTTATAATGCTTAATTTATTTTCAATAGCAAAGGACACCAATCGTGAGCCGTTTTTACTTCTATTGCCCCATCCGTGATTTCCTACGGTATATTCTTCTCCCGTTTTCTGTGTGCCAATTTGTCCATTAAAATCTCCCATAACTATTAGGTTTTTTGATTCATTTGCAGCAGTTAATTGTAGGTCTGCGTAGAATTTTTCAATTTTTGATATGTCTTCTCTTCTATTGGATTCAGTTGGCGAATACGCCTGGATTATTGACCATATTCGGTCTTCCTCACCATCTACAGGTAATAGAATGTTGAGTAATGCGATCCGTTCTGAAATCCCTCTTAGTTCCTGTATGTTTTTGGCGAGGTTTCTTTTGATCATGAAGCCGACACCGTACAATCCAGGCGTCTCCCCAATATGGTAAAGTATGTATTTACCATGGTCTTCAATTCTTTCCCCTAATCTTCTCACTTCGCTAAGACCAATTATGTCCCATTTTATTTCATCCAATGCTAATTCCAATTCTTGTAGTTTTTCAGTGGTTCCTAGTGATCGACAGTTTAAAGTGGCGATATATATATCGTTATCGTTACGTTTCTTTTTCTGGTTGTTTATCTTTAGAGGGTCGTGGTCATTTTCCCCCACGAGGACCAGTCGGCTTGGGGGAGGTTGGTAGTTTCTGTATGTTTGGTTTTCTATATTTTTGTGTTGTTTTGTTTCCCGGTTGCCGATAGTTAATTGTTATTGCCTATTATCCGCCTTGGGGCACGAGAGAGAGTTGGATCTGCCTCTCATCACATCAAAGGCGTTGCGCCTATTTGTATGTGATGGCGTCCAGACTTGCTGTTTTTTAGTTTGTGTGTTATCACCCGGTGAATAAGCTTCTCCCCTTTTTCTTTTTTCGTTACTTGCATTATTTTCCTTTACTACGAGCTTATCGTACCTGAGATATGCAAAATTCCCTTTTATCCTTTCCTCTTTCAATTTTGTTTGTAACATTTTCCTCTTCTCCAATACTTCTTTAGAATAGTCTTCTGTTATATATATGTCTTTCAGATTTTTCCGAACTCTCAGTATCTCAGTTTTCTTCCATGAATTGACAAGAGAGAGCAAAACCGGTCTCGGTTTTCTGCCTGGGCTTTTCTTGCCGATGCGAAAAATTTGATTTATTTCAAAATCCCCAATATTTATATTTAAGTCCTTATTAAATATGTTCTTCACCACTTCTATTAATCCTGTCGTTGATTCTTCTTCCTCTTGTAATCCAAAAATAATAATGTTGTTTTTCTTCTTATCTCTTTTCATATATTCTATCTCTTTCTCAAGGCTTATTACTTTTTCCTTTAAATCTTTATTTTCTGCTATAATAGGCTTTATTTTTTCATCCATTTTTTCCATGACTGAATTAGTTATAGATTCCTTCAGTTCAAGCGTCTGTTTCTGCATTTCAATTTTCATTTTCTCAAACAAGATTTCGAATTGATCTTCCATGTTTAAGTTTTAATTTTTGCGTAAAATGAATCGCAGCGGTAGAAATTTTTCGTGTTGGCAACACCGACGCAATGAACGAATGATATCGATCCTGTCAAGTTGACTTGACAGTTGACAGTGTCTACTAATGTCACAATCAATTTCTAACCTCACTTCGGTAATCGTTGGTTTTTATAATCAGTTTTACTTTTTCTCACATTCACTTTAATTGCACTGTTAGTTAATATTTACACAAGTCCACTACACGTTAAGATTGTGTTTTCAACTATTTATCGTGTCCAACAGTTCGTAAATGATTTTTAATCACAATAAGTTGGAGGATCTGTACTACAACAATGTTTACGCTTCGAGCACCGGAACCGGAAAAAAAAAAAAAAAAAAAAAAAAAAAAAAAAAAAAAAAAAAAAAAAAAAAAAAAAAAAAAAAAAAAAAAAAAAAAAAACTGGTTACTGGTTCTAAGGTGACTTAAAAAAAGCTTTATCGATATGGTGTTTATAGACTTGATACTACTAAAATATTTTCTTACTAAATCTGAAACTGTATTCTTTCAGATGAGTCTTCATCTTATCTTATAACAGAAAAAAATATTTTTCTTTGTAAGCTGTAGGTTTGTTGTAATTAATGTATCAAATTAAGTTAAAGGAAAAAAATCCTAATAAACTATTGCCTTCAACGAACACGCGAACAAAAATGTTCCCCATTTAGGAAATGAACTCAGCTCTCGTGGAAGCAAAGGCTTACCACCCCGTCAAAAGGACATTCAATCAATAGATTGCACAGTTTTGAGGCAGCCCCGGGACTTACGCCAGTTATATACGGTATGAAACTTTGCAAAAGTTCGTTAGTTTTAAACGATCGCGATCAGTCTGTTAGTATTGAGTTGCTAGCGATAGATAAGTATGTACAATTTATTGAAAGACGTGATTTCCTACACTTCTTTATATACAGCTGTTAGTCTTTGACAATACGGTAGTTGCCTACCAGGCAAATCAGCTACTCTTTATGAAATGTCAAAAACACATTTTAGTATAGAAATACAACGTAGTGACGTCACTATATCATATTTTCTTTAGTATCAAATGAGTGTCTAATAAAATGTTTCAGTATGTAATAATTACAAATTCAACAATATTTACAAAATAAGCTACGTTTCTAGCTCCTCATCTGAGCATTTTAGATGTTTCTTTTACGAGTACGAGTTTAATATTTTTTTGTTAACCTAGGCAACATGAAGTGTGGAAGAAAATAGTTCATGTAACTTACGCTAGGGCGCGCTAATCAGTTTAACAAATGTGAACTGAAGAAAATCAGTCCATTATACAAGCATTACTTTTAGTGAATAATGAAAAAAGACGACCCGTAGGCAAGTCAGTTCGAAATTGAGCAAGAATAAAATGAAAACTAAACATGTTTAGATCGTTGTAGCAATTTAAACATATTAGGTCGGGGAAAAGTCTTTTCGCATTATAGTATGTATGAACTTGTAATAAAATCTTTTCTCTACACAAAGAAGCTCGATATTTGGGTATCTCACGAGCTCACTGAAAGAAACCTAATGTACCGTGTACTCATTTGTGATTCTTGAAGATTTTATTACAAGTTCATACATATTATAATGCGAAAATACTTTTTCCCCGACCTAATAGGACCAAGCTGTAGTTCGCCTGAAAGAAAGTATACCTATTGGCAAATAATTCCCATTAAGAACGCGCTAATCGTGCGCTAAAAAGCAGTGGAAAAGCAAAATACTGCAAAAAACTAGCTCTGCGTAGGAAAGTTGGTGTTTGTAACGCAATAACAAGTACTTAGTACTTGAAAGGGAAAGTGTTCGTGATAGTTGTTTATCTAGTTGTGAGAATTTATTGGAACGTTGCTTATTGTGTGATCTTGATTTATCTAACCTCGTTATGGCATTGTCTTGTAGAGTGAAAATGAATGTTAAAGATTATTGTAGGTTGATTAGATCTTGGTAGGGTAATTAGGCTGGACCAGGTACTTTTAGGTAATAATTATACAGCTCAGCCTTTCTTCCAACTACATTGGAGTCGGCTTCTAGGCTCACCAGGTGCAGCTAAATACCAGTTATTTTACGTAAAGCGGATGGTTTCGAGCGTCATAATATATGATCCTGTAAAACCACTGGGTTTTGAAGAGATGTTAACTGTATCTTGACTATACCCCTCATTAGGACTGATAGAGCATAAGTAAAAAAATAAAAAAGCTAAATGACTTAGCAAGCACACCAATTAAATGTTCCCAGTTGTCTGATTTCCTAAATCCCTTCTAAATTTAGGAGCAACATGGTCGATAATCATTTAAACCACTAACAAACGACTTCAAAATGTAACAGCTCCAACAAAACATCCCATTACTAACCAAACTACAGCCTTTAAACCTGACAATGCATTTTCCCGTCAACCCGAACGTTGTCACCGTAAATAGTGTAAACATAATCACAACGAGAGGGCACTAGTAATTTACATTCTAACGAAACAACGCCATCTACCGGCTGCATAGTGAAATTGTATTAAAATCACAGTTTAAACGGCTTACATTAATTACTTGTTGTTAATCGCCTGTGCGTTGAGTTTGCAATTTTAGATACAAACTGTATAATTTTGGATGTAAAGCCGCTATCCCATTGCAGACTAATCTGTGAGGCTACGTTTTCGCTTCAAAAATGGATGGTGTTACAATGTATTTTAGGACAGTAAATTGCCATAGAAGCACGTTTATGTGTAGCAGATTAGTGAAATTTTATGTGGTTATCGGAGTTTTCAGTATAAAAATAATTTAGATCTTATTCTTCCTAAATGTTTGATGGTTGAAAGCTTTAAGTTCTTTTGATGTTTAGACCGTGTTCCACATTTTTGGACTTCAAGAATCTACGACAATAGAAATGCAACAACGCTGTCGTAGTTAAATTTAGTCTGCTTTTTATTTTGAATCAATTTTGTGTTTCATCGAATGCACTCCAAACATTTGTAGCTAGCTTTCGATAATGTGTAGGCTACACATTTTTCTATAAAACGTTTGAGATGGTTTAGGTTCTTCATGGTTGTAAATGTGTCGAATATTTCAATGGATAAACTCCTTTACATGTACAATAGTTAGATAATACGTACTGTTTCCATAATGAGAGACGCTTCCAGGAACAAAAGTTAATTTAGTAAATATTACCTGAAACTCATGTGAGGTTTTGATTAAGAATTGTAAGTTATCTTTAGTTAATCATATAGAATAGCAGAGTTCTCGGAAATTTTAATTAGAGAAGCAAAATGAGCATATTATATTCTTTAGGTTATTAAATTGTATTGATGGTTTTAATTTTCTGTTATGTTTATATTATTAGTGCAGTGCAATACTAGGAACTCTGTAAGCTCCTATAACTAAGCTAGATGTGTTTATTAGAGGCAGGTTTATATCAAAACTGTAATGATTTTAATTGTAACTACAGACCTTACTCTTTGACTTAACCAGGAAACAAAAGCCCCAAACCCGGTGACTATGAGCTACAACATTTTAAAGCAGATTTTGACTTAAAGGTAAAGAACAAAAAAAAATACCTATAAGACCTCTGTTTCTAAGTTCTCTTTTATATATTTATCGTTTTAACATTTAATCTCGTTACAGTATAAGTGTAACTCTCTCTTAAAATTGGCCCTAACTCCTCGACCCCTACAAATTTATTTCTTAATAAACTTTCGCCAATTGGAAAACCGTTTGAAACAATGCCTTCTGGAGGCTTTATCTGCCATTAGATCAAATTGTTAATCGGTTAGGCCTCCAGCTGCCGTTTACAGCTTCTAAAGTGTTCAAGAAAATAATGGTATATTTCATCACCGTCCCCTAAACAATTCCTAACGAAAATTTATATTTGTGAGAGTCACATAGCAACTGATATTATATTTTGTGACATTTTAAAATATCCCGTAATTGGCCCTTAACATGCTTAGGGTTCCTTTATAATCGGAGCAATGGTCAGATGGCAATGGTCGTTTAGTAGCTGACGTTACCAGTGAAGTTTAAAATCAACCCTTAACTGACACTTAACACAGGGGTCCTCGAAAACTTTGTAGGTGTTGGTGAAATCAAGCATAAGTCTGTTAACGTATTGTCTTACTAATAAACGTCGTATAAGCTCTGATCTATACTAATATTATAAAGCTAGAGAGTTTGTTTGATTGTTTGTTTGTTTGAACGCACTAATCTCAGGAACTACTGGCCCGATTTGAAAAATTATTTCAGCTTTAGATTTATCGACGAAGGCTTTAGGCTATATATCATCACACTACGACCAAAATGAGAGGTGTACCAGAAAAAAAAGTTACAAAAAACGGGGAAACCTTTGAGACTCTCTTATGACACGCAAGCGAAGTTGCGCGGGTCAGCTAGTTAGTTATACAATGTTTTATCACTTTCAATCAATTTTGAAATTGTGTACGAGTGAAAGAGACAAAACACTCTGCAACTAATCTGTTAAAAAACTGTAAACTGTTTATTAGTAACACAGTTAGGGCTCTTTCAATTTAGACGTTTCGTGTCGTACGGCTGCCGCACGTTAACCGTGCCGCTGGTTATAGCCCGCTGCCGTACCGCTGCGGTACGTTAGCCGTCCGACACCAAACGCCTAAATTGAAAGCGTATCTGACTGCCGTGCGTTTGTATGTTAGTGTTGTTTTAAATTCATGTGACAGCAGTGTAGCCATGGACTCTGACGAAGAAACATTACTGTTAGTGCTCCTGTTAAAAAATATCAAACAGAAACAAAAACGCCGCGCCCGTAAAAGAACACTACCGATGTTTTCATTAACATGTAATTTTGGTGATTTCCATATTCTTTATCCTAGGTTAAAACAAGACCCAAGCAAATTTTTTAATTACTTAAGAATGTCAAGAGAATGTTTCTACGAATTACTCAATAATTCAATTTCATTTATAAATTCTTCCACGTCTATATCATCCATTTTAAGCAAATAATAAACATGAAAATTCAATGAAATTAGCTGTCACGTTTAGTCACCGCACTATTCAACAGCGAAATGAACACGTGGAGCTTGCGACGTTCCCGTCCTGTCGTCGTGCGTTCTCGGTACCGACACCGCACTGTTGCCGCACCGTGCGATTTGTATGAAAACAAATGACCGTCCGTGCACCGTACGACAAACGCACCGTTTCGGCACTGCTGCGGTCCGACACGATACGGCTAAATTGAAAGAGCCCTTAATCTAAATCCAAATTATAGAAAAGTCTCGTTTAACTTAGCGCCAGATTTTCTCCAACTTTATAATGAGTGTGACCCTTCAGTTTGAAACTTGAAGAATTAAAAGTAATTAATGAAATAATACTCGATTATTAAGTTAAAGTTGTTAATTTTGATAAGGGTACTTTATAAGTGACGGCCTTATATTCTGATACACTACCTATTTATTTTCTTAAAATATTTTGAGAGTTAAAATAAAATACGTAATTAATCTATACTAATTTTATAAAGCTGAAGAGTTTGTTTGTTTGTTTGAACGCGCTAATCTCAGGAACTACTGGTCCGATTTGAAAAATTCTTTCAGAGTACCAGTAAAAAATGTTACGAAAACGGGGAAAATTTTGACCCATTCTCTCTTATGTGACGCAAGCGAAGTTGCGCGGGTCAGCTAGTTCCTAATGAATTCCAACTGGTAGTGCACACGACTGCTGAGTCCGAGGTCCCGTATTCGATACTCGGTACGGATCGATTATGTGCTCAGTACAAGTAATAACTCTATTATTAAAAATGCGAAAATTCTGCAGTCTTTGTTACGTCTTTACAATACCTTTGCAATCGCTACATCTAGCAACTAGCTAGCTACTAATAAACATAAGCTACTTCTTTTCTCTAAAATCAACCCTAAGCGGCTAAAATAGGGGATGAAATACTTTAGCCGCGTATCAGCCAGTTTTAATAATCTAACAGCAATATATAGATAACAGATAATGAAATCTGCGCGATAATTACTCACTCCACGCAGCCATATGTTTAATGTAATTAAACTGAAATACGTTATTGTAAACAATGCCGCCCGGGTATCGAACCCGGAAGTTCTATTGCCGATAAATTATGCAAATATTTATGGTATCCGCTCTTTAATAGATTGTACATTTATTATAAAAAGGTGTTATTTATTGCGTTTGGTTTTCTTACCTATTAATATGAGAAAGTATGCAATAGTATGTGTATGTAAAAGGTTAAGTGAGAGGTGATGTGGTCTGTTTATTGATGGGTGATCGTTTGGAGACACTTTCCTTAATGTTTTTAAATCAGTAGTAGTAGTCTTAATTTACTTAAGACTACTATTAAATCTACTTAGATGGCGATATGAATCACCATTTATCAAAAAAAAACTTATAATTCGAAATATGGACTTAAATTGCACTTTTACTTTATACTTATCCGAATTTGTCATTGTGTGATCAAAATATGTTATTTGATGAAAAATCTAACCTACGACACACTGTAATGTGTAGCACACTACTTTGATCATCACAAACATATTGTCTAAGCAAAAATAGCAAAATGAGAGTAAGAGAACATAATTAATTACGCTAAACAAAAACCACATTCCTAAACCATGAATGAAGAAAACTAACAAATAGTTAAACGTAAACATTGCTCGATCGGAGCATCGAACCGGGAAGCGATTGTAACTTGTTATTCACACCTTAACCTGTTTACTTTATAAATAGTTTTTAAAACGGGTTATACGCCTGAGGTAAACGATCAAAGGGAATATTATGTTAGAAAAGTAAAGGAATGTTGTTAAGGTTTGGTATAGGATGGGTGACCGTTTATAAAGTACTTGTATGAGGTAGTAGCTGGGCAGGGTTTCTGGATGTTTGCATGTGAATGAGGCAAAGGAAGTGTAAGGATCGCACTGAATGGACACCGTATTTTGGGCTCTGCCCACCTCTATTGGAAAAATGGCTTGATTTTATGTATGTATGAAAAATAGTAGGAATCGTACCAAGTGGCGCTTTTTGGTCTCTGCCTGGCTTAGGCGTCAACTCGGGCAACAAAAAACTCGGCCTTGCCCGAGATTACTATTTTCCGAAATTAATGTCGTCTTTTCGGCCAATTTACTCCTAACAAAGATTATAGTAATAAATTCTGCAAATACTTCACAATTTTGAAAAGTCCGTCCTCAGTATACCTAAAGATCAGTTTAAAAAAGCCAAACGAAATAAATTATTTTAATTAGACTTAACAAAAATATTTAATGTATAAAGCAATGTTTTTTTACATTAGGTACAATCGTCATGATTATTTTTAAACTAAAACAAAAACAAAAAAATCAAAATATTAACATAAACAAAATATGGTTTCGATTCGGCTTTTCTTTAGCACAGACATAAAGCAATTTTGTCTATGCAATGACCTATCGTTATTTCATTATCGATAAGTTCATTCATTAATGCTGGGGCTACATTAGCGGGCTATGGCGAATATTCGTGTTAACGCGATGAATGTGGCCGGGTTCATCGTGTCATCGCGTAGTATTCGGGCGAAGACGATGTAGTATCGAGGAGCTGTCGGTAAACTAGCGCGAATCAAAGGGATTTGTCGCGCCAATATTCGCTTAGGTGGCTACATCTACGTCAATTCAGTGTCGTCGTAATTTACCGCTCACGTCTCCGCACAACAAACTGAACAGCACAAGGCACGATGCATCGCGTCAACTCGACACGAATCTTCGCCCGCCTTAATGTAGACAAGAACATCGCCCATACCCGAACACGATGTTTTTGTCGCGCCAACACCATACGAATCTTCGCTCGCTAATGTAGCCCCAGCATAATAAACTTACCGCTATTCATATGACACAAATGCTCGCAAACTTTAAATTTATTAATATTAAGTAAAACAATTCGCAATTATTTCCTTCACACACATAATAATACAATTTTCCTCTTACTAATACGATGCTAATAGTGCAATAATGACAAATGACATATAAACATTTGCAAATTACCCTCAATAGTGCGCACAATTAATAAATTGTTACAACCATGGCTATTCCCATTTTACAAACTTAATTTTGTTTATGTTAATATTTTGTTTTTTTTGTTATTATTTTAGTTTAAAAATAATCATGACGATTGTACCTAATGTAAAAAAACATTGCTTTATACATTAAATATTTTTGTTAAGTCTAATTAAAATAATTTATTTCGTTTGGCTTTTTTAAACTGATCTTTAGGTATACTGAGGACGGACTTTTCAAAATTGTGAAGTATTTGCAGAATTTATTACTATAATCTTTGTTAGGAGTAAATTGGCCGAAAAGACGACATTAATTTCGGAAAATAGTAATCTCGGGCAAGGCCGAGTTTTTTGTTGCCCGAGTTGACGCCTAAGCCTCTGCCTAACCCTGTGGGAAAAAAAGCATGATTTCTTGTTTGTATGTATGTTAAAATGTCTGTATCAAAGCTCAATCACTTTAGACAAATCTCAGTCACTTCAAATACTTAATATTGCCAGGTACTTCTATCAAATGTAATCAGTAGATAAACCCTTCAAATGTTCAGAGCAATTTGTTAAAAGGTTCTCATCCCTTGAGATTTGGTCACAGGTGGTGTGGCTATATCAATACTTAGTTTGTTTATATTGAAATTGTTTTTGTGCTTTCGTATATTAAATATAGTTATCAAAATAGGTGATTATTTTCTAGCCTTCTTGTAATAAATATATGTGAGAGATGCGTGCGATTTTTTTTTATTAGGATTTTATTCAATATGTACCTATCTTATGTTAATCCAGGTTAAAGTTCTGTTAAAAAAATCTTAGTAGTCCATATGCGATTTCTATTTGATAGGCGCGTAACTCCAAAATTACGTGGTTGAATTAATGATCAAAATGGACTATCAAATGACTACTCAAATATTTACTGTCACAACCTCCCTAATCATATAAAATCTTTGAAATAAAGTATTAATTCTCATTCTTAATTGACTGAACCGAGACAATAATAGCTATGTATATAAATAGTACATATTCGTGACGTAATATTATGTAAACTCGACATATTGTCGCGATAAACGTGTTTGGAGGCCACCGGCGCGTGCGCACACCGTGCACTCTCATTCACTCATTCGCTAACACACCACGCCATTTGCAAATAAAACGCGATTATTTTTACATAATACACAAGTTTTCTTCACATTACTTCTATTAATCTTATATATTTCAAGTGTTTACGTTAATTTCTAATAGTTTCCGTGCACAGTGTATCGTATTACCGAAACTACGGTCCATTTTGGTATGTAATAGTCTTTAATTAAATAATGAACGAGGATTGGCGCGTGAACTGACAGCTCCACAGATTATCACAGACTACAGATAACGAAGCAAACTTGTACGAAATGAGGTTGCATTCCAATGTTACCAAATAATCATAAAGTATTTATAGTGATAACACTGTGACTCACACACAGCCATGCAACGTCGACCTTGAATTTTTTAAACTTTACTGCTTTGACATTTTTAAATGAAATTGAAATTTATTTTTATCCATGACACAATTACGATAATTCTACAGATATAGCTATGCTATATGTTTAATTTCACTAGACATAAATACAGAAAGGAAGTGTCAGAAATAGATCTAAGATAACGACGAGACAACTAAAAATATACAAACTCCTTGCAGTCTGCGACTGGCCGGACACGCCGTCAACGCACAGCGTTACTAAAATAAAACCAGACAGGTCAATGACGTTTGACCTGTTATCCAACAAATAAAATAAATAAAAAAACTATAATACACTCAAAATGGAACTCAACGAAGAAAAACTCAAAGAGGAAGTCAGCAGCTTCGTCTCCTCACTACAGAGATTACTCCCTAGGAAGAAGGATATAATCTTCGTGGAACCACAACACGCCAAGTTGACAAGGCTCAGTGACATACATGCCGAAGCCAAAAGTACGTTTCCGAAATGCTTCATCGGAGCCAAGATCGTCATCTTACGGGATATCATGGAGAAGGTCAAACTCGTTCAACAGTACAACTTCGGAAGATCCAAGGAAGTCTACAAGTGTTTTACGCAGATCGTTCACAAAGAAATGGAACCGAACATCACTGATGAGGGACTGTTCATTGACTCCTCCGGCTCCGCCACTGCCACGTACAAGGAACTCCTCGACGGAGGCTTCGAGATGCGGCTCACATCGAGGATACGTGACCTGGTGTCTTCAGAAACCGACATCACTTTCGAAAGAGAAAACGATCAATCCGTAGGCTCTCTGTCATGTTCTATGAAAGACGTGGACCCGAACACACTGCGAATAGTCACACAATGGATGTACAAAGTAGTACCGGACTTTAGTATCGGCACAGAGATTGGTTTCAAGCCATTGTCGTACCCGCCGACACCGGAATTCTCAATCAGCGGGCGATACGAGCGGCCCTCGTTTGCACTTTCCTCAACGGTCAGTAAGTACGGAATCCAGTTGTGTCTGTTCAAGCAGTTTTCACCTGACTTGCGATTAGGAACGATAATAAGTGAGGGTGCGAGGAGCGGCCAGATGAAACTGAGCTTGGCTCTTCACAAGAACTACATGAACGGTTCTGAATTGAAAATGTTCGTGGACACTCAGTTTTGCGGTGGTTTTACCTTCCAGAAGGATGTTCTGTTTCACGAGCAACGTAATGAGATACGTGTGTTGCGCCTCATCGGAAGCATTCTGATTGATAGACAAAGGCGGGTGCGGTTTGGGGTCGGATTCAATTTGGACTTTTGATGTGTTGCCCGTAAGTTACACGGTTCTTTACAGCCCGCACTGAATAAATTGTCCGTTTCTGTCGAGGCGTGGTGTGCTTACATTTTTTGTAGATTTATTTGTTTGTATATAAGTATACATAGGTTTTAGTTATTGTTTTATCTTATTTAATATTTGATCCGCTACGTTGTTTAGAGATGTGATTGAAATTATAGATATTAAAGTAAATGTTTTGTTACTATTTTAATTTTAATTGAAATTAATCCCTACTTACTTGCTTTAGTGAATCTGTAGAGCTGAATGTAGAAGCATTTTCTCCCAAAAACACAGCTAAATACAAGGCAAAATTCTCTACAAGCTATGCAGTTGGCATCTCATTCCCATTCCAGTTAACTTAATTAGAAGCAAATTGGATGAGCCAAAATAATACCGCTAAGGATTCTAGTACATATATCATGTTCTAGCTACTTGTTACTTAAATGAAAAAAATAACTGATAGACTTCGAATGAATTGCCGTATTGTGTACGTACTTTAGATTAGGCCTGAGAATTTTTAATATAAAAAGGGAACCACCACAAACAAATTAGTATTGATACTTCTCTAAAAATCATATTCATTTTAGTGTTTGAGACAAATTACACAATAAAGGCTAATATATCGTCCAATAACATTGTAAGTTCATAAAAAAGTTTTTAACAGATTCTCCTTACATTAATCACTAAATCAAAATTATTCTTCACAAAAAATTATGTCAACGAAAAAATCTGCTTCTACAAAAATCTAGGTTTTCTAGCACTCAGACCCTTATCTAGAGTTGTCGGAAAAAACTTTTGCTGGGTTCCTGAAAAAACGTAGACAGTATTTCAACATGAAGGAGAGAACAGATATAAGTTCCTACTAGTTTCACTCGTTATCAAGACACAAATAAATGGGACAAATTGTGTTCTTACTATAGTTTATTGTTGCTACATTGTTATTTAGTAGATAACATTAACTTTTTATTTATTTTTCTGCGTTTTGAGCTTCGCCAAACATCAGAATAGACTTTACTTTTTCTGATCAATTTTGGACAACTAGACACAATTCGTTTTTTTGTTTAAGCTTGAAATGGTGGTATAATTATATTTATTATGTTCATGAAGCTGGAACTTCGCAAGAAGATTAGTACTAGATTTATAACAATTCGTTCTTTTGTATTGGTAAACGACGATACTTTCCTTTACACAGTTCTAAAAAGTACGGGCAATTTGGGCTTAGGTATTATCTATACTAATATTATAAAGCTGAAGAGTTTGTTTGTTTGTTTGAACGCGCTTATCTCAGGAACTACTGTGTTGAATAGACCATTTATCGAGGAAGGCTTTACGCTACAAAGTCTTCAAACATTAGGAGCGGAGTAGCAACGAAAAATATTACAAAACGGGGAAAATTATGACCATTCTCTCATGTGACGCAAACGAAGTTGGGCGGGTCAGCTAGTTATTATATAATTAGGTAATTAAAATTATCTTGTTCCCGGTATTTGCATATCAAAAGACATGTGTTTCTTTTCTTCTTCCCATATGCTAACTTCCGATATCTCTCTCATAAAACGTATAATAAACTTTTTTTTTCATTTCATTCATACGTAAAAGTTCTAGTACCTATATTTAAAATGTTTTTCAGTTCCGATTTGTTTGTATTTACGTTTATTTTCAATACGACATTATCAGCAGAGTGGCGAGCGAGGACTCGTTTCAATTAGCACTTTAATCCGTATACGATTGCAATCATTCTGGAAAAGACTAAAAAGTATTTTGTATTTTAAATGGAGTTTTCCATTCCGTGTTTGTACCGCAAAGAATACGGGTAGAGTGCGCCATTTTCTAATTATCGAAATCTCTCTCGTAAGTATTTTGAATTTATAGAAAATTCCGTGCCGCTTTTTTTCTGCGAGTAGGATAATGTAAAATATGGAACTGTAAACTGTAAACATTGTTGATATACCATACTTCAGTATCATGAAAAATAAGCTCTGTTAGAATTTATAAATCGGTTCAGTATTGTAGTAATAAAGCGTAAAAAACAGAAAAAGAGAGAACACATTTTGAAAAGATGTTATCAATATAGATTTATAGATCAAAACGAAAAACAATTATTGGGCAAGATTCTCCTTCAGGAATAACGGCGTTATTATCTCATTGCTATTATTGTATTTCCCGTTAAATTAAAAGAAAAATCAGTATTCAAACTGGAATAAAGATTTAGCCTAAAAACGAAAAGGATTCGGAACAAAACAAAACTCTCTAATGTGCACTTACTTCAGGATTTATTCCTTCTTATAAGTTACTAGCTGACCCGCGCAACTTCGTTTGCGTCACTTAAGAGAGAATGAGTCAAAATTTTCCCCGTTTTTGTAACATTTTTTACCGGTACTCTGCTCCTATTGGTCGTAGCGTAATGATATATAGCCTATAACCTTCCTCGATAAATGGGCTATCTAACACTGAAAGAATTTTTCAAATCGGACCAGTAGTTCCTGAGATTAGCGCGTTCAAACAAACAAACAAACAAACAAACAAACAAACAAACAAACAAACAAACAAACAAACAAACAAACAAACAAACAAACAAACTCTTCAGCTTTATAATATTAGTATAGATTTCACAGAAAGCTTTAAACTCGAGATGAGAAGCAATTTTAAACCTCAAACAGTAAAATAAACTTTTAAGAGCACGATAACACATTTTTTGTCGTCAAGATGAGTTCGTTTCATTCAATTTGAGAGTAAAACGGACAAAACCGTCGCATTTTGTATCTTTAGTGAGTTGTAAAAGTTGATTGAGTGAAAATATTGTTATTTGTCTTTCTGATTTTGGTTTTAGTATTATTTTTAAAGCATTTCCTAGATTGAAATTGAAATTATATTTGAAGTAAGTGCTCTGTGTATTTTTGCTATCAATTTGGTTGGTGGTACAAATCCTTTTGTGAAATCAAGCCTTGTTATACTTGTATAGCGAAAAGGTGATAGAGATAGTAGTAGATGTAGTTTACAATTACCAAAGATTCATCGTTTAATATTATTGGGATAAATTTCGATCTTTTTTGATTCGCTTTGATCGTGCACTATTTACCTTTTGCTTGTGGCTATATTCGTGCAGTCTGTGCCAAAATATCAAGCAAATAAGTTCAAATTATAAATAAATGCATTAATTGCTGTGTTATTTTAGATAATAATTTCTTATTTTACTACCAAGGGCTTGAAGAAAAATCGGAAACAGTTTTTTATTTACACGGTAAAAGGTTTGTAATATTTTCTCCTTCGACCCCAATTTCTAAATCTTTCCCAACATCTAAGTATTTCAATGACAGGACAAAAATAAACACCACCTACGATAACTCTAGCAGAAAACACACAATCTTATAAAAAAAAACACCATTTACGAACATTTACAAAATATAAAACAGCACGGAGTATGCTCTACTTCGTGTTAAGTGGAGTTCCTTGTTCGCAATCTCTCTTTTTGAGACGCACACGTGTCAAATAGGGGCAGATTACACTGCAGCCTTTAATATTATACGTCAGACGTGCCTTTTTCCACAGTACCGGATTATGGGACCGCTTTCAAGGGTTTTTTAGCAAGAGATTATAGGTTAGGGAGTGTTACTGCGATCGTAATGGTTGAAAGTTAATGTTGGTTTTTGGAGGAAAAATGTACGGGATTGGTTTTGTATTTTCGGTTTGTGATATAGAAAATAAGACTAAGCCTTGAGCCTGTAATTTTCGTGGCTGTAGCTTCTACAATCAGTAGAACGGAATGTCCATATACGATACATTTCCCGTTGCCTAAACAAATTGTAAGGCAGTCTTTATTGTAATCTGAAACCTACAGAGAATATAAAATACCTTACCTACCTAAAGTATTTAATTTAAATACTTTTTTAGAAAAACACAAACCTTTGTAAATCTTATTTTCTAAAACCCTCTATACTTATATCAATACGACGAAACAAACTCTTCATAACACCTAGAAGCAGCCAGACAAGAGTTTCCAAGAAAACCTCATCATTTCACACTCCATCTCGCTCTTTCCTTCAAGAGTGAGAGAGACAGAGCATTAAAACATTACTCTCAAGTTAATCTATCATGCCCTAGGTACAGTAAGCCGTGGTATTAGTCTTAAATTCGGTGGCTCATAACGCTGGCTGTTCATATCGTCCGTGTGAGCGCTAAGCCGGACTAAGAGTCTTATATTGAGCTTGAAGATCTGCTGTAGTTGTGAAGCTGGGTACAGATGGATGCGGCAGTTTAAAACTATGATTTTTAAAGGCAATTCGTCCACGGAAAAAAAAAATTCTTGGTAAAAAGTATCCTTAAGGCCTATCACCTCCCTAGTTTGGGAGGAGACCCTTGTCCTGCAGTGGGACAGTTCTGGGTTAAAAAAGATTCCTTCCGGATCACATCCACTGATGTGCAAACTTTTACCAAGATTCGTTCAGTAGTTTTGGCATGATGGAATAACGAACATCCATCCGAGATATCCAAATTTTTTCATTGATAATATTAGTCCGAAGTACTAATCTGAAATATCTTTTTAGGAATACAAAAAATATTTTGTCTTTATCAGAAAAGTATGAGCTTTATAATATGCAAGTTTTTATTGAAATATTAAATGATAACAATGTAAAAATAAATGTATTGGGAATTTTAATTACTCATTCGTGTAAAACGGATGAAAGATTTTAAATAAAGGTGCGGTACAGTCTATGTCCTGGAACAAAGCTAAATACTTTTTCCCGGAAGGGAGTCGGAAAATTCTCGGGAAATCCTCTTTGAAAAATATTGTGGAATCAAAAAGTACAATATGGATGTGTTCTCGTAAATTTATGTGTCTAAAGGTGTATTTTGTAGCGCATAATAAACTTTGGTGCTAAGTTACTTAGTAAAGAGGTTAAGTATATGAAAAAACCGGCCAAGTGCGAGTCGGACTCCGTACCAAAAAAAAACGGAAAAAACACGTGAGCACCCCTCTTAGCACTTTATTTATTTATTTTGGTATTTGTTGTTATAACTGCAACGTAAGCTTGTAGTTTTCACGGTTTATGAGTACAGTTTCGAGACAGACAGACAGGCAGCGGAAGTTTAGAAATAGGGTCTCGTTTTACCCTTTGGGTAAGAAGCCCTAAAACGCACTAAAAAAAGAATTTCTTTCTATTGGGGGTGGTTGTGTATGTGAATTGTTTTTTAATCTCAATATTTTTTTCTGAAATACGATTAAAATTGATTATTTGTGCAAAAAATCCGGTAAATAATCGTTTATATACCAAGCTATATGTAAAAAGCCATGGTTTACTTTATGCAACATTATGCATGAAGCTAAGTCGCTGAGAACGAGGTTACTAGCCCTACACACGCATAATTAGTAGGTATGTTTTTAATGCATACGTTACGGCATACAGTAGAAAATGTACTATGTAAAAGGGTAAATAATTACATGTAGTAGTTTGATGAGTAGAGATAAATTACAACGTACCTAATTTTAGCTAGTCACGACGTACTTTAAATAGTAAATGAGCATTCAGATATAAAATGGTCGTAATTAAAAAACATCGCATGAATTGAGAACTTTCTCCTTCTTTAAAGTCGGTTAAAAAGATAAATGTTCGACGTATCATCAGTTTGACGATTAACGTACAATACCGAACTATGTGCATTAGCAAAATTATTGTTAATTAAATTATTATTGAGCAATGATTTGCTTAATAATAATTTAAGACTACACAATTTTTTTTAAGTTTGGTTCCCGAGAAAATAAAGTATTATTTTCCCATCTTTTAGTAATATATTCTAAATAGCATTAGGCTTACTACTTATTACACTTTTCTATCATCTACCCAATATAACAGACAAGACATTATACCATGACTTGTATTAACCAGTTCGTGTATTAACTGACACATACAACCATTTAAATGAACCAGCATCAAATAACACTTTCACTGATTAGTATCTCAACTCATAATTAATAACGTTTAAGTGCCAACTATTGAACGCACTGCGAAAGTTACAAGTATATGCTATATACACTTTTTGTTATGTATCGCTTAATACAGTTTGGTATTATTATAGAAGTCGTGAGAATATTAATTTGTATGGTGTTTTAAAGTTGATTCATAGTGTAAGGCTCTCTTTATTTTAGCGACTGATTACTTTCTAAAACTGCATTTTAAAAGGTTTGTGAAGTGATGACAATGCAGCTTTTTATATTTCCTCCCCTAGGGATAGCAGGTATCCGAAGGGATTTTTCCCTCCGTAAAAAAAAAGGGGAAAGATTTTAAAACAAATAAATGTCATGTTTCCTAATTGCTTACATGATAGAAGTTATTCTGTACCTATATATGAAATAAATAAAGACCAGGTAATGAAGCGGCTGAAGTTATTGTTTGATTAATTGTTATAAAAAAAAGGACTTAAAAATATGATAGTTACATAAAAATCTATTATTATACACATAAATCATAGAAAAAAATTAAGAAGCAACCGCTTTTTTTTCTTTATCATCTGTAACCCACCGATCAAAACGTAAAAAGGAAATTCGTGCACTAAAATTTCAACACTATAAAGTGTCTCTCCATATTCACAACAATCTACAATCACATTTAACCTCCAGAGGCGGCAGTTGTACAAAAATTGAAAAGGAAATATGCCACATCCACACACGATAGAGTATAACATCGTTGTTTGTCGCAGTAATCATGCACTAAGATGTTTACCGAACAGTCTATCTCGATGCAGTCGCCGCTCAGTGGCTCCGCTACTATGTATCATAGGAATTTATTATATTTTAAACTTCTTTCAAAGACTTTGTTTTATGATATTTTATTAGAATACTAGCTAGTGTAGACGACTTCGTCTGCGGGGAGTTTTGAATTTAATACTACGCTTGTTTATGGATTATCTATCTGCTAAATATCGATAAAATCCATCGCATTTATACACATTTAGTTAAAAGTCAATGTCCAAAAACACAATATTACAAGTAACGAGCGTAAATGCGCTCTGGCTGTAAAAAAATATAGCCCAGAGGACGTAGGTATCCAAACAAAATATATAATATCAAATTTATAATATTGGCAGTTTTTACGTAACACTGCAACATCCTTACATACTATCAAATGCCTTTAAAATAAAAATAAAAAAATGTTTATTTACCAATCTAATTCCAACTTTTTATTAATAGTTCAAGTGACTCTTCCCCTAGACAAAGTCAAAGGCCTGTCTCGAGAGAGTCTATTAAATACTTAGTACTTAATTTTTTTTATTACTCCACTACATCTAACACTAGTTATTTCGCAAACATATTTTACAATACCCATAACGACAAAATTTCGAAAAAGATTTTACCATAAGCGTCTTCCTCAAAACTTATAAAGCACAATATATTCGTAATATACGTATAAACGTTAGAAACGACTAAAGAATATTAATATGATACGTTCATACGAGAAAACTGTTATGAGCAAGATTTTGTAGGGCGAAAGTACCAGTTACCATCCGATCGTGTGGCTATTTGTATAATCATTTCCTTGTTTGGATTTTTTATGATTATTTCATATGAGTTTTTGGGTTTAAATATGCGTGCTTGCTTTATGATTTGAGGAAATACGTACGTTTTTCTTTTGTTCGAGTCTTTGTAATATCACACGCATATACGTTAGTATACAAATACAATAGTAGTTGTACCGTTATATTTCATAGATTGATTGTTATATAACACACCTTGTTGTCCTTGCGTGGCATGTTTCCCTTTGAACTGTTCAAAATCAATTGTACCCCGGATATCGAACATGGGAATTATGATCCGTAGTCACATAAATCACCGCTCGGATCTCAGCTGTACCCGTATTGAAATACGTTTCTAAACAGCTATAATAACGAAACCCCATTTGAAGATCTACTACCACTTACTAGAGGTTATCTCCCCATTGTAAACGATTAAAATAATTTTACATTACACTAGCAAATTGCAACTGCAACTAACATTATAATAAATAATAATAATAAATTTAGCCCATTACTGTCCCACTGCTGGGCAAGGGTCTCCTTCCGTAATGAGGGAGGGGTTAGGCCTTGAGTCCACCACGCTGGCCAAGTGCGGGTTGAGGACTTTGCATGCTCTTAATAAATGTATTAAACAAATTTTAGGCATGCAAGGTTTCCTCACGATGTTTACCTTCACCGTTGGAGCATGTGATAATTATTTCTAATACACACATAACTTCGAAAAGTCATTGGTGTGTTGCCTTGGGCTCGAACCTGCGACCACTTGCGTGGGAGGTGTCAACTTTTACCACTCGGCTATCACTGCTTTGAAAAAAAAACTAACATTATTTTTACTAAATCAAAATGTAAGTGCATCAACTAGTTTCCAGTTGAACTTATTACAACGTATAATTGTTTGAAAACTTGATAAAACGAACGGCTACATTTGAAAGAGTTCGAACTTTTTAATGAACCGCCTACACCGCTCGTTGCGGCTTGCAACTGGTTAGTTCACCCTATGTTTGTTGCTTTATGCCTGTTATTTACTTTGACAATTTATGAGGGTTTTTTTGTGAATTGTTGTAGTTGTAATATTGTCATTTGTTACGCAGTAGTAAATGTGATGATTTCATTTTGAAAATGACGAAATAATTTTGAAATTATGTACGATATAGGTAGTTTGCTTTTTATGTTTTGGTAAGGCCTAAGAACAGCACATGTTTTCTTAGTGCTAAAATTATCTTAACTTCTGAAAAGTAAAGTTTTCATTAAAAATAATCATTTTAAGTACTTTTTTGGGGACAGAGACCATACCAACCTCGACAAGACGATGTGCGAATTTATGTAGGTGTCAATACTCTTTAAGCTTTCTTTGAAATGATATCGAATAAAGTATATTAAGCACATATAAAACCCTTAATAATATAACACAGCATATTAAGAAAAAATACCAAAAAATACTCAACCATTTTTTATTCATAACAGCCGACATATGGCGTATAAACCCTAATACATTAACCATTCCAAACGAGTGTACCCCATTAATCTGTATAGAGGAAATAGAACTAATAACTTAGATTTAACTTAAATACGTGGTGCTCATACATCGACCACTTTTACATTCGTTTTACGTGTCCCGTGATTTAATGGCGGACCCGGTCCCGGCTGAAGAGTACCGATATTTATTGAAAGTTAAATCGTATTTGGGTTTTTGGGACTATTTTATCATATGAAATATTAAATACATGATATAACAATATAACGTAAGGTCATCATTGCTAGTAAATTGATCACTAAGCGCCAGAATATCTAGAAATATTCAAAAAATTATCCAATTAACTCATTAGACGAAGGCAAACGTTTAATCTTTATAAACATTTATAACTTTCTGGGTGCGATTCCTTGTATGATAAAGTGTTGTTAAGAAACTTAGAGATAGTAATAAACACACTGAAATTTCATTGTAAATACTACAGTTATAGTAATAGAGTGGTTAGATAGTATAACATATCAATATACTAATATTATTATGTAAATGGTCGTTTATAGCCAAGGCAACATCTTCACAATGATACCTTTCTTCTTTGAGTTTATTTACTCATGTAATGTTAGTGTTATTCGGACTGTGAAATGTGTTGTATAGTTTTTATAGAGTCTGTAGCTTGAATATACAGTCTAATAATAGACATATTTACTAAGAGTAACGGTTAATGTTAGGTTCTAAGTTAAGGGTCAAAATTCGTGCTTATGGAAATAAAAACCATCATACAAATTTTGCAAACCAATAAGGAAAAGTGAATGATTTAACCAATATTAGTTATACGCTGCTACTTAATTTATAATAAAATTAACATTCAAAGAAAATTACAGACGCGACTGTATTCACAAATATAAAAATGAAAGCTATAGAGTGTTTTATCTTTGTATGATATACAGATAATTGTAACGAATCTAACTTGTTGAAAAATAAAAATATTTACATCCAGTTGGATTCAAAACCACAACAAGCGCAGAATTATTGACAAATTTATCACTTTTATTACTCAAGACCGTCGCTTTAAAGTTTGCATTTTAAAGTTTTCGTAAATATCCTTTAATTTAAGTTGAACCGAGAGGATTTTGGATCTAATAACAATATTTTATTTAAACTACACTGTTTTACACAAATGTCCTCGGAAAGCTAGCTCGAAATGAAACCTAGATAAGTTTAAACAAATCCTGAAGCTTGGAGACACGTCGCCGCAGCTATGCTTCTGTTATCCTAGAAGAGATCTTTTTGAATAGTATTCTTTATTTCTACCGTTCTAAATTAAAAGAATATATTTTTGAAGTAAATTGACGGTTTTCTCGCCCGAGTTCTTTTTTGACCAGGTAACTAGTTATTGGCTATTATTTAATGATTGAAAGTCTAAACTATTGACTTTAACATATACGAAAGGTGAGAAAGAAAAATAGATCCTGAGTCGTGGTTTCTGTGATCAGTATACGGTAAAAACTCAATTCCTATAAGATATGACCAACAATAACAAGAAAAATCGTTTGTGTACTTACCTTACACATTGGTATATAAAACTCCCTGTAAACTTCTAAATGTAACATTCGTAATATTATAAAGAAGCGACCTAAAAAGGTTTCTCTAGGTCTATCAAACTTGTCACTAATAGACCTACATAACTCAAGAACTCATTCAGTCGACCTCCTTACAGCATAATATTATACCCTCTCGAATGTAGACTCGATTCCTTTTGTCACAGAAATCTTGACCTCATTTGAAACCTAGACCTAGTTATAGAAAGAAATCTAGCTTTGATAGAACACGAAATATTTAGGTCGATTGATGCTCAGAAATGTGGGGCCTTCGGATGATAAACTATTGTAAAGGGTTTAGAAGTAGTTACTCAAGGGTTAAAGAATTTCAGGGTTGGACTCGAGTACTACTCGAACTACTAGCAACTGTCTATCTATCTATCTATATAGCAACTGTTATTGTCATTGATTTAAGTAATGGTCGTAGAGGTTTCATAGCAGTTGCGATGTATGAATCCTGATTACAAAGGTTTATCCTCGATATTTACCACGTCTATCAGTCTAGTATTGGCATATCATTGTTTCTGAGTCTAGTATTGCCACTTTATTGGCTGCTATTGTTATTTTCAGCTTGTAGTTATTATGACTTACGAGTGATTGTAGATAATAAATAGATGTATTTATTATCTACAAATACTGTTGATGGTGAAATTGATAACTTAAACAAAAGTGGTTTATGATCCTTTATTTCACTCCATTTGCCTTTTGTAATGGATTCCTTCTCTAAATATCTCCTATAATACCCAATTACTCAGAAACTAGTACTTAAAATAAACCTGAACTTCTACCTAACGATAACACAACCTACCACCCACTGCACCCAAACGCCGTCTCATTAAACAAAATTTCGAGCTGAAAAATTTCGTAGCGCTTGTATTACACAATATTGTATGATACTTACGAAAGACAGTTATTACCCTGGCTTTGTTCTCCACTACCACGTGAATATGAAATGCGGGAGCATCATTTTCCTTGCAGGTTGCACACCGGGCTCAATGCCAAAAATCTAGACAAAAATTTCGGGTGAAAATGCGTTGAACATTTTTCAAGATTTAACTTTTGATGGAGTGAATGAAGTGTGTTGAAGATTGCAATTCATTTTTATGTATTGTGATCTTTGGTTGGATTATTGTAGAAAATGGCTCCATTTGCGTTTACAGTCAAATTTTTCGATGATAATTTGACAATAGTCTTTACGTTAAAACAAAATATTAAGTAAACTTATAATAAATAAAGAGTAGTTTCACTTTATTACTACACAAGCAGTGGTGATTACTAGAATTGTAACTTTCGATGAAGAATACATGGGTTTAAATACAACACATTTCTCTAACTAAACAAACCAACGAAAATCATACACCGAGTTCACAACTTGCAGATATGTCTGTTAGTGTATCTGATAGATATGTATGAAAAAAAAACTATATAATTAACTATATATAATTTATTAAGCTGATTTTTGGAGTATTGTCTAAATACTCCAAAAATCACGAATTGACCGTAAGGTTTTCAAGCACCATATTTTTATTTTCCCGATCTATCCAAATATTTGTACCTATTTTCTAACTGACATGTTTTCGTCCGTAAAATCGAAGGTATTGTGTACATTAGAACAATGTTTCAGAATGCGGGCGACCTTGCAGACCGTGAAGGACATTCTAGACGGTTATTTTACCCACCAAGGATAAGTAAAAGACCTTCTATTTCAAATACAGAAAGATAAAAGATATATTTGATTGTGAAGGCTAAAAATGCAATATAAATTTATTGTATTATGTTAAACTAGTCTTTCAACGCGACTTGAGTGACCTAAGAAATATCCTGTCTACCAAATATCATCCAAAATCAGTAGTTTCGACAAGTAACAAACGAAAATGTTCAAAGATATTTTTTTTCTAGAAATATTAGTTAGAAGTCGCTATAATTTAAGTCGTTAAGAAAATCTCTTACTTTTGTTTACCATGTTATTATTTCTAAATCAATTCTTAGTTATATAAAGAATTACATGCTTCTCAACTTCAAGACATAATTCTAAAACATACATACAATACAGCATGTTCATACATCAGTAGACAGCTACTAAGAACGCTACTTGCTATGATTCTTACAAACTGCTTTAAGATAAAGAGGCTTCGATTTTTGGCTTTCTGATAGATACGAAACTGTTACTAGAATGACAAATTCAATGCAGATGCAGCTAAATTGCTATAGGTTTGCCAGGAAAGTTAGGAAATTTGGCACTTACTCTACATCGATAGGCTCTATGAGTAGAGAAATGGTTTTCGACTGCATTATTGGCAATTTAAAATGCATCACGTGTATTGTGTTAGAATTTTGGATCATGTCACAGTCATGTAAATGATCAATACATAATCAGACCGAAATAACAATATGGTGGATTTTGTTTTAGATTAAAAAAATATCAATTTATGTTTGGCAATTGATTTCATAACATAACCAATTTCTCTCTCAGTATATAATCTAACATGTCACCTAAATTGCCTTAGCCGTATTGACGTAAGAGAGAGAGAGAAAAAACACATATTTTTATAGTTATAACTATATTAAGGACACCTGACGGGGTAGGGTTATGGTAACCATCTCAATCACGGTGCGAAAAACAGTACATTTAGGCAAATTAATATAACTTGATGGTATGTAACGAAAAAAATCATTAAAAATCTATGCAAAAAATTTATTTCTGCAGCACAATTACTTCAAGAACTATACAAAAATAACTCACTGAGTTTCTATGCATTTACTAGAAAATCTTACTCGAAAAAATCATTACTGCAGCACAAATTATTTAGAGAAATGAAAATTCAACAAAAGTATGAACCGTACGCACTGAATTTCTACGCATTCACCAAATAAGTAACAAAGTCGCACGATCAGGTGTGTCTCCATTATTGAACATAAAAGGGGGCGGGTGTTAGAAATAAGGCTCTACTTGAAATTAGGACAATATATCGCCTTCATTGTGCCTACTGAGCTGTAACTTCTAACTGAAGTAAGTTATTGAGGTAGGGAGACTTTGAACAAATTAGGAAATGGAATTGTGAGTATACTTTTTGGTTATTGCTAGGATGATTATGTTAAGAAGGTGTAATGATAATATAACAAATTATTTTAATTTAATTTTGTATTCAAGTTTATAGTCTTTTTTATCCTTTTTTTTTCATTTTGTTATTATTTAAGTACAATAAAGAGTTTTCATTCATTTAATTAATTATTATGCACTATTTAGTATTACGAGAAAAAATATGTCTTAATGACGATTAAGGAAAAATACTAAGTAGGTATTAAAACGGGGTCTTGTGAGATAATACTTTTTTCTTCTTAAATAGGACCATGATTTTCCTGAAAAGCAGTGTGTTAACTTAACTTATCATCAAAGTTTTTACGAAGAAAGATTCCAGGAAGACATGTTTACGGCTGATGAACATGATGTATTGCTCGCGCACTATTTTCAGGTCGAGTGAAGTGCTATTGGTCTTCTTTAATAAATATGAGAATCTTTTTATCCAAATAACAATGTTAATCGCGAAATTGGTATTTCAAACATTTCTGCCTACATCATTTGTATAAAAGGCGTTAAGTTATAAATTTAAAAAAGGTTTACATGTACGAGATAAAAAGGTCGTAATCTTCTTAATAAAATGCCATTTTCATTAAATTGTAAAAAGGTTTCAGATTATTTTGAACCCTTTTTCCAATTCACGTATTTAAGTACTAATCCTTTAGGCACAAAGCTGAAAAGGTGAGGTCGATGCCCTCGTAAGTACCTATATACACATACTGTTGTTATTCTCGCGTAAACTTTATTGTTATTGCGAAAAAATATGGATATTTTTCCTTTCAAAATGTTGAAGATTACTGGTTATTTATTTGTATTGCTGTGTTTAATATTGAAGAATAAGTATGCCTACAACTTATATCAAAATTTAAGAGGCTGAAAAGAGTCTATTTTAGTTACTAGTTTAATGAAATATGGATAAATGGATTTTAAGGAAGTTTTGCACACAGGTTTACAAATTTGTACAATTAGATTTTATTTTAATTCAGTAAAGTTAGGTGTTCGATATTTTATAACAATAACTTGTAGCAGAATCTAGAAGCATCGTTTAATACTAATGTAGATACAAAAGGTTCTTATACATTATATTAAAGGTCTTTTGTTATTTTAACAGCACAAATCATGGTTATAATAAATTCCAAGCCGTTTTAAAGCCAGAAAAAGCTAAGACTATTCTCCCATTTCAGTAACAAATTACCCCTAATACATAACAACATTTAGAAAATTGCTAAATCAATACATTCTGGCTCAAAGCGTTTTTAAAATTACCATTGTATGAATAATGCAGAACTAAAGAAAAAAGTAAATAAATGAGATTTGGAGAGCTTCGAATTTGCATGTAACGGACCTAGAAGGATATTGGATAGCCTAAATATAGCTTTGAAATATCGATTTTTGATACCAAAATTGAGCCCTTGTTTATGATATGTAAATAAACAAAAACAAGCAGATAAATATATAAAATATAATGAGTTATAAAATTATCGAAAATTAAAAAAAAAGTAAGTTTAACTATGCATTGTCAGTCGTAGAGCACGTATTAAGTATTTAAAATTTTTAAATAATCACTTCGACATTTGGTGCAATGGCATTGGCAGCAACCACTGTGCCATACGCGGCAAAGATTCAAATCTATGTAACAATTAGGTAGTTTATGAATAGAAAAGAGCTAGGATAGTTAAAGCTTAAGTAAACCGGTTTGTTTTTAAACAAAAGATAGATATGTGATTCAAATTTTATAAAAAAAGACATAACCAGTAGTGCGGTTACTCTATAGATGGGTGACCGCATAGTGAGGGCACTGTTGGTCCTGGTTGTTGTCAATGTCTAACAGTCGTTAAGCCATGTTACAGCCGGCTTAAATAACTTTTACGCTAGTTTAATAAATAAGATAAAATAAATAAAAACAATCTAAAAGAGACGTAAGAGAAAACAAGAATCAGTATCTAATCTCTTATCAGAGTAAAACAAAATAAAACGTCATAGAATATTTTATCCGTATTTCAATCAGGAGCCCGTATTGTCCACATTGTGTTACATGACGAATGTTTTGCATACACACAGGTGAAACGGGATGTAGAGAACGTTTATATAAAGGAAAGTACTCAATGGATATGAATAGTACAGGCGATAATAGTTTTAGAATATTAAATTGAAGCCTAAGTTTGAAGAATTCCTTATGGATCATGTGTGTGGTTAAAGTATTTTCAAAAGTTTATTGCAAGGCGATGCGTGTTTAAGGCAGTATTATCGTATCTTACCTGACCGCTAGCAAGTATAGTAGCAGTACAGAAGCAAGTATCACTATGTACCCAAATCGTGTTTAAGTACGCAATCCTGCAAAACGCCAATTTCTTCAAAACTTGAAGAATGCTGCTTTTCCTAAAAATGCATCATTCTTCTAGTTTTAAATTCACTATATTACTATTTTTGATCACCCTAGATTTTAAAGATATTTTAAATAACTTACAATGGATGTAAAAAATACAAAAACAGTAGCGAAAGATACGAAGGGGAGCTAACATTATTCTCCTCGCAATATTCGCATTCATAAATCCATACACCCTTTACATAACCGTGCGATAAATTCAAACGCGATATGTTTATTTCATTCGTAATTAACATCGGTATCTCTCAATTTCAAATGATGTCCTGTATTATACAGCGTGTTGTTATTTGTTTCAAATGATGTGTTATATACAGGCTGTTGTTTTTATCTTCAAATGGTGTTTGGTATTATGCAGCGTGTTGTTTTTATTAAAACCTTTACAGTTTTCAGTTTATTTATCGTTTTCAAATGTTTAGTATGGTAGTAAATTTTTATGAAAATTGATTGGTTTGAGAGATATGAAAATATAAAAACAAATCGTGTAATCGTCTAGTAACAGATATTTAAAATGTCTCATCTTGATTAGTTGTCACTTGCCATGCCTACTAACAAAAATAATTGGGAATCGAACCACATTACCCTTTCTGATACCTATTATGCAAAAAAAAAAACATTATTTCTGTGGAATTATTATGAAAGTCCAGAAATATCATAATGTGTGTCAAAAAACAACTTTTTATGAACTTAAACGCACAGTGGGCAGTGTGCCAACGAAAGTAGCCATAATGAATGGCACTCCGAATAGAATTAACTAACTATAAGCCTAACAGATGTTTGTGCCGGCCCGTTTGAATGAATAATTGAGGACCAGTGTGTTAAGCGTCTGGTGCAATTTCAGAGAATAGTAGTGTGACTAAAAAATAAAATTTTATTGTAAAATTGTGAAAAATACAAAAATAGTAGTGAAAGACACGAAGAGGAACTAACATTATTAAAATTGTGCTTTTCAAAGACTCTTTAAACACGTAGGAAGTTTGAAGACTGACTGCCGCAATATAATCTCTTCAAACATACTTAACTTACAACATAGTTAAAAGATGTATTTACTATGCTATTTTCATTGCTTTTCTTTGCTGATATGATGGTTTCTTACAAATTTTCTTTCAAACATTTTCTTATCAAACATACGAGATTTAGGCGTTAAAATTTAGTTTCATTCATAAAGAATAGCGGCGCTGATTGTCCAAAAAAATCTAGATTGTCGATGACATTAGGAATTTTATTGTTGTACTTATTCTTTGTCTGTACTGGTTCTCCCTCTCGCTCTAACAGCCAATAATTACCTGTAACAAAAGAGACAAACAATTTGTTAGTGTCACATTTGACAGATGATAAAAGGAAGTAGCATTTATCTTGGAATATTAATTGTTTTACGAGACATTGTCTTAAAGTAGAATTAAAGTTATCTAACTTATTTATTATATTATTGATGGTGAAGTAATCTAAAAAAAATATGATAAAGTCTTTGATGTTTTCGTTTGCCCTTCTTGTACGTCAAAACTGCTGCTTTCTACGCCGAGTGACGACACAAAATCCATACTAATATTATAAATGCGAAGTAACTCTGTCTGTCTGTCTGTCTGTCTGTCTGTTACTCAATCACGCTTAAACTACTGAATCAATTTGCATGAAATTTGGTATGGAGATATTTTGATACCCGAGAAAGGACATAGGCTAATTTTTACCCCGGGAAAATGACGCATGCCCATGGGGAAATTCAGGTGGCGGACGAAGTCGTGGGTAAAAGCTAGTTAGCAATATTTTTACCAAAATAACTATTTGACGATACAGACCAAAACTATATGCAAAATAAAGGCAGTAAAACTAAATAATACGGTAATTTGTTGCTAGGTATGTATTTTAAATAGTAAGTTAATTATTCTAACGCTACAATAATTACCTAGTATTATGCATATGTACAGTAGCCGCAGTTCAACAATGAACAAATAAAGAACTACGCTAATGTTTGACTATTAGCGCTAATATCCCTTCATAATAAACCTATGTTTGAGAATCCTTGAATATGAGCTTCAAGGATTTCGGTTAAAAGAGTCATTTTACTCAAGTATTAGAGTAATAGCATCTACATTTAAAATGATTCTTCTACTCCAAAAGTTATTATATTCTTCTTAATATCTAGAACTTAACTGTTTGTTGGCACTTATATAAAAACTAGCTGACCCGCGCAACTTCGCTTGCGTCACCTAAGAGAATAAGTCAAAATTTTTTCCGTTTTTGTAACATTTTTCGTTGCTACTCCGCTCCTAATGACCGCAGCGTGATGTTATATAGCTTATAGCCTTTCTCGATAAATAGGCTATCTAACACTGAAAGAATTTTTCAAATCGGACCTGTAGTTCCCGAGATTAGCGCGTTCAAACAAACAAACAAACAAACTCTTCAGCTTTATAATATTAGTATAGATGAGTCAATTAGGTTAGGAAGGTAACTAAATATATCGGTTTATTTGTAATTTATAAACCGTTTTAGAAGCTATTACTAACACAAACAACATATACATCTGTAGAGCAATAAATACTTAAAAACAGTCGTGTTTTCGATAAATAATTAATCATTTGATATTTTAAAACGCATAGCAAAGTTGTTATTCTATGCAATTTGCGTGCTGTAGCGCAATTTCAAACACTAAATAGTAGTGGGCCACATAATATATAAATACCCCTTGGTTTTTTCTTAGTAATAAATAGCTTATATATCTATGCTTTGGAGAACATGTATAACGTTATTAAGCCTACATTTATTAGGCCATCAAGCATATTGAACAATTACATATCATTATATTTCACATCTAAGGAAAAACAAAATAATTACACCAAAAAACGTATTCTATTCGCAACAACGTTTCCCTAATGACAGCCAAATAAAAAAATTAACGGGAACTTTCAAGGAACAATAGCGTTCAGCCTAAAGACACACTAATGACCTCTAGTTAAAATATATAGGCATCGTTACGCGGTTTATTTGTCGTTTTGAAGACAATAGCCCGCGGTGAATAACGAGACGACCTTTTAATGGCATTGACTTAAGACCTTTTAGGTCTAAGATGTTTTGATTGGACAATGGTTCTATTACATTTTTTATGAAGTAGTTCTGGTGATTGGTACTTTAGATAT
The DNA here is from genome assembly GCF_050436995.1 of Anticarsia gemmatalis. Taxonomy (NCBI): domain Eukaryota; kingdom Metazoa; phylum Arthropoda; class Insecta; order Lepidoptera; family Erebidae; genus Anticarsia; species Anticarsia gemmatalis. Next base: position 10,719,263 of record NC_134760.1, on the reverse strand, counting down.
CTGTTAAAGAGGCGTTGACAGTTGCAGGGTGAACCTGGATAGGATTAAGGATAGAATAAAAGAGGTATGGCTTACGAATACTATTTAGCATATTTTAAATTACTCTAAACTAAAAACAAAGTAGTAGTAGGCAGAAAAATGTGTCTAAACGCCAGAGAAAAACTTTATTATCAATTTACGAAACCATAAAGTGTAGAGTCTAACAATTTTCGTTCTATTGTAGAACACGATGATTTAAAAATTTGTCGAAAAGTAGGTATCTTTTCCATATAGTTTTAGTACTAAACTAATAAACGAGCCGTTTTAATATAAATTCAAATAAGTAAAACTAACGAACTATATAAATTAAATGCACTGAAAAAAGACTTATTTGAATATTCTTCAGCTGTTCTAGAATATCCAATTTAGCTCGAAATTGCCTAAAACTTAGATAGACGTTACATAAATCTTCACAAATTAACATTTAAATAGATTCCTAAAATACTTATTTGAAGGCCTTTTGCTTAGGCTCAGTAGAAAGCTGATCATAAAGTTTTGAATTCAATTCCCGGGACAGTAACAGTTGCTCAATTTTTTCAGAGAAAATTTTTTGCTTAGTTTAAAATCGTGCTGGAAAAATGTCACTAGGTTTGCTGTGTATATATTTGAGTAAATAAGAAACGTGGGATTAAGACAATATTACCTTTGATAGCCTCTGATAATAATCTATAATAATATGCGGCAAGGATTGTTTATTCGAACGCGTTTACCTGCGGTCTGTCAAATGTAGTTATCCTCACTTTTCAGACGAAACAATTTTATCCAAAATGTAACATGAACAAAACAATATGCATTAAATAGTTCAAGCTATACTATTACCCCTCTATGTGCAGTCGGGTGAAAAGTTTTACACGACCATTTTGTTCTTTAGCTTAAAACATTTTTTCGTCAGCACTATCCTGTCGGCTAATGTACGTATTTCACGTGAAAACGGTTTAGCCGGAGCAGGCGTCATTAGGAGCGCATGATCGACGTGAGATTGATAAAATATAAAGGGGAAGTGATTTCTGATGGAGCCGATCATAACAAGGAAGAAACCTTCTTAAATAAGAGTTTTTGTTGTGATTTTTTACGTGAAGATAGTTGGTGTAGTACTAGTTATAAGAAGGTAACATAAATAGGAAAGGAAACGTGAATTGTGTTTAGGTTTTGGATAAACAATTGGTTCCCTTATTTCTGGTTTGATATATTATTTTCCCAGTGATATTGTAAATCAAAGTCTTTAGGTGTTTGTCTGTGTATACCGATCAAATTTAAAAATTAATAAACGCCTTTTCAGGCCATTTTCATAAAATATAATGTTGAAACTTATAGCGCTGCAAGTGAAATAGCGTCTGCATTTTGATCTTGACTATTACTACATATTACAGCTATAACTTATAAAAATTAACTGTATGTTATCATTGTAAATTGTATTTTGTTCTTTCTATACACGCCTAAATTGTAGCCGAAAAAAATTATTACAATATGTCATATTCAAACTTCTCACGAAAATGAAATAAATTATAGCAAAATACATTTTGACAGTTTGTAAGTCACAAAACTCTGTGCCGTATATTTCAGAAGGAATTCTGCGAAGTACACCGAAATAGAACACGAGACACGTATAAAATGACTGGAAATAAAGTACAAAGGTCAAGTGAATCGAAGTACTGACGTACATACGTACATACATACATACTTGTACTCTCAATAAGATTTGTTATGAGAAAATTGTATTAAATGAGGAAAAGACTAAAAGGTTACGCGGATTATTTTGTGTTAAATGTTAAATTTGGGTAAGGTCAATTTAAGGTCTTTACAGAACAATAAGTTTGAATATCTACTTCCTACGGCGCCTGCCGATATCGCCTGATCATATCATATATCATACAAAATTTCTCGATAGCTAGCAGATTTAGATGTAGAAAATTGTACTACAGGCAATTGGCATATGCTTATTATGCATAAGATGGCCTATGGGTTGCGGTGGGTAGATAAAAGCCGTGATTGTGGATAATGCTATTTTGAAATTTGCTATTAACAAATATAAACTATATATTCTGTTGTTCGTATGCATATAATATGTGCTGTCAAATATCAGATCAGTAATAAATAGACGAATAACAACTTAAATAAAAAAATGCTTTAGTAAATATCTAGTTACGACTAGCCCTTTTTATTTCAACAGATATTTCACAAAACTACATAATAAAAGAAACAAAACGAGTCATAACAAAGGATCTAACCTCACATTTCCTTTCGTAACAGTTTTATTTTACCAAAACGGCCTAAAACTATAAAAATAATGTTCTTACATTTCGTGTATCGTCCTAAATTAATCCCGACCATATGTCCAGACTCTAAACATACAGACAAAGGCACTTATTCACACAAAATCCTGGAAAACAATAGCTTAATATAACAGATAATTCAGAGAGAACGTTAAGGGTTTCTGCACATTGTAGACTCTCGATCTGTCGACTTGTTTACGAATCAAGATTTTTGTTTTAGTTATTTATTAGGCAAATCAATTCATGGGCATGCCACAATTACAAAAACTAGTGCATTTTAACTAGCATTTTTGGAACTATCACTTTATAAATTGGTCATTTTAGAGACTAAAGTCCACACACACTGAAAAACAAAATATCTCTTTATTTCAATATACTACAAATTGTGTGATGTTCGATTTATATCAACGATTTCTTATGTACTACGATTTTTGTACAATTATGTAGCTCATCAAAGATATATGTGTGTAAATGTGTATAATCCCATCAAATCCATATACTGTTTTGTCGAATACATGAAAAGCTAAGACGTAATGACTAAATAAGACTCCGACTAAACTATCAAACGACAAGTCTATAGTTTGTAAGAGTTCTTAGGAACAGCAACGAAAAATCACTTGTGAGAAAATATAAGTCACGTTACACTATCATAAATCATACGGGCTGGGGGTAAGTTTTTCATTCATCCCTCGCGTAGGGTTGGCGACAACAGCTTCAATAATTCTCGCTATAAATTTAATATGAGGGGTTGATTTATTGTGTTTATCTCCTATTGATAAATAAGGGATGAAAGAAAACGTGTGGAAATGCTAGACGTTTGATTGTTCAATTAATTATTGATTAAATATGTCGAAGTATGCATCGAGAAATGCTACCAAATACTTAACGGTAACCATTTGCCGGTATATCGTTTTAACTTTAGTTAGGAAAAGGAATAACAAAGCTATATTTTCAACTTTCTAGCCCAGATTCACACTTTTATAGTTCATAGGTTCATAGTCATAGTGTTATGGGACGCTATTTTTGACGACAAATGCTATCTTTTAAAGTTAAGACACGTCTTGTTCACACGTTTTTATTATAGCACTCTTTTTATTCTTTATTTAGTTACCAATTAACTTTTTTTCTACTTATATAGACACGACACAGGAAACTGAGAAAATACTCAGTTTTATCAAAATATGGCAATACGTTGTGGCAGCCCTAAGTCGAAATATCTTGGGTCACAAACGTATGTGTAACTATTCTGGCCTCGCGTTTTCTCTTAAAGATACCTACTTTCTTATACAAGTACTACCTATTCTTTTACTCAATATAACCATATTTTCATGAAAATGTTTGATGACATTATTAAACTAGCCTTTTATTAACATAACTTCTTTATTAAATGATCCATTTAGTATGATAAAATGTTATAAATAATTTAGTTATTCTTTAATTCATATACAATTTATTCATTCTCCTACGTGAATTCTTACTAAATGGTAAAGACATAAGTTACTGAGTACAAGATAATCACGGACCTTACTTGGACTTTCAAAGCCTACTTTTTCGAGATACGTTTTCGGTTTGAGAAAAGAATGTACAGTGTTTGAAATTAAATAAAATACAACTAACAATAATTTTTATTTTACAAATCTTTATATATATAATTCTTCTGTAAGTGTGTATGTCACTAAACTTCTCTTAAACGACTGGACCGATTTTGATGAAATTTTTTGTGTGTGTTCAAGGGGAGTTGAGAATGGTTTAGATTCCAAAAAAAAAATTCTCGCGTCATAGTTTTCGTTGCCATACTCCTCCGAAACGGCTTGACCGATTCTCATGAAATTTTGTGAGCATATTGCGTAGGTCTGAGAATCGGCCAACATCTATTTTTCATACAAATAATGGACAATTTTTTTTTTATTTACCTGGCAAAACAACTTTTGCCGTGTCAGCTAGTCCTTTATATGTTTGCTACAGAATTATTATATTATACTCCAATCCATTATTACGATTAATATATTGTTCATGCATCGCTAAAAGCCATACATTAAATTCGATGCTTACGCCATCTACCGGCCGAACGAGCTGTCACTCTACATTGCCTTAACGGACCACTAGTGAAATGGGTAACGCTGATTTTCTTACCCGTTACCCGTACGGATAATAAGGTTGGGGTAAAAGGCTAATCGAATGGGTAAATGGAAATGCGACATTTAGTAATGGGTTGACCTTAATCTTGTAATATAATTGTGTACTTATGTAGCAGTAAGAATTAGAAAATGACCATGATTTGGTTAATGACTTTGACAAACATTTTTCGGAGTGATCTTTAAGCTAGCTATTTTTTCGCATACCTAGTTATTTTGGGTTCGGGTTTTTGTATCTGAAAAATTGTTAACCTGTTTTAACCGTGATAACTAACACAAAAAATGTTATATAAACCGGGTAACTATTTAGTTAACTGGTTATCAATCCGGGTAACTATAAGTTAACCAGTTTCGAACGATATCATTCTATTTTTTATGTGAGTTGTGATGAATGTTTAGTTACTACTTCCGCAACAATATTTTATTTTCTTTAAAAGAGTACTGTTGCTCTTTTAATCTCTACTTTTATCTACGATTCGAACTCTTTCTACATCAAAATAATTTATATACACAATCAACTAAGTGCTTCATAATATAATCGCCGCAAGAGGCAACAACTGTCGTTCTTCGAACATTCTGCCGCAACATGTGTGCCGTTGTGACCAACTTTATCTAGACCGAGGAAAAATTGCTCTTTCATGACAATACACATTTTTTGATACTGTAATATTAAGTTTTGTGAACAAAATTAATTTATACTTTTGTACGTTAAGTGTTTTTGATTGTCGAAGTTGAGAAGTTAAGAATCTTTTTTGCTCCGAGGTATATATTACCTTCTCGATTTTGTAAAATGATAATATCGTTGACTATCTATGCAATTAGCCATTTAATATGTACTGAACCTTTTAACGGTTTTTTCTTTGGACTGAGTTGTTATTGATCTCTGATACGAAAAAAAGACTCATTTAAGTATTATTATTTATTAAGTATTTAGTAAAAATCTCTTTCTTTTCTTATATTTTTGTTCGGAATTGTAAAAAATGTAATCAACAAAAGTGATCTATAATTTAGGAAGGGTTTTAAAATATTTTAACTGCACGTTTGGCGCAGTGGTTTAAGCGGTCACCTCGCCGCAACAACCGTAGCGCCGCGTGTGGTGGGTTCGAATCCTACCCGGGACAAGTCTTTGTGTGATGAGCACGAGTATTTGTTCTGAGCCTGGTTATCAAATTATTTATACAAGTATATATTTAGAAGTATATGTATAAGTATGTTTATCAGTTATTTGGTTACTATAGTACAAGCTCTGCTTAGTTTGGAATCAAATGACCATGTGTGAGTTGTCCAATAATATTTATTTTAATATTTATTTTTAACTTTTCTATTTTCATTGATGTATTTTTATCCGTCTTATTAGTTTTTATTACGCCAGTTTTAAGAATCGTCTGCAATAACGTCAAGTGAAGTCTCCCATCCTTTTCTATCTAATATCATATGAGAGAAAGAAAAATAAAAACTAGTGAGCTACAATGAGGGTTCTATGCAGTTTTTCTTAGAATTGGTTACCGTCTTTGCGTTCTAGGAAAATACTTTTAAATTAGATCTCAAATGTTCGTGACATGCTCAGAATTTTCTCATCGTAAGAAAATAAATTAGTTCTTTCAACATTTTTATAAGATAGCGTAAAGCAAACCTAGCCCTATAAGCCCTTCAAGATAATATTCCCAAAAAGGCAGTTTTTGGTCGCAAACTTTGGCTCTTTTTTGTTAGCATATATGTATGTGTTATTGCAGGGCAAAGTTAGATTTATAAATATAGTTCAATATACACTTTTTTTTTATAACCAATTACTGAATCTTGTCTGGGTAAAGGTTTCCTTACGAGATTAAAAAACTATCTTGACAATGATTCCGAGATCTTGCTGGCCAAGTGCAATATTGGGGTTTGGTATTTCGTTACCAAATAACAAGTCGAACATTTTGCATCAATCCAAGATTTCCTTTACGATATTTTCCTTTAAAACAAATGATAATTAAAATCACAATTTATGTATTTTGAAGTAACAACCACAATTTCAATACGGGATCGTGTGTGAGCTTTCTCACCGTAGTTATCTCATAATTGTGTCTGATTCCCATCGAGGAAGCTATAACGATGGTGAATGCCAATTATTGTACAATGGAGGACTCGATGATGGATCGGGAACGTTCACGTAACTGTTTTATAATGGGGTGTAAGGTTTATTAGCAGTACTTTGTTGCAAACTCACTACAAAGTTAAGAAGTGTGCGGTAGTGTAAGTTACATTCGCGCGGAGGTTTGGAGGTCTTGGGTTCGAAACCGGGGTCTGGCTAAACGTTATTTCTACTACGGCAAATGGTACATTTAGAATCAACAATCAGAATTATTGCCTTTGTGTCTCATCGATATTAAAAATGATAACGATGTCTCAGATTCGAAACCTTGGTCAGATCAAAACATTATATCTAATTTTGCTGTCAAGAAATTCTCAGCTACTGGGACACTGTTGGGAAACTGTGGTCTCAAAAATCCATGCTTTGGATAGCACGTTAAACATCGATCTGGGCCTGATTTCGCGGTAGTTACCGGGCTATCTGATGAGGGAATCGAGAGTGTACCTGTATTAAACATTTGTGGTCACTACATTAAAATCTTTTACTAATTAAATTTAAAATGGTATACGCTATGAATAAACATAGTGGATGTTAATGCTAGTCAAAGAATTCTACACGCAGCTTAGATTTTTTACCCATCTCTTGTAAGGTAACAAACTCACTTAATGAGACAGTTAACATGTTTAGTCGTCTTTACCGCGACAGTTTACCGTGAGATTGCTATTTACTACAAAAAATCTTCGTTAAACACAGACGGAATGATTCTTTCTATTAAAATGAAGTTTCTTTGGCTTTGCTTTGTAATTAGCGATGAGAAAGCTTTCTTTTGCAGTTGCTTGTAAGGTAATGGACCTGATTAAAAATTAATTAATTTAATGGCAAAGCTTTGAAGAGTCTATAAGATGTAGTTTTATTTGTTTGAAAGGCAAGACGTCTTAAAAGAAAGTATTATAACAATTTCTTTACTATTCGTCTCCCACGCAAGTAGTGAGGAATTTAAAACCATGATAAACACACCAACGATGTTTTTAACATTAGTGACTTATTTATTTAGTTTTAGCCAAAAAACACCCAATAAACAACGTATTTTACGAGTAAAATAACTATCTCATAAAGATTTTTCAGTGTCAAGAGTGGCGTTGTCTATCTACAAGCCAAATTGTATCACTAGACATTCAGTCCTTTTTGGCTGTAGGGTACCAAACCCTCATATACTCCTTACAAACTTTTGTGAACTAAGATTCTAATATTCGAAGCCAAATTCCTTCCACTAGACTGAACCTCTCTACAATCACAACACACTAAGTTAGACTCAGTAGCAAACTACTTCATAGTTAGAGTTCATAGTTAATTACACTAGTTTAACTCGATAGTTCGATCAGTTCGCTAGCCAAATACCAAGTACAATGTTATTGTATAGTTGCGAAGTTTGCTTTGTATTTGATTTTCATTACCGGTTCCGTTTAGTTTGATTGATTTAGTAGACTGATAGAGTGAGCATTGGATGGAGAATAAACAATGATATATTTTTATCAATATTAATACTGACGCGACTTTTGACTTTGTAAAATCCATAGGAATGTTATATGAGAAGTTACTTAGACTGTTAGACTAGTTACATTTTTTTGCAAATTTTCTTATTTTTAGTTTAAAGCTTACAATTTTGTCGTTGTATTTAATTCAACCTTTCATTAATATCCAAAATCGTCGGCTATGTTTCAAATCAAGCATACATATTTTAAAAAGTACTTTTCCGCCTATTGAGAAACTCTTGCTTCGAAGTAAGACAGTAATGGGTGAACTAAATATTTTTTAATCTTTCATAATACTCCCAAAAATACAATGTTCCAAAAAAATTCACTAACGGGAAACGAACCCGCTTAATTCTTAATCTAACTTTAAGCCACAACTGCTTATCTTAACTAATTACCGCTATGTACAAATCTTGCAGCACTTCACTAACTTGCATGGAACTAACAAACAAGGAACTTTGTATGTATGTATGCTTGTCAACCGGAAGGTAGAGTGGTAAAGCAATTACCAACATTATGCTTCTACAACGAATTTCATAGCTATCTTACTAATTATTTTGTTGATGAAGAAGTTTCTTGTGTAGGTAAATGTAGAATAGTTTAACGTGCTAAGTGTGAATTGTTTTTATGGTTAAACAATCGAAATGCTTACGGGGTTTGACTCTTTGCTTGTTTGAGCGATTGAAGCAGGCCAATGCCAATTCTAAAATGATATCGTTTTATAAATCTCACAGGGAGTTACATGTAAAAGGGGCATATAAATAAATAATTAAATAGGATTAAACTCCTACGTTAAAGAGAATATATTTTTTTGTGAATGGAAAGCCCCAGCAAAAAAAATTGAAAACGAAGCTTTAAGTTATGTAAAATTACGAAATAATATGTGTTTGATTCAATCTGGGTATTGGCTATTTACAATTCGTTCTGGACCTTGGAATACTACCTATATCTCTTTTTTCGAGTCCTTATCACCACTTTATCCTCCTAATAGCAGCTAAGCCGTACCAAATATTACATAACCGACAAAAATATACCTACGATATACAACTTACATGCTAAGCCTCATATCCTTTCAAACTGGTAGTCTAAGCAAGTTCAAACAACTGGCAACTTGTCCAGTCGACGTATTGTTGCTGTCGCTACTACATCTACTTTTAGTTTCTCTTTGTGTTTGTGCGCGGAAACTGCTGTGTCCGACGGTAGCTTTAGCCGGACTTGTGATGGTTTTTTTCCTAAGTTCCTGTTCGCCTGTCCTAGTTTTAGAGTAATATTAGTTTTGTTTTTTGATTTATTTGATGGAAGTATAAGGTCGGGGAAAAAGTCTTTTCGCATTATAGTATGTATGAACTTGTAATAAAATCTCTTTGGCTTCAAGAATCACAAATGAGTATACGGTTCATTAGGTTTCTTTCAGTGAGCTCGTGAGGTACCCAAATATCGTGCTTTTTTGTTCATACTACTATAATGCGAAAAGACTTTTTCCCTGACCTAATATGTTGCAAGGACAAAGTTTTTAGATAACTAAATCAACTTTGGTGCTAGGTTGAATATCTACTAATTAGACAAACAAAGATCAAAGGGAGTTTCTTACATTTCACGTTTTTAATACACAGTAAACCATGTAAACATATGCACCCAGTAGGGTAAATACAATATATTCTATTTGAAACCAGTTTCAAGGCTTACAGTTAAGTGTCGGATAACCAAATTCTATCGTAAATGATGGATAAATTGACAGTTATCGTTTACAATCAACTGTCAAATTCTTCCTGATAACCTAATGGATACTTATTCAGGAGAGAATAACTAGCATATATGTATCGATATTGATTGATGTTGATATAATATGTTGTTTACAATAGGTTAATAGTGACTTTGCAAGTTTAGATTAGTACTAGTTTAATACTGATGTATGATAATGTATCCATTTTCTTAACTTATCAATATTAAATTCAATTTTCTGTGCCTCGATTCTCTACTACTATCGACTACCGACAACCGAACTGTCATCGAGAAATTTTGTATGAAAATCTGATCAGCGCCTCTGACGGGCGTCGTAGGAACTATTTTGGCAGGTCATTTTAAATGTGAAAATGACGATTGCTAGCCGGTTGTCGGTAGTCGATAGTGACAGAGAATCGGGGTACTGAATTCAATTTTCTGTTCAAGCTTACTAATTTAAAAAAGTTCGAATTCTTCGTAACAAAGAACAGCCAGCAACAACATTAAAAGAAAAAAGTTATTAATAAACTTCCAGCGATACGGAAAAAGGATGTACAACGAAGAAGGCTCGAAAATGATGCAAATTAACTAAATATTTTAAAAAAGAACACCGGTTGCTCAAATCGTTCGGGAATATTTTACAACAGAAAATTAAAACCGGCCAAGTGCGAGTTGGACTCGTGCACACAAGGTTCCGTACAATATAAAAACAGCAAAGAAATTACGTTTGTTACATGGGAGCACAATTAAATATTTATTTGAAATTCATGAGATAGATAGCCAAGCAAAGCCTTAGTAATAGAGTCCCGTTTTAACACTTTGGGTACGGGACCCTAAAAATATTTTAGATAAAAATATTTTTACACATTAATTTCAATTTTACTTTCAGAATGTTTAAAAATAAAGTCGAATTTTCGTAGCGTAGTTTGTCATGGCCGAAATTAATAGTCGGCGGCAGGTGTCAAAGTGATAAATATTATCATTAAAATTGAGGGCGGGTCTTGAAAATAAGGCCTGAAATTGTTACAAAAACTATTTTTGGAATTTTCATTTTATTCTACACTAGCGGCCCCCACCATCGCCCGGTTTAAACATTTATTTAACAAAAAACCATTACAACTTTTACAAATAAATATTCTTTTACTTTATCCATACTTACATCTATTATAAAAATCCGCATCAAAATCCGTTGCGTAGTTTTAAAGATGTAAGAGAGTTTCTTGCCAGCTCTTTTCTTTGGTCTTACCTTCCGATCTGGCGGTAAATTCACTCTCTTGTATCATTGACTATCATAAGTGTCAGTATTTGACATGAGTGAATAAAGGATTTGATTTTGAGTTTGATCATACAGAAATAGGTACAGGCGCGGAAAGCGATTATGCTTTATACATACTATGCAGGGATGAGTAATGTTGGGAGATGACCTAAGATGTGTAAGATTAGTTTAACAATGACGGGTGATGTGAGCATTCGTATTGTACTGATGTAGGTTGTGCGTGCTCATTACATTGTTACGAGAATAACTTATTTTGTTATGTGAATGTTACGTACATTTATTTTTTTTAGTTATTTTATACAAACATGTAAAAAGTAAAACTTATTTGATAAATGTTTTAAGTTAAATTTTTGTAAGTTCGTACATGGTCTATTTTTTCATCATCACAATTTTGATGTTAATGATGTTGAAATAAGTCTACAAATTATGATGTTGGAAAAAATAGTCTCAAAAAACTGTTCTCTACATTCATCTAAGTTGTGTTTTATATGTATGGATGTGAATGAGGCAAGGATATTTTGTAAGGATCTGCAGTGGACCTATTGTGGAAGGAGTGGCGTTCTTTGGCCGCTGCTTCTCTATGGAAAACGGTTATTGATGTATGTATGTGTTTTGCAAATTATTTATTTTCTTTTCATAAACACAATGTTTCTATTTATTTAAGTTAAACAAACAAATCCACTAACTTCTAGATTCTACAAAACAACCAATCCATCATTCCGTTCATAAATATTTAACAGAAGGCAAAAAAAACCTCAATTTCTCAAGTTATTTACTTTACAAACTTTCTCCGTATTCCCGAAAAATCTCAGCCATGCTCTAGATAAAGCCAGTCTTATTAATTGATCGTCGCAGCTGCCTTTCTGATCCAATTACATTTTATTGACAATTTCCCCGAGGGACGCGAGTCGATCGCGACGGCTAATGAAATCTACACCCCTATGTACTGCCCATTAGAAAAGTGGCTCCTTTAAATATGTCACCAAATCTTAGAGTATTTTGTCCTTGATTGAATTTGGGATTAAATTAATAAGTTAGAATGTCTACTAGGTAATAAGTTTTGAAACAAAAATGACATTTCATCCATTAGTTGTTGTATTACTAGATTATGTGATAACTTTCGAGATATACGCAGTTATACGAAAAACCCTTCAATTAATTGGTGACCTGTGTATACCCGTTACAACATTATCTAGATACACAAGCTATAGACGCAACTAAATTTGTCAGCAATTGCTGTAACCCATATAATATGGAGTTATATTTTGTTTAGAAATAATATTACATCAAAAGTGCTATATCATATACGGGCCCATGCGGTAGAGGGTTAGGATAGGACTATACCAAAAATATATTGGTATAGCAAAAGAACAAAGAAAAAAATATATATTCCGCTAGAAAAATAGCATTTTACCAGTAAGTACTAAAGTTAAACAAATCTTATAAAAATTACTGAACTTAATAAAATCATCAACTACAATATTATTATACAAAATGCACTTCCCCAACCGCTTAAACTACTTCATGTATTATTTAAACTATAAAACGTGCAAGTTTCGTGTTTGTCGGATTTATAGCGTAACATCACTTAAAAGCTTGTTAAGTGCAGTACTCCGATGTTAATCTACAGGCTTATGTGTACAATAACCGGCTACCAACCCATTACTTATGAAAATATGAAATTTTTTCATACTATTTTCTACAGTACACGATATTCAGAAAAGCAAGGATAGATTTTGTTAGGCATAGTTTGAGATATGAATACGTTTTATCATCAAGGGTGTTAAAAAACCCTGGACATAAACAAAGTAGCAAGATTTTTACCAGTCGGACATTTGATTGAAGCATTTGACACTTGAAATGACTTGGAGAATATAGTTCTAGGAGTGTACGCTTGGTGCGCTGATCAGTTTAACAATTTCATACAAAATTTATTGATAGATCCTCGATCGCCGAAGGTTGATAATAGAAGGAAATCATCCCCCAGATATGACTGTATGCAGGGCGGTAGCAAATATGCAATGAGTAGAAAAATGTCCAAAAGTATTATGATAATTTCATAAATCAATTCTAAATACTAAATAGTTTTTATTCCATGAATATATTTCTTACTATTTATTTCAATTTGACAAAGCAACTTGAAAGCTACCATTTAGTTTTTCCAATTCAAAACTGTATAAAATTTCATCCTAGATATTGAATGTTCTCGAAAGTTCCGATCTGAGTGTGAATAAACGAAACATAGCTGTTTTGAGTTAAGAAACTGAATGTAGAATTTTATGATAGATGAAATATATTTGAAAAAGTTTCACTGTAAAATATTTTACAGCATCTCAACTGAAATTGTGCTTCTGTTTTTCGGTTTAAATAAAATTTACAAGACGTAGAGGGTTTTATATTGGGAAAATTTTACCAACTGACTTTATCTGGGAATCGCGGAATAAAAATAATGAATGAAGATTTATTACTGGAATATCGGAAATTTCCCAACGACATAAACAAAAGTATTTATAAACTCAAGTAACGTGTAATGTTTGGAGGAAAAGTCTATTATTATAGACTAAATTGACAACGTAATGTTTGCTCTAAATTTCTAATGAACGAACTAATACTATTGTGTAAAGCGTAACCAAAAAAGCTTTTAAAGCCGTTTAACGATGGCTAAATAAACGAGCTGAACAGCACGGTATAGCTAACAATCCAAGTATACTATTTCTATTACCATATTAAATTAATAATTTCCACAAAAGAAATTAACAAATTACAAAAAAAAAATTTCAAAAAATATTTTTATTCCCAAAGTACCGTTGTCCCCGAGTGTACAAGCATTATGCTACAAGCTTTATTTATTACGTCGTATTTTCAAAAAGAACTTAACTTACATAAAACGTGGAATCTACTGAACAACTTTGACTGAGCTCTATGAGTCTTGATATTGGATAAAGTATGTCATATAATTTACTTCAAGTAGTAAGGCCGAGTTAATGCTGAACTTAGTGGTATAAGAAAGTATAAAAGGTACCTTTTTCGGATTAAATTTTAATGCCGATGATCCTTCAATAATGGATTTACTTTATTTTAAATCGCTTTATAGATACTTTAATAAAATACTGCTCAGGTTTTGGTTCCAATCCTTTACAGCAAAAAACCCTAATAATATCATAAATACTAAGTCAGTCTATCTGTTTCTCTCGCGTGCCTAAACCACTGACCTGATTTAGATGAAAATTTATACAAAATATAAATTGAGACTCGAGAACGGGCAGAGATTTTACCCTCAACTAGTATGAGATAAAGGCGTAAAGCTAGTTTGTGATAAGATGCATCAACCTCCAGAAGTTTTTCCGATCGATAATGTTTTTCAAAGTATTTTAAAGTCTCCATTTCAAGGTATTTCAGTTTGACAATAAATTAAAACAGAGCTCTGTAAACCACACGTTTGAGTGGTCCACCCCAGATCGTAGCAGATAAATCCTCTTTTCACATCGCCACTGAATTTCTACTGTTCTTTTACGAATGCAGTAACATTTATCATTGTAAACTTGGTTACAAATATCAAGGTAATTTTTCTTATAAAAATTTATACCTTTTACTAGTTTTTACTTGCAGCTTTTCTTGTAGCGTAAAAGAAAAGTAGTATCCTGAGGTTATGCTTCTTTCAAATCCTTTTCGCAGCTAAACTGCTCAACCGATTTGGTCAAATATGGGAAATCGATAGATCTAGGTGAAGAACATGCTTGGATTAATTCAAAGAAAATGCAAGCAGACAGAACCTGGAGAAAGAGCTCCATATCAATATATAATTTGTGACGAATTTAAATCAAAATATAATATTTTATGATCAATCACTAATTTAGCTGTTTTGTAATACTATTCAAAACTTAATTGATTAAAAGCGTCAGATATAGAGTGCCAACCATTGTGATCAAAAGAACAAAGCCAAACACTTTTTCTAATAACGAACAGTGGTCCCAAATCACTTGGAAAGCAAACAAAAACTAGTTCATTTAAAACGGCCGCTCTTGACTGCACAGTGGGCGGACTGAGTGGACGGAGTGGACAAAATACGTTGATATTAATGATGTTTCGGACTTGACGCGTCAGTACAAGGTCGGCTGATGAAGTTAGGTAATGGATTGTTTCAAGGACTTTGAATTGTGAGACGATTTATGAGTGGAAATGAAATTGATGGACTGATTTAGACAGTTTGTCTTCTGTGTAGACAATTTTTCTGTGTTTAATTGATTGATTTAATAAGTTAGTATTATATTGATTGTTTTTAAGTATATTAAATAGTCAGGATTGGGATATCAAAATGGGTGTTTGTAATTGAAACTGGGACTAACAGGGAGCCATACTTACAACTCTTTAATTAATTTGAGCCATTTTGAGCTAGGAAATAAAAATATTAAAGCTACTTCAGTTTTTTGTCTTATGTTTATCTTACTTATAAACTTTCACGCTGCATGTTTATTATAATATAATAAGGTACGACAATTAACTTAAATACGAATAATTTATATCTATTCGTTTAGTGACTTTTGTTATGTGGTCAATATGAGTGAGAAAATATTAATAATTCGGCGACTATGAAAACCAAGAAATATAACTAGACTATTGTAACACAAAACTTTTTTATTCCATCATAATATACTCAAAAAACTATAAATAAAATCAAAAGTTACACCCAAATCCTTTTCTTTCATAGCGTGGTATCAGAAGCACAAAGTAGTACTACTCAGTATTCAACTCACGTTTGAGTGCCGACTCAGAGGACGCGTTGCTATGTTAGTTATATTGAGTTTGAGAGCCGATTAGAGTAATGCTTGTTAGTTACTAGTAGTAGAGTACTGTTAGTGATGGTGGCTTTAGGTGTAAGTCTGTTGGGAGTATCAGTTAGCTAGCTTAATGAGTTTATCTACTTGAACCTGATGGTAAAAGTAATGTTGAAAGATAATTCCAAAGAAGAAAATTAAAAGAAAAACTACTGGAATTTTTTTTATGTAATAGTAGACAGCATTCATGATATATCATGGCTGAATGACACTAATCACATGATGTATAACTTTGACGATAATAATTAATTTAACGTCGCAAGAATTTTTGTAAACATACAGCTCATTGCACAACTGAATCGCGAAACAACTTTTGCAAAAAAATCCATTTGGGTATCGAACCCACAAATCCCGTGCACAATATAACTAGCTTATTGATCATCTTAACCTACATACCAAATATATCATTGAGGATCAATCATTGTAACACAATACTCCTTCAAAAAGCTGGTTTTAAAAACCTCTATCGTTTAAAACACAGTGGTTACAAATCGCTTCAGCAAGTCAGTTCAAGTTTTTCAAGGCACCTGTCTTTCGAAGCTGAAAGTTCTTGCCACTTATAAATATGTTAAAACCTGGATAGCTGCCATGCTTGTAAACGGCTACAGTTTATGTTAAACGTCGCGGGAACTTCTTAACACTCTTGCTGCTGCCAAATTGACTATAAATACAAGTTGGGAAAGACTTTTGGGAGCATGTAAGCAATTATTTTCGTGTCAATCTAATAATGAATTCATATGAGTGATCTTAAACAATCATTACCTCCTTCAAGTTTTAAACGTCTGCTGCTGAATTCTAGCACTAATTTTACGCAATAGCAACGATTTCAAGTGCTTATCAAGGATTCCAGTACTGTCATATCTGTTTAAACGTTCCTTTCAGCAACTGCATAATTATCAAAAAATATGTTGATTATTATGCAGTATAAAAAAAACTGTGAAGAAACATAGAATATTTGCTCGGACTCGGAGTACCAATCCAAAATCTTTACATCTCTCTTTCAGTCTTGTAGGTAAAAGCCAGTTACATCACACATTTTGTTTATAAAATATACGTAACAAACCACACCATTAACCCTCAATAATCAGACGCAAAATTAAATAGCGTAGCCACAACCACACAGTGTGTCGCTCTCGTGTCACTGGGCAAAATGTGTGCACAGTGGCACAGATAGCCAGTAGAGCGGACAATGAAATTAACGATCAACGCACTCAATATATAGTACGAGTTATGAGATGTTATTAATGAGCATCGGTGAGGGATAATGGTGTTTATGACTACAGCTTAATGATATAACTTTAGATGGTAGGGATCGTTATGGGGTTTGGTAGGCTGTTATTTATCTAATGGTAGTGTATAAATTGAGAAAGATTGGGTTAGAAATTTTGGAGAGAAACTTAGATATTGGTGACTACTTTTAAAAATGTAGTTTGAAAAATAGCACTACAGGAGTTACATTACATAAATCAGAGCACATACATTTACATATGTACATAAAATCAAACCTTTTTTTCTACGAGGTCGGCAAAGACCAAAGAATGCCAAACGACCTTAACATGATTAAAAAGCTAAATATTCTAGTAATATTTAAAAAGACAGAAACAATTGATTAATAAATATATGTTTTAGGTAATCTAGAGTCCTTAGCCTTAATATGAAAATTTCATATAGTAGTAACATATTAAAAGTACATATAAAATGTCACACAATTTCATTTCATTAGATTACCCAGAAACTTTCTAATCAGTTGACTAGTTTTCAACTTGTATCATGTAAACAAAGTCTTTTAGAAAATTAGTACATTGTTCTTATACGTATTCTAACATATTTATCTTAATACTTATTTGTTAAAGTTAGTACTCAACTTAATAATAAAAGTTTTCTGTTCTTATTATTACGAAAAGCTGATAAAAACTTTGTGAGTTGACATTGTAAACATGTGCAGTCTTAGGGCGATTATATTAATGTAATAGAATAATATTCTTAAATATAAGCGGCGTGATTTTAATTATGTATTTTTAAAATAAGATATCAATTGAAAACATGCGCCATTTTAACCCAAACAGCAGATTTTTAATCAGAACAAAATATACAAGAAGTTGGACCTCGATAATGAAATAATTGTTAATTTTACGACCATTGCAATTATTTCCCGTAACCAAAAGATCTTTTATTACACAAACAAGTGCATATAATTATAGCTTTATTACCTCGAAATTATATCAAAGTGGTTCCGTAACCCAAAGGTTAACTTCAAGACCACTGTGCAAATGTTCAACCCGGACATCGAATTGAAAACAAGAAAGTGAAGCCCATTTATAACTGGTGTTGCCTACACCCGGTGCCCAGTGGAGCGATGCCAAAAATTGTATGGAAAAAATATTGCAATTTAAAATTTTGTGTAATATCTCAAAATGTATGAATTTCTTTGTCTAAGGATTGATGAGTTCATTTTTTACGCTTCGTTTGAAATGAATTATGAAGATTTTTTCCACAGAGTTTATTGTATTGTTTTCCTGTGGCGTTTCTTTAAAAATAAGAATTTTTCCCTTACATTGTGCAATTTAATTCCGGAAATGTATTTGGCAATCAAAAATAATTCTTTAAACAGTATTTTTTTTTTTTTTTTATCTGGCCGGACTTCATATATTTTTTTATTGTCTAAGGTACTCTTTCTAGAAAGATCCAAAAAAAACATTTTTACAGCAACAATTCTAACTGAAAAAAAAATAGAACCACATACCAGCAAACAACAGACCAATTGAAAATTTCATTCAGATGCCTTCACAATCAATTAAGTAACTTTACTATATAACACTCAAAGCATTCATCAAACTGAACTAAATTCCCCATCTTATCTAGTATCTTAGTAGTAATTATTCCGTGGAACGTAGCTGCCAGTACAGGCGACTGCCTTGTCCGACTCGTCAGGAAATGAAAGCATACCACATTCGCACTCAACTGCTAAGGATTAACACTCACAGGGCGTTTCAGTCAAATTGAGCTGTTGAAATTCGAGCTTTACATGGGTAAATGCTTTTAAATCGAGTGTAAGCGAATTTGGAAATAGTGATGGAAATAAGAACTTAAGTAACGTAATAAAACTAATATTTTTGATTGATATAAACATAGAAGGATTGTATCAAGAGGCGTTCTTTGGTCTCTGCCTACCACTTTTGGAACAAGGTGTGATATAATGCATAAAAAAATAGAAACTGAATTTTTTTGTTGTTGTTTAAGCGTGCTGTCTTGTGTCTGCGATATCTGTAAATATGTACTTAAAGGGTTATGGAAACTTATGTCTTTGAGTAAACATATATGAAGACTTTGGGCTATCTAAAATCACGGCTGGAGCATTGTGTAAAAAGTTACCGGTTTGCATTTATCACGTGTAAAAAATTACCGATTTAAAAAATGGCTGTCACTTTATTCCAATAACCAATTCAATGTTCATTCCATGTTCACTGACACTCAATATAAAAGACAATCGTACTTCCATACTTTAAATTAACATTACAGTCATGCAACGTTAACGTACAGACCAGAATTCAGCAGTGAATAAGCACCTTAAAGAACCGAACAACTTTTGATTACAGACGGCGTCGAACTGACTCGTCCTTGTTTAACTTCCTCACTAGTTTTCTAGATGTTGATTAAAACAGCACTTTGGCTAAAAAACGAACATGAAGTATTCTCGAGATGAGATTGAACTCCAGACACCTGCGATGTGACTTATCAGATGCTGTGAAAGATGGACTGTTTTATAACCTATAAGAAAGAGGAATTTCTTTCGTCTAGCGTTCTTTAAACAGTCTTTCAATTCCCTTAATTTAGAACGAGATGCGAGGAAGGTTGGGTTTGTGATAAACGTCTTTACTGCTATATCTTACATTTTTAATAATTTTCATGTATCTGAATGAGTAAATTGGGGTTACAAAGATCGGAGTGATATGTTACTTCGACATATATGTAATAAGTCTTAAAGACAGTACAGATAAAACCAAATGCTGAAAGCTATATGGTAAGCTTATAACATAAAATAATAATCAATGAATGGGACACGCAGATACTTTTAATTTTGTGTAATACAATCTTAAAATTAAAATAAAAAGGAAACTTAAAAGTTACGTTACCACTGTATTTAGAATCAAATAGCCAATAAGGACATGACAATACGCATAGTATCACTAGGTATTAATACTTCTCTATAGTTACCAATATAGAAAAGAAACGCAATCCAACAAGCTTCAGCTTGTGTAAAAACAAAAACTTTAATAGTTGTTGTCGGCTCCATATTTCTCCCCCTGGCTTCAAGCCAAAAGAGAAATGATAGCCGAAACGGCACTTGGAGGATAACAGTTTACGTAATGGTGATAAATGGTGATGGTTACACTTGATGACGGATGCCGTGGGGAGAGGATTATCTTTCATTTAGTCGGGTTATATTAATGGTTACGCTTGTGTTTATGGGAGAAGAGAGCGAAGGGATTGCGCTATGAATTTTGATTGTTTTAAAGATAATAATAGTTTTAGTAAATATTTCAGATTAATTGAAGTATAGACGTATTTATTGCGATTTACTACACTGGGTAGTCGAGTAGCAAACATTTGAAATTTACAAAAAAAATTGTAATACAGAACGCCATTAAGTTGCGATATTTAAATACAAAACTAACAAGCTGGAAGTCAGTAGTGGTAGGAAATAACTCCTTTGATTTCAAACTAAGCATTTCAAAACCACTACGAAAATGACAAGCATAGTCGTAATCACCACAATCGTATTTAGCCAGAGTGGGTTTGCTATGCATTACGCCATTATTAAAAGCCATAAAGATGATCTGTTTATCCCAAAAAAAATAATAAGTAGGTCTATTGCGTAAATGAAAGAGCTACTTAAGAAAACTATTCCCACTTATTTTGCTTAGAAAATATTCAGACATAAAAACTCAGCCTTCATTTAAAAGTAAATTGAAAAATCCTCGCGACTGTTTTCTTTTAAAATGAAGAGATTATCTAAATTGTAAATAGGTACTAATTTTGTGCCCTACATTTTTACATTATAATCTTTTCTTAGCAGCTGGTTTAACAGTCTGAAGAAAAAAATATTTGCATATTTTAGTAGACTGTCAGATTTTCATCTTTATTAAAACATTTTTCACTTTATGTGTCAGTTAGACTGTCTGAAATTTATGTATAAATCATACATTTAACATTCAATAGTTATTTTTAAATTGTCATTTATCTATGAGGATTTAAATTGACTCAAACAGTAATGTCGCAGTTTCATCATTTCCTATTATTTTCAGGTGGAATAGTGACAGTTTTTTATCTGACTGTCAATCTATCCGCTGGATAGGTTATCCGGCTATTATCCATAAGCCTGGAAAACTAACTTTAACATCAATATTTTCACTTATTACTTGTTTCAATGTTAAACCAAAAGCCACAACATTCATCTTGTACTACTTCAAATAAATTCCATCAACAAGCAACTATCCATCAAGCTATAAATAGCCTCAACTAGCGGCTATTGAAAGTCTAAAGACCGATAACAGGCTATAATAGCCGTTACCGTCAATATCCTGTTGAGACTGATCTTAATTTGACTTCCTTTACTCGATGTCTGAGAGAAAGTTGCGTCGGTGTAGACTACGCTTTATAATGTTAGTGTCTAGTTATCTATACTAATCTATACTAATATTATAAAGCTGAAGAGTTTGTTTGTTTGAACGCGCTAATCTCAGAAACTACTGGACCGATTTGAAAAATTCTTTCAGTGTTAGATAGCCCATTTATTGAGGAAGGCTATAGGCTATATATCATCACGCTACGACCAATAGGAGCAGAGTACGAGTAAAAAATGTTACAAAACGGGGAAAATTTTGACGCATTCTCTTTTATGTGACGCAAGCGAAGTTGCGCGGGTCAGCTAGTGAACTGATAAAACTTAGTTTTATTGTTTCTTCTTTGTTTTTCTTTGAGTTGAAGTAATAATTGAGTTTTTATTTGTATAACGAGATCATTTTGATATTGATGGGTATGTTCAAGTCTAAGATTAGATTTTGTGACTGCCGTATAGAGATTTGTAATTTGCCAAAATATATTATGACTATATTGTTAGTTAGCAGTTATTTTTGAAGAAGCTCTAAGTTCTACGTTTTCGAGGTAGGTACATTTAGCGGTAGTTTATCCATTCAATAGCGATTAAGCTCATATATAAATGACAGTTTTAATAGATAAACTACTGCTAAATGTGCCTTAGAAAACTGGCACTAGTGAGTTATAATAGGCATAAACATGTATAGAAACGGCTGATTTTATGACTTTAATCTGCGGTTTGCAAAAGTATTTTTTCTCCTAATTTGTCAACTCATAATAATTCATTTTAGAAAGTTATAAAAAAGTGTCCAAAATCCGCAAATTACCTTCAACCTGTGGTTAAATCAATTTTAATGACTTTGCAAAATGCCCATCGATAAATAATTCTTCTTCTGCTAATGCTATTATTTTTATTTTAAACTTACTCGACTGATCTTTATAAGTCATTATTTCCAGAATGTACTTAGAAAAAAAATGGTACTAATAATATCTTAACGTCTCCTATAATATCGTAAGGCTAATAAAGATAATTTTGCAAAATAAATTTGAACCAATACTGTCCAATTGCTGGACAAGGGTCTCTTCCCAAACAAAAGGTTACGGGTAGATCTTAGTCATAGTCCACCACGCTTGCTATGTGCGAGTTTGGAACTTTGCATACCTTCAAGAACTGGTCTAAAAAACTCTCAGGCATGCAAGGTTGCATCACGATGTTTTCCTTCACCGTTGGAACAAGTGATAATTATTTCTAATACACTCATAACTTCTAAAAGTTATTGGTGTGTTGCCTCGGGTTCGAAGTTTCGAACCTGCAACCACTTGCGTGGGAGGTACCAACTTAAACCACTCGACTATCACTGCTCTATAACTAAGATAAAATAAAAGTAAGCAACGTGTTCTTTACCGTTCTTTAATAAAGAGAGCGTAAAATTACCCCTTTTTGTAAAAGAAAGTCTACAATGACTGCAATTATTTACGTGGTTTTTGTGTTAGAAGAAAAAGTTCGTTTATTTGATTTGCTTTATTTTTATTGACAGGTATCTTCATCTGTTGCTTTCGATTCTGTGACGAATAAATTGTAATTTAATATTTAACTGAAACAAGTAGATTTTAGATATCCTACTCTCTGACAGACATACCCTTCTCCCGTTTATGCCATTTATGTGTAGTCATACATTTGTTAGTCATGTATAAATATATTTTTGATTACTGCCTAGTGGATGGTATACTCCAACAATTCAGTGGATAACTTTATATGCTAGGTTTGCGGCGTGTAAATAAATGTATACAAAATTCAAAATTTAGTATATCATAACATGTAGGCCTATGCAGCACGGTTTGGTACGTATAATTTCTCATTTAATACAAAGAAATATTAATCTAGGTAAACCGTGCATGCTAGTACTCTTTACTAAGTTGTCAGACTTACCCTCGGTTTCTGAGGTACATTTAACGGTAGTTTATCTATTCAAAAGCGTTAAAACTCATCTAAATCTCAATAGCGTAAAATCTAATGAGGTTATACGCTATTGAATAGATAAACTATCGTTAAATGTACTCAGAAACCGGGCAATAATAACCTATTTTAATTCATCATTGTCGGCAGTATTGAAAAACACCTAGTGATGTCAGACATATAATATAGATAATCTCTTTATTTGTAGCTAGAACGCGAGAGTAGCAACTGTGACCGCATAAATAAAATCTTCCATCATTCAGTTCATAACATAGTCTATATTTTACTTTCATATCAATATAAGAACACATCTTTTCAATCACACAATAATACATTCCTTTTTCCTATAATCCATAATCCGCACTTCACACGCAGAGTTCGCGAAAGATAAGAAGAGTTTTAGGAACATGTTTATATTTATAACTACTCTAAAATACTTTTGGTTAGAGACAGGATATATGATAAAAAACGGAATATATTAATGGTATTTAAACAAAGAAACATAATTAAACTCTTCTGGATCTGCAAATGAATTGAATAAAAAAAGAATACTAAAAAAATACTAGATTCTTGAATGAAAAAGAAAATGATGAATGCAAAAGGGACACGCTCTTTAACTATCAAATATATCGTTCACAATTGGCCAGGTTCTCGGTATACGAATAAGCTTTTTTAATATACATATATCTGATGATCTACGTATCTGATAGATAAAATGCCAGTCTTTGAAAATATCTGTCAAAATTCCAATTGTTAAGCTACCCAACACTTATCCAGAAGTGCTAAAAACGGCCCTAACGCTTGTAGAAATCCTTGAAAACGTGCGAGATTCTATATCAAAGTGTGGTTTATAAAAACGGCTTTTATATAAAGAAAATCGAGAGAATAAAGAGGTTTTTTGTAGCAGGTATTTTGCGTAACAAATGATAAAGTAGAACTATCATTGCAAAAGGATTTAGCTGTACATTATTCAAGTTGAGACGCGTAAGGTTTGTGAATATGGTTGAGGATTTCGATGTTTTTGTGATCTTTTTGTTCCGTATGGTGTTGGAGTGTGGTGTTCGGAAAATATTTTAAGTATCTGTCTAACTGGTGGATCTTTGCGATCATAAATATGCGTAAACTACAAACTATGTACGTCACGTACTGTTTTCGTATTTCTTTAGTTTGGTAAATTATATAAGTTGTGTGCTTACTACATATTTACTTACTGCAATTAACCAACGCCGTAACTTTTCGAATTTATCTTACAGCCAATTAACTCAATTATCAGTGTTACTTTTCATTCAACTAAATATACTAATAATATCAAAATTATTACGTAAATCATTAAAAACGTGGCTCCCTTTCTCCCTTCTCTGCGTATGTCTTCAAATCAAGCGTAAAGATAAGCAAATGAGAGTGAAAACATTAATTTGATAGCTTCAAACATTCTTTCAATTCGCCTCTACAAACAAAATGGACCGGAAAACAGTCTATACAACGCACGCTACGAAAACAAATTCTTTGTCTGGATTGGTAACTTTTATACTATACGATACGGTTACGACACGACATTCAATCATATTTAAAAATAAAATGTTTGCGATTGCGGTCGACAGTGTGGTCTAAACATGACTAGATATAAAATGAACAAATTTCTTATACGAAAATTTTGATAGGTTTCAGGCAATGAAAAGCCTTACATTAGTGAATAATGTTAGGTTATTGAATCACCCATGAGTCCCATTGGAATGTAAGTGTAACTTCTTACACCAGATTTTTTCAATAGATTTTAAAGAGTAACGGAGATCTATATAAAAATAAACATTCTATTTTTACAATATAAGTAGGTACTCAAGTAAAAAAACGTCGTACAGTATAAAGAGTAGTAAGGGATGGTAAAATTCCGTTTTATTTATTGGAAAATACTGGGGATGTTTATGTTGGGTTTTTGCTAAATAACTGTCTTATTATTATCTGTGGACGGATCGGTGAACAACCTCTGTACAATACTGATGGACTACAAAATCAATATTTAGGAGTATTTTCTAATTTATATTAGAATATTTCCCGATAGTAGCTCGGAGTTTAATAATATGCCCGGTATATGGCAAGATGGCCTCCTATTATTTCGAACTGCGAATACACAATTATATTACATAAATTACATACATTTATGGCTACAATTTCAAGTACAATAGGCGTGATATTATATATGTATGCAGTGATAGCCGAGTGGTATAAGTTGTCACCTCCCACGCAAGTGGTCGCAGGTTCGAACCCGAGGCAACACACCAATGACTTTTCGGAGTTATGTGTGTATTAGAAATAATTATCACATGCTCCAACGGTGAAGGAAAACATCGTGAGACCTTGCATGCCTAAAATTTGTTTAATACATTTATTGAGGGCATGCAAAGTCCCCAACCCTCACCTGGCCAGCGTGGTGGACTTAAGGCCTAACCCCTCCCTCATTACGGGAGGAGACCCTTGCCCAGCAGTGGGGCAGTAATGGGTTAAATTTATTTTATTTATTATACTATTGCACTGAAATCTTTCCCTATAATATACATTATACAGAACATACCTAAATATATAACAGGAACATAACGTGTTACTTATAACGTACATAATAAAATTCTTCGGGGTCAAGTTATCCAAATCTAAATAACCCCGTTCTAACCCAACGGAACACGCACTATTTTCAAAACAATAAAAACCTTTTGATAAGGACCCGAAACGGCAGGGTTTGGGGTTTTGCAAAAATCACATGCCATACAAAAACCCTTATTACGGTCTGTCGTAACAAATGACAGCTGTTACGAGACGGGTTAAAATCTCGTAAATAGCCTGAATTAAATGCCCAATGGAAAATTTAAACAACAAAATATTTTTTTTTACTGGAGAGAATTAATTCAGAATACATATTATATGTTACTGAATTACTTTTTGTTTATTCACTATTTTGGCCTATATTTTTTGGGAAATTTTGGTTATAATTTGCTTGAAACATTTACGTAAAAGAAAAAATATGTTATCTCTTGATAACTGGGATTTTAAGTGACTTTTTTTATCGCAATGCTGCCTACGAAATAAATTACATACGTCATTTTCTGAAAGATGTCTTTGGTACTAGAACGAACTACGTTACAGAAAAGATCACTCATCAATTCTATTCCTGTAACAAAATAAAATCCAAGAAAACCAATAGACATAAAATCTGTTTATATTCAAGCGTGTTGCGTTCATTATCAGAAAGTGTATACGTGCCTTTAGAAACAAGGACAGTATATACCTCTATCTCGCTCTAACAAATAGAACAAACACCACATAATCTATCAAAGCAGATAAGTCTGCAATTGCGGCAATGAATATGTTGGGAGTGAGACATTCCTGAACTTTACGACGCGAGGTACGAAACTTATCAGTCGGGGGACATCGGTCATTTCCGTCGGATCCTGTCCGATCCCGCCGGATCCCGCGTTCCCTCCACGAATACAAATGAAACTATTACCCACTCTGCCTTAGAGGCCACTAAGACAGCGGGCAAGTTTCAAATCAAATTACACAAGTATGTTCCAGTTTCGGATAGTTGCTTAAACATATTTGTTGAAGTAGTTGAAATGTCGATAATTGAACCTGGTTATAGTAGAGAGGTTTCAAATTCATGGGAGGGTTTTGGCTAGCGTGGGAGAGCCTTCCTCTATATTACTTCATATTGCGAACTGCCACAGATAGTATTTTACTATGCATCAAATAATATTTCAAGAAAAACAGACTGCTAAATGAACACTGATCTCCCAATAAATCTACCGCCCAAAGCATTAGGTATTACTTTTATATAACAACGAATACAAAATACCTCATATGACTATTAACTATTTCTCGACTAGAAGCCACTATCCTTTTTAGTATAACAACCGCCCACCAACAAACTTTTCGCATTAGAAGCATTAGGGCTACATTTTTAACTGTACAGCAGTATCTAAAAGCCTTGCAAAAGATCCTATTAATTATTATAAATGCGAAAGTTTGTAGAATGTATGTATGTACAGATGTTTGTTATTCTTTCATACAAATACTAATGCAACGATTACGATGAAATTTGGTATATATGTAGGTAGCTGAAGAACCAAGAATAACACATAGGCTAGTTTTTATCCCGGAGTTCCCGAATGATCGGGATTTACACGGGAAGGGTTTCCACGCGGATGTAGTCGCGGGCGGCCACTAGTTTTTCATACAATTTCCCCGTAAATTACACTCGTACAATTTAAAAAACCACTAAAACAAAGAGAAAATTAAATCAAGGTTGCAATCCTGAATACAATTTATACTTTAAAGGTCTGTTTATAAAGATAATAATAACTTAAAATGTTGTTTACTCCCATCTCAGTCTAGACCGCAAGATAAACAAAGATTTATAACGAATCTAGGTTAGATTCTTTGAAATAATTTCTAGACTTATTTACTTTAAGGCAGAACATTTTAATGAATTGGTTACCTCATTTCTAGTTTATTTAATTGTAAAGTAAAAATGGAAAAGTAAGTTAATATAGCTTTAATCTGTGATAATTTTGAAATGCTTGAACAATAA
Organism: Anticarsia gemmatalis; assembly: GCF_050436995.1. Taxonomy (NCBI): domain Eukaryota; kingdom Metazoa; phylum Arthropoda; class Insecta; order Lepidoptera; family Erebidae; genus Anticarsia; species Anticarsia gemmatalis. The sequence goes on along the minus strand of NC_134760.1, from coordinate 10,691,243 downwards.
TATGGTTGGAAAACTATTGATTTTAAAATATATTGAAACACAACGACTGCCTATTGGACACACACACACACACGATAGGTACACTTCGATAAGACTGGTCGTCAGATTTTCAAGCTTCTGACTACTGGTAATGACTGTCAAAGATCTTTGAAAATGACAGCCGGGACCCACAATTTAACGTGCTGTCCGAATCACGGAGGAACTCGGAATGTATAATATGGTCACCCATCCACATAACAACCTTGGCAAGCGTAGCTTAACCTCAGATATCGATCCGCGCGGTTGTTGTTATTAAGCCACGAGTAGTAGATACTATAAGAGTCAACTTATAACTGTGACCTTATTTATAAACGATTTTTTTTATGTTATCAATTTCTCTACCGTCAATCAACTATTCAGCCATCTTTGAGGCCGACTCATAAGTAGGTTGGTACTACGGCGATGCTTCGAAAGTGAACGTAATTTGGTTTTTGTCCTCTCTTTAACGTAAGTCATTTCACGAGTTGTTAGGACCCATCCATAAAGTACGTCTCTATTTGTCATTTTGCCAAGAAAATTAGAGAGGTTGGTCTCCTGTCATTAGCTGCTCCCTTTAAACAGCAAGTTAATTTTAATAAAGGCTTCTTAAGTTTTTAAAATAGCAAAAAAATATGAAGATTGTTATATAGCCTTCTGATGGACATTTCTGAAGTGATCATTTATAATTCAACTCTTTTTAAATGTCAAAATCAGTCAGTGTAAGTATTTAAAACAATCTTATTTAATTTTTTAGCAAAGTGCTAAATGTCAAAAAATTACAATCCTAGAGAAGACGACAAATTTAGTAATAATTTATATAAAATCTATTCCACACTCCAAATATTATCAGTTACTTTCTTTCACTTGCCAAACGTAAACAAATAACGAAAACATACTTACGTAATATTGGAATGTTATCGCCCTTTCATTTAACACATAATATGATAAAACGCGATGAGCCACATAATTTCTAGTTTTTAAAACAAGAAAAACCAGTAATGTTATTCACACATTAGATTATTTCCGGAAAACTGACCTGCACGGTTCTGCTCAAGTACAAACTTTCACCCCTTATTTTAGACACTTACGGTCAATTTTTTTAGAATATAAAGAAACTGAATTTGACCTTGGTTCTTCAAAAATCCCCGTACAAAATTTCATCAAAATCGGTTCAGTAGTTTAGACGTAAAAGCATAGCAGATAGACCGACTTTGCATTTAAAATATTTTGCATTAGTATTTACGTATGAACATTTGAAAATCAAATTGCATAACTCGAACACAACCATAAACGTTTCTATTTACAACCAATTTAACTGCATAGTGCAAACAAAAACAATTATTTACATCCATCACTAATTTATAAACATGCATATTATGTAAATTTTATACTAGTAACTGCTATTGTTGGCGAACAGTTAATCGTTGAACGATTGCATTTTTAACAATTCAGTTTCTATTGTTGTCTATGAATACGTCATTATCTGTGGGTAGAAAAAGATTTTTGAATGAAGAAAGATGCATATTAATGTTATAATACGAAACTCTGTCTGTTTGTCGGCCTGTTACGATTTGGTAGCTAAATTATTGAAGCAATTTCGATGAAATTTTGCAAGACAATAGTTCAAAATATGAGGTCAAGTAGAGACTAAAATTTTTCGAAATTCAAACTCCAAGGGGAATGCAAATCGGGAAGAAAGCTTTTAACCAAATAAAGACATTGCTTGTTTGCCAGTGTTATATGAAACAGCCTACTATAATAAAATTATTATCATATTTAACGAATATTACATTGGTGGATACATAAGTGTAGACGAAGTGGGCTACGTTTCTTAATTCAATTAATCTACGGATCTATTAAATACTTTTAGCCATATATTTATTGACAAAGTTATGTAACATCCTCAATTTACTCATTTTGGTCCCAAAATTGTTTCCTAAAATGACTTGTATGATAATTTAACCTAATGTTTTGAAAAATCGAACGTACGATTTCTAAACACAAGGTTTGGCTTCGATTACCAGTTTAAGAAAAGTATTAATAAGTGTTATTATAGTTAGTAAATACATTTTTTCAGTATTAGCTCCGGTCTCACTGCTTCTGAATATGTATTGGATAGGTCATCAGACGCTTATCCATTAGCTTAGAAACTATACATCCCTTCGCCTTAAGAATTGTGATGATTTTTTGCATGCCGTAATTAATGGGTGTTTCTTCAGCTCCGACTCATCAATTTAAGTAGGTATTTTGCTGTGATGAGCTACTTTATGTCGTAATGCTGATCTCTGTCACGAGATTGTTAATTTCGTGTTTATTTTAACGATACTTTTTATCAGACTGAGCTTATAGGGTAATTTGAATACGGATAAAAGTATACTAGAAAGATAAATAATTACGTTTTTCTTTGAAGCACGGAGTTAAGGTGGCTTATCACCTAGCGGTCTATTTTGAACTGAACTTGAGAACTGAAATGTTCAAATAAAAATTGGCACTAATAATTCTAGAGCATATTAATATTTTGTAACCAAACTCAACTTACGTAGATTTTGAAGCCTAAGTAACATTCTTATGAAAATTAATTCCAGAATTCTGGATTAACAGCCTCGTGATTAGCAGTATAAACCGACCATTAACCGTCCGTAAGCAACTATCCATAGTTTTTAAACAATACGTTTAAAATATTCTCATTAAAACTAAAGACAAAAATAATACTCTCAACATTATAATTATTACATCATTTAGGAAGTATAAAGATAAGACAGATAACGGTAACAAATAACCGAGACCTTCACAATGTGTGCCAGTAAGTCTTTGTAAACAAATTGTTGAGATTAACACTGTTTATTGTTCATATAATCTCAGCATTCAAGTTGAGCTGACAAGTTGTGGTTGTACTACTGCATAGATCAGTTTAGTTGATATAAAATTGTAGTTTATATTCTGGGATATCATGGCAACTTTGGAGGCGCCCATAGCCAGTTGCGCTCACCGGTCGGTAAACGATCTGTGGGTTAAGCAACCATTGGCGCGGTCATTCCATAGATGGGTGACCGCATAGTGGTATTTGAACTGGGCGTCTCCGTGCTTCGGAGGGCACGTTAAAAGTCGGTCCCGGTTGTTGTCTACTAAGATAACAATCGTTAAGCCACGTCAAAGGCCTCTTGGGCGGCTTGAACAACTTTGACACTAGGTTGACAACTGACCATACGACAAATAATAATAATGGCAACTTTAACCGACTTAAACAATTGTAGGATGTCCTCATTTCACATGTTTTTTGTTACTTCATTATTTATTATTGGTTGCTTGTTAATGTTGGCCTATGTGGGTATGATGGTCCGTTGCTTTGCAATTTATTAATGGGTTAAACAACCTCAGGCGTAGACTTATATGTAGATGGGTGGCCGTTAGTTGCATTTGATCTGAGCGTCCGTGGGCAGACCACGTCAAATCATGTTGGTTCTGGCTGTTGTGCATTATGGAAATCAATGGTTACGTATTGTAAAATATCTCAAAGCGGCTTTAGAAACTTCGACTATAAGACCAGCACCCAAAAAAAGAACGCATAATTTAATTGCAGATTCACAACGAAATCTTTCTAAAACATCTATCTACGAATAAACCACTAACATAATCGGAAGATAAACATCTTAATATATATCTCTATTGGACTAAAAGAGATAAATGTAGCAGAATGACTTTGTAGTATTACCCAATATGGGTAAGCTCGATAAATTACCTACTGATACCTTTATTTTTCGTTCGTTTAGTACAGTTATTTTGTAAATGTTTTGTCGCAAATATACTACTAGATTACATATTTAAGCCTTTCCGATAGTATAAGGATTTTTAATAGATCATATAGCTGTATTAGAATTTAGTAACCTCTGTTCTTTTTCCTAAACAAAAACGTTATCATATTTGTCTTTTCCCCAATATTTGCTAGGCCAGATATAATATTATGATATTCGGCCAACTATTTTGTAGTAGAATAAAGTCGTTTACAGTTTAGTCAATAACTGACTATTTTCTTGAGCTCTACATCTCATCCGACCTAAGAATCAAACACAGAACCTTTTAACAAAAGCAAAGATAACAGTTTTATCACAATATTCAGTAGCAATCTCACTTTTATAAACCAACAATCTGACCCAATGAATTAAGTTAAAGAATAAAACACAAGCTCTTAATCGTGAAGTCGTATAATTTAAATTGGAAATTGTATGCAAATTGACAAAGGAAAAACTAGGAACCAGAGGAAAAGCTTTATTCTTATTTATTAAAGCTACGAGATACTGTACAATGCGGAGAATATTGTTGAATCTTTGCAGTTAAATTGACAGTAAGTCGATACGTATCGAAGTTTGATACGATAGTATCAAAATCTATCGTCTAAACGTCAAACTCTTAATTTTTGTAGTTCTACTAACAGTGTTCTTTAGATAGATATGTATGTGTCAAAATTTTAACCGGTCCTTTAAAGCTCTGTCGTTCAAATGTCAAACTTAAAGTATTGACTTTTGGGCGTTTGTACATAATGAAAACTACAGACCCTATTTTCATTGCGTAGAATAATGAAATATACTTATTTTTCATGCAAAATAGTACTGCCAAAATCCTCTATTATCGTTTAACGATCGCATAATCAAACTGAAATAAACGCAATACTAGAAAAGTCCAAATGATGTTTCAATAACAGCAAAAATACTTCCTTATCGTAATCCGACATTTAGTCTCACGATTAATAGTCGCAAGTTACGAATCCCCCTTATCAAAGGTTCACTGGCTTAGCTCAATGAAGAATGCGTCTCCGAAATCCGGACTTTGACATATATCTGTCTTTTAACGGAAAAACTTTTTCCCTTAGGTTGCTTCGTACGAAAATTATTTTTGCTCGAACTCGAACCCAGTTAGTTATGATCGGTTCGTAGTAAATCTTTCTTTGACTTTTTGCTTACGATGGCTAGTTTATGGGTAACTGTTTGGTAAGTTAAGCGGTGTGAGGCAAGGTCAGTATTAGGATGGGTTAAAAGTTTTTTTTGGGGACGTACCAAATGATGTCGCTGATCGCAATGTAGTTGTGGTTTTTATAATTGCCTGGTATAGTACTAGGAAAACTGCGTTTACCTGAAACAAAAACAAAATATTAATTAGGTTTGTTTATACAATGCTCAAAAAAATATTATGAAGCGAACAAATCGACGCCACGTGTTGTGGTTGGTTCTTACCCAAAGAATCTCATCTACCTAATCTAATAATATAATTGTTATGACCTTTATAACCATAACCACTCACTAACCCCCGGTTTCTGAGGTACATTTAGCGGTAGTTTATCTATTCAATAGCGTTAAAACTCATATAAAAAAACGCTATTGAATAGATAAACTACCGTTAAATTTACTCAGTAACCGGGGGTAAGTCCGTGATTTGGTGAACATTCTTGAAAATTCATGGAACTGTAATCTTTTTCCACTACGAACAATGCCATATTTTCAAGAACTAAACTACTAAACACAGAAAAATAGATTAACCAACTAAATAAACCTTTGGGAGGTATAAAGCAAAAACATTTTCGTTAAAAAGCCCCGCTATTTGGTACGACAACTGTTGATATATAGCCAGCTGAATGCGACGTACGATATAATTCACAGAAATGTACCTCCACGGGCTGGTAAATATCTTTACTAATAAAATTAATGGAAGACTTCGTTTGTTTTTCTATTCAAGGCCGCTGGATATATAAGTTTTTGAGAAGGGTTATTTGTAGCATCAATGTTATATCTGACATCCAATTATTGAGCAAAACAGCCAATAATATTTTTGTTAAAGACATTGACTTTAGTTAATTGTCATTAGTTAAATAACCACTAAGTAAAGTTAGTGGTCTTCATAGCAATTAAGCTGTTTCAGCCGTGCTAAAATAAGCTTAACGTTACGTTTTTAGTTTTTATTTTATTAATAACAAGCAAGATGTATGGATGTGAATGTAGAAATGAGAGAAGTATGTAGAGATTGTAGCTGTGTGTCTCCTTTAAGAAAAAAGGCGTGGTTTTATGTATGTATGTAACAACCAGTGCAGAAATTTTAAATGTCCAGAATATATTCAGCTAAAACTTCATTACGCGGTCACCCTTCTATAAAACGTTTGTACCAAAGATTGCTTAACCTCTCCACCGACCTGTTATTCCCAACTACTACATATTATATAAACATCAGCTTAGCCTTTCTTCCAAGCTATGTTGGAGTCGGCTTCCAGTCTCACCGGATGCCGCTGAATATCAGTGTTTTACATGGAGCGACTGCCTATCTGACCTCCGCAACCCAGTTACCTGGGATAACACGATACCCTTCGGTAAGACTGGTTATCAGATTTTCTGCCTACTGGTAACGACTGTCAAAGATCTTCGAAAATGACAGCCGGGACCCACAATTTAACGTGCCTTTCGAAACACGGAGGTGGTGGTATGGTCACCCATCCACAAATCAACCTCGGCAAGCATGGCTTAACCTCAGAGATCGATCCGCGCGGCTGTTGTTAACTAAGCCACGAGCTCCTCTCCTATCTACTACATATATTATGTTATATCTTTTAAAGTAGTCGAAAAAGCGAGCGAATTCGTGTGCAACACCCAGTCAGAAATAAAAGTCTAACGAATTATTTGGGTGTATTCAGAGTTTGTTGACACTGGCTTGATAGAAGAGCTCTTTGCGAATGTTCCTAGCTGATCCGTCTATGTACAGAGTCAATGGGAATCGCTTTAATCTTTTGATTTTGCGAGTTAATAACATTCGGGACTTTGTATACTTAGGTAGAGTATACCTGTGTACCGGTGTTGTGGATTTGTAAGATAATACTGAGTGATTTAATTTTGTAATTGCTTTTGTAATTCTGTTCGGCATGTTAATTCAGATGTAAGAGTATTTTAGAAGGATGTTTATAAATAGGAAGTAATAGACAATAGGAAGGATTCTTTAGTATTGCTATATGTTAACTAAAGACCAATCAATATAAATCATTTATTCATTTAGGTCAACTGCTGACACTTATGATGGTCGTTACAATGACTAAGTCTACCACTAAAGGAAACGGAAACACACGGAAAGGGGGTATCACCTTAAGAGAAGAGCTAGCAAGAAACCTAAGTTGATTCTTTTCAGTCGCCAAAAGATTTACAATGTGGTTGTTACAATAATTGATATACATATGTAATGCCAATGTAATAAATGCCATTGGAAATGTTTATTGTATCAAGTACAGTGGCTACTTCTATACGTCACTGGCAGTAAGTTACTCGCAGAATATAAACTTAACACATTAATAAACCTAAGCTTTACCAGTCTTAATAACGCAATAACTTGTACTTTACCTATCCAATAATTATTTCCTCTACATCCAACAACGGTCTAAACTTTTCCCGTTCAATAAAATCAGCTTTTTTAGCTTCAAAACAAATATCTTCACTACGTAACTGCTAATAGCAGATTGACCATTATTTGTCTGTAATCGTCTACCGAGCGTGATAACGTTAATTTACTTTACTAGCGACCTCTATCGACCTAATGAGAATGTCGATAACTTAAGTCGAAAGTAATTGGAGGAGACTTCAGTTTCAATCGGATTGAAATTTTAGTATTGTTTGTACATTGTTATTGTATGATTGGTAGTTACAATTTTTTTGTTCATTAACCTTTACTGTCCCATGGCTGGGCAAGGGTCAAACGAGGGATTTGAATATATGTATGTACCTAATTATAATAAGTACTTTAGGACAGTAATTTGGGAGAACCGATAAATTTTTTGATACAAAATACTAAACATTATCGGAATGTTTAGTATTTTGTATCAAAAATGTTTCTTTAGCTAGAAGTGTAGTCTTACTATGTAGTTCTAAGTATGAAAAGTAAATATAGAAGAATAATTTTTATATCGCGAATTTAAAGCAACTGTACTTTGGTAACAAAATACAGAAACAAAAATTACTACAAAATTATAGCAACTTATACTTTTTTACAACCTCGGCTTATAAAAGCCAGTAAGCCTAAAATAATATCCAGCTCAGATCAATTTTACCCTGTACTTAATCTTACTTAAAGTAGCCCTTTGTCACACATCCCCCATTAAGCTTTTCATAATCTAAAAAAGCCTTCAACCACTTACAAAAGTATTTCAATAAAATATTATTGGGCTATAAAACAAGTCTTATATTGTAAGCCGACCTCCAGCCGGCTAGAACTGAAGTGGTTATAAAATTATAAGTATTTTAAGTGCATCAAAAAGTTTTTGAGATCAACGGACAATGAGGTTACCTTTTATAACGTAGTGATTAGATGCTTAGATGATTATAAGGTCACCTTAAGACCTGCTTTGAGAGACAAGAAACAAAAACCCCATGCTTTAATAAAGATTTTAGTAACCCTATTAAGTAATAAAATAGGGCAGCAATATTTTTTACTGATTTACAGATATATTCAAAACGCCTTCGCGTCTGTGGCAAAGTGAATATGCGGTCTAACCCCCAGTTTCTGAGGTACATTTAGCAGGTTGGTTTAGGTAGCGTTTTCTTTCATAAGAGTTTAAACCGCTAAGTAAGTCGCTTCCACTTTGCGCAGAGCCTTACACAAAAGATATCAGTGTAATTTATAATACTAACAATAAGTTAGGAAGCTCAATATTTTGTCTATTGTTTCATATTATGGAATAAAATATTATCTTCGTCCGAACTATAATTCTAGTCATAGTAACTTAAACTAGTATCTAAACGTAATTTTATAAACAACTAGCTGGCCCGGCAAACGTTGTTTTGCCATATGAATAACAAAAAAATAGTGTCACTTCAATATGCTCACAAAAGTTCATGAAAATTGGTCAAGCCGTTTCGGAGGAGTACGGTAACTAACATTACGACATAGAAATGTTGATATTATGCAATATGTTATGTTCTGAAACATTAAAACGTCGAGCCTCATAAATAAAATTCCTAGTTCTTATAAAAGCGGCCATAAAGTCCCACTTAGCAACTTTCGAGTCTAGTACACAAAGGTGACCTTAATATCAATTCCTTCACACAACTCCGCGGAATCACTAGTAGTACGACACCCAATTTAACGGCTGACTTGAGCTTTTTTCAATAAACCACGTCTAAGATGCTGTGGCTACGAGATAGAGTCAGCTATTTGTTCTAAGTGATTGACGGTATTAAAGATTAAGTTTGAGATTATTTTAATTTGAATATTGGGATTTTGAGATTAAAATTAAGGTGTAAAATTTAGGTGGGACAAGGCTACTTTTACTTTAGCAGATTATGATGATTTAGGAAAAGGAAATTAAAGATGATAAATTGTTTATTATTATTTTTATTATGTTTACGCGAAATACAAACAAACGCGACATACAAAAAACGCGAAAAACAAAACAGTATATACTGCTATATGCTGGTTTTGTATAACAACAATGATAATAAATAATAAATACAGTCTTCTACGGAAAAGAGGTTCTTCAAACATAGTCTATAAAATTGGGCACTAAACCTAAAAGCCTCACTAGAGAATATGAATAGATTTTCACATAGATTAGCCTGTCTCACACAGGACCTACATAAATCAAACTATATGTTCACATCATATACCATACCATACACTGAGCTTATACATCTAGTACTTATATACTCGCTAGTCAGTAGTTCGTAGCATCTTTTCATAGATGGGTGACCGCTTAGTGGAAAATGATGGTCTCCGTACTTTTAGGGCACGTTAAAAGTCAGTCCCTATTTTATTAATTAAGATGACAGTCGTTAAGCCACGTCAAATTAGCCTGTCTCGTACGAGTCCTATATATTAGGTAGGGCAAAAAGTCTTTTCGCATTATAGTATGTATAAACGTGTAATAAAATCTTTTCTCTACACAAATAAGTTCGATATTTGGGTACCTTAGGAGCTCATTGAAAGAAACCTAGTGAATCGTGTACTCATTCGTAATTCCTGAAGCCAAAGAGATTTTATTACAAGTTAATACATACTATAATGCGAAAAAACTTTTTCCCCGACCTAATAATTCTAACTATATCTTTACACTATCTACATAACAGTGTGTGAGCAGATATAGTCGCTTTGACAACGACGTCCCAACTTGACTTAATTGAAGGCTCCAGGTAATTTACGATTTTGGTTACGGGAGACAATTAACTTGAAATATATTATAGTGTGCCCTGTTATGTCTCATTCTAACCAGAATCGAAGGAAAAGGAGGGAATATTAGAGAGTGAATATTGCGATAGTGTTTTGATAAAAATATTTTTCAGAAATGCTCTTTAGGTAGCAAAAAGACTGAAAAATGTTTTTCATTCAAGTGGTTGTTCGATTTTCGGAAAATATAATAAATAGGTACTTGATTTTTCTACAGTAAAATCTAGCATAATATGAAAATAAATTTAAAATATATTCATTTAACTCTAAATCTAGAAAAACAAAGCAATAAACAAATAATTCACTTCACTTACGCTTCCTACTAGTTTTCTAATTAAAAGTAAATCTATAAAAACAAAACCGTTTCAAATTCAATCGAAGCTCTTAGTAATAACTACGAAATCGTTCAAAGAACATTTCATTTAAATATGATTTATGAAATACGGAGAGCCTTTCATAACTTTAGCAATAACAAACTCGTGGAAATAAATTCTATCACATGAAATGAATTACTAGAAATACTAAAACGTTTCTGAGAGAAACAGCTTAGATTGAATATCGTATCAAAACAATATTTAAACAGAAAATGGAAACTAAAGTGCCGTGTACAGTGCCGAAAAAGTATTTTCGTTTGAAGTGAAGTTCGATCGATAGGCAAGAATCGAAATACTGTCGACTAAATGTCAAATATGTTGGTGTCTTTACTGATTTTTTTGGTAAAATATATGCTTATGATAACCTATTTTAACTTCTAATGTTTCTTCTAATGCAATGTTTTACAGCCAGTATTAGCGACTAGAGAGCTTTTCCCGCTTAAAATTACTTTAATAAGATAATTAGAAATCTATATCACGAAGTACGCAAGTAGCACTTATTGGTTTTTCATACAAAATTTATCGAAAACTATCAGTTGCGGTATGGTAGAAAATCGTCTCTCGGATCCATTTGAGACTGACACTACTTGTACTATTTAATATCGGGACAAAAGGCATGCTTTATTATTTTTTATTATTTTATTGCTTTAATAGTTGGCCATAGATTTACTACGATAATTTAATACAGATAAACACTTTTTTGTCGAAGTAAACTAACTAAAACAGCCACTATTAGAAAATTTAAATAAGAAAATAAAACATCTAAAGACACTATTACGTGCATTCGGTAAAAGTACCAAAGAACGTATTCCGTAATGTTTACAGTCTTTTGAGCTGAGCTCTATTCGGAGTGCTAATAAAAACTGTCTCGGTACTTAAGTAGTGTACGTATTTTAGCAGAAGCATTCAGAGAACGGGCTAAAGGGTTGGTTACACGCATTAGACAGTGTAAAAAGAATTTTCTTTAAAATGGTCGCAGTTGTCGAATTATTGCTACAATTTTTAGATTTCCTGAACGTGAACCATGATAGTTAGACTGATAAAATGTTCATAGAAGATGTATTTTTGTTTCGGCTGTAACAACAAGTACTCAGAAACAGATTAAAATAAATATTGAAGAGTCATAATTCTTCCATACAACAAACGCGTTTTTTCTTGCCATTTTCATAAACAGTACGGAATCCATCGTGCACAAGTCTAATTCAAACTTGACAAATTTTCATACATACGTCTTATTAGTTCGTTATTGATGGAATTGGCGTCATGGATTGGCATTGAACTAAATAAAAAATAATAAGGTTCAATTTAGTTTTTAACAACGCGTATGGCGCTGTGGTATTGAATGAAGCCATGTAAATTTCGATGTATCGATACTGACAAATAGTAAAAGACTAGCTGACCCGCGCACCTTCGCTTGCGTCACATAAGAGAGAATGGGTCAAATTGAGCCCCGTTTTTGTAACATTTTTTACTACTACTCAGCTCCTGTTAATCGTAGCGTAATGTTATAGAGCCTATAGCCTTCCTCGATAAATGGACTATCTAACACTGAAAGAATTTTTCAAATCGGACCCGTAGTTCCTGAGATTAGCGCGTTCAAACAAACAAACTCTTCAGCTTTATAATATTAGTATAGATTAGTATAGATATTAGTATAGATTAGAATAATAACATACCTACATAAAATCACGCCTTCTTCCCATAGGGGTAGGCAGAGAACAGAACACCAGAACGGGATAGTTATGTTTAAAATTATACTGTATCGAGTATAGCACGTGTGAATTTAAGCGTTTCACGATAATTGAAGAAACATGCAATGTATCAATTAATAGTGCATGGATGTTAGGCGGTAAGAACATGATCGTTCTACACATGCGATGCAAAAGTAGACAGGATGTAGTTTAATTGTAGAATGGTAATCTCTATGATAAAATAATTGCGATAGAACTAAAATTATCCCCTTTCTTATTAAACGACGTTTTACGTGCCCTCCGAAGCACAGAGACGCCCAGTTTAAATACCGCTATGCGGTCACCCATCTATGGAATAACCGTGTCAAGGTTTGCTTAACCCACAGATTTTTTACCGACCGGTGAGCGCAACTAGCTATGGGCGTCTCAAAACAGTGATCTAATACATTAATCATCGGTAGTCTCAAGGCTTAAAAAAACATTATTAGAAATGTCATCTACCTTTCTTCAAAAGCCCTACGTCTGAACCTTAGAACGGGACGTCGTACATTGACCCCCGTCAATTCAGTGAAAGTGAACCATTGTGTTGCTGTTAGTTGCGCAATAGTAAAACGTGGATATGATGAATCAATCTGTGCATTCGTGACGGACGATCAACGCTCTGGGAAAGTTTGCTACTTTGGCTTTGCAGAAGGGAAATTGCAATGCTTTGCAATTGAACATTTTCTTTTGTTATTGATAATGTTTTTTTATTAGTAAAACTGCTTGTAGCAAATGTCGAAAAGTACAGATAATAGTTTTTGAGGGAAGGATTGGTTGTATCGAATTAATATTTCTGCCAATTTTCACAATTATACAAATTGTTATACAAATCTGAGTTTAAGTTTCTATAAATCTAAGTCTAAGCTTTTGTTATCCCTTTCAAATACTTTTAGTAGCGTGATTTTGGAATTTTGATATTCTATTTAGAACAATTTTGACCATATAGCTAATTTGGTACCTATGGGAACCTTTACCTGATCACTCATGCTTTGAAGAATTTTTAGCGGCGACTTTATAGTTAGCTAGACGCTTAATTGATCCTACTATACCGAGGTTTTCAAGACTCAACTTACTTTTTCTTTTTATTCAAATGATCATCCATCTAAAACAGCAGCATGCAAATCTTAAGCACCTACGTCCTACGTGTCAACTTCTACAACAAGCCATTATACCGTGTATTTGATCTACACATCAATTGTCACGCTAAAGGGCTATTCAAACACGTGACTGCAAAGGACCGACATCGGACATCGAACCTGTGATCAATCAGTCATATGCGTAATTAATTGATCGAGTGCTACACGCTGATTGGAGCATTCCATCATGTGTTATGTTAGAGTTATTTGCTTTGGCCATTTTAACTGTAGCTCGATTCTCTACTACTATCGACTACCGACAACCGGCTATCAATATTTTGACATTTAGAATGTATTGCTAAAATAGTTTCTACGACGCCCGTCAGAGGCGCTGATATATTAGGTCGAGGAAAAAGTCTTTTCGCATTACAGTATGTATGAACTTGTAATAAAATATTTTCTCTACACAAAAAAGCTCGATATTTGGGTACCTTACGAGCTCACTGAAAGAAACCTAATGAACCGTGTACTCATTTGTGATTCTTGAAGCCAAAGAGATTTTATTACAAGTTCATACATACTATAATGCGAAAAGACTTTTTCCCGAAATTGATTTTCATACAAAATTTTCCGATGACAGTCGATTGTCGATAGTCGATAGTAGTAGAGAATCGAGCTACTGGTTATGTTTAATACGTGAGGTCATATTTGGAACATGTAATAATTAGACTAAATATTAATCAAAACATGAATCAAATCGTGTTCCATTTAAGTACAAAATTTACAAATACATGTTATCAAATATTAATCGTACTAGCTTTTGTGTTAGTACATTACATGCAGTGAAAATAATTTAATGAACAACTAATTATAATAAATACTAACATAATAATTTACATGATTAATACTTTCATATTTAAAAGGAATATTTTAAAAGCTTGCAAATATTTTAAACTAGCTGACCCGCGCAACTTCGCTTGCGTCACATAAGAGAGAATGGATCATAATTTTCCCCGTATTTGTAACATTTTTTGTTGCTACTCCGCTACTTATGGCCGTAGCGTGATGTTATATAGCCTATAGCCTTCCTCGATAAATGGACTATCTAACACTGAATTTTTCATATCGGAGCAGTAGATCCTGAGATTGACTGACCTGAGACAAACAAAAAAACAAACAAACAAACTCTTCAGCTTTATAATATTAGTATAGATATATCTAATTGTTAATTTAAGTATCCTTTTCGTACATTGATATAATTTATGACAATTAGGCCTGTGTAGTTACAAAAAGCTTTAACCTTTTTAATACGCCTAATTTAGTACAATTTATGTTTGTTGCACTAAGTAGCAAAGTGGCCATTACTCTAAACATATAAAATAATAATAAAAATGTATTTATTTCTGTACAGAGCACAATTACAATTAATATCAACAACATATTTTTTTAACTTCTCAAAACTTGGAAGTAGACTCTCTCATTCTAGACTATTGCAATGGTCTTACTAGTGAGATATTTATCTAATATATAAAATTCTCGCGTCACAGTTTTCGTTGCCATACTCCTCCTGCGGCTTGACCGATTCTCATGAAATTTGGTGAGCATATTGAGTAGGCCTGAGAATCGGCCAACATCTATTTTTCACACCCCTAAGTGAAACAATTTTTTTTTTAATTTATATGGCATAACAACGTTTGTCGGGTCAGCTAGTAGAGTTATACAATTGTATTTTTCGTAACATCACTACAACCCAAAAATAAGCCTCAAACACAGTCCCTCTTCATACAAATCACACATTCATAACAGAAACCTAAGAATGTTAATAAATTTCCAACTCATTCCTTTAATAAGTGAGTACTTAAGAACATAAACTTGTGAAGCATTAACTCGGTGTCGCGATACGAGACTGGAAGGCTAACTTTCACGACTGGTTTTCAAGCTAGCCGCGTTATACGAACAACCTAGAACGAATTAAAAGTTCTAGAACACGTAGCGTTGAGACGTTTTTGTATGATGGTTTTTGAATTGGGATTGAAATTTATTGACAAATGTTCATGTATTACGAACTGGTTATTTAGTTTAATGTATCTGGGTATATGTATGTGCTCAAAAATACAAAATAAACCAAAAGTAATGCAAAAGACGTAGGCTAAAAATGGATAAAGAGGTAGCAATGGCGGCATCTTCACATTTAATAATAAAAAATAGTTTTGAAACTTTGGGCTTTCCTTCATGACCATTTTGACCATAAATATGTAAGTCATATGCTTACTTCAAAAACTTTTTAAAATACTTAAAACTCTCGAAAATTTCAACGAAAGAGATAAAGTTGAAAGAGATGCTAAATATATTAGCTCTGTCTCGAATGATACAATCCAATACATATTACAGCCCACGATTATTGTTGAACACATACAGAGAAAACCTAGTAGGGTATTTTTTATGTTGGTGTTATCAAAATTTGTTACTTTTTGGTGTAGAAACACATTGTTAACAACACTCTACTAGGATTTGAAGTACTCCTTTTACACGATAACGAAAACTTTTCGTTTCTCCACAAACCAAAATTTAAATCACAATTACTTCGTTATCTACAATTTATATAAAACAAAAGCTGGAATATCCTTAGTTTTAAAGTTGTATTTATTGTGCACTATCCTGTACTGGGGTTTAAATAAAAAGCGTGGCTCTCATAACATATTGTTATCAAAGACAATGAGCAAATTGAAAGTGCTGCGGGTAGAAAATACGTGCAGAATGTACTGGTGACGACAAAAGTGTTAAAATAAGGTTTTTTTTAACTACTTTTCTAAAATATAGACTTACAGATTTGTAGTCCATTTATTTTTTAGTACATAAAGCAACTTTAGTTTGGTTACTAATGACTAGCTTTTGCCTGTGACTTCGTTCGTTTAAAAAAGATTTTTAGACGACAAAAGAATCTTTGCTGTTTTTTCAGTTTTTGAATTATCAGTGCAAAAAATAGTAAAAAAATCTGTTAAGTCATTTTGCCGCGACCGCGTAGTAAACATTCATCGTTTGGATCTAAGGATAATATTACAATGTATACTTAATACAATAAACCATCCTTCAAAGTTCAATAAAGTCAAATCATGAAAAAGGGAACCAAAGTACATCTCTTAACTATCAGTATTTCCAGTCCTACAGAAATACTCATTAGATGAAAATAAAAATGTAAAAATCTTCAAATAATTACAACAATGACTAGATTTTTTCCACGAATAATTATGAAATGAAAGTATTTGAAATTTGATTCCAGTCCATTCATAAATGAGACTTGTCTAAATAATAATTATGATAAAATAGGAGAGAAAATGAAACGAAATTATCAGCCTTGTCAATCAGAACTGAGCCTGAATTCTATTAATGTTTCTCGTAAACAAATAATGAGGTTGTTGACCTCTACAGATCATTTACGAAGAAAAATAGAACCTGCCGTGGATATAATAATTATTATCATGAATTCATTAATATCTTCTGAAAATAATACCGGGTTTTCGTACACCTTTATGCTACATTTCATAAAAATCGATTAACTAGTTTGGCCGTGAAACTGTAACAGACAGAAAGACAGACAGACAAACTTATGAGTTTATTATATTACGAATTTATAATTGCATAGCTATACAAAAGTACATACATTATAACATTTCCTCGTTGAATCTTACATAGAATATAATACCAATGAATAATTCTGTAGCCAGCAACAAAATGTAATCAAAACAAATCTACATATTTACTGGAACTCCTGATTGTGTTCGCCATTAATTTAATTTATATTCCGTTATACATTTATGTAAATAAATCAACCTCGCGGCTTCCAGTATTGTTATATTGTATTGTGGAAGGTGGAATTTGTAAAAGGATCACCAACATGAAGTTATCTACGTGTTTCATTTTTTGTGAAAAATAATCTTAGACTGATCTATCACCACTATCACTGTTTCTTATTTATAACAAAATTAAGGATATTGGATATTTACATTTTTATTGGATTAGGTACAGAAAAACTTGAAAAATTTGATAATTTATTCATTGTATTTGGTAGCAACCTA
The DNA here is from genome assembly GCF_050436995.1 of Anticarsia gemmatalis. NCBI lineage: Eukaryota > Metazoa > Arthropoda > Insecta > Lepidoptera > Erebidae > Anticarsia > Anticarsia gemmatalis. Next base: position 10,673,784 of record NC_134760.1, on the reverse strand, counting down.
AAGTTTGGAAGAATACCTTAGTTTTGGATTTTGTCGTTATACCAATTTAAATTTAATCAAGTTTTACGACAGCAGTACTAATTATTATTGGTATTCATTTCAAATACAAGTATCCACAATAACCTTTAAGTAAAGTTATCCAAAATTAAACAAAATATTACTAAAATTATCCATTTTCAAATGATTCATTTGATAATCTCTAAATATTTGTTCATAAACAATTTCGGGAACGGTCATTTGCTGTTTGGGTTAGCCGCAGAACGTAATTACGACATATGTTGACCACACACATAAACCATGTTTAGGATAATTTGACTCTTACAAAATAAAAACCAAAATAATTAAAAAAAGGTCCTTAAATCAAATCATTTATTTATTTGGTCTAATGTTGACCATTATGATAGTTGTTACAATATTATCAAAAGACTAGTAACAACTATCACTCGGAAAGGAGGTAGAGCCTTATGAGAAGAACTTGCAAGAAACTCACAGCTTTTCAATCGCCAAATGATTTATAAAGTGGTTGTTACAATAATTGATCGTATAAGGAGCTCAATAAGAGCCAGATTATCCTTTCTTTTCAAAGCAAAAAGCCGTTGAAAAAATCTGTTTGAAGCCTAATTACGTTCAGAAAATCCCAAAATAGTAAAAGCCGCCGAAAAAATCCTTTTCGAGCCTAATTACGAGCACACAAAATAAAACAAAAAGAAACACGCCAGTCAAAAATAAACCATTTTTGTACATCACAGCAAATCAGTGCTGCAACCTCGTTAGTCTATTTTCATTGCGGGCGAAAAACTGCAAAAAAAGATGGTGGAAGCACTTTTGAGTTGAACAGTACCTTGTCATTGGTATGCAGTTGGTAATTACTGGTTGAAAACTCCGCTGTTTTCAATTTAAACGATTGCATTACACGGTTGTGTGCGACTGTACATTAAGGTGATTAAATGTACGAGGTCAACAAATGTAGTGTTTTTTTAATTAAATGATATGTTGTTGTACGAGAACTTACTTGTAGTAAGACTGTATATATAATGTACTAGCAGCCCATCCCGGCTTCGCACGGGCATAATATTATAATAAAAGAAAATATAGGTACAATGTTTTACAGTGAGTTTCTAAAAAAATTACATTCATTGAAAACAAAAAACTAAGTTATATTTTTTTTTGTAATATCAGAAATATTTACCAATCATCAAGCATGTAATAGCAGAGTATAAAACACAGATCGATAACAAATATTTATTTTATTTACCAATTTCTCATTACTCACGATAGAACGATTAAAATATATTATCAGAAATGATTGAAAAGCAATAAAGTATTACAAACTAAAGACTATTGAAATGAGGCTTTATTTCAATAAATTATAACTTCGAAAAGGTCGAATTTGCTCCTGAATCCTAGATTTTACAATTGTACCAATTTAATTCCGAAACAAGTAACTTTATTGTAGTTTTAAACTCGGGTCTAAGTAGTCTCAGATTAAAATTAGAACGTTTTGTTGAGTTTTAAAGCTATTTTTCCAGAATAATTCATCTTATTTGCAAATCTTCATTTCATTTGTTGAGATAATTTATAGTTTTGAATTTGTTCGTTAACAACGTTTGGATATTGTTACAATACTTTGTTTTTTTCTTCACTGAAAAAATAAAAAATTCTAACTGAGTTTGCCACATGCTAACCCTGTCTTAATCTTTTACATTACGAAGTGTTAAAAATAATATTTTTTTAAACTTATCTTTTGATCACTAGTTTAAATGTGGAACACAACAATATTTGCCTTTTATTTTTAATGGCAACTTATAACCGATCACCACAATAATTTTACGTTAAAAAGTTAAAAGCGTCCAATCTCTTTGTAACTTCAATACAATAAGTTTCTCAGATTGTAAAAGAAAATAAGGTTCTAATTCCAGGAGCCATGTTTTACTGGAAATATTTATTTCCTTAACTTCCTCGCTGACAGATTCCGGGAAGTATCACAAATAAAATGGAAGCCTTTGTGTTGTTTTGTTTTTTGTTTAATTTTCCCAATACTTCTGAGATTTTCCTATTACATATTTATTGCGTAAAGTAAACATTGTCGTTAAGGTAATTGACGATCGTTTGGAACAAATTTCATTTAACGTGTAATTAGACTAGGCTTAACTAAAATTACAGGAAATTTTGTTATTATAATGTTTCTCATTGTGCCTGATTAGTTACGACTTTTTCATTTTTATATCAATGAATGGAATTTTAATATTTCTGTTTTTTATTTGAAGTACCGGATATTAAAACGTGTATTCATACGTACGATATTTTGTTAATATAGCGTTTAAAGGAGTACGAAATCCCCAAATTGGCACTTGCTCAGTGTGGTAGACTGACTAGACTGTCTTATCCTTCTCTAATTAAAAGGGAGAACTGTGCCTTGTAATGGTATAGTAATCAGTAATGTTGAATTTCACAAATTCGTATATCCCTACTACTACTTTGTATTTGACAGATTCTGATGTGTAATAGCGAAGAATTAAACGTCTAAGACGTGAAAGTTTGATAAAAAGAAAATTAATTTTAAACAAAGTCAAAATTCGTCTAAAATTATTCTAGTTTCGCTAGTCTACAGTGCTTTTCACTGAAAAGGAGAATGGGCAAAATAGTATGGAGCCTGGGCGATCCGCGGCCAAACTAGATTTTTTGTTTTTTTAATGTAGTTTAGTCCTATAATTACCGTGTAGAAGTTTTATTGCCGCGACGCACTTATATGACGAACAAAATACATTTTTGTTTTTGAGCACTTTTAATAGTATAAAAACATATTTTTGGCTTATATTCGGAGATTAAATAAAAAGTACTATTCATATTATTGCATACAAATATAGACATTATTAATATTCGAACAATCATAACATGTAAATATATAAATATCGTAACAAGTAAACATCTTGCTCTACTATAATATATTCACTGAGACGACTTATCTGTCTTGAATGCTCAGCTTAAAAACGAGGCGTTCATAGCCAGTTGCGCTCACAGGTCGGTGAACGATCTGTTGGTTAAGCAACCGTTGGCGCTGTCATTCTATAGATGGGTGACCGCATTGTGGTATTTGAACTGAGCTTCTCCGTGCTTCCGAGGGCACGTAAAAAGTCGGTCCCGGTTGTTGTCAACTAAGATAACATTCGGGCGGCTTGAACAACTTTGAAACTAGATGAACCATATGATAGATAGATACGAGTTACGATTATTGTTCATTTTGATGGCATTGCAATCGTTATAAGAAGATGTAACGTTATTACACAACATTAAATGCATTACAGACACGAAATAATTGTATTTGTTCTATGAAATTCCATTATATATACATGTCAATATATTGTTTCCTGAAAGGATTGCAGCGAAACGTTCTTAGTAAAAGTTGTTCCTAGTTATCATTACTTTAATTTGACACTACTTTCATTAATGGCCGCCGACCGCCCAGGAGTGCCCATTCTCCTTTATAACAAACTTCTAATGAAAAGATAATAGTGAATTGTCCAAGAAACCAACAGATTTCAATGATAAATTGATTCAATTATTAGTTGAATCGCTCTGTAAAGTTATATTTCTATAAATCTATCCAATTTTGCTATAAACCCGTGTTGTTTGTTTCGGCTTAAGGAGTAACCTTCAACTGTCAAATGAATACCTGCCTTAATAATAAAGTATAACGTTTAAAATTCAGTAACATTACAAAAGAATAGTGTTTAAAAAAAAAACACTTTTTTACTGTTGACGACATTCGTGGTGCATTGGGTAAGGTGGTTATCATGCTATTACCACAGAGCTTGAGGGTCATTGGTTCGACTCCTATTTTTAATTATTTACTGACATATTCAGTGTAAATCTAAGTGGTGTTTTAAGTCTCATAGCACTCTGTGCTTTGAGTTTTTGTAAGTGTCAACGCGACACGAGATACAATCTAATTGGAGTTGACTTTAAAAGTAAAAAAACACAATCAGTAACCTAGAATCAACAATATCTATCATTACATTTCAAATTTAATGGAAATAAACAATCTCAAAAGAAAAAATAAACTTTTTGAGCAAAAACCAATCTTACAATATAACATTAGAGTTTAAATTCGAACGCCAGCGGAAGTTCTTGAACAAAAATCATGCTTAAAAATAACGCATTCCTTTGCTACAGTTATCGCATGAAGAAAAGTATCACCTACTTATCTTTTCACGGAACTTGGAGAAAAAGCATTTATATGTATATTGTTGGGAAGGTAGCAGGAAAAAACATTGGGAAATACAAAAAAGAAGCCAAAATGTACGGAAATGGGAAGAGATAGCTCGCCGGAGTCATTTTGAAGGAAAAACCTCTTAATACTTGACGGTGTAAATCTTTTCTTGACATGCTTATAGTTTCAGGCTTGCGAAATATGTGACGGAATTTCAGCCTGTTTTTGATAATATGTAGTGTGTAGTATTAATACGTAGTGTGTAGTATTAATTTGTAGGTTATTTCGTGGTAGTATATAGCGAACTGTAGTTTAATGGATGTTCGTATTTCTTTAAATCTTTCTTTTACCTCATTTCTGATGTCCGATTGATAAGGCAAGCTACTTTGGTCAAGTTTAATGCACTTTTATTAATTATTATCTTTGTGCTCGTGAAGACACTTGAAAAATGATCCCAGTTATTGACTAAAGCGGTGAAAAGCACGTCAAACCCTAAACTGTCTTAAAAAATCGTTATTAGGTAAAACAGTAAGAATAATTTGTGTCGTATGGTATAAAGCCAGCCTAAAACCAATGACGTAAATAACAAAGTTGGGTTCACAATTGGGTCAAAATTACCCCAATAAAGACTAATTTTATATAGCTCAGTAGTTTCGTTAACTTTTCAATAACTGAATTATTGAAATCCGACCCGAGGGCATATTTTCATTAATCGTTTAATTCGTTTAGAGTGAAATGGCTTTAATTTTTATGACACTTTAAAGTTTACTTTATGGCAAATTTAAAGTTAAAGTCTGGATAGTTTTGGCAAGTGATTTAGTAAGTTTTTTATTAGTTAACTTATTTAGTGAGAAATTATGTAGTTTTGAAGTTAAAGAGTTTTTGAAAATGTGTATAATTTAATTAATTTTAAATGGCGGTCAGCTGCGTATATTTTACAGGCAACAATTAATAACTTTCACCACAATTTATTTGTCAGATATATACCTAACATAAGTAGGCATTTCTATTAAAAGAAAAATTACAACCATCTAGGTGTCGTAGACCGAAAAACAGATGCATTAGGATATAAATAGCTAACTTGTACACGCAACTTTTGCTGTCTATTTATGAAGCATGCCTAATTTCAGTAATATAAAACACAAAACCTAAAAATTTGACTGCAGCATGAAACGTAGAATAAAACCGTCCACCCACATTCAACATGAAAATCATTTCAAAAGGGACCTTTGACAGAAAAATTCAAACGTTTAACGTACATTGGAGCTCAACAACCATGTCTCAAAGCAAATGCCGGAGAAATAGCGATACATTTTCTACTACAAAATGGTTTTAGCAAACCGAGACTGCACAAACATACGTCCAGTGAAATAGCCGAGAGGCGAATAATAATTGCATACAAGTGAAAGAGACAAAACACATAAAAGTAGGAAACTGTCGCCGGCTCACTGCAGTTACATTAAAAGGTGCTTTTAATATTTTTTATGTGGAGTTAGAGAGTATGGAAGTGATACAAACAAATGGATTTGTGACGTCACATAAATTTTGCTTTAAACGCATGCATTTTTGTTGAATGAAGTGAAAAAAATTGAAAATAAGACGATTCGTTTTTTTACGGGAGAAATATAGGTGGATAAGTGTTAAAAAATTTAGTGACGACATGATTAACCTTCGACTCAACATAAACATTTTTAATAAGAATTCAGCTACATACACCTATGCCCAGCTAGCTCGCTAATACTAACCTCACATATTAAAATTTATTTCATTAACTGGTAATGTCATACCACATCTAGTAAAACTCTACAACCAAACTGCGTTATAAAACCATGTAGGTTTACAAAAAGATGAAATGTTAATACACTACGTTTCGAATTCGTCGAGTAAACTGAGCCTCAGTGAGTATCTTGTTTGCTCAATACAAGAGCTATGAAGCCCTTTAAGGCTCAATAAATGAAGAATTTTATATTTGTTTCAGTTAAATATAGACTTAATCGAGCCAATATTTAAAGAAGTTTTTGTAAATTTTGGAAAATTCCCTTTGAGTTTTGAGATGTAAGAAGCCACTATTAAAATGTGTTTTAAAATGGTACATACGTAACTGTGAAAACGATATATTATATTATACGATTGATTGCACAGTTAAAAAAAAATGTGATTACAGGTAAAATACGAATTGATTTAAATATATTTTGTTTACACATTAGCTCTTGTCTGCGTTTCCGTGTGGACTATATTTCTACATATAAGTTATGTGTTATTCTAGTACAGCTACAACACAGCTATAATCTCCATCAAAATCCGCTTGCTAATTTTGGCGTGATTAAGAAAGAAACGTTCATCCAATCTTTCGCATTTATAATATTAGTTAAAAGTCGAATTCACATTTTTATTGCCTCAGAGGCCACATTAGACTCTCAACAAAGGACTCTATTAAAAAAACTAAAGTTACAGTTGCTTTTATTTAAACAAAGAACATAAACAAGTTTATACATACATCATTTTCAACTATTTGAAACCTATTTAAGACTAAAAGTGCCTACTAACTTAGCATAAACTACCCTCTAGATAACAGCAAAAAACACTAGAAAAGTACTTTTTATTAATTAACACACGTACCTCACAATTATACAAACGATACCCTTCCACATTTTAAAGAGGGCATAAGGACAAAAAATTTGCTACTTAATTTTCTCCACACATTAACTTTTATAAGCAAAAAGTTTACGGAACCACATAATTAGGGCCTTTATACACGACACTCGCAACCCCTCATTAACCTTTCTAAGTGCAAAAAATACATAATACTAATCAGTTTTTTTTTACTTTGACCGTTACTGTGCGGTAATGGAGTACACAAAGCAGTGGATGTACAGAAGGAAAGAAGTTAACTTTTTTTGCTATGGTGGTGTATTTATGGGAATAGTCGAGGTGACAAAGTAAAGTTTCCGTTGGTATATTACAGAATGTATTACTTGGTATATTATAATATACTAGCAGACCCGACAGACGTTGTCCTGTCTAATAAATTTAAAATTAATTAAAAAAACATTGTCCAGCTAACAAAATCTAAACCATTTGCAGATCCCCTTGATCACACACAAAAAAAATCATCAAAATCGGTCCAGTCGTTTAAAAGAAGTTCAGTGACATACACACTTACAGAAAAATTATATATATGTTACTGTAAAAGCCCGAACGGTGGTAAATCCTAAGATTTTCCGGTATAACCTAAGATTTACCAACTGGCAATGGTAAAAGTCCGAATAATTATTTTATTTCGAACTTTTACCTATATTCACTTGATGATATCGAGATGTCGCCGGAGCCCCGCTTCGCGGGGCTCCTCCTTCTGGGTGGTTAAAAAAAAAAAAAACCACGAAGGCTAAGGTGGGAGCTTCGCTTCGCTCGCTCCCACCTTAGCCTTCTAACCTAACCTACTCATGTCGCTATGCCCAAAACTCCTTCTTTATAACAATGTCACAGTATATAATTACACCGTGAAATAGTTATAAACATAGTTATGAAGAAGGATTTTTTTATATATCGTAACATAGTTTTTAAACTCTGGCTTGTTCGGACTTTTACCATTGAGAGTTGGTAAATCTTAGGTTTTACCGGAAAATCTTAGGATTTACCACAGTTCGGGCTTTTACAGTAACATATACATATAAAGATTATCATATCTAAAAACAGATTACTGTTATGAAAAGTGTTCAAATTATTCCACTGAGACTGGACGTTTAAATGTATTACTTGTGAACATTTATCACATATAATATAGCTTTTTAAGTACACAGTCATCAAAAATAATCTTAGCAAGCTGAATCCACATCCCTATTTCAAAACATCGTTGCCTTCCTTACCGTTTTAATTGTTTTGCAGACATAAATCTAAGCTTTACCTTTACCTTTACCTTTACCATCAAACTCTAAGCCGAATAGTATTAAATCAAAAATTAATCAAAATCAAATCATTCGTTTACATCATTTTCTAATTAAAGTAAGAACTTCACTCTACGTTTTTATTCGAGCAAGACTTCTGCACGTACCTGTTTTGTGGTATAAACCGTTACAAAGCACCTGTAGTAAATGTCACTTAGACTAGTTGTACGTTAGACTGTTGTGTAAGAAAAAACGGTAGCTATAACGAGTAATAATGCTGGCTAGTGTTACGGCATTTCGTGATAATATTCTTATTTAAACTTTTATATAGCGTGATAGTTCAAAGAGTTCTATACTCAACATATATCAGTTTAGCCTTTCTTCAAAACTTTATTGGAGTCGGCTTCCAGTTTCACCGGATGCAGCTGAATATCAGTATTTTACATAGAGCGACTGCCTCAACAACCCAGATACCTGGGTTATAACACCATACCCTTCGGTAAAACTGGTTGTCAGACTTTCAAGCTGCAGACTACTGTTAACGAATGTCAAAGTTCTTTTATAATTACGGCCGGGACCCACAATTTAACTTGCCTTCCGAAACATGGAGGAACTCGATATGTATAAGATGGTCACCCATCCACAGAACAATGTAATATTTTTAAAAAAGCTTAAAATTTCTGATTCCTAATTCGTTGGAATAAAAATATTTTCGAGCTTTTATTCCTATTTACCTGCTTTTAAGTTTCAAGTACTTTCAGGCTACATGAAAAGATATATAAATGTAACTAAAGTAAAGAAAGTACTTACCTTTTTAAGAGCCAATGCCTTCGTTTATGAGTACAATATATTATGTATGTAGGTATATTTATTGGGTGCAAAACAAAACAATAGGCCAGCACTTTGTATAAAGATTGCCCATTTATCGGAAAACAATTGTATTTATCGTTTCCATCCAAATCTTGTTTTTCTTCAGATTTAAGAGCTTATTTGTTCCGTTTTATATTCATGTGAATGTAATGAAAATAACATAAATCCTTGGCTATACAAACAGGATACATAACAGTGGTAGAAATATTCGTCTCTCACACAAATTGTTAATTTAATGTCAAGGTTGTTTAAGATATCCTAAGCGCTTTCTTGTGCCTTAAAGGCTATTTTAACTGGCAACAGGGACCGATACTTGATATGTTCTTAGAGATTTGGACTACAAGATGCCAAAACCACTTAAGTCGTTGACAGTACGCTAATTTATATTTTTCGTTTATTAATATGAAAGGAAATAAGTAAAGCTTCTCTTCCCAGAGGCTTAATCACGGGTAAATAAATAGTATTTTCTATATATTCTGAGGAAAAAGTGCATAATATTTTTTTTTTTAATTATTCTTTTGGGAAGAAGGCGTGAACATCGAGTAGTAAAATCAAAATCCAAATCATTAATTAATTTAATTCAAATATTGCCACTTATGATAGTTGTTACAATTACTGAATCTACCACTAGCTCGGAAAGGGGGTAGACCTTTATGAGAAGAGCTAGCAAGAAACAATAGCGATACGTCTTTACAGTTGAAACAAAATGTACTTAATATTCTTTGATCACATAACGCATAAAACGTACGTCCTTGCTTTAATCATGTGTAATGTATGTATGTATGTATGTACATATGTATGCGAGGTACGTAGTCGTATGCGTCGGCATGCGGACCCGGTGTTTGCGTCAGGCTATCTGCGATGTTTCGCCGGATTCGGTCATTGTAGCTAGATCGGAAGATAGGTTTCAAACCATTCGTGTATGTTTGTTGATAAATTCCATTGAATACTCCGTTATTTTTCCTTTATTATGTCCTAAATAACCACTTTTGTGGTCTTTCTTCAACAAAGTACTAATTAAGCAAAGTATGTGTGAAGTGTTGAAAACTATGGACTAAAACCCGGTTCATAATTACTGTTCTGTGACTCAGTGACAGGTATTCTTAGGTTTATTTATTTCTAATTAATTAACATTGGGATTTTTTAAAGGGCATTTTATTATATATGTGAAAGCCGTTGAAGAGATTCTTTCGATTGCTAGTTATGGAATGTAGTGGATTCGATTTACGAGAAAGTATTCAGGAATATTTTGAAAGGTAATATTTAAGGTAGAATATACTTAAAAGCAATCGGAAGGTTAGAGGTCTAAGTGTTTAAAAACTATGTAATATATTTTAAAACTGAATCCAATATTTGTCATCAATAGCTTAATAGTCTAACTACACAAATGACAAGTTTATAAACTAGATTATATCCGAATCTGACAGTCAGATTTAGTTAAAATATAGTTTATTTTATAGCAGGCTTATAGTTTTAAATCCCCTTTGACATCAAAGGATTTCATTTCAATTCTATTTTGGCGTTTCGCGTTTCATTTTATTTGTATACTTTTGCTTTTGTAAATAGTATCGATATAGAGCTTATATTTTAAACTCTTTACTGACCGTGTAACTGAAACCAATATTTTGTACTCAATATTCGTATGAGTTTTTGAACTAGTTCGTATTTTATTACCAAAAAAATTGTGTATCGCAAAAATATATCAAGACAATTCGAAAAATTCCTAAATGCCAACTAAGAACAGTTTAATGGTTCAGAAAGTAGACAACAACAAACCAGATAGCCTGGACCAGTAGTGTAATGTGTGAAGAAAGCAAAATTGCCAGAACATGTGTTTCGTGTATTCTTCGAGAAGTAGTCGATGCCCAAAAAGAAGATTTTTTTACGTAGGTAACAACTATTTTAGATAGTGGTATCAATTTTCCTTTCAACTGAATTATGTTCGGCAATGGCTCTAACTGAATAAATTTAAACACGTGCTTGTAAAACATACGTAACTCGAAAAAACACCATACAAAACTCTTCTCTCCAACAATTTACTAAAAACAGATTTACGACCAAGAATATATTCCATTTAAATTGCAAAATATTCTATTTTAAGCGTGAATATGCTTGTACATTGTCCGTTACTGCACAATCGGTTCACAAAGGAGTTGTCGCGTCGCCCACAATATCGGTCACATATTGCTTCAACAAAGATTATGACTTTGACCGAGTCAAAGTTAAATTTTGACTCGAATGAAGGACATAAGTCCAATCTTGACACATATTAGGCTGAGGTGTAGCATATAAATGAGTTTTAAAAAGCCTTATAAAGGGTCGTTCGTTTATTTTTTATTACTCTTTGTGTTATATTACAATGTATTCTGATAATAATGATATTATTATTTTCATGTGGTCAGTAGTCAATATAATGTCATTACATTGTCAAAGTCCAAAACACCACTCACATCACTGAATAAATTGCAACTGGCCAAAAGGGACGGTATCCTAAAATTAAAATCTACAAGCGAGATCGTCCCGTGATGCAATTTTCTACCACTATCGAGTATCGGATTTTGTTTCAAAATCTGATCAGCGCCACTAGCGGGTGTCTTAAGAACATTATTTTGGTACATTTTAAATGTCAAACTCTCGTTACTTGACTGTAGATAATCACCCAACAGATTCGCTATTAGCCAGAATCACTGCTGTCAAAACATGCCACTGCCCGCAATTATTATTGATACTAGCTTCCCAAACCTCAACATAACAAAGTAACTTGTCTACATCTCCGACAAACAAGAAAAAAAACTTTGTTTCCAACAAACAAGGAAACAAAACATAAAAACAAAAGTTGCCCGCATCACTAACATGATGAAGCGGGGTGGTCCTCGGAACTGCGAGACAATTTAATTAGCGTCGCTGTACAGGCTTTCAATACAGGCTACTGATGTTCAGCTCAAAGGGCTTTGCTTCAAACGAGTATGGTTTGGCACCATGTGTATGGCCAAAATTGACTGAATCATTTTATAGTATAAAATAATATAAGGTGGAATTGAAGTTTAAGTTATTTTCGTCTAGGTTGGTCAATCATACAAAAAAATTAAATATGTGTAAGTTTCAAATTCTGTGGATTGATTGATGTATTTAAGTAAGTGTGTTTGTCTTTTACGCGAAAATTTCTGCACAGATTTTGATGTAATTTGGCACAGAGACAGTTTATAATCTGGATGAATACATAGGATACTTATTACGCGGACGAAAACGCGGGCAGGGAAATAAAAAGGCTTGTAAAATATAAAGTAGTGGCTATAAACTCTAAGAATGTGGTTCAGAAAAGCGATATAATTAGGCAAAGTGAGGATTAGGTAAACCTCCCTAAAATGTTTAGACAAAATAATTGATATTGTTGACGCACTGAAAATAGTTATTAATAACTAGCTGACCCGCGCAACTTCGCTTGCGTCACATAAGGGAGAACAAAATTTTCCCCGTTTTTGTCACATTTTTCACCCGTACTCTGCTCCTATTGGTAGTAGCGTGATGATATATAGCCTATAACCTTCCTCGATAAATGGACTATCTAACACTGAAAGAATTTTTCAAATCGGACCAGTAGTTCCTGAGATTAGCGCGTTCAAACAAACAAACAAACGAACAAACTCTTCAGCTTTATAATATTAGTATAGATAATATGCAATGATGGTTTCAATGAACATTACACAGTAGTCATAAACATGTTTGACAACTATTAATAACAATATATTAGCGATAATTTGTGGTTATTGCATGTACTTTATACACAAGTCTAACATATCGCCGTCCTTGTCACACAATATGTCAATGAACTCAAGTATTCGTCAACTGAAAGTTTAATTCAATTTACCTCTAACATAATTAATCTGTTTGCGCTACGTTGCCAATGTTGGTACATTGTCTCAGCGGTATTGAGCCGTTGTGAAGATTTCAACTTGCGGAAGGCCGGAAAACTTAAGACTGTTTAGTAAAATGTAAGGGTTTTCAATTGTATCCTTATTGAGTTACTTCAAATACTTGTGGTAAGGGTTTCAAGGTACTTTGCAGCTGGTGATGCGGCAAGGACCAGCAAGCGTGATGACCACATTTTTAGCTAAGCTTGTCAAAGAAACTGACATAATGGTGTATGTTGAAATGAATAAGACGACCAGTTTATAAATGTATAGTGCGCTGGAAGAACTGGTGAAAAAAGTAACTACAATAAATTTTGATAGCCAAATAAAAGTAAATAGTTTGCAATTATTTTATTGATCATGTCCAAAGCTCAATAGAAGACACATTTTCATTTAAAATCCTTACCAAAATCTAACAGTTTTTAATAGAAAGCTGTAATGAAATAGATAATCTGACAATTGGAGTATTTTAGATTTTTACGTTATTGAAATCGATGATAAGAAATCATTTATCTAAAACTCTTTTTTCCAAGTCAATCACGTATAAAATCCACTTCGTAAACTGTAATGATAAACTATGTTTTAGCTTAATTAGAGTTTCGACTTGACAACCCACTGTTTATTACTTTGAATTATGATGACGCAACTTTATGATAAATATCCTCTTTCATAATTTATGTTTCACGTTTGTTTCGGCCTGTTTCGTGACTGAAATAGATGAGGGTTTGATGTCAGATTGAAATGTCGATAGACGACATTTTGATTACGTGAAGTGACGAATAGGACACAATGTACTTTTAAATGATAAAAAATATATTTTATAGACATAAATATATTATTAGTGTACGCAGAGTTGTATGAAATAACATAAACATATTTAAAACTAGCTGACCCACGCAACTTCGCTTGCATCACATAAGAGAGAATGGGTCAAAAGTTTCCCCGTTTTTGTAACATTTATTACTGGTACTCTGCTCCTATTGGTCGTAGCGCGATAACATATAGCCTATAACCTTCCTCGATAAATGGGCTATCTAACACTGAAACAATTTTTCAGATCGGACCAGTAGTTCCTGAAATTAGCGCGTTCAAACAAACAAACAAACTCTTCAGCTTTATAATATTAGCATAGATTGTTAGCCCTATGGAGCAAGTAGAAGTCAAGCCTATTGCTGTAAAAATATTTTTTATATTCCAAAGGAAAATTTAGAGTTAGCGCGCATTAGTGACTTTTTTCACCGTTGCTTTTTCCTCAATCTCATTTTATTCATCTTGGGATATGGAGAAACGCACTGTAAGGCGTGACAATTGGGGGACACTCCATATTTTGTTAATGAGTGACAAAACACTAAACAGTCACGGTGACAAAAGTCCCATTGCGCGTTTACTCTTAAATATACAACTGATGAACATTAAAATTGAGCAATAGTAATATCGTTGTACTAACATACACAATTATTATTCCTCTTTAATTTGTAACCAAATGTATAGTTAATTTAACCTCAAACACTAAAACCATGGTTGAATTAAAGGCCACAATTACAACGATAACTCAGAACTAAGCATTAATTTGACCCAAAACTAAAGCAAATATTCTAGTAAACTAGAAACTTAATAATAACTCGTAATCCTATTATGGAGAGCGTCGTCGCAAATACTTGGTGCAAAAACTAAATTAGAACCTTTTGCATAAAACAAAAAGTCTCTTTTGAAACCCTAAAAAGACATACCATAGCGACTTACAGTCTATTCTTAAATAGACTAATACTGTAGATATACAAACGTACATACATAATATTACGCCTGTTGTACCCAAAAGGTGTAGCTCATAGGTGTATGAAATTCACCCATGTCTCGATACTAACAATGTTAGTCCCATGTAATAGGGGGCAAGTCTATTGATGTGTGGATAAACTGTTCTATTAATAACGTATCACTGAAAAAGGACTTTAAACTGGGTAAGGCTGCAATGAATAAGACAAACGCAGAACCGTACCTAGTAACGTACCGAAGTGAAGGCCTATATTCAACAGTGGGTAGTTGAGATATCTGATACTTATCTAGAGGTTACTAATCTCACTGTCTTCTACTATATAGTCCGTTTGGTTCCAATTTTCCATTAGTTCTTTCTCTTACGCATCTATTGATGGCATCTTTGTATTGTATGCAATCCGATATGACTATATAGTGGTCCACCAAAAAGTTACGATAAAATGAACCTTTCAAAGAAAATGCCGACTTTAGATAATTGAAAAAAGATAAGGCTTGTTTTGAGGTGTCAAGTTTCGACCACTGACCACAGACGTAAAAGAAACTGACCACAAGGCTGTATAAGTTGTACGCTGGGTGTTTTAAATGAATTATCGTAAAGAAAATGGGATAGATAACAAGGTATTTGAGGCAACTATGGTCAAACGGTTACTTTCTTTGCCATATCTAAATTTGTTCTGATAAATTCTTACCTTTCTTGAACTATGAAAAAGTATTAAATTAAAGTCTATGGAAATAAAATGATCACCCTTAACTGCAGCTATAAACACATGGTAACTAAATACTGAAGACTACTCTGAAGACTAAAACGATTTGAAACCCTCTTGATTTATATTTAAGATCTTTTAGGTTTGAATAATATCACAGAAAAACACTTGAACATAATTGAACATAACTCCAATTAATTCTCATTCGATACATTTCTTGTGAACTTGGGTTTAATGTACTTAAAATTACATTTACCTGCAAGAATGACGCAGTTAACCTTTTCAAAGGACCATTACTAATTTTACCAACGTATGTGGGTGTAATACGCGTGTAACGTCATACAATGAGTTTGAATTAAATGTAAAATTACATTAAAACGTAGCACTAAGAATATTGTGGTGGGTGGTTTGTTAGATCTAAAGGGAGATGCATTTATCGCTGCATTATTTATAGAACTGTTATAGTATTGTTTTGAGAAGATACGGAATTTGGATTCGGTTTTACTAATAGACAGATTAATTCATGAAGGACATTTTAATGTAGATATTATAAATTATTATTATTGTACCAGGTTCATAAATACGTAGTGCTGCAATCGGCCTGCGATAATACTTAAGGTTTCATACAAACAGGGCAATGGACACCAGTTACATAAAACACCAGTCGATACTATCGAGTACCGAGAATTTGACATTTTAACTGTACCACAAAAGCAGTTCCTACGACGCCCGCTAGGGGCGCTAACAAGATTTTCTCACAAAATTTATCGATACCTATCTGATTATCGATAGTCGATAGCAGTGGAGAATCGCGTTACATCTTCTTAAAATACAATTGCATAATCCAGAAACGAGTCAACAATTCAGACGTATCAACATTACCAGCTTATACTTAACATAAAATAGTCTAAACAAGTTCGCCCACGGAGCTCGGCTCATATAAATCAATCTCTCGCTGCGACTACTAGTGCCGCGGACGCATGAAATAAACATTGCACGTGCTGGCTCAGACTCTAGGGATTATATCACACCGGAGAGAATGATCTGGAAGATCTTGTTGATAGGAAAGTTTGAGTTTTTATGAAGTTGTGTGAGTGTGAGTCTATTTTGTTGTTGTTTTATAAGTAAGATTATAGATATTTTTGGATTTAAATTTTCTAGTTACGTTTCGTTACATCTGTAGATTTAAAGGAAGCTGTGTTATTTAAATATTGTTAAGTAAAGTTATAAAATCTTGGATAAGTTCTAGTACTCAAATTGGAGAATATACGAAAATGGACGAACCTAAAAATACAAAATTATCAAATATTTCTGCTGTCTTCTTGTACAAAGTATGAATTGCCTAGAATAGCCTCCTTTGAGCATGACAAACTTTTTAAGTACTTGTACCGGTCTTCCGAAATATACTTATCTCTCTGTAGAGACGTAGACAACCCACACCTTATAATGAATTACATAAAAATACACACGCAACAAACATTAAACATGCCTCTTTTTTTTCCTCAACAACAAAAAAATCTATTGACAGCAAACGCCTTAGTACAATGACAAGTGACGTGCGTAGGCACAATCCACTACATTATTTACATATTCTACAAACTCATACAAAACTAGCTGACTCGCGCAACTTCGCTTGCGTCACATAAAAGAGAATGGGTCAAATTTTTCCCCATTTTTGTAAGATTTTTGACTGGTACTCTGCTCGTATTCGATGTAGCGTGATGATATATAGGCTATAGCCTTCCTCGATAAATAGGCTATCTAACACTGAAATATTTTTTCAAATTGGCCCTGTAATTCCTGAGATTAGCGCGTTCAAACAAACAAACTCTTCAGCTTCATAATATTAGTATAGATTCCTTTACTAAAACATGTTACATTCATAAAATGAACGGATATGAACACGTGGGTCGCCGGCAAATAAGAAATAAACAATAATATAATATTAGCCCACGCGTCGTACTGAGGTGTTGTGTTGTCCCACATAGGTTTGCCGATCACACCGGTTTGTCAACGGTGTTAGCGTTTTACGACTGGTTTTATTATTTGACTGGACATAGCTGCATTTTTAATTGACGCCGTCATATATTTTATAGTGTTTTTGAAACATTAAGTCATTGTGACAATTAAAATGTTATCAAAAGGCAAATATTGTAACATCTATTTTACCTATCCTACCTTATGTATCTTTTGTTATTAGATATATACGAAGAAGTACGATATGTACTTTGAAATACTGTTTAATCGTAACATTTGTGTTCAAATTATTTGTTAGTTCAGAGGTTAAGGTACAAGTATAGCTTATAAAACGTGAGCAATTTTAAAAGCAGCAGACCCTCTTAATATTTGATATTATTAATAATTTAAACTCGTACATAAATCTTTATTACATCAAAACCAACTGATTTCCAAACCATACAAGCGATTTTTTTATCATACATTTCACCAAATATGTTCTTATGTTACGCTTCGGTGTAACACACAGCCTTGAATCACACGCATCGCGGAACCTGCACTTTATAAGGACTGTTGTCCCTTTGTGCTAAAAATATGGTCCCCCTCAACACGCGCTCCGGTTTCTATTCAGTATAACATTAATAACATGAATCTGTTTACTGCAGTACTTTGAAGAGCAATGCAATTCGATAAACTATAATATCAGTGAGGAAAATTTATTAGTAGAGGATACCATTTGATGGTTATACTTGTCTTATGGATTGATACCTCTGATGTCCGAAGTCGCGATTTAGGAATTCGTTTTTTAGTCTATCCGGATCATATTATAAATGCCATTGTTTGTTTGTATGACTGTATTTCTGTTACTCCTTCACGAAAAACAACTGAATGAATCTTGATGAAATTTTGCATGGAGCAGGTCAAACGTAAACTACTCATTTCTCACGCACGAAGTTACGACCACAGCTAGTCATAATAATTATGATAAATGTAAAAATCTATTTGAATGATTTTTTGTATTTTTTTTTCACGCAAAAACTTCTGAATTTTATAGGCACGCAAATAGTTTATAACCTTTCGCAATGAAGTCTTTCGACGCGGATAACATAGTGGGAAACCAGAAGAGACATGAATTACGAACATAAAGTACGTCCAGATGTGAAACAACTGGCGGTAGATTACTAGTGGGAAGGGATAAAGGAAGTGGGAATGGGAACCAGAAATCTGTGATAATAATGTTATAGCTAAGATTGGCCGAACTGGACTCGGTAGTCTGAGCAGTGTATATGACTTAAATATCAGGTCTCGGGTTTGATTGCCAAAGTGCTGCCGATTTTTGTATTGTGTATGGATTTCCAGGTCGGACAAAGTGTTCTTTTGTAATTTATATTAGAGTATCATTCTATAGTAGCTCGGAATGATAGCGTGGCTAGAAGATGGCAATGGACTCGTCCCCTATTTTATGGAACTCATATTGTTAATGGCGAAACGTGAATGAATATTATAATAGTCATACACCTCTTCCAATACCGGGTATAACAAGCGAATGCTATGTATATATAGCAACTAAATTGCGTCATACACTCCGGTAAAATTTCTTTATTTCTACTCATTAAGTAGTCGACCTTGTCCGATAGGTATACGAGTCACCCAAAGGCCTCTAGGTTAAGCTTTTGTTTGATAACGAAATATTTCTTAAGCCTAGTTATTAGCCAACATAAAATTCTTTATTTTACATACAAAATACCACTAATCTGTCGTAAAACCTAAACTTGTCCTTCAACGATAATCATATAATTAAAGTTTATTTTCTAAAATGATTCAAAATAATATTTACGACTACGTTAAATAATTCCGTCTATTTTAACTTAAAGAGCAATGATAGCCGAGTGGTTTAAGTTGGCACCTCCCACGCAAGTGGTCGCAGGTTCGAATCCGAGGCAACACACCAATGACTTTTCGAAGTTATGTGTGTATTAGAAATAATTATCACTTGCTCTAACGGTGAAGGAAAACATCGTGAGGAAACCTTGCATGCCTAAAATTTGTTTAATACATTTATTGAGGGCATGCAAAGTCCCCAACCCGCACTTGGCCAGCGTGGTGGACTCAAGGCCTAACCCCTCCCCCTTGTTTGGGAGGAGACCCTTGCCCTGCAGTGGGACAGGTATGGGTTATTAAAAAAAAAAAAAAAAAATTACTTCAGTAGCGCGATTTTCTCGCAAATATCGTGGACGCATATACATATATGGACGTTTTAAAAATGGTTCTAGCAAAGTTCGCTAGGGACGCGCGGACGGTAAGAGGTTTTTCATATACAATTTATCTATAGTTGCTGGGTTATAGACAATAATCGACAGTAACTGTTGCTTATTTATGAGCAATTATGGCTTCACAAGAAATATCAACTATCATATCGTCTAAATGTCAAATACTTCGATTGCATCGATCGAAATAACAAAAAGCTACACCAATACTCATCATAATAACGTTACACGGTCAATAAATCATACAGCCTTAAACAAGGCTCCATTTACGTACGGAAAGGTCCGATATAATCAGCTGGAAAATAAACTAGGTCGGGATTAACGTCACGACATATGTCGTTGTGGACCCTTTTCATTCTAACTAGGGTCCTTGGGCACAACCTATTTGCTAGACAAGTGTAGAAATAAGTACTACAGCCTTTTTTGAGATATAACGTTTAATAATGTTTGAAATATTGAGGCTAGGTTCCATTTTGTTTTGGGTACTTTTTATGAAGAAGAGGTTTATGTTGCGAATGGGTATAGGCCTAAAAGCAGCATTGTAATAAAGCTTTTTTACAGATTGCTAGCTTAAAGGACTTAACTTAACTCCAAGCTGTATTAATACTCTCTTACTCTTACTTTTAATATAAGACAATTCCCGCACTACGAATTGCGAATTAATACTTTGATACAAACAATACCATGGTAGACTTATTTTGATTTATTCAATAAGTATATCTATTCCATGATAGTTTTTATAATCGTTAATTTAGCTTGCAGTACATATCGATAAATTTAGGAACAAGATTGAAGCCCGGTTTCTGAGGTACATTTAGCGGTAGTTTATCTATTCAATAGCGGTTAAACTCATATAAAAAAACGCTATTGAATAGATAAACCACCGCTTAATGTACTCAAAAACGGGGCATAACATAAAAAAGTATTCTGCAGGATATGAATGGGATGTGCCATCCGGAACGATTTGTTTTTTATACAAAGATGTCACAATTTTACTATAATATTATGCTAGACTTGAGAACTTATCAATAGGCCTGTTTTATATAATCACCATAATATTATTATAACAGGCCGGATACGATGTGTATGACTAATCTTAACGCGTAGAGAAACCAGTTGTAGGATCTAAAATTAGAATTATTTCGTATCTCAATTGAAATAAATGGCTAAACATGAGATATTATTTGTTTTTACTTTAACGGCTTTTAGTTAACAAGAGACTATGTCGATATAATAATAATAATATGGTATCATAACCTTTAAAATGTTGTATTGAACAGGTATACTGCTGACAGATCGTTACTACGGCCGGCGTGACTTACATCGAAATGTCAATTGAGGTAAAGTACAAGTTTTCATCAACTCCTATATACTATCTCTCTCTCTCTCTCTTCCTGGCTATTCGTCCCATGTGGTAGCAGGGTTAGTCTTCCTTACCATCTTCCTCCACTTCGCCCACAACTCCTATATACTATACTAGAGAATAAGACTATAATCATTAGGCAAATAAAAAAATCCTATTTTGGTAAACTACCTAATATTGCTAATATGGCCGTATAAGCAAGGATTCTATTGACATTTTTATATAACTGTTTTCGAGTGAACCGTTTGAGGAATGTGTAATATTTTTTATACATAAATAGCAATAGTATGTATAAATACTGGAACGTCTGGTCGAATACCGGTCGGTAGGATCTAATGTAAAGGCTTGTATATAGGAACGAGCGATTTTGATTTCAATTGCTAGATAATGACTTCAGTTAGATGTTAAGGTAGTAATTAAACCATGAAGTGGTGGTTTGAGTAAGATGTGATGCGATGTGTAAACACCCGAATCTTAAAATATTCAGGCGCATATTTTAGTAGGTTCAGTAAAATGTAACAACTCGAAATTATTGACACGAGTATGTAACATGCTTAAATCAATGATGAATTCGAAGCGTCGAATTTTCCAAGAACCATGGTTCTAAAACACAATATTACCTTCAGAATGCAACTCAATTGACACAAATATTCCGTTGTCCTTCTTAAATTTTGAAATTAATTCATATTTATACTTCATCCTCATTTAAGAGTTCTTCTGAAATAGGTTCGAAAGAAGTAGTGTAATGAGTGGATACAACATTAAAGTGTCATCCAAAACTAAAACGTCTTAAATAACCTTAACGATGTATATAGATAAGGCCTTATCTCCAGCATCTAGAGTGGGTACGAGTATCGCCTACTGGCGCATTCCACGTCGAACTGCGCCGCAGATTCACTGACGTACCTAACTAATAATATTCAAATTACTGCAATAAACTTGAGCATGTATTTATGTTTGTTTTGATTGATTTATTGTGGAGAGTATTAGAATCGGAATTTTACAAAATATTTATAAATAAGGTGGGAACGGATAAGGTGAAATGTTTGAAGTGAGACAATACCGGTTGCAAGAACCGTATTTCTTAAGCATAGGCAAAGTTAAAGGAACTTAGTAAAATTAGATAATTAAAACGCTATTCATCTGAATAAGATCTATTAGATTTGCATCAAATAACCTTATTAATTTGGTGTTGTTGTTGCTAAATGATGTTTGGGCAATTAATGTCCCCCAGCTAGGCACGTTTGTCCCCAGGAAACAGTAGTAGGGTGATGTTTTGGGTCCAGCACTCTGGCCAGGTTTGTGTTCGAGACCCTCCATTCCCCAAAATAAGGCTTACAAAAATACTTAGTTTGCAAGATTTTCTTTACCGTCACAACGAGTGCTTAAATTTCTAGACTGCTTATTGTAAAAAGGGCTTATCACTCGAAATTAATAAAGCACTTTCCAACATTTTTACTTCGCACTTATCCAGGCATTTTTACAAGAACTTTACTCACAGGCAATTTTCCCGGCCTGATTGCCGTCAAACGTCAACTAAGTCTGATATATTACCATAATATCTCCGAAACGATCGATCAGTCTTGACGTACAGAATAGCTGGGAAAACTACGCCTAAAAATGTTTTAAGGACTTTTATTAGGTAGACTAATGATTTGGAGCAGATTTTATTAAAGGTGATTGGACTTTTTCTTTAGTCTTATTGAAGAACGTTAGGGAAGCAAAGTGATTGAACTTTGTCTTTTAGCTTGTCATAATGCATTAATGATCACCTTTCGGTAAACCGTAACAAAATGATCAATTTTATTTTTTAATAGTATATTCAAACTAAGAAACGTTTGGTTTTGGGCGCTTATTATAAGTCGATACCCAGTTTATAATATTAACCAAAAACTTAGGCTTTGATAAAGGTCTTTTAATGCCTTCCAATGAATTTTTAGCAATACAAAATGAGACTCATCTTTAAAGATCAAAAAATAATGTCACTGATGAAATTATAATCATATATATTTGGCAAAGAATCAGCCACAAACAGTTCACCAAATACAATCAAATCCTAAGTCCCTAAAGCCTTTTACGAAAATCCACTATAGAGTTTTCTACGCAATATTGTTTTGCTTTAGTATAAGTAAGTGGGTTTATTAGCCACTACTGTCAGCCGAGACTGATGGATAGCAGTTACTTGTTTCAATAAAATACCTATCGGTTCATTGGGAATGACATTTAGATCTTTGACGCAGATTACCTTGCAGATTGATCAATTTATTACGTGCTGCGAAAGTTCATGTTAAACTAGTTGAAATGGTTTTGTATAAAGCTAGGATGTTTTGGATTACGATAAACAGACGAGGAGAATTGTATTTGAAGCTTTTATTTATGTTTTAACAATGCTTTTCTGTAATCACTTTCGTCCCACTGCTGGCCAAGAGTTTTCGCCCGATAAGGGGCGGGGTTTGGGCTTTTAAAGTTACTTAAAGCGTTTAATTTTATTATAAAACTATAGCTCCTATTTACGGCTATATAAAAGTAAGGCGAGATAAAAAAATACATTTTGCATTTCGTTGAATATTAAGTGTAAAAAATGTTACGTAAAGTTAGTGGGAAAAGTTTCGTAGAGTTCACTTGTGTTCCTCGAAAATCCTTGAAACTATGAACGCTGGCCTTGCACTGGTATAGACACCGAATGCGGCCACTCACTTAAAACTGCGCAAAAATAAAATATACTTCTAATTTCACAATTATAAAACTTAGCTGGTTAAAAAAATGGACTGAATTTTATAATATAAAGAATAGCTTTTCGGGTAAAAAAGTAATAAATATTTTTGTACATTTGCTGTTACTTTTTTCACTAAGATTATAAATAGGTGGATATCTAGCCTTTATATAGGTGTACACTAGGTTTTAAGAGAGAAAATAAGTCACACAAGACATTGTAAATGAAAATGAAAAAAATATTGGCTTGAAACATGTCCGTTTTATTTCATTATACAGCAGACCCACTATTTTAAGTCATTCCAAACCGTACATACTTATTTTCATCCAAAATCAACCAACAAAGGATTAAACATAACAATATTACAGTACATACAACAGTACATTTACATCGCTGAAACACAAAATCCGACATTCACGACAAAGATAAAATGATACACAGAAAGTCTTTGTTTTATTTGCGATTTGCTGCAGATCCTTTGAAATTTATTGCCGCTGAATACCACGGCGTATTAGTTATGTATGGTATTATAGAACTGACGTACAATGCATATATCTCTTGTTATAAACTATAAACAAAGCTTAGTATCCTTGGATTGTTGGAATACCGTTTGATGAGTGATGGTCAAGGCATTTAGAGATTACTAGCTGACCCGGCGAACGTTGTTATGCGACATAAATAAAAAAATGTGTCACTTAAGGGTATGAAAAATAGTTGTTGGCCGATTCTCAGACCTACTTAATATGCTCACAAAATTTTATCAAAATCGGTCAAGCCGTTTCGGAGGAGTATGGCAAAGAAAACTGTGACGCAAGAATTTTATATATTAGATGAAGTTAAGACTTCAATCCCTATAATACCTATAATATTATAATTATAATGTCTATAATAAAAAAATATCTATAAATTTTAGTAGCTATTTTAATCACACCGACTTTAGATGCATAGGTTTACTTTGTTAAATAAAACATGTTCACCGGTTAGTTGAATACAAGTGGACCGGTTAAAAATGTTTTCTTTTTAAGGAACACGTTTAGCAGAAAATTGAACAATCATTAGTTTTGATCTAGTTATAAGTAGAGTTAAGTTTACCGGCGGATAATAAATAAGGTGAAAAGTTAGTAAGGCCGACTTTCTTATGTCTCTGCTGAGTCTTCCAACTTTGAAAGACTATCGAAATATCATCCACATCTTAATAATTTCATATTATAAGCCAAAATTATAATTTCGCCATAGTCAGTACAAAAGCCCATAAAAGAAAATAATATACCTGCAACACTACCTGTATTTTTAAAGGTATGTGTAACAAAAGTTTATATACCTCTTTGCAAACAACCCTGCCAGCTATCTAACTTAAAGTTAGCGCAGTCGTCATAATTTTTCAAGCTTGCTTCCGTTAACGGCTTCTATAAATTTCAACCAGAACTGGCCATACATTTTACGTTGTTTCACTCTAAATTGTATTTTTGATCTACTCTGAAAAGCCTTTGTAGTTTATGGTAGAAGCAGAGGTGTATTTCATTTTATGCATGCTTTATCGACCTGTTTCTAAATAAAAATTACTCAATCTCAGTAGAAAATTGTATCGTTATCCGTCTTTTTCTTGCCAGTTTTTTAGCTTAATTCTCTACAGTCTGCACTGTCGAGTATCGAAAGTTTAACATTTTAAAATAATCTGCCAAAATAGTTCTTACGAAGCCCGGTAGAGACGCGAAAAAGATTTCCGTGTGAAATTTCTCGATAGTGACCGAGTGTCGGTTGTCGATTGTAGTAGAGAATCGAACTAATGTACTCCATTCTGTAGTGGTTAATCATAAGCGTCAATAGTAATTTAATTTTGTATGTATGTATATGATTTAATATAGAAACTAACTGTCATTTCAAACTCTTTCTCTTCATTTTTATGCCATGCAAAAAGCAAAAATATCAAAGAACCAACTAGATACAGGATACATAAAGGTATACATATATACATTTACGTATCCAGTGATGCAACAACCAAAAATATTTCTTTGTACTTCCTAAACAATGTCAATCAAAATCAAAAGCTTGACATGCCTTTGTGCGTGTAACGCGACATCTACCGGCGAAAACAAACAGATTCTTATATCAGCTGTCAAACAAGGGAGATAGTGAAAATATTTGCGTAGAAATAATCTGTGGTACACGCATCCGTCGTTGTGAGCTAATGATAAGTGTGTAAACATCCGTAGATTTATCTAGGAGTTATTTAGTTAGGTATCTTTGTTTTATACCGTGGAATTTGACAAATAGGCACCTACTTATTGCTTTTTATGGCAATGTTTTGCCAAATAGGTACCTAAGTACATATGGCCTTTTACGGAAATGTCGTAATATTTTGGCAATAGGCTTTCTCCTGTTACGTATTCTTACTGTGTACTGCTTAAACCTTCGAGTATAACAGGCGTGATGGTATGAATCTATGATGCATGTCGGAGTAACTTATATAATAACTAACAAGATCGCGCTATTCCGCAAAAAGTATTTGAAAAAAATATAGTAGCCTTTGATTGATTCCGGGTCTTCAACTAACGTTATTTCGTCAAAATATGATCAGCGGTTAAAGTATGATAGTAGGTATAGCAGATAGACAAACTTCTATTTATCATATTACCAAGTACTGAATGAAGTTTGGGTAATCACTTTTTTATATCACCAAAAACATTAGTCACAACGCAACAACTTCACAATAGCGATTTGGAATTAAATAACTACAATTTTGTTTGGCCTCCATGTCTCCATGAGTCACTGTTTAATCAGAATAGAATAGCAAATTAGATGACGTTTATAAAATCCCACGTGAAAATGATAATAAAAAAAATAGGAAAAAGATTAATGGCTTGAATAGTGCAGAGATTAAGATTCTCACCTTACTTCGGTCACTTGACATCCATATCTATAGTTAATTGCCTTATAAAATTTTGTAGTACTCTTAACCAACGGTCATGAATGACAACATGTATGAAAGTAAACGAAACATAAGAAATATGATTATAGATTAGCAATTAGCGTCAATTGTTTCACCATACGAAACGAGCAAAAGGTGTGATTTTATGTGTATGAATGATTATACTGTATACCTCTCTAACACAATTATCGAAGGAAAGTAAAGTCTCACACATGCCCGGAGTCTTGGACTCGAAGCCTAACCTCTCCCTCATTCCGGGGGGAGATAACCAAGCAACGGAATAGCAATGGGTTGACTTAATTTATTTAATGTCTGTATTAAAGTTAAGTGTCGTATTGTAGGCAAGTATAAAGAAAATATGCTTGTAAAACAAGTAACCTAATTATTTTATCCTCATTAGTCAGTATCGTATTTCATTTTAATATGTATCGTACAAACGAATGCTATACAAATTACTTGATCGGAATTCTAAACGTTGTTATGTTAAATAGGAGTTGTGCTAATTAGTATTATGATTTGACTTATAAAAGTATTACGAGGTTAGAATATCTTTCATTGATTGATTGATAAAGGAATGCGAAGAGAAGGGGATTCTAATTGTAGATGTAAATATTTTACACTTCACAAATACTGTTCAAAATGGTTCAGAATTTGTTTCTAAAGAAGAGTTAAGCTAGTAGTGATTTTTCGACGTGGAAGGGTCGCGTATTAATATGGCGATATAGCTTTTTTGGAGTTTTTGGTAAAACCAGATTTGTATGGCGCCGAATGTTAGCTAATAATTATTGAAAGGCCTCACCTAATGCCAGCCAGGGTTCTTACAACCTTATATAGCGAATGCTATATAAGGTTGTAAGAACCCTGTGTGATTATTTTATCTATTTCAAAGATTTTTTGCTTCTACCGCGACAAAGTTTAAGTTAGTGCTGTCACATTGCGAGGGAGCCCTTAACACGACAGTGGATAAATGTAATTCAAATAAGTAAATTGTTAATATCACTATAGTAGCAATGAATAATCTCTGTAAATACTGACTTTATACATATATGAAACTTATACATTTAATTTACCCCATCCAAATTGAAATTTCTTTAATCTTTTACAACGATTACCGAAACGTTTCCTGTGAAAAATATATCATTCTGCAGACTCGATTTTATTAATTTATTTTGCTCTCTGTGGCCATAAAGGGTAACGGCAATCTCGGGAAAACGATTAATAATAATTCTTTCAGCCTGTGTATTTTATTTATCAATTAACTTTCGATAAGATAAATCGTAAAATTCGGTCAAAGTTATTCAGATCTTTGCTTTAATTTGATGCGTCTATTTAATATCGCTTAGCTTAAATCGATACTAAGACATACATGAATAATATCACTCCTTTTCCATATAGAGGTATACTCCTTTACCACTAATACATATTAAATTATAAACACAAAAGCCTAACCCCTCCCTCCTTCCGGGAGGAGACCCCTGCCCAGCTGTGGGATACTAATGGGTTAAATTTATTATTGTACTTTAACACAAAAGTCTGCCTGTTAGTTACATTTCCCATCTAAACTGCTAAATCGTCAATCATCAAATTCAGCATAGAGATAGTTGGAAACCCGGAGTCAGATATAGGTTACTTTAACACGAGCGTGTTACTAAGTATCGCTTTAGCGTTCGTACACGCGAGTGAAGCCGCGCAAATTAACTACTATTGATTTACCGAAGAAATTTAACGGAAGCACGCTCTACTCCAATTTGAATTAGATGCACGAGGCAGTCAGGCAAGCAGTATTTATGCCGAGTTTATAATTGAGAACACAATTGCGGTCATGTATTCAAACGGTTAGCGAAGATAAATGCTTTACTATACAATAACCTAAAGTAGGTCCCAACTTCATTTTGTCATTTAAATGATGATTTCGATAAACATGACTGATTTTGAATGAGCGAAATTTGTTAAATTTTGCAATAAATTACGCATTTTGTGTATTATGAAATATCAACGAAGGCAAAAACTAATCTGTCTACTTATAAAATATTTTTGTTTCGAAATAACTTTTTTAAACACAAAACAAATTATACTCGACATAACTGTTTGTAGATCACACAAGTATTAGTTTCACGTGGAAATCGAACACGTGTCCGCCGTTCGCATTGGTAGCGCCATGAAGACTGATTTAACCGCTACTATTGTGACTGCACTTTACACCTCTGCCTACACCTTTGGGTATAACAGGCGTGATATAAAATATTGAAACAGAAGTTGAAACATACATACATAATATATGTATGTTTCAACTTCTGTTTCAATATTTTATGTTTTGAAACTCATTGTTTTTTGTTCTCAAACTAAGTTGAGTGATTTAACATTTATTTTTTAAGGTTTATGTTATATAAAAAAATACATTTAAAATGTCTTTATTGCGGAGTTTTTATTGCAAAATAATTTACAATAAAAATGTCCGCAAATTTAATTTTATGGGACTTATTATAATACAAGCTCGCCACGTGGTTTTGTGTGACATAAATCATTAAAACAAATGGGTCACGGTACACCACACTTACAATTTATATTTAAAATGGACGACTCCCGCAAGGTCTTGTCACAATAAATATGAGTATTTATCGACATTATGCTTCACAGTTTTAAAATATACGAAGAATTTTCTAGATTCTTGTATTTTATTTAGGAATAAGATCACTCCCACACTAAGAATGAATGTGTTGTTGGGGTTTTTAGAAATGTACGAATTATAGACAAATTACAATCACAATCTTCTATCGGCAATATAAACAGTTCTTGTTAAGGTATTCTAATGAGAATAGAACCCATGACACTTGTTAAAAGAAAGTAAATTTGCGAAATTGTTTTCATAGATTGTTCTTATGTTATTAGTAGCTTATTTAACTACATTTTTTGAAAGATAATTCATACAGGAAATCGAACCCTTGACTCTCCATATAACACCCATGAATAACTTAACCTTTGCTTTTCACTAAGAAGTATTGTATATCAAAACAATATCTTAATACGTATTTTCCTTAATTTTTTCACCAAAAAACATTACATACCCACTAATCCTCTAAAATAACAATTCAGTACCGAATTACTGACCTACTTTGACAACCGCTATTAAAAATATCAACTGTAGATAAGACTATAATTATTGTTATCATACGACAAATGTTTTGATAAAACATTACTGTTATTCTAGACATAATAATATTAATATGGTCATAAGTGTAGATAGTAAGTGTGTATTAATTTGATAACAACTAAGTTTTTGATAAAGACACATCCTAGCAACACATTTTAACGCTTTTTATTCGGTTATTTGTCAACCAATTAACACCTGCAAAGCGAATACTTACTATAGTTTAATTCATATATAGGTATATTTATAATGTTCAGTTTAATGCCCGATTTTTGAGTACATTTAGCCATAGTTTATCTATTCAATAGCGTTTTTTTTTATATGAGTTTAAACGCTATTGAATAGATAAACTACCGCTAAATGTACCTCAGAAACTGGGGGTAAGCCGAATAAATATGAGACTTAGCTATGGATTGGTGAAAAACCAAACTCTATATTAGGTATTTTTTTTATTCAGTAGTATTTGGTTCAACGATGTAACCACGAAAGCTTATCAGAAAGATTTTCGCATTTATAGGCCTTTATAGCAAGAAATGTATAATTATAATTAAAAAAAAAACCAGTAATAAATTGTCTGGGTGGACATTAGGTTTCTCAAGTCCTTATTAAAGTAACTGTCTGTTAGGTGTAAATAAAACTCACAGCAAAATTTCATTAAATGGTCGTCGCTCCTAAATTTGCCAAAAATAGTTTCCCGAAGGTTCTAAGAGAAAGTTTCACGTAATCCTTTCATAAAGTTCTGTAATCAAGGCGTAAGTATCCCAACTTCTACTGCTTAACCGAAATTGTGCCAACGAGCGTCAAATTTAACAAACAACAAACAATTAAACGAAACTTAAACACTGAGTTTCTTAAGGTTTCTGAGGTACATTTAACGGTAGTTTATGTATTCAATAGCGTTTAAACTTATATAAAAAATAGTTTGAATAGATAAACTACCGCTAAATGTGCCTCAGAAACCGGGGGTTAGTGTTGATGATAGTGGAGATAAAAAACCCGGTTTTGGTTCGGGAACTCTATTTTCGAGTGAAATGTCTTTTAGAGTCGGGATAGTCTAAGCAATAATAGTGTTGGTGAATAGTGGTTATGGGTCGATAATAACCTAGTGTCGATTCCCGAGAACGGTTTAATGTTTAGAATTCGGTTCCTATAGTCTTCGCAATAGTGTTTGTGGTGTTTGTACTTGAAGATGAGACAACCGGGCGTCAATTCCCGAGTCAGTCACGTTTCTAAATTTTGAGTTTCGGTAAAATAAGTTAAGTTTTATTAGGTTTCTATGCTAAGCTATAAATTATTGTGTAGGAAGTTCCATTTGAAATTAAACTAATAAAACACTAAGTTATGTAGGTGTCTCGTGACATCTCTGCCTACAAGCATTAGTGATCAGAGGCGTGATAATATTGAGATAATTTAACTTAAATGAGTCATATAATGACGCAAGGTACGACCAAGGAAAATGTAAATGACACTGCAAAAACCAACGCGTTTTACGTTAACGATGATGCATTTTCGCAAGTTCTAGATTATACAAATGTAGGTAGAAGTAATCATTTCATTTAAAATGTAGTCAAGAAGTAGGCTAATGACGTAAACAATGAACCACTTAGTGATAACACAACAATAACATTGCGAGCAAATTCCAAGCGTCTAAATAAACAATATAAAAAAATATCCCGCTGAGCAAATAAAAGTTTCTGGAACCGGGACGGTTAACATCGTAAATAACAATTCAAACAAACAAGATATTCATGTAATCTAAAATTGTACCCATGAAAACAATATTCTCGCAACAAACAATGCGCTCAATCAGACATGAAATTGCAAACCAAACCAAATACCTTCCCACGGTTGACCGGACGAAAAACCGGTCGTTGCATACAGAAAGGAAATCATTCTTGTACGCTCCTTACTAGTAATTATTAAAAACTACAGAACTGGTTGACATACCTTCGACACAGATATCCGATATCTAAACACCTAGCACAACACTAAACAAAAGTAACACACATGTTTTTAAACTTCACTACGAAAGATTAAATATGTGAGCCGACTGTCAATAGTCACTTTCGTTTTGATTAAATCGCACACGCGGTCGCCGGCTTTCGGCAGAAAAACGCGCACACGTCCACCTTCAAACAAGTCTCGAGCGACACTGACTTTGCTGTTGTGAATGTGAGCGGACCCATTCTCGAATACTACGCTACGGCCATTCAGGTATGTGAACAACCTCTGAGATGCGATCACTCCAATCGAAAATCGACTATACCGTCTCGAGAATAAAGGTAAAATTGTCACACAGGCGTGGCAGTGATAAGGCTGCGTCGATATCAGAGCTGCGTCTAGGATACCAAACAGAGCGAGCAGGCTATAGAAAACCGTAGAGAGTGACAGAGACGCACGTATTTCGACATTAAGATGATTGGAGCGTGAAATTTTTATATTCAGTTTGCAGCAAAAGCGCAGCATCAGAACAATAGTGGGTACTGAAGACTGCAAGGTTCCTTTGTCTCATAGATTATTTAACGGTGGAAAGAGACGACATTATTATTCATTGTTTCAAAGCGGCTTTGAAGAGCTCATGTCAGCGATGTTCGTTAATATCATTCCCGAGAGACTGAAAATTGAAAACAAGTTCTCGTTTAAAAATATACTTTTGAGACAAACTTTTATTGTCTTGTCTGAGTGATGTCACTGTTGACTGTTGCATTGAGGTTTAAATAAAATACTTGAAACGCAGTTCAGTATTTACAAAACTTTTCTGCTACTGGGCAACTTTTATTTGGCAAGTATTTACAATCTTCATTGTTAAAGATGCCCAACAATATAGTTGAGCCGAAAGAGTTATGTCATGCCATAATCCATGCCAAATATCTGGATCAACAAGTACCCAAAAAAAAACGAAAGCCTGATAACTTTGTATCACCTTCGGGCATATTTTATAACTTTTGAAAAAATATTTCCTACCTAATTATCTCAGAGTCTAGACCCATTTCAAGTTACGGAAAACAAATCTTTTAAGACAACAGGCTCCGTTCCGTTCACTTAAAATATATTTTAATTAATTTAATTGAAACGTAGTAAGCACTACCATTAATTAGGCCGGGATAACTTACAAGCTGCTGAAATTTAATATTACACTTTGAATTATCGTTTCGTTTTAGTTCGGTGTGATTTTTATACTGTCCTCTATATTGGACGATTGGTACCTACCTATCTTGAATTTAGGATATTTGTAGCTATTGATTACGCTGTAGAAGATTTTTGAAGACTTTGATCATTTCATAGTATTATCAAGGTTTGGAGTATGGTCAGTGTCTTTTTCTGCAGCATTTGTGTCGTTGCCATTTGACCATGACTAAAAGTGACTAAATCGAATAAGTCCAGGGTATATTAGCTGCAATGCAATGCAAGAGAAGAGAGGTTAGAAAAATACTGATAAGAGTTGAAACACTTTACTGTTTTAAAACCTAATCGTATAAGAAATTTGTAACTACTCGTTCCGTTGCTTTCTGGTTCTGACCTTAATTTTGGTTCTATGTTATTGTTGAAATTTGGATTGTAGTAAGAACAATGACATAACAATGTAGTCACTCTTAATTTCTACACAAATTGAACAATTATCTTGTGTGTGACTCATTGTAGCAAGTGTCTTCACGTAAACAATAATATAATAATTACACGGGGTTTTGTCCGCGTCATTGCTTAGTCATTGGCGTTATATATTATCGTCTTACTAATTAATGAAATTAGGTTATATTTGGTATTGCTGCGCATTCAAAAATGGCTCTTGCTAGCATATTACTTTGTCCGTTAAAGGATCTAACAAGACTGGCTTAACAACTACAGAGTTCAGATTTACGACAATAATAATTAACAAATTACAACTAACTGAAAAAATGCATACAAAAATGTTATGTGGCAGACCAGAGATTATAAATAATTCATCATCGATATTCTATCCAATGCTTCCCGGTTATGTGCCGAACTTATATACCAAATTAATGTATAATAGAATACCACGGCGAATTACCACGGCGAGTGTAACCTGCGCCAAAATGTTAGTCATTTTAAGGTTAACTGCATGGTCATGTTCTATTAAACATTTACAGATTAAACATGCAACGCGAGATTATAAAAGTTATATACTAAAGTAATTGCCTCCCTTCTACAAAATAAGTTCCGATAACTACTTAATTCTTATACAACTCTCATACAAATCGAAGGAATAACAAAAAAACCCTGAACACGTCACGACATGTCCAATATAAACTCATCTCATCTCATCTTGGTTCCCACAATTACATCCCATAATGGGACGCTTGTATTTTTTGCACCCCTTTGAATAAAACCGAACAATATCGAGAAAGGTACCTGTTATACCCAAGGGTGTAAAAAATAAGGGGGTTATTCTTTGGCGAAGACCGTTGTGGTGCCAATCATTTTGAGTTTGATAAATACCGGGTAATTTATGAGCGTGGCTTATTTTGTGAAATTTAATTTCAATTTTCTACTTGTTCACATTTATTTTTAACTTCACTTTTCAACTTGGTGTTGATACATGCAATGTTTTATTCCGAAATCTGTTTTTGAAAAATACATTTTTTTAAATGATGATTTGTCTTTTTGTGTGTTTTGTCTGCAATTAAGAAAAGATAATATTTTTTAAAATTTATTTATATAAACTAGCTGTTGCTTGTGGCTCCGCTCGCGTTGATGTCTATTTTCGGGGAGTAATCCATCTTTCTGCCGAATTCCGTTTACTCTTGTTACTATACTCACATTAACGTAACATACGGGTATAAATACTTGCTATATCATAATTCTATGAATTCGAATTTAACATTTACAATGGCTATAAGAACTTGCAGGAAAACTTGAACTTGTTAATTAAAACTATGCAGTTTAATTACCTACAACATACTTATATCAACTTTAAAATGTTTGACCATACTTTTAGTTTCAAAACCAAAAATATCAACAAACTCCTCGTGACCAATATCTTCTCACATTACATCAAACAGGAACCGTATCTCGAACCCACAAACAACTTCAGTAAACATTGTCTCAATGGGAGTAATTGAAACAATTGCTAAATGGCTCTCCACGTCAACTCCCGGATTAATTCCGACGATAACATTGTCACTCATCAACATTCTTGAGGATAAAAATAGATGGGCTTGTTTTCATCTTGTGAGGTTATAATAGCTTTTAATTATAGCAATAAATATAGATTTTCACACTCTGTATAGTAGAAAAAGGCTTTAGTTTTCAAGGTGGTAGTGTGATTTTGATGGCGGTCGAGTAAAGTTGAATTTAGTTATAATCGCATTGGTAGAGTTTGAAAGTAATATTATTATATTAAGGGGTTATTAATATTAAGACTATTTCTAGGACAATTCAGTTCTACATATTAATTGTAGCTAGTATTATGCAGTTTGACAAGAATTAAATTAAGCAAAGTATAAACCGTATTTGATACAATCTCTACCATCTTAAATTAATAGGTACAGTCCAATTTATTATGATGGCGAAAATGATGAGAGATAAATAAAGACGCTTGTTTGTATTGCAGATGGTTTAGCATCCTGCTAGTACGTCGGTCTAACATTTGAATACCACCACGTTCAAGGCGTTACATACCATAATTAATGCAATTCCACCAAAAACCCTTGATAAGTGAGCCTCTATATTTCTCGTCCATTGTGAGAAGATAGCAAACAGCCAGTTTTCACCCCTAACAAACAGCCCCCAGTAGAATTTAGAACACGTTCGGCCATGTCCGGACGTGTGGCGGCGTGTGGCAACAAGTAACGCATATGCATGCTCACGGCTGCTATCGGTGCAGTGCTATTGATGAGAACTACGATGCATAAAGGACTGTGCCATTTTTACAAACCGTTTGTAAGATTTTAAATTGTCATGTACGGTTGTCTAATTGGTACTCTTTTATGTATGTATGTAAGAGTATTGTTTGTTAGTAACTTTGGTGTTAGTTACTTGAAAATTATTTTGTTGAGCGTCTACTCTTTCAGAGTCAACTTTATTTTATAGGAAAGCGTACGCTCTACTTACTTACTTCTCTTATTACTTATACTTCAATATTATGTATAAGACGTTTAGACTTGGAAAAAAACAGTTTAATAAAACATTACTTTGACCTTTTTTACTACATTATTCCGGAAAATTTTGCGAACGACGTTACGAGTAAAAGCTGTACTAAAATTGCAATTGTTTTCCACTTCAAAGTGCCAAAAAACATCAACACGTTAAAAATAGCAATCAAAATGCGTATTTAATTACATTTTATGCACTTTATAATGACAGAAATGTTTTAAACCACATCAAAAGAGGAAACATTCAAGGCAAAAGCCGCTGCCTTTAAAACTCTAATTGAAATATCTTTGCGTAAAACAACGCAGGTTTTATCCACTGAAAACTGCAATTAGTGAAGGGAGAATTTGTTAATTTTGTAAATTAGCTGTTTTGTTAAACTTTACACTTCGTTTTTGGGTGATAAAGGAAACGGCGGCGTCTTTGAGGTGTTTAAAGGAAATGCATTTAAGAGGTCACACCTTAATTACGTGCCATTCCGGCCGGTGATGAAAGAACTTTTCGACTAATGAATTAAATTAGATTTAAAAATAAAAATGCTTGTAAAAGAAATTTAGTTAACGAATCTTTTGTTATTTATTATTATTAAAGACTAGCTGACCCGCGCAACTTCGCTTGCGTCACATAAGAGAATGGGTCAAAATTTTCCCCGTTTTTGTAACATTTTTCACTGCTGCTCTGCTCCTATTGGTCGTAGCGTGTTGATCATAGCTTATAGCCTTTCTCGATAAATGGGCTATCTAACACTGAAAGAATTTTTCAAGTCGGATCAGTAGTTTCTGAGATTAGCGCGTTCAAACAAACAAACAAATAAACAAACAAACTCTTCAGCTTTATAATATTAGTATAGATATTTATTAGCGATAGGATACATAGGCGATGTCTTGAAAAAAGGTCAGGGTACTTTTAACTGGTCCTGTGTGACAAGATATGGATGTGAATGGGGCAAGAGAAGTTTTGTAAGGATCGTACCAAGAAGCGTTCTTTGACTCTCTATGTATGTACTTGTAATATAAATATAGTCAACAATCTTTGTGTTTAAAATCTATTTATACATGTTTTGAAGCCAGCATTTACGAGAATAATGGATTCATCAATCTATTACTAAATTATTCATGAAAATGTAAAAATTATACAGACAACAAGTAAGAAGGGCTCAAGTTTCACCCATTTTTATATCTTTCGTAATCTCGCCGATTTTCGCCTTAATGATAGTAATAAGATTAGTATTGTTATGCTATTCTACAAAACACTTCTTCGTTTTGGAAAAAAGACTTCGTTCTTTATCCAACCCCGCAGTACTTCTCAAAGGTAGTCCCGTAGTAATTGCTTCGCGCTTCGCATACCTACTCCGGTATCCTCTTGGAATTCTCAACACTTTCCTACTAAAATAAACTTTATTTATACCTATAATAAAGTAAAAATATCGCTTTCTTCCTTGGCCTTTTTAATCAAGTACAAGTTGAGTTTTTTATAAGTTGCTGTTGAAAGTGGTTGTTTAGTTTTCATAGAGATGGTTTATCTCTGGATCTTAAGTTGCTGTTGGTCTATTTACGTACTAGATTAGTTTTTGCATACCTTAGTT
Source organism: Anticarsia gemmatalis (assembly GCF_050436995.1). Classification (NCBI taxonomy): domain Eukaryota; kingdom Metazoa; phylum Arthropoda; class Insecta; order Lepidoptera; family Erebidae; genus Anticarsia; species Anticarsia gemmatalis. Next base: position 10,636,360 of record NC_134760.1, on the reverse strand, counting down.
TGTATTTAACTATATAATTGCATAACTCCGAAACAGTGATTAAATCGTGTAAATTCCCGATTGTTTCTTCTTTATTATAACAAAAATGTCAATTTACATACATCTCTGTTTTTCTATTATTCACTAAAAGTTGATGGATATCTTCCGGCCATTTTTGAGCATAAAAAAAGTATTTCAACTGGATAAAATTACTTCATAAATATCGATATTGTTATAGAGAGTTCCGAATCGTACAGTTACCATTATCATTATACATACTGAGTTGAGAGATAAAGCTCTAAACTTTTATAAAAAAACAATTTCTATTCAAATACTCTTTTAATACCACAGTACTGTCACTAGCCTTTTTAGTTTCTTTTCTACGCATTGTGATTAACTCTACCTACTTGTTTGACATATTTTATTAACAAATACGCCATTAAATTCCTATCATCAAAACAATAGAAAACAAACCATTGTTTACAAACCACTGACCTATATGAATCACGATATTAATAAACCCACTGAACAGATAAATACCTAACAAATGTACACAAAACGAGTGTCTCCATGTTTGTATGTTTGCAGTTTTCCAATCAACCGGGCCATTTGTGTCAACACCAGTTTGTAAACAATGAATTTAATTAAAATCATTGGTCCATTGCGAATTGCTGGCTATGAATATTGCTACGGTTTCATCGAGTGTTTGAACACGAAAACGTTTCAAAAATGCTTTTAAAATGTAACATGTATGTAGGAATAATCTGTGTTTCGGAGAACACATTCAATTCGTTTTAAAACAAAGTTTGCCTGGGATTTCACTCGCAAAATCACTACGTTACGAATCTTTTATGGAATTTTATTTTAATTATTTTTCAGTTTTTATTTTTATATTTGAATGACTCGTGTGTTGAAGCGTACAAATAAATAAAAACAGTTCACACACGGTCACTAGCTGATTCTAGGTTGAGGGCTTGTACGGCGTTAACCAGATAAACGATAATCACTTAGACATATCTCAAAATACACACTTATAAAGATTTACAAGCGGAACAACATGCTCATCACATACAAAAAATTAACCAGAGTGGGATCCTAACCAATTTGATATGAAATTATAAGGATCCATATTTACTTACGTATGATAAATTTTATAACTATGAAAACCCGTTAAAGTTTTTAGAACTATCTGTTTCTAAAAACTTTAACGACGGTCTGTTTTGACATTAAAATCAATGACACCATTACATCAGGGTTCATAATCACGCTGGCTATAAATAGGTACAATCCTAAAACAGTTCTAAAAACATTTTCCCCTCGTATGATCACGTCTAACTTTCCAATATCGTATCTGCAAATACACACGAGTATGTCATTACTAAACTTTCTTGATATTTTCAGCTGAAAAGCCTCAGGAGGCCTCTCAAAGAGCTCTCAAGTACCAAGTTACTTGCACCATTAATTCCATTTTCGCTGAAAATAGTTCTAAAGTCCAACTTCCCTTTGATATTTTTAATTAAACTTTTTACTTGGAAAATGTATCTTTTACAGGAAAAGAAAAACTTGGATTTTAATATGCGGAACGTATGTGGACTAAATACTGAAAATTATGTTAGTGTACGAGAAAAATAATTTGCGAGTGCAGATGAGTACTCGGAATTAATTATTTTATGTTCATTTCTTATTACATTTTAGTTGCATAAAGTAACAGAAAATGTTTGCTGCATTCGATAATTATATTCCTTTTAATTACTCTTCTGTAAATGAAAATAAGACGCGTAAAAAGCCGTTTTATAAGTCTTTTAAATACTCCAAATGTTTTGCCTTTGGTACCTACCCCATTATTATTTAACGGTAACAAACTCTATCAATAAACTAGCTGACCCGCGCAACTTTGCTTGCGTAAAATAAGAGAGAATGGGTCAAATTTTTCCCCGTTTTTGTAACATTTTTTTACGGGTACTCTGCTCCTATTGTTTGTAGCGTGATGCTATATATAGCCTTCCTCGACAAATAGACTATCTGACACTGAAAGAATTTTTCAAATCGGACTAGTAGTGCCTGAGATTAGCGCGTTCAAACAAACAAACAAACTATTAGTATAGATAAATCTGTTTCCTTTAAATTGTGTAGCACGTATGTTGTTAAGTTTATATAAAAATAATAGATGTTAAGAGATATTTACACAAAATAAAACGAACCATCCCAAAATTATTTATTTTCAAATCTTAATCACGGTTCAACATGACTAACGTTAGCAAAGATATCAAGCAAAGCTGAAGCCAACGATTTCGACACTGCTTCCTTCGTAACACGAACCCTATCTCCTTCTTTCTCTTGAATATTATCCTTGACAGAAAGAGATGTCAATATTTCATCTTTTCTTCTTTCAATTAAAGGTGGTTTTTCAGGTATGAAGGTGTAGTAGCGTGCTTTTAATGGTTCATTACCTTTTTCTGTCACAATATCTAATGGATATCCAGCTTCTAATAGACATAGTTGAAGGCCTGTAGATAATAATATTATTAAACATATCATACCTGAAAATTTTAGCAATGGTGCATGAAATACATTTCTCTATTTACAATGTTAGTCCCATGTAATAGAGGGCGAGCCTATTGCCATATACACCGTACGTTACCAAAAGTCTGGACCATTATTAAAAATAATCCAATATAAATTAGAAAGAGACCAACAGAGCACTTTGTCCAATCTAGGAATCAAACTTGGGACCGTGTGGTTAAAAGGTTGTGTACACTACCGACCGCGCCACACAGTCATCATAAGGTATATTCATAGAAATATACAATTATTTTATTTGTATAATAGGCAATAAAACGTTATAAACTCAATATAAAATAAAATAAAAGTCCACTCACTGAATACAAGAGCGAATAAACTCCAGAAACGTTTAGTTGTTGCAACAAATCCATACATTTTGAATATTATGTTCCGATAACAGAAATTGAACGCAAAGTTATTCGAAAATATTCATATTCAATGGCATATTTACTTTACTAGCTATATCTATACCTACTGTTTTAAAATTGTTACTGTCTGTCTGTTTCAAAATATATATAAAATTACATAATGCATTTAATGGGGATATTAGTTTCACAATTTAAATCACGAAAAATGAACCCAGAACTTCACGATCTTATGACTATTGTTGTGTTTAAATATAGGAACTTGTTTCTAGAGTAACAATTTTAACAAATGAAATACTCTGAGAATTTCCAAAACTTGATTTCTTCAATTTTGTAATTGCGCTTCCTATAATACAAACCTACATAAAAACACGCTTTTTCGCCATAGGCAGAGATCAAATAATGCCACCTGAAACGATCTTTACAAACTTGCTTCATTCACATCTACACATCGTCATCATGTTATACATGACCGCCGGTTACGAGTACTACGCACCTGACCTTAATATTTTGTGTTACTTTACAAAATGCATAGAAGTAAAATTTCTATTTCCAAAATTGTTATTTAGAAAACGTTTCATAAAAAGTCGGAAAAACGTATACAAATTGAAATTTCCTAAAGTACTTCAATAGTATTCAGTATCAACTGCGTTTCTGAACTATATTTAGGCTAAACTAGAAATATCAATCGTAATATTTCACGTATTCATGTATGCAAATATTTACGTTTTAGATATTTGCATACAGACTGAAATTCAGAACTATTTTTAGATATTTTTGTTTGGGAAGCTACAATTTTGATCTAGATGTATATTGGTATGGTGGAATGTGGAGTAGGTGTATGCATTCTATACATAAGTGCAATTATTTCATACATACAGCATTACTATAATATTTTTTTACTTGACTAACTCAGTCCTATAGGTCTACTCACGTATCAAAAAAACTTAAGTAGTTTTTTTATGCAACAAACACTTAGTTAAACCAATTTTTCGCTTAGTTGGATTGCCTTTGAATATTAGTAACATAGACACATCTAACAAGTCGAAATGTCCATTTAGAAATGTGAATATTAATATACTGGTCGAAAGCTTAGTAGTTTTCATGATATAGTCCTGAAAACAACAAGTTTGTTTATACGGAATACATATTTTTAAGAATAATGCTGCACTGTCGTACTTTTTCATGTACTTACATGCATTTATTAAAATATTTTCCAATCGTCAATTAAACAAGTAATTCCAATCGTCAATCAACAAAAATCTAGATTGAATTTGAAATACCTACCAGATTATAAAAACGAAGGTATTTTTTTATTAATTAATTCAGCCCGTCTATCTAGACATCCTAGATTCTATTTTAAAATTAAAACTCGAAGAAAATTCTCAGAATTTTCGAAGTGAAAAGTATTTTTGCAAACCTTTTCGCTCTAGGTAATTTATTTAATCAAAATCTGTAATCTCGATTATAGGGAGTGAAAACTTTTTCAGGCAAGATTTTCTTGGAGAATGACAGCTTTATTTTAAGGCACGAAAATGATAAATATTTTTTACCAGAATTTCTATTAGGCAAGTAGAACAGTAACTACGTGACCGTAACCCCAGGGTATACCTACTTATTCCAAAAACTGAGAACGGAGATGACAGCGGAAGCGGAGCGAAGGCGAGATATCTAACACTTCGTAAATGTATTAATATAAGTTTAAAGTTAAACCCGGGCGCACCAAACCACGACTTAATAAATCGAAGAACACAATTCGTCATGCCTCAGCTCCGCTTCGCATCGCCTTCGCACAATAAAACTCCACAAAAGTATATAATTCATTATAAAACATATTATAATTCGTACAGAAAATGGATAATTCTCGTATAAGTAGTATCTTAATGTACAATCAGTGTTGAAGTTTTAAGTACACAATTACACTGAACTTTGAGCTCAGACGTGTAAAGATAAAAGCTTTACTGAGTTTGTAATATGCTACGTATTTATACAAACGATTCGTTTGGATGCGCTCGAATGAAAGGCAAACTTTTATGTTAATTAGCGAAAAATATAATAAATAAAATTTAAACGCATTACTGTTTCACTGCTATATAAGGGTATCTTGTCGGAATCAGAGTAGGATTAGACCTTAAATCGACCACGCTTGTCAGGTTTGTAATGTTTATAATGCGATTCGCGTAAGCCCATAACTATATACTTACCTAATAATATTAAATAAGGGTATTTTACTAACCGACAACGGAGACATACAGGGAAACCGTTTTATCATAACCCACAATCAAAATCAGTCTATACAAGGAACTTCCATCACAGATTCTAAAAAAATATCCATTTTAATTATAGACTGTTGGATATAAAAGCAACATTAGTAACGACACTTCCCTAACATAAAAAGTAAAACGCCATTATGATCATTAATTTGAAAGTATTCGGTAGCTTGTAGAGGAAGGGAATAAAAACTAACCTGAAATCATAAGCTTAAAAATGTGGAAATTCTTAATATATTTAGTGCTAAATTTATTTTGCGTGACCAGTGCAACTACAAAATTGTATACCCATGACAATGTAACTGATACATTGAGTGCTGTGGCTCAATGCGTTCAGATTGTGAGTAAAGAACAAATAAATTTCAGACCACTAGTAGCTATTGATACTCAAAACATCAAGAATAAGGAAAAAGCAGACACATTCAATGAAATAATAGCTAACAAACTATTGAAAAGACAAATGCCTATAGTGATCATCACTCGAGCAGCAGACAGAGGCTTGCTAAACAGTACTTTAGATTTCAACGACACTGTTTCCAAAAAAAGATACTTCTTCCACGCATTGATCGTCATTGTTTTCGATACCTGTGATGACGTCAGCTTCTACGATTTCGTCCATACTGATAAACTAAATAAACAACTTATTATTATAACTGAACCTAGTAATGACTGTAATGATAAACTTGAAGATATAGCTCATATCGTTGATAGATATGACATCACATTTCTACTTCTAAATGTTATAAAAGACAGAAATAAAATGCAGACATTTATTCCCACAATTGATGAAAATACTTGCCAGCAAGCCGTTGGTAAACTAACTCATATTAATACATGTATCAACGGTACATTACGAAACAAAAAAGTGTTTCCATCTAAAAATCCTACCAATTTAAACAAATGTCTGTTCAAAGTCGGCATGGCGACCCTCTACCCTTTTTCTCAGATAGAAAATAAAGACTCACTTAAAACGTATGATCATATTAATAATTCTGTAGGATGCGATATGGAGATAATGGAAATTGTCGCTGAATATTTCAACGCAACCCTAGATTTGTACTACATATTCAGAAAAGAAGAAAATCCTTTCGGAGATTATGAATTTATAAAATATTTACAAAATGGTAGTCTGGATGTGTGCGCAGGAGGTCTTTATAGAATCTACGGGCGTTTCGTGGAATATTCTGGAGTGTACGCGAACCAAGCAGTTATGTGGATGTACCTAGCGAAACGAACGGATAGGTCTTGGGAAAGTCTCATTGGAAAAGTGAATGGACTTTATATTTTCGTCATATTCTACATCAGCTATTCTATTATTTGGTATTTTATCTGCGTGTTCGACGGCGACGCTGTATCTTTGAGAAATACGTTGCTTTACGGATGGGGAGCGTTGATTGGAGCGAATTCGTTACAGGATGCAAGAACTTTGAAACAGAAGCTATTGAACCTAGGGTATTTGGTCATGTGTATCCATCTATCCGCATACATAAGTATTCAACTATACTCATTTCTGACAATAAAAGGGCCTCCTCAGATGTTAAACACGAACGATGCTGTAATGGCTTCAGGAAGAGTGCCATTCTTAAAACCATCAACGAAATACTTCGTCAGTGACAAAAAGTATTTAGAATTTGCAAACACATCGGCTGATTGTTCATCTTTCGTAGATTGTGCTGAGAAAACATTACAACATAACGGTTTAACTTTATTATTACAAGCGAGTTTCTTTCATTTTCAATCAGAAACGGCTGTGAGAGGAGAAGCTAGAGTTTTGCGTACGGCTGAAAATGTCCTTACTGTCTACAACGAAATGTTGATTAGGAGAGATAGTCCACTGGTAGTAAAATTTCAGAAAATAATACAGACTTTGTTTGAAGCGGGCATTACTCAGAGATTGTATGAAGAAGCCGTTGGGATACTAGTGAGAGATAAAGCGGACAGCGCTAATAGTAATTTGATTATGAGCAGTTATAGTTGTCGAAGTGGGTGTGCTATTACTCTTGTGCAATTCGCTGGCGTGTTTTACCTTTGGATCATTGGCTGTGTCGTATCTTGTATTGTTTTTGTTATTGAAGTTTGTATTCAACGGGAGAAATAAGTAACTGAATATATATTGGAATCGTAGTCGTGTTAAATTCACAGTGAAGTCTTGTTGGATTTAGAATGTTGCAGACATCGTGTAGGGGTGAAATTATAATAGTTTAATTAATGTAGTTATGAAAATCCATCTGTTTGTGTAAATATGTTTCGACATGTTTTTGGCGTGTATCATATTTATTTTTTGAAGAACATAAAAATTGCACGTGTTCTTGTTGTTTAATGGTATTGAAATGCATACGCAGTGTAGCAAAAATGCACTGGAGTTCTTTCAATATATCTGACATAAAATGTTATAGGTACAATAAAAATATATGTAGGTATGTAGATTTAATATTTTTGTGAACGTTGCTTCATGTAGATTACTAGATGTCGTGAAAAAAAAAATATTTACATCAAATATGGATGGATTAAATGCTCGTTTTAAAGAATGTGCTATAATAATATTAATAGGTAAGTGCACGTTTGTCTGTTGTTTAAATTCTTTATGTAAGGAAAATAAAACATTTGCAATATTTGAATTCCTGTAATAAAATATAATGATGATGAATTCATCAATTCATTCATTCAATCCAGAATTTCAAGAGTCGTTTCATCATACACTTGCTGTGACATTAGAAATTGGATAATGTACCCGACTCTTTAACATAAGTACGTCAAATAACTACCCCTGAAATATCGTTTAAACTCATATAAAAATAGGGTTTGTCTTCTAATAAGCATAAAGTACAAAACGTAATTTTATTTCCAGTTTACTTAACACACTGTGAATCGTCAATAGAAATATTAAACTCCAAATTCGAGCGCCACGACGATCTACCAGAAAAAATTGCAATACATTCACAAACAATTCTCCCTGCCAATTTAGAACCAGTTAAATTAGACAAACGAATCCTAGGCACATCATGGCGGAACATCAAAAATACCAAAAGATATTATATCTTCAGCAATAATAAAAGAAAAGTATTTCACAATTCTCGTTGGGTGAGGCCAAATGATGAGGAAATTAAGCCTAGTAATATATTTGTCATGAAACCTGAAAGTATTGAAATTAGAAGTTCTAACAATTCGCTTGTTGGGGATTCAGTTAATATGAATTATGGAGATATGAAGAATACTATCGTAACTGATGATCAGCCTATAACGATACCTCTATAACTGTTTGAAATATTTTAAAAAAGACGATGTTTAAAGACTCAAATTTTACTTTAAGTTATTGGTGTTATACCGAAAATTCCTGGATGTACTTACTATGCTGGATTTGTTAATATTTAAAGTTACACGTTAATAATTATACTTATAACGTTTTGTGTTTTATTACATGCTATAGGTACTAAGATCAAGTCTAATAAGATATTTAAGGACGAGTAGTCACAGGTCCTTTACGATAATAGGGAAGCTATATTATGTCTTGGTAAAGAAATATAGGTCTGACATCTCTCAATTTAAAAGTTTAATGCCTAGATTGCTCGATGTTTAGATTTATTTTGCTACAAAATCCGTAAAGCGTAAATTTTAAGTCCAATATTTCGAAATAAGACATTTAAGTCTTAAAAAATTTCGGTCTGATCCACCGGATAGACAACATTCTTGGCCCCAGATGCCATTTTTTTTTCTTGGGGAAATGCGTTACGCATACCCTGTGCCCTGGGTGGAGCACAGGGTTATGTGGGACTCTCCTGCCAGAAGGGCGGGCATACACCACTAAAACCCCACGAGTGCCTGCCTGTTCCGCGTGTGACGTGCGACGGGATGACTGCTTGCGCTTAGAACCGCAAGTCGCACGCCACGCGGTTGGCCCCAGAAGCCTGGAACACATTTAATAATTATATTATTCCCCATCCTATGTATATTGTATTTATGTTATTCTGCAAAATAAAAGTGGAAACATCAAGCTAAAATAATGCTAAATTAACTTGTTCTGCGATAAGTTTGTATTTTTATGAGTGTTATGTACGCGTCAATAAAATAAATAAACTAAAAACACAATATTCTTGACACAAATATGTTTTTACATGCGTGCTTATTTTGCAAAAATATAAAATCTTTTAAGACAATTTAATTAAATAAGATGTTCATTCTGCTTATGTCAAGGAGGATAATAACAGTGATCCCAAACATAACTATAGTTTTATATTTATTGTTTGGTGAGTGATACTTATTTTTTCCGCCTTATTCATAAAAATATATGAAAATATGAAAGGCTTATAAAGTGTTTTGTTTCTTTCACTCCTTAGCGAAATGAAAAAGAGAAAAAATATTATAGCAGCTTTTTAACTAAAATAGGCTTATAGTGTGTTTATGAATAAGAGGGTTAGAGTTTATTACAAGTCTGAATTTAAATGTTTGATAAGTATTAATTTAAAGATCGTTTGCCGTAATCCAACATTTTAAATTTCAGTAATTCATTTAAACACAGTAGAAACAGTGAGACCAACAGAGACTCAAGTGTCCAAACCATTTATTTTGTTATCAATACCTTCAAACGACACGTACTTAAGGAAAATCGTCAAATCAATAAAGTACCGTCAAAAGTATGCAAGAAAACCTGTAAAACATAAGGTTCTTCTCACTCCTGAGCTTCGTCAAAGAACGTAAGTCAATGAACCTACCAGGTCCATCTTATAACAATGTCTTAAATGCGATAATTGCAAAATGCAAAATATTTTTTGATACTATATTTCCTAACGTTTTGGAGTTGTTGCGCGGTCGATAGGCCGTCTGCGGATCATGAAATCTCGCTCCCTATCACACGGGGACTAATATTGTTCTTGTTGAAATGTAGCTGTATTTCGTAGACCTCTGCCTAGTGCCTACACCTTCGTGGAGACCATGATCTTATGTGTGTTTGTAAATTATTTCACAGCCAAATAAGGCTCCGTAGCTGGTCACGACATCCAGCTTCACTGATACTTTTCACTTGAACTACGTGTAACGCTATAAGGTAAATTTTTGAACTAGCAAGAACCGTAAGCTTACGACCGCAACTATAACAAGAATGTCGATATATCAAACTGATAAAGCAAGACTGTGATTTTCCATAATTAGACAACCTTTAGGACATGTCAGGCGACTAAACACAAATAAAGAGCATTATTTTTTATTACTAGTATAACATTTTTCCAGAACGCCGCGCTACAGACGAATCAGTAGTGAATACATTATAGACATGGACTACCGTTTCGCACCAACAGCGAGGATCGATCAAGCTATGAGTAATGTTGAGAAGGGCCTTCACGTGGTGTTAGGCAACATGATACCGTTGTGGCTTAAGATGTGGCGAGGAATGCCTGATACGGCGAGGGTTAGACAAGTTGTTAGAGGACCTATGGTCACTTCTGGGATGTATGCTGGACGTTAATTGGTTTTATAGAGGTGATTTTAAACGTAGTTGTGTATGGAGCACTGTGACTGTTGCGCCCATCGCTTGTTTCGTGATTTGTAGGTTAAGGAATCTTAAACGCTGACTTTTGTTAAACGGGTGACCGCTTAGAAGTGTTTGAGTTATGCGTCCTTGTGCTTGTAGACACATTAAAAGTTGGGTACCATTTTTTGTTAATGTAATAATATGAATACAGTTAAGTTACACAATCATATTTGTAAGTACATGTCACCACAAATAACGATGCAAATGACATTAATAGATTGAAGACTGAATGTGCCTTGCTCAAGTATGTTTATGTACAAAAAATTATGTCTTAAGTCATAATTATAACACCGTGCTAATTAAAACATAATATCCAAAGGCGTTCATTAATTTTCTTATTAAAAAGTCAACAAATGAAGCAGATACTAAAAGGGGATGAGAAAGGGGATGAAATGATTAACTTTATTGAACAAAAATGTAAGCCGATCTGAATTCATTTCAGATCTTAATGAAGATTTCACTTCATTTAGTCTCGTTCTGATCTTGAGGGTTAATTAAAAGTTACCAGTCTCTCAGCGTTCTCAGAAAATTCAATTTTCACTCAGCAAGTTTTTGCTTTCGAACAATAATAATTGTGGAAAAATTAAAACAAGTTGCGCTGTGTATTCGCTGGTTGTGTTGGTTATTTTTAATGAGAAATGGACAGTTCTGTTGTATTGTAAAGATGGGTGTGTTTTTTTATTTTGTTATTAGTACAGGGTGTTTTTAATTTGTCTGGACGGAGACGCCAACTATAAGACATAGGAAATTAGTTTCGGTAAGCGTTAACAATGATCATCTTGCAATTTTTAATCAACTGTGTTCACTATAGAATGATCTACAAAGTGCCAATCTAAAGTTTTAGTCGGTGTCAATATAAAGGACACAAATTTTTTTCCAACAAAATTAATTAAAATCGTCAGGAATCTAAACGGAAATGTCGAAATTTATGTAAAACGAACTGTACTTTTATAATATAATATCTTGCTCATAACTTAAATAAAAACTTAAGCAATAATTTTACAAGTAGGTAATACTACCTACATACAAATCTATAAACGCAGTCAAGACAGCATCGGATTACATCGTATTAGCTACGTCGGCGCCCCCAGGAGGCGCTCGCGTTTCGCCTGAGGAGACTCGACGACATAAATCATAGCTTACGTATACTGAATACTTGTACTCGCGACTATATATTAATATTATACTTAGTAAAAGACTATAGGCAATTATGTAAGCAGATATAATGTAACTGATAAGTATATTATTGTCTTTATAACTAAAACTTTTGTTTTAAGCAATATTTTTACCAATAACAATAATTGAACTTTACAAGTTCTACATTGAATTTGAAGTGGTAGTTATAACCGAAAACAGCTAGGAGATTACAGTATTTATAAATATGGTAAATTTGTGATATGGAATCTAAACATATTTATAGTGAAAAACCCTGTTGACCATTCATCATTAAAATCGCGACCTTCCCAGTGCAATGGCATGAGAGGCGACACTGGTGATTCTGTTCCATTTATTTCATTTTCACTAGAAATAAAAATATCGTAATGAAAAAATAATATAAATTCGTAAACTTCGTATTCTAGCAGTACGTAATGTCCAGAATTTGTAAGCCTATTAATTTCCCTGCGACATAAGATTGTGATATATTTTTTCAATAAAAATAAATGAGCTTCTACGCTGGCTTAGAGCGCGTCTTCTGCAAGCCGATCAGGCTTCTAGCGTCCAATCGATGCAATATTTTCACGTAAGTACAAAATAGCTTTTGTGATGAGCTTGGTAAGAATGACTTTTTTGATGGGCAAATGATTTAATACGAATAATTATGGGTTACTGGGTTTAAATAAATAAAACAATTGTATCAATAAATAAACATTTATTTACAACGGGAGTACGTAGCACTTATTATATTTTTGGGACAATTACGTCAAACACGTTGGATAGAAAAAATATAAAATCTATCACTTCGTAACATTTTGAACGAAGCTTTGTACGAATGGTGGTCAACAATTTGTTCATCTTCTGAAAACACGATTTTTTAACGACTTGCTTTCAAAGATGATGATAAAAAAGAATGCACTTAGTGAAACCGCTTGCTTTAGGAGCTATGTGAATATAAAATTATGTTTGAGTCAGGAGTTCTTGGAAAATATATTGTTTTTTTTTCATGAAGCATTCAAGTTATTAAATTATAGACTATAATCTTACCCCAGGTTAACAAAAACAAGATCTAAAGTAATCAGAAGATGAAGCTTAAATACAACAAAATATCTCTCGTAGAGAAATCTTCTAGAAATGATCTTAAAGAAAATTGACTAGAATCACGGGTATCACTTCATAGGATTTACAGGGTAAATCATAGATTTTACGTTAACGTAGTAAAAAAAAACCTATCCACATTGTGAACAGTTTGGACATACACATGGCCTTAAATAATGGAAAGGGGGAAACGCTGGTGACATCGGCCATTAAAATTTCAAAGAAAATTTCCTCTGAAAGTTTCTTGTTAGTTCACCTTTCAAGCTCAGGCTGTTGGAAACTTTGAAAATTAGTTATTCCTTCAATTCATTAATTCTTAACACTTTGAAACTATTGAATAGAAAATTGAATTAATAGAAATGGACGTGGAATTATTTTTAAATACTGATTCGAAGGAATACGAGAATGTTCTTAAAAGCATTGGAATCTCAGCTGCATTCGACATCCAACCACGTAATAAGATTTCACACATACAAGAATCACTTTGAACCTTCTATTAACCATCAATTAGTAGAAAATTGAGCATTATTAAAGCGAGATATCTTTTAAATCATCCCAGCATAAACCCCCAATATGTTCTTCTAGAAGTTATTTCTCTAGTCTTCTTTTTCTGCCCAAATGCTGTCACCATTCGCGACGGCGGTTCCTCTCACGTATTTCTGGATGACTGGCAGCTTGTACAAGTAGACCGAGAGGATGGACCCGGCGCAGGCTCCAATCCAATAGACCACAGCGTGCTCCATGAGGGTGTGGCCTTCGCAGCCAGCCTTCAAGGACGTCGCCAGAACTGGGTTGAAGTAGCCTCCGGAGTAGTCGAATGCTGTAAAGAGAGATATTTTTTTTGTATATTTTGGTTGAGTAGACCAGAATTTTAAGCATATTTGGACCAGAAGAATTATTTATGTAATAAATTTTATTGATTTATGATCTGATAAGCTATTTTTTATTTATTACTTTATGCTGTAAAAATTTTATATATATGCCAATTTCTAAAGCTTTCTAATTTTACATCAAACTAACATCAACCTACAAAGACACAGAATACAGAAGACCATGATATGAAAAGTGAGATGTACAGTGAAAATGCAAATGACATGTGAAATGATCGTGAATGTACCATGCGCCTTAAAGTGAACAATGATAATAAAGTTAGTGGACATTTATAGTAATTATGTACCTTTTCCTAAATGTACTTTGCAAAAGACTGAGACGCTTAGGTCCGCATTGGCACTATTGTCCTGATAACGGTAGACGAATACCGTGTGCCTAGTGAGGACCCCTGGAACATTCATAGCGGTGCGTGAAAATATGTACGTGATTATGAAGCGGGATATATTAGGTCGGGAAAAAAGTCTTTTCGCATTATAGTATGTATGAACTTGTAATAAAATCACTTTGGCTTCAAGAATCACAAATGAGTACACGGTTCATTAGGTTTCTTTCAGTGAGCTCGTGAGGTACCCAAATATCGAGCTTTTTTGTGTAGAGAAAAGATTTTAATACAAGTTCATACATACTATAATGCGAAAAGACTTTTTCCGCAACCTAATATGTTAAACATTCGGATTGAGATTCTTGACTGGTCGGATAAGAATGTATTTTATCAAATTAATAAAGCAAAGCAAAGAATTAAAGTCTACATTAAGGACAAATAATGTTTTTATCTCAAAGCTATTTCAGATATTTCTTTTAATACATCTAACTCAAAATCTTTGATATTTTTAGCCATGTTAAAGGCAAGTGTTTAGGACTTTGAACTGTAGCGCGATTCTGTACAGTCGGTACTGTCGAGTATCGAAATTTTGATATTTAGAATGTACTGCCAAAATATTTCCTACGACACCCGTCAGAGGCGCTGATCAGATTTTCATACAAAATTTCTCGACGACAGGTCGTCGGGAGTCGATAGTAGTAGAGAATCGAGCTACTGATAAGTAACAATTGTATTTATGTGGACGTCGTGTGTCAATGTGTATGATTGAAGTGGCAGTCATTTTGTTCAGGGGTAGGCCAAAAATGACAAATTCACAAGTGTATCAATGGTTTTAAATGTGAGTGAGTGTGATAAAGTCAAAACAGTAAAACTGTGAGTAGAATTTATAAAGATTGGAGTCTTACCGGCGACAACGAGGGATGTTCCGATGAAAGAGTCGATGGCTGTGGCGAAGCGAGGGTTCAGGTCGCCCAGAGACTTGGAGGCCAGACGGCAGAGGCACGTGGCAATACCTTCTACTACCGCACCGTAGAGCATTGGGACCTGAAATATTATTGGCGTTAATGATAGTTTGCTGATATGTATGTAGAGACAAGCTCAGTTCAAATCCCAGGATCGCAGATTTTGAAGGAACTAGGGATTCTTAAATCAAAATCAATCTAATTGGAGATCAAGAGTAGTGAATAGATTTTATCAACAATTTTCTTAATTTTCAACTTAACACTGATTATGACGACACTGACACATTGGCTACACGAAGTATTTATTCCATGTGGGATAGAACCCGAACCCCGACTATGTTAGGGTAGTATTAGACCCACAGCGACCACCTTAATCACTACGCTACGGAAGAGAAGCTAATCTTAAATCCATGCGTTTCTTCAAGAACTTATAAAGACAAAACGTAAAAACATAACAAGTCAAACAATCACAAATTGCATGTGCCCTAACGGACTCTAGTACTGACATTTATATAAATGCAGCCCTGTCTGGAGAGGACGACATAATATTTGCACCACATTCTACAAAAGACGCCATGGTTAACGCCATTTGTTTTTGGGTGCACGTTACATGCACAAACTTAAGGTAAGTGAGGTTTCATTGACATTAGTTTAGTTTTAAACCTTTCAGCTCTATAGCTCACGGTACATTTTCTACAATTTGTACAATAAAGTATCGAGAGTAAAACATTTAACATTTCCACCATTATCGACTATCGACAATCGGCTCAATCAATTTCGTATAAAAATCTTATCAGTGCCTCTAGCAGGCGCCGTAGAAACTATATTTGGACTACATTTTAGATGTCAAACATGTTACTCCATAGTTTCGAGCGTAGCGCATCGCATAATGATTTTTTTATACAATCGTTGATAGTTGTATAGAGTCGATGGCTAGCCGGTTGTTAATAGCAGAAAGTGGTAGAAAATCGCATTCCTGCTCATACATTTTGTTTTATCCAAATTCATACATTCTCTTATTCAATACATTTTAACATGAGTTAATTAATTGATTCCCTAAAGCCCATAGACATACTTAATAAACTTGTCTCAAAATGTCCTGTCAAGTCGTAATATTAGTCTCAACGTAACACAGCCCCTCATGAATTGAGTAGTTAGTTATTCAGAGAATAAACTATTACCGCGAGTGTGGAGGCAAGTTTCATAACTGACGAACACTTGTATGTTAATCTCGTAATTTAGTTTACGTGGAGAAACTAAAGTACTGTTCATGAGGATGTCAGACGTGGTTGGGTGAACTTATTTTGTATGGGATTTGTATGTTACGCCTTTTGTGGGGGACGGAAATACCAATGTTGTTTTTATAATTAGACGGACTTAACGAAAATTCTCGTACATTATCATAGAAAATAATTTGAATTTTTATTTGTCGTTTTTTTTTGTTCTAAACATGTTTCTTTTAGCTGTTGACAAGCTAAGTAACAAAATTTAGTTCTTTAACTTCGTTGATTCTAATACAACATTCTAAATTCCTAAGGAACTTTATCAATTTAGTTAGAAAGGACTGATTGACTATACATTCAACAGATTTTAATTCTCATAGAAACAAAAATTACAATTTTTTTTTATTCTACTACTACGACACATGAGCGTAAAATTAAATGACTCACTCAAAAAGATTTTAATCAGTGCATTAATTTATTTGACACACTACCAATAAGTTTAAAACGTTATATTTATGTAATTTCAATGAAAACTCATTACCGTTTGCGTACACAAATAATAGCGAGACACACAAAAACAAACATATTTGCAACTTCAAATAAATCATGTCATTAGAGCGCATGCAATTTGTGGCTACAAACAATTGTTCTTTAATCGATACAATATGAGTACGTAACCATCAAACAAACAAAGAGACAAAATACATTGAGACAGACATTTCTTTTCTAAAGATAAATTGCAATTTGAGTATTATCTGTAGATCACTCAAAAGTAAGTGTTTTGTGGGACGATCATGAATAATTAATTATATGACTCGATATAGTCCACAAATGAAAGTTTAATCAATTTATATTTCATGTACAGAATTGCCATCTATTTATCGTATGGTTAGTGGTCAACATTGTGTCAAGGTTGTTCAAGCCGCCCGTAAGACCTTTGACATGGCGGAACAGAATATCATACCCTAAGTCACTTTTCACTTAAGCAGATTTTAGCAAAAATAATTCCCAAAACATGCATTGCTCATAAACTCCACTCGGCATGCAAATCACCTGTAAATCAGCCTTGCAGTCTTCGAAAGCCTTGTCCTTGTGCGTGTCAGAGATCTCCAAAGCCCAGTACATCTGCACATACTTGAAGACGAGGATACCACCAGTAAGCTCCGCCCAGGTCTTGAGGAGAGCCTTACGGATGTCACCGTTGCCTGGAAAATGAAAATTACAAAGTTGAGTAGACATTTTTGCTTTGACCTGAATGTTTTTTATAAACCAACAGATTCCGCCTCTATCATCATATAAATAACAATAAGATATAGATGCAGTTATATTATAAATAAAATACTTCATCAAATCAACATTAAAAAGCGATATCTACCAGATTTATTGGTTTGGAGCCGGGACCCAGTAAATCAAATAATTGTTTAAAAAAGCTATAATAAAAAGTTCCCGTCATCCAAATAAAGATCTAAATAGATTTCCGAAAAGATCAAATTCAGAAAATCCAATATCACATGAGACTATTTATAGGCTAAGCTATGTATATTTATACGCATAACAAGAGTAATTGAAAAATAAAGACGTTGCAGAAAAGACGTATATTATAATATCCTTAGCGTTAACATATTTCCCGCGGGACGTAATAGCGTTGCTCTATTTTTATACGCTCTCCTACATAATTATTCTTTACTAAACATACCACGCTGTAATTATACGCAAAATAAGAATATTGAATTTGCTAAATGTTGCCTATTTTTAACGTGATATTTGATCACTGGAGTACCCAGAAGTGGATTAATAACATCGTGTTTGGACAATTTCCGAAATGATTTGTACTTATTAGAAATTGTGTGCTTATTGCCATATTAAATTCCGGGCTACTAATAATTTTCGAACATAATGACCCTAATAATACTATTCTTGGCATAAGAATCAAACCCGGGAATCAACAGAAGCGTATACAACCGCTTCAAATTTTAGTTATCAGATCAACATAAGAGTTTAAGGAGGCTAATATTCTGAAGGGGACGGAAAAAAGCAGCAAATGATGATGACGAGTGACGACATCGGTAGCTCTAGGGTGATGAATAAATAAATGTTGAAGTAGATTTACCTTCAATAACATCTTCAATGTGTGTGTATGGACAGGCAGTAGCGTCTCCCCAGTTGAGTGACCACCATATCGTGAGCGCGAACAAGAAGATCGCGTATGTTGCTACACCGAAGTTGTCGGCCACTGTAAATGTTAAACAAAAATATAAGCAACTGCGACAAGACCTGTCAAAAAGTTACATAGTTTCTATACCCAGATCCCAGTCAATACTGTATGGTTTAGTTAGTTTTATAATTATGCTATTCATATGAAACATGTTACATAATAGTACAATCATGAGAACCAGGTTTCTAAAATTGGTGCCCGTTACTTGGTCTTCCGTCAATCCGCTGTCTTTATTATGATGTGTAATGTACACCATAATCATTGTTATTATTATTGTTATTAGCTAAATACTAGGTCGTTACTCTAACCTAGCAATATATTTAAAGTATACTCACCCACAATCAGTTCAAAGCAGCACCCGCATAGCTCAGCAGCAGCTATAGCCTCTTCCAGCAGTAGTCTGATGAAGGGTTCCTTAACGATCTTCTGTACGACCCGCCTGGCGCAGTGCGCGAGCAGTGATGTTAGGAGAATGAACAGTGTCGACACCACGAGAGGTGCGAAGGTTACTTTGTTTATCTGTGGACAACAGATATGGAGATTATTGGGAGTGGTTTATAACTGGTGATAAAAAAGAATTGTGAATATGTCTTGGTCGAATGAAGTGTTTTTGGAGGGTTAAGTAAACCTTCTTTCCAGTATTCGATTCATTACAACATGGATATGTAAGAAATTTACTAAATACCTTTCAAAAATAACGGGTTGCCTAGTTACAAAACCCAGTAATTTTTCTACAAGATTCGAGAATCGAACTCAGATAATCTCAATTTTAATATCGCTGTATATTGTAGTTAGTCTAATCATCATGAGGGAGTTTGTAATACTCTTAAGACGCCTTAAAATATATTCGACAATGTATCTCGAAGTTAAAGTTTATCTCTTTGGCAACACAGGGTAAAACCTATTAATCATAGAAAAACCAGTCATTATACTATCAAACAATACAATAGAAGTACGAGAAATAATCGAATTTCGTAACAAAAGAACATTTAAATCAGAAAGACAAAATAAAATTGCAATTTCAACTCTTTTGAGAAGGATCAGAGAGACAGTTCGTTATTAAAAGTGTCAAGTCTGTTAAAATAAAGTTGAGTTAGAACGAGTTTATTACATAAAGGAGTTGGCAACAGGACTTCTCAAGTGGTATTCAAATTGTTTACAAGTTTGCAAGTAGTTGAAGAGCTGAATTGAAGTCCGGAATCCTTGTTGTGTACGTGTTAAATACATGTTATTTACGTTATAATAGGAAATATAATAAAACATTGTATATTGAGGTTCAAAGCGATTGCAACGTGATTGCAACGTGACTGCAACGCGACTGCAACGCGATTGCTGGACGATGCAATTCGATCAAAACATCGGGTAGCGAATAAAGTATCGTAAACTTTAATTTTTTTATCGTAATTAAGATCGATTAGTAATTGTATTATGGGTACAAATCGCGATGGTTAAAAACTTAATAATAAGAACTAGTTATTATGACATCATAAATATTAGATAAGTGTCGGATAGGATATCCGAAAGATAAAGTATGTACAGAAAATGTAAGTATAAAAATAACTTTAATTTCAAATAGTGAAATTGGATAGAAGTAGATTGACATTTAAATAATAAAATAGTTGTATCTGAGTTCAGGGAATTTAAAGACCCGAGTTCTATATGCTCTCTCTGATTCTAGGAAGGGATCTTACTCCAGCAGTTTGACAGTAATGGGTTCAATTTATATACCGGTGAGTGAATTGTTTACGGGAATGTGCTCATTTAAATTAAAAACGGCTTATTCCTTTTTTGTATAAGTACATGATAAAAAATTTAAGAGATAAGTAAGTTTTATAATTTTACTAAATATTTTTTTAATTTAACTAAAAATACATATATATTTATTTTAATTGTTATAAATACGAAAACTATGTCTAACTTCAATCTTAATTCTATCTGCTTTTTGTAAGAAAATATGATATTACGAATAAAATCTTACGTCTTCTTTAAAATTGATGATACACTTTACAGTACTCAATTATGCAGACTAATATGCTTCCATCAATCATTTACAACTTACATTATCTATTCATATTTAAAAATCTCTCAAAAACACTATTGATATTTTTTAAAGATACTAAATTTATTTATAAGCACTGATCCATCAATCGGTACTAATATTTAAAATGAAACAATCCGTCTGTCATGCTTTCGAGGCCGAACTTCTTATAACCAATTTCTGTATGGAATTAAGTATGTTAAATAGTTCCAGACCCTCTGTCAAAAAACACGATTTTTTTTAGAAAACCAAACGTAGGCAATTTCAATAAGAATAGAATAGAAGAAATAAAATGTTAAGCCCTTTCGTAGCCGCGTGGGTTGTGGTAGATGGGCTTCGTAGCATGCGCGTAGCATCCAGTATTAAATACATCTCTCATTCCAATCCATCAATGTCTAAAATTCTACCTAAAAGTGTAAAGAATATCTCGAAATTGTTGTCAAAATTGTACCGAAAAGGACTTTTTACTTGAGGGACCGACAAAATACTTGGCACAAGTGTGACCAATATAAATAATGTGTGGAGCGAAACTAACTGAAAACGTCTGTCCTCGTGGGACTACACCCGTAAAACGGAGAAAACAAACTAGGAATTATATTTAAGACGAGTGGCCGCCCGCGACTTGGTTCGCGTGGACTATCATTTTCCCATTTTCGTGTCCAATAATAGTCTATACAATATATAAAAAAACAGTAAAAATAGCGTATTTGTATATTTAATATATTTACAAAATAATGAATTTGTAAATACCTAATGTAAAGGATACAAATAAAATTGCTATTGTGTAGTACAGTTTTCACAAATTTTTTTATTGCTACTTGATGCCTATTAGTCATAGCGTTTGTTGGACATAGCTCTATGACTGTCTTATTAGCCATGAATTAAAAAATTGGCTATTTAACGCTTAAACAATTGTTCAATTTTAACCAGTAGTTCCTGATATTAGGAGGTTCAAACAAACAAACAAATGAACAAACAGAAACTTCAGTTTTATAATATATCTATAGATAGATATGTAATATCTGAAGTCGTCTACCTTTCGTATATAAAGATTATAAATAGGTATTCAAGTGTTTGGAGACGAAGACGTCGCGTGTAGAATAGACATGTATTGATTCTTTTATGTCTGTCTTTTCTATTTATTAAAAGGTTTAACTTAAATAAGTCTAAAAAAAGCCTCACAGCAACCAGTGTCTATAAAATTATTTTTGTGACTTAGAAGACGGGAAAACTACTGAAAACATACTATATAAGTAAAACGTTTTTGAGACTTCAAAGCTACTGAAAAATACTACATACAATCTTTAGTTGTTAATTTATTAGTAGGACGATTTTAATAGCATGACATGAACTTCTTAGTTCTATAGATTTTTACAGACTCGATTATGAGATTTTCAGTACAATGATCTATTTTTGATCTTTGTCTTCAAATTTTGAAAGTGATCACGACCTAATATCTCCCTCATTTAGTGTCATTGACTCACAGCAAGCAAAATATGTCGCTTATAATAAAAGAATCAAAAGAACAATTACGATAAAAAAAGAACACATAAAAAAAAGCTATTTATATGTCATAGAAATAAATAATTGTTCTGTCGTTCCACAGAATTCCATAGCCGATAAGCCTAACTAATATGACTACACCCTGTGGAGCGCTGGCCTTTGTAACCTGTATGATTATACCAAAGGGACAGTTACCTTTTGATCCCTAGGTACAATTATTGGCGATACCTACACAAACTACACGTGTATCTCGTTTTAGCGTAAAGGCTGTCGTTTGAGGAGGAAACCTTATGGTCGTCGCCTGATATATTTAATATTATAGAAAAACTTCAATAGATTCTCTACTTATTTATAGATATTATTAATAATTGCTTTATTCCTAAGACGTATTATTCTAACATGTATGTGGCGATTTTTTATTCAAACTTGATCACTTTTGACAAAAAAAACATATGTTTAACCATTTCTACCACTGTCGACCATAGAAAATCTACTTCCTATCAATAAATATTCTATGAAAATCAGATTTAACTTATTTTTGCAGTACTTTTTAAGCATATTTTTTTATATTCAAAACTACTGACCGTACAAAATAAACATAAAGATAACAAAAAGTGAACATATACCAAACACAAATCAAAATTTAAAACAAACAGCCCTAAACTGACCATATAAGAGATACATAATATTATAAAGAAGATGCGTAAGTAATAAAAATAGCAGATGTACGAACTATTAACACAAGATAACAACTCACAGATACTCTTAAACAAAATATGGCAAGTCTAACTCTGAGCAGTTTTTGCTCGCTAACGACTAAAGTTATCGCGACGTAAACTTTGCAAGTTCTCCTGTCTCTTGCAATACACTAGGTTTTACTAAGATTAGTTTATATACTGAAGTTATATTATAGCTAAGATTTATGTGTCATTTTAGTAATTTACAATCTGGTTTATGTATCTTGAGATGCTTTTGTAAGACTTTTAAATAAGAATAATAGAATAGAATAAAGACGTTTTTGAAGTTACGCCTTATCTTTATATTTTTTAAACATAGAAAATTGTATCAACTATTAACTAAAGAAGGAATTTTGATAAAATAAGCCTATGTATTTTTTGTACAATTTAGCACTACTTCGTTCAAAATTCCTACCGTTTCTTATGCGTTTTTCTTATTCCTAAAGATGGAATAGGTGCGTATTTTCTGGTACCTAAGTAAAATTTTAAAAAGTACAGACATAAGTAAAATTTAGAGGTAAAAAAGTAGTAATAATATAATATCGTTTACTTAGAAGCATAAACTGATAAAACATCAAAAAAAATGTTCAGACACCGACAATATTTTTTGACATCCAGAAAAAACGTCGTCTTTAGATAAATACTCTTCTGGGATATCTAGAACAAGTTTAGTTGGACCTAAAGTAAATATGATAAATGTGTGTCCTAGGGCTCTCCCTAGTGAAAACATACGTCTTATAACAAAAGTTGTAATATTATTTGAAACTTGAACATAGATCTAGAAATTATATACATTTTAGTTTGAAGATTTGTTCCTTTCAGTTTGTTTTAGAAAGATAATATTTATACATTTATCCAATTGTTTACAATTCCCGAATAGCGTACTACGACCAAAAAACGATTTTTGAACTTGGCCCATGATGGGAAATTCACTATGTCTTTTCGTGGCACGTTTGCAAAAGTCACTTTACGATCACTACCATGTTATTTGGGACTACAAGATAGACGGAACCAATCAAATCTCCGGCTAGCCAGCCAGATAAATACAGACAAACACCAATTCCTCTTGAATTAAATAGCGCTAAGGTAACCCTTAATATTGATAACAAAAATAATTTTTTTCATTGGTCATTTACTTAACTGTGCGTTATGTATGATTCGTAAAGTTATTTACGGCAGGCAACCATATTTAAAACAATATTAAAACATTGATCCATATATAGCCGAAACTGAAGTGCAAGATTCCAAACGCGAGCGTATTTTACCAAAAACATATAAAATTTCCCGAAATTTGGCTTCAACACGAAATTTCGCAGAACCAACTATTTGTCGACATCAAAACCTTTGTAAAATGTAACAAAAAGAAACTTTATGTAACAACGAGACTGATGCAGAAGTATAAAAAATTGTTAACCAATATTAAAAGGTAAGTCAAAAAGTTTGTCGTTTTTGTAATCGGCCAAGTGCGAGTCGGACTCACGCGTGAAGCTTTTCTTCAACATTATTTACATAAACAGTAATAAACACCGTATTTGTCACAGTGTTAAATGTGTCATTATCGAGGCAAGGGAAGAAATACACAATCTATGATCATTTCAACTGTTTAGCATCATGGTTAGTGAGATACAGCAGGTAACAGAAGAGAGCATAGACTTAGTAATGGGGTTCGGTTTAATCTTTGAGGACGGTCTTCAGACTACGGAACCTAAAAAAATAAAATCAAAAACTGGTTCTGAGAACTTTCGAGTACAATTTTTCACTTCCACTTCCAGAGTGGAGCGTAATAAAAAAGAAAAAACGCAATTCTTCGAATGGAAGTCCGATGTGAAGAGTAAGGTGATTTCGTCTTGTAGATGTGATGAGAAAATACTGGATAGTACCGGAATTTACCAGATAACTAGTTTTATTTACAGATGGTTAGTTTACGTTAAAGATTAAGTAAAGAAATTAAGCTTTCATCATTTATGTAAGAAAAATAAATAAAAATACATCTGCTGTCATTATTTTCTATTCAAATTACAAGTGTCGACTCAATTTATCGGTTGGTCAGAACATTATTTTTTGGTAAGTACTAAGCTATTACGTTAAACGTTAACGAAAAAGTCTTTCTAATATATATTTTCATACTACATTAACAACAACGCAACAAAAAAATACTAAAATAGACTGTCACAGCGCGACACACGTCACCAAAATAAAGGTTTCCTGCTAATCCTGAATTTATTAAGCCTAGAGCAATACCTAGAAAGGATTCTCAGGCGTTTGAAACAGTATTCCACGAATCACTCCGAAGTGTTCCGAACTAATCCGACGCGTTACATAATCCAGTTGTGTATGTAAAACTGGAGGAGGGCAGCTCTGTGAGGGTGCCTCAGTGTCTCCATCCATCGTTCCACATCAAGTTGACAAATCTAGTTTCACTCGCGCTCAGTATGTTTACCCGCCAGTTGAATGATTGACGAAATGTGTTGGGGTTTATACGAGGCAGAATTGCAGGCGGTGACGCTGGTTAAAGTAGTTTAATTTGTAGCGATTCTAAGGGGTAGAGCTTAGTGGATGTGTTGAAAAAGATGTCGTATTTATTACCTCTTTATCTAAAATATGTTATCTGTCTGGCACAAAATGTAATTGTATTTAACATGTTGTTATGGATAAACTAATAATAGGGTCGACCCTATTATTAGTTTATATTTATTTTGTAAAACCTAAAAAAGTCCATTAATCCTTGAGGATAATGGACTTTTTTAGGTTTTACAACAGAGTCTAATATAGTTATCATTATTTGGTCACTAATTAAAGGATACTAAACTTTACTTATCTTTTAAACAATTTAGTTCGGAGCTAAGCAAAGGCTCCAATTAAATAAAATAAAATAAAACGAAATTAGCTTAAGAAGCGTTTATAACATCATGCTAGAAAGATTCATAAGAGAGACGTTTCAATGAATTCCCATAAAGAATACTGATGTCAAATGTTCATCCGTATGTTTGTAAACCAACGCTATTACAGTACAGGTTGTTTTCGACACAGCCTGTTAAGTGGAGATATAAAACAAACAGATAATTTTACAAATCAATCAACTCGAACATAGAGGTCTGAACTCTAAGCTATTTTAGTATGGCCCTAGGTTTGTAGAAACAATTGAAGCTTGTACAAATATGATACTTAATTTAGATATCTAAGAGAAGTTGTTATGTTTATTAAATTAGTGTCTTGTCGTTTTAGTTAACATTATATATTCAAGACGTTCCATTTTCTCAGGATCTTAACAGTTTAGGTTCCCAGAAATAATAGTTAACTTAAAGTTTAACTTTAAAAAAATGTATTTTCCGTAAAAAAATTTGCTCGATCCCTGCGATTGAAGCTATTTCCAAGTAATATCGACGATTAAATTTTATATTTAATAATGGAAGATCGATTAGAAAAATTCCCTGGAAAGGTATCTAAATATCTAAATGACTTAATTAATTTTGAAAGATTTCCTATTAAAATTTGACGAATACTAACATTATGTTACAAGCAATAAGGCTATCTTTTTACTACAAAACGCACCTAAAACAGTTCTCTATGTTTCAAAGCAACCGTATTTCAGTGTATCTGTGTTCGACACTGGATCGCTATGTTAAATCAAAGCGGACGGCCGACTGTCTGGCTCTCAATTTGCGCGCTCCTTGATGAGTACACTCGTACGACACTGCGACACTACGACACTGATGTCTGGACACAGCTTACAACCTTACTACGTGTGTTCGAATTGTGGATTTTGTTTTGCTGCATTTTTTTTATGTTGTCTTTTTGCCATTGGTCAGTGGAAATTTTATAGATGTTTTTATTTAGTTTGAAGGAATGCTCCTATGATTTATGATTGTTGGTGTTGACATTTCATTAGTACTTATAGGTATTCTTTGGACAAATAGTTTTTTTTTAAGATTTATGATAGGCTTGTAAAGCGAGTCTTGATGACAAAACTGAAGAGCAAGAGCATTTATAAACCCCGAATTACTCTTTATTTTTTTGTATTAATTGATTCATCTCTCACTATATTTCGTTGCGTACCTAGTACTTGTTACAAAATCAAACTGCCTTTGAAATTCAAAAATTTATGTATTTTTGTGGTACACCAAAGCAATATCATATTCTTAACTAAAACCCATTGCAATATAATATCATCTTAACTAGAGACGTCTTAACTGACACCCACTTGCAGACATTTTGATTCAATTAAGTAAATTCAACTCCCACTCATTGAACAGCATGAATTAAAATAATACAATCCATTTTAAACCACATATGCTAGAATTAACTCGTATATTTTATTCAACTAATTTCCCAGAAGCACTATTTTAGAAACAAAGGTGTATTTGAATCGGATTGCACGTCAAAGTGAGCTTACTTAAGACCATGACGCAAGTCGACAGCGATCGACGATTTTGCGACTGTCTTAGTGTCTTCATACCATATGCCAAACTGCCTTTGAAATTCAAAAATTTATGTATTTTTGTGGTACACCAAAGCAATATCATATTCTTAACTAAAACCCATTGCAATATAATATCATCTTAACTAGAGACGTCTTAACTGACACCCACTTGCAGACATTTTGATTCAATTAAGTAAATTCAACTCCCACTCATTGAACAGCATGAATTAAAATAATACAATCCATTTTAAACCACATATGCTAGAATTAACTCGTATATTTTATTCAACTAATTTCCCAGAAGCACTATTTTAGAAACAAAGGTGTATTTGAATCGGATTGCACGTCAAAGTGAGCTTACTTAAGACCATGACGCAAGTCGACAGCGATCGACGATTTTGCGACTGTCTTAGTGTCTTCATACCATATGACGTTTTGTGTATCGTTCAACTTTCCTAAAAAACTTCTATAGCATGATTCTGTAGAATTGAAGCTAGAAGATATCTAGGATTTGATATTTAGAATGTACTGAAAAAATTGTCTCTACGACGCCCGCTAGAGGCGCTGATCCGATTATCCTACAACATTTTTCTACAGCTAGCCGGATATCGGTTTTCAATAGTAGTAGAGAATCGGGTTACAGTTTACTTTTGAATGTATCTTAAGCACTACAAAACTCTGAGGAAATTCATCCAACTAATTTAACCCGCCCTTATTACAAGAAGGCCCAATTTTAAAAATTAAAAGTACCATAAATATCTCCGAAATGGTTAGTCGTAACTTACGTTGAATCGTCCAAAGGTGTCGGCAGCAGTCCATACTAGAATATGTCAATATCGTTTGGACAACCGACCGTCTGCAAACACTCTTTATAATTGTTTCTTTGTTTTTAAATGCTCAGTTTATTTTATACTTATTTTATGTGACCTTTTGTAACAGCACAGTCACTGACCGATTTTCAATGAAAAAAATGACTTATTTTAAGAATTAGCTAAGTATTTAAATTAATTGGATCGCTAGATAAGTATCTTAGAAATACCTAGATAGATTATAAAGATCAAATGTCAGTATTTCTAATGACTATAATTAACCTACAAGTTGCATCGATTAATTGATTAGATCGGAATATTAAAACGGCCTTGGCGTCAATGCAAATATGACATAGATCCTTATTGACTTTCGCATATAATTAGGCGTATAATGTAGATCTATAATTAAATTTAGTAGCGCGATTTTCTACATTCGGTACTATTGAGTATCGAGATTTTGACATTTAAAATGTACTAAAAAGATAGGTCCGCCAGCGCCCGGTAGAGGCGATGATCTGATTTTTTTTTAATTTTTTCGATCACTAGCAAGTTGTCAGTGGTCGATAGTAGTAGATAATAGAGTTATAGAGCTTTGTTACTGTGCAAATGTCAACGTCAAAATTAAAGCTGCTAAATGCACAGTTTATTGTAAATTTATTTTAGAAGTAATTTTTTTACGTCCTTTATCACATTACCAATGTTTTCGTATGTCCCAAACAAGACTGATTTTTCTATAAATTGTTGTAGGTGTATGATAACTTGTTGATAAAATTTAAACATTGTAATTAAACTTTTAAATGAACATCAGATAATTATTGCTTTGGGTTTGAACCCAAACTTTCAGCATGGAAGAGCATCATTTGAATAATAATATCATGCAATTATACGCCATTTGTAAATTATAATGAAACAATACGCTTTTATATCATCTGTGGAATTCGAATGTAGATTAAATAGAATTACACTCCGTTCATTCCGAACGTAGGGGAGGTTGAATTTAATTTGTAAATTAAATCCACGATGTAGCTGTATCATACTGATAAATTAATTTAAATTGATTTAATTATTGTGGAGTAAATTGAAGATACAGATTTTGGAGAAGTGGTCGGATCGGTTGCATTTTTTGCGTATATTTTGTCATTCATCGAATTTTTCAAGCGACCAGCGGGCTTATCACGTATCTCAGTTGACAACGAATGTAATTCAAATTGATGGTCACTATTCAGTACATTATAGATTTGACGAAACGTGTTAATCACGATAATCTAAGATAGATATCAATGTATAGCATAGTGGCTTTCAAATAGTTGTCAAATGAGATACATGATAGCTCCACTGAGGGCCTTAACGACTGTTATCTAGACATGAACAACAATCGGGACTGATACCTACGTGCTCTGCGAAGCACAGAGATGCCATAAAATAGCATTGCTCCGAAACGTCAAGTAATGCAAGGTAAAATGCATTTGCGTTAATTCTTGTGTAATTCTAGAGGATAAACATGCTACGCGAAAGTTTAAAGTTTATAACAATATGAATGGTAGCCACAGTATTATTTGGGATTTAAGTTATGACTTTAATGCCCTAATGAACTCTAATGGGCACTAAATACGGTTGCGGTATTAAAACATGCATTGTGGAGTTTAAATTGATGCAGCGTTGAAACAACTAATTCTGTTGTAATGCGATCAAATCGTTTATTTTAACTACTGTATTTAATTTTATAAACATATTCAAAATCCGACGTTTTGTATCCAAATATTCTGTAACATAAATACATAACATCATGCCTGTTATTCCTTAAGTTGTTGGCAAAGGTGTATAAGATATCCATGTTTCTCCTTTAACAACGTTAGACCCAAATAATAGGGACCGAGCCTATTGCTTCACACTAGTCACTATTACTATTGAGAAATATTCCTAATGTTAATTAGAAAAGCCCATTAGTACTTTGCTCGAACCGCGAATAGAACTCGAGATCTCATGATCACTACCGACTAAACCACAGATACCTTAAATACTTCAATTATTATAACTATTTCCTAAATGTCAACTATACAAGCACCTAAAACTAACCAAGATACTGAAAACGGCTCTCAATTTACTGAAACATTCAGCATTCATTACTGAAACAGTGATCTGCAGTATTCATTTCGTATTTAAGTGAACGCGGACTTAAGTCGCGCGGCTTTGCGAGGCGATACGATTTTAATACGTCCCGTACGTCCCAAACAAGTTCGGGCAACTTGCGAAGCTGAAACTACATGTTTGTAATTACGAGAGCTTTAGGTTTTCTGCATTTCTGGTGCAGGTATATATTTTGTAAATTCGGAGTAATTTTTCTTGCTTGTTTTATTTTTAGGTGCAAGAGACTTGAAGTTATTAAATTTATAGTTATTTATTTACTTCATATACAAAAGTTGTATATAGACAGAATAATATAATATAATAGTTGTATTTAATCGACAGTCGTTAACCGTAGTCAGAAGCTTGAAAGTCTGAGAACCAGTCTTACCGAAGGGTATTCCAGGTAACTGGGTTGTGGAGGTCAGATAGGCAGTCGCTCCGTGTAAAACACTAGTATCCAGCTGCATCCGGTGAGACTGGAAGCCGACTCCAACATAGTTTGGAAAAAAGGCTAAGCTAATATATATTATAGTTGTATTTAATATTGAGTTGCATATTTTTGTATGACTTTCTACTTTCTGGATTGATGACTTAAAACTTTCAGAACCAATTTGCAGGAATCATCGTAACTTTACTGTTCATTCAAATGAAAGAAATAGTTTACATTAATGGTCAAACCGGCAATTTTTATTTGAAACGAGTATTATTAACGCCTTTGTATTCACTATTGATTCGCCTAAAAATAATTCTATTTAATGTGGTATCATAATTAACTTTCATCAAAGCCCGTCTTCAGGCAAATTTCAGACGTTTTATATTAAAAGGTGCCTACGAGATCTCATAAAAAGCTAAACATATGACTAAATCCCCAAATAGACCCAGCCACACCTACAGAGCAATGAATGACGCAAACAGTAAAATAAAACACCTTTCATACGAGTAATATAAACAAAAACATGTACATTATTGTATATTAAAAACGTTTATTTTTCTTTCATAGAAAAACACATAAACATCATAGTCGTAAACAAGAAAGTTATGTAAGCGATTATAAAATAATAATGTTCTTTGAAAGTTCATCATATTTTAATATCTTCTATGTGTAATTCGTTTAAAAATAGCTCACCCACTTTAAAAACGCCACCGTAATTTTTACAGTCGGCACTATCGACTAACAACAGTTTGACATTTGGCACTATTTATTTTTTATACAACTTTTTAGATAGCTAGCCGTTTGTCGATAATTATTATTGTAAGAAATTGCCTCTCTAAATATTGTCGGTTATGGTTTTCTGCCCATAGTTTTGGAAAAGGTAACCCTTGAGCCACAATAATCTGACAAACGGAGATACAGGATTACTATTAGATTAAAAATATTAGGCAAGGATTTGGATTATTGTTGTGTCTGATTAGGTCATGGTCCAAGAAAAAATACTCTGCCATGCAACTGAAATCGAGAGTTCGGTTACGACACAGAACTGTTTTATGTAGCCTGAAGTATTTTTATATTTATGTTTTCTTATGTTTAAAAAAGACAACCCCCGTACTAAGAATTGCTCGAGACTTTTACAAAAATACAAAAAACGGACACAAAGTACAACTATCGGAAAACCGTCTAGGAATCGAACCCACGACCTCCCGACGCAATGATAGCGGCGTGGCGACCTACGCCACTGCGCCTAACAGCAGTATGTTTATATTATAATCATAGAAGAAACAGAATCATTTTATTGGATTGTGGTATTTTTATAAAATCTCGGAACAATATATTGTACATTTAATTATTATCGTCATAGAAACATATCTATATAAATAGTAAAGGAATGTATGCCCAGTTAATAGTAGAGAACAAAACAAGGAAAGCCAAACAACGCCCACGCAGATCTAAATGAAGATTGGCAACTGTAACATGTACTGTTGGATAATTTTTAATCTATCTTTCTTATAACAAGCGGTTCTAATCCACAATACATATAATTATCTTCGTTAGAAGATTTTTTGGAAGACTGCCTCTGTAGTTAGAGAGTAATGTCTCATAATTTTTCTAATACTCTCTCTTATTACTAAAATGAATTTGGAGCGCAATATTTTTGACATACTCGTACTTTTGCATTTAGAATGAGATCTAAATTATTGACCTACTGCTTTACAAAAGGTGCCTAAATCACAATAGCTACGGGTTTGATTCCCAGCCCAAATCAGATGAAATGTTTTATAATAAAATTTGTTTTATCGTTTTCTTAATGTAACATGTTCGATTTAATAATATAAGCTCTAAAATGGGACATACACATAATCTTATAGACTGCATACATAGGAATAACAAGGATTTTCATCAAACAGTATAAAAAACACACTTTGAATACATCTTCCGTTGTTCCTAAGTTGATAATAAACAAATAATATACCGTTTGATTATATTTAGATTAATTAGTAAGCACAATTGGCAGCAACACTCGTTGGTACTGATGTGTGATGTCACTGTGATGAAACTTCAAACACTTCGGCACCTTGACTGCATTGCATTTGTTTCGACGTGATAATTCTTTACTGAATCACGGATGTAGGTGTTGCTGACTAAAATGATGCTCTATAAAACAGCTACCTACTACTATTATTAAAATAAATTTGTACAGAATTAATTTGAAATAATACCTACTGATACAACTTCTGTACAGATTTTTATGAAACATGGGTAAAGTCGCGATGAAGATCTAGTACGTAGCATATTTAGAGTCACATTTACATTACAATACTTTACAAAGTAATTAATGATAATACAACACTGTCTGTCTGTATATATTATATGTAATAGAAACTTTCACGATTACCGCACTAAGAATTTCTCTTCTATCACGAGATTCACGACTCTTACAAACATACATACAACATACAAGAGTAATCCTAATTAATAAACGAGTGTCTATATCAAAAACATGATAAATGAAAGAATATTGGCTACAAAATGTAAATAATACCCAACTTTCTGAAGTAAAGAAAAATCACTTTATCAACATTCTTATTCAGTCTCCAATCAAACACATTTCAATTATATTAAACAAGAATTCAGGTCAACAATGAGCATCCATCGATAAAGATGACGCCATCAAAAAAGCTTAACACAAATATGTCACAAACATTCTAACTAACTGTAACCAATTAGATAATGTTCTACCATAGTTATAGCTTTTGGCAACAAATACCAGTTGTTTGCTTTTGCTAAAATTAGGAAGAAACATTTACATTTTAGTGTATTTCTAGATTTGCTATGCATTTGTGGCTAATTATTACACGTGCCAATCAACTTTGTGTGCCTGAGTATAGCAACAAGTTGCTGTGAAAGAGCGAAAAACAAAAAATAGCTCCCGCTCGCTCGTCAAAAGTCACCATATTAATCCTCCTATTTTTCTCCTACTATCTTCATTGTAAATATAAAAATGTTTCAGCGGTTGCTGTAAATCTTTACGGACAGACTGACAAACTTTCGCGTTCTCAATATTAATATGATTTCATCGAAATCGATTCAGTGGATTAGCCTTGAACACGTAACAGACTTTCGCAATTATAATATTAGGTCGGGGATAAAGTATTTTCGCATTATAGTATATAGTAGATGAAGATCTTTTCTCTACACAAAAAAGGTCGATATTTGGGTACCTCACGAGCTAACTGAAAGAAACCTAATGAACCGTGAACTCATTTGTGATTCTTGAAGCCAAAGAGATTCCATTACAAGTTCTTACATACTATAATGCGAAAAGTCTTTTTCCCCGACCTAATATTAAAAGTAAAGATAGCAATTATATATGCCTAGTCTTTAATCTGAAAATGCCTTACTGAGTCTGTAGCAGTGTTTATGAGCATGTATGTAGGTGTGTGTATGTGTGTAACCAATCACGGCGATGCGGGTTTCTACGGGAATTTCAGGCTCGACCGAAAGTGCTTTAAGGTTTTTCCAATTTCTGATGAAATATTAATAGCAGGACGGAACTCGTTCTTGTGAACTAACTGGGCTGGAATAGAAGGAAAACCTACTACATGGGACTTGCATTATTATTGGATAATTTAATACAACTCAGCTTGGTGCCAACACCTTCTTTTCGATGACATTCCAAAAAAATAAATTATGAAAACCTTTTTTTAAGGGAAAAAAGTTTCTAACTATCCCATTTTAACTTGACAACTTAAAACCACTTAAAACAATCTTCTTAATTTTTACATTAAACAAATAACTAAACAGCTTTATGTAATAGTTAAAATGTTATATCAGTCATACTACTGTCATAATTCGAATTTAATATAAAAACAGACAAGCTCCTAAACACATAAACACAAAAATAATATCAATAAAATACACACCTAACTCCACAGGGAATAGATCACAAAATTCAACAATAAATAAAAGTAAATAATACATAGTGTACACTACCGTATATAAACAAATCCCGCCGAATAAAGCCAGGCACACACTGTCGTATTTCTTGTCAATCATTTTAATAAATGCACTGTTTAACACTGGCAGGCTCGGTGGACTGCGTCCGTCTAATGGATATATCCTTATTGTGTATTCCCCTTAGAGCAATTGTAATTGCTTAAAGACCTAACACACTTGTATTGTTTTTATAAATTGCTAGCGTGTGTCGTGTGGTGAAATTTGAATTAAGTATTACAAAAAAGTATGTTTGATCCTGGGAAATCGGTTCAGTGGTTAACTGTAAAAACGTTTCAGGCAGACACACTTTTGCACGTATAATACATATGAGTATAAATTAACCTATTAAACCAACCGATCTAGGTGATAGTATTGTTAAGTTAAGCTTATATACTTTCTACGATATAGAGTTTTTTTGCTAGGTCTTTACACTGGCTCTGCTTTCTGGCATCACAAAAAAGAAAAGAAAAAGAACGTAAAATACCTGGTGTGCAACCAGGTATTTTACGTTGCAATGAAGTCAACGTTGTACATTACTGATGACTTAGATTATAAATTTGTGAGTATTTATGTGCGGCTATACGGCTATTGATAAAAATTCGCATAGATGCAGTTAAAAACCAAGAGTCAAATATTTTTTTTACATGCGAGCGGACCCGTGCAAGTCAGCTAGTCTATAATAACATACAAGTGCAATGTAAAAGGTTCTTAACACGCTTAGCATTCAGTCGCGGTACTGATTGTTTATTGAACAAAAATGTTTGCATGTATTGTCCATCGCGACGTTTAAACCACCTTGAATTTAAACGTGGCTTCATATTTAAATAAAAATCGAGTGGGAATAAAACGTTCAGGAAACTGGGATATTCTTTTTAAAGAGTGTTTTTTTTGTTTTTCCGTCTTCTATATAATTTACAACCGTTAAATAAAGACAACGGATTTGCTTGCAATTCTTTGCTTAATTTGCTTGCAATTTACTAATAGATAGCGTAAGAAGATCCCGAAAGAGATTTAAATGTACACCTATATTGATTAAGTTAACCCGAGTGAAGCCAGAGCGCGTTTTTATATTTATAAAATAATACATACTATACAAAAACAAAATATATACTCCGAATAATGTCAAAACCGTGTTATTTCCTCTTACTGAGTGAATGAGTAAAACCGTGAATTGCAACCAGTTGCATTATAAATAGCTTTAGGCATCCTTTACGCCGATAACAATTACCCATTAACATAATAATATAAGGAAAGAATGTGGAATATCAATATTAAGTAGGCGGGACAGGAAAAACGATATAATAATTCATGTTCTACTTTAAAATATAACGTGTACTGGTTTTAGTACTGTACAAGAAGTTAATAACCTGTTCTGTGTGACAAGATGTATGGATGTAAAAGAAGCAGAAGAACTTTGTAGGAAAATACAACAGCTTTTATTCCAAATATCAGAAAAGATAACACACTTCTTTTCCTAATATAATGATGAAAAAGAAGGCATCGTTTAATATGTACTTGGAAGTCCACCGACGATTTTATAAATGCAAAAGTTTATTTAGATGGATGTATGAAAAGTAACTGATTCGCACAAGAACGAATACATGGATTTTTATTAAATTTTATACACAGACAATCAAAGCCCGTACTTAAAAAAGGTTATTATTAAATCCAATTTATTCATTTTTTGGACAGGAACGAATTCGCAGCCTAAGTGAGCTGTTTGTAGTTCTCTCAAATAGTAAAATAGTAAATTCTGATTTCGCCCGCAATCGCGTTATTCAGTCGGTTCTAACGAGTATCAAGAATTTGACAATTAAAATGTACCGCAAAAATAGTTCATACGACGCCCGCTAGAGGCGCTTAACCGATTGTTAAGCAAAATTTCTCTATAGCTAGCTGGTTGCCGGGAGTCGATAGTGGTAGAGAATCGTGCTACAGATGTTTCGATTCAAGTGTATTCAATCATAATATTCGACATCTGGCACTTGTCTCAACATTTAGACCAGCGAGTTAGAAACATAACCAATAAATTAACTGTTTGAACGAACGTTCGTTACAAACTGTTATTTAGATCAAAACATACCATTCCGTCTTCAGGCTAAGCGACTAACATTTAAACCTTACTTTTATTGTGAACGTAAAGAATAATAAAATAATAACTAACTTAATTAACTCTATCTCTCTCTCATGTTTAAACCACTTAGCCAATTTGGATGAAACTTTCTACCAAGAAAATTTGAGACTCGAAATAGGGCATAATATATTAAAAAATTGATACCGGAAATCCTGCGTAAGCGGAAAATGTGCAGGTAAATTGCCATACAACTATAGCAGCTATACTATAGTTAGCTCTTAATCATTATTGAACAACAATGAGCAATTTCACCAAAGTATATTGCAGGGGCCGAAACAGGTCAGTAAAGTCAGTAAAAGTCAGTATTTTTGGACCTGGTCAGTAAAAGTCAGTATTTTAGAAAATCGGTCAGTATAGTCAGTATTTTTCCAAACTCACACACGTTTTTTTTGGTTTTCCTTTGCTGTTGGCCAATCTTACATTCTCGATTTGCCCAGTAATCATATCAGAGGGCTGCTTTAGATGCTCGATATTATGTTGATGATCTACGTAATATATATTTTACTGTAAAAGCCCGAACAGTGGTAAATCCTAAGATTTTAAGGTAAAACCTAAGATTTACCAACTCTCAATGGTAAAAGTCCGAACAAGCCGGAGTTTAAAAACTGTAACATATACAGTATTTACAAAACTCCTTCTTTATGTAATGGTATATATTATATACCGTAACATACTTATAAAGAAGGAGTTTTGGGCAAAGCGACATGGGTAAGTTAGGTTAGAAGGCTGAGGTGGGAGCTTCGCTTCGCTCGCTCCCACCTTAGCCTTTGTCGTTATTTTTTTTTTAAACCACCCAGCAGGAATGCAATGCAATGCAGAAAAGCACCCCGCGAAGCGGGGCTCCGGCGACATCTCGACATCATCAAGTGAATAGAGGTAAAAGTTCGAAATAAAAGAATTGTTCGGACTTTTACCATTGAGAGTTGGCAAATCTTAGGTTATACTGGAAAATCTTAGGATTTACCACAGTTCGGGCTTTTACAGTAACATATACATGTATTGAAGCATCACATGACTTCAATAGAACAGCAAATTAAAATTTACTATTTTTTTGAAATCAATATTTTTGAAGTGAAAATTCTTTAGCGCCGTTGCGCACTTTTGCGAAACTTCGTAAGACTTGATTGAAATTTCGTAAGACCTGATTGAAAATTCGTAAGACCTGATCGAAAATTCTTAAGACCTGATTGAAAACTTTATTAACAAAGCTTTTTAACACACTAAAAAGGCGATGCTGGTTGACTACGGGGATGGTGGAGACCAATAACCGAAAATAAGCTTTTTAACAGTCTTAAAAAAAGGATTTTGACTTCTCAATTCGACTGTATTTTTTGTTATTTCACACCATTCACCTGAAAAACGGTTTAGAAATGGTCTGTATTTGGTCAGTATTTTTGAATTTTTGGTCAGTAAAATCAGTATTTTCGACCTCGGAACTTGTTTCGGCCCCTGATATTGTTATTATCATTATTATACAATACGAAGCCTGTGCCTTTTTCATCCTGTGTATATATTTTTTTTATCAATTGGACAGTTTTATACAAAGAATCTCTGAACAGACTCTTAAACGCGCTAAACATGTTAAAAGTATAAGTTCATTATTTGTTACCCGACGTTTCGGACTTCAGCAACATCATAAATAAGGACTCAAAATACAATTGATGGATAACGAAGTACATTCATATTGTGGTGAAGCAACCACTATAACCACTGCACCATACGTGACATTTACGTTTATACAAAAAGATAAAGAATATTTATACTCGTAAATATTTCGCTTTTCGTTCGTTTTAAACGTCTGAAACTATATTAAATATAGGTAAAACGGATTTTATTTAAAATATTTTTTAAGCTATACGATTATGCGTAGTTTACAATAAGTAATTGTAAAAAGGCCTAAACCGTCCCTCATTACGGGAGGAGACCTTACCCAGCATTGGGGCAGTAATGAGTTAAATTAAATAAATAAATAAATAAATATTGTTGGACAACTCACACACGGTCATTTGATTCCAAACTAAGCAGAGCTTGTACTATGGTAACCAAATAACTGATAAATATACTTATATATTTCTAAATACATACTTATATAGATAAATTGACAACCAGGCTCAGAACAAATACTCATGCTCATCACACAAAGATTTGTCCCGGGTAGGATTCGAACCCACCACACGCGGCGAAACGGTTGTTGCGGCGAGGTGACCGCTTAAACCACTGCGCCAAACGTGCAGTTATTTAATACATAAAACGGTGTAGTTTAATATTCAACATTTAAATGGATATTATTTAAATTTAAAACCAACAACGTTATTTTTCATTTAAAATTGGTATTTCAATCTTTAATCATCACTCAAACTCTACAAAATATTAAACCAGGCCTACTGAAAGCAACTACCTACACGGGTTTTCTAAAAAATCTGAAAGTCTTAAAGAGAAACATACTAAAGTTGAATTTATTTTCCGGACTTGGCCTTCAAGCTATGGCGTATGATTGACTGACAGAGACATTGAAAACTATTACGTACTCACTACGTCACATTCATAACATCACATAACAATTTTAAACCCAAGAATTGACAAAATTATAGATTTAATTGTTACATTTTAGCTACAGCTTTTTGTATTCTTGTTTAGTTTAGTATTAGCCAATATTATTTTGAGGTTAGACATTAAAAACTTACCCTAACGACAACTTTTAGAAAAATCCCCAATACGTCAATAGTGAACTTCATCTTGAAATCTTCTTATCACACGATTATTTTCACTATATTCACTTAACGGACTGAAATGAAGACGGGAGCCAATTAGATATAAAAAAAAAGTATTACACGAACTCTTGCGCACCGTTTGGTTCAAGTACGTCTATTTTAAACTTACCATTTTATATCAAAATGTAAAGAATATAATTTAATTTTTCACTTAAACATCTAAGTTATTTCGAATGAAGTCGGTTTCGTTGGAAAAATATAATATGTACTACGTTTGGTTTTTGTGTGAACTGTTGAAGTGCGTGCGCGCATTGCGAGGCCAGACGAAGGCGTTCTTAATTTAGAAGCGAACGAAATCGGACTAGAGATCGAATCACCCAGGGATTTAGTTTTATACCAAACTAATGTGAGGAACAAAAATGATTTAAAAATATGAGCTAGCTTGTGGTACACACATGTGCTGTAATGTCACTGTATTGAATGTTAAATTATAACTTGCGGTATGTTAGGTCACATGCGGTTTTATAGATCAATAAATTATGTACAGAAGTGACAATTTTGTACTTACCTATACTGCCTTCTTATTGATGATTTAATTAAAGACTTAGGTATATAAAGATTGAATGCATATGGCTATTTAGCTTGTTATGTACAGTTGGCAACAGAATCAGTTCGTGACACATTATTACATTGTTATCAGCTATACAATATACTTTCATGGTATGCCTTATCAAAGAAAATACAATATTGTGATATTTTTAACACGCTTTTTAAACCTACTATTAATTAAATTATTTATTTCACGATGTCATTTGTATTTTGATAAATATTGCACATAGACACATCCAAACAAAAAACCATTGTTTTTTATCTTTTTATAACCCATTTCTTTCTCACTA
Source organism: Anticarsia gemmatalis (assembly GCF_050436995.1). Lineage (NCBI taxonomy): Eukaryota > Metazoa > Arthropoda > Insecta > Lepidoptera > Erebidae > Anticarsia > Anticarsia gemmatalis. The sequence continues at coordinate 10,595,984 of NC_134760.1, read as the reverse complement.
CTGGTACAGGGTGTCCTCCTTTCGCCGTATGAGGAAGAGTTAGGCCTCATGCGATTTTTTTTTAAATTCAACACCCGCCTTAGGAATTGCTTTTGTGTCGTGGGGAGTTTTACAAACATACAAACAACGGACACAAAGAACAACTAGACCCGAAACATTATTTGAGGATCAATTTTCAATGCGTTCTTATTTAAGTCGCTCTACTCTTCGACAGTCTTCAGGCCACTTTTGTACCTAAAAGCCATTGTACCTTCTATAACATCTGCGTCATAATCCTTGTCTCCCCGTTGGTCTCTGGTGCGAACTGGTAATCATTGCGCGCTGGACCGTTCGCTACTGGTAATAATAGATGGTTAACTTTAATACTAGCTTCTGGTAGTTACTGGTTACAATGATTTGACAGTTAGCAGACAGGGTTATTGAAGTAAACTAACTATGAGAACACAGTGGTAGATGTAGGATTTAAATTGTAAGTTGGCAGATGGGCTGATGAAATTTGGGCAGTTAGATATTAAAAATAGTTTGGGGTTTGAGCTATAAATACTTTCACTTTGATTTTTATCTCTCTTCTTCCGATGGGTAATTAAAACAATAGGTGGCTATTACAGGGAGAGTTTTGTCTTGGCTGTGTTGAAGTCAACTTAGTGCAATAGGTAGCCATAAAATATTGGTACAATTTTAGTTACGGATGAGTTTCACATTCGTAAATGATGTCAAAGCAATTACAGTTCGGTTTGCTATTAATTATGCCCGTAGCTATCGCAAAATGAACAACGCAAAGAACACTCGATGTTTTATTTCATGTTCCTAGTTAATTGTATACAACAGTTTGCTCAAAAAGAAATAGCAGGTTCTTAATATTCTATTTTAAAAATACGTAGAAAACTGTCACCATGAATCGTGAAATAGCTAATAATATGTAATAATGAATACTCTAGGGTACTATTTTCTCTTTAAAAAATAATATAGACATAGGTATAGTATGTTGTTAGTAGTGATTTGGGCAGGAATTTCCCAATTTTTGTCCAAAATTCAGTGCTTAATCTAGCACAGTACCTGTTCCGCTTTTCAGGGATTAGGAGCCAACTCGTTTTTTATACAGTGTTAGTGATCAGGGATACAAAATTTAGGCAACAATGCCTTTTTAAATTGCCTTAAATATTTTGTTCCAATTTAGCACTAACACAGTTTCTTTATTTATTCAATAATGTGTGATTATATCTTTCCTTGCGTTCGTCCCATCTGTAGTTGTTTTTAAAGTCTGTGGTCTCAATGCAGTTTATTATTAATGGCAACTATTTGCGATAACATTTGCTCTCCTGCATAGTACTTAAATATAAAGGAATAGATATAAATTCACTAGAAATAACGAGACATACGAATCGGTAAACAATTTGTGTAAGGTGAGCAACCTTTTACTAGGACGCCCAAGCTCCAGGCTAATCTCAACATTATAATAGAAATTAGGAAATGCCGAGTTGGGAAGTGAACCCGGTACCTTACGATGAACAGTCGTATTACGGTTATAAATTAGAGGACACTCGACCCACAGAGACTATTAACAGGTGATTACTTTCAAGTACTATGAATACTTCGAAGTTGTATGGAAAATCCTCCATGAATAGTAGAAGGACAACCAAAAACTAATCTTGTCGCCCCAAACTATCCAGAGCATTTGCGTAAAGTTTCACTTGCAGTATGAGGTCAGCAACAGTTGCCGTAACCGTTGCTCCTCAGTTAAATAGTGCCGCTGGGACAATAACGACACAACTTGTAAATTACAAGCGTTAAACGGGAGAGACATACGACACGGGCGCGGGACGGACGCGGGCCAGTGCGGGAGATGCAATTTACTCTAAATATAAACAAGCGGATCAGTACGGGAGTATAATATGCAATTAGCTCTAATTTTTGTAACAAGCTGTTGCGTAGAAGGCAAAAGAGAAGTAAATCAGTGCAGTAGCTCGATTCTCTACCACTATCGCCTACCAACAACCGCAGCTATTGAGAAATTTCGTATGAAAATCTGATCAGCGCTTCTGATGAGCGTCATAGGAACTATTTTGGCAGTGCATTTCAAATGACGAACTCGGTACTCCACAGTACAGATTATACAGAATTGCGCTACAGCTGTGACAGATTGAAAGGTCTCTGTCGTTACATCTCCGTCACCCACACTTCTGACCTACATCACATGTATCTATTTTCTCTTCTTGTGCAGTGTCTTCAGGAACACAAAGTAAACAGGTACCTATGCATTAACTCATGGGTGCAATTCCAAGCAGTGGTATGAACGATGACACACACAAAGCGAGCGCGGCGCGGAAAGTGTGACGGGAGTTGTCCACCACCCGTATTTATCAAGAATGCGAATTCAATATTTGTAGCAACCACTGCAGCTACAGCAATGAACACCCGCACCCATTCTGAGCCCGTGTTGTTTGCGAAGACAATCAAACGCATAGGTCACGCATTTCAAACGCTCCCGCATTCTGTGTGTCACGTCTAAACTGCCCGGAAATATGAGTCGGGTATTACTAGCCGTTTGTAATGAACTTTGGCTAATGAAGCCAGATGAACTATTGATTTTGCAAAGTTTCGCGGTGCAGTGTAATAATTGATAGTTCGATTCCCGAGTTGGGAAGTTAGTGTGTGCGGTAAGAGTTTTAAACGTGGTCGGTAAAAAGTTAGAGACGCTAACTACTAGAACTAGTGGGGGTGATTAGCTTGCCTTTTTCACGTTCGAAAAGAATAGCTCTATATTTTTTGTTACTTAATTAAACGAACAAATCTTTTTTGGACAACGGACTGACAACTGCTCGGTCCTCTGTTTCCTAAATAAGCAGAGCTTGTACTATGGTACACAAGCCGCTGATAATGGTACGTAAGTTTAACTTACAATCGATGGATCGATGGATAATCCTTTACCAGCGGATAGGCGACCACTTGACTGATCTAAAAATTAAAATTTATCTCTGGCTTAAGTATCATAGTTTTTCAAATTTTGGCCAGTACCTACGAGCGTAAATCACTTTCTTAAAAAACACACAAAATGGCCGAAAGTCGCTCATCCGTTGGTAAAGGATTATCCATTATTCACGCCACACCCTGTATATGTAAATATTTGTCGATACATTACCAAAAGCAATTATATTACAACCTCTTATAATTGATTTTATTTAAGAGAACGACAACGAATTTTTTACGATTTTTATCCGAGACAAAACATACGTTTTGATAAAAATTGCCCTGAATAAGTTTACTAAATAAAATTGATGTACCTATGTCTCTAAAATTCAAAACGATTAATTTTAATCGTCTAACTTAACTAATCATCTTTATTCCGTACTCAATCACGCTAACGCCTTCATAAAACTCAGCTTCTTTACTGGAACTTAAGACTATAATTCTCTACAAGATTAGAAAGCTTTTCAATGTAACTAGTTAGTGGTTAAACCAGAAACAATATGGGAAGCCAACAAACACGCCCGCGGCGCGCTTTCACAGGATTAAACTCTATCACAACACTCGGCTACATTTGTTTGAGTTGAAACTGTTCATAAAAGACTGTGTTTTCTTTTAAAATCGAAGCAGTTTTATATTATTCGATGTTCTTGGTATAAAATTGTAAATATTATTCTACTTTTTTTGGTAATTAGAATAAGTATTTATGAATATTGTATAAGTATGTATATAGGTCGCTAAAATTAGATTGAAGATATTGCAGTGTGTCCCAGACAAGATTGACATGACATTTAAATCATAAGGTCTAAATTACTTACATAGGTACATTAATATTAAACTAAGACTTCATTGAAAATATTCTGAGAACTTGTTGATAAAATAAAACATCTAAAGACCAAAATGTTTGCAAAACTTTAATTTGCCATTTGCAGTTGAAGCAAAAAGGCACAAAGCTACTTTTGTAATATAGTAGAATCATTATTGTTTTATTTCGTGACTACATTTCGGAGAATCCTCCCTATAAAATACTTTGTTTAACATCATAATATCTGTTCGGAAAACTTAAAGCTATATTTTAAAATAAACGGGAACTTTCCGCTGTGAAATAAACAGTTCCTAGAATTTCTAGCGTCCGGAGGAGTTTTAGAGTTCCTAGCATTCCTAGTATTCTTAGTGTGGGGCCACACACACGAGCGATAGCGATAAGCGATTTTAATAAAGTTCGTAATTTCTCGAAAAACACGTCCCGTATTTTCTCTGTTATCCAGAAGATTATTGAGGGTCTTTAAGTTCAAGAAAAGCTAAGCTTAAGACGCGTTAAATAGTGAATAAAGCGATGCGATTTCTTCTTCTACCGCCACTCAATGCTTTCATCAAAAGTATTTATATCATACCTTCTGCGCAGTGATATGCTGCTATATTCAGCACGAACATTGTTAAACAACTATAACTGAGAATTCATGCTAAAACTTTAATTGCTGAATTTTCCTAACTTGCTGACACAACGGATGGACTCCTCTCCTAAGTCTCTTGTTTTTATTATTCTTCCTCGCAATGACTTGCAGCTATATTCATACACACAAAGTAATTTGCCACAGACTATCCACGCTGACCGCATCGCCCGCCGCCTTCGTCGCTACACGACCAACTGCACAACAGAAGCGCATTTAAGTAAACAACGGTATTTAAATGAGAGAAACAAACGTTCTTGCTTGACCTACATAGAAGCTTAGTGACCTAATCTACACATAGTCTTGAATATTGCAAATAGTATTTGGTGTTTATCGAACTATTGGCTCTCCCGCGACTCCGCTCGCGTGTAAATTGCGTTAAAGAAAATTTTGGGATTTGACTTTTTAAAAAACCAGCCAATATTAGATTCGGAAATAAAAAGTGAGCAGCAAGTCTATGCTTAACAATGAGTAGAAGTGAGCTGAATAGATAGATATCCCGAGTCCTCTACTATCTCCATGTTGCATTATGAAAGTCAGTTCAATGGTCATATAATCGTAAGAGACGAACAGAATTTAGTTTTTTTCAATTTTGGGATGGGACTAGCTATAGTTTTCAGGTAACATTTAGAACAGTACCATAATCTGCATATACTAATGGTCCGCACGGCTCAAATTAAGTATCTCCATTTCTGAAAATCGGTTTTGCAGTTAAGCCATCAAACTGTAACAGACACACGTATAGCCCCTCACATTTAGTATGAACTGTACTACGTAAACAAAAATCACTATTTAATTCAAAGACCCTCACAGAACCATCAAAGCAGACAACAGAAACCTCTGCGGAACAAAAGCTCTTTACAACATAAATAACAGAGCAACAAGAACAAGTAAATAAAGGTAGATCGTTGCAGTTCACATAAGCTCTGCTAAGCGGCCGTGTCTACTGCTAATCACATTAAAGTGTCAGACACCTGCAACACTACTGCTACCAGGATTTTACTTTTTATACGAAGCCCATTTATATTAAGTAAAATATTCTTGGATGAAACGAGATCACATGTAAATATATTTGTACACGAAGGACTTTGCCTTCATATTAGTTAACTACCGGAAGCTAAGCTATCGATTTTTTTATGTTAAACTGATCAGCGTCCCAAGCGTATATAACTATAACTTTTTTTTTGTTTTTTTTTTTTTTTTTTTTTTTCGTTTGTACATATAAAATTATTATTTAATGTATTAATTTAATGTTTAGTTTTAGTTTATTTATAACAAAATTCTGTACATTGAATATATAGAAAAATGTTAAAAAAAAAAAAAAAAAAACTATAACTTAAACATATATATGTTTAAGTTCAGATATTATGAGGGTTTGATATCAAACCCTCAGTCCCCAATAATATCTGGTACGGCAATTGGTGCTTCAGTTAATCCTAACCAAAGTGTCTTTTATTTTCGATGGATTTTCTGTTTGTAACGATTAGTAGTCCTGAATATCAAAAAAAGATCACCTGATCACCGTCATTAAACTACTTACTAGATTGGCCTTATTACTCTCTCTCCAACGTCATCATCAGACTGCAAGAATATTTATAACCCAACTTAGTTCTCAAACACAACATCTTTCATTCTTTAGACTTACTGCTCCTTTACCAAACTTGTCAAAAATATCCACCGTAATAATAGTAAACATTTTTACTTACCAAGTTTCATGGTCGCCCTACAGCGCAGATAGTTACACAGTAATTTACGAAAGGTAAAATGCAGATTTTGCACTGAATAATAATCACGCTTCAGCTTTACTTCTCCATCCTATTTTTGAGAGAGAATTTATTAAAGCGTCCACTTGACATCGTTCCTCCGTAGTCTTCATAACTAGTTTTACAAACGAGATGGTTAATGCACTGTGATACTTTATTTTCAGTCTTACTTAGTTTTTTCGTGTAAAGGTATAAGCTTTTAGTAAGATTTTAGTGTTTGCTTTAGTTGAAGTGACTTATTGTGTAGAGTTTTACTTGAGAAACTTGCATAAGAAGACTGTTTTTTTATAGTTATCGACTAAGTAGAGATTATTATAATGTGTAACTGAACGGTATGTAATGGTAGCTATCGAGAAATTTTGTATTATGAAAACCTGATCAGCGCGTCTTAGCGGGCGCCGAAGGAACGATTTTTGCACTACATTTTAAATGCCAATCTCTTGGTATCGACTGTCGAAATCGCGCTATTAAATACGTAAAAATACATAACACTTGTTTTAATACGAGAATCTTTTAGTGTTAAAGTTATTACTCAAATCTCTGAATGCCTGTGAGGAAGCTTAATTTCTTATCGATTTTTTTCTGAAAACTACACATATAATAAAAACACGTACCAGAAATCCTTAATTTATTTTTATTGTTATAGAAATAAATCCAAAAATCATCCTTTCTTTTTCTCTTCTTTTTCCTTTAGGTGAATTAAGTGTCTCAGTCTGCTGGCAAAGAAATCTGGAGGGTACGTCATTCTTTCTGTCTTGTAGGCTCCAGGGGCGATCTCCACGCGAGGCCAGGGCTCCTTGCTTCTTCTTTCACCTCTCCCTCGTCTGGTACTGCTGAATAGTTCTGAGAATTTAGACTGGAAAAGAAACGTTAAAAAACGTTAAAAAATATTATATCCAATTGTGTGGTCTGAATATAGCTACACGCCGTTGTGTAGGAGATGAAAAGTACAAGACGTAGGTAATGGGTTATGATAAGGGAGGACACTGTTCGTTTCGATTGCGACTGCTACTTCAGACTCGGAAAGTTAATTAACTGTTTCGGAAGTGACTGCCTCCGTGGCGCAGCGGTTTAAGTCGCCACGCCGATACCACTGCAACGGAAGGTCGTGGGTTCGATTCCCACACGGAGCAATTATTTGTGTGATCCACAAATAATTGTTTCGGGTCTGGTTGTGCTTCGTGTCCGTTATTTGTATGTTTGTAAAAGTCCCCGCGACACAAGAGTAATTCTTAGTGCGGGAGTTGTCTTTTTAAAAAAAAAAAATAAAAAAAAATTGGCTGCCGCTATGACGCGGTCAGTAGTGTATCTGACTGCTAAACGCGAGGTCTCGGTTTCTTTTCCCAGGTCGGACCAAGTGATCTTTTTCTAATTTATTTTAGACTATTCAGAATACTAGTGTAGAGTTTGGTAACGTGCCCGGTATAGGCAAAAGGCTCGCCCACTATTACGTGGGACTAACATTGCTAATAGCGAAATACGAGTGGACCTCAGCCTACTTCGGATTCTTCTTCTTCTTACCGTATGGTTAGTCGTCAACCTAGTGCTAAAGTAGTTCAAGCCGCCCGAAGGCCTTTGACGTGGCTTATCAGGCATCATAATATACATATAGGTATGTAGGTCTTACATTAAAATCTTCTATAGATTTCGCTCGGTCTTTGTTCGACTCCACAAGTTTTTCCAAGATTCCCTCAGTATTATTGTTTATTGCATCGGATTCCATGAACCTTCGCATCCCCATGCCACTCAGTAAGGCGTAACTATTCGTTAGTATAGGAATAAAACGAAGAGCTGTTTCGATAGCAGATATTACGGCACTGTCGGATTTCACCTGAAAAAAAATAAGTAAAAAACATGAACGTATAAAGACAAGTCTTAAGCGGTCAATGGATATTATTACACGTAAAAATTATCGGTGAGAGGTCTTAAATTTTAGAGTTCCAGTTACAGACTCCGTTTTAAAGAGACTCATGGACTCTTGCTTATTGTGTGAGGTCGGTCGCCACCAGTACGTTGATTTTAAAAGAACAAGCTTTAAAAAAATGCTTGAAGGATAGTACCTAGATCTCGCAGATAAAATTTGTCGCCGATTGTTCGGTTGTCAACAGTCTTGTCTATAAATTAATAAAATTATTTTGATTTATATTTTAAGTACATACATTCACGTTCACACCATCATCACCATTGGAGAAATCAACAGACGTTCGTAGTAACTTCTTTGACTCGTTTCTGCCAAACATTATGTCTTTTAAATACGTTGGCAAGTCCACTTCCAGTTTGAAAACTTCTGTATCATTTTGTTCCGAAATTCGTGTAAGTGCTACTAATGTGATTATTATTATACCTGAAATAAAACAAATCGATAAAATAATTATATAATTAGATCTTGAACTTTTACAAACATACAAATAACGAATATAAAGTCTAACAGAGCCGGTACAACTCTTTGGATCTCACAAATATTAGTTTTTTGTGAAATTCGAACCCACGACCGCCCGACGCAGTAATGGTGTGGCGTTCACCTTAACTATGCCCAAATCAACGACGCATCGGCGAAACAAAGTTTTTAATTTTATACTTAATTCACATCCCGTAGAATGAACAAAAACTTGCACTTGTAGGAATTTTTGATCCTGTTGATCAAATTTTAAGCCCACGTTGTCCAGCGTGGCTAACGTACGATCCAACCCTTCCCTTACTCCAGAAAGACACCCGTGAGTTTTAAAAAACACTCCGTAAATATTTTTCAGAAACTAAAACAATCAAAAACCGTAAACTTACTTAACAACGTCATCGCCACGGGTTTCTAGTCTAAACAGATTCTCTTCACAAAGATAGTAATTAAAAAACATTCTAAGTGAACGAACACCGAAACTAATCAACAATACGACGACAATTTTTAATTAAAGTCCAAATTGTGCGGTGAATGTCTACGTCCGTTGCAGCAAATTAGTTTTGCAATTTTTCAATTTGCCAATATTTGCAGCGTGGAAATTCGATGCCCTGTACATTGTACAATGTTGTACTTTCGTGTAGTCGGATGCTTTAGTTTGTTTCGATTTGATAGTGGAAGTAAATAGCAGGATTAGTTATGTCGTATCTGGGTGCTTTTGTAGAATAATTAATTGAAAAAGAAAAGAAAATTATTAGTTCTAGGATAGTACCTACATAATGTTTGTGATTGGAGCCTCCCGTTAAGCACAAACAGCCTGTATTGGAAGATATTTTAAACTTAAAACAATTAGGTATAGGTAACTTCTTTGTTTTTAAAGGCTCATTTTTAACTAAGTACAATGTAACTCCATTTTTTTAGACATAATAATATGTCAATTCTTTGCTATTGTTAAAACGAAAGTTTTCTAGAACCAACGAATTTTAATGCAAGACTATTGTGTATCTGAAATTAATTTAAACTAACTAGTATCTGTCATAGTTAATGCCACGCTTTAAGAATAAATCGAGCCATCGATTGACGACATGATAGTTAAACTATTCGATGGGGTACAATAATAATTTTACCTACAGAAATAGATTGTTCCGGATTCTCAATTTACTTACCAACCTTCATATCTCAAAATACTTAGTAAACTCATAACTGAGTACAAAGGTTTGGAACTCAATAACCTTTACATTAACTTGAACACAAACACGATTCAAATGTATACTTGGTAAATAAATAACAGAACATCAAAAGCGATTCCTACTAAACGGTCTTCTAATATCCCCTTCCAAGAATTCGTCTCGAAACGCCTTGTCCTTGAGTCTAACTCCAATAGATGGTTATCAGAACAAGTCGTATCCCTTTCCTTAACATGTCACAACTTCAGAATTCAGTTCAGCTAAACATTTGACACGTTTTATCCACATCCGAACCTTGTCGAAGTACATAGTGATAACAAAAGGCAATCTCATTTCGGTCTCGCGAAAGTACCTTCCCTTCGGAGTTCCAAGTTTCAAGATACAGATGTATTGCTACAAAACTAATCTCAAAATTGGATACGTTGAGGACTCGAAGTTCGTGGCTGTTATAATCTCGGAAATAGGTTTCTGTACACACCTTTTGTGCTAAGTGCTTTTAGTTCGGGCACTTACGTGATTGCGTACAGTATTTGATTTTTATTTTAAGGGAAAACTCGTTTATCTTGCCGTTTCTAGGAGCGAAAGTAAAGGTGTTACTCCACCAATCGAATAACCTGTCATTACTTATGTAGGTTTTCTCCAAACCTAGAATCCGATCGACGTTATTCCTATAAAGTTCGTACGTTACGTTCATGACCCGAGCTGATAGTGTTCCATCCCTGAAGAATCTAATACTGTAAAGAAAAAGGTGTGATATATTTTTCAGGTGGCCGTATTCCTAAAAGATTTCGTAAGTTTTTACCCCACTATATTAGCAGAAAACCGTTCGCGTAAAAAATATCAGATGAGTTTGTTAAAGTTACTTTACAAAAGTTTTTAAAAAAATTACCATCGAGTCGGGCATGATTAGTACGACCTAATTCTGCAGGATGTCCCAATTTCCCGAGATTCTTCAAACCTTTCGAAGATACCCCGAGGGGTGCTAAAAGTTTCGCTTTCTCGACGTCTCACCTTTGCATAATATTACAGTATGTACGTATGGACTGAATTTTTAACCAACAACTCACAGACACGCGAACTTTGCAAAGTTTTTTGTATGACATACTTTTCTTGGGACGACATCAGAAGGGAAGTGGTTTTGTGATGTTTTGTAAACTTAGCGTGTTAGAATATGCCCTTAACGAAATCATAGCATTATAAGTTTAGTTTTTCTAAATTTTAAGGCTTTAATCGGGCCAGTCCACCGCGCTCGCCACGTGCGGTTGGCACTTTCTCCTGAAGAAAATTACAAAGCAGAATTCCTCATCAACAGGCGCCGAATAATATAGGCTGAAGACATAATTAATTTATTCATTAAGCAAGTTACCGACGGCCTCAGTTATTTCAATTATAATTTACTCACAAATTTAGGTCAACATCTTAGAGATAAAATGAAGAATTCCTATCGGTCACGAATTCTGGTGAAATACTGAATTCTGACAAAGATTGATTGATTTTATTATAATTAATTGCTCTATTATCACAATTATCGTTCTTATTGCTGTATTTTTCTCAGTAATGCCTTCTTTTCAATAAATAGAGACAGTAATTTAGAATTTTACTTTAAACGTAGGTATTACAACTTAAGAAGTAGTTTTGCATTTAAGTAATGGCAATTATACAGTACAGCCTTTTGATTCTGTATGTTTTTTATAAATATCTGAGTACCTACATAGCAACCGAACAAACAATACATAAAAATAAGTTCTCTTCTCAAGATGAGACAGGAAAATAGGTTAAATCGAACTTCAAACATCGCGATAGCACCAGATTCCAGTTACAAGAAATAAAGAATCAATTACTAGACTGTCTCGGGCTTCGCTTTACATAAATCTTACTGTGAAGCAGTAAATTCAGAAAGCACCCTTATTATACTTTGAATACGTAAGCAGAAAATGTTTTATCTTTGCTCCAATTCGTTTCAGCGAAAATTATGTAGAGGAGCTGTGGGTATTTAATTCATTTAATTCCGCCTTTGTTTTGAGGCGTGATGAAGCACTGGCAAGAAAATTTAATATTTTTAAAAGGATTTGGAGAAAGTATGCTTCTGTTTACGTACTCTTTATAACACTAGTCGTCGTGTATGTAGCTACGTGTGCAGTAATTTTAATTTTCTTTTTCGAATAACTTCTTCGCAATATGCTTAATTGCGATTTTCACTGTCTGCTTTTATTTTAATTATATATTTTTTTTATAATGATGTAGATAAATAAAGGTAAGTTAAAGATACTGATTATGTACGTACGACCCATAGGTCGACACATAGGAAATTAGGCATACCTAATTTGTGGATTTTATTAATTCTACAGGGAAAGACTTTAACTAGTACAACGATAAAAATTAGCATTATTATTATCAACGCACTCTAACGTTTTGCAGGAGAACCGATTTCCTTGAGTACTTGTAAAACGAATTTTCAATCTCACGGCGCTGCGATTGTTCAATGTTTTAATTAGTATGATTACTAAAACGGAGGATGATAAGTAGAATAATATTGCAGTGCAGCATTGCAGTGTATTCATTTACTTACGTTCGTTATCTAAAAAATGTCTGATAAAAATAATTATTAAATAACTGCAATTGATTTTATGATAATTTTGTACATGATAGTTATTGTGCATACAGTGCTTAAATGCAGTACATTATAACATGTAACCTATCGAAGAAAATATTTTTAATGATTTCAAAACGAAATATTTTTGTAGAATGCTGGCAACATTTTTTTCTTGTGTCATTACAATCAAAATTCAAATCTGTCAAATTGGATTTGAAAATCGGCAACGCGCCGGTTTTACTAACGTATTATAAACAAAAACATCGGAAATGTCGGCTTTCCACGGATTTCCTGACCTTCCCAGGCCAGATGAAATTCCTTTCTGCAAATTGAACGAAGTTTATTGTTGCGGAAACTCACGATATGGGAATATCACAACATTCACTAATTCGGTAAGGTTAACTTCAAAAATTCCTGTAACATTGTATGGAAGCACGTAATTATACTATTATTTAATTGTTTTAGACTAAAAGCCATCCAGTTATAAACGTAACACGCGATATACACCATCACAGAACGACAGATGAAAACATCTCGATGTACATTGATGTTGAAGACAATTTACTGAAGAAAATCACTAGTGTGTGGTACAAACAAGGGTTTCTAGAAGCTTTAGGAGTTGCCGCTGACCCTACAGTGAATCGCGAAAGCCAAGTCCTTGCCGTCGCCGCGTCATACGTGTTAAAAGTAGCTAACGTTTTCACCGCCTTCCGATACTTCTTACAACCTCATTTGAAAGATATAGGACCTAAAATCGTGGCTAATTATTCACGTACAAGAAACTGGGGTAATGGTCCTATAAAATGTATGGCATGGCATCCACATACAACGAAAATGGCTGTTGCTACAGTAGATGATAATGTGAGGATATATTGTTCAGAGGTTTCTTTTGTGTCCACATTAAAATGTAAGGCTCAAGGGCATGTGTCTTCTTTGAGTTGGAGACCGTTCTCTGCATCGGAGCTTGCTGTTGGCTGTGAACAAGGAGTTATTGTGTGGACTGTGGACCCTAATTCTATGTTTACGAAACCTAGTTCGAGTAATGCTGTTGTGTTGAACAGGTATGTGTTGGTTTGCAAGTATTAATAAATCTTAAGAAATTAAATAATAATACTTCAGTGATAATAATGAGTAAATTTTATCTTCCGATATTCTAGAACAAATTTAGCTATGATTTTTTTTGGTAAATACCTATGAAACCATAATTAACATATTTGAATAATTCTTATTTAGTTTTTTTTTATGTTGAATCAAAGTATGTACTTCCTATTGACACACATCAAAATGTTACAGTTCCTATGATGAACTATATAAATGGTTCCTATGATTTCATGTTCACAAAAATCTTTTAATTTTCAGGCCAGGCCATAGTCCAGTGACAGATGTCAGCTGGTCACCAAACGGAGACTTACTCATTAGCTGTTCTGGAGCTGACACTTCCATGCTCATATGGGATGTGTCCATGGAGACAGCAGTCCCTCTGAGAAGAGTGGCTGGCGGTGGCATTGTGTTTGCACGCTGGTCGTTTGATGCAAGCAAAGTGTTTGCTGCTACTTCTTCTATTATATTTAGGTAAGTCTGTTTTGAAGGCAAGAAGGTATATATGAAGATAGGAGGCCTTATTTTGGTGATAAAATACTTGAATGGCTGTAAAAAAGGATAGTCAGAAGTGACAAAAATACAATTTGCTAGGAGTCTCATCTTCTCTCACTCTCACTACACTAGTAGTAATTGTCTGCATCTAATACAAATTTGTTACCTGTTACCTATTTGGTACCTTTGGGAAGAATATAAACTGCTTTGAATAAAATTTACCACTTACTCACTTGACTCACCAATGAAATTTATTTAAGCATTCATTCTCATCTTAAAGCCTGTTATAAATCAAGTCATGTGCTGCTTGATTTAATGTTTATTAGTAAATGTATTTTAAATCACACCTACTCCCATAGACAGACATACATTATTAAAAACTTTGGTTTTCTAGGGTGTGGGACACAAAACGCTGGACCCCAGAGCGCTGGTGCGCGCGTGGTCATCGCGTCGTCGCTGCTTGCTGGGGACCTAAGGATATCCTGCTCTTTGCTGCCAAGGGAGAACCTATGGTGTATGCACTCACTAACACAGGCCTCATGAGTGGTAAGTCAAACAATAGAATTAGTTATTGATGTTATTATACTTTAGAATAGTGCTTAATGATTATATTATAAAAAATAAGTAGCCTGTCCTATATTAGATAAGCTCCGTCCATCTCATGTATTGCAACTTTGAAATCATCGAGAATCTCTGCAAATAGTTGTGATTCAAGATGTGTTAACAAATTCACAAACTGACAAAAGTCTCTGATTGACAAACTTTGAATCTGTTGTTATAGCTGACTTGGTTAGATATAATTATAAAATACATTTACGTAAAAAATAGTAGCTCTGTTAATCTATATTCTATATCTTCGTTCAATAAACTATATACAGCAATTGAACATCAATCATCATCCTCCTTCCAGGTTCCCAAACCAGCAAAGCCCTACCAGTTCTAGACGTGACAAAGGTGGAACTATCATCAGGGGACTCAGTAGGAGGACCTATACTGGACATGTGCTGGGACCCTACCGGCAGATACCTGGCCATCATGTTTGAGGAGTCTAATCTACTCGCTGTATTCTGTACCACACATCTTATGATGCAGTTGAAGATTACTCCTTGGTAAGTGTTTAGACTTTACAAAGACTTGCTTCTTGAATGATGTATGACAAAAAAACTAATGATTTACCCTCTCATTCATAAACACACTATAAACCTATTTTAGTTAAAAATTAAAAATCTACTATAATATGTTTTCTTTTTTTACATTTCGCTTAAGAAACAAAACTCTTTATAAGTCTTTCATAACTTCATATATTTTGTGAATAAGAGGGTTAATAAATAAATTACTGCAGTAGGGTACATAAAATCTGTAGTAACTGTTATTACCATAGGTAAATGTTTCAAATATGTACGAAAACTGCCATTAATTAGGTTCTATATTTGACGTGATATAAAGCTAAAGTTTGTTTGTTGCTTTGACCGCATATCAGAAACTATAATATGGTTTTATGGAGAAAGAAAGAGTTGGTTGTCTAATACCATTGTGTCTGTCTATTAGCAGTAACTTTTATTAACATTTTTATTCATTTTTCACCAATACATAGAACTAGGTATTCATGGTAAAAAGTTTTAATGTAAGTAAATATCGAAAAACTTATAGGTCTGCAATGAGGCATTACAATTTGTGTTGAATTTTGCTCAAAGCTATATTTTACTATTATATTTTTTTATTGCAGTTGTTTCGTATGCGGCGTAGACACTGAAGTGCCGGCGACGATGGCGTTCCAGAACAACTTCGCTGAAGGCGCCTGCCTCACGATCGCGTGGTCCAGCGGGAGAGTACAACACTTCCCTATTATATACACTGATACTTACTGAATTTAACATAACTAAGCTTTAACATCGTATGGGAAAAGTTATTATAATGATTTCTATTGAACAGATGGCAAGTTGGTGAGTACATTGTCAAATTAAAAGTAAATGTAGATGTAATATTTGAAATAACAAGATTTCTGAGGTGTTTGTCTGAATATTTGTGATTTGGTTGTCAAAGTTACTGTATTAATTAATTCAATTCCTTTGTGAGAAACAAATGTCTGTCATAGGAAGATCTGTGTTATAGATCACCAGTATTGCTTTGTGACAATGAGACTTTGATTCAAGATTCAGCATTCATTCAAAACGCGCGACATCGTGTTGAACTCAAATCCTTTTCTATCTAAAATTCTACTTGAAGAACACAATATTAAATCTTTTGTGACTTACTTTTACACTTGTGACCCTAATTTTAAGTTAAACAAGTTAAAATAAGACTGTGGTATATTTTTGTAATTTTAAACTGTAAAAATATTTATACAATAAAATGTTAAGTCAAAGTCGATTTTCATTCGAATAAGGGTACATGAACATGGCAGTATTCCTTCCAGGTTTTTTCGTCTTACTTGTGTGTATAATTTCAGCTGCTGTTATTTTCTCTTTAATAGAAGTACGAGTTACGGCTGTTTTGTTTCTTAGAACACGCATTTTTACATGCTTTATATGCTCTCGGCCTAAGTCTTGAAGTAACCCGCTCTGCGCAATTGCATCTTTAACCTTGTCGTCCAAAGTTAGTTGGACTTTTACGTACACCTCCTTGTTCGCCCGTGGGAGGAACGTCCACGGCTCCTCCCTCCTCCTACTCAAATGCCTCCCATTACATAACAAGAACGCGTTACAAATATTCTCAGTATAATGCCTTTCTAAATTCTCCATGTCCAATTCTAAATTGACTAACAAATCTTCTTTAACTGTCAGTAATAGTTTAGTATTTCTATCTCCTAACTCCTTTACTATTTTTTCTTTGATGACGTTTTTTACTACCTCCCCAGTAGCTCGAATAAAATCGCTAATGTATTTCACATTCTCGGTCTTTCGTTTCTTAACATCTAATTTGAATTTACTGATCTCCCCTCGGTAAATTCTCTTCACTTTGTGTTCAGCTTTGTTACCTAGTTTGTTTAACACACTGAGTACTACATCTTTATCCACTCCTAAATCGTTATTAACATCTCTCACGTACATTTCGGCATAATTTCTAAAAACGCTGACAGCCGTATCGTTGACGTAATTATAGAAATCTAACAAAAAATCTCTGAGTTCATCTGAACATACGTTGATTTTTTCACATTTATTATGTGAAATTTTCTGTTGACGTAAAGGATCTTGTGTTTTCATTTCACTCGGGATTTGGACTACTTGGCACCGTATTTTGTATCGTTCAGTTAAATTAGAAGTTTCGTTGATAACGCTTGAAAAGAACTGGTGGAATTGTCTCATGAAGATATTTTCTTTGTATTTTTTATTCGTGAGATAGTCTAGGTACTGATGCCTTAGTTCGTCCCACTGTTCTTTAGTCATACTTCGGACTCTAGATATAGATTCATGCGTGGTTCTATGCACATGTTTAAAACTAGACGAACTCCGCCAAGTGCATTGGCTTTCAATCAACTGAGCGATCAATTCGTCTAACGTATTTATAATCATAGTTTTCGTTGCTTCCGAAGTCTTTTCTTCATCCAACATCTGTTTGATTTGCTCTCTTAGTTTCTTGTATCTATTAATGTTTGTTTGTAAAGAATCTGTTAGAGATTTCCTTTTATTTAGTACAGTACCTGTGGAGTTTCCAGCTTTTCTGGGTAGAAATTCTATTGTAGTAGTTTCTGCGTTCCCTCTTAAAGTGACTTGGTCATCACCTTCTTCGATTACCTTATCGTCGTCTTGTAATAAAGGTTTTAGTTCTACAACCTTTTCGCTTATAAGTTGTGATATTTTTGAATGTTTTTCATGTTTGTGTTCTCTAGTGGGTGGTGGTAGGTTAGCTGAACGCATGTACGGTCTAATGAAAGATTGTAGAAAGTCGACTAGACTGGAGGCTGTATTGTTTTCGTTCTCTGTCGAGACTGTTAGTATTGTGATCAGTATCAGCTGTACTGTAAATAGAAAAATGTAATGGTAGAATTGGCAAATATACACTTTGTTTTTGGTGACGGTAACGGCGGTGGCGGTTAAATATCGAAGTAGTTGTGATTCTCACACACGAAAATTTATTTTCATTTTTTTCTAGCCGTTTCTTCAATTCAATTTTACAAAAATAATGAGTCGAATTGATTGAGCCGTTCATATGAATTCCTTGAAAACTTTTCAACATCAAAAAATTTTAAAAAAATGTGGCTTCGTAATTATCTCTATATAAATAACATACCTCTCAGTGTCCAAACAAAATGTCGCATGATGAAAACTCATGAACATATTTCTTGTATATTTTATTGATCCAATTCACATGTTCAATTTATTTTTGTTTTATGAATACACGTGTTAAACCTTGAATTTATTTTACGATGTCAATCGGAAATTTTATTGTTGTTGCTTTATGTTTTTATTATTTTGATATTATTTTAATGTTCAACCGCCATCTAGCGTTGTAGGTCAGAACCACTAAGTGTAAGATGACAGCACCCCAATCGCGTATTAAATTTTGACTATATCAAAGTTCCCAATCATCGCCCTTGTGCTGCTTTTTATCGCATTGGAAAATATTTCGTTGGATGGTGAAGCATGATAAACTGATTGGATATATGATAGATATAGTGTATGTACTTTTATTGGCCATGAGTTGTCAGTCTTACCCTTATGTTTTGATACGTATTTTTCCCCTAATGTCGTTACTTACCTATAGAAATAGTTTAAATGAACTCCTTAAAACACTTGAATTTTAAACGGCATATCTAAGCCACCGATCATAATTAACGTAAAGGTTATAAGTAAATAATAATGCAAAAATTATTTCCAATAATTTATTTCCTCAAAAAATCGGCTACGGCACCTTGCTTGCTATAACAGGCTTCAAACTAGCAATTTTACTGGCAATCGTAGGTATTTTCCTGTCTTTTCCAGCTCTAACAGCAGGACTTATCAATTTTCTCATGAACGGTACATGATTTCTGATAAATCTCTTCATCACTCCTACTACTTTGTGCTTGTATCTTGAGTGTTTGTGTTTTCGTTCTGCCTCACAGTATATTGCTATGAGTAGTATTGTGAGAAGCAGTTGGGCTGTGGATCAACATATTATTTTAAGCTGATAGGTAAAAGACTATTTAAATGTGTTGAAATAGATCATGATGGGTTCTTATTCCACTCTATGTTCTACCTTTCTTTTTTCTTTAGTCTTTTCTTTCTTTTCTTGGATATGAATAGGATATATCCGCAAACAAATTTGATAAAAACTATCGTCTTCAGTTAAAAATACCAATGATTTTATTCTTACCTTTTAATCCCCACGGAGCCATGAAAACTTGATAAAAGTCCGGTGTATTTTTAATATTAGGTATATTTTACGATTTTTACTTTGTGGTACTTTGTTTTCATGATTACGTAAATGTATTATTTTATGGTCAGCTTACTTTATGACTTTATTTTTGCAGTGATGCAATCCCGGCAATCTTTCAACGTTGGTACGCACACGTACGCATAAGTGCACGCACTTGTGTGCGAATCGTGTTATAAAAAAAGGTATTAACAATTTATTGATAAACAATGAATTACTATTATTTTGTCGTTGACTTATTATTTATAAGTCTTCAATTGGTTAAATTTAATTGTTTCGAAGATCTCGGGTGTTATGTGTTGATGATAAGTACATTAATAATTTTGTTTTTGTAATTTAATTAAGCCTTTCCCAGCAGTGGGACACATTAAAGGCAAAAAAGATCATAAGTATTTCTTTAATTTGAAATAAAAAACAAACAAAAAAATCACTAGTCTGTGAAAAGCTATACAACTAAATAGGGTTGACATAAACACAAAATTAAGCAACAGCGTTTTATTTAACAACATTACAATAAGATTCAGGAGTACTGAATAAAATCAACACACATCCAAGTATTACTTATTTAGTATAAGTAGCTCATACACAATTGCAAAAGCCCACTAGTAAGCTTATACACTAATATTGCAACAATGGTATCACTTGCATATAAAATCTTAAATACATTTAAATATATTTTTCGTAATTATCATCATTATTCTGGCTTACAAATGTAAGTAGATTATAGTCTATCCTTCTCTAAGGATTTGTTCGTATTGTTAGTTTGAGCAAATGTGTTATTTCGTCTTTTAAGGCTTTTATTCAGAAGTCGTCATTACCCCCGTGCATACGATATCTTAAACGACCTGACGCTATATCATATTATACGTAGAGATTTACAAAAAGTAGTAAAGATCGTTATAAAATCGATAAAAAAACACTAGCATATTTAAACTTGTTAAAACCATAATAAGTAGATTTACATTTTTACACCACTACAGTAAAAATAAGTACCTACATAAATTCATTATTTTTATTATCGTTAACGTAATTTTACTTACTAAATTTAAAATATGTATCTTAATTACCAGATACATATGAAAATTTAGTTGAAAAATAATATATAAAAGTTAACGTCAAATAAAACAATTATATAACTATAATATCAAATTTTAGAGTATTACTACTTCAACTTAAATCTACTAAGTCGACTCGGGAAATATTATTTTCATAGTTCATAAGACGTCAGTATTCTGTTAGGTGATAAGATACTATTTCGCTTATAGATCACTTCGTACATCAAAATCATTAGACACGTTAAATTGTATGTAAGGGCAACAAACGTTTTATATGACGTTGCTGCTCGAGTTATTTCATTAACTTTTTAAATCTGCAAATGTAGACCGTTACAGGCATTGTGTGTTGTTTAGAATCTGTATCGTGAATGTTCTTTAAATATCAATCTCAAATGTAAAAATAATAAATAGCTTTTATTACAAAACTTATAACTACATTTTAAATTAAAATTCAATCGATTGTTTATCGATTTGATTCTAATTGACTAATATAATGACGTGTACAGCCGTGGGAATAAGGCTGGTTGCAGGCACGCGGGCCGAACGTCACGTGGCGCCCTCTAGTTAATGTTAAACTATATTCCTAGTTTTACTCGAGTAAGTTCAGTTTGCTGTTAGTTTTGCGCAACTGCGCTCGCCACGGGATTATCTTAGCCGTTTCTTCTTCTGTCTCGTGTTTTCCGTTAGATGTTGAGTGACCTGAAATGTAAAATGGTCTGTTTAATATTTCTTATACTATGTGGGTATAGTGGGTACTTTACGCTGCTTTACTCCCGTATTCAAAGTACTCAATAGTAGAGTAGAATTTAAGTTACTTTATTTTACTAAGCTTGTAATAAAATCAATGGCTCCCTGGCTAAAACCACTTAAACTATGCAGAACTTTGAGTACGCAAGCAAACCTCTAATAAGATTACTGCATTACGTTACATCCTATTCAAAGACTCATCGACAGGTACAAAAACCGCGGAATCTCTAGAAAATATCAAAAGAAAATCTAATAAAAAAGTGACGAGCTACTTAAAACGTGAGGTAACTAACCGTTACAATGTTCTGAAGACAATTTAGCCTCTGACGGAGCGCGCATTGGCTGTGCAGGTGTATCGTAACACATAGAGATGTTATCTATCGACACGGCGCGCTGCGTGCCGCTGGGGTACTGCCGCCACTCGCCGTTGGATTGGCCGTTTGTTTCTTCTACTTTTGGCGTGTATAATGATTGTCTGGAATGGAGATAATGTTGATTAGATTATGCAATAGTTTGGTTTTTGATGGAGGATTTTTTAGGTTATAAATCACCTGAAATAACCAGTTGATTAAATGACTAAGGCAGCCCGTTACACTCGCAATAATATTATGTAGTAAGAATATAATGACATCTATCAAAAGTGTCAAAAAATGCACAGAAGAGTAAAATATAATATTATACGGTTATTGTGCAATATTATTGAGAGTCTAGGGGATGGCCTAAGTCATCAGCAGATTGGTGTTTTCAAATTTCTCACACAGTTTCCTTGCTCTACTTGTTAGGTATGTATACAAGAATGTTTTGCCTTGCACTTGATCTTCTAACCTAATTCCCCATTTAGCACCCCAAAAACTTCTATGCTCCAATTAACTTTAGTATTGTTTCTCAGACAAATAAAAACATATGCAACAGATCTTATTTCAGACCTGCTACAAAAAAAAACTTTAATAAATTATTTCACCATTTAAATATTTTTTTGTTATTTTTCCCTTTTTTCGTCTACTTTCCCCAGAAACCTAACTACACCCCAATAACAAAACGAACCTCAACCTGTTTTCAGCTTCTTCTCGCCTTTGAAGTAGTTGTCTCTTCCACGCAGGGACTGCTGCAGCCCGTCTTCTTTCAGCTTCCCCTGCTAGCTCTCTTTCCAGGTCTTTTCTGGCTTTTTCAGCTGCTCTGCGTGCCAGCATTTGACGTTTCCACGCAGGAATGACGTTTCCAGCGGCGTCTCGCTCCGGTACCTGTACACACCTCTGCCAATCCAGACCAGCCGTTTTTTTGATGTTTAGGTTGCACGGTCGTGCACTAGGTTTTTGAATTTGAAGTGACATAATCTCTTATAGGTTTATGCACTTAAGATACTGTTCGTCCCCAAGTTGTACTACTATTAACAATTATCTCTTTTTAACCCCTGACTGAAAGGCTGTATTAATCTAGTAAAATACCCAATCTATCCATTTATTGATCCAGATAATGTGTTTTACTTTATTTCAAAATCTATAGACAAATAAATTGATTCCTCATTTCACTAATGTGCAATTCCAAGCCCCCGTTATTGCCACACATAACTTGAAAAAAAACTGCTACAAATTGTAAACCAAAAGTATCAAATGTGCTTACTCTTAATACAATTAACACCACACGAGCTACCCTCGTTTCAAAAAGACGGTATATTGTTATGCGATGTAGTAGAAATTATGCTTCAGTCATCAATTTCAAAAACCTATTGGAACGAGTATTCTTCACAAGTATTACGTTTACTATTATATAAAATACAGCTTGCTATATGAAAAGATACTTTAAAATAGTTTTATTAACTTGATTTCGGAAGGAAAGTTCCGCATTAGCATTTCCTTTCTCTTTCAGAGTTAATTATTTTATATAAATAACTGTTTTAACTAGAATATGCTACATATTAGTTAGTCTACATAACAGCTACTGTCAGTCTTAATTTTATCAGTCGAAAATATAAAAAATCCTTTAATAATAAAAATAAGACATACCTAATCATATAGACTTAAATTTGTAAATGGCAACACGCTCGCCCCCTATTACATGAGACTAACATTGTTAACGGCGAAACCTAGGTGTATTTGACCACCTCTGCCTAAACCTTCGGATAAAACAGGCGTTATATTATGCATGTACTATCGAACAAACTGAATCATGACCCACCATGTGCTCATTTTCTAAAACACGTCTATATACACGTAGGTCGAAATTCGCTTGAACCTACGTTTCCTTGGTGATGAATTTGTTATCTGTCATTATTGCGAAAAATATTTGTGCGACAATACAATAATGCTTTGCTACCGTTTTCAACAGGCTCCGTGGCGTAGTAGGTTGATGTTACACACACACACAGGTTCGATACCCACTCAGGACATGGTTTATTCGGCCATTATAGGAAATAATGTAACTATAAAAATTAAAATAATATAGGGTAACCAGCATAGTTATTACCCAGTTAAGGAATTGATACACAATTTTGGTCAATAGTATCTTTATTTAGTAAAACATTGACATAAACTCTATTATAAACGCAACTTAAATATTCTTTCTAAAAGAACATCAGTCCTTTGTTTCAATAACTTTATACTTTTTCGATATAAAACACTTAAAAACCAGAAATACTAGCGAATACTGTTAATTCAAATGTGTTATCCTTAACAAATATTGCAACAAACTTACTTTTTCTTTTCGTACTACACACCTGTCGCACAAACGTCGGACATGAGTTCTATAAAATAAAAATGTTACCAATATTCTAAAAGTGACGTATATCGCAATTAATTTGAACTAGTTACTTTAGAAAATAAAATAAACGTATTGTTCCTTAACATTGGCAATCACTGTATGATGGGCAATGACTGTAGTGGTTACCCTAATCGCCTCACAGATTTCTAAATGACGTGCTATTTGATATTTGACACAAATAGGTTTTTTCGTAGTGAAAAGAGTTTAGACTATTTACATTCTAGATTCAAATTAAGAGTGATTTATCGAAAACGTATCTACGTACTGTAATAACAAAGGTCAAAGTTGTCTGTAGTCGTAATACATCATAACACCGTCGTATGCGTGTTTAAAATGTCCTAAGTGCAACTTTGACGATAAAGATGAAATTCTTACTGTTTTGTCGGTGTCAAGCGAATTATCGGCAAAATGGGTCATTCAGTTGGTTCGATAGTACCTATATGTACGAGTAAGTAATTTATTAAGTAGGCAATTTTAGGATCCACGCATGTAAATCGATATAACCAAGATAGAAGATTTTAAGTAAAATTCTAAACAGTAGCAGTAGAAAAGGTTCAATAACCTGACTTCTATTCATATCATCAATAACTGAATATCATGCTAACTTTCAAACATTCACTCAACTTTCGTTACCATGTCATACTGACTACATACAGACAGACATGTCACAATACCTCTCTATTTGCATTGACGAGTAAAATACTTATACGAAATTAGCTACTCGTATTTTTTTATTATGTAGTGTGGTATGTGTGTATTGTTATGAAATGGGATACTCATAACTTTTAAACTCTCGCGTTGCATGTTTAATGTATAATAGAATACGGGAATTAACGCGAACATGCATTTTACCTTGAAATGCCTAAAGTTGCCTGCGACCACGGCGAGTGCAACCTGCGCCGAAACGTTAGGCATTTTAAGGTAAAATGCGTGTTAAATTAAATGGGATACTTATTGCTAGTTTAGGTATTTAGTTCAGATGAGTAGTACTCGTAACCGGTGGTCCTGTATGGATGTGAATGAAGTAAAGGAAGTTAGTAAGGATCGTACCAAGTGGCGTTCTCTAGCCTACCCTTATGAGAAAAAGACGTGATTTTATGTACGTATGTATTAAAATATGTCAGTACGAACGTAACGGAGAAAATATGCGGACAGCTTTTTTTAATGCAGTTTAGCTGAGTTGTATGTAAACATATGTTGTATGTAAAACAATCTTAGTAGTTACTTTAGACAAGCGTGTCGTGTAGTGTAGCCCCTATATTTGCACTTAGCCTCACTAAGATTCTACCCAGAGCTAGTACGTCTAGATCGTAAAAGTTTAACAAACTCAAATAACTTCACATTCACTAACAACACCTAAAAATATGATTTACCCTGACACTTCAGCCAATTATAAAGAAAACTCCAGCAATAAAGTACAGCTATCCAGAATAGCTTACGTCTTACATAACACGCGATACAGTGCAATGGCCGTGTCGGTAACGGGAACGAGTAACCACTAGAGGCTGGGTAATCCAGAGCTATGCAAGATATGCAAGGTGACCTAGAATATTAGACCGAGTGACTTATTTTTGAGACCGTTAAAGTTAAAATTGCATGCTATTTAAATAAGTACCGTATCTATTTAGAAGAGGAGTAAAAAAGTTATTATGCTTAGTTTAAAAATATTTGCGAAAAAGATAGCTTATTCATTTATTTAGCCTTTTTTGTAGTTTTTCCTCAGATGATTGCTTCTGAGGTCTGAGAGGCAGTGGACACGAATTATGGCTCCTGATAGAGGTCTCTATAAATATCTTTCGATAGTAAGTATGCCCTCGGATTAAAGATCACATGAAAATACTGGTTACTGTTAGGTACACGTGTATAAAAAGAGAATAATGAAATAAGTAATCTAAAAACGTGTCAACCTAAACACAGAGACAAATGTAGACGCTCAAACTAGGTCAAGTTGATAGTCTACAATACAAAACCATTTAAAAGCAAGTCTAAAAGAAAAAGGGTAGAATAATTAAAGTACTATCAGATTAAACTAACTTTAAATCAGTCGGTACAACTGCTAAATGAAAGCAGTGACAAACACAATAGATATTTATTTTAATTTCACTGTTTTTTAGTAATTGCCAAATACGTTTCGGAGGCTTTGGTAAAATACTTTAAGGCATGTATCTGATACTCAGTTAATTTGAATAATAAGTTGGTATTCTTATAATTTGCTATGTTCAATAAGTCTAAAAATAACCTAAGCGATCTTTATTTAATCAAAAAAGTAATAAACTTAAACACACGATATCAAAACCTGCTGTTTTCGTTTTTTACTTCCTTATTTTCCAGACTAAATACCTACTTTTTATTTTAACTTATATCAAAATTATACCCAATCGTTTCAAATCTTTTGCCTGAAGCGCAATTGAGGGACGAAGTTTCTATCACTATCATCATTAATATTGGTACGAAACTTATTTTCCTAAATATCAAACAGCAGCCATTGAAGTGCTAGTTAAACTATCGTAACACACACGAGATCTATTTCTATTAACTCATACAAACATAACTTTCATCACAAAGTTATTTCAAACACAATTACTAAGCACTCCGCGGTATTTGATTTAAATTTCTTTGGAAAGTCTTCAAGTAGACCATTTCACGGATATAAGTGTTTGTATTTTAATTCAAGTGATTTATCGTTGAAAGTAAACTAAAAGTGCGTTTTAAGATATTTTCATGGTTTACGCTATTCTGTTAATTTAAAAGTCTAATTTGGAAATAAAATAGGCTTGTCTCTTTAAGTCTAATAGAAAAAACAATTTTCACGGACTTTAAATAACAAATTTTGCGATGAGTATTTCTTAAAATCGCAATTTAAATTAATTTTATCCGCAGAGACTAAATTTGATTGTCTGTTTACAAGTAACGGACACAAAGTACAACTCATTATAATAACTATTTAATAATCACGCAAATATTTATTTTACGGGGAAATCGAACCTACTACATCCACGCGCAGAGGATTCCTTAACGATACATCACGGGTGTTGTGAAAAATATATGCATTATTATCATTTAACAACAAAACATCTCACACAAAGACGTCATAAGCATTGCAAAAACGCTTAATGCTATTTTTAACACGATTACTGCTATATTATAACGTTAAAATTTTAAAGCGTATTATGAAAAACATTGACACAGTTAGCTATTAATAGCGAATAACCAAAATAGTATAAAAACATTACCGCTTACATTTTACGCTTGATTGGTTACCTTTGATAATGGATAGTTAGATTATAGACACCCATGTTGTGTTGGTTCGCTGATTAATAATTCGAAATAGACTATATAACAATAGAAAATTTTAATTTAGGTACAGTCAACTCTAGATGTTTATCAAAGATCTCAATTTTAGATTAACCTTTGCATATTAAGTCTTTTTCTTTCTCGGCCCCTTTAATGGCATAAAGTCACAGGACGACAAAAAAACACCCCATATCATTTATACTATTATTTAGTTATTTCTGATCATATAAGCCATGTTATAAGAACTGTCAGAGCTGTAGTTGACCACAATGCTTTAGTTCTCTAAAACAAATCGGTGGAATGGCACTCGCCCACTTTAAAACATTCTTATTGAAGAAGGATTCTTGGCGATTTTTATATGTGTAATGTGTGTATGTAAATTTAGGCCTTAAATAGTCAGAAATGCGTGATCTAGCTTTGAACTTTAACCAGCTGATTCTACAAATGTCAATGCAAATATGCCCAAAAACCGATTAACTACATTCTACATTTAAAACAAGGCACCTTCAAATTTACATAAACAATTAAAATTGTAAAAGGTTAAAATTCCTTTTTGAACAAAATTTATGCATCTATGCATATAGCAAGGTTTGTCTGTTCAGTAACTTATGGTTCTGACTGTACTATTCGGTGTATAGGTCACTAGCTGACCCGCGCAACTTCGCTTGCGTCACATAAGAGAATCATAATTTTCCCCGTTTTTGTAACATTTTTCACTGATACTCTGCTTCTCTCTTTCGTAGCGTGATGATTTATAGCCTATAGCCTTCCTCGATAAATGGGCTATCTAACACTGAGAGAATTTTTCAAATCGGACCAGTAGTTCCCGAGATTAGCTCGTTCAAACAAACAAACAAACTCTTCAGCTTTATAATATTAGTATAGATAATGTTAGTCAAATGGAGTCACGGTCTTGTTTCACGGTCTAGACTTCAAGGTTTTAGTTAGAATACCTAGACTTTTGTTTGTTATGTTTCTGTGTATTGTACGATCGAACGGAACGATTGAATTTATTGGTGTACAGTATGTGTAACAGAAGTGGAAATCATAACAGACAAATATTATGTTTGTTGACTGGAATTGGAATAATGCTTATTTGTTTAGGAAAAAAAAATTGCGCACTTTAAAAACAACAGCTGAAATCTAGTTACAAAACATATTATTACTGCTGGTCAAAAGAATATGAAATTACATAAAATCATAAAATACGGCTAATTAAGAACAATATTTTGAAAAGAAACGTGACAACACGAAGCAGTGAAAGCGTAAAACCTTACCAACCGTTTGGACTAAAATAGAAACATTTATAATAAATAATAACTTTATTAAATCTTCTTTAATTGTTTAAGCCCCCAAACCGCACTAAGCCAGTGCGTTGGACTTAAGGCCTAATTCCTCTCTCATTATGGGAGGAAACCATTGCCCAGCATTATTTATGATTTGATTTTTTGAGAAGATATAATTTCACTCACAACCTATGTCAGAACATCCAGTAAATATGCACTAACCCGTCAATCCTCAGATGTTACCAGATATAAGATAATTGTAATAATAAATATTCTTTACCAGGAATATTTATTTCTGATTTGTAGACAAAATAATGATTATGAAGCACTAGTCAAATTCTTCGATAACAGCTCAAAAAAAATATTGGTAGGTACCTGCCTATTAAATAGCTTGTAAAAATGATAAAGGCGAAATATCGCTCCCTTGTATCCACTATTATTAAACAATAAACTTCCTCCTAACAACAACAAAAAACTACGGCAAATCTAAGGAGATCACTTGTCGAAAACCACAAACTATCTAGATTTGCATGTTACAACCATGAAAGTGAGTAACGAAAGCAAAAGCGGGCAAAAGTGAGCGTTATAAAAATGGTCACGGATATACTGCCCTGAATCAAAAGGTATAAACACTGTATCAAGACTTCTCGGTACATATATGGCACTTCCAGCGGACGTCTGGAGTTACGTATTACAAGTTACAATCGAAATATCTTAATTTCGTTTCAGCTTTATTTTAGACTGGTTTAATTATTCCTGCTATATCATACTGACTATTGAATTGTATAATACTAGAAATTACTATTGCATATTGCACAATCTAATGACAGTTACATACCTATTCTTACAATTCAGACAGGTGGTTGTAAAAGCATCAACCAAATCGCTCGACAGCATATTTTCAAGAAAAATTTAACTCGGGCTAAGGACAAGACAAAGAAGAATAGTAGGTATTTAAAACTACACAAATAATTAAAACTAACTTTGTCAAATTTCACGCTTATAATATGCTGTAATAGGTAGGTATTCATATTCATGCCCATGCTTTACGCGATTGCCTTAAGTTTTAATTAACGATTGGTAATTAGATCATATATCACAAAGCGATTTAGCACTAGCCACGACAAAAAAAATCTCAATTACACCAAAAAAACGCATCAGTCTAGAGCTAACATTATTACAAAGCTCACATAATTACTCTTATACAAGACAAATCTAAACATAGCGATTAAAAATCGATCTAGTTTTAAAACCGTCATGAACACTTTCGCTAAATATTGAACACAATGAATGAGCCGGCTGATCTTCTAATTACCCCAGTCGTGATCGTCTAAAGATTGCACAAATGATGAGAAGACCATTGTTTGTATGTTTGTACAAAGAATTATTGTATCCAAACGTTACATCACTGAATCTATTTTAAAAACTTTTTGTCAAAATCACGATTGCAAATTGTGGAGTCAATAACAATAATATTTTGAATAAATAGCGATACAAGTGTGCCGCGAATGTTGTAATATAATTTTGTTTTATTGGTATCGAAATGTAACGATAAATATTCATATATTAATAGTTAAAATATGTGCTGTATTGCGAATTTATTATCATGTTATAGACAATATGTGCACATCTGCAAGTCGATTTATTAAATTATCATTTTTAATATCTGTACGCACGATGGCCATTGCATTGAATGCTTTACTTAATTCTTTCATTTTAGAGTTGTCCTAGGCTACGTATTCGGGTCAATACAAAATATTAGTAAGTACCTACCTAAGTTTTGCCACCTTGTTCTTATCGTTTCGGCCCCTTTTAGTGACTGCCTTTTTTTATTGCATAATCGAAGTTAATTAATGTTTTATTTCTTGTATCTTCTGCTAGTACCGAGATGTGGACGACAATAGGACTATTGACACCAAAACAGTGGCATTTGGCCTGCCACGGGACAAGTGAGACAAAATAGTATCAGTAATCCCATCGCGGAACAACTCAAGAGGACTAGTAGGTTCGACCTTAGACTAATAGTTTAGACCCGAAACCAGTAAGATATATCCTATTTTAAGTCCAGTAAGAGCCCATATATCACTAACGTTACTTCTAATTGGTATCAAAATTCTTCTACGCACATTCTTACGCACGTTTCTAGATCCGTTTAACTATCACATTCGCTATGATAAATGCGTTTCTTTCACAGCATCGAAGTGAAAACTCGGTGAAATTAAAATGAATCACAAAAGAATATAATTTTCCATTACTCTGATGTAATTGAAGAGAGACTGTTGCTTCTATGCATATCATTATTGCGATCCAAACAGTTAAGTTTATTTAATTTCATTTTCATAAAACTACATTGTGAACATTACTATACGAACGTATTTTACCACAATAATCATTGGCAGAATGTTAAAGTTAAAATCATTCAAGTTTCTATGCTAGAACATTCTGCATAGTAGTCTAGATTTGCGTGTTTCCTGCTTCAAAAATGTCAACAAGTCCAACCTATTGATACGGATCCATATAACCTATTAATATTCTATTTCCTAATTATAAGTAAACTAGAATCGCATAGCATATTAATGTAATGTCGATGCAATTAATTGCGTCATTCAAAATCGGTGTCAGATCATTTCACGGTTGGACAATATTTCGGGTTTTTTTCCACGTCCTACATAGTTGTATTGTGTCCTCACTTGTAAACGGTAAATCGTCTTCAGATAATCGTTGCATCGACGAAAATGTTCCAACTTTTAAATGCACTTCGTGAATTAAAAGAGAAATTGAATCTGTTGATTGCAAATTATTTTATCGTTTAATACAGATCACGCGGGACATGAGATGCTGTTTTATTGCTTTTATATCACAAACGAAATGGCTAACAAAAGCCGAATAAAACGAAATTGATCAGACTTTGATTGAGTTATTGAGCTGTAATTCGCATAAAATATTACTGACTTAACGCAATATTTACTAGCGAGACACAAAACACTAAATTGTCGTCAAAGTGTGTAATGAGTAATAAATTGCTGTAAGTATTTTGTGCTATCAATTATAATGTTATTTATCTGGCACGATCCGACAATTATACATCAAACTAATTATCGCATTCATCAAACATCCAAAACGTTGTCTAAAATTCTTGTTAATTGTTTTCCTGCTTATTTTAACCGCGACTGTACATTTCATCAAAACGCGAATCGTCTCGTTTCACGGCTGTTAGACATTAGAGCACTTACAGAGATAGTTAGGAGAGAGGGGAGGCAAGTAGCTCACTGGGTTATTGTACATGCAACAGATTCTAGGAAAATGCGTACTGTATGCGTCGTGACTGTATGTGTTTTCTTACAGAGGATCCGTGATGTGTCGATCATACTATGTAATTGAATGTTTCCGTAAATTCCTTTAACTACGAAACATTAAGTATAAACCAACAAGTTGTAAACTATCTTATATCTTGTACCAAAATATCAACAAAATATATAATAACAAAACTGTGCCAGTAGTCATGAAAACGTAATGCTTTACTTTCCTGACATTCAAATACGTCTATTACTTCCGTATTAGACAAATTAAATCTTTTGAATAGACTTTCAGTAGCACCTATTTTTGGAACTCCTTTCACTGCAACAAGTGTGTCAATCTTACCGAAAACTATTTTAAAGATACTGTTCTTGTGTGCAACAAAGCGTGAATAATTAATATCGTACGGAAACTTTGCAACTATCATCTTGACCTACCATAATCAAATAACAGAAAGTTCACTGACCTGATCAACGAAATTCTCCGCTGTGAACCTCTTGGTGAACTCCGTGAATGTCTCCTTATCCTGGAGGCTCTCTCGTCGTGCACGTTCCACTTTCATTTTCTTTATTCCCGTGATATCCTTGGACATCTTCAACTCTTCTATGAGGTCCGTCTTTGCATTTTTGTATATCTCCGCGGCACTTGGCAGACATTGTAAGCTGACCGAGCGAGCCGGAGGAGGTGCTGACAAAGTCTTTGTGGCCGGAGTCCTCAGTCTCACAGCTGTGAGTTCGGCGCTGCTGATGGCTGCCAGAGGCTGGATGTTGGTGACGGGGGGCTGCGGGGGTGGCGGCGGCACGTTGTCTGCCGGCACGGGCGGCGGCGGCGGAGGACGCGCCTCCGCCGCGCTGTCGTCACGCTTGCACGGCGCCGTGATTGTTTTCAAATACTCCGAGGGTTTGATAAGCCGGTCGGGCGCGTTGTGCGGGAACGCGGGAGGCACGAACGGGAGCGCTGCCTGCTTGTTGACGAGGTTGAGGCCGCGTGGTCGATCGTCGTCTGCCGACGCCGCTGAGCCGCGCCGCCCCGCTGCAAGATGGCCGCCATTAGGGGGGAGAGAAAGTCCGCGCTTCGGCGCGCACGCACCCCGCGTCCGAGTGATGCGCGCGCGCCTGCGTGTACAATCGACGCCGTAATTGTTTGATATATCGATACGATATTTGGATGTTTTGATTTTGCATAATTAGTATGATCTAACGTCATTTTGTAACTAATATCGGCGTGGATTGTACACAACACACGTTAGCTTATTGCATTTTTGCGATAATATAATTCAAATAAGACTGAAATACTGATTAAAGAAGAAGGTATAATTTGTTCGAAGTGAGATAATGATATATGACGACGTAGATTTGTTCAGGCGTTAATTTATGGTTATTTAGTCGTGTAGCAAGTTCTTCAGCGCTAACGTCTTAATTTCTAATCTGTATGTAGAGGAAATAGTTTGTTAAGCATTCGCATAATTTGGATCAGATAATGTGGCTCGTGAATTCAGCGTATAACTGCTGCACACGCAGTTAGATTCTATATCTTAACCCATTAAGATGACTAACGAAGAATTCCTTCAACCTTTCTTAGATTAATATTAGCGATCATAAGCTTTCACTGTATGGAAACAATATAATTTGCGGTACATTTACACATTATGCGTGTTTTTCTAAGCGATCATTATCGTCCGTAAATGGTGAGTTGCATGAGTACTTGATATGGAGTCAGTTTACTAAGAATACAACTTCCTTCCACTTTGGTAACACCGTGAAAACATTGTTATTAGTGTTTGGTAACCCGTCTGCTCTATGGCGAGGTTAATAGTATGTCTGACTGTTGATAATGAGGTCCCGGGTTCGATCCCCCGGACGGACATCTTACTATTAGTGTTTTAGAATACATATTAGAATATTTTTTAATATTTCCCCGGAGTTTGCTAACGTGAACGGTAAATGGCATAAGGCTCGCCCCCCATTACGTAAGACTAACATTGTTAATTGCGAAACATGGGTGTATTTCATATACCTCGGCTCAAACCTTCGGGTACGACAGGCGTGATATAATGTATGTTTGTATGCTTAACACAAATTTGTAGCAATATGTTACGTTAATTAAAAAAAAACTGTCCAGTCTAGACAAATTATTACATAATTATACATTATGGCTGACTGCGTCTGGTTTATCACAAACGGACCGAAATACCTCTTTTTTTCCTACAATACGTGCTAAGTGAAAAATTACTTAGTTTTTGCTAAATAAATAATAAAGACAAATTGCGTAGAAGAAAATTACACGCAAGAGCGTGGAGCAATGAAATATTGATGAAATATTGTTCTAAGATTGTTAAACACTTCCGGCATAATATTTTATCTTGTCTCACGAGGACTATACAAGGAACAGATAAAAAGTGCAATTAGACTTAAAATGACAAAGCATTAGAGAATTACACCAATATTCGTTTCATGTGGGAATCGGACGTATAACTTTAGCGCGCAGTAATACTGACCATCTTCACCGTATCTACCACTATGCCCAAACCAAGAATCGAAGCCGAGTTTTCATGATCGGCAGTTGCACGCTTTACAAACTATAAACATTTTGTTTAGCCAAACTACAATTCGTGAGCACAATCACTGTTTTAACGCAAATTGGACATTTTTTATCGTGTTTTTGTCAAAGTTGTTCAAGCCGCTCGAAAGGCCTTTGACATGACTTAACGACTGTTAACTTATACCATCATAGGACCGACTTTTTACATGCTCACTGAGCTACAAAAACGCATAATTCAAATGCCACAATGCGGTCACCCATCTGCAGAACGACCGCGCCATGGGTTGCTTAACCCACAGATCGTTTAAACGACAAACCACCATCTCCACAACATCATGAAACCAGCAAATTGTTTGTCAGTTGACAAAGAAATTCTCTGCAAGTCCAACAGAGTGTAACGTGCTTAATTAATTAATTCAAGACAGTTTTAAACAGACTGAGACCACTTCAGTTTACCGCCTGAATCTTAATTTTACTTTTGCAGTGTTAATAAATGGCTTGGTGGAATTTTTTGATATGTGCTTTCTAATTCAGGCAAAATAGGAGCAAATTTTGACTGGATATTTACGTGTAATTACTTTATTTTATGTATATAACTTTGTAAGAGTTTTTTGGATGAAAACAGTTGGACTGAAAACAAAATTCATTTTAGTATTTCTTATTTATTTGTAGTATTATATTAAGGTCTACTTAAATCGTTATACCGATTTTTTTGTTATTATGTTAGTAAAGCACGAGCGAGAACCGTTGTTCCGAAGACTTCAGTGCATATATTATCAATTGTTATCTCCACGAATCTTCATTATTTTAAATATTCTACTCAAATAACTCATTTTGCTCTACCCAATATTAATTTAAACGTGACATATCTTACAAAAATGTAAGACTGAATTTTTCCGGGCGAATTTGTTGTCTTTCAAATATTATTAGTAAGCAATGAAACCTCCAGGCCTCAGCCTCTCTTATTGCTAATGAAGGCTCGTAATCAGCAAGGAGACAATAATGTTTTAAATTATTTTTTGATGCAACACAGTATAAGAAAGCATAAGCCATGAAAACATTAAGTAAACACGTTACCGTACCATTTACTAATTGACACTTATTACGAAAATTTCAACACAATAAAAGGGTTTTTTGTAAACATTACTTTGCGAATAAGGTGCCGTGACACAAATACACAATTCATAACAGATTGCAAGTACATAATATAAACAGTTTAACACATACGAACAAGAAATCGAACCCATTATATTACATAACATCATTGCAAGTACAGACTATTGTACAAAGGTATCATAGGTAACTATGGAAATCGATTAAGCGTTGAACAAAACTGACATAATTATGACACGGTTTGATTAAAAAATGTTCTAGAAGTTTCGACACAGTTTCAGCCTTCAGTTTCAAGTGTCAAGTCTCAGAATGAGGAAACAACTGCTTTCCCATAAGGGGTTGCGTAAGTTTTTTTGTTTGTTTCTTGTTTTGGGAACTTTGTTGAGGTTATTGTTATATAAAGTTAGTAGATTAGTGCTGTGTTATTACTATGCACTATCTATGTGCTGAGGGGGAGGCCTGTACTCAACAGTGGAAACGGGCTGATTAGATAGATAGAAAGAACTAAATTTTGTATTAACTTCAGATTCCTGCATAGAAGAGACATTTTCTTCAACTTTATTTCATAGTTGTGCTTTGGGAACGTTATTTGTATGCCTTTAGAGCCTTTTGCAACACATCATTCATAATCATCTGAAGTCGTTCTTTATGAAGTAACATTACGAAATGATAAAACTAAACAAACTTTTCTATTAATAACGACAAGTGCTCTGCAAGAGTCACGGTACTTTCTAACATGTGATCATATTGCAACTCTTTAAACGTACTGCGTCATCCTAGGTTGTTACTTTGTAAGGATGAGTCATGTACAATGTCGTGTCGGTTCCGTGGCGTAAGCGTGATGTGCAGCCGTATTTCAATCATATATTTAATTATGACTCAAGAGTCTTGTATTAATATCAATTTGAATTACATGTAAGGTGGACTTTAAAGACATTTCGGAGGCAACCATTATTGAACCTACGATTGTCTTTAATAGCTAGACCACGTATTTACATTACCAATACATTAGTTACTTGTTCAATCCATAAAATTATAATTGCCTATATTTAATTTGCGCTTGCGATTTTTTATTTTTCAGAGATCTTTATGCATTATATTATTTTAAGAACCTATTTGGATATGAAGCCATAAAAACATTTTTACAACAATCAACAGGTTGCATACACAACTTAACCTAGGTACTCACTGGTATCATTTCATGATTCGTCGTGGATACAAGACTAAGTTGTCACCACTTTTGCGGTGAAAACGTAAAAGTCTCTTTTTAGTACCTACGTGAGTAAGTTTGATGTTGTTCACGCCAAATTTACCTACACGTGAGGTAACTAAGGTCTTTTATTGTGATATTTACATCACTTAGGTAATATTTTATAATGTTTGTAATCTTAAAGAAAGTTCAACTAAACATGACTATTTTTTACCACAGTTTTCAAAAGTGGAAGATGGTTTAAGTATTTAAATGTGATCAACGATTTCAGTCAATGACCTTAATAATATTTCGTGATAATTAAGTTATTTTATCATTTGCTATAACGATGAAAAAAAAAAACTAACATCTTAGAATAATTTTCTATTTTATTTTTTTTGTCATCTTAAAAAAAACCATTCTCTACGATAAAAAAAACCGTTTTACATGAATTCTGTTTATTGCGTGCCTGGTTTTGTGCTTTATCTATTACTAATTTGTCAGCACTCAATAAGTTACATACATCTGTACTCTTTGTCACCAAGTATATAAAACCCAACAATTTATTGAATTACATTTTAATACACGAACAACATAACTTGCTTGCTCAAAAGACGTCTGTTAATTTCGATCGAACACATCGACTTTCAGCTTAATGGGTCGGTGCGTCGGCATCGGTAGCTTTCACGCAATAATTAATGGTTTTCCACACACTTTCAAACATCTGGAGTATACACTAAGCAACCAGGTATGTGCAACGTGAGGCAATTGATTAAAGTTGAACGAGTTATGCTGATAGCGAAAAATGTTGATAACGCCTGCTTCTTTTGTAAGAGCAAATTAAGCTTAGTGAAATGAAATTGCAATATTTTAAAATTATGAACCAATGTATTGTCTTTTTTTATTGCAGTGTGTCTCAGATGTTTGTACAACTACAAAATATTGCTTACTAGTAGTTCCTGAGATTAGCGCGTTCAAACAAACAAACTCTTCAGCTTTATAATATTAGTATAGATAGGTACATAATAATATTACCTGAAGTAGGTGCACATAGTAAAAAATACACATAGTAATAGTTTATCAGAAAATAAAGTCTAGCACGCAGATTAAAAACAGAATGATTATGCTTTACATTTTGAAAACTGCACTATTAAATAAAAGTAATAGCTTTAGAAAATGTTGAGTACGTCTGTTGTTTGTACTGCGTAAGTACCTATTGTTTTAGAGATAATATCAGTAACTTCGCGGTTTAGTACCTCTGATACAAATCAATGATAAACTAGCCCATTATAATTGGTTTGTTTATACATCGTAATTGATTGAGCTTAAAGATTTGTAAAGATTGTTATTTTTTATAATCTTAATGTATTGCTTGCTCCAGCCGGTAACTTCGTCCGCGTGAACTATGTTTCTGGCCAATGTATTATTCTGGCATACAGGTAAGCTATAAAATTGCCAGTTATATTAATTATGTATGTATTAGTATATTTATATATTTAAGCTGTATTTGGTTTATTGTATTTTCTATGGGCCTCAGTTGCCTGAAATAAAAGAATAAATAAAAAAAAAATCTGTTTAGAAGTTTTAGCGTGATTGAATAACAAACATGCGTAGAAACTGTTAGAACTTAGTAAGATAGTTTTGTTATTCTTATTATAGTTCACGGTAAATGACCTAAAAAAGCTTAAAAGACTAATAAGATTTCAGTATCAGATTTACAAAAAAATACTACTTATTTAAAAATCTAAAATTCATTACAAAGTATGCAATAAAATCAATTCGTATGGAAACAAAAATGATGTCCTTATTTTGAACAAGCCAAAGAATTTACAGAACTCTCGATACAAAACATCATCCACATATACCACGATCAGCAAACAAGTTCTTTAAAATGGAAAGTATATTGCGTTTATACCTCGGTTTATATTTACTTTTATTGTTGTGAGTGCATATTACAATTAGAACGTTACTAACTACCCGTTTCACGTAGAAAGTGACCAAACTCATTTACCTCAGCTAAATTTAATTTCTTCGTATAAATATTAAATAGACATTGTCAAATTTTCTAATTAAGTCTGAATTAGTTGGGTGTAGTAATGCAAATTATACGGTGTTTTCTGCGCGGTGATTTCGCGAATGAAAGGCTTTAAGCTTTTTCGGTCTGCTAGGAATTTTGGTACGGTGTTTTTGAAATAAAACAATTAAAGGTTTAGTGACTTTCAATTTCGGTGGTTGTTTGCGAAATGCAATATTAATAATGTTACTTGGTTGTTCTTTGTTCTCTGCCTACCCATATAGGAAAACGGCGTGATATTATGGACGTATGTTACTATAATATAAACGGTTACATAGATAATTTCCATTTGCAGCTACATATTCGTCGTCGTATTCCACTATCATCACCTAAGTATTTACTATAATTTAAATATTTCAGTCTTTACTCTTACTTACAATGAGACTAAGTTTTCATCAATGAAAAAAAGCCGAGCGATCATTCTGGCTCAATGAAACAAGCCGGTAAATCTTATATTATTTGTAGGAATCATTCGTTTATCATTGCTTACTTACCTTTATCAAAACTCGCCTTTGTAAACGATTCTTACGAAACTTGAAGACGCAGAATCAGACATTTGTGCGAAAGACCTATAGTGGTCTTAAAATACTTTTTGAAAGATCTTCTCAGTTTTGGAATTACAGAGTAATACTAGTTCCTTTTGTTTAGAGGTTACCAACCTGTGATCCGATGCGGTAGATCAAGTAGTAAGCAAAAAATCTTATAGCCGCAGAGCTAAGCCGTTGTAAAATTATACTACACAACCACAGTTTTTCGTTTCACCAAGATTGGGAACCACTGCACTGCTCTAATGAAATAAAACTGTTAAAAGATGACAGCTAAAACCATAACAATCCAATTTAATGTAACTTACCTAGCCTACTCCTCAACTCCGAAGGCTTCAGAGCAGGTTCTTCCAGCACCACTGGTGGGGGCGGTGCGGGAGGTGCTGGTGGTGGCGGCGGTGGGGGCGGGGCTTCGTCACCAGAACTACCTCCCGAAGACACTCCTGATGATGCTGAAGCGGCCTGCACCACTGTGGGCTCGTCTGATACGGAGGCACGGCGACTGCCTGCTGCCGAGGATAGGCGGCTGGCCTGTTGTGAGAAAAGAGAATTGTGTAGTATTATACAAACATATTATGTAGCTGGATTATGAAACACAACCTCAACCAGTTTATTCAAATACCATAAGATCAAAGATTACCACTTCACTCGAAGCGAAAAACATCCTATTGCAATGCAATCCAGATTTTTCACTTGTAGTCAATGAAGTAAGAATTGTTTACATGCAATTCTGAACTTTTCTTCGTCGCAATTTCTGTTCTGTCTCCAATACGAGATAATAGCAGTGTGAATTCATTGCACAATAAACAAATGGTAACTTACAAAGTTCTGTGCCTTGTGTGTTAATGCAGCCAGTTTAGTGGCTATCGACGACTTGGCCTGAGCCTCCGTCACTGGGGATACTTCCTCGTATGCCTTGCTTGCGCTGCCAAAATAAAAACACAATGAAAATCTTTGTATTAGTGTCTTACCGAAGAGTCTTAAGAGATAGGTTTAAAATTGCTGAATTTCTCAAAGAAGTCCCACCATTACCTTCAACTGAACAGTGTTTACTGTCATTGTTTTTGAGGGGATTAATTTCTGCAGTTGTTTAATAGAATGAAACTCACGTGTCAGTATTATCTTTGGCGTTGTAGTCCACCACAAGCGCGGCGCTTCCCGGACGACTGTGACTTCCCGAGTCACGTGAACTGCTCCTATTGCACAAACATTATCATGTCAACCTTGTCTTGTAGCAGTTTTTAGCATATTCACCATAGCATGTATGGTGCATCTAAACCCAAACTAAGCTATTGTAGCTCACACAAATACTTTTTTCACGTGGGAATTTGCAGTCAATATGCATAATGATGACCACTACTGCATCAATTCATTTTGATAGATGTCGTACAGGACTGAGCTGTTTGGAAACCAGATCTTATTTCTAGCAGAAAACATTTTGCTTATTCACGAGCATAAATACTTCTCTTTTTTTTTTGGTACCCATTACTGTCCCACTGCAGGGCTAGGGTCTCCTCCTAAGCTAGGGAGGGGGGTTAGGCCTTGAGTTCGCCACGCTGGCCAAGTGCGGTTTGGGGACTTTGCATGCCCTCAATAAATACTTCATAAGAAAAATAAAATAATGGTCATACCTTCGCCTTGGGTGTTCCTCCCGCGGCAAGTAAATGTCTTCATAGTGATGGTCGCGTCTCGTCGCCTCCGCGCCGCTGTCGCTGTCTGACTGCTCCTGCGCAGTCGTTGCTTCCGCAGACCCGTGGATCTCTGCTTTTACTACAAAAATAACGTTATAGTGAATATGATGAAGATGATTATGAAGGGATGAGAAAGTTGAAGATACAAGCTGCTTAAAAACTGGTATTTTACCCAGAAGATGCTAAGATTTTAAATGATACTAAGTGAGGAGTATGATGTAAGCACGTTTATTGTTTAAGTTTCCGTGTTTTCAAGTTTAGGTTGTTGTGTACGAAGCCGTTCACTATGCAATTACAGGCTGACAAAGAAAAGTGTTTTGCCTAATGGAGTAAATATGTTTAACGCTTAGCTTTCGATGATTGCAAAGCGTGAGTACATTTTGATTGAAGCTTGATATTTTTTTCTAATATAACTATAAGAAAGCAGCTATAAAAAAAATAGGGTTTAAAGTAATACTGTTGGACTGCTTGATCTGAGATGAAATTTGAAGACGAAGAAGTCTCAAGCCTGTATGAAATAGTCACAAATGAAGATGATAAAGCTTAATGAGAAGCTGCAGGAATATTTGCGAAGCAGCGGTTCTCATCTTACCAGTCATTATGGAGTCTTCTGGCTCCTCAGATTGTCTCGATCCTGGAGAATAATGTGACGTATCTAACTAAATTATAGTTTGAAAATGATGAGACCTTGTGGTAAGTGCTGTGTGTATTTTGTAAGGCAGCCTATTGGTAGGATGTGACGCTACCATATATCTCTCAAAAATGTTTTTGATGATTGAACAGTAACATTTTAAATCACATTTTCCGATTTCAAACTAAGTTGATGTGAATACGAACATCTTCTTGAAATATAGAGCGTTTGTTTGTTACTAGTGTTCTAGATCAAATGATTTTTTAATTTAGGTGTAATCCCGTAATGAAAATGCAAAAACATAAATTGCATACAAACTATTTCCTAATTACATTTGAAGACTGATGGTGGCACAGACATGACACCTCAACACTTTTTTAACTCCTAGTATATCTAAAACTTGTTTAACACCTGGGTATTGATGGGTAACACATTCATAAAGGTTACAAAATCAAATCTAATTTTCTATAACTTAGTTTTTCACTCACCAGTCATAGCTGGAGCCTCTTGTCCTTCAGCCGGGACCCTGGGCCCAGGCGAGCGCGTGTGGAACAGGTCTCTCACGCGCTGGTACAACGCGGCCGGCGCGCCCGAGCTCGCGTTGTTGTGCAGGAACCAGCCGCCTGCGGTGCCTGTGTCAGCGTCTGATGCTGAACAGGCTGGGGAAAAACACGATACTTAGATTTTTGAAGGGATTTGATACATTTATCCTCTTTTCATAAACGCACTATAAACCTATTTTAGTTAAAACACTACTAAAATATGTTTTCTCTTTTTCATTTCGCTAAGGAGTGAAAGAAACAAAACTCTTTATAAGTCTTTCATAACTTATTATGTTTTTTATGAATAAGAGGGTAAGCTGCTACTTGCTTCCCACATGGAATGCACCAAAGGATACATATATTTGCACTCAGTAGCGCGATTCTCTATAGCCGGTACTGTCAAGTATCAAAAGGTTGACGTTTAAAATGTACTACCAAAATAGTTCCTACGACGCCCGTTAGAGGCGCTGATCAGATTGTTACACAAAATTTCTCGATAGCTAGCCGGTTGTCGAAAGTCGGTAGTGGTAGAGAATCGCTAGCTACTGACCCTTTATCGCTCTAAATACACGTTTGCATAGTAATATTATTGTGTTGTTTATCGTTTCCAATGTCAGCTCTTTGAATAATTTACAACAGATACAGTTGAATTGTTGTCATCAAAAGAATTCACTACATATGGTTTCTGTCAATTAAAGTGACTCTTTGCTACGAGGGATGGCAAAATATATTTTTCCTATATTTAACTTTGCTGACTGTAATTAATTTATAATGAGAATTATTTATAATATAAATAGTTTTTGGTAATTGTACAGTTGAAAGACATAATCAAATGCTCAAGCCAGCTATTGAAAAGAGTTAAACTGAAAAGCTATAAGAAAAGAAAAACACCAGGTGTTAAATATTCGTTAGAACACATAATAGGAACGTGTGGTGTGCGTAACTTCCTCATATTTCACGTTAATCATAGTTATTTATGTGCCAGTGCGTATTTTCTTTACTCCTTTGCTGTTTAGTCAACCGGACAACATCTACTTACGTTGCGTAAAAGTTCTTTAATTCTGTATATTTAGGATTATGCGGGGAATAAACATGGAATTAAAATGTTGCAGTGAATTTCCTACTAATAATGTCTTCTTAAAGAATTGTCTTTCGGGTTTTGATTATTATTAGGTAGTTACTTGACCGCATTTTGATACAACCACCACAAATATTACAATTCAGATCTATAAATACCTTTATATATAGGTAGGTACTCTACATAGTTTTTGTTTGGTTTTTAGCATAATATTATTATCATGAACTATGATGAAGTTGCGAATTTACTGTATTTTAAAATGTCATATTCATAACTATAGTGGTGGTGATGTACTTAAAGAATCACGTTTATATTAGACCTTA
Source organism: Anticarsia gemmatalis (assembly GCF_050436995.1). NCBI lineage: Eukaryota > Metazoa > Arthropoda > Insecta > Lepidoptera > Erebidae > Anticarsia > Anticarsia gemmatalis. Next base: position 10,552,523 of record NC_134760.1, on the reverse strand, counting down.
TTTAATTATGTAGATTGCATTTTTTACAATGAGTCACACCAGCACATCAAAATATGACTATTAAACATACTGCATTAAATTTGTGTACTTATGCTGATAATAATAGTTTTTGTTTTATGAAAATCGGGTCAAAATTACCGAAGTTACAGCGTTATAAAGTTTCACTGCATTTTTAAATTTGCGTTGCTTCGCGCGCTATGCGCTGACGTCACGACGCGATAGACACGCTTGTTCGACTGCGGGTGATGCGGAGTTTTGACTTGAAAAGTGATTTGCATTTAATATTTAAAGAGTCTGTGTATGTGTATGTGTTATAAATTTAATCATCGTGTTTTTTGTAAAATAAGCCTCCACTAAGATATCCTCGATCTCGATCGTCACGCACACAATCATCAACTAGACCCAGGTAAAGAAAGTTGAACTCGTATACTACTAAATTACTAATAATATTATTGTGTGTAGTTAACAATAAAATTGAAAGTTTGTTACAACTGGCATTACAAATAATGAGTGTTACGTACCTACCAAGTGTAAATTTGGAAAACATAGCTTTAATATAATATTATAAAAAAAAAATTGTCACCCTGCCTCTAATTTTAGTCAGGTTTATGGCTATCATATGAATGCATGAATCTACTCTGTAGGATGTCTTATATGATTGGGTGTGTAATGAGAACTTTTAATTAAACAATTTAATTTTGATATTATTAGATTTAATACAACTACAACAATTTTCAAAACAAAAAACCAACGCCAACTCAACCGCCGCGCTCGGCTCGCCGCCGCCTGTGAGGTCATTGAACTGCTCATTAAATAGTACCTATCCACTGTTTAGTAGAAGTTCATTGCTAGCTAGGTATGAACATGATATGGCATCTTGATCTTGAGGAAGTGTTCAAAAGGCAATAAACTTCTATTTAACATTTGCGCTTGACATTATCTGAACCGGGCTTTAAGTTTTAGATTAGGTGTCTCTTGCAAAAATATAAAACAGTTTAGGTACATAGTACAGAAAAAAACATTTTTTGGGGTGTTTTTTCACTGGACTTAGTACACATAGGAACAATACAATATTTTCTAACCATTTTGTTTGTCCACTATAAGCAAAACAAATGATTTAAAGCGAAACCGCGAGAGACAACGAGCCTATGTAGGTATCGGCAAGTACTAACGAAATAGCAGTGTCGTAAGATGACGTCACACGTCCGTGCGGCCGCTTCGCCGGAGTTTGGCGCGAAGGCCATACTTTGACGTTTAATATCTCGGTCATTTTTGAAGATACGAAAAAAATAAAAACAGATTTTTTATCCTTGAAGTACCTAGTTTTTAAATATGCTTATAACAAAAATCATTGGTGTGACTCATTATATTGGTAATATTGTAAAGAAAGGGATACAACAAAAATATATTGAAAATTTTCTCAAACACTCTGATTTTTTTTCACAAGTAAAATAAAACAAACACACCATAATCTAGATCAATCACATCAACCCATTCTTGTATCACAGATCTTTTAACCGCATCCATTTTACAATTAGACAGAACTAACTGTCGACACGTGCGTTCGCGACGGCGGCGGGAAAGCAACTGACTAATGGGGTGTATCATTACCTAAAGGTGCGCATGCGCTTCCTAGCATGTCACTTCCGTCGTTTGCTTGTTAGCATCGCTCGATTTTTCACGCCTATGACCAATCCGGTAATCCTGCCCAGTTATGTGCACAATTGCGTATGAGTTGAAATTTTGCGATATAATGATACTGTGAAGTTTGGTAATATTTTGTGAATCTTATTACGTTTTGTATTACGAATGATGCGTAATAATCGACATGCTTCTTGAGCCGCTTGACTAAGGTTTCGACTTATAATGCCAATAAAAATTATATGTACTTTCGATTAAAATTGAAATACATACAAAGATCACGACTGTGTGTATTATTATGTCAATGTATACTAACATATACATTGACAAAATAATATAAAACACCAACAGCACTCCGCGCGACCCGGTAATCGAACCCGAATCAGCAGTTGGATACATTATCGACCGCGTTTTAGAGGCAACGCGTCCAGTTCTTCGGTGCATTGAAGACATTTTGTATATAAAAAGCAACTTTCAACTTAAGCACACCAAAGTCTTTCAAAATTCACCGTGTCATTTGATTAAACTGCGCATGCTTATACCACAAATAATGCATACAACCACATGCTTGTTCAACTCACAAGCATGCGTACAAGTTTATCACATAAGTTCACTGTATCTAACACCATAAACCAGTTAGTAATGACGTTTTCTTATAGTTACGACCTTGCACTACGTAAGAGATCCGGTTTTACTTTCATTCGCTCTAATCTCTTATTGGAAAGCAAAAACGCTTTATGACAAGTTTCCATTTCGTTGCTGTAGGTCGGTTATGTTGTTGTGAATTAATTTTGTTTCGAGCTTCTTATTTATTTACGTTTTTGATGTTTTTTAAAATTGACAAGACCGTCATGATTTCATGGAAACCTCTAGGTAAGTTGCTACTATACGAAGTGAATTAGTACCTCGATTCCGTACAAGTATCGAGTACCGACAACCGGCTAGCTATCGAAATTTTGACATTTAGAATGTACTGCCAAAATGTTTCCTACGACACCCGCCAGAGGCGCTGATCAGATTTTCATACAAAATTTCTCGATGACAGTTCGGTTGTCGGTAGTCGATAGTAATAGAGAATCGAGGCATAGGTGTCATGATGTAGTTCTTAAATTTTAAAATCATTTTTTTGATTTCCATCCGAACTACTGTTCTATGCCTACGTATTTAGACATGATATTGTTAAGACCGATTAATAGATACGTGCTTCTGAGGTCGGATACATAGCAAAGCTGTCTGACATATGCAGATAATTGAGATCCATAACTTCTTCCTCTTATGTGTTCTTAAGACTTTCAGTTATCATTCCTAATTACATTCTGTCTATACTTTATAAGTAGACATTTTATAAACGCTTCTGAAAAATGTATCGATGATTCTATTTACCTGAACTCTCCTCTCCCGAAGAGCTATGATGTGTGACACTGGCGGAGGTGCCGCGCTGCATGGGGTTCACGTACAACCCGTCAGCGGGCCCCGACCTGGCCGAGCTGATGGACCCCACGGTGGACGGCAGAGACCCTCGGCGCTCCTGCACGGAGTTGCGTCGCTCCCGCTCCGGTGCGTGCAGGTAGAAGGGGGAGCGAGTGCCGTTTGCGTTGATGCAGTTTGGTAGAGCACACTGGAATTAGATCAAGAAAAAAACTTTAGTGAATCGCCATGCCCAGTGCACAATTCTACTAATGGTGAAACTGTGTTGTTAATTTTCATCTCGTTATACTCGAAGGTGTTACAAAACACATCTATTTTATGCCATTTACAATGTTTGTTTCAGTAATAGAAGGCAATCTCATAACAAAAATACCAAGCACGTAACTTCTGACCTACCTGTGTTTTCAAATTTTCAACGGAATTGAGAAAATTTTAATATTACGTTGCCCAACTCGGAAATGGCACATAGCGTTTACAATTGCTCAGAAAACAAAGGTACTCGCTAGGTATGTAGGTACTGAGGTTGTAAGTGTCAATTTAAAATCTGTATTTTAGATTCGCAGACAAAAATATGAAGCTACATTATAAATTGAAAAAGCAGATTTTCGAAATTATAAAAAAAATTTGCCAACATTCAATAACAAATTAGATGACCACAAATACTTTCTAAATGTGAAATATTGTGTCTGCGATTATTGCAAATATATCTAATTAACATAATAATATAGCTTAGGAATGAATATGAATAATTATAGGAATTATAAAGAAATAACTTTGGTATGTATGTCAGTATGTAATCGAAGGAAAACATTACATAAGAAACCTTCCGAAGAGCAAGATTAGTTAAGTCATTGATTTAAGAACATAATTTATGGAAGACGTTTACTTCCGCATAGAATAAAGAATTAGTGATAGAGGATATGGAAATGTAGGAATCATAATTTATTCTATTCTAAAGTTAAGAATTTTGTAGGTCTAGGTGTAAACAAATACAAAACTTGGTTTAATTACACATCCTATTACGTTACATGTCAAAAAATATTCGAGGAAAGTTTCCACTAGAACATAGTCGCCGGCCAAAACCATATGAATTCATAGATAAACAAAGTTGAATGTATTAACCAACACCCAACCAGTTTTAGCATTTCTTTTACTCATTACTGGTGCCACCGCTGGGCAAGGGTCTCCTCCCCAAGGAAGGAGGGATAAGGCATTGAGTTTTGACATAATCAAAGAAAATTTTATGGATCTATTATACTTACTCTTGCCTCTCCCGGCGCGCATGCGCAGGAGTGGATCGCCTTGTATGCGGAGAGCTGTTTGTTGTCCGCCCCTGCCGCGCCTGCAGCCACCAGCACGTTCAGACACTGTGAAAGAAAATAAACATCGTTATAGAACAGTATTAGTAATCTACTACTTAAAAGTGTATACAAGTATTTGTTTTTAATAGGATAGAAGTTAAAACCGAGTGATAGATAGGTGTTCACATACGCCTTTTAAAAAAGCCCAGAGTTTCAGTTGATCCAGCCAACATTTAGGGTAAAAATGAAGGCTTAATCGAGTAAAATTGTTTATTAGTTCTTATTTATACACAAGTTTAAGTAAAATTCAGCTAAAAGTTGTTGCCTTTTTCTATGTAGTAAATATAGAGTTACTATATAAAACATGTTCTTGTTCTCGTCTCTTTTTTATCGAAAGACATGAGAAACAATATCGTTTATTATAAAGTAATGTAAAAACAAATCTAACACTAGTCGGTAAAACTCCCTCTGAAACCTGATTTATCAAACTATATTTCCAAACGCAGACAGAAACAGCTGATACGCTTACAATGTAAATTCTCCATTGTGTTACACATGACATTGACCCCAACACAACGTGTGACCAAAGCACTCGTGATGAAATCATTTCAGGAAATGTGCATGTTGTGCATTGTTCAGTACTAACAGCGGTGACCCTTGACAATGTAGTGGAAAATATATGGGAAAACGAGAGAAAGAAAAATAAGATTGATATTATAGAAACTGAAATTGTTAGTTTTTGTTTGTATTAACGGGTGAATGTACGAAATTAAAGTCGGCTTTATTTCTTTTTATTATTTTATGAGAAACTTTATGTAGATAATTTAACATCACATTACGACTTACAAAAGCCATGTGACGGCCATCAAAATATGAAAAAAAAAATCTGAGCGACCATTCCTGCATTCAAATGTATACTATGTAGTTTGCATTGAAAGAAGAAGCTACAGAAATTAGTTACTAAATCGGAAGTTTATTTTAGTGGATCACTATATAAAGGTAGGTAAATTATAACGCTCTGTTCAGTACAGAAATCTGCATCACCCAGAGCATGGAAATTGCGTTGTAGACAGTTCATTGCTACCCGCTGCTTTTTAATTAACGGAAATTGAAGTCTTGACAATATGAATCTACCTTCCATTATAATCCATTTCCTGCAAAAGTAGCCAAGAATTTCAATTGCGTCGTGCGATTTTACAATTCAAAATTTTTAACAATAAAGTTATAATGAACCGCGAAATATTATATTTATATTGAATCATTAATTTCAAATTGGGTTTTAACTAAAGTGAGAGCAGATCGAATCCCCGTCTAGCCCAGGAAGTCTAAAAAACCAAACTTTTACTCTCGTAATGGCGGATTTTAGCATAAATAATCCATTTCCGATTGGGTCGCAGAACGACTGCTTAGAACCGTTAAAATACCGTACATTTTTTATACGTAAGTTACGATTAGTGATTTAATATGTATTAGTTAAAATTACGTAAATGTTACAGATATATTGCGTCTTTTATGTAACTATGTAACGTCTATTTAACCAGTATTTTTAAATACTTAAAGTATCTGTCGTGGTTTCGTTGATTAGATTCCAACAACAAAGGTTTGTTACCTCTTTCCGAAGTTCTCACTGTTTTTTTGAGCACTCGCCTGAAGTAAGTATTATCCTATTTTGTACTTATACATATGTATGTTTCCTTGGCCAATAAATGACCCAATGTTCTGGCATACGTTTCGATTGTTCAGTCAACTTTGCTCAATCCTTTTTAAATTATTTTTTTTTCCTTTTTTGTTTCGTCGTAAACAAGTAACCCCAATCTTTTGGCATGTGGCGCCCCCTAGTGCGTGAACCAAAGCTCATTAATTCCCACTTTTCCTAACAAAAGTATTTAGGTAAGTAAGACTATAACTTTCATTGAATTTACATACAATTAACACACCTCGTAATCTGTGACTGCGAAATCAAAACATGCTTAACATATCATTAATACTAATTAGATATTACCCAATTTTAATTAAGGAAAATGAAATGGAAACTACACAGCATCAGATTACTAATCTACAAAGTTGCAAATGTAATATTTTTCTTTAGTTTTCCCTCTGTATTAGATCTATGACAAATAGGTTGTGAAAATGCACTCAATTTCTTAAGAATGTTTTATAAACAATTGATATTTAAGTTACAACAAACTTTTACCCTAATTCTAGAGAGCTTTATGTGTCATCACGTTCTGAGAATTTATCTTACACTAGCTGACCCGCGCAACTTCGCTTGCGTCACATAAGAGGCGATGGTTCATTATATTCCTATTGGTCGTAGCGTGATGATATATAGCCTATAACCTTCCTCGATAAATGGGCTATCTAACACTGAAAGAATTTTTCAAATCGGTCCAGTAGTTCCTGAGATTAGCGCGTTCAAACAAACAAACAAACTCTTCAGCTTTATAATATTAATATAGATGATCAGCAGTAAATAAAAAAATATCTACCGACTGCCTTAGTGACGCAGTCGGTAATTTATTCGACTGTTGATCACGGGGTCCTGGGTTCTATGCCCAGGAGAAAAGTGTCTTCAAAAACTATACCCAGGGTATCAGTATATAAAACACCGAGACTGTTGCAGGAACGAACCCGGGGCCTCCTGATCAACAGCCGGATACATTAACGACCGCGTCACTAAGGCAGTCGGGAAATTTTTTCGATATAATTTACCCAATACCAAACAATTACCTTAATTAGGGTAATACCAGCATCAGGGGACCATCACGTATTTCAGTTGACGACTATTTGAAAGCCACTATGCTGTACATTGTTTTCTCCCTTAGATTATAGTGATTAACACGTTACATCAAAGCAGCAATGTAATTAATAGTGACCATCAATTTGACGTAAACTAGCTGTCAACTGAGATACGATTTTTTTTAAGACAACTCCCGCACTAAGCATTGCTCTTGTGTCGCGGGGACTTTTACAAACATACAAACAACGGACACAAAGCACAACCAGACCCAAAACAATCATTTGTGGACCGCACAAATAATTGTTCCGTGTGGGAATCGAACCCATGACCTCCCGACATAGTGGTATCGGTGTGGCGACCTAAACCACTGCGCCAAGGAGGCAGTCAACGTGATAAGATGATAAGATAAGTGAAATAATTTCTACCCATCTTCAGTCAAAAATTTCCGTGATACCGACCCGTATTAAGAGTGATAGTAATTAATAAACGCACGCGCCGAAATCAAGCCACCGAAGTGTGACCAGTGAAATGATACTTTCAAAACGTGATCTTGCTCATGTAGAAAGTGATGTGTTTGAATAAAATTGTTGCCATTATTCTATTACCTGATTGGTGTAAGCCCTTATGTAATAGGCTTATTTTTAGATCTTTTGTGTACAGATTGAGGTTATTTAGGGCATTGTAGTTTTGTTTGTTGTAATTCATTGAAGGAGAATAGAGATTTGTGTACGAGGATCTATTGAAAATCTTGGCAGAAAAGAGTTTTGTGTAAAAAATGTGAATCTTTTCAAATAATCTTAACATATGAAATTGGTGTATTCATATATTGGATGCTAGTGTAGATGGCGTTGGTCTACAGACTACAGGATAATCAGTGCACACTGCTCAAAAAATAATAGGCATTTACAAAATTATATATAGTTTTAAGAATGTGCTCTTGTAATTAATCGACTAGTCCGGCAGAACAAACTTTTTATTTCAACACGAATATGGGAAGAAGTGGCAAAAATGACAATGGGAAAACTACGGAACAAGTTTTGCGTATTTGAACGCCTTTAATATTAAAGCTACGAAACAAAACAATACATAACAACTTGAAATGCACTTAGTACTTTCGTTTAATTGAAAAGTGTAATGAAATTAATTGAATACTTTAATGTTGCATATTTATCTACAAATAAATAAAAGTAGGTTTAAATAAAAACCTACTAACCTACATTATTCTGAACTCAACATCAAAATCAGTTACCACAGTACTTCACATTATACCCAGTACTACAATTCTATTACACCACATAAGGCATAGAAAGCACGTTACAAGCATCAAAGTAATTACACTACAATTATGTCGTGTTCCACTGTAAGTATTAATTATACTCTTTGTTTGCGCTTTTCATTCGCTTTTCCTAGTTTCCCGTCTTGTATAACGTGTTGATAGAATCTGACATCGTTCTGCGCGGTTCTCTACCACTATCGACGACCGTAGTGCGAATCTCTTCACTTTGTATTAAATTGGCATTTCAAAATGTACTGCAAAAATAGTTCTTAAGATGCCCGCTAGAGGCGCTGATCGGGTTTTCATACAAAATTAGTCAATAGTGGTAGAGAATAGCGTTACAGTCTGTACTATCGTGTATCGCGAGTTTGATATTTAAAATGGACCTACTGCAAAAATAGTTCCTGCGGCGCTCGTTAGTGGCACTGATTGGGATTTCATACAAAATTTAGCTTAAACTAGCGGGTTGTCGTTAGTCGATAGTGGTACAAAATCACGCTACCGCCTAGCTTTCGAGAAATTTTGTATGAATATCTAATCGGCGCCTCTAACGGTCACCAAGAGAACTATGTTTAACATTTGAAATGTCAAACTCTCGATACTCGCTAGTATCGACTGTAGAAAAACTATTATTCTCCATTATTTTTCGGTCCTGCATTTCCAAGATTAAGATGTTTGTTTCAATGCGTTTATCTCACAAACTACTTATCCGATTTAAGTAATTCTTTAATAATAAAAAGCTGCATTATGTACAAATGTGTCGATTTACTTGATTTTTTTTGCTTTGGTTTTGAACAATATGTAATTAGAAAATTATATCATAACACGAACATAAGTTCACTAAATTAATAAATTACAATGTTAATGACTATAACATATATCACTTATAATTATATTAATATATTTAGCACTTATATCATAAGTACACGGGAAAAGTAGTGTTTTAACAATAGAGAGCTTCGTAATACGTTTACGTAAAAACAAGTCACGCACAAAATGTGTAGTTTTATTTAATATATTTATACATAATCACAGAAAAATACATTTTTTTTATCTAAAGCGTGATTCTCTACAGTCCATTCTAACGAGTATCGAGAATTTGACATTTCGAATGTACTGCAAAAATAGTCCCTACGCCGCTCACTAGAGGCGCTGATTCGATTTTCATATTAAAATATTGGATAGCTAGCCGGTTATCGGTAGTCGATAGTGATAGAAAATCGGGCTACAGTATCGTTATTCTTTACTACTATCGACTTTACACAATCGGCTAGCTATCAAGAAATTTTGTATGACAATCTGGTCAGCACCTCTAGCGGGCTCCGAAAGAACTATTTTTACAGTAGGTACATTCTAAATGTCAAACTCTGGGTTCTCGATAGTACCGACTGTTGAGAATTGTGCTACTGGTTAGTGTTTCTTTATGTCAATATTGTTTAAACCAGTTTTCTATGACTAATTTTGTGACAACATCAGCCTAAACTTATTACGTGCGTTTATAATCACTTAAACGCTCCGTTCAATAAGTGGAATAGTAGATACTATTAAAATGGTCTGACGTCTGTGGCGTAACTGTAGTTACCAGACTGCGTGAGGGTTGCGGATTTGATTCCCAGGCCAAACACATATTTTGGTTTTACACACTATTTATTCTCAATGGGAAAGTTTAACTCGTATCGTTATATGTAAGTAGATGTCTTTGTTCTGATTTTACGATAAAATTCCCAATCAATTTGTATTTTTTGACAGGGTGGTTGAAAATTCATATTCCTGGGAAGGACATACTACTATTTTCTACGAAAATAAGGCAGTGTCGCTACCATAAGCATAAGCTCGTTTTTTTTATTCAATTAACAGATAGCTATTGATCCAATTACCTAACTCAAAATATCAGTAGGTAGCTGACTAAAACCACAGATTATGAATAAATATGATATGTGTACTGCGTAACTATTTACATATTTATTGCTTGTAACACTTGTAAATCCTGAATATGAAAAGATTCATGCTTTCTAGAAGCAGTGTTGCAAGGATCAAATGCCATGTAGTTTTGCATTTCAAATGCATTATGTGCTAACCAGCTGAATACATAGGTAAGCAATAACGCCTATCAATTAGTATAAAATGTATGGAAATAATGAAAATGTAGTTCTATGAAAGAATACTAAAGGGATTTCAATACATATCCCCATTAATAGGAGATATAACCAAACCTCAAAAAGCGGGTAGAAATGTTGCAATTAGAAAATCCTATGCATGTAAGATGGATATGTGCTGCAGGGAGTAGTATAGTAGTACATATACTATTCATTTCCTTCATTGAATTTGAGTTAAAACCGTATATAAATATTGTTTTATCATCATCGAGGCACTAACTAAAACTTTGCTTGAATGGACAGTCAGCTCCAAAGTCGCTGAACATATTCAATCTTTCGAAACCCTATATTTGTAGTATTGCATATTATTCAACCGAGAAAACATCTGACGGTGACTGAAATGATTAATTCCAACTAATTCTACCTGATTCTGTTCATGTATTTATTAACATTTGGTAACAAAGAGGTTTTAAAATATGAAGGTGTAAAGCGACTTATGGAGCTGACCTACGTATGAAATGCCATTCAATTTGTCAGTATCATATCATCATCAGAAATCCTAAAGTTCTACAATAAGTTTGATTCTTAGATATCAGTTCCTTACCTCAAGATGATGATTCTCGGCGGCATCATTGATGGGGCTCTTGCCGTGTCGGTCGAGATGGAGGCGGGCGCCGTGACGCAGCAGCCAGCGCACCGTGCTGAGGTGACCGCGGGATGCCGCGAAGTGTAAGGGAGTGGCTCCGTCGCCGTCACGGGCGTTCGGGTCCACGCCGCGTTCTACTATCTATAAGATAAGATGATTAACAATTAGTTTAATCGACAATTTTCTTCTAGAAATGCTTATGTTTATGGTCTTGGACTGCATGACTACATAGTACTTTAAATAGTTTTAAAGACATGCAAAGTTTTCCCAATTTGGCCATGGTGGTGGACTTTAATCCTGAGATTAAACGGCTGGGTTTAATGATGCAGAAATTACTGAGTTATGCGTATTCAATAAACCATCACAAACACATACGATTCAATAGCAACAGGTCGGTGGTTTTACACATACTATTATAAGGCAAGGGGCAATAGACTCGCCTTATTTACAATTTAAGTTGTATCATGCATAATACACCAACTAGACATGCTTCTATTCACTAAAGATGCCTTCTAGAAAACCACCTCTCCGTACAATATTTTACTCTAAGATCAACCACAAAACAGCTACCATTTACAACATTCCACATTACCACAATCCAAGTTTACATACAAACTCATTGAAATAAAGCGATAAGATTTCACCAGACTGCTTCTAACAACATAAATATTGCAATAAAACAATGTTAGGGTTCCGCACGCGATAACACCAAGTGCTTTTGTAATAAAATTGCAAGTATTAGCACCTTGGTTATGGTGTGAAAGACCCATTTTGTTATGGTCGTTAATTTGCTTTAACTGAATGTTGAGTAATACAGCCTTCAAAATGTAGCTTTTTGATCGGAGATTTATATTTGCTTAGTAAAATAGTAAAATATATCGATTAAAAAAAAAACGATTAAAAGCTCTTAAGCACTTATTTTTGAGGGAAATGTTTGCCCAACAATGAGACAGTACAGGGTGTTTAAAAAAACTTTTTTATAGACTATCTGCCTGAAAAAATGTTTTGCAAAGACAACTTATTTTGTGTCATGCACGAAGCTAATTATAACAGATATCTTAATTGGTAAAAATGGGGATAAACATACTATCCGAAGCTTAGTTAACCGAACAACATTTCCATTGCACTTTATTATATTTTTTTTATATGCGAATATTATAATTGGATGAATAAATGCATCCTCTTTGCATAAACCACACCTATAAGATTAGCATTTATTTTCTCAACAACAGCTGATGAAAGTAATGCATATTTTAAAAGCTAGAATTTATTAAAACATTTAGTATTCATTGATAGATAAAATTGAGGCTGTTTTATAAATATTGTAATGTGTGAAATATCGTTTCCTGGCATTTAAAAGGGTAGATTTTGCGTTGAAGAGTTCGAAAATGTATAATATGCCCAGCTTCTAGATCGGGCCTATTTTTTGTATGAACATTCGCTCAAACACTTATGTAATATCACCGTTGAAGTCACTTATATATTTATTGTTAGATTTTCGACTTCTAACCAATACACAAAAACTACCTACATTTAGGGTCTGGATTGGGATTTAATTTACAGAAGCATAATTTATGCTATTTGCAATCTTGTCCTATACAGGTCAGTTTTAAAACTTCTTTGAAACGTAAAGCCGGTTTCGCCTTATTTTTTTATAATATTAACAATAATGCGATAAGCCTCTGCTACTGACTATTTTACTATCATTGTCCAACTATCTATCCTACAGCTAAAGCAACATAAAATACACTAATTTTCAAGTTACCTAAGCAACACTATATACAAACAAACAACAAAAGAAATCGTAAACATACAGAACTCAACAAACTATCTAACTTGCAGCATAAGACCATAAAAAACATAAGCCAACAATTTCTAGCAAACAGCTTTAGGCTATATTCAAATGAAAGTCTAGAACTGGTTTCAACTTATGTTATCTAGAAAATCGGCCTTGAAATACGGTTTGCAAAACATCTTTGTGTTGCACTCTTAAAGGCTATTTTGTAGCATTATAGAAATTAGGTATTTATATTGGCCAATAATGTGTATGTTTCAAAATGTAAAAGTGTCTTTTTGAAATGAAGAAATTTCGATTAATTTAAAAATGTTTTCGATTAGATTAGTAGGATTCGTAAACAAGATTAAAATTGGTGAATTCCAAATTGGTTTTTCCTGTTCATGAATCTGATTGCCGCGTATTTTTGTAGACTTTCAAAACGAAGTATTTTTAAAGTTTTAAAATCTTGCTATCTGTATCTATCTGCTGTAGCATATAGCTTTAGTAAAGTAGCTAGAGGCTAAGTGATGTATCATTATTGAACATTACTTAACATAACTGACCCATTCACCTGTTAAGTTCCAACGATAACGACTTCGAAGAACATCCATCTTTCTAATTGGATGTTACTGTTTCTTATGACCTTGTGAGCTAGAAGTATAGGTAGTAAGGTAATATGTCTCTCATGTGACTAAACATGTCTACAAATTATGGTCTAGCCGTCAAGCGTTTGTTTGTATGTTTAAGACATGTTTTTCAATGTGTGTCTACATTGGGCGTTTATTTAATAACATCTTTATATATATAATTCTTCTGTAAGTGTGTATGTCACTGAACTTCTCTTAAACGACTGGACCGATTTTGATGAAATTTTTTGTGTGTGTTCAAGGGGAGATCCCCTTTTTTTGTGAACAAAAAAAAGTTTTCGTTGCCATACTCCTCCGAAACGGCTTGACCGATTCTCATGAAATTTTGTGAGCATATTGAGTAGGTCTGAAAATCGGCCAACATCTATTTTTCATACCCCTAAGTGACAATATATATTTTTTTATTTACATGGCAAAACAACGTTTGCAGGGTCAGCTAGTCTCTATATAGTGACATTTATTTTCAACTGCGAACTATGTTTGCGAATCTGTTAAACCTGGTGTAAAAAGACAGTATTTTGTGACAATTTACTTTACAATTTTGTTTACGAATCGTATCTTGCCGTATATAAGAATCCAAAAATAACAAAAACAGTCCAGAATCCATAAAACAAGCACAAATTATATTCTCAGTAATCGCATTCGGAAATAAATCCAATCGAGTATAAAATAGATCTCGCTACAAACCTCACACGTGGTTAGACAAGTGAAAACTAAGGTGAACGACCTCGAGAGATCATTTAAACTAGAGGAAACGTGAGTTGGTCACGCGCACATTACCTATCGACGGCAAATGTCCAACGTTTGAAGTCCGATCATCTCGTATTATGCGAGAAATTCCTTCTTCCTGGAATGATTTCTAGTTTTTCTACATGATTGATGGAATTTTTACAAATTGGATTATTGCAATTCATGGTTTGTAATGGTAGTGTTATTGGTCTTGTTAGTGGTTTACTTGCTTTTGCTACTACGACAGCTTGTTATTCCTAAATCTATAAGCATGAATCTATAAAAGTTTCTTAAACTACGTAAAATTTATAAGTCGCATTGTGTGTAAAATCGGCGAAGACAAAAATCAATATCGTACCTGTAATTTTGGTAATACACATTTAAGACAAAATCGCAAATTACTTAAATATCCTTTTAGCCATCATCAGCGTCTTTTACCCCTCTAAGGCCGTGTTTCTATCAGACATGTCTCAGAGAAAAAAGAGAGAGAAGTCGATAATCTAATCTAATTATATTCTAGTATTCTTCGCGGACCACTTAACTACCTTGCACATCTCGGAAGAAATCCAGCCAGATATAAGATTACGACATAAATAAATAACTCACCATCCATTTCACGCAATCCAAGCAGCCTGTTTGCGCGGCTGCGTGTATAGGCAGCATGCCATCACGTGCTCTGGCGTCCAGTCGCCCTCCAGCCTCCAGCACGAGGTACTTCAGCACGGCGAGGTGACCTTCCTGCGCGGCCAGGTATACAGGCGTCACATCGTTGTCCATCGCTGTGTTGGCACTGTGGAAGAAGATATATGACTTTAGTAATGCGGCAATGGATTGGATGTTGACTTGTAGAGGTAAAGGTTATTTGAATCTGATTACATCATTACTGTTTGACAAAGGAAATTACGAAATATTTTTTTTGACGAATAGTAAATTAAACATCAATAGTTAATTATTGCTCAATTTAAAGGTTATAAATAATAGATTTTTTTATTAGTAGGCAGACTGAATTGCAAATAACGTAAAACTATTTCTGATGCAGTTAAAACAAAAAGTAAACAAACACACACTTTGTTTTGCAGTTGGAAAATCGACGAACCATCCATTTCTTCATCTATAATCATCATTAAATTGTCCAAAATGTTAAAGCACTCCTCGTAAACTTGGGTCTTAGGAAGGTACACTTTAGTAAACAGTTTTCTTAAAATACCGTCATTTTCTAGACAAGTGTGAAACAGTTCTATGAGGAAATAATTTAATTACAAATAATATGGATTTGATTGATTGTTTATAAGCCCCAAAAGATATCATATGTCTTACAAAACCTGGGTGCATAGGCCTCAAAATCCAGACGAGCCTAACAAACAGGTACATTATTTCAGCCTATATAAAACAATTGCATAACGCATTTATTTCTAGAACCGCCTACAATCATCATCTAAACAGCGATGATTTGTAAAAACAACAAGCAAGACGACCCGCACTGACCTCCATACAAACTTTCGAAATCGTTAAATACTAGACGCGTTTCATCGAGATCACCAGTTGCATACGATATATCTATACTAATATTATAAAGCTGAAGAGTTTGTTTGTTTGTTTGTTTGTTTGTTTGAACGCGCTAATCTCAGGAACTACTGGTCCGATTTGAAAAATTCTTTCGGTGTTAGATAGCCCATTTATCGAGGAGGCTATAGGCTATATAACATCACGCTACGGCCATTAGGGAGCGGAGTAGCAACGAAAAATGTTACAAAAACGGAGAAAATTTTGACACATTCTCTTAGGTGACGCACGCGAAGTTGCGCGGGTCAGCTATTTTTAATAATAACTATATTAATAATATAAAAAATAACTTTGTATTTTTGTAAATCATTCGTATTTTTTGTATCTTCAATGCGAATGAGAGTTCTTTGTCAATTTTTCAAATGATGCTGAGAGATGATAAAATTTATTAATCGGCTCAATCGGAAAGAGAACCTTATCTAGTAGAGGAACTATATTAAGAAATTGACTTTTAGCTTCAAAATAAAAAGTATCACCCTTAAAATTAAAATAAATTATACAACACACAATTAATGTAGGTATAAATATACCATAAAAACAATTGACATCAACGGAACTGACTTTTTAGGTACCCTTCAAAGCACGGGGACTTTCAAATCTAACGCCACTAAGCAATCCATTTATGGAATAAATTCAAGTTCACACAAACTCTTTCCACACAGAAAGACAGAACACGCGTTCTAAAGCTATATTCTTATTATTGAAATGCATGCATCTGAATTGAATGACCATTTAGAGAAATTTGTGATATTAATAGATTTATAAGAACACTGTGAAAGTCAGTTCTTTTTCTAGTTTAATCATTATTCATGTTTTAACTCATGCTTTCGTTGTCGCTTGATGTTTATTTTTTAAAGGAAAAGATGCAACAAACACTCTTAACTTATAAAAACACCAACATTTTTTTGACACTCAATCGTAGCTACTTGGCCGTACTCATTACGTATATATAAGATGACCTGAGCACCAGATTCTACTAGTACCCCCATAATCAAAACAAAACTGATCACATTATATTTAATAAAATAACTCCCGCACTAATAATTGCTCTTGTGTCGCGGTGTATTTAATTAAACACCTTTACACAGTTACCGAAAAATAAACCTATTTACACTGACAGTCTACCGTCTTATTTAAAAGAACTCCTTATTTTTGACAGTTCTTACTTTAAAATAACAAACTTATTGAATTATTTTCAAACATAATAAAGAAAATCTTTACACTGATTTTATAAACAACAAACGTCAAGTACAATCAGACCCGAAACAACAATTTGAATGTTGAAACCTAAGTGATCAACAAGAATGATATGTTTTCTACCTTCATCTTTGTTTTAATAGACTTCTGTACCTAATTTAATTAACTAAACCAATTAGTTCTTAAATGGATTCTTTTATCGCAGCTAACACTAGAATGTATCACTAATATGGTAATTGGCACAGACACTTGTAACACAAATATTTTGATCTGTTTTTGGGTATAGCTGTAGTATAAACCCACGGTTTTATCAAATAAGGTAAACGAACCGTTGATGTTTCAGAATTAAAAATTTTTAAACGGTATTTTTATAATATCGAGATTAAAATATACCTACTAGAGTTATGAACCGTTAAATTGTTTAAATGGAAAAGGCCTAGAATATAACATTTTATGATAAGTATTTGTTACTTCTTAGTCCATGACAAAGTCTTAAAATATGATTTATAAAGTAGACGCTACTAACAACTCAACCTTTCGAACGCAAAAATGTGAAAACGTTAGTCATCCTGAAAACTGAACCTCGATTCTCTACCACTATCGACTACCGACAACCGCTTAGCTGTCGAAAAATGTTGTACGACAATCGGTTCAGCGCCTCTAGTGGGCGTCGTAGAAACTATTTTTGCAGTACATTTTAAATGTCAAACTCTTGATACTCGAAAGTACCGACTGTACAGAATCGTGCTACTGCTTATATGTATTGAAGTTTAAGGTTTATAATATTTAAACTATTAATGTCTAACTTTACAAGTTTGTTTTCGAGGCAAGAGTAAAATATTTAATACTAGCAGACCCGCGCAACTTCGCTTGCGTCACATAAGAGAGAATGGGTCAAAATTGGCCATAGTTAAACGGAAAGGATAGCAACCCACACTATGGGTAAAATGAGTTATGTATACCAAAACACTCCTTGAAGTTAAAATTTTAATATCACGAAAACAATCCAAGTAAAATTCAAACCCACCATGAAGTTATAGTCCTGAGTTAGTCCCCAAAGTTAGTGATCTGAACTTAAAAGTTAAATATCTCGAAACTACGTCTGTGTGGGTTGGATCGTTTCCGTTTAACTATGGCCAATTGTCCCCGTTTTTGTAATTTTTCACCCGTACTCTGCTCCTATTGGTAGTAGCGTGATGATATATAGCCTATAGCCTTCCTCGATAAATGGACTATCAAACACTGAAAGAATTTTTCAAATCGGACCAGTAGTTCCTGAGATTAGCGCTTTCAAACAAACAAACAATCAAACAAACAAACAAACTCTTCAGCTTTATAATATTAGTATAGATTTACCTAATTGAAGCCTTTAGTTTTTTGTATTTCTAATAACGTAACTGTATAGACCAATCTCACTTTGTTCATTAATTAGCCAGATTTATAATGCACGTTCTATAGAACATTCTATAAATCATACAGAAATGTACGTGACAGCTGACACACTTGTTATTTATGATACGTGCATATTTCCATAACAAGAGAAATCATATACCCTATCTCTTGAAGATGAAAGCCAAGTTGTTTATAGGAATTTTATTTGCATAGGTGTGTTTAAAAATGTGATTTATTATCTTGAAATATTATAGTTTTTTTATAACCTAACAAAGAGAGATTATGTTTCCCCTGCGATACAAGGCACGAGCTTAGTGCAGGGACCGCTGTAAACATAATATTATTGTATACTCTGAAAAATAAATAAATTCGAATTTGAGATTTAAAAGTTAGTTACTTCAAAGTACTTACAGTTACACAAGTGCCCAAGTACTTATACAAATAGACACAGATGCACAAATACATGGATACACAAATACATTAGTACACAGACAATCAAATTACACAAATACACAAACGGAACTCTATACACATCACATAGATCCCTCTTTGGGCATTAAGGGCTTAAATCTTGACCTAGAACGACTATGGAGTAAGCCACTAATTCTTAATTTCCCACGTAAACAAATTACTATAGGAACGAATGCTTCTGTCTTTATGAAACTTTGACATTTTATTCATACGTATAGATCAGTAATACTAATACACTTCTTTTATACAAGTTTATGCGACTACTGCGTAAATACTAGCTAGCAAAATATTTTACTGTTCAATTTAATTCTTCGGGTTTCAAGTCTGCTTTGAGCTAAAAAACAATATAACCGAACAAGACTACAGGAAATAGTGTCTAAAGTTCTAGAAATTCTTAAATTATACGTTTCATCTTTTAATCTATATTCGTTATAATCAATTTAATTACCTTGTTGACATTTGTTATACCTTCAGGCTTTTGACGATTTATAAATGACACGAAATGCACAATGCATGCAGACGATACAATAACTATCGATCAAAATAATATAATAAAAACTTACTAAACGGAGAATACGTGGTATGTATGTTTAATCTATTTGATAGGGGAATTTGGTGTAGCCTCCTCCTGATATTATTCTGAATGTAAAACTGAAAAAACAAATGAAGCGATCAGAAGGTGAGTGATAACTGTACCGAAATAAAACTAAACTTTTTATTAAAGGATAATGGACTTAGAGCCTTTTTATGAGAGATCTTTTTATGGAAGGGTTAAAAGCTTATCCCGGGAAATGTAGCCAGGTCAAAGATGTAGGTGATACTAGGGTTTTAAAATACAGAAATACCATAAAATTAAAATAATATTAAACCTACGAGTATAAAATAAGGTAGGTATATGTGTATAGCCTTAAGTCCAGCTTGCTGTAATATCCCACTACATAATTAAAAAGACATTGCTGTGTTGCCTTAGGGTTTTAGACTTTCGACCATTGACAGTGAATACTCAAAAATCTTTAAGAATATAACTTCTTTAAATAAAGATCATAGTGACAGGTTTATGGCCTTGATTGACCTTTGAACATTTGCAGATGAAGATTGATACGGAATGCACCCGCGGCGAATGTTGCAACATATAGATGATGTTTAAATTATATAAATAACAAGGTCTAGACATTAACGCAAGCCTGAACTAATGTCTCATATTTTATGTGTAGCAATCATTTTGTAGCATCTCGATATGTATCATTTCAGTCTATTGGAAAAGACTTAGGAACTTCTACATAGAAAAAATCTGTCTACGGTAGTAACACTACTAAGAACTTTTTTATCATTCTCAAGTTAAATTCACGAGATAGGAGCGACGAGGGAGCAAGTTCAATGTTATTTAGGCTCTGTTAATAAGAGTGCCTGGAAAAGTTATTAGTTCTACTTTTATTAGTTCCTAGCCTTTTATTAGTTCGATTATCGCATAAATACGACCGTCATAACAAACACATGTATATACTTTCTTAAGCATTCAATTTGATTTTGAAAACATCAGTAACTGTCAATCTACCAGAGAATTCCTGACCTAGAAATCACAAATTTCTACCAGCATTCTGACAGCTTTACATCTATCCACTGGCCCAAAACATGACTAAAACGCAGGTTACAAACAACAATGAAGAGATTTCGACCTGCGGCCACAACTCATCTATCAAATTGTATCACCAGTCAACATCTCTAACAAAAAAATTGCCAACCGTTACAAGATTATTACACACTTACGTTACGTTACAAAATGGGGTCATCGCCCTCTTGTAAATTTGTAACAATTAATAATTAAATTATTATGCTTTATTATGAATCTTGAGGAAGTCGTCTGAAGTAATTATTTAGTAGTTGTTCGTTACCTAAGGTTCATTGTTTTGGTGTACAATCATAATTGCGGTATTAATGTTTCGTTTTGTTCTCAATGGTGATGGGTATCGTTGTAATTTTGTAGTGTAGGGTTACTGTTGAGTAATATTTTATGGCAGGTTGTATTTTGTTTACGTGATTCTGTATTATGTTGTAAGAAAAAGAAATGGGTTTTAGTTGAAATTGTTTCATTTTATTTTCTGGAGAATAGGCAATATTTTAAATGGCTGTATTAGTTTTAGGATCGAAGACTTTTCAACAGGAGATCTTGTTCAATGAAAAACTAAAAGAGTAGTAGTTATACAAGATCTTTGCAATTGGTCTAAAATGACAAATATCTTATAACGAAAAGGTTATCATAAGCTTAAAAAAGTCGTCGCATTTAAGGCCCGTTTTAGATGACTATAATATCGAGATTATGCAGTTACAAATTCACACAAACACACTCAAACTCCTGAATAACCTAATATACTTCTTATCTACATTTAACGTCATTTAAGTAACTAAACAAACATAAACAAAGAGTATTTTACATAGAAAACCACAATTTTCCCCTTACAAAGTACTATGCTCCATTCAATCTGTACCCAAGTGATTGTTATGACGGCAATACATCGATACCGCGAGCTCTCACGTTTCACTTTTATTTTCTCTTTTCTCTCGACGGTTGCTAGGCAACGTGACGTCATCGGGTCGCGTAGGGTCAGCTTGTATTATTATAGGAATGTACGTTAAGTAATAGGTTTAGAATAAATAACTGATGTAATAGTATATGGAATTTGAACGGTCTAAAGTTTGAAGAACGGTTGAAAATAGTATTTGTATGAATGGATTTGGTTTAAAATTGTTATAAAAATCATTTTAAGTTCAGCATTAATTGTTAACAACTTATTTTAATTCTGAGTACTGGGCAAAAATTCATTCGAAATCATAATATTGTTAAAATTCTGAATAGTAATTTCGAAAAATAATTCCTTTAGTGATGAAGTTTATCTAAGAAATCTTAATAGGTATTCAAAGTTCAGAAGACGGTTGAGTTAATGCATTTATCAAAGCATTTCCTAAGCAAAATAAATTATCAAAGAAAGATCATGTAGATAATAATCAAAAGAAAGTCGTATTTATTCGTCAAATAAAATCTATAATACCAATAAGGTCCATCGTTCAACTACCTCTATAAACGAGAACTCAAAACATAGCAAGTATTTCCAAATATATTTATAGAATTATATTGGCTGCCTCACTGGGTGATAGAAGAGGCCGTGGTTAATTGGTCTTGGGTTCGATTCTAGGTCAGTCAGTTATCTAACTCTGCTTTTAATTGCCTAAAACATCGTTTAGGTACAAAGTAGGTTTACAACTTTTTTTTATCAAAATACACATAGAAAGAAGCTTTAATAGCCGAATGGTACAAGTATTCGCTTCCTACGTGGTTTGAAACCTAAAGAAAGGAATAAATGACTTTTTGATTTAAATATGTTTATTAAGAATATAGCTATATAATAGCTTGGTATAAATATGAAGTAAAACATCGTGAGAGAAGCCTGCATGTCTTAAAGTTCTAAACACTTCATCAAGGCATTGTAAGTCCCAAGTCTGGCTAGCGTGATGACCTCCCTTATTGGAAAAGACCCATGCCCACCACTGGGATAGCAGCGACTCTCAATCACTATCAACTATCAACAACCTGCTAACTATCGATAAATGTTGTATGAAAATCTGATAACCGCCGTAGGAACTATTTTTGCAGCACATTCTAATGTCAAACTCTCGACACTCGATATTACAGACTGTATTAATCACGTTACAGTAACGGGCGTAAAACTCAACACCTATATTCTGAGAACAGAGTTGAAGAATACAGAAATGCCCATCAAACGGACGATATCGCGAGCTATACCTATTAAGATTTGAAATTTCTTTACAATACATTTATAATGAATCAAATGTATTCAAACGTCTAGAAAAACTATTCCACATAAGCTAAGCTTTTGAAAGAAATGAAAGGATTCATAAATAGCATAGACGGTTACATTCATCTTAATACAGTGGCGATTAAATCTCTCAATATTTGTTGTGTAACTAACATTATAGTGTATTAGTGCAAATTATGTATAGTGCCGAGATCCGAGGTTTGAATGCTTGGTGAGGCAAAAGCTAACTAAGTTTTACGTAGTAAGTTGTTGTAGCTGAACATATGAAGGTTTATAATGAACTTGTTTCTGCCTGCGTGAAAAGACTTACCGGGGTAAAAAGTATTTTATGAATTAGTCTAGGTTATAAACTTTCTAATAGAATAATCTCTATCTGTGTATCAAATTTCATTAAATTGGGTTTAATAGTTTTTACGTGAAAGGGTAACGAACATAAATCCTCACAATGCTTCGCATTTTTTATATTAGTAGGATGCAATCTTCGATTCGATAGTGTTCTAAGTTCTAATTCTGCACTTTACAAATATAATAAGACAGTGTGACTTTAATTAACAAGTTGTATATTTTTTTCCTAGAGCTATACATATGGCACATGAACCATACGTTTAAAAACGTCTTACAGGCAAAAAAATTGCCTCGAAAGCTTCAAAATCGCTGTAGCTTAGATAGAACTTAAATATATTAAAATGTGTTTCTATTAGAAAATATATTATAATGTATTCGATCCTCATTCAGCCTAAACCATCAATTCTAACCAGCGTATTATATAAATAAAGATAGTTTAAGTTAATGTCGTTTGATGACGCAATGATTACGATTATCTGATAGAAAGCCCGTTTTGAATAACTAAGTATTTGATAGAGATTGAAACTTTTTATTCAAATGATGATGTTTTTATAAAAATATTTATAAAGAGTTTCTTTTCTTTGCATGCATCACCTATTAGAAATATACTCAATTATATTGATTCAAAAACTTTTATGCCATATTATAACTAGGCTTCGAGGTAAAAAAACATTTCGATCGAAGTGTACTCTATGATTTACGAAACTTTAAGAAACTTTTGTTTTCAATAAGAGAGCTTTGAAATTTACCAAGCCTAAAGCTTGGTAATATTATGACTTTCTTTTAAACTTAACGTACACCTGAAATAATAACTAACCATAACATTTAATTACTATAACAATCTAAAAAAAAATCATTTTATTATAATCCATTTTAATCCTTATTAATTTTACTAAAGCTTTTATACTCTATTCAATGCCTAATCCCTTCCTCATTACAGGTCGAGACCCTTCCCAACAGTGGGACAGTAATGGGTTAAAATTATTATTATTTTCATTATAGCCTATTAAATTATAATAAAAATTACAATATTTACCGTTCCCTCCCAGCATAAGTGCCAGATTTACTCTTGAGTCGTTTCGTTTTCTTGCTTTTCCGCCCAAACAGTTTGCTTGTCACCCGACTGTAAGGCGGGTTTGCTTTGTTTAGTGTCATCTCCAAACTAATACAATATCCTCCGACAACTCAAATATTTCGAAAATCTAAAACTTAAAAATTACTTTAGAAAAGAAACTTTTAAATAACTAATCACCTCATTGCACAATATCACATTAAAACACTCCATAAAACGAAAAAAATATGGAAATTTGAATTTGAATTTTCGTATCCGATAGTTACAAATGTCATGCGCGGGCGCCGGTCGCGACGGTTTCGATCTTACTGGTAAACTTAAGGCTTGCGCGCGGTTTCAACGGCGAAAGTGTAGAATAGTGCTTATTGGTCCATTTTAGATGATTGTTTATGAGTATAGCTCGTATTGATTGAGTTTCACTGCTTTATTAATGCTATTAATAGATGCAGTTCATGTTTATATTGCGATGTTAGGATTTTTAACAGTAAGGTGTTAAAAACAGTTATGCAATAGGTACGTGTGTACTTCTACTGGAATATTGTTTAACAGAAAGTTTAGTAACGTATGTGAAAATAGTTCGAAGATAAAACATCAAAATATATGAAAGTCTCGAATAAATATTTTCTACCAATTTTATTTTTAACAAAAAGCTTTCGTACAATAAATAATTCCTGCGTCACGTTTTATTTAATAAGAATCACTCAAAGTTTATTTTCTAAAAGACCTGGATTCAAACTTTGTACACTGGTAAATAGCAAGATGAGCTTTCCCAACATTCTCCAAGAGTATTCACATTAATATTTTCCCCCAAAAAATATTACAAAAATCTTTAACCACAATATTAAAAATGCGAAGATATTGCACTCTCTTATAATTAAATATTCGAATATTATCAGTCACCTACTTTTTATGTTTTCTATAAATATTTATTACGCGTATCCTGTCTCTCTATTACCATATTGTGAATGTCTACAATCCATTATACTTGTCTAACAAAAAGTTTGCGTAGAATTGATTAAAAAAAATGCATATTTTATGTCATCTGAAGGTTTGCGCAGAAAGGTGTCTTTTATGAAAATGCTAAACTTTTACAATTTTAAAGCAGTAAAAATAATGTGACTTTGTAATGATGAGACAAGCTTACATGTACAACCTAGCTAATTGTAACCTAATTAAAGCAAAACATGATTAATGGCTAGAATGGCAAGTATTCGTCGATTAATGATTATTTATGTGACGTGATCTAGGCTTTACATACATTCGTTCACGCTTTAAAAAGGATGTAGCCACCATTAAAAACCATAAGCCACTTATTAGCATCACTGTTTATAAACTTACTAACTTGAACGTAACTGTCATTCACAGACTAATCTTAATTAATAAAAAAATATGTTTTAACAAAAAACTAGTATGTATCTAAATGCGGTAAAATTGTATAGTGTTTATAAAAATAAGCCTTGTAAGGCCTTACAAAATACACGCGATACATTCCACAGAATGTTACGAGCTTACGATTAATATAATATTAAGTAATAGTTACATAAGTGAAGCATATTGTTAGATTCTACTCTTCTCTAAACCACAAGCTATAGAGCTACAAGGTTGTGCAAATCGTGAACTTTACTCTCAAACATAATGTACATACAAGATATTTTTAGATACGTCTAATATAGACTTTAAAGCGTTGAATTACAACAAACTTTGTATTTTTTATTTTTTATTTTATTTCTAGCCGAACTTAAATTTGTGTAGTGTGGACTGACTTAAGAGTCTCGAACAAGAGCATTTTTAGAAGAAATTTGTTCTCGGTTCATGCTCCGCTCGAGCTCGGCTCTCCTAGCATAAAAGCAGCTTAAGGCTACACACAATCCGTATTAATGTAATAAGAAAAAAGTATTTTTTTTTTTGTTTATTTACTGTTTCGTTTGTATTAAAATTAAATACGATGATTTTTATTTTGACGATTTTGCACTCAAGAGGATTTCGTCATTTAATATCTTACTTCATTTTACTAAAAAATCTGTTCAAATAGCAGCTTAGTCGTGTTATTTGCATTCGTAATGAAACTAAGGTTTCGTTAGTCCAGATTTCATAGTTGAAGTACATATAAAATCGCGCAGAAAGCTTCTTTCAAATTCAAGAGTGGGTAAGAGTGTTATTACGAAACGCCATTTCACATGGATATGTCGAAATGATGTAAAATCAACACGAACAGTAGTGTCAGTGCCATAATTATTTCGTTAGTCGATAAATATGGGCTGTCATTGATGTTAGTTGATAGAGCGTGGAGTATAAGATGCAAGCGGGTACACATGTCAGGTGTAGGAGTATTCTGCAAAACTTATTGACCATCTTGCGAAGAAGTTAATAAAAAAAAGTTAGTAAAAGTGAAGTTATATTTTTATTTCAGCAAGAATTTTACAAGAATCATGTGTGCGACTTATGAAACTAATGATTTTGGTTTGGTTTTCTCTTGATATTCACAGTTTTAACACGTAGAAATGCGAACAGAATTATATCAATGACAAGAAATAATATACAGCCATAAAACTACTACACATTAAAATTAAAACTTCAAAATTGTAATAATTGAATGCAGCTGCAACAATAAAATTTATCCATTATTTTACGAATTACTTCAAAGCTAGCATGACGCCGCATGACGGTGCATGACACATCACTAACTCTTTTAACTTGGGCCACACACAGTGCGTTTCACTTGGACATGACGATATTACATGACAAGCGATTTACGGAACACTTTCGCTAAAACCGGCGTATTCGACACCTCTACACATAACTCGTGCGAAAAACGTGAGTTATGCCGAATAATTATGTCACTTTGATGTAGTGGGAACTTTATGACATAGCGATATGAATTTCGTTATGTTATTTTTGTGTGGAGCGTGAAGTAGGAACGCATAATTACTTTTAAAATCGGAGAAAAAATGTCGCAAGTGTGGGTAGAGCTTCCGTACTTTTTACTTGAATTCATCAATCATCCATTAATATTAATACAAAAAGTCAACTTGTTGGCTTTTTGTATTGTGTTGTGTTTCGTGCTTTGGAGCACACCAAGTTGGTCTCAGTGGTTGTCTATAACAATAACTCTTCCTCGGCCAGTATATATCGGGCGGATTGAATAACGTAGACACTACCGGACTACCGACTATAGGACACTAGGTTGACCACTAACCATACGATAAAACAAAATAAAACTACTTTTACAGTTACAAACACTCCAAAAAATATTGTTTTTAAACCTATACTGTTACTCTCTTGCTTCTTTCGTGTATAGCAAGTAAACGTATATTCAGACGTTAAAAAAACTTATGATGTTGTACCACGAGACTGCTCCATCAATCCCCGAGTCATGTTACATTAACGTTTTTATCATTTAAACGACGCTTTGTCTAATAGAAAACACCTATCAAGGTCACCTGCGAACACACTGCATTGTCAAACAACTTGTTACAAGAGAAATTCTTCGTCACAATTAAAAACTGTTTTTATCAACTATTGTCACTACTCGACGCTAGATGGCGTTGTAAAAAAAGTTGCTATTGTTTGTTCGAATAAAAAATCTTGAATAATAATTGCTTGTTTGTTATTGATGATAGAGGAAGGTTTTTTTGTGATTTTAAAGGATTATTTGGGTGTAATTAGATTGTATTTTGATTGAGGTATTAAGGAAACAGGAGATTAATGGAATTGTTCGTGTGTCCTGTTGTAATTGCTTGGTAATGAGTTTGTAATTATATGTTTCCTTCTTCATTGGCTCCTTGATATAACATGCCGGAACAAGGATACATTTAGTGAAGTAAAATTTAAACCAAAATTACGTTTGTTATTTTATTCTGATATTATCATAGAGACATATGTAGATGCTTTTGATAGTTAGATAGCTGGAAATGTAAAATAGTCCATAGGGTCGGTTGGAAAGGAATGGGGAAGTCTGGTGTGTGCCCAGTAGTAGAAGAGTACAGCTAGTAAGTTAAAAGAAAAACTTTAGTAAGAGTATTTTTTTTGTTAGTCTTTACTCTAATTCTGCCTATACATCTATCAAATAAATTAAACCACAGTTGTAAAATTTAAGTGAAATAAAAATTGTTTACTTCGCACATTTTGACAGTAAATTTTGACAGTGAATTAAATACCTAATGTGTAAATTATTTTACCAATTTAATTTAATTTAATGACCGTGTGTGGGTTGTCCAATAATATTGAATTATTTTATTTTATTAAAATATCATTGCAATTATAGTCGTACAAAACATAGACTATGCTTATCCCATGACAGGACAGTGCATAGTGTTTGCGTATTTTGCAGACGGAACCGCAGACTAAACTAGTTAACAATAAAACGGATACAAGCAATTTGGCAATTTCACTCATTTTTACAATGTTGCAACTGCAACCAGTTATTACATGTTCCAATACTAATTCATGAATATTCAATTGCACTAGGTCGGTTAGCGTGAATGACTACCCGATAGAAACTGTGTTCAGTGTGGCCTGACTCCAATGTGTGAAGATATAACGTTATTAAGAGCAATGCTCGGATAATGGGCTAGTTAGTGCTTAGTATTTAGTATAATATCTGCTTTAAATATAATTAAACGATAGTCCAAACTTCCAAAGGCTAAGATTCAGGCTTTCGGGCGTTTGGTTCAAATTCCACTCGTAGCATTACTCGATCGCTTTCGGCCAATCTCAAGTTTTGAAGAAGAAAATCAAAAAAGTGTCAAAAACAATATTTTCGCGAAACGTCAACGATTGAAGAACCCAAGATAGTGACTGCGGTTTGTTTGTCAGTGCCATTAGAATTAAACAAAATTCTCCTTATTTCGAATTTTGCAGATGTTATGTTGTTGTCTCACAATCAATATTTTTTTTATATTTTGTTAATCTTAAAAGGTCTTCATCGAGTCCGTACCCTTTGACTAAATTATTAACATAGATACTTATAAAAGTAAAAAAAACATTATTTATGCAAATAAATAATAAATACATAAATAAAATAAAATTTCTGGTATTAAAAAATATAGACTCGATGACAGATAAATTAATTCTTAGGCATCAACTTTTCCGTTGTTACACATCCACAGGCGGACATCACGACAACATATTATGATAACAATAAAATATACATAACAAAGTAATTTCCTTCACTATCGCTTTCACTACGGAAACAGTGGAAATTACCTCGTCTATACTGTCACAACGTGGAAGACGAGATAATTGTCGCCCGTGACAAAAGGAACTATTGATATGATTGCTGCTTGTGTAACTTTCTTGTGTGAGAAAATGTCTTATCACGACTATGTGGGATGAGAGTAAATCTATATTAATAGATATGAATCGCAAAATGTAATGCAAAGCGCAAGGCTTGACAACAGTTCTACCAATGTACCTACCAATGTACCCATTTTAGTTACGTTTTCAATAAGACACAAGAAAAGATCTAATGAAGAGAGATTTAAATAAATTTTGAAGAAAATTCTTAAAACAAAAATCAATGATCACGTGAGCAGAGCCGTATCAACTAGTAATCAATTACTGTTCGACTTCTTTGTGTACGTTGTTTATAAGTTTGCAAATGTCCCCACGAGCAATGCTTAGTGCAGGAGTTGTCTTTTTTTAAAAAACTGTCCCAGTGTTGGAAAAATAAACGATAATAATTATTGAAAACGATTTATTCATGAGTCACGTCAAAAACCTAGTTTTTCAGTCAAGAAATTTGCCACAATAAAGTTAAATCTCAGACCTTTATGACTTCTCGCCAGTCGCGTATTTCTATTGTCGTCAGGAAGCGAAAGAATCGAGAATGTACCCATGGAATACACACACCCTTGTCTTGTCCATTAAAAAACAAACTCCCTCACAGTAAGTAAGTAACGCAATGAAAACCCTATAACTACTTAATTATTGATTGCCGTCAATCACTCATGACATGCATGTGTCAATAAAAACAGCAAAAAATCACATACGAAGGTGTTTTGCATAAAAAAAACCTTTGCTGAAATGTTGCAGCGAGATATAGACCGGAACGACCGTTACACGACTGTTGCCTCAGCTCGTACAAGCTCGTAAAATAGAAAATTATATACGAGAGAAAAGAAAAACTTTAATTATTACTTTAGTTATTGTTCAACGGAAATTTTGCTTAGTCTTAGGAAATAATAAAATACTCGTTAATTTACTATGAGTAAGTAGTTTTTGTTTAAGTTTACGATTAATTAAAAACAATAGCCAAAAGAAAGAAATGGAAATTATATGTTTTCCGTTGGTTTTCGGTCAGCTTGCGACCCAGGCCTCTGCTATCTGTACCAAAATTAGGAAATCCAATACACAATTTGCTATTATATAAAATATAGCATAAAATAGTGTATTTGTTCGCTCAGATAGGAATAAGAGATTTACAAGTATAATGTTCATAATTTAGATACACTTATGTGTCATTATCTATGTGTGAGACTATTACCTGCTCCAGTAGACCTATACAACAGTTTAACAAGAGGATTATCCAAAAGATAAAAGTTATCGCTTCGTAACTTTCCAACAATATAATGCGTTACCAAAAATATATTGTTAAATCTATTAATTTATTTGTTTTTAGGATTTAGTTTAGTAATTAATTGAATTGCTGTAATATAAACAAGAAATTGGTAAATTGGAAGTCAGTTATATTTTCCGTTAATGTACTATAGTTAAATACCCACCTTATAGTACTGGCTGGCACAGTCTTAGAATACTTCAGCCTGGTGGACGCAGACCGCGCCGGTCGTTCTCTCCTGGGACACGTGGCCATCTTGTTGTACAGTGACGTCACAATCCACTAATTCAGTACTATCCACAGATCATGTTCGTTCGTTCGATCAATACATGTATTCAAACTTTTTTCGAAGTAAAAAGTTCTGTGATTTTCAAGTTACTTTAAGTTTGAAATTAAAGCGTATGTTCAGCTCTGGTTTCTATGAAAGTAGAGTTTGTACAGATGAAGTAAGTAAGCTGAAGAATTGGCTGCTACCGACGAGATAAATATTTGGTATATCTTTTAAGAGATAGATTAGAATACGTATAAAGTTTGTGAGAATAGGCGATCTTTCCCCTAAGCGCAAAGTAAATTATAAAAAAGGTCAAGTAATCTTTGGTAAAGATAGTTTTCGCTACGAAAATAATATAACCATTTTAACACGAATTTAAAGCAAAGCAATATCAAGGTTTTTTTTTGCGACACAAATATACTATATTTATACATTTAAATTTTATGGAACATAAGAGTGAGTCAAACCATAACTACCTTACTTTCCTTTCTACATATCGTTTTAGAAATGATGTCTAACTATAACATAATCTTGTCAAATGAAATACAACACACATTATTATCTCAACAGAAACACACACACACACACAAACACAAACAAGCACACGCACACTCATACACACACAAACACACACATATAAAATCCGAACACAATACACGAACACACAATACACATAAAAACATAGTATATGTAGAGTTTTCACATAAAACGGTGTACGTGTACGCCCACATAGTATATCCTAGTAACGCGATACCGTCAATTACGTCTGTCAAATTATCTGCTCTCCAAATAGTTGGTGTTTTTGCGCGATTCACCCATTTTCATTTACACTCTTAATTCTTCGAAGCATTTTATCACGCGATCGTACATGACAACTGTATTAACGGAAATCTCTTGAAAATGTAGCGTTGATAGATTAATAATCTAATATAATAGAACGATGAAAACAATAAATATTTACGTGTTATTTATTTTAGAAGAAATATAATAATAATTCTATCTAAGGCTAACTGCGGATACATTTTGTATGAAAATCTGATCAGTGCCTCTAGCGGGCGATTTTTCAACTATTTTGCAGTAGGTTTGAGTTGTCCAACTCTCGATAATCGATCGTACCGGCTGTAGAGAACCGTATAATAACTTAGAGAAATACCGAGTTTAGACTTTAACTTAAGAATTTTATAATCTTGAAAAAAAACAAGACTATACGATCATTAATTGAAATCAAAGTACCTATCAATATTTTTTTAGACGAAAATAAACGATTTATAGAACAGATGTTCTATAATATTTGCATAACAGCCTGGGAAAATGTTTATCTATTATATGACATATCTCATTACGTATAAAATAATTAGCCGTTTGATTCATTACTCAATTTGTCGGTTGCACGAATACATACATTATGTACTAGTTTTATATCCGATGTTGACGTCCTGTCTAGCCAATAATCTAGATATTTCAGTCTAAATCTAGGTCTTATCTTATACTATTCAAAAATGTAATGAGTGTATTTTGAATGACATAACGTATCTAGCAAAAATATTTATTTTTTCTATCATTATTATCAATACCGCTGTACGATGTTGTATACGACTGCTGATGTTCGATAAAGAGGTCTTGTGTTTGATTCCCGGGTCGAGCAAAATGCTGCTATTTACTGGATTGATTTATATTAAAACTAGCTTTTACCCGCGACTTTGTCCGCCACCTGGATGTTCTCATGGGAATGCGTCATTTTCCCGGGGTAAAAAGCAGCCTATGTCCTTTCTCGGGTATCAAAATATCTCCATACCAAATTTCATGCAGATTGGTTCAGTAGTTTAGGCGTGTTTAAGTAACAGACAAACAGGCAGACAGACAGAGTTACTTTCGCATTTATTATATTAGTACGGATATTCCTCAATCAGAGTTAGAAAATGTGTCCCTATTACATGGGTCGAATAACATGAATGGTGAAAAGTGGGTATCTTTCGTATATTGGTCTCTGGATATACCTTGTGGTATAACAAGCGTGATGTTCTTAGAAATCTAGGTCATTTTTGCATTTTGGATTATTCAAAAATGTAATAAAAAATTGAAATGACATAATACACTCAAAATTATATAATTTCTTTGTAATCGAATTATTTTATCACTTTTACTTAATAAATTATTTATTTATGTAAATATTTTAGTTAATCGACATTTTTATTACTATTATTATGTCATATGAGCAGCTGATAAAATAAATTGATCCGTTCTGGTTGACCAGATAAGGCTTTAGAACATTATTTACGTAAACGGAAGGATATATAAGATGTGAAGAATTTTATTTATGCGTAGCTGTGATAGCCGAGTGGTGTAATCTTTGCCCACCCACGCAGAATATGGTAATTCAAACTAAGGTAACCTTTGTTTTATATTTTTATAACATTTTATTTTTAAAAGACAACTCTCTTGTGTCGCGGTGAATTTTACAGACATACAAACAACGGACACAAAGCAAAACCAGACCCGATACAATTATTTCTGGATCGCACTAATAATTGCTCTGGGTGGGAACCGAACCCACGGCCTCCCGACGCAGTGGTATTGGCGTGGTGACCTAAACCACTGTTCCACGGAGGCAGTCTAAATTATCATCCCCCTATCTTACCCACATGCGGATGTAGGTAATATAAGGGGCTCTAAAGACGTTATTGCTTTAACTACAACCTTCTAGACTGCCTCGGGTTAAATTAGAATTGAGTTAAGGATATTAGTTTGTATTAGAATAACCTCGGAGTTTGGTAACGTCCCCGGTAAATGGCAACAGGAAATAGCAAGGGACTGGCATTTGTTAACGGCAAAATGTAGGTAAACATACACTTCTTAAATGAGAAAATACCAATAGTAATTGCTAGACCTGGGAATCGAATACCTCATGGTCAGCAGTAGTTTACCCTACCGACCGTGCCATAAGGCAGTCAATTAGTTACTGTCAAAATATTTTTTAACTATAAACTGTACAAAATCTCTAATCAATTGATATTAAATTCTTCATAAGTAAACGTCACACCAGTCACGCTCTCTGACTACAATTTGTAAAGTTAATATTTAAGTCAAAAATAAACTAACACATCAATAGAAGCAAAGTAATTAGACATAAAACCGCTCAATGTATTCGTTAACGAACATGTATACTGTTTCGCTTTCATAAATTTAAGAGAGCAACCATCTTGGATATGTTAATTTGCGATCTCTTGTACAGTCAAAAGCTAAGATAATATGAATACACGGTCACATTTTCCACTACGTAATCGTTCTTTTTTCTATAATTTGACATATTTTTTACATACACACAAAGTATTACGCCTTGTATATCCGTTCTCCGGTCTCTGCCTACCTGCCTAGGAAGAAGGCTTGATTGTATGTATGTATACATAATATGTATTTATTACTACTATTTATTAGCTTAATAATTTTACAATAACTATGTATCGTTGACTAATAGCAATAATATATAGCATATTAGAATATTTCTCAAAAGTAACCCGTTTAATGATAACGAATCCGGTATATGGCAGTAGGCTAGCCTCCTATTATATGGGACTAACATTATTAATGTCGAGACGTGGGTGTATATATACCAGGTATAATAAAATGTATGTATAAATGTATTTTCATACAAAAAAGTACGATTGAAAATAAAAGAACGTTAACATATATTTATTCATGAGTGTACGAAGCGTTTAGGCTAAATTTCACTGAGCACGTCTTTGTTGTTATCTAAAACATCAACGTTTTAGGTAATGGATGTTAATTGAACTTTAAGATAACATCTCTTAAGAAAGCAGGTGATGTAGTTAGCAAGTTAAAACGGATGGTTTACAAATCGTTATCTAACTACTGTAGCTAGATTTTCTACTACTATCAACTATCGACAATCGTCTAGCGTTCGACAAATTTTCTACGACAACCTGATCAGCGCACTTATTGTACCTATTTTTGAGTACATTTTGAATGTCAAATTCGAACTGAAAAAAAAATCGCGTAACGACTTTCTTAGACACAACGTTTGAATCCCGAGTTTGGTGGAATATAATAAATAAGCAAGTCGAATTCGAAAACTCCGGTGTTTGAAAGAATGTAAAGCCGTTGATATATGCTACCCCTAACCTCACCCTGATTGTGTAGAAAAACTGCCCTACCGAGTTATGAGAGTGAGTGAAAAGAAAGTATACCTAATCATCGTGTATTCACTTGGCTACCTACATAATAACTGATTTATGGCGATTAGCTAGTTTCAATAAAACTGTCCGAATATCGGTCAGAATTATTAACTAACAAGTAAATAAATCGTAATAATTCTATAATATGGCGAATTGTAATTCCATTCGTGTTTATGTTCAATGCATCATTTTTATATAGTGTATTAGTATTAAATTACGACATATTATTACACTAGTTGTGTAACAATATTATTTGTGAAATACAGTAAAATTATTTCATTGAAAGCAGCAAATAAATCATTTTTTAATTATTACCTTCGAGTTTAAATGTCGGTTCTTCGATTTAACTATTTTATGTTATCCAACTTTTATAAATAAATAACTAGCTAGATTTATTCCGCAATACGAGTAAACTAAACTAATCTCTTTTACACTTATCAATTATTAGTAGCATATCAAACTACTAAACTAAATCGAAACATATTCAGTCGTGACGAGTATTGCCTAAATACGCTAAATAAAGGAGGCACTACCACACCCTAGTGGGCGCTTGCAATTTTTATAGGGGGCTGTAATGTGGCCAATAACAAATGATAAATAAAAAACAAATATAAAAAAGTAAAGGGAAGCGGTCGAAATGTCTTTCCTTGCTAAGGAGGTTCTAGTTCAAAAAGTATAGAAGTCTGTGATCTAAAGTTAATCATAAAATATGTTCGCTATGAGACCTATTTAAAAAATCCTTCCAAAAGAATCGCAACTGATTATTGACTAAACCATTATTTAAATTGAATAAAGATACGCCCCGTCTGTACGCAGCCAATCATGACCCAATTTTATTCGATCCGGAAACATATTTCACATGACTAATCTTATTATATAACTACACCATGGCATCTGGGCCAGCCCTCACAATACCACAATGAACAATGGGACAATACGACTGGCATACATTTAAGTCATATGGTTGACCTTATTGATGTATTTTCAAGTCAAGGTCAGGTTATGTTGGGTAATTTAGATATTGATGAATGAGGCTTAGGTACGTACATATTTATGTACCTTGATGGTACAACTTACGAAGTAGGAAGTTTCTTATACATTCATAATAATATGTATATAATATCACGCTATTTGTACTCGAAGGTTTAGACCGAGGTGCATGAAATATACCCAATGATATGGGGCTATTGCCGTTTACCAGGCACAAACGTTACCAAACTCCAGGGAGCTATTGGAAAATATCCTCATATAAATTAGAAAAGACTAATAGCACTTTGCCCGACCCAGAAATCGAACCTGACCTCATGCTCAGCAGTTGGATTGGTTGGATGAACACTACCAACCGCGATAGTCAATATATTACAATATATAATATACAAACAGAGGCAGTATATCTATGTATTAACAATAAAGCCTGCAATGTCAATTTGATACTATAACTATAGCCAGTAATTTGTCCAACTTCACAGTTGCTATGCAAAACACACCCTTACATCAAATAACATATAATTTATCACTAGCTAGGCGCCTATTATTAGATACCTCACCCGATCATTGACAATCAAAAGAAAAAATATGAATAGCAGAACATAATAACTGTTAACAAGTTGGAATGTTTCAGTCGTAAATCTATTCGTTTATGTTTCAGAGAGATACTTTCTGAAACTTTCTTCTAGTTTGAAACTACCGTATGTATCCGTTTTAGGATATTTTCTACAGATAAGCTGCATATTACATTTTTTACAGTTATTTTTTTATATTTATTCCGTCACGCGCATAACAGGTCTGAATACACCCAGAGGTCTAAGCAGAAGTAAAAAAAAAACACCGAAAATTTGCCATTTCCAAACTACCCTCATATTATAGGGGGTGAGTTTTTGCCATAAGAAATACACTTAAAAATTTTCTTTAAATACCTAAGTCGGTTTTTCTTAACTTAACTTACACACTACGTAAGATATCACACCGGAAGAAGGCGGAAAAATTCGGAAAATGTACTACGGAAGCTTGACCAAAAATATGCATAAAATAACAACAAATATTTACAATATAACAACCCCATACTGTACAAACATCAACTTTCACAGTACACAGAACACGGACCAATCACTTATTGTATCATTCACCGGCGTGAATTATGAAGCGTTGTTAGATCGACTCCTGCGCACACTGCACTCGTCACGAGTACACGCGGAGTGGCATCTCGGCCGACTGAGTGAATTACCACTAATGTGTAATATGGAGCTCTACTTATTATTGAAGAGGGTGTTTGTGATGGGAGGAGCGATTAGCGGGTTGGTTTTTCTAGGCGCCTATGTTATTAATAGCCGGGTGCAGACGAAGCGAGCGGCGTCGTGAGGCAATATCTGTCTCTTTTTTTGTAAATCAAAATGAGCAAGACTGAAATATTGCCTCGTGAGGCTGCTCGCTCAGTTTGGACCCGGCTAATGGCATAATTACTACTCAATTGCGATGTTAAACGCGATTATATAACCTGAGATAGATTCAGACTCTCCCGGGAGAATCCGCCAAAAAATAATTATGTAGTTACATAAGATACTAAAACTAGACAGGCTAAAGCCCAAACAGTATACATTTTAAGCTAAACTATATCAAAAATCTTACTCAAATTTCCAAACCTTCGTCGCTCTTACGAGTATTACCTTTAGTTTAAAACAAAAAATACCCTTTGAAAAAAACATCTAAACCCAGAAATAAGCACGATTTTAAGAGCTGTTTAATCCGAATCCATCCAAATCCAACTTACATTCTCAGCTCGGTTTTAGTTTAATTCAGGACACAAATTGTTATTTTTTTTATAATTTGAAAGGTTTTTCAACGCTAAATCAAAACATCCAAATTACAAGTTACTTACTTAATCATAAAAGAAACATCTAGAATACTAACTCGCTTCCCGCTCCGCTCATGACCATGCTCTCTGCATTATCAGTGCAGCAGGCCCACTTACTTATAGCAGCTTTCTTTGCACTGTACAATTACGTTTTTATTTGCGGCCGTGTGCGGGTTTCCTTAGCTAGCCGTTATTTCGCACGAGGAAGTGATCCGACTAATTGCTATTGTACTCACTAAATACTTATAACGTAAGGTTTTATATCATTTTCGTATTAATTTTGCGCTTATTAATTATTAATGAAATCATCAAAATTCAATTTGTTGTTGTTTCCTAAAATAGTTTAAAAACTAGACTAGTTTTGTCAGTTTAGCAATTATGTAGCGTTATAGTTCAGTCTAGTCTAGTATTATATTATAGTATATTAGCATGTATATAATCATTTCAACCCCTAATAAAATAAAAACATTATTTATTTATATACTATATTCGCTAAAGATTAGCAAGGTAATACAGAGATCACCAAATATCAGTGCTTATCCAAGTTAAAATGATCACAACGTTATTCTCGACCTGAAAATCGAACCTGCCACCTCACTTATACATTACTAAATTAGGTTACTAAGTGTCCACTACATGTTGTAAGTACTATTAGAGTAATTTGTACCGCAGTACATTGAGTAAGTCGCGTGCCTCGCAGTATGCGGACCGTTGCCCACTTATGAAACACGTTACACCTTATTATCCACACATTTGGGCAATTAGGACTTGCTATGGATGTCACGCTGATAAGGTACTGATTAGATTTGTATCAGTTTTTATAATGATAGTTATAATTGGTGTATATTTAGAGTGAACGTCCGGAGAGAATAGAAGGGCGAATTAGTATCACGGAGTCAACTATCGCGTATATACCATAGGAAAGACGCGAGAAAATAAAATTGTGTATGGAAAACCGATAAGTAATGATAAACGTCCCTAGGAACAAATTTTTCACTACATAATTGTCAAATTCCGAATGAAGAGAATTGCGATCTACGAAGAAACCTTCTGATCTTTGTGGTTTGGGATGCAGTATCACCCCTTCCTCTAACCATTAAAAAGCTGGGGAGTAGTGGAAAAGTTATTAATTTTCCTCTGCTAAAGGTAAGCTGATGAAAATTACACAAAGGACATTATGTGGAAAATTGGCTCTTCCTATTACATAAGACTATCTTTGTTAATGGTGGCACTTGCATTTCATTTATCTTTGCTTGCACCTTCGCGTATAACAGGCTTGATGTTATGTATGTATGTGTGTGTTTATCTATATAAAAACATCGTCACCTCACCCACTATAACAAAGAGCTACATAGAATCAAGATACAAGACCGATTAGCCCTGAATCAGAGTAGAAAACGTACAAGCAACTGCTAAACCACTGTATCCGTTAGTATAATTTCTACAATTAGAAACGTTAAGATACACCAATCGGTTTCACTTGAAGTAAATACAATATTATGTTATTAACTTTAAGCAAAATTATTATTTATCTATACTATAATATTATAAAGCGGAAGAGTTTGTTTGAACGCGCTAATCTCAGGAACTACTGGTACGAATTGAACAAATATTTTACTGTTGGATAGCCTACTTATTGAGGAAGGCTACGTATAGGCTAGATAACATTAGGCTACAACCAACAAGAGCAGGGTACTATTAAAATATGATATAAAAACGGGGGAAAATATGACCCATTCTCTCTTATGTGACGCAAGCGAAGTTGCGCGGGTCAACTAGTATTGTAAGAAGTAAAGTAGTTTCCCGTGTCTGTCCCTATGTCTGTATGTATGCTTAGATCTTTAAAACTACACAACTGATTTTGATGTGGCTTTTTTTAATAGATAGGGTGATTCAAAAGTAAATTTTATGTGTAAAAATTGTAGAGGTACCTTCGTAAAATAACTTTTTAAATCGAGTGAAGTCGGGGCTGGCCGCTAGTTATAATAACTTGAGGTAATATTATTGTAATCATGTCTCGTTTTAGTTTAAACCATGTCAATAATGCCGGGACAGTTTAAGTTGTGGTTATTGCCAATGCACGCGATGTTAACTGCCGGACTGCTACTGTATACGAAACGTGTATGCTGAGTGCTGACTGAGAAGTGTCGGTATCGATTCCTGGGTGAGTCGAAATGTTTTTATTCTACATATTTTAGAGTTTTTTTTTGTAATCGTGTATTAAATACTAGTTTCATGATACTTACAATTCTACTAAGTGAGAAAACTTGTATCGGAAATAAATTTTCGTAGATAACGGAATGAACCGGATTCAAACCCGCCACCTCTCGATCGCAAGTCCAATACCTGAAGTTTGATTTTCCGCGGACTGTCAACAAATTTTGTACGAAAATCTGTTTAGCACCTCTAGAGTAAGTCTAACTCATAAAACTCTTACTACTCTATTATGCCGAATGTAAAAAAAGTTGGCAATTTCAGTTAACACAGTAACTTATTGACTGTATTGACTATTTCAAATACTTTGTAAAAAGATTACGAAATTAAGGATATTTTGAATTATTAATTTTTGTCAAATTCAGAATAGAATCCGTACATATGTATAGCGTGATTGTATGTTACGAATAAATGTGTCACAGGACGCATGCGGCGCGGCGCGTGAAGATCTCAGCACATAGATGGCAGTGTGTAATTAATTCGGTAACGCTTTCTCCACGGTCGTTGGTATGCCTGCTTTATTTCGATGTTGGCTAACCTGCTTCAATTACTTGCTTATCTGATAATGTCAGTGCTAAGTTTTGTTTGGTACATCTTAATTTACGGCTAATGGTTTTTGGTTTTTTGTCTCATTTCACATACGTAACGTCAAGCTTATAAAATACACCGGCATTTTATCATACACATGGTTAATCCCATATAAAAGGCGGTGAGCCCATTGCTACATATGCCGAGCTGAAAAGTACTTTTTAAGAAAAACGTTTAAATAGCACTTAGCCCGCCACAGGAATCGAACCCAAGAGCTCGCGATTAGGACTCCCACTGAAGTTAAAGTCCAATAGCAATTAGCCCGACACAGGAGCCGAATCCGACGGTTCGCAATAAACATTCGTATAGACTACAACACCGTAGATGCAGCCATAGTAACAAATTATCTTCCATGCAATAAATTTCTCCAACTTTTTACCTGACTTATTTATTGCTATTCACGTTCTAAGAAACGCACCTTTTTAAAGCATAAATAAGTTATTACAATAACTAATTGTAAGCGTACCATAGACTAGTTGCTAAGAAATATTTCACCATTAAAGAGCCATAGATAATTGCTGATATTCTTGTACGATGTGTATATTTCCTATTCATTGTAGGAATGTAAAATATGTAATTGTTGGATATGAAGTCTATGAAGTCTCAAGTTCGATGTCTGCAGTAATTTTTTCACGCTGAAATTATTTTCATTTATGCGCAGACGCATGCGTTGATTTTTAACAATTTTAATTCTAAACGGTTCTATTCCTACTTAGTAAGGAAACAATATACGTTTTGCTTCGTACACGTTTCCACATACACAATTTTTTATATTAGGTCGGGGAAAAAATCTTTTCGCATTATAGTATGTATGAACTTGTGATAAAATCTTTTCTCTACACAAAAAAGCTCGATATTTGGGTACCTCACAAGCTCACTGAAAGAAACCTAATGAACCGATTAGATTAGATACGATATAGATTTTATTACAAGTTCATACATACATACTATAAGGCGAAAAGACTCTTTCCCCAACCTAATATGTAATTATTTGTTTTGTGCAAAAGATGTCTGACTAAAAAAATATTTGCTGGTGTTAGTTTTGAATCAGTTATTACCGTCAATATACCTACATATGTTGAAGACTATATAATCTATGTATGTTGTTTAACTATAAAATTAAATGTTTTTTAATACTGCAGTTATATATCTAACGCGCGAAGTGATTTACTGTTACGCTAACATTAAGAGCGCGTGCACTGATTACTTCGTAAGATAAACAACAATGCTACTGCATCGCTGTGTATTGTGCATTCCCTTGTAATATGTACGTGGAACAATATCACTTTTTCTTTAAATAATGATTAGTGATAGGCATTGCCACTCTACATATTGAAGTACTGAATGATATATTATATTTATATAAAATACTTGCTGGAATAATGTGGTTTTAATATTGTAGTATGTAAGATACAAGATTAGGTCACGATAGAACCTAACACTTTGCAAAAACTACAGAAACATTCTATCCTCAAACAATAACTACAAATTTTATGACAGCAAATATTCATTTATAGTAGCCAAATACGTACTAAAACCAATCTGATTCTTATAAAAAGGTAATGCGCAGAAACACGTCAGTCTATAAACCTAGATTAAGATCTTCAGGCAATCATTGTAAATGCCTTCACATTCAAACAAAACCGAGAGCTTATGACAACTCTTTGCGTAACTCAGCAGTTCCACTATAAGAACCAGCCCAAAGATATATAGCCAATGAAACGGTCACTCCAGCCAATCAGTAGGAAAAACTACCCATATACACTAACAGGTGTAAAATAAGCTATCGCATCTAGTTGTACGCACTAACAGTAGTGTCCGTTAGTTCACGTGAGCGGACAGTTACCGACAGATAAACGAGCCGACAAAAAACCTTCAGTATAGTTATTAGATGACCGGATAATGTGGGGGTTCTGTATGACTTAGATAATGGTTGGGAAATGATTATTTTGCATTTTTCCATCCACAGCGGGACTGTACTCGTTCTTGCTTACATTAATTGTCATTGTCCAAATCCAAGCAGAAGAAACAAAAATAAACAACAGTTGTGTCGCTTATTTTTCCTATCTCAAAGGATCCAGAGAACTGCTACAACTAAATCGTAAAATCTAAACTCTAGCTAACGATAGATCAGTAATTGCAACGACTATCATAAGTGTCAACATTTGACGTAAATGAATGGTTGATTTAACACGTAATTGTTATCAAAAGGTGTAATTTTTCAATGAAAATATGAAAGTAAATAGTCCTTTTATTATTGTATCAATATCTTGCTTATCAAGAAATTATATCACACACTATTGAACAGTAACTGCGAAAAACCTCGAGCATTTATACTGCCGTCGTAATCGTAAATGCAGTACTTGCAATTTCGCGGTTTCGAGAAAAACGCGGTTAAATGATTTCTT
Source organism: Anticarsia gemmatalis (assembly GCF_050436995.1). Classification (NCBI taxonomy): domain Eukaryota; kingdom Metazoa; phylum Arthropoda; class Insecta; order Lepidoptera; family Erebidae; genus Anticarsia; species Anticarsia gemmatalis. Next base: position 10,509,288 of record NC_134760.1, on the reverse strand, counting down.
GTTATCTCTAGTCGTCTGGAAATCAAATGTATTTAAATTTGTAACTAATACGTATATTTTATTACTATGCATTATATATTTTAATTTCAAATATTTAATTTCGGTTTAGGTTATTTATAAAGTTGACTACTGCATTTCAACCTTGTGTTACTAATGGATATTATAGTCTATCACAAAGTGAAATGCAGTATTTGTGCTTATTACTGCATTCATGTCTAGCAAATGCTTTTTACTGCATTTTGTGTTAGTAAAAGGAATAGTAAAGTCAAAATAAATACTATTATACACATGCAGTACAAAATATTTTAGACCCTTGAATTTAGGATAGTGTGTAAAAAAAAAAAAAAAATTCGAATACTTTTATTTAGAGACCTTCACAAGGTCTAGTAGGCTTTTAATCATATAAACTTATAAAACAATCAACATTCATAAAATCAACGTTATGCTTCAAACGGGACTGCTGCTCCCGATTACAAACAAAAACAAATAGGGATCTCAGCTCCCACCTAAAAACTAAAACAATAAAGAACTTAGAGCTAATAATGGCACTTTGTAAGTCTTAAAATGTATTAATTTAAATGCAAGTTCAGTCTTTACTCATCACAATCATCTACATCTAAAATATTAACTAGATCAATTATTGAATTGTCATTGGTATGCAAGTTTTGCCAAAATGGTAGTCTATTTTCTGGAATAACTCTAATGAGCGTTGAAATAATTGCAGATATTCTAGCTTCAGTGATACCCCTAGGACTTGAATTTTGTATGGGATCGGGAATTGAATGAGACTTTATGTGTTTCATTTTTAGGAACCCTATTTCTCGGAGTTCACCATCATGTTCGGTCTTTACAAATAAATTAAAATTATTCCTACGCACCTCGACACTAACAATATCTTTCAAATATATCCGATTTGTACTCTTTTTCAATTTATGCTGCGATGAATGATCAATATACTTGTAAAAATCAGTAACTTCCATAGGTTTCACTGTTACTTTTCCGGAATTAGCTAACTGAATGCAATCAATGAAGTCTGAGAAATCATAAACTTTTTTTGCTCTTTTTAATTGTTGTTCAACCACCAGGGTGAAAGTTATCGGCTGACATAAAAGTATGTCCTGATTCAAGATATTTAATGGTAATCGTGTTGGCACATATCAAAGAGCTGTTAATTATCTGAATAAGAAATGCATTTGAGCTAAGGAAAGTCTAAACTAATACTACGTTTATTCCTATGATAAAAACATTACTGCATTTTAAATTAGTATTTCGAGTATTATTACTGCATTTTATCCTAGTTCATGTTCATTACTGCATTTATATTAACAAGTAGCGAACAAATTCATGCAAATACTGCATTATTAACTAGTTTTTCATTGATTTCTAAGTATTGTTTTCATTTATTTTTTTACTCAATAGTAAGATACGTGTCTTAAAACGTCATTTCGATAAAAATATCAATTTTGCAAAAATGTCGATTACTGCATTCTTCATTACGACGGCAGTATAGACCATTTGAGAATTTTCCAGAATAATCTATAACTAAACTACTGATTCCTAACCGCACGAATATTCTCCGCTCAGTTGGCCACGCTCACCGGAGTACGCAATGACGTGAGACGGACTAACGACCAAAGAGACGAGATACATTGTGTCTTATATAAATCATGTAGAGACAAGAAATCTACACAATTTACTCTGATCATGATCAAGTGTGTAGAAAATGTTTAAGATAGAATAATGGTCGTAATTATTCAATGCGTACGGGATTGTAGGTCCCGTTTGTTAAAGAAAATAGTATATTAAATAATACAAAATGGGATTTACTTAAAACAATCCAATCCGCATATCGAGCATTTAAAACAATTTTCGTTACATTTGAAGCCTTAGCCGAGTCCTTAGAGGGATTTCCTTCACCTTCTGATCACACCAACAAATCTTTCATTGCTACACGACTATGAAATAATAAATATGTTTTCTTAAGTCTGAATTCGAAAGGCTCCTTTTCCGGACTATTTACTGCATTTCCTCGTCATCTTCTCTCTTCCTCCTGCTGTATTTTTTTATTTTTTCTGAAGTTTTAGAAGAAAATAGACATCAAAATGTACTCACGAGACATCAGGCGTAGTATTAGTGAGAAGCCTGACACAGTCCAGGCAACCCCGCGCGGCGGCGTAGTGCAGCGCGAGCGCGCCGTTGTTGGCGCGGCCGCCCGCCGCCGGCATCGCGCGTCCGCACCACCAACCCTCGACCGCTAGACGACCGCTCCTGCACAAATAGAGGAATATTTAGAAAATTGGATATATTGTATAATAGTCGTGGGAAAAGGTTCAACTACCGTAAAGCTGAAAATTCGAAAAAAATGGTTTGTTACAGTTTTAAAATTGATAGAGTATCTATGTGTGCCTGAAAAAGTACAAAAAAATATAACGAAAATAATAAATTCAGTGTCTAATTAAATTATTATACAGACAAAAGTAATACTCACACTTGTGAAGGAAAGACATCAACGCGCGTTCGCTATCAGCGCCGCCATCTAGCGAAAACTAGCTAAACTTTCATTTTACGAACGGTTGCGTCGCCGCTTCGTTACATCGCGCAACTACTTACAGTAAGTTCATCTATTAGATCATAGATGGCGTTAGTAGCGCTTAAATCGCATGACAGACTATTGAGTGGCATTCGTTTACGTAATTTGTGTTTTGATACCTAAATTAAGATGTTATTAATTAAAGGAAACATATTTTTGGTTGTCATCACTGTAATAATCACGAAAAATGTGATTAGATATTTGTTTACGCCGTGACAAGATGTTAATAAATTTGTATTTTTTTTTAAATAAATATTAATTTCAGACAACTTACATTAATCCAATATTCTATAAACGACTTACAAGTTATTAATAACTGGGTTTAGTTTTAGATTTTAAAAAAATACATATCAATAATAACTTTTATCATAGTAAAATTATTTATGCATTAAAATTGATTGATTGCAGACGAATCATGTAAATCTCCGGGAAGGACGCAACTTAAATAAATTATCACATAAATAAAGTTATAAAAACTGAAATGTCATATAGATCATAAAATTTAATCCTTAATTAGAGGTATTTTGATATTTTATGATATTTACTCGAGTGCGAAATATAATAGTTTGCAAAAATGATACTGTTTAAGCATTTGCTTAAGGCTACACTTAATAATTATTAAACAACAAATGGCGTTCTGTGGTCTCTGCCTACTCCTAAGGGATGATTTTATGTATGTACTAGCCACTACTAGCTGACCAGGCAAACGTTGTTTTGCCATAAAAATTTAAAAAAAGTATCACTTAGGGGCATGAAAAATAGATGTTGGCCGATTCTCAGACCTACTCAATATGCTCACAAAGTTTCATGAGAATCGGTCAAGCCGTTTCGGAGGAGTACGGTAACGAAAACTGTGACGCGAGAATTTTATATATTAGATGTAACAATAGTTAAAATATAATATAATATTAAATTATAAAAAAAAATCTTTGTCATGTATGTAAAATTATATGACAATCCTAGATCTTTCTTACATATTTATTACATTTAATGTTGAATATTTCATAAAAATCTTCAAATAAAAGTAAAACCGCAAGACAAACTAGTTCAAATATAATAACTATTACACGACGAACGTTACGAAGTTATTTATAATATATTGTATAACACAAACTGGCCGATATTAATAAGTTATATATTTTAATTAAAATTATACATCCTCGTTCATTAAGGTAACGTGTTAATCAAAAGAAGATTGGCATGTGACCTATTGGGTATAACTATATCAGATTATAAGATTAACTTTATATTTTTTTGGTAGAAAGTAGGGTAATTAAAAGTAGGAGGATCTTTTTTTATTTACGACGTAGTTATCTTCGAACTGGTGCGCTGTTAAAATTTCAATGCAATGAGGTGACACAATTACGCAGGAACTTAAGGTTTAGGCAACCGTTTCTTCGTCGGAACATATTTTTTTAAAGTGATAAAATTTTTCGCTAACTTCCTTACTATATTTCTTTTTTCGTTCTTACATGTTATGACGACAATATTGAATGAGATAACCATTGAGCATATCTTATGTTATTGTACCATTGAAGTTCGAACTTGAAAACTACATTTCGGAATCAATAAAATTATGGTAGTGAAGACTCTAAAGACACAAAATTTTGTTGAATGCTCGATATTCATTGTCATAATGACTATAGTTTTTCCGATAGCAATTATTTTCGTCTTAACCATAACAGGAATTACTAGGTAGCTAATCTAAGTTTACGTACCCCTTACCAACGATAATTTATTGGCACGGTCCTACACACGTTTACAAATAATAAGGTTAGCTAAAGTGTTTACTGCGAATTCATAAAAATCGGTTCAACAGTTAAACAGTGTATGCAAAACAGGCATACAAACAAATGTTTTGTTGCGAAATAAACTTGCAAAAGCATTTGACGCACGCATTATTTTATGACGCAGGCGTTATGAAAACGTTGTAAAATTTACATACGTATTGGATTTATGCTGTAAACAGTAATGTGTATATTGAGTTCTAGAATTAAAGAGATTTTTTTCTCTGAGATCTGTGTAGACTGCTAATAAGGTCACGGGTCTGATTACCGGGCCAGGGAAGATGCTTTTGCTGGTTTCTTTTTTAAATTAAGATTATTCTTAATAGTAGCCTGGTGTTTGGTATCGTGTATACGTGGGCCACTACTTATATTTTGAGCCTAACTATGAAAAACGGTAAACGTGTGAGTGAAAACTACTTTATCGTGTTTTCGGGTATTCTTATGCATGATCTAGATTATATTTTTATCCGATCGAAATATTTTTTTAATATTTTTTTTTCTTTCCCGAAGACCCCTCAAAAACAGGGTGTTCAAAAGCATAACCTGTTTCTTGAGGCGATAAAAAATCAATGGTTAAAGTACTTATTTTTGACATTTTGGATCTAAATAAAGTCATTTAATGTCAAACTGTAACGGCATTACGAGAAACTCATTAATTAGTTTTTTTCGTGCACATAATAGCCGGCTGTTTAGCGAGATGCGTTACGGCCGGCATTGTTTTTATTGAGCTCGACCTGTAGGATTTTGTGATTTTTCCATATTTTAAACCAGTCTTTAGGTGAATTTTTGGTTGTAAATCAATAAGAATTAACCATTCTGCATTTTTCTAAAGGCACTTTTCACCGTAACAAAGTTTTTATAAAAAATCAAGGGACCATTTGTTCCGAAGTGCTTCAAGCGCGAATATTTTTTTCTGGATTTGGTTCATCTTAAAGCTTCCATAAAGTCGACTGGTGTTTATTTTCGGGCTCATGCGCATTATATCCTAGATCCCTGTTTTATCACAATTTTATACACGTATTTTGAAGCCAAACGATGGACTTTTCAAGCATTTGTTTGCACTAATCGGCGCGAGGGCCTTCTCGAATTGTTGTAAAAATAAAATTGGTTCATTTAGAAAAAATCTTCTAATCGGAAATGTTGTTACCTAATATTTTATATCTAAGAGTGGAAATAATGTTTAGGATTGTGTCATTCTTTTCTTGTATCAGGAAACTAAAATGCATTATTAATTTTCGCACAGCATCAATTTTTCCGGAGACAACTGGTGACCTTGGACGACCTTCAGGAATTTCATTGGTGATGGAAAAATAATCATGATAGAACTCTATTTATTGGCGTTTTAAATTTTCAAAGGATCAGACTTTATCACCAAAATAGTAAATAAGTCGATATAGACACGACTGTTTCTATAAGTCTCGTCGAAAGTCGTAAAAAATATTTGTACGAAAATGTTAACATCCTAATGCCATTTTCCCGCACACTTACATTTTTCGATCGACGATATTGAAAATATTTTCAGCGCAGATTTCAAAACTTTCTTAGGAATGTAGTAGTCAAAAAGATCAAACTTTACGATGAAAACGCCAAATGGGGTCTAAAACAATCAGATTCGTCAAGGCTCAAAATATAAATAGTGACCTAAGTATAACCTATATATCAATTGGTTTGCCCCCTACTACACGGGACTACATATTTAATTAAGATTATTAAATAGTATATATTTAATTAATATTCTTAATAGAAGCCTGGTATTTGGTAACGTGTATGCTACCTATATATATATCATAGGGCATTCCCCCTACTACATGGGACAAGCATTGTTAATAACGACACTTAAGTTTATTTCATTCACCTTTATACCTTTAAGTACTACAGGTATGATAGTATGCGGTATATAATTCACAAACAATGCAATTACTACTTGAAACGGCTTCATAAATACTCTTCTGTCATAAAAACAGATTTAATATTAACTTACAGTAATAATTTTATACTATATACTTCTATTATAAAATACTATATTTTTATAGAACTCAATTAATCAGTTAGATTTATAGCACATATATAAATAGTGAGGATAAAGTCGAGTGAAACGAGTGCGCGCGCAGTTGAACAAACCTGAAACTGAATGTCATTGACTTCGCTGTGTACATGACTGTATATACTGTACATAGAGTATCGTACATAGTGTGGATTAATTGCGTTTCATCGTAAAATTAGTGGTGGTGGTTGTATTGATTGTGTTGTATGTCTTTGCAGTTAAGAGCAGACGCGCACAGTAGCTCGATTCCCTACTACTATCGACTACCGACTAGCTATCGAGAATTTTCGCACGAAAATTTGATAAGCGCCTCTAGTGGTCATTTTTTCACGAAAATCCAATTAGCGCCTCTAGTGGGCACCGTGGGAACTATTTTAGCAGTACATTATATAAAGTTGTAATCATAAGTCTGTATATCGGAGGATCGCATTGAAGTGAATGCGTTTGAAAAATATGCGATTAAAAAAGTAAATTACATTTTATGAGCAATGGTCTTTCCCTACAGCCATGTATGAATCTTAAAATCTCTCTCTTGAAAACATCACATAGATACCTACATTGATTAAAGACTTTTCATTTGATGCTAGGATTTCCAATACCTTGCTATATTTGTAACATATTTTACGATACCCACCACCAATTATACTCATAAATCAATATCAAAACATACAAAAACACTACGCTCTACTTAAATTAAAAAAATTGGCAACAATTCGCAAAACAGTTCGGTCACCAATAACAGTATTAGTCACCACTAGGGGAGCAACACTACAATAGTGAAACGGTAGAGCGGTCACATATCCGGAGTGCTGACAATTTCTAAATTGTGACCTTTTACTGACCTCATATGGTAAATTGAGGTGTTTTATTAGTCATAGCCGTTGATTTGAAGATGAAAATAATGGCGATACCGCCCCCTTGTGCACGCTCAAGTTGATCGTGGCGGGCGGTTGCGAGTCCAAATGATAATGTAAAACAATAAACGATTTTTATAACTATTAGGTAAAGGGAGACGATCGCATTGTCTTTTCATTGTAAATGGGGCTATAATGAATCTATAGACTGGAAAAGAGAGGTGAGTGATGAGTGATGCCTTTTGTATAAAAATCTATCATAGTAAGAGGAGTACGAAATTTACACATTTATTTTATAGAATTAGGTTATAATTATGTGTACAGTTTTACCTGCGGTCAAACATAAATCAAATATAAATAAGTAATAAACAAACAAAGAAGACTTTATTTACTTAACTGTACTGAACCTTTTCAACACTTACGCAAAAAAAAGCATTGTATAAAATCTAAGGAATCGCCAATTATTTGCCAATTGCATGCAATAAAAGTGATGGATTGGTTCGAATTCCACACATTCAATTAGTCAGTTTTATTTGTGAAATTAAAGCCTAATTGCTCTGCAATGATCATTTGTTTTCATAACTGATGATTGCTCTGTCGTACGAGCATGTATGCAACGGGTAACTATAAGAGCCCAGGTTCAATTCCCGATTCTGAAAAAATTATATTGCTATTTGCCTTTGCCAAATTCTTTTGGTATATGGGTATTAGTACTTAAGAGTTTGTTTGCGTATTTTGAAAATGGCTATACTGTGACCCTTGGATTCCATAGAAAGATTAGTATGATCTAATATTTTATTAGATCATACCGTTGGTTTAAAACAAGAGCGTATTCCACACACCTCTACCTAAATCTTTTGACACAAAAAGCATGATGAAGTTCAAGAATCCAACCGCAAAATAAATACTCATATTCTAATTCAATAATAAGTAAACTTGTTAAAAATAAGTGTTTAACAAACTCACTCGCGAATTTCAATGTGTTTACTTTACTCATAAAGTTTTTTATGATGAAACCGCAAACTGGTTGTTTAAGTTTCAACTTGAGATGAAAGTGAAAGGGTTTTGACCTGTCCAGTTTGTTAGGGATCTGGCAAGCTGAGACAGTTTTTTATACTTTATTTGGCAATGCGAATTTTGGGAGACGCCGCAGAATGATAAAGTAATTTTAAATTGACCTTTGGTTTTGAACTTTGTGGTATAATAATCTTGTTTGTACCTACCTAATTACCTAATTGACATGTTTCTGAGGCAGTATTTTTACATTATTTTAATTTGGCAAGATGAATGGCTGTCTTGAATATAACTTTAACTTCTTTTTGTTTTTTAAATATCTTTGTAGCGTAAATTGAAACGTCAAAAACGTCTTTTTGTACACTTGGCTTCAAAGGATAAAATCATAAGTATATTACGCTATTTTTATATAATACCCTAGATAGGATACCTAATTTTTCTTAAAAACGAATTCAGTGATTGTTGCAGAATACACTATATTTTGATACAAGATTTCTCGATAACAACTCGCTTGTCGACAGTAACTCGAAAAATAGAAATTCTAGTAAGACCACTGTACTTGATATATCGAATATGTTTTCCTGCTTGTTTGTCCTTTGTGAATCTACATCTAGAGTGTCTTCATAGTACAATTAATAATTAGCGCGAAATCTTAAATAACTCACGCCTAAAGCAGTAAGCAAGTAATCAATCATTTCTATTAGAAACATACACGCGATCGTAATTTTATACTTATCGTCCAAACTCTCTCTGCATTTGTCACCATTTATAAAATATGGAACTATTTTGAAATATTTTCTTTTTATTAGTAAATTAACGTAATTATTCATGCAATTACTCCTATAGCAAAAATCTCATCATTATGCGTTAACCAACAAAAAAATAACATGTAACAAAGTGGAGCATTCACACGTCTCAAATCAGAACAAAAAATGTTATAACACCATTGTACTATCTACTTACATTACAATGTTCATAAAATATACACAAATGCTTTTGAAATAATTTGAATATATTTACCTAAAGTTACCGGCGCGTAATGCGATCTCCAGCGTGTCGAGGTCTTCCTCATAGTCGTGGCACAGCTCCATCGTGGAATTCCTCGCCTCATGTATATCGAACAACACAGCACCATCACCCAACTTGTCCGTCATCACACTACGGTAGGATCTCGTCCCAAAACTCGAAGTAACCGACGCACCTCGAGGAAACCTCCTCGGAGGAACATTCACATTCTGAGACACCACCAACCCTGGCTTCTTCATCCTCCTCTTCATATACCTCCGCATCCTCAACGACAACATCACACGAATCCGTATGTGCCTCTTTATATTCCTATCGTAACGTAATTGCTCCTTCATTTTCTTATTACGCTTTTTCCTATGCGGGATCTCATCGATCCGTTCGAGTTGGGCGTGGTTCCGCTCAATTAGCCGGTGAGAATCGAGGGTAGGGGAGCGATTGAAGAAATCTGTGTTGTTGTTCCGCCACGCTTTACTCAGCGACCAGTTCTCGCCGCAAGTCGAGTTCTTCACTTGTATCGGCTTCTCGTAAATGTCCTCCTCCAAAGCGAACATCCTTCGAGAGAGCAGGAAGTTGTCGATGTTTCGCCTGAGGGTACTGTTTTGAGAACTGATCGTATTATTAACTAAGTTTGAGGTTAAAGTTTCAGAGCTCTTTTGGAAGGCGTTGCCGTAGGTAAGTTTTGGCGGCTCGGGGACTTCTCGCGTTTTTCTTTTGGCGAGCGAGATGATTCTTCTGCGCATCGCTGACATGTTTGTGAGTTCGCTCTTGAGCAGGGGTCCTTTCCTTCTGTCGGACGTCATGTCTGGCGACCAGGTGCCGTTCTCTGAGCAACTGCAGAAGTCCTTGATGAGCCTCGCGATAGCGTTACAGTTGTCGTCTACCGAACGTTCCCTAGGCATCGTAGTACAATCGCGGTTCGTTATTTAACTGTCACTGCTTATTACGAGCACAGAAAATCACTGTCACCTAGTCAAGGGTTAATTTGGTTACACGACTGTTCTGTAACGCTTCCGTGTTCTCATCTCATTGTTATTGTTGCGTAATTGGTAAAATCTCGACTGTTCGCAAGCAGGTCGGTGTTTAATGTGTTTTTTAAGTACGTATGTTGAGTTACGGCCGGAAAGTCGGGTATTAATGGTCTGATTGATTACTTAACCGACAGATGCGTAAGGTTATACTGTACTTAAGTAATTATGTGGGTTATAGAAACTTGTTAGCGAGCACGCATATTGAAATGAGCAATTTATTGAGTATGTTATTTAATTTGATGAACATGCGTTTAAGTAACCCAAAAATGAAATGATAAACCATTCATCGTGGACGTAAGCCCACGCCCAGCAGAGGGTCTGTAATGCACTTAATTTACTTTGTATCCTTTATAATTAGCACTATTACTACTCTCTCAAGCGCGGAATCAAAACCTAATTTTCAAGCATCAAAGAACCATTTTCACACAGCCCCAATTACATTCATTAACCCAATCATAAAAACCGGCACCATTTTTCTTCCACATCACTTAAAGCACGAACACAAGTGAACCAGTAGCCAAAAAATAGTTAATTAAACACACCAGTCACACGTCAGCACAGTCCGATGACACTTGCAACAATGAAACACTCTGTATAACTATACAGGCCTATGCATCGCTATCATATGAGAATATCAAGGTCCAGTCAAAATGTTTCATTTAAATATTATTCTGAATGCCATCTGAATATTTTGCATTTTACGCGTGTATGTTACGTTATTTGATATTTCATTCAAGATTGTGATTCATTTTTATGTAAACTTTTTTAACTGATAAATATTTCTAATACTTAGGTAGTAAGTTAGTAAGTTGGAAATGATAGCTTGCACGCCTGAAAATTAAAATTACAGGAAGTACTGGTTCGAATTGAAAAAATATTGTTGCTTTTAAGTCCGTTTATTTAGGAAAACGATTGTAGCTGATGATGATGGGATGTTATATAAACATCACATTACTATTAAGGGAGGAGCAACATTATTATCTTTTTTGAGAACGGAAAACTGAAGGCCACACGGACAAATTGCAAATCGCGGCTTGGATACGATTAGTCGTTTATTCATCGTCATAATCATTTCACCGTCGATCCACTACCTGCCGTCAACACACACGCCACATACGAGTATGTACCACTTCCTACATACTTTTATATGATTTAACGATAACTCTATCGTTTAATAACTAGGAACTTCGACGATAGTAATCTTTTCGTGTATTTCCTTTGATTTATGAACCATTTAATTATATGTTGTTATGTGTTGTTATGAAAATGTTGGATGGCATGTGATAATCAATTTAACTAATTTCTGCCCATCTGCTAGGCAAAGGTCTCTTTCTGCATTGTGGGAATAGACACAGAATAGGGTATGGGTACTTTATTTAGAATCTTTTAGACGTTGGTTCAATACTGTCTAAGGAACTATTGTAACCTGGGATAATATGGTGTAAACATAAGTCTCCTAATTTGTAACTGTCCGCTATCAATTTAAACATATTTGAAATACCAACAAAGTGAGACATTGTATTAACATGTGTAAACAAACAAACAACCGTTCAATTATTTATTTTGAATCATATGTTTTGTTTTGGTTTCGGACTCATTCTGATTTATCATTACTCGTATAACTAGTAGTGTGTACAACATCGACATTTTATAATAAATCTCAATTTTGTGAGAACGTTAGAACAAGGTTACTTTTGAATACATGGATTACTTTAAAATCGAAACAAATGGGCAAGCTTAAGATCAATTAAACTTTTTGAAATTCTACAATTTTATTCATAGCGTACCAAGAACCGGCTAACGTCGCTAGCTTTTTATGTGATCCATTTACTTATTTCCATAACCAAATTAACCCCAAATTTTCCTAAAGTAACCCTATTATACGGTTACTATATTCCTGTATAAACTAGAAACCTAACGGAAAAAATGGCAACTTTTCGATAGGATAAATGTTATGTGGATAGAGCAATACTTATTATATAGCTTTTTGAGCTAGAAGACCTATTTGTATAAATGAGGGGCCTGCGCAGTCAGTGATATGTTTTAAAATTATACATTCTGTGTTAATATTTTAGCATATAATATGTGTAACTTTTCAAAGAGCTATAAAACACTGCTATAATTATATTATATGATATAGCAATGCGTTTACGATCAGCACCGTATTACGCTTTCTACGTCACGTCGCATCGCATGCAAATGTTCACACGTTACAATTACACGCCTCTGTGATATATCGTTCTTATATCTGTTCATATAATTGCGCTCTGTAGTTGATTCTTCTGTAAATTGCTTTTTTATTAACTTTGCAATTGAAAACTTTGATACTGATGTGTTTTCATACGAGTTAGAGCTAGTTCAGACATGGCGGAATCCGTGCGGATGCAAATCGCGCGGTTCTAAACGCAAGTGTTCAGACAGACGCGGATGTAAATGCGGAGTGCCGTAATCCGCATAGAGTGACAGCGTTCTAGTCCAATCATGGAAGTCGAAGAAGCAATATGTGTGTACTTGTACGAGCGGCAACCGCGCGAATTCATTTTCTAGCGGTTGAGTGGCGGTAGCCGCGCGGTTTGTCAATCCGCGCGGACAGGTATGAACAAATTTATAGGCGCTAATGTAAATAAGATCCGCGCGGTCTAACCGCGCGATTTGCATCCGCACGGATTACGCCATGTCTGAACTAGCTCTTAAGCATCCAGAAGAGTACCTACAAATCATGCCTTTTGTTTGACGAAACAATTGATGATTAGTGTAAAATCTTAGCGGCAGCTTAACATTTAAGGAATAATTGTCAGACAACTTATCTAATAGATAAAGTGACAGCAAAAGTATGAAAACAACTGTCAGAGCATCATTTGATCGTTATTTTGAAATGGCAAAACCAGTCCTTACCAAATCTATCAGTAAAATTGTTTAACTGATAGTTCTCAATAATGTTTAAGCATATATTTTTGTAACGATAATGAGAAACTGCGGTAGTATCTCATGTCTATCAAACTGCAAGTTTATCTCTTTAATAAACCTTGATTTTATATCTAGGTTTAAAAATATCGAGTGTTATAACTAAGATTTTGAATTGTTAATCGAAACATAAATATTATGATCAATTTAAATTCATTCATGTAAATTAAAACATATAATTAGACAATATCAATGTCTTTTAAATATTTGATATTAAACAACTAATTAATATGATAAATAATCAATTAAAGTAATAAAAACCATTTCAATTAATCGATTAATTTCTAGACGAACAAAGATCTGTCATTCATTCATCATGAGATTTATTCATTTGTTTCAAAAACGCACACTTTTAATTTCTCCTGAATAGTGGTATACTGTTTGCAGAATATCACTACAGTCATTATGCAAACCGCGGCCAAGAAATTAAGTAATTATTGTAGAAAGGTACCAATTAATATGCGCATATGTTCGCGATGCTACGACGGATTGGGTTCCCAACTTTTTCTATGAATTTTCTAACTACCTACATGTTGATATCGCAAAGAACGCTGTTACATGTTCCTGTATAAACGTGGAATTCAAATTATAACAATGAGATGAAAACGCTCAGAAAAAGACCCATAACTCAATAACATTTGATACAATTTTAATCTATGGATCAGGGTTACAGAACACTCGTTAAACATCGAATAATTATGTGAGAACACATAAAATATCGATTAAAAATTAATCGTTTAGAATTAATTAAAAAATAAACACAACTATTCAGATAAAAAATCATCTTGACATCACACAAGAATTTAACGCTTACGCAATACTGGTTTCACATTCACTCAAACACGGCAAGTTAAAAAAAGATGTTAATTCACTTTCATTAAAAACACGTTCCGATAAACCATTTTGTTTATCTATGGTATCGAAAAAAGCGCGCGAATTTTTGACGTTTATATTTTTTTTTCGAGTGACGCGACACGGTGCGTTCGGATACGTGATTGTGTTTTGATTATAAACGCTCGGTGCACGTAATTATGTACAGTTGACCATGTCGAATTGCGCGTGAGGAGCGACTGCCGCCGCGGGCACCGGCCGCGCTCTTTCTCCCATTCCTACATAAGTGATATGATGATCCACAATGTGGATGGAAATTAACGTGCGATGTAATGCATTGTTGTTCGTTTGACAGCTGTTCGTAACTATGGTGTTTCCGAACCGGTTTTTGATTTAACGTGTTCGTGAAAATGTGAAAATTGTTAGAAACGTTAAACGTTGCGTAATTATGCTAATTTCTCTAGTTTACACGCAACATTAGAGATGCATTTGTAGTTTAGTTGACTGTCAATCAAACGATTTCATAAGTATTTTAAAACTGGACATATTTTACATGGAAACTATTTGGTACCATTTTTCTATCAATAAATTTAATCAATGGTTATAGAGACATTAAATTCGCATAATGAACCACCTTAAATCTAAATCGATAAATCAAATTGTTGAATAAACTTAATCAATTTGATGAATGACTTAATTAAATCAGTCTACACAATTCGACGAGTTCATAATCATTGATCATTAGATATGTATAAATTCACACAATGTAGGTGGCAGAAATACCTACAGCAATTAAAAATACCATCGCGGAATGAATCCGGAAGGCATTCACTGGTATTTACGTCAAATTTGTAATTCTACACACCTTCATAACCGTCATTAAAAGAATCTGTACTAATATTATAAATACGAAAGTCTGTCTGTCTGTCTATGTATTGGTTACGCTTTAAATGCTGAACTACTCAATCGATTTAAACGCTTTTTAACATGGAAATAATTAAGGATCCGGGGTGAAAATAACCTATTATTCTTTCCAAAATTCAACCCTTAAAGGGATTAATAAGCGGTTGAAACTTCGTAAGCGAGCAAAACCACGCGTGTCAGCTAGTTTAATCATAAACAAGAGTAGTACACGCGTAATACGTGTGGCGCTAGTGTCGAAAGAATTGAGGTCCATTACAATTACTTATATTATGCAAAGATGCGTTTTAGAGCGGAAATCTGAGCGTAGGGAAGTTCCAAATATGTGTTACATATCACGTAAAAGTTAATGGCTATTATTATTTGGAGTAACCATGGGCTTTTTATGATATCATCGCGCAAGAAATATTTGTGTCACTGGTTTAACAACTAAAAATACCTTTTTTTAGGAAATCCATCATATTAAGAAATATAGCACATATCCAGGGGGACTAGTTTCTTCTACTATCGACTATCGATAACCGACTGACTATCGACACGTTTTGTTCACACATTGTATTCAGCGCCCCAAGCGGATTCTTTCGAAACTAATTTTTAACAATATTTTAAATCGCAACTTTCGATACTCGATAGTGTTGACTTTAATAATCGCTCTACTGATCACAGGTTCAATTCCCTAGTGGCGGAAAATCTTATCGAAAATCAACCTTTAAAAGTAAGGTGATCTACGAATCCAGGTAATTCAGTCTATTGCAAAATCCTCATCCAGTGGTCTAGAATACTTAGTGAGACACGTTAAACGCGATTGCCGCAAGTGAATGAAGTCATTACTATTATAGGAGAATGGGAACATAAGCCTATAGTGACAAATAACGACACATCTATTAGCGATCAGATATATTGCTACATTTTATAGCACTTCTTATTGCAGAATACAGAAATATATAGCTCATAGCAATATTGAGGTAGGCAAAACAAAATTTAAGGGCAAAAGCACAACCCTCCGAAAGAAGTTAGTAAATAATAGATGACTTATGAAATTCACAATTCATAGTAATGATTTTCATACAAATATTTGTCCTAGGTGGGGTTCAAACCCACGACGCTGCGGTTATTGAGTAACCTATAACTGTTCCAATAATTGGTAAAGGTTTTCCAAGACAAGGTTAGGTTTTAAGGCTACCACAAGCGCTACATGTGGGTCAGAGACTTGGCATCCTTTCAAGAATTTGATGATGATCATTCAGCTTCAAAATGTAATAAAGTTCTTATGTTAAGTTCTCTTCCCTTTAAATACTACATAATTAAATAATAAATATCAATAAATATCATTGGACAACTCACACACGGTCATTTGATTCCAAACTAAGCAGAGCTTGTACTATGGTAACCAAATAACTGATAAACATACTTATATATTTCTAAATACATACTTATATAGATAAATTGACATCCAATCATGCTATAACGGTGGTGTAAGTACTGATTTCATTCACGCCTACATATTTTTTATTCATTAAATAAATCCAAAATAATACTTATAACTAAATCAATATTTCGCTAGCCGCACGCTACACGACCGTATTTTCGCAGTGCAATATCGTGCAACAATTCATCGACTTTTTATCCGTGACGAGGCATTACTGTGAAGCAAATACTAATTTGTCGAGAAAAAGTGATTTTTTTACACTGACGTAGGTGTTAGAAATGTTATGTAATTACAATGTGCGAAGAAAGGAATACATGTGCTACAAAACGACTGCTTATCTTACTATACCCTACAACCCTTGTTTTGTAAAGCACTCAAAGCTTTTTTGAAAATTGACGTCACAAAAATTGATATATTTATAAAATCACGCTTGTTCTACTTGAAGATAGGCAAAGGTATATAAAATAAACCGCGTGTCTTCATTATCTATGTTAGTTCCATGACTACCATGTGATAGGAGGCGAGCCTATTGCCATATAACGAGCAAGTTGGCATACTACTATTGAGACATATTATTATCATTATATATCTTATATGATTTAGAAAAGTCCAACAGCATTTTGCCTGATCTGGAATTAAATGGCGGGAATTAAATCTGAGCTCGTGATAAACAGATAGAATATATTATCGCCCACCCCAGACCACAATGGCAATCTCCAGCCCAGAATAGACCAACGATCCATTCATTAAAATGTATGCGAAAAGTCAAACTCGCAAGAATTAAAAATAAATACACTTGACAACTAAATTATTTTATAAAAAAAATATATGCAGCATAGACAATTTAAATAAAAACATTTTTTTTATAACAATGGCCGTGTAGGTTTCAGTTACGCAATAGTTGCCAGTGGAAAGAAATCGTGAAATGTAGATTAAATAATTGTTTTCTATGAATATGTATGTAATACATTCACTGTTATTTCGCGAATGTGTGAATGAGTTATATTTATTGTTGTTTAAAAGAACTATGTTGTCCGTAATGATTTAGTAATTTTATGTTCGAGTATTTAGAGTAAAACTGATTTGTTACGAGAAAGTAACTCCGTGTTATTAATGTAATTCTACATTGCTTAAGAATTTATTGTGAAATAATGATACTAACGGTGAAGGAAAAACATTGTGATGAAACTTTGCATGCTTTAAAGTGGTTCAACACATTTTTTGAGGACAAACAAAGTCCTAAACCTGCACTTGGCCAACGTGGTAGACTTGGCTTAACCTCTCCCCGATTCGGGAGGAGACCATGAACAGCAGTGGGACAGGAATGAGTGAAATTACTTTATTATTTATAATAGAGCGTAACCTCTTTCAGTTCAATGCAGATAGCAGCAGTACATATTATTATACATAGTAATTGTAACCGCAAAATACATTCAAAATATGATTCTTAAAACTGTACAGTCATTTCACAATCGTTTAAATTGCTCCAAATTAAAACAATTGCAATATTATACGCCAAACTATTATTTCTATGATCTGTTTGTCATTCGTGTCAGATTCTCACATCTTCTTAAAACATCCTCGTCATCGTTATCAAACGTTTATTTGAAACGTAAAAGTAACGATATAGTTTCTACAATGAACAAAATAATGATGATACCAATTTAAAAACCTGATATGATTTTATTTTGAATTGAAGTGCCGATCAAATTACCATTTCATTGTAGAAAAAAGTTCTGCGGTTAGAAAACCGAGTTCAAAACACTTTCGATGATTCATTTTGGCAAAAACTGTTGGAGTATAGTAGCATAAGTTTTGGTTAGGTAGGTCTCTTTTCATAGTTACGATAAGAATGTGTCAAGTCGGTTTTAAATTTCGAGCAATTTACGTTACGTTTTACGTGGCCTCCAAAGCACGGAGACGCCCAGTTCAAATACCACGATGCGGTCACCCATCTATAGAATGACCTCGCCAAGGCATGCTTAACCCACAGATCGTAACCGACCGGTGAGTGCAACTGGCTATGGGCTCGTTGGTACAAAGCTTCCAGTTCAGGAATCATAATAAAAAATATCTGAAATTTGGTGCGGAATCCGTTTTTACTGAACCATAAGTTAGTTACATAATATAAACCCGTATATATTTTATCTGATATAAAAATAGAAATGTTGAAGTGTTAACAAATTACGTAATTACCGTGTTTCCTCACAATTAAGCCTAGCTTCCTGGAATGATGCTCATCGCGCGTGCTAATTGACATCTTATCACAGTTTTATGTAAACCTTATTTGTAACAGTTCAGGGTAACATAAGTGGTTTTCATTACCTGTGATCTATCAAACATATAAATAATAATAAAAGTAACCCATTAATTTCCCACTGCTGGGCAAGGGTCTCCTCCCGTAATGAGGGAGGGGTTAATCCTTGACTCCACCACGCTGGCCAAGTGCGGATTGGGGACTTTGCATGCCCTCAGTAAATGTTTTTAAACAAATTTTAGGCATGCAAGGTTTCCTCACGATGTTTTCCTTCACCGTTGGAGCATGTGATAATTATTTCTAATACACGCATAATTTCGAAAAGTCATTGGTGTGTTGCCTCGGGTTCGAACCTGCGACCACTTGCGTGGGAGGTGTCCTCGCCACGCCTTTTCCTATAGAATTAGGTAGAGACTAACGAAGAAGAACGCCACTTGGTACGATCGCTAAAAACCATCCCTTGCTTCATTTACCTCTAAAGATCTCTATACAGGACCATAAGTTACGAGTACTATGCACCTGACCTCTTATAAGTAGACGAAAATAATAAACATAAATATTATCACTTCACATATTTGATATGGCTGAACGACTTTTATTTTTATGGACAACAAACGGAACCGACTATTTACGTGCCCTCGGAAGCATGGAGACGCAAAGTTCCAATAAGAGGTCACCCATCTACGGAATGAACGCACCAAGAGTTACTTAACCCACACATTGCTTAGTCGACTGTTGCGCGGCGCTGGGTATGGTTAATATTTTATTATAATATTCAAAGAAATTCTTTGCAGATACTGTATTTTTTATATAGCATTCTCAGACGGTCCAGTTGACTGTGACCGCCCACTCTCAGCACGTAGACGGTCTACTTGCCAACGGCTCCTTGTCGCCGTAAATCAATATTTCTTAATGAGCGAACGATCGAGTTCTAACTATGCTAATGTTACGTCTCTTTACAATAAGTCACGCTTTACCGACGCTTCCAAGAAATATACGTGTGATTAGGCTAGAGCTACGATGACTGGGCTCTCGATAAGGTAAAGTTTTGTGAAAATGTTTTACTGAAATTTGTGCGTATTTTGTAAATGTCAGTTTTGGTTTTTAAATACCTAAGTATTTGAAAACCAAAACTGACACGATTCTTTGAAAGGGTCTCTTTAATAATAAAAAATACTGTAAATAATGTATATCTAAAATACTTGGCATAAAATTTTAAATGTATCTTAAATAGTTTTCAAGCGTGTTATTACACGTTCATTTAAAAACAATAGTAATACTATTTATAAAAACGACTACTCAACTTTATAAACGAGATATAATATGAAAATTTTATTTAAATTAAATGCAAAAAAAAATTGAACGTAGACGTAGATCTAACTATAAAAAGCATTCCATCAACTGCACTTCTTTTCTAAATCATGTGTATTTATTACTTGTAACCGCTTGCTGCTATATTCAGACACACAAAGTTAAACGGCGCGTGCTAAAATTGTGTAAACGAATCTTTATTCTACATCGTGTGCCATCACAAAGTAAAAACGGCTATGCTACTTTTTACACCAACGGGGGGGTTGTTCGTGTTAGATTTAGTTGATAACTATCATTAGTGAGACGAAATCTTGCTATGAATTATTAGCATCACGCAGTAATGGAATTTATTACTGATTGACTCATGTTTGGTAATTAGATGCTATATGTAAGGTAGGTAAGTATAATATTTTTGGAGAATGTGTTTGTGTTTTGTGTGTCCTATCATTCTTATAATAATGACTGCCTCTGTCGCGCAGTGGTTTAGGTCGCTACGCCGCACGGTGGATCGAAAATCGGCTGTAGAAGACATAGGATCTCGATGTCGCGAATGTTATTTTTTTTTATGGAAATGTATTCTGCTGATCATTACTGTTCTATAAAATGTCATATGACGTAATTGTGTGCACAAATGGAAGAGTTATAATTTTTTTAAGAAAATTTTGTATGGAGCTGACATGAAAAATGAGAATATTTCTGGAATCGCAAGGTTGGCCGTTATATCCTTGCACACTGATATAGTACTATTTATTTGTGAATTTTTGACATACTTTATATCGCGGCATCACTTGCGATTTTTTTTCTAAAAATCGTCAAAATTTTCAAAAAAAATATTTTGTTTATAATACATTTTAATGCTTAAGTATGACAATAACAAGTGTAATTTACAATATTTTTTATGCTTAGACCAAAACGTTCTAAGAAATCACAAAATCGTACTACTTCTCCTCGAATGGTGTTCTCTGAACCTCGTATAATCTTTGTTTCGGGCCTCTAAAGCTTCTTCCGAAAGACTTCCAATTATGTCCCCTCCGTGAATCAACAATTTGTGGACAGTTGATGACATGTAGTACCCATCATACAGTTCCACGTATTTGCAGCGGTTGTTCTAGCGTATTCTTAAAATTTCGACACGTCTACAAACTCTCCAGATGTGATAGCTCTCAGAATCACAGCAAATCTGTTTTTTTTTCTAAAAATCGTCACAATTTAAAAAAATATATATTATGTTTATGATACATTTTAATGCTTAAATATGACTATAATAAGTGTAATTTACAATATTTTTCATGCTTAGCCCAAAACATTCCAAGAAATCACAATTTCGATTTACTCCTCCTCGAACGGTGCTCTCTGAGCCTCTTAAAATCTTTGTTTCGGGCCTCTGAAGCGTCTTTCGCAAGACTTCCGAGTGGTACAATATCATTTATCATATTTTTATATATTATCATTTACTGCAATTATGTCCCCTCCGTGAATCAACAATTTGTGGACAGTTGATGATGTGCAGTAGGTACCCATCATACAGTTCCACGTATTTTCAGCGGTTGTTCTAGCGTATTCTTTAAATTTCGGCACGTCTTCAAACTCTGCAGATGTGATAATTTGCAGAATCACAGCAAATCTGCATATTAGGTCTTCGTCTTATCCAAATTCTGAACTTGTAACGGCAGGATAAAAAAATGATATTAACACCAAGGTGGGGATTTGACGGTGATAGGGGGTTTGAAGATGATTCCAGCTCATTTATGACCTCTTTGGTTCCATTAAAGTTGATAGCTGACGGTGATACCGTATGGGTGAATCTAAAACCCCGCTCACCTATGTATTGCCATCCAGTCCAGTTTACTTTTGCGAAAGAATCCAAAGAAGTCGTCATAAATGAAAAAACTGCAATGGATAACCAAATAAAATCTCTCGTACCCTCAAAATGTCAAGTACTGAAATTAGTGACCAATTAATGGTGACGATGATTGATGGCAAAATTTTTACATATTCGGCTGTAGCGAAGTGAAATGCGGCCTGCTCTACCTGTATTCGGCTAAGCCCACATAAATGAATAAGTTAGATGCCATTGCGTCAAAAACCGTTTCTTCTGGCGTGTATGAGTTCGGATTATCATCACTTCATGCCCGCATAAACGGAATGTCTTTTACACATAGCGTATCGTCTAGACTTCAAAAAGTGGTCTGCAAGAGGAAAAGGCCATCAAGAGACACTGCATTCACGAAAAAAACTCATCCAAGAACGATTCAGAGATGATCTCAACCATTTGATCGACATCATTAAGCGAGGATTAGACAAAACTAACGATGGGAACACAGCAAGGCGATTTTTTGAGTTTCCTTGTAAAACTGCAGCGATCATTGGATTCGATGAAGACCTAATATGCAGATTTGCTGTGATTCTGAGAGCTATCACATCTGGAGAGTTTGTAGACGTGCCGAAATTTTAAGAATACGCTAGAACAACCGCTGCAAATACGTGGAACTGTATGATGGGTACTACATGTCATCAACTGTCCACAAATTGTTGATTCACGGAGGGGACATAATTGCAGTAAATGCTTTTGTACTAATTGGAAGTCTTTCGGAAGAAGCTTCAGAGGCTCGAAACAAAGATTATACGAGGTTCAGAGAACACCATTCGAGGAGAAGTAGTACGATTTTGTGATTTCTTAGAACGTTTTGGTCTAAGCATAAAAAATATTGTAAATTACACTTGTTATTGTCATACTTAAGCATTAAAATGTATTATAAACAAAATATTTTTTTTGAAAATTTTGACGATTTTTAGAAAAAAAATCGCAAGTGATGCCGCGATATAAAGTATGTCAAAAATTCACAAATAAATAGTACTATATCAGTGTGCAAGGATATAACGGCCAACCTTGCGATTCCAGAGATATTCTCATTTTTCATGTCAGCTCCATACAAAATTTTCTTAAAAAAATTATGACTCTTCCATTTGTGCACACAATTACGTCATATGACATTTTATAGAACAGTAATGATCAGCAGAATACATTTCCATCAAAAAAAATAACATTCGCGACATCGAGATCCTATGTCTTCTACTGCCGATTTTTGATCCACAGTGCGCCGCTACGCCGCTACCAATGCGTCGGGAAGTCGTGAGTTCGATTTCCACACGGAACAATTATTTGTATGATCCACAAATAATTGTTTCGAGTCTGGTGGTACTTTGTGTCCGTTGTTAGTATGTTTATACGCGCTAATCTCCTTTCCTTGCCTCATTAACATCCATACATTTGAGGATCGCCGGTTACAAGTACTGCGCACCTGACCTTTTATCAAGACATCGCCGATGTGATCTGTGTATGTCTTTCTAGGACGCCCCCTCCCGCCGTTTTCATTTGCATCCGCAGACTAAATTTTATTCGTCAATCTACATTCATTCATATACAATAGGTATTGAAAATGATAATTCTAATTGCTATCCCGGCACGCCACAATAGTTTACAAAATTAATAGACTTCTTGTTTAATTAAATCTTTAGTGACAATTAATTTGAATTTTAACTGCATCTTAAGATCACGCAAATCAACAAAAACGAGAGGAAACAATGCACGCCACGTGTATTAGAAATAATACATAAATCTGTCAATTTGAAATAATTTAGTCAAGTCGTTAGAGCGTTTACACACATGGAATATTTCATGATTTGTGACGGGGAATCGCGAGTTGAACTACTTGATTTTTGTAATTTCCGTTCGCCATACTAGAATATAGATCACTTACATCAGTAAACAGAACATACTATACTCTGATTACATAGTGGACAGAACTTTTTCTGTAATAAGGGAGAGATTAGGATTTCAATTCACCACGCCGCGCCGGACAAATGCAGGTAGAAGAATTTTATTCTTTCAAGAACTTCACTGCCTCCGTCGCGGTAGTTAAGGTCGCCATGCTGCTACCACTGCGTCGGGAGTCGGGTTCGCACACGTTCCATACGGAATAAGTTTACGATCCACCGATTGTAATTTGTGTCCGTTGTTTGTGTGTTTGTTAAAGTCCCCGCGACACAACAGCAATTCTTAGCTGTCTTTATTCTAGTTGTCTTTAATAAAAAAAAAACATTCATATCCGCAGTATATTTTCCTTCACCATAAAAAACTATGCGCCTGTATATTGGAATGTTTTGTCGAAATTTTTCTATCGTATTTCACGTTACTTGATTTATATTCAGGTATCATGAAGTAATATCATCATTTGTCATCATCATCATGACAAACGTGACATCATAGCGTGATATGAGCACCGCTTATTTCAGTACCGTTTCAGTACGTGATGGAACGGTGTGATATCAATTAGAAAAGTGACAGTTGAAGGATGTATGACTTCTTGACAAATAATCAAAAATATGATCAATGTTCCGAAGGAATTATTTTTCAAGAAAATGTTAATGCCCTATTCTCGAAAGTACCGTCTGCAGTGCGATTATCTGCATGGTATATAGTCTCTATGATATATAGGTATACCTCTAGTGGTAAGGAACACTGTAGGTTGTATTCTAATAAAAACAGAATACTGTAGAACATTTGATTAATTTGGTACAGATTTTTTACCGTAAAACAAATGTTAATTACTGGAATAAGCTGTCAAATATGTTAATGCTCGTAAATTCCCAAAAAACTAGAACTCAGCATTTTTTATTGTTTTAGAAGTTCACACAATTTTTACGATTCGTTTGATGTGTATACGCTCTTAATTTAACTACAGTCTATAAATAAATGGAACACATTTTGTACCTCATAACTACCGGAAGAAACAACCTTACAAGACAAATGCCGAACAAAATGATTAAGGAGACTACACACTGCAATCGCCGATAAATTGTCACATGTCGACGACTCGACAACAGCAAATGCATTTCAAATAGCCTACATGCCATTGACAGATTTTTTTTACGTTTTATTTTATCGTATGGTTAGTGGTAAACCTAGTGTCAAGGTATTGTTCGCGTGGGCTTTTACAGATTTTTACATACAATCAACGGACACAAAGTACAACCAGACCTGAAAAAACTATTTGTTGAGCGCACAAATAATTGTTCCGTGTGGAAATAGAACTCTCGATCTCCCAACGCCACGGTAGTGCCATGGCGACAACCATAACCACCGTGCCACGGAGGTAACCTAACTGTCTTCAAGTTGCCGTCATGGGCAGTCAGCGATTTCAGTGTATAGTCTCCATTACCATGACATAATTGAACTCATAAACAAAGTGAAACTTACATGCTATTAAATCATCAACAAATGTATATAATTAAGTGTTTGTATCAAAAGAATGAAGTACATAGTATTATGTCAGTCACCGCTTTGCTTCTCAGTGTTTCTCGGAATGAGACGATTAGCAAACAATGAGACGAACAATGAATTAGAAACGATAGCAACCCAGTTTTTTTAGCTGCACTACCTACTTTCATGTTAATGCTAAGACACACGACAGGCGAAGTCAATGGAGGCAGGTAGAGAGTATTACACACTTCTGTATAAGAAAGGTTGACACACGTGCTCTTCATTCATATATTCTTGTAGTCAAATAACTTTGTGATCAAGAATTAGATTATTATAGTTTGGCTGTTTCTGATTGATGTCCGAGGTAGGACTGCTAATCGTGAAGTCTCCGGTTTGAATTCCGATTTAACGAAAAATTATTCGCATTTACTGATATCTGTTACAATGTTTTCAATAGTGACTATAAATGTACCCAGTAAGTCGAATTATGGCAATGACAACAATAATGTGCATTTTTGTACATATCTGCCAATACTTCCGATACAAAAACGGACGACAAGCAGCTCACGATTTCTTACATCGCCTCCGCTTCGCTTTGCCTTCGCGCTTCGTATTACCTTTCTTTACAGTGTAAACAATGACTAACATTGAAATGCGGAACAATTTCGCAATCAATGAAATATTTATGAGCTACACATCATACGGGAGATTTGACTTTTTATCTCCCGGTATAAATACTAGGAAACATCGTAACACGTGTTTGTTTACAATTCATACTTTGTGTATGACTAGACTGCTTCACTCACAGCTATTTTATGAGTTTAGTTTATGATCTGTGTGTTAAGCAACTCTTAACGCAGCTATTTTACAGATGGGTAACCACTTAGTAGTATTTGAACTGGGCGTCTTCGGCCTTCGTAGCAAGTGAAATATCAGTCCCGGTTGGTGTCATTATGATAACAACCAGGTCCATAGTCGTTGTGCCATGTAAAAGACATCTCTGAGGGTATGAACGTATTTGACGTTGGGCTGACCGCTGACCATACGATAAACATAGTACCTATTTATAAAGATATCAAGCATATACTTTGCTTTGGAAATCTAATTTAATGGGTTCGATATATAGTTTTAATAATGAATAGAATAAAAAAATATTTATATTGTTCTATTCTCTAGTCTATACCTCTATACAAAGCAATATGGCAGTAAGCTCTTTCCGCAAATACAATAGTAAGTATTTGTATACAGAAAGTAGTCGTGTTTTTGATGAGTTCGTAAATAGAAATTGTAGTGCGACACCAACGGTTGAAGATCGTCAGATATTGTCGTTGGAATATGACAAGTTGATATTGTCGTTGGAATATGACAAGTTAACTTTGATATAGTCAAGGCTTAAAGATAAGTGCCGATTAGTCTATCTGACAAATAAATTAACAAAAATTTTAAGACTTTGTCGAAAAAAAATCTCCTTAAATCTCGCGTCTAATAACCAAAATAACAATCTATGTATTCTAATATCGTTGTAAACACTAAATGAGCGTGTATGTTTTTTATAGTTCTATTTCACGTGGCACATTCACAATGCACTAAGTAAGAAGGAGACAAAACATACTACTAACCTTTTAATTAACCTCATTGACAAGATAACAGCGAAAATCTTTCTCCATAAGGGAACTATCATGTATATCAGTTGACAACTATTTGAAAGGCACTATGCTTACATTGTTTTCTCCTTCAGATTATAGTGATTAACACATAACATCAAAACAGCAATGTACTGTAGCGCGATTCTGTACAGTCGGTACCATCGAGTTTCAAAAATTTGACATTTCAAAATATACTGCCAAAATGGTTCCTGCGACGACCGCTAGTGGCGCTGATCTGATCAGAAAATTTCGCGATAGCTAGCTGGTTGTCGCTGGTCGATAGTGGTAGAGAATCGAGCTACTGAATAGTGACCATCAATTTAACGTACACTAGTTATCAACTGAGATACGTGATACGCATACAGGAAGGGATACTGATTTTTATGACCATGTTATTGACATACGTAATATGTATTAAGTAACTAGGCTTATTTATCTCTAATTGTAATTAAAATACTTATTTGTAATACCCGGAGAGTTTATGTTTCCTTCCTTTATTTACTTGTTTAGCTTTCACAACATATGAGTACGTTTTCCCATAAAAACTCGAGTTATTAAAACATCAAACGAAAGCTTATAAAAAAACTAAGCCCAGTGATATAACATCTATACTAATCTATACTAATATTATAAAGCTGAAGAGTTTGTTTGTTTGATTGTTTGTTTGTTTGTTTGTTTGTTTGTTTGAACGCGCTAATCTCGGGAACTACTGGTCCGATTTGAAAAATTCTTTCCGTGTTAGATAGCCCATTTATCTAGGAAGGCTATAGGCTATATATCATCACGCTATGACCAATAGGAGCAGAGTACCAGTGAAAAATGTTACAAAAACGGGGAAAAATATGGTTCTCTTATGTGACGCAAGCGAAGTTGCGCGGGTCAGCTAGTTTATAATATTATTATAACAATTTATAATAAACACTTTCCTTGAGGTCGCTCAATTTAGCAAAAAGGAATTTTCTATTATAATTAAATTAATTAAGATTAATTACTTCTTAGCAGTAAATGCCAGATTGGTTGTGTGTCCCACTACTGGGAAAAGGCTTCCACCCCTTTCCTTACAAGTCACAATTTCGGCGGCAAGATTAGCTAGAATCAAACCATTTGGGCTAAGTTTCATGTGACGAAAGAAGGCAACAGATTGAAATGTCACGAAAATCCATAATCACTTTTTGACAACTGCTGGTAAAACTAATGGTGATGAAAGCTCTTTAACTATTACTTCACCCATCCCATGAAATAAATGCATAAATGTGTTTATTCCCAATGTAATATTATGAAAGAAATTCATAAAATTTAGTATTACATTCCTACAATTCACTCTCACTGTTTATGCAGTATGCACTTGCAGTTTTATCTTGCATTACATTCAACATTCCTTACACTTTCATACATACATAAGTCCTAGTTACGACTTTGTATTTAAATTGTTTTACACAAACCCATATCAATATTTACATACATACATAATATTTCATACTCCTGTGCCTATACCTTCTGGTGTAATAGGTACAGGAGTATGAAATACACTCAAGTTTCGCCATTAACAATGTAAGGCCCATGTGTGAGGAGTCTATTGACATTATACCGGGCACGTTACTAAACCCCGAGCTACTATTGACAAATATTCTGATATAAATTAAAAAAGACCAGTAGCACGCAAGACCTGGGAATCAAACCTGAGACCTCATGACTAGCTGTCGGATTCGCTCTATAATGGATTTATTTTAAATCTATAAATTAGTTCTTGAATAAAAAATTCATTGACGAGAACAGCGGTACTAGTTCATACGAATCAATTTACCTAAATTGAATCATATCTGTCACGAGTACAAAGCATTGAAACGTACTAACAACACACAAATAATGTCATATAACATGGTCACAGTGAATCAGTCCCTTCCGTAATTAGATAGCAGTAACAAAAAGTAATCAAATACACAAAAAAATATACGAACATTTTGACGCATGCGTGCGACACCGCAGCGCTGTGCTTCCGGCGGAAGTTCTCGATCAGCCATATTGTGAACAATAACATTAACATAAACCACATCACTGACACTTGTTTTAGTACAAAATATATAACACAGAGTAACTACAAATAGATAGAACACATTTTTTGAACCTTTCACAAACCGCTCTATACGTTGCAAACACTATGACAGATAAAAAAAATAGTACTAATTAGCGTTGAAAATTAATAAATCTTCGTGATTGGCAACTAATATGGATGAAGAGTAAACGGTAACTAAACATAACAATAATAGAATCGATATAAACAAGTATGCGTGTGAAAGCACGACACATGCAGGTATTGTGCGCGGCGCTACACAATGTTCCTACCACATCCGCAGCGGGGCGCTGGCGTCGCGAGAAATCATACTGTAATGAAATTAAGATTTCACGAGAAAAGTGTTCTGTTATCGCGATTTACGTTAAACGTAGTTTCATCTAGATTGTTTGACTAGGAAGAAAATGCAAACGAGAATCGCTATAGACGAGTATAAATTACACTACTATAGTGCCTATTAAAAAATATATTAGTTACTTGTAATTTCTGTCAACAGTGCGACTATAAGTACTATACTGCAATATTTTTCACGAGTCCTCCGAAATCTAGTCAGCTCTAACAATTGGGTTAATTTTATTTGCTATAATGTTTTTTCTTCCGTACTCGGGGTAGATTTTATGTAGAGAAACAACAATAAAATAGTGAAAAAAGCAGATATCAATAGACACAGAAGCTGAAACGCGCGGGACAGCTAGTATACAATAAAAATCTCTTCCAAAGAATACTCATATATGATTTGACTTGATTCGTAACCAGCCATCAGTTCATTCACGGGCTAATATTCTGGGTTTCATAGACGTACAAATTAATATTAAATTAATGGTTCTTGGCTGTTCATATGTATGTACATAATTTAATATTCTAACACTAGCTGACCCGCGCAACTTCGCTTGCGTCACATAACAGAGAAAGGGGCATAATTTTCCCCGTTTTTGTTACACTTTTTACTGGGACTCAGCTCCTATTGATCATAGCCTATAGATCATATCTAAAACCGAAATAATTTTTCAAATATGCCCATTATTTCCTGAAATTAGCGCGTTCAAACAAACAAACAAAATTATTCTAAAATAAATAAAATAAACGTTAATTTGAATTAATTTAACAGTTGGTTATTCCAATCGTAAAGTTGATTCTTCCTTAACTTTTCAATTGTGGTCATACTTCAGTAATTATGAAAGATACACATTATAATTGGTTTATAATCACGATACGCATCGGTTTCAGATGATAGTATAATTTATTGTATGATAAATAGAAGCGAGCCATGCAATAACGTAATTCGGTTGCAATTGATTTAAACGACTGTGTGTCTGTAGAGTTTAGTTTTCCCGTTTTCACAACATTTTTATTGCTGATCTTTCATACTAAAGATTTTTCCTCTTTTTACCCCTTTCTCGGGGAGGGTATAGGGAAACCCTCACTTAGTGCTCCTCTACACTTCTTAAGGAATCTTCATATCAAATTTCAACTTTCTACGCTCAGTAGTTTAACGGCTGTGCATTGACCATTCAGTCAGTGAGTCACTCAGAAACGGAAGAATTTTATATAATATATTGATAATTTGACATATGGACGTAAATATTTCATCAGTTGAGGAAAAGCCTCTTAACAGAATCTACTTCTAACTAATCATCATTATAAAACAAAAGCAACGACAAAAAATCACGACACAAATTTTGTTGAATAAATTATTTGTGTGTGTAATCGTTCCAATCTCAAAAACTACCAGACCGATTTGAGCAAAACATTCCCCTTCACAACAAAGCAAGCTTCAAGTAAATTCAACAAGCCTTACGTATGTAGTACTCTAATCAAAATCACAACGACAAGCCGAGGACAGCTAATTAATCATAATCCCTACTAAAATTAATTACGCACTTGTTAATTATACATTATCTAACAAACAGGTTATCATTTTGACACTTTCACGAACAACTTTTACTTTCAAAATCTTCAGTTATTTTAACGGACACTCGTTAAACTGGTTGCACAGGTTGAAAAGGGACTGTGTTTAATATTAAAGTTATTTTAAAATGATTTTGGCGATACGAGTTTTTGAACCGTGAATGTTGATTTAAATTGCAAACGAAATTTTTGATTTTGTTTCATGACTGGTTTTAAATGAGTGATTATGAAATCGTCGAATCTTTTTATGTAGGCATATTATTATGAAACATAGCTCACAAAAAACTCTTAGACTATTTTATAGACTTTCATCAACTGTCTAATAAGCTAACGAAAGTCGTCAGTAATATTTTTTACTTGCTTCATATTCTGAATTCCCTGTTCTATTTAATTTTTAGGTGGTTACGCGGTTGCTATGGCTGAAATCGGTCAAAGAGATGATTCTAACAATCAAAGTAAAATACTTAATCATTACAAAATAAGAAGATAAAAAACGCAAAAAAAAGACGTAAATCTTAGCAAAATTTTTGCAAAATAATTTTCAGTAAACGAATTTTCCGACAAGCTAGCGCCACCAAGCGGCTAGCGCGGTAAACGTAAAGTTTCCAGTAGAGTAAACACGGTTATTATGCGCACGCGCTGCTAATAGCAACAATGGTTCGTTACGAAGAATTGTTCGTTTTACACGGTAGATGGTAGCTCGGTGTTATACATTTCAGAGCTTAGTTAACAACAGCCGCGCGGATCGATCTCTTGAGGTTAAGCTACGCTTGCCGCGGTTGTTCTGCGGATAGGTGACCGTCTTATTGGTATAGAGCTCCGTGTTTCGGAAGGTACGTTAAATTGTGGGTCCCGGCTATAATTAACAAAGATCTTTGAAAAGTCGGACGACCAGTCTCACCGAAGCGTGTTATAACCCAGGTAACTGGGTTGTAGAAGTCACTCCATGCAAAATACTGGTATCCAGCTGTATCTGGTGAGACTGCAAGCCGACTCCGACATAGTTGGAAGAAAGGCTAGGCTGCTAAATAAATTATCACATACTGAGCATGTTAAAATTTATTGGCAAGCATTCAAAACTGTAAAATGTCATTTGAATTTATAGCCATTTTCTGGGAGACGAAGGACGGGAGAGAAGTTATTTGTTGACAACCTGGTAAATCTCCAGTTGTGTCATTTAGGTTGAAAGAGGGATAAATCAATGTAATCGTTCTTTAGTCGAATAAGTTTAAGAAAAGTAAAGTAATACTAAAATGAATTAAAGTTACTAGTTGACGATTTCTTTCATTATTACGCAACGTTATAGCAAGTTTGCAGATTAGTGAAAGATATTTTTTTACTGAATAGCTTTTGTCGATAAATCTACTCAGAAAATTGTCATCAATATCTTATGTCTTATTACATTTTATATTGTATATGTTACTGTAAAAGCCCGAACGGTGGTAAATCCTAAGATTTTCCGGTATAACCTAAGATTTACCAACTCGCAATGGTAAAAGTCCGAACAATGCTTTTATTTCGAACTTTTACCTATATTCACTTGATGATATCGAGATGTCGCCGGAGCCCCGCTTCGCGGGGCTCCTCCTTCTGGGTGGTTAAAAAAAAATAACCACGAAGGCTAAGGTGGGAGCTTCGCTTCGCTCGCTCCCACCTTAGCCTTCTAACCTAACCTACCCATGTCGCTATGCCCAAAACTCCTTCTTTATAACTATGTCACAGTATATAATTATACCGTGAAATAGTTATAAACATAGTTATGAAGGAGGATTTTTTTATATATCGTAACATAGTTTTTAAACTCTGGCTTGTTCGGACTTTTACCATTGAGAGTTGGTAAATCTTAGGTTTTACCGGAAAATCTTAGGATTTACCACAGTTCGGGCTTTTACAGTAACATATACACCTTACTTTCGCCCTACAAGCTTACAACCACTTCACAAACTTTCACGTTCATTATAATAGCAATATTAAAGCCTTATCAATATTCTATTATCAAAGTAATTAACCTTGCGAAGATGTACCACAGCCTAAAGACTATAAAACATACATTTTATGAGATAATTACTAACCCGGCGACAAAAATCGGCGACTTGGTGTTGGCGACTCCTTATTTCAAAACCATCATGTCAGCAAATTGGAAACAGCTTTTAAAATATTGTCGCCAATTTCATGTTATCGACATTATCTTGTCGGTGAATCGGCGACATATGCCTGTGAGTTGGCGACTTTATAGGTAGCGTTCTTATAGTATAGAGTCATAAAACGGATACTATCTTTCACTTGACCATGACACTGCAAATTCATTCATCTATCTAGAGAGGTTCTTGTGAGTATATAGTTGCAAACTATTGGTTTTTGAATACCTTAGTAAAATGTTTATTTATATTATGAATTCTTAGGTGTTTAAATCTTAGCAAAGTTGAAGAATAAAAGGATTTCGTGTCGCACATAGTAAAAATTAAGATGTATTGTAATTTTAAATTTACTTTTATGTTATTTTTTAACCCATTATTGTCCCACTCCTGGCCAGGGGCACCTCCCAAACCAGGGAGGGGTGTCTTTGAGTTCACTACGCTAAGTGCGGGTTGAAAAATGATTGGGTTAAATGAAATAACAGCAGCTGTAACTTCAGTATTTTTACACATATCACTAAAAATAAACTTTTGCCTCCCAATTAGGTACTAACTTTAACTTGAAATATAAATAACGATTACTTCTTCGAAGCAAGCCGTGTATTTAAAAAAACGCTACGTAACTTTTCTTAGATAAACTTCCACTCACTACAAGAAAATCTTAAATAGAAACTGACTCTATCTAACCATATAGAGATGTAGAGTTCAGTAAAGCCTTCCATGAAACGTAGTTTATAAATGGCTAAGAAAGTAATCTTGTTGTACAACTTTTTATTGACATGTAGAGTCATGATAAATTATGTAGAGCTTCTTAACGTGGGATAATTAAGATCGTGCGTCTGATTTAGAACATTTACTTTTGGATTTTATCTAAGATAATCTGATTATGCAGATTTCATGACTTTTGAGATCGTTTTCAGTGGTTACGTGAGTTGGTAGAGCAAGCACTAGATTTTGGAAAGGTGCTTCTTGTAGGTAATAATAATATTATCTACTTGTTGGTATGATTTCTTAGGAAAATCTTGGCTCGTGATATGTATTTTCTGCCATGGCGTTCCGAATTTTTTCTTTAACGACTACTCTCACACTACCAATTGCTCTTGTGTAGCAGGAACTTTTACAAACATAACCGGATCCAAAACAACTATTTATGGATCGCACAAATAGTTGTGCTTCTTTGTTCCGTGCGGAAATCGAACCGATTAAATAGAACACATTTAATTGTATAAATACAGATGTATTTGTAACAGCTACTAGTCATCAATTAGTGCAGCTAATTTTATCTTTAACGCTATAAACCTCCCAAATACCCAATAAACAGATCAACACCCACATTCCAATCCACTACCAGTCTTCTAACTACTCTACACAGCCTCAACTACACACGTCATGGTACAACAAGGCTCATCAAGAGATCACGATAACACGGCAGGTCTCGCAACCTCTTCCTTATAGCTCTCAGCGCGAGCCGCTATGAAAGTAATCCTGTCTCGCTACTTTTTATTCACCACTTACTATAATACTTAGCGAGAGAGTGTGCTTGTATGCGTCATGCTCTTTATTATGTGTAGGTTTTTGTCACTATATGTCAAATTATAACATAGTGTTGGTTGATGGCCCATTGATAAAATTACTAGCACGCAGGCACGAAACAAAAATGTTTGAAAAAAAAGGTAGTACTTAAAAGTTACGTTAGTGCCCAGGTTTTCTAATAACTGAATCTCAATTCTCTGATCTTTAAGTATGGGTGGTATGTTTTTTGCAGCTGTCATCTATATAAATAATACATTTATTCCTTCAGCTTATATCTACATACAGAATAAGTTGTAGTACATACATTTTTATATTACTACTTTTATAATGAAATATAACTTTCTCATAGAAGAATGTTTTAAGAATTTCTCGTACCTAGAATCTACAAAAAAGATATTTACAATATTAGTATCATACCCAAAACATATCACTTTTATCTCATTAAGCGTTAACTAACCACAATACAATCTTCAAACCTCATTCATTTACTAAAAGCACTAACAATGACATGCATAGAAGCCTTAGTAAAGCCTTCCAAATACTATTGACCTGTCCATCTTGCATTCGAAAGGTGTTGCTTATTAAAAAAAATTATACTTTAGATCTTGTAGACGAGAGACTGAATACTTCTTGAAATTTGAATTGAAATTGCGTTTATGAAATCTGTGCTTAATTGTCTGAAATGTGGTTACTTGATTTGGGTTCCGTGTAATAAAATATTGTATAGACTACTTATATTTTCGTAAACCTGCACCTTCCTAGCTGCAAGGCCTAGCTTATTCTTCTTTTTCTAGCAGCTAACGAGTTCCCAACAATAGGACGGTAATGAGTTTAATAAAAAATTTATTGAATAATGTTTTCGTTATGTATTTTTTTCATAATTATGGTTTAGGTATACCTGTGTTTTTTAATAATTTATAGATTCCGTGTTGCTCTATATTAAGTTAGTACCTTATTTCCCTTCACTGTTGAAGATATTAAGTATTTCATTTAAAAAGTAGTTGTTGTATTTTTACGGAACCCTAAACACTTAGCTAACACTTTCGTTAGTAAAGCGGTCCAAAACACTAGAAAATAATTAATTCTGTACAAATTACCTTGTCTTTCACTTTTATCTGTTAATAACAATCTCTAGAATACTCTTTGTAATAAAACTTGTTATCGTAAACCGCAAAAATCCGCATACATTTATTTTGAAAAATATGCACAAGAGATTTTAAATCAAAAATCGAGAAACACGAAATTATTTATACAAATTCTATATACCAAAAAGTAATACATATTCTGAGAGTGGAAACCGGAAGCGTTTGGAAACTTGATGCAGAATGTAGAAAAGTTTGTAACGACATAAGGCACACATACAAAGCACATTGTAAATAGTAGGGAACTCATGTCCTGAGCCTTGCAGATTGAAAAATGCCGATAAAGTGCCGTAAATGATGATAAAGACTCAGAGTACCTCGGGCTTTTCAACCTACATTTTTCACTTTTCCTAATTAATTTAAATTGATATTTCTATTCCGGGTATACTTTTTTTTTGTTCTTTTGTAGAAACGTCGAAACTAGATTATTTAGTATTGAAGCAGTTTTCAGGGGCCGAAACAAGTTCCGAGGTCGAAAATACTGATTTTACTGACCAAAAATTCAAAAATACTGACCAAATACAGACCATTTCTAAACCGTTTTTCAGGTGAATGGTGTGAAATAACAAAAAATACAGTCGAATTGAGAAGTCAAAATCCTTTTTTTAAGATTGTTAAAAAGCTTATTTTCGGTTATTGGTCTCCACCATCCCCGTAGTCAACCAGCATCGCCTTTTTAGTGTGTTAAAAAGCTTTGTTAATAAAGTTTTCAATCAGGTCTTACGAGTTTTCAATCAGCTCTTACGAGTTTTCAATCAGGTCTTACGAATTTTCAATCAGCTCTTACGAGTTTTCAATTAGGTCTTACGAATTTTCAATCAGGTCTTACGAGTTTTCAATCAGCTCTTACGAGTTTTCAATCAGGTCTTACGAATTTTCAATCAGCTCTTACGAGTTTTCAATTAGGTCTTACGAATTTTCAATCAGGTCTTACGAGTTTTCAATCAGCTCTTACGAGTTTTCAATCAGGTCTTACGAATTTTCAATCAGCTCTTACGAGTTTTCAATTAGGTCTTACGAATTTTCAATCAGGTCTTACGAGTTTTCAATCAGCTCTTACGAGTTTTCAATCAGGTCTTACGAATTTTCAATCAGCTCTTACGAGTTTTCAATTAGGTCTTACGAAGTTTCGCAAAAGTGCGCAACGGCGCTAAAGAATTTTCACTTCAAAAATATTGATTTCAAAAAATAGTAAATTTTAATTTGCTGTTCTATTGAAGTCATGTGATGCTTCAATACAGTCATGTATATGTTACTGTAAAAGCCCGAACTGTGGTAAATCCTAAGATTTTCCAGTATAACCTAAGATTTGCCAACTCTCAATGGTAAAAGTCCGAACAATTCTTTTATTTCGAAATTTTACCTCTATTCACTTGATGATGTCGAGATGTCGCCGGAGCCCCGCTTCGCGGGGTGCTTTCCTGCATTGCATTGCATTCCTGCTGGGTGGTTTAAAAAAAAAATAACGACAAAGGCTATGGTGGGAGCGAGCGAAGCGAAGCTCCCACCTCAGCCTTCTAACCTAACTTACCCATGTCGCTTTGCCCAAAACTCCTTCTTTATAACTATGTGTTACGGTATATAATTATACCGTTACATAGTTATGAAGAAGGAGTTTTGTATATACTGTATATGTTACAGTTTTTAAACTCCGGCTTGTTCGGACTTTTACCACTGAGAGTTGGTAAATCTTAGGTTTTACCTTAAAATCTTAGGATTTACCACTGTTCGGGCTTTTACAGTAACATATATATTACGCAGATCATCAACATAATATCGAGCATCCAAAGCAGCCCTCTGATATTATTATTATTACTGGGCAAATCGAAAATGTAAGATTGGCCAACAGCAGAGGAAAATCAAAAAAAAACGTGTGTGAGTTTGGAAAAATACTGACAATACTGACCGATTTTCTAAAATACTGACTTTTACTGACCAGGTCCAAAAATACTGACTTTTACTGACTTTACTGACCTGTTTCGGCCCCTGAGTTTTATACTTGTACTGAAAAATGAAATAAACAAAAGTGTAATAAGTTTATTCACCTGCGTTACACATACCAAAGTATAAAATACCAGAACTATAATATTATATGATAATATCCGGTAATACTCGACGCGGCGTTACCTAATAGAGACTGCCTTTAGTGATGCTACTGAGATTATGACAAATGTAAAGGTAGATCAACATTTGAGGAGCCGAGCATGAGCTAAGCAAAAATTTGTTTGAGAGGCGTATGTAACCCGTTAATGTCCCACTGCTAGGCAAGGGTCTCCTCCCGGGATGAGGAAGGAATTAGGCTATGTTTTAAAAGATGGGTCCGAACGTGGGAAACAATTGTAATAGTACGACACTGCAAATTCAGAAATTGCTGCTTACAAACTTATAAATTGAAAATTATTATATATCATTTGAAAGTTACGGTATCAAATTATTTTACACCTCTGCCGTCACCCCAGTCAAACCTTATAATCATAAAGTTTCATCTATAAACTCTCACCTCTCACTACATCAATTTCTCTTAAAATTTATAATTTTCCAAATAGTAGTTACGATTTTGTAATAAACCTTCTCATAAAACGTGTTTGAAAGTCTACTAATATCATTGACAGCTTTATTTATGTAGAAAGAGATAACATTTTATATACATAGAAGTTTGCTGGAAGCAAGTGCCTTTGATCTCAACTTACACCCGTCTAGGCATCAGTGGCGAAGGGTCATTTTTTATAAAAGGTAAGCCGGAGCTATAAGTCATTGTGTAGGTATAGTACCTACCTACATATTATGTACATCGTAAGAATGCCGACGTAAAAGTAGCGTATTACTGCATAATAACAATATGAGAGTATTATCTACATTCGACTACAGTCTCTTATTTCTCTCTCTACAGACTAATAATACATAGGTACTTACCATGCTACCTAATCATGCTTGTTTTGTAGTAAGTTACTCTGTCTTCAGTAGTAACACGTAGGTAACACAACAGCACATATTTAAGATAACGTATATCGAACGATTGATGATTGTCTCGCACTGGTTGTTTAATAACTTATTATACAAGCAATTTAGAATGTATTCATCAACAATAAAATATCAAACACATTATGGATAAACGCAGAACACTTTTATAGAAATGCGTTTAACCTATAAATCTTGACAAAATGAAAATTTACTCTAATAGAAACATGCAAAACAATTACTTTTTAATATACTGATACATTCACAATTATGCACAAACACATTTATAAAGGAATAATGTTGTGATAAATACAAATATTCTAATTTGTTATAGAGCGCGCGAAAGATGTAAACAAACATGACCTTATGTCAAACTGGAGAAAATATAATACTTATGCAGGATTCTTAGCTTATATTTCGCCATCTCGCTCTTGCACGCGGCTCGCGCCGCGACAGAAACATGCGTAAGATCATGTGTCCGCCGCGGCGCGGCGGCGCGAGCGCTGTAGCGCGAGGCAACCCGCT
The DNA here is from genome assembly GCF_050436995.1 of Anticarsia gemmatalis. Taxonomy (NCBI): domain Eukaryota; kingdom Metazoa; phylum Arthropoda; class Insecta; order Lepidoptera; family Erebidae; genus Anticarsia; species Anticarsia gemmatalis. Next base: position 10,470,051 of record NC_134760.1, on the reverse strand, counting down.
CTTCCTCCGGCTTGCTCGCCACTATGCAGCGCGGTGCGAAGCGCGATCCAAAAGGTCGTAAGCGACATCGCCGCCATAGTTTTTATTGTACGCGATTCCCGATCAGCGCCTACGGCTTATTTCATTATTATTACCTCACGTTGCGTTTTTAGCGGAGCGTAATTTTTGAAGGGCAGGCGTTTTCGTAGTTTCGATTAGATTAATGATTTTAGTTGAAGATTTCGGTTTAAATATTGGTGATTATTTATTAATTGTGTATTATTTGGCAATAGTAAACAATTAATTTAACACTAATATTAAGTCTGTCCAGAAAGGGAAGCCGGTAGGAATCGAGTTGTATGGAGCCTTCGCCACTGCTAGGCATGACTTTGTACAATGCTACCACCTTAACTACTACGCCAAGGAGACCGTCTCTTTTCTTATTCTTTAAAAAAAACAACTCCCGCACTAAGAAATGCTCTTGTATCGCGGGGACTTCTACAAACATACAAACAACGGGCACAAAGGACATCCAGGCCCGAAACAATTATTTGTGGATTGCACAAACAACTATTTCATGTGGGAATCGAACCTACGACCTCCCGACGCAATGGACCACCTTATCTACTACGCCACGGAGTCTACATAGTTCTACTATTATGAGATAATATATAAAACTATGTTTCCACAATACCAAGAAGAAGTTTTCACTTATTTGAGCTAGACCTAAATACGAGTCGTCATTGATTCAGACAACAATAGGCCGAGGCAAAACAAGTCGAAAGCCGAGAATAGTGTCAATTATTGTGACGCTTCTCACTGACCTACTATATCTACGCTCAGCAACATACTAATGCTGATAAAACTATGCTTTTAATATGAGAGATGCTCATAACTTGTAGTGTTTATCAGCGCTCAAATGATCAGGTAAAGCAACCTTTAGCACGGACATTTCGTAGATGAATGACTGCATCAGTTTAGCGTCGCCCTGCTGCAGAGGGCACAATCAAAACAAGGTTCAAAGGACCAAATTCAGAAATATGACTCAGACAATCATGACTCGATTCACAACGCGGGGCGAATCACTTGCGGTGCGAAACGACTAAAGACCCGCAAAAAAATAAAGTAAAGCAACCGTTGGCGCGGTCATTTTATAGATGGGTGACCGCATAGTGATATTTTAACTGAGCTCCTCCGTGCTTCGGGGGGCACGTAAAATGTCGGTCCCGGTTGTGGCCTACCAAGATAACGGTCGTTAAGTCATGTCAAAGGCCTCTCGGGCGGCTTGAACAACTTTGAAACTAGGTTGACCACTAACCATAAGACAGATAGATTTTTTTTATATTTATTTACACCGACGCTTTGTATACTTACCAAAAGTTTAGTTTGTAACAGGAAATTAATAAAAAATCGAGCGTGTCGACGAACAATAGTGTGTATTATCTATAAATAATATTGATGACCGTACAAATTGTATGAGATTACTTTATTTTCTTCTATTACATCGTTATTTACTTTTATATAATAAATAGAAAGTCAATAATGTAAGGTACATACAATGCAATACGGTTTTAATAAAAATCTCAACTACTAAAGCTTGACTAACGCGAAGATTATTAAAATTAATCTATAAAAATTACGTTATCATGATGTTATGTATCTATCTATTCAATATAGATTTGTTTTGTTTTTGTAATAGTGTTATTTTTTAATAGAATTCATTAATTTATCAATACATAGTATAAAGCAAAGTCTGTCCCTTTATACGTATGCTTAGATCTTTAAAACTATTCAACGAATTTCGAAACGGATTTTTTTAATAGATAGAGTGATTCAAGAGTAAGCTTTATGTGTAAAAGTTGTAAAGTTGTTGTATTATCACAGACACCTAAGCAGTACCTAAGCACAGTAGCCTAAACTATCACAATATAAAACAAACAATATCAAAAACCGTTAAGCAGTTGAGAAGGTGTAACAAACAGACAAACATACTATCGCATTTTAACATGTCTTAGCTATCTTAATAGTCTAGACTATAACATAACAAACAATATAATAACATACACAATACTAATAAATAGATCGCGTGCAAATAATAACACTGTAGTGAGTGTAGATACAGACGGACGTGCGCGGGCGCAGGTCACACGTCACACCCCCCCTTATACATAATTGTATGAATACAATTTCACCTTAAACCTTGTTATAAATACTTTAATGTTTCTAGGAGAATAGTTGGCAGCCGGTGATCATAATCCTTCAATTTGTTTCCTATGTGAAATATAGATTTTTTTCTGGAGTTTGGTGAATATTGTGATAAATTAAATTAATATATTAACTAAGAAAAAGGTCAATGAACTCAAGCTTGGTTTTCGTTGGACCTTTGAAGCTTCTTCAAGTAATTTTACTCATAGTAAGTTCGTATAATGGCATTGACATTTATGCAAAGAAAAATAGAAGACGGTTTTCTATAGAAACTGTTCACGTTAAGCCGAAACTTGTGCAGGGACAAGATTAGTTTAAAAAATTAGAAATCTATTCAATACTATTAAAACATTCTTCTTTCCCGAAATAATCAATAATGAAGAATTCCTCAGTGATTTATTACAACGCATTGCAATAGAAACCTGATAATTCCTATAATCAATTTTATAACTACTTAAAGCCACACCCACAAAACTCATCTCATTAAACAAAACCTCTCATTCACAAGAGCTATAAATAACACAAAGTTACATCACTATTACATTATTATAATATATTTTTTACGGATATATCCGATGATGGGTTAATTGTGGTAAGGTCACGTAACGTGCGTTTCTCTTCACACTCATCTATCATTTCGATTGAGCAACATCGAAATACGTAGGCCTTTACTTTTGCTTTTCAAGATTATGTTAATTTTGTAATTATAGCTGTAGATTATATGTTGTTTATGATGATTCTGATGAGGTGTTAGGTTCGATTTTTGTTTAGAGTCGGATGATGAAATATGTTAGTTTTTTCAGCTCCATCATTTTCTACCTTTTTGCATCGTTACCTCTCGTAAATCGCATTCGGAAAAACGTTGCAATTCTAATTAACACAGCAGCTCGATTCTCTTCAAATATCGTCTACCGTCAACCGGCCTGTCATCGAGAAATTTTGTATGAAAATCTAATTAGCGCCCCTGACGGGCGTTGTAGGAACTATTTTGGCAGTACATTCTAAATGTTAAACTTTCGATACTCGTCAGTGCCGACTGTACAGAATCGCGCTACAGTATTGTTTTATAAACCACGGCTTTTCTTTAAGGAAGGTCTTATATTGACACAGAACTGACAAAGTTACATTTTAACAACCAAATTGTATTATAGTGTGCGATTGTATTAAAGTTGAGGCATAACTGACAAATTATACAAAGCCAAAGTCAAATATTCTTTATTTCATAAACTTTAACAAGTATTTGAAATCGTCAAAATATTTTTTATCTACCGCCACCGTTTCGGAAAAGCTGTTGCTCGTGAGAAGAAACGGCAAGAAACTCACGGCTACATATCTATCTATATCTAGCTTTAGCGGAAATATAAGCCTGATTATATTAGAGAAAGGTATTGTAAAAATGCGTGCTCGTACGACGGCACTTACTGCGACACGGACCGAGATAGCTTGTGGTCAGGTAATGCAGCAATTTGCAACCAATATCACAACCATTATAGGACGATATGGATACGTCTAAGGTGGAGATATTTAGGATTCCTGGAACCAGGAGTTAAAACTATACTTTTGACAGCTGTTACCATTATAAATAAATATATATTAGATCATTGGACATCTCACACACGGTTATTTGATTCCAATCTAAGCAGAGCTTGTACTATGTTATTGTAACCAAATAATAAATAATCATACTAATAGACTTCTAAATAAATACTTATACATTTTTTTTTATTTTTAAGATTGTTTGTTATAGTGGCAAAGGAAATAAATAATTCGCGGAAAATTCAGCTTCTTGGCTATTAAGGTTTATGAGATACATCCTGGTGACAGACGGACAGACAGACAGCGGAGATTATGTAATAGGGTTCCATTTTTACCCTTTGGGTACGGCACCCAAATTAAATAACCTAGAGAAGACTTATTTCCAAAGAAAAAAAAATACACATAAGACCTGCTTAGTATAAAAACGAAAGATTGTAAGAAAAATTCTATTTCAGATACTTTGAAAGTAAAAATAAGTGTTTTAAACACGGTTTGAAGAGAGTGTAAAGGCCGGATGTCATTGAAATATGGTTGAACTCGTTGATTTAAATTAACAAATATTTGACTATAATAAGTATTCGTTTGCTTAAGACATGTGAAGGTGTTTATTTAGTAACCAGATTTGTCATTATGGTGGTATTAAAATGTATAATACTTACATATTTACAAAAACTGTTATTTATTATTTTCGAACAGAACCCAGAATTTTCTTTGCAATGGTATTTCTAAAGATTAGTGCCTAAGGTTTTTGAGATACGTGATTTCTAGATATGAATTATACTGTGGCATTTTTTCTATTTTGAAAGAAGGTGAGCAGTAGCTTGTTTGTCCTTCTGTCACCTCAAAACTGCTGAACCGATTTGGATAAAACTTGACAGGGAAACAAATTACATCCCGGGGAAAGACACAAGCTCTTTTTTACAATAAAACACCCGAACAGAGCTGCAGATATAGGCTATTGTTGCTTATATATTTCAAGCCACATCTTTTGTTTACTTCAACAAACTTTTCCCCACACATGATTAACCACTAATATCCATTAAACATTATTATATAGAAGCCATTATATCAGTAATGTCATGAAGCTCGCCCCAGAATGCGTCGTAGACAGCTATTAGCGCCCGTTATGGTGAAATTGGCCCGATGCGCGTGCGCAGCGCTATTAGATAAACTGCTTACAGTGACCAAGTGTCCCGGTTTTATGGGAATTTTACACTTATTTATATTTTATTTATTATTTTAGTTGGTTTGTGTTTTTAACCCTGAAGTGCGTGGCGGTATGTATATGCCATTTTTTTATTAGTTCGCCCTTATTTTATATGCATTTTCTTATTTATTTGTCCCTAAAAATGAAAAAAAAAACGTGCATTTAAGACTATTTGTTTCTTGAAACACAAATAAATTATGTTAAAATAAGTTTACTTGATAATGTTATTTGTGTAGTCCGCTCTAGTTTTCGTCCACTTATGTATTATGTGTAACGATGAAATTGGAGTGATGCGCGTACCCAAGTTTTCTAGCTAATACGGTGACCAAGTTTCCTGATTTTATGATAGAGACATGATGACTCATCATACTATCTCAATTTAAAACTTTCGTTGATATAATAATAATCTATAACTATTATACTGAACCTCAGTATAGATTGTTAACGTAATCTGAAAAAACTGGATACCTTTCCAAATATATTGTGATTCTTTTAAACGTTTTCAGTTCCAATTACGAGTTAATTTATCAAACGTATACAACTAGTAGGTATACACTTGGCCAACGTGGTGGACTTAAAGCCTAACCCCTCTCTCATTACGGGAGGAGACCCTTGCCCAGCAGTGGAATATTAATGGGTTAAATTATTTATTTTATGCAACTAACAACAACAAATAAATTATATTTGTTGTTGTTAGTACAGTACATTACTGTCCCTAGGCTGTACAAAGGACTCTTCCTAGCAAGAAGAAAGGACATTGTACTTCGAGTTCAACACGCTGGTTAAATGAGTATTGGGGATAGTTTAAAAACAATATTAACGAAAAATAACTTTGTGAATGTAGGACATAGAAAACTTATGTTGTAACAAGATAATTGTAAATTACATTACGTATGATTTAACAGTTTAACATTTCATTATTTTTACTTCTGACCCCGCCCACTTGTTCTCATCTTACCGACCGGTAGGTATTTAATACCTAAGCTTGTTATATACCTACTAACTTATGTAAGAAAGTGTGTTGGTCTTAAAACTTGATTGATTATATTAGTGTGGGTGTCAAATTGAATCATGATTGATTATAATTTATTTTAATAAATTATCATAGTTTTACATTGGAATTAAGTGCGAATGACTATTTTTAAAGACTCACTCTCTTGTTTAATACGTATATCAAACTAAATTTCTGCAAAGCATTTTAAGAACTAATTACTGTAGCTCAATTCTCTACTACTATCGACTACCGACAACCGACCTGTCATCGAGAAATTTTGTATGAAAATCTGATCAGCGCCTCTGACGGGTGTTGTAGGAAACATTTTGGCAGTACATTCTAAATGTCAAAATTCGATAGCTAGCCGGTTGTCGGTAGTCGATAGTGGTAGAGAATCGAGGTACTGCAGGCATTACAAATCAAATCAAATCATTTATTTGTGTGATTATGTATACAATAAGGTCTTAAAAGGTATTTCGTCTCTCCAGAACCCGCCAATTTGCTTACATACTTAACACATGTCAGTTATAAAAGAAAGAAAATTAAAAATTAAATTAATGTTGCGGTCACTAGCTTACTATAATGAAACTAAAGCAAAAAGCATGATCCTTTGCAACAGCTCTTTTTACCTAACCTCTAACATTTATAATCATCTATTTTGTCACTTTAGATAGTTCACCTGTTATTACTAGGATATAATACACTGTTACACTGCTGTGACGAACATCTTCATAAACACATCAGTCACATGAAATGACAATAAGTTGCCGATCGCAATGATTGCCACTTTATTATACAAAACCGCATGTCATTGTGAATGTATGCATATTGTAATGTTATTATTGAGAGAAGGAAGGAAATATAGTTTTATACTTGAGAAGTTCGATTTGCCAGTGACTTTGTCTGCGTATTTTAAGTCGCTATCACTAGAGAATTATTGAGGTTCGCAATTTATAGACTGCTACCAACATTTTCGAATTTTGATTCAAGAAGAATAAGCTCTTCATCGATCTACAGAGCTTCGCACGTCCAGGCATGAGCAAAAATTTGTACAAAATCAAACAAAAGATGTACGAACAAAAAATTTTGTCGCACTCTTTTGTTTGAAAATATCAGTTAATTATGCCTATTGATCTAGAGATATAGAATAAATGCGCAGTGATTGAAAAGTTATTTTTATTAACAAAAATGTTGTTGAAAGTATAATAGTAACGAACAGTGTACTTTTGCTTTTGACTGTACACATGTTTCTCTCCGTCTACATAACTTTTAGAAAAACAGGTGTCGCGTCATAATTATGGAAATTCCATGCAGTTATGTCAATCAAAACGACATGATCGACCTACTATCACCATGGTTAAATTACATAGTGATACCATAGAGAATTTTAATAAACTATGCGATAATTATATTACACAACTTTTTTACTTTCGCGTTACTTCATACTTACTGATGTTTTGACTAAGTACGCTAGTATTTAACTACGACGATTAAATGGTTGAACCGATTAGCATGAATCAACAATGATCAGTATGATAACATCAAAAGAATTAAATATTTTTTTAACAAAATAAAACCAGGAGCACGTAGCCTAGCCTAGTATTATAGATAACGAATAGAATTGAATAGAAGCCCATATTTATTTTATCTATATTGTTAGTAGTCAACCTAGTGTCAAACTTGTTCAAGCCGCTCCAGACGCCTTTGACACGGTAAACGACTTTTATCATAGTTGAAGACCGACTTCTGATAAAACTATATTAAAACGATAATTTAGAAGTTATTTAGTTTATTTTATTTAGAAGTTTTTCCTCCCCTCGTAATCTTAATATGTATGTTTTACAGAATCTAATAATAGGCATTAAGAAATGTTACCAACCGATAAAATATTTTATTATTGCTTACTACAAGTAACTATCACAGGAAATCAGTTTTACACAAAAACATACCAGTCTCTAATTAGTGAATATCATTATAATTGGGTATTGTATGAAATCTAGAGGCATGTCGTATTGCCAATAGATAATTTAGTTACTTCCTGCGAGTGGCATAAGAGTCATAAGTCAAGTTTGATGAACGTTGCTCGTGGAAAAATATAAAATAATTATTTGAAAGAGCTTTTGGCAATTGCCGATATATGGTAACGGTGGCCAGTTTCATTAAAACTTAATGTGCTAAAGCTTGTTTATAGTGTACAATTCTCTACAGCTTAGTCGATACTGTCGAGTATCGAGCGTACGTACGGTACGGAGCCCGGTAGAGGCGCTAATCAATATTTTTTTTCGATAGCTAGCCGGTTGTCGGTACTCGTTACGGCACAATACGCAAGAATAGTCTCTATTCCATCACTCTCATAGCCTAATCGGACAGTATCCGACACGACCGGTAAGGCGCAAGATCACGGCTTTACGTGCTTTCCAGAAGTCCACGACCTCAACTTCTTATCTCTGAGCTATCACAGAGAATTTCTACACAGAAATGCCCAATGCCAGCATGGGATATGAACCTAAAATCTCTATGGTAATTCCATTCTCAACGAATGCTTCGAAAGCAGCCGTCGTGATAGCCCATATTTAAGCCCCCTTACGCACTAGCGGTTAACCGCGGGAGCGGCTAGCCGCGCGGTTGCAACTGCCTGACAAAATTGTTGGCGGTTATGTTGCGGTTCGCAGGCGGTTGTATATTAAACTATAACCGCGCGGCTAGCCGCTCCCGCGGTTAACCGCTAGTGCGTAAGGGGGCTAACTGTCAAAAACTGATATATTCCACCATTGAAAATAAACAAGTATCGCACGGTAAATCCATAAAACAATCCACGTTTATACAAGTGCAAGTTCATAAAGTTTCCCCTACATTTTACAGCAATTAACTCAATATTGAAAAGTGATGTTAACTGAGGTGTAACACGCGATAGTACATAACCCCGTGACATGAAGGTAAAAAGTGATTTCTTAACGGAGAAAACTAATTGAACTTGAATCAGTTGGTTGAGAAAACAAAGGAGTGATTGACTTACAAATTATTAGAATATTGTAATGAGATTCATGTTTTTTGTTATATTACTTTTTTGAGAGCGTAGCTAGAATCTTTTTAGACTGACTGGCTGGCTTGGAAACTATTTTCAGCGGGAGGTTTAAAAGTACTTATATCATATTTCGTTTTATTACAATCTTATACTTATATGTTTCGAAAAAAAGCAGAAATAATATAAGTCCATAACTATCATCTAAGAAAAAATAGGATCCTTACATCGACCAAGTTTTTACTATGCTACACGTAATAGCCTGGGCTATGATCTTAAAAAGAAAAGATACGCTGACTGCTATTTGAGCAAGCTGATAGAATAGCTTACACGAACAGGTAACTATACCTAAAAAATAAGTCAGCATCTATGAAATAAACCACAAGCCATCCCTTTACGAATATCCATAAAGAAGAAATCGAACTCCAACCTCCCAGTAGAGAACAATAATTGAACAATGAACATTCTTACAACAGCTAAACAAAATAATACAACAGTTACGAAACACTGACCGGATAAGCAACGACATTGAAAGTGTTCAAGATTCACTAAACTTTTTAACCATTATGTATAATGACCGGAGAACCTTGGTAGCGGACGAGATTCCTTTCTAGATCACATGTTTAATAGTTACAGCTGTTTGAAGTAAACTAATGTAGGAAAAAATGTCTTACAGGGTTTGAAAGTGGATAGTGCGAAACTCTAACCAATAGAAAAGCTTTACGACAAAGCGTAAAGTCGATGATCCTATTGGTAAAGGTTTTCCTCTCGCTTCATTCGTTTTTCGGACCTAAAGTTGCCTTTTTTAGTAGCAGAAGGCGTATTTTGTTGGTCATTTTGGGGATTCTTAAAATTGTGCTTGATCAAGAAACATTGAGAAACTCTGATCTAGTAACATCTCTGATCTCTCACGTCTCGGCTGAGACAGCAGTATTTACCTGTACCTTAATATATACAAACTTGACATTATAAATGGCGAAACGAGGGTGTATTTTATTCACCCCTACTTATTACAGGTATAATAAACGTGAAGTAATAATTTTAACCGCGGAAAACACAAGTACCAGTGAAAGGTTGTTGCGTTGAAATCTGATACCTTACTCAAGATTGTTACTATCTCGTATTTTCAAAACAAAAAGATACAATCGCAGTACATACATCAAGTATGCAGTTTTAAACATGCTCGAAATTTAGTAATGTGCACTGACACATAAAGCTGGTTAATGAACATTTCATATATGTTATTAAACAGTAATTATAACTTGCAATAGTTGGGAAATATTCGTTATTTGTTGTTATGTTCGTAGCCTCGTTTGTTTGGCTACATCTTTGATTTCGACATGTGTGTATAAAATCACACTTACGATCGCAATGGTTAAAGCAATATTTATGGAAGTGTGGAAAACAAATAGTAATTTGACGGCTATTATTAGAATTATATGTTTTATTATAATATGAGTATTCGTACATACGTTTTATTTTATGTATTCTGGTTATTAATAGATTTGTTTTTGTATAAGCTGTAGCTGGTTTGCTCGATTACTTGCAAAATAAAACGAAGAAATATATTTCAGCTGTTTTCTAACATGATGTAACAACCACATAGATGTTTCATTCTTTAGATCTAATTATGTTTTGTTTGAATTTGGTGACGATGTAATTTCTTTTCTTTATTACAAAATGAAATTAATACTAATAGTCGCCAAAGTAAAAAATATTATATAGCCAAAGTACTTAGCAGTAATATACAACAAACTATCAAACTAACAAATGACGACCATCATCACCAAAACGCATTTAAACAGTAGTATTAGATTCATAGTAATCACAGCGCGTGTCTGCGCGGGCGCATCTAAAAACGTCAGCGCGCACGCTCCAGTTACCGCCCATGATTCCGCTCCGCTCTTTGCAGCTCAGTATACTTCTGTAATGGTCTTATTCCGTTTTAATTGTATATCTTTTATAGGTGATAATATAATTTTATTGTATTTTGATTTATGACAAAACGTTAATCAGTTAAACTGATACAGGTCGTTAAATACTTAGCGGACATTTTTTGCTGAGCGCAACATAACATTAAGTAACAATCTTTGACTTTTCTTTTTTTCTAAATTACAAAGATCGCAGCATCATAATAATATATTATACTAGAATTAAATAATAGCTCAAGACGCCCGAAGAAACCTTTTCTGTTTTTCCGTTTAACGGCCTTTTGAGCCTGAAGTATCCGAAGGCACTTAATTGCTAAGTGTTGCCGAGAAACTAAGCACCATTGCTTTAAAAGCACCCGCTGTATATACCACAGGTAATTCACAATACAGTTGTCATGTAAATAAAGCAGCAAGAAAATCGTGAGTAAGTGAGTCAGTAAGATTAACCTAAATCTATTGGTGAAAAAACAAAGATTTAGACATTAAAATTAACATTTTCGCGTTAACGACCAACCCGGTACACTTGGTCAGCTGACCGAGGAAAACTTGCTGCTCTTTGATGTACGTTTGAAGCGATTGTGTATTTATCGCTTTAGAAAATTGTGTACTTTATTCTTATTTTCTTTGTCGGTTAAACCTGGATAATGGTGGTATAGGATAGGGATGACTGGCGTAAACGGGAGAAGACTTTTAACCTGTAATAGGTAGAGAGAGAATGGCGAAATGATGTTGCTTAGTATCTGTGGGCTGGTTTATATTTTAAAATGTGAAGTAAGTCTTCAGATTGTTTGTGAATAATGGTATAAGTAGCTATTGGTTTTATTTTACTTTAGAGCGATTAATTGCAAGATGAAATAGTTCCTTAAACAAAATTTCGCGGAATTATTTTTATGTTTTTGACACTTTATTAATTCAATATTTAACTTTGTAAAGCTAATCATACTTTAGTAGTTATTCTTATCTATAATTATTCGACAATACTAAACAATTGAAATCGCTTCAAATTAATTTAAAACGCTTTTAAGCAATCGAACATACATTTTTATAAAAAGTGATTTTGCCAAACTTAAACCATACTAAAATTGCGATCGCAATTTGTAAACTTTTGTTACAATTCAAAATTCCAAAATGACCGTTATCACGCTAGTTCTATGACGTCACTAATGACGTCACAAGTCACGTACTGATTAAATACAATGCAATTCACATGCATCACATTATCACGTAACACAATACATAATAGCCATTAACTGGTCGCTAGTCTATGAGACCTGTAATAAGTAGAATTAAAAACTAAAAACAATTTTAGAATGTCTAGGTATTTTTTTGAACTGCTATTTGTACACCGATTAGGACTTTCATAATGATTATTTTAAGCACAGTTTTAAAGCAAAATTGCGATTTTTCTTGGACATATTGGTAATAGAGAGTGTGCTACCACAAGAAAAAAAATTGTGAAAAATATAATGCGTTTAAAAACCTTTTAAATCCATAGTAATATAAGCCGATCTTTGATTATTTTTCTACCATTATAATTTGGGGATGAACACATTGCTATAATGGCGAATGCCGTAAGCTCACTGTAAGATTTCACAGTAAAACATGAATACACCCCTTTCGTTAAAGTTACGAGAACTATTGAGGCAATTATGTATGTGTGTAAAAATTAAGTTACTTCAAATCCATATATTAAAGAATATTTGGCACGCGTGATGGGCTTAAGGCCTTACCCCTAATTCAGTCGGAAAGGAACCCTTGCCCAGTAGTAGGACAGCAACAGGATAAATAAATATAGAAAATTATACACTATAAACTGTACCTGCCATTAATTACCAAAAACATTAGCAATAGTAGTGACCTGTATTTTCAAATTACTGTAACACTTAATTACAAGTAGTTTAGATTAACTGCCTGATAACTCCAAAGTATGTATGAAATCTACGTGCAAGGACTGTACAGTAATAAGCTCTATAATGTAGAACAAATTCTTCGAACGAGTATTTCGTTCGAAGAATTTTAATCTCAAGTCAAAAGTACCGGAGAATTTCGTAAAATTGTTTGCGCTTTTAAGATTCCGGATGTATTTTAACATAAACAAACTATACAGCTAGTTGTTTGTAAGAAGAGTTCAAAATACTTATGTTATATCAAAATATGTTAAAATTACTAACAGTAATCGTATGTTATAAATCTTTCTAGAAACTGAAACCTTAAATTATAATTATATCGATAAGCTAAATAAGTCAAACCGTATCAATACATTAACGTATGCAAAAAATACGAAATATCAAAATAGATATTCTCTCTCTATGATAAAATAAAAACAAAACAATAACAGAAGTAATCCACTGTTATACAAAAAGCAATTAAGAGCACACTCATATTAAAATTCAAACCATTAATTAGAATGCGAAACTTAACGAAGCTTCTGCATAAAAAAGTAAACAGTTATTTGAAATTTTTTCTAAAAAAAAGTAAAACTTACGGGTCTAGTATCAATCCAAAACAATGTCAAATCGATTGCACTCACTGTTGCACAGCACTATTCAAAAAATATGTATTTTGACAGATAAACAAACATGGCGCATATGTTTTGCGCGGGACGCGTGCGCGGGCACACTGTCGACGTTCGAATGCGTGCCGGCGTAATCTCTCGTTCGTACTATATGTTACGTAGTACGGTACGGACCAGCTTAATGCAGTTACGGTAATATTTGATTTTTGTTAAATTACAGGTCGCGCTGTCTCGGTTTTAGATCTTCTTTGGTATGTTTAAGAGATTGTTAGAAGTAGGTTTGTTGATATTAAAAATCTTGTCGCATATTCATTTTGTTGCTAGTGGCAAAGATATATGTAAATTGTACCGGAATTCAAGACTTATCAGATCATATTAAAATATGAATCAGATTACGTTCTAATGACTCATTTTATTTACACCTTTTTTTAAACCAATCAGAAGACAATATTATCTACCTATCTTTGTAAACCCAAAACTAGGCCTTACAGTAAATAATAAACTACAAAGTATTAAGGTCTATTTATATTAATAAAACGTCGGACATTTTGAAATACATGGTAACTATTGACAGCAACGCTTAGACAGCATAGATAGACAAAGTTTTCTTTTAAAATCAAAGTAATAAAACTACAGTTAATCGGTGTCGTTATTTCTCTTTTGTCGCAGTCAATTAAATTTCTACAAACCAGTGGTGGATTGAGGGAAAATCCAATTCACACATAACTCTGACTTTCTGAACGTTTCTATAACGCCTATTTTATGAAGTTCCTTTTTTACCTTTATTGATGACTAGCTGACCCGCGCAACTTCGTTTGCGTCACATGAGAGAGAATGGGTAAAAAAAATCCCCATATTCATAACATTTTTTACTGGTACTCTGCTCCTTTTGGCCGTAGCGCGATGATATAGCCTATAACCTTCCTCGATAAATGGGCTATCTAACACTGAAATAATTTTTCAAATCGGACCAGTAGTTCCTGAGATTAGCGCGTTCAAACAAACAAACTCTTCAGCTTTATAATATTAGTATAAGTATATTAGTATATTAGTATAGAAGAGGGGATTTTTCAATCTGGCAAACATGTAGCTCCTATGGTTAGTACAAAATAAAGAAGGTAATAAACAATTACAAATTATACTACTATTAATTTGGCGAAATGAACCTGATTGAGATACATTATAGCTTCATCCAATAAAGATGAGGGCAGGATACTATTATTAAGACCTAAATCAGAACACTAACTTCGCAACAACAAAATGAGGGTACTTTTTTCAGACTTAGGTATATTATTACTCTTTATCTCTTTCTTTCGTTTTGAGGTAAAGACCTTGTTTAATATTAAACTAATTATGAAAACAGGGCTTTTAAAAATAGCCGAATATTCAAACAATTATAATCGAAGTATTGTATAAATCGGTTGGTTATTTCAATTAACATTTAACATGACATTCCGATAAACGCTTCGACCTCGTGCGAATTTGTTGAGTTTTTTATACATTCGGGGTCAATATCTTGTAAAAATCTAACTGTTTTGTACAGCTGACCTTAGACCATTTTGTGGTTGGGACAATGTTTGATGTTACATACAAACAAACATAAAATAAAATCACGACATTTCCCATTAGGGGTAGGCAGAGGAAACTCGGTACGAACCTTACAAACTTAGCTAGCTTCGTTCAATGATTTTGGGGTGGACTTGATGCTTACAATGTCACTGCTTATATTGTCTTTACATTATCTACCAGTGATATTATGTCAACCAGAAATTGCACAAAAAATAAACGCGACCTGATACCTGTATCAGGTCCTATTTAAATAGCTAAACACCTTCATAACACATTACACAATAAACAACCCATAGATTAGAATACCAACTTGTCGTATTTGCCGTGGAACTAGTTACAATGTAGTTCAAACAAACCGACCGTAACATATCAATATGGCAAATATCATGTTTATACGCAAATGAGTGCCTTTGGTCTAGTGCTCGTGGTGTGGTCGTTCGATTTCTCGGCCGGTTGACCACTTCTATACCTCATTTCATGTGAATGGAAATATGGCATACTAGCTTTTACCCGCGACTTCGTTTGCCACCTGAATTTTCCCATGGGAATGCGTCATTCTCCCGGGGTAAAAAGTAGCCTATGTCCTTTCCCGGGTATCAATATCTCCATACCAAAAATCATGCAAATTGGTTCAGTAGTTTAGGCGTGATTGAGTAACAGACAGACAGAGTTACTTTCGCATATATAATATTAGTATGGACCATACACAGGTACCTTTTTGTATAACAAAAATTTCGTACATTTGATCCCATCTCATATATTATCAGCACTTTTAACTGATTGCGACGGTGAGTAAAATAGTATTATAACAACTTATTTTTGTGTAACGAGTATACAATAAAAAGATAGAACCAATATGTATGTTTATTCATGCAAATATTTTAACACTACAATGATAGATCAACAATTAACTACCCATGTCGAAATGTAATTACCGATCTAGGATATCATTTCGCGTGAGAAAGCTACACTGAGATACTATTATGACTGTTTTAAACCCCGTAGCCTTCACTACCCATACCTAAACGACATTACCTACCCAGGATTCGATTGAGTGTGAAAGAGCCGCACTGAGATAATATTAAGAAGGTTTTAATGCCCCTAAACGTCCTCCCCGAGACCCGCTAGCAACGCGACGTAAACGAAATATAACATTGTTATCAAACAACATTTCGAACATAAACTACAAACATCTCAGTAACAAATTTGTAAACAATCAACACATCTAATCTGTGTTTCAAGGAAATACCACGTCTTCACTGTTATAATTACAAAACAAGGCGAGAATTAGCGATAACTGTCAACAAACTCTTATGAACACACACAATGCCTATTGAAAACACACTTGTATTTTGAAAACTACAGCATTTTCTCATAATATGTAGGTGGTGCCTTCTTTGTAAGTCAATTAAACGATCTAAGTACAAAGTAATTTATTTATCATTTATTTACATAAATAAATGAATGAATGAATGTCCCACTGCTGGGCAAGGGTCTCCTCCCGTAATGAGGGAGGGGTTAGGCCTTGAGTCCACCACGCTGGCCAAGTGCGGGTTGGGGACTTTGCATGCCCTCAATAAATGTTTTAAATAAATTTTAGGCATGCAAGGTTTCCTCACGATGTTTTCCTTCACCGTTGGAACATGTGATAATTATTTCTAATACACACATAACTTCGAAAAGTCATTGGTGTGTTGCCACGGGTTCGAACCTGCGACCACTGGCGTGGGAGGTGTCAACTTATACCACTCGGCTATCACTGCTCTCATATAAATGATAATAAATTTATTATTATCATTTATTTACATACATAATATCACGACTGTTATACCCAAAGGTGTGAGCAGAGGTGTATGAAATACATTCACGTTTCGCCATTAACAATGTTAGTCCCATGTAATAAGAGGTGAGCCTTTAGCTTTATTTATTATAAGGAAAAGTCTGCCTATATGTCGCTTTCACGGCGAAATGGCTAAAACCATTTTTCTCATAATATGTACGGCGATACTTGCCTTCTCATAGGGTTAGTGTAGCAAAAGAATCTTAGACTTTAAACTTGATATCGACTTAGCATTTGTAGCTACAATTACAAATACATATATCCAAGTATAATCAACTAACTTAGCTCCAGTAAAATGATATATTTCGTCAAAAACTCGAAGGTCACTACAACTTGCAAGCATAACTTAAACTTACTTTACCACTTTCATTATTTAAACAAATATGGCAATACATCTTGTCTCAGTAAAAGTAAAAGTCCCTTGATGTGTCGAAAGTTTTCTACAGTTTCATAAATTAATATATTCGATGGTATAGTACGACACGTGGTTTAGAAACTTATTAGCATGTGTTAGAAATTGTATTTTACGTTACCTATAACTTTAATTATACTATTTTAGTACTAGTTTTCTGCCCGCGGCTTCGCCCGCGTGGTGTGTCACTCCCGACTCTCCCGAGGGATCATCCAAGAGTCCTCTCTAAGTGCTCGTCTACACTTTCTAAGGTATCTCCATACTTAACTTTAACTTTATACGCTCAGTAGTTTCGTTATGCGTTGCCTATCAGTCAGTAAAGGAAGAGTTTCATCATTTCAATTCGTTTATTTTTGAATCCTTTACTTAGTTCCAAAAGAGCCGAATTAAGAAAAAAATATGGTCAAATAGAGACCGTTTTGAAATGGTAAGAATATCTTTAAAAATAAGAATAAGTTGCTTCCGTTATCTAAACATAGTACAACTGGTAAAATTATCAGCCAAACAGGGACCAAAATATAAATTGCACAATATAATACGAATTGTGCAATATTTTGGCTAGTAAGATTAGGATTATTAGGAAAGATGGAAGCCAAATTAAAGCCTACAGAACAAAATTTTAATTTAAATAAATAAGTTAATGAAAACAAACATTTTAATTAAGAGTTATTTTGATTAGACATTGAATAAATATGGTTATGTGACTGTTACTTAAGATATGCAAATGATATTCAATAACGAAAGCGAAATGGCACAAACGTCAGTTTTCTAATATATCTACATTTTATTATTCATATTTGATTGTACAGACGAAAACAGTATGATTTTGGATAAATATTGTAAGATATACCAATCCAGTTTTAAAAGTTAGCTATGTTTATGAAGCCATTTAAATAAAAATTTAACTAACAGTCCCTTTTTATGAATCCTTTGTTACTAAATAATTAAGATTTTGTTACTGAGACTCTAACCCTCTTAATCATAAAAATATATGAAGATATGAAAGGCTCATAAAGTGTTTTGTTTCTTTCACTCCTTAGCGAAATGAAAAAGAGAAAACATATTATAGTAGCTTTTTAACTAAAATAGTTTTATAGTGTGTTTATAAACAAGACGGTAAATCTTTTGTGTTCGTAATAATTATACTTATCACATAACATGTTTGTCTAATACAAACAAACAAATAAACATAATTTTTGTATAATATTTAACGCAACGTCTATTAGATTAAAAATACAAACCATCCATAGGCAATTCGCATTTACAACCCTTGCTTGCACGTGAAATACTAACTATAACTTGACTTCAAATTAAAAACCACAAAAACAAACGCTAAGAACATATTACCATACAAATTAACCGCTACAGAGACTTATACAAAACCAGCGTATACTCAACACAAATTGGCCTGTTTAACTCAATCATACGTATAAAGTGGGCAGGCTTTTAGAAAACTCGTAGCACTTGCCGGTCCGAGTGTACGGATGAAAGCGACCTTGCACTCAACCGGTCGCGACGGGATGTTACCCGCCCAATACGCAACTGAGCAGGCAATTCTTGCAACAATTTTCTATGGAAAATTAAAGAAAGTGAACACTTAATACACCCAGTTTTGTGAAAGATATGTATTTAGATATGGTACTTAACATCTCTTTCGCCGAAAGGACAGATAGGTATAGTATTCAATAACGGCCAGATTCTTCATGAAAGCAACAGCTAAAGTAAACATGACATTCAAATTTGTCGAACAAATTTGTTTGTCATTTTTACTTTACCCCTATAATATACTATTACCCCCTTTGGCTGTCACTTTTGGTCACTGGCCGTGACTGTATAAGGTGGCAAAAAAATTCAATTTACCCTGAAAATTGTCACACTTCGGGTTAAAATGTAGAATCATGTAAAAGAAGAAAAAGAGCTTGACTGAAAATAACTTGCCCAGATATGCTGATGAGAGTCATGCATTCAAAGCTCTGTACTAATTTGTTTGGCTATAACTTCTTTATCAGTTCTAAAAAAACAATATGCCTAAAGAAAATATTCAGATTTATGGTATGGAACTGAAACAATAAATCTAAAAGGCTGTTAAATATTTACAACTCTATATCATACGACTATGATTAGACCGCGTAGTGGTCTGTGACTTAACTCACATAGCGGGGCTGTCAGGTAAATAGATCATCCGGTACATTAGCCGTGTAACACGTAAGCTGGTATTAACTACATGTTATTATATAGTATATAAGTATATTATAATGTCATATGTGTTGACTTACATACGTTATATGTAGTACTATTATTTACTAAAGGAGGTTCGCCACTTCGTCCGTGTAGTCTTTGCAATAAATTGTAGCCTATATGTTGCCTAGACTTAATAGCTATACAACAAAAGTCCAGTAATTCCGGAGATTAGCGCGTACAAACAGACAGACTTGTGTTCTATTACTGTTCCTAAATCCCCCTCATTTTGTACAGACACGCCATTTTTACTGTTTTATTATATGTATATAGATCAGGGGTTCCCAACCTTTTCTTAGTCCGGGACCACTTTTATATTATTCTTATTAGCTGGGACCACTATGTTAGTATATTAAAGAGAAAGTGTAATAATCATCCTGAAAATTTGAAATTTTAAAGACATTCGCAGACCACATTTTGACTTCCGCGGACCACAAAAAGTATCATATGCGTCAATCCAGGATATAAACTATCTTTATTACAAACTTAACCAAATCCGACTTACAAGTTTGGCACTATTAAGTAAGAAATATTCATACTAACGTCCAAACATAAAATAATATATTTCTCATTTTAATATAGATAGTGATCTCTACGCATCATACTTGTAATATGGAGATGAGCACAAAACTTTATAATAGTATTTTTATAAATAGTGTATCTTCATTAGTAAAAAAAATCAGACCCCGATATGCTTGGGAATAATAAGGCTAGGAAGGAAACGAATTTATAACAAAATTATATAACAAAATGTTCCGAAACAATACACTTTAATGAATAATTCATAAAATAAAATTACGTGAGTATGACACAACTAAATAGAAGGCATTTTTTTTCACAATTATTTTAACTTCTACAATGCGGACGTTAACATTCACTGAAAGCGTTGAAATACATCATTACTATTATTTTTAGAAAAGTTTTTTGTGATGACAGTTCTCTCGGTAATAAAAATGGAGTAAAAATATCCAGACCAAACACGAGTCTATTGTCTAAACCTAAGAATAAAGTGTAAATAAAAATGAAAAAATAAATCTGCCTTTAAGACTAAGGTTTGTGTCAGATCTGAATCCGCATATTCTATATATACGCATATTCCAAACGGATGAAAAGCACCTTAAAAGATATATTTTCTTAGACGAAACAAACAATGTGCCCTAAGAACTTGTAAGAAGACTAACAATAAGAAGTGAATATAATAACATTTTAACTGTTCTGGAAATCGTAAATTTTGCTAAATATTGTTAAAATTATATCAGTAGAAGACTGTTTATCTGTTTTGCTTGTCGATCATGTGCGACTCTCTAGAGCCGTATTGAAAGAGATGAAATTTTGCTGGACCATAGAACATGTTTATATCTGTGGTTAAGACCTGACAGGCAAGCTTTTTTTAACAAATAATATCTATGCAAGAAGATCTGCGCACAAAAGCTAGGTTTAAAATAATACAACATTTGCGTGATATTCCTTAAATTATTATAATAATATTCCCTCGTATCAGTGACTATTGTTTAAAGTTAATAGACTATGAGTTCACGCGGCGTTGTCTGGAAACAGTTATATAATATTACTATAACATCTTGCCTACTTTCTTTGTTAAAATGCTCGTTATTTTATACTTAGTGCTGCTCTGAAGCGCGGGAAAACATGGCGGCCAAATGTATTATATCTTTAAATAGAATTTAATTTATTAAGTATTTTGAGCTATCGTGGTAATTCTCACTCAAAACTGTTGCTTAAATGACTCTTAAAAACGTTATTTTTGTTAAGCTTATATTTTAATCTAGACGCCGATTTCAACTCTTCACAGTTATTTGTTAAAATAAATAATATATCGCTTTTTCCCACAGGAATAAACAGATACCAAAGAACGTCACTTGGTAGGATCCTTACACACTTCCCACGCCTCATTGAGATGTTACCACTACTTACTCATAAATATAACTTGAAAAACCCTCCTTTGCGTTTCGCAAATAACTTATTTTGCTAGACTATAATATATCTCGTTCTTTAGGTAGGAGTAATCATTTGCGTAGCCTACATACAACATAATTCTAGAAAATACAGATTAGCTGCGTAAATTTTAAGCCGTTAACTCAAAACCAAAGGTACCTATAGTCAGCAGTGATAAGAAATGGGCTGAACAAAAATTCAAAAACTCAAAACCTGTTACTCTCTTTATGAGCTGTAGGTAAACCGATAGAAACTCAAAAACTCAAAATCTGCTGCGCTCTTTATGAGCTGTAAACGCAAGAACCGACACATTATTACAATGCGATTTCACTCCACACACTCAATAATCGCATTACATTTTTCATAAATAAAGCTAATCCCTGAATCCCCAGCCATATTTTAGCAAATCCCGTTATTGAGTATTAAGAGTAAACAAATTATAGAATTACGCAGCAGTGGACGAGTCAACCCCGTAAGCTTAATACAGTTATACAAACGGGAAATGTGTGCTATATACATATCTCTGACTTCGCTCTGGTTTTACACTATTTAGATTTAATTTATGTTTAGATGTCATAACTAGAACGCGAAACTGCGCCTGTGTTCTAGGCGGTCGTGCATACGACTGCTAATCACGAAGTCTCGGGATCGATTCCCGCATTTCCCGGGGCAAAAATTCACGGACTGCGGTTATCTAGGGAATGAGATAGAAAATGAATTCAGAAGAAGAGACGTGATAGGAAAATTTGTTCCGTGTGGTAATCGAATCGTAAAATAGCGACCTCACTTAAATTGTATAATTCTAACCTCGATATAGTTACAATCCCATAAATAATACCCAAAGGTCAAAAAGACATCTTCATTAAATTTTGATATCACTTTTGGACATCTCATCATTTAACACGTAATTAAAATTCATACCTACATAATACATTTTATCGTAATTTACTTTATATGGATTAATTTATAAACTTACATCATATTATCATAGTATAGTATTTAACAACGATTAAATTATAACAAAGAATTTTAAAAATACTGTTTAGTTTCGCATGACAACGCCACCTGTTATTAGTAACAGAAACGACACATCATAATTGTACCACTACTAGTACATCTACTCGCCAACAGATGTCGCTAGTTACAGAAAATTGCAGTCAGTGCTATTAAAATTAAATAAGATTACTCAAAACATGGAAAGTGGTTGAATAATAAAAATAAATGAGATAGATTATAGTTCGTAGTCGCTTTTCCATGACCACAGTGGGGAGTATGATTGAAAATCAAGTGAAAAGTGTTTTTGTTTCGCTCTAACGGGTTCGCAAATGAGCACTTTCTTCAAGCAACTGCCCTTGACATGGGCCATTACCCTTGAGATATTAACCATAAGCTTGTCTACATAACTGTGAATAGTTTTTATTACTCAGTTAATTGTTTAACATTTGTTAAAACAGCGATTGACATAGTTTTATGTGTGTACATTACTTTGTATAAACACTATTAATTCTTTTGGTAGGTAATAAGAAAATTTACTAAAAAGTGGTCTATTCATCGTGTTTACGTGATTGTAATAGAAACTATATATATTTAGCATTGGTATTAGAAAATTAACTAAAAAGTGGTACATTTAACGTGTTTACGTGACGTTGCAGTTATTAATTCCATCGATTTGTAAAGCTAACTGCGCCACGGTCAAGTCCTAGATGGGCAATCATGTGCAAAAGTGACACCCGTTTCCGAAAGTGCAAATATTTTGATCATTGGAATTAGAGATTTGATGAAATGGAACGACAGCTAAAGTTTAAGAAGTTTAAGAAAAGTTACATAAATAATAAATAAAGGGTCAGTAAGATTTAAGGATAAATGTATGAAACAAATGTCAAATACCGGATAAATTAACCGATACTTATTTAGAAGTGGTTAATCGGTGGTTAACCCCCGGTTTCTGAGGTACATTTAGCGTTAGTTTATCTGTTCAATAGTGTCAAAACTTATATAAAAAAAACGCTATCGAATAGATAAACTACCGCATAAGAGAAGTACTCTAATATGCAGATTTGTAACCTAGTTTCGTATTACAGAAAATCCAATCTTCATATTAAAATTGCATTTTCCTAACAATGAAATACCGAATGCAAAAAACAAAGACGGTTGTTTTATGTCCATTGGTCAATGAACATGTAAAATTGTGTGCCAACTACCATTTCTTTGAAATAACAATACATCACTGCTTTCCACATTGGGCTTCATAACCAATAATATATCATGTATTAGCAATTGTATGCAGTAATCAAGTTAATGAGGTAATTAGGTACAATCATTAACGTAAGAAATACAACCTTTTTGACCCCGATGCAATTGGATTAGTTTGTGTATGTATCTGTGTCTTTCTATGTAAAATCAGGACATCAATTATACCAATTATGATTTTATATGATGTGAATGAATCTGGTGTAGATGATTATTAGGTACTTACTTCCAAGTAAATTATATAGTATTACACCTGCATTACCCGTAAATGCAGGCTTATATAGCTTTTAAATATTATTGTGTTCGATATTAAACTTTGTAGTATGATAATCATAAACAATTATTTATATGATTCTAAATACATCACCCAAATATCGTTGTTTACAAACTATACTCGTGCGGATTCGAATCGCAACCGCATCTAGGAACTCGTAATCGACATTAATGTACATTAGATCTCAGAGGCACATAAACATTTTCAGACAATAAATCATTGACAAGCAGAGCGCATAAACCGGCCAACATAAATAACGAACAACTGAGAAACAAATCAATCACAACTGTTAACATTGTATAATCGACTAAAATCGATTCGTTCCCAACACTAAAGTCGGACAACTTTTCTTTTTTAATTTTATACAGCTTACCTTTAATACGGTAGTTAATTCACTTTTATTGTAAAGTGTAACTTGTTTTGAAAACAATGAGCTACTATTTAGAATATTTACTGCTTACTATAAAACAGTCATACAACGCTGTCTATTTGCGATAATCTTAAAGGCAAAATTAACATTTATGTGGTTTTTTACCTACAGGCTAAATGCTGCAAGAGAACCGATTGATATGGTATGGACATGTTAAAACAAGACCAACCGACTACGTAGGCAACCAGGTCTTGGAGCTGTCCGTTCCCGGAAAAAGACCAAAAGGGAGACCAAAGAGTGGTCTTGGGTCTGGACATAAGTGTTGCGGCGTGATATGAAGGCATGTGAGGTTGAGGAAGACGACATCAAGGATAGGGCGAAGAGGAGGAAGAGTATAAGGAAGGCTGACCCCACCACCATATAGGACAAATAGCCAGGAAGAGAGACTCAGTGGTTCATAAGCAAGGTTCTACAGTGTAAGGCTTTTCGTAAATTGACTGTATTATGACGATGATTGCTGCTGGGTTCGGTAGTTAACTACAAATACCAGAGTAACTCTATATTCTTTTACAGCGAAACTGTAGCGATAAATGCATCGCACGAAGCAAAATCTAGAGCCGATGAATCTAAAACTGCCTTAAAAGGCATTATTCATTCAGTTACCTTTTAAGGAACGCAAATTTCTAAATTTTGTGCAGTCAAAAATTTACAAATTTTAAGTAGCAGTATAAATCTTTGTCCCCGTTTCTCATGAACAAGTTGTGGGAAGACCTGACTGGAAAACTACTATTCTTATACTAAGACCCTTGTTAAAGGGAAGGGGCTCAAGCTGTTGAACAAAAGTTCTTACTCCTTCCTTCGTACTATTATGGCACTGGATTTGTAATTCAATGTATTCCGAGTACACCGCACGTATATGGGTGAGGTAAACTGAGGTTTCCCCGGAACTAACGATGATAAAAAGATACAGTAACGCACTGCTTGCCACGGTAAAACTATGTTGGCGTTTATGATAGCATGGTAAAGTCTATACTTAGTATCACGATGTAAGTGACAGGTGAAACTGAAGAACTTATTCATAAAATTATAGGTGACTTCACATCATATTTTGCTTATTCAAAAGCAAATCTAGTTAGCGATAGCATTTAAGTCCATTTTCTCCTATGATTCCCGTGTTGGGTCCAACGCTACAAGCATTTTTAATTTCCGAAAATGTAGCTAGAAATCTTATCCTCCATTAAGACCGTATCTTAAAATAAAACATGTTTGCGAACTACGGATTTTTATTTTACTTTGTTTGCCTCTTTTGAGAAAATAACAACAAATTATTAGGGATGCTGGATACAGGATGTTAATTTATTCATCCAGGTCAAATAATAACATTGCACTCTTTCTCAGCTATTACACTACATAATATTATGTATATAGGTACATATTTACTTAATGAGATCTCGTGAACACGCAATAATACGGTGAATACACTCAGAGAAACATGCAAACACAATTATTGTAAATGTTGCTAGTGTTTATATGCATACACGTATAATCCACGCTTTAAATGGCAACACCATTAGAAACGTTTATGCTTTCTATAATTTTTATATAACAGATGTTGGTGTTTTGCTCTCTTTTTGTTAAAATAATTGTAGCTTTGCTACGTGAACTTTCTAAGGCAATTTTAGCTTTAGTATCAGAAGAAATAGGAGGTTATCATGGTTAAGGCACGTAATGAGAAGAGAAGAAAGCCATGTTACGAAACGAGTGATGCATATGAATGCCAGCTGGCATATAAGAAGAGGAAGACCGAAAAAGAGATGTATGAATTGTGTGAAAGATGGTAAACAAGAAAGGGAGAGACAGAGTTGACGGCTGATAGAGATGAGTGGAAGAAGAAAACGTATTTTGCCAACCCCGCCTACGAAAGTCTCGTAACAATAACTACATACCTTATTGGTAGTTTAATTTATGATGTTTATTTATTTACTTAAATAAATATGTATGTAATTAATTAATTGTATTTACGGTTGTACATGTACATACTTTCGTGACCTGAGTTATAATTGTAGGCTTCAGCGACAAATCGTTAAAATGTTATGTCCACCAATAAAAGAAACAATTTCACGCATATAATTCAGTTAATTCGTACATAAAAATGACAGTATTGCTGAGTTCCTTATTAGGTACATACCAAGATATATAATTATGAAACCAAGCATTTCTATTCATCATATAAGCTGTTGTCAATAATTTCCAAAAGTTACTTACATATATTTTTACTATTGTAAAATCAATGATCCTAGCCTTTCTTCCAACTATGTTGGAGTCGGCTTCCAGTCTGACCTAATGCAGCTGAAACCCAGTATTTTACATCGAGCTACTGCCTTTTGGACTTCCACATAATTTGACACTCTTTTACGCTGCTTCTACTCAACAATGTGATTCAAGTAAGTTTACATACATATAATCATGCCTTCTTTCCACAGGGCCAGGGGTAGGCAGAAACCAGAGTATGGCATTTGATACAATCCTTACAAACTTCCTTTGCTTCATTCACATCCATACAGTAGTATACCTTGTCATGCAATAATGTTCTGCCTTAAATACTGTTTACAAGTATTCCCGTATCCTATTATATATTAAACATGCAACGCGAGAGTTTAAAAGTTATGACTGTTTACAAGCAATTATCGTCCGCATAATAAAGTAAACAAGTATGTAAATACAGTTGTCGTGCCCTGCAATTATTCTCAGTTTCATAACGTAGGATATTAACCTTTTGCAAGAGAACGCGTCGTAGAGCCGAGACTCAGCAGAGCGTGAGTGTGTATTGTTGAACGTATAATGCCGATGTTTGTTTGCCGCGATCAATCTTACATCTTAATAGATTTGTGGTTTGATGGCTTTATTTTAAATGTACATGCGTAGTAATTATTATTTTATGCGTAGTGTTCATATAGAATAGAACAAATATCGATACGAAATATTAAATACCGATTTGAGCAAAGAAAACTACATTAGTGTTAGGAATAAGGACTTAAGAATGATTTTATGGTAAATGCAATATTGTTCAAAACATGATGATCTCTTAAAAAAGTCACTTAGTTGCGTATGGTCGTTACCAATATTATGTCTCCAAACAGAGATAGGCCTACCCAGATACAAATATTTTCGAAATCAAATTAACTTATCACTTATTTTATCTATTCGGTAGATTTTTTATTAGAAGCTGATAATCGAAAAAAGGATTTCATAAATGTTGAATAACATCATCTGACTCTTCGCAACCATATGTAAAGTTCGCCTAACCTTTTGCTTTTAACATTTACGTGAAAATGTATGTTAAGCTTTTCTATTACAACACACTTTACATAAATGTGTCGGAAATGTAGTAACATATAAGTAAATATGGGATAAGTTCACTTGCTAGCATAGTAAAATTTTATTTCTTAACCACATTTCACAGACTAACCCCCGGTTTCTGATTACATTTAGTGGTAGTTTATCCATTCAATTGCGTTTTTTTGTATGAAGTTTGACGCTATTGAATAGATAAACTACCGTTAAATGTACCTCTGAAACCGGGGGTAAGACTATTATAGAATAGGAAAAGCTATTGCATATAATGCAGCTATAGTTTTGTTAAGTTTGATAGTTGGCAGCGCATTTTTAAAACAAGGCTCTCGAAAGAAAGGTGATATGAATCGGAAAAAAAACTTTTTTAAATTCACTTTCTTTGATTTAAGAGCATTGAGGCATTGAACTCGAATTCCTCTGGCCAGCAATATGTACTGATCGGAACGAAGATAACTTTTCTTTTTTTTCTTTAAATTTTTTTTTTAATTCATGATCGCTTTAAACAACTTCAGTCTTTACGAACCGCATGCAATAAGATGCAACGAACATTGTACTAATAAATATTCATGATCAATGAGTGTTGCCAACTTCGCGAAGAATTTATGTTAATAATAGAGAAACAATAACTGACATCATCTGTAAATCAATCAGTTAAGTTTTCCGGCGTACATTTACATTTTCTAAGTGATAATTACAGGGGTATTCTCCATAACAGGAAAAGACAATTAGTCAGTTTGACATGGATTGATTTTAGACGTAATTAGTAAAGAATATAGCAACGTAATCAAACCTATAGAAACATGTTAGGTAAGTGTTTTTCTCTGATACTTATGAAGCCTTTCATAAGATTTTAATTAAGATTGTAAGCTGCATAAAGTCGATCATCAGATGCTGTAAGCGTATGTACCTAGCTGTCTTAGATGATCTTTCCACGATACATATATAAAAGAAGGATTACTGCAAGATGTAAGCTTTATTTAATAGGTTATTGCTATTAGTGCTTTATTGACAATACATCTTCTATTTGGGATAAACTTTAGCTGGCTTGAAAATTCCAGAGACTATTCCTACTACTGCTTTCTTCCAAACCAATTGCAATGTTTTTTTCTTATTTATCAATTTAGTAAATTTCCCATTTCAGTTACCAGATTACTGTAGGTTATGAACCGTTTTACACAAAAGCTTAAGGGTTTCTAAGTCTTATAATAAATCGTAACTACCTGAGAACTATCGATGCAATCAACTGCATACAAAGTAAAACAAAAAATTGACATCAGACAATCATGATGTCTGCTTGTTTCCCATAGATTGTGTACCATTCGTTACGATAACACGTAATTGTTTGTTTTTACAAGTTACCGTTGTCATTTAACATAGGTAATAACACAGAGCAAGTGTTCTAACATATTTGTAACGATGTTGAAAGACTGTAGGTAGATATTATTTGAGCCAATTTCTTTTTGGCTTAAGTACGCTTCATTTTGTACAGTTACCCTCTGCAATAGTTTTATTAATATGTATTTATTTACGTCTTTAGGTACCGTAAAACGGGGTGAATAGAATTCGCGGGGTGAATAGAAAAAAAATCAGGAAAGTTTTCAAGCCCAATGTTTGAGTACTCCTCGTTTAAGAATTTTGTTCAAATTTGAAATGATTACACGTCGATATTACTTCTCTGCGGTGTCATAATTGTTTAAATGTTTAAATTGATATTTATACCCAAAAAATTGCTTCAAAGTCAACCGTCCTCGAATGCCTTAATGGTCCATACATTTTTTTCAAAACTTTGGATTTAAAGTGGAATTTCTTTTCTAATGAGTTGTTTGGAGTGTTTATCTCTTTAGGTGTATATTTATCTATAAAGATACAATATTGTTAACTGAAAAAACGTTTTAAAACACAATTTTTCCATTCACCCCTTTGGTCGTTTCGATTCACCCCTATCGCTGGGTGAATAGAAATTGACCATTTTTTTAATGAAATATCGTAAAACTATGCATATTTTTGGACAAATATGGTTTTAACTCTTTCTTCATGGCGCCGGACATGATATAAAACAACCTGGCAATAAAAATAACAAGTTATTCGCTACAAATTTTTAGGACAAAGTTGAAAATTGTTTCTATTCACCCCGTTTTACGGTACTATATCAATTCAAATGTTAATTACTTGATTTCGATTATTTATTACTTGTATTACATTACTGATACTTCATGCTACGTTTGTTGTTTGATCCTCATCAGACATACTTCATCATCAATATTTGTTGTTTAAAATAAGTATCAATACTTACCCGAAGTTCCCAGGATAGCAAACAGGAAACCGATGACAGACGTGCATACTCGACGCTCTCTTTTCTCCAAAATGATGTCCGCCATTAAAGATCACTTCGGAGCAACATGGAGACGAGCACCTCCCGCTGTCGGAACATTCCGAGCTGCAGCAAGACCTTGACGTCTCCGTGCTACACCAGTGGTCCTCGCAAGGAAGGGAGTAGCGCCATTCCGGAGACGGCACGCGATAGTTGTACCGCCGGTCCCAGTGCATGCTACTCAGATCAGTACATCTCTCCACGTAAGCCCCCGCCAACTGCTCCATGTACTGCTTGTACAGCCTCTTCTGCCTCTGACTCTGCGAGACGTGGAGACGCAACACGTTCAGGAAACACATCTTTATGCCGCGCAGGATCCGGGTGAACACGCCCGCTCTTTCCACCAACCGATACGTCGGCATACGCCCGACTACCAGAAACGCACGGACGAAACCCCCGCGGAATCTCAGAGAAAACAGATTTTACTGTCGCTATTAGACCGCATTGCGAACGCGTCGTTAGCAAGGAATTCAAGCGTGATTTATTAATTTCCCGTTTGCTTTGGTAATCTTAACACCAGACTGTTTATTTTTGCCATCATTTGATAAACTTTTGTGACAAAAGTTAACAATGAAGTTGATGATCTGTCGTGTACATTTTCGTTACATTTTAAAGTTTCGCGCCAAATGTAACGGTCACATTTGAGTGACAGCGAGTGCGCGGGAGCGCGGCTGGTGTCTGATAGCGCACTGTGCGAGCGCCGCCTGCGCAACCGCGTAAGCGCCATAATCGCTTTACGTCAAATTAACTTGCATTTCCCCGAGGTGAAAAAACGGAACAGTTTGCGGAGAAAATGCGGCACAGCTGAAAATAATTGGGGTTATAAGCCGTAGCCGACGACAATCAACGACCAATCGTGCTTAGTTGGATTGTACGCGATGGTATTTTGCAATTGTTTTACGTAAAATAAATGAAGATTGTACATAAACAATGGTTTTAATCAATGGAGCCTTTATATTTTTATGATTAATGGAGAACAGGATATTGCCTTTGAGCATTGATATTATACAGTATCTATGTTAATGTTAAACAACATTTATATTTATGCATGTCGATAAGCTATCAGCGACGTATCTTCTACTAGCCTAAGTAAGTAGATATCGCCTTCCAGCCGGTATATGAAGCTTATTGCACCGCGGACGTTGTAGCATTAAAAATTAAAAATTGTACTCAGTAACAGACATGGTGTTTTTTAATTATTATGTATCGATATAATTTTATTAAGTATTTAAGTATATCTTCGCATCTTCAAAAAAGGTTATCTTTTTCCGTTATATCGCTTTTCCGCAAATGTGGAAATTTTAATTAAAGATGTATAGAGGTAATGTCTTTATCTTCTGTGTGATCGGACTCATCACATAAGAAAATGTATTCGGTAAAATTTGAACCCACGACATACGGTTCGGCGGTTAGAATGGCAAATTTTAGTCCCACAACCATCGTCCGGATTATACCAAACGTGTAGTCAAGTCTAAGAAAAGAAAGATAAGTGTACTAAATACCCGTACCTGACCAACCATGAACCATGTCATCGTTGAGACCCTCAGCTTGCGACAAGTAGTCTACAACTTGTGCTGTAATGCCACACAAACAAAAAGTAATACGATTGCGTTAACCTTAAATTACAAACAGCCATTACAAACGTGCGAACTACGTCATATATTTTATCAGACATTTGTCACTCTCACTCGAAAGCTTGAGGTTTTAACATAGGTTTTTATTTAGTTTAGGTTTACTTAATTCTGAACGAAATTAAAAGTTATAATTAATGTCAATGTCAAATTTGTTCTGTCATTGTCATGGACTCTATGACAACTTCGGTTTTTATTTTGATTGCTCGATTGCGCCAAATTTTAAATAATTTTGCTGATAAATCTAATAAAACATGTCAATAATCGAACAATAACATGTTTTACAATTCATACAAAACTATTAAAAGAGAAATCATAAATGGAACAAGAGAAGCGCGGTGAGCAAGAAAGCGTAGAAAAGTTTGATATAAAGTTAAAATCAAAACCAAAAGATGGTGTCATACTACAGCTTCATCACACGGTAAAAGGTCCTAATGGGGAATGTCGACGAATTCGATTTACCACCGCTACTTTCGATGACACTCACGAGAAACTCGCCTGTGCCGACAACGCAGGTAATATCTTTATGCTGGACTTTTCAGACTTGAAATTTTGGAAACTAACCGGTATCGGTACTTGTACTGCGTTACACTTCGTGCCGAACAAGCCTGACACACTGATCGTTGCTGCCGTTAAGAAATTTGACATGAATTTTATAGATACTGAAAATGGACAAGTTAGCCTTACTCTCTCAGGGCACACAGCACCTTTGAAGCATATTTCTTTCTCGAACAGCACCAAAATAAACAATCTGTTAACAGCAAGTGCAGTGGAGGCTATTTTATGGGAACTAAATAACTATACCAAGTATTTCACTCTAAATACTTACCTTGGAGCACAAATTCAACAAATCCTGTTTACTCCAGCAGGAGATTATCTTGTGGCGTGCTTTCAAAATGATACTGTACAGATTTGGAAACATGAGACCATGAAGTCTGTGAAACAAATCATCCCAAGTGAGTTAAAACATATGAAAAACATTGCATTTACTATGAATGGACGAGCTATGGCTATGGCAGGACTAGCACCTACTTTAATTCTATTCAGCATGGACACATGGAAAGCTCTGAAGTCAATAGACTTGTCTAAATTCAATATATCAGGTGCTAATCAAATAGCATTTATTCCACAATTATTTGATGGTGGAGCTAACAAAATTCTTGCTATACTAACTAGTGATTGTGTACTGAACTTGTTAGACTTAGAAAAGATGTCTATAATACACACCATTCACCCTGAATCATCTGGCATTCGCAAGTTTGCAGTCAGTCCCACTGGGAAATACTTTCTCTGCATCTTGCAACTAGGTGAAGTCAATATCTACAACTCTGCCTTTGTAGTAGACTCCTCCAAACGTCCACCTACACAACTCAGTGCCATAGAGACTGCAAAGATTGAGGTACCATGTACATCTACCCACAAAAGCCCCTCCCCAGAGCAGTCAAGTTCAAAGGCTGAAGTAGAACAAAAGATGCGTATTTGTATGGATAGTGCTAGATTAAGAAGAATATTAATGCAGTATGGGGAATACCCTGATAAATTTCGGCCTGTTATTTGGCGATCATTGTTAGATACACCAAGGAATAAAGTTGCTTATGCAAGTCTCATTGATAAAGGTATTCATGCAGCCTACAAGGATATAGAAAAACAGTTCACAATACATAGTTCTGTGACTCTGAAAAACATGAAGAGATTATTATCCTGTCTTGCACATTGGTGTCAGTTATTTGGTGTGATGAAATTTCTGCCAGGGTTTGTGTTTCCATTTGTAAAAGTGCTACAAAAAGATCCTCTATTACTGTTTGAGTCTGTGTCCACTATTTTATGCAATTATTGTCAGTTGTGGTTCGAGTATGCTCCATTCCCTCCTATAAGTGTTCTAGCTATTGTTGAAAATGTTTTGGCAGAACATGATCAACAGCTTTTGAAACATTTCTGTGATGTTGGCATCACTAGCCAAATATATGCACTGAAGATACTAGAAACTGCCTTCAGTGAAGTACTAACATGTTCTGAGTGGCTTATTCTATGGGACCACATACTAAGCAACGAACCAGCCTTCATTCTCATGGCTGTGGTTTCATACAACATTGTCCAAAGAAATGCATTGAAAAAGCTAAAAACTCATGAACAGCTGGAAAACTTCTTTCATATGCAGAACCCTATTGACAAGAAATCATTGTTAAAGAAAGCTTATTCTTTACTGAATGATACACCTGAAGACATACATCCAAGAAGGTTTTTAAATGCTTTCGTTTCATTAGAGAAAGGGGATTGTTACCCACAGTTCACAGGGTACCCAAAAGCAACTATATGCCTAAAGCTTGCTAAAAAAGACAGAGTTAAAACTTTGAAGGGTGATATGTACTCTTTGAAAGATTTAACTACAAAGAGTCAAGAAAAAGAAATCAATCACAGATCTAAACAAGCATCGGACGAGAAATTACAGAGTGAACTCGAATTTAACGATGAATCTGAGAAAGTAAATGAAAAACGCAAGAAATCCAAAAAGAAAAGTCACGAAAATCTTAATAAAGGAGATTTCCGTAAAGAAGATACGAAGGAGGAGTTAATCGAAAGTATCTTATACCCTGCTGCCGTCCAAGTTAAAAATAAGTTCGGTGATTCAAAAAGCCACAAAAAAGACAAGGACTCCAAACGCTCAAGATCAAAAACAAAGAAAAAGTCTTCAGAAAATAAGAATGAAAATTTAGAGAAAGAAATTGAAAAATTGCTCTCGCCGTGCCCAAATTCTGATAAGTCTGACCCATGCGGGACGTAGTCATTGTTCCGGCAATTTTATTTATAGGAAGATAATGAAAAACAAATATTTATTATGTTAGTTTATTGTATCACGACCCGCCGATTTTAGTTATTATCCACATTAAAATGTTTAAAATATTTTATATTATTTTCGATTATATTATTTATTCTTTCTTTGCTGGTCTTGGTATAGTTGATTTGACGTGGCTAAATTTCTTTTTGGAAGACGCACTAAGGTTTGGACTTGGTTCAGACGCTAGATTGGACCTCGGAGTTCGAACTGGGGTTACTATTTTTGGTTTGAATAGAGCTGAAAAAGGCAATAGTGGTTACAAACGGAGTTTTATCCCTAGAAGAGTTAAGTAAAGTTAAGTTCCTTAGGTTCCAAAGCGAGGGAAAAACATTTTAGGTACTTACTGTTCAATTTACTTCTAGTCTCAGGAGTTTTTGTTTTATCGATCTTGATCGTTTCTCTCTTCATTTTAAACAGATTAGGGGAAATACGCTTCAGTTTGGCCATTTTGCTCTCCTTGGCAGATTTGGGAACTAGATTAGACGTCGAGGCACTTTCGAACCGCCTGAGTCGGCTTTTTGTGAAGTCCTCCTTTGCATGCCCTATACCAGATAGGTTAGGACTTGAAGCGAATTGAGCTTTTGAGGTTTCGGCACACTGAAATAAGAGTAACATAAGTATTCAGACCCAGACAGATCTTTCGTTATGAATTTTAGGTTAAACTCGAACCTCACTGAAACTATGAACAAACATTTAATTTTTTTTTTTGTAAAATCCAGATGATGTTACTACTCGACACCGCCATTAACGCTACGGTAGTATAAAAATAGGTGAACGTAGTGTGTACCTTTAGAACTGAAATCTTAGACACATCAAGAGCCAGCGACGACATAGAAGAGTCATGTTTCCCATCCTCCATGAACTCTCGTATCACAAAAGACAGTTTTGTACGCAGATCCTCTGCTGCCTTCTCCGCGGCTATCAAACTCTCCAGTATTCCGCTTTGAGACGCTTGGATTGGACTGAAAAGATTCCTATTTTCAGAAAGCAATGGTATTCCTCAACTTCAAGTTAAATAAGTACTTGTAATTTGTTGAGTCCCTTTAGAGTTGAGTAGCTGCCTATGTTAGGAGTAAATAACTACTATCTTACTAAAAAATGTCGTGTAACTTAAAACTGATTAGTTAGTTATACACATGTTATACAGTACTTTGTTAATTCTATATCGGCACTTTCTAAATTGTCTGAAAACATAACTTATCAGAGCTTACATGATGCTAATAAGCAACACAGTCTGTAAATATGGAATAGAGTATAAGCACCTTGAGGTTTTGTTGCGTCTCCTCACGCTGCCAGGCGTTGACGACAATGTGTATGTACTTTGCCGCTGACACATAGTCTGCTGAAAACATACACAATTTAAAAATCTCGAAACCGCATAACATAACAATAGGAAAATGTGAACTGAAATCTGCAAAAGAGTAAAAAATATCAGCATTAAAGGTGAAGGAGCTTGCCTTTTTGTCTTTGTCGTCGGTTGAAGCATCTATCAGGTTAGCTCGTTGTAATAGACCAGGCGTTGGGAGCGGTTGTTCAGTCTGGTCTTTATTAGCTGCTGTTAGAGTGTCTAGAGACCGGTAGCGGGTAGGTGTATCGGCTTTTATTGCATAATTTCTGAAATAAAAATAAATGCTGTCATCTCGTAGTTTAATAAAATTATTGTATACTTATGTACTATTCGCTATTAACTAATCGATTGGTAACCACTTAACTTGCCTAACTAAGCATAAACAATAATGTCCATGTTTTGATTAGAACGTAAAATTTGCCTGACCTTTCCTCCCCTGACCCCTAAAAATGTTTCTAAAGACCAAGATGGAACATTCTACACGACATAAAACACGTTGGTGATCAAAAGCAAGGTTAGCAGTTAGCACATATTATGTTCTGTGAATTCCTCTTACCGTTTATCAGGAGTCTTCATCTCAATCATGCTAGCAGATCTGTTAGCTATTGCTTCCTTGGGTGTGTCAGCATCAGATTCATTGTGTTGTTTGATACATCTTATCATATCGTGGAGTTCCTTCGTGAGACGATCCCGGTGGCTCTTTGGTAGTGAACCTAGTAGTGAGCACCCGAACTCCTACAAATGGAAAATAATTTTAATCATCACATTTGGCGTTGCGCTATTATTACACTTTGTACTCCTCACCAGATTTTTAACAACAAGCATTAAACCGATAAGAATAACGTGCCACCAGCTGACAAGAGGCAAAGAAACCGGTTAAGCCACCGGATATTAGGTAAAAGGCGAGTAAGGTTGTGGATTCGTCCCCTAGTCTAAAGATATATTTGTGTGCAATGTACC
Source organism: Anticarsia gemmatalis (assembly GCF_050436995.1). Lineage (NCBI taxonomy): Eukaryota > Metazoa > Arthropoda > Insecta > Lepidoptera > Erebidae > Anticarsia > Anticarsia gemmatalis. The sequence continues at coordinate 10,433,256 of NC_134760.1, read as the reverse complement.
CTACATCATTGCAATAAGGGTAGATAGGTACCTCCTTAGTTTTATAATAATACATAGTTTTGCTCATCCATAACTTTTTTGTGTACAAAACAAAACTGTACAAATTGTACAAAACTTACATACGTACTATCGAACCAACTGAATCATGACCCATTTTGCCGATAATTCGCTTGACACCGTCAAAACAGTAAGAATTTCGTCTCTATTGTCAAAGTTGCACTTAGGACATTTTAAACATGCTGATGTATTACGACTACAGACAACTTTGACCTTTGTTATTACGGTACGTAGATACATTTTCGATAAATCACACTTAATTTGAATCTAGAATGTAAATAGTCTAAACTCTTTTCACTGTGAAAAAAACCTATTTGTGTCAAATATCAAATAGCACGTCATTTAGAAATCTCTGAAACGATTAGGGTAACCACTATAGTCTTTGCCCATCATGCAGTGATTGCCAATGTTAAGGAATAATACGTTTATTTTAATTTCTAAAGTAACCAGTTTAAATTAATTGCGATATATGTCACTTTCAGAATATTGGTAACATTTTAATTTATAGAACTCATGTCCGACGTTTGTGCGACAGGTGTGTAGTTCGAAAAGAAAAAGTAAGTTTGTTGCAATTTTTGTTAAGGATAACACGTTTGAATTAACAGTATTCGCTAGTATTTCTTGTTTTTAAGTGTTTTATATTGAATTAGTATAAAGTTGTTGAAATAAACGACTGATGTTCTTTTAGAAAGAATATTTAAGTTGCGATATAATATAATAGAGTTTAAGTCAATGATTTACTAAATAAAGATACTATTGACCAAAATTGTGTATCAATTCCTTAACCGGGTAATAACTATGCTGGTTACCCTATATTATTTTAATTTTTATAGTAACTATATTTCCTATAAGGGCCGAATAAACCATGTCCCGAGAAGGTATCGAACCCGCTCCTGACGCGTCGCAGTCGTAACATCGACCCACTACGCCACGGAGCCTGTTGAAAACGGTAGCAAAGCATTATTGTATTGGCGCACAAAGATTTGTCGCAATAATGACAGATAACAAATTCATTACCAAGGAAACGTAGGTGCAAGCCAATTTCGACCTACGCGTATATAGACGTGTTTTAGAAAATGAGCACATGGTGGGTCATGATTCAGTTTGCTCGATAGTACCTTATCAAGTTGTTTCCCTCCAGCCACGCCGGACACTTGCCAGACGCCACTACTTTGTTGAAGGGCAGTATTTGGACATGAACAGGATAGGCTGGTGTTCTCCAACACCACGTGGAGGCCTGAACACTGAAAGTACATTCAACAATATAAATATATTTTTTAAATACGTTGAGCATGAAAGTCTGCATTTTAATTAAGGATCATGTTTGTAAAAAATGCAACACCAGCCATGGCAACGGTTTACTTCTTTCTATGGTGTTCAGATATACACGAAGGCATATAAAACAGATTGTCTTCGAAAGGGAAGCAAGTTTCAATTTTAATTCCAAAAAATCAAAGTCCGCCTCTAGAACCTGAATGAGGTTCTAGAGTAGGTACATATTATAGAGCCTTACCTGACAGTTAATGACCACGGTTCGCAAGCCTCCATCCTGGCTTACATTACCATCACTAGTGTCCAGAGACTTGACACTAAAGCCCAAGCACTGCAGCAACGCACACAGTTCTACCACATCAGTATATGCCTCCTGAAAACGCAACACTGTTTTATTCCGGAAAAGATAGAACTAAAATGTTCATATTATTTTGTAATGAAATTAATAACTTTAAATTTGAAACATGTTAATAGTTGGCAGAAAAGTGAAAGATGTTGGAATAGCTCTGCGGGACGTTCGGACAGTGTTAATTTTACCTACGCTCCATGTTCATAAAATAGAAAACTTTGACCAATTCATCCATGATATTGAAATCATAGGCATAAGCAATATTATTGGTACGATTTTAAAAAGATTTCTTTCCAAACTGCTCACTAAATTTACTTTGTCTTACAAAAAGTTATCGAAGTAACGTGAGGTTAGTTTCTCTTACAAAAAACGAAGGCTACGTAATAAAGTACCTTATAAAAACACCATTAGCTACTTACATTTTGCGACATCATATTTCACAGAATAACAAAACAAATTACATGGAAATTATAATTGTTTCCGAATCTTGCTGCAATTAATTTTATCGTTACACTCACTGCCTTCGTTTACGAGGTGTCAAAATTACTTTTTGTTAAAATTATCACAAAGATTTCAAAATACCCTCGAAATCATTAAAATTACGGCGCGTTCACAAATTACGATCGTGATAAAATAAATTCAGATATTACCTATGCCATTTTTGAACTTCAAATAATATAAAATTTTTTGACTTGTTTTTCTGTCCATATCCATTCACACTCATCCAGTCACATTTTTTAAGTTACAACTTAAAAAATTCAATTTAAAGTAGGTAAGAAAAGGGTGGTATTCATAAAAAAGGCTTTTTACAATAAACTTTTATTGGCGACATTACAATATTGAATTAAATTCTAAGTAATTTATAGGACACTCGCTTCATTCAACAGTTATACACTGCAAACCAAATGACAATCCCAAACATTTGAATGTATTTTTCACTGAACATTTTTCGAGGATCAAATTTGCAACACTAGCCCGTAGTATACTCAACAGATTTTACATAGTTTAATGAGAAATACACTCAAATGTGTTAATTTTAAGGTGTTTAGTTGTATGTCATGTAGCGCGGCGTGGCGGAGAACTTGGCATACGACTTGATGACCTTGTTGACGGCTTCCAGGAAGTCCTTCTCAGTGGCTACCTTACGACGAGCGCGGATTGCAAACATACCCGCTTCTGTGCATACAGACCTGAGAACAAGTACAAATCAAATTAAGATTTTTAATTTTCATTGAGAAAAAAGTATCGTTATATAAGTTTTGCTTATCAAGTCTCTAAAACCTTAATCCCTTCGTTCAAAACGCAACATTGCTCTCCGATCCGCGACGATAGTATTGATAGATAGATTGGAAGCAGGAACAGTAGAAATGTCGCCGAAATTAATTACAATAGAAACAAAAATCGTCGCGTATGGCAGATTTATGTTGGGTAATGTACAAGGGGGTTTTATTGAAATATGTTTGTGCCGCCAAGTAATACAATCTCAACAGACTCCAGTTGACAAGATGAAATATTGACTGCTATGTTTGCTCTAGGGGAGACGTATCAAAGTAATGCCTAAGCTTAAAGACAAAACTCTTTCTTTACTCCCCATAACACACTATATTTCGTAGTAATTAAATTATGTGAGTACTGTAGATGTAAGGCTTGATTTCTTCCTATGCTGACGTCGGTCGAGCGTACGACTAAAAATAATGCTTTATGAACAGATGAACACTGCAAAGCGACGATAAAGTCCGTGGTTCAAGTTTCTTTGCAGTATGCATTTAACCGACATCAGCGTAGGAGGAAAGGAAGCCTTATCTACCATACATACCTAATCTCAGCACCAGTAGAATTAGGACACAATCTAGCGAGGAGATCGAATCTAATGTCTCTCTCAACGCTCATGGAGCGAGCGTGGATGCGGAAGATGTGTGCGCGGCCCTCCAAGTCCGGTAGACCGAACTCCACCTTACGGTCGAGACGACCGGGACGCATGAGCGCAGGGTCTAAAGTGTCGGGTCTGTTGGTTGCCATCAACACCTGGAAAAATAATTATTTATTATACTTTTTACGTAAAATATAAGCACGTCAAATAGCTTATATTTGTTACGACTACATAAACTGTGTAAATAAAAATGCTTTGAGTTCTCTGCTAGGCAGGCAATAAAAACAATAAGATCAAAAAATAGAGTACAGTAAAAATTTGGAATATTATATGGGATTTGGGATAGCATAGATTATTTGGTTAGTCATAATAATATGTCTGCTTCTCAATGAAAGTGTACAACACCTACTAAAATTCTAAACTAAGTATTTAAATACATACTTTGATGTTTCCTCTAGGATCGAAACCGTCAAGCTGATTGATAAGCTCCAACATAGTTCTTTGAACTTCATTATCACCGCCAGCGCCGTCGTCAAACCTAAGAAAATACAACAAATATTTGAATTAAAACCCAGTTTATTACGAAGTACTGAGATATAAGTAAAGTATATCTCTATGGTAAAGTATAACGTACCTGGCACCACCAATAGCGTCAATTTCATCAAAGAATATAAGGCAGGCCTTCTTGCTGCGAGCCATCTCGAACAACTCACGGACCATACGGGCACCCTCTCCTACGTACTTCTGAACCAACTCCGAACCTGATAACATAATAACATAACTGTGAGAGAATATTAAATGAAACTTGAGAATAGAGCTAAAGGCTTACATTCACATAAATATAAAAATCTTTAATGCCTGGTTTTTGAGGCACATTTAGCAGCAGTTGATGTATTCAAACTGTCATGTTTATATAGGTTTAAACGCTATTGAATAGATAAATTACCTCAGTAGCAGTAGCAGTACCTCAGTAACCGGGGGTAGGTGAGGAGTGATTAGTGTTTAACATTCCTCACGCATTTAGTGATTACAAAAAAATATGCATGACATTAGCAAGTGCACAGTTAAACATATCATATACCTAACACAGATTAACACAATGTAGGTACGTGAGTACAGCAGTAAATAAAGGTATTGTAATATCTTAAAACCAAATGTCTAGGTAATGCTCACCAATAACTCTGATGAAGCAGGCATCAGTCCTGTTGGCGACTGCTCTCGCGCAAAGGGTCTTGCCGGTACCAGGGGGGCCGAATAACAGCACTCCTTTGGGGGGCTCGATACCTAGCTTGACGAACTTCTCTGGCTGTGAAAGACATTATGATTGTAAGTCATCACAGCAAAACTGAATACCTATTTCAGACACTGCAGTCAAAGATGTAGCTCTTTACAATACGAAAACATAACCTAGACTCTGAGACAATGTAGTCTTTCACAACACTGCAAAATTATCTATTAATAAATAAAATAAAATAAATTTAACCCATTACTGTCCCACTGCTGGGCAAGGGTCTCCTCCCGTAATGAGGGAGGGTTTAGGCCTTGAGTCCACCATGCTGGCCAAGTGCGGGTTGGGGACTTTGCATGCCCTCAATAAATGTATTAAACAAATTTTAGGCATGCAAGGTTTCCTCATGATGTTTTCCTTCACCGTTGAAGCATATGATAATTATTTCTAAAATTATCTATTATTTGATAATAATCAATATCTTATTCTCAGTTCATAAGATCATGCAGTAATAATCTTTGAACACAGATAGTTTTAATTAAAAAAAAGTATCATTCAGTGATTTAAGGTATGTGTAAATACGTAAGGTGGGAAATATACTACACAGATAATGAAAAAAAAAAAATGAAAAAAACATGCATGCTTTATGTCACTTACATGTAAGAGAGGGGTCTCCACAACCTCCCTGAGCTTTTCAATCTGCTCCTTGCATCCTCCCACATCACTGTACGTGACATCTGGCTTCTCTTCAACCTGCATCATAGTGACGGTGGGGTCGATCTTCGGCGGGAGCGGAATGTGGATCTGGTACTTGTTGCGGTCAACACTACGCAAAAATAGGAAGATTTTTAACTATGCTTTATATTGAGAATGGTAGACTAGGTGGATGGATGAGATAAGCACGTGGTTAAGTGGCCTATACCCAACTAAAAGAGTCATTAATTGGAACAAATTCAGGGAACCTATTCTGCATTCTTTTAAATGTAGACTTCAAACAGAAGTTCCATTTCCATATTTTTGTCAAGTATCCAAAGAGGACTATGTTGTCTTTATAATAGGTATTTTACTAAGAAAGATCAAAGGATATAAAAGTAATAACTTACCCAACCCTCATGCCTTCTTCAATATCAGTAGGAGCCACAGAGTCAGCCAGGTCTACCACAAACTTCGCAAACTGCTTCACATTGATTATGTATTTAGGGTCGTTTGAGTCTGCATTGATGATTTTTGTACATCTTGCCACCTGGTAAAATTATTAGGATACATTACACTTTGCATATAATTGTTTTTTGATTTAGTAATCAAACTAAGGAACTAATTACTCAAATAATAGCATTGCCAATTAACTTAGTATATTTGAATATAGCTGCAAAGAAATGTAAAAAGTGAAATAATTAAAAGAAGAGATTTAGGAATGGAGAACAGGTGAAGCGCTAAATGGACATCTCTATCACTTTGACTCCCCTCCAAAGTCTCTTCTTAGATTATTTAGGGAGTGCTATGATCATGACTTTCAGTAGTAATACCTATTAAACTGTGTAGTATTATAAATATGCAACATATGCCACACAATTAACTACTTTAGGATAGAGGAAACATAATAGTGTATTGCAACATGTAGCTCTGTCAACAAGCTCAATGCAACAGAGATGTTCATTGCAAACATTACTCTTGGGGAGGCGTATCAGAAAACTAGCAAGACTTCAGACTAGAATTCTTTCTTTACTCCCCTTATTTAACATTCAATCAATCATTCATCAAACACATTTATTAGACTAAAAAAGCATTCTGTAAGATAAATCTACAACTAAAAGTTATACCAGTAAAACTTTATAAAAAACCTCTAAAACAACTACCTAATAAACAAAAAGAATAATAAACAATCCCTTTTACTATAAGTCTTATATCACAGGTATCAACATTTGACCTATATGAACTGAATTTATTCATATTGTCACAATAATAGAATAAGCAAAAAAAAAACACTTTAAAACATAATTACAACAACTGTAATTGAGGCCAGTTATAATAACACAAAATAAAGTACCTGTAAAGGTTGTTCATTTTGCAATGTTTGTTTATCAGCAGCCAAATCCCAAAGAGCTGGAGGTGCCAATCCAGTGTCAGATTCCTTGATGCCAGTCAGTTCATTCACCCTCTTCATCACAGTTTGTATACCATCTTCGACCTCCTTGATGATCTTTGTGTACTGTCCCTGGCCCTACATTCAAAATACACATTTAAAAAATGAAAATCTGCCAGTCATCAACTCCATTTCTCTTTACAAAATACGGTCTTTATTACTTACATATGACTTTAAAAGTGCGATATCTCCCTCGTCCAGAGCTGAAATTGAAATAATATCGTTAATAACACGTAAATACAGCTATAATTTCGATAATAATTGGGTTATATCGAGTCTAACAAAGGTATAAATCTATTCTAATACTTACATTTGATTTCTTTTTCTGGCTCCTCCTTATCATCTTTCACTTTACGCATATCATCTCCTAGATGATCAGGCATTTTTAATTATTTCTATAATGTAAAACTAATTCTTTGTAAAAATAAGCACAGGCTGATGCTTGTCCGTCATCAATCTACAAACCACACGATCCTATTCATGCAGATGTTGTTGAGACAACCGTTAACCAATTTTACTATGTTATGCGTCGAATAAGTAAAAATTATAGCATAGAACGAAACGTTTTCTTAGATTCCACTTTTCACGCAGAAAGTTTTGAATGAATTGCGTCGAAATTTTTCTTTTAATAACGAAGCGTGAACATTTATAGTTTTAAAATATATTGATGTATTTTAAAATTATATTAACATATTGTGATTTGCCATTTAATATTAAACTATTGTTGATTAAAATTACCTAATGTCTATGATTTTATCTAGGTTCTGCGAGTAGAGAACCGTATGTCGTGATGACAAGCAAAATAAAAAATGCGTTCAGAATTTTAAAATAATTTAAAACATTTTCATATTCGATGTCATCTTATCATGCTGATGATAAGGCGTATTTTTTTCAGGTCGAAAACATTTATTATTTCTTAATACACGCAATGTGAGCTGTTGATTTAAAAAATCTGATAAATATATTTGAAACGTTACGTTCGTTCATTGAACGCATTGACAATGTTATGTGTGGTGCGCCATCTGACAGCTAATATCAGTACTAGAATTTTGTATTCGTAGTGCTGAATGGAGGATCACATTTTTTCGTGTTTTCCATGAACATATTCTTCTGAATTAGCGAATATTTTCTTTTAGGTAAGTACGAAAAACTATGAAATAGAGTTTGATCATCGTAGAATATAGTTTTTACGAATAGAAATGGCTGCTATGATATGTCCCTCCGGTTATGACCCACAACCTAATGTCAAAGCCCGGTTTCATTTAACATTTTCATTGTAATACGCACAGTTTTACATTCCATTAAATGCGGCTATTATGCAAAAGATAATGACTTAACGTAGTACAATGCCCGCTTGCAATAAAGGCGGTAAGTGAGTAACACTGAAAGCGTGATGTTCTCCGGTCTATTAGAGACTCGATTCTAGTTTTTCATCAACAAAATCTTAGTTTTTATCTTAGTCTTATCTGTTTTCTTATCGTTGGATCAAGATCATCTTATTTCTTTAAAAATAATGTGTGGTTTTCAAAGCTGTACATTGCCATGTTTTGCATTCTCAGAAAAGTGAGTATGAATATGTTCTTTGTTTAAAAAAATATTTTCCCATTTGCGGCACGTGCTTCGACCTCACTCTGTCTTGTGATAAACAATACCTAGTTTTTGCGTATTACGTCAATAGGCAATTTTTAAATGGTCAATTCTTATCAGAAATGTTTGGTGATAACCTTATTTATTTAACCTTACATTAGTAACATGTAATTACTAATTTGTATTAGTCCACCACTTGAAATCAGTTACGGTTCAGTTCAAGTGGTTTATTTTTATTGGTATGTATTATAGTTTTTTTATTGTTCTAATATAAGGTTTTCATACAACATGCTTTCAGTTCTTACATGTATCTAATTAGAAAAATGCGCAATTTTTTATTTTAAATTTATTTTATTACCATAAAATAGTATTCATTTATGAAAGCTTTAAAAATACATAAATTATGTTTGTGTTGACAAGCCATGCATTAAAATTATAAGAATAGTGATTACTTCTTATCTGAGATAAAAAATCCGGATTATTTATTTGTAAAGACAACCATATCTATTGAATTTCATTGATACAGATGTTTCTATGAAATTTGGAGGTGACAATAACTGGGTCAGTTGTAGTTCAAATAGTAAACATGCACCTAGGTTACAAGTGTTCACACATAGACAAACAGACACATTTCATAATCTTTACAATATATAGTTGATACCAAAATTGAGTATAGCTATATACTCATGTTTGTACATACATTTACACTTCACGTGGGATGCTTTCTATAAATAACCATTGACAACGTAGACTCTAATGAAAATACACGGTTTGTCAGCAAGGAGGATTTTTTTATCTCATTATTATACACTATGGAATTTAAACTGCCAGTTATATGTTGAAATAAGGAGGATTTTAAGAAGTTTTTTTATAAGACTTATAAGTTTGTGGTGATGATGATTGTGCCAAATATTTGTGTATGTACTGTGGACTTTTTGTGTTTTTTGCATTGTAATGTTTATGTTTAGGAACTTTTTCTTCAAGGTATTGTGTATGTATGTGTGTTGGCATTGTTTTTGTTCTTGTCTTTGTCACTCTATATTGGAAATGCCCCTTTTGTTTTCAATAGTCTTCATACCCTTTTTATATTGCTAAATCACAAATAAAATATGTAATTTATAAATAGAGATGTATAAAGTTGATTTAAATTAATGAAAATATTAATGTTATGAATTTCTATTTATAATAAAATACCTCTTACAGTAACTTCCTAGTCAATTTGTAAATTTCCATTGTTACAATTGTTAAATTTAAGATTTCTTAAAAATAAAATGATTTTGTCTTCCATCTGAAGAATTGAATGGATATCCTGTTGTATAAGACATGAGTAAATCATCAAATTGGTGCTAATAACATATTGAATTTATTAATTATCACCATCATGTTATATTTACTTTAGTTTTACATCCATTTATAAGATTTCTGGATGTTAGGGAAAATTATGAGAATCATAGATACCAGTGGCTATCTTAGGGTTAGGTAATCCCAATGAAATTATTTTGATTGAAATTCAATAAAGCCATATTACTACTACTGCGTTTAGCCGCGCCACTACTACCTCGCTAGATATCGTAGGTTCGATGCTCTACTAATTATTTATAATAGTATTGATTAGAATACAACTGTTTTTCTCAGGTAATTTTATTGTGTTTTAAGTCACAAAGACTTAAATCAAATCAAGTTAGATAATTTATCCTGTAGATTAAATGACAGCCAGCATATGAAAATCACTTTAACTGACCGTTCATTAAAGATATAAGCTAACTAAAGGGGCGCCTGGCTTCCCCAGGCTGCCTCCATGTTAACATTGACAAATTATACGCTAAAACCTTAATCGGGAATCAATCTATTTATTTACGAAAACCTCATGCAAATCCAATCAGTAGATGTTAAGTTTATAGCGAACCGTCAGACAAGCAGACCCGGCGGGCGACTTTTGTTTAATAATCTTCTTCTTCTTATCGTATGGTTAGTGGTCAACCTAGCGTCAAAGTTGTTCAAGCCGCCAGAAGGCCTTTGACGTGGCTTAACGACTGTTATCTTAATAGACAACAACCGGGACCGACTTTTTACGTGCCCTCCGAAGCACGGAGACGCCCAGTTCAAATACCACTATGCGGTCACCTATCTAGGGGATGACCGCGCCAAGGTTTGATTGACCCACAGATCGTTTACCGACCGGTGAGCGCAACTGGCTATGAGCGCCTCTGTTTAATAATAATATGTAGTGATAATAATTAATGTTTATTTTATCTGTGTGTTTAGTGCTGCTGGCGAGTCGGCGAGATGCACACGGCCACAGAGGGGCAGTTCCGGAGCACCAACGGGTCCGCCCATGGACGTGACAAGGTCGCTATATTAGATGCTGGATCCCAGTATGGAAAGGTAAACTTTAGTAAAACTCATTTATAATTTACGAATTCCCCAACTCGTACCTGGCCGTTTTGGACTCCAGGTCTGACTCCACCCTAATTCCAAGAGAATACCTAGCAGTGGGACTGTAATGGGTTAAATGTATTAATTATTTAACCGCGATTCTATAGTTATAAGGCTTATCTTATGCCACGGATAAAACCATGGGTATAATATAAGCTAGTATTTCGTTTCATCAAAATCCGTTTAGTGGTGGCGTGATTGAGTAACAAGCATCCAATCTTTCGGTATTATTATTATAATAATATTAGTACAGATTCATTTACTACCTAGAAGTATTTTTTTTTCTTATTAAACTGAAATACTTTATCAAATTAGGTCAAATCTTTATATTTATAATGTCAATGTTAAAGTTAATGAATTTACTGCTATCTCGAAAATAAAAGCTAATGACAATGACTTTGTAAGTAATTGCAATTCACTTAAAAACAGGTTTTTCAATTTTGTATTACAAATCATTGCACCATCAATCTTCAATCAAAAATGGTAAACGCATCATGCGTAAACACGTGACACAAACGACTGTTCGATTAAACCGCAATACGATTGTAGCCCAGCAGTGAACCGAAATTACAATCTATGGGCATGTTTCCCGGATAACTTATCCAATAGATAGTGTTATAAAAATTATATTATGTCAAAGCTGCAGTTAAGTTAACCGATATTTATCTAGAGGTGGAGAAACCATAAAAGTCGTATATTTTAAACCGAATCGAAGTATAAAATCTTCACAACGAACCTTTTAAATCAAATCAATACATTTATTCACTTAGATCAAATGTTCACACTTATGATGGTTAATGATACAGAGTAAATTTTTTGTCAGTTCGTTAGGACCGATGAGAAGGAATATTCCCCTCTACGCTGTCACTTCGGGGTGACAACTGGGAATTTTCTTCATACTTTTATTCTTTGTTGTCGTTTACCCATTGCACAATTGAAATAGTGACGCAGTTGCCTTTGAGCCTACGTGGGGGCGTTAACTTAATTGCCAATATTATGTAACGAATTCTTAATGAACTTAAATAAACGCCAACTTGCGATTACCTTATCTTTGTTCTGGACGGGTATCGAATATGACGCGCGAAATATTCGACCGTCTCATGTCACGTTTTTATACAGTTATTGATTTCTTATAAAAGAAACATAATATTACGCCTATTATACCCGAAGATGTAGACAATGGTGTAAGAGCGCGCGTTTCGCCATTAACAATGTTAGGCCCATGTAATAGGGAGCGAGCCTATTTCCCATACACCAGGCACGTTACCAATACTATGTCAATTTTTAAACGATCCGGCTGAAACTTTGCATGTTTATAGCTATTATGACGTAGGAATCCCCTTAGAAAGAATTTTGATGAATTCTGCCCATAAGGGAATAAAATAGGGGTTGAAAGTTTGTGTAAATGTTCTCATAGTTTCGACTCATTAACCGAGATTCACATATAGGATACTTTTTTCTACGGGAAACCTTTTCAGGCGGACATAGTCGCGGGCGAAAGCTAGTGTAATATAAATTACATATTATACTCATTTAAGTATAGGAGTAATAAAATAATATAATATATAGAACAATGATAAAAATGGTCCATATTTATGGCCAGACATCGTGACTTCGATTTCAACACTAAATGTGGGTAAATCCACAGATAGTTGTGATAGGTCAAGTTTTATCTACTTCGTGTGACCGTTATTTTATATATAACTACAGTAACTAATGGCCAGAATTCTACCGAAACTGAGAGCAAGATTATATTGGTATATCTTTAACAGTCATATTATGATCTAATAATCTTATTTGCGCCAATTTACATAAAACCTTAATCAATAGAGTGTTTTACTTAGTTAACGGAAAAATTAATAACTTGTTTTGATAGAATGTATTATACAGGGTGTCCCAAAACTCAACGATAATCCGAGACAGGATGAAAGGCCAAGTCATACCGGCTATAGGAAAAATAAAAAAAAAATTCCATATCACTTAGTTCAGCAATAATAGACACTTTTCAAAAAAGTTGAAATTCCACACCCTTGGTCGCATTTTCAAGTCCTGTGATCACCAATGTCACAATTTCGCAGTGTTTTTTTGAATTTCGTGATCTTAATTAAATAGGCTTTTAATCGTATAACAAATTAATGCACAGAACATTGTTAATTTAATAAAAAAAGTTAAGTTTTAGTGAGTCATCTTTCTCAAAAATATCGTTAGTCAACTTTGACGCTTCATACTGAAAAAAATGTACTACTTTACCCTTGGCAAGTTATTTCAAAAGTTGGCGCATTTAATCAAGATTTCAAAATAGTATAACACTTGCCACTTTTCTTGCCATTAAAATGATATTTTTTATTTGAACGAAGAGTATCCTCGCAAATGGATCGGACGCAGTGGTACAATTTTATAGCATCCTCGTTCCCCTGATCTAAATCTAGTAGATATTTTTTACTGGGAATGCATAAAAGAAAAAGTCTATTCAAAATCAATACAAAATCTTTCATAACTTAGCCAGAAAATTGACACAGCGTCAGAGGAAATAAATGCAACGAATTTTGATTGACCGGTGCAAAGGTCTTTTGTAAGGCGTTGCAGAGCCTGAATTCATGCTAGAGGAAAACAATTCGGAATTACTTTAGTTTAAGGAGAATAATTAAATAAGATCGATGGTTCGTTCATTGTTTTTTTTTTAGTTATTATAACCTATTATGTTTATTACATTAAATATTTGTTATGGACTGACTCAATTACATCTTAACTAAAAATAATTGCTTTCCTCTGGCACGAATACAGGCTCTGCAACGACGTACAAAAGATTTTTTCATCAGTCAAGCAAAATTCCTTGCATTTATATCTTCTGACGCTGTGTCAATTTTCTGGCGAAGTTCTGATAGATTTTGTATTGATTTTGAATAGACTTTTTCTGTTATGCATTCCCAGTAAAAAATATCTACTAGATTTAGATCGGGGGAACGAGTATGCCATAAAATTGTACCACTGCGTCCGATCCATTTGCGAGGATACTCTTCGTTCAAATAAAAAATATCATTTTTAATGGCAAGAAAAGTGGCAAGTGTTATACTATTTTGAAATCTTGATTAAATGCGCCAACTTTTGAAATAACATGCCAAGGGTAAAGTAGTACATTTTTTTTTCAGTATGAAGCGTCAAAGTTGACTAACGATATTTTTGAGAAAGATGACTCACTAAAACTTAACTTTTTTTATTAAATTAACAATGTTCTGTGCATTAATTTGTTATACGATTAAAAGCCTATTTAATTAAGATCACGAAATTCAAAAAAACACTGCAAAATTGTGACATTGGTGATCACAGGACTTGAAAATGCGACCAAGGGTGTGGAATTTCAACTTTTTTGAAAAGTGTCTATTATTGCTGAACTAAGTGATATGGATTTTTTTTTTTATTTTTCCTATAGCCGGTATGACTTGGCCTTTCATCCTGTCTCGGATTATCGTTGAGTTTTGGGACACCCTGTATACCTAGTTATATCATCATCAGTTATATCAACTACTAGCTGACCCGCGCAACTTCGCTTGCGTCATAAGAGAGAATAGGTGAATTTTTCCCCGTTTTTGTATTTTTTTTACTGGTACTCTGCTCCTATTGGTAGTAGCGTGATGACATATAGCCTATAACCTTCCTCGATAAATGGGCTATCTAACACTGAAAGAATTTTTCAAATCGGACCAGTAGTTCCTGAGATTAGCGCGTTCAAACAAACAAACAATCAAACTCTTCAGCTTTATAATATTAGTATAGATATTAAAATTTTTCTTTATAATATTTAAATTTCAAATTACTGTAGTCAAAAACAACATATTAATCACTAGTTTGATTCCCACGTAATTACATATATCAGCATTTCTATACTAAAAGCGTTTTTGACGTTTCATAAAGAGTAGCGGCTATGGCTGGTAGTAAAATAACGCATTGGACGCTAATACCTTCCTCACTCTGAAATCTGTTCAGTTATTTTTGAGTTTAGCACTAGCAGACATTCAGACGCCTTCATGGATTGTTTCATAATACTGAATACTAACATCGAAATCGAAATTGCCTTTTCCAAATAAAATATACTACTTATACGACTATACAGACTATGTCGCCATAAAATATTACAATACATCGAACGATCTAATCCCATTTGCATTAAACGCCATTATACATAATCTCGAGATGTGAACAAATAAGTGGATATTGCACAATAATGTATATTACTTTAGGAATATTTTCACACTTTTAATGATAAAAAGTGACATTTCCTTGTCGTTATCCAAATGTTACAAGAGTTCAATGTCGGCTAATTAATATATTCTTTTGATAAGAGTGAAGTGAATGAAAACTTATATTTATTATCAATTTGTGTGCTTAGTTTCACTCGTTAGTTTACTAATTAATGAAAAATACATGACTTTATCGTGTATTGTGGACCGCAGGCGGGTATAGGGGGTAACATGGGTCGTGGCCCTATTACCGAGCTCTGAATTGCATCACTATTTCATAATAGGTACCCGGGGGATGCTTAAGGCATTTATGGGTCCTGCACACGAGCCACCATCATTTTTAATTTAGTTTTTATATATTTTATATGGACACACCATGCAAAATTGACGCCGGTAAACGCTACAGGCTACAAATAGTCGCTCAGAGAATATGTATCTCATACCGTCATAGCTCGAATTTTGTGATCCATTTTTTTTTATCTAATAGTCTGTGTTATTCAAAGCAGTTCGGTTTTTGCCCCACGGATTGTTTATCAACTGGGAATAACCGATTAGTTTTGTTAAAAGCATAACAACTTCCGACGCAATTGAAGTGGCGTGACGATCATATTTAATTAAATTATTTTTAACGATTCAGTTAAGTAATAATTCATTTATCCTTGAAATATAATACCATTTGAGTTTCTTATCAAAATTTAATAAAAATAAAGTTTTCAAAGTCCTGCGTCCCAAACTTGCGTATGCACGAAGAATCAGTAAATTAATATCTTGGATTATCATAAGTCAACCTTCAGTTAAATGATTAAACAATTCATTATTTTTATTCCATTGCACGAAATAACGAACTGTTATTGCAGATTCTTTATCAGCTGCGGATGATTATTGAAGATTAATATTTCTGTACTAATATTATAGACGTTTAAATCTTATGACAAGATAGATAGACGGAACATTTTGTAACAAACTCCTAAAGAGAAGATTAGTATTTTTTTTTTACTACACCTTCTTTACTGCCTATTTTACTACTCCTGGACAGTAAATTTCATACATTGTTGTCACCTATTTGATACTTATTTATGAGCCTTGAAACACCCTAATATTTGTACCAGAGCTAAGCAGCACAAGTCAGACTTTATTAAAATATTTGTTCCCTCAGGTAATAGACCGTCGCATACGTGAACTATGCGTGGAGTCAGATATCTTGCCGCTGGATACGCCAGCCTACCACCTGAAGGAAGCCGGCTACCGCGCCATCGTCATCTCCGGCGGACCTAACTCCGTGTACGCTGAGGACGCGCCGAGATATGACTCTGATATATTCAAGATTGGCTTGCCTGTCTTAGGTAAGTAACGGAAAAAATATAAAATGGGTTACTTTAGGAAAATTTGGAGTTAATTTGATTATAGAAATAAGTAAATAGCTCGATCAAAAAGCTAGCGACGAGTTCAGTTTTCCGGATTTTGGTACTAAATATTGCTATGAATAAAATTGTAGCATTTCAGATGGTGTAATTGACCTTAAACTATCAATTTTAAAGTAACCCCTGTGTTTAAAAGTATACACATTGAAATTAGCCGTTAATCGACTAGCATCGAAGCACTGCGCCCCATACTTACTCTTTTACTAGTGGCTGGTCAGGTGTATATCAAAAAGATATCAATTGGAGTAAAGCTAAGCCTATAACTAGCACTTAGTTGCACTTTTAGATCAAACTACAAAATCATTTCGTCACAATTCAGTTCACACATTTTCCAACTTTGCATACATATAGTTAGATAAAAAATCGTTATAATTTGTCCACCAGGTATATGCTATGGCATGCAGATGCTTAACAAGGAGTTCGGCGGTTCGGTCCTCAGGAAGGAGGCGAGGGAAGACGGCCAGTACGAAGTCGAAGTGGAGACCACATGTCCATTGTTCAAGTAAGTTGAAATATTCTTTTTCAGAAACTATTTTTATGAGATTATTATATCTTAGAGCGTTGGATGTTACATAATTTGGTATTTAAATCTTTGTCTGTAGTCATAAACCACGCGGACGAAGTAACAAAAGCTATTTTTTAAATTATTTTTTTGTTAAGTAATTGAATAAGATGTCCGTCTTTAAACATCTTTGCTTACCAACGTTTAGTTACAAAATTAATTGTATCGTAGACAACAAACTGGTAAAGCACCACACTCTGAAACCCGTTGAACCATCTAATTCTACATTTTACTTCGTGTTTTTTTACTAAACCAATATTTATTCTGCACTAGTCTTCGGAAGATTTATAACCCCAAACATTGTATTCTAGTATTATTCGACTCAATGAATTTTAAAACATAACATTAAATTTACTTTTTTTTTGTGTCAGTCGTCTAGAAAAGTTGCAGCCAGTGTTGTTGACGCACGGCGACAGTGTGCAGAAGGTCGGCGAGAGATTCCGCGTGGGCGCACAGTCTTCCAACCATCTCATCGCAGCTATATACAATGAACAGATGCGATTGTATGGCGTGCAGTTTCACCCAGAGGTACACAATAATACAAAATTAAATGTAATTTATGGAATAAAAAGTTAGTTTTTAGCTAAAGACTGTAGTTCACATGAACATGTTGTTGGCATATTTCAATTCAATCAATTAAGTTGCTTATTCAAGATGGTGACTTAACCACATTTTCTGATTGATGATATGACATGTTCTGCGTTATGAACACTTCAGGTGAATGTTTCAATGTGATGATCAACGTTTCAAATAGATTATTGAGCTTCATTAAAAATACCAATACTTCGTTAAAGGTATAGCAAAAATACCCTAAATTTTATAATTGATAGAAATTTTCAAGGTCTCTATTTCCCTTTTTTCAGGACCTGTTTTTATCTGTCATACAGTATTTATACTAAACTTTATTATTACACCTAGAACATGTAATTATAAACAAAGAATATTATTTTGTTCCTTAGTCAGCGATAAAAAACTTATGTCTTGATATTTTCCTAGGTGGATCTAACGCCTAAGGGCAAGCAGATGTTGTCAAACTTCCTGTTCGACATCGCGGGACTGTCGCGCACGTTCACGCTGCGGTCGCGTCGTGAGGCCTGCATCCAGTACATTAAAGACACGGTCGGAGATAACAAAGTACTTGTAAGTAACAACATGGTTCTACTTAGCATATTGATCAATGTGGTAGGAATGGTAGTAGTTTGTGTCTTGTCTTTTCCACTGATACGTAGCTTGAAAGTCGATTGTAAGTGATAAAACAGAATTAACTAGTGAAAACTTACTCCTATTTATAGGGCTATACGTGTTTATCCTGCAGTTTGGTATACAGCTTTCAGAAAAGCTTAGCTTTGCAACATATAGCATCTTTATGCTGCGTATAACGCGTACGTACACGCACATGTCCGTTCATGTTATGCATGTTTAAAGAATACGCCCATATGATTATGTTAATTGTAAAAGTTAACTTGTATAACATTGCCTTATTTTAAGTACAGAATTCGACTTATATCTTCTAGATTCTTTTTACAGTAGGCGTTATTAAAACATTGTGATTAAACCAAGTGTTTTTGTGCTAGGTATTGGTGAGCGGTGGTGTGGACTCGACGGTGTGTGCGGCGCTACTTAGAACTGCCTTACGTGAAGACCAAGTCATTGCCTTACATATTGATAATGGTGAGTTTATTGTGTCATTTAGTCCGAATTCATTGTGTACTTATGTTGTTTTGTGCTGCATCAGTCTAGGTCTTATTGAACTAGGTAAGAGGAAAAGAGGTTTTGAAAGATCGTAAACAGATACATAATAATATATTTTAGGCTTAATAGGCCCCGAACAGCAAGGCTCCTCTTTCTTTTCTTTCTTTTTCTATTTTAGCTATTTGACGCCAAATTATAATTTTTGTTTTTACTCCTTTAACAAATTTCTGGGGGCAGAAAGTTAAGTTTAAATAAGATAAAGTTAAGTTTCGTAATTGAATTAACAAATAAAACATTTGCAATTATTTTGTAATGATATCCCTTTACCGTTCTAATGATCAATGATCCAGTACAATAATACACGAATTTACAAAAACTATCTCAATAGTTATTACGTAAATATCTAATAAAACTATCTCTTGTATAAATTCATTGAGTGTCCCCGCTGACGTCACGGTTACCTTCGCCCCACTGTTTTTGTGTTGACATTGGTTGAGTTGGCCGCACTCCAAACGTTTGTTTACTTTATACGTTTACTATGTATTTGTACGCTAAATTATGTAGATCTATCATTTGAGAGTATTATGTCGTGTGCGACTTTTTATTGTCTAGTCGGGCATTATTACACACACAAAAATAATTACATTTTTGTTCTGACTTAGGTTTTGCTAGTTAGGAACAATTTGTATTAGAAATAGTTGTTAATTTTTGAAATAAGAGGTTTGTCAAATAGTTCGTTATCGTTTTTGAGGTTTAAGCTTAGCGCTTATAGATTCATATTTTGGTTTAATAAAGCTGTGCGTCCACTGCGTTGGAATCAGACCGTAAGGGTCAATTGTTCTTGTGTCGCGGGGACTTTACAAACATACAAACAACGGACACAAAAGTACAAAAGTGGATCGCACAAATAATTGTTTCGTGTGGAAATCAAACCTACGACCTCCCGGCGCACTGCTCGTGGCTTGGCGACCTCCTAAGCCACTATGCTACGGAGGCCGTCATTTCTATGGCGCCGGAATGTCGATCCGGTGGACGCAGTACCATAGAAATGAATACAAAACTACAAATCCTTACAGTCCGTATGCTCCGATGCTAATGCAGTAGATGCTCAGCTTTAAAGAACAATAATTGTCTCGTCACACGTCGTATCTTTTGTTTTCATTCATGACATCAAAAGCGTTGTCAACGTGTTGTCAGTATAAAGAATTTGCATAAAAATATAATCTTACGAATGATGATGATAAATTATATTGTTAATAATATGTTTTGTTCACAGGTTTCATGCGCAAAAATGAGAGTGCTAAAGTGGAGAGGTGTTTGAGAGAACTAGGTGTACGTTTACACGTAGTTAATGCAGCTCATCAGGTATGAAAACTTACCCTTATTCTATCTCTTAATTAAGTTTTTTTATAATTGTTTTACTTTTGTATATGAGTATGTTCATATTAATACTTATTGTGTTGAGAGCGAGTGCGTAATTTATTTTAGGTTTATTAGTGTGTGTTTGAGCACGAGAGCGTGCTCGTAATAATGTGTGTGCGTACGTATCCGTACGTGAGCTGAAAGGTGTACTTACGTGTGATTGTATTATATATGCATTTTATTATATTTTTGAATAGAAAAGTATGTGATATATGGATGCGAATGAGGCAAAGGATGTTTGTAAAGATCGTAGCAAGTGGTGTTCTCTTCTCTCTGCCGACTTCTATGGAAAAAGCGCATGATTTTATGTATGTAAAAAAGTATATTAATAAATGTTAATGGGGAAAGGAGGTTCGTAGAGTAATATGGCATCTAGATAACTGTATCCGTGTGGCCAGTTCCGGCAGGGCAGCACGGTGGTGCGCGAGGCGGGCGGGCGCGCGCGCCACACGGCGCTGCTGGTGCACGCCGCCGCGCCCGAGGACAAGCGCAAGATCATCGGCGACGTGTTCATCCGCATCGCCGAGCAGGCCGTGCGCGACCTCAACCTGCAGTAAGCAAATACACACACTATTATTATCACCATTATTCTCTATATTTTCCATTGGGACCATACCTACTTTAGGAGGTATAATACAGTCCTTAGTGAGTATTGTAGATTCATATTAAATCTTTTTAGATTTTATGACCATTTTAGGCAAATGATAGTATATATCTATAACAGTGACAAATCAATGTAGTCATCGACATAGTTTACACACCAAAGTCGAATGTTTCTACAAAACGCTTTGAAAATTGCTGTGATATTTAATGATAAGCAGGTGTCGACATCAGATCGTCACCATCTTACGACAAGTTTCTTCCTCAAAATTTCAACCAAAATATAGGAGTAAAATAAAAAAGTGTAGTTTCACGAATTTACTGCTAGTTTTATAAAGAAATAGATTTACCTTTACTACACAAATGTCAAACAAAGGTCAAAGGCTTTAGCGGTTTAAATACGTTAAAAAAAACTAACCGTAAATTATATAGATTCCTTTATACTACACAAATGAATCAAACACCGAAACAAAACAAGACAAGTCACATTTTAAATCAAGTCCTATCACAAATTTCCTCTTCCTCCCAGGGAAGACCAAGTCCTCCTCGGCCAGGGCACTCTCCGGCCGGACCTGATCGAGTCGGCGTCGGCCATGTGCTCCAACAACGCGGCCACCATCAAGACGCACCACAACGACACGGAGCTGGTCCGCGTGCTGCGACAGCGCGGACGTGTCGTCGAGCCGCTCAAGGACTTCCACAAGGATGAGGTCAGACATCCTAAATTATTCTTTCGAAATTTTCAAAATTGAGTGGTATGTTTATGTAAAATTCAAAACACCAGAAAACCTCGCATCAATAGATCGCTGAAATTATAAGTAACGACTTGTTGTACAACTTTTCATAATTTCTTTGATTTTAGAAGATTAGGAAAACGAACTCCTTTGCATGTGACGCGTGGGATTGCGGTTGTGGTGAGGTGGGAGTAGAGCGCTGAAACATAGACTTAAAAATGTTATGATCGTATAAATTGTTTTATTTCTCATGTTTTTGAGTTACGTCAAAACATGTTGTTAGTTGTAGTTAAAATCTCTATTTTGCTGTACGAAACCATTTTTATATTCGATAATATTATTGCATAATGGGATGTTACCACATCATGTCTCGGGACGATAATTATTGGGCAATTAGCTTTAGCGCTCGTTAATATTGTGCAATGTTATTTATCGTCCTCGGACGGCCTTATGTGATGATTTTGAATTGTAAGTTTCCGATGCCACTTTTAACCGACTTCAAAAAAGGAAATCCTTCCTTTTTTTGTTTAACAATGAATCGATTAACTATTTACGTTATTATATTTACTTTACTATACAGTAACGATTCACTTTAATTAACAGTGTTAATATTTGTACCCAGGTCCGCGCGTTAGGCCTGGAGCTGGGTCTGCCGGCGCCGCTGGTGGAGCGCCAGCCGTTCCCGGGCCCCGGGCTCGCCGTGCGCGTGCTCTGCCAGGACGAGCCCTTCATGGAGAGGGACTTCGCCGAGACACAGGTATAACACTACTTACTTCGTGTTGTCTAATAAGTGTACAGGTTTTTAGTCTACTTGGTACACAAGGTTACGCAAAGCTTTGATACACAGCTATTTTAGAATTCTCGCGATACAAATTATAGATAGTATATAAATAGTAGTTTTCAATATATTAAATAGGGATTTTTTCAAGAGATTTAATAGTAAGTTAGTCAGATATTAAACATAACTTTTGTTTTCAAGTGATTGAAAGAACTGGGGTTTGAAAATCTGCTACTTTATTGGGACTAAAAATTAGACACATTCATAGTGTATGTATAGTGTATGTTGTAAAAGGACGTCTAAGAAATACTTCAATAGTTGTTGTTGTATATTGAACAATATAGGTATAAATTTCTGTGCCAAATCTAATGTTTTTCAATTGATTATAGTTTTATCGGATGTATCGTCAGAACTAGGGAACTTTGGGAAAATAGGTAAAAAGGTTATCTCGAATCAATTTTAACATAGTCATTGTTTAAAAAATTGACATGTGAGAGATATGTAGCTGTATCTTTATAGCAATTAGTTGTAATTATTTAATGTTTAACATAAATAATGTGCTGATAACCGGATGACATAAGCGTTTGATTCCCGCACAAGCGGGTATTTGAACTATTTGCCATGACGGCAAAGAAGACATCATGATAAAACTTTGCCTATAAATAGTTCAAAACAGGTTTTGTAACGGCCCAAATCCGCACTTGACCAGCCTAGTTGACCCTGAGCCCGGGCAGATAGCGCAGTGGTATGTCAGTGCCATTTGGGCTTAACGACTAAAAACCTGACAATGTTCCCTCGGCAGTCACAATTTCTTTTTTAGAAAGGCAACTCTTTCACCCTTACAGGCTGTAACACGTGACCTCCATTCAGATAAGGCCTGACCGCTCTCATTTTGGGAGCTGAATCGTGCCCAGACTGTATAAGGTTATTTCTGGTTGTAGGTGATAGTGAAGATAATGGTGGAGTACGCGTCGATGTGCGTGAAGTCTCACGCGCTGCTGGGCCGCGTGGCCAACGCCAGCACGGCGGCCGAGCAGGCCGAGCTCAAGCGCATCTCGTCCAAGTCGCCCGTCGCCGCCACGCTGCTGCCCGTCCGCTCCGTCGGCGTGCAAGGTACGCACACTAACTACCACTAGTATAATACCGTGCCAGATAACTCTGTATGTCTGAATTGCCGTTGCTACTAACTAAAATAATAAAAAGAGTGATTTAGAGAAGATCAGGTGATGAAACGGGCGGACATAGTCGTAACGTTACCAGCACTCACACTTAACTTATATATCTCTAGTTTCTGTTATTTTATTTCCTTGCAATGGCTTGCGGTTGTATTTAGACTCGCGCGCAAAGCTCTTGATAAAATATAAATAAAAAAACAAAAAATGTTTCTGGAGGCAATATCTTCTAACTAAAATTCGTGTCCGTTTTCAGGTGACGCTCGAACGTATAGTTACGCAGTGGCGCTGTCGACGGAGCGGTACCCGCCAGACTGGAAGGACATGCACTATCTCGCCAAACTTATACCGCGAGTCTGCCACAATGTTAACAGGTAACATAAACGAATCTTTTCATCATGCAGATGGCCCTAGTTAGCCACAAGCTATACTCACTGAATATGATAATCTTTTCTATGTTATTGGCTTGAACAACTTTGACACTAGGTTGACCACTAACCATACGATAAAAAGAAGAAGAATATTGAAAGGTAAAGGATATATTTTACGTAACTGCTAGATTTTTATGACAAATATTGGGAAACCTAAGGTGTGTATTAATATGCTGCGACTTTCTCAAGCCCTTTAATCGTTCGTCGATTTATAGGAAGGAACTCATTTGTCAATTTATTTAATTAGTAATGTTTGTGTACAGGGTTTGCTATGCATTCGGAGGTTTAATTAAGGAGCAAGTAACAGACATCACACCTACTTTCCTCACACAACAAGTTATTTCCACTTTACGTCAGGCCGATGATCTCGCCACACAGGTAATATTTCTATTAACACTTGCACGTGATATCAACTGAATACCGAATTTAATTTTTGAAACTGACCAAAATAGATTCATTCAGATAAAATGTTCTCTGTGTTAAATTTGATCTGATTAAGAATTAATGATGATGTGTTTACTTTTGTTTGTATTCAGCGCGAAAAACGAAGTGGAGTGACATTATGGTATTCACAAGGGTGCCTAAAATACAATACAATTCAATAATTTACTGTTGCATCTGTCTGTAATGTAGATACCGTATTATCTTTGACTATCTACACAGAGAGAGTTGTCTACATAATTTACAAAGTCACTAATGTCCGGTTTCCGAGTACATTTAACGGTAGTTTATCTATTCAATAGCGTTTTTTTCATATGAGTTTACACGCTATTGAAAGTATAAACTACCGCTAAATGTAGCTCAGAAACCGGGGGTTAATGAAGTATTGTGTGATCAGGTGTTAGTATCGAGCGGGTACGCGAGCCGCATAGCGCAGATGCCGGTGGTGATGATCCCGATCCACTTCGACCGCGACCTGGCGGTGCGCGCCGCGTCGTGCCAGCGCTCGCTGGTGCTGCGCCCCTTCATCACGCAGGACTTCATGACCGGCGTGGCCGCGCTGCCGGGCTCGGATAGCATGCCGCAGGATGTAAGTACACCGCTAGAACTATTGGATAATCTAAATATTTCACACTCCTTGTTTGGTAATGATAATGTCTTATTTAAATTTTAAATAAATCTTGTTTGTTGAAATGTTAGAAGTGTCCATTTTGAAAACGAATATAAGAGCTTGAGCAGAGGTGAAAAAAATAAATAAAAATCAAGGTAGGTCTACCAGAATTGGCATGGGGTATATCCATTTGTACTAACAATGTTTTATTTGTGTTGGCAGGTGGTAGACAGAATGCGCAAGGAGCTGATGAGCGTGCCGGGCATCTCCCGCGTGCTGTACGACCTGACGCCGAAGCCGCCGGCCACCACCGAGTGGGAGTAGGGCGCCGCGACAATACTTTTATATATTTTTTTACTAAACGAACGCACCCCACGGCAGTGGACGCGACTCTTATTTTTATTTGATGGAGGACTCATCGGAAACGGTTTTGTAAACATAATCAAATGAAACGACATTGCCAATATACTATATGAAATATACAGACTGAGTTTATGTGTGATTTTAGCACTGTGGCATACGCCTACAATACGTAAGGTTGCTGTTGTTACAAAATAATACAATTGTGTTCATAGTAGTATTAATGACTCGTAATAGTTTACGAGCCGGTCTTTTGGAATTACAATTTTAAATTAATGTTTTCTTAGCGTGTCACAGTCCTAAAACGTTAGCATGGTTGAATTTACTATAAGATTGTTATTGAAGTGATATTGATCTGTCGATTTACCATTTCGATTACTAAATCTAATTTTGTGATATGGTATACCGGAAGATCGTATCGTTATTGCTTTATTTTCAGTATTATATGGCAACATCACATTGCAATAAAACCTTTTTCTGAATGTATACGATGTTTGAGTTACGACCCGCGTTGATTTTATTTTGTTAGCATTTTAGCTTTACCGAGTTTTAATTTATCGTTTCATAAGTCGCGCCACTGCCCGATATAAAGAAGTTTTTGTAAATACATTGGTGTCACATGTTATTGTTAGCTCCACTAATCAGTTTTGTAACATGTAGTAATTTATTGTCAAAAGCTGTGTAAATGTCAAAGGCTGTGTAAAAATTTATAAAAAAGCCCACATATATTCCGCTGGACAAGATTGTTATAAATGAATCTTGTATTAAATCGAAGACACATTGTGTTTTATGGAATGGTTCAGTGTTATTGACTGGAGGTTTCATAATAAAAATTATATTATGCTTTATTTTCATATTGGATTTTATTTAAAACCTATCACAATTTATATAAATAGTACAAAAATACAACACATTCAGTCAAGATTAAAACTAGAGTAAGAATACAATGTTATTCAGGCACTAATAAATTGATATTCTTGCCAGCAGTTACTTGTCCACCAATATAAGATTCCTCTTCACCTCTAATAGACAGGCCCTCAGAGAGTGAAGTGACCTTCTTTTCCTTCATCATGGCTGCCTTCTCCCAGCGAGAGCCACCACAATTACCACAAGAGTGTAAAGGAATAATCTCCAAGGAAACAGTCCTGTTGCTACAATCAGCACACTTGAAAAACCTCTTAAAACTATCAAGCACTTTCAAAGGATGTCTTTCATCCTTACACAACTGTGCAGCAGAAAAGGCAGTATATTTACATTTCACACACCTCACAGCTTTACAAGCTAGTTTGAATGTGTTCAACATTTTCTCCTCCATTTTTTCTTTTTTCTCCAACTTATTGAAGTATTTCTCTTGCTCATCATCTTCATGTTGTTCTATCAAGTTCTGATGGGCTGATGTTGCTTCTAGAATCTTCTTGAACCTCTCAGACATTACTCCTTTGGGTTTCTTCATTGGTGTACCTGATTCTTCATTAGGCTTTGTCTTTTTACTTTCATTTTCATCACCACTAGTGTTTAATTTATCCAATGCTCTTTTCTTGCCAGCTTCAGTGCCTTTGATGTTATTTGGATCTGATTTGGTTAAGCCTCCACTTTGTTGAATAAGTCTTAAGGCATTTGCTTTAGCTCTCTCAGCTGCTTTTTGGCCATATGACATATTCAGGTCTATAGTACCACTACCTTTCAACCCAAATCCACTGCCTACTACACCAAATCTGCCTAATTTGGGTGAACTACCAACTTTTTCAGCTAAACTCTGATTTTGTGGGCTTGAATTGGTTAATTTGTTCAACCTTTCAGCATCACTTGTTTTTTGAGCAGCAGGACTATGTAGTATGGAGTTGTTTTTCATAGGACCTGCTCCATATGGAGCTTTATTCGTCATGAACATATCACCTTCAGACTTATAGTAGTCAGTCAAAGACATCAGTCTGTTGTTGTCTCGTTCTTTGATCTTTGTAGTGTTGCCAGAAGGTAATGCTGAGTATGCTTTCCCTCCATATATGACAGTACTTTTCCCTAAGACTTTATTCTGTAAATTAACTAACCCTTTGCCCATGGTTGATGATTGCAGCTCCTGTCTCCGAGAATACTTTTGATATTCTTGCTTGACATGGTAGACACAGTGTTCACATTGACTCAAGTTTACAAATGCAGTGCAAGGTTCTCCATTCTTCTTCCTACTCTTACAAACACCTAAGTCTTTGGACTGTCCAAGTATCATGACTCTGTCAGGAGTCTCCACACTAAGACTAGCCTGATCAGCACTGTTCTGAGATCTATCCAAAACATTTGGGTTTAAAACAGCCACTACAGTTCCTTCTGGAGTTTTCCATAAATCATTATAAGCTTTCCTGAACAGAAACATGGAGACAGTCTTCATATCATCTTTCAAATCACTGAGAGTCCAAATTATAAACTGGTTGCCTTTCTGAGACTTTTTAGCTGCACTTTTTCTAACAACCACACCTGCGATCACCCAGTCCTTTGATAAATCTTCATTTTCAACATGACGCTTAACTCGTAACATATTAATAGCTTCCCTGCCTTGCATGCGGTCCAATAATGCCGAACTTGATATCAAAGGCTTAGTTATCCTGATACCGAATATAGGATCGGTGTATATGTCCGATGGAGTCTTACTTTTAGGTGCCGGTGCACAGAGAGCATTCTTACTAACCTGTTCAGCAGGTTTGGGACTTTTGAAAGTGCTACGAGCAATCTTAGCGTCCATATTAGTCTGACGGAGCCTCATCTCAAAGTCTAGCCTTTTATCTATTTGTTCTTGCTCCTGATTATCCAATATTTTCTTAACTTCGGACCCATAGTCACTGTACTTACGTTCAGTGTAATTCCTCTTTTCTTCGTCATCTGATGAGTCTGTGTCTCCTTCGTGAATAGCAGAACTCTTCCCTGGTGCTTCTTCCACAGGTTTCGCTTCATCTTCCGCGTTATTGTTACTGGCAGAAAAGATATCAACTTCACGCACAGAACTTGGCTTTTTGTCATCATTTCCAACGTCTTCCAAATCAGCACACAGTAGTTCTTCTAGCTGAGCCAATTCATCGTTTTCGTCCATTATGTTTGGGTTATAAAATAGATAAAATTTAATTTATATCAGTAAAGCTTTTTCGCAAAAGAAGTCTGAAGTAGTACAAAATAGGCGCGAAATGCTTCAATCAGCTGTATCGTATTGACAAGTCGACATAATACATGTCGGACGTTTTCAAATCCGTTCAGAAATTAATAAAATTTTATTGGCTGGTAACACATTATTATTTTTTTGGATGTTTGTAATTTGATTTGACAGTTAGCTATTTACGACTAATTGACAGGTTAAGTCATAATTTCTTGATTTTCCGGAGATTTCTCTATCTTGAGCCTGGAGATTCTATAATATCAGCTGAAAATAAAGTTACAATTCCTCAGCTTTCATAACTACGTCTTAGTAAATACCAGGAGCATTAAGTTCAAATAAAACTTCCACTAAAATGGCAGGTAAGTGAGTGAAATACCGGTGCGTAGGTACTACAAGCACAACATAAAAGTTTGTATATTATTTATTCATTTGCGATCTTATTATAGACAAACAAGAAACACCTGAGACACCGGCAGCCGAAGAGAATAAAGACAAGGCAAATGAGGAACCCGCGGGGACGCCTAAACGCCAATCCACAAGCGCTCCAGAGACCGAAAAGCCGAAAAAAGAAGCAAGTGAAGAAAAGACGATTATGGCCGTGAAAGAAGTTTCTGTTGAAAAAGTTGCAACCGAAGTTAAGGAGGAGGAAGAACATGACTCAGAACCTGAATCCAAACCAGCTGGTGAAGAGCATACTCAAGAAATCATAATAGTCAATGAGAACACCACTGAACTTGATTTGAATCATGGTAGAATCGGCAAAATTGAGAAACTCGAGCCTCTTAAGAAACTGGAAAGGTGAGTCACACTTTACTGCTTTTATCTTAACTGTATATTGTGTAATATGTAAATAACACTTTTCCTTAAGTGACTCACTTTCAAGTTGAAATATATTGCTACTTTCTATAAATATTTGAGTAACTAAATGCTGTAATCTGACAGTAACATTCTTCATTATGAAATAGGGAGAGAATAATGTTTAATTCATCTTAAAGTACAATGATTTCACAAAGAATCTGATAGGATTGCCATTGAGTAGAATACAATGGCCATACATTGGTTCTGTCAACAGGCTTATTTGTCATATGGCTTATTTGTTATATATTTGTAAATAGGAATTGGTTTAACATACATTTTACTACACACATCTGTATACAACAGTTGACTTTAGTAATTTTAATTTAATTTTAAATCTTTAACCAAGTAACAAACTGTGTAGTTTTGCCCCTCTCTCTATAATCTCTTGCATTACAACAATAGAGGTTGGCTTCAATATGTTAAGAGTTATACCTAATAACATGTTTTAAATGTTTGTAAAATAAAAAATGTGCTAAAATTGTACAGAGTTCTCAAAGCTAAATTAAATGCTTTGTGCAGAATTAAATGCTTAATAATTTCTGATCATATGACAATGATTAAATTTCTGGAGCTAGTTTCAACCAATTAAGACATTTATCTGGACACAATAAAGATTAATATTGTCTGATGTCATGTAAACTTTAATTCATCACATGGTCCATTCTTGAGATAATCAATGAACAAGTTTATTGTTATGTTCTGTGTCCCATTTATAAAAGAATTTAAATGATTATTGTCCAGTAGCTTTATCTCCAGCATTATAGAAATTGTAGCTAATGTTCTTTGGTAGGATTTAATTACTCAGTCAAATATTATACTGACCTGTTCAGCAGTTCATTTCCATGTAAATGAAACAGACAGACATTTATAACTTTTGCCACAACACAACAAGACAACAAGAACCATTTGAACAAGAGCAAAATTGACCAGAAGAAAAAGAATATTACTGACTAGATTGTGATTCAAACAAACTTACATTCACATCTATACATTTAATAAAACAGTAAAATTTATAATAAGTGTAGACTTGGATTATAGTATAGTTTGTAATAGCTCTGTCGTGCCAATCCAAAAGACTGTAAGTCGTCATACAGTGTTTTTGCTTAACAGACTCCAATCATTTTCTTTAAATCAGTTTAGTACTTGTGATCAACTTTTTTATCGTTTTAACTCTTATTTAACAAGATAAAGCAAATAAAAGAATACAGAATTAGGTTCAGAATAAGGTAACAAAGAAACTATTTTGGCAATTATCTCAAAATGGGTCTTTGAAAGTTACAGTGTTTTGGTTTGGTAGGACAGAGCTCATAAAAATATTTTAAATCTTGATATTACAATATAGAAGTAAAGTCAGATTATTATCATGCTCTGAGTATTTTAAAATAGTTTTGTAAAGCCATTGTGTTGTATGACTACTATGTTATTACTATTATACATTATTCATATTGCAAAAATGTTATGTGTATTTATAGAACTAGGAAAAATGGTGGATAAAGAAAACTAACCATTTAAAAAAAAATACTTCTTGTTTTTGTCCTTGTCTTAGCTTAACAATGAACTTGAAATGGCACGATAACTCATATTCAATTAAATCTCGTAAGTTTAAGAAGGTCATTCATTAAATAATAAATCATTTTTTGCTCTATTGACTCAAGGCCTAACCGCTCCCTCATTATGGGAGGAGACCCTTGCCCAGCAGTGGGACATGAATGGGTTAAATTTATTTATTATTGCTCTATTATTTCAGATTGTACCTGAGATGGAATCTGATCAAAAAGATTGAAGGCTTGGACACTTTAACAACTCTGGTAGAGCTGGAGCTGTATGACAATCAAATTGTTGTCATTGAGAACCTGGACAATTTGGTCAATTTGGAGTAAGTATGGAATTTGTTCATCTGGTTAAAATAGACAGTTAAACTATTTATGATTAACGTTTTCTAATAAGAGTAAAAGCTCAACATTTAAATGCTACACAAAGCTAAAACGTAATAATCAGCTGCCACTCTGCAGTCAAGCTTAACTTTATTCTTACAGGGCACTATACATTGGCTTCTGTTAATTAGATAATTATTATCATGACTTTGTAGAAGTGTGCCTTGTTATTAACCTTTCAGATTCATTCTTAACAAAATATATGGCAAACTCACATATAAATTATCTGGATGCTAATAAAATCACATCCTCTACTTTAAAAAATTGTTTTTTTTTCTAATAACACACTTTTTTGTAACTTTCAGGATGCTAGACTTATCCTTCAACAGAATCAAAGACATCAATGGCCTAAAAAAGTTGTCCAAACTGAAGAAACTGTTCCTCAGTTCAAACAAGATCACTGAGATACAGAATGTTGATCATTTCCCTGCCTTGGAGCTGCTTGAATTGGGTGATAATCGCATAAGAGTGAGTGACTGTTAATGATGTAGTAATTATATGTTACAAGTTATCTACAATATAGTGAGTACCATCACTAACTTTGTCCAAGGAGTTTGACTCCCACATAGAACAAATATTTACATGATAAACTCCCAATACTTCTCTTGTTTTGGGTCTTGAGTACAAGCACTAAATATGAGAAAAAAGTTATATTTAGTAAGGAGTTTTCAAGGATAGCACATATCTACCGCACAAGATCTCGAGGGTCCATTAAAAGACGCTAATTGCATGCTTTGTGGGTCATACTTAAAGCAGTTGTACTGTTACCAAATTTTTACTATCGTCCTATATTTCAGGAAATCAAAAACCTACACGGCTTGAAAACACTAAAACAACTGTACCTAGGTAAAAACAAAATCTCCAAGATACAAAACCTGGAACAATTGCACGCACTTGAAATATTAGTACTACAAAGCAATCGGATCACTAAAATTGAGAACCTAGACGCATTGGAGAATCTAGAACAGTTATATATATCAGAGAATGGTATTACTTCTATTGAGAACTTGAAGAATCAGAAGAAGCTGCAGACCTTGGACCTCGCTATGAACAGAATCACTGCTATCAAGAATGTTGATCATATGAGTGATTTGGAAGAGCTTTGGGTAAGTAGCGCATTTTTTGTGTCATTATAATATTCATATGGGATATACAGTGCTAGCAGAATTTTGATGTAGACCTTTAACTTTGTGAAGTTACTGACATATATCATATTTTACCTGACAATAGCTCAGCTTTTAATTGAAACAACTCTTGAGTTCAAATACTCATATACAGGTCAGTATACAACAAGACTTTTTGGCACCAAACCCACCAAATATACTGCCAGTGTAGGGTGAAACATACTAAATTACAGAGCTCTTAAACATGTGCTAATTTTGGGGTTTGAGCTGTCATTACAGACTTTTCGATGAAACAAAGGTCTTAGTGTTTTCTGTTTAAGACACAGAACCAAAAAAAAACGATTATGCACTGGGCTTGGCTACTATAGACTCTCACTATTGTTTTGACAAAAATAAAGCAAAGCTATCCCAAACCTACAAAAGAAATTTCATATGTATCTCTCTCTTTCACAGTTAAACGACAACCAAATATCAGAATGGTCATCGATAGAGTACCTCAAAGGCAACACTAAGCTCGCCACGATATACTTGGAGCGTAACCCTCTGGCCTCCGACGCGGCGTACCGAAGGAAACTCAAGCTAACCCTCCCGTCGCTACAGCAGATCGACGCAACCTTGTGTAGATAAGAAATCTGATTTATTGTTGAGTAGTTGAGGTGTTGTATGAGTTAAAAATAGTAGTTAAATGGTGTATTATTGATCACAGTAAATTAAAGTTTGATGTATTTTGTTAGTTTAATATTATTAGATAATTTGATTTAAACAGTAGCTGTTTTTAGTCATTTCAGAGGATAATCAGTTATGTCCACTGATTTAGTATGCCTCTGAAATAACAACAAAAATGTATTTTTAATTTATCATAATTCTAAAGAACTGTTTGGAACATGTTCTTATTTAAGCCCAGTCAAAAGCTTTCGGTTGGCTTTGAACAACTTTGACTAGGTTGACCATTAACCATTCGACGAATTAAACATGTAGCCGACCACAATATTCGTCAAAAATTTAGCTGAATAATTTCACTATTCCTGTAAACAAATAAATAGAAAAAAATATAAAGTTAAAATAAAGAAATGAATACAAACCTTCACAATAGACTGGTTATATACCGTGCAACACCTCACACAGTAGTTAATATGTAAGTAAATATGTATTGTATTTGATATAGTAATAGATTGTTACTGTAGTACACATAGTCACCGGCTAGCATTTCGTTATCATTCTACACTGAACAACAGAAATAAGGCATTTAATTTATATGCATATTTAATTTGACATTTGGTGCAAACAATGATATTATTAATTTAAAAGTAAATTTAATTAACCCGTTAGTGTCCAAGGGTCTCATTGCAAATGTAAAAGGGGCTAGGCATTATCCCCCTTTACACACACACATCGCGCATGAAACAAATTCAATCGCGCGTGTAAGGGGAAAGGAATGACACGCGCCGCGTTCATCAGTCCGCGCCCGCGAATATAATCGCAATACTGTACTCTTCTAAGAACGTGCGATAGAGTGTGTGTGTAAAGGCGGCCATTGAGTCAACTATGTTGGAATAGATTGAGAATTTCCATACAAAAGTTATTTCTATTTAAAAAAAAATGAATGTTATTTTAACACATATGTATGTTAGAAATATTAATATGTGTTGTGTATTAGTATGTATTTATGTATGTGTGTATTAGAAAAACGACAAAACAGTATGATTTCAAATGTATTTTATGTTTATTTCAAGTAAAATGAAGTAAATGTAAGTGCCTAAGAGAGTCCAAATTCAAGTAGTTATGAACAATGGAGAATGTTAACAAATTTTGATTTTTAGCACTCCTTATTCTTTGTTAAAAATAAAAAATACTAGTGAAAGAATTACTTCGATATCTCAATTAGTTTCCGATTTATAAGTAAAACAAGTTGTAACCGCACGACGCTCGCTCTCGGGGACGGTGTGACGTCACTCTACACTTGCTCAGTGTGGCTCACACAGTTCGCTTGCGGTCGCACGCTCGTTGCGTTGAAATTATACCTAAATACTTTTAAAAATGTTCAATTCAAATACTAGGAAACCATATGTTGTGCCTAAATGTAATTAAATTTTATGTAGGTAAGTATATAAGTAATAATAATTAACTTAATCTTATAATGAAACAATTTCTAACCGGATTGATCGCGAATTTATTAATTTTACAGTGGCAGGAAAAATGTAAAATCAATAAGTACGCGATTATTTCGATTAAAAATTGTTTCTTTATAATATGCGTGATCGTGAATATCTAACTTAGCTGACTCTCGCAACTTTGCTTGCGTCACATAAGAGAGAATGGGTCAAAATTTTCCCCGTTTTTGTAACATTTTTTATTGGTACTCTGCTCCTATTCGTTGTAGCGTAATGATATATAGCCTATAGCCTTCCTCGATAAATGGACTATCTAACAGTGAGTTTTTTTAATTGGACCAATAGTTCCTGAGATTAGCGCGTCCAAACAAACTAACTCTTCAGCTTTCTAATATTCTAGTATAGATATTACAAATATGTATAATATACTAGAGGCCGCCCGCGACTTTGTCTCCATGGAAACCCTTCCCGTGTAAATCCCGATCCCTCGGGAACTCTGGGATAAAAAGTAGCCTATGTGTTATTCTGGGCCTTCAGCTACCTATATACCAAATGTCATCGTAATCGGTTCAGTCACATTTGCGTGAAAGAGTAACAAACATCCATACATACGTACATATAATATATATATACATACATACCTATATACATACATACCTATATACATACATTAAATATTTAATTAAATATTCAATATTGCTGGACGACTCACACACGGTCATTTGATTCCAAACTAAGCAGAGCTTGTACAATGGTAACAAAATAACTGATAAACATACTCATATACTTCTCAATATATAGATAAATTGACAACCAGAACAGATACTCGGGCTCATCACACAAAGATTTGTCCCGGATGGGATTCAAAACCTCCACACGCGGCGCTACGGTTATTGCGGCGAGGTGACCGCTTAAACCACTGCGCCAAACGTACGGAGTAAATAGTACAAATAAATAAATAGTACATACATACATGCATACATTCTCATAAACTTTCGCATTTATAATAATAAAAAGGATTTCGGAGGCAACAAAATCTCTATTCGTTGATAAATAATGCGCAACCATTATTTTTATCTATTTTAGGTAGATTATCCGATTTCCCTTTTTCAAATCCTTCATCCACTTTATTAATTGAATAATATTTACTATTACTACACTATAAATGTAATAAGCGGACGCAAACACAACAAAATACTGCGTAAGTTATTACACCAACAACAACGGCTGGCAACTTAATACTAAGCGGGACGCGGCCCGAGCGGCGCAAGTATAGTATGACGTCACAACCACTCACGCGGCCGTTAGCGGGACTCGAATTTTTTCGAAACTTTGAATGCTTATAAAATCAAAACTATTCGGTATTTTTGACTGAAACAAAAACTAGTCTATATGTATACACACAGGCTATACTGTGTCAAAATTTAAAGCGATTTGGCATACCTAGTAACATTCTCCATTGTAGATTAATAGATTTAATAAAAAAATAAAGGGTATTAGTGATGAATTATAATTCGAATACATAGTTGTGTTAGTTACGGAAAAATTACAGGATTGTATAAATAAAACACATTCTGAAAAGTTATTCGATTATACAGCGTGTTTAAAAATTGGATAGTTAGAATAAATCAATAATAAGTTTACTTATATAAAATGATAATAATGTTTTCTTCCTAAAAACAAATATTTGTGTATTCAATGTAGTTGTGTCTTTATGTAAAAGTCACCATGCGACACCAAGAGTAGTTATAAAAAAAACAAACACCAATTTACATATTTATGTAAATAACTTATTTACTACTTGATCAACTTATTATTTACTTGTATATTGTGTATTGCATATATATTGCGTAACTCGATGAAATCAGTTGCAATGTTACACAAAGCGAATCTTTATGAAACTTTGCTTACTTACATTTCGCGGGTTCGATTGAGGACCGCAATTGGGTTGCAAATCGCCGCTGCGCAGAATCATTCAATCGTCTCAGGGACGGTTCACATCTGAAGAAAGATGCGTCGCGCGTAGCCTAAATAGTATGGGATTCGCCACGACGCATCATCGGTTGAGTGGAACGGTCAAGTGTTTTTCTATACATTTGTCTATTCTTGCGTTACGCGACCAATAATACGCGACGCATAAGGTATACATATAAGGTATTCTAACCTTTAATTTTCAATCGCGATTAAGACCCGTTACATTATAATATTACGCGACGCATGTTCTGTCGGATATGAACTTTCCCTAACTTGCTAATTTATTTAAGTCAATCATTTTAAATGTCAAATGTTTCAACTTATTCTTCTTGTTTTTCTTTCTCTGGTCTTTGCCTTTACCTATGGGAAGAAGGCGTAATTTTATGTCTGTGTTTGATCTTCAGTTCTAAATCGCGCTACTGTACTAATTATTATTAGACAATAGATCACGGCGATACCGCTAAAGCAGCTTTATAAGTTAATCGTCACAGCTACAATAAAATAAATAATAAGTTATTATTCAATTGTTATACAATACAAATCAAGGATTTGATAATGGATTTTTATACAATAAATACACATTTCTTCTTATTCATTTATGTATTTTTTATTTATAAAATTCCTTAGATCGTTTACACATGCATTTTCTGCTAAAATTGTCTTAACAAACCATCACCATGCGCATCAGCGCCAACCTGATTGGGGGTCGCAGTGTTCACACATAGCCGGAACCGGTCGGATAGATCATTATCATCACATTTAAAGAGCGTATTTAAAGAGCACACGTAAGTGACGTTACGATATGGGACTGGTAATGTATGATATTAACATAGTGAGCAGACAGCTAGTGACGTAATTAGTTCCATAACTATGTAAACTAGAGGAATAAAGTATTCTGAATCATTAATTAAATTGTAATATGATACCATAGTAGAGTAGCAATTTATAATATGTTTACCCTCGACAGGCCTAGCCGTGGAGTAACTGAATTGTCCAAGTACGTGTTATTTTTTTTATTCTATAGAGACCACAAATTAAACTAAACAAATTAGTTAACAAATTAATTAGCAAATTCACCAAAAGTTTCTCCTGGAAATCAAAACCAATATAAAATTGTTGGCAGAAAAAGTTTGTTACAAACATTATATATATTTTTTTAAGTACATATTTGGAATCCCACCCGTGATTTTTTTAAAGCCTACGATTTTTTTTATTAATTTTTTTGTTATAAATTAAGTGAGCTACTTGGACATTTCAGCTGCTCCCCGGCGCGGGTCGAAGCAGGCAGGGTTCACTGCGAAGTCTCCGTCAGTACCTGAACACTGCGAACACTGTGTAGTGAATCATGTCCCTCAGGAACCCGGCCTGTGTATCATGCATCAGGGAGGTAATAATGTTTTGTGTAGTTCTGTAGCTAGTTAACTATATCTTTGACATACTATATGTGTGACTCGGTAAAGATTTGGTTGTAGAAATCGTATTATTTCATCGAAACTAATGATTATTGATTTTAACGATTTATTAATTCTTTATCGTTGAGGTAAAGTATAGATACTTGTTTCGCTAGAATACTTCGAATGATGTTAAAGGTGTAGGTGTTGGTGATGTCAAAGGCAGACCAATTAAAATGGTATTTTCAATACTGTATCGTAACGATGTTAATTTTTTTGGAAGAACTTTCACACGGGACACAGTAGATGGCGCAGTAGATTTTTTCCACAATATCCTCTAAGCAATACGAGCGACTCTAGCGTATACACACGTGCACGTACATCTTTGGTACATAGTTACTAACCTACCTTACCTATATCTTGCCATCCAAAATTGAAAAAAAACTACCAATTACCTATACAAAGAAAGTCGACTGCAGACGCCAAACTGTTTCCAGGTAGTCATGGATTCGTCGAACAGTGTTGTCCTGACGAAGGAGAGCCTTCGCAGCGTCCTCCGGCAAAGCCGGCAAAGTCCCGGAATACTCAGCAAGGTCAACTTTAATATGTAGATAGTTATTTGTTACTGGTTTATGGAATAAATGGTTGTTTTTGTTAGATAGTTGTATTATTATTTAGTGAATCAACTAGTACGCAATGCACCAATTTTGGCAATAGGTATAGCCAACAGGTACGCTCGTGGCCTTCGGCTGAAACGTATGGTCTTCAAAAAATAATCTCTACGTCGATCGGGTTTGGTATAGTGATTGATACAGTTAATTTTGATAATTAGATTCTAGGTTCTAGCCAATCCATGTAGGTATGTAGTTCTGGAATATGAGTTAATCTTTTTTCCAGGTTACATAAACTAAATACTTACAATACGATTTAAGGTCCCCAATATCTAACTTTTGTACAAATCCTCTACAAAGTACTTAACCGTCCCTCAATCGAATTCAAAGTTAACCTTCGCCTTGAATGCTCTTTGACCTTGAAACACCCTTTTATATACCTACCTACTGACTTACTTACTACCAATATGCAAATTAAACTGAAGCACCGGCTTGCTACTTAAATAAAAATATATAACAGTTTATAAAGAGTCCCTCTCCTTGTTACGTTTTACGTTTTTTGTTCATTGATAAAAAGTACTTAGGTATATGTCGACATAACATTACATTATTTACAAATGGATTTGCAGTAATTTTATCAAAATATACAAACAGTTACTGATAACTAACCTACAAAGCGGCTTTTGCTTTCATTGTGGACATCACTTTCATTGCAACTAGTGCCATTGACCTTGAATTCCAGTTCATCTGGTTCAACCGGCGAATAACTAGCCACTAATCTACATAACAACTTATAGTTAACTTATATTATACAACTTGGACACATTCCGACCGGCTCCCGACGAACACACACGTGCAAAATGAAATCTTTCATCGAGTATTCTCCAAGCACCGATTTTCCTATTGAAAATCTTCCTTATGGAGTCTTTACTTCGTTCAAAAATGTAAGTATTTTTTTGTTATATTTAAAAATATAGTTCTTATTTTCTAAGACATAAGAGCGAGAAGAATATTGTAGTTTAATTCGTTTTTTATTTGACATTGTTGTAACAACCGGCTGAATTAAAATGACACATTTTGTAATCTATACCACAGAATAATAAGTACTCTATATACTAATGAATAGAATACCTCTTTCATTTGTCTGGGTTATCGTATGATCTTTTTATTTGTTTTGCTTTTTTCAGGCTGAGCCACATATTGGCGTTGCTATCGGCGATTTGATACTAGACTTGAATATTATAGCACATTTGTTCGATGGACCTCTACTCAAAAGCAAACAGAATGTTTTTAAGGTAAGTAGTTATACGAAGACTAATTAATTATTCATGAACTTGTTATTTAATAAACAAGTATTACATGTTTACTGCTATCTTGATACCTACTACTTGAGACAGACATACAAACTGTATATTAATTGTTTAATGTACCTACTTATTTACTTACCCATTGCTAAATCTACTGAACTAGGTCCAAAGGGCGGCAAATTTCAAGTTATGCTTAAATTGGTTGAATTCAAAAAAGTCACAATCATTTATCATTGGACTGGCAAAAGATCTTGTAACGGCCCTACTTCTGGATAACTCTTAGATATTTCTCAGATAACATTTTGAAAGTTGTTGTAATACATTTGCTGTCACTTTATCTTGTAGATAGCTTATCTGGAACTTATTCCTA
Organism: Anticarsia gemmatalis; assembly: GCF_050436995.1. NCBI lineage: Eukaryota > Metazoa > Arthropoda > Insecta > Lepidoptera > Erebidae > Anticarsia > Anticarsia gemmatalis. Next base: position 10,393,034 of record NC_134760.1, on the reverse strand, counting down.
AACTGTGAAACTAGTCCTGTACCTATATATTTTTTTACACATTAAATCCAACTAATATAAAAAATATACGTATGTTTGGTACTCTCGCAAAAACTACTAGATAGGTTCTCATGAAAATTGGTACACTGATATAACCTGGATCAACACTTACGATACTTTTTACCCCGGGAAAAAAATCACGCAGACGAAGTCGCGTTCAGAAGCGTATAATTTATTATATGCGCAAAAATGTCTGCTAAACTTCCGTAATCATGTTTATTACAACATGTGACCATAATATATTCTCTTTAATATATGGCGTGATCTCTAGTTTACAAACTGGTATATTTCAGGTTTTGTTATTTATAGTTGATACTTTATTGGCCATATTCGTGACGGCGTGGTTTTACAAGTTAAATGTTAAGACACTCCCCCGGAGTTAGAATATTAATATGCATTTGATAATATTAACATGGTTTAATTCTTCAAAATATTGTAAATTTCACTACCTTTTATACTGCAAGAGGCAATCAACCAAAATATATTACTGTCTTAGTTTTGGGCAAGGGTCTCCTTCCGAACGAGGGAGGGGTAAGGTCCTAAGTCTACCACGCTGGCCAAGTGTGGGTTGGGGAATTTTTTTTATTAAAATATGTGTCTAAAATAGTTCTTATAATGCTAGAATATAAAGGAAAGGATAGGTCCTCTCAAGGTACTATTCTAGGTCCCTCTTTACATAATGGTTTTCTTTTCAGGCCAAGAACTTGAATGAATTTATGAGCCTCACAAAGCCACACTGGCAAGAAGCGAGGGCTACATTACAGAAGTTATTAGACGTATCCACCACCACTCTGCAAAATGACAGTGCTCTTAGGGAAAAGTAAGTATATTTGCAATTTTCTTATCATAACTTCATTGATCTAAATAAAGCATAATTTTTGGTAAACTATAGATAGAAAGTATGAATTAAATAGGTCCATTCATTTTTTGGAAACTGAAATATGAATTACTTTAGTAATAACTTTAACACTATATATATAAGATCGACTTTAATATTCAGTAATAGATATTCAGATATTTATTCATTTAGATATAGAATATGGGCAACGATCCGAATAATTAATGATCTAAAAATATAACCAGTAACGGCTGAAGTCTAATTATAAACCTGACCGGTCTTTCTGATAATAAAGCGGAATTGATTAAAGACAAATAAAATATCGCTACTAAAATACTTCATTTTCTTTACAGAGCATTTGTCCAACAGAGCGATGCGACCATGCTGTTGCCGGCAGAGATTGGTGACTACACAGACTTCTATTCTTCCATCCACCACGCTACCAACGTTGGTATTATGTTCAGAGGCAAAGACAATGCACTGTTCCCTAACTGGTAAGTTACTGCTATGGTAATAACATCATTTTAATACTAACTTCTAACTCTTATTCATAAAAATATATGAAGTTATGAAAGGCTTATAAAGACATTTGTTTCTTTCACTATTAGCGAAATGAAAAAGAGAAAACATATTATAGTAGTTTTTTAACTAAAATAGGTTTATAGTGTGTTTATGAATAAGAGGGAAAGTATTCCTGTTGCTATCGGTACAATAAGAGATTCAAAAGAGGGTAGGCCTTAGGTCTCCCAAATTGGCTAAGGGGTCTCAGCTTGGGTTACCCAATATTCGTTAAAGTATTTAGTCTAAGGGCAACGTGGAATAAAATTGAAAACCTTGTTATAGACACTTTCTATACTTGTATTATTCTGCTCACAGGAAGCACCTGCCAGTTGGTTACCATGGTCGATCAAGCTCCGTAGTCGTATCCGGCAAGCCTATTCACAGACCTTATGGACAAACACTGCCTGTTGAAGGTAAAGCATCTCCTCATTAGACTTATAAAACAACCTAATGTTGGCTGAAAATGTTAAGCAATACTCAATAGTACCAGTCTACGACCACAGACCGCAGTGACAAATATTACATATTCAATTCATACATTCAATTCTGATAGTAATAGTATCGCTATGTTTAACAACAACAACAACAACAATAACATTTATTTCAGACTTTGTCCATATTCTTGTTAGTAACAATGTTCTTAGTCTAATGTTAGTAAAAATACAAATACAAGTACACATAAGTCAGGCGCTTGCTCTCGTGTGGAGGCCTATCCAGTGTGCCAACAGTACCGAGTCCCAGCGGCCGGCACACGTCGTCAGCATGGTGCTGGGGCTGCTGCGCACCCGGGCTAGCATCGAGGCACAGCGCTTGCGTATGATCGCATGGAAGCCGTCCACGTGCGCCTCCGCGAACATGCCACTCGCGCTACAGTAGCGCGGCAGCCCCATCAACACCCTGAACGCATTATTATACTGTATACGCAGAGCGCTGTACGTCCCCTGCGTGTAATTGGCCCACAGACTGCACGTGTAGAAGGTCTGACAGAATGCCCTAAATAGTGTGACCTTCACTTGTTCAGTACAACGTGCGAATCTGCGAGCCAACATATTACAGCGGATACACAGCGCCCTACGTTCTCTCTCCATATCCATGTTGTCTTTAAGGTCTTCAGTGACCCAATGGCCCAGATACTTGAAATGAGTGACTCTGTTTAAAGGTGTACCGTAGAGTGAGACGGGTGGTATATCTGAGTAATCTTTTTTGGGAGCTCTAAAAACCATAACCTCACTTTTCTTAACATTGTATCTGAGCCCATGGGCCTCCGCATACCTTTCACATATTCGAAGTAACTTGCGCAACGCTCCGATTGAAGGGCTGAGCAGCACCATGTCATCTGCGTAGCTAATATTGTTAACACAAATTCCCTCGATATGACATCCAATTCCTGTGCTGCTCAGCTCTCCAATCAGGCGGTCAATATACAAATTAAAAAGTTTCGGTGAAGTCAACCCTCCCTGCCTCACCCCACACTCTAACCCGTATTCATCCGATCTACTATCCGCCCACCTAACAGTATTTTTCTGGTTATTGTACCAGTACTCAAATATCGATACAATCTCAGGGGGCAGACTAGTGTCTCGACGCATTTTATTCCACAATAGGTCGTATGAGACCATATCAAAAGCCCGGGACAGATCCAGGAAACACGCGTACACTGGCGTCTTACGCGAGGTGTAGTAGTGCACAGTCTGCTTGAGACACAGGATCGCACTTTCAGTTGATAGACCAGCCCGAAAACCGAACTGACCGTCATGCAGTTTTATATGTTCAGTTAAATGGCCGTCAAGCAGACTGTCCAATACCTTCGCTATGACCGAAGCTAGCGAGATAGGCCTATAATTTAACCTATCCGATACATCACCAGTTTTATTTTTTACAATAGGGACCACAACAGTAAACATGAGATCGTCCGGTAGGTAGGAGTGGCTAACACACAGATTAAATAACAAAGCTAGAACCCTTGGCAAGTGTGGCCCAGCGTGTCGCAGGTGCCCAATGCTGAGGCTATCATGACCTGGAGACTTTCCTCTTTTCATACAATTTATGACCAAAGCTATATCTTTTGCAGTAAACCTTACATTGATATCTCCAGACGTAGCCCCAACACCGGACACCGACAACAGATCCGATTGCGCAGGCCTCAAAAACGGTTCAACTCGAAAATGGTGCTGAAATAATCTCGCGATGTCATCCGGATTGTGAACTCCATCGACGCTCACGGGTCGGCTTGGCTTCAAATTCAATTTATTTGTTGATTTCCAAAATTTATTAAAGTTATTATTGGAATGGTGTTGAGCTATGATATCCATTTTAATTTTTTCTTGGTTATTTTGACACCATTTCAATTTTAACTTGAACGCTCGCCTAGACTCTGTCATTTCATTGTATAACCATCCAGAGCTAGGTTTCCCATACAATAACCAATTCTGATAACATTGTCGAGCCTTACCGTGAGCCTCTCTCACGTGTCTATTCCAGCCTATTATGTGTTTACCCCTCCCAGGATTTGAAGCCGCGCTGTATGAATATTTCGCGCCCTCAGACAGTACACGCACAATACTTTTATACATATCATTAATTAATGATTTATGGTTTGTACAGTTACACATTTTATCAGCACAAGTAGCAAATTCCACTGGAAAGTCGATATCCCTTAAGTTTGTATGACAAAAATTATAATAAGTCTCTATTTGACACGCCTGCCTTTCACCCCATATTACTTTATTTTTACAAAAACTATTCATTATAATTTTAGGCTTTATCAAATTTAAATTACAAGTTAACTGCATAGGATAGTGATCAGACCAGTACGTATCGTACAATATAGTCACGTGATCGATAGTTGCGCGCGCGGCGCTCGAGACCACGCAGTGATCGAGCCACCGGCGGCACCCGTGTGCCTCACTAACAAAAGTGTGTGAATCGTTCGGTAACATATCAAAATCAACGCACGCCCATGACTGTTCCGCACAGAAGTCTAAAAGTTGATTAGCGAATAACTCACCCGGGTGCGCGTTGAAATCTCCCAGCACATACACAGATTCCACATCACTATTTTCAATTATAGAGTTTATTTCGCCAAGACACTCCGTAAACTCGATCAAGTTGTCTTTTGAGTCCGTAGGCATATACACAGATATAATTAGCATAGAACGTTCACGTATCGCAATCTTAATAGCTGCTATGCGATTACTACTACACTGCAACACAGACACTGAAGGAAACACAGACTTCCTCCATAGTATTGCCACGCCTCCATATGGTCGGCCGCGGAGGACACCGGCCGAAGTGTCCACGGCAGACTTGCCAGTGAACGCGAAATTATCGCTGATGCTGCCCAGGAATGGAATATCATGCGGCAATAGCCACGTTTCCTGAAGTGCTATTATGTCAGCTGTTTCGCATATTTTTCTTACACATTCCACGGATCTTACAATATTTTTACAGTTAAATGTTACTAGTTTGGCGTAATTATTCATAAGGAAAGTTGGACTACACACGTACAAATTTTTCCCCGCTTGTTATACCATTACTTCTTATCTTGAAGTCAACAAAGCGCCGGTATGCGACGCCTTCTGGCCAGAATTCATCATTTAGAAAAGTCTCTAATTTATGCTTAGGTACTAATACTTTATACGCATCATACGATTTTGGTGTCTTCATATGCATTTTTTCTAGATGCACAGTAACATCAGTTTTACTCGCAATATAACTGAGAATGTCACATTCGGGCACGCCCTTAGCAATATTGTATATGTAAATAGGAATACTAGTGACGGCCGCTTTAAAACTCGCTTCTGGGTTCAAAACTGCCTTTCCTCTTTTTGCGACAAAGCGGTTCTGTAGACGTCTTCTTTGCACTAGGGTCCATTCCTTGTCTTCTTTGGGCATTTTCCATTCACCATCGCGCACAATATCGGCTAAAGATTTGTTCTTATCGCGCACGTCATCGTTTACGCTCGAAACGGCCGTGTGTCCCACCTCACTAGTTGCAACGATCGCAGCTGATTGCGTATGAGTCATTGGCTCGGACGAGCCACCGACCGCCGTAAGGCGACTACTTGTCTCGCCCATTACGTTAGTCTCACCGCAATTTTTCTGTACACCCTCACTTTTGGAAAAAGTTTGCGCGATATCACGATAATTGGTGTCTGCTCGTACTTCGCTTGGCTCCGTGCACGGAGTGTCATGCTCAGCGCCCACGTATGTAAGTCCTCTGGGACCACTGCAATAATCGTCATGACTGTCCAGCAATAAAAAGCCACCTCTCTTCACATTGACATTCCGGGGGGTACTTCCAAAGTTGTTCACTATTGATGCCTTTTTTAGGTTTTCAAGGTCAGACTTAACGGTATCTAGGTCATCCTTAGTGACATATTGTTCTTTGATTTGATTCATCTCTTGCTGCATACGCGTCAAATCCTTTAAAATCCGGGTAACGTCGACATGATCAAAAAGTACCGGCGGGAGCTTATGCAGGTCGCGGGCTACAAAAACCGGTAAAATTTCAGGATCAGACTCCTTCAGCATGCAGATGATGTCATCTATTTCACGGATCTTCTTTCCATCTCTCTTTCTTATTTTCTTACGCTTCTCTGTAGGTAGAGATTCGCACAGAAGAATTTTAGCACTATGAATGGCTTCGTCAGAAAATGCACTCACACAAATTTGACTAATGCTCTCCTCGTTCATCACATCAATTTTATTACTAACGAAGGCTAGAATCTCGTTTATAACTATATTGCAACTCGAACATTTCAACAATTTAGAGGCCATGGTTGGTCTCACGCGTCCGTGCGACAGCGCGTGCGCGTCCTGACTTAAAGATTCATATCAACCGTATGCGGTTCCTTCCGTATGCCGATTGTGACTGCTGAGTTTTTATCTAGGAACCACAAACAATTATTTCGAATCTGGGTCAAGGTGCTCATTCGTGCTTTTAATTTGAACCTAAACAACAATACCTAGATCGTAAAATAGTCGCTCCAACACAATCGACTGCAAAATAAATAGTGGTGTGATAAACAAATGGAGGATTAGGGAGAGAATAATAACATTTTAAGTTCTTATAGCGCATGACTAAACGAAGTTCTATCAACAAAAGCGTTGATTATTTTTCTATATTGTACTTTGTAATGCTCTAGGTGCAGACCCCCACTTCGGTCCCTGCAGGCTGATGGACTTCGAGCTGGAGATGGGTGCATTTGTCGGAGGAGCACCCACCGAGCTCGGAGAGTGGGTGACGGCGGAGAACGCGGGAGATCGCATCTTTGGATTTGTACTTATGAATGATTGGAGTGGTGAGTTTTTATAAAGATATCACGTTTTCAAATACGTGTACGTACGATTTACGGATTAACGTGCAAACAGTACGTGCGAACTTCAGTGTTATACGCGAAATTACAAAACCAATGAGTTAAACCAGAAAACAATACAGTTTTGTTCCTATCAAGACCTTAAACTAAGCGTACTCTACCAAATACGTTGACTGTCTCATGAGGAATTAAAGAATATCGAAAAAAGCAAGTACAAATCTAATTCTTGCATAAAGAACATTGAGTTAATAAGACATAAACGTATCTTTCATATGAGCATCAATAAATACTTATCCTTCATTTCTTTCCAGCCCGTGACATCCAAAAATGGGAATACATTCCCCTAGGACCGTTCACAGCTAAGAACCTGGGCACCACCATCTCTCCCTGGGTGGTGACTATCGATGCTCTTCAGCCGTACTTAGTAGACAACTACCCGCAAGACCCTACGCCTTTCCCTTACCTCAAACACGATGATAAATACAACTTTGATATCAAACTTGAAGTTGATATTACACGTAAGTAGATAATAAAAATACTCCACCACCACGCTCATCTATCTGTTCGCAATGAACTCAAAAACTACTGGACGGATTTTTATATAGTTTTTACCAGTAGGCAGCGTTATTTGTGACAAGTTCAGTAGACAACTCATTTAGATATTGTGTAAATTGCCTGAAACGTTTAACGATGTCGATGTTATGCGATGCGATTGAAAATGACGCAAACTTGTTGAATTATAACTATCGCAAACCCGGGAATACATTTTTTTAAAACTATATTTTATTCATATACCATTATTTCCTCAGCCGAATCATCACCAGTAGCGACAACTATCTGCAGATCAAACTACCGCTACATGTACTGGACGGTGAAGCAGCAGTTGGCGCAGCAGACCGTAACTGGGTGCAATCTAAGACCCGGAGATTTACTTGGTTCTGGCACTATCAGTGGAGAGGTGAGAGACAACTTTACTTTATAGGTAGCTGATGATAAAGTGTTCATATGGACAGGCTTAGCCGTTTAGGGCACCTATGCAGTACGCGGTCAGCCGTCCGGCTAATTACAGGACGCGGTTGCACTTGCGGTTAGCCGAGTGACTGATATCCGCAACATTTCACGCTAGCTAATTAGCCGGCTAGCGCGTAGGTAGGTAGTAATTTCGAAAACTTTGATGTTTCGGGTACTGTTATTTAAAAATAGATTTCAAGATCTTATATATATATATATATTGGAAATGTCTTTGCAAGATTCCCGAAATTCTTCTTCATGTCCACATAAATCACAGACATGAGGACTAAAACACAAATATTAGTATAATTTACCAACATTAATACTTTTACAGACGGCTGACTCCTACGGAAGTATGCTGGAACTTTCTTGGAAGGGAACCAAGCCAATTCGTCTGCTCTCAGGCGGAGAAAGAAAATTCCTGCAAGATGGCGACACCGTCACTTTGCGCGGATTCTGCATCGATGACAAAGGCACACGGATTGGGTTCGGCAAATGTGAAGGAAAACTCCTGGCCGCCAAACCACAATAAACTTATCAATAAAATATATAACTCTGATGATTGCCTTGTAATACTCTTATATTAAATAATATATCCAAAAAGGCTATTTCATTTTACTGTGTATTATAAACGCGGTTAGGAGAAATTCATCATCATCATCTCAGCCGGGAATCCTCCACTGCTGGACAAAGGCGCCCATCGAGCGCCAATAGGACCGGTCCTGGGCCGCCCTCATCCATCGGACTCCGGCAACCCTTACCAGGAGAAATTACTATAAGATAAATATTTATATGATTGTAATATTCTTATGAATCAGAAATACAGCAACCAGTATCAACTAACCTATACTTTTAACTAAATCGTGAACCCAAGTCGCTGTTGCTAATTTGATCTATTTCTGCACGAAAGAAAAGTTCCTGTTCCACGTAAAATGGTCTACAAATTTGACAGTTTTGACATTTACTTCAAAAATTTAAATTCGTGAAACAAGGGCAATTTTGTTGAAAGAACAATGTTCTGCTAATATTTATTTATTTGTAAATAAAAATCTTTTTAAAATGGTGTCTTATTGCTGTGTAAAAGGCTGCAGCAACAATAGCAATCATAAGAAGAAAGATCCAAGTGCTTTAATATCGTTTCACGCGTAAATATGACCAATATGTTTATTCTAAACTTACCTATTTTGCAATAATACATATACAGAATATTTAATTCTATACTTGATTATTTTAGTAACAAAATAAAGGACACAATATAAAGTCCAAACAGTCCAATTATTTGCGAGGTTAACTCCAATTTCAATATTTTTTGTTGCAAAATAATAAACACAATCTTCGGCTGAAAGTTCGAAAAATCGCTTCGAAATATTGTTTATTATATTATTTATAGGTTCCCATGTAATCTAGAGCTTAAAACGAAGTGGTTGCGGGCTATAGGTCGTCCAAACTGGAGTCCTCCGAGTCATGCCCGCATTTGCAGTGTACATTTCAGTCAAGATCAGATAAATTACGAAGGCTGTCGAATAAGAATCAAAGATGATGCTGTACCGGTCAATAGTTTACCTGTAAGTATTGTAAAGTCTAGGTACACATTAGGAAAAAATGATTCTAAGCGAATAAAAATTTGTTAAATGGATTTTTTTTCAGTAAAATTACATACCTACTGAGATAAATTCATAGAATTACTTTCCTGAGAGATGTTTGAACTTTACTTAATGCTGTAAAGAAATGTCCCTCCTACATTACTATAACAGAATTAATAAATACATACTGAACTAGAGCAATAACACTCTTTACCATTTAAAATATTTCAGCCAAATTCAAATTTTGAGGCATCTAGTGTGGAAGCATGCAGGATATGCCTGGCAACAGATCTCAAACTATACAGCCTTCAAGATAGCCAGCTAAGTACCTGTATGGAAAGCATTACTGGATTCAATGTGAGACAATAATTTTCTTTACTTCACCAAAAACCACTATTTTTAAAAAGCAGAATTATGCAATTGGGCCTTTATTTATTATTATATATATTTCTGTAACACTAAAAAAACTCACTCTGCTGAGATATTTTACTGATTATATTGAAAGCCATACAAGATCTAGCTGTGACACTGTTCATAAAATTTAAATATTTATTGTTTTAGGAAAATTACAGCATAGAAGGCCTGCCACAATATGTATGCTACTTATGTGCAGCCAGTTTAATAAAATGCTATAAACTTGTAGAAAAAAGTATGATAGCACAAGCAACACTACTTGATATATTTGCTAAAAATGGACAGGTAAGAAATCAAGACTATATTTATTATCCTGACCAATCTTGGAATGAATATACAGGGTGTAACAGACAGGCTACCAAAAACGAAAAAAAAATGATTCTAGACATGATTCTGGTGCTTATGGCGTTGAAAATTTTCATCGCTTTTTTCATGATTTTTCCGATTTTTTATGCGTTTTTTTTATTTTTTTTCGGTATTATTTCGTTAATACTACACAGTGCAACATGAATATGAGAAAAAATCCGTCATATTACTGTTTTTCACAAAAAACAGCAATGGATTAAAACAACGTATAAATTCGCTATCAGCTGTCCGCGGCCAACGACACCGCGCCGGCGGCGGCCGGCCGCGACGGTCGACGTACCTACGCGCGCCACACAGACACGATTACGCACACAGCTGTCAGCCTCACTCTCACTAGTATGCAGCGTTACTTAGTATTTGTTCTTCTATGTTAAAAATGAAAATGACATAATTATCCCGCTCTCCGATAAAAGGTACATTAATAAGATTTAAAATGTGTGATATCTTATTATTATTACACGTACAAATACATACAGAACGACAAAAAATCCTATTGATATTCTTTAGCGCTATAAAAATCTCTAATAAACAATTTAACAAGTATTGTCGCTTTGTTCTTGCAAACTTATTATTCTATTCGATATTTACACGCTCATTCATACAAGCGCGGTGCGACTCGAAAAGTAGATGGCCGTAGTGACGCGTGACGCCGCGACCGCGCGTGGATGTTACATAGATGGGATGCGACAAAATGAATGCTAAGTAATTCTCCGGGGATAATGAATTATGATAAGTTAGTTTCTCTGATAAGAATATTAATGGATATTGATTGTTATCATTGTTATGTACCTACATTTTTTATGGTTTAATTAAATAAACGTTTCGTGTTTATTTTATTTACTTTAATCTGATTTTATGTTATTAAATATCAAAGTAGGTATTTTAAACTTACATCAATAATGTTTGTAATGTTATTCGGTATTTGAATAAAACTACAATGCAACGAGTAACAACTGTGACAAGTAAAAATAGTACCTAATGCCACATCAATATCTTATTCAATCTAATCTCTCGCTGGGATCCTAACTCGTCGCTCGTCACCAAATCGGCGGCGCGCGCACGGACGGCGCGGAGGGAGCGGGTGGCGCGGGCGAGGGGCGGTGCGAGTGAGCGGAGAGGCGCCCGCGCCGGCGGCTCTCTTTGATAGTTCGAGCAATTCGCTCGCGGAAGACGGAAGCTCTTCACCAGTGTCGTTCGTTATGTCCTATTCGTCGTGTCGTGTGTGAACTGTTGTTTATTATTACTTGTTATTGTTTCGGTTTTGAGTTGTTAGTGTTTTTATTGTTATTATTTTTGTTGTTATTGTTTTCGAAGTGCAGTTGTGTTCGTAAATAGGAAGAAATGTTGATGTGCTATGTATGGTGAAGCACGTGGAAGTGCACGGCGTGCTCTGCACCTGTACGTCCGGATCCAAAGGTACCTACTCAAACTCTCGCCATACACCAGGTATTTGCGTGTTGATAGACATTGATAACAATTCGTTTTAACACTTTCTTATTATTGGTTACATTTTGCTATTATTGTTTGATTTCACGTAAGCCAAGTAGGTATCTACCTACTTACAATTTTACTATGAGCTATTGTAACATACGAGCGTACTTACGATACCTACCATAAACGATACATGAGATTGTTATCTAATAATACATACTAGTGAGCGCATAGACGTGGTGGTACGCGTACGTACCGCTGATTGTTGGCAGCTCCTCGCATGATCAATTATTGTATCAACCACATTGTAAAACTTTTGGCGATTGAAAAGAGTGGCCGTGAGTTTCTCGCTAGCTCTTCTCATAAGGCTCTACCCCCTTTCCGAGCTAGTGGTAGATTCAGTAATTGTAACGACTATCGTAAGTGTCAACATTTGACCTAAATGAATAAATGATTTGATTTTGATTTTGATACCTACGACGCGTCGCGACATGTCGTCGCTCAGCGCGCCGCCGCCGCCAGAAATCTCGTAGGCATGCGCGGAGATATATCGCGTTGTTCACTATACATTGAATGCTCAAAAATGACTAACTCGGGAACCAATCATTTCCGAGAAAAATGGTTGAAGTAAATTTCGCGCATTTAGTGTCACAAAATTAACACTGAAGTTTTCGGTTAACCGTCGTTTACACCCTGTATAATAAATATTATGTGTGTTATGGATTAAACTGTTTTCTTATTGTTTCGATAATACATGCATGTATTGTTGTTTGTAATTGTATGTCAAACACATATTAATTATTTTTCAGATTACTAAAAGCCTAATAGAATTAGAAAACAGAGATAAACTAAATTTGAAGTCTTCCCTAAACCATTATTTATTAGAAAGTTATTGTAGTTACAAATATGATGAAGAGAACAAAATGAGTTCAGAAAATTGTGACACAGATATATATTTTAAAAATGAAAATGTACCAGAGAATGAACTGCCATTTGAAATAAAACCTGAAACAAATAAATATGAAGTAGAAGGAAAGGACAATATAGATGAAGAATGCTTTGATGATTCTCATTTGGAAATTCCAATTGATGATACAATTTCTGAATGTGATATAACTGAATCTGTAAAAGAACCTACTAACATGGCCATAGTTAAAACGAAGGTAAGTTTGGCAATATTTTAAATATTTACATTTTTTTTTATACCACGACGGTGGCAAACAGGCATGCGGCCCGCCTGATGGTAAGCGGTTACCGCAGCCTATGGACGCCTGCAACACCAGGGGCGTCACGTGCGCGTTGCCGACCCTTCAAAAACCTATTTGGATGGTTACCATAAATCTTGACAATGTGCTCTAAATACATTTACTGGTAGAGCATCTAGAATTTGGAGACCAGTTGGTTACTGGGTAAAATAGACGAGTGACTAATTAATTTCTACTTTTAGAGACTGAGAAGCAAAGAAAAGTCAGTTAGTAAAAAGCTTAGTAGGAAAAAAGAAAATGGTTTGACACCAGATGAAACAGAAATGCAGAAACACTTTGATATAGTAAAATTATCGGTAAGTACTTGACATCATATTCAAGATCCATAGCATACCCATTATTATATCATGCATTTTCAAATTACTTTTTTGCAACTTGAATTAATTTGTCTTATCAATCAGTAAAATAGCTTTTTATTTGGATATATTTTCCTGTAAACAATTATAACGAGGGGACTAAAGTAAATGTATATTTCAGTTTCAGGAACAAATAGAAGAATGGAAGAGAAACACAGTACGAAGGCCTTTAACTAGTGAAACTATATACGAATGTGAGATCTGTTGCAAAATATTCGCACACGTCAATACCTACCGCGTTCATGTTGCCAGTCATGATCCCGTAAGTATAGTAGTAGTAAAAAAGAAATATGTCCATATTTAAAATTAATACAGATTTTAAGATCCATGTCATTTATTGGGAATTATAATGTTCATCCATATGCCTGACTTATTTCTACGTGACTTTGGGATACTACCTAATAAAGAGTTATATTTCCAGATTCGCGGCAAAGCAGAATGTCCAATATGTAAACTGCGGTTTAAAACAGATGTTTTACTGAAGTCTCATATAAATATCAGACATGCTAAGAAATTTTACTGCAAAGCATGTCCTAAAGTTTTTAATAACGTGTGAGTATACATGTATTTTATTTCGGTAGCTTTTACCCTGTTTTAGTGGAATAACGATTTAATCTTGCCTACAATTTGAGTAGGTTCTTCTAGTCTGTGTAGATAATTCATTGGGCTTTGCTTAGTCTCTGTGATTTTCAGGTCATTAATTTCGTTTTATTTGAAGTGTACTTTTTAATTTGGATTTTTTTTCCTATTTGTAGAGGTGTAGCCAAGAGCCACCACCGCTGGCACAGTGGGCACACATACTCGTGTGCACAGTGCACGTTCAGGTCGCGGCACGTGTCGGCGCTGGGCGCGCACCGCCGCGCCGCACACGCGCGCGCGCACACGTGTGGCGCGTGCGGACGAGCTTGTGTCAGTCGACGGGGGCTGGTGCTGCATGTTGCTACTGCACATAGAGATGAGAAGGTAGGGAGAGTTAGTAGTGGTGTAGCTAGGAGCCACCACCGCTGGCACAGTGGGCACACATACTCGTGTGCACAGTGCACGTTCAGGTCGCGGCACGTGTCGGCGCTGGGCGCGCACCGCCGCGCCGCACACGCGCGCGCGCACACGTGTGGCGCGTGCGGACGAGCTTGTGTCAGTCGACGGGGGCTGGTGCTGCATGTTGCTACTGCACATAGAGATGAGAAGGTAGGGAGAGTTAGTAGTGGTGTAGCTAGGAGCCACCACCGCTGGCACAGTGGGCACACAGACTATTACAGATGATTAAGGCTCGGCACGTAAAACTAGTGCCCTTTCGTTCGTGGCTCAAAAGGCCTATAGCCTATCTAACAGTTCCATACTTAAATAGTTCTGTTTTAATTTTTTGGACTTTAACTTAACGATAAATCAGTGGATTGAGTTATTTCGTCCTCTTGACCAAAGTTTTCAAAATCAATTACACCATCTATGAAAATGTAAAGCTGCCCATAAACTCTCATAACTATAGAAAAACTAAAGAAATTAGAAAAAAATAGATAGGTAAAAAAAAATATATATAAAATCACCAACAAAAAAAAAGTGTAATTTAGAGGACCTATATAAATTAGTTGTTAATATTTCAGGCCGTCAACATCACAGGAGTTTTTAGATGCGAGGCTTGTGACATCAACTTTGCTTCAGAAGGAGCAAGAAGAGTACACTTATTAACATCTAGTCAACACAAGAAGAAATCTGATCTTTGGTAAGTGATTCATCCCCAACATCAAATATCAGAATTATGTAAATACTTTGCTATTCATCAATATCGAATTAGGTTTTTTTCGAAAAGATACATGTCCGTTATATTTTGATTCAGGACAGACCAATTTTTCAAGCATCGTATTATTTTAAAGTCTCATAATAAATCATTTTACGGTACAAATTGTTATTAAACTGGAATTTTGAATATCCAAAAAGCTTTTAGCTAACATGTTTAGCCTAACGTATTGCCTTACTGCTCTAAACCTCAAGTAAATAAAATATGTTTGCGACAATACCCACTTTAACTTACTTTTCGTTCTATTTCCCAGTGACCCCACAACTCAACCCGCTGAGCTACGGAACTCATGTAACAAGTGCGGAGTAGAGTGTTCATCGTTCAGTGATCTAGTGACTCATACAAGGACAGAACACCCACGACCTGGCAGAAAGCATTGGAAAACGCAGTACGAGTATCCTACACAGTGTGAACTAGTAAGTGTTCTTTGTGTAGTAGTATGTGAGAATAGTCATTGTTGATCTAAAATATAGTAAGGAACTATCTTCATAATATAAAGGAGGCATTCTAAAAGGAGTTTCTAAATCTGAAAAAAGTATAAATAAAGATGAGGGCGTAAATATAAAAGAAGGGTAAATGACTATGCTCAATAGTGAGACACTACAGAAAAAAAAATGAACTGTAGTTGGTTAAACCATTGGAACATCATTTTTCCCGTCCATTTGTTTCTTGTTTGAGTGTTTTTATTTTAAATACATATTTGGATATTATTTTGTGTATAGTGTGGAGAAACAATGATAAGTCGCCGTAAGCACTGGCAACATGTCCGGCAACATCATCCTAAAGAAACAAATACCTACCGGCCGGTCGTCACCGCTGTGTGCGACACTTGCGGAAAAGGGTTTCAGGTATGTATAGGGTAACAGTGTCATTCAAACGTTAAAAATATTAGTATATGTATATAACTGTATATACATACGTAAATGAAATCTCACCTTCTTTGCATAGGGAGATTAAATATTTGTATATTTCCTTACAAAAGTTGGGTTTATAAGTAGTAACGATAGTGTATCATCAACATCAGTTTTTCTTTAAATAATTTTACAAGCTAAATAAGAAACTAGTGGTATTTTAAATATAATATACCTATACCTAATATTTTTTGGCTTAAAAGAAATAAGAGTGACCGTCCCAACTTATAACAAAGGATATCTTAAAACACTTTTAAGATAACAGAAAAAAACAATAAAAATATAATTCCTTTACTAGAACTCAACGAAGCTCCACCTCCATCAACTACGTCACAGCGCGCCAACAGTTCGCTGCGACTCTTGCCCTCGACTCTTCTACGATAAATACGCACTCGCTCGCCATGCGACTACGCACAAGACTTCCAAGCCACACCAGTGCAGGACCTGTGGGAAAGCCTTCAGACTAAGGAGCAACCTGGCCCGGCATTCACGAGTGAGTTTGGATTAAAAGACTTGGGGAATAATTTATGAACAGGGGAAATCCCTGAAATTATCTTTTCGATTTTTTTCATGAAGTTTTTGAAAAACATTAACTTCTGTTAACTAATAATCTTACAATATCACATTCAATAATACCTAAACACTGTTCTATTGCAGGTACATACAGATATCGCTACTTACGAATGTTCCATGTGCGGTAAAAAGTTTAAACATTCCACAAGCGTCAACCTGCACATTCGTACTGTCCACTACAAATTACCACACCCACCTAGAAAGAAGAGAAACAAACCTATCAAAGATTCAGTGGCTAACGATATGTAACGTTAAAGTATAAAATTAATAACACTAATAATGCCGTTTAATTTTACTGCACCCAGAGGAGGTAATCTCAACTATGACGCAAAGATTGACGAGAACAGCGAGATGGAAATTGTGGACTCTGCCGCTGTCCTCTTACGGCAAGCAGGTTTGCTATTAGAAGAACATATTTATATTGCGAAATCGTTAAAAAGATAAACATTGCAGCTTAATAAATACTTAAATTCGTAAAAAGTTCGGAGGGATAAAAAGACTGTTATTCCAATTGTCACTATGTTTTTAATCTGCAGAACTGTACAATATTTTTTATCTGTGCCCCAAATTGTCATTTGTCATTTTTGCTGCGGTAATCGTTTCACGACTTTTGTTTTCTTGTCTCAAAATAATCCCGATTAAGTTCACGTGTCCCGCTATCTTTGCAAAAATCTAGTTACGCTACTGTAATACATATTTATCGATAGTAACTTTGCAAATTAGGTTATTGTGTATGAGTGTACGTTCACGAAAATGGAGAACCTTGATCTTAGCAATAACAAAAACGTGTCTTTGAGTTTGATCGCGGAGTACGGTGGTACAGATTCCGATTCGGACGATACGGAGACACGTTCGAACAGTAATACGGGGAACGATGATTCTGATGCGGCGGAACTTAGTGATATGGTTTTAAAGAATAACATTATAAACGCGTGTGCTCACGGGCCGTTGTCTCGGCCGGGCCGTGACGACGCGGATGTGACCAGACACATGATTATAGACAGTACCGAGAGCGGCGTAGTGGAGTACGAGGTGACGGAGTACCGCGACCTGGACTCGGACTCCGACTCCAGCTCGACCAGCGACTCGAGCGACAGTGACGTCGAGTCGGTGAAGGACATCGAAGAGGTCTCCAGTGGGTGAGTACTTGTGCAAGATTCTCCGATGTTAAATACTCGTAATAGCCTCATTAACATAACAGTAATTGTGAACAAATTATTCTAATGGTAGATAATTAGTGGCAAAACAAAGTAATACTTATTAATTTCGAAATAATCTTGTAATCTTTGGAGATAACAACATTGGGTAAACAATGCTTTGTCCTGTTTTTTTTTTCACATATGAACTTAATATCAAAAAGTAAATTTATGGAAGTCTAACAAAACACATGATTAAAAAAAAACACATGCTGCAAGGGCATATAGAAATAGAAATAAAAATCCATAAAGCAAATAAACTTGAAAGAGAAAGCTAAGTTGGGGACAAACAAAGAATAGAAACAGGTGGTGTAACCAATTATAAAATAGAAATAACAATAAACTATTTGTACCTACCTAAGATCTACAATACAAGCATGACATAACACTTGATAATGCAATCTTTTGATTACAGTCATTGTGTCAACATGAAACACAACTTTTTTAAATATGGCAGTGGAACAACTTCATAAATCCTAAAACGAAAAAAAAAACTGCCATTATTTATTGAAACAAAAAAATATGATTAAAAAGTTAAAATTGTTTTTTTTTTAAATATTAAATAAAAATATTGTTTTTGTACACAATTCTTGGTACATTCCCAAGATGCACTCATTAGTTTGGGATTTCCAATTCCCTGCTAGGAAAATAACAAGCATGTGATAATAAAATATGACAAATCATTATGATTACCCAAATATTTCAAAGAATAATCAGTACTTAATATCATTTTGTAAAATAATATTTAAATAGAGCATAGTAACAGTTCACTTTCATAATTTTTACATAATTAGTATTAACTTTATGAATAATTCCACCTTTACTTTCATTTTGTTCAACTCATCATCATAAATTTTACAATATAACTCATTATAATTTTATAATTTAGTATCATCATTTATAAAATGTACATTTTTATAGCTTAGTCTAAGTTATGCAATACATTTTGTAAGGAGTGTAATTATGAAATCATTTTTATTTTTATTGTTTCTTTAAAATGGGTATTTCCATTACTGCAAGACTAGTTAATAATTTTAACTTATTTCTGTCCCACTGCTGGGCAAGATTCTCCTCCCTAACGAGTAAGGGGTTAGACCTTGAGTCCACCACACTAGCCAACTGCTGCTTGGGGACTTTGTATGCCCTAAAGAAATTTATAAACAAATCTTAGGCATGCAAAGTTTCATCACAATATTTTTCTCCACTGTTAGAGCAAGTGGTCATTATTATTATAAATTAATAATTGCAATTGATTTATCTCATGAGACAAACAAAGCAATTTATATTATTAATTACTTTATTGATTCACTTTGAAGTGTTTTTTCATGATCCAAATGACTTTTTAAATGCTCTTTGTGACCCAATGGCCCATATACATAATATAAACACAAAAATGTTACATAAACTAGGTCAAACTATTGTCAAGATAATGTGTAACTTCATTTTTGTGAATGAATAAAAATGGAGAAGTTTTATTTAGGTCTATGATGTTTTTTTCCCTTAGCTTGACTTAGTTTCCTACTTCTAGGTAGAAGCCTTACTCCTATTGGGCAGGGAATAGGTTATAATTTGTTCTTAGGTCTATTATTATTATAGAATATTATCTTTTACTCTTATCCTGTATGAAGCCTGGTATGTGCCCAATATACTAGGTCAAATACCTTACCTTTATTATTGGTTTTCCCATTTCATGTTCTAGAGTTCTAGATCATACTAGCTTTTTCTTATTAGGAAAACCCAACTAGACCTTACTGCAATCAGGAAATTACCATGTTTGTTCTCAACATGATGAAATCTGTTACAATATTACTCATACAATCTCCACCAAATAATTGATAAACATTGATTTTATCAAGTAAAGTCACATGGAATCACTTGTCGGAGTAAGAATTGGAATTGATGCATATTTTTGCATTGACATTGTAACAATGATAAGACTCAATCATATGTTTGCTCTGTTTGCAGTATGTACAAGTTTATCTCGAGCTAATTAAAGTCATGGTTAGTAAGTCTGTTGCTAGGTTGCTAAAGTCCCTTAAATTTTATGAAAATGTTTATCTTTTGGGATAGTACTACCCTTAATGTATAATAGATTACGGGAATTAACGCGAACACGCAGTTTACCTTAAAATCGTAGGCTGCGACCACGGCGAGTGCAACCTGCGCCGAAACGTTAGGCATTTCAAGGTAAAATGCGTGTTCGCGTTAATTCCCGTATTCTATTATATATTAAACATGCAACGCGAGAATTAAAAAAGTTATAGTACTACCCTTTGTCTAAGCTTTATTCTTTTTTGCAGAATCATTACTTTTTTGTCAACAAAAAGTAGTTTTGTTGCTTAAGTTTGAGGCGCCCTATAATCTTAATTTATCTTCCGGTTAAAGATACGCTAAAGTCAGTTTTGCTATTCAAAATCACACCACAAAAAAAGCACCATAAAATACTTAAAAAAAAATTATTGTGCAAATAAAAAAGTACCTATATTTTTATAGCATTATCTCAGAAATGCACTGCAGTCTGAAGCCTCATATAATCACTATAAAATGCCTAGAGAAGCATTATTCATACTAATATTATACTGAATTATACACTCATAATCATCATCATTTGCTAAATCGCAAACTTTATTAACCCACCGCTTTATAAGTCCCGCCAGTCGTCCCTGTCATTATACTTAGTTACTCCGTTGGCTCAACGATCCAAAATGTGTCTTGGCCTCCGACACGAGAGAAATGTTATTATACTTAATAATAATTTGTAAATCTTGAGGAAAGTACGGCTGGGGACAAGAAGGGCCGGGTCGGAGCTCGCGGCTCACGGCCGGCACACGACCCAGTCATGGACGGGTCACGGGAAATATTATGCACATTATTTGACCTACTTGACGATTTACCATAACGTATTTGTCGCCAAAAAATAAGCTGTAAGAGGATTGGATTTTTTGCGGGTTTCGCAGAATAAAAGATTTAAACTTGTAAAGAAATGAGCCAGAATTGTTCGAATAGATATTTATATCCTATTTCCAATCCCAACTTTCATATATGAGTTTAATAAAATCTCTTCTTTCTCCTCAAACATCATCTTTTTCAAGTCTTATCGAGGCTAAAAAATACCTGTTTTATCATTTTCATCAATACTTTGTTTGCAACTTACTCACTCTTAATAAACGCAGTGACAGGTGCGAATTATCGAGAAAATTTATAAGACAAATGGTTCTATTACTTTTTTACATTCATTGCATTTTTTACTTATTTTCCTTACTTTTCCGTTCCATTCATTGAAATACTTCATTCAACAAACAATTAATTGTAATTAATTGATTGCTATCACTTGTATCTAGTTGATTCGCTTTTCTAATCGCTAACAATCTCATTTATCTTTCACAAGCTGTGCTCCGCTGTTTGACTCGCGGTTATGGTAAGTCATAACGTAATAGTTAGCGTAAAACCCTGCCCTTACCATACCATATCATCATATTAGATTTTCATCTCGTAGTTTCAAAGAGTGCTTTTAAACAACCCAAATTGGTAACTTCAGTCATGGGCAAAATTATGTTTACATTGTCGCGTTTTCAAGCGCACTTTTTTGTATCAAAATATCGGTTTAATTATTTCTGTAACAATAAATAAATAATATTTGTATAATTATTTTGAAGGTTTTAAACGGTACATCTTTACTAGTTTCGTTGTTAAAAATGTGATTGACGAAAAGGTGTACAAATATTTTGCCTTGGACTGTACTTCAAACAAATTAATCCTGTGCCTCGGCGACTGTTATAAATAAAATCAATTTTCCAGTACACTATTTGCACATCCCACAAATATTTGTTCAGTCCCGACACAGCACATACTTGGTGACCACCATAACCTCTGCATGATCGTCGTGGAATTCGATGTTCTAACTAGCTTAACTTTAGTAAGTAAATTAAATATCAATGTGTATATTCCAGTGATGAATTGGAAGCCGGTAGCCGGAACGCGAAGCCGGAGCCGCCCAAGGTGACGGGTGAGCTCAGCCTGGATGACCTGCCGCCCATAGAAGATCTTGCCATCAGTCTGCCAGCACAAGACACTACCAAGATCGGAACCATTGCCAGCGTAGTTGATAGATTAGGTAAGACACTGCTTTTAACACCTCTTTCGACTTCATAGGGACTGAAAAGTGAGAAAATAGGGTAAGGGTAGGCTAGATTCGTGTTTCACCATTGCTCTCAAGTTTCGCTAAGATTGCTAGTAGTAGTGTGTTACCCAGAATAGAAGTAATTCTTTACTGTATCTTTCGATCTTCTGTCTACAATGTCGTCTAGCCTAAAGTTCCTATTCAATGGATAATTTAGCAAAAAAATATAGTAGTAGTAGGTAGTTCACCTACTTGACTTTAAGGTTAAAAATTGACATTGGACGTAGATATTAACTATAACGTTTTGTTGAAAACCTTTAATTTAGCCGATAATCCACGGTTCAAAAAGTTATAACCCTTGATTGACAGTGCTGTGTATATTTAGAAATATATAGAATATAATAGTTATTTCCTATATATATTTCTACCTTTACAATACACTAGTCTGTTATATTGCCAGACCAAACATCTGTATGAAATATAGACCCTTTTACCTTCACTCAAAATACCCGCAACAATTTCAAAGTTGGTAGCTGGCTCAAGCTGTCTGCTATTTGTGAGTTAAGTGTATGTCAGACATGGCGTGTTACATCGATTGATAGTGAAAAGGCCTCGTCGTACGAGTCACGGCGCTGCCCTTGACTGTCGCGAGCTTTTCCATGGCCTCCATTGATTTCCGGATTGTTTTGCAATCGATACTAATACGACCTTTCTTTGTTATCTTTATATGGTTATTTCTCTGTCTCGACTTTATTGCGGAGTTGACATTATTTATTGTAAGCTATTCTGCGATAAAATCTTTTTATTTTTGTTTATTACTACTACATAGGTGCTTGTTTTTTTACGAAGTCAACTTACGCATTAAGAACTAAATAGTCCTTTCTAGAAGTTTTTCACAACCCTACAAACAATAGACGCAAAGTATAAACAGACCTAAAAGTAGATTATTCATATTTATATTTTCAATTTCACACGGCACGTATGATAGTCATCTGTCCACTATTTCGCGATCCCAGAAAGTGTATCACGAAATTCACTTTTCCGATAAAATATTTAAAAACACATGGTCGAGATCAATCTTTTGATGATATCTTCAATTTCCGTGTTGCGAGATAAGCTTTCCGATTGATAAATACTGATAGAAATGAATGAAACAAAATATGTTTAACAATAACATGTATTTACGTCAAAACACGCGGGATTTTACATTTTTGATGATATCGTAAGTTTCTTATCAATTTATATATTTTTGCATCCAAGGTTTTGCATAGATACTCTTTTGTCCAGCACCTGCCTTCCTTCAGCGTGTGTTTTCTTTTGTTTATATCTATTGGCTGAAAATTACTCATCAAACCTGTTTCAGTTCTTAGCCCTAAACATGTAACAGACAGACAAACATACAGCTACTGACTTTGGCATTCATGATTTTATACTACATTACGTTACTATTACATCTAAAATCGTTAAGTAAAATAACTAGAAAACTTTTTATAAATACTACAGTACCGTGACCAATCGTATTGAGCATTGCGACAAAAAATCCCTGTAAAATTTTCCAACCTGCTCGAAATTAAATTAAACTTTTTCAGTTAGTCAACTTGCGGGTATTTGAATAAGTTTTTGTTCGTTAAACAGCGTGAATAAATAATGCATTAAATAAGGTAGTTGCCTACAAGTCACATCAGCTACTCTTTATGAAATGTCAAAAACACATTTTAGTATAGAAATACGACATGCCACTATGTCATATTTTCGTTGGTATCAAATGAGTGTCTAATAAAATGTTTCAGTCTGTAATAATTACATTTTCAACATTATTTACGAAAAAAGCTACATAGTCTGAGCATTTTAGATGAACCTTTTACGAGTACGAGTTTAATAATTTTTCGTTAACCCAGTCAACTAGCCAATTAGGCTGGCACGTGAGCCGTGACTACTTGCCTATACAACTGTCACGGAAGAACAATCGCAATACTTCAGACAAATGTTTTGAGGCACGATATAGAGTTGCTGACGATTTATTATAATAGTGACCCTGTCTTTTATATGTCTGTCTGCTAAATGTCACTGTAAGCTGAAAATTATAACTGTGGGGTATAATCTGACTACATACTTTTATGGCACGGGTGGTGAATGTTTTTTTGTTACATGGCCAAGACGAGATCCCCCCTTCTTTTTGTATTGCCCTCTTGTATCTAGTCTTGCCCTTTCAATAACCTATCTGGGAGAACTAGAGAACCTGTTTTCATGTTTTGACTAAGTCTTCAATGTGACGGTATGTTATAGGCGGTCTTTGCTTGTTCGATGTTCAAAGTACCTACCCAACTAGCGAGGGTGGTCATTTCCGCAAATAACCATGTTTATAGCTGAGTGCTGTAATTTTTGATATTGGTCAGATGTCTTATACCAGAACTGTTTCATTTCAGTGATAGTACGAGCTTTACCTGAAACCCCAGCTGTTGATCTGGACAGCATTCTCTTCCTCGATAACGGCTCCAAAGCCTTGGGCAGGGTATTCGATGTATTTGGACCCGTAAGTATTATTTTCCTTATGACATTCTTAACACTGTAATTGTAAGCTAGGAGTATGGATTACTATGGATGTCTGGACGCGAATGAAACAAGGCAAGTTTGTAAGGATCGTACCATGCCGTGTTCCGTGTATCTGCTTGCCCCTATGGGGAAAACGACGTGATATTAAGTATGTATGTATGTCCGTAGGTAGGGGTATATAATATTACTTATGAAACATACTTCAGTAATAGAAAACTTCATTATACGTTACAGCACTTAAGAAAAACATGTGCCGTTTAGGAAATTGCATATTCAATTAGTTACATGATTAATCACTTATTGATTAATGACAAAAAATAGACGTCGAACGCTTTCTATAATTGTTATACACTTTTTGCAACACACGGAGCTAATTTAAATGAGATTTCATAATGGGAATTCCACTAAGAATTAGTTTGTCCGTAGTTAAATAACATAGCCTAAGTCTAAGTATAGTCAAATACTTTAAAGTACTACACAC
Source organism: Anticarsia gemmatalis (assembly GCF_050436995.1). Lineage (NCBI taxonomy): Eukaryota > Metazoa > Arthropoda > Insecta > Lepidoptera > Erebidae > Anticarsia > Anticarsia gemmatalis. Next base: position 10,368,223 of record NC_134760.1, on the reverse strand, counting down.
TAAATACGAAATTATAACTTATAAATTATTATTGTATCTAAAATTTTACTTGCTGAGTCTAACACAAACGAAATATTACAAAAATGTCGACTCCACATTTTCATAATTACGATCTTGGCTTCAATTCGAGCTGGCTAGACGCAAATATAGGCCAAAACTACTTGAATATTTTTTCACAATACTGCATATAGGGTCAAAAAACTTATAAGGAATCTAGCCAATTTCTGTCTAAAAATTCAGATAAGATTGCCCACATTATGGAAAGAACGAAACGTTAAGCTGCGTCTACGCGAGAGGAGCCGAGCACAAGTATGTGTGGTGTGGACTGACTTAAGAGCCTCGAACGTCCGCGTTTTTATAAGAAATGTAAAAGAGAATGGGTCATAATGTTCCCCGTTTTTGTAACATTTTTTACTGGTACTCTGCTCCTATTAGTCGTAGCGTGATGATATATAGCCTAAAGCCTTCCTCGATAAATGGGCTATGTAACACAGAAAGAATTTTTCAAATCGAACCAGTAATTCCTGAGATTAGCGCGTTCAAACAAACTCTTCAGCTATATAATATTAGTATAGATTTGTGCCCGGCTCGTGATCGGCTCTCTTAGCGTAGACACAGCCTTATAAAATATGTTTGGCGACAATCCAGATTCAGATATTATCTTCCATTTGCTTTATGTGACTGTCCCTTACAAATATTATTTTAATGTACTGTAATAACAGCTAATGGGCTTATTGTGCTGTCTGAAAGTTGCATGAAACTATGAATAAATTTTATCTAAATGTGAAATCTGCAAACAAATTGTCTGATGTCGCCCTTCAGTCTCTAAGTGTTTATTTATTTATGAGTTCTATGGACTAGTTAAATTTGGTATTTTATAGATGTATCACAATATTTGAGCGTTTTATTTGTTGCGCTTATCTGAATAAGAAGCTATTCTAAACGAATTATATAAAACTATATTTTACCATGCAGAATATAGTTACGTTGGTATTATGCATCAATGATCCTAATGTCATAACAGATCAAGAAAACAATTACGATCAATATAGTATTAGATGTATTGCAGTCAGTCAATAAATACATGTCATCAAAAATAAACGAATGCCTCGTGGTTTGTCAAATGGTGGTTTTATGTGGTTTCAAAACCAAGAGTTTCTTACACACTTTAAATAAGGGGAAATTACAAGTTACTACATGTTTTTTATAAGTATTACAATATGGTTGGTGGGTGCAGGTGACGGAGCCGCACTACTGCGTGCGCTTCAACTCGGCCGAGCACGTGCGCGAGCGCGGCGCCGCGCCCGGGCAGGACGTGTTCATCGCGCCGCGCAGTCAACACACCAACTATGTGTTCCTCTCTGAACTTATGAAGTGAGTACTGACAACAACTGATAGAAGTCGGTCCTATATGACAAGATATATGGTTGAGAATGAAGCAAAGGAAGTGTAAAGATCGCACTAAGTGATGTTCTCTGGTCTCTGTCTATCCCTGTGGGAAGAGGGTGTGTCTTTATATTTGTATGTACTTCTACTCTGTCAATGGAACTGTAAACATATTTGAAAATCTTGTTTTTTATGGTGTGTTCAAACTAGGCGATAGGTTTGTAATTACTTATCAGTGAAACACAGAAAATATTAAATCTTAAAAAAAATCCGTCCTAAATTAAAACAAAAATATTGTGTTACAGAATAAAAGGCTCTGACGCGTCATGGTTGAACGACGTGGAGCCTCCCCCGCACCAAGTAGACTTCTCCGACGACGAGGAAGAAAGAAAAGCGGCCAGAATTAAGAAAGAACAACGAAGTCACAGCAGACAACACGACGAACAATCAGAAGACGGTGAGACTTCCAAGAACGTGAGGAAGTTCCCCGATGTACGACGTAACCAAAGACCCTCAGAGTCCAGCAGCCGCTTCGGCAGCGGACCCAGCCGCGGCAGAAACCCCTTCTCCGCGGGCTCTCGAAGAAATAACCCTAATGTGTTTCCAAGAGGCACGAGGCCTTGGCCTACGAATATAGGACTAAGAACACCGCCCCCACACCCTAACGGTGACCCTGGAGGTCACGCGCCGTTTAGCGCTCCCCCCACGTTCACGCCGCCCATGTTCCCGCCCGTTTTTAATCCTTCCACACCTCCGCCGTTCTTAGGGACTATGTTTCAATTCGGAAGTAACCCGAGAATGCAAACCGCCCCCATGCCCCCCGTGGGTATGCCACCTCCCTTCAGTCACAACATGCCTATATTCGGGTCCAACTTCTGCACAATGACGGGTCCGCACCCCCAGTGGGTGAACAATGGACCCCCACCCCCTCCAGGAACCTAATTGAACGCACAGCAATTGAATTATTCTATAAGATCTATCTCATAATAATTAGTTTATAGTTAGCGCAGTAACTTGTCTAACAATACTAAAGTGTGGTTATCCAAAAATAAATTTATATTTATATGGAATAAACGATGATTATTCAGTATCACTTTGTTTGATTTACAATCTTCAAGATCAACCTTGAACAGCGCACAGTTCGTCGACGCACCAATTAAATACGTGACATATTGCTAATATTCCATATGAGTTTATGACTCATTCCTTAATTTCACATTTTTACTTTACACAGATACGAATTGTAAATAACTTATTCAATAATAGGGGTTTAACAATAAAATTAAACAATCATATTTTGTGATTTCTTTATTAAATATTTCATGTTAGAAATTAACTAACGATCGAATTTCATAATGTTAAAATAAAAAAAAGTTTATAATAATAAAGATTACATCTAAAAAATACTGCTCTTGGACTATGCAGAAAATAAACGCACTGTATAATCTGCTGCCCTTAATTGACGATATCGCCAACGTAAACTGGTTAAACATATAATAATTTTGCACTCAGATGATCACAACGTAAAATGATGAACATTTCACAATACAGGAATAATAAAACGTTCGACATTACAACTAAAACATACCAACTAACGCATTCTAACAACTATCCGGCCGCAAGTTTCGTGAAAACTTAAGAAACCAATATGTTCGGATACATTTCAATACGGTGAGGGATGTTCTTGCGGGTATACATCTAGCCAGTCACACTATCATTACAATAAAATACCCTTTGAGTATTACTTCAAGTGATTTTTTGTTTTCCGTAGTCAAAAATTGTAATTTCTTAGTAAGTACTGAGGACTTACAACCTTTCACTACAGAGTTACTGATAAAGTATAATAAAACTAAGTATAGCTGCATCGAAACTAGGAAATTAATTTCGTACGTGTGACTGACTTAAAACATTAATAACTAAATTAAAAACAGGTGGTGTTCTAAACAGATTAGGCCAAAACTGCGGATCCTACAAAATAATCTCATACTAACTCAAAATGTTCAAAGATCACACAATTTTTTATTGATTATATGAAAGTAAATCATGCGTACCTTACTGAAACCACATTATACAGTAATGATTATTTGAAAATGTGAATATTTTCTCCAGCTGTTCTAAAGTAACTCTGTTGCTAAAATGTTAAAGATTGTATTGCTTGTGTTATTGGTTGATTACAATTTCAGGACGAAGAATAAAATGTTTTCGTTGTTTCAATTATGGCAATCAGTTATAAGTTTCAAATTCGTCTGAAATCTCTTTATTTCTATTAACATCAGATCCATAAGTTATTCAAATAATCAAACAAACCAGTATGAATTAAGATTGCATTTTTAATAGCGGTTTGATTTAATTACTGTCAAATGTGGTTTCAATATGCACCAAAATCCTACATTACTTTGTGAATAATTTGCATTTGTAAACAACTAAACAATTCGTAGAACGTATAAAACAAACATTATACACTGAACATTACAATTTTGCAAACAAATCGCACCAATACAAAATAAATATAAATGCAATCAATGTACACACAACATTGTAAAAAAATACCGAATTGCCGAGACTGTATCAATCACTATCTACATATATAAGTACTTTACCTCACTGATCCAACGTTACGCTTGCACATACAATATTTGAAAGGACATATACGACCCACGTATGCAACACAACATATGGCATAATTTAAATGTGCATTGAACATATTTTTGAGTATTATCTATTAGTTACAAAAAGCAGATGATTGTCTTCGGCTGTCTGTTTATTGTAGTCGTTGGTGTTGCGTACGTGAACCGAATATGCTAAGATACATAATTTAGTTCTTAACAATTTTACCTTAATTAGGAACTTTCCTATAAATTTTCCATGATATAGAGATACAAAAATCAAAAGCCTGATTAAATTTTACATAGTTGCCTACAAAGTGTGACAATATTATGAAATACAGATTCCTTCCTTCGCATGCTTATCAACTTTTCTGAAACCTACGTATTAAAGACGAATCGATCAAAAACCTTACACGATTTTAGTAATAAGACAAACTTTGACCTAGAATAATTACACCAACATCCTAATTATTGCTTTTCTACGTTCAATAAGCCACTAGAATGCAAATATATGTAGATATTGACCGTCAACACATAGGAAACAACTTAACGAGAGCTCGAAGCCAATAGGCGCCGTAAAACAAAACATTCAGCTTAAACACTATTACATGTGACATACAGGAGAGTAACTGATTATCGTGTCTGTAACTTATCTTAGTTTCGTATATAAAAATACAGATTACTATATTAAAATAATTCTCAATAAGCTTAGCTTGCCGTCTGAGACTCGTGATTACATGCCTCTTCGGGGCTTATATATGTCAAAATGTTCAAAACTCGACTGGGCGCATTGACGCGACGTTACACAGCTCTCAATCGTATGTACCCAATACTATCACATTCAAGCCTTCGTACAGTTCGTACCGCAAGTATTCACATATCATAGCGAGCGACGCGTCAATGCGTCCCGCCTCCCACACATCAACAGAAAACGAATCCGGGCAGTCTTCCATTAAATACGTAAAAATATAGTAATTGATACTTAAACAAATCTATCACTAATAGTGAATACTAAAAAGATATACTCAAAATTTGATCATAATATAAACTTAATTCTATACGATTAAAGAAAAATTACGTTTCATTTCTACTTCATTAATTCAAGGGTTATATTTCCGTATCGATTACAAGTTAGGAACTATACTACTGTACAGATTATAAAGAAAATAATGATTATGATTTTTCATAATAGTGAGTTTAATACTTTTTATTACACCGACGATATAAACGTATATGAATGCAGACTTCTACAGTAGTCTAACGAACGTAAAGGAACTAAAATGTGTTTTGTTCTAGTAAAATATAAAAAGGGCGCGGTCGGCTGTCTCACAGTCCGCCGGGCGAGCTGTCGTACATATCAGGGGGTTATATAATATTGCATTACGGTATATAATAATATAATATGTATAAAGGTGTGTTCATTCTTTTGATTCGAACACTGCATACACGAACATACGTGACCGGTTACTTGTGAACCCTTCCAATGTCGCTAAAATGCTTATGACAAGAGTTGGTTCCCGGTCATACTGTCCATTCGACCGCCGCTTTAGTTCAAGTCCATGCGAGAAGTAGTTTCTGCTTTAGGACATAAAACATCATATTTGGCGAACTTCACACAGATATTATAATTTTGTATGAAATCCAATTATGTGTATATTATAACGGAATTTCCATACATCCAAGCTATGTTCGAGTACGCAATGTCCTCCTGCAAAAGTACGCACAAGACCTAAAAACTACGATACATTTATCCATTGCTTTTACAGGCAAAACTATTAAAGAAATATATTGTTAATATGTCCATACAATATGTCTGCTAAAAATATGTAGATTAGTCGTATCACTTGTTCGTGTGGTGTTGCAGTTTAATATTTAGAATATTAAGTTTTATACTCATTCTAAGACACTACATACTACGATCTAATATTCACAGAGATTGATACAGGTAAGAATATGGAAAAGGCGAAACAGCGTGTGCTCAGCTACACAAACACTAACTATAAAATAATAATAGTAAAATAAAATAGACAGCCAATCAGATGCTACGTTACACCGCTCAAAAATATTTCCACATTACGTAATGGAAGCCATTCTCTCTAAATAAAATAATCAGATCAAACGTAGAGAGATTTCGCGTGTGAAAATAATTTGAAATACTTTTGAGGTGTGCTAATATTAAAATGTTGGTGGATATATCAACGCCCCGGGAGCATACTAACTTGATTAAAATGTTTGTGCCTAATTAAGTTTTATATAGACTTTAAAAGCTATCTTCCTGATCGCTTTATCCGATCCTGGTGAGATCTGAACATTTAATCCACGACCCTATTGCACGAACAAACAGCCATACATCACACGCCACATGGAATTCTTAGGCACATTCCACAGACATTTGTTTGTCAAATAACATCAAGGAGGTCGCACTAATAGGCGCAGTTTCCTCTCAACTATTCCTTTGTAGCAGCTAAGGCTGTTAGCTGCTAGTTTAAAGCTTGTAGCAGACATCACTGGTCTTCAAACTGCTAGACACCTTTGTATAGTAGCTTGGTATGACTGAGTACAGCACATAACCAAGTATACAAGTCTACAGCAATTTATTGAACAAAAATTCCAAACAAAACTTAATTCAAGTACACATATTAGTATCTACCGTGCGTCGATATCCCCACCATTCCTAAATTAGACAGTGAAGGCAACGTTAAGTGCACATTATATAAACATCGCGTATCTAAATAGTGTCACCGTTACATTATTCAGTAAATATGCTGCCTCTATGTAGATATTCGCAAAATACATATATCTATACGTAAAAATATTGTTCTAGAATGTACTGTGGGGGTTTTAAATTGTCTGTTTTATTGTATTTTGTCGGTAGGATTAATGTATAGTTTAAACCTTAGTTTGACGCTGTCAACCGGTATTTTAACCTCTGGATACATCTACTGTTTAAAATGCAAGACATTTTGACACTCTTTTGCTTATGAGTGACATGATAGTGTTTTAAATACAGCGGAAGACTTGATTATCAAAGTGTATCGTTACGCCTGCATTGCTTAGGGACAGGTTTATATTACCCATCATTTATGTTAGCTACACATTATTTCAGTAGCCGGATACCAGGTAACAGAAGTGACTCTATTTGCATTTTTTACCAATTTGATATTTTAAAACACTATCAAAATATGCCTCTTTTATGTAGATTATCTAGGTATTATCCAAGTCTTGAAGCGTCATGAACACATAATATTGTTAAAATCAGTATATACCCCACACAGTACATTATAATACAATCAATTGTGACAATAAGTTTGTTCTGATAAGTATACAAGTCCTCTAATTGAGTATCACGATTAAAATTATGTAAAGCTTATGGCATTATGGTACAATTATTTCACCAATAAAATAAATATTTCATCACCACCAATTCTAAATGCATTTTTTGACAGTCACTTGAATTCTTTTTTTCATTAGTATTTAGTTGATGATGTCATTGTGGTAGCAACACCGATATTGGGAAGACAATGTGAAATATTAAGGACAGTTTTTAAAGTTAATCGTTTATTTTGTGTGTGCCGGTCGTTTGGAGTTTATTCTTGATATACATTTCAGTCAATATAGTGCTGAAATGTTAGGTTATACACGCTTATTTCTATAGTATATCATATGAAATAAGGTGCGAGCCTAGTGCCATCTATCAAGCGAATCGTCAACTACTGCAGACACGACGAACTACCTTGTAATAAATCATTTTCGTAGAAAAATAACCCATTTTCTATATATAGAAACATTATTCTACATGTCAGAAGTGTAAAAGTACGTCCTAAGTATAACACTACGTCACGGATATCTCAATACCATAAGATTCGACGCAATATCTAAGCGCTCGTCGCAGCCGGGACTCCAAACGACCGGCACGAGCACGAACCGCACCTATTCCGAGGTTATGCTACCACAATAAATATTATCTTAATATCTACCCCATATCGATTCGAATACCTCTCGACTGTGCCTCCCATAAATCTGAATTTTGATTTCGTTTCAATAAAATATAGCAATAAAATATATTTTCACGAAAAAATATTCCAAAAAGTTATCGCAAAAGATACAAACGGGGCCTCGTCGCTCGAGGCGCCGGAACATAATTTTGTAAAACAATAGAAAACCTACTCACGCGGGTCGATCGGGTCGCGGGGTCCGGGCGGGGCGGCAGGGTCGGGCGCTTATGTGTTGTCGACGGGGCGGATGGTGCAGTCGCCCACGGTGGTGATGGGCGTGATGGTGACGGAGCTGGGCGTGGACGAGCTGACGGCGGGCTCGGGCGCGGGCTCCTTGTCGTCCTTGTCGTCGGCGGGCGGCAGCTTGACGATCTGGCAGTCGCCCACGGTCATGACGCGCTCGTCGTGCTCGGGCGCGTCGTCGTCGTCGCTGGACGAGTCCGACACGTCGATGGTGGGGTCCCCGTCGGCGCCGGGGGCCAGCTCGGCCGCCAGCTCGTCGCGCGGCGGCTCGGCGGCGCCGTACGCGCCGTATGCCAGTGGGTTGTAAATCATCTCCGTGAGGTACGAGAAGTCGCCGAACGGCAGGTTGGTCGCGTTGTAGTTCTCGTTGGGTCGCCCGTCTGCAACGTACCAACACCCTCCATTGTAGAGCTTTCAAAAAGAACTATTCTTGCCATTCAATGTACATGCTTTTACATAATGTGTTCATGCCGATATATAATCAAATCGTGCATTATATAATGTGTACACAAATAAAAAGTACACATCCGCCGTTTAGTAATATTAGTATTTGTTAGTGTATTGTAGTTTCATAATCATATTAGATTGATATTTTGATTAAGATCCTGCCACCAAAATGCAAACGCTGAAGTTCACCAGTTAATTTATAGATTGCTGTATTCAATCTTGTGCAAGACAACGTAACACATATAACAAGAGTTGATCAAAATAACAAAATAGCGGTAAAGGAGCACTATCATAAAGCCATGTTTTCACAGAGTGCACTCGTACTAGTTAAGTCGCGTCGTACGTGCACGTACGAACCCGTACAGTTATGCGAGTAGTAAATTAGTCAGAGCACAATTTCATAATGTGAAATTAAATACTTAAAACATAAAGTAGTATATTTTGAGATTGTTTAATACTCTTTATAATAAGCATTGATGCTTTTTTAAAGGTGTTTTATCAACTCAAGTTAGACGTACACTTGCAATACTACCACATAGTAATACCGATTAGTACCGACGATGTTCCCCAAATTATTATAGTTTTTAGAATAATTTTTAGCTCATGCCTTTTCGTAATAAAAGTCAATATACTAACAAATCTTGTTCAATTCGGCCGCAAGCCCGTACTGGATCGGTATTGACATATCCATATCCATACCTAAGGAGAGATATGCGATTTAGCGGCGAGTGCGTTGAACCCAACCTCTATCAAGACATTACTGACCGTTTTTGGTTGAAAAATATCTATATTTTCAATTCATTAAGATTTTTATGACTGATTGGAGCTATATTCTCAAGTTTGGTTTGGATCTATTGCAATTATAGTAAACGCCGTTGATCTATGTGTGCCTGAATATAGCAACAAGGATTTTGAACAGAGCCACTGCTATGCATGCTGCCACATTCAGACTCACTTTATTAACTGGGGCGAACTTCAAATCCGTACCCTACACTAATTTGCAAAGATCTAGTAAATTTTTCATTGCCTTGGCGAGAGAAAATCTTTGCTACTTCATTCTTGCATGTCTGGGATTGTCTCAAACACTACAAAATTATCATCAGTATAAAGAAATAAAAAGTAAGTTTCATTTCTTAAGTCACTATCCCAATCTGCAGATATTTAAATAAAACTCTACCTATGTAATAATATAATTGCGTATTCTATAAGTGTACAAAACAGCATGCAGCATAAAGGAAGTGACGTAATATAAACAAAAACGTAATCACTAACGATCCAAGCAGAGAATAGGTTCAACGCAAACAAAAAGCTTAATGCATGTAGGCAAAGTAAATTTGGACATTTCTAGAATATTGTGGAACAACAAAAATTTACTAGGTTTTTATGTGGCTTCGTAGTTTTATTATAAATAGGTATTTTATAAAAGCAACTATATAAATATTGCGTTTAAAATATTAGGTCGTGGAATAAGTCTTTTCGCATTATGTACGAACTTGTAATAAAATGTTTTCCCTACACAAAAAAGCTCGATATTTGTGTACCTCACGAGCTCACTGAAAGAAATCTAATGAACCGTGTACTCATTAGGAAATAGTTTCATCTTTTCACAAACTAAAGATGTTTATTTACTCTTTAGAAATCACTACGAATTGGTATCATATTGGACTTTAGATCAATGACGTCACTAATCACTTGCAAACTATCCGCACAAGCTACAGCGATAGAAATTCCATATCAATAAACTATAAAAAAACAAACGAAGCCACGTGAAAGGAAATATGTTCAACAAGCTGCAGTTCTCAAAACAGTTACAAATTACAATAGCAACGGAATCTATGACTAATCGAGAAATGTCCACAACACACACGAACACACACTCTGTATAAAGTATAAAAATACTCACACAAATAAAACGACATGAATTAAAACAAAAACACGTGTACATGAGTCAGTACAATGCGCGGATATAATTCATTATAATAATATTCAACAATGAATCATTAAAATTGCAAAGCTAGTATAGGGTGTCCGGTGGCAGAATTTGGATTTCAAAATCAGATAATAAGAAAACTACAAAATATTTATTTTTATTTAAATGATAATAATAAAGCAGGGAAGTGCGGGTTTTATTTCTTAAAAATTATGTCGTCCAAATGTTGACCGTTACGACGGACACACTCTTAGAATCGTGCTTCAGTATTCCGCGCCACTCGCTGGAGAAGAGACGTCGGGATGCCATTCACCTCGCGAACGATATTTTCTTTTAATGCTGAGATGGTCGGCGGGGCTGTTTCATAAACTTTACTTTTGAGGTACCCCCACCCCACCCCCCACCAGGTCGCCAGATCTTACTCCGATGGACTTTTTTCTGTGGGGGTACCTCAAAAGTAAAGGTCAGCCCCGCCGACCATCTCAACATTAAAAGAAAATATCGTTCGCGAGGTGAATGGCATCCCGACGTCTCTTCTCCAGCGAGTGGCGCGGAATACTGAAGCACGATTCTAAGAGTGTGTCCGTCGTAACGGTCAACATTTGGACGACATAATTTTTAAGAAATAAAACCCGCACTTCCCTGCTTTATTATTATCATTTAAATAAAAATAAATATTTTGTAGTTTTCTTATTACCTGATTTTGAAATCCAAATTCTGCCACCGGACACCCTATATAAGCAAAAAGTTTTGATGATGCTGTTCGTTAGATCGGGTAAAGTCCTGGAAAATTATTTTTACTAAGGAAATAAATAATACAATGTTTTATCTAAATGTGTTCCAATCATGTTGTAGTAATGACATTTTATTTTGCAACATCAGATTGGTAGAAATAAGTACGTATTTTTCTGTTTATATGTTTTGATGGTTGCTTATAAAGAAAAAAATATGTAGTTTACTCTCTCTAGTAGATATATTAACCCGAATTGCTTCGAGAAAAGGATGTTACGGCCGTGCCGCTTTTTTTTTGCTCGACTTGCGGGGGCACTTCCGTGCCCCCAGATAAGAGTAAATGTAACTTTTTATTAAATTGACCTACATTAATTAACCTACAGCATAACCTTGCGAACTGGAGATCATAAAAATTATAGGAATCAAATTGATGACCTAAAAATTTATTCACCATTTTACATCAAATCATTGATGATATGAAGAACAAAATTACGTTATGTTAACCATTTTTGACTACTAGGAAACTTAACTCATAGAAAAAAATATAGTTTGAACTTTTGATAGATAGTGCAGGGAGTTAAGAATGTCAAAATTATTCCTCGAATAAAGTGATCTAAAGAAAAAATCGATTTGATAACTGAAAAGCTAATGAAGTGGTGAGGTTGTCTCGTGTGTGTGTACCTTGTCTAGGGATGAGGTAGTTCTTGGGCGGGCGGCCGCGCTTCCTCTTGAGCAGCAGCTGCTGGCCCGACGGAGTGATGTGCGGGATCTGCGCCGGGCTCGGGCCCATCACCGTGCCGCTCGTCAGCACGCACCCCTCCATGTCTGCGGGGAGGGGGGAGGGTTAGTAGGCTAATGACAGGGTGTGTCCTAAATTTTTATAGCTGTGTTCACAAATGTTACTATGGGGTATTACGGTACACACGTCGAGTCGAAATTTTAAATTAGTCTATATTTTAGGATCGAAGTCCGAAGTCTTAGGTTGTCGACGACTTGTTGTCAGGGACTTTGTTCCTATAAGCCATCGACATCATTCCTTTCAGATAGAGGAAACATCAAGTCGACATGACCGTGGGTAAAAGCGAGATATTCTTGTTTTGACAATATTAATGTAGAAGTGGAGCATAGATACCCTAGAGCTCGAAGTCATACAAATGTATATTTACCGAGAGAAGTCTTGGGCGGGCGGCCCCTCTTCTTCTTGATCTTGGGCGTGAGTGGCAGCGGGGTCTTGCGGGGTCGTCCGCGGCCCCGGCGCGGGGGGTCCAGCAGGTTGTCGGGGTTGATCTCGTTGCGCACGGGCTCCAGCGTGGAGTTCAGCACCACGGGGTGCGCGCTGGCCGTGGCGCGCGGGGGGAGCATGACGTCACCGCTCGCCGTGAACACCAGGTGGCCCGACTCGCGGTGCGTGGTGCGGACCATGCCCGACATCACTTCCGAGTTGTTCTCGCGTTTCGGTGTGGGTGTTTCGTTCGCCATGTCTACTGTTGGGTCCTCCTGGAGAGATGGAATAGACACGTTAGTAATCAATGTATCAATATGTACGTATAGGTCGTATACTATGATATTAAGAGGTAAACTGGCTCTGGATTATGAAATTACATTAAGTTATAAATATAAAACAAAAATAATTTCCCAATACTAAGACAGATCTCCCAGGACACTAGTTTAGACCTTCAGAACAGTCTATATCAGTCAGGTAGAATTGAATAATTTGAACAAGTCGTCAGTGGTGCACGTAGTACATACCCGCTCGCAGATCTTAGTGTGCACGCGCAGCTTGTCGGAGCGCGCGAAGGATCGTCCGCAGCCGCCGCAAGTGAAGGGCCGCTCGCCCGTGTGCGTCAGCTTGTGGCGGGACAGGTGCGACGAGCGCTGGAACCTAACAAATAATACACAAACGTTATCACAACTTCTTTCAAATTGGAACTTAGATAAAAAGCGACTTTCTTATGTGTGAACGACGGAAACGGATTTCTTAGAAACCAATGCACCATGAAATCCTTTGTAAACTTATGTAATATTTATCTGAATTTATCTAGGTGATCAACTAAGCCACATTAATATTGCTTCAATTTTGTTACTTCACAATAGTAATCTATATAAAATCTCATCCGTTACTGACTTGCAGATGGACAACGGCATAGCTGAACTACTGAGCGTAGAAAGTTGAAGTTTGGTATGAAGATTCCTTAGGAAGTGTAGAGAAGTAGTGAATAGAGAATTTTTGCCAAAGCCGTATTTGATAAGGTTTTAAGCGAAAGTTTATATGTATGGATGTCTGTTACTGTTTAACGCAAATACTACTGAACCGATTACGATGAAATTTGGTATGTAGGTAGCTGAAGATGAAGAATAACACATCGGCTACTTTTTATCCTGGAGTTAGAGATCGGGATTTACACTGGAAGAGATTTCACGCGAAATAAGTTGTGAGCGGCCTCTGGTATATTCACCTGAGATCACAAACATCACAGACATGCGGGCGCCCCTCCTGCGCATCGTTAGCTGCCGAATCAGACACGGAGCCGCTCGAGTCTGTCTCCTCGTCGTCGTCCATGCCGTGCTTGTTGCCTTTCTCTGTAACACAACAAACATTTATCTTGAATAATTGCTAACTACTTAAACAATAATTTAGAAGTAAATACATATGAAGACAGACAAGGCAAAAGGCTCGGCCACTAATACATGGAATAAACATTTTAATACCGAATCACGAAAGGATATGAAACTTTATTTCTGCCTACACCTTATCACACCTGTAGTACCTACCCAGAGGGGTAGGTACTACAGGTGTGATAATAACATGTGTGTTAGGCAGGATGTCCTACAATTTATTATTTATATATTCAATTATTGCACAAAACATACTTAAACATACAACATATTCCCACAAAACCGGCGTATCGATTTGTCTGTGGGTGCGGATCGCATTATGTACAACTTTAATTATCATAACGCATCATGTAGTCTACAAATACTTCATATAGTTACATCTCTTATTTTCCGTACCGTGTCATCTGATATAATACGTAATCAAATAAACAGTCCAGTCATAGCACGTGATCCAAATAAAAATGACGAAATATTACTTCATAGAACCGCTTATCAAACATTTAATCAATTTATATCTAAATTTTATATTCGTTTCAAAGGAATTCCATTTTCATTTATAATTTATTGCCCTTTTAATAAATTATTCATCTAAGTTTCTATCGTTATAATTAAAAACAAATTCTAATTATCCTAGAATTAGTGTTACCGTAATTAAAAATAAAGTTTTAATTAGTAGTGAAGTAACATTTTCTCATACAAAAATGTGCTTTGTACTGCAATGAATATTATTTTCGTATATAATGAGTACTAATTGTTGGGAAAAGTAAATGAAAGGATGCATTTTTACGTCTCGATATAAAAATAATTGCCACACAAATATGTTAGTTGAGAAACTGTTGCAAGCTTAAGAAGAATTTGTATGACTCAAAATATTGCATATTATATTCATTTTAATAGCAAATGGAATACCTCAACACTGAAATTATAAAACAGTATATTTTGCAGGAGTCATTAAGTCTACTAAACTATTACATGTAATTTTTTTAGTGGGACAGACTGCTTGTTATGGACAAGTAGTAACTAGATGAATACTAAATGATGAGTACAACGAATACACGCACGTGAAAAATGCGTACACGCACCGCGTATAACGTACGTCAGTACATAACGCTCGCAAGTTTTATGTCTAATGGTGTACGTAGAATCGCGAGAATTCGTAACTAAGCTGTAGAAAGCGATACGTAAAGAGTAAGCTCCGGTCTTGTCTATTTGAAAGCTGAGAGCATACGGTTAATTTTGCTATAATATCTGTAATATTAATTTAATTATTCGATATTTTTTTTAGAATTGCTGACTAAGTTCTTTTATTATCCTAATGTCTTAAATACGTCACTGGTACATATCCTAATGTCTTAAACACGTCACTGGTAATATTCATACTATAATATTATTATAAATGCGAGAGTAACTCTGTCTGTCTATTACTCAATCACGCCTAAACTACTGAACCAATTTGCATGAAATAAGGTATGGAGATATTTTGATACCCGAGAAAGGACATGGGCTACTTTTTACCCCGGGAAAATAATAATGGTAATAAAATACATAATGGGAAAATTCAGGTGGCGGACGAAGTCGCGGGTAAAAGCTAGTCCTTTATATATAAAGAAACTAAGTAAGAAAGAAGAAAGGTATAGTATATTATAACGTAGTCTACCTCTTTCTTCAATGTATAATGTTCCCTCACCGTCCGAGTCGTCGTCGTTGTTGGTGGGTTTCTGCAGCACCGCCAGCTGCACCACTTTGATACCGCCAGGCTTCGAGTCTTCTTGCTTGTTTGAGTCATTGCTCGCTGCGCCTGGAGGACAAGAGAAAGACCTTGAAATTTATGATTTTGGGCTAGGAAACTAACTTTGTTAGAGGAATATATTTTTGTCAGTCTGTACCACTGCTGGACAAGGGTCTCCTCTCGATCAAGAGAGGGTTTAGGCCTTGAGTTCACCACGGTGCAGGTTGGGGAATAATTTTGTTACAAAAAAGCTTTTAAAAGTTAATCTTGCGTCAAGGACTCCATAAATATACCGATAATATAATTGTAAAGTATCACGGAGAGAATCGCACAAATATTTGCTCCGCGTGGGTGTCGAACCCACTATCCTATGCAATGAGACTTATGTATGTGTAGACTACCTTCCCTATACATTCCGCTAAACATACAGGCAGTTTTTTTTCACTAGATATAATGGTATGGTACTGTATTGTATTCAAATTATTTACCGATAAACTTATATTAAAATGGCGAATCCATAATAAACCAGGCAACAAAATTGCAAGTAAGTTACAGGAAAAAAAATACATTTAATTGTTCAACTATCCATTGAGGTTATTGTACGTAACAGCCAGCGTCAAAATCAACCGTGACATTTCAAACTGATCTTTTTATCATTATCATTAGTATAATTTGCAATTAAATTATTTATTTATAGAACACGAGAATAAAATTCACGGTACAAATATTAGATATGACTTTTTTATATCCGACGTAAGACTTCCGCTGCATAATTTATCGTAAAAAACGTCCCTACGTAGACTAAACAGAATTTAAAGTGAACATATTTCTTACAATATTCCAAAGAACTTAAATCTAAAAGTAAAATCGATTTACGAAGCGATTCAGAAATAAAAAAGTCTGATACTATAAAAATAATAACCAGTCGGACACAAAGCGAAACGGCCAGAGACAATGTAAGGGATTCTACACACTCGGCGCGGTGGGTTCGATGAACGATGTTAGGCCGACGGCGCGTGCTGTCTCGGGGGCCTTCAACCAACCGACCGAGTGACCATGAGCACAGATTATGGCGCGAGACTTACCCCCGGGAATTGTAAGAACAAAATAACTACTGATTTACTAGTCGTACTTTACAACTTTTTATAGAAGAATAATTTTGCGTTTTTATTTATTTTAGCGTCGTACGATTGAATCATTATTTCTGTAGTACAAAGAATTGTAGTCTCGTTATAATTCGTGTCGGATTCTCCGCCGAAACGGACCATTTTTTCTCTAAATATTTCATTTTTGTGGCCCTAAGAACCATTTAAAGATGGACGTGCCCCTATTGTTATAAGGACCAAGACATACCTGACAAAGTGACCCGCATTTCGGACGACCCCTCCGAACAAAAAGGTGTAATGTTGTAAAAACAACATTAGTAACTAATGTCTAGTAAAAGTATGTTAACGCTCTCTAAAACAAAAGGAAATGACTCAAAATTACTCATAAACGTTTAAATGCGAGTCAAAAATGCATTTCGTTAAATTCAACACTCCAGACAAAATAAAAAATAGACAAAGAACGTTTTTTATTCGTCTACGTTTTGTTTCAAATAATACTGTTTCGTTAACTTTTGAACTCGCCGAGCTTTTGTATCACCGCTGTTTTTATAAATTCACATTATTTTAAATGAGTTCTATTAACATTTCCGTCGCACGAGTAAAAAAATTAATAGAACACATGTCAGATTCAAATTAGGAACAAGATGACAATTTTCCCGCGCGAATTGCTATAATTTATGGCGTTCATTGTCATTCGTCCGACTTGTTTCTAATGTCGTAACTTGTAATTACATTAATTTAAAACGCAAGGCTCGCAATACTTAGTTGTTAAAAGGACATAAACTTGTTTAGTTTGGTATATTTCGTAATATTGCTATAAACTGTAAGTAAACGTATCGGGTTAACACACTTTTTGGCCGTGTTAAGTAGACCGTACAAGTAATTTTCATAGGAAATTAATCAAACAGAACTTTGTATCTAGTCATCATAATTTGAGCAAGATAAAAAACCTCTTTGTTTGTCTCGCTCAGTTCACACGGAGCGGCTACTTTTTATATACATACAAAATATTATAATAATACATTTGGAGCGTTGGGTTTTACATTGTGAATATATGATTCATCGTAAAGAATATGCTAGCAAATATTTCCTTATATTTTGTTCAAAAATCGAGGTGTGAAATTTGAAAATCGCTTTTTGAGTAAGTAACAAAAATTGTTTGAGAAAAAAATAAATTCGAGCGAAACCGGATGCGATACGTAGTTAACGAAATAATAAAGCGGCATGTAAATATGAACAATGGTTGTGATAAAACAAATAAACATATAGTACAATGGTTTATAACAGTGTGGGCCTGTGATTGTGCAAAATTGTTGTGAAAGGAAATTATAGTAATTTATTGTCTCGAGCGATCTATTGTATGGTTTCTTGCAACAATATCGACCGATGCCTCTCGTTGATACCAACCTTTGTTTCGTTACTATTTCCGATTCTTTAAATTTTCACACAATGTTTTACCGACTTTCTCTTAATTGCGGTTTGATTAAGAAAAATAGTATTTTTTTAAGATTTTTCGCGCAAGATTGTAAAATGGAGCCCCCTCATTGATGGCAACGAAGGCTGATTGATATATTATATTCAATCTAGATATTTTTCTCATTTAAAATCATAGTTATAAATTGACATATTTATTGTTAGCAATAAATAAAAAGACCTAATTTAGTTCATAATTAGACTCCGATAATTAACTTATAATGACAAAAATTAAGGAAATACTTGATTGGAATGGATTTTTGTAACATTATTAAAAAAGACATAAAAATGTGTAATAAATTATTAAGTACTATGGTGGACCGGTTTTTTTAATGAAATATATTATATTGGTAAGCAAATGAGATCAATCAAACAGACAATTTAAAACAAGAATTATTTGCATAATAATAACTAAGAAATAAACCTAATTATGAATAAATCGAACTTCAAAAGAACTATACCCACTTGACCTAGCAAATGACATTTAAAAAGTTAATCTTGAATAAAAAGCAATCTGTGGGTATTGTCTTTTTTTTTTAAATATAATTTTCATCTGACAAGGTTTTATATCGCACGTTATTCCGCATTTTTAAATTAAGAATACGTGCTTTTACAACATTAAATGTCAACTTAAAAAAAAGAAATCGGATGACTAAGGGCAGTAGAATTCACCTTTACATAATTTTCGTAAACTCGTTTCGGCCAGAAATTATATTTAAGTTGAACATTTTTGAACTCCACCGAATTCTATTCTATAAAAAAACTTAAACACGTGTACCTAATTGAGATCAACATTCGAAAATGACGTCATGAAATAATAATGAATGTTTATAAAAAGTAATATTTTACTTTAAATATGGCAGGTGCAGAAAAGTTGCTTTTGTAATGTTTTCATTATGGCGGTGAACTAATAACAAACATGGGTAGTTTAATCGCATTGTTATTTTAAATACCATATTAATTGCTACACTAATATCAGGTTAAACTAAGGGTCTAACAGACTAATAAGCAATACATAATTTTCATAAAAAAACGCAAGATAATTTATGCATCTAAAAGTAATAATGATTTTAATTAAAACATAATGTATTTTATTATTACTTCCGGTTAGAAACACGATTGAAAATAATATTTTTGCTGAATAAATTATACAAATATTATTTTGTTCTTATGGACTCTAAAATGATTTAATTAAACTTAATAATTAGGATTTATAATCAAATAGGTATGCAATTAAAATCCACCAGAATAAAATTAAAAAGGTAATAATATACCAAAAAGAAAAATTTTATTCGAATTTTAAAGCTGGGTATTTTTAATAACTTTAAAAGTTGCTCATGAATATTTATGATCATAAGCTGCAGAAACGACAATAATATTTTAGGGATTAATAAGTATATGTATTAAAAAAATTAATATAAATTTAGCCCATGAATATCCCACTGCTGGGCAAGGGTCTCCTCCTATACTCAGGGAGGGGTTAGGCCCTAAGTATGGTGGACTTATGCTGGCCAGGTGCAAGTTGGGAAAAATACAAACAACATTTTAATAGAAAAAAAAGCATAACATGAATTTTGCATAACAGATGTTATTCAAATTCCGAAATTTGCATTTTAGATAAAAATATTAATTGCTTTATATGCTTCTCAATGTTTCAAATTGACCTCAAAAGTTCGAAAAATATCCAGAATTATAAACTTTAAAGACATTGAATATTTTGAAATTTCTATATCTAACCACCGAATACCTCCACGAAGCTAATTTTATTTGCAATAAAAAATAAAAGGCAAAAATAAAAGATTTTTTGAACCGGCAACTCGTTATGCGGTGCAAAAAATAATGAACCCATTTACCGGGAATCGCGGTTTATCTTTTTAATTTTTTATTTTTAAATGAAGGGTAATATATATCACGATTTTTTATGACGATACCGAGATGACTTTGAAACTGCGTTTGGTCATGACATTCAAAATAATTTATTTATATGGAAATAACTTATTGACGTCAACAAAAACCTTAATATTGAAAATAAATTAACAATGGAATGTATAATTTTAGTTTAATAGTAATAATAATATAATATATTTTCTAGGTAACGTTTTTATATTAAAGTTTATTCGAGTTTAATGTCTACCGAGGCGGGCTAAGTACATAACATTTAATGATTACATATAAAAAAACTTAATAGAGGTAAAGCAAATAAAATGTTCGTCCTAAATTGGAGTGGTCGGGTTTATTTATTTTTTTATTATATCTAACAGACCGTCACAGACGCCGTGGGACGTGGACCTCCAACGAAATTGTTTTAAAATGTTGATAAACGAAAAACCAATCTAATTAGAGCCGGACTTGCGTTTTGGGGGATCTCTTTATTAAAACGCCGCTTATAGAAAACTTTATATTACTACCGCTTATATTTATTAAGTAAGAAATTATATGAATCTAAGTCAAAATTCAATTCATGTCACAATGATTATAAAACATTCACGGGTCATATGAATTCCTATCAAAAAATTGAATGATGGCTACACACAGCGTATAAATGAGTAGCAGTAGTAAAATGTATTGAAGAAACCAAGCTGAAAGTATCATTACCAACAGACGCTAACCGCTTATAATAATTTATCAAAAGTTTAAACACAGTTCCAAATAATGATGATGACGATGCACATCCAAGAACTTCGACAGCATACTTCCTATCTCGCTCTATTCTCATTTAAAAAGATAACACCCGCACTAAGAATTGCTATTGTGTCGCGGGGACTATTACAGGCATACAAACAACGGACACAAATTACAACCAGACCCGAAATAACTATTTGTGGATCGCACAATTATTTTTTCCGTGTGAGAATCGGATCCAAGACCTCTGGATCCATCGGTAGTCGCGTGGTGACAACCTTAACCACTGCGCCACGGAGTCCGCCTATGGGGTTCCCAACCTTTTCTTAGTCCGGGACCACTTTTATATTATTCTGGTTAGCAGGGACCACTATGTAAGTAGGTATACTAAAAATAAAGTGTAATAATCGTCCTGGAAATTTTAAAATCATTCGCGGACCATATTTTGGCTTCCACGGACCACTGGTTGGGAACCACTGGTCTATACTATAGAAAATAAGACGTACTATGACGTCACAACACCTTCACCTACCGAACTACAGCTAAACCTCACCTGGAGATGTGACCTTATTACGCTCATCAGTCTTATTATCCTCTTGGAAGCGGACAGTCATGGGTTTCTTCTTAGCTCTCATCGTGTCGTCGGGAGATAGGATCGAAGCTCGTTTCTTAGGGCGGTCGTCTTCGCTCTCACGTTTGTTGTCTGAGGTGGATGTGGCTGTTGCTGTGGACGCCGCTGGGGTCGCTACACCGGTTACTACAATAAAATGGGTTTTGTTGAGACGTTTGAAGAATGGAGTAGTGACTCTAATATTCGTGGGACAGATAAAATAGCTTCTAAAATAGACGTAGTGTGAAACCTGGCAAATAAATAAATGTAAAATTGAGACTAAAGTCCATTTTTTCTTTCGTTTTGTTTAGTTTAACGTCACATTTTCTCACGTATGCGTCAATGACCTGCTTAGGATCAAAGATGAACAGGGCAAAGTCCATTAAAACAAAGGCTAGAAGTATTTTTGAAGGCTCCTCAATCCAAGGAAAAATTTGATAAAGGCCAGACGCCGCAGATACACTATACCTGACGCTGATAAGAATAGTCCTATAACCGAGATATCACTGCAAAAAGACTGATTTACTGCCGTTTTCAATACCCTAACTATCGACTATTAAAATACTTAAGGGGAGCATTATCTACATCCTACAATTTCATCGTTATTTGGCTGTTTTGCCTAGTGTTTGAGGGTACCATTGTGGTGAGAGGATTAGTCAACCTAGGTTCTGCGTTACTAAACCTAGCTGCTTCCAGATTGCGCCAAGGATTCCTATCATTGACACGAAGAAGAAGAAGACCGTTATATCTAGCTTTCTACTGACTCGAACCTAGCTGCTTTCAAGGTGCGCCACGGGAAGAATCCTATCATTGACATGAAGAAGATCGTTGGCTTTCTAAAGACTATCAGACTGACCATGAGCATTATTTTGTGAGACAATCTATCGTCTTACCTTGTTCAGACTCAACAGGCATAGCGTTAACGATACGGTCGCGGGTAGCATGCATAGCCTCTTCCATCTCCCTGGCAGCAGCCGCCAGGATGTTGTTGACGGCAGTGTGAGTGCCCGGTGGGTCTTCGCGACGACGCCTGCGGATCTCCTCCGCACGCATCATTGATTGTTGGTACATGTGAATCTAGGAACAAGGAATTTATTGTAGTGACTAGAATTTCGGAAAAAATATGTTTTAGTCAACCTGACAAGGCTTTGGCCTGTTTATTTCTGGTGAATCTTAATAAATTATACACTAAAACCTTTCTCGAGAATAATTTTTTTTGGTGATAATGTCAAAATCTTTTGAGTAGATCTTAAGTCCATAACGAGCAGGCAGACCCGGCGATAGGAATTTATTTTATCAGAGATATTTAAGAAAAAAAGGTATAAATAAGTTCCCGACGAATTGACTTCCTTTTTTGGAGTCGGTTATAATTCTTTTAATGGTTAAATCCATACCCTGGCTGCCCGTTTTACTTTAACCAGTTCCAGAAAAATCAATTATAATAAATATCTGACTAAATCATTTTCTATGAATTAAATAACATTTCCAACGTGTGCAAAATCAAATTTATATTTATTTAGTTTAAGCCAGTTATAGCTTATAAGAGATAATCAGTACAAGATATGTAATCAGCAAAATAACAAAATTAAAAAGAACCATTTTTATGATTTATCCTATCACTATTTGGTTTTATAGATAAATTGTATAAAAAAATAAAATATCAGTACCTATTTTGTCGCTAAGAAATAGGTATGCTTTACACATTGATATAAATTACACGTTATTATGAAGATATATGTACCTAACGAGTATAGGGAAATCTGAAATCATATACAATTGCCAAGAAAACGTCTTTTTCCGGACAACAAGACATATACACGAGGCAACAGGCAGACTGTTATTTGAATACGTAGAATTAGTTCAAATTGTAATATAGAAAATAGGGAAAATTTGGCGGAAAATAAATGTAGGATGGAATATTTAGGCTAAAAAATATGGTTTCTTAGAATTATCGTTTGAATGTTTTTTTTTTAAATAAATAATATACGTACATTAAATTAAGTTATAGCCGAAGGATATTAATTATTATAAATGTCCTTTATTCCCGGTAAAGTAAAAAAAATTGGCCGTTTTACCAGGAAGAAGTGAAACAACATTTAAAAGATCGTCGAACCGATAATTTACCGCAATTATTAATTAGTAGCACTTATATGGAAATGTCTTTACAACATGTTACATATTTTTCCACGTTCATCAACAAAAAAACATAAAAAAAACGCTCATAATCTACATAATAAATTACATGGGAACAAGTTGTTTCTCAATAGATATTAAATTATTAACTAATTAACTCGTCAGTCAAACGAACACCTTTGCGTATACCTACATTATTATAAAAATGATGTAACAAAAAAATGTGATCTACTATGGAAATGCCGTCAATTATAAAATGCCATCGTTAAGATTTATATTATAGTTTAATGGCTTTAACTAGAACAAGTTTCGTATCAAACTAGCTTTTATATGATTAATCAATCAACTTCTCTTTTGTATTTACATATAGTTTCTGTAGGCTTACATTAGCAGCTCTATGAGGTACTGAATTTCAGAGCACGGGTTCTTATTATTCAAGTTAATTTGCCAAAAGACCCCAACCCGCACAACGCTTCAAAGTAGTCCAGAGTGGTGAACTCAAGGCTTAACCCTTCCCTCCTTTGGGTGGAGACCATTGCCCAGCAGTGGGACACCAACGGGTTAACAAAAATGACAAAAAATACCATAAAATAAAAATATTATATAAAGAGCAAGATAAGACCTTGAAGAACCCATCCCTGTCTCGTGAAAAAATATACATACGTATATTTTAGCAGAATCGATAAGGTTCTGAGTTCTCCATATTGTAATGAGTATACCAGAAGCCGTAGAAGCTTTTGACAATAAATCATTACTCATCGGATTTCTAGGGTTAGGTCACCACTTCCACTTTGGCGTACGTGGTGAAGGAAACGTAACCATTTTCCGGTAAGTAAAATATACTTTTTCCCCTTCATTTACCGTTAGTAAAGGTGATCGTGGTTAAATCCATCGTTTTTCTTTGTTTTTAAGCTTTGTCCCCAACTCTCACTTGGCCAGCGTGGTGGATTCAAGGTCTAACCCGTTCCCGGTAGGGACCCTTACTCGGATAACACGACAGACAAAGACAGAAAGACACTTCCCCAGCAATAAGACGGTAATGGATAAAAAAAACTGACAGTCGGAGACTTGACAGTGCAAGAAAAGAGTTCAACAATAGGATAAGATAACTGATTTTATCTGAAACTACAATACTACGTATAGTATGCGCAATCATAACACCCACAATAATCAATTAGAATTATCGTGAAAAGCTCAGCCAGTTCGTTTGTTAAAGATTAAACCAAAACTGGATAATCCCATCGATATCACATTATCGGATAACTGGAGCTTCCAATTTTAACACGTAATGGCTGCAATCAATATTAGTAGATCACAATCGCGAATAAACAGTGTGGGGAGGCGCGCAATAAGCTGCGTTTTTACCTCTGCTTGTAAAATATTAATTTTCTGTAACAAGAGATATTTTAATGATAATGATGATTTTTCTCTCCGACCGATTTCAGCCATGGCGAAACTATCTTCGATCTTTGACTCGAGATGACCTATAACGCCAATTTTTATATTCATAAGCCATTTAATTGACTAAACTTTAGTAGATTATCATCACCGAAATTCAACCGCAGAGGTCTGAATAGAAACCTGGAAAATGTCTCACGAAGAAGCTAACTTAGGTGTGATGGAAACGACACCATAAGCTTATCTCTCATCTGAAATTGGCCATGAAAAATAACAGCTGGAAAATATCACGCCATTCAAATTCTAGCCACACCTTTTGTACTAATTTCTGTCGAAGTATATAAACCAAAATATATCAAAATGCTAACACCAGAACCTAGCACGAGTAACGAATAATACGTGGGCGTTCGTTCCAAAGCTCTCCGCAACCTTTCCGGGAAGTGCGGGAGCGCTACAATATTGAATTTTACAAAGTTATACGTTCAACTACTTGCAAAGTCATGTAAGCTTAACGAACGACTACTGTATATGTAGGATGTATTTCTAGACTAAAATCGATAGCCGATTTGCTTGAAGATTGATTACAGCGCCATTATACGTAGAAATACAATACTTTGTGCTTTCTATAATATTCTATAAGCTATGAATTATAAAAGACACCATAAGCAACCGAGTGCTTTTCTAGGAAGGATGTGATTAACATAACATCAAAACAATATTTAAAGATACAGTTCGATATAATTTTGTTTTCATCAAAAACGTCCTATAATTTCACAAAGATTTCCCCCAAAATCCTACACTGAACCTTCTTTAGAGATTTACGCACTGAAATTCGACGGTAACCGTACCAACGGGAATATAACCGAAAATTAACAAAGAATAAATTCTAACATAACAGTCTTAATGGAGCGTAAGCAGAATCTATTTGGTATAAAACGTTCACAATTTGTGAATAAAAGTACCAAGATGATAGCGCAAAAACATGTCTTTTAATAAAATCCCTGAGTAATTTAAGTTACAAAGTACTGACTTTTAATGTATATGATCAGAACATAATTTAAAATATACATTAACTTCATAAAACCTACGGAGATGTATACTTATTTACGAGCGGAAACGAGCTGACTGACTGCATATTAAAATAATTATAGAATGCCAGCAACCGTACTACATTGATGTTATAGTACCTCCTTTATTTAAACCCTTTTATACTACAAAATGACGTTTACTTAATTATCGGTCCGCATTACAATTATTTATTAATTGATAACATGTACTTCTTCTTAAAATAAAGGACATTCTTGCGCATCAGTGGGAGAATAAATGGGTAAATTAATTTAACTTAACGAATAAAATATTATTTGCAATTATTTCGACTAAAGATGATGCAAAGAAGTCGATTAATCGGTGTTTATTCTGCCCATCCCCACGAGAATAAGGCGTAACAGTACGTATTTATTCTTTTAAATTTAATGTACCATTGAGGTTTATTGCCATGATATCATAGTCTAATATACAAATTATTACACATTTGCAGATGACATAATTCTTTGTTTCGTGCGAGAATCAAACCGGCAACACGCGTTGAATGAATAATTGACGAGACGGCCACTTTCCCAATTCACTGAACGTGATTCGTTTATTGTACCTTATTTGGGTTTAGTTTTATGGTTATAAAGTAATGACGGCGCACGGTGGATCGAAAATCGGCTGTAGAAGACATAGGATCTCGATGTCGTGAATGTTATTTTTTTTGATGGAAATGTATTCTCCTAATCATTACTGTTCTATAAAATGTCATATGAAGTAATTGTGTGCACAAATGGAAGAGTTATAATTTTTTTAAGAAAATTTTGTATGGAGCTGACATGAAAAATGAGAATATCTCTGGAATCGCAAGGTTGGCCGTTATATCCTTGCACACTGATATAGTACTATTTATTTGTGAATTTTTGACATACTTTATATCGCGGCATCACTTGCGATTTTTTTTCTAAAAATCGTCAAAATTTTCAAAAAAAATATTTTGTTTATGACACATTTTAATGCTTAAGTATGACTAAAACAAGGGTAATTTACAATATTTTTTATGCTTAGACCAAAACGTTCTGAGAAATCCCAAAATCGTATTACTCCTCCTCGAATAGTGCTCTCTAAACCTCGTATAATCTTTGTTTCGGGCCTCTGAAGCTTCTTCCGAAAGACTTCCAATTGGTACAATAGCATTTACTGCAATTATGTTTCCTTCGTGAATCAACAATTTGTGGACGGTTGATGATATGTAGTACCCATCATACAGTTCCACGTATTTTCAGCGGTTGTTATAGCGTATTCTTTAATTACGGCACGTCTACTAACTCTCCAAATGTGATAGCTCTCAGAATCAAAGCAAATCTGCGTATTATGTCTTCATCTAATGCAATGACCATCTTTGAATCGATCTTGGATGAGTTTTTTCGTGGATGCAATAACTTTTGATGGCCTTCTCCTCTAGCAGACCGATATATCGATAATCCGAACTCATACACACCACAAGAAATGGTTTTTGACGCAATGGCATCTAACTTATTCATTTATATGGTCTTAGCCAAACACATGTAGCAGGCCGCATTGACTTCCCTTCTTTGAACATATCTATACAAATTTTGCCATCAATCATCGTCATCATTAATTGGTGAGTAATTTCATGTCCCTGACACTTTGAGGGAACAAGAGCTGCAATTTTGTTATCCGTAACGAGAGCTTCAATATTGTTCCATAGCAGTGTTTTCCTTTATGACAACTTCTTTAGATGCTTTCGAAAAACTAAACTGGACTGGAGGGTAATACATAGGTGAGTAGGGTTTTGGATTCACCCATATGGTATCACCGTCAGCTATCAACCTTAATGGAACCAAAAAGGTCATAAATATGCTGGAATCATCTTGAACACTCTCTATGTTTTGCTTATATCTACTTTGATTAGATGCACCGTCTAATCCCCAGTTTGATATTAATATAATTTTTTTATCTTTTCGTTACAAGTTCGGTATTTGGATTAGATGAAGACCTAATACGCAGATTTGCTTTGATTCTGAGAGCTATCACATTTGGAGAGTTAGTAGACGTGCCGTAATTAAAGAATACGCTAGAACAACCGCTGAAAATACGTGGAACTATATGATGGGTATTGGGTACTACATGTCATCAACCGTCCACAAATTGTTGATTACAGAGGAGACATAATTGCAGTAAATGCTATTGTACCAATTGGAAGTCTTTCGGAA
Organism: Anticarsia gemmatalis; assembly: GCF_050436995.1. Taxonomy (NCBI): domain Eukaryota; kingdom Metazoa; phylum Arthropoda; class Insecta; order Lepidoptera; family Erebidae; genus Anticarsia; species Anticarsia gemmatalis. Next base: position 10,339,931 of record NC_134760.1, on the reverse strand, counting down.
GAAGCTTCAGAGGCCCGAAACAAAGATTATACGAGGTTCAGAGAGCACCATTCAAGGAGGAGTAATACGATTTTGAGATTTCTCAGAACGTTTTGGTCTAAGCATAAAAAAAATATTGTAAATTACCCTTGTTTTAGTCATACTTAAGCATTAAAATGTGTCATAAACAAAATATGTTTTATGAAAATTTTGACGATTTTTAGAAAAAATATCGCAAGTGATGCCATGATATAAAGTATGTCAAAAATTCACAAATAAATAGTACTATATCAGTGTGCAAGGATATAACGGCCAACCTTGCGATTCCAGAGATATTCTCATTTTTCATGTCAGCTCCATACAAAATTTTCTTAAAAAAATTATAACTCTTCCATTTGTGCACACAATTACTTCATATGACATTTTATAGAACAGTAATGATTAGGAGAATACATTTCCATAAAAAAAAATAACATTCACGACATCGAGATCCTATGTCTTCTACAGCCGATTTTCGATCCACCGTGCGGCGTCCGAAATGAAATGTTGAAAAAGTTGAAATTTATTTCCTACTTAAAACATTATGAAAAGCGGAATTTCTGTTTCATGTAAAATGACTGCATTGCTGATTAAATACGAAATTCGCAGGAATAAATAAAGACTGAAGTAAGTAGGTCGATTAATATTTCCCGGAGTGCGGTCTCGCGGGTAAAAATTAGGTAGGTATATGGTATACAAATTATTACGTTATTTTCCACAATTTCAGGGAAAAAATTCCACCACATTCTAGATATAAGATAAATATGACATTGAAAATAGACTTTATCGCGTAATTATTATATTTTTTTATTTCCATAGCCAAAGTTATCTGAAAACAATATTTATCTTTGAAATTTTAATACATTATTGTTGAATATTTCAACGTTGATAATATAATGATTATTGTGTACCTACATATTTTATTTACTACGTTATTTTTGTACAATAATCTTCTTATTTTTATCTTTTCAAAAGTACCAACAGAGTAAAGTAGTTTAAGAATTAGCGCCTACATGTAGCTCAATATAAACTGATAATTGATAGTCCAATAAAGATTAGCGGTTGGCGGAGGTGGACAAAATTCAGAATTAAAAACATCAATGACCCGCAGACTTATGCAGCTGACGATGATCTGTTCGATACAGCTACTTAATTTTACAAATACGCAGAATTTTTAATTATTATCTAGACAATAAGATCCCGAACCCGCACTACGGGAGGAGACCCTTGCCCGGTAGTGGGACATTAATGGGTTAAATTTATATCTAGATAAATCGTGCATACCAACTGCCAAGTCTTTACTAACTGGTGCTTGGCCTTTCATACTATAGAATTTCTGCTTCAAGCAGTATTTGACCCAACAACTGTCATTGACGAAATGAACCAAGAAAAAGTTTGTTTTCTTCAAATCTAGTCTATGCACATAATTATAACAAAACATACGTAATTTAAATAAAAAATAACAAACGGTAACATCACAACAAGGTAGTTGACACTAATAAAAATGTTAATTAGTTTAGTACAATAAAAAAAAGAAATGACGCTTTAAGAAATAAAATGTAATTGGTGTTATGATTCTGTACGAGCATTTTGTGTTACTTTTTCACTAATATGAATCTCGGATAAGATAATATTTTTGCACACTGCAGTTTTACGACATATAATGTATTTTTTTCTATATAATCTACATATAATTATTAGAAATAATCATCACTTGTTGCAACGGTGAAGAAAAACATCGCGATGCAACCTTGCATGCCTGAGAGTTTCTTCGGACATTTCTTGAAGGTATACTTAGTCCCCAAACCCGCAATTGGCCAGCGAGGTGGACTTAAGTCCTAACCTCTTCCTCATTCCGGGAGGAGGCAATGTGACATTATTAAGTAAAATTATGTTTTTATTTAATTTTAATCTAGATATTGATTTTAAATATAAACAGAACCAACAAAATTATTTACATTCGCATTCCTACAACAAAGGACATCAAACAAGTAGTCAACCACCTCATTAAACCTAATTACATGTCTCCGTACAATCAATTAAAACGTGAAAAACACCTCGAAACGTTCTATCATAGTAAAAATCTACACGTATTATTATAATACGAACATTAACTATGTGAAATGGTTGAAATATAACTGTACTTGAATGTACCAACGAACAAAATAATATATGACTAAGATTCAACGTTATTACAATTGCATGTTAATTTTATTTTTAGGGTTCCGTACCTAAAGGGTAAAAACGGAACCCTATTACTAAGCCTCTGCTGTCTGTCTGTGCGTCCGTTTGTCCGTCTGTCACCTGGCTGTATCTCATAAACCATAATAGCCAGGAAGCTAATATTTTCACGAAATATGTAGTTCCGTTGCCGCTAAAAAAACAAATGCTATGTATTGTTTTAATATTAAGGGGTTCCCATACAATAAACTTGTTTTATTTCGTTTTTTTTTTGGTACTGAGCCCTTCGCACGCGAGTTTGACTCGCACTTGGCCGCTATATTTAAATTGTACTCCATCATCGGCACGTATAAGATGTTTAATTGGTGCGAAACACTAGACAATAAAAAATATTGTAAATCTTTATGTTTGACTAATTCTCTGCAACACTTAGACCGGTTTTGATGCAATTGTCACTGTTAGAAAGCTCATTGTTATGATTTTACAGCTCCTTCCGGACGTTGCGTCGTAGTTTCAAAGATGATACTTACGAGAGGTGACTTATGATATGACTAATGTAAAAATCTAGTTCTTTAATAGGTAAAGGATGATGAATCGTAAAATAGTTTTCCCTATTTCTTCACTTCAGCGAAATTTTGCGGTTTATGCAAGATTTTATTCTAAAAAACCGATAAGGTTTTGGATATTTTACTATGGTACAAAATGCAACACAGGAGTTACGCTAGGGAGAAGTCTCCTACTCCCTTAGAATGACCATCAAATGCTAAGATACCAAGTGCAGATTGCATCTCCTTAAGATCTGTTCAAAATCTCTCCGAGATGTAAGAGGTTCTCATTAATTTTCCCTTGCTGTATAGCGAAAGATTTTTATACATGATTTTAAATATTCCGCAGTCTGAAGCCTATATATTTAACTATTACTACTAACCGCGACTTATCAAATTTCCCGAGATTTAAAGCATCCTGTGTCATTTCAGGTTATAAATTATCCGTATACCAAATTATGTCAAAAGCCGATCATTACTTCTGGCGTGATATACATAAAACTTTCGCTTTAATAAATATCTGTACAGATTTGCAATTACAATATTAGTTTAATTATATTACACTACCCTGTAAACGAATGATTAATAAACGCATTCACTGCTTTAGCCGAGAGTAATGAGTAGGTAGTGAAGTCTAGGAAAATCGATCGTAAGGGAACACGGACCGCGGTCGGAAAATGCAAACGCGTCAGACCAACAACTACATAATGTGGCTACGTCAACGAGAGGGGAGATTGATGTCTGCAACAAGCTTGGGAATAAACCTTATGTACTTATATTGTATAACAACTAGACATTTACTAGTATTTGTTGAATTTTTTTACTGAAATGCGATAGTTTTCTCCCTATTTTAATATCTAACGGGTACTATACTAAAAAATACGCCTACCCAGTAGCACATAACACGTTTTTTTGACCCGGAAGTGTTATAAAAGACATCATTAACGAGATTTCAATCAAAAGAAAAATTAAGACGAAAAACCCGGTATTTTTTACCTCAATACGTCAAGCGAATACACTTATATATTATAAAAAATATCTACGCAAACAATATGATTTACCTACCGACTTATGTACTTTTGCATAAACAATTTTATTATATTTGAAATTTAAATAACGATTGGCAGTACCTAGCGAAGGTTCAAGGTGATATTTTTTTTATTTTGAAGGAAAAATCTAATTTAAAAGATTATTAGGCAAAGGAAATACCTCGGCGGTTAGCACTTAAGTAAATAAAAATGTTGTACGACATGACTCAGTATTCGACGAAAAATACTGTGACGTCATAATATTTATTTAATGATAAATTACCTGATAAACAAAAGTCTGTTCTGTGTTCATGTGCTTAGAATATTTAAACCTCAAATTAAAATGACATACTACTTTAAATATGCCCAAAAAATTGCTAAGAGAACTGGATTTGGTTATAGTTTTATATTCAAATGGAAGGCATATATTTAAATAAATTGTTGAGGGCCAAACAACTAGCCATGTCCTAAATGGCAATGTAGATTAAAAAAGACTGTAGAATTTAAATAAAATTAAGTGATAGCAATTGAGTTGATTGAAAGATATTAACAAATAAATAAACAAGTATGAAAAATATATTTTTAAGATGTATTATTGTTAAATGAATATTGATGAATCAAATTCTCAGTATATTAAAATATTTTTCAGTGACTAAGAACATTTATTTACATTATAATTGAATTGAATAAGAGGATCAGCAATTATTGTAGAATTAATGGAAGCAATTTTTAAATTCATTTGTTTTTGTTTTTATAATTTATTAAACTGCTATAAGCCAATATATTATAGGCTATGTAATTGGTTATACAGCCTTTTAAAAAAAAGAAAGAAATGTAGAGGCATTATGCCTACATAAAAAAATACCTTAAAATATGCCATGAACCGGACTAGTGGTGATATATTTACATTAATGTGAATAATAAACATTGATTATTATAATTATTCAGTATTTCTACGCAATATTCGTATTGATACTGTTATAAATGATCTAGTGACCTGATAATATTGACTTTCCAAGTTAATTTTCCTGTTCAAAATCTATATTGTTTATGAATTGCTAAAAAAAAATTTAAATGATGTAATTTCCTTGAATTTGTAGATGATGATAGATTGTTTCAACACATATTATAAAAAAAGCTTAACAAATTTAAAATACTTAAATAACATTATAGATATCTGCCGTATCTGGTATCTACTCATGAAAATATAAGTGTGAAGTTATTATATTATAGAAACAGTTATTTTAGCCGGAACTAGTACTGTATAAAGTATGGAAAACATTTTTATTTTGGCCAATTAGCACCCAAAAAAATTCACAATGTCATGTGAAATTAGTTAATTTGAAATCCACAGAGCAAACTTTTTAATGGATTTTTATTTTTTAATGATGCTTTTTAGGAACTGTTGATATTTTTTTAATGGTGAAAATATCATGTAGGTATTACTTTTAGATAATCTTTTCGGTCAACATGAGTGTGTGCCAAAGATGTATCTGTTATTTGTAGAATGTAAGCTGAAGACTACAAATTACTGGGCATTAACAATTCATGTTTATATAACACATGTCTCATAAATACATTGTTTTCTTAAAATACTTCTCTACATGCATATGCAAGTCAGTTAATTTATTTTCCTATGACACATGCAAATATTAAAAAAGTTAATTGTCCAGCACTGGCTAAAATAAATGCAGGCTAAATTAAGCAAAAAGTGTTTTTATCACACAGCCTAGGAGATAAATTATACAATGCTAAACAATTTGATGTAGGTTCATCATTATTTTCACTTTTAAACATAAATTCTGAGCTAGCTTACTTGTAATTTAATTGTTATTAAGATAACATGTAATAAAATTCACAGTTCTTAATTTTTCTTTCAACTTTAATTACAATCATTTGAATAGAAATGACATAAATGAAGATTTCATTTATGTTATAAGTTTTTTTGGACCTATTTTTTTTTCATGAATGCAGTTGCTTAATTAAAGTCTTACTATGTTGCTTCATTCAGTTTTATAGTCTAATTCAGTTTAATTTAACAGATGAGGAAGATAGACTCTTGGTTTCAGTGGGTACTGAATGTTATTTAAATTGCTTCTAACTGATGTTAATAGATAAATTGTGGGAATGACTCACCTGTTTCAACCTCTCCACATCAGTTGTCCGTGCTTGTACATAGGCTGTTGACGGCGTAGCTGAGGCTGTTGTGGAAGGGTATGATGGGTACTCCAAGTTAACATTGAGTAACTGAGCAGCATTGTCTCTGGCTTCATATGCTAGTCCTCTGATCTCTAGTTCTGATGCTGTGTGCATGAGAGACTGCAGGTCCAGCTCCTGGACGTCCACCGACCCCTTGTACATGAACTCTACGAGGAGGTTGATCTCCGAGAAAGGGATCCCCTTGAGAATCACTATTGGATGCTGACATGGGTTGTCCCTAGTGACAAACATAAACATTCATATCATACCTCCACAGTAATTTAAATTTTATCTCATTATTTATTAACCACACATATTTTTTCTGTTATCACTAGATAATAAAATTATTATAAGTATACATATTAAATTCGACTCCTCCGACATTTATGTAACATTATTACTCATGCCATTTTATTGAAAAATATTTTTTAAAGCTCATTGCAAAATATACATTGCTCATGTCTGTATACATTACAAGGTATTATAAATAACTTCACTAGAAAAAATAATGATGTCATAATGACCAAATGGAACAGATTTAAAACTGATGTGTAATAAATATACAATTTTGTAAATGGAAACCTACTCGTAATGCATCTGCACATGAAAAATAGAAGTACTCACTTGAATATTTGTTCGAAATATGGACTGCATGCTGAAAGCACGAGCTTGTGCGCCTTGAGGGTCCCGTCGCGGCAGGAGAGCGTCACGTCCGCGAGCGCCGACGACGAGTAGATCGTTGTGAACAGCTGGCTCAAGTTCTGCAGGTGGTTGTTCCACTTCAAGTGGAACGTCTTATCGCTCACCAGCCCCTGCATCTGCACCACCACATACACTTTTAGATCACAAATCACACTACTTCACGACTGATGGATCATCGACAGAAAACCGACTCTGCTGCGACCGCTACATAAAATTATAATTATTACAACTTATTTTTAGAACGATGCCCGTAAAAAACACTATACGTACGCGGTATGACAGTGTAATATACCGTAGGTACGCGCCGCCGACGGAATTTAGAGCTATAAAATTTTATTTATATTTTATTCGGCAAAACGGAATTTTTGACAAAAATCATGCCGGCGAAAATTCCTTACCTCGTAAATCGCTTTACCGACTTCTCGATTTTTCACAAATAACACCGAAACATTTCACAAAATTAATACAATAATTATGTTACACAGAAAGCCGTGTCGTAAAAAACAGAGTGGGGCACGCCGTGGCCCCCTCCTTGCCCCGGCCCCCTCGCACACAATCAATATACGGAATATGAGAGCGCGGCGCGCCCCCTCGCCCCCCGCATGCTTTATTATACCGTAATTAATATACAACTTTATAAATTGTATTATAGGCTAGCGGCATATCTTCTGTGTCGGAATGTGTATAATTTTATAGGTACTTTTAAATATTAATTACACATGTAGGTGCGCACTTACAAAGATAAAACATTCAAATAATATTTACATGTATAAATCGGAAATACACTAGCACGTACCGTGGTGTTTTATTGACATAAACATTGATAAACTAATGTAACTGGTTGAGTTAAATGTTCGTTTTGTATCAAACTAAACAAAAGCTTTATTTTTAAATCTTAATTTTCATGTTTTCTAAAGATTTCAACCCGCTTTGGGCCCCTTCCTTTAAATAAATTAGATAGATAGGTAGGTAGGTAGTACATTGTTAGCAGTACCGTGAATGTGTGCGTGAAGTACTTCAATCTCTTTCATATTGGCATACAAACGTACACATGCAAGTGGTAGCACTAACACAGGCGCATACGGGGGAATAGGCTGGCTGGCTGACGGATTCGAATAGTTTTGTTTTGTTTTTATTAGATTCCATCCTTCCGTTTATTCTTCGGAATGAGTAATGTATTCATCATTTAGTATGTTATTATGAGAAAAAAATAAAATGAAGAGAAGGGCACAGTTGCATGAATATTTAAACATTCTATAAACAACTACATGTATAATGTAGTAATAAGAATTACGGTTTTAAACAAACGTAGGTACCAGGACCTGCTAGTGGACATGAGCGTGGGTGATGTTTAATAAATGGATAATGTAGGTACAATTTAGGTGATTTAACTTTTTTTTAACAGAGTACGTTAGCTAAAATAATCAAATCTCTAACACCCGGAAGTTAAGCTACTTCATACCTACTATTTTACTTAGAACACGATGTATAAATTAAATTCAAATAATCCATCCGATAATGGTAGACATTGCATTTGAACAGTAGGTACTTATAATTTTAGATGTAATGCATTTGTATCCCTTCAAAATAATTTTAATATTCATCTCTGCTGTTTAAGTAAAAATATAAGATCACTTTAAATACAGTTTAACGTTTATTATAGTCAGATTTACTTCTCATACATTTTTTTACTTGGGAGCGGTATAAAATAAGTTAGTTTCAAATATTTTTATAGCTTATTTATCCACAACAAGCAAATATTTCTTGTAGTAAGTTCAAATATAGGTAATTTTCTCTTAACTCATTGATTGAGACCATCGAGAATGTCTTCTTTTTTTTATTAGATGGTTTGAAAAGTCGCTGTCTTGAGCGGTGTTTGTTGGACGTGTTTGGTTGGATGTACGATCAAACGTAAACATTTTTTGGTTAATGGCAATGACAAAGTTTTAAAGCTAAAAATATGAATCTATTATTTTGACAAAAATATATATAATATTCTAACAATTAATGTTAATGATTAAACACTTATGGTAAAGTTTTATTAATCATGAAGTCACAAGGTAATAAAACATAGGTACAACGGTACAACATAAACACTAAACAGAATTCAGAGTATAGATATATTTTGAATATCCAAATCAATTCAATTTGCCATTTTTTTTGTTTGAATAGTTGTTCCATAATATTTTTTCCATCTATAGGTACCAATTGGGGAAACTTTGGACTGGTCATTATATTGCCAACAAGTAAGATAATGAATGGCCAGTTCGTTTTCGATGTCATTAATTAAGAATACAGAACTTGTTTCGTTCAGAAACGGATTTCAGAATTAAAATTTTAGGCAGTCAACGTTTTTTTTCTACATTCGATTCATATCGCAACACTATTGTTCTTCACTCTCCGATACCCGCGCCCCGCCCGGCGCCCTCTGTCATTTTCATTTCACGTTGTGTCTCCGGAAATAATCCTCGTTGATTGGAGGTTGTCCGTGTCGGCATATCGGCTATTTTAATTAACATTGAATTTTCGCGTATGCGACACGTGTTCTCGCTACGTATCCAAATATCTAATTTAAAGCAAGAGCTATTTGTAATCGGTGCATAAAGTAAAAAGCTATAATTTATAATGGAAAAATCACCGTCTTTGGTTATAACCAGCCCGAACGTTAAATATACTGATGAATATATCTATTCAGACTACCAATATGAAGAGACGCTGGTCACCAGAAACGGCGATGATATTGTGGTAAGTAAATTTGTGGTGGGAATTGATTTTCGCGGTATTTGCGTACATCGCGATATCGATTTGTTATGCATGTTTCAGAATGACTGAACAGGTGTCCTTTTCGTACTCATATGAATCTTATTAGAGATTTCAAGCATCCTTATTCGTAAAGGATTGCTTTTGTGGACAATCTGGTCAAAACTTAATTCATGATTTCATATTAGAAGTACCTTCATTATGTATAAATATTGTTATCAGTGTTATCTGTTGTATATTGTTTTTGTGTACCTGATAACAATTGTATTGCCTTCTTATATTGACAGCTATCATATACCACTATAAAGGTGTATCTAATAACCATATTGTTCTTGCCTGATGTTTTCAAATCCTGGCTTCAGACAGTTTCTTCTACCTTCCATCTTAATTTTCTGAAGCTTTTCCTTTAGCTCTCTTATTATTGCTATGAAAATGAAATATTTACAATAATATTACTATATCATTTGTTAATTCAATTCTATAAGGAAAACAGGATTATCAGTACTCTAAACAAACTAAAGATAATGGTTTCTAGGTAGGTATGACCACATTTTATAGTATGAATAGTATTTTACCGAATGACTTTGATTTCCTCATTGATGTTTAGTTTATGTACAAATTATATACATAGAATAGTTGATAGTGCAAGTCGGCTTGACTTGGTTCGAGTAAAACACAATTTTATCCTATTGATTCCTTTTCTGTGGGAATTTTGATACCATTGAATTTGAATTCCCTGAAACAATCTTCAGCATGCTTAGGAGCGCATATGAGTTTTGATTCTGGCCAAGCATATTAATGTAGATAGCAAACTAAAGTAAAACAGACATTCCTTCTTTAAATCTTTATTATGACTACCATTGAGAATTGTGGAATACATGGTTATGCCCAGATATACAAATCTCTTAGAATTCACATGAAGTAAGGCTAATGGTTAACGAAAAATAGGCCCTTAGGCAGTGAGAATCATTATGGTAAAAAATCCACATATAGGTACATGGTCGGGATTTATCTCTTAGTGATTGATACAGCTAACTTAAAAGTCTCTTAATAGACATCAAAGGGTTCAAAACCGAATCTAGTACTTCTTATCTTATCTTAGGGGTAGGGGAGCCAGTTATTGCCAGGCTGACACTACGACCATTCCTGATTCTTTGTGTCACCCCCTCCTTTGCTACTCTAGACGTAGGGGGGCAGAGCAAAACTTAACAGTTTTGCTATGCAATGCAAGCCTGTAGTCTTCTGGTTTAGGGTAACCGCATCCTAGAAGATCCATTATTTTCCTCCCTAAAGCATCACACTCGCACAGTATGTGTTTCATGGTTTCTGCTTCTTCAATGCAGTGCCTGCATTTAGGGTCATCTATGGCTTCTATCAATCTAGCACTCAATAATATTCTGTGAATAGGACCGTATGAGTAATAAATGTTCAGTACGTACCACAATGTTGACTGAACTACCATTAATAAAATGTGATAAAATGTTAGATAAATGCACTACATTTTTACTGTTAGTATGAGTCACAAATATCAGGTGATTCAGAATTTGTTAGATAACAGTATATGATGTTTTTCTCTAGAAACTTGTTTTGTTCATGCATTATGCATAGTGCAATATAAAATGCTTGTTAAGCAATAACTAGTCAATTAAAGGCATGAATAATATTTAAAATGGAAATGTACATATATAAAGGTCTTTTAAATAATAAACAACCCCAAGCTATTAGTTTATATTTTAAAATGCAATTACATTATTTTCATGCCTTTTATGGAGGAATATAAGCCTTCGCAAATATAATAAAAAATAAACATTATTGATATTATTAATGGTGGCTTTTGCTATGAGAATAAAATTCATGAATACTATTAACTACAATTTAATTGAAAATTAATTTCTTGAACATATTCACGGCTATAAGAAAGACCTCATTACACGCAATATTTCAGCCAGACATGTCACATAATTATTCTTTACAGTGATTAACATATTTCCCTTTCATAATTTATTTTTTCGCGTTGATAATATATCTAGTATTATGGGAATTAATGAACATCCATTTTTCCTTACATTGCCTGATTCGTCTAGGTTGCTGTTACTAATTTCTCTTTTCTCTTGTCCAGGCAAAGCCGATCAGGAAATCGTTGAACATCCGTACAGAGCGCAAAGTGGGCAAGGTTGGCGTGATGCTGGTCGGATGGGGAGGCAACAATGGCTCCACCTTCACGGCCGCAGTCCTCGCCAACAGACACCAGCTCTCATGGAACACCAAGAATGGACAGATGGATTCCAATTGGTAAGTCTTAGTTAAGGGCTTATTACATACAGATAAAAAAATCCGGGCAGTTGCAGCCATTTTGAGTACACCATGATTTCTTGTCAGAATTTTACTCGATTGCCAATTTCTTTAGTACTTTTGTCCTGTCTACTATTCTTCATTCTAGATTTTCATAGCTATAAAGTTGACTACATCTTTGGCACAATTGGTAAAGATCACTTTAAAACTATCGAAACATTTAACTTGATTCAGTAAAAGAAACGAAGGCCTGTACAGATTGCCTGGGTTCAAAACTGCAGTAATCAAAAGAATAATGTATGCCCTGTGAGATAAAGCCAAACAAATTAATAGTTACTTTGTTTCTTCCATATTTACATGTCATTACGCAAGATTGTAGCCCGTCAGTGCACCGACAGGTCAAAGCCACATAATTAAAAACTAACGAAGCCGTAATAGTTATTTAATGTAATGAGATTAGGTGTTCACGTACATTGTTTATCTGTACCTTCCCCTCGGTAACTAATGCTTCCCGCATTCCTTACGTAAAGGGCGCAGGTTTCAAGTTTAGTTCAAAAAGAAAATAACACAGCCATTCTATGAGTTTGAATAAATGGAATTGTAATACTTTTAGAAAACGTTCGTTATTATCTATAATACTGTGTTAACACCTAGATAAGAACACAATAAGAGCTATTGTCAAAAAGTTTCCCTTATGATTTTAAAATTCATTCCAATTGATATCACGTTACATTACAACCTTGTCAGTCCGTGGCTCACCATTTAAGCACATTAGAAAATACCTACTATGTCAGGATTATAGTGGTTCTCGTTGGTCGGGTCACCGTTTGGTGAGGCATGTCATGGTAGTTTTCCCATTTTTCGCCCTGAAATTACGCTACTGAATACGGGTCAGTTAGTACCTACTATAGTAAAGCAGACAACCGATCCACCGCAAGGCCGCCGGTTGCTATGGCAACGCTATCATTTCCCATAGTTATCTAGTAATAAAACTTAGGTTTCCTTAAGTTAATAATACTCACGTTAATCGTGAGTTTTGAAGAACAAAATACCTCGTTAATGGTTATTACTGTCATAATGATACCTTGTCTCACTGGAGGATATCTAATTAGTAACCAAGCACTGTGGTATTAAACTCTTCTATTTACCTAATATTTAATACATAATAGGGAAATCTTTAGCTCCTATTTTATGAAGACTTTTTATCTACATATATTCGTCATTTGACTTCCGAAGTTCTATAACTTAGATATGCGTATTGCGTATTAGAATATGCAAAAACACGAATCCTTTGATAAAAGCGTTTTATTTAAAACGTATGACGTTTGACTTTAGGGAGTCCATTTAATTAGCTGTATTTATGATCAATTTGATAGTATTATCCTGAGTCCTAATGATAAGGCTCTGTTCGTGATCATCCCACCTTTTCATGAGATAGTAGGTAACCTATAACTTGAAGACCTTTACTACATAATTCTCTTTTTTCAATAGGGTCGGTTCCATCACACAAGCGTCCACAGTCCGCCTGGGCTTTGACGAGAAAGGCAACGATGTCCACATACCGATGTGCAACCTCCTTCCAATGATACACCCTGATGACTTGGGTAAGTTCATCAACTATTTCTACCTTCCATATTATACTAATAGAAGCAGGATTTCATCCCTTAATAATTATGTTCTTCATTCTCAGCAATAGCTCTTCAAAGATTCGCCCAGCGTCTGCAACTATTTATTTCAGTACATCTTTAACATGTAGGTTTTATTGTTACAATATGCACTTATATTAACCTTAATTAAAAGCTAACTTATGAGTGATTCCGCAATGATCACTATTTTTTCCCGTTGCGGAATAAATTGAAAAAAAAAATGTCAGTTGACCCGTCATTGTACAGCTCAATAGACCCAACGAATCACTATCTAGCAGACTTTTTCACCAAGATAATCTATTTCTCCTAGTGATCGACGGTTGGGACATAAGCCCGTTAAATCTGGCGGAGTCCATGGTCCGTGCCAAAGTCATCGACTACGATCTGCAGCAGAAACTCAAGAAAGAAATGGCCACCATGAAGCCGAGACCAGCTATCTACGATCCTGACTTCATTGCTGCTAACCAGGTAGGGATAGCATCACTTTTGTGTTGTTAGAATACCTTAGGCTTTCCTTCCTTTGACTCATTCTGTGCATACGAAAGTTCTGCCGACTTTAGCCACCAATCTACGAAAAAAGTAAGCATTTTCGTTGATCTTCGGAATTCATTTTTACTTTAGAGTTTACTATCAGTTTAAGACCTCACTGCCACTTTATTAAATTGCGAAACAACAAGAAAAGTACTTTAAACTAATTGATTATTAAAAAGCTTGCAAATAATTGCCGATTAAATGAAATATTCCCGCGTAAGAGGTAGCCTCATCGTTTTATAATTATCGTGTAAAACATGAAAAATAATACGTATTTCCACGAGTCTAGATTGTCAACGTTATAACTGGTTGTAAATGACATGTATAATTTTTCAATTTGATGTTTATCCGGCCGACCTTGCCGCTATCACACACGATCATTATGTACACAGGGGGTAATTGGAGAAAATTATAGCTTATTCAATGTAACGGACGTACTTTTATTCTGAATAAAGTTGTACTGCAATTTCAGGGTGGTGTGTGTTGTATAGGTTTTCAGATTCGTGCTGGGTTTGATTTAAACTACGGCAGGTTGAAGTTATACATGATTTTTTTATTCCAGTGTAGTAAGATGTCCACTCAAAATGTTCAGTCAGTTTCATCCACCATTGTAACCTTACAGCTGAAACGAGATAGTTTTTAAGAAACCTTATGCGTCGAATCAGAGCATTTAAAATAAAATAAACATTTTTGAAGTCGATTGGAAATATGCACCTTTTATAACTTAAAACTTGATTATAGATTAAATCTATGATTGTATTATTTATTACGTAGTTCTGCTGTTATCAAGATCATCTCATACGTGGAACAGCATTGCAAAGAGACTTCTAAAATTACTTACGAAGTATGATAACAATCACCATTCGGCAAATTAGTCTTCTTAGAATCTAAAAATATATTAATCGACCATTTTAGGTCCGTATTAATTAGACTGGTATCAATTTGGGAACACAGTTCTAAGAAACCAGGAAATTTTCATTTAAGTATTTTCTTACTGACTGCCTCTTTAGCGCGGTTGGTAGTGCAACAAACCAACTCTGGTTCTATTTAAGGATCGGTCTACTATGGTCTTTTTTATTATATTAGAATAGTTCTCAATAGTAGCCTGGAGTTTGTTAACGTGCCCAGTATACGGCAATAGGCTCACATTTTTTATGAGACTCACATTTTAGATGGCGAAACGCGTATGTATTGCAATTAATTTAATACACCTCTGCCTACATAATTGGGCTTAACAGTCAACACCTTAGTTACTCATTTAATGCAAACTTCTTTAAAACTAATTTCAACTAATTTAGCTACATCTGAATTTTAATCACTTTTTTTCCTCAGTCTCGACACATGACTATTGTTCTAGTCATCGTGACCTGTTAAATAGATAAAACATTATGCAAATCGGTCTAGTATGTTATGCTAACGTTGTGACTGAGGTGTTGAACTCCCGTGACCCGTATGGTCGG
Organism: Anticarsia gemmatalis; assembly: GCF_050436995.1. Taxonomy (NCBI): domain Eukaryota; kingdom Metazoa; phylum Arthropoda; class Insecta; order Lepidoptera; family Erebidae; genus Anticarsia; species Anticarsia gemmatalis. The sequence goes on along the minus strand of NC_134760.1, from coordinate 10,324,569 downwards.
CTCTATGAGGTCAATGTGAAGGCCTGGGTCTATTTTTAGATGAGATCTATGCTCTCGTTAGAATAGGTTCTTTTTCGTACCTACTCGTAGGTGTTATATTTGACTATAGAGATTGTTAGTTAGTCTGTTTGTCTTAGGAAAAGCTCAAAAACTCCTCAATTCGAACTATAGAGTTATCTAATTTTTAGAATGATACTTTTGTAGACTTAGTCATAATATATGAAAGAAATGGTGTAGTATTTAAGCTATGGGTCGTTTTTTACAATCAATTGGTAAAAGGAAATATATTAATAAATAAAATAAGATGTGTAAAAGATATTCATAAAATAGTAATTGATTATTTTGTGCTGACAATTTTAACTTCATTGAGAGCTTAAGTGTATTCATTTAAAAAGTCTCGTATGGCAACTAGCCATGTGAGAAATAATTTAAAAAATCGTCTACACTCTACAGGGTCAGTTGTACAGTGATAAAACGACTACGATAATAAAACAGTTGTAATCGTTTAAATCTTGTGTCGTTTTCAACATTTGCATAATTTTATCGACCATCGTCTGTCTGAGATAGATAGGGTTGATACTTTCTTTCAAATTAATTTCTCAAGGACATTTTCGGCGAAAACATAACCTATGTTTTAGTTTTAGACACTACATATTCTAAAATAGTTAGTTCGCCGCGTCTGTCTGTTTTTCTGTTCGTGATAAACTCGAAATCTTTTCGACTGATTTTCATAAGTAAATAGAATATCGGAGTGTTTGAATAAACGAGCTTAATTAAAGGCCAGCTTTTCACGGCTTGTGGATAGTGAAGTGTTGGATAACCTATCCGAAAGATAGTGACCTCAATTAAGGTGTGAAAGCAACTGTCTAAATTACACCTGATAGTCAGAATTGGTTACACCGGGTTTGATTTTAAGTTAAATACTGTTGTACTTTTAATACGCAGTTCTATATTATTTGTTTTAGGCGTAGATACATAATATAATATTTGAAGTTAAGTTACATGCGGAAAAATAATTTGCGTCGAATTTTCCGAGTAGTTGACAAAAAGTAGTCGACCTTGCCTTGCGTATATTTAGTAAATGGCAATATTATATAAAAATTGTTCATTTATTTATACAAATACTTTATATTAAAACGAGGTATAATCAAAACATAATATGATACTTTTAGATTATACGTCGCTAAATTATAATATTAGAAGCAGTTATTTCAGACTGTCCTGTATTTCAACATAATAATATACTATAGCCTTCATTTAACAGTTCATACGTACAACGGAATGACCTATATCATAGCTAACTATTCACTACATATTATGAAACAAATCAACCGCCGCGTCTGACTGTCTAATTGCGATAAACTCAAAATCTACTGAACGGATTTTCATTCAGTTTTCCTTAACAGATAGAGCGATTGTCGAGAAGGGTTTTATGTATAATTTGTTAAAGTTAACCTGGGTTGCGGCTGGCTTTTATATTATAAATACGAATTAAATTTAATCTAGTGAATCTATAGGAGTTTTCGTGATATAAGGCAGCTGTATTCAGTTTAATCAAATCCTCTAGTCTACCAAACATATGTATTTGTGTAATATTTACACGTATTTCATAATCCATTGACCCTACACCGTATTTGATCAGCCGGCAGCCCTGGCATCGCCCAGTGACCGGTATTCACAGAAATAGTCTATCGTTACGTAACGGTCACATGTTCGTGACGTCGCCGTGTGACGTCATCACAACGTGGAGCATGGTGCGATGGTGGCGCGACATTGAATATATCGCGATATTCTTGCGTTTTACCTATTGTTTATGAGGAAATATGACTAATGTGGCCGCCCGATTAGTTCCACGTTAAGTAGTGTAATTCGTTTTGGTATGCAATGATTGTGTGGTTCTTATGTGTTAGTTTAGTGTTTTATGATTTAGGTAATCCATGTGAAATTATTTTTATCTCTTGACGTCGTGTAGATTTATGTAAACCAAAATTTTATTCATGATTGTTCAACAGTAACCAAATAAGGCTTTGTTCTCAAAATGGCAGAACCATGTCTATGATCTTACTCCCGATAGAATCGAATTCGATTGTAACAGAATCGAGTTTATGTCAAATCGTATTATTAAATTGCAAACTAGCGCTTTCATACACTGGTTTAAAATGAAAATAATCAAAATCAAGCAATCCAATTAGGTTTACTTTAAACTAGCGTTCAATCATGCACTAGTTTAGCATTTAGGAGTTCAATTTGACATTACCTCGAATCTGATACAATCGAATTCGAACTCGTTTCTGTCAAGAGTGAGACAGCTGATATTCTTCTTATGTGAAGATAATCCAACACAGCGCTATAAATACAGATCTAGTTAACATTGAACTGTCTTGTAATTGTTCAAGTTCAAGTGCAGATGTATGTCTATATTATTTATGCCTTAGTACTCTATATGCATTAGTAATTGACGCAAGCGATTGCGAAGATCCTTAGTCATAATATGTAGGGTTTAATAACCAGAAATGAAAATACTGCCAATAGGTGTTGAGTTTAAACTACGCAAGGCTCGTAGTACTACTTTCAGACATTATTTTTCACAGATTTTACAAATTTGAGTAAAAATCAACTCACTACTCGAAGGGTTCCATCGTTAAGTTTTACGCAATTTTAACCAAAAACCTAAAGTAAAAATCTGGTCACTTACTTCCTCTTATCAAATTCCAATTAAATCGTGGAGGATAGCGAATATCTTATGTGAAATCCTACTCGTAATTTCGAAACTAACTAATGATGAAACACTCATTCAAAATTAAAAGAATTTATATCAGACAATTTAATTAGTTTTACTTAAAAACTGATATGATCGTACTCGTTTTCAATTGTCGGAAGTAACCCGTGATCGAGTAAAACTACGCTTGGCAAGTAAACATAAGTACTATCGGTATACACGAGTGTGTATTTGCGAGTGGACTTTAGACTTATGTGTTGTGATACTAGACTTTAGTACGGGGGCTCGTCTCGAATAAAAATATCCACGAGATTTAGTAGTAGCACGGGGGCTTGGCACCAATGGCGACTTAATAATACGTATATTAGTAGCCGAATATCTACTTAGAATAGGAGCCGAATAGGAACAACGAAGCTAAAAATGCAACTAGACTTGAAAACAAATGTGATCACAAAGCAATAAACCTTAGAAAATTTCCCAGTAATTTTGTAGCTCTAAAGCTGTCATATAAAAGTCGTTCTCTCTGGTTATTCTATTTAAACCTGGAGCAGACTTCCCATTCCTTCAAGAACTGTTTTTCGTTTAGCCTTATTTCGAAGGTTTCGTCCAGATACCATGTGTTTTCTGCCATGATTCGACAATACCGCCTTTACTATGTCATAGATCTTTCTTCTCTTCATTTACCAGTTTTCTACAGACTTGCAGAATTCAGATGTTCCTTCATAAATGTGTGAACGTCTGACCGTTAGTGCAGGTATTGATTGGACACACTTCCCAGGCGCGCGCTTATGTATCTATATTAATATGACAATCGATATCATTCGCTAATGGAAACCTTTTATCTATAAATATTGTAATAAATTGATACAAGGAACTTTGGGAATGAAGCAATAATATTAAAAGCAGACATATAGTATGTTTTCTCCTATGTTAATTCTTGTTGAGGTCAGTACCAGGTCGTGCTGAATCTGTCTGAATATCATTACTTAATAGGACGTTTTTTTCCATTAAGCTGTTTACTTAAATATGTTTTTGTTGAAAAGAAGTAAGTTTTTACATCATAACTTTCAACCCGTAGAATTGTATTTCTTGGCATAGGTATATCGACTGGATTTTTTGGTGGCCAAATAGTCTATCTGCGTGAGATACATTCGATTTATAGGTTACCCATACAAGTGACGGCAGACGCTCCTGTAACAAACATCAGATTCTGATATCTCTAGGGGTACCATCTTCCTAATAGAAAATTGTTTTAAACCTAGACTCCTATGTTATGCTAAATACATCAAGGACGGAAAGTGAATAAAAAGTTGATAGCAGCTCAATTAGGAGTAGTTACATCACATGGGGTAGATAAACAAGATATCAGTCGTCTTTCATGAACTAGAATATATCTAGAAAATTGGTCACCTAGGTAGTTGAAAGCAGACGCTTTTGAAATCGCCGCTGTGTAATTCCAAGATTTCAAGCTTATAACTAAGTGCTTGTTGTAACAATATTCTTCATTAGCTAATTAGCTAAGTTAAGAGCTATTCATATGCTTTTGAATTTCAAGGATATTATAGTACTTGTTGATCATTGAATTTCAATATCATTGAGGGGTTTTAAAGTACTTAGTTTATGATAACATGTCGGTGTTTTGTCTTCATCATTCTACTTGTATGTTTATCATTGAAGAATCCAGTCGTAACAATATGCACTGGTATTTTCCAGAACGTTCTAACATTGTGCTTCCGTTTACATTCCACTATTTCGTAAACTTTCGCGCTTTTGCTTTCAGCTGTTATCCTTTGTCTTGTGTTGTTGACATCTAGAATATTCCACGTTCTAGACACGTGTTGAAGCCTCCATTGTGTTTAAATTCTTTTTTCCAAAACACGTGTCGGCCTGTTGATCATAACCGCGGAGTATGTTTATAAAGAACGATTGTCTATGAATGGAACCTACTGTGGCATAATACAATTTTCCATAGCCTCAATCGGGTTGTTTAAAAAACAACTTATCGGATGGCAGGTTCATTTTCTTCCTTATTTGAAAAATATGCGATAGATTTACAAAAATGGAAATGTGAAACCGCGGTTTGTTATTTACCTTTTATATTGGGAACTTTTTAAGGAAGCTTTATAATTTATAATGTCCTCTCTAGCGGGATTCTCTACAGTCGATAATGTCGGGTATCGAGAGTTTGACATTTAAAATGTATACTGTTAAAATAGTTCTAACGGAGCCCAGTGGAGGCGCTAAACAAATTTTCTTGTAGAATTTCTCGATAGCTAGCCGGTTTTTTTTATGTTGTCCCCACGAGGGTAAAACCGCCCCGTGAGGGAGTTTATTGCGATTGAACGCTAATAATCGTCGATTGTGGTAGAGAATCGAGCTACAGCTGCATCTGCTCAATCTTCACCTTCAGTTTATAGTAGAGCGCTAGGATTAATTTAAGTTAATCACACATAGTTAATATCAATTCAGTACTAATAGGATGCCTAGACAACAAAGAACGTCACATTAAAAGCATGCGAATGGTTTTCAGAAGCAACAAAAATAAAACAATTTGGTTTCAGTTTTGATTGGCTTAATTTTTTTTTTGAAATAGGGTCTGGAGTTTCAGACTCTGGAGAATTAAGCAAATACATTTAATGAAAAAATCTTAATAGGTATTTTATTTATACGTTTGCTGTTGGCGCAAACATTTAGCCAGATGTTATAACAGAAAGAGTAGTTTTCTGATGGATCAATGTGTCAACAAGAAGTATTGAAAGAGTGGCGTATATCATCACGCCGCTTACGCCCAGTAGTGATTAGAAAATTTAATATATTTAAGCCATGATGATAAAGAGATGACGGTGATCAAATCGTAATGTGTCAGCACTCTCGTCATATAACTGCGTATAATAACCAAACAAAGAGAACATTTCTCTACAATGTTATACGCATCTGTCGGTTCATATTTAGCTCGGCCGTACTGCGTTCATTGCCAAATATCCCATGTCACCATGGGACGGTACAGTGCAAGTGATACTAAAATAATCCACACCAGAGACTTACAACATTTCGTTAACATTCATAAGTAGTTTTAGGGCAGATTTTTTGTCTGTCAGTTAATTCTATTTGAGGTATATCTAATAATACGTTTTCATAGATAGAATTATAATCTATGAAGATTTTAAAACTTCGCATAGTTTAAAGTATGTTTACAAAAGAAAAAGAAGTAAAATTTGTAATTAAATTATTTAAAAAATGGTTTAAATATTTTAGAATGTTTTGAAATTTCAATTCTCAATGTGAATTATGTGGTTTTACAAGTATTTCTAGATTCTTGAAATAACATCTCATTAGTTGTAGCTTGTTTAGCAATTCTTACCATGAGTTAACATTGTTATTCTTGAAGGCCTAATAACTATAAAGTGACTTACATATTTTATGGGTTGCGTACAACATAATATATTTTATCGATAAATCCAAGGCTATGTAAGATTATATTGTAGGAAAATATATTTTTTAAATGACTCACAATAAATAAATTTGTAATAAAACATCATATTTGTTACAAAATGTTGATCATCTCTGATACATAGGATAGCGTTGGCGCGATCTAACAAAAGATCGCTCGATTATGTCGCGTATTTATAAGACGTCATAGCCCTTTTCACTTGTTGTTCTTCGTAATAAAGATTGAAGTTGAAAAGAGTGTTACTATCACTTACACTAACACCCTTATTGTAGCTTTTTAGTTACTTTGCAAGTAAAGTACTTTAGTAGTACTTTGTATTTAGAAGTATATAAGTATGTTTATCAGTTGTCTGGTTACCATAGCACAAGCTCTGCTTAGTTTGGAATCAGACGACCGTGTGTGAATTGTCCAAAAATATTTATTTATTTATTTAAATATTAGTAATGGGGAAGTATGGATGGATGTTTGCTATTCTCTTACACAATTTTGATGATTTTGACGAGCTCTCGAGTACATAACATACAAAATATATTTTACACCGAGTAATCTTTTTACGTTAATAACTGACAGAAGCTTTTCTGCTGCACTTTTCTAAGCTTGTTTAATTCTTGCTTTGATGGTGGACGAAATAGGTCTTAAAAAGAATCACAAAAGCCTGTTCCATATTAATTCAGTCCATCATGGCCTGTTCCATATTAATACATTCGTTTTAACTGTTTTACCATCACAATAGATGTAACTAGGTCACACAGACAGGGAAAACTACCCTTACGTTTCCTTTACGTCTGAATACATGAGACGTTTTGTAAGACATTCACTTAATACTGATTGTACGATTGTACATGTATAATGTGATTGATGCGTCTGTTTGAAATGGTTCGTGTATTCTATTGACGTGGGTTTCTTTGTAGAGATCTTTTGTAAAGTGGGGACAGTTTTGAATTGGTTTTGTGGGGGCGTATAAAGACTTTTTATTGTAGTTACGTTTATCTATGAGTGAGAGTAAGTTTTCCTATTCAAATAATTGTTATTTATTTTTATTCTCTGCATTTGAAGGCAGATAAATATTGGATGAGCAATGAGAAGGTTGACGATAGAATGATTAAGATTTCGAAGATAATTGTAGAAAACTACACACTTAACTTAAAATCTTAACTTAATTTAATCACTTTACAGTACTGAATAACATAAATTAAAAAAAATATATATAATTTACTACTCCCTCTTTTTAACGCACAGTACAATTAACTACATGATCAAATATAGCAAAACTATCTGTTTGTCACCAGGCTGATCGCGCTACAAACCTGATCCGCGGCACGCGCCACGAGCAGTACTTGCAGGTGCGCGCCGATATCAAGAACTTCCGCGACAAGAACAAGCTTGACAAAGTCATCGTGCTCTGGACTGCCAACACTGAGAGGTGAATGATTACACATGATTTAATAATCTTATACTGTTTCAAGAAAGCCATATATGAAGGTTTTCGTATGAAGCTGGCTTGTAGGCATTAAATTGTCAGATAGCAGTTAACATACACATTTTCCGACGGAAAAGAGCTAGGATTTCATTCTCTACGAGTGCTGCAAATCTTTTTAAAAACAAATTTATGCTCCCATGATACTTTGCGTCCACGTAATGTGTGCTTATTTCGATATCGTTCGAAGAAACTAAATCAATACAATACCAACTTTTCATAATCTCACAGTTATATCTTTAATGTTTGTGGTTGTTGTTGTCAACAAACAACATATCTTTTATATTTATTAGTCCAGGATTCTGTTGTTTTTATGTATCTGGATGAAAAGTAATCAACACTCTTACTACCTATCTTTTAAGCATTATTTTGGGCTCCGGAAATATTCGTAAAATTCTTGTGACGCCGGCATAGTTTAGGGCAGTTACAAATAGTTCATAATTGTAATCAAACGGAAGTTGAATCTCGAACACTGGGTCAGATCTAAGTTTAATAAAATTTGGGTGTGTCTGGACTATTTTGGGGAGACACACCCAGATTCTGTAGCTAATGACGTCACAGTACACTACTATCACAAACTACGGAACGTTGAACTAGCGAGCTATTTATAGTTGTCCGCAAGTGTAGGTGTCGACGGTCTAATGAGATGCGGAAATATTGAGATTTCGTTACTTTACTCACAAATTATTAGGAATCATTTTCTATTATGCTGGTGAGAAGTATGCTAAATGGTTGAGCAATGGTTGGCTGCCAATATTTGAGTTTATTCTAACAAGGCAGATGATTATTTTATTTAGTACTTTGATATCCGTTTGCGATCAATATACTACGTTGAAACGAAAGGCATCTAATTACATGGAAATAGCTTTGCTTTCAATATAATCTTAGTAGAGTTTACGAGAAAATATCTAGATTTTTACTTTAATGCAAGATAGTACCCACCGAACTTGGTGAAACGATTATTTCTTTACAAAGATCTACTTAGGCTGACTCATAGAAAAGTCGCCGAGCACGCTAGCAGCTAGAAGTTCGCCTTTCTGTATCGCACATTAGACTTTTTCTTCAAGTAAATATTACTTATTAATAAACACAAATAGCTGAAGCGAAAAGCAGCGAGTCTCATAAAATTTACGTGTTAAAGATTATAAATAAGTTTAAATAGCCACTCCAGAATTTTTCAATAATATAAATTTTGTGTAATTGTACGCAGGTTCTGCGAAGTGCGCGCGGGCGTGCACGATACTTCGGAGAACTTGGAGCGTGCACTCCGTGACAACGATCCTGAGATATCACCCTCCACCATCTTTGCACTCGCCGCCATTGATGAGAATGTAAATATCTACAAAAATACTCATATATATAACACTGCATAGCTATAAAACTGTTCCTCTTAGATTCAGTTCACAATCTCAATCTTTCACAATCTCATAAGTTCGGGGGATTGTAAACGGTCGAACAATTGAACAAAGAAAATATTTTTTCTTAATTAAAAACGCTGACTGTGTCATACCTTCAATTCTTGAAAATAATCTGCACTTAACTTGCAATACAGTTCATTTACTGCACAACAGTTAGTTCGTGAGTTCATAAACTTTCCAAAAAAAGAAGTAAATAAATAGAATCGTAACCTTAACTGTGTCATGCGGCTAGATGAGGGTTCCCCGAAATCACACTACATAACATTTACTATACTCAAAGAAATAAATGTAACACAATTAAAATATATTGTTTCCATTGCAGTGCATATACATAAACGGTTCTCCACAAAACACTTTGGTGGCGGGCGTGGTGGAGCGCGCGGAGTTGCGCGGCACCTTCGTGGCGGGCGACGACTTCAAGTCTGGACAGACCAAGCTCAAGTCTGTGCTCGTCGACTTCCTGGTATCCGCTGGTAAGTAAACAACCAATATTCATGTATAACTAGAGGACGCCCGCGACTTCGTCCGCGTGGAAACCCTTCGTGGAAACTCCAGGATAAAAAGTAGATACATACATGCAGTCTCACAAACTTTTGCATTTATAAGCTTGAGGCTTGAGTTTTGAATAAAAGTTTCGTGTATTTAATTCAGAGTTTTAACCAACTCCATGCTTAATTACTTCGAATTTAGTTCAGCGATTTACTTAGTGTATGCATAACAGACAGACCTTCGTATTGTTTATACTAGTATAAAATAATTGTAATACTTAGATATTTCCATCTTAACTTTTGCTCTATATTGCGGTGGATTTTGCGCTAGCCCAAGTGACGTCATATATTTAGCCATACAATTGTGTAAATAAATTAAATGTATTAATTTGTCCAACAGGTTTGAAGCCGGTGTCCATCGTGAGCTACAACCACTTGGGCAACAATGACGGCAAGAACTTGTCCGCACCCAAACAGTTCAGGTCCAAAGAGGTAACATACAAAAATATATTTAAAAAAATCAGAATGTAGTTCATCTATTTTATAGGAATTAATTTTGTACTCCAGTGGCTCCACTCGAATACTTAATTTCTTCTCCTGTATTATATTTGGAAGTTAAAAGTGATTCAATCCCAGCTCTGGAACTATTTTCACACAACCTTTTTTTCACGAGAGTATGAACTAATGGACAGATTAAAATGTTTTTAAATAGTAGTTCCTCCTGTTCATAATTTCCTATTTAAGATGACATTTTGAAGACTGCATGTATATTATTTAGCAATGGCAATTTTATATCATTGTGTTGTTATTTTCAGATAACAAAGAGCAACGTAGTAGATGACATGGTGGAGTCCAACTCGATCCTGTATAAGCCGGGAGAGAAGCCCGACCACGTCGTCGTCATTAAATACGTGCCATATGTTGGTGAGTGATTTTACATTTATTTGTGTAAAGAACCGTCAGTATTGTACCATTGGAAATTTCAGCTTTATAGCAGGCTACTTATACTGTTACTAGTTTTCACCCGCGACTTCGTTCTTGTGAAAAGGTTTCCAGTAGTAAAAAGTATCCTATGTGTAAATCTTTGTTGATTTCAGTTCAATCAGTCGAAAATCTAAGAAGACTTATACAAACTTTCATCCCTTATTTTATACCCTTGGGGGTAGAATTTATCAAAATCCTTTCTTAGCGGATGCCTTCGTCATAAAATCTACCTGCATGCCAAATTTCATCTCGATCCGTCCAGTGGTTTGGGCTGTGCATTGATAGATCACTATGTCAGTCACTCAGTGTTATAATGTCTAAATTATGACTTATGATGTTAGCTGTCTACTCCTGCAAGGTTTTTGATATTTGATTATAACCATATACAATTCGCAACAATGCTTTTCATGGTTATGAAAGAACCAAACAATTTTGAAAACCTAAAAAGAGCACTTTTATTCAATGTCTATATTTTCTATTTTGGTATAATTTTATTCGTTTACTTTTACGCGAAAGCGAAGCTATGTCGTGATTGTCATTGTTTTTAAAAACGGATTCTAGTGTAATTAGATCACCAAAAAATTAATGTTTTTTAACTAAAACGATGTTGTATGTGTTGTCCAGGCGACTCGAAGCGCGCGATGGACGAGTACACGTCGGAGATCCTGCTGCACGGCACCAACACGCTCGTGGTGCACAACACCTGCGAGGACTCGCTGCTGGCCGTGCCGCTCATCCTGGACCTCGTGCTGCTCGCCGACCTCTTCGCCAGGATGAGCTTCCGCGACACTGAAGCCAGACGTGAGTCACCCATACGTCATGTTACTTTTTCTTTAATAGCCCTTTATGCGTCCCACTGCTGGGCAAAGGCCTACCCTCTTTCCTTCTAAACCTATCAGTCCTGTGCCATGCTCTGCCACAATGGACCCGCAAATGCCAGGGTGTATGGGTGTATGGGGGTCTATTTACCATCCTTCAAAGATCCCAAGCCAACTTCACCCGCCCATGGTGCACCCTGCTGACTGATGGACATGGCTCTGGCAATACGTTCACCAACAGGCACTGGACCAGCGTGGTGGTTATGATCCAATCCTTCTTATTTTATATCCAAATCCTAATTATGACGAAAGCACATGTTACTTACCACGTTTTAATTATATGTCATGTTGTAGAAAGCTTGTTCGTATACGTCGTACGTGCGCCATGCGTGCAAGAATGCTCTTGTATTAGAATCTTGCTGATTCTACATTGCAGATATTTTAAACACATGTCGGAACAATTTTTAGTGCAGGAGTAGTGTTTTAATTTATAAAAAAGTTTTTGTTTTGTTTGGAAATCGTATAAATGTAAAAAAAAAAAAATTAGTAGAAGAGAATCTATTTAAATGTGCATATTGCAGCCTGGTCGAGCATGCACGCGGTGATGTCGCCGCTGGCCTACCTGCTGAAGGCCCCGCTGGTCCCGGCCGGCGCGCCGGTGGTCAACGCTCTGTTCAAGCAGCGCGCCAACATCGAGAACCTCATGCGCGCCGCGCTCGCGCTGCAGCCCAACCATCACATGCAGCTCGAACATAAGGTATGTGCACCGGCTTATAACCGATATTACTGCCTTAATTCCTAAACATAGATTATGACTATCTACTTCATAAGACTCTTTAGTCTGCCTCAGTGAAGGCCTATTCTAAAAAACGAAACAATTGATAATGAATTGTGTACTATAAGATAAAATATGGTCATATACATTTTTAATCACGTAAACATCACCGAGACCCACAATTAAACGTGCCTTCCGAAACACGTATGCACGTCAAATTGTGGGTCCCAGCTGTCATTTCCAAAGATCTTCGACAGTCGTTGACAGCAGTCAGAAGCTTGAAAGTCTGACACCAGTCTTACCGAAGGGTGTCGTGATAAAGCCCTCGGTGTACGGCTAACATTGTAAATAGCCAAAAATGGATGCATTTCGTACACCTGTAACACAGATGGTATAAAAAATTAAGACCACAATCGATACTAACTTTGTACCTTCTAGGATATGGAAATCCCCACATCAAATACAGTCAAACGGCGACCCATCTATAGAACACCCACTCCAATTACTTTACCCACAGATAATTTCCGCTTAATTACCGTCACTGACTTTCGTAACCCTCTATAATTGAATAAATTTTCATTACAGATCCCATTCTTGATGTCAGAACTGCAAAGCGGCGCGCTCTTCAATTCTCCACCGAACAAGAAGCAGAAGCTGGCGCACGCGAACGGTGACCAGTGAGACACACACCTTACATCTCTATCATAACAACGGCACAAAACTTAACACTACCGGCGTAGCGGCATATTTACCAGTCTTTAGGCCCACCGCGATGTTTAGGCTTGATGACGACTCAAAATTTGAACGCTTGTGAAATTTTTGTCTTGGTTGTAGGAACAGTCATATTGTTAGATCTGTTTTTTAGGCTAGATGGATCTCGTGACTTTGTTCGCGCGGATTTTCGGTTTCTTTATGGAAAGTCCGGGATAAAAAATATTAGTGTGCTTATAAAAACTTAGTCAACTTCTTCTAGTATAGAAAGGAAATAAGAAATTTTCTCAGACAACCACATTTATAAATCGCGAAATGTAAATTTTAATCTCATAGTAATCTCTAAATTCTATAATGATCTTAACCGACTTCAAAAAGAAGGATGGTGTACTATTTTTCGTGCCATTTAGCTATGTGTTGTAAGCTTAGCTTTTACACTCACGGTCCAAGAATCTTTCGATATTAGTTCAATAACGATTAAAGGTATATGACTGTTTCTTATAATCAAGCAGTAGTTAAAAAGTCGTCATATTAGCTACGCCCCTTTCCATACACATCTTACAGTGCATACAGATTACAGCATTTTATGTAACGGAATACTTGCCAGAATTACAGGGAAAATCTAGTAACGATGGGTTCAATGAAATGGCATATCATCATTGTTCAAAACGAAGCAAATCAGAATAGCTAAAGGTGTTTTTAAATAAATGCGTGTTTAAGACGTGTACGCATACAAACTTGTACGCATATATACGTATAAGAACATGCGTATACCTACTTGTGACATTACTATGTATAGCTAGACAAACTAGTGTGGGAATACTTGCTCAAAATCTTCCCCGAGAGATACTATGTTCGGTTCCAAACAAATGTTACGGTCTCCGTGGCGCAGTGGTTAAAGTGGTCGCCACGCCACTACCTGGGCGTTGAGAGGACGTGGGTTCGGAACCCACACGGAACAAATATTTGTGCGATTCACAAATAGTTGTTTCTTGTTTGGTTTTATTTTGTGTTCGTTGCTTGTATGTTTGTAAAAGCAGTTCAAAGTTCGGAATTGGTACTAACAAAATACAATAAATGCTCTACTCTGTATGCACATTACTTAGTGATTCTATATCTTGATGTATTATAGTCCACATAATGGTATTTTCACCTAAGACAGGTATTTCGGGTAACCCTAGCTATATTGAATATAGTTGTATCGTAGATTATGTCAGAGTATATACGGCACGCAACGTGTTATGGTGCTTTTAATTTATTATTATTAATGTTTATTTTGTACTCGTTTTCATTCACTACGCTGTGGTTGATGAAAAGCCAAACAAACAAAAGATATGAATATTTTTATATTAATAATAGTATGAGACAGTATTCTTTACTGTCTGACACGTAATAATTCATTTTACGTGGTTTAGTGAAATTATTGCGACGAGTCACGACTGATTTTAAAAGGAACATGCCCTTGCCCTTCATGGCTATAATAATGCTTATAACCATCGGCTAAATGCTCGAGAAAAAAAATAACTTCCACATTGTATTGTGTCGTCGCATCGTGTCGCGCTGTATCGTGTCGTGCAATGTAGATCAAATATACGTTACACCGTCTTGACAGAGAGTTTACCAAAAGCAAGATTTTAAAATATTTAAAGTATTTTGTTTGGCTTTTCCAACCATATCCACATTATAGCACCACAGAAGTTTATATTTTAGTTAATATTTGCACACCGAAGTGAAAGTTTTCAGTTGTGTACTGTGATAACGATTGTGTGATGTAAACATTCGTGTTGTTAACTAAATAGATGAATTTATTTATTTATTACATAAACGGTGTATCAAATACATGTGTTACCAAATGATAGTCTATATGAAATAGTTACTTTGATTACGATATGTTTAATTAAGCTTGCTAGCAGCTTCCATAATGATCTAATTTTAGTTATAAAAAGATCGAATCTCTAACCCATGTCGTATTTTTTGGTATTTATACGTACATAATATCACGCCTTTTTCCATAGGTGTAGGCATAGACCAAATAATGTGAAATGTTTTTGTACCTATTTGGTTTTAAATTGAAAACATAATTTTACTTGTTTGAGCTCTCTATAACAACTAATAAGAGGAGTTAAGATCTTAAAATCGTACAACAAAGCTGTTAGCTCGCTTGAGATTCGTTGTAGTCAACTCTGTACCTTTGGAGTATATTAACAATATGAAATTATCCAAGTATTACTAGGCATTAACTATCCACTCTGCCTGTATTGTAAGCACGCATACATTGACAACAATCGTCTGAAAAGTACTTAAAAAATCTAGAATCGCTCTCTTAAGCGAGGAATTCACTAGAAGGGAATGCGCTAAAAGTTTTGTGCTATTGTTGGGCCATTTCAAACGTGCAAACCGGATATCTGAGTCTCTCGCTCACACTTACACATTATCCTATTCCTATTATTCTTTTAATTATGTCATAGTTCGCACGTTTGTAATGGTCCAACTATAGTGTAGGGTGTGTAATGTAGATGTAGTATGTGTAGACTATCTGCGAGGTTCCTAAACCTAGAGTTGTGAGGTCAGGCATGTCTACAGACTGGCTTATAATGTCTGTCTAGTGAATTCCCTGCTGAATTCTTCAAATATAATTTGATGATATCGGTGTGTATGTGTGCACATTGTCAATGTTTTGTAATTCATCGTACTACATTCACATTCCAAGGTAGAATCTCGCATTTTAGTGTTAGATGCGTGTTCGTGACCAGCTTATATCAGCACCGGTACTTATTTATTTAAACTTCATTAATCTCAGTATTTACTAAGTATTACGAATGTATTATACGAACGTTGTCTATTTAGTTATTCATTTTGCAGAATTTTAAGCACACCAGTTATATTTAGGGGTTATTGCGTTATACGTTAATACATGGAATTTATATAATGTTTCAATGTTTATGTACGAGGAAGATCTTTGAAATTTAAATGTTATATTTATGTTCATTTGAAGAAAACATGTTTATTTGTATCCTGTGTGCGATTATATTGAAATAAAATGATTTTGTAATTGGAAATTATATTTTATTCAATATTTAGCGTTTCCTTTAGCCTACCACAACTTAGAACACTAATTAATTATTTATGCGTGCAACTCAGAATACTACCTAATTATTTATTCATGCGTACAACTCAGAATACTCATTAATTATTTATACGTACAACTCAGAATACTACCTAATTAATTATTTATGCGTACAATTCAGAATACTAATTAATTATTTATACGTACGACTCAGAGTACTACCTAATTAATTATTTATGCGTATTACTCAGAATACTTATTAATTATTTACGCGTACAACTCAGAATACTACCTAATTAATTATTCATGCGTACAACTCAGAATACTCATTAATTATTTATACGTACAACTCAGAATACTACCTAAATGACATAATTCGTCGTGCTCTTGTCACCGCCGGCGTGCCAGCTGTTCTTGAACCTAATGGGCTGGCACGTGACGATGGCAAGAGACCTGATGGTATGTCGTTGCTACCTTGGAAGATGGGTAGGCCTTTGGTATGGGACGCAACTTGCGTCGATACCCTTGCGCCATCACATCTTCCTAGCACGTCGATTTGTTCCGGCGCTGCTGCTGCAGCTGCAGAGTCCCTCAAACGGCGCAAATATGCAAATCTTATTGGTGATTGCATATTTGAGCCGTTCGGAGTTGAGACGATGGGGTCGTGGGGTCCGAGTGCAAAAAAAAATTTCTTAGATATCTCCCGCCGAATAGTCAGCACGACACGTGACCAGAGGGCTGGCCTTTACTTAGGGCAAAGAATAAGCATTGCCATTCAACGTGGCAATGCTGCCAGCCTTCTGGGCACGTTACCCGGGGACGGCGATGCGGAGATATTTTATGATGCCTTATTTTAATTTTATTTATGTTTAATTTATTATTATTATTTTTTCGTTTGTACATATTAAATTATTATATAATGTATTAATTTATGTCCATGTAAAAAAAAAATTAGAAAAATATATTACTACCTAATTAATTATTTATGCGTACAATTCAGAATACTAATTAATTATTTATACGTACGACTCAGAATACTACCTAATTAATTATTTATGCGTATTACTCAGAATACTTATTAATTATTTACGCGTACAACTCAGAATACTACCTAATTAATTATTCATGCGTACAACTCAGAATACTCATTAATTATTTATACGTACGACTCAGAATACTACCTAATTAATTGTTTATGCGTATTACTCAGAATACTTATTAATTATTTACGCGTACAACTCAGAATACTGACTAATTAATTATTCATGCGTACAACTCAGAATACTAATTAATTATTTATGCGTACAACTCAGAAAAGTAATTAATTATTCTTGCGTACAACTCAGTATACTAATTAATTATTCATGCCTACAACTCAGAATACTAATTAATCATTTATGCGTACGACTCAGAATACTAAGTATTAAGTAATTACTAATACGTGCACGTGAGGATATGTTAATCTCTCATTACCTATTGATACTGGTACGGGTTATTGCAAGTACAGACGTTATAAATAAAACCACAAGATCTGATTAATCTTCTTTATTTTCAGTTAAGCATAGAATAGTTACAGTATCCCAATTTCTCCAGTCTAATTTGACAGTATGTCTCAATCACGCACCGAGAGTGGTTCACAATGAAAACCTTTAAGTAACGTACATATGATTGGTGTTCACAATACACAAGTATACGGCCGAAAATTAAATACAATAAACCAACATACCTTATGTAAAAATCTATTTATCGTTCCTTATCGTAAACAGGGAATATTACATGCGAGTAACTAAAAAATACTTAAAAACTAAGATACATAGTTTTGTTCTAAGTTGCGAAATGTAACTGTTTAACAATTCCTCTTATAACTAATTATAATTGTTAAAATGTCACTTGTCATGCAGTTAGTAAGATTTTATACATATTACAAAATTTTTGGTAATAAAACATTTATCATATAGAGTTCAAACTTAACGTTTGACAATACAACGTGCTGTTATAATCGATAATATTTAAAATGACAAAATATCAGAACAAATAACAACGCTACATATATTCGCTGTGATGTCAGAGCGAGGCGGGAACGAGCGGCCCGCTCGCGGACATGGAATGTTAACTAATTACACCTAAAGCGTTAATAGTACCACAATACTGTCGCTTAACAATCATTAAATACTTAACCATATAAATTATACAAAAGAAACCCATGCAGGCAGGCCTCGCCGCCGACACGACGGCACTATGTTCATCATCATATAATCATAACATCAGCAACACATTGATAAAATACAATAGTAAGGGCAACGACAACACATATTAGACAGTCGGCCCCGGGCGGCGCCGCGCGGCACGCTTGTGATGCACGCAGTATGTAGCAGGTGTATGTATATCGTATGTATATATGTATGTACAAGCCGCGGGCGCCGGGAAGATGCCGAGCGGAGAACGACGCGTGTCATTATATCTATATAATATCGGTGCAAAATGTCTAATAGATAGGTACTACGCACTATTTAGAATAGTTTGTGGACACTTGAGCTCAGCCGGCGCCCCCGCACCGCCACACGATCCGTTACCATAATATTTTTATATAATAAGTCTTTTCTTCTACATTAACGATAATTTGTTATAATATAACCGATGTATTTTACGAGTTTTTATTCTTGTTAATTTGTTTATAATGTACACGATTTTAAATTTGTTTCAGTGCTCAATATTATATATTTTTTATAAAATTCGTTGGCTACCTAAACGAGTGGTGTTTAGCTATGAAGGACAACAGAATCTACATTAGGGAATGGAATATACTATACACTTACCGCCACGAACAGTCACCTTCGAGAGGTAAACTTGGAGAACATTATATTAACTGACAACACAAGTCGGTCGCTACTCGTGGCACTAATTGCATTAAAATAGCATTGGAATGGAGCGTGGCATATAGAGGCTGAAGGAAACGACTTAATTTTAATCTTATAATTACAAATTTCAAACAATATTTTTTTGTAAAATATATGATAGTTCAACATAATATTTATATAGAATTTGTTAATCAACATTTAATAACAAATAGTAGATATTAACAAGTGCATGCCGCGCTCCAGCCCACGTGTATCGTAGCTAAGAAACTAGCTTAACTCTAGGCGTCTAGGGAATACACTAAAGTTTGATAAGGACTATAATACGTTCGTGGGGCCAGCGGCCGCCAACATTTCAACTACGTTTAATTCCTTACGTGCCTTTCATTGAGCAGATCACCTGTCTCGCATAATTACAATACATATTAACTACTATATATTTTATTGCTCAAAAAACATAATGATTTGATAGAAAACGCGAGTGCCCACAACTATCGAACTACGAGAGTGTCACGCACACTCGCGCCACCTTCCTCCGAGAAAGGATTCAATACACTACTATAATAGTTTCAAAAATATTAAGTCTTATAATAATTTCTCGTATAGTACATAAAGGAATTTGTTTAATTTATGTACAAGAAGCGTCCCGGCCCGCTAGTTGGGGGGGAGGTGACTCTAAATGTAATTAATAGGAAAAGGTGTGACGCAGCTCCCTACCTAATGTTGAAGCGTTATGCACTGACGCGCGATAATGTTATGAGCACCAATATTGGCTACTTTATACATGCACTCTTACAAGTTAAGTTCCGAACAATGTTCATCGAATAAACGTCAATACATTCACTCTGTTGGTATTGTATTGTGCATCAATTCCTCGATAGCTTTAAATAAGTCAGATCTATGTGTTATGTACAATTTGTTACGTGATGGAATGTTAACTCTATACAAAACGATTATAAAATACAAAAAAATGTTTTTTTAGGTAACACAGGAATCTCGATATCGAATAAACCGATTATTTAAATTGTATCTCTACAATTATAACAAACAAATCTCTTTTCGAATGTCTTTTCAAGACTATTGATCACAACACACCACTAGGTGGCGCCACTGGTATCGGAGTTTATCAAAAGTGACATGTTGTACAAAGTTTTTTGTTTTATTATTTTATGTTTTTGTATGAAATGTAAATTAAATGTATGACTAGTGGCGCGACCTGGTGTGCGAATATCATAGCCATTGTTGCAGGAATGTTGTTTTTTTCTACAATCGTTAATAATGTCGGGTATATTGTATGTGTAATACTGAAATTAATAATTCCTTGATGACAATGAGTCGATACAATGTCACAAGGTGCTTATTTCCGAAGAATATTGTGAATTGAAGCGATTTAGGAAATACATATTTTACTTTGATTGTTCGAGCGCAACTTTTCCTTCCTTTAAAATGTATCTTTGTTTTTATTATCTCGGATCTGCGGTATTTTGTCATTTGATACAGATCGAGCATTTTATTTATAAGTTTACTTTATTTTTTTGACTCATTTGATATACAAAATTTGAAATGATTTGGAACGAGCCGAATGTGGAAACATCCTTCAATTTAAAGCGATCAAAAGTATATCACATATACTTCGACCGTGGTAACAGATTCTGTTACCACGGTCGACGTGAGAAAGACAGCACTATACTTATGAGTTGCTTAAAATAGAGAGATATTTCTACATTTGGCCGTAGTTTCTGAGAAATATAACGTGTGTAGTTGTCGCTCGAACAGTGCGTGTATGTATGTATGTATGTATTAGGGAGGGGAGTGTGGGGGGTGCTTGCGCTGTCAGTTGAGCGGCAGACAGAACATGTGCTGCAGCAGCGTGGGCTTGCGCGGCGGCAGCTCCGAGCACACCGAGTCGTAGTCCGACGACGACGACTCGGCGCCGTAACCATATGCCTGCCAATTACAATGAAAATACAGTTATTTTCTATCATGTGATTTGTGGACAACCTAGGGTCAAAGTTGTTCGAGCCCTCGTAAGGCCTTTAATTTATTAACAACCGTAATTTTAGTAGACAACAGGCGGGACCGACTCTTGACGTGCCCTCCGGAGCACGGAGACGCCCAAATTAAACACTACTCAACGGTCACCCATCTATGGAAGACCGAGCAACGGGTTGCTTACCCCACAGATCATCAGCGCAACTGGCTATGGGCACCTCAATAGTTACTGTGACCAGGCGAAACCCAGGGGAATTAAAATTAGGTCTTTTGTGAAGTTTTGTAAAGAGATTAATATGGTCAGGGGAGTTAGAATGAGGTCTTTTGTAACATAACATACAATAAGACATTGTTATTATATATACCTGCATGGGGTCGTGGTAGGGATGCAGCAGACAGGCGTGCTGTCACACGCAGTCCTCCAGCGACATTAGGAGCGGGTTCACGTACTCGAAGCCCTCGAACTCGGACTGGTCGATGTCAGCGATCACAGTACTGAAAATACACGTTCATATTTCACAATTTCAGTTCGTAAGAGCTTTAGATAATACTGTAAAACTATAGAGTATTGTGAGTTTCATAATAAAAGCACGAAGCGAATTACGATTTAATGAAAAGTAAGTATATAGTTATACAATACGGTATTTCCCACAGCATATACGGACACATACGTGTACGTAAAATATTGTAATACGCCATCAAAGACATATGACTCTAGCTGCTAGCGACATTATACTTTCTTGCTCCTTTATATATACTGTGAATAAAATACTATAAATAACAATATGTAATGTGTACTAACTCGTTATCAGGCGTGAGGTGTACGGGCTCGTCGGTGAACTCCGGCGGGAAGTTGGCGAGGTCGCGCTCTCCCTCCAGCCGCGGCTTGAACGGAGGTACCACTTGCTTCTGCTCCAACTATAACATAAACAAATGTTTATTAACATCTATTCTAACATAATATATATATATACCATTTTAGCATATTTGTCAAAAATAAATTGTAGAAAAGGGTAGTTATAGATTCGATTAAAAAGTAAGATGGTAAATTTTTGACTAACCGATTTTTTTACGTCTTATCAAATATGTTTTCGTTATTTTTGATCAGTGAATCTCTATCGAAAAGTAAGTTATATAGCGGAACTTAAGTTTATTTTACAGTTCCTTTCTAAAATCGGTTTCTTTATACTTTTAAACGCTTGTACCATTATCCATATAGCTCCCTTAAAAATAACAACTATGAAATAACAAGAACAACATACCATTTCCCACTCGATGCTCTTGAAGAAGGGATGGTTGACGATGTCGAGGAAGCCGTTCTCCCCGCAGCCGAGCCGCTCGGCCGGGTTCTTGTTCAGGAAGCCCTTCAGGACCGACGCCGCCTTCACCGACAGCGAGCGAGGGATACGGATCGTCTTCTCTAGGATCACCTGCAATAATAATAAAGTTTGGGTGAGTAATTACAATAGATTTTGAAGTACAGGGCATTCTTCCGACAACTCATTTATAAAAAAATTGTGACACGTGTATTACAAATATCTTTTACATGTTTCAAAGTTAGGGAAAATATCATTGTTTAGTTTCTTTCGTGTCTGAGAGCTACTAAATAAGTTTTGGAAGGGTTATACAATTCCAAGCCACATAGTGTAATAACGTTCTGTCTTTGGTAAAAGCTACCTCACGACGACTCACTTAAGCCGGCGGCTTAATGCTAGTAGCTACAGTGTGGAAAGAGGCACACTTTTTTATGGAGTAGGTAATGGTCTCGCACCAAGGCATTTCGTTGTACACTGAATTTGGGAAAAACATCATAGTCTAGCAAAATTATAATATCGGTTTAGTAAATGAATACCTGGAACAGATAGTCCTCGGTGTTCTGGTCGGGGTTGTCGGCGGCCTGCGCTATGTCGAAGGGCGAGCGGCCCGCCAGCATCTCGTACGTGAGCACGCCCAGCGCCCACCAGTCCACGCTGAAGCCGTACTCCTCGCCGCGCAGGATCTCGGGCGCGATGTAGTTGGGCGTGCCGCAGAACGTCGACGTCGTGTCGCCTGGACGAACTCCCTCCTGGAATAACACAGCGATCATTTCAGTAATGCTGTTTGTTAATTCAATATTTATAAAAAGACGCCCATGCGATCATTTTAAATTCTTTCTAAGATACAGGAAGATGCGTAAGGGCTATGCATTTTCTTGCCAAGCCGGCAAGCATTATCTTGCCTTTAACACCTTACTTAAAGGCCTGTTCAGATACGAGCGCTATACAATATCGCCTGCGAAAGCGAAACCCGCGAGTTTACGCAGTATATCTATACCAAAATAAATTCAACGAAACCATACCGCTGACTTAGACAGTGCCGTCATGTACGGCGTGTAATAATTTTTTGTGCTCTCACAAAGGATATAGAGGTTCGATCAAACCCTTTTTTATCCTTAGCTTGTCCCACTGCTGTCTTTCCGAAACTTGCAAAAGTATCAACCACGCTGGCCAAGTGCGGGTAGAGAAATTTTCATGTCCTATAGAAATGACAAATAAATCATAAGTAAAGTGAATGGTACTCGATACCTTGCACATGCCGTAGTCGGTGAGCTTGATGTGTCCCTCGTGGTCCAGCAGCACGTTGTCCAGCTTGAGGTCGCGGTAGATGACGCCGCGCTCGTGCAGGAAGTGCAGCGCCAGCGATATCTCGGCGGCGTAGAACCGCGCGTGCTCCTCCGGCAGCCGCCGCTGGCGCTGCATGTGGAACCTGCACACACACACACACACACATTTAATTCAATATTGTTTATGAGAAATTTTATAGAGGTTAGGTTCATCAGATATCTAGTTAACTTAACTTTGAAACGTCAAGCAAGCTGAGTAAAATGAATGTTTGCATCAATTCTCGTAATATACTGCGTTGCATGTGAGTTTGGGGAACTCACATGCAACGCGAAAGTTGATTAAATTTAATTAACATGATCACTTGCTGCGAGATTAAAAAGCAATGAAATGGATGGATAAATCAATATTTTTTTACATTTCAAGGAGCATTTTAATAAGCATATCTTGCTAAACCCATACAAATATCTCTATTCTGCTTCTATCGAATTTGACTATAGAACCGTCACATCCATTATCTTCCTTCATAAAGTTATAACCACAATTATAACTTACATAAGATCCCCTCCTCTCACAAACTCGATGACGAAGAACAGGCGGCTGGGCGTCTGGAAGCAGGAGTGCAGGCCCACGAGGAAGGGGTGGTTGGAGGCGGTCTCGAACACGTGCTTCTCCGTCTGCACCCAGTCGATGTCCTCGTCGTCCGTCACCAGCGCCTTCTTGATCACCTTCATCGCGTACACGCGCTTTGTGCGCTTCAGTTCTACCATCAACACCTGCAATATGTCACAATGAGTATTAAGAATTTGTGTAGTAAATATTTTATGTCTAAATTAAAGTATGATAAATAATTATTTCTATATTAAAGTACCTAAGGCTTAACTCAGGGCCTTTACCCTCTCTCAAAGACAAAACCCTTACACAGTATAATAGTATAGCAGCAGTAGTAAAAAAAAAGGAAAATATTGACAACCAAATATCTACAGTAACTAAGTACTGCCTTTTTAGTTTCTTGAAAAGGGAAAGAATTTCTTTACAAAAAAGTAAATGTCGGTAAGTACAAATTTCAATCAAATATATTGCAAATCACGCGTAACAACGAGCATTGAACACAAGTTACTCTATCGGAAATGACCTAAGACTGGATGAAAATTCGACTTGGAGTGTTAAATAAAATATATATATCTGGATTTTTCTAAGACGAACCTACCAATTAGCAAAAAACATTACCTTAGCATAGGAGCCACGTCCGATGACCCTGATGAGCTCGAAGTCATCGAGCGAGTACTGTCTCTGCGCGCCCGGCTCCAGCTCCTCGCGCGGCGCGGCGGCCGGCGCCGGCGGCGTCTCCGGCAGGGGCGGCTCCACCTCCGCGCGGGACCTGCGCAACACACAGACAAACATACAAAAAAAAAATAATATCGCGACCTGCTGTTCACGTAAGTTTTATGACGAAAAATTCTACGGTTAATTAAGTGCAAGAAATTACTATTTTGGTTGTAAGAGTTGCATGAATTGGTGAAAAAGAACTTATACGTATAACGTATGTGAATCACAGGTTTAAGAAAAAAAGACTGACGTACACTATGTTACACGTCGAGTCCTGAAGCGCGCAAGCCAAGTTCAAAACTATACAAGTCCCCGACATTAGACTGATTGAAGAACTCGAAAATTGATAGCAAATTCACTAACTTTTCTCAATGATTTCGTCAAAGGAAATCATGAAAAGATAGTTAAAAAATACCGTAAATATTACACTTAAATATATTTTTAACTATATTACTATTGTTTCAAATAATAAAACTACAGTTTCGTTGAAAGATGAGTGTCAAAAGTGTCGTCTTGAATGGTGATATAATTGCGTGTTTGGATGCATCGACACGCTCGACCACGCCGATCAATAAACCATGTCAACCAGAAGGCTAGTGGAATCGCAAAAAGTGTTTTTACGCACAAAAACGTCGGCACAGATTGTCATTCGAGGAAAGTGAATAACGGAATTCTAAATATGGTACTTGTGGGTTACTAATGTAGGTAAAAAGTACCGCTAGGAAGTTTTTTTAATCATTGAATATTGAAATAATATGTTTTAAATACATAGTATTTTTTTGGCCCAGAGTCAAAACTACACATATGCATACAAAATTACGCTTTCTTCCTGTGGAGATAGGTAGAGTCTATAATAGACCTCCCCTTTTCTCTCTGAAGCCGAATTCTCCCAATAACACAATGAAAAAAAATATGTCGCATTATTACGACGGCTAAGTAATGGCATGGAAAACTAAAAAAGATACGCAACTTTAACTATATTCATTCACATAAATAACAAAGATTGCCTAGTAACGATCCCTATCTCAAGATAGCTTATAAAAACTGGACTTTATAATCTGAGATGACCATATCAATATTTCATTGTTTAGTAACAAGAATCAGAAGATAATTGTACAATAAATAAAGCTTAACATTGACGTACAAAATATCTTAATCTCTCGTGAAATTAGATTGGCAATAATTCGAGAATAGCTCACGACAGATAACAATAAAGATAATGTCAATTGCTCTAATTTTCACAAATGATAATTTATTTATAATTTCAGCTGTTCGAAATAGCAATATTATTGTAAGCAACCTTAAATTTTTTACCCATATATTATAAGCGCAAATCATACAAATTTGAATGAATATTTTTGGCATATAAGTTGTTGCCACATCAAAATTTTCATTTTTTTTATTATCATGACCAAATGAAAACTTTTATGTAAATATAGAAACTTGTAAAACCCAGTCTAACATCGAAAGCTGATATCGCCAAGTCACACGAACAATCAACGCAAGGCAAGGCTTAATGTCAAACAATACGACTCTAGACTTTAGCTGACACCAAGAAACTACATTAATTATTTTTCATTTGTTTATAATAAACATTTCTAGCACACCTACCTAGTTTACCTTTGCAGCACCCAAAGGTCGACTGGTAGAAAATACGATTGGCACAAAGTCCTTATGACATTATTTTATGAAAGTTATAAATTAAATAAATATTCTCACCGGACAGACGACGCTCGTCCCAGGGTGCTCTCTCCGTTGGCATCGTCCTTGACTTCGATGGGGTCGACGTGTTCATTGGAGCAGGGCTTCTGCACCAGCTTGTGGCACTTCTTGTGCACCAGCAGCTTGCACTGGATGCACTTGAACCCTTGCCGCCCCAGACCCCAGATGCGGTCCTGACAGAAGGCACAGAAGGCGCGCTGAAAGAGAAGATGGTTTAGTTAATCGATAGTTAGTATAGTATGTTATTATTTTGCTTTTGATGATTAGTTCTTTAAGAATAAAGACCATGAAATGCAAATGAAAACGAGATAAATATTTTTCAGTTTTTCAGAAATGATGTACCCTAAGATTTATATGGTAGTTTTTGGATCTATCTGAAAGTAAAATGTTACACTTACAGATAGATCCAAAAAGTACCATATAAATCTTAGGGTGCGTAGTTTCTGAATACGATAAAAAAATTTGCTAATTTTAGTTTGACATCCAAAAGTGAAACTTCCATTTCTATAACATTATTAACGATGTAAGTATGTAAATATGTACTAAAATAATACTCACTCTATTAAATCGTTTAGCTTGGAAAATATGTCCATTGACGCGGTATAGTTTTCGCCACCGCCGAGCGCCTCTTCTGTATATGCTTCCTGAAATTACAAATACAATGCGTTAACAAACATAAAAATAACACAAACAAAACACAATAGCACAGTAGCTCGATTCTCTACTACTATCGACTACCGACAACCGACCTGTCATCGAGAAATTTTGTATGAAAATCTGATCAGCGCCTCTGACGGGCGTCGTAAGAACTATTTTGGCAGTACATTCTAAATGTCAAACTTTCGATACTCGACAGTATCGACTGTACAGAATCGCGCTACAATATAGTAATATTTAGGACTAGACGCTTTTATATTCAAAAACATTCCCAAAATATCGATCCACGAAGGAAAAAAAGTGGAATTATATTTTATTCATGAATGTCCTACTGCCGGGCTAGGGTTTCTTGCAAAAGGAAATTTTCAGAGGAATACCTTAAAGAAACTTGTGGTACAAAAGAGTAATAAAACCTATTTGAGAAATACTCAGAAATTCACAACTTTCAAGATGGTGGTCAAACAAAAGTTTCCGTTCAACGAAAATTTCTCTTCAATAAGTTTGTAAGAACAAAACTATAAGTAAGTACTTATTACTTATATTTAACGTCGACAAGTTGCGAGTTTTGTACTGAAACAAGTATAAAGAAGAATTATGGAATACTTCATGCGGATGAGGAACAAGAAACGGTTCTAGGAAAGTGAAGTCAAAAAGATGTTTGTTTACAAGTTTTTGGAAATATTCAGAATAGAATCATTATTATGTAGGGAGTTATATGTGATTTCTTAAAATCTATTATAGAAACTTTTAAAAAGCTATAAATAATAGACTAGTGTTTCTTTTAGGGAAAACGAAAACAACACAATAAAACCATGTCATAGGGTTCCATTAAAGGTTTCAAAAATCCTTGTCCTTAACTAGTGTTTGGCAACTGTGGTGGAATTCCAACGTTGTTTTATTCTGGGAAGAAACCTGCCCTTTTTATTTTTATTTTCGTGGGGAAATGCGTTACGCGTACCCTGTGTCCTGGGTGAAGCACAGGGTTATGTGGGACTCTCCAGTCAGAGGGGCGGGCATAAAGAAACCTACCCTACCCAAAAATGCAACTAAAAGAGCAAAGCAACGGTCACATACTACAGCATTCTTAAAATGTCTACGGAGGTATATAACACAGCTTTTTAACTACGGCTTGATACACAAACAAGTAGCTTGCGAGTTGCGTCTACTAGATGGCAATAGATGGTATTATATTTCTATAGCGCAGTACTAGAGGTGTGTTCAATAAAAGCATTACAATGTAGCGGCATATTTTCGTACACAGGTATCGAACACACCTTCTCGTATGTCACTTCGAAACATCATTAATCTTGCCACACGCGATCTAATTGCGATTTAGGGCGCGACGCCGAAGCCAGCGGTAAGAATCACACCGGGATATCAATTATATATGTATAATTTATAAAGTTATATTATGGCATGTAGTTAGTTTAAAAAACAACTGGCATGTAAGGTATGATTTTTATTATACCGTACTTTTTTATGTTGCGAATGAAATTTCGCTATGCTATGCCGCTGCTGTTTGTGAGGTGCTATCATAAAAAAATCCCAAAAGCCTTTTTTCCTTAGTTTTAATTCACTTCATTACACTTAAATAGAAACGACTGAATTTAATGTCTAACACAAATTTAAAAAAGTATAAGCTATGTAAAAATATCATAGAAATATATACAGCAAAAACATACCCAAGACATGACACACACTACACTATATTGTAACAATAATGTGTTTCTAATGCATGTTTACTATGTAAACAAACAACTACTCTTACCATAACATCACTAGCGTTAACACAAACAGACACATAATACACAAAACAACACATTTCCCAATCACCGATAACTACAAAAACCCTAGCGACGAACAAAACAACAATTTACTATTAACTATTTCTTTAAAGTACCTGTTAAATACTTGGCAATTTGTAAAGAGCAAGACATTTGAGTAGGGCATGGTATCGAGTACACTGCACACTTAGCGACGTTGGCGCCGATACCACACTAGCACTTATCTACACTATCTTATCGATTTAAAAAGAATTTGGTCGATTCAGACGCGATTCAGTGAATGCAATGTTTTTAATATATCGGTCAATGATAGCGAAAGCTGTACATTTATAGTAAACAACTGGAAACATTGCTAATTAAATATCATTTGGATCTAGTGTCGATTTCGGTCTCTCTTCACTACATAGTATAAAGCAAATTCGCTTTCCGTGTCTGTCCCTATGTCTGTATGTATGTATGTTTAGATCTTTAAAGCTACGCAACGGATTTTGATGCGGTTTTTTTTAATAGAAGGGGTGATTCAGTAGGAAAGTTTATGTTAAGAAGTTGTAAAGGTTCAGGCTAAGAAGGGGCGGGCCGCTAGTCTAATCTAAGAGAAATTACAAAAATATATCGTGAGTATCAATCGCCTTCCAGTTAAATATCAACTTTAGGACAAAACCACGGCTTAACCCATAAAAATTTGCTGGGAATTTCCCTAAAAGTGGGCAAAGGCAAAACAAAGGCTTATTATATGCATCAAGCACTATACAACCAGCAAATAAAAGACAAAAGTATTTTACACTTTCCGCGAACATAGAGACAAAATTCCACAAAATCTTTGTGCAAAATTTACATACAGTTTCTTCAAACCGCACAATACATTTCCTTAAAAGCGTTCTATTTTCGTCGTGTTTTTACTTAGTAATGCTATTTATTTAGCAGTGGAGCAGTGAATATAGTGTGAATATGTGTGAATTTCAACTAGGTGCGAAAGTTGAGGCCACGGTGCAGGCGCGGCCGGCAAACGTGGACCAACTCAAATTGAGCGCTCCTACCCACCACTTGTAGGGCTGGCGCTAGGGGAAACTTTTAATATAAACTTAACACTTGGTTACGAAATTATTTAAGGTTTTTGATCTTTACCAAACAATTATTAGTTCATCTTATTATTAAATGAGTTTTAGTGGCAGTTAATCGATTTTTGTAAAAGTGTGAACACCTATCCGATAAATAAAGGAACAGCGAATTCATGAAAACAACCAAGAATTTCTTTAGAAAAGTTATTTAGAAACAGTAAAATCGTTGCTTATTTTATCTTAGCATTTAATTAAGTTTCCTGGTAAAAATTCTTGGTGATCTGTAACACAGGTCTTCCTATAACAGACATCAGTCTCTCACAAAGGAATTGAATGTACCTTTGTGAAAGTAAAAATAAACATTATTATTATAAACATGCTCAATATTCAAGTGTAAAAATATGACGTATGAATTTAGGTCACAAAATATAGCACTGGAAAAAACTAAGTACAAAAGAATAATTAACAAAACGCAAGTCTACAGCAACAAGGCAGCCTGAATCAGGATTTAATATTCTATTTTGTAACTATACACTATCAAATAAAACTACACAGTCATCCCCACTACGGCTTTCTCTTTAAAAATGGACAATAGGGAGCACATTTGCACTTTTTTGTGCTGTAAAAAGAACAGCCCTGACTTATGGTAGTGTTCGTAATGTACAAGTAGTGAATTCATATGCAAATGTGTGGACGGCAGAGCTTCCACTAAATATTGCCTTGTGTCTGAATCTGCGAGGAAAGTATTGCGGCCGACTATTGTGTATTCAGTGCTCATTAGTAGTTGTCGTATCATAATAAATAAGTAATAAGTTTATGTACTGTGAAAGAAATGTAGATTTAATGTATTATTGTGGTAGCAAAGTTAAGTGCAATTTGTGTGAAAGGAATGGACATTTAAAGTATTATTGTGGAAGCAATTTTAACTGCTCAGAATTTGTTTAGTTGCACTGCAGTTCGTTTTTTATTCGATGTTATTACTTTTGTGTCATTATATTTGTTCTTTTTTGTGATTTGAATCTGTTAAAATCGTAATTAAATCAGACTAACGTATCAGCAGATTGCAACTGCAAAATACAAATGTTAAAATGCCAGATTCATTCAATAAGTTACTTCAAGAATAAAAAAGTATGTTCTCAATATAATGATACAATGCTTACGCTGGATACAATTGTAATACACTATTATTAAAGACAACGAATTCGATTTTAGTCTGATAGTGAGTATTAGAAGTCAAAATATTTGTACAGCAGCCCTGCGGCACGCATTAGAGAAGTATCGACATGTTGATGCAGCGCACACCTCAAATACGGGAAACGCAATTATGTTTGCTGAACTGCAAACTTTGAGCATCGATACCAATATACGTTTGCAGCAGATATTCAGACCGGCTGCAATATCTTTCATATGGAATATTCCACCTTAGATTGAAACATCAAATGTAGAGTTGAGGGACTTGTTTTATAAATAAAATCAGTTTTATGAAGAGTTAATACTTTTACTAGCAGATGATAAGTACAAATTCTTTTTGGTGTTTCTGTCGCCTTGTTACTAATGAAACTTGTAATAAACTCGTTCAAGCCACATTTGACCTATAACATCAAGCTAACCCTGCTTGAATGAGTTAATTATAGTATCGATAATCATTAAATGTAACCCTTAAAATACACTAAACATTCTACTCTAAACTTATATACTTCAGCAAATATAAGTAACTTTATCGGGAATCAAAGCCTAAAACATAATTCGTCAGAAGCAAGAAACGCATATTACATCTCAATTGAACGGCAAATCAAAGCATTAGGCAATGTACTATCGAACCAACTGAATCATGACCCATTTTGCCGATAATTCGCTTGACACCGTCAAAGCAGTAAGAATTTCATATCTATCGTCAAAGTTGCACTTAGGACATTTTAAACATGAATACGACGGTGTTATGATGTATCTACGACTACAGACAACTTTGACCTTTGTTATTACAGCACTAGATACGTTTTCGATAAATCACTCTTAATTTGAATCTAGAATGTTAATAGTCTAAACTCTTTTCACTATGAAAAAATCTATTTCTTTCAAATGTCAAATAGCACGTCATTTAGAAATCTGTGAAACGATTGGGGTAACCACTACAGTCATTGCCATGTTTATTTTAATTTCTAAAGTAACCAGTTCAAATTAATTGCGATATATGTCACTTTTAGAATATTGGTAACATTTTTAATATGTTAAACTCATGTCCGACGTTTGTGCGACAGGTGTGTAGTTAGAAAAGAAAAAGTAAGTTTGTTGCAATTTTTTTTAAGGATTTTGAAGGACACATTTGAATCTATTGTAGTGCCTATATAACAAACCGTTTTAACTGTTACTTCTTTCGTTGAGTTTTAAAATGGGGTGGGCAATTACTGTGATTTTAGAAGTCGTTTTTTTGTTAGTAATTTATTTCTATGTTTCCCAATTTATTGAAGCAAACGACTGACGTTCCTTTAGAAAGAATATTAAAGTTGCGTATCAATACTATTGACCAAAATTGTGTATCAATTCCTTAACCGGGTAATAACTATGCTGGTTACCCTATATTATTTTAATTTGTTTAGTTACATTATTTTCTGTAATGGCCGATTTAGCCTTGTCCTGAGTGGGTATCGAACCCACTCCTGACGCGTTGCAGTCGTAACATCAAACCACTACGCCACGGAGCCTGTTGAAAACGATAACAAAGCATTATTGTATTGCACAAAGATTTGTCGCAATAATGACAGATAACAAATTCATTACCAAGGAAACGTAGGTTCAAG
This sequence comes from Anticarsia gemmatalis, assembly GCF_050436995.1. Taxonomy (NCBI): domain Eukaryota; kingdom Metazoa; phylum Arthropoda; class Insecta; order Lepidoptera; family Erebidae; genus Anticarsia; species Anticarsia gemmatalis. The sequence goes on along the minus strand of NC_134760.1, from coordinate 10,291,866 downwards.
CGAATTTCGACCTACGTGTATATAGACGTGTTTTAGAAAATGAGCACATGGTGGGTCATGATTCAGTTTGTTCGATAGTACATATGTATGTATTCTAAGTCACTATTAAACCTTACATAGTCTCCTAGTGTACGTATAGCACCTGTGTCGGACAAATCGAAGCACTTCTCCAATACCACGCTACAGGTTCTAATGTGCATCATTTAGCTGCATTCACATGGTAATGCCGCCGTCCAGGGACTAATGCCGCCTAATGTCTCACATCTCGCCGGACATTTGCGTTTTGATAGCATAGTACGAGTCACTGCTTGTGATTTCGAACGGATATTACGATTTACTTATTAGAAAAGATATTTGTTTATAGATATAGATTAATAATTTTGCTGTTTTGGAAATAGACTGAAGGAGTAGTGGAGGAAATTTCAGTCATCTTATGCTTGCAGTAGTTTCAAGCGCTTAAGGAAAAAGTGAATAATACAATATTACACAATCACACTCTGATCTACAAGAAAAGTCTGGTGTAAACTGTTAGTTTTCAAAAACTGCACATCTTTACTCTTATATACGTTTCAGTCTATCCATCTATGAATTTATTCGGTAGACCGGAATGTGCATGACTAGTAATTCATTATTTCCGAACACACAAAACTCTCAGTTAATATAACACACACTCGTCATACAATTACCAGAATGTAGAGAGAAACAAGAAGTGGGTCGTAAAATGTACCAGCAAATAGGATAAAATTACTTACTGTCTTCACCAGCGCAAGGCATGCCAGGCGCCGCGGGCACATTGGGGAATACTGCAACAAAAAGAAACCATCATATTAGTTTAATATTACAGATAGATAATGAAGATGTTGGCTCGAAGCCGCAGTCGAGAACCGACTCAAAACTTTTGATTAAATAATGAGAAATTTGTAATGTAGTGGCGACAGTGCAGCTCCCAGTAAAGGTGCCAACTACCACTTATTTCTAATATTGGCAAGCTTTTAATTTCTAGTATTATTTTAGGCGTAGATTCTTAAATGATTAAGTATCTTATAGAACCGTTTACGAAAGATCTGGAAAAAGGAATAATCTTTTGTCACTACTCCAAAAACATTCGAACGACTAATATAACAATAAGAATACCAATTATCCCTTTAGCTTGCATTGGTATGGTGCAGTAATTTCATGATAAATCAGCAATACAGCCTTATTCAGTTCAACTAGTTGTCAACAACAACGTACTTTACAATTCAAGGAAAAATAATGACAGTAAGAAGAAAACAACTTTTCGTTTATAGCGGAATAGCGTAGAGAAATAAGATATATTTAGAGAGGACGTCCCGTACGTGGTGCACCGAATGTGGCTGTCCGTGACACGGGACGGACGTTCTGTGGGTCCACAGAGGAACTAAATGCATTATTTGAGTTCTAGATACTATTGTTTATCGTGCCAGTTTTAGATAGAAATTTTGCTAAGGTTTTTTGTTTAGTTAGGTGTGGATGGTGTGAAAATATAATATTATAGAATTCTGTGTTCGTTACTGCACTTTAAAATCTATACTAATATTATTAAGCGGAAGAGTTTTTGGTTGATTGTTTGTTTGAACGCGCTAATCGCAAGAACTACTGGTCCGATTAGAAAAATTCTTTCAGTGTTAGATAGTCCATTTATTGAGGAAGGCTATAGGCTATATATCATCACGCTACGACCAATAGGAGCAGAGTAGCAATAAAAAATGTTACAAAAACAGGTATTATTTTGACCCATTCTCTCTTATGTGACGCAAGCGAAGTTGTGCGGGTCAGCTAGATATTAAATAACCGTATACCGTTAAAATATTAATAATTTTCCGTATTCATATTTAAAATATCTTTATGTTGTATGAAGTTTTTTATGAGTGTCATTGCACTGTCATTGTATTGACAAAGTTCCATAAATAAACATTTAGAAACAAAGTAGTGTTTGCAATACCGCGTTTTAAAAGTCATAACTATGAATGAAAACTGCAGTGTTGTAATAAATTGACAATGACTATGTGTTATCACTAATTTATAATAGCAATGATCATTAGATTAATTTAATGTAAACATATTGTAGTTAATAAAATGTGATAGAATAATCAAAATAATTGATTAACGTATTTACACTATGACATAAACTACATGATAATCTAGTTTTTTCTTAATTAATAGTACATTATTTTGTTCATCAATTGAAATATTCACTGAGCAACTAGTTCCAAAGTGTTTTCGGATTTAAAAATCAAAAGGGTCATTATAAATATCGACACATAAAACTATTAAAAATCTCTATATAATGGAACAAAATTCTATTTTCTAACCAAAAACAAAAATAAAGGCAAGCAACAAACAAAAGAGTGGCAACACTACTCGATACAAGAAAATATAAAGTTGGCAATACCTAGCCTAATGTTGCCAGTATTCGGACACCGGAGTGTTTGGAATGGACACACTTGTTTTTGTACTACGAGTGCCTCTCACGAGTCCCGTGTGAAACTGATTCTGTATTCTTATTCGGCGTATGTTCTTTATGCTTCTTCTTCAATCTCTAGTGCAATCATGTTTAGAAAGGATTGTGAGATAGTTTATAAATACATACATAATAAAACGTGTTATACCCGTAGGCGTAGGCAGAGGTGTATGGAATACAAAATAAAAATTAATACAGTCTATAAATAGGTATAAAGCAATAAATTATATATAAAGTCATTAGATATATGTTGACACAGTGATTGAAGCGAATGTTTCACAATCGACAGATTTTGTTATCAGGCATAAATAATAATATTGAAATGATGTTGTGGTTCTGTATGTTTAAGATTTTTATATTGGTTAACTTCTCGACTACACAAGATTCAGTAGGAGTTGTCTTGCTTCAGTTGTCAAAGAAAATGTGTAACAAAACACTTACTTCAAAGTCAAGCAAGCATACATTATTTACTATTTAACTGATAAATAGCAACAAATATCCAAACAAAATGAATCGCTATCAACAAAATGAGCAGCAGTATTTACTAGTGCCTCACAATATATAATAACACTCAACAATTTTGCCAATCGCAGGCAATTGACCACAACCAATTACTTTTACACGTCGGCCTGCGATATTAATTAATATAAATTAATGATTGTAGAGTGGTTTATGTCATTTAAACTTGACAGTGCAGCAATGGAATGTAAATAAAATAAACGTGAATCTGAGCTGAGTGAATTTACATTCAAATCATTTATTGCCTGCTAATACATACTTACCCCCGGTTTCTGAGTACATTAAGCGGTAGTTTATCTATTCAATTGCGTTTTTTTTAAGTATGAGTTTAAAGCTATTGAATAGATAAACTACCGCTAAATGTACTCTGAAACCGGGGGTAAGGTATATATACAAAAAGATCTTATATTAAGGGTAGCGATAAATTTAGTAGCCTTTTTCAGGCATTGCAATTTTTACAAGGTAGGGTAAGGTAAGGCATTTTATTATTTCGTCTTATTGTTAGCTTTTATATAATAAACACATTATTTTAAATTTATAATTGACTTAATAGTAATATTAGACTTCAAAATAAGGGTTAGCTCCTTTAAAACTTGCTATAAAACTGTCCTAGCGAAATGCATGACCAAGGCGGCAATGCGGCCACTACTGCTTCATATTACCCCACATCGCTTCATCTTAACTAAATTTAAATAATACAATTTATAAACTACGAGAACGTCTCTTTTCCTGTAGCCTAATAATTATAGAAATATACACAGAACACTAAACCAACGTAGCGTCGCACACGGTAAAATAATAAGTAATATTCGTAATAAATATGTGTTTGAGGACACCCGGATAACCGGATATAAGTGGTGGCCATCCGTCTCGGGTATCGCTGGCAGTTAGCGGCAGACGCCTGGCTTTCGTGTGACGTCACGTAGCGGATGTGACGTCACACACTTGTCTCTGAGCGTGGAACGTGATACTCCTCTGTCTTAATGTTAATAGACAAAAGGAAGTTAATCGCCTTACAATTGGAAGGTGAGAAGGCTCTGTTTTCCTGTTATTGGACACTTTTGTATATTTACCGTGTTCCGAAGTATTTAGGGAAAAGTATAAAGAGACTGCTTCTGTTGTCCGAATTCAAATCTATATAACTGCTGATCACAGGTTTCGGGTTTGAATCCTGGGTCTGTTAAAATACTATATTTCTAATTTCTATATAGGCTTTTGATAGGCTTACTTCTTATTAGATAAGACGAGAAAACATAACTCTGCTTACAAAGCCGGGTATAAGAGGCGTGAAAGGTTTCGTGAAAGAAAAAGTTTCATAGAAATGTAATGTTGAAAGGAGTCGTATTGTTTCTAAAGAAAATGGACATAGAGCCTCTCAAATCCCGCAGTACAAATTCCATCCACGTACTTTTCTTAAACCGTCAGCAGTAAAACGTTCAGTATTGTTAAAAGTCTTAATTTAACTTAACGACTGCTCTCTTAATTGGCACCGTAACTTTTACGCATCTTTAAAAATGTAAAAAGCCCAAGGTTGAGATGACTAAATGGAATCTATATATGGACTAGACTCGCTAAACATTCCTCGCTTTATATTTTTATTGATTTATGAGCCTTTATTTTTCATAATATTCAGCAGTGCTAAAGTGATTACAGTTTAGTGTAAAGAGAGAGAAAGAGAGAGAGAGTAGAGAGAGATAATTATAATATGTTAGTTTATCTAAACGTAAGAAGTGACATCCAAAATCACTATATCTATTTTACTTTACTTTAATTTATTAAAACCCTCCCTCATTACGGGAGGAGACCCTTGCCCAGCAATGGGACAGTAATGAGTTAAATTTATTTTATTTATTTATATAATTTATTTACTTTAAAAAGACAACTCTCGCACTAAGAATTGCTTTTGTGTCGCCATGCTTTGTGTAAAAAATACCATTCTCTATCATCACGAAACGAGATAAAGTCAGAACGGACCAGTGAATTAAATGAAAACGATACTAAAGAACAATATTAAGTTATCCTTTAGCATTTAAACATGGCACATTCAAACAAAGCATAGTCCGAAGACAGTTAAGTCTCAATTACTTTGCGAGTGGCCGTCGTGGTTTTATTTTGTAGTTGTTCAGTGCAATACAAAGTATCATTGTATACCACTGCGACTGTTATTTCTTATTTGAGGACAAAGCTTGTCTTTCTTGTTACAGTTTATAATTCACTGGACATGATATTATGACTTAATTTTGTGAGTTAAAAACTGTATTGTTTTAAAACGCAGGACACGTTAATTAAACCGGGTAAATTTTGTGACAAAAAATTGTTGTGTGTGAGAATTTTAAAACTTAGGATAGTTTAAGTCAATAAATATTGCCGTTTTGGCGCAGGTCACACTGGCTGCCGCTGTGGTCACATGCTAAATCGGTCTAGCCAGTGCACTTAAAGTGCGTGTTCACGTTAATTCCTGTATTTTATTATATAATAAATATGCAACGCGAAAGTTTAAAAGATATGCATAAATAGATAACCGAGTTGCTCACAATTATCTTATGTCTTAACAGTTTCTGCCCCCCTCATAACTATGTATAGTTATAGATTTATCGATATAAATAACGTAAGTATATTAGAAGGTGATTTTGTTCAGAAATACCAGGGTAACATAAATGTTTAAGAGGTTCTTATCTATGAGTCATCTAGGAAATGACTGAAGAGAATGAGTTATTTGTAGTTATGATGCAATGCTAATTAATTGCCACTTAACACTTGTATTTATGTAATTATTATGAGTAATCATTTATCAGTATAGATATAGATCGATGCAAAATACATAGTCTGATATAATTATGTATTTTTAATTATTAGAATCTCTTTTTAGGGCTTCTAATAAGTATGTAAGACCTGTTTTTATGTCAATAAATATTATTGTTGTTATTTTCTTTCTTCTCAAACCAATTAGAAAAACAAGAGCAAAAAAAATTTTTAGTCTTAGGACCTAACTCAGAATTCATCATTTCAAAATTCCATGAACAATAACCACACAAGTAACTTAAGAAAACTAACCCTCTTATTCATAAAAATATATCAAGTTATGAAAGGTTTATAAAGAGTTTTGTTTCTTTCACTCCTTAGCGAAATGAAAAAGAGAAAACATATTATAGTAGTTGTTTAACTAAAATAAGTTTATAGTGTGTTCATGAATAAGAGGGTGAGTATTAAACACGTCATACAACATTTAAGAGCAGTAACAATTTACTAAGGTAACTGTTCCGATCAGTTTAACCTATAAATTGGATCGTCCAACACCGTTATGGGGTCTCGTATGCCCTCTGTCCCTCCATCCCTATGGTACATTATTTAAACTGCTTTATCGTGGGACAAACGTCTTGTTTATCTTAAACAATGCTCTTTATAAACTCTTCTCGGGGAAAGCGTTTAGACGAAGATACTTTTCATAGGTTTAACCTTTTATATTGAAACTTAAATGTAGTGAATCGACTTAATAATGCTAATTTAAGTGTTAAATAACAAATTTTGGTATTTTTTTTACCAAAGCAAACGACTACAATTTCAAATTGTTGAATTATAATCTATCTACGGACACCATAAAATATTTAGTTTCTATATTATAACTATTTCGTTCTAACAGCTTTTTTTGAAGACATGCTTAAATTCTCAGTTGCAAAATTACACGTCTCGCCATGCAGCAATAAACATTTAACTTGGCTAAAGTCCACTAACGCTGGCATAATGAACAAAATATTGTCTTCCCAACATAATTAAAATAACGTAGCGCCAAGAGATATTATTTACACACTGACAAAACCAAGAAACGTACTCACAACTAATTAAATTAAAATCTCGACACGGTATAATTAACACGAAACTTGGCTCACCACCGCAAACAGCAGTCAGCACTTAATAAACTCGAATTCATTCACGACTACACGAGAAAGGTAATGCAATTTAATTCTCTAAATTATTTCACTAAAGAAAAAAGGAAGTAAATAAGATAGGTAGACAAAGGACGGCGTCAAATCCAATCTTTTGTAAAGAAAACAATTGGCCGCTTGACAGTGGCGCCCTCGCGCGGTCGACACCTATTTCGAGTTAAATTCGATTTCTTTTGTTGACAATTACGATATCTGCTCGTGTCGTACGCGATTCTCTAGAGCAGACAAAAGCTTCGTAAAATCGCTGAAGGTCTTTCAATATTAGAATAGTTCATATTAATTAAATATAAATTCTCTCAAAAAATATAAGAATGATGATTTATGAATAAAGTTGTGTGTATTCAAAACAGACTTCGTATTTTTAATTATAGAGCCTCCCTTGTCTAGCAATATAAAACTAACGGAACTTCATAATTTTTCAAAGAAAATTTTAATTAGTTTTTACTGTTGTAAGAAAGATTAATTAAATTTTATATAAATACTGACTGTTTAATGAAAAAGTATAAACAACCTCGTCCTGTTTATTTGGATTCGCAAAATAGCATCGCAAATATTGTTTTTAAACGTAAAACACCTGAATGTAAACCCATTACAATGGATTTAAATCGGAACACAAAACTCAGATAATCTACCCATCTTCGGTTTATTTAAAAGGTGTCGGTATTTATCAAATAAATATATTATCACGTACCCTCGTCATGCAAACCTACACATACAATATTGTTTTATTGAAAAAACACTGAACGATTGTTTACCACGGCAACATAACCGGGGAGAGCCCCAAATAACCCGGGAAGACCCGAGAATACCCGAATTCACCCGAAGACACCCGAGGCAGATTTTTTTTGGGGTGCAAGCGTGATTGTTGACCTTTACCCATCTTTATTTATATTTCCTGTTAGTGTATTGGAACTTTTTTCTTCTTCTTTTTTTTAATATCGTCGATGCGTTCGCCCGTTAACGCGGGGAATGTCGGGCATCTCTCTCATATAATGATGTTGAAAATAGAGGTGTGCCCGGGAAATAAAGTGCGGGATTTTTATAATATCGGAACGCTGGGTTTGCTGATTTTGTTTAGCGAATAGAGCTTTTAGTTTATTATATTACGTTGTCTATAATCAAGGGTTTATTAATGGTACTTCAATGCTTTATTAGTAAGTTAACTTTGGTATTTCCTGTATTATGTTTCTGAACTATTAATAAATTATATTCTGGTTTAAGTGATCTCAAGTGATCTCGAGTGCTGTCAGTCAAATTAATTATCTTCGATAGTTGAGTATCGCCTTGGTCAAAATCGACCAAAAATTACAGTATACCTGCTTAAACCAGTACTTTCGCGTCTTCCCTTATCTATATCTTTGCCAACTATCGATAAGGATAACTAATAATACGCTTACTGTCAAAGAATATAACCACAGACAGATAAGTCACATTGAACTATGAACTCGAACGATATGCAGAAGTGTAACGTAAGCAACAATTCTAAAACTGTTTCTCCAATCTCAGAATAGCAACGGACAATAAGCTTTCAACAGCTAACGTCGCAAGTTATTCATACCATAACTATCAGTTGCCAGCTAATTCCAAGTTACACGGCGTTTGCAGACCGTCACGGGCGTGCATGCGGGGGATGAATTAGTAAGCGAGTTATACGCAAGACGGTGCTGCGATCTAATATTTACTGAGTTACGTTACCGCGTGTGGGATGCGTTATTTTGTGCGCTTCAAATACCGTTTATTAATATAAGTTTTAGATAGCATAAAACATTTGCTGCCTGCAATAAACCTAAGTTCTAAGCTTTTAATTTGATTAAAAGCCAAATAAACAGCCTTTTTCGTTGCGTAAAATAACATAGTACAAATCGCCTATTTATTTGTGCGAGACCTAGATTGAAATGTAACACATCTAAATGGCAGATTTTTTTTTCGTGAAATTGGTTTATTTGGGGAATCACATTAATAGATAACACTGTACAAAGAGTCTGTCAGAACATTAAAAGTATTAGTAATCGAAAAAAGGTATCATGATGTTGTTGACTAACCCCCGGTTTCTGAGAGTACATTAAGCAGTAGTTTATCTATTCAATGACGTTTTTTTTTGTATGAGTTTTGACGCTATCGTCCTTATGTAAAAAAACAAAGAATCATAAATTGATATTTTTACAAACTCTAATGTCGACGGCTTGCACTAAACTATTCCTTTACTTTGTCATTACCGTCTGTGTATTATTTGTACAGTAGAAAGAAAATAACATAATTGGCAACAGTTCAAACGGATCGATTGTGAAATGACTACAACAAATAACTCTGTCATTTGTGCGCCTCTTACGTTTGCAAACGTGGATGAAATAATACAGGCAGGCACAATAATTTAGGTATAAAATATAGGCTGTAAAAGAATAGCTGGTATATGCATAAAAAATAGGTTTGTATTCCTTGACTGTTTAGGCCGTCTTAATTCAAGATGTGTTGTGATATTTAGTCACCTCGTTTCGTGAGTTACTTGAACATTATACATAGTTATTGTCTTTATAACGAAAAAATGTTATATTCTATTTATTCTACAAGTTAATTAAGTTAGTCCCTGTTAATAAACCACAATTTCTTCATCACTATATTTCATACAATCAATAGATCTCATACAAAAGTATTTGCAATAGTAGTATCAAAGTCGATGTCATAACATCTATAAGCATTAAAAAAAATGTATTTATTTAAAGAGTCAACACTTTTTCAAATAAGTTTCTTAAGACAAGAAATGTACCAAGGCAAATATCTTAACAGCATATCTACATATGGTCTTGAAACTCTGAACAACAGACTTGATCCCACTGTAGTTTATTACCGTGTTGTATTCTGGTAGAAGCACATGATTTACTAAGTCAATACCGTACTCCGTGTGGTCCACACAAAGGACTCTAGCATGTTTGGAGCGAAGCACTGGTATAGCCTGATGCATTGTACAATGGGTACTAATTGGACTATGCTTTGTGTATAAATAGGATGTAGTGATCTACAATGCGATATTACATTGGAAAGACAAAATTCAGGATGTTATTTTATTTTTAATTGAAAACGCTTAGCTCAAATATCTCAATTCGTCTCCCCACACAACCAAAGAGAGGGCACAGGAGTGTTTTTTAGCTTCCAAAGATTCTCCATCGACAGATCCAATTGATGGTTACCAGGGCGGTTTTTGGTAGCCACATTTTCCCGATAGAAAACTGACATATGGAGCTATTTTTACTCATTCCTAAAATAAGATTTTTTACAACTCATCATCATCAACTCAATTAGTAGTTCTTTAAGAACATATTTTAACAGACCCAACTACCAAAGATACGAACAATAACAAACAAACCAAAATTACCTACAAGCGAACGTCCTTACAAAAACAATGTTAAGCCCTTCTCTCACTGACGGTGAACGTATTGCGTGCTGATAGCATCTCGGCAAAGAGCTCGTAAATAAATCGATTAGTACTACGGCAGACAGATCTGAGATTCTTACGTTTATCTTGTCTTCTTTAAGAGTAACTGGGGTGCTAGATTTATTCCTCCTGATTGTTAAATGTAAAGGCTTTTTAATTTTAAGTCGAGATAGAGGCTACTTTTGTAAAGTATTATACACGCGAAAGTGTAGATATTAACGCAACAACTAACCAGTATTTACTGTAATTTTAAACAAGCTCAGGGATAAAATCTGGATCAATACATGATTATCACCAATCGAGGCCGTTTTTATATCGAAAATTTGCACTATTATTATAATGGTTTATTCCAATTCTATATGTTTGTAAAAATAAATAGAACCGTCAAATAAAACGAGTAGAAATCCGAATTAAATAAAGAGTATTGTTCACTTTTTTAAAGTAAATTTTGATTTAAAACAAATATTTATAACAACAGTTAACTTGTTACTAGATTTAGCTACAGAAACACTTATCTTTATCAAATCTTTGTTATCGCAGTGTATATAGAAGGTCAGATTATCTTAAGCCATAGTATCTACTTGTACTACAAGCGAGTACTTATTGAAACGACATTGACCGTGTTGGTTTAAGATACAAGTGATTTATAACTACTACAATGAATTTTTTGGTTTCTATTTTACAATACTTTAAACACGTTCATATTTATTTTCTAAGGCAGCTATGAGAATGCTGTTTTCGGTTAATTGCGAGCAGATTCTTGGAAGTTTTGAATGAACTATAGCTACACCAGATTGGCTTTTAGATTAATGCAAACATTTATTTTAGTCGCTACGACGCATTCAATTCGTCAATATGCTCGTCCTTATAACAAAAATATAATACAGTTTTTAAGTTACAATCAATTAACTTCTATAATGTTAACCACACTTTATTTACTACTATCAAAAGCAATCTAAATCACAGCGAAATTGCACATAAAAAGCCCAAGTCAATCCACGTAAACAACACGGTGAGCTCTAATAAAAAAGTTTCAATAAAAACAAAACTATTCGGTTGATTCGTGTGCGAGAACACTTAGCGGGGCTCACCTAAATACCCATCTTCTACTAATAGATATACTTTTAACAAGTTTTCTTGGAAACTTACGTGGTCGGCCGTTATCGCGGCGCGGCCAATCACTTTGTTTACCAAATGGGTACCTGACTTGAATGCAGAGCTTAACGTGAGTGTACATTGGGATGTTTACAGCCTGTTTTAGCATTAACTTGAGGTTGCTTTAGATGAAATAATTTTGGCGCATGTTTGAACATAGTCATTATTTAGATAAAATTACAGGTTAAGCTTGCTTAAAAGAGGAAGGAAGCGGAAGGTCTAATTTTAATGAATACTTCCATGATATAAAAATAAAATGTATTAAGTAGTAGTTTGTTCCTTTTCGATAAAATCTGGAGTCGTAGAATATTGATAATTTAGTACCCTAGTTAATATAACATCCCACTTAATCACCAGGGACACTTAATCGAATATTTTGCTTTAAGGATCTGTACTAGTGTATTGGACCTTTAGCCGAAGCTTAGCGTGAGAATGTGAGAAAAATAGTTGGTGAATCGTGAGCCAGTGAAATAAATTGTAAGGCCGCGAATGCTTTTAAAACTAAAAGTCTCGTTTTCGCCGTTAAAAAGAAGTGATCGCCTTGTGGTTTAAAGTCAATGGTTAAAGTCAACGGTACCATTAGAAGTGGTTTTTACCGTTCTGAGGAGCTTATTAAAACATTGGCGTTTGTGTATGAATCTTTACCACGCGGCTAAGTCACCTCAAAGTCTGATGAAATCGTAATCGATGAAATCGTAAATCTGATGACATAAGTTCAAATATAACCTATGGTATATCTGAACCCTCTGGCACATATCTATACTAATATTATAAAGCTGAAGAGTTTGTTTGTTTGTTTGTTTGTACACGCTAATCTCAGGAACTACTGGTCTGAGTTGAAAAATTCTTTCAGTGTTACATAGCCCATTTATCGAGGAAGGCTATAGGCTACATATCGTCACGCTACGACCAATAGGAGCAGAGCAGCAGTGAAACACGTTACAAAAACGGGGAAAATTTTGACCCATTCTCTCTTATGTGACGCAAGCGAAGCTGCGCGGGTCAGCTAGTGTGACATAACTTTAAAATAATAACTTAATGTGAAAAAATCTTTAGCTGTTACACGGTTACAGTTAACTTATAAATTGATTTAGAAAAGTATTTCACGATCAAAATCTCGTTAATATCCCACGAAATAGTATACTATTTTAAGCGTCGTAGGCCGTCATAGTACCAAATATCTGGTAGGAGATAAAGTCCATATGTTACCAAAACAACAATGTAACAAACACGGGGTAAACTTTCCAATTTCGTAATGAAACATGACTCAGTCGGAGCGGTGGAGGCAGTTGAGGCAACTCACTCAATGATATTGGCTCGATTGAACGATCAACTTTTCTCTTACTTTGTGTGTCTTCTGCATTCGTTATCAATAGTTTTTTGTTATGGAATAATATGGATTTTAAGGAAAATAACTTTTTGCCTCTGATAAGAAATTTCCGTACGAGTCATAATGTGTTTCATTCTATTGTTATGACTAAATACACACACATATTGGTTTAATATTTTCTTTTCTCTGTTTACCCCGATGAGAAAAAGACTTTATATTATGACTATGTATCTATGCATTGACTGTACTTAATGGATGCAACATAATTCCTTGATTGCATTTTATTTATTTGGGAGAACAAACAATAAAATTGTACAATGCTTTTTACCAGTAAATAATTATTCACATTACATGCGTTATCGTACAATCCACAACGTTTGAAAAGATATATAACAGGCTAACTACGGAGGATATTCCAAACAAACTTTCAAAGCATATTTTAAACCTTAAATTTAAAGACAAACGGTCGGAATACTCAACAACTAAAAGAAAACAGTAAACATAAAGTGTGCAAGAAATAAACAGGCGAACTCGAATCATGTTATTAGTAAAGTTGCCGGCGACTGCGGCCGCCAAGTTGGGAGGAACTCCGAGTGACGCTTTGTAGGGGAAGTCTTGGACATAGATATTTAGGCTAGGTAGTGTAAGGTCGCAATTATATTTTTTGTATAAGAATGTGGATAGATTTGTTTGATAGTTAAATATGTTGAGTAGAAAAGAAAATATTTTGATAGTTATGTACTCTAGTAATATTATAAATGCGAAAGTCTGTAAGTATGTATGTTTGTTACTGTTGCACAAAAACATTACGGATTATCACATACTTTTGACCCTAGGTAATCTTTATAGGCGGGCGAAGGCCAAAGCTAGTAGGTTATAGTTTGTGAATTAGTGAAGCGTATTTTTAAATTTATTATCTTGTAAATGTTAAGCAAGAAATCGCGTCGTTATATAAAACAGTATAATGAGATGCAAACGTCATTGAATACAATTGTTACTTCTATTTTATCAAAGCAAAAATGTTTAGAATAGCAATTTTCAATTTACGTACATTGCAAACAACATACCTAGTTAGCATATAAATCTAGAACCTGCTATAATATTACATTTAGAGGACAAATTCCACAATCGAATCTAAAGCCAAACGAACAAGGCATAAACTATTTGTACAATTCGTAGAAGTGGCTACGACGTAGCCGTAGCGACCGTAGGCGTCTACGAGAAGTGGCGCTACGAAACTGCAACAATTCTAAGTATTTCGGATTTCTGTCGCCGAGTGTAAATGCGACCAGGATTGTAGCTGAATACAATATTATTATGGAATTTGTACAATTTAATGTAATATTTATTATTACTAACTTCTGCCCCTGACATTCGTATACGTGGAAAGGTTATCCGGGAAAAATAATGGGCTTTGAGTTAATACAGGAAAATTAGTGAGCGTAATAATATGTAAATAAATTTAATTGTTATTGCATATTCTCACAAACTTTCACGTATATAATAAATATTTGTTATTTGATGTGACCGATAAACCAATATTATCTAATGTCACAATATTAATATTAATAAAACAGTTCCATGATATTGACTGTCAAACAAGAATCTATCATTTAGCTGTAAATTTTATTTACGCTGAGTCTAATTGTTTATTTAACTATTTGTATATACAGCAAACTAAGCTTATTTTGAATGTTGCATATAATATATATTATTACTGTTTTATTTCTGTAAAAGCTAAGTTAAGCTCTTAACTTTCATACTCGTGACAAACACTGGGAAAAATATATTAGTTCAAAGCCAGGAGTGATTCGAGCCAAACACATTTGTCCAACATTTTAGTTTTTTTAACATCACGCTTGATTGATAAATGAAAAAGTTTTTATCACAGAAGTTATTAACTACAATAACTCCTATCAGAATGAATCGTTCATAAACCAGTTATAAATACAAAAGCAAGTTATTTCTGAACATTCGCAATTAATGAATGAGACAGCGGCGTCATACAATTATTATTATCGCTTTAACGTTTAAACAGAAATGAGTTGGGCTTCATTGCGCGCCGTGTGTCCGGCAAATGATGCGATCTCGTGTAAACCGCTTGTAAAGGTTCTGTACATTGGGGTGTAACAAATATACTTATTGTTATATTTCGATGGCGTGGATTGAAGGGAAATATTTTAAAATAATGGGAAAATGTAAATCTCTTAATACATCATATTTTCTAAAATTATTTAAAGCAGAAAAACTACTAATTGATAAATCATTTAAATATCATAAAAAAATATTAATTTTGAAAAATTCAGCATAATTTATTATACAAAATTGTGACGAAAGCGTCTATTTAAAGCATGTCTTTATCTGTGTGTGCAGTTTTCGTGTTCGAAAAAGAGCGAACTTCATATTTTGATTCCATTCACAGAACCTCGGTGTGTACGTAGCTTTAAATCAACAGTCGACCGGGAACCGGACGTGGTCGAGATTTAATGTAATTTTATATACAATTAATTTGTAAATAGTTCAATTAAGTGATAATTATTTATTGTCTCGTTAATGGAGTTTAAAAACGTTTTCGTTGAAGGACATAAATACAATTTTAATGTGATGTGCTTGATTTTGTATTCAGTCCGTTAATGTGATAGTGTTTTCTTTATGAAGCTTTCGATATTACCTGTTTTATCAGTAACGGAAGCACAAACAGTGATTATCATGTAGTGATAGATACATGTAGCATGAGTAAGCATGAGTTATCTTATGTTCATTGTTATTTTCCAATCAATAATATTTTGTTTTAGTTTCAATAAACAACATAAATTAAAAACAGTAAAAAAAATTGAACTGTCAAAAATCCCGCCAAATTTATATTTTTTAATTTGTCACCGGCCAGCGCAACCTGCATCAGGCTAGTGACGTGCCAATTATAACTTTTTTGATAAAAGAATAAACTTTTTGTTAAATCTCTTTGTTTATTTTGACGAGTATATGAGTGTGTGGAGTTTTAGAATTAATTAGGGAAGTTTGTATGGGGGTAAGTTACCCTAATTGTTCACACCCGGTCGTATTCATGAGTCATGAGCCGTTGAACACCTGGCTTACTTTGCTGATTGTTGTCGAGAAAATTCCTGAGTGATTTGTTAATACTCGAGTTTGTTTCCAAAGGTTTAAAAGATTTGTTACAATTTTAATTACGAAATTCATATATTACTTTCTTTGTTACATCACATACGTCTGAATATGCTTTCCGGATTCTAATATACTGCTTTTCATAGTCTAACATAATAATAGATATTATAGCTATTTTCCAGTTTAAGGCTAAAAACTACAACAAAAAATTCTACTAGTGATGTACACCATTATTATTGTTGTCGACTCGACTACAGCAAAACATATCACTTTAGTAACGACACGTAGTAATAATAAAACTATCAATACGTCACTGAAGTGTCAAGTGAAACTGCAGCGTGTTCAATACTGAACATTAATATTCACAAGTCTGCGGACACGTCCATATGTTACACCGACAGTATGCCGATAGATCGAATAGATATCAAAATCATTCATTTCAAGGATCATTTGATTACAGATATGACAACGAGGAAAAGAGTTACTCAAATATATTCAAATACTTAAATCAAATAGATTTTAGAGTAATAAGTCTATGGCCAAAATATATCAGAATTACATATACAGTATTAGAGAATAGTAGACAAAAACAATTAACTAAAGAAAAGATCGAAGAAACACAAATAATGTAACAGTTAATTGGTTTCAAACACGAGATACTAACTATGTGAAGCACACGACGGAGCCGCGATCACAACATCTAAACTCGGGTACGGTTGAGCTAACACGCTGTGAGCTTTCGCGATCTGCTGGCACGCGCTGATGCTGCAGTAAAACGTCTGCCACGCGCACTCACGCACGCACTCCACCGCCTCCGACCACGACAACGACGGCACACGCATATCGACTAACTAACAACACTACACAACAAACAGGCCAATAAAACACCCCGCGACACAACACAAAACATTTTCACATAATTATTTACAAATTTTCAATTACACACTAAAACACGTTCGATTCGCACCGATAGTGTTACTTTAACTACACACAGATTAGATAAGGCACATCACTATCCAATAGAAAATGTTCAGTGACGCGCGTGATTTCACTGAGGTATCGATATTTCTTATATCGATAAGATAAAACAGATGGCGCGAGAGTGTTCATCTGAGTGGAAAACGGCACTGACAGATGGGGTTGCTCTTTTGTGAAGATCAGGTGCGTTGCGTAGGCGTCACAATGTCTATTATCTGGCATCCAAAGATAAAGGTAATCGAAACGATAGCGCTCGCGATAACTCATTGAGTTTGCGCAACGGTAAGTACGCTTAACGCCGATATGGAAAAATAAAAAGGAATACATTTCCAGTCGCGTTTCACAAGGTCGCGTCCCTTTGTCGAAGCAATAAAAAAACAATGAACTCGCTCGTGCATGGCGATTTAATACATAGAGTGGGGCCTTTGTTTCCCGAAAATACTGATTTAATTAAGAAATTCAAAGGTTGAGCGATCAAAGCGAAATATTGATTGGGGAAGTCGGATAAACGGTGTTTTTAGTTGGAAACAAAATGGAAAAAGATTTAAGGACTTAATTTAATTTTAAACACAATAGAACGAGGTCGTTACAGCCGACAAAAAGTTTTTTTGTCAAGGTTTGTAATGAATAATGAGTATTTTTTATATGGACTGGCCTTTCATGAGTTTAACCCCTGCCGCAATGTGACTGTGGCGCGTTCGTGTATCATTTGTTACTTTATCATTTTAATTGAAAACATTATATTTCCTCACAAAATAAATCAACAAAACACTCAAGGAAAGTTTCTATGCTTTTTGTAGATAGTACACTGCTACTCTACTTTATTCAGACAAGCAAAATGTTTGTAATTACAGCCAAACCAATTTGTTGTTCCACATTCACCTTTACCTTTACGAGAGCCACAACATTGCTACACAAAACCTGCGACAGAGAACTCTCGGACAAAAAACTTTAAACGAAAAAAACATCGCAAATTACTTCACAACATAGAACAGTGTCCCTTAATTAGTATCGTGCGGAACATTCTTGTTGTCGGAGAGCAGTTTGTTTAGGACAGTTTGTTCCTACGGTTTGGTCCGAAAGATAAATAACGGGATCTTGGAAAGTGTCCCCGCAGCTGCTTGGACGGTTGAGTTGGGACAAGTATTTTAATTTTGTTGTGTTGTGTTAGTGTTTGTTTATGGGATAGAGATGTTGTTGTAGTTTTGTTAACTTGACGCCTAGTTGTTTCTTAACGTTAGACATGTGTAAAGATATCTAATTCAAGGATAACGTGTGTTTTCTAGAATTTCATTTCATATTAAAAAGTTCTAAAAGTGGATTACAAAAAACATTCATTAATTTCAACAAGCATTTCTCAAATGATACAAGTGAAGGGGGTCTTCTTTTAAGTAGAAGAATACCTGTGCTAGGGGGGTCCACTTTTCCTTCAATCGAGTACATAGAATGCTAAAACTAGATGTAACAAATCTTTAATTAATTCAAAGACATAAATATCATCAATACATTATCCTTGAAAAATATAGTAGAGAGTAAGAAGGAAAATTATAGGCTTATAAACGAAAACCATCACCATCAAAAAGTCACGATAGTAATTATCAAAGACCTTAATATTTTAAAAATTAATAATCTTCTAAACCTAAATTTGGCATTCATTAATCTACCACCATCTTCTATAACAAGTATCGACTTGCAATTTATTTCCACATATTGTATAAACAATTTAACACGTTACATTATATTATATAACTTGTTTGCGATAAAATAACAAAAGCCTGTGATAAATGGTTGTTTGTTCGGATTTACGTCAAATATTCGGACGTCAGATGAATCAAGTTTGATGTATAGATAAATTGCAAGAGATGTGCACTATTTTTGAATTGATAAAAAGGCTTTGAAGTCGAAGGACTTGATGATGTATTAGTATATGATTGATTTCAATTTCTTTTTTCTTGTTTGATTATTACAGCTGATATATTAAAAAGAAAGTAGATTCTGCTTTCGTGACCGCGTGAAAAGATTTCAGGGGTAAATAAACCAGTATATAAATTAATATTCTTAAAATGAATAAATGTTTACTTAAACTGTCTGTATATGAAAGCTATTTTGGTTTGTTTGAGTAACAAATATCCATATTATCGGAAGTATCATATAATCCGGATCATGTTTTTAAAGTCAAAATTATTGCGGAGACTGTTTTTCACGGTTAGTGTCTCAAAATGGCTTATGTAGATGCACCGAATTTTATACTAACAATTACGAATTTTGAAATATTCTTGAAATTATTATAACTGAATCAATAGTACCCTTATCTTTGTACAGGTTATTAAAGTTTAAAAAACATAATATAATCCTCTATTAATCCCAATAATAAGGCTTTCGATTAAAACCATGCCTTTTCACCACTGTTTGAAATTAACAACATGTATATTTTCACAGTTGCAGTTTAATTCCAATCAGTAATTCAGTTTACAACAGATATTTGTCCCTATTAAAAAGCGGGTGCAATATCAAATTGTTTTATTTGTTTGTTTGTCCTATGTTTACACAATGTGATGCATACTGATAAACAGTCGTTGTCACGAACTGTAGTTGTAAATCAAGCGTTTTGTAACTTAAGTACTGTTGAATATTTACACGGGATTTTATTATACATGAATATGTATTGAATGATAAGCTTACTGTGATTCGTTTTCGTTGTCTCTGATTTGAGACGTTAATATTTAAAAAATGAAATGATTACACCTTTTTTTTCAAACCTAAATACCTGTACAAATTTCGAATAGGATTAAGATGTATTATCAGCAAATCATCGAAATTAATATGAGTATAATTTTGACATTCACAGACAAGATGTTAATTATTGACAATAAAAAAGAGTAAGACTTGAGTATCATACAGTTTCTTTTCTCGAGCAACCAACTCTTTTATTGATCAAGTACAATCTAAAGATGCTGTTAAGGCTACAGAACACCATAAATTACAATAAAAATCACGTTAACCGGATTAGAAAATCTTAGCGTCATCGGTGTACATACGAAAGAAACCTACCGTACCTACCTGTCCGAATTAAGAAACTCTTTTCTGTCAGTCATTTAAAAATATATGTTTTTTGCGTCAATCGTAGAAACCCATTAACTAGATTAAATGACTAAACTTATTATTAATAAAAATAAAATTACCGTTTACATCAGTCCCATAGCTAAAGTAATATGGTTAGCATATTTAAAAATTTTGCTAACAAAACTTTGCCCACTGACTTCTATAATGCAAAAAGATCTGTTTTTCCAGAACTTTCTTTATGCAACCAAATTCGGAGTTCGTTGACCTCAACGACCTAGACTGGATTATATGTGATGCATAAATGATACGCGGCGAACATTATTGATAGCGTTGGTGATGAATATATAAACAAGTTGTGGGTCAAAACGTTCACTATTCTATACATTGTTAATGACTGTATCACAAATGTATGATTCAAATTTATTGAGAAATGTATTGTTTTCATGACGATTACGTACTTTATATGTTACTTATATTGATAAGTGTGTCAAGTATTGTAAGCCTTTTCCTCGTTGGTATAAGGAATGAAATTGAAAGTGAAAAAAGATTCAATTAATTTTTTTTTTTACTTTCAGTTTAAAAAATATGAACCCATAAAATGTGTCAATATTCGTATGAAAGTATGTAATTTTCTAATTTCCTGTATTTAAGTACCAATGTTTATGTGTAACCGGCTTTATCAGTAACAATAGTGTTACCTTGATGACGTCCGTAAACATTTTGGAACATAACTTATCTCTCACACAAAGGATTTATCAAACAAAGACGATCGCTATCTCATAGGACACCACAAACATAAATATACTAACTAAATTCATTCCTATGATCGAATGGTGACAGCAGATCGACCGGCATCGACGGGAACGGGTGATTCGCCGCAGCATACAGGAAATCAGCCCAAAAAGTACTCATCTTACTCGATAAAACCATCGATAACAAACAAAACCACAGTCACATCACAAACTTTTTTCAAATTCGAAAAAAAAAAGTTTAAATATCGTTCGTTAAAATAGTTCTGAATTCAAAATATTCAGTTCGTTGTTTAAAAAAACCGTTAGCAATTTAACCGTTTAGCGCGCGTTTGTAGTGCAAATATTATTTTTTGGTATGTGGTTGTTTTTTTTAGGTACCGGCGAGTAAATTTACTCACGGACGCGCGGCCGGCGACTGTTGCTGTTATCAATGTAGCGTTGTGTCGTATCGCGGTGATAAGCCTCACCCACAACAATTAGGTGGAACAGCTGATAGCACCTGTGTTAGGTATTAAAAGTATTATTTCAGACAGTACGTGTTATCGATCGTGTCTCAGATCTAGGTTGTGAACTTGTGCTACTTTTTATTTATATAGATGCGTATATTAGTTTATAAATATTTGTGCTATCTAATTACGATAAGTTTAACCTTTAAATTGATTTTCCTCGTTTAACTTTTACGGTGAGTAATGTGCTACTTGTCTAGATTACTACCAATATTATTTATTTTATTACTTTGCTACGGATTAAAATATAATCCATTCACGAGATTTATAGTAAAAGCTAGAGCACACTTCTGAAAATAATATGAATAAAATAAAGTTGGCCCATTAAAAACGAAAACAACATTAATTTTCACTTGAGCAATGAACATACATATCGTGAAAGTTTCACGTTACAAATTCCGTTTCAGAATTAAGCGGTCAGCTGCTTCGGCGGAATAAAATAAATTTATGTTCGCTGAGCATTCCGAGAGAATGCTTCGACACCGTACGATTCAGTGAAATTACGAATTTATGCGTAAATACGCCGTGATAAGGTATTCATGTACTTACGAGAACTGGGTCACACATGATGTATAGCCACTTAAGTCGCAGCCTGTCTCATATAACACGTTATTTTTATATACGCAATTAGTTTACCGCAGAGGCGTAATGATAAGAGCGACATTGATTACAAACTAGATTCATAAGTGGTTCATAATATTATGCATTAGATAACAGCTATACGGTAGCAAGGATATTGGCCACAAATACACAATTTATAACGCACAAAGTAGGGTAAAAGGGCAAAGAAATCGGAATCCCGTTCCCAATTTGGGACGATGATGGGAAATCTTGTGAAATATGTGATAATGTACCATTCCGGTATTCGGAGCTATGCACGTCGGGATCGGGGGCGCTATGACTTGTCATTTCCAATTTGAATGTAACATGACAGGCGAGAGCCAGTGACACGGGCACGAGTTTAATTAACCTGCGCCACGAATAACCAAATGTTATGACGAGCGATGCTGTCGCAGCGGTGTTCGAGCTGCGTACAACCTCTGACATGCTGTCAAGTCGATTCTCACGTCGTCAAATCGATAACTGATATCACATCACTACGTTGTAGAACACCGCTGTAGAATTTAAAAAATGAAACCCAAATGTCAAAATATTAATGTTGCCATAATAAAATAAATTTTAAAAATAGAGTCTCACCTTTTTGTATTTTTTTCCTTTTTGCGGGAGCTTTTTGGTCGCACAACAAACTAAGGAGTTCGAGTAAACAGTCTTGTTCTTTCTTATGCACCATGTTTGTATGTTTGTATTGTCTGTTTATTATCTTGAACACATGCTCGCTGTGTACACACTCGTATCGTAACTAAGTCAATATAAACAGCGTAACATTCTAAGTACCTATGGAAGTAGACATGTTATGTAATGTATGATTCAAAATTATGTAAAGGAATGATTAGGTTTTGAAGAGGACAATCATCTAGCTACTTATTCTTATGATGGAAATTCACTAACTCCCGGTTTCTGAGTACGCTTAGCGGTAGTTTATCTATTCAATAGCGGTTTTTTATATGAGTTTAAATGCAATTGAATAGTACATTACCGCTTAATGTACCTCAGAAACCGGGGGTTAGTTATCTCACAAATATAGAGTTGTCTTTTATTCGTCATGTAAGCAAACGAGGTAACGACATAATAATATGTACGACAAATACACAAAATCCTAATATTAGAAAAGACAAACATTATAAATTATTTCAAACTAAGCTGTTATTGCCGACCGTATAGACCAGGTAACACAATAGGTACAGTAGCAGTTCTTAACAGCATTAATCGAATAGTGTACGGATGGGACAGGGTTCCGGTCCGACACATCCTGTAGATAAGCGAGTACAACCAGGTGTTTAATACATTATAGTTATCAGGTACCTTAGTGGCATACTACAGGTCTACGAAGGAAGGAAAGTTTTGATAACATAAAGGAAAATGTGCCGTTGAACTAAAACTTTTGTAATAAAATTAAAGTGGGTAGTTTTACGTTTGTTAATATGATTGCCGAAAAACATGAATGCGTATACTTATTACGATCATTTTCCTTATAATTTCCTGTTTACTAAAATAAAAGAAATTACTGAGAAAAGAGAGCTGTAATTAACCACTCACGTCCGCTAAATACTCTGAAATCTTTAAGAGGAAATTCTGAATAAACGTATTCTGAATAAACGTATTCCAATCATACGTTTATTCAGTATCTCAAAAATCCTTTCAAATTAATTATTGAAACATTTTTATTATTATCAGTGCGCTTTCTCAAAATGACGACTCGGAAAAAGATGGCAAAGTTCGGATTAACACAGATAATTAAACACTCGTCTTCTTTACTATTAGTTTTGCAAACTATTGTTGTCTCATAGCTGGGTCTTTTACCGCATAGATGTGGTTGTTTGTCGTCAGTCGTATGGCTAGGCCAAAAGACCTTTGGCATGACTTATCAACTTTTATATTAGTAGACAAAAACCGGGACCTACTTTATATGTGCCCTCCGAAGCACGGAGACGTCTAGCTTAAATGCCACTAAGCGGTCATCTATCTATGAAATGACCGCGCCAAAGGTTGCTTTACTCACAGATCGCTTTTTTAACCGACCGGTGAGCACAAGCAGCTACGCCGTCAAACATTTCTATATGAAATGTTCAATATCAAATTCATAACAACCTACGCTCTAATTGCTATCAAGTGCGCATAGCTTCCAGGAGATATTAGTACTAATGCAGTCAGTGATAACATGCCAATTGAGGGCAAACGCTTAATGTGTTCCCCGAAGCTCGGAGCACTCACGTGTGCACTCGTGACAGACTTGATCGTGGTATTACTAGGATTTCGATGTCACCTATGAGTACTTTATTAATATTTAACTTGAATTTCTCGAAAGACGAGACGAAGTCATTTGACCTATGGTAAATTTTAAAATAACGAATTACAGGTCGGCACATAAGCATTACTTATTAGGTCGGGATCGTGCCTTTTGAAAAACGGTTGAAATAACGGACTACGCATCAAGATAGTCTAAGGTTCAAATCCAAATGGACCAGTGAGATGAGCTTACTGACTTACACTACACATTGAGGTTAGTTTGAAAGTGAATCATCTATTAAAATGAAACCCAACCAAATGCTGATTTCAAGGCAATACTGAAGATAAACGCAAATCAAATTGGTAAAGGATAGACTATCCTATAAGAGTTCTTATTTAACAGTTACGATAGGGAGTTCTATAAAAGCAGGTGTTTGGTAGTAAAAAGCTAATAGCGTTACTAAGTTAGTGAGTCCAGTTAGCACGTATGGGACACGGCGTATGTATAAATCGTGGCCGGCAGCACCGGTGCGCCGCTATCTGATTTGTGCCGACGCCAAAACGTTGCACGCCTTAGTTTATATGAGACTACTACTTTTAAAGCTTGTTTTAGTATCTTATTACATGGTGAAATCCTATTATATGTCTAGATTCTTAGTGTCTAAAGATTATGGGCGATGTTATTTAAAGAGATAAAATCCTTTGGGAAGCTTATGTTAGAATTATTTTTAGAAGCAATAGGGCTGGTCAACTTTACGGAACAATGATTGTGCCGTTTATAACTATTTATACAAAAAAATTACATAGCAAAAAATATAAACAGCTATAAAACTGATATATAAAAAATATTTCCCCTCAACATCTAAAATGAACGTCTAACACAAACAAAAATCAACCAACTAACGTCCAAACAAACACTATCGCCTTCTCAACACTTCACACGACTCAGCCACTACGTCCACAGAGTACACACTACACAGAACAATCAAAATAAAACTATAAATGAGCGTGTATCGCAAAATATTCAGGTCTATATCAGCTGCCCTAGTTTTCCTCGACGATATCTCCCAAGGCCACGGAAGTGCGGCTAGAGGGGGGAGGGAGGGGGGGCGTTGGTGTCTGGTCTGTGTTTATCAATGATCGGACACCTGCAATCTGATTTGTAGGGTTCCGCTATGTTAGAATATGTGGGCCCAATGGACCGGAAAGGTTGGGTTCGTATGCAAAGTGCGTTGAAAAAATTAATTGATTTTATTTATTTGAGTCGGATAGTTTTCGTGATAGATTAACTATGGTTTTATTATAAAAATAGTCAAACTTGTAAAGCTGGCAGCCGCTTTATTTTATTTTGAAGGAAAAGTAGTGCAAAGCACTCGTTGCATGTTTTCGATAAATAAATAAGATAGCAATCTTTAACGCGTTGAGTTTGAAAAAAATGATTTTCTGAGATCTCGGGGCGTTTTTCTATAAGAAAAAATTCTAAACTATTTTGGTTAAGTATTTTCTAAATAGCATCTGTACGAATGCAGGTTATTTAATACTACATGTAAGCCCTAGGTAAATTTCTCGTTTAGATTGGAATACCTAAAGCCAAAAGAAATCAAAACAGAACAATCTAAGCACAAAATCTTTTCCCCCATTACAATTGAATGTGAAGTGACGTACATCTTATAATATTCCAGCATCCCATTGTGGCAGAATCACCGTGAAACGTAACAATTGAGTTGCGGACGCGCTGATGAGATTACACGGACGATTTAACCGCGCGCCTTGCTACCTACAGACATCGTTGCTTCTAACATTATGATAATGTTTGTATTGCACATTCTAATGAAGTCGTCTATGTACTGTTTTGTGTGTTGATAGAATGTGTCTTATGTTACGTCTTTGCTGAGATATAGGTGAGCAATAATAAAATAGATTGAATTAAAATGTCTTAAAACTGTATTAAAATTATTTAGCTGTTTGAGGACCCAGTTGCCAAAAAATCAAAATCAAATGCAACTTCTTCTATTCAGACAACTGTCTCAGGACCATTGCTTTAAAATGCGATTTGTCTTAATGCAACGTTGTTATTCTAAATGACACGCAGTGTTTTAACGTAGCTGTGGTATACCGTAGTAATTGGAAAATAATCAAGTTATTTGGCCAATATTACTATAAAAGTCAGGTCTAATTTCCCGCTAAGTACAAAAACTTTTTAATTCTATAGTTTGAAAGAAAAATTCTCTCTCGGTGCACAATATTACCTCAAATTTTCCTCTTAAAATTTCAAATGTATAATTCAAAAGATATAAAGTCGTATCAGTTATCTGCAGGTGACAGTAATATCGTGGCAGCATTCCGCGCCGATTCAATTCACTAGAAATAGTTACCTGTGCAATTTATTAGGTATAAGAAAGTGTTTAACGGCATCGCTCTATTGAACTATACGTTTATCTCACCTGCGACGCGAGGGGAGGGGGGTGAGGGAGGAAAGTCTAGGGTTGATGCTTAATAGAAATAGATGAAATGTCAATAGTATTTTTTGCTGTGATTTTAAGGCTAAACGGCTGAATTTATTTCGATATGTTGTTTTACTAAAGGTAACCTTTTAAATGGTAAATAGGGGATGATAGTTTTTACGCTGGTTGGCAAGTTAGAGGAAAAAATACTATTTTATTTGTAACTGCATAACTGCCTTAACTGTGATAGCATAGACGTTAAACTACGCAAAATGATAAAATAGGTCCTTCTTGGAGTTGGGATAAGTATACTGACCTCATTGCCAATATTCGGCTACGGCTAGTTTTATTAAAACCAGCCAATTGTGCAGGACTTAGTTTATAGTGATAAGTACCTAACGTATCAATATTAGAGGCATGACTTGATATAATTGTAAACTGCACAGGATTTTCATAGTCCAAGCCTGTTCCCTTAAAAATTGGCTGCATATATCAGGTAAAGAGGGGTAAAATACCTAGTGGCAGCCCTCATCATGGCCCAGATTATTGTCAGCGTAGTTGCCGATTCTTTATTTGCCGATTTGTTAGACGGCGTATCTTCGCGACGTGCGACGTTTAGTGCGAATCGATATGTCCAAATGGGAGCAATTTTTTACGAAAAATATCTTCAGACATTTTTTTCTTGGTTTTAATTTAGAATAAGAGAGTAGTCATATTATTATATGTTCTGTGTGTCGGGATCGAGGTTTTCTATTAACAACGAATATTTATTGTAAGGACTTACCGACTGCAGTTATTCTTTTAGGGAAATCAATGATTTTTAAACAGTTTTGAATAATGACTAGAAAATAAATTCTGTAGATTTATCGAACACCGAAGCTAATCACTTAGTAAGACTTTATATCATGATTATCATGTACCGAAAATATAATAAAGCGTTAATAACAAAGCTTACCGAAAATTACTTTTCCAAAACTTGCCAAATTAACTTGAAAATTACTGTCCCCATAACAGTGAAACAATTAACAAAACGAATACAAAACGGTTGTAAACATCACCAAATGATATCACCATGGCATAACACCATGGTTTAACAGAGCTTTATTATTTTAATTTACCACCCTACAGGCTCTATGGGGTGCTATGGGGTGCAAGAGGCGCTCCGTGTTATGGTAATGTGATGGGAAATCTTGGCAATATGAGCTTTTCATTAGTTAGTTATATCCTTGTGTAAGTATTTCTTGCCCGTTTTGTGGTTTTTTATGTTTATTTATAAGAAATATTGGTTATGCAAGATTTTGTTTACGTGGTACTTTTTTTGTATCTTGGAGAATATAACCATGAGCATAATATTATAACCATATGTTTTCTTTAGTGCAGTTTTTAGGTGCCGCCAAAAAAAATCAGCAATACAGAAGGAAGATATAATGCAAAGGATACGTAGCTGACAGGTCTACCAACAGGATGATCAAGGCGAAGTCTTTCCAAGCAGACCTGAAAATCCTTTTCCTGTCGTCGTTGTCCAAGTTATTTTACGATCCATAGAGCGGTGGTAGTCGAGTTTATAGTACATTCTCAAACGCTTTAAAAATAGGCTATTTATTTAAGTCACCCCTAAAATAAGTTGTAACGAGTTAGGCTTGTCCGTACGTAAATCATTACGATTTAAAAAACAATTTATTTTCCAATAAATATCTTTGTAAATAGCGAGCTCCATAACAAAGTGCCCCGTTACATTTCAAAGTTCAATAACAAGATGGCAACACAATAGGTTGTTAGCGCATCTGCACTCGACTCAATAAGCGATATTCTACGTTTCCTCTCCGACTGAATTGAATGTAAACTTTACAAACGTACAGGCATCGCGAAGATTTTCTTACAAATTGAATAAAAATTGCAATAGAATGTTTTAAATTGTACCTATTTCAACTATATCTATTGTGTGCTAAAAATAATTATCACTAATTTGAGTAGTGAAGGAAATAAAATGTTAGTAGTCTTCAAATAGTTTTGAAATGCATACATAGAGCTCAATCAGCATTTTGGCCAGCATGGTGGAATCTAGCCTTTCTTTGTTCCAAAAGTAAAAAAGTTTATGATGGCTCGTTGTTGTTGTTTAAACCTCTGAAATTACTGAACAGATTGAAATATCTTTTTAATTAAGATAGTCACATTTACGAAGAAGGCTATAGGCTATCTAACATCTACAAGAGTGTGATTAATCACTACAAATACGAGAGAAAATACGAAAATTACTTTGGAAACTCGCACGGTGTCCCTTTGAGGATGAAAAGGATGCCCCTATGGTGTTCTATAAAAAACGAATGAGTTTAGCCGTAGGTGTTACCCATTACTTAATTAACTTTGATGTTATAAAGAAGGTTTGCAAATTAACTTTGAAGTATGCTATATAATAAAGATTTCGTAAGGATTTTTTGCTATTTGCTATTAGGAAAAAGAGTTTACAAATTTAATGATTTAAATGAATATATTTTTGGATAGATATATCATTACCTCGTTAATGACAGCTGTATATAACCTGGATCGATAAATGACAATAGACTATGAGTCGATTTTCAGGAAATCTTTTCCTAAGAGTTTGGTAACGTAGCGAGTTGACAATATTTTCCTTCTCTCCTTCAATATTTTTTATAAGATACAAAGTAATTATGTTAAAACCACCCTTTGTAAATTCTTTCGGAAATAAAAAAAAAATCTATTATCTACTGACACTAAAGTCTGTAATAGTTCTTGCAATTTAAAATACACTCAACTAAGTCCAAAATACAATAAATATACATTAAATAATTTGAATTGAAAACTAATAAAGCTCAAAACAGCTGTTTATTATTCTGAGTCGAGCTGCGAGCGGACAGCGGGAGTTGCAATAATAATAACACATCGGAGCCCCGGGGCTTGGGGCCCCAATATGAACTAGACCCCCGGGGCCCTCGCTCATTCACCTAGCTCAGTGTCATTGTTGTATAGAAAATAGAGATTAACTATCTGTATTTTGTATTTATAATTTAGATTTATAAATGTGAGAATTTGTGTTTAGCTAATATTATGATTTTGGCTCTTGGGGCCCAAAATATTGGGCGAAATTCAAATAGGTTTATTTTAAAAATTAGATTTTATGAATAATGTTGGATTAGAAATATACTAGTAAGGTTTCTATATTCATAAATCTGTTTCAAAAAACTACTTTTAACCGTTACCTGAATTACACTTATATTAACAAACAGTGATTATATACAATAAAATTCAGCATACCGGTAGCCATACACTAATAAGTTCACTGGACATCGCATTGAGTCAGTAGCAATTTTCACAGAAAACTTATACAGATTTTAAATAAGCGTCGTAATGTCTTCAAAAGTCAGGATATGAGACAAAACCTGCGTCTCATATCACGCAATCCCTCTTAAAATATGGCTTTAATAAACATGCACGAAGAATAATATAACATATACAAGTATAGGTATATTTTTGTTCATCAATCTTTATAAAGACGAGAGCGATCGTCGCGCTACCTGCTGACGCGAGGAGACTATCAATCTAATCATTGCAGTCAAGAGCACTTGCTTGACTATTTGTTCTGGCCTTACGTAAATTGTAGGCAAAGTATTGTCTAGTATCTAAGTTGTACTCGTAACCGGTCCTGTATGTTAAAATATATGAATGTGAGTGAGGCAAAGAAAGTTTGTAAGGATTGCACCAAGTGCCGTTCTTTGGTCTGTGAAAAAGGAGTGATATTATGTATGTATGTATATTCTAGTCGGAAACTGTAAGATAATATTGATGAAAAATCTGTCCAAGGAAAGTAAACGGGGAAAGGATTGACAAAAGTATGTAAAAGTTATAAACCTCTTATATATGTAGTTAAAATGCTTCAGAATACGATCCTATTTAATTCTTCAAAATACGACTTTTAAGCACGATTTAAAGGTTATGACTTTTAAAAGAACAAATACAGTCTGGCTTAAAGTTACGTATAACATATCTACTTCAATATTCCTTCCTCACAAGATCGAATTTAATAACGACATTACTACGACCTCTGCATTCAATTTAACAAGATGAAGATGTAGCGGACTCCTAAGAACTTCAATCACATACTACACACTGTCTTAGCAAACGTGCAACAAAGTTATCCAGCAAGCGTACACGTAAGCCCTAACTTATTAATCACATTACGGCCCATACTGTTTTGAGCGATGGCCTTCTAATACCCGAACTGACATACGGACATCCAATTTAGAAGTTTTTGTTTGTTATTCGCAGTACGACGTAAAAGGAGATAGTAAAGTGATTTATAGCCGTCGTAAAGCATTTGGAAAACAAATTCGAATGCTTGGAAGCGATTGGTCAGAATGACATCACGTATGAGAGGGATCTTGTTTTTCTAGTGCGAATATTGTTGGAATAATGTAGGGATATATAGGTCGTTGTATTATGAATAATATGTGTTGTAA
The DNA here is from genome assembly GCF_050436995.1 of Anticarsia gemmatalis. Taxonomy (NCBI): domain Eukaryota; kingdom Metazoa; phylum Arthropoda; class Insecta; order Lepidoptera; family Erebidae; genus Anticarsia; species Anticarsia gemmatalis. The sequence continues at coordinate 10,260,818 of NC_134760.1, read as the reverse complement.
GACAAATATTTTGTGTATTGATAAGCTCATCTAGATTCTAGAACAATACAAAGACATTTGTACACCTCTAATGTTATTAAAAAACCAGTAATTAAGAATTCAAGTTTTTTAAGCTTGCCAATAATACACACCACAAATCGATGCTGAAACCATTTCAACTTGATTAGGCACGCTTTGGAAGCTACTGTTCGTTACAGAAATTATAACATGTTTTAACGTATTCCTTGATTAATTCTACGGAATACTAACTTACATTATTAGTATCCAACAAGTTGGAGAACCATACGAGCCGTGTGTTGGTTGCGTGGCGTAAGTTTAGCCCGCAAGTTAATGGATCACTCCCGGCGCGTTTAGCTACAGAAACCTATTCGAGCGTGACCACTTGCCGGGTGTTAGAGCAACTTACTGTACGTGTGTGTTATTTCTTTACCATTATGTACATATGTAGGTATTAGGTATATTTATGTGATTATATTTGTGTGTAATAGTTAATGAATGCCGAAGTTTTGTTCTTTGATTGAGTACAATACCGTATTATGATACAAAATTCACCGTAAATGAGATTAATACAGTGTTATTTTTAAAGGTGCCGGATAGTATAGAAACATATCTCACTTTCTAGTGTATTATGTTAGTCAATTAAAAGGCCTATGTAGCCAAATGAACTACTATTGAGACTATAACACAGCATTAACTCGATAATCGAACCGAAGAATTATACCTACATTGCATTGGCATACATTACCATTCCGACTAAAAAGATAGCATTTGGTTGCTGTCCTTATCCAAATGGATAAATTCGTGACAGACCTCGAGGGTGTGTGGGAATAAATATATGTTACCATACTGATATATGAGTAAGGGACTAAGACTATCGATTCGCAAGATCAAATATTTCATTTTATAACGTTTGACAAACAAGGAAAAGGATCCTTTGTTTGCTTGTCTGCGTTTCCAAGAAAGAAACGCTTGTTACGCAATGATGACATGTGAATATTGGCGGCAGAACCTCCTTATTGTATGTACTCTTTGCTGGCAATTTTTGTTGTTGGCAACGGATTTCCTGTCAATTTTCGAAGAGTAACATCATATTTTACCGTCGTAGTTTGCACACAGGATAACAAAATTTCATATTATCTTTAATAAATTCACTGTTCTTTAAATAGTTCTTCAAGAGAAAATACAATATTAAATCATTATTTCGCTAGTCAGTTGTAGATTCTCACATTTCGGGGAGGCAACCGTACTTTCCAATAAAGCAGAAATGTAGTACAATTGACCAATCAATTCTATATACAGCAAAACCAATATTCAGTTACCACGAAAAACACCCACGTTTTCCCAAAAACTTTCCATTTCCATACACCCACACAAAACTAAAGCACTATAAACCGAAAACAGCCGACAAAAGCCGAGCATACCCGAGCATCGGAACACACGGCTAATGAGCAAATAAAGCAGGCTCGGGTGATTAGCCACGCCTGATGGATGACCAACGGTATCAAACGACCTTTCGATTGTTGGGACCTAATTTGCGAGCGGAACATGGTACATACGAATTTTGGAAAGCTGATTTATCGTGACTAAGGGCTTTTTAGGTGAATGTAATTTAGTTGTAAATAGAGTGATTTGAAAGGACGATGATAGTGTATAACGTTGAAGGAACCAGCTGAATTGTAGATCAAATCAACGATAGAACTAAGATGGAGAAAAATATGTTCAAGTTGAAATTTTAGAAAATCTGACCCTTTGGACATTCAATGTTTTTTAATTACCTCATTATGGCTTTAAAATAAAGCCGGAGTTTATTAACTACACATCGTAAAGGTGGCTAGATACCAGCATATGATGCAATCAAAAAATATTGGTAATTGTCACAACACTATAAAGTAGATAGACGTTTCTACACCCACTAGATAATTGAACCTACTTTCATGTAACATTAGAAAATCATACAAAAAAATACACTAAAGTATTTTCATGTAGCTTAGCCTCCACCCACATGGCCGTTGACTCATTGCTTCAGTAAACGGAAGGTACAATACAACGGTAACACCTTCAAGCACTACCTAGATGAGTTCAGCTCACGCCACACAATCGATTACGGTTACACGCACATGTGCTTCAACGTATTTAAATAGAAAGTTGCCTTGTTTATTTATGTAGTTAAAGTAATTATTGTAATGAGTAAGAGTACTATTATAGTAGGTATATAATGGGTTCTAAACTATAAAGTGTCTTCTATTTCAATGCTAACTTGAACTATTGATGCAATAACGAAGGGCGGGAAAGGGACCCTCTAAAAATATTGGTTATCTAATCTGGTGTATTTTTTGCAGATATTACTAACTTTTTGTGTGAACTTGATAGTTACCTACAAAAATAAATCTACCTGAAATCTTTAAGCATCAACGAAAACAAAGCAAGTTTAAACAATTTTAACTTTCATCTCCGTGTAAAACATGATAAATAAACAAAATTTAATCAAGACATGTTCAGCAATTTAGTTGAAAGCGCGTAACATACATATAGCACGTGACATACATAGAAGAGAGGGTTACTTTCGCAATATTAATAAGTAAGCAAGGGAACTGAAAGCAACATCAACGAAACCGCGAACTAGGGAACTATGAAATTTAAATAGTAGAAATAGAGCCTTATCACATCATCATATTATATACATATATAACTCAAAGGTGACTGACTAACATATTTTTGGTTTTGAGGCACATTTAGCGATAGTTTATCTATTCAGACTGCCATTTTTATATGAGCTTAAACGCAAATTGAATAGATAAACTATCGCTAAATTTAGCTCAGAAACCGGGAGATAGTGATCTATCAACGCACAGCCTAAACCACTGGACGGATCGGGCTGAAATTTGGCATGCCGATAGATGTTATGACGTAAGAATCCGCTAATCAATTCTACCCCCAAGGGGCTAAAATAGGGGATGAAAGTTTGTATAAAAAATCTGTCTTAAGTTACAAACTACGCGAACGAAGTCGCGGGCCAAACTTAGTAACATCATAAATGTTTAGTAGGGCACAGTTACACTCTAGGGTAAACAAGCTATTATTATTTAATGCATTATTGAAATGTTTAGATTGCATCAGTGAAATGGTGTGTAATGATGTTTTGGGCGTTCAGATAGCGACGGAGGATATAATAGTTTATTTTTATAGTGATAGGATACGGAAGTTTGTCTATATTAATGCGTTATGGTTAGGGAAAAAACTGGAGATGCTATGGAAAATGGAAATGTTAAGATAATAGTATTTTTCTCTTTTTGTAGTTATAAACCGATTTAAAGGTAATTTTTATATAGTTTTTTTTTATAAGTAATTTTAACTTAGTGGTATTTTATAAATTGAACTGAACTTTTAAATACAACGGGAAATTCTTTAAATGGCGATTTTGGATGTGTTTAATTAAGCTTACAATTTAATATTTTTTTAATTTAAGCTTAGAATTAAGTGATAACAAAGGCTTTCATGACGCTTTATGAACTTTGACAACAAGGCAACAGCACAAAACACTACGACTAGCTTTAACTACATGTATTCATTCGGACAATATCGCAGAAACTAATAATTCGAGCGGCGTCAATATCTAAACAACAATTAATCATCTCAAACAATAACAAAGTAGATTCAGCTGCAACACCTCCAACTTAATGCTTATTCGATGATTGATCACTTCACAAACTATCGGAGTTACAACTAACGTAAATTACCGATCACCGGATTGATTCGAGTTCCTTATTTACTAACAGTTCTTAGTACGTGCGAGTTAAGATCAGTGAGAAATCATGGTAAATATGGGAATATATTCAGCTCAGATGAGAAACAAGATTTCATACAGTAACTGCTATTGATGTAAGTAATGCATTGTCTTATGTCAAAGTATAGAAATCGGGTCACTTACCATTTGAACAGGTTATTATTAGTTTTAGGTAATTTATGTCTCTGTGCTTGTTTGTAAAGCTTATTATTGATATGTAACATAGTAAGTTCTTCTATACTTATAACATAGAACAGGGAAGAATCCTCCTTTACGAAGCAGTGAAGAGATATGTATTTCAATATCGACCATCCACGTTTAACAAATTTGTCATCACTACACCTAAACATGTCAAGTTCTGCAACCCTTGCAATACAAATGTCGACCAATGCATGCTGATATTGGCAATACGCCCAAATAATATTCGTTTTATGGCGACTCGTTATTTATGGGAAAGGTATACAGCTATTAATATTGTTGCAACGTATTATTGTTTATGCAAGCTAAAATGTGTAGAGATTTATTCTCATACGATGTTTGTTCTGTTAAATGTAGTGACCGCAGTGCGGTACCGTCTTGACGTGTCTTCGCACATCCTGTACCACGAGACTTGTACGTGTAGCGATTTCAAGTGCTTTATTGTACGGTTGTCATGGCAACAACGATAGGAGTTGGTAAAAAATGGTTTCATAATTTATAATACTGGTCAACTGAAGTGGGATGTAGTTCGGATGCATCCAGATAAGTAAGCAAGTGTCATCACTCAATGGATGCCCGAAAGCAGAAGATGACGTCAAGGTAGTTCGAAAAAATGCCAATGTAGCGACTTGGATACCTATTTGGATGGTTGACAGGAAATAGTAGAAGTTTGCGACCAATGGAGTTTGGGGGAGATCTTTGACTACCAATAGGACACTATAAAACACAGGTCAAACAGAAACTAGTATCCAAAAACACTTCTAAATTAAACATATAAAACTTGAAACTGAAATGTTAGTGTTATTGTAAAGCATTCCCTTCATTTGTTTGAGTCGAAACAAATTTTGTTTTGACAAAAGAATAATGAAACTGTTCAACTTGTTCCGTTGTTCATCATTTTGTAGAATATTTGAAGGAGAAATATGGCTAAACTATTTGTAATAGCTAACTGAAGATGATACTACAAGAGTTATTGCTGAGAGAATATAGGCAATTAGTTGAAGGCAGACAGTGATAAGTTATCTCTTAAGTCGAATAATAATTTTTAACGTTATTTGTTACAGATATATTACTGAAATGAGTATAAGACAATTATTTTTTTTTGCCTAAGGAAACTTATCCAATGATTCCAAAATAACTTCTGACATTTGTGTAAAGAGCTTTGGCATACAAGACAATTTAGTTTTCTAAAATGAGAATTTAGTATACCTCTGGCAGCCTTGTATATGTTACTGTAAAAGCCCGAACTGTGGTAAGTCCTAAGATCTTCCGGTAAAACCTAAGATTTATTAACTCTCAATGGTAAAAGTCCGAACAATTCTTTTATTTCGCACTTTTACCACTATTCACTTATGGACTTGGACTATATAAATATTTAGTTTTGTCCTGAGTGCAATTAGTAAAATACTGTGAACCTGCGTTCGGTATTAATAGAGCTTAATTCCGGCTATATTACTTCGACAGACAACACAATTGTTAATATATTATATCCTGTTCCCTAATATAAGAACCATAATCCTTTACAACGTATCGCTTACAAGATACGATGGTGAATACTATCAGTGGAGAGCTCTTCCCAGTTTGTTCAGAGTTTAAGACGTTTAACTTAGGTTCGCCTCATGTAATTAAGTCACTCCGGCTTTGTGCTCAAGTACTACCTGACTTCGGACTTGGAGTGCTATTGTAAATTATTAGATCCTTCGGGCTATGGCTTAGCGCGTTTGTTGATCAACTTATTAGTTTCTGTTATAGCTGAAGATGAAATTTACGAAACTATAGGTAGATGTAGCAGTTGTTGTAAGACCAAAAGTATGTTTAGGCAAGAATAGTTCCAAAAGTGTCGGATGAAAAGTACATAATGCGTCTTATCAAATAGTGCATTGACTTTAAAATATATTTAATTTGCTTTACGCTTAAGTATAAATGTGTGTATTTTAGCAATAACAACCACCGACTATTTGTCGATTGTTGCAGATAAATAGAATAACGCTCGGAAGAAACAGCTAGCTTCACTGCTGTACAACAAAACTATACGACACTATACGTACATAATAAAGTAAATAAAGTTAATTGTTTGATAAAGTTACAAAAAAACTTAAAAAAAATATGTTAGTTTCTGGTATTTAAACTTTATATTTAGTAAATCGAATTCCACAGTCTCATATTATCCTTTGGTATTCGATCGTTTAGTCACTATGCGGTGAAAGATGTTGAACATTGAGTGATGGCCGAAACTTGCGACCGATGATGGATGGCATCGCTCCCTCGCCTTATTACTCGCTTTTATATTTACATGTTTAAAAATAAAATTGGTACTAGAAATCGTCTCTTTTGGGACGACTAGTCTGAATAAAACAGACAAAGGATATTCATCATTGATAAATTCAAAGAATCAAATCATTACTACATTAATTCTGAGCCAGTTAATATATCTCGTTATAGATTTCCAAGCTACAAGTGTAGTACTATAAATAGATACTATTTGATCTTGAAAATGTCTTCTACGGGTTTCGAAACTACATTACTCACGACAGTCTAGAAGCCATAAATGGATTATCCTTTCAAGTTTGCAGTCATTACTTGTGTCATATCACAACAGTAACAATAATCTTACAAGCAAATAAACAGACAATTATGACAACGACTTACTTCGGTTTTCGATCAATGGCCATCAAATGTTACTAATAAAAAATGTTCTAAATACCAATACAAAAAAGTTACTTCCATCAAATTCTGAACGAGCCCAAGAGGCGTGTCTCCAAAAGACTGATGCTCCACATTTATCAAAGCACCCAGTATATGGAACTTCTAACACACACTCTAATGCGTACATATTTATCTCCGCTATAATTACTTAGACAACCGAGAGTATGAATAATTCGCGACATTATTTTTGGGTCTTACACGTGTGTGATTAAAAATGTAAATTAATGTTCGTTTGTAGGTTCTCGGTGCAATTTCGCTCACCTGAGCTGCGGTTACATTGATTGAAGACTTACCTGTAAAGAAAAAAGGTTTATTAATAAAACAATCATAATATTAAAACAAAAATAGATGTCATTAAATAAACATTTCTAATAGCTTTGGCTAGACATATAAAGTATTTCTTAAAACGCGGAGTAAGTCACGGGTAAAACCTATGCTTAGATTTAAATTAATATACTTGTACGAATTATATGTGCTCATATCTAAGTTTAAAAATATAATGAAAATAATTTATTCATTAAAGCCAAATACGAACACTAATGTTTTACAGTTCAGATTAACTGAATCCACCACTCTAGGAAAGGGGAGAAAAACCTTGTTAGAAAAGCAAGCAAAAAAACTCGCGGTGACTCTTTTTAATCGAGATTCAATCAAAATAATTATTATCTTCACAAACCACTTCTCAAATCTCATTAATAACAGTTTACCACATACGCCTTTTAAAACTGGTTACCAATTAACTCATTGTTTCAGTTTATACATGACAAAGGTGGCATCTTTCAGCGCTTCGGCTTCAATGTCCATAAATAACGTAGTCAATTTGCCGATACAAAAGCCGAGCGAAATTGTTTTCATGTCGTCGTGTCATCGCGTCAATTAAAAAAACGTTGCCTAAATTACTTCAGTTTTCTGGTTATTGGGGGCTAGGATATGAAGCTTGTTTGTCATAATCAGTGTATAACGTTTAAGCTAAGATTACTATATTACACCATCATCATACAATATTTTACTGTCCCACTGCTGGTCTCAGGTCCTTCTTATAAAAATAGACGTTTCTGGTTGTCGACTGTACGAAATGCATCCCTCGATTTAATTATTGGTAGATAAATGTTTTTGATTTTTCGGTACGATTGTTAGAATGCTGTTGTCATTCTCATTAAAATAAATGATCAGTGAGATAGTTAATTTCTATGTATACTTATGTATGTACTAGCTGACTCGCGCAACTTCGCTTGCGTCACATAAGATAACGGGTCAAAATTTTCCCCGTTTTTGTAACATTTTTTACTGGTATTCTGCTCCTTTTGGTCGTAGCATGATGATATATAACCTATGGCCTTCCTCGATAAATGGGCTATCTAACACTAAAATATTTTTTCCAAATCAGACCAGTAGTTCCTGAGATTAGCGCGTTTAAACAAACAAACAAACTCTTCAGCTTTATAGTATTAGTATAGAAGTATAGATGACAGTAGCTTCATTGATGCACCTATTTGATATGAGTGTCACTTGCATAGGGGGTCGAATAGTTTATATTTTCGGGCAAAGTCAAGGCAAAGGCTTGAACAGAAAATAAAGTCAGATATTGGCTAGCCTTTTAGGTAAGTGTTACGATGTTTTTTTGCGAGCTGCACAGTTTATGGTGTTATAAAACTGAATGGTTACCGTTCACGAGTTCGGTACGTTGAAGTTAAAAACTATGCGACAGTAAACTATAGTGAAAATGAAGATAAAAGCAAATGACCGTAGTGGAACTGTTAAATTACGGTAGAAAAAAATTGTGAGTAAAGTTTATACCGAAAGACAATAAGTAAATAATTAGGTATAGCTACTTAATTGTCTTAAACCTTAACTTTGCAAAGGAGTAACTTGCTCCCACAATTAGCTATTTTATCCAATAATATATTAAACGTCAAACGGTCGTAGATGATTCGTCAAAACCTATTCTTTCTTAAACGTTATTCGCTACTGCTATGGATAGCGGGACAAAGCAAGCAGGATTCGGATAAAAAGTCCTGTGACAAGAGCAAAATAACATACTAAGCAGAATTTGCGTTGAAATCAATATTAGAAATATCGCATAAACATGCGATTTTCGCTACCACAGACAGTATAAGAACAGATAGCTGATAGAGAATTAGAGTTTAATATAAAAAATCGTGATACAGATCACATGGCACCGTATTTCGCGCTTTTCTCGATTACCACAAAACCTAAGTCAACAGAAAAGCAATTTTGAACGTAACAGTATAGCCAAGCGGTCGTCTTTATCAGAAGGCAGTAAGTTTAGCTAAGCCGGCACTAAGTTACCAGGGCACACACTTAGTAAGCCGACTGGGGGATAGTTGGCGGCTTACTAAACCGACACGATCCTGGGAAGCAATTCATTGGAGAAACGGGTGCATAGATCTTGTTTGAGGGTTCTTGAAAATATCAAGAGAATAGTTTAAGCACAAATAACTTTAAACGAAAGTGACAGTTTAAAAATGTATTTTTGAATAATAACAGAGCTCGTTTGTAGTATATTGATCCACAGTTATATAAAAAAGAAACAATTACTTTATTATACCAATAAAGAGGTATATTCGACGGTTAACATACTACTAGAATAACATAAACACATTTTAACTGTAATTGTACTTTCGTTACAAATATTCCTCTGTCTGACATCACATGAATCATCTGCTATAGACGGACAAAGGCCAATGATGATATGATGCTTATCAAACAGATTGCAAATCACAAAGACTGACTGCCTCCGTGGTCATTGGTTAAGGTTGCCACGCCGCTACCATAGCGTCGGGAGGTCGTGGGTTCGATTCCCAAACGGAAAAATAATTATTATTTGTGTGATCCACAAAGAGTGTTCGGGTTGTACTTTGAGTCCGTTGTTTGTAAAAGTCCCCGCGACACAAGGGCAATTCTTACTGCGGGAGTAGTCCTTATAAAAAAAAAGAATCAAAGAGCTTTATGGTCTAAATACTACAAATATTCAAAAAACAGTAAGTAAATAATAAAGCCAACTTATAAACATTTGTTTGCCCTCATTCCAGTGCAGACAAGTAGCTGTCCACTGGACTTACAGTGCTGGGTTGATATTTAAAAAGTTGCCGCTCAAGTTTGCGGCCGCCAGTGAGTGCTTAAAGGCGAACCAAACTAAGTTATGATAGTAGACGAGCGGGTGAAACGATGAAAACCGTTGCAAAGATTTTAAATTAATTTATTTTGTATGAAATGTTTTTATAGAGCTGAAAAAAACGTTATATATGAATGCAATAACTTATCATTTCCTCGCTTCACACACACTTTCTTCAATCTTATAAGTAAAGTAAAGTACTGGTTTTACACTGCACGAATTATTTTGTTGAAATGCTTAAAACTAGTCTAAACACAAGTAACGATTTGAATTGGTACAAATGATGAACAACAGATGTGTAAAGTGGAGAGGTACATAAGGACCAGTAGGATTGTTTAATTATTAACCACAGGCTTTTACAGCATTTCATCTTATTAGTGACATTTTTCTTTGCACCACGCCTAGCTTATTCACACATTTCCGGAAAAGCATTTTAGTCGCACTCGGCCACTGTATCTCTGACAATAAAGAGACCAGAAATTGTGTTTATAAAAACAAGGCGATAGGACAATAACCTAGTAAGTAAACAGGACTATTCTACCACAACAACGGCAACACAAGAGCAACCTAATACAACAAACATCATTATAAATTCCAAGCAATTTGAACCGGCCGTGTGTTCCGCCGGTCCGCAGAGCTCGACTTATTAATTTATGTTTCATTTCGAGATCAAAGCCTTTAACGGCACAGCTACCCCGCTGTAATCGATACAGCGTTTTATTCAAATTCAATTATTTGTTCTGCAAATAAGAACGTCGGTTATTTTTCAAAGGGCGCGCCGATAGTGACGGCGTATTGAAACTGTAGTTTTAAAATAAATATTGAAGTTGTTCAATCGGTTTTCAATGCGGTCGCTTTTAGGTTTTCTTTTGTATGTTTGTAAACACTTCTTGACGTCGTTGTTCTATAGAACAATAGGAATCGCTTTGTGGCTCTCCTTTCTACGTTCCATTAACTACAAAATGATAAGCATTTTGTTGTTCGGAAAGTGTTTTTCTAAAGTTTTATATTAATAATTACAATAAAAGCTCTAAAAAAATTGGAAATATGATGCTATAATTGATACATATACGAACCTACAGGTTAATTTACACATACAAAAAGTACAACCAAAATAAAATTGTTACTAAAATATCAATATCAACTGCGCATTTATATTTCAAAGGTAAGGTTTCAAATAAATAATATTGAAATAGACGATCGCCATTAATAGGTATTTTATTCCAATAATGAATAATATAAATTGCAGAACAAATGGAACGGAACAGGGTGCTCATTAGCTATTAATTAGTCTGTACTAATGAACGTTGTTTAATGTGCAGCCTCTAACTCAATACAATGATGCTTTTAGTGTTCTATTTCAGTAATCCGATAGGTATTTGATAAATTTTACATGATTTTTGGTAAGTAATGCTGTTTACTACAGGAAGATTCTTTCCTGAGAAAACTGGTATACAGTGATGTCACCAATAAAACTATGGCTCATATTCGCTACGTTTAAATTTCTGCACTGAATGACATGACTTCGGACGCCGAATAGAATCAATTGTAATTTGTCATACATTTGTGATTTCAGTATATCAAATCCATGTTTGTATATTTAGCCCTGACACAGGATCGATTGTTATAGTGGAAATCTGTCTGTTACTCAATTTTTCCAAAGCAGTTGAAAGAGAATGCTTGAGACACATATCAAACTAGTATTTTCTAGTAAAACGTCTGTAAACAAGAGAAATCCTTGTATCCTAGTTGGGGGAGCTGAAACACACGGCGTAAGGGAAATGTCAGTAATCAGACGAGCGGAAACCGAATAAAAAGGAAACGTGGATTGACTGAGCGACGCGACGTTGCAAGGGGAGACGGCTCACTGCTACTACAGCTATAACTCTACAACTTTGTAGAGAACCTCGGTATACTCGGGTTATTTTGATTATAATTAATACAGCGCTTATAGCTTGTTGCACTCACCCGGTCTGTGGGTTAAGCAACGATAAAAGATGGGTGACTGTATATTGGTATTTGAGCTGTGCGTCTCCGTGCTTCGGAGGGAACGTAAAAGTCAGTCTCAGCTGTGATGTTGTTGCTATGAAGATGGCAGTCGTTAATCCATACCAAAAGCCTTTCAGACGGCTTGAAAGCACTAACTATTAGATTTTGTGTATTTCGAATATAATGTAGCTGTATAAAAGAGGCGACTGTCAGCTGCAAAAGAATGCGCGTCACTGATGTTCTAAATTCTGTGCACCTTCGCTGGCCGTGAATCTTTCATACAAGGCTCTTTACTAAGTTGTCGGACTATAGTACTAATATGTATAGGTGTATTTGTGTTGCTATTCTTCTACAGACACTGTTTTTGGAAGATGAATCATGTTTATTGTATGTGTTAAGAGTTGGTTGTGATGATATTGGACTTATGATTAAGGAAATGTTTTATACTTTCAGAGAAATATCGTTTATCCTTTCAACTATGGGGATCGGCGACGTTCTTTGGCATTTGCGTCTCTCATATACATAGTATTGCGTTTGTGTATCTTCGTAATATATAAATTTATGAGTATATTAGCAATAGTTTATAGTTAGTAATAAATCCTTTCTATATTCATAAACAAAACAGAGCGATAAAAAATAATAAAGCGACAGTTAAACCAGTCGTTTCGTTAAGCTATTAAAAGTCAGTGAAGAAAAATATGAAAAATATTAACTGCCAAGCTGGATTTCAATTGAAATATAAATTTCAGAGTTCAAAATAATCGTATAAAATATGAAATAAAAACAAACAGTGAAAAGCCGGAGGAAGCTCGGTGAGGCGAGCTCTCGCGGATTTAGTATAAACCGGAGGTCTGACGGAATGACGAGGTGTGGAACCAGTGACGGCGATAAACGTAAAATGAATTATTATTCTTTGAGAAAATACTAGAGGAAAGTCCAATATTGAATTATTAAATATTATTAACTCTACTTATATGAGCAAAATATTGATAACGAATACGAGTGATACGATGTACGATAAATATAGTTCAGTTAAAACACTGTTTTTGTAAAAAACTATCTTCTTACAAGCGAGGGCTGGACTTAAAACCATTATTTTTACGATGTACAGTCACTAAGATCGACCAATCCACCTACTAGGAATATTTTTTTATTTCTACATAAAATATTCCAAAGTTCTCACTTTACGCTGTAAGTATATTTACTCCCGCTACATAAACCGCTAGCATTCACTCCCCGCCCACAATCTGAGACCGGCGCCGCGCCGCCGGGGGCACGCAGCGTCGCGGCATTTCCATAATAATGCACGCTGCAGCGGCGGCTATTTAATGAAAATCGCTCCACTACCCACTTACAACAAGCCACTATATCAGCTTAAGTCATTTACTCGCCCTACTTGAGACCACCGCGATACTAAAGCAATTGCACAGTTACTTTGTGTTACATTTTATGTAAGCTGAGTTTATTTATAAATAAGATTTCACGATACGAGTGGTTTGGAATAATGAAATAGTATCTGCTTATTCTACAAAAACTTGCGATAAAACGATGATATATGTATTTGTCATCAATTACTACTTAGTGAATAAAACAGAAGCGTAGTTAATATCAAATATTAACAAATTTAATCCAAGATGAGACACTCATAAGTGTGCACTCAAGTGAGCTAACTTAAAAATCTCTTCAACGACGCATGTCACAAACGTCATTAATATTTCATAAAACTTAACCTTCAAATGTCGCGGCCGGGTCCCAGAGACCCCGCTCCCAATTTATGAGCTCATTAGCCAGTGTTACCCCGCACCTGCTCGCCAGTCGCCAGTAATACTAGCCGGGTAATTACCACCGCACATTCTTTGTTCCACATTATTAATTATTAAAGGGTATTTCGTATCCAACTGCGTGTAAACAAAAAACAATAAAGTTTAATTACGACATTAATGCCCGGCCTCGATGAGATTATCATTTTTTTAAGGATTAACGCGAAGCGCGGGCCTGATTGATGGGAATCTTCCATTTAATCTAATTTTCTGATTTAACGAAGTCTGTTTTTTGCTACCCGTCTACCGAATCGTGTACATTGACTGTAGCTGTAAGCTACATTTCAAATTGCGTGGAAAAATATTTTCTCTTTCAGTAAGTCCGCCCTATAAGTAATGGCGTTGTTGACTCTATAAAACTTACTTACCTTAGAAGAATGGAAAAAATGTGAGTATATTAACTGAAATAATATTCAATGTACCCGTATTTATTCTTGTTTGGAGCGCACGGTCGTTAAAACCTCTTTATTTCTCGTGTAACAAATAACACCGGTAATTCAAGATGATTTACAGTTAATTCCACCAAAAACTTGAAATAAACTTTCGAGCGGTATTAAATTACTTTTTGATTAGTCTCCATCCTAGTGCCATTTGTTTATTGCCCGTAGTAATTAGATTTTATCGCTAAATTAAATTTTAAGTGCTGATTACTCGGGAACTGTGTTAAACAGAACTTTATAGAATGAAAGGCAGGCTCTATCGAGTTCGCGGGGAGTACACGATCAACAGTGAGCTTCAATTTACCATCCACAATAATTGACACTTTACAACGCACATTAACTTAACCCACAAGAGATTTTGTTTAAGTTTAGGTACTTCAACTATGCTGGTTAGATCGCAAGCCACGAAACAATATCTAAGGATCAAATAAGCAAACTTCAAGTAATTTAGTTATTGAAAATTTTCTCTCGGGGTCTGGCCGACCCCAGCTGGTTTTAAAGGGTTAGTTGCTACTAACGTACTATAATTTCTCTAGACGTAGCTTAAATGAAAACGGTGAAAAATACATCAAAGCTCGAGTTCAAACAATTTTTATTAGAGAAATTCCATTTGCAACGTTTGAATATGAAAAACGTTTCGTGAATAGCTTTGGCATTCTTCGTTTCCATTACGAATATCGAGTAATATGTGGGATCCGTAGTTCTGGTACTACGTTATGGATATTTTTTGTTCGGCCACGGCGGGGTGTTTCCGTACCGAGGTGCACTGAAGTTGGGAACGTACGTACATGATTTATGTACAAAGCTTTCAGTTCAAACTTTTGTTGTGCTATTTTGTTCATGTGACATTTGTTATGTTGAACAGAAATATAATAACAACGTGTGAACGCGGGAAACCACTGCAATTCCTCTTTGCGGATTTACTGCATTTTTATGTACAACGTTTTATGCATAAAGATACTCATAATTCTGAAGCACAGATACATATATTATTCTATTCAGTGTTTGTTATAATAGTGCTAAAAGTGGAAGCTTTACTTAAGAAAAATATCCTTCCGTATTTTACGAGTATCACTCACCCGATGGACAGAGAATCCTACATATTATTATAACTACTACAACCTATATTTTGTGAATAAATACCTATCCATTTCCAGGTTTATATATTAAAACAATGTTCTACACAATAAACAGTCGATGTATACATATATCAATATCACGTCGTTTATATTCTGTTACATTTCCTTACAATATTGTGTACACACAGTGGCGTACAGACGTGGATGTCGAACGTCATGTCCGCTTCCGGACGGGTTTGATTCATCATGTTTGACCAGCGTTATGCTACTTGCTTGCCGAACTGACTCTGCGATAAGATACGTGCATGATAGACGTGTGCATGGACGGGTAGACTATTATTCATTCAAAATATAAACGTAAAATTTAGATTGCTGACATTATAATATGTAAATAATCAGATTATATCTCATAGAAATAAATTAAATTTCAAGATATAAAAAGGAAACTGTTCACAATTTATTGCTACCTATTTGATATTGACCAACATCGTGAAAACAGCTTAGGTTTCAGTGAATAGAAGGCTTTTTTCTGCTAAAATTAAACTTAGATCTTGTATGCAAGGTTCGCGCCTGGCGAAGGTACCTATACAAAAATCTGTACCTAGAAAATCAGTTACTTACTAGTTTTTTGATACAGCTAAAAGAATTTTGGAAATACATAAAATCAATAATGATAATCTAGATAAATCATATATCCCAAGGCTCTCTACAAAATTTGTTATACTAGAGTTTTACTCACAAAACTTAAATCATTCATTCATAATATTTAATAGAGCAATGCCATATAAAATAGTTCATCATTTCGAAAATGCAGTTCCCGTTCAAGTGAAGGCGAGAGTGTGTCGCTCTGGCCACTGGCTGTTTACTCATTGTTGCACTTTGTCGCCACGTTGATAGCCGCCGTCATTTGACGCGCTTTATAAACGTTCATCGTTTTAACTTAGTTTGATGCCACGTATGTAGTGATTAAGGTTGTTGATTAGTTATTACTGTGTAAAGTGTCGTAAGTGGGGGTTTTGTAATATTTGAATGATTTATAGACTCTTCTTTAAGAATATGTTTGTTTTTGCGAGGTGAAAAGTATGTTACAAGAATCTCTTGTGCAGGTTTCAATTAATCACCAAGAAAATAAACAGTATACAACTGTATGTTTTTGAGTTCGATATTATAAGAAAAGATTTTGTCAAATATGAAACGAATTTATGATATTTTCCTATTTTTTTTTAATACACAGAAAAGTGTACCAGATAGTCGCAGTCCATTTCAGACCATCCGTCGTGCTTACAATTCAAAATAAAACATCTACGTATCCTAAAAGTCCACGTTTCATAATTCCGTACGATTCGTGATACGACTAAGAAAACTGGGTTACGTTACACTAGACAATACGCCAAGAATCCAGCGATACTACACTCACATAAACAATACAATACGTACAAAACGATACATAATAAAACGTATATACGCCGCCATTTATATTCGGATACAGCCTCTTTTAACGGCACCCTGTATACTAAAACATTGTATTACCAACAGTAGGACTGCAAAGTTTTGATACTTTCGTAGTAAAATGTTTTATTGGTGGGATTGATTTTGATATTAATAGATAGGAACTTGGGCCAAGTCTAAATAAATCAGTAGGTTTTAAAGTATATGCATATTGACCGACATACCATGAAAGATATAACAGCGGTTTTGGGCAGGTATAATATGGACTTAGTTTTAGATTTTTAGCACTTTACGCCTGCAGCAATGCTTTTCGTGTCAGGCAGGTCGAAATTTACCCTTTTTTAAATGATTTGATTGTTTTAATCATAGCATCCTGACATTGCCCTCACTGCCCGCGAAAGCAACAGTCACTAGACTCCCGTATTTATCCAAGTTCTACAGATATAGAAAGTATGGAGAGTACAAACCATTCCTTACTTTTCTACTCAAGGGAGACACAAATACGATGTCATATCCAAGTTTACATGTCAATATGGCCGCTGCAAAAGGCATTGGCGATAAATAAGAGTTTGTCGGCCGCATTCGCACTCGGTGTAATCGTAAATCATGGCACGTTCTATCGATCTGGATAAGAGGCTCCCATACGCACGAGGATTTATGTTGAATGTTTCTTCGTGTGAATATCACCAGCCGTTTCCTTGAGATATTTTCGGATTGTTTTATGAACGGGTTGTTGGTTTCAAGGTTTGCTAAATTAGGAATAGATTATGATGTTTCTTTTTTATAATTTTTTGACCCGTTCTTATCTTAGGGTTGGGATTGTCAACTAATAGCCGGCTGACCACTATTGATCCTTAGTATCACCCCCTCCTATGCTACTTTAGACGTTTGGTAGAGCAAAAATTATAAGTTTTGTTACACTCCCCATCGGAAGTAGCCTATAATCGTATAGTTATCTGCATCCTAGAAGATCCAATTTTTTCCTTCCTAACTTTTAACCCGTTATTGTCCCACTGCCAGGCGTTTCCTCCCGAATTGAGAGAAGGCTTAGCCCTTAAGTCCACCACGCTAACCAAGTGCGTGTTGGGACTTTGCTTGCCATCAAGAAATGCGTTAAACAATTTTTAGGCACACAAGTTTATAAAAGCTTACTCGTACTAATCGTATTCTATCTCTAGCAAAGGTCCCCAATGTGGGTCCAAACTCTCATATAGCTTAAGTATGTATGATTATACGCTTATTGCCTTAATACTTAAACAAACCGAAATACGGTAGGGTCGGTGTGTAAATGCTTCAAGTTATGTATAGGATCCTTAGTCTAATAGTATTATAGGATAAATCTTAGTAACACTAGACCCTGAAAGTTTAGACAGGGACTTACTTATCATATCCAGAGATTAGTTGTTAGGTCCTATGTAAAGACATGACAAATGTATTGCTAGGAAAGACACATTTGCGAGCGCTGTAACTTTACATAATCTGCAGCTTTGAATATGATTTGTGTATCAAGATAACTAGTTCCTAGTGTAAAACTATAAATATTTAATTTGACAGACTTATGGGGTGTTTCTTTTCTGTCTACTTCTTTAGTCAAAATAAAATCATTATACATAGTCTACATTCAGTCAGTAACCATTAAAATACATACAAAAATACGCCTGTTATACCGTAAGGCGTAGGCAGAAGTATAAAGACAAACATGCTTTGCCATTTACAATATTAGTCCCATGCAATAGGAGGTGAGCCTTTTGCCATATACCGAGCATGTTACCAAAATTTGGGTTACTTTGTCTATCAAAATACATAGAATATACATACGTAAAATCACGCCTTCTTCCAATATTAAAGTATTGTTCTAAAATGCCTTTCCATTTATCCAAAAATAGATTGTTCTTTGTCTCTATTCGTATGAATATGTAGAAAATAGTAGATATATTAGTCTCGTAGGAATCGGTCCGTTCCGCTGTCCGCCCGGGAGCCGGGGCCCACATCAATCAAAGCTGTAACTAACGTCTGTGAAAAATGTTTCGCGAAACGACACTTTCTGGGCAAATTCTATTCCGTTACGTAATACGAATACTAGTGTAGAATATCTTATATCTTCTATTTTTATAGATAGATAGGAAGAAGAATAAGAAGTTATACTTGCTATTTTTTAAGAATAATCATCAATGTGGCCGTATGTTCTGGAAATATGAATGCGATTTGCACACTGAAATTTATTATTTTTATGAAACACTGTTCCAAAATGAAAGTGCTAGAATGGCTTAAGTCCAAAAACAGTAGGCTTTTTACACCAATCAAGTGAAGTGAAATATCGATAGCGACAAAACGTGTCGAAACATAAACTATTGTTCTAAATCATCACACTTTTATGTAAAAAAATTGCTCTAAAATATTCAGCAGCAGAGCGTAAAAGCTCTACTCCCAATGGGTTTTAAAATATCAAAATCGTTTAGTTTGCCTGTAGAATATTTGATTGTGAGTGTTTCTATGGTTTTGTATGCAAGTGAGAATAAAACCTGTGCTGTGTAAACTGTTGTAATGTTATTATTTGTAGTGTAAGTAGATTATAAAGACTCGCTGCACGTCTGGGACTTGTTGCATTTACTATTTTACGAAGAACAAGAGTATTAAGTAAATGTAGCTATATTTTGCCGTATTTTATGGAAACTCAACAAACATGTAGATCGTATATAGTTAATTCTTATTTATAATACATTATATTTCGAAATATGCAGGGATTGTGAAACTTCGAATAAAGTAAAAGTCGTATTTTTTCAAGGTTATTTATACAGGGTGTCCCAAAACTCAACGATAATCCGAAACAGGATGAAAGGCCAAGTCATACCGGTTATAGGAAAAATAAAAAAAAAAATCCATATCACTTAGTTCAGCAATAATAGACACTTTTCAAAAAAGTTGAAATTCCACACCCTTGGTCGCATTTTCAAGTCCTGTGATCACCAATGTCACAATTTCGCTGTGTTTTTTTGCCTTTCGTGATCTTAATTAAATATGCTATTAATCGTATAACAAATTAATGCACAAAACATTGTTAATTTAATAAAAAAAGTTAAGTTTTAGTGAGTCATCTTTCTCAAAAATATCGTTAGTCAACTTTGACGCTTCATACTGAAAAAAAATGTACTACACTACCCTTGGCAAGTTATTTCAAAAGTTGGCGCATTTAATCAAGATTTCAAAATGGTATAACACTTGCCACTTTTCTTGCCATTAAAAATGTTATTTTTATTTGAACGAAGAGTATCCTCGCAAATGGATCGGACGCAGTGGTACAATTTTATGGCATCCTCGTTCTCCCGATCTAAATCCAGTAGATATTTTTTACTGGGAATGCATAAAAGAAAAAGTATATTCGAAATCAATACAAAATCTATCAGAACTTCGCCAGAAATTTGACACAGCGTCAGAAGAAATAAATGCAAGGAATTTTGCTTGACTGGTGAAAAAATCTTTTGTACGCCGTTGCAGAGCCTGTATTCGTGCCAGAGGAAAGCAATTATTTTTAGTAAAGAGGTAATTGAGTCAGTCCATAACAAATATTTAATGTAATAAACATAATAGGTTATAATAATAAAAAAAAAGCAATGAACGAACCATCGATCTTATTTAATTATTCTCCTTAAACTAAAGTAATTCCGAATTGTTTTCCTCTAGCATGAATACAGGCTCTGCAACGGCGTACAAAAGATTTTTTCACCAGTCACTCAAAATTCATTGCATTTATTTCCTCTGACGCTGTGTCAAATTTCTGGCGAAGTTCTGATAGATTTTGTATTGATTTCGAATATACTTTTTCTTTTATGCATTCCCAGTAAAAAATATCTACTGGATTTAGATCGGGAGAACGAGGATGCCATAAAATTGTACCACTGCGTCCGATCCATTTGCGAGGATACTCTTCGTTCAAATAAAAATAACATTTTTAAGGGCAAGAAAAGTGGCAAGTGTTATACCATTTTGAAATCTTGATTAAATGCGCCAACTTTTGAAATAACTTGCCAAGGGTAGTGTAGTACATTTTTTTTCAGTATGAAGCGTCAAAGTTGACTAACGATATTTTTGAGAAAGATGACTCAATAAAACTTAACTTTTTTTATTAAATTAACAATGTTTTGTGCATTAATTTGTTATACGATTAATAGCATATTTAATTAAGATCACGAAAGGCAAAAAAACACAGCGAAATTGTGACATTGGTGATCACAGGACTTGAAAATGCGACCAAGGGTGTGGAATTTCAACTTTTTTGAAAAGTGTCTATTATTGCTGAACTAAGTGATATGGAATTTTTTTTTTATTTTTCCTAAAACCGGTATGACTTGGCCTTTCATCCTGTCTCGGATTATCGTTGAGTTTTGGGACACCCTGTATAGATTTTATAGATAGTTATATATACAGATAGTTTATAAATACGATTCTGGATGTAGGTACATATGTAATAGGCTAACCAACAGCTATTTAAAAACAGTAAGCTGTTACCCTTTCGGTAAGATTGATTTGGCAAAAGTTTGTGGCACTTTGCGGTACCACATCAATCAAGGGAACACGTGTAGTAAGTTCGTTAGCAAATACATATATATGTTACTGTAAAAGCCCGAACTGTGGTATATCCTAAGATTTTCCGGTAAAACCTAAGATTTACCAACTCTCAATGGTAAAAGTCCGAACGTTCTTTTATTTCGAACTTTTACCCCCATTTAATTGGCAAATCTTAGGATTTACATAACGACACGGTAAAAGTTGATTATCATGTGTTTGAGCCGTAATATAATGATATTGCTAGGGATATAATTATATGCCGTAATATAGTTATAATGAGAGTTTGAAGATGTCGCCGGAGCCCCGCTTCGCGGGGCTCCTCCTTCGGGTGGTTTAAAAAAAAATAACCACGAAGGCTGAGGTGGAAGCTTCGCTTCGCTCGCTCCCACCTCAGCCTTCTAACTTAACCTACCCATGTTGGTTTGCCCAAAACTCCTTCTTTATAACAATAAAAATATTTTATATTACCTACATTTACCTGCCCTTGAGGTATATCCTAAGATTTACCAAGTGAATAGGGGTAAAAGTTCGAAATAAAAGAATTGTTCGGACTTTTACCATTGAGAGTTGGTAAATCTTAGGATATACCGGAAAATCTTAGGATTTACCACAGTCCGGGCTTTTACAGTAACATATACACTACAAACAGATTTATAAACAGCTACATAGTAAGTGAAGCGAAAATATCCAAACCAAAAATAAAATACTACCTAAATACAAATATAATTTTAAGTCATTTTTAATCTCACTATTAGTCGCGGTTCTATTGCCCATAATGAGAGGCTTCGAGTCTGTGCGGGTTAAAGACTCCGTATTCCATCATGAACGGTTTAAAGAACCCTAGGATATGGAAAGTTTTCTCACGATGCTTAACTTTATCATTAAAGCTAATAATTGACAATTGTTGAACCCTGCCTAAGTTCTTTTCGTAAGTACAACAAATCTTGAACAAATTATATGACAGTCATAGCCGTGACACAGCTCGTTTCAAAATAGAAACAAACACTGAGCTTAATCCCTTAGGTATTACAGAAATAAAACAACAGTGTGAGCTAAAATAGGAATAAATATGAACATTTAATCAGGGGCGACGGATAAATTCCTAACGGGGCGGCGCGACGGCTGAATAACTGAAAATGTCGCCTGATTTACCTTTAATGGGAAACTATCTTTGTACAGTTGCGGCCGACAGACTGGTAATAGCTTAGATATTGAGTAGACTTTACACCACATCGTTCATAGCAGCGTTTTAAAATAATCATCCAGCATTTTTTTTAAGTAAATGTTAACAGTTAACGAAGTATTTAATAAGGTAAGTGTCGTAACTAAGAATGTAGATATCAATAATCTTTACTATGCAAAGTACACGAGCAAGAGAGTAATAAGATAGTAGCTAAACTATTTCTAGTGACGGCAAATGCCAGTTTCTATTAAGCTATTGGGCACATTTATCCTTTTGTAAAGAAGTGTGAATATATAACAGTACTCGAAAAACATTCGCCGTTAATTCCAAAATAAATATTAAATAATCTACTTAATATTACATCTCCTAAATAATGGTACTCTTCCTACCAAATTACCTTTTAATACAAGTAATATAAACCTTACTGAAACCTTCACAAATTATCCCTTAAAGAGGTCATTGCCATAAAACCATTTCTTCAATAATTACAGCTACATAACATCAAGTGTCTAGAATGCAATAACGTCAGAGGTATTAACAGCTCTTTCATCGTTCAAACAAAGGCTCCATCAAACCTATACCTATTTCTAAGAAACCCTTTTATCGTCCATCTTCTAGCTATTACAATGTCCTTTTAATACAGAGCTTAATACCTTTTAAATGACAAGCGCATTGTTAGAAGAGAGTAGAGTTATTAATGTGGATTAGTTATGCACTTGAGCTTTCATTTACATTATCAAAGGAAAATTGTTATAAGAGATCAACATTTTTACATACATACATTCGTAAAATCACGCCTTTTTTCCATAGGGGTAGGCAGAAACAAAAAAAAACTTATTATTACCTTACTTATTATGTTGAAAAGTCGATTTCCTTGAGCTAGTTTAGATGACTATGGTTACAATTCAAGGTAAGGTTGTAAAATATGCTTATTGGGAAATTGTCTAGAGTAGTTAAGGCAAGTCATAAACCATCCGACGGCATAAACAAGTTGCATACAAAATTATCCACGCAAAAATTATATTTAACATCAAATGATATCCAATATTTCCATTCTCTCTGGGGAGAATCTCTATCGTTAAGTATTACACTAATTGGTGTCTATCTCGAGCTAAAACTAACGGGTAATAAAATAGCACTCGCTTTTTAATTCAAGAGCGCTCTATCTTAGCATTAATAAAAGCGTGGTTGATAAATTACGGTTTCACTTGTTCCAACTTAACCGAAGTTATTGTAGCCTTTTTCCGAGCCATTTGTCTAACCCGCTGCAAGGGATATCTTTATCTCAGCAAGTTTTTGTTTTTTGTGCGACATTTTTCGTATAAAATTGCGCTAATGGCTAAATAAACGGTTAATCAATTTCGTTTTTTTTTTATTTTAAATACTACTCTTGATATCGGAGTATTTAATTTGTGTCTATTTACTGCGGTTTGAACAACGAATAGGATACAATATCATAAGATTGGACGAACTGCCATATCTCTCCGCATTCTGTTACATGAAAGGCAAGTGTAAAACGGAGTTTTCATTTAGATCATCGTTTTGCATTGGTGGGTAGCACGAACTTCTTAGAAACATCAATATGACGCATACCAATTGAAAGACGTAAATCACATAAAGTCTGCTATTCAAGGCTACTAATCTCCAGTAATTTTTCAGAAATTGTATATTTTCTGTAACTAAACAATCACTAGACGTTTCACAGTTTCTCATTAGCTTTTAACACAAGTATACCGCATTTCTCGTTGTTCTAACAGTCTTTTACATAGCACCGTGTGTCGGTTCCCACCCTATCATTACGTGAGGCTTTTATCTATCTGTATTGCAGCACCTACAGCACCCTGTACACCCGACCGCGAAATTAATTAATGTTCAAAACATCCCCGTGTAATCATATTAACAGTCGATATTCTCTGTTTATATTTACTTTGGGTTACGGTTTAGTGGAGTATTTATAAGGGTTGTATTTTGGCCTCTGATTTTACTGCTATTTTGGTCGTGAATTCAGTGAAGTAATAGAATGAAAGCTTGGGTACTGGTAATGTATGAATGGTATAAAGTCTTTTAAAAAGAGCTCTCAGATGTCCTAAGAGTTTTCTTTTAAAAATAACCTTTCAGGAAATGTAAAGGATGTATTTGTAGACTTTGAACCACAAAATAAATTGATTAAGTCCACATTCGACTTTTATCTACAGTTACACATAAAATAATATATTTTACGTATATATACGCACTTTTTGCTATTTTCACTTATCAGTCAACGATCAAACATTCTTCAAGACATATAATTTTATTAATTTTAATTCACATTTTCTTTCATGATATAGTTAAAACATTCTCCTTCTGTATTTACACTCATATTCTAAAAGGTATATTGCTAATTGTCGGTCTTAAATCCGATAAATAATCATACAAAATGCATACCTATCATCTGCTATTCTACCACTAATTGGAAAGCACTGATTAAATTGTAATCTCAGTAGTACTTGTGTACAATACGTATCTGATTGTAAACCATCAAATATGTATTCAATTGTGGCCGGCGGCTGCAATTTAGATTATATTAGTACTAATAGTTTTATTAATTAGTGTATTAGATATATATATATATATATGATTGTGCTCTAAAGTAATCATCTTATGATTAAAGTTACATTCATACATGAAATCACGCTGTTGGCTCATAGGCGTAGGATCAAATCAGATCATTCAATCAGAAGACTTAATAATCTTTTTAAATTTATTTATTTATTTATTAAATTCTTGAGAAATAAGCGCGACTGGTTCTTTCCTATTGTTTTTTACATTTCATCTTATGTCATCTTCTGAATCATTACACACACTCATGACTGCTATACGTAACAACCAGTAAGACGATTCTCTACAATTGAAACCATCGGGTATCGAGAGTTTGACATTTAAAATGTACTGCCAAGATAGTTTCTACGACGCCCGCTAGAGGCGCTGAACAGATTGTCATATTTTTTTTTTTTTTTTCGATAGCTAGTCGGTTGTCGGTAGTCGATAGAGGTAGAGACTCGAGGTACAGTTAACTTGTTCTGTTGAGCCACGAAACTGTGAAACACTACAAGCAATAAAACTAAGGCTTTTTCAACATTAGTATCGAAATAATAATATTTTATCGACCCAAATGGATACCAAAACTTAAACTAATCAAAGTACAAACTCAATACTAGATATCATTGGACAAAACTTTGCATTCGCCACGCCTCCTGCATAGATTGCAATGTTCACAAACTTGCTCCTAATAGGTCCCCTTGAAGAAATTAACGGGAACTTGGGAACTATGACGTCATAGCAAGCTATCGGGAACTCCCAAAAGTAGATAAAGTGAATCAAACTTTTGTACTAGCAAATATGGTTGATACCGATGCAGTTTGTACCTCACCTGAAGTTTGTATGAAGATGTGAAAGATATTGAAGGCTTACCTGAAAAATAAGAAAAAAAGATGTTTAATATAGGAAACTTTTTATACGACAACACCTAGCAGCTACATCAGTCACTATGATCACGGTCGTTGCAATACAATTGAAACGTCGGGCAGCAAATAAGGTATCGTAAACCATAAATTTCACATTGCATTTAAGACTTGTAAGCAATGTTGTGTTAACTTTTAAAAGCTTTAACAATAATATAATAGATGTGGATGTTCAACGGTAATAGTCCAACTAATTTTTATTTACTAATAACATGTTTTTAGATCTACAGATCAAGTTTAAAAATAAAACAGTTTCTCCAGTTCCTTATCCAGTATCCCTATAAAATACAAAGTTAATTTGCGCAGTAGAAGTATTACAGAAGCGGTTATTTCATAACGCCTTAATACAGTTGGTAGTTACGAGGCTATAACTCGACTAATAGCCGTGAAGCAATATCCCGTAATTCCATCACCCCAAGCCACGGTACGAACAAAATCCAATTTTTACACTCCTCCCCGGTACGGCGGTTTAATTTAAAAAATCTGTAGGAAATAAATTTCTTTGGTGGCCTAGAAACAGTTTGTGTGACTTCTGTTAGCAATGTCTTAGGTGAAACAGCCTAGATACATTCTGTTCTATCTTTCATAGAGGCCAATAGTTTTAACTCATGCATGTATACGTGTTATACCAGAAGGTATAATAGGCTACGACAAGATGTATGGATGTGAATGCAGCAAAAGAAGTTTGTAAGGATCATACTAAGTGGCGTTCTCTGGGCTTTGCCTGTCCCTATGGGAAGAAGACGTGATTTTATGCATGTGTAGGCAGAGGTGAATGTTTTAACTTACTTATGTTCGGCAAAGACTCAAACGTGAGTATTCGTTTAATTCACTTTATAGACAAATAAAGAGGTAATGTAAGTGAAAAACCATGGGGGGTGACGCAAAATGTAACAAAAATTAATACGTACAATACAATGAAAACGCCAAGGATTGGTAACATAATAACAGTGTGAAGTAACTGTGGTATACAATTATGTTGGGTGTCATCAATCAGTACGTTCGTGATATCGTATTATGCACCGTACACGAATTGACATTAACACGCGACTGTTTGTTTAAAACTAGATAATTGTGATGGTGAAAAATAACATTGTTTGTTACAATCTAGTTAAACAACAATATTTAAGTTAAAATTATTTACAAATAAATATATGGTGATTCTGATTTTACATACGACTGTGTTATTATGTAAAACGAAGAACTACTGCCTACTATGTACAAGCACTAAATAAATACATTGCAAAGACGCTGTGTTATTTAATAACTTGAAATCAAAATAGTCATGACTCGATGGTCTTGGTAGATTTCAGTAGTAAAGCTTTAACAAGTTACTTTTAAGATCACTCGTATTATTGCAATGTCATATGAACGATTCACTTTAATCAGATTGTAAATCTCATGAATTCACAGTACTAGTATAATAAAAGTCAGAATATTTTCAGTCAATCCAGCAATTTTATTCTGAAACTTGTTAAGGGCGGGTTCATTCATTGTTACAGCTTAAGATCTGTTATACTATAAAATCATTGTAGATGGAGTGTCGTAAATACCCTCTCACGTTTTGAGGTTCAAAAGTTCTTTATTTTACTGCGAGCTAAAATGTACGAGATTTATAAAATGGGTTGAAATGGAAAAATTCAGTTTTTCTTCGATATACCAGTGCTACGTTTCCGAACATAAAACCTTGGGCGATTGGAGTTTTTACGAGTGTCGGCCGTAACTCGTTGCTTTACGATTGAAACTGTACAGGGCTGTCAAGATATCAAAACATCGTGCCAAGACCATCCGGATCAAAGGTGACCATCTTTGCTCATGAAATGTAAGAGCTCTTTAATTCGCTTGTAAAAGAATAAAGAGCTTTTGCATAAAATACACACTTTTATTTAATAGCTCGAGGCAGCAAGTAAAAATATTAAGGGTAATGCGATTTTATTTCAAATTTGCTAGCAAATACTTAAGCAGCTATTACTTAAACATCAGCCTCGAGATGAAGCCAAGAGAATCTATAATATTTCAAAGTAATCAATAAAACTGAACACCGTTCGTTACATAAAAAAACTAACTCTTTTTGTATCCACAGCCACGCTCATCTTTACACAATTTAACCACTGATTACAGACGTTACCAGCTAGTTTTCATAAAGAAACCATCAACAAGAAATCGATGGCTTACGATCACCAATGATTACCGACGTAACCAACTAATTTCTCAAAGACCTAACCATCAACAAGAAATGTCGTCATCACAAGAGATGTTGCTTCGACAGCCGGTATACAAGTCTGGCGGCCCTGTAGCGGGTGGCGTGCAGGCGAGCCCCGACGTCGAATGTTTACAGTCGCCGACGTAAACGCGGCCGTGTGCCCGCGATACTCCTCGCATTATTAACGTGTACCGCATATTTTACCTACATATTGAATTTCCATTCTGTATTTTTGGAGTTTCTGGTGGTTGGTTTGTTTTGCAGCTACAGTTTTTAGCGAGGTGCGTTTTTAGGAACGTTTTGTAGAAAGAGTAAGTCTGTGTTTTCAGAAAATTACACTTTAGGTTAAGAGGAGCTGAAGAAGACTCGACTAATTTTGAAGTTACGTAAGTTCTAAGTTCACTTAAGTGTAAAAGTACTTTGTATTACTCCTAATCAACTTGACAAAGAAAGAGTGAAATTGTTACTGAATTCCCGCTAATTAACTATAATTATCTTCATTATGATACTAATTAAAAAAAATATATCAGAATAAACCACACGTTGGTACAGGTCATCTTTTATAATAGGAGGCCGCAACATCCACTACAACAGACAAGTGATATTTGGGAACTGGGCAATGGGCATTTCAGACACGTTTATCATTCAAATTTTCTTCCAGTCTTCTCTCCCGTTATATCAAGTGGTCATTTATAATAGTTATATACAATTTAATTCAGCAGACAGGCACACAATCAAGTTAGGGTGTTTTCCTCGCACTGGGCGGCGCAAATAGCTAATTTACGAGCGCATCGCGGCGGCATGTAAGTGGCGTTCGTCGCACCGCCAATGTGAAGCGCACTGCGGATACCGATGCAAAACACTGCATTATCGCCATACAATGCGGTTATTGCTTGTTTGTTTGTACATTTTAGGGTTTATATATTGAACAATCGCTTTTTGTCCATGTTTAAATGTTTATAGAGAGCTTTGGATGCTTTCTAGGCTGATAAATACAGTTTATACGAGATAATATGAGATTCTAGTGTCGATTTTGTAATTACAGCTTTTCATATTGCTCCTGCATAAAAATACAATGGTTAACGATATATTTATACTTCGATTAGTCAGGTGAAGATATACAGAGAGCAGGTAGGTAATTTTCTAATATTCAGTTTTAGTTGAAGACCTAAATATGAATAGATATCTAAAGTTAACATCAGCCAACATTAATTACATATGATTATTTAATTAATTTACTCATCGTTTAGTAACACAAACATAAGAAAAGAATTCAAATCGAAACTTGCGAGACATTTTCGCAAATAACTTTAACACAACTTAACATGCAAGTAAAATGCACTACAATCAATATGTCACAAAAGGTAGCATCGTGCACCACTAATCTTCAAACTGAATATTTTGAACGGTACTCAGCAGCTGTTTAAGAGACACTCACGGTCAAGGGCACTTACGCGACTCGCACAAGTACCACTTAAATTAACAACTCGTTGTAAAGTTTGCTCTCGGTAAGAAATCTTTTATTATTGTACATTTTTTTTCGTCGTTTTTTGCTTTGTATATCCGCTGTGCTGTTTTGTTTTAATGATGGTGTTATGGTAAAACATTTGGGGAATGTTTATCTTTGGTACGTTGCTATAGAAACTTGTAACTGTAGAACAAAGATAGCTAAATTATCCACTTTAGTAATTTGACTAATAAGCATTGAATTTGGAAATGATATAACGTAAGAAAGAATTTGACATTTTTTGTTCTTTCGAAATAATCCAATGAACAAAATATTTTAATACTTTTCACTCGCTCGGGGCATAGCTTTCAGAATATTATTACACAATTATACTACTCAAACAAAAAGCTTCAGAATTTCTTCTACACTTCAAAACCTTTCATATCACAATATTAATCTCCCATTTTCCTACTAAACTGACACTAGTCTCCAACAAAAAGCTAGACTAGGCACACAAAACATATTGAACTAAAAGATAATACTAAAGTCCACACTGAACCATCAGTCTAACTCCAATAGATTACGTATCATCAAACCAAACAAAAACCTCGGTTTCTTTACCCCGCCTCAACCACGAATAGGCGTGGCTTAGTGACTTGACGATCGATGGATCAATACCTCTAAATACTAAATTCTAATATATTGTCTTATGTGTACTATAAATACGAATATATTGGCAGTTAGTACAATACAATGTAATTGACCATTTCTAATTTAAAATAACCAAAAGATTTTAATACATTTGTTTTCAGCGTAGCGACCAGAAAATTTTAACACAATACTACTAAAACAAAAAGCTTTAGACTTTCTTCTACACTTCGAAACCTTTCATATCACGATATTAATCTCACACACGTCCACACAGAACCATCAGTCTAACTCCAATAGATTTCGTATCATCAAACCAAACAAAAACCTCGGTTTCTTTACCCCGCCTCAACCACGAATGGGCGTGGCTTAGTGACTCGACGATCGATGGATCAATACTTGTAAATAGATTCAGGGTTCGCACAAGATTATTTTAAAAGGAGATCCTCTTTGAATGGACTTTGATATATGAATTATAGACGCACCTGAATAATCTACGACCTTTTCTGAAGGAGGGTAAATGGTTGTGGGATTGTGTAATGCATATGTGGGAGCGGTTGCTGCTTGGATCAGGAAGAAATGATCTTGGTAAATAATGTAGAGCATATTGGGTCTTTTGAAGGGAGGCCGATTAGTGCGTTGCATTTTGATGCTAAATAGATTAGGATACATACATTTTTTTTTATTAATTGACTTACAATTAAGAGTTATAAAGCGTTACGCATTGTGTTTAATGCACTATAATTTTGAACAAATTAATTTTCTGTACAGCAGCACTTAATCTAGAGTACTTCCATACCGAAACAAGACTGAATTCAAAATCGAATTCGCAATCCATCAAAGTGTATTCTGATAAAAAATCGCCATAATTTAATTAACACACTAGTCTCACGCTTTCATCCATAATTTCATAGTTCAACTAACAAACTACAACAAACATTAACCCTTTAGCTTTCAAGCAAAGTCAAGTAAAGTAAAAACATAGTTGCAGTTAGCAAGTCATCCGGCAGATGTCGCCGTAGTGCGCAATATAACTGGGTGTGAAACTTGTCTAATATTCCCTCCGCGGTGTTAGGGCCTGAACACATTAATGCGCTCACTATTGCCACACATGCGGGCGAACATTGCGAGAATGTACTCGAGTTGAGCTTCTGTTATGAACTTGTGTAATATGGGAATATGGTTTAAAAGTATTGTATGTTGTTTTAGTCTCTAAATACTGTTATATTCTTTTTTCCTTATTGGGAAAATCTGTAAATAAAACAGTATTTTGTCGTAAATTCTGATTTATTTAATTTAAATTGGTATAACTGTTTCTGTTTTCCAATGGAATTTTTAAAGAGACAAGGTAAAAAAAGAAGCTTTAAGGTAGTTTAATGCTTTGAAACAGGCTTTCAGGTAAAGAGCAATATTTCAAAAAAGTACATTTTCTCGCAAAACAACTCAATCATGATGAAAATCCGAGTGATTGAAACATAACCTTATCAACAAGATATATGTTTTTTATCAGCATTCGTCGCTCGAACAAAATGACAGATTTTTATGATCCCCCAATGTTCTATTTACACATCGTAAAAACGAAGCGAACGTGCTAAAATTTATATTCACATTTATACTTAAAAGAACATAAAAGTCACAGCTTAAAAGTGGATTTTGTTTTATGTTGGCATTTTATTGAATAAAATATATGAAGATTTGCAGTACTGAATTTAAAACACTTTGAAGCATTTTATAAAAAGTACGGAAAAGTACAAAAGTTATATAAATCTAAAACTTGGTTTGAGGCTTCGTTGTCTATTACCAAACGAGTCTCAAATGTTACTCATGAATCTGAAAATCCACAATCCTTTTACTTTTTATTAGACGCGCCGTCGTATACATACAAATCTTGATTGAAAAGAGCACATCAGTTAAATATCAGTAGATCCTATAACCACAGTTTAATTACACCTAAACAACCAATAAATATAGCACCCTAAAATCTGCAACTATAGAATAATCATAAGTACATGGTCTCTGCCTACCCCTATGGCAAAAAGTCGTGATATTATTATGTATCATTTAATCTGACTTAAAACTAACCAATACATGTTACGTCCTAATGAAACAAAACCTTAATAGTAATATGAAACTTTATATCGGGAATGATAGCATGTCGGCAGAACCGCTTATATCACCTGCAACGAGCCGTTACCATGTTTGTATGTGAGGTCAGCTTAGTTTAACACATATTGTGCTACATTTTTACCTGTTAAACAAACCGGGTTCATTATCATAATGATTCTGTAGCGACCGTGTGCGGGATTAGAGAATTTTGCTATTCTTGCTTTTTATTTTGTATAAGTTGCGTTTTATACCTTCTATTAGTATTAGTAGCTATTATCTCTAGTGTATTTCTGTATAGTAATTATTCATATACTGTGTTTTGATATAAATAAAAAAATAATTTAACCCATTAATGTCCCACTGCTGAGTAAGGGCCTCCTCCCGGAATGAGGGAGGGGTCTGATGTACCAATATCAAAATAAACATAGCTTTTTCCAAACATAACTTAGAAGTCACAGTCAATTTACCGAAATCTTAATAAATACACAAACAAACAGACCGAAAACAATACGAAAAACACAATCATAAAGAACACACACACACATACACACATATGTTACGACTGGTCGAAGAAAACAACAAACTTTAACACACAGCCGTTGAAACTATTGCTCAAACTCCCTATGGACCTCCACGTATATGAACAACGTTTGGGGCAAAATTAAAAAACTTGTATCCAAGTCGCATTTAAGCTAAAACAAAACGTAGCAAAAGTTTTCAAGCAAACAAACGTGGTCAGATAGCATAGACAATCTTCAAATTGTTTACTGAACGTAATATCGGGGACGGGATTAAAAAACTTCGCCGTTTTTCTATGGACGAAAATATGTTTTTAATGGCTGGACTTTTTTCTTGTTATGTGTGTATTTGGGAATTGGACTCGGTTTATTAGTTGAAATAATATATTGAGGAAATTACTTGTGACCGCTGACCAAGGGAGTTTGTGTGTACATTCGATTTGATAAATTGAACTATAGATCACATTGTCTCTAGTTTGTTTCATATTCATTGTAGCATAAACATAAATATTTGTTCTAATAAATAATGTTTTTGGAGCTAAACAAATATTATGTTTCGCAACTCGACTACTTTCCCCAAAATTGTGATCAATCGCCTCCATAGTAAACTATTTTTGACATAAAAAACAAAATAAATTACCATGCACTTGTTACATTTGCGAGAATTAAGTTCTTTATTTTCCGTCGATTCACTCTACCTCAAAAAACTCGATTAGAAATTCAGCAAATCCCATGGAAAGCCAGTATTTGTCCGTTCAAAACAAACAGAAGCGAATCTTTTTCGAGTTGACGGTAAACTGCACACAAATTAGAATCGTGTGCCTGAACACTTAATAGTGTTTGTGCACTCAATTTTCGTTTCCACTTAGTACGAAAATGTTTGTTCGAGAAATGAAATATTTGACTGCGACATCAGATTTCTGTGATCAAAGTATGTTTACGTTATAGGTTTATTAAAATTGTAACTTCTATGAATGTTTTCTAATCATATGTATAGAAGTACCTTTATCGATTTTGATGTAACTGTTACTGTTTGATTGGAATATATTATTACGCTAAGCTTAAGCCAGTAGATTAATTTAAAACTATTTTTATTGAAGGTAGTACATACACAGTTGTTTACGCTTGATATTTCAATTTACAAGGACATTTATTTTACTTTATCGATATAGATCCAAGGGAATACAAGTGAAGATAAGTTGCCTCGATATTTTATTACACGAACATTAATAACAAACATTTCGTTACGCGTCAGCTAACGACAGAATTGTCAAGACAATGATTGATGTCGATATCGGCATCCACCAGGCCAGTACAAGTATCATTACACAATCTAACCATTTGGCGGATCCCCAGAGATAGTGACGGATCCCCCGGATTACATCATTTCCCCCTACAAATACGCATCGTGTTGTCTATTTGGGTCAACCTTGTATCTCTATAGAATGTCAATGTCTTAAAAGGTTGGCCACCAACTTCCTCTGTAAGGAGGCAGGGGAAATTTCTCGCAACCCCGTTAAAGTGTATAGGGAATTGATGGGATAAATGCTTTCGAAAAAGCATCTGAGCGGTCTATTTGATTTTGATGTCAATGGTTGTGGTTTGGGGTAAGTCCTTTCATGAGTGTATATGTGCGTAATAATTCAATGACGTATTTTACTCAAGTGGATGCTTAGTTAGATTAATAGGTACGTTTCTTTCATCCGTTTTATGGCGTTATTTCACGTTTTGACTGCACAATATTTTATAAGTAAAAAATCTGTATTTTTTCCTTCCTTATTCCTTACACATGCCAAATTATTCATGAGATTCATATCACCACAACACCTATGCTACCGTTTGAACACTTAAAAAGCGTCAAAAAGTAATGGTCTTTATTTCAAACAAATACTTCACTCAAAATCACAACCTACAAACAAAATTTAAAATCCCATACAAAAATCATTGAAATATTAATTAATATTGTCTATCGATACAAAACACATTACAATATCGTTATAGTTTATCCATCGATGAAGCTGTAAAGCGGCAGGACGTGAAAGTGAAGTGCTATAACCACTAACACTTGATACGTGTCTGTGGAGAGCCATCGAACACCAGTTTTTGCTAAAGGGTGCCGCCAATACAGCGTAAACGCATTTTACACTGACTTTTTTGTATGTTACATGGGTTTTTTTAGATATGTTCAGCTCAGTTCAGTTTTTAAAGAAAATTTTCGATTCAATTGTAGTTATGACATAGGTTTACAGTGTTATCGACATATTATTATTTAAGTGAAAAAGAGTGTGTAAGGAGTTCAATTAATTAATTGAAGTCTGGAACACAGATTTTTCAGACTGAGAGCGTGCAAAAGTTATAAGTTTTCTTTAAGTAGAACATCTTTTAATAAAAAAATAATACGTTTTTAATTAGGTCTTACATAAATATAACAGTAATATAAAATGACACTAGAACCAAATGACACCAATTCACGAAACAAGAGATAATATAAAAACGAACGACACTCATCGTCGCCATTGCTACGTCCGCAGTTTAAATTTAACAAGCTGAGAGTTATATCTTACTGTTTACAGTTACGGTAACGGTTTCAACCCTTCCCCCCGGTAATAATTACGTCGATTATCGTCCACTAATTAGGTATCCCATTCCGTTCCAATAAGGCAGCGGTCCGATTCACCCCCGCGCCCCCGCCGAAGGGAAACCTACTCATTAATTCTTCAACGAAATAATTCTCGCACAATTTCAGATAGCATTTTACGACCTCGCCCGCTCCTCCGATTTTATTGTTGTCCCTCTTTAGTACTAACGTTTTATAATTTTCTCGCGAATTTCAATTGTTTCCAATAAAGTATTCCAAAACTTTTTATTGTTGCTAATGAATTCTTGGAAGGCGTCTGCTTTTGAGTTATTTTTGGTATGTTGTTAACACTGAGTTTATTGTTTTCTGCGCGAACTGTGTCTCATTCAAAATCTAATACGCAAGGCTATGTAGGCTACAGTTACTTCGCTTGAGAGTAAATTGAAATTCTCTGGGCGTAATATGACGTATGCCTTTCCGTGATACTCCGTTATCGAGATCTTTGAATTAATTATGCAGTAAATGAGCACTCCGTATTCAAGACTTAAAGGAAGTGAGCCCGAATGAAATTAAACGTGAGATTGCTAGAATAAAATTTGTACTAGTAAATACGGGCTACGTACCGTTTTTATGTCGTTTAGAACTTTCACGGCAATAAACAAACACATGAATTCGAATCCTTCCCTTCTTTAAACGCTTAAATCAGACAAAACTCAATTCACCACCGTCGGTTGTTCCCGAAAAAATCAAGGGCTCAAACGTTCCATACATATATTATGCGCCCGAAATCGGCTATTTCAAGCTCGGGTGGAAAGTAACAATTTAAAAATTTAATCACATTTCTGCTCAGAGTTTTATTTCCATCGT
This sequence comes from Anticarsia gemmatalis, assembly GCF_050436995.1. Classification (NCBI taxonomy): domain Eukaryota; kingdom Metazoa; phylum Arthropoda; class Insecta; order Lepidoptera; family Erebidae; genus Anticarsia; species Anticarsia gemmatalis. The sequence continues at coordinate 10,224,601 of NC_134760.1, read as the reverse complement.
GTGATTAGCGCGGCCAGTTATTTTCAAGCCAAAATAGGATTATGCTCGAGAGAATCTCCTATATTATTTTTATAGAATTTATATGAAATCAAAATTGAATTTTCGCCAGTGTTTGTTGCGAAATTGAATTCCGAACTCCATATTAAATACAAGCCGACATCCCGCGAGACTAAAATTTCAATTTAAAAACATGTGTAGTTTAACATGATAGTTAACCGAGTTTATTATTTTTCAAACAACGTACGTGCCTCTGCGGAGATTATTTTTCTAGAATACAGATTATTATTTTACTTTGTTACTACTAAGTAAGTTTAAAATTTAGCGAAAAACGAAACCTTATGATCAAGCTTGTTTTCCGACTATAAACGTTGCAAGTATATCATATTCTAATTATGGCTGGCTTAAAAACACCTCAAACCAATATTTTTGTTTGAGATATTCTTATTAATATAAGAACGATACGTATAGAAGACGAGACATTACGAGTGATATTCTTAGAATTTCTAACAATATCTGCCCATACGATTGAAATAGGCTCTTTTCAACCCCTTAGTCCTAAATGTATCCTCGTTAAGCACAACGTTTGATACATAACGTATAGCGAACCCACTCGCTCTGTTAACGGCTTTTGAAATGTTTTTAAAAATATTGCAGTGCGCGGACACTTTTTTAATTTGAGTAAGGTCAGGCACAGGTCGGCGCAGTCAAAGAACAATGGCTGGTTTCAAATGTGTGTGTTTGATAATTGGTGTTGTTGTTTTTCCACGTAACCTGACTACTAGCTAAACAATTTTGTTTGGATTTAATTGTACTTGTTTGAATAGAACAAATGCGTTTCCACGGTACTACTCGCAACCAAAACAATTATATACGATTTCCACCGAAGTCCGAAAATAATTACAACGAGTTTCTCACAAAGGTTAATGTATATCAATGTCGCTACATTTTAAACCAAACAATCAACATCAGGATTTAACGTTTAACGTAAACACCTGAACAAATTGATATCTCTATTCATCATTTAATCACGCTACAAACTGGAATTAAATTATAAATTTACATTTTACGCAGTAGGCTATTTCGCTATCATTTATGAACGTAAATAATGCAAACACCGCAGAATGATTTTAAACTGAACTCAAAGCAAAAACGATCAAAGCGTTAATTGATTCAGACCAATAAATAAGTATCGAATAATTATTCCAAACTGTAGTACCCTTTATTGGGACCCGTTGTCGGTCGGCACACCGTTTAGCGAATTTATAATATAAATTTATTGTCCATAATAGAGCGATAAATCGCCAGCGGTTCGCGGCACTCTCTATTATTAATTTCAACGGCGAGCGACCGCCGCGAATTTATATTCTTTTACCAAATAATGAAGAGCTATCTTGGTGAAAAAAAACCCGTGAATTAACGAGAGCGGCGGAAGACAAAGGCGCGGTCGGAGGCCCCCGACAATTAGACCCACCGCGACTGGATACGGGCAATTTGCAAACTCATTTGCGCTATTAATAAGTCCCGTCCGAGTGGTCTTTTGCCATCACCTGAATAATGACACGAGTGTTTTACGTCGGGTGACCGGAGAGGTGCTCCAATTGTTTTTCAAGTGTCTCCGCTTCCTTTGTGAGCGAATAAAAATAATAGAACATTAGGCATCGGCCAAAGTGAAAGGGAATTCGCTTTTTGGTATAAAACGCAATTATATTGAGCATACTTGTGGCTTATTTTGTATTGTATTTGGAGTACCAATGGTGACTGCCAGATGAAATTTAGCCTTACTTCGTTATTCAAAATTTATCTATATAAGTATGTATTTAGAAGTATATAAGTAAGTTTATCAGTTATTTGGTTACCATAGTACAAGCTCTGCTTAGTTTGGAATCAAATGACCGTGAGTGAGTTGTCCAATGACAAAAAAAAAGAGCAAACATGAAGAACCTATTTGTAGGACAGTCTTTGTTTGTCTCCGTTATTAGGTACTTTTAATCACATAAATAATGCACACTATTTACCATTATCATTAAGATCATAAAGTACAATTTCGTGTTTATACTGCTTTGTAAAGTAGATAAACAAAAGCCGTAATAAGCTTATTTCCAAAACAGAGTTGACAAAAAAGAAAATCAACAATGCGCTCATTATATTCGTCCGAAACATCTCTGACGTCATAATTATCAAATAGAACGCCAATCGGAGCGTGAACACCAAAAGTCAATTACAAAAGCTCTTTGAAACGTCAAGAAGGTGGAGGGGATGCACTGAGGCTTCAACAAGAGCTCCTCGGACGAAAGGAACTGGTGTTATCAGCACGTTTAAATGGAGTTCACGCGGTGAATACACCAAGATAAGAACCGTACACCGTCAACAGGTGTCACCGCTGCCCTTGATAGACCTTTGAATAGTTTTTGTTGAATATCGAGCCATTGTAAGACCAAAGATAAAACCTTTTCTTACAATTCTTAAGGCAAACAACGCGGCCCCTTTTTAGAAGCTTTTCCGTGTAATGTCCTTAATATTTCGTAAATGATCCCATTGTTCGGGAGCTCGTCGGGTGAGTAATGTCGACAGTCGGACTTGAATACGACGTACCTTTTGTAAATGGGGACGATTTGGTTGTTATGTAAGTTGATATCAAGGTCGCAGCTCTCGTTAATATTTTTCTAGTTAAACGAAAGCGGCGAGGTTTTAAATTGTCTTTTGAAGTGATATCTGTGTCACGCACACTCGATTTACTAAGAAAAGGAAATCTATTTGTTCTTAGAGAAGCTAAGAATTTGCTTGAAAATAGCTGATATTTTCTTTGCCTTCTGAAAATAAAATCTTACATAGAAAATTTAAGCTCACTTTCATATAACTTTCAAATTGAAAGGAGAAAACTCCCACAAATAACTTTGTCAATCAGAACTCGAGTAAAGTGCACAATTTCTGCTACAAAGAGCTACGCGTGCAGTCCGCTCGTAGCAGGTGCTACGCAATCACGTAGCGGTTGGCGTAGCCTTCACAAAGCGCGGACTATTGTTCGGTGTATTTACGTGACAATCTTGTTACTGCAAAATACTTATTTACATTTATATTGTGACAAAAACATTTTAAATACAAACCCTAAATTGAATTTTCTGTTTATTTATTTTAAACATTTATCTGAATTGAAAACGTAAACATACTATTTGTGGTTGATTGTATGAAAGTAAAAGTGTAAATAAATACGTTGACGTCATAAAATTGGTTCCTGTAACAGTTCGGAGAAATCACACCCGGGTAATTGGAGGTAAACCGAGAGTATGGTGTTGATCAATGGGATGAACAACACCGATTCATTTCGTTGTATTATGGCGATAATCATGTTACAAGGTAATATGCTTGATTTATTCCTTTTCTAGATATTATCAGCGGTACTACTTGTGTGCACATTTTAATTAAAGTTTAATCATTATGATAACAAGTTTAGCTAAAAAAATGTTTAAGAGATCGTTTAGCGATTAGGTCATAAATAGAATTAAGTGCGCATAATAACGACTGATATTTTACTTTTGACTGTCTCTAACGTGGTCCGTAGTGCATCCGACTGCTAATAACGAGATCCCAGGTTCAACTCCCAGCTCGGACTAAGAGCTTTTGGTCTTTTTCTGACATATATTGTATCATTCTCAATAGAAGTCCGGAGTTTGGTAAAGTGTCCGATATATAGCAACTAGCTGACCCGCGCAACTTCGCTTGCGTCACCTAAGAGAATGGGTCAAAATTTTCCCCGTTTTTGTAACATTTTTCGTTACTACTCCGCTCCTAATGACCGTAGCGTGATGTTATATAGCCTATAGCCTTCCTCGATAAATGGGCTATCTTACACTGAAAGAATTTTTCAAATCGGACCAGTAGTTCCTGAGATTAGCGCGTTCAAACAAACAAACAAACAAACAAACAAACAAACAAACAAACAAACAAACTCTTCAGCTTTATTATATTAGTATAGATAGGCCCCATATTACACGGGACTAACATTGTTATTGGCGAAACACGGGTGTATTTCATACACCTCTGCCTACATCTTTGGGTATGAAAGACGTGATATTACGTATGTATGTATTTTACTACAGGTGGAACTTTAAATTTTCTTAAAAGACCGGCTTGAAACTTGCAAAAGCATTCACTCTGCTAATAGTGTGTCGCACTCGTGAATCGAGCACCGTATCGCGATATCTTCGGAATACGAATCAGTTCCGTCGAATCACGAACACGGGCAGAACGTGTCACTTAGATTTATTTACGTCAAAGTCACTTGCATACGACAGATATATCGCATAGATAGATAGTAGAACGGAATTTAAGTTATGTATAATTTTAAAATTTTGTTTTATAACATACATTTCTTTGTACAGAGTAAACTTTGCTGATAAAATACTGTATCAGCAATCATTTTTTAAGTAAAACTATAGAAGAAAAGCACGTGCTTATGATATATCCTACGGATAAGGCTCAGATATTTCTAGTTCTAACTAAATAATGTAATAAAAGTTTTATAGCCTCTACTTTCACTCTTAGGTTAATTAGGTTTCTTTATGAAGTCTACAAAACTGTAAGCTTATGATACTTAACTCTTTGGTTAGTATAACAAAGTGACAATGGTGCTATGCAAACATCGCATCCAAATCAAAGGGTACACAAATCACAAGCGAAACACAATTGCAGTAGTTAAAAAACCTTCAGTATAAATAGTTCAAATTGTTCGTAAGCAACATAACCTAGTAGCGCGTTTCACGGGCGCAACTTGCACCACTCCATTTCCGTTCTATTGAGTTGGTTCGCGCGGATCGCTTGCAGTTTAGACACCAACCATCTCGTAGGTAATGCTGTTATAGTATCGGATTTTACTTTTAAATTGTGTTTGTGGTGATTGGTAGAGTATGAGAGGTAAAGAAATATGAGGTACGTAATTATATGCGTATTTTCATTGGTAAGATTTCATGGTATGGAATTAGTTGCAGTAATTTCAAAATTCACTTGGACACATTTTAGAAGGAGGATTTTGAAGGAAAGGTTAAAAATTTGGTAAAATGGTTTGTTCTGTAACTTAATTTTAACTTTCCACAGTAAATATTAACTATCAACAGTTTTATATTTCAATAGATAGTGCACATAAAGTTGCATTCTATAATTTCTAGACACAATTAGAAAGCAAAGACATTGATTAGGAGAAAAGGTCTCAACATAATATCATACCCAACCTTAACACGTATAACTAGCAAGAGATAAAACTGCACTACCCTACCCAAAACTAACCCAATCAAAAATAACGAACAACATTCTCCACAAAACAAAATCCTCTATACTAACAAACAAACCTGCACACAAACAGTGGGCACGTATGCAGTTGAAACAGTCAAGCGGCGTGCACCCCGCGCAACTTGCGCCGCTTATTTCCGCTATATTGAGCGAGTTTCACACAAAACCGTTTTTAACTTGACGTCGATAGAGCGAAGTGGGCCATCGATGCTACGTTCGGTGATAACTTGTACCGTGTAATGGAATTTAAGATGTTTGTTGTTCTTGCTTTAGTGGGAGTTGTAGTTTGACGTTATATTCGATATCAAAATACCTAATGGTTCAAGAAGATCGCTAATATTAGCATTTTCAATTGAAATCTTACCTGCTTTCTAATTCGCCACCGTAAACTAAGAAATGGGTTGTAACCCAATGTTAGCAGTGTAGAGATTAGATAAGAGTGTCACTGAACGAAAAAATAAGAATGAAGGTCTGAAAACAAAATAAGAAGGAAATAGTGGAAGGTTTTACAATTTGCTGAAGTCAGTCAAGCCGGAACAGAGAATAACAGAATAAGATAATAACGTGTTATTATAAAACGAAACATTCTTTAAAAGGCTGCAAGAGACATTAAAAAAGGAATGTTCAAACTAGAAGGATAGTTGCATAAAATGATGAACTATTTTCTCAACTCAGCTAACATTTCTTTACAATTCTTCAGATGGGGCGAGGTCTTTAATTAACAAAATGGCACGGTTACTTTAAATCAACTTTATGAGATATTTAGAAATTTCAGCCCCGGCCCGAAACTACGGAAGTTTTATAATTAAACGGGGGAGCTCACTTAAGTTTTCAGCTAATTAACGTATTTCGTCCGAGCCGTAAAGAAAAGGTCTGAAAAAAGATAACTTTTTTTTGTTAGAGAAAAAGTCTTAAAGTATGATATAATGATTATGCCATCTGTGTTTGAATAATCCGCGGCAAGAAGCAGTAGTGTCGTCTCGAGACAGATGTCTCATGGTTAATTCAGTCTTGTTGCTACACTGTCTCGCGTTCCTAAATGAAAACCCTCGTGTTATCCACACTTCCCTTTTTGTTTCGTATTCCGACTGCAATTTGGAAGTGCTCGGGGTAATAAAAAAGAATTTATTTGATATTTCTTTTTGTTATTACAGACTACAGAGGCATAGAGAGAAAACTCTTGAATGAGTGTAATGGCTTGCGTACATTATTCCAACATCGGTTTATATAAAGCCTACGTATCTATGTACTTCCATTTCCAATATACAAGCACACTTTTTTGCAACATAAGTTTAAGTATTTTTATTCAAAACTGCCGAATATACACATACTTTATCAGCAAAATTAGTTACTTATCTGCAATTACCGTCTTAAGGCAAGCCATTAAAAATAAAAACAACTAAACAATCTATGATACACATTCAAAGAAAATATTTGCCCAACAAACTCTTACATTTCTATTCACTAAAAGAAAATCCTAATACCAACTAGAGGTAAGTAGTTAGTAGAATTTAGCGGCAAAACAAGTTAACAGTTACATAACCGAGCATTATTTGTAACTAATGTGAAAGATACTTCGAGAAAGTTCCAGAGTTTTACGAGCCATTCGTATGTATTACTGTATTGACATACAGGTACTTATATAAAACATATATTTACGAATGTCTTGATGGATTAAGTACTCATGTGACCTCGTAAAAGCCTTTATGAGTGCTTAGTTATGGACAGATGAAGGAATTATATGAGGTATTTCGTTTAATTCAATGTATTGAATAGTGAATGTGAATAGAGCTACTGGTTTACTATGTATTGGTGTATTCCAAAGTATGTTTGAAGTTAAATATTGATTAAATTATGACTTTAATCATTTGCAGTGAGTGCTGTACATATGTGTCATATGGGACGAGACGCAAGACGCAAAGCTGCAAAATATCGACATTTAAGCAGAGTCCTAACTTTCTAAATGCATGAACCGTTTATATAATGTTTCCAGTGATACGCGAAATTAATGTAACATTCAGCAAAAACATTCAAACGTAATAAATAAAACAAGCATTTAAACCAAATGATGCGTATTATGCGTAACCATAACACGATGCCATAAACTCAAAAACTAATTATTTATTCAGCTGTTTAATTTTACATGGAAAAATTTAGGCGCCCAATTGACTGTAAAATAATATTTAATTAACCGGAAAGATACCTCGAACGGAAATAATGCTGGAACGCTGAAAAATAGCAAAACTTCAGCACTTTTTAGGGAAATGTTTTTGGATCTAGGGAAAGAGGTAAAGGGTGTAATTTGCTAAAATTGGGTTTGGTTTTCTTTTAGCTTCTAGGCAGAATTTTAATAAGATTTCGCTATACAAGCTGTTTTTAAAATTATATTAGAGTATATTTTTCGGAAATATGTTTGAGACTTGTCCTGTTGGTTAAGGGTGGTGACTATTTACTTTAATATTTGTAATTTTTTCATCAAACATTAGAATTACTCGCCTCAATTACACTAGAAATATCCAATACAAATAACATTAGTATACTTCATTATTCATAATCCACCCACGATCTCAAAATTACGTCAACACTTGGCTCCAATTTCACCATTATCGAATAAGTATTGATTGCTTATGAGGTTGAAGATTGACATTTATTTTCTTACATTTTACTGCCATTATATCTAAAAGTAAGTCGGAAAGTATTGTCACACAATGACCTACGTCGAAAGCAGGCTGAGAAAACGTTGGCGTCACGATTTGGTCACCTATCCACCTATCTGTGGAAGGGTGGCAGGAAATGGCGGAGAATATAGACCGGTGAAGGAGTTTGGAGAAGACTTTTGCCTGACAATGTGACAGTATGGGTTAAAATATCTATCAGTTACGTTATCCGCCAGTTGTCCAAAAGCGCAAAGCTACAAACATATTTTTTTAACCCATTACTGTCCCACTGCAGGGCAAGGGTCTCCTCCCAAACGAGGGGGAGGGGTTAGGCCTTGAGTCCACATAATTATACGAAACCAAATCGATGTAAGTCACTATTTGTACAAATAGAATATCGAGCTGCAAGTAGGTGCGAGTTACCGAGTGTCGAGAGTGGCACACTACGAACGTTCAAGTGTATCGACTTGCGAGGAGCGCGGATCGCGAGGCACGTCTTGTATTCCCTTTTATTTACTTTTAGATCAGGATGCGATTGAATCTTCGAGTTTGAGTTTCAAGAGTCGAACACCAATTGGATCGTGGGAAAAGTGATTTTAAAACGTGTATTGGATTCTAAGTTTGTGTTAGGTTGATGCAATTTTGTCAAGTAAATTGAACTTTGTACTTTTTCAAAATGAGGTAATGAAATAAAATACTATTTATTATACTGGATAGACCCAATTTCTAGGCAAAGTATATAAGTAAGAATGGGCCGTAGGAATTCAACAAAAAATATAAAAACCTTTGACCGAATTTTCATTCTCCAAATAAACTGGACCATCTCTTAATAAAGTTGAAATTAAATTTATATTTTGCTACAAACACTTGAATCGCAACTGGCATATTACGAAGTGGGTGTATCCAACTCTGCAATTTGGCAAAAGGCTCGACCCACTCGTCCCAAAGTCTTGTTGAACAGTTTGGCAGCCGCTGCATATGTTTTTTCAAGCCTGGCTTCTTCTGCATATTAGCTTGGTTTACACGACCCGAAAATTGGGTCGAGGTTTTTATTTTGGATCTAACTTCACTTAAAAACGGCAAAACAGTTTAAGTGGACAGTATCTACTAAAATATTCACGTTGTTCGACATAAATATACAGTAGGTTTGTATAGATAGAAACGCCGAGTGGACTCACAGAAGGTCGACCACAAACAACTGCGAACAGGCAACAAAATATCCAAACTAATAGTGTGCGGAACCACAAATATCGTCCGAACCATCGTTTAGCGAGATTGACCAATAAACAGTAGCTATACCTCGCATTCACATGTATATTATCAACCGAAAGTATGCCACGTCGTGAATAATATCGTGCTCACCATCAAAATAGTGTTATATTCGAGAAATGAAATCGAATCTCCCTTCAAATGTAATCGGAGACGGTCGGGCACGCTGCCAGCGAGCGGATACTGGCCAGATCCAAAGACTTACTGGCACCGAACACAAACTACACACAAAAAACGAAACAGCCGGAACGAATATTTGCCAACGAAATTTTCATTTTAATATTAAAGTTTTGGTATCGAAATTGGTCGATTCGTGTTTTAGTTTACAAATTGGAATTAGTTTTTTAATCCGATTTGTAATTTAAAAAGTTGTTTGTTGAACCTAGAATACACAGTAGCATTTTAGTATTCGTTTAAATGTTTTGGCACGTGTACTCGCTGGGTTGATCTGTACAAAAATGTAACATAGAGGTTAGTCGATTATGCAGATCTGAGATCTCCGTCACTATGATGGATGAACCACGTTTACGGGTCCGTATTGAAAAAAAGGGGAAACATTTTCATTATTTCGAGAGCATTTTAGATGATAAATGACTTACCTTTTTTGCTGTCTATCTATTTTTAGATCCGCGCGGATTTTCTCTAAAAGTAATTTCTTTGTGGACTTACCTAAAACAAAGAACGTTTATTGTTAGATTAAAAACATTACAAATAATGCTATTGTTGTTTACGCTTTCATAAATCTTTTGAGGAAAACTCTTAATTGTAATAAGTATTTAATAAGACATTAATAAGGTTCTTCTCAAATAACTCACAGAAATATAAATTAAGACGCAATCAAATACAATTTATTTGAGTGAGTGAACTTGTTTGTAACTTAATGAAAGCGTTCATGCGATGAACATCACGTAGCTTTAAGTGAAAATGTGCTCTTTTTTGTATTTAATATAAAAAATATTTAATATATTACAGACTGTCCTTAAAACAGGCTATATCTTGTAAATACGAAACGCTTCCCTCACATTATAGTAACTTATTATACAAACAAAACACACCAAAAGAATAACCTAAACAACACAGCACGTTGTAACCGCATTTCCTTCTCCAGTACAAAAAGGTTCCAAGCAATAAGACAAACATAGCGTAATATAACGTTGCTATCTTTCAGTGGCCTGTAAACCCGCGGTAACGCCGGTGCACTGCATATTTTTATGTTCCCACCGTTAAATGAAGGCTGTAAGGCCTTTTAGGTGACGTAATCCTGGCTCTCTCATAGTTATTGCCGTGTTGTACTGTTTTAGAGGTAGGGCATTTTATTTACTTTGTGTGATTATTGTTTTTGTAATGTTTCATCATGTTATACCCAGAATAATAGTGATTAAAAAGATTATTATTACGTTTCATTTGAAAATCTTCTTTTTGTAGAAGTACAGATATTTGTCAAAGATGACTTTGTCATACAATTTCAAAATATGTCAGATTTCGTTTCAATACCGAAAATTGCAAAGAACATAGTTGGCATTATCAAAAATAATAGGAAGATGTTGTCGCAACGCGAGAAACCGTAGCAAGTATTTCACTTCCCATTATCCGTTCAACTAGTAAGAAACAAAGTGAACTCCACTAAATAGTAGTCGAGGTACATTATCATATCTACACTGAAATGTTCTTAAGTGCACCGTCAAACTGCACGGTGTTACGGCGAAATTTGTTATGCTTTAGTCAGCAATTACTGTTAAAACTAGCACTTGAGCGTTCGTAGCGTGTGCCCGTTTTGTGGAACTACCCTCAAATTACACACTATCGTATGCAGTTTCGCGACTTTCCATAACACCAAATTACTTCAAACTTTTCACCCTGTTTATTTTTTTTACATTGAAATTTCACATTTCAGGGTGTTTTGAACTTTTTCCCCCTTTTCCCTACTCAGTGTTTCTTTCTTTTACAACGATTGCATATTCTGTGTGACTTTGAAGTTTTTCGGGTTCGTCAAAGCATATTTGTGACTCAGATGTTTTTGTGTGCAAATGTTTTGAATTTACTTGCGAGGCATGTAGCGTGCCGATGTACTGTACTCGGTGATCTTCATTATATTCAACGTGGGGAATGTTTTTGAGAAGAAAATACTTGTTTTTGTATTTACATTTTTAATAAAGAAAACTTTGTAAGCAAAAATTCCTTACTTTTTTCTTAATTAAATTCATGGTAGTACTATAATGGAACCATCAAATACAGAGTTAAATATATAAAAATGGATATTTAAGTAGTTTAATATAAAACCTGAATCAAAACGCAACGAACAGAACAGAATTTACTGCAAAACTTAGCATACAATTCGTTCCATCTTCGACAAAACCCTACATTTTAAAAATCAAAGCGAGAGAACGCGCCTTTAGAAATGTGGCAGTGAAACGGAAGACTTATTTCTTTATTACCGTCGACATTCGAAAGTCTACGTCGCCAGGACATTCTCTTGGCGATTCGTTGAAGCATCACCCGCTCTTAACTATTATACATTTTCCTTTTTTCAAAACGTTTCAAGGAGTGCTAGTGCGAAGTGTAAAATTCAACTTCTGTAGCAAAGTGCCAGACGGAATTCCAAGCTTTAAATTCAAGTTAAATGCTGTCTTTGTGGAGATAAATTGGTTTACGTCAGGATTTCTTCTTTTTCGGCGCGAGTTCTGAATGGCTGTTTATATTTTTGAAGTACTTAGACTTTATGTTGCTATTACTGGAATATACTTTGCTGTTTTGCTTCTTTTGTTGAATGTAATAGTGGTTTGAATAAAATATCTTGGGACTGCGATGTTCTTTCATTTATTTGTGCTACAATTCTGTCGTTTTGTAAGAGTGTACCGGACTATTTAATTCTGTAAGCTGTGTAGCAGTTGCAGAACGGCTTATAATACAATTTATCCTCGTCTTATTTGGATTCATTTAACTAATATATTCTCTGTTCTACATTGTTACTAAAACATTTAAAATGTGACATGTTTTGACATTCACATAACATTAAAAATGAAATGTTTTCGCATCAAGTTACAGCCCACTTCGTCAATGCATTACAAAACTGTTGAATAAAATATGAAAGAAAATCAATTTGAGTGGCACAGCATATCCACAGGTGGTGAATGGAAGGTATTTCGCAGGACAAAATCAATATTTAACTGTAAAGTGTTATTACTTTCAATTTATAATGGAGTTGCGTCGTTCCCCTTGACGTGTTAATGCGTTATTGTTCAAGAAAATCGACAATGTTTTTTCGTTATTTGAATTCTGTTTATGGCACTTGTCTAGGTGTCGATTCTGCTGAATAACATTGATTACGCTGTGGATGAAGCTCTTTATATTGTTTTTATTTTATTGTAGTTATGGTTTGTGGTCAATTTAGTGTCAAAGTTGTGAACGCCATCTGAAAGGCCTTAGACATGGCTTAAGGACTATTAACTTAATTACTATTGACATACCAACAACCGAAACCGTCTTTTTACTTCCCTCCGAAGCAATGACCTAGCCAAGCATTGTTTAACCCACTGATCTTTTATTGACCGGTGAGCGCAACCAGCTATGAGCGCCTCTTAAGTCATAAATGTTATGACTAACTAGCTGACCCGCGCAACTTCGCTTGCGTCACATAAGAGAATGGGTCAAAATTTTCCCTGTTTTTGTAACATTTTTTATTGCTACTCTGCTCCTATTGGTCGTACCGTGATGATATATAGCCTATAGCCTTCCTCGATAAATGGTATATCTAACACTGAAAGAATTTTTCAAATCGGACCAGTAGTTCCTAAGATTAGCGCGTTCAAACAAACAAACAAACAATCAAACAAACTCTTCAGCTTCATAATATTAGTATAGATGTGCATTTCAATTTAAATATATTAAGGTCTAGAAAAATGCTCTAGCAATTCAGTAGATCTGTATCATAAAGAATATTAGAACTACAGAACAAAATCTGCATTTACATTCGTCTCAATTTAAAACCGCCATTCCTCTTTTAATTCATCCCAATCACAAAAGGACCAACTACACAATGAAATTATACTTGTTTCTCGGAAGTATTAGCGCACTTGTAGCCGCGGGTAGATTGTATTAAGCAGGGAACTGAATGAATTTGCATGTTTAAAATCGTGTATAATACCACTAGACTTTATAGTCCGCCATCTTAGTTGAGAGCCTTAGCACGCACGATCTATCTAAATTATCCCTACTTTCCTACTTTATTGATATGATAAATGCTTATGCTATGTCTGTCTGTATGTATGTTACGCTTTCACGCTTAGGCCACTAAAGTGATTTTGATAAAATTTGGTGGAGATGTAAAATTGTCCTTGAGAAAGAACATAAGGCTTCTTCTTATTGCGAAAAAAATCCAAAAGGGGTTAGAAGCGGGGATGTAGGTTTGTATGGAAATTATGCCCTAAGTCACTAAACCAGTGACAAAAACGAGTATTCAATAATTCCCTGTATTTTCAAAATAAAGTGGCAGCATCATATTTGATTGCCACAGTCAGCTGCATAAGTTTGCAGGTCACTGATGATCTAAATTTTCACTGTATACCTCCGACAGCCACGAACCTTGCATACATGGCTCTCTACTAAGTCTTTGGACTATAGTGGCTAAGTTTTCTTGAGAACAATAGATTCGGTTCAACTCTTGCGTTACGAGTGGTACAAAGTTATATTTCTTAATGAATAGTTGTAGTGTTTTATGTAATGTCGGAATGGAGTCAAATGACTAGGTTTTGAAGTGTTTTATGCACTATATTACTAGTTCGCATGCAATTTGGTTAGTATTCGAATAAGTATAGGTAATAAGATACTCATGCACGCGTGAATGAGATTAGCATAGGAGCGGGGAACATCGCATAGACCAATAAAAGCTTCTAAACATCACTGCAGGCACTGGCAATTGGGCGGTGAGTGATTGTACATTAAAACATATTATTTTACTGTTACGTTATCTGTTAAAATTAAGTGTCCAGTGTGGTAAGGTAGAAAGTAAATTATTTTAGATTTTTGAAAAGGCAAAAAATTTTACTTAATAACATTTAGAATAAGTGCACGTTATAAGCGGCACGGGAAGTTCAAAGAAATTACAATGTACAAATAAAATAAAAAGTTAAAGTTGCGATGGTAAAAATAATTAAGTATCTTTCTACTAAAAATGTAAGAATAAACTTTCACAGAAAAAGACCAGCATATCTCACTTTTCTACAGCAACATTAACGTCACAACTCCGAGGATACGATACTTAAATACACAGATACAGCAAACATACAAGCAAAACAACCCAACACTCATACAAAGATCACCGAAGCGCAAACTTTTCAAACATTCATACATAAAAAGTTACAAACATACATACAATCAACGAAGAAAACTCCTTGTACTGTATCAATAAGTCGTGTTTGCAAATCCTTATGCAAAATTGTTGCGACTTGTATTAACTTTTCAAACTTTGTCCGTACATTTTTCTTCATGTAAAAGTTGGAAGGAATAAAGTACAACATACGTTTGTGAATTTCAAACGACTTTGTATTAAATCAAAGGGACGATCGTATTGAATAAACAGTTTATAATTTATTATAGTAGCGCGATTCTTTACAGTTGGTACTGACGAGTATCGAGAATTTGACATTTAAAATTAATATCGGCCAGGTTTTTTTTTCAGCTATGTTGGAGTCTGCTTCCAGTCCTACCGGATGTCCTACTGAATACCAGTAAATAACACGCAGTAATTTCACAAACCAGTTACCTGAGTTATAAGATGATACCACTCGATAAGACTGGTTTGTTCGAACATTAAAGACTGTCAAAGATCTTCGAAAATGACAGCTGGAATCCACAGAGTGAACGTGCCTTCTGAAACTCGGAAGTCACATTTAAATATTAATTGAATAATTATTTATTACTAGAGGTGATGATCAGATTCATACAAATTTTCTTGATAGCCGGTTGTCGATAGCGGTAGAGTCGCGCTACTGACTATAAAAAATATAAAATTGTAAGTATATTTTAAAAAGGTCAGAATTGGCTGCGACAGGTAAAATTAATGGGTTTTTTAATGTCGACTGAGCTCGTGGCTTAGTTTACAACAGCCGCACGGATCGATCTCTGAGGTTAAGCTACGCTTGCCGAGGTTGTTCCGTGGATGGGTGACCATCTTATACATATCGAGTTCCTCCGTGTTTCGGAAGGCACGTTAAATTGTGGGTCCCGGCTGTCATTTTCGAAGATCTTTGACAGTCGTTAACAGTAGTCAGAAGCTTGAAAGTCTGACAACCAGTCTTACCGAAGGGTATCGTGTTAATACCCAAGTAATTGGGTTGTGGAGGTCAGATAGGCAGTCGCTCCATGTAAAACACTGGTATCCAGCTGCATCCGGTGAGACTGGAAGCCGACTCCAACATAGTTTGGAACAAAGGCTAAGCGAATATATATATATTTAATGTCGACTGATATAGCGTGAGACAATAATAGTTGTCTATTTAGGGAAAATATTTTATCAAGATTTATTTTTAGAGGTGTCAACATTTCAGCAATAATATTTTTTTCAGATTTGGAACTTAATAACAGGAAGTTGTTTGTAGAGAGTTTTAAAAACCTATCATCTTTCTGACGACGTTCTGGACGTGTTTTTTTATTACTCAATACATTAATCCAACAAATGAAGTTAGGAGTAAATTAATGTATATTGAATTTATTGTATTAAATGTAAGATCCGGTGCGACTACTCCTAACCTGCAAGGGAAGTTTGTAAGGATCGTACCAAGTGACGTTCTTTGGTCTTTACCTAACCCTACGGAAAAAAAGGCGTGGTATTATGTATGTATATAAAATACAGACACTTTCCTCGATTGATCCATGAAACAAAAATATATCTTGACAGTACTAAAAGTAGACCGCCCAAATTCAAACTGCAATCTTTGTCAAACTGAACTCTTTCAATTAATTTCTGTACAATTTTAATACATAATTAGAATATAACACATACAAATAATTCTAAACAATCGCATACGAGTCCATCGAACCGCTAACAGAGTGCAGATTACTGCCTAATTACTGAATGAAAGTGCACCGGCGCGTGTGATTAGTAAACCGATGCACTGAGGCCGTCATACGACAAATACTGATAAATATTGAACTACCCGCATTATTCTGTTGAAGTGGACAGAGTAATTGATGGCACTTGGTATAAATGAAACAAAAGGCTTGATAAATTACAATGTTCTTTGCATAAATCCAGTACAATAGTTTTTGTTAATACGATTAGTAAGATTAACATTAAACTCATTTACGACCAAAAACTAAATAAATTACTGGAATTGATCTCTTACATCATTTTAATTGACTTATGACAGAATTTTATAATTGGTTTTCGGTTAGTGTCAAAGTCAATAAGATAGAATGATTATTTCTTTAGCAGTATCTTACTGGAACATCTTCGTAGTAAGAAAGGACTGAGACAGACTGCAACGAGAGACGACCCAAACTTTACGAAAAATGCAATTAGACTTCATTTTCACAATAAAGTCACCTATAATAAAATTATTGTAGAAGCTCTTGAATTTCTACTAGTAAACTCTCCCAACACCATTTACAACGTGTAATAAATGACTTCCAGATATTTCTAATGGCACGTTTTATGCGTGTTGCAGGTAAACTAGTTTGCTAATGTTGAATCGCGACCGCAAACCGAAAACTATGCAAACAGGCGAGATTCAGCGATAATGCGCTAATACGTACAGTTTACACTGCAAATGCGGTTTGTTTCATAAATGAGATATTTGATGAATGTTGTTGTGGTTGAATTTAACACATAGAGTACGGATATTACACTAATTTAGGTATATAAGAGTATTGTAATTTGTTCTATTTAAATCTAAAAGACTTGACTTCGACATGTTTTGTATTGCAATTTTACACATGATGCCACTTCACGCATAACATTGAGAGCACAACGCTTAATTCAAAATATCATTAATGGGATAAAACAGTAAGAGAATTAAGATAATGGTAAGAAAACATATTTCGGTATACACGCCTAATATAGACGTCTTCTTCTTGCCGTATGGTGAGTGGTCAACCTAGTGTCAAAGTTGTTCAAGCCGCCCAAAGACCTTTGACGTGGCTTAATGACTGTTATCTTAATTGACAACAACCGGGACCGACTTTTTACGTGCCCTCCAAAGCACGGAGACGACCTGTTCAAATACCACTATGCGGTCACCCATCTATGGAATAACAGCGCCAAGGTTTGCTTAACCCACAGATCGTTTACCGACTGGTGAGCGCAACTGGCTACGGGCGCCTCAATATCGACGTGAAAAATATCCTGCAATTTCTCTCGAAGTGCGAAATATGCTCGCTCAAACACAAATTGCTATATATCCAAAGATAA
Organism: Anticarsia gemmatalis; assembly: GCF_050436995.1. Lineage (NCBI taxonomy): Eukaryota > Metazoa > Arthropoda > Insecta > Lepidoptera > Erebidae > Anticarsia > Anticarsia gemmatalis. Next base: position 10,206,985 of record NC_134760.1, on the reverse strand, counting down.
CTGTGATAATAGGTGTCATTATATTTTCTGCTATTTATCGTTGCTTTGAAACATCAGCCACGTTTACTACAAGCACTTTACAGCGACATATCATATCACAAAGACAAATCCTAATTAATAGCAGAGATCCATTCCCGTCTGCCGCAATGAAGCACATAATTAGACAACAATATGTACATATGGGCGATAATTCATAGCTTTGATTAGCCGCTGAAATGGCCGGTGGACACGTAATGTGCGTCGACTATTGTTGAAGCATTGTTAGGCATTCCCGTGTTATTAACGAAGGTCTGGCTTCGGGCCAGAGTGATCTTGGCGTATTAAGATGAAGGATGTGGGGCAAGACATCTAGTTAATGATAAGCGAGTATATACAACGACACATAATAAGCAGATAACCGAAAGAACGAACTAGTTCGTCCCACTACAAAAAAATAACGCTTTTCACAAAAGAAACAACACAAAACACAAACCCAAAACCTTCTAATCCCACATATACTTACAACAATTTCTATTTCGATATCTTTAAATTGAATAATGAATGGTTTCGACAGTCTACTGACAGAATCTGCTATTTTTTATTTCCCAGACTCGTAGGTCTGATTAAGTTTTGGTAAAGTTCTGCAATAATAACAACTACAGTCTTGACCTCATGAAACAATAAATAATAAAATGGTGGACATTTTGAATTCATTTTTTTATCATTCATTCATTTTATCGTGGTATACAAATTTAAGTTATTGATAGATAATTTCTCAAAATTTTTCTAAAATCTTTCGTCTTCAATCGTATATACAAACAGCAGTACATTCTATTTAGAACATTCGAGATTCCAGCCATAGATCCTTTCACGCTAAGTCTTCCTTAGTCTGACAGTGAACTATGCTCGGGGGAGTTCGGCTGCTTTTGGTAACGTGTGTATACAGTAGAATGACGATATATTGCCGCGAACTGTACAACTAAAAGATTTATTATACTATCATATTGTATAGGAGATTTCGGTTAAAATGGGTATCGAATTTCATTGAAATTTAGTTGAGATGACTGAGGGAAAGTTAGAAATATATACTTTAACTAGGTTTTTATTTAAGTTTTTTATTTAATTACTTATGTTACTGTTGCTCAGTAAATTTTAGCTATAGGAGCACTTCAAAAACTCTAGATTATGTAAATTGTAAAAGAAATAATTTGTTTACAAGGTAAACGCTAGGCGTTTTAAATAGTAACAAGTTATGATTACATTAACACATTTCAGAGACCCCAACCCATATATGACCAGCGTGGTGGTCTCAAAGACTAACTCTCGTTCGAGAGAAGACCCTTGCCCAGCAGTAGGATGATCACAAAACAAGTCAATATCAAACATTAAGCACAGTAATGTACCACTACAAGAACAGTTCAAACCAAAACCGCCAACCATTTCAAGCAGTTGAACATTTAAACATTTTCAAACCAATCATCGTCCAATAAATACAATGTAAACAGTCGCTGTTCCCGACATAGATCAACCAACGTTTTTGTTCGTATTCAAACGATTGGCGAAATCAGCCGGAAAGCCACGAATAATGCCGAAGCGAATCTATAGAAATGTCACCCGCAATATTGGTTTGAATTCGTCGTTGTACGATCGTTTATCATCAATGGGCGTGAAAAGTATAACGGATTTTGCAGACGTTTTGTAATACCTTGAAAGTATGTAATTTAAGACCAATGAAATGGTTCCTTATTTATTGATTTTCTTAACTGAAATATTGCTTCATATTTAGGTTGTATGTAATTTCACTAACGTTACATTGTTTCGAACCAACTGAGAATTCATAAAATCTAATAGTTTATATAAAAAATACAAGCAAATATTGACATCGACTTTTGTTTTATCTCTACACCTCTAGTGTACAGAGCTAGAAAACGTCTTACGCATTAAAGTCCGTCCATCTTTATATCTATTGAGTATATGAAGTTTTAAATCAAAAATATTTAAACAATTGCTCATCAAGACTAAGTAAATTTATGAAGCAATATAAGGCCAACTAAACCCCTAATATAAGCATCAAGGATTATAATTAAACATGAAGTAAGTAGGCCAAAAACATACAAATTCTACTTATCGTTTAATATTTAAATGTGGGACTGAGGTAATCGGTTTTTACTTAGTACATTAAAATGTACGGCGGTACCTGTTCACGGCTTACGAACTAAGCTTCTTATCATTGCATCTTCTATTGAGAGTACCACAATGAAAATTCACTGTACATTTTATGTAGGTAGAACTAAAATAAGTGTATTTTTAATAAGGTTCTTTCTTACCGTGTGCTTTGCATTAATCGGGAAAGTTAAGTGACTTACCTGGAAAAAAGAAAATATTTTATTAGTAAATTAGTCAACTCCGAAAAATTACGTCCAATAATTGAAAGATTAGTAGATTAAATAACATCAATTCTTCGAAAATACTCTGAGTCTATATTTATCCACTCTTTATTTCCTCCAATCTATTCCATTTCCGCATCAAAGGGTAAAAATGAAACCGTTTTGTCAGCATCTTAGTTCATCCGACATTGATTTCATATTCTACATAATCACAAACAGTTAAATTCAGCTCCATTTTTTTACTCAAAATCGTAGCGGTACCAAGTTCGTAGTTATCAAAACCTTGTTCACAAACGTTAATACAAAATAAACACATACTGTACCCCACACTAGCGTTACATAGTCATTTATTTTTAAAGCCGCCCTGAGCAGATAGTTCGCGAAATTGTCTCAGAGAATGGAGGGTAGGCACACAATTCCGTGGGCTACAATATTAAAGTTAATGTCTTATGAAGGTGAATGCCAAGCTGGAGGCTCAAGGTCGGTGTATCTCCTTTTGTAAATACAAGGACAAAATAGGTTTTTATAGAGATTCATCGATAACTTATAGTAAATATTGTAGGTTAGAGGTTCTTTGTTTTAGCGTAATTATTTACAAAAAAATATTCATAGGTCCTACTTATTTTTTATCAACACTTTGCCTGCAATAACTTATAATACCGGGTTACAGAGCACAATCTTTCCTGGCTTTCATGTTTCTGATAAAATAACAAACACAAAGCTAATGATAATATGGCAAGATGAAAAAATCTTGATTTACTAAAATCATGCTTTTCTTTTTTTCACTTAATTTACGCTCACAACTCACAACAAAGAACTCATTGACTTGAAATTAGTGCCTTTAAAATATCGCCATTTGAACTAGAATTTACCGGGATCGATCATCAATTGCACTTGTTCGACCGGACAATTCTTGTCACAAAAATTAAAAACGAGCTTAAAGTCACATCAACAATAAATCAGCGTTTCGCGATTCTCATTACGGATTCCATCCATCAAGCCACGTGGGTGTGGGAGAATTACCTGTGTAATCCGGGCGGGTCCCCCGGCGCCGGTGCGCCACTACGCGATAACACCGTGGATTACTCTACCCTTGTACAACTACGTCATACACGTCAATCATTAATAACGCCCGGCTACCTCGGCTATATGACGAGACTTTGTTTTACTATACTATCTGCGTTTTATTGGTTCCTGATGTACAGGTACGGAAAAGATGATGTATTGCCAATATTGTGTGAATGAAGGTTTTATGAGAGGTAAGAAGGATAGACTCTATTTAGTGACCACTAGATTCCTATGATGGAACGAATAGATGAAATTATTTTGTGTAGGATATGAGGTAAACTAAGCTTAACTTACTATAAAGATAATACAATTTCTGAGAATATGCTAAGCTGCAGAAAAACTAAAATTTTTCATAAATGACAGAATGACACAACAGAAAAAGATTATAAAAAACCATTTCAAAATGTCTGAATGATGTAACTGTTTAGCACGTGAGACATGCATAAAACACATGTCATGTGTGTGTTTTTTTTTCCCATAAACTTGAAGTACAGACAATGCGTCACTGCAAAATACTACCAGACCTACACAGCCATGAAGAGTACATACACCTTATAATCTCTCAACACAGATCACACAACAAGCTGTCTAACACGACGGACGTAACCCGTCTAATAGGCGGGTAATTTGCTGTACCCCAATATTAGATACGAGCTCATACCGGCCGATACGTATCTGTCGTGTGCCGTTTACTGACGTGGAACTTTGAACCTCGGACGAACCTGAACTCGTTATCAAGGCGCTAGATATTTACACGTGGAATTTATCTTTACATTTCTGGGTTAGTAAAAGCAAATATTCGTAAACTGTTTTCTGGAACATATTGTGTTGATGTGAATATTTTCTACTTTTATGGTAAGAATTTTAAAGTCCAATGAGGTAACAAGTTGCCTAATGGAGAAAACAATGTTTGTATGTCCTGAAGATAAAACTTAGTGTACTGTGTAACACTTCTATCTTCAGTGATTCTGATTCTGAGTATTTTACACATGTCATTTTGTAAATTAAAACACAAGAACTATTTTTAGAAAACAAACCCTTCAAAGAAAGATTTATTATTATTATTTTTAAAGAGTAGATCCTAATCACAGCTAGAACTACCAATTCATCAAAACAATATTTCTGTCTTGAAATGCGACGTTCACGAATGTCCGTAGGATGTATTCGTTAAGGAACGTATACCGAGATTGCTGACACAGTTGATCTCTACCTCTATTATATTGAGTATCTGCACCGGTAACAGATTCAACTGTACTCTGTAGCACGTCTTTGTATACCCAGTGCACGGATACTGACAGGAAAACCAGAAATTCTGATACAAACATCACTGCAAATTCTACGTATTTCAATTTTTATTTTTCGCATACGCTTGCAAGTTTATTTCTACGTTATACTGTGTTATATAAACACTTTTCTAACGTAAACCACAAACATTGATTTAACTTAAAAGCGACATCTAGGTACTGACAAAATAAAACGTCGAGTAGATCCTAATTTAAATTTCAGTCACAGTCAAGTTTACTTACCGGCGCTTACTGACTGCCACCGAAAAGGAAAAACCGATCGCAAACGAGGAAAATCGCAGCATATCAACGTAACAGAAAATCCTCACACATTCATCAATTTGAATTATAACCTACAGCATTTACACATCAATCTTTAATACACATTTCCTTTTCGATTTGACGTGAAGGTAAATGACGTTTCATTTCTCGCGTCACACCTAAAAAAACTCATGCAAATCTTATTCCCGCGACATCACTTGAACACTGTCGACATAAAAATTCGCCAACACGGAGAGGCGCCCTCGCATCGAGAGGGTTTGAATATGCAAATTGTAAGGTGGCACTCTCACGGCCCTCCGACTCGAATGGCGAACTTCCATCTCTAGAGAAAATATTATCATTGGAAATTCTTTTAAACCAAGTTATTTGCCGAAAGAAGATTATCGGGAAAAGGTAGGAATTCGAATGTTAATGTCGATCATGTTTCAATGCAGATAAATGTTCCAATGCGGATGTCGGGGATGCTACATATTTGTTCGACGTAACTGATATTCCGTCTTACACTTTGCATAAAATGTTAGGTAGACGAATGGCGACATTATTTAAGTCAGTTCCAATAAAACCATTGATTTAACTGTTTGCATTGACGTGCGCTCGTGATGTTTGTTGCTTGTGACGTATCCGTATTGATCAATGTTAATGTACGCGTGACTCAAATTGTACATACGCATGTCAGGGTTATCGAGTGGTGTGTGCAGTGTCTACAACTGTATATAAATATACAAACAAAATGCTTTCTTTGTCCAAAGTGACACCTGTCCAGGTGAGTGAAGATACAATTGTACAGAATAACATTAAATCCAGTTAATATTATAACGTAAACATGTGGGTTAAAAGGAATTTCAGTCCGACATTTTTGCACACAAATATTTATGTTTAGCTCATACACACAAAAATATAATAAGAAGACAAAATGACGACAAAGGTCGGACATAAACATACACCCGACTCGTGGCCTGTTGAATATCTAAGGGTACATTTCAAAATCCGCATACCAAACCCGTCTTCTCACTTTACTTGCCACAAAGGTAAAAATATTTCACCTTAACCCTGCGGTGGATGTTATTTAAAAGGGAAAAAACGTTAGAGGTCGACAACGTTTCACGTGAATTCTGTTCACGTAGGCCCGAGGGAGTGGGGCGGAGAGATTGCCTCATAAAGACACGACGTGGCTGCCCCTCTAATTATAATCCGTTAATTGTGAAAAATCACAACCCGCCCACCCGGGAGATAAAAGGGAAAAAGAAAAAGTTCTAAGGCTAGGGTTGATCCGGAATTATGATGTTAAGTTAAATTTCTTTGCGGATTTACGAATTTACTTCTCAGTTTTGTTCTTAGATTAAATACGAATAATACTTAGGGAAGAACGCGTGCTTCGTTCATTACATCTTTATTATGTCGTAACTCACAAGAAATACAGCATCTATAAAAAATCTAGGTTATTCATAACGATCTGACAGGCTTTGCCAGAAGCGCATGGTTCCTTTTATTATGCTTCATAATAAAATCCTAGTCGAGCACAATATTACGTCTCTTATGTTCTCTCGCATTCCACTCGCATTACTGCATTTAAAATTTAAAGTAGTGCATTTTCATAATGTTTTGAAAAACAAGCCAAAAAAAAATGCCGGCATTTTAAATGAGAGAGAGCGTGCTGTATTTCATATTTCTTAATTCTTTTATTCGTCGCCAAGACGGTATCTATCGTGCCAAGAATTGAGCGCACTTGAATAAAAGATACTGTTGGCAACACGGCTCAGTAAAAGATATCGCAAAACGATATCTACCAACAATCGTACGGGCAGTTTAGGAACATTTAAGTAGGAATAACGTTACTTTACCATAATTACTTGAGGCTTTATAGCGGTCATATTCAACGTGAGGAAGCGCCTATATCCAGAGCAACTGTAATTCAGCTATCGCTAAACCGTGCGTAGTTATCGGAAAAGAAATAAACTTTTATTATAACGGCTCCAAAACTATAACCGTCAATGTTATTATAGAAATAAAACTCATCTTAAATAACGTACGAGCTATGCTCACGATATTCTAGATATTAGGCCTGGATCGAGGACATAAAATAAAGACATTAGCCCAATTCGCCGCAGGGCTCATATGGATGCTAAAAGACTCCATGAATCAATAGTCTGTATTGCTTACGAATGAGTTTTGCTGTCTCATACGCCACGGTTGAAGTAAATTTTCGATAAACCCGTTCAACATTCAAAGTAGTTAAACGACACTTGAAATTGCTCATGAACAAGCTTGTATCGATTGTCAAACAGCCTAGCGAATGCAAGCTAATGCGTAAGTACTCTCAAATCATACGTGCTGTATACGTCGAAATAGGATACGAACATGACCAACAATGTTTCACACAGTTACATACAGCAGTAGTCTTATTAATGTCAGTCAGATAGAAACTATACGGAATAGTCTTTACTCTAACGTAAATGTAAGAGACATAATTAGCTCATAACATGCACAGACACCATCCCCAATATAGTCAATAACTTGCTAAACTACAGTCGTCAAATGTAAGCTTTACCAACTAGAAAATATAGCTATAATCAGTGGTATTTGTATTTGATAACCGTATAACTTAACATAAATAAAAGTCTTGGTTTAGTAGCACTTAATCATTGAACAAAAACATATTTGTTATGTATAAGTTCTTTGTTATCATGACAAAGTCAAGACAAGACAGTTCTTTCGTATGATTAGTGATCAACCTAGTGTCAATGTGTTCAAGCCGCCCGAAGACCTTTGACGTGGCTAAACTGTACTTAAACTCTCAAATGATGTGGATGAAATCTAATATAGCAACACAAAAGACTTATAACGTTACAACAAGAGTCACATTTCCTTACATAACGGAATGCCAAAGCCGTCTATAAACAGTCATCCCCATGCATTCAAGTAGCGCAACGCGACAACACAAAGGTCACTCGCGATCCATCCAAGGCCGGATCTAACGAATTGTTGCCCTTTGAATACGAATGTTAGCGAGATTATACCTCTTGCTGGTGGAAAATTCGTTGAAAATTGACAATGATGATTAAATTAAGGAAACCTAAAGTATTTTTTTACGTTGTTGTTTAAGCTGAAAAAAATAAAATTAGCCAAACGTTAATTAACTTTAATCGAAACGAATGAATAACGATTTTAACCAATAGTGTATGGTAGAAAAATACAGAATGATTCTTTAAATAAACACATAAAAATCATAGCATCATTTTAAAACTTGTCATTGCCCAAGAAACACAGTCAACTATTTGATACAATAACTTACTTCAAAACATAATATACTTCTGCGAACCTATTTCAAAACAATTTCCAATACTTCTCCATTCGCTCTAAATACTAAACAAGTTTAAAAGTTACAAAACCCAATGGAAAATGCAGTTCACAAACCAACCCATAAGTTCCAAATTAGATTTTGCAAAGTTAGCCTTTTATAACGAGTTACAATTTAATTTCGACTCTAGCTAAAGGTCACAAGGATGGGAATCGCATGAGAAAGTTACATCCAGGTCAATCAGTTGGACAATTTATTGTAGGAAATAGTAATTACTTTGAAACTCCACAATTTTGTTGTAAAAACGAGTCCAGTATTTCTGTAAAAACAACTTCGCTTTACAATAATACTAAATAACCATCTTTAAAATTGTTTGTTCGGACTAGAATATTTGTTTCAAGCCTTACGTGGTGTATGACTACTATAAATGTATTTTAGAATTGAGCCGAATATACGGACGATGTAGCACATTTATCGGTGCTAAGCTTCAGTTGGGTCATGCATATAAACTGTCTCTGGACACGTGCCTCTCTTTGACGCCGACAAATATGCCTCTGGGGTTACTACTTATCATAAATTTTAATCGAAAGTCTTATGCACTACAGACTCTACAGTGCCTGTAGATATCGTATCGGCTAAAATATGACAAAGAGAAAAAATGTGTATAAAACTACTATTAAACATTATAAAGGTCCCCGTCTCCTGGTTGCACAGTTCCTTAAGAATTTGAACTATATTTGCAATTACACGAAGACATGTTCTAATTTGCAACTACAAGAACCATCACTGGAAAACATGCTTCCTAAAGAAAAGTACCGCATCTAATGCGGACACACATGTAAGAGCTACGGTAACACAGATAGACACACTAACACACCCGGTCCAAACTTTTCAACACTCCCTTTTACATAAAAAATTAAAAAATATAGGTTTTCCCTTAAACAACATGTCATAAGAAAGTCCTTAGTACAAAAACTCGAGCCACATCATTTTAAAGTTAATTATTGTTACAAAGCGAAAGCTAAATCTGGCATCACAATATAAATTCTCATAAAGACATTCGGGAAGCAAGAACCGTATATTGATGACCTAATTGAGACGATTCATTCGCTAAATTGTCTCTATAGTAAGATCGTCAGATGCAATCGACCCCAATCGTTGTAAATTGAGTGGTGTTATAAATATACCATGTTATCATATTAGTATGTATTATAAGGAAAACTATCGTGAGAAAGGATAGCAGCAATATTTAAGAGATTCAGTGTTACTGATAACTTGTGGTTAGACAAAACAATCAGACTTTACCAGGTGGTAAAGTAATAATTAGCTTCCCTAATTTTGGATATATTTTTGGAATTTGGATTTATTATTGCATTTCAACAATAAGTGTGTGCATACAAAACTGCTTAGTGTAAATAAATGACAACACTATCTTTATATATATAATTCTTCTGTACACTTACAGAAGAATTATATATATATATATCTATGTATGTCACTGAACTGCTCTTAAACGACTGGACTGATTTTGATGAAATTTTTTGTGTGTGTTCAAGGGGATCTGAGAATGGTTTAGATTATTAAAAAAAGTTTAAAATTTTCAAATTAAAGACGTGTAGACAGGACAACGTCTGTCGGGTCCGCTAGTTAATTATAATCTAAGGGAACATTACGTGATGACAAGAGTTATTTTGATTTTATATCAAACGGTTTCAATAATCGTGCCCCGCCGTTTCTCTTTTAACCGACTTCAAAATGTGGAAATTTTCAATACGAACTTTTTTTTAAACAAACCTTTTTATAAATTAGGGCGTCACAAAATGTTTGATTACGCAGTACAACCATACAAAAGGACGGATTAACTATAATAATGTCATCTTTCATTATAATATCTTAATGCAGAGCGTGAATAGAGCCAACTTTGCATTGACCATAATGTCATATCCAAGCGCGGTGATTATTGATGGATATGAGTTGGCAATGCCTCCGGGGTCCGCTGTAGCCTTCAGCTCAGTACACGCCTGTGAGCTTGTTCGTGAAACTAGATGGACATGATTTACGTTGCATGTATATGTTACTGTAAAAGCCCGAACTGTGGTAAATCCTAAGAATTTCCGGTAAAACCTAAGATTTACCAACTCTCAATGGTAAAAATCCGAACAATTCTTTTATTTCGAACTTTTACCACCATTCACTTGATAGATCTTAGGATTTACATAATCACACGGTAAAAGTTGATAAAGTCATATCATAACGTGTTATAAAAAAAGGAATTTTGGGCAAACCGACATGGGTAGGTTAAGTTAGAAGGCTGAGGTGGGAGCGAGCGAAGCGAAGCTCCCACCTCAGCCTTCGTGGTAATTTTTTTTTATACCACCCAGAAAGAGGAGCCCCGCGAAGCGGGGCTCCGGCGACATCTCGACATCATCAAGTGAATAAAGGTAAAAGTTCTAAATAAAAGTATTGTTCGGACTTTTACCATTGAGAGTTGGTAAATCTTAGGTTTTACCGGAAAATCTTAGGATTTACCACTGGTCGGGCTTTTACAGTAACATATATGAACATAGCTGGAGATTAATACTGATTGTTAGACAGAGGTGTGGGTATGTAACATGTCTTTTGTATAGATATTTGTGTATAAATGTTTATACCTACATTGTTAAGAAAATATTTTTTTATTCTGGTATTATTAGCTAACTCTGTATACACAATAATAGTATATTTAACATTAGGAAATGTGATCAAATAATATTTGCAAAAGCAAATAGAATAATCCTTTCAGTATGTGTGTCGAAAATCCCAAATATTTGTATTAAAATTAGTGTCCACATACAGTCGTGAAAGTAATCGTTAAAAATAATAATGAAACGTCATAGCAATAAACGTGTCCTTGTAAGCGTGTCACGATACACGAAGCCTATGGGAAACTATGGCCGTATTTCATTACAACACTGGACGATAAATGTTTATGTTAATTAAAAACATAAAGATCGCCCTCGGGCACAGTCGCGAACACGCCATACCCGCCTATAGCCATCGTTATTACTCGTGTTTTGTTAGTAACAAGCGTCTCTTATGAAAATAACTATTTTTATACTAATGAGGAGGTGGCACAAAAGCCTTTTCAGTTCAAGGTTGCGCTGAAGGCACTTTAGTGAAATCGTTGATACTTAAGCGTCTGAGTGTAGCTACAACAGTTTTGCTTTTATTTTTTCCACGACGAGTCTAGTGAATGTTTTCAACGACATCGTTCCCGGCGAATTTTATAAAATCTGGGTAACAAGAGCAGTGAAAAATTCATATCAGATTCGTATATTTTTAGTTTTGAATTCCGGTGCGGCGGACTGAATATTGTGCTAGTTTTTTAGTTTTCACTTGAGAATTTCGTTTTCATTGACTCAATCAAATATATTGATATGCGAAGTGAAGAAATACAGATCGTTGGCTGTGAAATAAAAGCTATATATTTTCTGAATAACAACATCGCTACAAAAAAAACAGAACAAAACTGCATTGAATAACGGATGGCATCGTAAAGTATTTCAGGTAAAAAATACCGTTTTCACAACACATTTAAAAAAGCGTATCTTTTTAACCTCATAAAAAAAATAATGCATGCATTCCGCTCAAGTACGCACACGTTTTATATTCTGATTTGTGCGTAGTTGAACGAATGAATGAACTGAGAGTGAATGTAGGTCGTACTGGGGTCGTTTGTCGAGTTACATTCGTCGCCAGGTGAATGGGACGCATAATTACATTCGCTGTAAAGCATTCTCGACGTTTTCATTCATTCAGTGTCGTTGGTGTTGGTATCTACTTGCATCAGACTTGCATTTAATATAATAACATCATAACTGTCGTGATCTATGGACTATTAATTCCGATTTCGTATGACATTTATAGGCAATGATGCGTTTTATTGATAAAAGCTCTCGGCATTAAAGTTCATTATGAATTCGGCTCTGAAAACAAGTGATTACAGTTATTATTTTTACTCTAAAGCTCTTTTTAATAGTCACATTGCATAATAAAAGAGAGATACACGTTAATTTGTGCGGAATAAAACAAAATGTTTGTATAACGAGAAATCCCACTATTTTACATGATTGCATTCAACGACAAATCAAGGCAGTAATAGTTTTCCGTTTGACTGTGCGGAAAGATAACTGAATTCAGTATAATTTAGTAAGATGCAATACTATAGATATATTTATGCTGTACTTTGACTTTAGATTAGTAGTAGTTTCGTATGTAGTTTTTAGTTCGATTACACGATATTCAATACATTGGATAATTTCCCTTCATAGCAAAATGTACAACAAGCAAAATGAGCACGGCACTTAAAATGTACAAATCGCATAATGTGCAAATAGCAAAAAGAGCAAATCGCATAATGTTCAATACGCATAATGTGCAATACTTAAAATGAACACTATACGCAAAACGAGCATAAAGCAAAATGTACATAATACTGTTAGGGCATGTTTACAAGACCGACTCGTGGAGATTTTTTTCTTTGATCGTTAGTATCCTAAAATCAGCGGGGTTTGTTCTATATACATACATAAAATAAATAATAATAATAATAATTCCTGAGGCGTGGTATGAAATCCCTGAATCAATCGCCAAATACCAACGCAATGAGAGCCTTTAGACTCTACTTCGAACGGACGTGGTATCCCAAGTTTAACCCAAAGATTCTAAGCTGTGCCAACCAACGACACCGAACAACTAATCCTGTTGAAGGTTGGCACAGGCGTTTGAATGTCAAAATTCCGAAAAAGATAAGTTTAATGTTTTTCATTTAATATAAATTAAAAAAAGAAGCTATGTTCAGTGATGATAAATTTAAAAAAAGCATATTTGTGCCGGCAATGAAAAATAGGAGAAAAGCAGACATCGTCTTTGATAAAAAGTATAAAAAAATACTAAACAGTTTGAATATTAAAAGTATTTCCGTTAAACAATTTCTTCTACAGATGATATATACAAGACTTGCATTTTAGTTTGTTTTCTTTTAAGTTTAAATAAATAATATAATTTCAACAGAATTAGTTGTTGCGCAAGTCCTCATTGATTTGTTATTTGGTGATGATTCAAGGATTTCATACCACGCCTCATTAAGCTCTCTTTGTTAATATATAAATAAACTTATATTGAATGTGAAGTTGTTTTATTACAATGCTCTATGAATCCAACAAACCCCAAACTAAGAAACGGCAGTAAGTGGTTAGTGTGAACGAAGGCGACTATGTACATTTTGCTTTTTGCTCGTTTTGCATATAGTGTTCATTTTAAGTATTGCACATTATGCGTATTGTACATTATGCGATTTGCTCTTTTTGCTATTTGCACATTATGCGATTTGTACATTTTAAGTGCCGTGCTCATTTTGCTTGTTGTACATTTTGCTATGAAGGGGATAATTTCATGTAAAAAGGACTACGATTTTGGTAACTAAAAACATATATCTTTTAAAGTCATTTTTACATCGATACACAGGTAGAAGTATAAAATGTGCAGAACATTGCTGTTTAAAAAACGTACAGTACTTAATCGAATTCTAAATAAATAAAAACTTCATACTGATTCTGTATACTATGTTCACTACAAGACATTAATACACGAACTTTCAGTGCAAGTATTCCTTTGTACCTAAGCCGCATTGTGCTCGATACAGAGACAATGTTAACGAGAGCCTCCGAGGCCTAATTATTGATGTCACTCGCTCTGACTTGCACTGCTGTATTGAAATTGTATGTGAATATTGCAGACACTGTTTTTAAAGGCAAATGTTCTTGTATAATCACACGTATAGGTATATATTTTGAATGTGAATGTGTTACAATACATGATGTAGGGTCTTCTTTTTATCGTATGGTTAGTGGTCAAACTAGTGTAGTTGATATGATATAGGTTATTCCTTTATCGCAAGGAAACCAAGATCTTTTTCTTGGACAGTTATGAAAATCTTAAGATTAAATTAAGTATTTGCCATTGAAACGGCAAATTTTAATTGTTTCAAAGATTGTTTATACCAAACATATTATGTTGCTAGGTAGATACGTAAGTGTAATTCGTCATTTGCACACATAAGATACAAGCAATCAAAAATAAACGATGCAGTACTAATGCCGAGGACAAAGTAAAGTGACTTTCATCTGCGATGCAGAAGAACACAAATAACAATGACTTGAAATATAAACCGCAATAAAATAAAAAGCTCACAACATAGTATCAATTTGAACGTTATGCAAAACCCTCATTGAGTATGTAAGCGGTTAATCTTCCACATCGCCGTGATTACCATCAGCTGTGAGTCAAAGTTCGCGATACGCCAGTCAGGGAGTTCGGGAGCACCACGGTACATTAGCCGCTAAATGAAAGCGCGACTATGAATGTCTCTTGGCTCTCATTTACATTTGCATAGAATAAATAGAAGTTGGGCCGCAGTAGTTAAGCTCTTCACCAGTTACATTGTACCGTGTAATCGTGCACATTTGATAAGCCTTATTTCAAAAGAGCTTGTCAAAGTTTCGCTAACATTATATCATATTCTTTCGACAATATAAACCCCCAACTGTCATAAAAAGCCACTTCTAAATCAGAGACAATTCACACATCATCCCCAAATCCAATATCCCGTTATCGCCACAGACAGTTGGATTCTTCCGCTAAACGATACACAACAAATAATATAATACACTTGTTTCCGCAAAAACGTGTAAGTAATGTTACCAAGTTGGCAACACTGACCGGCCGCGATGAATGCTCGCACAGAAAAGTAGGTCGCCACCAGACCTACAAATACATTAACGAAATAAGACGGAAAACTTTTATAATTAATGTAACACAATGCCAGAGCTGCGGGGAATTAATGACTAACTCCGATCGAGATAAAATTTCGCCTCTTTTGATTGCCAGTAATACAATATCGGAAGCGAAACAGTAAATATTAGAACAGATGATAAATATGCCTATCGATTTAATTGCGCCTTTTTTCCAGATAAAAAAATAAAAGTTTATGATCTTTTATATCCTCATTCTTCAATCCACTAGAGGCGGGTAAAATATTGGCGGCTATAAACCTGTCAGTGTTGCCAAGCGTGGCTACAGTAATAGATACCATTTTACGATAGTAACGAGTCCGCGTGTCGGCATACATACAAACTTAACGTGTTACTGGATACGGTTGATAGCATCGACATCAACGGTATCCTGTACTCGCGTAACTAGTATAACGTACCTGTAGCGTAGGCCGGTTCGAGGTCGTCCTCGTCGTCGGTGTGGTGTCTGCTGGAAGCGTGCGAGTGCGAGTGGTGCGCCACTCCCACGTGCACTGGCTGTATCGGCTGTTCGTAATGTTTATGATGGTCCACGTACACGCGGTGGTGGTGCGGACACGGCGTCGGCGGTAGATAGTCCGCCAACGTCCCGCCGCGAGTCAAAGTCGAACCGGCACTTAGTGTTCCACCACCCGAACACGACGCTAACGCACTACGCACTGATCCTAAATCGAGAGACGGTCTTCTCGAGAGTTCGCCGTAGCTCTCGCCAAAGAGTGCGCTTGCAGGCACCGCGTGTCGCACTTCGTGCTGATGATGAGAGTGGCCGCCGTTGGACGAGGAGTGCGGCGACGCCGAGTGGTCGCGACTATCTCGAGACGTCGACGCGGTATGGATGATGCTCTCGTCGTGCGTCTCCATCACTTCTCTCGCCGTCGGCGGGTTCGGGTGGACGTGCACCGCTGAGGTGCCCGCCCGCCGCGGACTCCTGCCGCGGTCGGGCAGCACCGACGAAGCCGACCAGTATCCCCACGCCATTTCCGTTCACTATTTACTTCACTGTTACGAATATCAACGACTAGCCATAAACACGGGAAGACTGGAGCCAATCCTGCAGAATGAGTAGGTTCTGATAGCGAGCGAGTCTGGGGGCACTCGAGTGAGGTTTAGTGTGTCGGGGTCGCGTAATCCGAGCGTGTGGCCGGCGAGGTCGCGTGCGCGCGGTGGCCTGGACGCCGCCGGGCGCCGGCTCGAGGGGACACGACAATTGTGTAAACGAACCTAATCTCCTTTGACGTCGCCGCCCCGGGCCGACCGAGACAAAGCTTCGTGACCGCACACAATGCCGCACACGTGATACGTTCAAAAATGTTTTGACAAGCTAGTCGGTCGAGGCGACGAGGGCGTCGACTGTCAACTCTGTCGAATCGGTAATCGCGTAATCCTGTTTATATCGCGGCCAGTGAGTTTCATTTCATATCTCATTGCTCCGATAGGATCGGGCGCGGTGACGAGGCTCGGCGGGCGCTACTAATTCGGGTTTATTCAACTCGGACCAGTTTTGGCGAGGCCCACTAAATGAGATGGAAACTCCGCTGATATATAACGATAAACAACGGACGACTAAAGCGGCGAACATACATTGCTGGCTGGCAAATTGAAAGGCTTAAACATTTTGTTAGGTTAAGTTTACATTTTGGACGGTAACTATCCACGTACTTTCTACACTATTAAAAAGCTTCCGCCGCTCAAAATCATCAAAAGAAAATTCGAAGCCAAAACCCTTAAAAATCATGAAATGAATTTCAGCACAATTGCGAACTGGCCTCTCTTGAGCGCTTCATTAAACTGTAACCTATTTAGAGTGCAGGCCAGTGACGTCAGCGCTAGAGAAATAAGCGCACGGTGTCGACGTCTATTGCTCCATGAGTCGGAAACCGCTGCGATACAGACTGACAGTGTAAGCCCCTTCCAGACGAGGGGCGTGTTGCGTCGCTGTGCGGTCCTACTATCGCAACGCGCCGCGCCACTTTTAACACACCACACACGCTATAAATTAAGCACAACCCAGATCAATGGCCGACATATTAAATACTGTACACAATAAATTCACTCCTTGTTATCTTTATGTCCATAAAACACTGTCACATTGTTCGCGACGACATTTATAATTCGAAACGCGATGTGATTATGCTTATTTCGGCGACAAAAGTTAAAATATCGCTGCGACGCTTTTAGTTATTGTGGTGCGGCTTTATTTTTGTTCGCATAATTTAAACTAACATTAATATATTTTGTAAACTTGGTTGTAGTTAGCATGCAAATGTATGCATTGTTCTTACTATGAGTTAATACGTAGTTAGGGTTGTCAGATGTGCAGCTCGAGGCAAATGGATTTATGTGTATTTCTAGATAATAAATACTGGTTGATCTACTGATAGGCTTTCTTGCAATAAAGCACCAGGGGCTAAATAACTAAATTCCACTAACAAGATCAAGACATTCAATTTATTTCAGATTAAATTAATTGCGGGTTGCGAGACAGTTGACTGTAACTCGCCGAGAGTAATTTTCGGTGTCGTCTTCGGTCACCGCTATTGACTTTGGCACAGAGAACTTCAAGATTGAGCTGCATTTTCGGATTCACAATTTCTTAACTACAAATATACAGATAGTCTCTCTGCCCCCGATAGTTTAAAGACGCATCTAACATTTTTGTCAGTTAAGTAGCCGCAGTCAGGCAATATTGCCGGAATCAGCAAAAAAGGCGCACCTACCTATATTTTTTGTCGCTCCGGTACAGTAAAACTGTACTGTACTTAGCGAAAAATAGCACTTTTACACCTGTTTGAAGATTAAAATATATTTTTCTAAGCTTCTACTTCTTGTTAGATGCATCTTTTCAACTATAGGAGGCAGTCTCAATCACTCAGATAATCTAAAAGAATACAAACGCAAAAGGCAAATAAAACTCCCACGAAGCAACCACGCTTGCATAGCACGACATTAGCACTTCCCATGAACTATAGCATTCAACAGCCCTACCCCCAGTTATTATGGCACATTGTAAATACGAATAGATGTGAAAGCTTCTGCCGCGGCAACGCCTGCATAATCTATCACAAAACTACACGTACAGATTAGAACAGCAATTTTCGTACTAAGCTTTGAGGTAATTTTGTTGCAAATGTATCATACTTGGTGATAAACAATTTAAATGAGTTTTCAGGTGTAAAGAAATTGTTATTAAACATTGTTATTAAACATTGTTGACAAGTGTTCGTGAGATATATTGATAGTGACAAGAATAGAAAACCTAGCATTTTTTATGGTTTTTAATAGTCAAATCCTGTCGTTATTACTGCAGTTTATTCTTATTACTTTCTTCTATTTTTCTTCCTTTTTTAATACGGTTCTAAAGATAAAGTTCTACGTATCACGAAACAAGCATACGTTTGAGCATTTGAAAAGACGTGCTCCCTTTAAACAAACTCTTCTTAGAAATTTGACTAAAACAGGAGCGTTCAAAAGAATCCAAAACTCTCAACACATGAGCAAATCAACACACGCGAAACACGTACAAGAAACTTGTATAAAGGCATCTTCGCACATGTTCGCGCGAAAGTAACACGAACCACAAAAACTGAAGGCATTACACGTTACGGCCCAACTGAACTTATTTCATTATGAAGCTCTTTGACGTCGGCTCCTCGTACAGACTTTTACGCCTCCAGATGTATTAAAGATACGTATTTTACGTGTTCGGTAATTAAATGCTGAATCTCGAGTTAGTCCTCGCTTTTAACAGATTAAACTTTTCAACGCGTATTTTCTTAAGGAAACTCCCGCTTCCTTGTATTTTTACTTCGTCTTCGTTAGCTTTTCCACTTTTTAAGGCTCTGTTTTTTAATTAAATATCAAGAGCATGTGCTTGGATGATGATTAATTTATTACTTTGAGTGTGCCTACTGGGTACTTTATCAATAAACTTTTCGCTTCCACTTAACGAACGGTATTTAATTTTTTTCGAATACAATAACCGTTAAGGTTTTAACCTTTGAATAGGAAGCTCTAAAAGGACGTAAATGACCTAGTGAAGGGTTGACAAAGACCTAAGTCCAAAATTTTCGCCATGTCATGGGCAAGCTATTACTTTTTCAATACACCGCCGAAACACCAGTTAATAAAAATGTGCTAACATTTGACCCAACATGTGATTCGAATTCAGAAAAAACCTAACGAAGCATTTCCTTAAGTAAATCGCGATCTCCTGCGGATCGGCAACTTTACATGTATCCAGTCTCTAAGGAGAGGCCTCGCGTATTTCACATTTTATTTTTGGGCCCTGAAAGGGTTGGTAGATGATGTCGCTACCTCGGAATTTTTAAAGGAATCAGGTAAGCTTTTATGTAAGACATCGTATACATATAGATTCTTTCTTACAAAGAAAGCAGGCTTTCGGCTATGACAGCCATGAAACTCTTTGATACGTGTTAAGTATTGTTAAGAGAGAAAATGTATTTTAATATAAAACACACCATATTTTCTCTCGTACAGATTTTAGCAAAACAGATTAAGTCCGCTTATGGAACTAAAGTTCAAAATGTAACAATATTAAAATATCAGTAATATTATGTTCGAGTAAACAAAACAAAGGCTGGAAAGAAATTTTCAACAAAATAACCAGTTCCATCCAACTGTACTCCCAAAATTTCGCTCTCTAACAATATTAGAAGACTGAACATTTTTAAAAGCCCCGGCAATAGGGTTAACAAAATGTATTTGACGCTGCATCTCGCTAGCGTGTCCATCGCTTTGGGCATTTATTAGTGTAGCTTTGAGCCTTTTGTGCCGTGCCACGTTTAGCCATCGGGCTCGGCCAAGGCATTCTAGAGGCCTGCAAAGTGTGGAACGACGTTAGTTGCTCGACTGACTTTATAATACGGTTCAGTGGCGTGCCACTGCAGAGGTATCGTGTGTGTTGATGGAGTTATTGGATTAGTTGAGTCAGGTTATGGCTTGCAGTATTCTAATATTAGAAAATGGTTTTTCTAAGAACGAGTTTGTTTTTCTTTAACCTACATTCTGTATATGATTCATGTAAAGACGTTTATAAGATCATTTTCGCATCGCAATTTTCATACAAGACGTTAAACATCAACTAACAGCGGTATACATCTCTGTTCCACATGAGTAGATCCATTGAATTATTAACAAGGCCGTTTGTAATGTAATTGAACTTGGGTGGAAGACGCGATAGCATCGATCTCAGGAGGATATTGGCGCAATCATCACGCCTCGCTGGCAATACGCAGTCACATGTGTAAGTTTACATACTGCGCAACAGATCAAACGTTATCGGTGAACACGCGAATCTGAGAATTTACTTGAGAATACACGTGAAGAGGTAAATATAGGTTTTCGTTGTTTGTGATTAATCTATACTAAGGCGTGCTTTGGTGTACCATCATAGGTGCTTATCTTTGACATGTGTTATTTGGCTGGTTAAACACAGAAGAAAAATATTTGAACAATATGGTCCGACTTGTATCAAAACAGACTTTGAAATGTAATACAGGCCTTTTAAAACTAAATGTTTTTATCCACTATTATTTTATGTAACTTGCTGTGAAACAGATGTAAACATATAACGGTACACATTTGTGTTTAAAACTGCATGATTCCCATCATAACTCTTCCAACATTAAAAAACAAAATTTAGCATTGATTGCAACAATAATAACGGATTGACAATTCGTTAAAAACACGGGACACGCGAGCCTCGAATCGAATGATCGCAATACAATCATATTTAAATTCTGAAACGTGGCGACTATCCGATCCTGGTCGAAGCCACGCAATTTAATTTTAAAATTTATTTTACCAGTGTATGAAAAACGTAGCCATTTTAAATTTATTTTATCAATGTGTATGAAGAACGTAAATATTTTTACACGTGACATTTTTTTGACAACGCGACGTGTATTGAGCAGCGAATATGCATGTAATAAAATTTACAATGATCTTTTATAAAGATTGGTTTCAGAATGTTATTCTTAAACAGTATGAGGCCAAATTTTATAAATTGCCAATGTTTAATTCGTTTTTTTATTTAAATGACTATTGATATTTCCATGTATTATTTGAGATCCGAATTATCGAATAACGGAATGAAATTGACTACATTTGTGAGTAAGAGTAAATCCCTTACAGGGCTGAGAGTTCATAAAAAGTAAGTGAAATATCGGCCTCCATTTGTTACCATATTCACTAAACAGAAACAACAAACAAGCTCATATAACATCATCAAAAGTTGACAACACATTTAATTAAACTTGCCAAAATTATCGGTATCGCATAAGTTCGCGAGTGTACCAACTATTATGACAGTCTTAAATCCACAATGGGACCGCACAAAGAGGTACAGTCGCAAACAACACAAATGGAATTATGTCCCATTCCATACAGATTATGTAGTAAGGCCTCGGTTTCGTATACATGGGGTGTATGGGCGACGTATCACAAATCCTAAGGAAATATAACTGTCATATAGTGCCTCCACCGGGGGGCAACTAATTCTACAGTTTTACGACACAATACGAATCGTAAACTAGTGTAAAAGCTTCCGTCACTTTATTTCCACGGGTGGGGTAAGTACAGTCGACGATACAATACGTTGGACGCCATATTACTTTTTATTTCTTTATAAAATGGTTTTTTTTCCTCATTGACCTACTTACGTTAATTTTACAGAACTTCGACATCAATTCAAACAGAAGTTACTTTAAAAATATGTATTTATATTTTAAAACAGCCGAATAATTCAACAAAGGATTAATCAGAATTGAAATCCGTAATTACGTATTATAAATCTTAATTTTCCGTAATGAACAGACAAATGACCTACAAAACCTTGACCGCAACATTACTTCAACTTAGATCAATGAATCTGAGCAATAAGCACACAGCAATGGTCCCCCAGAGTGCTACAAAGCTTCATAAATAACGACAAGTCGACAGAACATCCCTACCACGCCACGGTAAGCCGATTCGCTCAGTTAACTTCTGCTAACACCAGCCAAAATAGTTTCCCCGAACATTAAGAACAATAGCTTTAACAATATGACAACGAAAATGTACAATACAAATGTTTTCGAAACGAACAAACTTTGTAATTATTGTAACTCGATTTCAAAAAGAAAAAACCTGTCGTAAAAGTTATCAAAATAATCAGAGACTCGGAGATACGCGGCGCTCAATCTTTGTCGTAATTTAACAAAACAAAACGACTGTCACTGTCTATCTTTTGATTTAAGGAAAAAACAACAATAAAAAGGGAAATAATAATTATACGTCTCGGTTGAATTGTTCCTCGAGAGGTCACCTGAGCGGACGTTTTAACGGTTGGTGTGAATTATTGTCAAATGTTTTGGACGTTTTGTATGAAAGCGCTCTTGAGAATTTCGAAAATGTTGCGTCACCTCTGACATTTGAATTTCGTTTTCTTGAGGAAGTACTTATACAATTCTTTGTTCGTATATTTACTAAGATGTTTATTTTCAAATGAACTCTAATATCAATGTTGCTATATATACAAGAATAAGGTTAATTTAACGATGTTGATTGCATTTTCGATACCAAACCGCAATCACCAATTTGTCAGTCAAGCGCAACTGCAACTGTATTCCCTGAAGATTTTTATACAACGCTGCGGTTTTAAAACGAACAATCCGATTATAAGTAGGAATTTTACTGCCACAAACTACCTACTCATTTGCAAGCCAATGTATAAATCGTGTTCCAATGGAATCAAAAAATTATTTCAGAAATATTCTGCGAAATATTTAGCCATTTAAGTGCTAAAACTTCTGATATGTGGCTTCAAAATAATTTCTAACTTTATAACCCGGAGTGCTGCTTGATTATTTCCTCTATTTCTAATTTCCAACAATTCTAACCACTGCTACTCCAAGTTAAATACAATGGCTGTCAAAATAAGCAACGCTACGCCCCACATGGAATGTCATATCGTATTAACTGACAAGTGGCCGTAGCGGGCTGCGATTATGTTCGTATTTCTAAACAGCAAGAAATAAGCATAATATAGTGTGAAAAATATTAGGTCGAGGAATAAGTCTTTTCGCATTATAGTATGTATGAACTTGTAATAAAATCTTTTCTCTACACAAAAAAGCTCGATATTTGGGTACCTCACGAGCTCACTGAAACTAATGAACCATGTACTCATTTGTGATTCTTGAAGCCAAAGAGATTTTATTACAAGTTCATACATACTATAATGCGAAAAGACTTTTTCCCCGACCTAATTATATGTTATTGTAATAATAGCAGGCGCTATCTGGATGTAACAATGGGTGTCAGAAATAGCGGCGGTTTTCCGCTAGCCACCGCACAGAATGTCATTCCGCATTAACTGACATCGCAGCCACTGAAGCCCGCGATTAGTTCGCCTGCTGTTTGAATTTCAAACTGTTTTCTGGTGAGAACGGAATGCGGAATATTTTTAATGAGTTGGTAAAAGCGTTTCACTTTTTAATTTAAATTAATGGCTGAAGATTTTAGATTTACCATGCTTAAAATTTGCTATATAAATATTTAATCGAATTTAACTAGTACGATAAAAAATAATTTTTATCCATCACTGATAAAACATACATTAAATCATACAAAAAAGGCATACGTCATAAGAAAATATATTATACACCAAACATACGTGTTTCTAATATGGAAAAAATAGAAAAGATTAAGCAACATAAATTTTGCATGACATAATAGAGTGAAGACAGCCAGTGTGCAAGATTTATGACCAGTGCCCAACTTTATATTGTGCGCGACTGTACGAGAGTAATGTTCAACTAAAATTATAATTTCAGTGAACGTAAAACGCCTATTATTTAAAACGGCTTCAGTAAAATTCGGTTGAACAATAATTCAATGGAAATTATTATAGCGTTTTGTAATGGAAATAAAGCCCTTGTTCTCGGGGATAAATACGCAGTAAATAATATACAACAAGAATATTTATTTTATGGTTCAAGTATAAATTAAAAAAAAACGAACATAAATTGTTGAAATTATTTTCTGGGTACATTTGTAGGGGATTCAAAACCTCCTGTTCGTCTTTAATAAATATAAATCGACGATTTCTTTTCTTACGAAACTTTTGAACACGTGCTCGACTGACAGTTTAATTTACACAGTTTCCTAAAATCCTCAGCAAAGGGGAAAAAGTTACATCCAGCCAGTTTTAAAACGAATTAACCAAAAACACGTACAAAGAAAGAATAAGAGAACAAAGTCAATTAAAACATTTACAGTAAATTCTCCCTTAATTAGAAACGTCTCTAAACCCTGACCAGGTCGTTAAATGACATTTCAAGTCCTGATGAAAAACAAGCGCAGTAAATGTGTAAGGTCACTTTAAATTAAAGGACCACTCGGTGCGGCGCGCCGCTAAAAACTACTAAGCCTCATAGTTGCTACGCCTTGTACACAATTTTGGACAAAGACGTCGCGAATTTGCAATTTTTGGGCTCCTTAAGTCTTTTAATTAAACACCAACGTCTCTCGTCCAATTTATTCTGGTGCCGTTCCGACTCTGTGGCGGGCTTAATTTTGTTTAGGGCTAAATCCATCCGTTTGAATGGGCCGCGAGTTGGCACACATCGACAACTGAACGCCACTTGCGGTTCCAACGTAATCTTGGTGCCTCTTTGTTTAATCCACTTTGAGGTTTGAACGACGATTTTCGACTCAAACCATCATTTAGCGAAATCACTTAAGTGTCGTTTACAAAAAAATGTTGACGTTTCATAGACTAATAAATAACGGTAGAGCTTAGTTAGAAAGATTTCTTTATAGTGATTACAACGGCAATCTTAAGTGCCTATCTGCATTATTCCGTTATTAAAACTTGTCGTGACTGGGGCTCATATTAAGTAAACCGTTTTACTTCCTAGTTTTCAGTCTACGAGTCGCCCTACTTAAGAAATATTAAAATGATAAGAAATTACCTGGTAAACGACTCGCTTACGGTGAAACGGTACGTTAAAGGAATTAAAGGTTATAGAGGCAAGTTAAATAATGTTTGTTACATTTTTCTTGGCATAAATTAGTCTCCAGTTTTCGCTATAAACTGCTAGCCTAGTTTAAACGTTAAAATATACCGTTGGACTAGGTTAAAATAAAATTAAGAGGATAAAAAATGCAGCAAGTGAATTTATTGCGGTGAGTTATGATTTTAATTCTATGTGAATGCAGAAACAGAAATATATAAATCGTAAAAGCAAACTATCACTATAATACTGTGAGTAACTAATGTGGGTTGGATTTTTAATGTATGTGATATTCCAAAACATAAGCTATGATACCAAGCTTCTGGTTGTTTTATACCATTCTTTCTTAGGTGGGTATGAAGATTCATTAGGAAGTGTAGAGGAGCTATAAGAGAGGAGAGAAATTTGTAGAAATTCCCCCATGAAGGGAGTGAGATTACACGCGGTCAAAGCAGAGGGCGGAAAGATAGTTTTATCATAAAATACACAACAATAATAACGTTCTCCAATAACTCTAAACTAACACAAATGACTCAACCCACAAAAACAGTAGGTATAATTCACACAAACTGGGAGCGAACGAAACTAATTCAAAATGTCCCTATGTAAATTTCAGTTTCGGTCCCTTAAGTTTTGTTACCTCGTCCAGTTACAAGTTAGCTAAGTTTTAGCTTTCTAGGTCAATAGAGGACTTCTGTAGGACGAACGAGGATGGACAGGTTAAGTTATAAGTTCATTTGGTACATAAATATTGGAGGAGGCTTGAAATAGACCAGCTACGGGGACGCGTTTTAAGTTTCCTCAACCTTTGAGATAAGTTTGACACTGAATAATCGGTAATGTCTTTTGGTGATCTTTTAGTTTTTGGGTGGCTGTTTTGTTTAAGTTAATATTGAATCTTTTAAGAAAAGGCTGAGACGAGATATTTGAAAGATATTTCACGAAGCAAGAATGTTTGCACATACAAAATAATGCGACTGGAATCAAAAAGAATTACTTGCAGGTAAATATGTAGGTGTCATGGATTCTAAAAAGTACACGCAATGTACTTGCGATCAAAATGAGTGTTTTTCTTATGTTATTTTTTATTGATAATCCGTCAAAATAAATAAAGATAAGATCAGAAAAATGTGATTTTACCAATTACCGATATTGAAAAGAGCCTTTTATTATTTTTCTCTCATTTTCTGTTATGAAAAGTATCAACAAATGCGATATAATTTTGTACTAAGATTTTATTAACAGTTTTGTTACAGAAATTGGCTTCATAAATAAATTAACTAAGACATATTTTTATATCACAAGAACAGTTAAATCATGGTAAAACCATTAGTGTCAACTACCCTATTGGGACAATATGGGTGGATAAGCGGAGATTTAAAAACAAAACCGAATACGGCAATACCTCCCGCGGGCGTACTTGAATACGTACGATTACTTCTTATGGATTATACGATACAATGGACTTGATACTGTGTTAAATATATTTAAAAGAATATGTGGAAATTTGCTTGTCTTTCACCGTATATTATAGGTACAGTAAGATAAACATAGGAAAGAGATATTCTATAATTGTATATTTATTATTTCTGTTCTTAAATTGTATGGTAATCTACGTTTGTTGAGCTCAAAGCCTATAATTAATTACTAGTCATTCGGGATCTTCGTCGACTGAAAGAGTTACTTCGAGTAAATATTCTTCAAAGATCAGAAGTATCAAAAGCAACTACGTTTTGTTTAAGGCTTTTTTAATCATAGAATGACATTCATAATATAATTTCGGACCTTACCCCTTCATTTAACTTTACAATATTTAATATATTACTGCCCGAATGCTGGGCATGAGCTTTCTCCCATAACGGTGGGTTTAGTTTATATCAAAGAATAATATATGACATTACTAAATATTGGCTGAAAAAATGCAAAACGGACTCTGAAGTGATGATTTCCTTGTGAAAACTAAATTATAGGAAGGTGGAGCAGACAAAATGCCTTTAAAAGGTAAGGGAGAGATCACAGATACATTTATAAGGTGATCTAAAGTGTCTTCACCACGCCTTTCTCGTGAAGAAACTAAATGATAGAATATTTATCTTACAGCCTTTTTCTCAACGAAGCCTGCTTACTTTGAAACTAGATTTTTATGCTAACAAGAATTTAAAGTATGCTTGCATTATCATAATGCATTATTTGGAGAAAACGCAGGTTTATTATTACGGTTAAGTATGTATTTTTGAGTAGATAAACGTGAGATAAGAGACAGAACTATTCCAACTATTTTTTGCTTATGCAATTTACGATATGCAACGATAGTATTATCTACGAAGATTTTTTTTAAGATTCGTATTCATGCTTATATAGTGCCTCACGACCGTGACCCGACAATTCGTGCGGAGGTGAGATTCTTAAATAAATAACTAATAAATGTATGTATTTGTTATACTACGAGATATGTATAGTTTTCATTTTAATGGGCCTGTGTATGAGTCTATTTACCCATTTTGTTGTTAAAAAAGCTTCAAAAAATAAAAATAAGGGAGTGTCAGATAAAATGTTGCTTTTCAATGTCGAGAGAACATTTTACGAAACGAAAGGAAAATTTGCTTTGTACTGCGTGGAAACGGCGAAGGAAATTATATGACAGCGGACGCGGCTGGAGTCTCTGTAAAACTAATATTTTTCCTACTACAACACCGTTTAGTGAACAAATAAAAATACGAATGTTTTGCGAATTCTATTTGTATTGTGTATTTTCCGCTAGAACTTGTTATACATTGAATATGAAATAGTAAATTTGTGTTGGAACAATTAAATCTTAAGTGTATGAAAACGATACAGCAATACGTTATAATTACAGGTTTGTAGCGAGTTATTTATTCAGCGTTTAAGTTGTAATGTTCAAAGTAAAATTTACAGTCACGTGTTTTAAATATGCATAGTCAGCATGTTTTCAAGCTTTTACATTTCGAAAATACAAATGATAAATATCTTTTCGAAACTCGTAAAAGCTAAAACGAAATTTTCCGGAAAATTCTAATTTGTGAACTGTCAAGCGTCATTAATTAGGGGGAGAAGTCATTAGAGGCGATTAAAAAAAAGTTGAGTGCCTGCCTCGAATATAAATACGCCTAAACGAAGCAACAGTGCAAATACTACATTAGCCTCCCCGTGTAATATATAAGTACTACGGTACAGTCGCCGCTTGAAATATGTACGCTTTATTACAGAAAATATTTGCTGAATAAATTATGTTTCCTCGCTGAGCGAAATACTCAAAGCTTTTGATTACTGTTACAAAAACTACTAAAAATTTCACGTTTTGTATTTAGAGCGATAATATCAGGACGTTCCTAAACAAACCAAGTTCACGGTTAAGCGAACAATGCTGATTAGAGGTTTTCGAGAAATAAAATAAATATAACAGCTTTTACGGCTTCATAAACAAACAAGCTATCGCGTTGAAACTTTGCTCCGCGAGCCGCAGTTTTAAGGTCAACCAGCACTTGCGTACTATAGGGTTAAAAGACCGCGGGCGCGGTCCGGATTACCCCATTAAAAAAGAAAGCCACTTCTAACCTCGCCGACACATCCAATACGATACACTATTTACTTCGGCCGCGGTATAAACACACATGGAGTGCTCCCCGTATTCGCACGCCATGGCAATGATAAACACGGTGTGATCGATATTCAAGTACGTTTGTTTTTCTCGCGTGTCAATAGGAGAAGAGGTTCGTTTTCGGCGAGTTTTCGCTTTCCCGACTTACGCAACGGGATGGGCACGTGGACGACCTCCTTGGCTCGACAGCGGACACTCGGCTGATTCGATAGGGCGGGTGTTGGCGGTGGTTACTGCGAGGTGTACAACACTTTTATTTGTAGGGGTCGTAGAAAAGGCAGCGGGCGAGTCGCCGCCGGGTCGAGCGCCCGCGAGAGCGAAGTGCGGCGGGCAACGCGGCCGGAGCGGGACTGGGCCGAAGCCGGTCGCGCCTGCGTGCGCCGTACGGTCTCCTCCCCCGATTGATGTAATATTTATCTTGGATTAAGAACTAGATAAGGAGCCGTGGCGAGACGCGCTCCGAAACCGCTCCGAGTCCCCCATGCTTTAACCTCATACAAAATATGTTTTTGGTATGGTCAGGAAGCAATATTGCTTATAAGAAATTTTGCAAGCTAGGAACGTCTAAGGCGGTATATTTTTGTAGAAAGAACGATTGGCTCATTTGATTAGCGGCTCGCGGAGGCTCGCTCGGATCAATCCGTTGCGGTCCGCGGGTCGGACGCGTTCGTGCGCCCCCGGAGGCGCTCGGGTGAGTTCGCGCGAGCGTGACGTCACCGCGGGACGCACGCGCGGCGACAGGTGGGCGCAATGCGCCGCACCTATCATATGATTATGACGTTTCCTATTGGATTTGGTGCCGGGACGTTTGGCTGGAAATTGGTTGCGGCAAGTTTGCACACGGCGATCGCCGTCGGGGGGTTGGGTGTCTATGCAATTGATGCGATACAAGTTTTCAATTATGTGACTATTTTTACATGTTGCGTACGGACGAAATATCAGATTTTATTTTTCGTTATACGACTCGTAGTTTTCATTGCGTGTTACTACCGAAAAACAAGTTTCGTAAAAGTATTTCAAAACTATAAAATAGGTAACAATCTGAACGTATAGTACTTATTTTAAAACGAATAGTCTCGATCTTTTAGCTTTAACGGCAGCTATACATACATCAGTGCATAAAAAGTTATTACAACGACACCGAGGCACGCCACTAGACTTATTTGTTTTTTAAAGTTGCCATTTATAAGGAAAGCTTCCTGGCTTGGCGTTTACGTTGGAAACTTAAACACTCAGTAACGGTTTCTGGTTAAGTTTGTAAGTGGCGGAGTCTCGTGTGACCTAGAAGTTGTCAAGCAGTTTTATTGGTAAGGCCTTTCATTATACACTCACAATCACGCTCGTTCCTACAAGTGGGAAGTGAATAGAGTTTACGAAAGATCTTGTGTTGCGATACCTTCGCATGCTTATTGCTGGAGTTAATTTTATTCGGTTAAATAAAAAGCGGCTTGATAAGAAGGATGAAAGTAGAATTTTATAATGCTTATGGTCGACGACAGTAACTCATAAATAAATGACAGGCTCAATCAACTCGGTTTGTCACTTCGTGCCTTCAATCTTTAACTAGTTACAAAGAATCAACTATAAATTCTCATATAACTATGTCAAAAATAATCAAAACAAAATTAAACTTGTACTCATTAAAAAGGTCATAATGTTCAACATAATTTTGTTGACGGTTCTCTTCAACTCATAAAAAGTTTCCCCACCATAGATAATAACAGGTCCGATAACGTTAAACTTCCATAGACAACGTCCGGGTCCCAAAGGGGGGATTACAAAGTTTTAAATTTAAAACCCACTGGTTTAAATTTTAAGTGGGGTTTAGTACAAACTGTGTTATAATATTGTACTTTAAGTTTAAATAAATTATGGAATATTGATAGCTTTATAAGCTATTGAAAGCTTAGGAGTTTCTGATTTTTAGCTCTGAATGATGATAAGGAAATAAGAAAAAGTACAATCATACCCAAGAATATTTATATAATGAAGATATTTGACCTCTGTAACAACCGAATCCGCGTCGCCCGTACAATGCACCACACTAATCTAGTAAAAAAGACTAATAATCTAAAACTAAAAGTTTTGGATAAATTTGCAACAGCAAAAACCCACACTACCCACATGCCACACAAACACTACCAAATACAGTATACTTATCCAAATCCATTGTACGTAATTATGTGTATAATGACGTCACAGTTCAAATATCGGCATCAAATGACCGTGGAATGTGACCTGGCTATTTCAGGCGAAGTATTTTTGTGCGTTTTAATAAGTCAATGCGAAAGTGTGAGCAATTTAATTTTGTACGGACTATGTTTGGCATTTCGTGCTATAATCGGCCGGTTTATGTTTAAATCTCTTTTTGCGTAGGACGAGTGTAACGTTATATTGGATTCAAATTAAATTAGAATGGCGTCATTCATTGGATATTTTAGACAAAAGTATCGGTATTCTTAACTTTTTGTGTTAATTTTATGAAAAAATAAACATTGGTTTTAGTTCCACTGTACACTATTTTAACTACATGACTATAAGTGTTTGATATCTATATGTAATTTTATGTGGTTCAAAAAGCTTTGGGCATTTTAATAGTCTTTCACAATGACACGACAATCACAATCGAAAGTAATTCTTAGTGCACATGATTTTAAAATCACAAAGTAAGTAACATTTCGAGAAAAAACTCTCACATTTAGCATTTATATAGCAAGAGCCTTTTAACCAAGTACCTCACAAAGACATCTCACTTCAAAAACTTAGATTGTCATAGAAATAAAAAAACTGGTTCTTGTTTGTAAGTTGTATGCATGAAGTTCAAACTTTGTTCGCCAAATATTATTAAGCTTATTAACAAACTAGTGTCAAGCGGAAGGCTTTAAAAGGTAGTGACGTATTAAGAGGTTTAATAAAGGCAAGCGATGGAGGCTTTGCGAATTTGTTTTTTGTTTGTTCCGTTTTAGCGCCGCCGCCGTGATTAAACACAGCCTGTTGCGCGATTTAAATGTACAACCGTTTGATTTATTACGTGGACGATTCCGCTTTGAGAGCTTAAGATTTTCGGAAATGTATTGAATTGTTAAATATGTTCAATTCTCTTTTTTTGTGCCTCAGTTTCTCGCGTTGTGTAAGTCTAGGGTTAATAATGGTGCTGGATAGGCGTTTCTCTTGATTATGTTTTGGAAAAAAAAAGGTGAATAGTGCTAAAGTAATTGCAGATTTATTAGCAATTTAAACATGCTTGAAATGCCCATTTAACATTACATACGCATAATAAAAATCAATATTTTTGCAGTCAATGTTTTAAAATTTGAAGAAGCTTACTGTCTTAACTTATCCAATATCTTAAGATAAATTCGAGATTTTGAAACCCACTTTATAAGAACAACATATTGCAACATAAATAAATATTAAACGCAATCTATTCCAAGTGAATTCAGTAACGATTGGCCGTTCTAAGCGAGCGTAGACGTGCTACGAATGCTACGCGAAGCGGCTACGTGCTACGGTCGTAGCTTGGCTACGAGTGTGCTGTTTTACTGCTACGTTAGGCATTTTACACACTGATATCACGACATAAGCAAAACTGATATGAGCTTGTAACTGATACAAAATCTAAGCAAGTGAATTGTGCAGATGATAAAGTCTACTATGTGTAATAACTGCCTATTTAACCAATACTGATATAATCAAAATATATTTAGAACAGAATTGTAGCTGTTGTGCACATACAATGGGGTCTGAAAATATAGTTTATTGCCCATAATATTGGCTCAATATCAAACTGCAGTTGCCTTTGCCAGATACGCAAGTGTGAGATGCCTAATGCGTATAATTTCAAGGACAGCTTAATAAAACTAGCATAGCTATCGGTAATCAGTAATAAACTATTGAGTACATTTCTATTTAATGGAGACTAAGTATCGCTATTTTACATATTGGAATGTGCTCTGAATAAAGAATAACAGTTTATGCTAACTGGGCTAAGTTCTTTCTAAGATTTTGAAATCTTATTTGTAATTCTAAAGGACTATTCAAAATCAATATTGATCATTTTGTCCACTTGATTTTAAGTGATTATTTATCAGATTTTTTAATGTGATAGTAGCACTTAGTAGCTGTTTACCAATGCACCCGAGTATTGTGGTTGCTTTCCCATATCAAACAAATATTTATTTAAATAATTATTCTGTTCCTTCAAGTACCCGATTGCTATTGTTGTGGTTGTGCCCAATGGGACATGGTTGGAATTTGTGTCAGTTGTTTATGTGTTGGTAAAAGTGCTTACAAAAAAATACTTATCAGAGAAAACATAGCCAATGAAAAAGAACTTTTGCCACTCTGGAAGTAAAGTAAAATATTATAAAACAAGTTTTTAGTAAACGATTAAACCAGTAAGTAAATTATATTCACCATTTCCATACTTTGTTAGTAGTTTCACAGAGCATTTTAACGCTTACATTTTTATTACGAAAAGCAATAACGCAGAATGAAAACTGCATATTGCACTGAGACCAATTAAATTTTTTGTATCGTTTGAATTCCAACGAGAACCGTAATACGTTTTTTAATCTCTTTAAAAGAACATAAACTGTTTATACAGATTTCGTAACAGAGTAATGTAACAAGCTTTTCTGACTTTAAACGAGACGAATGGAGTCTGGTTGTTGTATGAGTGAATGGGATTGTATTCTTTGTTGTGTCCCAAAGGAGCCAAGATAAACTATTTATACTTTTACTATTTAAAATTAAATATTACGTAAAACTTTTTACATTATATATTATTGACTTGGGGTCACATACGAGACTGTGTAAGCCACATCCTAATCTAAATACTAATGTAATTTAATCAATAAAAATTGTAATAAAAAAATAATGATGTTTTTGTCAATAAAGAGTAGCTATACTTAAACTGTCTACGTTATCACAAAACAAGATTTTGTTGGCGATAAATGTTTCTTTGATAATTAAAAAATAAATCACGAATAAGGTTGCATTTAAAAAAAAATTGTTTCACTACACATCCAACGATCGTATAAACCAACATGTGATAAATAGGCCTTATCTATCCCAAACAAAACCGCGTTTAAAAGCTAGTATTAAACAAATATCAGTGGTGTCGGTTTGGTAATATAATTATGAAACAATTGTGGTTTGCCGCGCAGTTGCAGGCAGTGTTTGAGCGCACCACTTATGCGCTTAAATTGTTAAGCTCGTGTGAGCATTCCGCTTTTATGCGCTGAGCTTTAGGCTGTACCTCCAATAGATATAAAGGAGGATGTGTAGCTGTGATGTGTACCTTTTATTGAATGATGAACTGAAGATCCAATTCTTTACAGTTTTACAAGCTTAGAGGACTCAAGTTAATAGACTACTATTCTAATTTCAATCTGTGAGGGAGATAGTTCGATTATAATGATGGCAAGATATATAGATGTGAATGAATCTGCCTACCCTTATGGGAAAACGGCGTTTTTATGTATGTATGTAGAACGATACTTTAGTCTAGCATAAGTTTATGGTTGAATTAATCCTGTTCACATGCACGTATGAAGGCAATACAAAGAGTAGTAATCGCATTGATACTCAAAGCTACGCTATAGAAACAAGACGTGAACAACAGTTAAAATTTTATGGACTAAAGTTATTCCACAGCTAAGCTACCTCGCACATTAAACATTGGAAAGCGAGCCTTAAGCCCATGTACAGCGCGGCAATGTGAAGCAATGTCGAGCACATCACTAGCCAACCACCGGCTATTGTAACACGATTATGAATGCTATAACGATATTTGTGAAATGTGAGCCCTCTTTGATATGTTATGAGTGCTAGCCGTTTTATTAAATTGCGTGGATTTAATCGTGTTGCGAGATGATTGGGTTATATTTTGATGTTCAATGTTTGGGA
Source organism: Anticarsia gemmatalis (assembly GCF_050436995.1). Lineage (NCBI taxonomy): Eukaryota > Metazoa > Arthropoda > Insecta > Lepidoptera > Erebidae > Anticarsia > Anticarsia gemmatalis. Next base: position 10,172,295 of record NC_134760.1, on the reverse strand, counting down.
TAATTGCGTTCATTTCCAACAAGTTTCATGAATGATTAAGTGCATTTCGTTAATGAAAAGCGGCGTTTAATGGAGTGTTAGCCTCTATATTGTAGAATTTTTGTTGTGGGAAAGCTGAAACTACGCTGCAAAACGAGCATTATAGTTCTATGTTAGATACAACCCATGCTTATACAACCAATAATTTTGAAGATGTTTGTTCACGAAAATATTATACGTCTAATAGAACAGAAAAATACAACAGTTCGTAGAGTCTTGTGCATAAAAGCAATCTAAGCAAGCTTTATAAAGACGGTTAAAACTAAACCGATAAAATATATCGACACTACGTTTTATAGATCACACCGATTCTCATAAAAGTAATAAAATCGCACCATCAAATTGCCATTAAAAACCGTTCTAGTGCCGAAACGTTGGGATTAGTCGTCTAGACCGAAACTATATGACGTCCTATATGAGATTGGCTTTGCTTCTAATGAACGGGGTTTAATGAAAGTCGACGAACGCTGTAATTATGAGCTGGATTTACACCTGGCTTCCAGATAGTGCCTGTACTGTATTTATGTTTGTTAGTAATGTAAATCTGGTCTGGTATGTTTTTGTTTTAGTTTTAATGTTTGTTGTATAACATTATTTCATAATGGATTTGAAGTTTCATACCTATACTACTCCAGGCTGTAGTTCAATAGTTAGTTTCAATGTTTTACGAATCTCAATTTTGGATACGCAATAAAGACAACATTCTTCAAATACTATTAGAATCAAAATCTTTAATAAAACTATCATTATTTCCATCTCTCTTTATAATAATTTCGGTTCCAAAGTTATTATTGCTTGGTTCAAAACATCAATGGGTAAAAATATACAAGGGTCGGACATTCTCACCTGCTTAATCTCAATCATAATTTTCCATAACCCCATTAATAGATCCTACAATCAAATTTGCGCTAGCAATCTCATAAAGCGCAACACACGTCACTCCGGTACAAGTTAAATGAGGTGCAAGCAGGAACAATTGGCAACTTGCGGCCGACACTGGCCCGAGCGACTGTGCCACGATGTGCGCATTGTACGATGGTTTGTCGCTTTATAAGTATGTACGTTGTTTTATGAGGTATTTGTGGCAATAATGGTAATGGGATTTTGAGGGAATAATTATTTCATTATTTATTTATTTGTTCACCACCAACTTAAATACTTACTTAACAGTTAGTATTACAATTTTTTTATACATTTTGTAACTATGCTTTTAAATTAAAGGTTTTTGTTACATAGAGATCTAAAGTTGTAGTAACGCAATTTGGGAAGAGAAGAAGTACTTAGAACCTGTTTTCAAAAGGAGTCAAACTTTTGATATTCATACTTAAAACTAGTAATACTTACGGTATCAAATGCCAAATTATATAAATGGGTAATGGGTACAAATCATTAAATAACATAAATAATAATTCACGTTTCTGTCTACAGCAGTTCCCCGTATCAAATAAGAATTGAATTTCAACACACATAGCTTAATAACCTAATTATTTATTAAGTAACCGCATTCTCACAAACTTCATAACTTCGAAGAACTACTTAAATCGGTTTTACAATCGGACCGCGCTGTATTCGTGCAGTGGATATAAACTGGCGGTACGTAAACTACGTCTTATACCGTACTCTAAGTGCAGTAAAAAGTTAGGAAACACAGGTTTTTAGTTGCAATTAACGGTTGAACACTTTGTTCTAACTTCCACTCTTAATTGCCTATACAAGTGATGTGAGGAGTAATAGAGTTAATATGGTTGTTCAAAGTTGTGTTTTGTTTTATAGACGAAATAAAATATGTTACCCTAAAACATTTTTACGAGAATCGAAATACAAACCGAGTTACGTTTAAAATTTTCGTTTATGACATCAGACTACATATATTAGTTTTTATATTATTATATTCGCACTTATAAATACCATCTAACCTGAATCTCGCTACAATAACGTGCTCATATAACTAATGAACAAAACAAGAGACGTTTACCTTAATCCAGATTACTATTACCCACTAGTCAGAGTAGAATTACTATAATCTAGACTAACCTCAAATAATTTAAGAACTCGGCATACCAATCCCAGACACAATTCACAAAATTTAAACAACTTTTCCATTACACGAGTCGATCTGCAAATAATCTAGAACCGTAAAATAAAATCGCAATTGGCGAACTTAAAAAATTACAAGTGTAGATTGGACTTGCGCATGATGGGTCCCGTACCCGGGTCCATATTTTTTATAAAAAAAATGTCGAAAAATGACGTTTGTTGCAGTCCTAATTTTATTTAAATTGAATTTTTAATAAAAAAAAACGGCAGAAAGTCACGTTTGTTGCAGTCCTAATTTTTATTGAGTAAGTATATTGTTTTTTTTTTTTGTTTTTTTTTGTTTGGTGTTTTAGCGGCATCGGAAATACATCTTCAGTGAAAATATCAAATGTCTAACTATCACGGTTCATGAGATACAGCCTGGTGACAAACAGACAGTAAAGTCTCAGTATATAGGGTCCCGTTTTTACTCTTTAACGGGCACAGAACCCTAAAAACGAGTTGAGAATGCAGATAAAATATGAAATTAAAGAAAATAAAAGCAAACGGCTCATCTCGCGAGTTGGGGGTTAAAGTTTCAGAAGTTTGCTTTCCGAAATGGATTTAGAAGGGCGGAGAGGGCTTTAAAGTGTCCAGAGTAGATAAGTCTGTCGTTGGTAAAAATGCCTCTTCACCTTCTGTTTTATGCAGGGAGGCTTTTACGCTAGTAATATAAATATGCCTGTTTTTGTTGAATGAAAATAAGCTGTAAATATCACTAACTTACAATTGAAAACATAAAACTCAATTAAACTCAAGACTTAACTTCTTCGTTCGGGAGAAGACCCTTGCCCAGCTGTGAGACATTAATGGTTTTAAAGAATGTGTATATGGACGCATTCTTTTTTAAATAAGGAGTGACAGATATATATACAAGAAAGGGCATAAATTATAGAAAATGAATAACTAACGCGCTGAATTATACCATAGCTATATTAAACGCCCAGTATACATAGAAATGGTGGGTAATATAACAAAACGAAACGACCCTAAACGTTAAACTCAGTCCTTTAGTTGACTTTAGTATCAATCTTTCATCTTCATCCAGACACATGTAATTTGTAAGCTAAATAAAATAGTATCTACTTAACCATTTCTTTACAAAAAGTCCTTTTAATAATCTAGAATTTCAGACTTACCTGCGTCTAAATGGTCTGGTAGGTTTGACAAATAGCTGGCTAGTATATCAAGAGTGCCTGTGGGAGACCAGTCACTTACCTGAAAAGAAATAAAAAGGTAAATTAGAGTAACGCACAAAATGTCTAGTCTAGATTATAATTTAGGATATAAATTATGTGAAAATATGTAGTAAGTTCTTTTGTAATTTAAATGGATTATCCGACAGATGTATGTAAGTATTGGATTTTGGAGTTTTTCACCGTAATTAATTTTCAGTTTTATATAAAATAGCTTTAATTCTCATTTGTGTATAAAATGAATTGTTTTCGTATTGATACATAATTAACAGGTAATTTAAAGAAGGTTCTTTAAAAACCTTTTAACAATGCTTTTATCAAATATTAATTTTATGAATGAAGGCTTTCAGAACGCTAAAACCAGCTTTAAATAACAAGCAAACGTTTACAATAATCTTTCATCATAGTAGATCTGAATTTACCACTAGACATATTTTGGCCTCAAAACATAAGGCTTTCTTAAACCAGTCTACTATTACCCTCAAAACTACATCAGAAACCCTGCACAGCTCATTAATGTGGGTAAGCACATCGCCTCCCAAGAGTTAACACTTCAATCCAGGTTAAATATGCCTATGCTAATTGTGGGTCCGGTGAAATTATTCCACAGATTATGATTTTAATCCTTACTCCACTGCAGTACACATACATAATATATGTATGCATGTCATTTGTATGGTGGACCACGTACTCGTAAATACGGGGATTTAAAAGGTTTAGCTAATAGTTTTGTTATTAATTCGAATTATTTGACTAGTGATCGCTAATTTGCATGTTCTATTCATACGTATACGAAGCTTAACGAAGGTAAAGATTTTTAAAATAAATCCTGGGCTCTAAGATGCGTACAGTAGCGCGTTTCTCTTAAGCCAGTTCAATCGACTATCGAGAGTTTAACATTTACAATATTCAAAAAAAAATTGATCGCACCCTCTAAAGGTGACGGTAAATTTTAATATCTAGCCGGTAGTCGATAGTCGATAGTGGCAAAGAATCGCGCTACTGATTGCTCCCTTAAATCATTATCATCATCTTTTAAGTTACGACCACTGCATGCTATAAATAATAAGACTATATGATTTGTAAAACATACGAAAACGCCTTTAATTAACTAGGAATACGTTAAAATTGTTCATCATAAAGGTAATCAAATCATATGTCTAAAATCGTTCATATTCCTTGCCATAAAGGCGAAGATAGACACGCGACTTGCGCCCAATCCCGCACTGACAGCCGTCGATGCGCCAATTAAAATGATTGTGAATGCCCGCCTTATGCCAGTCAACTTGAACGAATGTGTAGTCACGCGAGAATATACAGTAATACATATAAGTAATTGTTTTGTTGATACATAAAACGAGACATATGTTATAAGATGTATGTAAAAGAAAGGGAGAAGAACGATACAAACGCAAAATGTGGCAAATAATAAATACAGTAATATAATAAGTGCGTGTGTGATATGGAAAAGAGAGTGCCTGTGGGCTGGGCGGTAATGTATACGGCTGCTGATTAAGAGCTTGCGGGTTCTCTTCCCGTGTCATAAAGTGCTACTGGTTATTTCTCAGAATATTTTTCAATAGCAGCCCGGACTTGGGTCAGAAGCCCGGTATATGGCAACAGCCTCGCTCTCTATTACATAGGACTAAGATTATAAATAGCAAAACCGTGGTTATACTAACATTGTAAATGACGAAAAAATTCATGTATTTCATACTTCTTGGCCTACCCCTTCGAATATAACAGGAATCATATTATGTACGTACATTATGTATTTTCCACCAGTTACATACAAACACAACTGAAGGAAGACAATATATCTCATCGTTAGTAACGGCAATTAAAATGATTGTGAATGGGCGCTTCTTGGCAGTTAAGTTGAATGAGTAGCGAGACAGTCACGCGAGAAACTCTGACCCGGTCATACGTAACGATACATTATTGTTTTATTGTTATCTGTATTGATTCCGTGTACCGTACGTAAATTTATGTAAACGAGTGACGTTTATACCCTTTAGGCTCAGTTTCTCAAATTAAAATTAATAATTTAGATAGAGAAATTAATAATTTAGACAGAGAATCTGCTAGATTAAGTTACAGCTAATGTATTAAAACAACTATCAGAATAGCATCTGATGATTCTGATAAGCTACTTTACTACTAGTTGTATCAACTTATCAATATCATTCATGTGTTAATATAATTACCTACAAGTTTAGAACATGTGATATTTCCTTAATCTGACGCTACCAGTCCCTCAAACTATGAAGTTTTATAAACAGTCTCTATCACCAATCGTTGAATGGGCGCAATAATACAAAACATTAACTTATGTAAATGTTGGTGTTTGCTGCGAGGCGAATATCAGAGTAGGTACGGTGAAATATCCAAAACATAATATTGGTAAAGTTTAATGCAGTCCTAAGAAAGTGCGGTACTAGCAGATAATGTAACCACAAAACGAAAAAAATGGTATAATTCTGAAACCAAATGCAGTGTGACTATAAATAATGACTCCTGCTTACAATATAGGCCAGTATTATAATGTAAATCAATAAAACAATAATCGTGATGCATATAACATCTATTATAATTTATGTAAAACGATTACTTACATGAGACATGATATCCTATAATTAACTTCCAATGCTATTATTAGTACGGAGATGGAAGTTGAATAAGCATCAGAAGTCACGCAATGGTTTTTAACACAATAAGGTACAAGAACGCATAAGACATGGTGCAATTTTGTTTTTATAGAAACGAGTGTAATGCTTAAATATCACACTGACTCTTATTTACTTTGGTTTCTCTTATGTATTTTAGTTGTAATCGATCTGTGGGTTAAGCAAACCTTGGCGCGGTCATTCCGTAGATGGGTGACCGCATAGTGGTATTTGAATAGGGCGTTTCCGTGCGCGAGGGCACGTAAAAAGTTGGTCCCGGTTGTTGTTAATTAAGATAACAGTCGTTAAGCCACATCAAAGGCCTTCGGGCGGCTTGAACAACTTTGACACTAGGTTGACCACTAACCATACGATAAGACGAAGAAGAAGAAGATAATATTGTAGCTATCAAGTTTTTGAGCTGCAGTTTAATACGTTTTTGTAAAACACACGTATCGTATCGTCGTTTCGCGGGCCACATTGGCTCACATAACCAACATTGATTTTTTCGACGTTGATGTATATTTAATTGTTGTTTCGATGTTTACCATTGTGCAAAACAATTATGTGGATCACTAATTCTTGAAAGAGTTCGTATTATTTGGTTATTTTCTAGAAAAGCACAGACTGACACCAATAATAGATAATTAGTCTATCACATCGATATTCTTCTACGTGGAAGGCGCCCAGGATAACTATATGCAATGTCACCAGCGAGGCGACTAGAGAATCACTGCTCGTCGTCCATCAATTTGACATACAGCTACATTATTCTTCTTTAAACTCATTAAACATAGCAACGTCCAATAGTTGCGATAATTAAATTGACAGTGAATGTAGTAGTGCAGGTCGTGGTGAATGAACATAGCAAGTCACGCGACAAGCCTCGCTCCATTTACCTGACAATTGTTCTGTGACGTCACGATCACTGGACTTTAATGATTTCACCCGTCTTTCTTTTGCGTAATAAGAACAATTAAAGAAGGTAGATTAATAATAAGTCAAGAACTAAATCAGTGAAAGCCAGGAAAAAGGCAGGTGCGTAGTACACGTATCCGGCGGTGCTGTATGACAAGATGTATGGATTTAAATGAGACAAGGAAAATTTGTAGAAATCGCGGCAGGTGACGTGCTTTAGTCTCTACCTAAATCTATGGAAACAAGCGTGAATTTGTGTATGTAAATCTAACTTAGGCACTTTATTACAGGGATACTTATATTATGTTTTAATTAAAAGCAATCAACTGCAAGACGGTCATCGTATAATTTTGCTTCAACAAAAAATTATATCGAGAAAAGTCACAGCTAGTTTTCGTAACACTGTACGTAAGTACCCTTGAATTTAGTTCCTAGGAATTCGTTACAAGGACTTCTAATAAGAGATAATAGCATGGTAAAGCTAATGAACCTAGAAAGTTCTAATTTCTATCCAAGACTGGCACCTCTATTTTCTTGAAGAGATGTACCCAACTTGTGCCCGCGACATCGCATCATCTGCATTAAAAGATATTCCGTGATAAAGAAATGATAAAATAGGCTTAATTTCATACTATTTCATTATTATCCCCCCCGGGACAAATATGTGTTTTATGAGCACGAGTATCTGTTTTAGGCCTGGTTGTTAATTTATCTACTTAAGAATGAATTTAGAAGAATACAAATATTTATTAGTTATTCGGATACCATAGTATTCTCTGCTCAGCTTGGAATTAAATGACGATGTGTGAGTTTGATATTTATTTATTAGATATCCGCCTATTTGCATAAGAATCAAAAGCTTCAAAGTGTTTGTGAAATTCTTACTAAATATGGGACGATCACCGTTCTCACAAGTTTTATACGAAAGCAATATCTTTCTAGTATTATACTCACACAATGTACATTGCATGTTACATCGTTGCTAACAATATGTTACTATGTTGTATACAGCACTCAACCCGCAATGGACATTGGACCAAATACGGCATTAAAATGTTGGTCAGAAACGCATTTTACTATGTTTCAAAATGTAGGTTAGAGTACAAAGTATTTTGCTTAACAATGTGGAGCTACGATTTCGACTGCCGTTGTTGTCTGAGTAACGGTGTATGCGACTGCCAATTTCAAGGTTTTGGATTCGTTTCCTAGGTTGGGCATTGGGTTAAGTGCTTCTAGATCTTTCTTAAGTCTTTAGAGAACCTTTGTAGCGGACCGAAGTTTGATAATCGAATTTCAGTAGAGAACCGTCAGTATGTTTTTCAATTTAGGCAGCTGCAATTTCGTTGATGTAATTTTAACGGCGCGGGCGGCAGTTACGCATCGCGTAATAAAAGGAGGATACATTTGTCAGGAGCGGAAAACCTCGCATCTATATTGTTATAAGGCGTGATATACTTTATGTTAAAGGGTTCAAGGTTCATTGAACTTAACGCTAAATAGGTGTCATTGAAGTTTGTAAAGAGAGCAATCAAAAAGGCTCAGATCGAAGCCAGAAATTGTTTCCTAGAGTAAGTCTAAACCATAGAAGCATACGAAAACCTTCATAAGGATTGGCGAACAGCGAAGGGTTGAAACAAACGTGTCTGTTTACTGTTCATACAAGTTAAACGTGTGTTGAAAAAGAGCACTGAAATGGTACATTTGAAACTGTTGAAGCAACATATGGTACTAGCGATAAAGAGCTCTCAGGACTCCGCGTGGGCTCAAGACGTAACACCCTTCCTCGGGGGGTTGAGGTAAATAAGCCGTTCCGTTGTTAACGCTCTAATGCGTAACGCGAATCTCTTGCAGATACCGAAACAAACGGACTGCTCATTGCTCCACGAACCGTGTGGAAAACAAACATATGGCTTAGTACCGAAACCTCATTCGTTATCAACGCTCAACACAAACAAGGCATCACACATTCGACACCGCTCTCCAATAAATATTTCCACGACCCTATCACAAGGCAATAAAGTCGAGATTCCGACGTAACGACATCCAATAGGTGCGGCAATTCGGATTTGATGAATGCCCTCGGCTCCGATGCGAAATAATTTCTTCTATTCATTCGCTAAAATATTACGCGCCGACTCTCTGACTAATGAATTCATTTCAAGAGAGGCTCTTCAGTCCGCAGAACTGGAGTTATCGATAAAGATGACGAATAGTGAAACGGGAGGGTTTCATTCTGAGCCAAGATTAGTGTTTGAGTCTGCGTCGGCTCTCCACTGACGACTAATAGATTTAATCAATTATATCTCAACGGAATGCCTCTAAATGTGCTCCTGACAAATAAGATCTATTTATTTTGTATGCCAGTACTGTGGAAATAAATTTTCTTAGATATCATCAAAACGCGTAAGGATGTTATGTACCTAATTACACACGTATTTAGTAACAGCGTCATACAATTACCATCTTAGAAGCCACTTATAGAGCGTTATTTGCAGCACGTCCCACTCTTATTTGGAAAAACTTTCAGGATTTCTTCTTTATTTGTAAAAGAGTGCTAAAGTATAAACATTTTGATCCAAGAAACTGTTTCCTTTAAATAAAGTTTATTCGGTGCCAAAATGTAAGGAAGTGCAGAAGGACAAGGTTTAAAAGCTAAATAAAGACGCACAGCCAAAACTTGAGCGTTTATATTAATTGTCAAGTTGCCAACCAACGCCTAGTCGCCTATACTGTGCGAGAACGTTCCCGGTGGCGGTATGATCTACCGTCATAATATGTCGCTAGTGTCGAGCGATATTTTACCACTCTGGAGCACCATTATCTCCGCAACCAGAGCCAAGAAAATTTTGCAGCCACCCGCCCGCTTTGCGATAAATATCACCGCAGAGGTAATTATTAAGCCAAACGGATAGTACCCGCTCCTAATTGCTGTTAATAAATCCGTGTAGTGCATAAGAAAATGTTCTCAAGTTTCGGGTGCTAAATTGCTTAAGTGGGTTTAATTGCATTAAGTATTGTGGCGCTACAGTAACAGAGCTTGCATCTTGCACTAAATTACAGACAAGGGAAAAACTGCAGCGATAAATTTATCTGTCTTGAGACTGAGCCTCGGTAAATAATGTAAGAAATAATTAAGAGCAGTCTGTTTCTTTCTTGTGCAGTCGTGAAACGCTCTAGTTAAGTCCAAAGTTCAGAGACGAAGTTAAACAAATGTGGTCGCAGCGACCCTTGAGCTCAGCGAGGCGTGAACGACTTCGATACGACATGTCCAAGTCTTATTTCGTGGTTTTGTTCCGAAAATATAAGGTGAAACGCTACGATACGTTTAGTTGAAAAGTTTGAGCAGATATTTATGAGCCGGTATCAAATGTTTATAGTGAACATTAGCATACGTCACGGATGCGACTATGTCGCCGCAACTGGAGTATAAAACCATAAAGCTTACACAGTAGCTGTATATTAAAAGCGAACAAAGGTGTGGAGGAGGGTGGAATCAGAGCTGTTACGTAACTTACGATCTGCAATATAAGCTAATATAGCCTCGCGAAAGGTGCGCATAAAGAATAATGGTTTTTGAATATCAAACTAGGTATTTCCGAAGCACCTAAAGTACATGTTCCGATGCTCCCCTCGAACGTAACATTTTTCTTTTGGACGAGGAAATATGCGCTCACAGTTGATTTACGAATTGTTTGTGAATGCGGCAGTGGGGATAAAATACAGACTTCCTCTAATCTGATGTTATCTTTACGTCTGTTACTGTTGATTGGATGAGTTTTTTGTGTTTGTCTCACCGAATGTGAGTACTTGTAAGATAGACCTCATAAATTGGCGGTACGTCTAATTACCGGATACTTAGCTGTCTTTAATCAATTTACTTCTGATCTATGAAGAACGATCAACAAAACGTCTATTTTTCAAACAACAGCGACTAAAATACAATCCATAATTTAGTAACACTACAAAAACATACAGAATACCAAAGCTTTTCCTCATCCTAACTATAGAGACACTGTCATCTTTACCCAACAGTATCTTTCAAAAATTCAAAATGCCATATCCATTGTCAATAAGTGCAAGCTCGGTCCGTCGTTAGACTACCAACTAGGCGGCTAAATGTAGGTGAATACGGTATTCCCCACTACACTTACAAGGGATGCGACCACTCGTGAGCGAGTGCGTGATGCGAATACACGATCTATTTACTTTAGTTTAGCTTGCAATGTTCAAAGTTCGATTATTGGTGCGTTTTGTTTTCAGGTAAGTCAATTAGTGGTTAAGTTTTTTAATGCTGAGTGTCTGTTATGGTTAGAGGCTGTTATGTAAATTCATACCACATAATTTATGTCTGGTTGTCTTTCTTTCTAATTAAACTAGGTAAACCGATTTGAACAAAATTTTGAGACAAATTTTATGACTCGGGGATGGAAATGGGAAATGCTTTTTTAAAGAAAAAAAGTTACTCGATTTAATCCGCGGGGAGAGGCTAGTGTCTACGTACGTAAATTACATTTTAAAACACCGAATACCCGATACTGTTGTCAATGTATTTATTTGCAATAAGTCTTTTTAATTAATCTTTTGGGGAAATTTTCTGGCTATACATTATTTAAAACGATAGAGTCACAAAAACACTTCCCGTCTATCCTAGGGTTTTCAAAGTCACGCGCTCTACCAAGGCACTGAACTCATTAAAGCATACGTATTCAAAACTAATTTGTTAATAGGCTACAATTTGGTTGGTCATTAGCGCAAATAGCTAGTGCATTATACACGGTTATTTAGTTTAACTGTTATGAGTAAACTAGAACTGTTCGAGGGTCCTGGAGAGCGTAGTTAAAGTTGATTGTTATACTACGATTGTTTCTTTGAAAGATTAAGAATGTTGCAATGGTATTTAGAAATGGATAACTTTATACGAAACAAAATAAACAAACAAACAAAATAAATATAGGTAAAGCTTACAGATAAGACGCTTTGCAAGACAAATAAGGCTGTATCATTACGTTTCTAAAAAGATGTAGAGTCTGTAACTTGTGTTTAGCCAGGAAGATGGACTCAAGGCCTAGTCTCTCTCTCATACCGGCGCAATACTTTGCCAGACAGTAAGATACTAATGTTTTAAATATTGAATACTCGTTATATTATAGTCAGATACAACTAAACGACTATCAAGATCTAAAATGAACGATTAAAGCACTAACCAAGTCACGTATTTACTATAATAAAATAGCAATAATTTGATTTTCTAGCACAATCTTCAATTTATAGTCGTACAGTTAAGATTTTATCAACAAAACTACAATTCCAGTAGATTCCAATTCAACAATACACCGAATACGCGATATTATTAAACAAAAACAAAGATAAAGTTATAATTTGTGTTATCTCTAGTGTCAATAGACAAAATATTACTGTTGTATTATTGGTAGCACTCCGTTTACCGTCTACTACGATTCCCAGGTTATTATAGAACGTTATTGAACACTTTAGAATATTACTTAGTCGTGGTCAATTTAACTAAAGTTTGGTACTATTAGAATGTATCTACATCTTAAATAATATATATTTTCTTGCAGTTAACCAGAGCGTCAGTATGAAAGAAGTGAACCTCATGTGTTGTATTTCAAGGACAGCCATCATTCACGTTTGTCAACGAGCGATTTCACAAATTCTATAGCGCTAAAACAATGGGTTGACGGAATCGGTTCGTCTGACCATCGAGTGCGTACCACTCGGCACTCGTATATCAAAACATCGATGCGGCATTTCCCGTTCTCCATTTAAAAAACTTCCAATAAACTGGTATGAGAATAGGCACCGTTTTAACGGCATTCTTTTTTCAGTCCATCGGAATTTCTGGTCCGAGTCCAAATAGGTCGTATCAGTCCTTTGTTGGGGGGCGCACGTCCATTCCAAGAATCGCGATCTCGCTAGCTTTATGTTCGAGATATACTTTAGATAGAAAACCGTATCTACAGTTGCCAATGATACTATAGCGAAGTTCATTCTCACTAGATACCTACTATAATTTTGACGCAAAATATGTTGAAGTAGGTACGTTTGTTATCAAGTTAAGTATAAACACTCCCACTAAATGATACCGACAGCATATCTAGACTTGAAATTCGGGCATAATAATTAAGTTTTAAAATATACAAGATACGTCATCCCAATATGGCGGCGGTTTAAATAGGCGGGAGTGTGATTTCGTACAGTTTAGACGGATGCGTTTCATCATGCAACATGCTGATAACATGCCAGTATGTTTTTGTGTCGTGCAGTGATAACAATATGGGTATTTATACCTCACCTGGTCGTACATATCCGCACTTTTTCGGAAAATATCGCACACACTTGTACGTCCCGTACCTCATTGCTGTTGTGAGTGAGTAGTTGCGTACGCGCGCACAAGGCCGCGCGCTATCGCATGCGTCAGCGCGGGAACGTGAATATAACAAGCTTGATTGGGTTGCTTGGCAACCAGATGCAAAAACTTTTGGAGGTGGAGACTGCACTTTATTAAACTAGCCGGAAAACTAATTTGAAAGACCTTAATGAGATATTTCTTTTTACAGCTTAGTTTATTTCGCATTCGATGAAGCTGCCTCAGCAGTTGAGCTTGAAATGACGAATTTTAATCCCGTTTGACGTGGTAGGTATCGCTTTAAAAAAACATAAGTGTTGAATCATAGTAACCTTGTACTTGGTTTGATAAAAATTTTAAAAATATGACTGAATTTCAAATCATTACAATATGTTATTTTGTCATATATCTTAGTCATCATCTGTATGTACTTCCTTACTATCTAATTACACAGTCTTCTCATTTCTTACTAAACAGAATTGTTTAATTACATTCTACAATTACACAAACAAGATAAAGTACATACAAGTAAAAGTTAGTCAAATAAGTTTGGTGGGAAGTTGGCGGGCGTATCGGGCCGATAGTTCGTACGAACAACTTCGTGCAACGTTCACGTACACGTATAATGCTATCTAGTGTTCGGTTACAACTGTTTGGAATCCAATGTTCCTTGTTTTTAGTTTCTGTATTGTACTGCGAGAATAGGTGACAAGTTTGTAAAGAGATTCTATATTGTCTAGATTGTTTTCTAGCTTATTTACACTACTGAAATGTATTTCTCCTTAGTAGTTTGGCTTTGAAAGTCGCGCACATTGAAATCCTAGAAAAAGTTTTGTGACTTTCGTAACTTTATTTGCTAAATAATGTCTGTATAAAAAAGTACGCATTGAATTCCTAACAGTTTGTGTACATTCAAAACATTTTACAAAACGTGTTGATATATGAAATATGGTAACGATTTCAAATAAATTTTGATATTTCAAAAGCCAAATCTTTTATAGCAAATGCCGGTAGACAGTTAAGAGTCCAAACGAACAACGATACATAAAACGTACTCGAAACCTTTGAGGTGCGATGTCAATATTGTTCGCTTGGATTTATTGGCAGTTTCGCACCAAAACGATTGCCACTTTAGCGAAGCTGGCGTTTTAAAAGCTAAAAAATAAAAGCAAATCTATAATCCATCGGCTGTAACTATTGCGGATTTATTCCGCGTATATTTTAAAATCTAAATGGCTAAAAACAAACTGTGGTTTGGTTATATATTTTTTGTTGTCTGTGGATGCCGAAATGTGTTAAATGTAACCAGAATTTACTGCTTTTTATCATTGTCATCATAACAAATTTGTTATGTTATTATCATAAATGGTGGGCAAAGACCCGACAAAACAAATTACTATCTAATTGTAAACTAGTAAAATTTGGTTGCCTACTGCTTATTTACAACTATGGTCAATCACCTTAGTCTATTTTTATTTCCCTCATACCTTTTATCTAGGCAATAGTCCCTTGTATACATTGAGACTGTCTTACAAAAGTTAGAAATCACTGATAAAAATCAAGGGACCTTATATACCATACCAGACCTTATAACCAAATAGTTTTACAAATAATAAAATATTTACGAAGTTTTACGGCAACGTACAAGAGCACCGGTAATCCTAATGAAGAATAGTTATTTTTCGTATATTCCTCTTATTTTAACTGACCCAACGATAACCTGCCTTATCAATTAGTGCGATAATACTCCCGCTTATCACATCACTGGCTTGAATTATAAAAAAATGGTATTCCCACGGTACAAATTGATGGATATTATTATATTTTGTTCAGAATTAATTGATTGGTATTATGCTTATATGAATGAACAGTGTGAATACACTGTTTGTATCAATTATTATTAACATATTCTAATAATAAATATTCAGAATAAATAATACGCAAGTGTTTCTGCATGCCTAAAATTTGTTTAATACGTTTATTGAGGACATGCAAAGTCCCCAACCCACACTTGGCCAGCGTGGTGAACTCAAGGCCTAACCCCTCCCTCGTTTGGAAGAAGACCCTTGCCCTGCAATGGAACAGTAATGCGTTAGAAAAAAAATTGAGTCTAAATTAGATTTTATACAAAACTTTATAACAATATCTATTATTTATAAAAAAGTGTACCTTCACAACTTATGCTATACCTTAATTTCTCTTTACATAAACATCCGTATATATTAGCGAACACTCATATGCTTTTCAACTAATATGTAGTACAATAAACAACAATATTCTAGTCGAAATGTACCTTTTAGTTCTACCCTTGAAAGCTGGGAGTCTTGTCCATTGATATTGATAAACTTTTTGCATAAATTCTTCGATATGAGTAGTGAAATCGTTTCGGGACTTAAACTAACAACTGTCGACGTCTTCCAGAATTAAAAAAAAGTATTTTTAGACAAAAAGAAACTGAAGGTTGCAGAGGAAAATTATATTTTTTTGGAAAGTTCCAGATTTTTCTCGGTCATTTGGAACATAATTTGTAATCGAACAAAAGGGCAAAGACAAAATATCATCTTCTGTAGTGAATATTACAATTTTCTCGATTTACCGAATACGTATATTAAGCAATTTCAATGATAATAATCTATCGCGACTCGTAGTCAGAATTCGACGCTGCGACGTGGTTACGTGACTTCGACAGTTGTAACTTGGTCAAAACGTCAAGTATCAAAATAAGGTTAGCCTAAAAATATTAGTCGCTTTATTGTCCCACAGCTGGACAAAGGTTTCCTCCCGTAATGAGGGAGAGATTAGAGCTTGAGTCTACCATGCTTGCAATTGCGAGGACTTTGGATACCTTCAAAAACTGTTCCAAAGAACTCTCAGGCCTGCAAGGTTGCGTCACGATTATGAATTTTAGCTGAATTAGTTCCCGCGTCATCCGTTCACAACTGTACTCGCTACTTGCAGATTAGCGCACATACTATTGAAACAGATGATCGTGTGAACAGTAATTAAGTAAACAAACACGACACGATTGTCACGCAACCTGTCTTGTGGAAAACATAAACAGTACAGGAAGGAAACAATAAGTTTCTCACTTCCTTATATACTATGACATTACATAAATAATCACAGTTCTCAGGGTGACGGAATACTCGTACATGCTTTGATAGGAAAGTCAAATGTTGATGAATTATTAGGTAATTGATTTTGATTTATTGTCGATCGTTTTTGCAGCTTCCATGCAGTTAAAATGGTAGATTATCCAAAGACTATTATATACATGAGTGCATGCCCACGGTTATTGAAGAATTTTAGTCTCTCTGGTCTGAGCTACGAGTTTCAGCTTTATATTTATTAATACTTAATCTCACAAAACTGGTCACTTTTAATTCCAAGGTTTGCCTTTTAAACTTTCCTTATCTTTATAAAATAACTAGCAGACCCGGCAAATGTTGTTTTGCCATATAAGTTTAAAAAAAAATAGTGTCACGTTTCATGAGAATCGGTCAAGCCGTTTCGGAGGAGTAAGGTAACTAACATTGTGACACGGAAATTTAACATACAAGATGTAGACACCTTATTTTTCCTCAACGTAAGTGATTTAATACTTATTACTTCACTAATCAGTGTAAAACATTCAGTCCTATACATTACCTACATACAGACACATCACCCCAACTCCGATACTAAAACAAGTATGACGCAAGCGCAAGTCGACTCAGCGCTAAAATCATTGACACATGTACTGTCATTAATTTGCGTCGTTAAATTTAATGCCATGAGCAACGGACGCGCGGGATCCAGAGTTACGAGTTTATTTATGACTAGGTTTCGCCTGCGGCTGCACCCGGGTTCCGTATGACATGAGGATAATGATGATATGGGAACGAAACATTAATTTCGGCTGAGGATACAACATATATCTATTACAGATACGTTCAATTTTGCTTGTTATATTAGAAATGTTCAACCCAATTTGAAAACCTTTTCACCCATGGATTGCTTTATTAATTCTTATGTTTCTTATGAATAAGCTTGAGCTGCATTTTGTTCTGTAAAATAGAAAACCTCAGAAACATTTTTATACGGATAGAATCGTTTTCTGTATCGAAAACTCGTTATTAAGCGAAATTTAACATACCATTGGCTTGAAATCATTGAACTACTCTTAATATTATCCAAATTTCACCTTAACTGTCCTTTATCTCGTAATCCTTCCCTTTATTAAATTAAATTGTGTCTCGACAAGAAAAAGGCTTAACCGACCCCATATTCATTTCATACTATGACTTTCTTGAACTAAGTACGTGATATTATCGCGAATAAAGTTATCGTTTATAGCTATATCCTGTTCTTTTGTTGAGGCAATCTTTGGTCTTTGTCCAATATTGTCCAGTAATGACCAGTTAGTCTTGATTGATCGATGGTGACAAGCGTGATTGTTATTAACTACCGATATTAGATATACCTATAAACTATGTTAGGCGAAGAACATAACACTGAGCAAGTTTTCTTTTTACGTCTTTTCCCCAAGTAATTTATAGGTGTATTGGACGCCACATGCTTCGCGAAAATGTCTAAATTCCAAGTAAATTTGTACCCGCCCTGTCATCATTTAAGAAATCCTGTCGAAGTTGAGAATATTATAGAATTTCTAATCGACTAATTACTGTCCCACCGCTGAGCAAGGATTTCCTTTTAGCATGATAAAGGTCAAGTCTTTGGTCAGCAGCAGATAATAAATTATTTACATCGATCTCCCTAGAAGAGTAAATTAAGATACGATATTGAATATTTAATAGTAACAGATTCCCCGAAATCAATTTTTCAACAGGCCATTAGCGTAGCTTATACGAATATCTACAGTTGATTCTCTATCAATCCCATCCTTTACAACGTACGGAATATTTCTACCCAAATCACCCTCTCATTCAAATAACCGCTGCCCGATTCCTTCAGAAACTCAACCCTTTCGCTATTTTAGAATAATAAAAAAGGTGGTCAGTGGAAAGTGGTTCCGGAAGGGTGCAATCACGCAATAGGGTCCAAATTACCCAGCAATACAATCATGATTCGACCGACGGCAAATTGTTAAATAACGCACCGCCAGTCCGACAGTCTCACGGGATCCAATTCATAATTATTTTACGACCACCGTACAAGAATATCGTTATGATAAAAGTAAAAGCATTTAGTAATTTGGTAAAGGACGAAGGTTGCCGTTTATTTAATGTGATAGGCTTAGCTGATTTTGTTCGGACCAATATTGGTTCGTGTTTGCTGAAAGGTACACATGTTTATTTTTCTGTAGCAAGTTATCCAAAAATTACCTTTTACAAATAACATCATGCCCGTGTGCCGCTCTGAAAAATTAGTTAGGTCAGTAGGATCATAAACAAACGACAAAAATCCAGCCAACTACTTTCCCTAACACGAATTCATAAACGAGCAACCATACTACTAAACCAACTAAAAACTGTGTAGGTTACCCACAAAAAGCCTCCGCGAGTTAATCAAAACTTGGCCACACGGCTAGCTATTTAATGCGGTTTTGAAACTGGCCCGCACTTGGCACAAGGGACCATGCATTACTTGCATCGAATTTACACTCACTGTGTGACCTCAAAAATATATGTCGCTCGCTCACACCCCATAAATTGGTTGAGAATCGCCAATGCACTTAGGGGAGCTGAATTTTAGCTCTGTTTTAAGCCTTTTGCAGCGAGTTTATGGCTTCCTTTACATCTTTGTAGCTTTGACCCGGTTAATAGCGTATTCTAGAGGTTTTAAAGCTGGCGTTTTTGTTACTCATTGTTTCGTACTTAATATAACTACAGTGCTCGAGTCATTGGTGAAGTTAAATGGAATAAAGAATTTCAGTTTACGACTTTATTTTTGAATGAAATCATTCATAACGTAGTTTAATAATTTATTTGCATTGTATGTGATGAAATAAAATATCTACCGAAGTTTTAAAAACTTGCATAAACATATGTTAGCATCCGATCAACGCAATAGACACAAAGTCTGAAATATCGATAAATAATACTAATAAAACACATTTACTATTTTCCAGTGCATTCGCAGTCCACTATCAATAACAGATTCACTGGCAATACTGTTCGATTACAGCACATTACCGATGTTTGACTACAAGTGCAAACTTAGATTTGAATGCGGCACGTAACGCCGTGCGTTGCACTGAATCTGAATCACTTCTCAAGTCAATTCTAACAAATGACTTTGAATAAAACGGATTTTTGAAATAGTATCTATGAAGTACACGTAATCGACAGTCTTATATGACGGATGCAGTGGCGAAGGCTCCCTATAACCCGATTCCTACCGGCTTTACCTTCGAAACACTCCAAAAATGCGTCACATAAATGTGTATTATTCTCAAAAAAAAATCGTTTATTTCAATTAAATTCTATATTTATTACGACATTCATAATATTTTCAATACGACTAATTTAAAATAAAGAAAATGAAAAAACGCCTGTTCTATTTGTCGTAGCAAAAGTTATTTTACCGAAATTGCCGTCAAACAACTCGACGGCGCGCGCAGGAATCGCTTAAAGGGAAAAAGATGTCGATGACGTCACGCGGACGTACTTTTCTATGGCGCGTTTTACCGGCGAGGTAACCCGGAATTCATCGGCTTATTGGGCGACTAGTAGGTACGACAGGCGCAGCGGCGCGGGCGGCGCGGCAACTAGCGAATGTGTGAGTGAGATGCAATGATATTTAATGAGAGAGACAATGAATGCAATTGTTGTGATGACATTTATGATTTTAGATTTAGTTTTGTTTTCATTTTGCGCGCTATTTTAGGTTATTTTGGATTATTTTGTTTATTATATTTGGATGAGTTAAATTGTGTTAAATTATCGATGAATGTTATTATTTTGTGTAAAATCGTGGTGATTGTGTGAATGTACTGGTCGTATCTTACGTGTATTTGTAAGTATTACTTTCATTGTTATTGTTTGTGTATTGCGATCATGGACAACAAGTAGGTAGAAGTAGAAGCAATAAATATTGTTAAATTAGTTATGAATCAGTAAATTAATGTTGTAGAGTGTAGACATTGTTTTCAAAATGCTCCTAGTGACAACATGTACGTACTTATCTACCAAAATAAATAATACAGAATGCAAAGGACATGATTAGTATTTTAAACATTCCCTTATGTTATTCTCTACGATATAGGTAACTTTATAAATTTATCAATGGCTTATTGGTACCTAGCTGTAAAGTGTTTTTATTATTTCTCAGATTGTTTCTAGTAGATAGCATTTGGAGTCAATCAAAGTTGTATTTAAATACTAAGACACTTACCTATTAAACACGAAATTTGAAGTAGGTAATAGGATAGAATCATTCCTCATTAATAATTTCGGTCATAGGTACTTAGTTCTTACCTACTATGAAAGTAGTTTGGTAGATCGGATCGCAATACAACGATTTATTCTGTTAACGTATGGTTAGTGGTCAACCTGGTGTCAAATTTGTTCAAGCCGCCATCGCGTCGGTCACCCACCTATGGAATGACCGCACCAAGAGTTGCTTAACTTTAGCTTAAGCAGTTTTAGCTCCGGCTTGCCTTTCAACAAAACTCACCCTTCGCCACTGGACGGATGTATGGATGTGAATGAAGCAATGGAAGTTTGTCGAGATCCAGAAAATTCGTGATTTTAGGTGTGTGATAATGTAGGTATAGAATTAAAATTTTGTTATACTTAAAAAGAAGTCGCGCGTCAGATTCCCGAGGAGTTAGTTGAAGACTTAAAAGAAAGGTAAAGTATAAAGACATGTTATTAACTGTCACTTTGTGTTGTATAGTAACGTATAAACATTCAGACTTAAGCTTAAAGACTAAAGCTACGTATAAGAAATAGAAAACCTCTACATCCTGTTAATCGGATATATCTATATCTAAAAGATAGATGCCCAGGTTTAGTCACGTACGGAATGAATGAAGGGAATTTAGAAAAGAGATTTACAGCGCGGATATAAATGGGAAAGTCAGGAGGGGACGCAGGAAAATACACAGATCTTATCACGACACCCTTTAAAGGTCAGGTGCGTAGTATTCAAATAACGTATCAAATGGCAAAGACAAGATGTATGGTGAAACACGTGAGTATAGACAAAACAGCCGACTTTGGGGTGTAGTAGTTTTGTTTACTAATAAAGTATCGAAGTATAACCAGAGAATATGTTAACCTTACTGAAATTTGCACGTAAATATGTACATATAATACGTGAAACTACTCTATATAGCGATATTAAAACCTGATGTAATGCACCTGTATCAAATAATACAAAAACAGCAATGATAATAGAACAAAACATACTACAAAATCCTATTACAGCATCATGAATATTTTACAGAAATAATCTTCCGGTCTCGCAAACATCATCCCTCGTGCAATATATCAAAGTAGCATACTATCTCGAAATCTAACGCAATCCGAATAAATTCCACCAGCAATTGTGAGCACATAAAGGCGTTTTACGACAACAGTGCGGCTGCCCAATTCATCCGCGGTCCCCGTAGACTTTTCATTATAGTATTTTGGATCGTAAAATTTTAATCGAGGAAAATTTCAGGACACCCGGACCGAGGGCGAATATTAAATTTAATTTCTGTATGTACACCGCTGTAGGTGCGGGATTTTACAAGTTAGATTGTTTTAACACGAATTATAAAACGGCTTCTTCATTCAATTAATATCGTCTTTGATGAGACTTCGTTTTGTGTTAATTTTAGTGAAGTAAAATCTACATTTCGAAAAGCATGTTTCGTGAAACAGGAATTGAATGAGAAGACGTAAGCTTTTCCAGGGCACAGATAGCAATATTTACATAATCAGTTTTAAATCAGACGATATTTATTATGATAAAGAGCAGTGATAGCCGAGTGGTTTAAGTTGGCACCTCCCACGCAAGTGGTCGCAGGTTCGAATCCGAGGCAACACACCAATGACTTTTCGAAGTTATGTGTGTATTAGAAATAATTATCACTTGCTCTAACGGTGAAGGAAAACATCGTGAGGAAACCTTGCATGCCTAAAATTTGTTTAATACATTTATTGAAGGCATGCAAAGTCCCCAACCCGCACTTGGCCAGCGTGGTGGACTCAAGGCCTAACCCCTCCCCCTCGTTCGGGAGGAGACCCTTGCCCTGCAGTGGGACAGATATGGGTTATCAAAAAAAAAAAAAAAGTTTTCTAAGCCAGAAGGCAACTATGAGCTTCTGCAACTGCAACATTTATGCACAACCTCGCAAATCGAACTGTACTTCAAATCCATTCCATATCATTTCGTAATATAAAACTGATGAAAATATCGCAAGATAGGAACCACAGACAAAAATCTTTGAAAAATATAATAAAATTGTATATAAATGTTATTCCTTAAGAAGTTATCCGTGTAATTTATTTTTATCAGTGTTATTAGGGCACCTAACGAGGTTCGCGAGAGCTAACGACAAACGTCATTTAGCTTCGCTCTCGACTTAAGTTCGTATTCAAAAATGGAGCCATGAAACTTGAGTGCAGTGATACGCGACATTCAGTTACAAAGTAATCGTGGAAATGTTGACTTATTGAAATGAAAATAGTATTTGATATTTCTAAGAAAACTTGAGTATTTGAAGAATGGTATTTCAAAGCAAAGTTTTATGCTACAGGACACTTATGGGTACTAATTTTGTCTCATTATTTTGCTTTCTGTAGTCTAGCGCCTAGTTTCATACTTTATGTAATACCAATGCATGTATTCAAGAGAAAGGATCTGCATTTTTGTGTCTACTATGTACATAAACTGATGAGTGTTCTTATAAGACTTAACAAAGTAAAATAAAATAACAAATCTCTGGAACTAAGAATGTAATAATATCTTTCAGCCAAATCGACAATACCAAATCAATATCAGAGATCAGAAGCACATTACAATCACGATTCAAGATTAACTCACAATATTCCATTTCTAAACGGAAATGAAGGAATATTTAAAAAATATATTACCTTCAATAACTTTGGAGAGTTAAGTTGGACGTGAAATCAAATGGGGGCTTCATTAGAAAGTCGCTTGAGAGTAGGGGGGAGGTCGCCCCCCTCATTGTCACCTGTTTCCGTTTACTAGCGACTCGAGCCGGGGGAAAATTCTATGGGTTTGCGGCTGTATGACTGTATGCCTGAATCGAGTATAATAATGTGAAAGGAAAAATGTATTTAACGTTTGTTACATAGGTGAGATTTTTTATTTCGCGTTTAGCTTTGCGTTTATTGCTTGTAGTAGAGGTATGATACTATTCTTTACTCTATATTTATTCTTCTTTATGTTGAACAGACATAATGGAGAAAGAATATAATCGTTTTAATTTTACTTTAGAGATTAGCTGCTGAAAAGATAGCGCTTATAGAAAATGACTCAAGTTGTTTGAAGAAGTGATTTTACTTATGTATTTATAACAGTTAGTTGTTACTCTAGATACAATATTCAATTTCTTTTGTTTACTACTATACCAACTCTAGATGGAACCATAAAGTGACAAACTAAAGCAACATACAGATTCCTCGCAACATAATCAAAAGCTTAACCAATAAAAGTTCCTCGAACAAAACAGTGTTCGAACAATATTTACCTTCGCAACTACGATAAACCTTAATGACCACATCCACTTATCCGAGAGAATAATTCGCACATTAGGGCGGCTAATTAACTAAATTGGCGTCACATAACACATTACCGTCGTGAGATAATGTTGTTATATTGTCAATATGTAGCCTTGAGATGTGATTATATTGTGATACAACCTATAGACGCATTCATTTTGTTTTGACGTAATTTATTGATTTTCATAGCATTCTGACTGAATGACTGACATGAGTGATCTATCAATGCACAACCCAAACCACTGAAATTCGGCTTGCAGGTAAATGTTATGACGTAGGCATCTGCTTAGATATGATTTTGATCAATTCTAGCCCAAGGGGATACTATAGGGAATGAAAATTCTGACCTAAGACCAATATTTTTTTATTAACTAACATCATACGCAACTGTGTGAAAGCCGACGTATTACCAAAACTACGTAAATACAAAAATAAATAAGCTTTATCTTATATTTCAATCCTCTCAACTGTCAAATTATTTATCCACTTTCTTGAAGCAGAAAGAAGTTCCACAGTAAATATTGTATTAGATTTACATTTCTAGTCACACTTGTCACGCATATCTGAGGTACACGTCACTTAGTTGAAGATATAACAAGTAATGCTAAGAGTATACTAGTGTAAAGAGTATACTATGTAAAGGAAACTTATCAACAATTGAGACGTTGACAATCGCTGTCTTTTTTCCCGACTGCGTTAAGAGAGATACTCGTATTTCTTGACTATCCGTCCTTACAAACTGTAGCCTGTCTATCTATCTGTTATTCGACTAAACAGCTGAACCGATTTGGATGCAATACGTCAAGATATTACAGTCGTCCTGGCCAATTTCGGTTACGACGGTCAGTTTGAACCAGCTAACTGTGCAGGACTTTTAGCCAACTGTGTCCACAAAACGCAGGTACACTCTTTTTTCCTTTACTCTCACAGACCGGTGGGACGGCTAAACCGAACGACCAGGGAAATGTCAGGCGCAGAACTGGCTTTACATGCTCTCCGAGGTACGGAAGTCTAAGGCCTAAACCTTCTACTCGGGGCAATCTCTAAGAGTTTTAACAGACTCAGAAAAGACATTTCGTCCCGACCCGGGGTCCTTATCAATAATAATTCGATTATGACTTCATTTATCCCAAAATTAATTCAATACTAGGTGCTTATATTATAGAACACAATAAATTAATGAATCTGTTTAAACAACACCTCAATTATTCACCAAGTATCACAATTACTATAAAACTTAACAAGCATCTTAGAACTAAGGCACAAAGTAATACAGTAAAGCAGAATCTTAGACCTTCACATCGCATTTACCTGAAAATTTAATTAACCGACCCTTACTACTTCACAGTAGTTTAAAGCAACGGTTTTGAGAAGAGCAAGTTTTCATTTAGCTCGTAAATTTAGAGAGGACTGACCCTAGGTTTCGTCAGAGTTAAACACTAGGTATGAGGCACTCGGGGGTGTGTCCGCCAAGTTTCAAACTACCGAGACGGTTACCGGAGTATATCTTTGTAGGAACCATTTTGAATTAAACTCAAGATAATTCATACATTTGTGCTATAATTAAACGTTAGTTTAACTAATTAAATGAAGTCGTGGACCCAAAATCGAAAGTTACGATTACTTATATTAAATGACGAAGATGACCTAACGCGCTACTACGTTTTTAAAGATTAGAGGTTAGAACAATAAATTATTTGTAAGAGCTATTTTATCACTAGCTCAAAATAGTAAAATGGATATATTTTTTAATAATCATATTTTAGACAGTAGCATTCATCTGATCATTTAATCACATCAAAAAGCTTTGAGTGGATTTAACTTTGACAATTAACGTGACAAACCCCTAGTTTCTGAGGTACATTAACCGGTAGTTTATCTATTCAATAGCGTTTAAATTCATTTAAAAAAAAACAGTTTCAATGAATAAGCAACCGCTAAATGTGCCTCAGAAACCGGGCATAATAAAATTTTTGGACGTTTGATAGGATGACTTGGCTTACTACAACATTTTACGTAGTGTAGTGAGTGGATTTATAGTACTGCATACTGAAACCTACGATGCGGTCATTTCGGACGCCTCTGAAAATGGCCTCATATTTTAGTGACTTTAATTGTTCACAGAATTATGGTTTTGTCAGTTTGAATATGGTGTTACAGAGAAACAATGGGTGTTATGACAAAGTTTAGCTGCGTTTAGCTGTTAGCCTTTTGTTACTAAAATGTGAATTGTTTTTCGAATGAAATATGTGAAATTGATTCTGTATTTTTTTTTTCATTTAATAACAAAGCACTGCATTTATTCGTACAATCGGGTTCAGATATTTTTGACATAATTTAACTGATGTATGAAACTGTACTTGAAATCAAACTATTATGGCAGAATTGTGGTTAAAAGCGCCACATGAAAATTAAATATTCTTTCTAGTGCTTATATATCCGGTAAAAAAAAATATAAACAAAGCTTATTCTATGTACCTAAACATTTCCAAACTATACATAAAAGAGTCTAAAAATATACAGGTACTTCCTAAAAAGCCTATTCACCAAAAAACCCTGTCCAATTCCATCAGTACACAGCGGTAGGCGGTTCAATTTTACCAAACGCATGTCCCACGTCCCCCGAGGACCTCGTAGTTATGCATACGAAAAAACCTCAGCACGAAACACCCTGTATGTTATTCATACTTAGCTAAACAATGGCAATTTCTTCATACCTGTATAGAAATTTGAGTTGTATTACTTTGGCATATTTTCTTTTTTTATTTAATAATGGCGTCTGTTGTACTACTTTGGCATATATATTTTTTATTGTTTAATAATGGCGGCTGCTTTTTCTCGTGATGTTCCGAGTAATTCTTGGAATAGAAAATGTAGTTTATGTTGTTGTGTAATTTAGTTTGTTACTACTAGTTTCTGCGGTATTTCTTTTATTTATTTGTATTATTTGTATTTGTGTAATGAACAATAGCATATGTTTCAAGTCTAGATGTTACTTTATTCATTTAAGAATAGTAAGCACCTTAACCAGTTATCGAACTAAACAGTACAAGTTCTATTTAGTTTAGACCGTGTCTAAGTTGACCAAATACTTTATTTTGTTTTCAGTTTTTGCGGAAAAGAGTAACAATCGTACATACATCCATTCTCACAAAATTTTACATTTATTATATTTGCAGGATTTAAACATTTGACTACAATTCAAAACTTCAGCAAAGAAACGTTTCGAAGCCATTTTATTTCCCACAGTAAAAACAATATTGAATGGACACACAGAAAGTGCACTCGATTACACAAGGGATATTTTTCAATACAGCTCTCTAGTACAATATATTTTAAATGTAACGAATCGATTTCGAAATGAAAAGTTACGATTGAGTGAACGTGAACAAGGTGTGTGGGAAACTACGCCATTTCCTCTGACTGGTATTCTTGCCTAAACATTATATACTGCCGATCGCAGTACACTACAGAATTAACGATTTTCGATACATATTGAATCAATAACTACGTTTTAGATAGCATATTTTAAACTGCTCTTGTTCGTTCATCGACCTGAAGATACGTATGTCTAGCTAAATATTTGCTCTAAACGAAGGTGGCTAAACGAATGTGGAAATTTTATTGCATTTTTCTTATTATAAGTTTGTCTCAACCAATCAATCGAAATGTAAGTAAAAATAACGTATTTTCGTTGAAATAAAGATCTCTTTTTACGTCTTCTACAGTACGTATAGCTTTCTGTCAGTCCACTTATACAATCAGTCTGTGTAATTACAAATCATCACATTTATGCGAGACGCCGGCCCTAACAATGCCTTGACACTATCATCGCTAGCTTCGTTAGGAATAACAAGTGTGTCGTTTACAAATTTTAATATTATAACAACATATCATTCAGATCTTATCCCACACAGAACAATTATTTGTGCGATCCACAAATAATTGGTTCGAGTCTGGTTGTACTTTGTGTCCCTTGTTTGTATGTTTGTAAAAGTCCCCGCGTCACAAGAGCAACTCTTAGTGCGGGAGTTATCTTTTTAATATATCTAAACATATGTATCTTATAACGTTAAAATTTCGCTCGCTTACATAAAACTGACCGTGAACTTAGTATCAAGGCAATAAAACAACAAACACTGTTGGCAACAATCCGTTGCCGCGTTGTCGAAATAAAACTGGCAATGTTATAATCTTTTAAGAGCCAAGTTAAATAGAAAAAGAACATTTTAAGATGATTTATTTATAAATACATATTCCTAGGAAAATGAACGTAGATAAACCAAGTTCAGATCAACCAAAAACACGTATTAACCTAACACACATTCTTCAAAGGAAATATCGTAAAAGAAAACGTCCGAAGTCTTTTAATCGGCTTTTCTTAGAACGTGTTCGGAGGGATTACCCTTTATGTTAGTGAAAAGTCCACATCTCGGATCATAGGTACACGGGGATCCTAGCATCTGGGCGGAAAGCGTTTATCCTCATCCTGAATGTACTTCGGCATAAATGAAGGCGTCACACTTATTGGTTTTAACAAACGAGCTGGTCTTCTTATTCATGCCTTTTTCGCTATCTGTTTATTCTGGTTATTTTGGTGTGTTACGTTTATTATATATTGTTATATAATGTCTTTAGCCGTGGTCAGTTTAATAATCTTTACTACAAAGTAACCTAACTGCTTGTTACAAGTGTAGATTACTCTCCCGACCAATCCAAATATTCACCGCAAATTCAGTCTCTATTCTATTACGTTACAGAGGCTATCTGCAACAATAAATATAACGAAACTAAGGCAATTACACCCGAATAGTACACAAATAATACTAGAGAATACGACGTACCAGTACAATACACAACAATGTCGACATTAAAATTTATCTTTATGATATTTTCATTACAAAACATAATACCCGCGCGGCTCGCGTTCGCGTAGCTTAGAATATTCAATTCGCTTGAATAATGGCACAACACAGACTGAATTATGGAACTGAAAACGGGCACTTTCGCGCAATGATTCCTGCTAACATGGAGGTTTATCTGTTCAACTTTTGTTATGTCCGACGCATATACAGAGCTATTGCGGCGCCGATGTTCCTCGTTTACCGATGCAAATCCCGGCCATGGAATATATTTCACTTTTTGTGACGCAAACGCAAGCTGAGTAGCGATTCATCGTGATTCGTCCGTAATAGATCACACTAAGATATTCTTTGTGGGAAAAAACACGTTTAGGTACGAGATTGGTTGTTTATTTCGTGTGACTCCTACGTGGGAAGGTCGGTAGCCAAACTAATAATGGCAGACATTAAATTATACTTACAAATGTTATTTTTGTTAAATAATTAAGTTTAGAGATTATATAAAATGACAAATTAATGTTAATCACCTAATTAACATTAGTCAGAGGGCAGTTGGATTAAACAGGACACATTCAGATGCAATACTTGTTCATATAAACATAAATATGCGACACACCACGCATCTAATAGAAAAAACATTAATTTCGCAGATTATTGCAGCAATGGTGGTGTGAAAACTAGCCTAACCACTGAACAATTCAAAAGGTAACTGCATTCTCTATATATCTATACAGAGAAGAAAAACATAACTCTTAATCAATGTACAAAACAGCTATTTAAAACAATATTACTGTTTAAACTAGTATGAAGGAGAAATAAACGGGAGCACTTGCTTGAAAAATGCAGGGGCCGTATCAGAGGCAAGTAACGCGCTCGAACTGTGCAAACTAAAAGTTTCAGTACTTTTGCACTTCAGTATAGAGTTTATCTTTGAAAGTAGATTTATGGGATTTTCAGTGCGGAAAAGATCGCATTATTCTAAGACTTTACAGCCGGTTTATGGTGGCAATTTATTGGATATTTCACAAAGTTTAATGGGGGTTAACGAGATAGCTGTTTTGCATGAAATATTACTTTTTTTGTGAAATTAACCTGAACTAGGTCATTCTCTTCGTGTCGTGTCATCAAAGCTTATGGTTTTTATGGGAAAAATTATAATGTATCGTCTTTCTTTTTGTATGACATGATGTGGATGTAAATGAAGCAAAAGAAATTTGTAAGAGTCATACCAAGCGACGTTCTCTTGTTTCTGCCTACCCTCATTGAAAGAAGGCGTGATTATATGTATTAAATAATGTATCTATGTAACTGTTTAAAACGGGAAGATCGTGTACTTCCAACATTTTTCGCGTTGTATATTTTTTTATTATTATTTTTTGATCATTGGGCATATGTTTTCACCTTGATCTAAACGGATTTGTTTTACCTCTTTATAGTAGTAATTAGGATATAGATGTAGACAAAGTTCAAGTGTAGTTAAACAATATAATCAACATCTAAGAACAGTCCGACATCTTTGGAACAATGGAGTCATTTTTCTTTTTTTATCAGCTTTAACAAATTAAAACGAATTGTTTAAAAGCATGTTCAGTTAACATTTTAGATTAGATAAAACATGTAATTCTCACACAGTTATTTTACTATTGAATTCGTCTATTAATCACATGTTTTTAGTAATTTACAACCAACCTGTTATTCAATGGTGAAACGAAGTCTTTTTTTTACTGAAGATGACCGCAAAAACAATTTTTACCCAAAATCATTTGGATTAATTGTTGGCATCTCTCTCATAAGAATATCCTTTTTTTATTAGCAAATCAAATTACGGTTTAAATATCGCACATTCAACAAAAATCTTATCAATCCCAACACTTCCCTTCAGTAATATTTAGATTTATCTAACGCAATACCCTCTCGTCCATTAAAAGAGAGATAAGATTGATTCTCAGTACCGCACGT
Organism: Anticarsia gemmatalis; assembly: GCF_050436995.1. Lineage (NCBI taxonomy): Eukaryota > Metazoa > Arthropoda > Insecta > Lepidoptera > Erebidae > Anticarsia > Anticarsia gemmatalis. The sequence continues at coordinate 10,141,533 of NC_134760.1, read as the reverse complement.
CATATATATATTACCATTTATATTATATATTACGTTATATATTACCAGTTCGACAGCTACTGTTTTGAATTTACTATAGAATAAATAGTCTATACTAATATTATAAATACGAAAGTAACTCTGTCTGTCTGTCTGTCTGTTACTCAATCACGCCTAAACTACTGAACCAATTTGCATAAAATTTGGTATGAAGATATTTTGATACCCGAGAAAGGACATAGGCTACTTTTTACCCCGGGAAAATGACGCATTCCCAAGTGAAAATGGCGGACGAAGTCGTGGGTAAAAGCTAGTATACTATAAAATAGGAACCGATATACCTGTTCAATATTACATTGTACTGATATAATAACAGTATTACCTACTAGGCGATACCGACGCTAAGCCATCACTTCCTTAATGAGTCACACCAATGATTTTTGTTATGAGCATATTTAAAAACTAGGTACTTCAAGGATAAAAAATCTGTTTTAATTTTTTTCGTATCTTCAAAAATGACCGAGATATTAAACGTCAAAGTATGGCCTTCGCGCTAAACTCCGGCGAAGCGGCCGCACGGACGTGTGACGTCATCTCACGACACTGCTATTTCGTCAGTACTTGCCGATACCTACATAGGCTCGTTGTGCTCTCGCGGTTTCGCTTTAAATAATTTGTTTTGCTTATAGGGGACAAACAAAATGGTTAGAAAATATTGTATTGTTCCTATGTGTACTAACTCCAGTGAAAAAACACCCCAAAAATTGTTTTTTTCTGTACCATGTAAACTGTTTTATATTTTTGCAAAAGACACCTAATCTAAAACTTAAAGCCCGGTTCAGATACTGTCAAGCGCAAATGTTAAATAGAAGTTTATTGCCTTTTGAACACTTCCTTAAGATCAAGATGCCATATCATGTTCATACATACCTAGCAATGAACTTTTACCTAACAGTTGATACTATTTAATAAGCAGTTCAATGACCTCACAGGCGGCGGCGAGCCGAGCGCGGCGGTTGAGTTGGCGTTGGTTTTTTGTTTTGAAAAAAGAACCCATGTTTATTAAATCTTATAATATCAAAATTAAAATGTTAGTTTAAAAGTTCTCATTACACACCCAATCATATAAGACTACCTACCTACAGAGTAGATTCATGCGTTCATATGATAGCCATCAACCTGACTAAAGTCAGAGGCAGGGGTGACAACTTTTTTTTTTATAATATTATTTTAAAACTATGTTTTCCAAATCTACACTTGGTAGGTACGTAACACTCATTATTTGTAATGCCAGTTCTAACAAACTTTCAATTTTATTGTTAACTACACACAAAAATATTATTAGTAGTATACGAGTTCAACTTTCTTTACCTGGGTCTAGTTGATGATTGTGTGCGTGGCGATCGAGATCGAGGATATCTTATTTTACAAAAAACACGATGATTAAATTTATAACACATACACATACTCAGACTCTTTAAATATTAAATGCAAATCACTTTTCAAATCAAAACTCCGCATCACCCGCAGTCGAACAAGCGTGTCTGTTGCGTCGTGACGTCAGCGCATAGCGCGCGAAGCAACGCAAATTTAAAAAAGCAGTGAAACTTTATAACGCTGTAACTTCGGTAATTTTGATCCGATTTTGATAAAACAAAAACTGTTATTATCAGCATAAGTACACAAATTAAATGCAGTATGTTTAATAGTCATATTTTGATGTGCTGGTGTGACTCATTCAAGTTCCATGTAATACAATGAGAACACGTATCCAGATTGATGAGACCGTGTCGCGACTATTAGCCGGGTGTAGGGTTGCCGTCTGTCTTGTTTATAGGACATTGACCTTGGGAGAAAAATTACGGCAAGGACACTATGACACTATTTTTGATGTCGCAATTAATCGTTAAAAAGAAAGAATTTTTACGTAGTTTTGGTAAAACTGGTATTCCCAATTTCTAAATTAACTACCTGAGGCCCTATAATCTTGATCGTTTATTAGATCTGAAAATACAATGTTGATGCCTTTTTGATCTATAAAATTGCGAAAACATTATTTTAACGTTAAGGTGACAGATGTTTGCTTTCTTAAAACATGTCTTGCAAAGTCATGTAAGTTTTAATTAGTTATTAAGAGTTTTGTCTTTTCCATTTATATAATTACAAAATGGATAGAAAGATTCTTAATTGATTGCGGTTTTACTAAAGCGTGTGGTCATCACACTACACCGCAAGTCTTCAAAAGGACGTTGTTTTTTAAACGATAGACTAATGCACTACTAAAAACTGCCATACACATTACTCAAAAACCCCTTGCGTTCATCAATCCCTCGTCACGTATGAACGTTGGCAGCCCTACGCCATAATGTCATACACTGAAATAGCCTGATCGATCTTCCAGCGGCGTGATCTTTAAACAGATATTTTTGCACCAGGAAGCGTTACTCATCACAGGTGATCTTAATAACAACGTTAAATGAAGATGTTTATAGATTGCCGATGATATTTGTAGTTAAAAAGGGAATTATGATACTAATTTAAGGACGTTGTCACTCACTCATTAACAATCAACTCATGACATAAACTTTTTCTTTTTTGTTTGATAATGTTCAAATTTGCCGCTAAACACAGCACTAGTATTTTGAGACAAGATTTTTGAAAGAGCCTCAGATTTTTTATTGATTCTTCTTTAACTTTACGAATAGACGAATTATGTATTTCACTATATGTTATTGTAAAAATAACTGTAAAGAATTTCAATAATGTGAGCATTGACAAAAATTTCTTTTAAATACCCTTCATGTAATATTAACATACATGTAGATAGCAAATAAACGCCTTTCATTTGTTTATTTTTACACTTCATAAAAGGGGCATTGACCTCATTAAACCGCCTCCTAAAGCTACCAAAAATATACAATTTTCATGTGAAAAAATAAAGAAATGCGAGAGGAGAATAGGGTGAAAGATCATTTGACAAATTGTGTGAATTCATTAAGTGGAATAATTAATTCGACGGTCGACGCACCCACCAAATTGATGTGCGAAAGAGTATACGACGGGAGACTATTGATACCTCGGGTCTGTCACGTCACGGCTACTCGTACTTACCTGGAAAAATAGAAAAAGACGTATTTAATAAAAATGCAAAAGTTATACATAGGACACAAAAAATATCGAGACGCAAGTAACAATCAATATCATGACGTTTCATCGATATGTATTGTTAAATTAGAGTTTACAATAAACCATAATGCTATCCTTTTCAATTTTAATAACCAAATAAGTAGTACAATAATAATACAAAAACATATTACTTTGGCATATTATTAATTATTATACGGTTAATTTCGCTCTCAATAATAGTAATTTCAAATTAATGAAAAATTATGTTGAATCGTTACTTTTGCGCTATGCGCCAACTTTAACGGTCAATCGAACCATCTAAAAATCGCTACATAAGATTTGTCTCTTATTTCTATATTGCTATCACGACAAACCACCATAGTCTACAGGCCAATAAGTACCACCAAGTAAAAGTATCGTTAACGGCGTTTGAAGTCCATTGTTCTAATGATTGCGATAAACAATGGATGAAAGCGAATCTAACCGATCAACATTTACCGATGAATGGCTCGATAAATACGTCATTTTGCGGCTTAACACTCATTGTGCAATGTTTTGTTCAATTCATATTTAATTAGTATTGTTCGGTTAACGCATCGGCACGGAATTCATTTATAAAATAAAATAATAATATGATTAACTAGCTGACCCGCGCAACTTCGCTTGCGTCACATAAGATAGAATGGTGAAATTTTTCCCCGTTTTTGTAACATTTTTTACTCGTTCCCTGCTCCTATTGGTCGTAGCGTGATGATATATAGCCTGTAACCTTCCTCGATAAATGGGCTATCTAACACTGAAAGAATTTTTCAAATCGGATTAGTAGTTCCTGAGATTAGCGCGTTCAAACAAACAAACAAACAAACAAACAAACAAACAAACAAACAAACAAACAAACAAACAAACAAACAAACAAACAAACAAACAAACAAACTCTTCAGCTTTATAATATTAGTATAGATTCAACTGTAAAATAGCACATCACCTCGTTTAGTTTTTGGGTAGTAAATCAAAACATAAGAATCTATTTGAATGACAACAACTTTTATAATCAGCCATCGATTCTAAACTACAACGTTTGACAAATTAAACAACATCAACACACTTTCACTCCCTTAAACAGCGCACTACTGCACATTTCAAGTAACAACCTGCCCTAATAAGGAAGCATTGGATTCTCTTCCATACCGAACACACAATGGATTTGAAATCAAGCGATTGGACCACTTGGGCCACTCCCGAGATTACCAACTATTCAAACGTCTCTTAATAGAGGTATGAAAGGCTCGAGAGACGAACCGCCCATGGAAATTACAGAAGATATTGTTCTATTGTAACTAGGACTTGATGTTACGAATGAACGAACGTACGAAAACGAGATGAATGTTATGATGAAATGACCTGGATTTGTTTGAATTGACAGAGTTTGTTTTTGCAGGGATGTAAAGAATAAAATGTCCGGCATTCACAGGGGTCTTCTTCTTATTATCGTATGGTTAGTGGTCAACCTAGTATCAAAGTTGTTCAAGCCGCCCGTGGGCCTTTGACATGGCTTAACGACTGTTATCGTAGTTGACAACAACCGGGACCAACTTTTAACGTGCCCTCCGAAGCACGGAGACGCCCAGTTGAAATACCACTATGCGGTCACCCATCTATAGAGTGACCGCGCCAAGGGTTGCTTAACCCACAGATCGTTTACCAACCGGTGAGCGCAACTGGCTATGGGCGGGGTAAGAGAGTAAAAGATTTGGGTGGCTAAATTAATGATGTTTTCTTATGTCCCATTTTGAACTCTTTTCTCTAATGAATAAAAAAAAACTCGTACTGCTTTTTTTGGGTTTTTCTATAACTGAATACCAAAATTAACTTCAATAATTTTCAAATATATAAAAACAGCAGAATCTCAACGCTACAAACTACATCTTCCAATATTATAAATGTACTGTCTACAAACACCCAAGAGAAAGTCATGATTCAGTATTATAGCACATTACAAATGGTTCTCGCAGTCGATTTATCATGCATGTTGATAGCGGCTGCAATCAAATTACATCTAGTATCCAACGCGATGATATTACGCTATCAGATCGGAGCAGGCTCTAGGGATTCTACAATAGAAGCCTTATAACAACCTGTCTGCTGAGAGTGAAGCTATATTGCTATAAACTTGAGTTCAACAATCATTTTACTATTGTTTACTCTCTTCTGCTCGTGATATATAGAAATATTTAGCGTGGTGAATACTTTGTATTCATCTAGGATACCAATTCTACAGCGAAGAAATATTTAGGTGACCATTTTCACTATTTCTAACGTACTCGCCTGACTTATTAATCTAGGTTTGCTACGCACCTATTGGGTTGGGCATGGGCTAGCCGGCAGATCGGCACAAATTCAACAATAGATTCGAGTCGGTTTTGTAGTTCGAAAAATATTGCCGAACCGAATGTGTGTGGCAAGCCTAACAAATGTCAATCCTTCCTTTTAAAATATTTTCTTATTTCACTTATAAACAGAAAAAGTGAAATAAAAAACGCCGGCGGAAATCACTTAAACACTAAACTTGATTTTTTTTTTCTTTTAAATTTCAAGATTGCACAGCATCCTGTGAGTAACTGTGTCAAATTTCAGGCTAACTTTGAATGAAAGCGTATTCAAGATGACGACAGAGAGCACGCCTGACCGTAGTAAAAGTTTCGCCATTGTCGGCCGCGCCGTGAGCGCGTTTAATGATATTTTCTCGGATAAGAACGGATATGAACACTATTTTTTATAGGAGGAAACATGTTTTTGAAGAAAACTGTATAATTTTATGTAGGTTTATGTAGAAAAACTTTAGAATAAACTTAAGATGCGAATTAAGTATGACGTAAAGGAATTTAAGAAGCAATGAAATGGTTTAAACTTACACCGGTTTATATAAGTATTTCGCGGGTTGTAAACTCAAGCTATCCACGGGTTTTAGTAACCATTGTTTGATTTATAAGAAATCGACTTCTTCGACAGCTTTCTTATTAAGATTACTAAATACCAGCGCTATAATATAATAATATCGGAAATGCAGCATACATTTTTAAACAAGTAATAACAAAGAAACATAGGGGTAATGATAAAAATGTGCTGAAAAAGCATCATAAGTTCATATCTTCGGGTGTATTATGCAAAAGCTTTAAGCTTATATGTGCAGCGCGTCCTATTTTCGTAGTAATCTTTTAGTTACTTTAAAGGCGTGCGAGCAAATTTTCAAAGCGTTAAAACCCGCATTAATATGCGGCTTTGTAGGATCATAGAACATATTATCTAGAAACAAAATAACTACGTACTCAGGAAAAGATTAAGGCCACATTTTATGTATTATATTAGCATATGTTTATGAAATAGAGTCATATGTACATTTATAATATCACGCCTAACAGGCGTACTCGAAGGTGTAGGCAGAGGAGATATACCCCAACGTTTCCCCATTAATAAAATTAGTCGCCCGTAAGATTGGGCGAACCTATTGTAATCTACTGGACACGTCCACCAGGACTACTAATGACAAATGTTCTAGTATAAATTAAAAACCAATTTTAGTACTTTGCTTGACCCGAGAATCAAATCCAATAGTTCATGATGAGCAGTCTGATACACTACCGACCACGCCACAGAGACAGTCAATATAAAATACTAAAGCAAAAATGATTGGATATTCTATCTTGCTCAATTCCACCCTCTATATCAATAAACTCGTGTGTCCTCAAGTTTCCACACTCGCCTTAATATAACCAATAATATTTGTTATAACAGTAAATCATATTCCGCAATACGCTATAAATTTAATGGTGGAAGACAAATATGGAGGCTCGGGGTCGTGAAGACGAGTGATCGCTTTCAAACGGTATATTATCTAGTATAGTTTAATAAGAGTTTATTTGTAAAGGTTACTTTACTATTCGAAAATTGTTGAATTATGTCAGGATAATTTTACGCAATTTTACCAGAACTACCCTTTTAATATCTACCACCCGATTTTTGATTTAAAGTCTATTAGTAACACACACTATCTGGAGGACTTGCGTGAGACAGCCAATGACAGAAACCGGTGAATAATTTTAGGGAGAACTTTGCCGAACAATGGGCCAATATACGTTAATAATAAAAAAAAATGCACTCTGACTGTTGAACTGACTGTTGAAGTCTCAACTCTTCTCACCAATGCACACCCTCTGCTTCGGACTTTTACTTCATACATAAAATTCGCTACATAAAAAAATATGTCATTGTGTTAATATCAACTTGATAAAATCAACACATATCTCATACTGACATAGCTATGCAAGCAAAACCGCAATCTCAAGCCTGTATAATAATAACACGAAAGCAAATACTTTCTTACCATCGCGTCGTTATATAAAAAATATAAGAATTCTGTATTCTGAATAAATATTTTCTAGATTGGCTTGATTTGATAGAAATATTGGAATCACGTTGGAAAATTCGATTCTTATCACAGACGGTGCGCCGCGATTGCTTCAGTAAACCGTTAAAAAGTCTTATAAAAATACGTCAAGTGTGAGCCGGACTTGGGCTTGAAATTGAATCGAGAAAAAAAATCGATCTGGCTTTGATTCTGTGAAATTGAAATTATATCAAATCTTTCGATATAAATTCGCTTAGTTAACAGTTATTTTATTTAGTATCGCAAGTAATCTAACATCTCAATATGGATTGATGACGTTGCAAAGTGGAGAAAATAATATTTTGTTAAAATCCACTTTTTTTGTTATTCGATCTCGCATATATGAGAAAAATCATAAAAATGTTTGGGTTAAGACAAGCGCTATTGTCAATTGACGCTTAAAATGTAAATGTATGTCTAACAAGCTGCATTTATGAGTGAAAATAGGATATTTTTTTTATATTAAATAAGAATGTTGCGTAGTTTATTCATAATGATAAAATTGCTCAAACACCGGTCAGAACAGGATACCGGTCATTCAATTGAAAGTGCACCAATCATGCCGTTTTCTAACTAGATATTTTAACATGATAATTGTATATTTAGCTCGAAATTATGCAAGACATTTATCAATTGAAATTAGTTTCTTCTTACCTGTCAGAATTATAGGTACTGACGATTTTAGTTTGTGAGATATAATCTGACTTTGAATTAAAAAAAAAACCTTCAAACTAGACAATCACATTAATCAATAGGGTATTGAAAATGGTTAAAGAAAAGAAGATTTATGTTTACGATTCAAGCTAACTTTCAAACATCAGCTGTAATGCAGAATAAAAAACAAAAAATCTAAACGCAATCTCATCATCTGTTTACCAAACTACTGTCGAAATTTACTTAATTTATTCCAAATCCCACGGTTTAATGAATTAATTTGATGCTAAAATCATCTCCGTGTCGAATTAAAACAGTGTAAAAAATTAATTTCTCATCACAGTATGCTAATTTATTCTGAGGTCAAAATTATGAATGCTATCCAAAAATTTGATCCGGTATTTCGTCGGACGACATTATTCAATAACAGAACCATTGGAATTGTTTCAAAATTTTGCGAATTCAAAACTTTGTGCCGCCCACATAATCATTTAAATAGGAAGAATTCAAAGGCTAACTTTGTTTGGAACAAATTCTCTAAAAATACATTTATAAGCACTTGTGAACATTGGCAAGGCCACGATCGGGTGTTAGCAATAAAAACTGATCAAAGTGCGCGATGTCTGCTGAGATCTGTTTATAGCTTCAGTGTCGGATTTCTGTCATTTTTGTCTAGTCATTAGATGTGCCAAACGCACTAAGCAACAAGCTGGCATTTAAAAACAAGCTTTTTACTTAATACTAAAATAAAAACCAAACATTTGTTTTAAAAAGCAAATGATTTGCCTACATAATACCATCCTCCCACCAATCTGTCAACCAAACAAACCGTTTTAAAAAATACAAAAAAAAACACAACACGATGTTTTCCATCAAAATGCAGTGGCGTACATTTTAGTTACACTTTCGTTCAAACTGTACAGGCGTTTCATGATTGCGACACACCCGAATGACACAGTCAATTTGGCTGATGAACCGAATCGGTGGCAAGGGGCGTGTCTACAAAGGAGCTCTTACACTCGTGTGGTCACGCATGTCCGAGTAGTGAAAACATAGAAAAAATACAGTAGTCCAAATTGACATGAACACGCTTGCGTAAATGTCTGTTATATGTAAGTGACATCGATTGAAGTGGAGACCAGTGGAGCTTGACGTTTATGTGCAATCGAACAAAGGCTCTGTGCAGTCGAAGGAGTGTAAGTCATTATGTATCTTCTATCTTTATGTGGGAGTTCTCAGGAGTTTTCTAATACTTTTGGTTTTGAGATTAAACTATGCTGTAATTGCGACAGTCTGATATTGAGTTTTGAGCATTTTTAACAGTTTTAGGGCAGGAAAATTCTTAACTGGGTAAAGCGAAACACTATCAGAAAAAATCTTATCATCAATATATTTTACAATGCTAACGAACGCGTGTAAGCAGGTACGATAGAAAGTCGTCAGTGGTGGGCACACCGAAGTGAAACTACTCCATTTTTCTTACGATTTATACCAAACAAATGATTTATACAACATCGCTTATGTAGTTTTTGTTGCTATTATCGTCGTGCGACACGGCACGGATTATGTCGTTACGTATAAATGGCCTCAGCGCGCCATTACGCCAATATTTTGTGGGCATTTTGCTGTTATAGTCAATAATGCTTGCTAAAATCGAATTATCCTCGATATTTATAGCGAAACACGCATGAAAATGTTGGGTACAAGGAAATTTGTGATGCTTTTAAAGGTAACTTAGGGATAATTATGCGGTAATGTTGGGATGGATGAATGAAAACAGGGAACGTCTTTGAAGTATTTTTTGTAACGTCGTCCTCGGTATAATGCGGGTACATCGTGCTTTCATGTTTGTGTAAACGGGTTAACATATATTTGAATTTCTAATAGAGACGTTTGGTTACCTACTTGCTATTGCTACACATAAGTCTTCGAGGCACGTAAACAAATAAGCTAGACTTGCAAGAACAAAACATTTCCATAAAGTTTTTAGGCATATGTGGAGCACAAACTACTCATAAATACGTAAAATGTAACAGACGGTGAGCAACATCTAACATTTTAACGAAGACCTACGTTTTTCTTAAAGCAAAAAATGTAGAATAACAAAATTCAAGGCACGAAACAAGTTCAAGAAACTGAACAATTTTACGAGTACCTCGACTAAATGATATAAAAGCTAAGGAGTTATTTACTGGTTTTATTTAGGGTAAAGTTAAAAATACTGCAGTATTATTCCGTAGTTTGAATTTAACTGGGTGCATTAACATAGTGGATATTTGTTCCACCGCCTCTTGAAAATGATATCGCCGCTGCTGTAATAATGTGTAAGAGAAGACTGTATGTGTACGTGGTAGGCGGCAGCGACGCGACAAGCGAAACAGAAATAAAGTTTTTTTTTTATTACCTATTTTTATAGCCTGTATGCCTAACAGCCTCGATCTGAGATAATAACCAAATGAAACTATAAGCCATAGTCCAGGTCATTTATGCCATTACCAATGCGATTTTCTAACTAGGTATACTTTTCAATTTTCTAACGATTGTACTATTAACGTACAATCCTTTCAAACTTCCCTTACCTCATTCACATCCATGCACCTCATCAGAAAAGACCGCTGGTTCAAGTTCTACGCACATGACCTTTATTTAAGACATCGCCGATATGATCTGCGTATGCTTTCTATTATCATTATATCATCAAAATATTTAAGTATATAAAAAAATCAACATCCCCATTTATAAAAAAAACTTACGTAGAACAATTAATCACATCAACATTTTCATGATTAAATATGGAAATATCCTTATGAACGCATTGGTATAATGACTGCACAATGCACAAAGCGCATCTCAGGCCGGATGGACCAACATTCCGTTATCAAGTGCAGGTGTCAGGTGTTCAGTAGAATATGGTATTTACTATGATTATAATTCATTTAGTTTTTACCAGTTTACAATTATTAATGAGACAGGATGTTACGGTTTTAACTGATTTAATACCATATAAATTGTACATTCCATTGCTAGTTATTGTTATAATAATCAATTAAAAATAACTTATCACCTTAGTAGTAAAGCTGAACGTTTTTATTTCACAGGGCATATTATATTCTTTCAAAAGTGTGAATTGTTTCTTTTTTTCCAAATCAAATAATTTATTGGCTCAAATATGGTGTATACAGATAATAATTTATGAGAGTCCGCATATTCTGCCACATGTGACGTGTCAATATTAACAATCACTATCATTGGCTTGTCTATTGCAGATGATTAAGGTGGCGTCAGACAGAGGAATATGTACAAAGAATCATCTTCGTTCGTGGCTTAAAAGGCCTAAAGGGGAATGACAACCACGACCACATTGAGATTAATCACCGACCACTCATTTCTATCGATATTTGAGTGTATAACAAATATAAACAAAGGTATTTTTCTCACTTTGAGTCACCACGCCGATACCATTGCGTCGGGAGGTCGTGGGTTCGATTCTCACACGGAGCAATTATTTGTGGATCACACAAATAATTGTTTCGGGTCTGGTTGTACTTTGTGTCCGTTGATTGTATGTTTGTAAAAGTCCCCGCGGCACAAGAGCAATTCTTAGTGCGAGAGTTGTCTTTTTAAAATAAGAAATTTAAAAAAATAAGAATTTTATAATACACTTTTCCGCGTTTCTTGTTACTAAGTCCTATCCTTAACTTAACCTGCAGGTAAAATGTACGATACAGCGGTGTAAAAGCGCTCCGGCCCGGAAAACTTCAGGTCCAACGCAACTAACGAGTTTTTAACTTTTACGATTACCCTATTATACGATATTTTAGTAGAAATCGTTAGTACAAGCTCGTATTGTGTTCGTGTATTTCTAATTATGGAAATACAGAACACACCTACGCTTTTAAAATAAGTTTGCTAATGCTTTTGTAGCAGGCGTCTCTTTGAAACAACTAGTTATTTTAACTCATATACAAACTGGCTATCTATATTTATAATAACTTCATTAATTACTGACTGGCCGTCTTTTGTTCTGCCGTGATTTTGAGGCTAAACCACTGAATTGTTTGAGTAAAAAAATTCAAAACGATAGCTTATATGCTTAACACTGACCAATTCTTCACAAAATCTATTACATTGAACGAAATGGACATTGCACCGGACCTGCAAGCAAACAAAAAATGCCTACTCGAATCTATTTAAATGCAGAATTACTAATTCGCGTGAAGCTGTCATTTTTTCGAATTGGTTCATTAACGGAAATTCTGATTATCTGTTACAAAAAAGACAATTACCGTATAAAAGAAAGTTAATCTTAAAGAATGTTTTCTCTCATTAATTCTACGCAGTGAATTAAATATAATTGATACTTGTTATATATATTTTTTAGTTCTAGATTGTTCTAGACACGCGATACAAGTAACGGATATAGGTTGCAATAAGTCCACGTTTGCGTCAGATCAAAGTGATTAAAAACTGGTTGGCTTGGGCAATATGATAAAAACTTATGTAAATGTGTAAAATTCTAAATTGGGACTTATCTTAATCTAGCATTTTTAAATAAGATGTCTTATCATCTTGTTTAACATGATTTATTACCATTATTTTCGTCTTTACTTAAATATAATAATTTATTATCTATACTTAATATTATAAAGCTGAAGAGTTTGTTTGTTTGTTTGTTTGTTTGTTTGAACGCGCTAATCTCAGGAACTACTGGTCCGATTTGAAAAATTCTTTCACTGTTAGATAGCCCATTTATTGAAGAAGGCTATAGGCTCTATATCATCACGCTACGACAATTAGGAGAGGAGTAGTAACGAAAAATGTTACTAAAACGGGGAAAATTATGACCCATTTTCTCTTACGTGACGCAAGCGAAGTTGCGCGGGTCAGCTAGTTGTTTACATGTTTATTCGTGTATGTATAACACAAAAACGACTCGTTGTATTTTGATAAAATAATGCAACCGTGTAACGCAAAAAATACTATCTAAATTAGGGTGTTATAATTATATTATAAAGGCATTTAACGGGATTGGATGAATTGGATGAAATTAATGAACTTTCATAATACTGCGTGGTTAATGTGTGTGAATCGAGAAAACGGTATGAAGGATTACAAAAAAAAGTATATACAAACCTAATCTAATAAAGGAATATTTAATTAAAACTGTTTAATTCAGTCGACAGCGATTTACATCTACAAGCTAATATTAATAAGCGAAAATGAGTTCTTTAGTCGTCTAAAAAGCTGTGAATAGATTTAATCTTGCTAAAATAAGGCAGATATCAAAAGCTGGGAATCTAAAAGGAGCTCTGGTTGAAATGGAACCGGATTTTGCGGGTGACACGATGTCGCGCGTCAAACGGTCAAAATTGTAATATTTCTACTGCATATTTTGTAATAGGGAACCGTAGAAACGAAATATTGGTAATGTTATGCGATAAATTTTGCGTGCAGTCACACGTATTCAGTGTCACACATCAAGGAGCATTATATGAAGTTTTCAAAATATTTAATATGGCAGGTATCTCAAATTCTTTGCCATATTTCCTACCATGGATATTTCAAAGCAAATGGTTGACTTGACAGTGTACTTACACATATTAAATAAGAATAATTTTAAAGTAAATAACAACACAAATTGTATAAAATAAGTCATCACAAAGATATATACATCACAGACCAATCATACGAATGGCCTAAAAAAAGACTTGTATTTTAGAAGGAGGACAATCTGCGGTTTCCAGTAAACAGCTGTCATACACGGAACGTTGTAAAACGATAGTATTAAACCAAAATAAACACAACTAAAAGTTAAAATCCAAATACCCACTTTAAAACTGTACTCGAAAGAGAAAATAGCCGTTATTACGAAATAGCGGTTAGCACTAACATAGATATAACAGGTTATAGCTGCTACTCGTTACAAATAGCGATATCGGCAGTTAAAACTTTCCGGGGAATTACCGTACCACCGACACTCGTGCTTAAGATAGCGTAGTTAATGCTTATGCTTTCTTTTGTACGGTAGAACGTGTTAAATAAAATATTTCGTAGTGGTATGAGAAATTCTGGTTAGCGTTTGGTTGTAATGGTGATATGGTTAGGTTCTTGAATAGCTGGAATAAGCATGAGTAGTATCTAAGTTAATGTTTTTACTTTCTTATTTTTTCAATTAAAGTGGTAAGTGGGTCTTGTATGACAAGTTGTATAGATGGAAATAAAGCAAAAGTATTTTGTAGGGATCGTAGCATATGATGGTCTTTGGTCTCTGCCTGAGAAAAGGGAGATTTCATGCTGTATGAAACTATTGTGGTTTGTCAAAAATGGGTACTCACAAATTCTTACAATATAGAAATATAGCATACATTTGATAAAGTATAACCAAACCATGTAATAATTAACAAAGCACGCCTCTATAATTAATTCCGAAGGTCACTGACGAGGATGCTATAAAGCCTATACCTACGTGTTCCACTTGGCCAGTAGCTAATGTGGAAAGGCGGTAGACCGTGAAATCGCGGATTCTTTTAATCATCTAAGTTCTTAATTTTTTTAGCTACTTATTATTTGGATTATAATGTATGGCTTTGTGAGCAATGTGAAACTTAAGAAATATGAGGGACTTTGGTCTTTTGTAATCGGTCATATGGAACAATAATGTATTTTTCTCTGCTTTCCTAGTGGAGTTGTTAAAGCCGTGTACTTTGTCGAATGTTCACCAAGGTCTGTAAAGTCTTAAGTTGTAAAAAACCTATTTTATTAGAAATTATTACCATCTACCTATCTCTATAAGTTCAAACTACGATGATGTAAGACTATTTTTTTTTAACGAGTAGCATTTAACCAGATATAATAATGGACTTTGAGGCTTCACGAGTCTCAATCGCATGAAACACCTGTCTACCAGAAAATACTAAATTTTAACTATTAAATATTTAAAATCGTTTATAAACTTTCCAGTCTAAATCAGTACAATTACTTTCTAAGCTGTTCATGGCCTTGTCCGTCAAGTAGAACACGCTATACAAGTTCAAGGTCCCCGGTTACGTTCCTAGGTCGTGACAACCAAACAATGGTTTTTTATTCACTTTTTATAGCAGATACTTTACGAAAATAGCCTTAATTTTAAAGTACGCTCCTTGGCTTGTTCTATTTAAAGTTATTATAATAATCACAGAAATGTTGGCGTTAAAAAAATATATTTAACATTCGGAGACGCTTACCCTCTTATTCATAAATACACTATAAACCTATTTTAGTTAAAAAACGACTATAATATGTTTTCTCTTTTTCATTTTCCTTAGGAGTGAAAGAAACAAAACAATTTATAAGCCTTTCATAACTTCATATT
Organism: Anticarsia gemmatalis; assembly: GCF_050436995.1. NCBI lineage: Eukaryota > Metazoa > Arthropoda > Insecta > Lepidoptera > Erebidae > Anticarsia > Anticarsia gemmatalis. The sequence goes on along the minus strand of NC_134760.1, from coordinate 10,125,979 downwards.
TTTTATGAATAAGAGGCTTGTGTTTAGCAACTTCAGATTACCTAAAAAGGCATTTTTTTCGTGTCTTTATACAATATACTAATGAGTAACTGATTTAACTGTGGAGTTCAATAATAATATATTGGCATTACCTATGGCTAATTGTTTAGTTGCAAATCAGGTCGTCCGATTATTAAAATTCTCCCAGCTCCTCATTCTCCCAATTTCTATTCTACCAGCATGATATACTCGTACTTAGGTCAATATATAGAAGGGAATACAGTCTTGATTAGATATCATGATGTCTAAGCTATAACAACAACGACGTCATCAGCCGCTAAGCCTAGCAGGCGCCGCTTCCCCGAACAGACTCAATACTAATTGAATTATTGTTTACATAGCCCAAGTTCCATATTGTTGGAACTGCAATATTAATGTAGCTTTTTACTGGAAAATAGTAATTGAAGTACGCTGAAAGTCTGGTATTAGGAAATTCCAATTTATATGAAGCATTCCTTTTTCTGCACATTTTTTTAGCGCCTATGGTTCTGCAGTTACTGTATTTTCTAGAGTGACATAACAATTATTATTAATTTTTATGTGTATTTTCTTATTTTGTGCCAATAAATTATTAAATTATTTGTGGTACACTGAAAATTAAAGTAAGCGCGAGGCTCACTTATCTAGTTTTGAGTTAAAAATTAAGTTCGTTCAAAATTGGAGTGGAAATCTTCTGCAAAACGAAAGCTCGGCACTTTTTAGTTTTTATTACATTTCCTGGCATAACTATCCTAAGTTCTTAGAGCAGGGAGTCTTTAAAGTATATTGCGGTCAGGAAACCTGAATATTTTGCTGGTGTATTAGGTATACTTCGTTAGCTAGAAAGCTTACATCAATTAAGAAAACAGCCGTATCAAAGGCTTTTCGGGCGGCTTGAACAACTTTGACACCAGGTTGACGACTAACCATACGACCGAACAGAGAAACTAAAACAACAACAACAGAAACCAATACACCTTTCAAACGTAACAAAATCCATTGAATATCGAGTTCAGCTTCACTTGAACAGTTACCGTCAGTTACCGAATACACGCAGTACTAACAAACTTGATCTAACGCTCATCCACTTCACAGAACAAACAGTACAAGATGGATTGCTGCCTTTTAACTGGAATAACACTCAGTCTAGGTTTTAGGCACGATACAGTTTACAAATATATGTATTTCTAGAATATGGACGCGGTCTATGAGAACAGGCTATCAGAATTTTATGGCTCACAGTAAAACTGAGATAAGATTTTGTTATTACGGAAAATCTTAACTTTTAAACTTTCGCTTTGTGTGTACATACATATAAGTAGGTATATGGGGAAGTAACGCAAACCATTTGAATTTTGGGATCCTTGACGTTTCAGCGCAGGTTGCACTAAACGTAGTCGTTGCTTGCAGCTTTACACAGAGTCTGGTAATACATTAACATTACGAATAACTAAAGCTGGTATATTTAAACTAATATTGAATTGACTTATCTGCATGTGGCCTGACAGTTTACAAGCACAATATTTTTCAGGCCAAAGCTTAACACTAGCTAAACCCGTACCTAGCCGTTGTATTTCAAAGATAAACCCTGCCACACACGGGAGTCTGCTATCGTTTGCTACGTAAATTGCATCGCCATTGAAAACCAGTAGCGTTGGATAGTTGCTTTGAAATTCGACAGCATAAGCGTCGTGCGTTTAAAACCAATTTGTTGCCAATCCTAAAATGCAGCTCAAAATGGCCAGTTTGCTCAATGGATTGTCGAAATTACAGCTAGTGGGTTTAGTGCCCAAAGCGTAGGGCCAATATTAAAAAATGGCAATAAAAAAGCTAACATATTTAGAAAAGTATAGGAAATCTCTATTCTAATTAGCTTTCTATCGTAATTAGATCCATAAATCTTAAGTCAATTAAAGCGTCATTCACACGGAACTAGATAAAAATCCAATTTGAAACAAATCGAACAACCCTAGGAGCAAAGTTGTGAGATATTGATGAGGCACTCCGGCATCTAGTTGACTCTATTAGCAAACGAACCACGCAGCAGATTGATGATACCGTGCCCCTGATTGCTACCTACGACGTTACGATTGGATGGGCACATGTGTTTAAAGATTAAACCAACTACTACCAGCGGAAACTTGTATAGGGTAAGCTGCTCAAGTGGAATTTGGCAAGATATCGCGAGAATACGATGGGGATGTAATTTGTATGGTGACTAACAGTGATGTAAGAGATTGTCTAATTTGTAGTAATAAGGTAGCAACAGTTTTTGTACTCTTCTTGGTGGATATGGCCAAGACTGATACACAACAAATATTAATTCTACGATGAAGGCAATTACCGGCATGAGTAACCATGAAGGTCAATTTTAAAAAGTATACCGTACAAAATATAATACTGTAACAAATTCTAAGCGCTTAACAAATATTTAATACAACACCAAAGTACCTGCAGCGTATAATCGTTTTAAAGCGTAATACTTTAACCATAAATCAGGTTTAAAACAAAATGAGATCCGCTATTACAAAACCGACTAATAGCACAAAAACAAAACGTGCGCCAGGCATTACATAAATCCAAGCACAAGCGCACCGTAATTACGAAAGTATTGACGTAAAAAACGAGTTAAAAATCAAAGTTGCGATGTCTGCAGAAATTTTATAGAAACGTCATTAGTTCCAATCGCAGAGACTGCGGGGATGCGACAAAGATAAAATTGCGAACGTGTAACAAGATTTTACGACGGTCATCTCAATCAGAGCGGGAGAAGCAATTTGCTACAATTGAAAACAAATAAATGACCGACACCATCTCAATTTACCGCGCTTCCGACCTGTCTTACACTTGTATACAAGTGTATCACTTTAACATTGTTTAATGGAACTTACCGTTTCTGGATATAACCCTTCGCAGCATGTGACCGAAGCGACGCGCTCCCATGCATATCCTCTGCTCCCGAACCACTTCATCCGTACAATCACTATCACTCGCTGTATCATCATCGGTGTCATCCTCTGACACGAGAGATTCACGCTTGGTAGTTTTGGACTCATTCTCACTAAAACTTAATGTTGGTTCACTGGCACCTAAACTCTTTGGTTCCACATTCCAGCCGTCAAGTTTTTGTACATCGTTGAACAGATCGTCTAGATTAGTTTCTAATAAACCTTTGGCACTACATATCACTTTACTTTTGGCATCATTATGCGTGACGATCGCATCGACGCTATTCGAAAGACATTTGTCACGTCTTGTCGTTTTTGCATCCTTAGCATCATCCATCTCATGGCTGACGTTGATGTTGTCGCGCGTTTTCGTTCGTTGTTTTATCCTTAACGAATTTTGTGACACTATTTTTGATTTTTCCATTTGGTCCACACTTTTTTCTGTCGACAAAGAACTCAAATCCCTCGGTACTATCTGATTCTGGGGATGGCTCGCGCGGAATATATTCGAGAGCACTAACATTTTCACTGTTTTTAATGCACCGACACTGGTCAAATATTCCATCACTGCATTCCTTTTTCATTTCGCCTTCGCTGATGTGTCGCACTAAACGAAAAATAAAATGGTTTTGTGTTTGTTCGTGCCAGATTCGCGAACTGCCTGTTGCAACATATCCTACATGTATGCAAATGCATTCTTTATGGTAAACTAGACATTATTCAAGCGTATAGAATATTCTGGGGACGGCCCGGGTTTGTGTGATATTTCGCTCGGAGCGACGTCGGACGACACGATACGACTGAATAAATAAAATATCAGCAGGGAAACAATCCGCCACCTTCGTGAAACTTTTACGGTGTTTTAATGCATACGTGAAATTGTATTAAAAGTGATACGAGCAACACAAACATGGCGTGTAATTTATATCACGGGAAGATTTAGTAAGTGTCTCGAGTCGGGAGCAGCTTGGCTTTTCTTCAACGGTAGGATTGTCTTTATGAGATTCGCGGCGGAGTCGCATCTGTCACCTAGGAACAAAGCTACGGCTGGGAGGCGACGACGTGATAACATTTCTAGCCACGTAAAAGTTATCAACGTGAGCGGCTTTGGCTTCTACTAAATCAAATTTACTTCAGACATTGTGTATTAGATGCTGGCTGTGCGATGGCGGTGTTCGCAGTTTTATTTCAAGGATAAACGTTGATTCTATTTACTGTTAGAGTGTACTAAAGTTGTCTCAATGATATGAAATCAAAAAAACCAAAACATCATGATGATATAGTTAAACCTTGGAGCAAATAGGAACTAGTATTCAAATATGACGATATGGAAGAGAACCAATTTGTGGCAATAAATGAATTGACATTGAAACAATCATAAGATAATTACGTATCAATAGACAATTTGGACTGTCTATAATAGCGTGTAGTAATGTGGACGCCTGTTATTTTCGTAATATATAATTGTGAATATTTCTGAAATGTCTAATTTAAGTGTTGCGTTATTTTAATGAATAGCATTCACTATTTTAAAAGCCAGAATTATCAAGGTTTTCAGAAAGTCGCACTCACATATCACACAAATGCATTAACAATGACATCAATGTATACAATATAAGTTAGTAAAGGAAAACTAACTTGCACTAACATCCTGCAATCAGAATATTCAGTCTCACATTATCCGATCGAGAATCGAGTGAGTGAGAAGGAGAAACATGGTAATGTTTACCGCTTGTCGAGTAGAGGTGTACCCGTACCTCTATTATGCAGTGGCTTACGGCCGCCGGCCGGCTTTTTGCCCTAATCTTGTTTAACGGACGTGTTTCGCTTACAAAAATTTTAAACAACTATTTTTCGCGTGTACTGGGATTATGGCGATGACAGCGCTTCAGTTTTTAGAGAAGAGCCGTGCCGATAGATTCGTGTCTGTGTTTTAGTCTATTCAGAATTTTTAACAAAAGCTTTTTAAAGGATAGGAAATATGAGAGCTGACATCGAGCCTGACGAGAGCCATCGACATTCGACAGTTTTCGACCATAAATGGTTGTTTAAAATCGTGCTTCCTTTTTTATTACGATGACAATCATGATATAATAAAACTTACATATGATTATAACAACATTTTACCCCCACAATTCTGCGATCGGTATTAAATATAATAAAACCGAAGAAAAAGAGGAAAAAGAAAATCTTTACTATTTAGCATCAAATCTAAATACAGTCCGAGAAAAAAGTCACATAAGTTTTGAGATGCGAACTGATTATACGAAACATCTACGCAACTGAAAAACTTAGTTTTTTCCTCTTATTTAGAATTTCTGTGTTTACATAGAAAAGGTATATTTCCATAATTTATGGAATAAAGTCAACTTATTATACATCTAGTGGCCACAATAAAGCTCGTGTGACGCGCGATGACGTCATCGTACAAAACAGACATGGCGGATCGACGTACACACATTTGACTTTCAAATTCTCACAGACAATAATAAGCACGAATTACATGTTCACACAGTTCTAAATACAAACGCTAATCGTTTGGGTAATCAACGGAAAAAAATAGTCAAGGTTTCGGACAAGGCGAGAACTTACATCATTCACCTTCAGTGGTAAAAAGGCATAAGTGTTTTATTTTCGTTACAACTTATGTCTTTCTTCCGTTAAGAAACGAACCATTTCTTACACTAATATACGTTGTCATGTCAGTGAAACAAGGGCGTAAGTCATTTTATGTCAATTTCATCTTACGTCTTTATTCATCTAAAAAGGCAGTGGTTACACCTACAAACTAAACGGTCACGATTTGCAAAATATTACGTATTATCACATAATTATTATTACACAAGGTCGTACACATATGTTTTTTTGTAGATCAATTTATCGACTATAGTTCGTTCACGCTTGATTTTTAAATGTCAGATGTACAAAAAAAGCTTTAATACTTGTAGAAAAGGATCGTAATATGTTTGAATAACAAACATAAAAACTTTTTGTAGTGTAAAATTAGTAATATAGACATGTATGTATATGCATCTGAATGCCACTTCGTCTGCGTTAAAAGATTTCCTAGGTATTCTGTGTGGAAGTCCAGGTTATAAAATAATTTTACCCAAATCCGTCCGGTAGTCTTTTCGCGAAAGGAGTAACATACATACGTACATACATCCATTCTCACAAACTTTCTCGTTTATAATATTACTAGGATAAGTAATGTTAGGACTAAAAAGAAGACGAATTAAGGAAAAGTAATGAAATGCCAAATTAACAGTATTTTCCTTGGTTATTCCATAGATACTCATCTAATTTTTGTGTAATGTTTTTATTATTATGAAACTTAACATTGCCTATATATTTTTTTCTTCATCAACACGGTCACATATTATAGAACTCGACTGTACCACAACAGCTTCTATACTATGTCTCCAAGCAAAATTCCCTTTTTAACAAAATATACCGTAATTCTCTCTACTACTAACAGTTCTAACTACTAACTGCATACACAGTATGTAGGGTATGTGTGTAGTGCATTAGTTTATCAATTTCCTTATCCTGTCCAGTAGAGGGGACTGGGGAGCCGGTTATTATACTACCGCTCCTGTTTTGGCGTCTGGATGGGATTGTATGTCCTTAGTAACATTGTAGAGGCGAATTTTGTCTGTGTATGTAATTTTGGGGATATAGAATTGATTCTAAAAACCTACTAACTTAATACGAAACTTAAGTATTTTAAGTTATAATCAAAATAGCAGCTTATTGATCGTGTAAAGAACAGTTTTAAAGGCACAGGCACAAGCAAAGGCAAAGATTGAACAGTGTCGTAAAGATTTATGTCCAATTGTGATAAAAAAAAACATTGAAAATCTTTACAGAATTCTAGACGTGAAGAAGGCCAATAGAATTCGATGAAACCCAATAATAACCATTTGACTCAATTGCATAACGTAACAAAACCAAGAACACAAAAACAAACATTTTATATTTCTAATAAAACATCCACATGTTTTAAAATGCGCTTGCGTTTTCCTTATCAAGAAACAACTTCATTTATATTCACCAACACAGTTCAATTTACAAAAACAATTTCTAGAACTCCTGATTCTTGATTAATGAATCAATGCAATAAAAATATGACTATGTTCTTTACTAGGAATCATAAAAAGTAACAATGACTTGATGATGATGTTCCTTAACTAACTACTTCCTAATTCAGCGGTACCTTCACGGTGTTGAACAATGAAATCACGGACGTTCTAACACACGTATCTTTAGATATACAGGGCTAGCGTTATTTATAAAGAAAATATTATTTCAAGTAGCATTTATGTTTACTTTACAACCAGATACTGGAGCTGTCCGTCCCCGGAAAAAGACCAAGAGGGAGACCCAAGACCACGTGGACAGAAGTGTTGCGGCGAGACATGAAGGCATGTGAGGTCGAGGAAGACGACGTCAAGGATAGGGCGAAGTGGAGGAAGAGTGTAAGGAAGGCTGACCCCACTACCATATGGGACGAATAGCCAGGAAGAGAGAGAGAACATTTATGTTTACTTTCGGTACTTTCGTGTATCGAGTCGTTTGACATTTAAAATTGACTGCCAAAATAGTATCTAGGATGTCCGCTAGAGGCGCTCAACCGATTATCATACAACATTTTTCGATAGCTAGCCGGCTGTCGGCAGTCGATAGTGATAGAAAATCAAGCTACTGGTCAAATAAACAAATCTATACTTTGGCACATACGAGATAATATTTCGTATATAAAGATTGTATATGATACTGCTACTGATTTGTGAGAAGTTTCTTTCTATCTTCTTCTTAAAATTAAGTATAATATACAGACCCTAGAAAGTCCAATAATCTAAGTTTAATTTCAATACTAAATTCTTAATTAACATAACGATAGGAGAGAAACTCCGGTGCTTTGTTCCAAACCACTTTCCATTGCATCAAACATGAAGTCTTGTCTCCCACATTGTCTGTCGATGACGTCACTCTACCGGTTTGTCAAATTGACTTTCGAACGCAATTTCAAAGAGATTTTTTCACAAGTAAAGGTATATACACATATGTGACACGTATTGGGCCGTTAGCACAATAGCACTCATAAATCGACGCGTTATTTGCTCGATCCTTGCGATCGTAAACAGCGCTTTGATCTCGATTTTTCGAGGATATGGGCTGTTGCATTGTGTCTGTGTTCCTACTTATATTGAATACAACTTCACGGTTTGGTTGCCGCGCTAATTGTGTTTTATAGGCTAAAGATAGTGCTGCTTTGGGTAAAGTTAACGAACTACTTTATTGTGTTCTACAATCAGTTACTATTGTATAAACAGGCATCTATATCTGCCAGTGGATACATGACTTTGTTTCGCAAATATTTTTATGATTCACAAATACAATATTTAAATTAGATAACACTGTATTTCCCACAAGACTAAATCATAATATTAAAGCAAAAAAAAACTTAGTATTCTGCCAAAATCTATACCACAAACAAATAAGCTTAGCATTTTCCTTAATTTAGCAAAACACGATTTAAACACGTTAAATAACACGGAAAAGACACCGCCGAAAATATTCATCTGGCAGTAAGCTGTTAACCTAAACAATTGCAAGCAGAGAGCACAGGGAGCCTCGGGAATATTAAATAAGAAGTGTCGGTGAACCAACAGTAATTGCGTTAATTACAAGTTCACGTTTCGCAATTAGTTGCTTACGTAACATTGAAGGAAACGTACGATTTTGTACACAATTGTTCTCGGTTTGCACTTCCGACAGATTTGATTCGAACGCTCACGATTGAATGGACGGTGTTATTGGTTTGTACAGTCGATAGGTAGTCGGATTGATCATGGGCTTAGATATTACTCAAAATTTGAATGATACAGAGATTTTACAATTGTTTAAGATTGTTTATGTTTTCTTCTCGCTTTTGCGATACTTATGTAATTACTTAACATTTGATTTATAATATAAAGATAAAGATAAAAACATTTTTTTTTCTGACCATGCATTAATTAAAATTCAAGAATGTACTACAAGCACAGTTCGAAGTTATTATACTTTTAATCTTGAACGGAAGTGCAAACTGTAAGATATGAATCTAAGATATTTATCAGAACTTGGCATCATATCAAGATATTATATACTTAATTTCACACCGAACATACTTTAGAGTCTTTTTTTAAACCTTTTCTGAGCAAGGGTTAGGCCGTGAGTCCACCACGCTGGCCAAGTGCGGATAAGAGACTTCTTTTAGCTTTAAAAAATATATTAAACAAAAATTCCACTCAAACTCTACACATAATAAACTTGAACGTACATAAATATCAATAGAAATCTCATTAGCTAGTCTTAAAGTTAAACTCATGTCACAATACTGGTACTTATTAAAATAGCTATTGTTAGTTAAAGTGTAGTGGCCATATTGAGTCTAAATCAGCAACGGTCGCCTTCAATTGTGACCAATTATGTTCGCACGCTTAGGGCTTGCATACAGTAGACGACTCCACGACATTCAATAGCTTTTGTTCCTGTCTACTTGTGTAAATCGCAAATGATTTCTCAGTAATCGTTCTGATTGAATGGAGCTTTGCAAGAAGTCATAGCACATTGTTATAGTTAAGAATTGTTGGTACAATACTGTTTGAATTTAACTTTAATCACAATAGATCATTTTTACCTTAAAAACGTTCTTATAGTACTGACCATTCGGAATACGAAATCGTACTAATTACTTGTTAGAAAAGCAAGGTGCTTTTTCAAGTAGTATTTTATGCAGTTTGCATCATTTGATGTCCAAAATTCCTATTCATACCGTAACAGACTAGAACTGATCTATAAAATAATCAATCAATGAAAAAAGCGGTCCCAAAAAACTCATTACAGTTCTCAGTAACAGTAAAAATCTGTCAAATAAATCACGTTCGCTCGTCACCTAGCAACCGCGGAGAGAATGATCGAGACTTTCTGCGCGTTTATTTAACGGGAACCCGTGGAATCGCGGTCACGACCGCCCGGTGTGCCGCCGCCCTAATAAAGACTGGTCGAACGCCCGTGTTAAATGATCGCATTAGCTCCAAGTGTTATGATGGCGAACGATGACGTCATCGACCACTGTGAGACCTTAATACCGACGCACAATGAGAAATATGAAATGGCTTCGAAACTTCAATGTTGAAAGAGATCAAATGACCGTAATTTCACTTTCGATTAGTGAAATTATTTTTAAATGGTTTTCGAGATTTGGGCATAATTAAATAAAAAAATTTCATAGAAGATTACGGAGATAGCAAAAAAAATGTTGGTCGTAAAGAATAAGTACTAATGGGTGCTAATAGTTAAGTTAAGTTTCCGTAGCTTTTAGTATTTCTTCAGTAATATTAAATTCGCTAAGTTTAAATTACAATCTGTCTTTTAACTCTAAAAAGCATGTGACAAGCAAGTCATTGACCTTAGCATGACAATCGAAATCGTAAATACAAAGTACGTAAAGCTCTCCAATAATGATGATGATGCTGATACGAATGAAATATAATAATGACAATTGAAGAATTGTACATTGTGATGCCATCAACTTTACATACTTGTTAATTAGTAGCCACGCGCAATTTTTTTTTTTCCTTTAACAAGAAGTCAGACTAGACCTGACCAAAATTTAAACAACTAGGTACCTAGTTAATTGTACTGATATGATATTAGGACCAACATTTTTCTTGTCTATTTAATCAAGCAAAAATCGACAGACTCTCATTATCATCATCATCATTGGGCTGTATACATCTATTACAGACGATTAAGGTGGCGTCAGGTAGTATTTACAGTATTTGCAAAAATCTCTGCATGTGATCCATAAGCATTATTTTTAAATATTCCTGATCTAAGCTAAATATTTGATATCCCTAGAAATGATCAAAAAACGCAGAAAAACTTTAATCGTTGGCGAAAACAAACAATTATTTTAAACAGCATTTATCAATAATAACACTATTACAATCAGAAAAGTTAAAATCAAGTTCACTGCCTCAGAAAAAGACCGTCAATTCTTCACATAAATCATCAAAACATCAGACATCTAATTATAACATAGCACAAATAAAACGCCTGCCAAAATACTGACGCAGCAGAGGTCAACGCACTATGCTCATACGCACCTCTTCCTGCCATCAAACAAAAGATTTTAGAAACATTAGGTTCGGCATTAATCGGCCTAGCTAGGCGTCAGAACCGAATATGAGTAGACGAATGCTCGGGAAAAATGCCGCTCGACATCGCTACGTCTGAATGTTCAAACTGAATTATGACGATCGAACCCGAAAGAACTACCTTAACGGCAAAAGAAGAATAAGTGCAGTAATTGCTTCGAGTTTGTTTTTTTGTATTAATTTTATTTTATCCTATGATTAGTGGTAAACCAAGCATCAAAGTTGTTCAAGCCCGAAAGGCCTTTGACATGGCTTAACAACTGTTATCTTCATTCAACAGCCGAGACCGGTTTTTACGTGCCCTCCAAATCACAGATATGCTCAGTTCAAATACTGTATGCGGTCATCCATCTATAAAATAACCGCACCGCGAATTACTCAACCCACAGATCGTTTACGACGACGAACAATTGCCGCTATGTTGTTTGATAAATACTGCCGAACCGAACGTGCCAAACCGAATGTGCTGCCCCGAATATGTGTGTATCAAGCCTTACAGTGTGAATGTTCCCACGAGTGACATCAAACAGTTTTATTGTTACAGTCATTTTCTAATGTACAAAACGAAATAATTAAAACTTGATACCGTTAGACAAGGATTATTTGCAAAACCGTTTCAAACTTCAAGGTAATTATTAATTAAAATATTTTGTAATTACTATTTTTATGATTCTGTATTTTATTTTAGATTGATTTATTTAGAAGAAAACTACTTCGAAGGAAGGAAGATTATATTTTTCAGTATGATTAGGAGTTCAAGAAACAACACGTTTGTGCCTACATTTATGAAATACTAGAAGTCATTAATAACTTCTTTGCACTTTTTTTCACCCCTTTTACCAGGATATTACCAGCAAAGCCAAAGTTTTAATTCGAAAAACTTCACATTTTAATAAAATCTGATCAGAGCAATTTCTTTAGCTTAAATTAATGTGCAGAACCTCCTACACAAAACAGAATTTCACATTTTTAACAAATTCCTTTCAAACAATAGCGCGTATCATCAAATATTTCATCAAAAAATATGTAGGTATGTGTTATCACTACATAGTATAAAACAAAGTCGCCCATTTTGTCTGTAGTCCCTTCGTATGCATAAAACTTTAAAACTACGCAACGGATTTTGATGCGGTTTTCACTAATAGAAAGAGTATTTTCTCCGACAGGTTTTTATATATAATTGAAATACATTGAAACTATATTAGCTGAGTTATAGCGATTTATGTCCAAGAAGTCAGAAAAAAAATCTAATTGAAGATTGCATTTGTGCGTGCGCCGCTTATACCATTGGATACAAGTAAGAACAATGTATAGCAAAAACATTGGTCTTTATTAGTTCTACAAAAAAGTCCGCGATGACATATATCCAGCTTTTTTATTTAAGTCACAAAAACTACTTTTCTGTATTAAAAAAACATTTAATTCGTTGGGTGATGTTTAACTGGTGATATAACCAATAATACATATATCCTTATCAAAATAAGTAAGTTCATCATCACGAGCATTTAATTTAGATTATTTTTGCAGTTTACAGTGTGTTATTTAGACATATAGTTTAGGAGATATCACGATATTAGTATTGCGGCACGGTACGGGCCGGCCGCGGCGGCGGGGGCAGCGACAAAGTTAATTTAAGTAGACAAAGTTAATCTTCTAAAAATAAATGTAAATAAAAAATAAGTAAAAGTAATAAAATGTAGAATGTAAATAATTTAAAAAGTAAACAAGAAAATAATAGTTAGATGTATATAACAAAAGTAGGTAAGTACATAAAAAAAAAAACAAAAAATATAAAAAAACGGTACATAAAAAATAAATAATATTAAAAAGTAGGTACTACGACTTTGATCTATACATATAAGACAAAAAAAAAATCTGTACATTACTTAAATATTTTTTCCAAAAACTGATAGGGGGGGCGATCAAAAAAGAGTCACAGAAACCAAAAAACATTTTAATATTTTAAACGCGGTTAAGGGAAAGAGAAGTTATTGTGAATTGAAAATTAGTATCCAATATGTGTTGGTGCGTTGACTGTATTTGTCGAAGTAGCGGGATACACGCAAACGAAGTTGCGCGGGTCAGCTAGTACATTTATATAATAGAGAAATTGAGCATATCTTCGGTGATATAACGCCGTAACTAATACAACAATAACGTAACTAAGTCGGGCGGATCTTGGAACAATAGCTAGTCTATTGAAAGGTAACCACAAGCCATTGATGGAGCCCCTTCTAAACCATTTGGTAATTACCGTGATTGGCAGCTACGAGTGCTCATAATAAAAGTTCACTTTTATTTTTCATTTTGAAATATTCCGTTGATGTGTTATTTTTACGTTCGTAACTCATCTTTTGAATAAAGTATCAAGATTTAGTTTTTATTTATAAAAATACGTACTTTTGTCTAAATTAGTGCCAAAAAAATATTAGAAAACGTAAATGCAATAATGGTGACAGAACTTAAGAACAATCAAGAAACCACATGTTTGAAGAATGATATGGGAATTAAATATATGGAACTGATTGGAACTAACATTGGTGATGGCGAAGCACGGTAGGGTTTTATACAACACTGCCTTCACCGTGCAGAATTCCTATCTCGAAAGTGCTCATGTCATTATATCAGAATCAATTTAGGCCTATGGTGTAATACATGTACACTTTATTAAACTATTAACCTTCTTTTAGCAACGCTATTATCACGCACCAGTTTAAAAAGGGGCTATGTAACCATGTACTGACCATTTATGTATAATACGTTATATGTATGAATAGCAGTCAAAATTCTACGTCTTAAGTTAACTGACAGTTATTTAAAAGTAGGGAGACAAATGTTGCAAGAAATATCAATCTTATAGGCCGTAATTTTCAGTGACAATTATAAATAGAATTGGCCCTAATTACTCAATTTTACATCCAACCTACACCACAAGCCGTCGATTAACAAAACACCCACAACATCAAAATCAAAACCATTGTATTTTACATAACCTATAATTTCCAAGTTACGGTACAACGTGAGACACCTACATAAATACATGTTACCCCACAATGCTACATACTTTCTCTCGATCAGATGCAAGTCTAGAATCTGGTACGGCAATTTTACATCTCGCTCACACATTGATGTATTAACATTAGTGGGAAAGTGACGCATTATGGCACGCATCGCAAGTGAGCCAGAACAGCGGCTGATGTGGTGCACTCAGAAGGTAAACTGCGCTTTGTTCTTTGAAATTTTATCACAACAGCTTTTAATGGCTTATAAAGATTGTCGCCTATTAATTAACAAGAATACTTACCGATTATTTTACAGAAAAAATATATCTCGGAATTACTTCTTATCCGAGACAAGAAAACATGTTGTGGCGAATCAACGTATCTTGGGATAAGATCAAGCAAAAACAGACATGAGAATACTACAAAGCATCATAAAAAGTATCTCTAGCATAATAATGTGTACTTGAACGCACTTATCTCGTGAACTGCCAATCGGATTTAAATGAAACCCTTTGGTTATGATATCCACATTCACAAGAAAGGCTATCTAACATAACTCTTCGACCTACAGAAGCAAAGTATTTGACGATATTTCATATTTAGTTATTAACCAAGCAAATATGTGTCAATTATAATTTAAACAAATTGGAATAAGATGTCATTCTTGCTTAAACAAACTGGGTCAGGATTTCATGCCTGTCATAGTTGCTGCAATACTGCATTCAGATCAAATGTTATTGTCTTAGCCTACTTTACATGGTATCAGATAACATACGTAGTTTGTCGTTCATATTTGATAAGCTAATATATACATAATATAATATTAAATCATTTGAATAGAGGCATTTTGCCGATTTGAATACTTGAGACATTAATTTAATTAATAACGAAAAACAGATGTCGGTTAAAATGTATATTGTAAGTTAATTTTACCCTTTAGAATCCCATAAAACTACGGAAAAGTGTTCGTATTAAACCACAATTTGTAATGCACAATCACACAACATAATTTGATAAAATGGAAATGCTTATTTTCTTGAAATGCCTCTTTTCTTTTTGTCAAAAACTGTAGTTATCCTTATGAGTCACATTTTCTGTATAGGTTATTTAACTATATCAAAAGTAAAATAGCGACAATTGCGAGCCCATCGTCACACAAAAAACAAGAGATTTCTATGGAAAGAAACTCATATCATGAGCCTAGCATATCTTCCAACCATGTTCGAGTATCACCGGATGCAGCTGGATATCAGTGTTTTACATTTAACTCATAAAGACATACAAAACACTATCAACTTCACTAAAATAAATAATACGTCTATCAAGGCAATATTACACATTGTTTTACTGCAACCGGTTGCATAGTGCGTCGGCGCGTTATTGGTTATTTTCGGCCTTGGGAGAAAGTCACAGTTTATGTTGCGAAACGAACAACGTACTAGCGGTTATCGGTATCACTCGTAACTTTGTATACGACATAATAGTTTTACAAAATCATAGAAATATTGCGTTTGTAGTTCAATTGTCTTTAAATAGACACGTTTGTTGCAGTAACTAAAGAGCTTATCTTTTTACAATGTCCCATTAACTTGTATCATAGTTATGTAATTTATTTTCTACATAAAACAAAGAACATTTTATCAGGTGAGTTCTTGGGATGCAATCGTGCCAAGTCCATAACCCGCTCTAGCCAGACTGGTGTGCTCGAAGTCTAAACACTCTTTCATTCAGAATTTCTATACTCTATCATCAATAGAAATTCTGCAAAGATACCTAATATTTTTAACGATTTTCGGACAATTTCTTGGAATAAATGATTGAGATAACTGTTATGAAATTGATTCACTATTAATATTTTTGTTCTTTTTCAATGAAAATAGGCATTATTATGCCGTAAAAAGAAACCTAGTAAACTAGGTTTCTTTTGCTTACGCTTTAAATCATTTCTTAGTAAGACACTATCAACAGCATCTACATCTAAACTAATAAGGGTCTTACCAAAAGAGTAAAGAACTAGTCATCAATAAATAAATAAGTGAACTCGTTACTATGTATATCTAATATGTATGTAACACAGACAAATCTTTTAAACATATGGACTAAGTTGTTAAACCGGTTTAATTCATAGTTATTAACAGAACTAAACTTAGCATTTTTTATTTGACTATGCTAATATATTGGCAATAACATTTCATAGATATTATTGATACATCACCACTCTATCGTACTTAATTAAAGCTTTACACGCAATTTAGGGGTTATAAAAAAAGTGCAGATTTGTGCCAAAACATAATTTTGTTCCCATGGGGGTAGGCATAACGTGTAATACCATTTACTAAAGTCTTTACTCTATTTTTTCCCACAAGTTTAGTCAAATTCGGTCTACACTAAAAAGGAGTCGACAAATCCATATTTAGGGCCCATATATTTAGTTTATTATAATGAAGACAGTAGACAGTTGCGTTAACATATTATGGTCAACTCCATAAGGTAAACGAGGTCGTTTTTTGCCAACGTACCGCAAAGCTGTAGCCAAGTTACAAACTACCTACTGTGTAAAGGAAAACTAATCCTTATCTCAAAACAAGTGCTGTTATACAAATAAATTCTCATAATAACATTACAATTTCGCTATTACATGGGCTTGTTAAGCAACTATTTAACTAAACCCTATTCAACACAGGATTATCACCTTTATAACAATACATATAGCATTCATTGTCCCCCAAACAATGCATACAACTGATTGTATTTGTATCATACGTATGTAAATACATAGTTTGTGAGTCATACCGAAATATTCCGAGTAGCGAGATCAAGGTTTCAGAAGGGAGGCTATTGGCCTATCAATATGTTAAATCACAGTTCACTCAGTACATTATAAGCCCTAATACTTGGAAGATAAAGTCGTAAATCGATTACTGTAACGCATCCTTTGTGGGCAGTCTGCATGGGTTTTTATGTCAGAAAGCTCTTATACTAACACCCGACACTGATATGATATCTATCGTATTATGTACAGTATACTTTAAGTAAATCAATTCCAATAAGCTACCAATACGGACATGGGACTTCGAGATTTTTTGCTGACACTTGAATCAATACTTACGACGACTCGGTCCAATGAAATCACCGCTACATTTGTTTGTTTTGGTTTTATCCTGCATGTATCGCATTACTTATAAATGACGACTATGATAGTTTGGACTGTTTAATGTCCAAAAGCTCTCACGTAGTGTGGAGAGTTTTTGAGCTGACATTCAAGTGTTGTACAATCCTTTGTGTCCAGTTGGCCGCTAATGCGAACACCGCAGACATGTTTTATTTAATCCAAACTCCGCAGTCTCAGCGTGTCGTCACATTTTTTTGTGCTTTTAGCGCACTCGCAGAAGGTCAACTTATATTGCTCTCGGTGTTGTGGCTCGGACAAAGAATCTAGCTTATTCACGTCGCGTACACTGTCCTATCTGTTTTCTCCGCAGCGGTAAGCCAGATAACATAACAGAGAAATCCTTTGTTTGTCTCCCGCCGTAACCGAGGTAATACAATAACACGCACCGAGACAGCCCATCACCGAGGAATTCGATATCGATTCAATTTGCAAACGGACGATTGTAATCGGAAACATATCGCAAACTTCACTGGCACAAAACAAACACGTGCACAATAGTGTTATCGGTGCGTGTTTAACGACACCCCGCCGGTACTACATCCACGGGTGAAATTTCGAAATATCCGCACACACCTTGTGCAAACCCGGGCCTGATGTGGGTCAGCCGCACGCGACGTTATCTCCCGCGCCGGCTGCCACAGACGGATAAACAAAGAACGAGGTGCCTCGTGGAAAAACCAAGGCGAATGCCCCACAGAACACAACACAACAAAATTGCATCGAACCGTAAGCGAATCAAAAACAAACACAAAACCACCTCATCAGGGGAACTGTCAACGTTAAAGCCGGTCGATGGCATCGGCGGCGAGGTCATCGCTTCCATTCTAGCCGCAAGTTTCACGTAACCACTACCACTAAATCGCGTAAATACTAAGCCGGCAGCGGCGCAACGGAACAACGTTCGCTGCAATGGCGCGGAGATTTCGAAATGCGAAATTGTCACCGGTGCGGCGCGCGCGCATGCGATATGATCCGTCTCGGAGATCGCGCACAGATGGCGCGTTGCGTCGCGCGAAAAACACGCGTACGCGCGCCGGTTTTCACAATGCCACTGTTTCCCGCGAGCGGCCGCCGCTCGGCGGAGTCAATTAGCCGGCGCGACCTCCGCACCACTCGCCGAGACGACGACGACGTCGCCGCCCGCGCCCGCCGCTGCCGGACACCCGCCGCGAACAATCGACCACAATCAGATCAACCGATACAACATTTACATAATTTAGCACTCTCCTCATAACATGTTATGCAATGTTTAAGTTTTGCCGCTATTATTGTGAATGCGATCGGACGCGATCCGGTATTATATCGAGTATAGACCGGATCATAATTTTTATGATGAGTACAAATTGGCGCGGGCGGAGGCGTGACGTCACAGGAGCTGTGCGCCCGCGCACTCGGGGACATTGCCCGGCTTCAATAACTTGACATGTTTATGGGTTTGACTTTTTTCTAGGTATAAAATAATTAGGAACACAACAATCGACGTAAATATGTAGGTCGAGCTCGAACGCCCATTCCTGTTCGGACAAACGAACATCTCTATCTTTCGAGATGGATTATATTAAGTGTTATTAAGCTAAATGGAACAGTGGCCGTTTAGCCAATTAAGCTGTGTTTTTACCCCTGCCGAAGCGTCCCACAGTCCAATTGAATCAGTGAGACAGTAACATGTGCTTTCTAAACTAGATGGGGACGGTATAAGAATCAAGTGCGTGGAACAGACGCAGGCTACGATCGTGTCAATTACACCCACCGCTTCCGCGATCTGTTCTGTACACATTGAACATAAATGTATCCCAGCTATAAACATTTTTATTGTAGACTCAATATAAAAGGAATTGAGGACATTTTGTGGATGTTCTAGATTCTATGTAGACGATTTTATATTATCATGAATGTTAACCTTAATAACTGCCTACTTACTTTTTACTGCAAAATGCTGGTTTTCAAAAGTGGTGAAGTTGTTTGGTCATTACTTTTGCAATTTTAAAGATAAATGTGCGTATTCACGATACTCGAAGCTTAGATATTCCACTTACTGTAAAAAATACTTAGGCTTATGGTGAATAGACAGTAACATAGACACATAAGACTGGCCACCATGGATCAGAAAGTGCAACCCGATAAAACGTAAAACAAGTGAATACAATACATCGATTGCTTTATTTCCTAAGTGACTTAAAATGAGGACCAATTAAGAACGAAAGATGGGCAGCTGTTTCTACGAACATAGAACAACTGAAACTGATAGAATACTCAAGATATGAAGAAGAAATACATCAAGCCCTTTTTATCAAAGGCGTCGGATAGGACTCTTCCATCCACCCGTGAACCTCTGACATCTTAAAACTTAGACACACACGAATATTCCATAAATAATAAGACACATCAGCAACTTCATGTAAACTTCGTGAAATTTCCACTATGAGACAATGTAACTATGAATTTAATATAGATGGCAGAGGAAAGTTGGTTGGCGCCAAATTACACGGGGATACATTAATTAGGGTGGAAGTAGGGCCGCCATCTTGCCGCGACCCTGCGGTTTGCCTCACCTGTTTCTGTAGAAAGCCCATTTTGTTATCTTACATACCCTCAACAGAGACACGAAAATAACTAATAAAGACACCGCACGAAATCTGCGAGTGCCTTCAATAATTATCTCGTACTAGGTCTTGCTTGCGGCTTCGTTTACCACGTATATTACTTGTGATCGTATTGACGATTAGAAAATAATCAGATTATTTCAAATTTTATACATGTTTAGGAATTTTGTATGTCTTTCGAAAAGGGTTCTTTTCAAACGATCTCAGTATAATTGGGTAGAATCTAACGAGCAGCAATTTGAGCATTCAATGATAATTAGTTCACTTGACATGTGACATGTTACAGATACTAGTAGTAAACAAGCGCACCTGAAAGCTGAAAACAGGCATCTAACTCAGAAATATCAATTACCGCGACCAACGAATAACCGTTAGACCCGGCCGACGATCGGTCCAACCACGTATTCAATTAACAGAATACCATACAGAATCGTCGTTCATAACGCTCACAAAGTTAATTAAAATATCCCCTAATTGCGCAGCGACATACAACAAACGGCGGCGATGTTGGGCGCCAACATTGGCCGCAATGTTTGTACTTTATTAGAGCAAGTTTCCCCCTGTTTGCATACAAGTTTGGGCTTTTATTTGCACACGGTTTGGAGCGCGCCAAGTTACACGGACGCCTCGGTAAATCCTCACGGGACGTGGGCAGTCGTACTCCTGCGGGGTATGTCCAAATGTACGGAGCGTTGCTCGCAATTATATGGACTAAGTTTGTGGCCAAAGTAAACGTGTTAATCGAACAGGTGTGCCGTGTGCCTGATGAATAGAACAACTTGTTCGTACTGTCTGCCAGTGTGTGGACTAGTTGCCGCTGAATAATACTGTATTAGCTGTTTAGAATTTCAGCAACTAATGTTATATTTATCTTGAATAATTCTGTTTGAGATGAAGTTCAGAAAAGGTAGCCAAAACGGAGAACGTTTTAGGACTATTTGAGTAAAAGCATGTACCAAAGTTTAGTAGACCCATTGGTCGAATTTGTATCCAACTAGCTCAATGCTACCAATTGATACCGGACATCATCAGAATAGATGTTGGCATTCTCTCAACTGTCAGAAAAGGCTTCAAAGATATAGAAAACAATAAAGGAAACAGACAAAGCTATCACATATCGGAATACAGAACGTGACTACGTCTGATATGAACGGTGGACGGCAAAAAAATGAGAAACATTGCCGACGAAACGCCAATCTGAATATGGAAATGGCCACCGCCCGGATTCGCAATGCGGGCAGATAAGGATTTTATAGCGAAAGTACACCCGGCCGGGTAAACATTGTAGGGAATGTGCGCGATAAGTGAACACAGCACTGAATCCTCATCGGTTATATTATCAGGCATGACCGACGAACACAACATTTTACATTCGACAAACGTGAACACTTTTCCGCGGACACGGTTGTAAATTACCTTTTTTTTTTTTTTTTTTTTTGCGTCAGGAAAATGCATTACTGCATGTCCCGCCCCAGGGAGGAAAGCGGGGGTCTGTCGGGCTCTCCCGCCGGCAAGGCGTTCCGGCTAACTTGGGCATACCGACTAAAAACCTGACGGTGTTCCTTCTACAGTCACCATAACGTGGCCAGGACGCGGTACCTCCATTCGGATACTCCGCGTCCCTCGGTTGTAAATTACCTGCCTTCAACAAAAATGAGAAAATTCACAATGAACAGAACGAAGGTTTTGTTTTGGAAACTTTGAAATTTTCACTTCAATTTATAGTTTGACGAAACTTGTTAAGTTAGACTAGAAGCTGGATTCACGACTTATGGATAACCTAACCTAACCGACAGATAAAGTGACAATGTATAAAGAAATCTGTTAATATTCCACTTGGTTAACCAACTAACCGATACTTATTTAGTAGTGGAGAAACCTGCCATAAATTTACATATAATAAATAAAACGTAACTTTTTCAGAGTGTTTCTTTGCGAAACCTTTTTGTTTTAGAACCACATGTACCATTGTCTATGGTACATGATTTATAAAGCACTTTAGTAGGATGGCATCACAGAACAATAACATTAGACACTTTATTATCTGTTCATAAAAAACTTATTTATGTTTACGACTGAACTACAAGAATAATGAGCACTTTAAAATTTAATGCGTTTTTATTAAAACTTAACAATGGTTCAAGTTTTTCTTCATGAAGTTCAAAGAACTGTTTATAAAATACGTAGTTTTCTAGACTTCGTTAAATGTAATTTATTTAAGCGAATTAATAACTTAGGAGTCTTGTCAAATTTCTTATTACTTTTATTTTTATTTTGGGACCCCATACAACGTTACATTCATACATATATAATATCACGCCTTTACCCTATATAGGTAGGCAGATACCAAAGAAAGCCAATAAGTACGATCCTTACAAACCTTGCCTCATTCACATCCATACATCTTGTCATACAGGACCGCCGTTTACAAGTAGTAGTACCTACTGCATCTGACCTTTTTTCAAAACATCTGTGATGTGATTTAACATTAACGTTACATATATCAATTTTAAATCACCCATACGTGTTCTTGAACCTAACACGAGCAATACATTTTAAAATAAGGGGTGGAACGTCCATATGTAAAGATAAAAACCGTCATAATAGCAAAAAGCCTTTAGCCTTTTTTAGTTTCTACCTAATATGAAACTGTTAACAGTATTATCTATAACAATATAGAAGGTTATTCTCACACAAGTACGGAACAGTAATCTAAGTGTACTCTGCTCTGTAATTTTAACCGTATAACACGATGGTTACGACAAGCCTTGAACTACTTGGATAGTATAGACCTCTCCCAACTCCATAAGGTCATATGTATTGTCAACAAACAGTGAAATCCAGCAACATTTTAACAGTAGATCAATTCAAGCACTTTTCTTATTTCTATAAAAATAGTCTTCTAAGCCCGAAGTTTGGTGACCAGTGTTGATATAGCAATAAGCAATTACATGTGTACAATTATACACTTCGGCGTGATTTAAAAAATATCTTACAAATATAAGTGCCAACATACGACTTAAATGAATAGATCGTTTGATACGTTTACGCCCCCTATTAGAAACTTGTGTAGAACGAAATTATATGACATACGAAATACGAATGTATTGACACAAACTCACTGATGCCAATTCTTAAAAAGTTAATTATATACCTATGTGTACTACTTAGTATGTGTACTGTATCTTCTCTTTGACATCATCCCAAATAGTAGCTACACTTTAGAACAGTACTTTGACAAACAAAAGTAGGTATATTCTTCACAATAGCCATTCACGGCCCAATGCTTAGTCACTAAATAAATACTCTAGGCCTATTCACATCTTTTTGTATGTAGTAATAAAATAGATAGGCAGCTATCTGTACCACCGGTATGCAGAGATAACGTATGTACTAATATGAAACTATAATATTCACAGAAACATTGCGTAGTATATAAAATGTAGGTAACATATTGGCCGTCTTTATCGTTTTGAGTACGTGTGAAAGAGAAATATATGCCTTATTTTGACATTGATTATGCCTCAAATAATTCCGTGTATTTCCAAAATAAAGTAGCTGGATCTAACTTAATTACTATACTACCTACATGGCGCAGTGGCTTAGCAGCTTACTGCGTCGGGAGGTCGTGAGTTCGATTCTCACACGGAACAATTATTTGTGGATCGAACAAATATGTCATCGGGTCTAGTTGCACTTTGTGTCCGTTGTTTGTATAATGAATAATAGAATACGGAAAATGCGTGTTCGCGTACATCCCGTATTCTATTATTCATAAAACATGCAACGCGAGAGTTTAAAAGTTATCGCTGTTTATATGTTTGTAAAAGTCTCCGCGACACAAGAGCAATTCTTAATGCGGGAGTTGTATTTAAAAAGAAACCAGCCACAATCAGCTGCATAAGTCTCTGGGTGGCCACTGTTATAAGTACTAAGTGAACTAAAGACTTACCATGCACAGTGAGTTCCGAGTCCCTGTTCAGCTCATACAGTCTCAGCGCCTCATCGAGCTCCAGTTGCGTGGATATCGTACACGGATCGCCTTCCTCGTCCACCCATTTCATTGTAAACACCTAGAACATAACAAATACACATCAGTTTATTATATTATATAAATAATAAATAAATTTACTGTCCCACTGCTGGGCAAGGGTCTCCTCCCGTAATGAGGGATGGGTTAGGCCTTGAGTCCTTAAGTCTCCCCTTGAGAATATATTATCTTACCCTTTATCAGGTTATAAAAGGTTTCAGGTTCTCTAGCTAAGTAAATACTTTATCCATAATATTTAGAATTCAGAAATTGTTACAAAGAGTTAAATACCTTTTTAAGGTTCCCAGTGGGGGTGTTTGTTTATAATAGGTTGAGGCCTATTACCTATAACTTCTTTAGAACAATACAAATAAATTTTCGATTTCAATCAAAATATCTTAAAGAGTTAAGTGCTTAAGGTTAACTTGAGTATTGTTTGGTTTTAATAGGAAGGGGAAACAAACATTGAAGGCAAGCATTTGTAGTGTTTCATATGCATTTGATAAATAATGCTCATTGACACTCAAGTGTTAATGTTTGTGGCTGACAACACTGTGATAATTGAAATGTTACATTTCAGTATTTTAGCTTGCATAATTACCACATAATGCGGAAGTGGAAGCATATGTCGCTTCATTTTACCAAGAATTGAACCTAGATCTTACTTTAAGACAGCCAAAGCTAACCCTAGCAGAACCAGTGGAGATAGGGTGTTTGAAAAATCTCACATAACGTTAGACAAACACACTCAGGACACGCCTCAAGCATTAATTGAAATGTGTTTTTGTTATTTATGTCTGTTTGTTTGTCGTATGGTTAGTGGTCAACCTAGTGTCAAAGTTGTTCAAGCCCCCTGAGAGGCCTTTGACATGTATTAACGACTGTTATCTTAGTAAACAACAGCCGGGCCCGACTTTTTACGTGCCCTCGACCTTTTACGAAGCACGGAGACGCCCATGCGGTCACCCATCTATGGAATGATCGCGTCAAGGATTGCTTAACCCACAGATCGTTAACCGACCAGTGAGCGCAACTGGCTATGGGCGCCTCAATTTATTATGTCTTTGGACCTATTACCACCCTCACGAAATGCTCTTAGCACCCACCAGTCTCGCCCACTTTTGGAAACTACTCTATACCATGCAGTTCATCCAAGTAAGTTATTATTACATTCAGTCTAATTAATTGTGAATAGGTATATTTATAAACAAACCTGATCAGGCATAAATCGGCAAATAGCCACCATTTCATGCGTGAACTCTTCAAAGTTTATATTATTGTTGATGTACGTAATCATGACGTCTCCATTGTAGACCGTCTTCACGCGTATGTCGTTTGAATGGTTGTCCTGGTTCATCAATTGGGTTGGCATCATGACAGGATTGTGTCAACCGATGTAGTAGAAATCTGAAAAATGAGAAATGGAAATATGTTTAAACTGTTATAAAATTTACATGTTTAAATGCATACAATCAGACCTTGTAATTATAATCTGGTTCTCAGGGCAAAATGGCAATATTTTAGTACCTATATATGTTGCTAAAATTTGCTGTTTAAATTACAATGTAATAAAAATGAATCACCAAATTGTATGTACTCTCATAAACTTAGGGTCGGCACAAACAGGTCACCGACCACAGCCACTGGTGGCTAACGACACCCACTTAACACGTTTTTCCATATATTTTGTATCCTGTAGCGAGTGGCCGCCACCGGCTACACGTGTGCGGTGTGTCTATACAAAATATACCTATGGAAAAACGTGTTAAGTGGGGTCGCTGGCCACCCGTGGCTGTGGTCGGTGACCCGTTTGTGCCGACCCTTAACTGAATTGGATAATCGTTTTTATAATGTGTTTGTAACTTTGTAGACAAGTTTTGTATAGCATTGATGAGATCAAAATTGCCCCGGGAACAGTCTGGATAAAACTGTACTATAAGTTTACAATTAAGTTCTAACCAAGTTCAAAAGTTTTGAAGACCCTGTCCTAATGTCATGTTTGGACTTTAATCAGATCAATAAATTATTTACTACCAATTCATCAAAGAGAATAAATAAATAAGGATGTTTGTAGAGTGCCGCAAGCAATGTAAACAAGTTTAAAAATATATGCATTATTATTGGCTATGAAGTACCTTTTAATTGTGATTAGACAGTATCACATATTGGTTTGATAACATATATTTTTATTATTGTTTAAGTACTGGCTATCAATAAACAAAATCAATTGGTATCAAGATAACATACTAAACACTGATAAAACAACATACAGCAACAATATATGCTTTTTAATCGATTATTACCCACCCATACAACCACTAGATGAGTTACATTGTCAGTGTTATTACATATTTGAATACAATGCAGTATTACTTCACACAATCCATTGTTTTCTTAACTGTCAGAATATTAAAACATCCTGCATAATTTTATAACGAGTTTATCGTGACGCTCTACACAAAAATATCACGGGACAGCCTCCACATGCAACAGAAGTGCACCAACAGCTACTATAGGGTTTCTGTAGGCCACTACTTGCTCATAACCTAGTGCAAATAGGATTACCATAAACGTAATCTCCATTGAGATATATACGTATCCAACAAAGACTAGATGCGGCCTCATTCAACTTGCTTCCCGCTCAGATCGCTATATTAGGCCCTTTATTATAATAACTGTGATAACATTCCCATAACATGAATCATTTGAATAAGTATAATTATGTACACAATGCCCACCTTTGAGAGTATGTAAGCTCCACGGAAATCTTTCACTTCAGTACTGCTACTAATGGGATCACAATCCCATTGATAAAAGTTTTAATTTATGTAACACACAGTAATTATCAGGACTAAAAGTAATAACAACAAAACTTTGACACACACAACATTATTCACAAACTGACATTTAACAGGAAATGAGGAAACAGTTACATATTTTCATGGGAGTCACCGTTCCTTTTTTTGTTACAGCTATAACGTCAGGAGTAAAAGAGACAACCATACCGGCGTCTCTCGAGCTTCTAACAACTTTTGCAGATTGTTTTAGTGACGTGCCAGCTGTTTCCGGTAAAAAACATACTCCAAAATTATTTTAAAATATTTTACTTTCATTTTAAATTACTTTGACTGATTAAATAAAATAAAAAAGAGGGAAAATACATGTTCAATTGAGTTTTGTCCCTAAACTAATATTTGTTGTTGAAATAACACCGTTCAATGGCGAAAAACAAATGGAAATTTAAAGTAAGATGTTATTATGATGATCGAGAATGTCAGTGGTACGTTCTGAAACAAACGAGTGTCAACACATTTTTCCCAAACACCCATTTCTAAACGTTTATTGCGTTGTCAAATTACGTCAAGTTATCAATTCGGGCTGGGATTTCTTAAAATTTGTTGCACTACAATCTTAGGAATAAAAACGTAGATTTAAATAATATCCTGTACTAATTTGTGTTTTCTTAACTGTTTTCTCACCATGGTAAGTGGCCTCTTAATGAGGCAGGTATTGACATATTTTTGTCTAACATTATTTGTTATGATGACTAATACTCCAAAATTAACGGAATACGCTAAGTATATGTTGTGTTTTATCTTGATTACAGACTGACCAACAAATGGATTGCGCGTTGGACCTTATGCGGAGGTTGCCTCCGCAGCAGATTGAGAAGAATTTGACAGATTTGATAGACTTGGTGCCTAGTATGTGCGATGACCTACTGTCGTCTGTGGATCAACCGTTAAAGATAGCTCAGGACCGTAGCACCGGGAAAGATTACCTTCTGTGTGATTACAACCGTGACGGCGACTCGTACAGGTCACCGTGGTCAAACACATACGACCCTCCACTAGAAGATGGTTCTATGCCTTCTGAGAGGTTGAGGAAACTAGAAATCGACGCGAATCATGCATTCGATCAGTACAGAGAAATGTATTTTGAGGGTGGTGTTAGCTCTGTGTATCTGTGGGATATGGACCATGGATTTGCTGGTCAGTATGATACTCATCTGTATTTATGACAATTACTCTTAAATAATATATATCCCACCCACTCTCATCACTATGATTTTATTAAAATCTTTAGTAAATAAGAGCTTTTAGTTGTATGAGGTTTAGTCAGCCGCATAAAAACAAAAGAAAATCTACACAATTACAGCTATCTTCATAAACTATGAAATATAAAAGTATGAACACATAGCTTCTCTACTACCTGTCTAAACTAAAATATTATAAACACCTAAGAATCAAGCTGACCCCACACAATTTTACAATCTTAGCTGGAGAATTTAATTTCCAGTATTACATAGTCCACTCTATTAGTAAAAAACAAAACAACATAAAGCAATTAAACCTATAAAATAAAGCTGTGACACACAACATCAATTGTCAGATTTATATCACTCTTTCCTGTACATAACCTTATTGTATGAAACAGGAAACATATTTAATCACTGGTGTATCATATTGTTTTGTTCAGTGTACAATTATATGTATGTATGGATGCTATTTTTATAGAATACTAGCTTCTACCAGTGACTTTGTCCATGTAAAAAGACTTAATTAGGGTAAAAAGTGTCCAAACTGCTATGCTAGCTCCTGCTTGTATCTTTGTCCATGTGGAATACTTTTATTGAGTAAAAAGTAGCCTGTATGTTACTCCAGGCTACCAACTATATGTGTACCAAATTAAATCAGAATCTATTCAGTAGATTTTTGTTTGTGAAAGAGTGAACAAACATCTATCCAAAAGTCTAAACTTTTGCATTCATAATATACTAGCCTACTGCCTGCAACATTTGCCTGTAAAGATTTCCTGTGGGAAAAAAGTATCCTGAGGTAGTTTATGGTACTTACAACATGTGTCAAATTTCATCAAAACCTGTTATGTTGTTTGATTGATGAAGAAGAACAAACATCATCCAAGATTATCTTAATTGCAATAATGAAAAAAAATGCTTTCAAATTATTTTCTGCACTATAAAATGCATAAAAACAAATTTCTAAGCAATAGAATTTAGATCTTAGCTTCAAATATTATCATAACAGTGTTGAAAGTAGCACAAGAATAAGCTAGACATTAAATTAATTCACTGCACATGTAGAGCATCTAGAAAGTTATTGCAAATGTTCAACATTTTAATATATACATATTATTATGCTGCTATACATAATTTTAAATGTTATTTTAGTTTATGTAATCCATCTTGAGTTAAGTTAAATAAAAGTGTTATTTAGCCATCCCACTTTAAGAAATGGTGCCCCATTTTCCGTTGGCTACCTTTGCCAAGTAGTATAAAGCATTACATGAACATAGTTTTTAAGTCCTATGTGGAATTGCTCAATATTATTGTTACTCATATATTACCCAAAGCTTTTCTATTTCTTTTTTCATGTCATAATCTGGAAATCTGAATAATTAAATAGATTTAATCCTGTTAACAAGATTGAATGCATCTTAATAACACATTTCAATGCATAAACTACTTTTTTGTTTGTTTTCTAGGGAGTCCCACCAATGAGGATTTTTTTCTTCCATTATGCTTTATGGAAAGAGGCTAGATGGATTCTGGTGTCCATATTTGTATAACCATATAACAGCAACTATTATAAATTTCTTCTCAGCCTATCCTGATCAGCAATATTTTAACTTCCAGGTGTTATCTTGATAAAGAAAGCAGGTGATGGCTCTCAAAAGATCAAGGGATGCTGGGACTCAATCCATGTGGTAGAGGTTATAGAGAAGAGCTCTGGTCGTAATGCACATTACAAGCTGACGTCAACAGCCATGCTGTGGCTGCAAACTAATAAAGAAAGCAGTGGGACTATGAACCTTGGAGGCAGTTTGACTAGACAGGTAATTAATTAACTACTTTTACACTTACACATAAGTAGTCAGATTAACACAACAGCCAGTTTCAGCTGTATCAAAATAAAAGAAAAAAATTGTAAAATTTTATAGTCATGATAAACTCTATATAATATGTTAATTTCCTCTGACAACTCTTTTAAATGGCTGAACCAGTAAATGAGACAGGATGCCATAGGTTACGAAATAACCTACTATTTCAAGCTGTACAAGATCAGCATTCGCAATACTGACGCAAAAGCTTTAAAGTCACAATAAACAGAGAGATCTTATAATCTGTGGTATATGAGACTTATACATAATATTTGCTATTGCAGGCAGAACAGGATTCAGCAGTAAGCGACGTGACACCTCATATCGTGAACATCGGTCGCATGGTTGAAGACATGGAGAATAAGATCAGGAATACGCTCAATGATATCTATTTTGGTAACGTTTTTCATTATTTTAATATGTACTATATGCCTCGGAAAGCATGTAAATCCTTCAGTCCTACTGTTGACTTCTCATAGGTCGTGTCAGTTATCCATCCTACTTGGCTATGTAGAGTATGTAGAGAGTATAGAGTGATGGAATAGAAGTGTGTATTGTGTCCACACTAAGATACATACAAATAAATTAATACACATAAAATTATAGCCTTCATAGCTAGGAAAATATTATGTATATCTTTACGTTGTTAACCCGTTTATGGCTGGTGATTACGAGGTACGATTCGTAACTCTGACAAATTACTTTTAGACTTTTCAAATTTATATTATAAATACTATATTTATTGAAAGGTTGTTCAATTGTTGTGTGTATTGTCAGGTAAAACAAAAGACATAGTGAACGGTCTCCGCTCGGTGGTGCCGGCCGAGGTGGCGCGGCGCACGGCGGCGCTGCAGCACGACCTCGCCGACGCGCTCAAGCGTCGTCACGTGGCGCACCACGAGTGAGACACGCGACACAGGTACACACTTTATATTACGCTAGCATCCCGCCCTGCATATAGAAATCATTTAATTATTTACAATTTTTACATCTTATAAACCTTCCCCTTGAATCACTCTGGCTATCAAAATAACTGCATCAAATCCGTTGCGTAGTTTTTAAGATTTAAGCATACATAGTGACAGACAGAAAGCAGCTTTGTTTCAACTTATGTTGTACTATTGAAAACTTTAAGAATTTATTGTGTATCTAATACTATTTTATTTTTACAGATGAGGTGGAGATATTGGGTAAAAATCGTGTTAATTAAGGATCGGTCAGGAAGAGAACTTTGAACGTTACGAAATTGTGGAAACTTATGAAGGATAATTTAAATATAAAAAAAGTATATTTCTCATCTAATTATTAAAATAGTGTATTGAATTTAGTAATAAATCAACGCGGCCACTATGGTGCTTTGAACAAAATAGTCCCTATATTTATATATTTTGTGTCTTCATAGATATAATTGGAAATTATTAGCAATGTTACACAAATGTATAAAGCGTCTCATATAATGTTCAGAATTAAATTCGCCCTATTATCATCCATCTCAATTACAGTAGCATTTTATTGCTTAGTATTTTCTTTGTTCGTAGTTTATAAAAATTGTATTTTTAACTTAAGGTTCTATATTAATAATAAGAGATACAGTATACATTATTATTATAATGTTTAGTGTTTACAGCAACAAGCCAATTTTAATGTTGCATTTTATTTCATTTAACAACAATAGATTTTAATTGGCCTCTCTAAATATATATTTATCTGCAAAATTTGTTTGTTTTTCTGAAATTCCTATCAACCCTAAAAATAATTCTAAATCTGCTCTTGCAAGTCGTAAGATGGAATTAGTGAACTCGGCGGTGGTGTTGATGTAAACCGCAGCGCAGGTGTCCCAGAGATACGAAGCCTGACTAATCAAGTATAATATTATAGCTACGAAAATCATAACGACTTTATCCTTAAAGATCTGAAAAAAATATCAGCTATTTAAAAAGATTCGATGCGTACAGCAAAACTTCTGAGTTACCGTATCGTTATTTTGTAGTTAACGAGGATCGTGATCCGCAAAGTATGCAATAATCTGATCAATTGATCCACGTAAGCTTAAAAAATTTAAACAAGTTTATTATTTTATTTGTTTAGTACATCAGGTTTGCGTGATCAAACACTGGTTTAAAATAAAAATAATCTGCATCAAACAATTCTATTATCACTTTAAGCCACCAGCAATCATGCACTGGTTTAAAATTTAAAACTGCGATTTGTCATTTGTTTGAACCAATCGAATTTGATTTTCACTTGATACTGTCGGGAATGGCTACAATTTTAATCTTTACGTCAGACAGAAGACACAGCCTGTCACTTGTCAAAGTCAGAACTCAGAACAGAATCAGATTGTCGAATGTCTCGATTGTCGACCAATATTATGAGTA
This sequence comes from Anticarsia gemmatalis, assembly GCF_050436995.1. Taxonomy (NCBI): domain Eukaryota; kingdom Metazoa; phylum Arthropoda; class Insecta; order Lepidoptera; family Erebidae; genus Anticarsia; species Anticarsia gemmatalis. The sequence goes on along the minus strand of NC_134760.1, from coordinate 10,093,720 downwards.
CTTTTGATTTACCTATTTTGTGTATTTATTAATGAAACTAATTTTAATCTCTCTATTTAACTGTAACTAGGTAATCGTAAGTTAGAATTTAACCAAATGGACGTAATTTCTCTGGAAGACGACGACGACGATGTTATTATGGTATGTTCTGCATTCAAAATGCAATTTTTTTTTATCGCTCTTTAAAAACATGTATTAAGTTCTTAGATAATTTACGTCTTGTTCTCCAGGTGTTGTACGTAGAAATTAAAGAACACCACTCGCCGCATCTCTGGATATTTATTTATTTTGCTTTTTCTGAATATTTACTTTTTACACAATGTCCTCACATCTGTGGTTTTATTATTAAAGGCACGTAATTCGATCATACCAGTTCCTAAGTACACTGTTACGGTCCACTTTTAAAATAATTGTTTGTTATACTTATATTTTAAGTTTAAATTAAATAAGATAAATAATAATCCCTGGTCTCTGCCTATCACTAAAGGAAGGAGGTGTGATTTCATATAGGTATGCATTTAAATGAAATCCATATACCTACCCATAGTGTAAATGTAAAATTGCAGCTACATTAATAAGACATTGATTGATAAACTTAATTAATTAATACTGTTATCAAATGAGAACAACCTGTTAGACCTCCTTAAATAAATATTTTAGACCTCTTAGTGTAATTATTAATCTACTACTTTTTTCAGCTGGAACCCACTATAGAAACAATAAATGTTGATGACAAAACGCAAGTAAAAGATGCTTTAGAAACTGACACTACAGGCGAAGATTGCATAGAAATTAATGATGAAAAACCCAAAGTTAAAAAGAAAACATGCTCTAGTAAACTCACCATTGACATACATGAAGAATTTGTACCAAATGTTCCTGATGAAGTAAAAACAAGGAAAGAAACTGAAGAGCAAAAGTTATTAGCTTTTCTGAACAAAAATGATGCACTTATGGATAAAATAGTATTAAGATGTGAAAACACAAGTTTGAAGACGCAAGTGAGGAAAACACTACTACCTCTTTATAAAAAGTTGGATAGTGAAATAAAGGGAACCAAAGACTTAACACATTTACTCAAATTGTATTTGGAGAAATTTAGATACGATCCAGACAATAAATTTAACCACATAAAATCATTGTATAATGATCTGCAGTGCGGAAGGTTTTCTGGTAAAATTAAATTACCAGGGTTAGCGGCTAGCGAGAAAAAGTTTAAAGGTTTGTATTTAACTTGGTTATTTAATTCCTTGCTTAGCAGTTAATTTTTATTAACTTTTGACTGCTGCTCCATTGCATGGGGAAGTTGTGGGTTCGCCAGTTATACTTTTTATCCGTTGTTCGTAAAAGTTCTCGCGACACGATAACAAATCTTAGTGCATAGTCTTTTAAAAAAACAAATAAAGTTGTTTTTTTAAGTTGAAAATACATTTTCAGGTAAATTAAGAAAGAAAATTCCTCCTAACAAAGTATTTGTTCAGTCAGTCACTCCTGAAAAGCAACGTAATGTGCAAGCATTCAAAAAAAGGAGAGTTAGTACTATCATGGAAACTATCACTCGTGAGCATGAATTAAATATGGTCACTATACGTGGTGAATGTGGACAACAAAAAGAGAAATATAATGCAAGATTGGATGAAAGTGGTGTTGTTTTTGTTAAATCTGATAATGCTCCATCAACAATAAACATTGATCATGATTACGATGACATAGTTGTTGTTCCTGAATCCCGCAGTTCTGAAGATAGATGCTCTAACAAGGAGAATACTGTGAAGTCAGAGGGCGATTCGGAATATGATTTGTTAGTCCCAGTTAATAGTATTGCACCACATGAAGAAGATAAAGCAATTACTCTTATCAAAGCTAGAATTGCTACGCTGAAAGTGAAACTTAGGGATTTTGAATTACGAGAAGTGGATCTAGACTCTAAGACATCGCCGTATGTACAGGCTGATAGGTACGTTACCTTGCTACTATTATTTTATCTATTTACTAGCTTGTAACTGTAACTATGTCGGCGGGAAAAGATTCCTTAGGGTAAAAGTTCCCTGTGTTAATTTAGGTGAGCTGTCAGGATACCATTTTTTATTATAATCCGGTCCGTATCTTTTTCGTGAAAGATTAACAAACAAATAAACGTACATTCATCCATCCATTATCTGGATGCTTTTCAGGAAACTTAAATAATAAAATAATAACAGCATTAAATAGCTGTGAGTAATAGGATATTGAGTATACTAAAGATTACAAAAAATCTATAAGACAAGCAGATTAGTTAATTTTAATTAGATTTATATAAATTTAACTACATTTACAGAATGAAGGCGATGATAGTGGGGTTATACAAGGAGTTGTGTGAAAAGATGTATGGGAGTACAGAAGAGATCATGCGGCGTCACAGGGTGCATCTACAAGTAGCCAAGGGCCACCCGGAGGGTCCTGTCAGAAGACTGGAGAAACTACTCAATGAGACTACGGACAGTACGGGCGTAGTACAGCCTCCGGATTTCAATGATGTTATCACTTGTGTCGAACAGGCTAATGTAGAAGAGAATCTTGGTTTAACTAGGCAGCAAATTATGAAAGAAGGTATATCTCTGCTTAGTTGTATTTGCGTCCCCGTGCTTCGGAAGGCACGTAAAACGTAGGTCCCGGATGTTGTTTACTAAGATAACAGCCGCTAAGTCATGTCAAAGCCCTTTCACTTTTGTTACGGCTTGTATCACTACTGACACTAGGTTGACCATTGACCATACCAACTATTCGGTGCGCAGGTTAATTTGTTAACCAGTGCGCGCAGAGTTCGTGACTTCGGTTTTCTCACACAACAAATATTAGAATGGTCCGAAAAATCTTTAACATACTTAACACAAACCTTGACAATAAATAAATCTACATTAAAAATAACTGCTTTCTCATAATATTGATTGTTCTTTTATGATATTCAAGTTAACGACAAAATGTGTGTTATGTTCCAGCGCTCGCGATATTCACTCAATGCTGCAAAGCATTACGCGTCCGGCGCCAGCAGAGAGAATACCGGGACCTTATGAGCCTAGCTAGCGAGCAGAACGAGGGTATGTCTGATGAAGACCCCGCGGACAAGGACGCTGAACTGCAAGCACGACTCGAACAAAACAAACGAATTGCGGAAGCTAATGAGAATAAAATTATTAATGAGTGAGTACATTACATATAATATTTAGGTACATTGATAAACGATTTTTAAGGTTCTGTGTGAGTACACGTTTTGTATTAGGTGCGAAATCTCTTATTGAATCCTGTATGACAAGATCTATGGCTTTGAATGAGGCAAGAGAAGTTTGTAAGGATCGTACCAAGTGGCGTACTTTGGTCATTGCCTACCCCTTTTGAAAAATGGCGTGATTTTATGTATGAATCGAATTAATGCTTGTACTTTTGAGTCGTAAATACACAATTTATAAATTTTCTAAAAGCCAGTACTAACTTACAGGAAGTTACATTACACTAGAAGCTACATATTGGGTCGAACAATCGTTTTTTTTTATCCACAAACCTATAATAATCACATTGATTTGTCTTTCCAGGTATGTTCTGTTGGATGACGAACCCCAAAAGACGGACGTGATGAATGCTAGAATAGATAATATGGTAGAACTTAGAGCATTCCATGATTCCGACAGTGGCAGTGATTTTGAAACACCAATGCTCCCTAAAAAAGTTAATGAAACAGAAATACAAAACGATAAAAGAACCACGGAAATTGATACACCAAAGATTGATTTAGAAAATGAGACAAATACGCAAATAAAAACTGAGAAAGAAAATTTGGGAGAAGTAATTGAAATAGATTCAGATTCAGAAATAGAAGTGAAAAATGAGGTTGTAAATGATAAAGACCAAACGCTGCAAGAACTAAAAGATGCGACTATACAGAGCTTGAGAGAACAATTGAAGAAGATTGATGCGCCTGCCACTGTTGTAAAAGATGAAAATGTACCAGTCATAAAAGACATAACAATAAGGAACCTCAGAGATGAAATATTGCGAAATATTCATCAAGATATAACTAGAATAGAAGCTGGGAATAAAGCAAATAATGGTAATGAACAAAAACCCCTTGCTACGAGAGTCTTATCAAATTTAAACGGCATTGTTGATTACGATGCGGCTTCTAAAGCAATTAATGCACTTAATGGTTGTTCTAATGCAGATAATAATGTGAAAGTTAATGATGCTACTGACAAACAGGAAGCGACCGATTGTCAGGAATCTGAATCACCAGAAACTGAAAATATTAAGAAGGAGAATAATAGCAGTATTGATAATTTTGATAAAACAGATTCACCTTCAGAAAATTCTACGTTAAATTATAAAATTAAAGAAGAGGTAGATAAAGATGTAACAAATAATAATGTAAATATAAAAACCGAAGAAAATACTTCTACTATCAAGTTGGAAACTTGTGTTAAAATGGAATCAATAGATAATGATTTAGGAGCTTCATCTAATTGTAATGAAGAAAGAAATTCACAAAATATACCAAGAACTGTTAAGTTAAAGTCTGAGATTAAGGAAGAGCCAAAAGGTCACTTGTTAAAAAGTTTAAGAGACGATTATGTATGTGCTGCAATTGATGACGATGAGCCAATTTTAATTATAGATATCTCTTCGGACAGTGATGATGAGGATGATGAGCTGTAATTTGTATTAAAAATACGATTTTATGTACATACTGTTTTATTTCGTATCTGCTAGTCCTTGCTCACGACTCAGTTTATCACGGGCAAACCACTAGTACAAGACTATAATAGTGATAGCTGTTTATTTTTAAGAAATAAACAGCAAATATTTTTTACCAACAAATAGGTGATCGGTTTAGGCTGGATTCACCCTGCAGCCGCTTCCAGTGCGTGGTTGTGAGCAAACAACCTACCTTTAATTTTATGGAATTACCAATAAAGCGATAACTTTTCCTTCAGGTGCTTTTCTTACTATCCTGCCATCGATCAGTTCTGACGAAATAGAAGGCGAGAGTCTAAACCCTACAACGCTTATTAGATTAATTCTGTCGTTCTCCGGACCTTGGCACTGGCTGATGGAACTGTGGAACGCCTAGGTACTATTGAAGTATTTTGCCCATGATTGTTTGTGTACTTGTAATCATAATCTAGACAAGTCGCTCATTTGGAGCGACAGTGACGTATCTGCAAAAAAATGCAAAACTGACCTAAGTATACCAAAATGATCCCCATAGTCATAGACAGACAAACTGACCTAAGTATACCAAAATGATCCCCATAGTCATAGACAGACTATGGGGATCATTTTGGTATACTTAAGTCAGTTTTGCATTTTTTTGCAGATACGTCACTGTCGCTCCAAATGAGCGAAGTGTCTTTCAAGTACCTAATGATTGTTGTAGAAATTTACCTATACGTAAACCAATCAATAAGGAAAGCTAACCTTAGCCCTAGGAGGACAAGGGCAACGAGAATCGCTAATATTATAAATGTACTTCTACAAACGTGTACGTCTAATCCTCGAACGGGTGTGTGATCGTTTTTATGAGTGTTCTTATCACAATGAACCCTCCTATCTAATGGTATAAAAGGAAACCAAGCTCTTCAATGTGTTACTCCTACTTATGTATACCTATTCTTCATATATACTTACGTATAAAACTTGCAGCCATATAAATGGGTTCAGCTGATCCGGAATCTCGTACCTACCTTAGAAGTCGTTTAGTTGTTTTGTTGGCAACCTAAGTTGCATAGCCATCGTTAAGGTAATTCCTTTCCGTAGAAATGTGTAATTCCACGAATTGACCAATATTTCATATAAACACATTTTAAAAGTAACTCACTTATTCTATGTAAATAACTAAAAGGGGTATAAAACAAAAATGAAAACTAAAAAACAAAAACTAGCAAACGAAAAATCTACATAAAGGGTAGCTAAACTATGAATCACAAACTCACGATATTTCATTTTGTACAGATTTAATTCGACAGACTGTTAAATAGGTACTTATTACTGCTTTACATTTATTATTGGCCGTTGGTATTAAATTCGGTACAGCTTGTTCACATAACATGACAAACATGTACAACTGCATCAAGAGTGGGTTATTGGAATACTTTTCAAACTAGTGTCCTTTATCCATCGGTCTATCCAATCTTACGTATATACAGAACTTTAGCACTAAATACCGTTCACATTAGTTATTCGACTTGACCTACGCCCCAATATAAAAAATAATTTTAAGTTTCCTAAATTAAAATCCGCAGATTACTTGGATCATTACAATTTTCAACCATCTCTTCTCCACAAGGTCTTATGATAACGACCTAGCAGTCGACCGTACTTGTACAACGCAAATATTTCAACTACAAGCTATACACAGGAATGGCATTGCGTCATGATACACAAAGCTCGCACGACCATGCCCGGCTCCGATGTTATAGCTTGTCTCACAGAAACTACGGGATCTAATGAAGCAAACAGACCATGTGTGCAAGAGAATCAATTCCTAATAATAACTTATAGGTGCACCAATTAATTAATTCTATATGGTTATGAATAAATTCACATTTAGTTCGCAAACGCTATTCTAAGCATCGGATATTACAGATATATCCAACAAGGAAGGAATACATCGATTCAAGGTTCCATTGGGATACAACAGCTTATCTTTACAGAAAGAAAAGTTACCTTTTTACTAAAGTATTTTATTTTACACCTCCCGATGTCTTTACATATATACCTTAGGTTTTTTTTTATAAAATAAAAACCTGATTACAAGCTGCTAAGTATAAAAACTTTACCAACAATAACGATTATGCAATTTCGAAAAAAAATGTACAGAGAACAAAACTGTTAGTCATAAACAGCCTAAACTTTTAGTCTACAACCTGCGATGTACGAATTTTGAATGCATAAAAAAATATCTCTCCTATAGGGCCTTACCTTACATTCTTACATTAATTTTCGTATATCATATCGTCTTTGACAATCTGATGTTAACAGAATATTGATAAGTCCACTAACATACAAATGAATGGTTACCCTATACAGCCCTTGAAGGCAACACTTGCTACAGAGTGGCTGTTGCAAACACTACATTAAAATCATGGAATTTAGGCAATCGTAAGCCACTCGATTATGTGTAACATCTCATGTGTTCAAATGAGCAAATAAAGAGAGCAAGGAAAGGCCTAGATGAGCACAATTTTACAATAAAAAAATCAACTATTTCTTCTACAAAATGCATCGTCAGTCTCGCCTGTAGATATTAATTCTCAGGAGACATTTCAAGTCAGTCTTCATCGATTTAGCACGTCACGGTTAACGAGAGGAGCAGAGCGCTGCACGCCATGGAATGCACCCACTGTGAGGTGTGAAGTATTTGAACAGATGGCAAGTGTTACACATGAAGGGGACGGCGCCCAAGTAGAGGACTAATCAATCACACACCACATTCAAGAATTTTTCTTTATTTCTATTTTTTTGCGCATTTTCTCGATTTTTTATATGTATTAATTAATTTAGCATTAAAATATGATAATAACTTCAAGTTTGCGTCCATCTCTTTGTCGGGTTATTAACCGTTGTAAAACATTTATAATATCCACCACGGGGAATTTCACCACACCGATGTCGATCAACAAACGTTCGGCGGCTCGCGGAGCGCAACGTAATTTAACGTTTAAAGACGTCGTAAGCGAAAAGAGAACAAACAAAACAAAAACAAACGTGAAGTTCCGGCCGGTCGGACGCGCCGCCATCGCGCCCGCCACACGCACGCACTCGGGGGTACTGCTCGCTTATGTATAAATAAATTATGTAGATGCGTCCCGCACTCGGGCTATTTCAATACATTCATCTAACCCGTGGGCAGTAATCAACACAGAACCAACAATGCTGGTCAACCAACAACTCACTACACTGGGAACTGACGCAAACACCGCGTGACTGTGACGAGTGCGACCAGTTCTCAGTATAACGACTAGGGGCCCGACGATCGGAACAGACACATTCCCCTAGAATCTTATCCTTAAAACAACAGGACCGCATTATCAACTGTGGTTCAGATTACTGCCGTATACGTTTGATGTGCCCCCGCGTGGTGTGTGTGGACGAGTGCACGCCAGCACCGCGCCGCGCCATAATATTTTATGTTAAATTATACATAGTATTATGTTTTACATTTATGTAAGAGCTGTTGATTGTAAAAAAATTATATGTATGTATATCCCTATAAATGCTGAGTTGGTTTATTTGTCGAGAGCTGTGTTTGCCTTGACTGCGATCACACACTCCTCACCACAAGACTTCAGCACGGTGCACTGAAACAATACAATAGACAAGGTTAGTTACTGTTAACAAAACGTTAGAGAATTCACATGAAAACATGTAGTCAGATTCGGGGTTTGAGAACTAGGTATATCGTTTGGTAATAAATGGTATTAAACCTAGCACTATTAATCATGTTTAGGTCTGGCTACACGCCTGTTTGACCGCATTAGGACACCCGCAATATGACGCCAATACGAAATGTTCAAATGCGACAAAATTACATGTCGTTTTACATATTAGCATAATTCATTGCAACGAACTTGGAATTGTAGGTGACATATTTATATTCACTACAAATTTGCTTGTTTCAATGTCATGTATTTCACTAGTATGCCCTTCATCAAAACACTTGAAAGGGAACATATTTTTATTTGACTGTTGCCTAAATGCCAATGTACCACGTGAGACTCTTATTGACATACATTCAAATTATATAACGGATTATCCATCAACAAATTCAGACCTTGTCTTATCAAAGTAAGAATTTATTTATCATTGCGATTTGATAATAATGTCACCGGCGACAATGACACCAGCAGCATACTGAATTAAAAATGTGAATAATGAGTAGATCGTATTGATCGATACGACACTCGGCTAATGTAAATTTTATATGCTAACGACGACAGTTGCCTTACACTACTGTTCTATTTGTAAAAGGATTGTGTACATACATGAAAATAAATCGTACAGAATTATGAAAACACTACCTAACTACAATAATTAATAAATTTAACCCATTAACGTCTCACTGCTGGGCAAAGGTCTCTTCCCTTAATAAGGGAGGGGTTAGGCCTTGAGTCCACCACGCTGGCTATTACAAAATTATGTTTTTGTCATGTACTCTTAACCCACTGTCCATATGACTGGCAAGAATGCTAGCCCAGGTAAGGGGCGGAGATTTCATCTACGAGTGGATTTAGCACCAACGCATTATAATAATGCATCAGAGACTCTATACTCGAAAATATGCAAGCTGACCTTAGACATTACAAGCTCAGTTAATAAGTAATTGAAAAAAAATTCAGTAAGTAAAAAAATATTTTGTAAAAGAAATAAATCAAAATATGATCGATGTCTTAAAAGTCATAATCCGCGATTAAGTCTTATCGTTACGGTATTAAATTGCCATACCCTAAAAATAAATCATAATTATATTCATTAAGGATTATGATTGCAGTTAATTTTCGTAACCTACCATGTGTTGGTGTGACCGAATTCCAAGTATCGTGTTAAACCGACATAATATATGCGGAGAAATGCCAAATAAACTGCGAAATAACATCGCAGACATGCTTTTAAACAGTTACTATTCACCGCTACATTGAAGAGTTTATATTAATTAGGTTATAAACTGTCATCTTTGAAGATTAATCCGATTACAATATTATATAACGTCACTTGAGTAAAAAATATCTACAAGTAATAGCAATTCCTTTTTTATTTCTATAAAACTTGAAGGTTTCAACAACGAGGTTAATTGGATAAAACTGTAAAAGGGAAAACACAAAGGGATCGAAAGGTCAAGTATCAGATATCCGATCGTCGGTGTAAAAAGGTTCCAAGTGGTCATGAAATTGCGATTTTTCTATTAACGTACTGAACTTTGAGACTAATAAATGGTTCATCTGCGACACACGCGATAATAGATTAATCTAACGGCGTAGTATCGTAAACGTAACAATGTTGTTTGAGTGAAATACTAAGAAAACATCTGGTGCTTGAATAAACAACTTTAGTGTGAAAAATGTCCAAGGTAGCACGAATTCTTTGTCCGAACGGTTTTGGCCGACAAATCGGTAAAATTCAATGAATATCTTAAACGGTTACCACAACCCTATTTATCTGTATGATAAATACGCAACGAGGTGCAAGAGATTCTGTAATAGTAGGTTGACGTTTACACGTGGATTTTGGTAAAACAAAGTGAGGGGGTTCATATACTTACGAGAAGCTCTTTGCCGCTATCGAAATCGGAGCGCAGCTGGGAGCCGAGGTCTCCGTCGGGGATCTTGAGGTCCTCACGCAAGTCACCGTTGTCAGCCATCAGGGTGAGGTAGCCATCGTCAGAGATGTCAGTCAACTGGTAGTCCTCACGCTTCACGTGCGGCACGTCCATATTGTGAGTGGAAGGACAGATATCCTCGTATCTGAGTACACAAACAGGTTTCCATGTTAATATGTTGATTTGCGAACTTTTTTTAAAAGTGTCTGGTTTCTTTGTATCTTTCAATACGCAATACAAGGCGCGAAATAAATAGTCGAGTCTTTAAAATACATAGAGGATCGAAATAATGATGTGAACGTAGCTATTAATTAGTTCGGTGTAGCGCACTCGCTCGATACACTAACTTATTTATTTTCCAATATCGACGGAACGTTGGGCCGGTGAAAATGTAGCTTCATTTTCAGTTTAAGCTTGTTAGAATCGTTAAAAATCGCTCGTGACATATTACAAATTAGGTCACATCGCTGGCAGTTAATCCACGCTATTTCATAAAGGTTGAAAAACAATACTGCTATTTGATTATTAGCGAAATGTCATGTATTTATAAACGATAACACACATAAGGTCAAGAGTGTTTTAGCTACAACATAGTAACACTGTTATTCTTAAAAAATCGATAAGATTAAGTTATACGTCAGGCTAGCGTGGGACACGGGCAACTGTGAGACCTTTGAGACTGTTCAAATATTCATAATTTTATGAATATAGAAAGATTTATTGGAACAATGGCGTTCTTGCCGGACTTCTTTTCATAATGCAGTAGTAAATTAACTCCATAAACTTCTGTTTCTTATTTACCCTTGATTTTAGTAACTTTATTAGTATTTCTCTTAGACTGATGAAATTCCAACTACTGTTCGTTTTTCAGATACCGGCAGAGATTAAGTTATTTGTAAGATGTAATACTAATTATAATTCGTAAAAAAAATTGCGAAACTAGTGGTGTTTAAGCCTACATTTCTATATAAATTGAGTTAAATGTGCCCCTGGACGGTGATCTAAAGCCACAGTAGTGGTATTAGACGCATAGTCGAGCCTGGTATATGCTGTCCGAGTACCCTCAGCACGAACACAGTATAGCACCGAGTTCGCGACTCTATGGGCTCGGCTATCGGCTTGCGGTTTCTACAGGAACTTCTAAGTAGATAATAATTGGTTATTGCTTTTGTATGGCTTCATTTTGACGATACGCGACCAATAAAACGTAGAATTTTGTCAAACAGGGAATAAAATAACACTAAAGCTGTTTATCAAAACTACTGCTGAAATAATACAATGTTTTATATTACAGGGAAAATGGTTTTTGTATATAGTGTGTAGGAATGCGTTTCAGTTTCATTTACACACAAAATTATTTTCCTCATTATTTGGTAAACAGTATCTTTCAGAAGCCGATAGACGCAAGACACGAAATTGGATGATGGTAATCCTTGCTAGCAACTAGTAGAGTTGTCCGAGTTAAAAAAATATATTATTATTCGTCTTTACCGAATATTTACCTATTCTATTTTAAACGCCAAGAGATTTTTACGAGGTTTTGTAGGATTATTAGACAACAAACAAAACGCGAAATCGTTGAAGCCAATGAAAGTGAACCACGTGTTTCATTACATAGCTGCATAGATGAGCCGATGTCAATAGTACAGAAAAATATACTCACTTCTTGCCGTTGAAGATGTCAATTCCGACCAAGTGAACTTTGGCGTGACCGTGCTTGCCGGTCTTAGAGGTGGACATTTCAACGATTTTGCAGGGGCGGCCCTTCAACATGACGAATCCGTTTTTGCGCAGAGCCGAGCACTGCATAGGGAAGGTGGCGGAGGCACCGGAGTCCCCGGTCTCGAAGTGTGTGTCCTCAATGTCAGCCATTGTGTTTGTGCTGAGTTTTCAGGTCAGGAGTGATCTGGTAAATTAGGGAAATCAAAAATCAGTCAAAATGTCAAGAGATCATTTAAATGACTTTAAAGTTGTCATAAAATATCAAGAATCCTTCAAACTTAAAGTAAACAACACTATGACTCTTGAATAACTTTGGCTATAAAGCCAAAAAGCAACATTAGTGACAAACTAGAATACCGTAAAACTATCATCTTAGCTCAACACATCACCTAAAAACTAAAATCAAAACCTAGTCACCTGAAAAACCTTCAAATATAACCACAAAAACAACCAACTTACTTAAGAAATAATATCAATTAAACCACCTTTCTCAAACTTCACTCAACTACTAACTCACTTAACCTCCAAAGAGGCCAAATATCATTACTCAACCTGTATTAATAACTGGCAGTAGATAAAACAGCCTCACTAACCAATGAAGCCTTGGCATTCACAGTTCAATGTGATTCACACTCAGGTGACGAAAAAAAATTGGCACAGTTCATTGACTCGCATGTCAATGAACTCGTACATTTGAGAAAAGTGAAAACTACTTTTTGGCATTAGTTAAAATATTGCCAATTTTGTAAAAAAAGACTGATTTTTGTAAATAGGAGATGATTACAAAGGTCTTTTAGGTGACCCCTTAATGATAATAAATGTGCCATTTTACACAGACTTGCTTGTTGTCACTTTCTAAATGTGACTAGTGGCTAAGCTTTGCTGCCATATGTTTAAAAGACGTGTTTTACTTATGACATGACACTATAAAAATGTAACTCGATAATAAAGAAAAACAGTAAACTTAGCCTCTCTATTGGTCAATGTTAAGACAAGAAGAAATGCCAGCTTATCAGGGAATGATGTCATTTTATGTTGATAACAGCTGACTGCAACTTAACATTTCTGTTGGAGCATCTTGGAAGAAAATCAGATCAAAATAGATTTGTTCCTGTACAAAACATATTAGGGTTAAACTAACACTCAATAGATAGAACCTAAATCCATTGACACTAGGTAAAGAAGACCAAAGATAACCAGTTGCTGCAATCTCTGCAAACTGCTTATGTGTTATCCACAAAAGCCTAAAGCTTTAAGACACAATATTGATACACACAATACTAATATATCACATCAAAAAAGCAAACTTTTGTAACAAATGTGCCCCTGGACGGTGATCTAAAGCCACAGTAGTGGTATTAGACGCATAGTCGGGCCTGGTATATGCTGTCCGAGTACCCTCAGCACGAACACAGTATAGCACCGAGTTCGCGACTCTATGGGCTCAGATACAAAAAGAACTGAAACAGAACTGACTAGGGGAATCTTGAACAAATTCTAATTGGAAGAAAAAGGTTTCGCATCATTATTTTCTATAAAACATGCAAGACAATCAGTAATACAGGACTAAAACATTTGCAAAATAGCCTGAGATATGGTTGGTACAAATGGTAACCATAAATTATTAACGTAACCTGATATTCAACGAAGCTGTTGTAACAAGTATGAATAAACATGACAAAAAATATGGCAGTTGTGAGGTTATTTCAACACAATGTGTTTTTGGCATGTCACCTAGATCCATAAAACTGATAAACAATATGTAAATTATTTACTTCTCAATCAAGTTTCATGATCTTTATTCTTCCAGCATAAGAAATAAAGAAAATTTTGCATATAAATCAGCTGGTCAGGCTTCATTATAACAGTCTAGAAAAGATAATAAGTTCAATATCACCAGGGTTAAAAAAAATTACAACAAAAGCCACTCAATAGACAAGCAATAAATGTAATATAATTTTCATGATTCAAAATATCAGTCAGGCACTTTCGAAGCCCATAAAACTGTAAGTATTGACACTAAAATTGTATATTGTAGTAAGAACAAAGAAATTATGTTCTGCAAAGTCACAGTATTGCAATAATCACTGTTTACTGCAATTTTTATGAGTCATGCAATTTTTTTAGGTAGCACTCATTATAAATGCAGTTCCAACACCAAAATTGTCAAGTCACAAAACTATAAATACCATAACCTATCGACAGCAAATATACACAACACGAATAAAGATACTAAACTTGGTTATACGTATGTTTATGAAAATTTTGACAAGACCTAACCCCACCTATCGAGGTGCGAAGAAAAGCCTTTGTAGGAGGATGTACTTGACATCGACCTTATGGTCACAAATGTTGTTGAAAATATAGGGACAACACGATAAAACAAAAGTTACTGAATGAAATCTGGCTTGGCAAAAGGTAATGGTGACGACTCGGAGTGGATAGTGTGGTGCCCGAACATGTGGTACACGAGAGACATCTTGACCATGTCTTCTACAGAACCAACACAAGAAAATATAAAACCACAAACCGTTAATTCACCTAAACACCAATATAATCACGTAAGAAACTGGACAGAATGTGAACTTGATCTTTATTCCAAATCCGGAGATAACGAAAAAAAAATAGCGATTTGACAAACGTGCCGGCGCCGCGGCACATCACCTTTTCGTAAATTACACAAAATTCACACTGCGGTAACGCCGTATATGCACAAAATTATATTCACCATAGAAAATACTTACGAAAACAGTAATGACAACTATTTATAAAGGATTCACGATAAAACTAAGATATTTATCGACACTCACATGTGACCGACGGGTTCTTCAACCGAAAGGTCAATTTGCGCCTGCGTAGCACCTATAACACTCACTTCCTGTCGCGGGGTTCACAAAATGGCTGAAACGCCGCCGCAAAAAGGCGGCAAATATGAATATATCAATTTTAACTTAGTTATGACCGTAACAACAAGTGAACTGTTGCAATTCTATACATAAATTATTATTTTCGTAATTATAAGATCAAGATTTACGATTCTTTTGATAAATTTAAGAAATTAAGCAACAAATGACTCGAATTTTAAGAACTGTTTTACTCACAGTACAACATAGTACACAATTGATACTTAAAGATGGCGCTGTCAACAAAAAGCATGGACAGATTAAAAAATGTTTTATTGACTATTGAATATTGTTTTCTCATAATTACTTAAATGGTTATTCATTAATATTTTGGTTTAAATATTTTTCGTATAAGATTTAATACATAGTGTGTGAAAGTTTCTAAAACTTTCTTCCAATATTAATATTTTCATCCAAATGTTATAAATACAGATTAAAAATAAAGACAATGGAAGAATATTTGGTATCGAAATGCTATACTAGATGGAGCTAGGAATAAATGTAGCTAGAAATTGCAGGCCGATATAATCAAGTTGGTCAAAAATAACGAATTTGTTATAACCATATTCTATTAATTATTATAAAATGATTTGTAGAGAATTTGTTCGTTTAAATTTTTAAAAGCTAAAATACTGCCCCATTGCCGAGCAACAATTTCTTTCGTAGACTTCCGGAATCTCGGTCCCTTGCTGTCCCTGGCTTCTAGGAATAAAATGTAACATGACACAGATTAAATAAATAAAAAATACCGTAGCTGGCAGATACTTATCGTGGATGTGAAATAATTATCAAAGGAGTATAAACCTGAACTCTTTAGTGCATTCGACGTTGATTTAGATGTCATAATGCCCTAAGTAAAAAACATTGTGCGTGTGTGAGTGGTCTCGCATGTCTGTCTATTAATTCTCTGCCTGGGTCACTTTATTGAGTAGCTGAATTAGCTGCCTAAGATAGGAACAGCCCTAAGACGAACAATAGGAAAACGGATCAGTAGAGAATGTGGGGACCGGCAGCGTCACGTTTGTAACTTGCCAGTAGATGGCGCTACATGATATATAATTTTATTCATAGTTACATACACTGAGCTTTTATTCGCATATTGCGATTACAGTTTAAAAATTGATTTGATAAGCAAACCATAACTAGCTGTAGTATATTTTTATTAATGACTCGCAAGGCTCTGGTCGCATACATTTCAGCCCATCAGCGAACTAGCTAGGGGGTAAATTAAAAATGTACATATACATATTTATTTATGTTTGATCACTATCTTCAACAACTATTTGAACCTTACATACGAAGCTTTACTTAGTTGTGAGAGTGAGTACATTGCTAGTTTAATAAACTACTTTCGTATCAAGAAGCGACGTGTTTTCGACGGAAGTTTAAGTTTACGTCTCTGACTGATGAGTGAGGCAGAGACCTATTGTGATGGTGTCATACTCTGTATTTTTTTTCTGAAAAAGCTGGACCAGAGAGACATAAGACAAGCCGGCAGCAGAAATTAGCGTTAACTGAAGGATTATGTCTTCCTGTTGGTAGAGAAAAGCTGTGGAAATTCTGATACTACGAATAAATTCCTGTCAAATACGCCGTATGGCTGATGCCGAACAGCTTAGCTTAGCTTAGTTTGGAATCAGATGACCGTGTGGGATTTCTCCAATTATATCTCAAAATTTAAAATAAGTACCTACCATGATATTAATAAAGCATTTTCGAAATTAAAATGAACTAACATGGTTATTTTGAGAACTATTATAAGTAACTAAAAATCAAGTAATAAAAACGTCTCCAATAAGAGTGACATCATCTAAACCAAGCAAACAAGCTATTAGTCAAAAACATTGAATTAATAGAGCAAACCCGACCAGTAATGATCCGCAACATAATAGTAAGACAAATAACAATGGCCGGCGCAAGGGTTTAAAAGCTTTCTTCGATAAATCACGGGCGGGCGTGGGGTGAAAAAAACCCCAGCGTTAGGGGGTTGGTACAAAAGATAGATACAATTACGTAACTATTGTAGTTATTAAGTATTAAGTGTTTTGCTTAGTCACCATTTTGTTGACGACAATGTGAATGGCTTCTCGTGGGAGTGCTGGACTTGATATTAGTAGTTGCTACTTATATTAGTTACAAGGTTCTGCCCGCAGATTCGTCCGCGTGAAAACATTTACCCGGGGTTATTTAGGTTATAAGCTAGGCCATCAGTGTATTTATTGTCCGTGTGCCAAATTTCATTAAAATCTGTAATTTTGCTTTTTCGTGAAAGGGTAACAAACATCATCCTTAGAACAAATGCATTTATTAAATTTGTAAGATTAGTGGAATTGATTTAGGTACTTAGTTAGTGCAATTAAATGAACAACAAATCTTCTCTTTAATAAAACTGTTAATATTTGGCTATAGCCGAGTTTGATGTGATGATTGATTTGATTTGATGATCGTAAAATGGTAACAATACAGAAATGCGTTTACATTTTTATACGTGAAGTCATAAGATGTAAGTTATGCTATAAAGTACTAGATACAGGAACATAAATAGTCATGGATCAAGAATTCAAGATGCTTAATTGTTAGATACGTCTCTTTAATTGACGCTACCTGAATCATCTGCAACATAAGGAGACAGGCCAATGATACCAATTGTAATATAAGCAGCTCTTGGAAACATTAGCGCTATTCTCTACCACTATCGACTATCGACAACCGGCTACCTAACGAGCTCTGATCAGCGCCCTAGCGGTCATCGTAGGAACTATTTTGCACAACATTTTAAATGTCAAACTCTCGACACTCGGCATTACCAAGTGTAGTGAATTACTCTACAAGTCCGTGGAAAGAAACTTCAATGGGCCATAAATCTAGACTTAAAAAATATTAAGTACCTACTACCTAGTATATTTTGACTATAAAATTATTAACTTGAATATATTTTTTTCAGGTGCAATATTAACGCAAATCATTGTTATTGTTTTGAATTGCGTTTTAGATGTGTAGTTGTGATGTATCGATTAACAAGATTTGAGTAGATTATGGAGATATCGCCTAATTTTGCATGATGTTATGTAGGGAGTACCTAGATCAATCTCAAAGAAAACACAATAGGAGGCTTAGCATGTTTTTTAATCTGTTGGACACTGTTTAAAATTTCATGCGATAATTTTTAATTTCGTACTACGGTAACTTTTGATTGTTTCTCGTTAAGTTTGAGACCAATAAGGCTTTCTTATAAATGAACATTTTCTAATATGAAAAATATCATATAACGCTTTCATATAAGATCATAACTCAAGAGAAACATAAACAAACCTAATAAGAAATCAGTATAAGACTTGAAGCATATTAAAGAAGCGGAGGGTGTCAACGCAACATAGTTTTCGTCCACCAGACAGGATACAGGGAGGCATTGAATATGTATGGGGCCGGCGTAAACGGCGATAAAACTCAAGTGGCGCAATAAAGCTAGCAAAATAAATTCAGCGGCTAAATGAAGCTGCCGGGGACAATGGAGCAAGAATCGCCACGGCCCATTACTCGCCCCGGCCGATTACGCCAAAACGCCAATTCAAATGAAATCATTTACCATATTATTTTCATTTGGTAACACCGCCCTACCCCCCTCCCGCAAACTCCATTTCGCCGCCTAAACTCGTACGCGGCTCAGCCAATTTTTTAAATGTACCCGCTCAAAATAAATTATGTAGTGAACTGGGAAGGCGCTACGGACAAACAAGAAATAAAACGGATGAGCGCGAGTCGCGGCGGCGCGCGGCGAGGTGGCGGCGAGGTGGCGGAGGCGCGCGGCTGAGCGAGACGGCACGAGCGGCTCCTCCCCCGGCGCCCCCCGCCCCGCCGCGCCGCCGTTCAACTTGAAGACGGCCCCGAGAGCTAAGCTCCCGTTTTATTGTCACTTACACCTCTCCTAAGATTTGTTTACAGCTTCAATCTTCACGCTCGCAATCTTACACTAACTATCTTACAATGTGTAAGGTTCAAAGTCCCGTGCGACCTCGCCGGACAGCCGCAAACTTAACATTGCGCATGAGTATACAAGACAAGTAAATTTTGAATCAGAGCTCTGATTAAAGAATCAGACGAAGAAACGATTGCTTATAAAGTATTAAGATGCTTATTTTGAATCGTCCGAGAATATTTAATAATCATATTGTTGTATAACATCTCGTAATAAACTTTGGCCAGTTTATCTAAATGGCGTTAAATATATCTGCGCTTTGTTTATTACTTTTATTAAAATCGTTCACGTACATCGCTCGTGTTAGGAACGAAAATAATGATATTTTCTCGTAACGAATATCGGCGTAAATGAGTAAATTAGATGTTATACCAATTACAGGAAAACAGCCGTTACGCTGAGTTTTCGAAGGAAACTCGTTAATATTGCGTCGGTTTCGAATTTGGGTTTTCTGTTTTTCTTTTTATAGACAAACTGATGGTAACCGTCTAAACTAAAATAAAATACATTAGTTTTGGTGGTAATTCCCTTAGCTGTTTCGGGGTTTACACTCCATATTCTGACAGTTTGTGGGGTAGAGTAGAGTCTTATAGCATATATCCAATTCCATTATTTTAAAGTTATATAGTTCTTCACAATTTGTCGTCAAAACTTTATAATTCGAGTATAGAGATAAGTATTTTGTGTTTTATATTTTTGTGCATTTTCAGCTTTCAATTCTGGTTCACATTTTTACGGATTCAGTGCCATTGGGTTAGTATGGTATTGGTAAGCTAATTAAAAATATAATAATTTATATAGGTAGTTGCACACATTTATTACACTTGTTTGCTATCACGTTATTTCTAGCTTCGAAAGTCCACTATTCTCATCAAATTTAAAATTACATAAATCAAAAGCCCTTCCAACGACTCTACAAATCTTCTTTTTCTCGAGTAACTATTTGGCATCGCTTGTTCAAAAAGATTAAAGTTTTTCTAATGTTCTATTGCTGGTTGACCCCTGTGCTGCACTTCAATTCCTTATTTTAGACTCTTATGAGTTGATATTGAAAACAAAAACTTCAACTCTTTTTATAATATATTTAGTCACAATCTGTTCAGCGGTTTAGCCGTGAAGGCGGAACACATAGTAATTACCTACCCCGGTACATTTAGCACATTTAGCGGTAGTTTATCTATTCAATAGCGTTTTTTAAATGAGTTTAAACGCTATTGAACAGATAAACTCCCGTAAATCTACCTCAGAAACCGGGAGTTAGTGTTCTAGAATTTCCTTCAAAACTATGACACAACACGTGGCGACCGGGTGATAGTAGACAGTAGGTACATAGCTATATATTATCAACGATGAATTTAATATCAATAATGTGCACGCATATTGGTTTGTTAGACAATCAATTGAATCCACCTACTGCATTATGTTATTGGCGCCTACACAATTAATTTATCTAGACTTGTAGGTCTCGTTCTCTATCTAAAATATTATATACAAACCTAAATGTAAAGTATTTTTGTAAGGTTCTGCCAGTAATCTGGATTAACACACTAGATACTTAAGAACTTTACTACCTATTACGTACTAAGTAGATTCTGTTCTGTTCAATTTCATCGGCATTTGTTCAGCAGTTTTGACGTGATTGAGAAACAAACATCCATCTAAACAAATGCAGAAGGGACGATAAGCTATTGCCATTAACGATCAGTAAGCAAGCAGCTATCAAAATTTGTACAAAAACAGAGCCGAGAGTGTTGACGAACAATTTTTTAAGCCGATTCTAAAGTCAAACTCGATACCCGTAAGTTCCAACTGTCAGAAATTGTGCTACGGCAGGCAGGATCTTGAAGATTGTTGACAGCTGCTGTCAGATGCGTACAAACAAGGGTGTTATTTTGACTGGGACGCAGAATTAGCAATGTGTTACACAAAAATCTTAAAGGCTTTTCAGCGTGTGAAAATAGCGAAGGAAATAAAAGTTTATGAATGATCAAAGTATTATAAATAAAGAAACTATCAGGTGAGTTTGTCAGTCATTCACATAGAAGTTAAGAATGACTCATTCACTTACGAATATTTCGTTCGAGACTACACACGTCAAATCATAGATTGAACATTGGGAATAGAGTTTGAACAGATAATTTTCCAATTTCTTTGTAGAGCGGATTTTTGTTTATTATCCTTTATCAAAATATAATCAAATTGAGATGTTATTATAAGTAAAGTTATTATCTAAACTTGTAAAAGAATACAATAATAGTCACAAGAAAGTCATATGAAAGAGTCGCTGATAAGCGGCAGTAAATTGCCACAGATATGGCGTCATACAATAAAATAAAAGTTGCCTAAAATAATGTGTATCTACATTTAATCAATAAATAAAGTCTATACACACAATATATATTTTTTCTATTGTTAAATTCATCTTTTTCTTTCTAGAAAAATCGAAAATTCTTTCGCACTCGTAGTAAGGACTTCGGTAACCGAGCACCAACCGACTTGGAACTTAGCAAAAGGGTCACGGACAACATTACAAGTTAGTTTAGCGCACAGATAACACAATGACAGCTAATTGGATAGCTTCATTCAGCCAAGGAGTCTCTAACCAGCCTCATCGATAGCAGTTTTATTTGTTCAACTTTGTTCCGAATGTTGCGAAACGGGTTGATTGCTGATTCTTTTTGATTTGATTGTGAGAGATTTCTTTTTACTTTTTTCTACTTTTGGTAGATGTTGCTTAGTTTTAGTGGATGTAATGATGTTTAAGTTTTGCTATGTAGGTATGTATGTCATGTTTATTAAGTTATACATTCAAAATATTTATTACCTTAAACTGTTCTTAAATACAAGTCGTTTTTATTAATAAAGACGTGCCTCCTCTGTAGCAACTAAGTATTCCTAAAATTTGTTTCGACTTTTTAAACTCCAGATTAAAGTGTTTCAAAGCAAAAAATAAAGAGATCAGACCCTGAAACTAGATGATCCCGCATATCTAATATGAAAAATTTTCGCATAAAATTTCGGCGAAACTAATACCATAATGTCTGAGAGAAGGAGATTAAAATGATTAGTGTCGTCGCGTCCCGCGCCGTAATACACCCGGTCACTCACTTAATTCGGCTCGTTTTGAAGCAATCTTTTTCAGCAGGCCGAGCATGCCGTTAAAAGTATTTCCAAACGTATAAATAATTTACGAAACGAGGACATAAAGTTTGCGGAGCGACCCCCGCTCGCATGCAAATCGAGTTGGAAGAAAGAAGTGTCCGCGACCGCGGCGCCATCTCTTTCCACTGTTAGATATCGGGACGCGTGCGAGGGGGACAGACGAAGTATAGTGGATTACCGTTTGAGCGGGAGCGAGAGAGAGGTAGTCGGTAGTTGCGTTCGGTTAAGTGAATCAGTGCCCGCGCTCGCTATTAAATCAGGGCGCGGGAGCGGGGAGGCGCGCGTGCTAAAATGCTCTTTACGGCGGGTGGGGTTTTGTTTGCCGAGGGCGGTTTCGGAGCGATTACTCGCAGTTGTGTCGCGGCTAGTGCGGTGTCAGTCGCGGCTCGGCGCGACTCGCGAGTGCTCGTACGTGTTTCCGAACGGATATGTCAGTGTCAGCGCGGTGACCGCGCAATTTCGCACGCGGAGTAAGGCGGGAAAAGTTCCCGCCCACCATAGACAAAATATTTTCGGACGCTAATAAGGTAATTAAAGTTTCCGTTATGTATTTTCAGTGATTTGTTCTGATTTCAAAAGTTTGATTTAAGTTTCTGAAGTTTTTATTTGTGATAAAATTTCTAACATTATAAGTTTAAGCGCTGTTGTTTCGATTTGTGCAAATTATAGTTATTTACCGGAAAAGTTAGTTCAATATTTTATTTTAGAATAAAAATTATTAATTGGCACTAGAAGTTATTAACACTCATGAGCAATTTCAGGAAATGTTACGTACACTTACAGTACAGTACAGTTACGTACAGTATTGAATTATAATTATAAAAAAAGGAAATACTTACGGTAAGGGAAAGTTTACATTTTCAGACACCTGCTTTATAAATAATATAATTTAATAGAAACTAGTTGTAACTACATGTTTACAGCTTAACCCTCTATTAATTTAGATAACTAGTAATTTCCTCTATGTTTAGAAAATTCTTAATTCATGTGCCGTCGCATTATATTTTTCAAAATTTGATTGCACATTCTTTTATCGGGCGATTTTAAGGAATAAGCATAAAAAAATCTTCTAAAGTACTTTCACTGCCATCAAAAATTCTCAAGAATAAAAAAAAATAACAATACTACATTTATTTTTGCTTTTATTTATCCGCTCGTTTTCTCTCATTTAAATATAATTTTCTTTGTGAGAATGAAAGATAAGAAAGTTCGTAACGGCGGCGTAGCTCCGTAGCGGCGCCGGCGCCGTCGTAGCACTTTTATTGCTTTAAGAATTGTTAGTTCATTCGGCTTTACTTGTAGTAATGCATGAGTATTTATTTTATAAAACGCGTCTGTATAGTTATCTCAATTTAAATATACTTAAATTATATTCTATGTATATTAAAATATTAATGAATATGTCTAAAAATATATTAGAAAAAAAAATAGAATGGGAAGTGGGATGCCAACTTTATCTTATATACATAACCCACAAAAGGTTTATGAAAACCAGGATTGAACAAAAAAAAAATAGAATAACTATGAAAACTCAATGCTCATAACATTATAAAACTAAAACCGTAATAATATTTTGTTTAAAGCAGATATTCATAATAAGCTAGATAATCTTTTAAAAAGAAAATAACGTTGATTTCCAGACAGCTCAACATTAACACTACAAAATCATAGCACAATAATATTCGAACATTAACCAAACGAGAAAATACGATTGATTTATTTTTAAATAAAGACAACACCCGCACTTAGATTTCTTCAGCGCGGGACTGGATTAATTTTATAATCTTATTCAAAAAGGAGTTATCGACTAAAATGTATTTTAGAAAGCTCTATAAATATCGCAATTAGCGACCAGAGACTACAAAATTCTGACAAACAAAATGATTTGTTAATCACTCAGATATCTAGTATAAAACTACCTTATCGCAGACTGGTAGCACTAGACTGATAAGTTCAACTTAAGCGGTTACCATCCCATATCAAAACTTTCTTACCCATGCTGCTCCGCACCAAATATTACCTACCCTTGTTTCAGCCGCTCAGAAGCAAAAAATATATTATAGTCTGTCGACTTAGTAGAGACACTTGTATGCAAGGAGTAGGAGGGTAACGGAGGTATAAAACATTAAGGATTTTGATCGTCATTTACCTGCAGACTTAAGCTGCAAGCACTAGTCTGTTAGGTACTATGGCAAAAAAAATTCGGATATTCATCGAATATTCTAGCTAAATCCTGCATTCTCAGACTCTCTACTAAATTGTTAGACTTATAGTATACGAGCGTTTAATCCCGGATCTTTAAATCCAAACCTTCTACCAAAACCGGTTTACCCGTAAAAATGTATCAGACAAACAGAATTATTCCCGTATGAATGTGCAACTTTAGCGTCGTTCTTCTTAGAATACCACATTGATTGTATAAGTGTAACACAATCAATTGTCAGCGTACAGACGTCACAATGCAAGACCGTCTCAATCGGCTCTAACACAATAAAGTCCGGCTCTGGTGCGACCAATAAGCTCAATTACCGACAAATATGAACAGTATTGATATGCAATCGTGGATGGCGCCCGGGGCAATTATTGTGGCGCTATGCGGTACTGTTCGTGTTTATAACCGACTATACGGGGACGATACGCTTCCGACACGAGATTTTAAAGATGACTAATAATGTTGATGGTTAACAAAATCTTTTATATTGTGCTGTTTTAAGATCAAGTTGCAATCGAGTAAAGGATTATTAATTTGAATCTGTATAAAAAGTTACATTTATGAATTGAAAGTTTTAGTTGTTTTTAACTGACTTCTTTTTAAATGATGGCTTATAAAGCGGCCAAATTAATTAAATTTATAGTTTAGAATCCGATCACAATAATATCGTAAAACTATCGTTCTAGAATTGCAAGAACATTATACCATAACAAGATAACGACGCTTCAATTTAACTAACATAAGAAAATTGCGCGGCGTATTTTCGCCATTTATGAATCTCGGACACGTCTCGGTTCCGTATCGATAAAATAAATAAAAATAAATTTAACCCATTAATGTCCCACTGCTAGGCAAGGGTCTCCTCCCGTAATGAGGGAGGGGTTAGGCCTTGAGTCCATCGAAAAAATAATATAAGTAAATTAATTGCGAGGCGTAATTTCGCCATTTTTTTAGCTGAGTATCGGACGCGTCTCGGTTCCGTATCGGACTGCTATTATATAAATAATCTTGCAGGATAATGTCAGTACATAAAGGCATATGTGTGCATACTGTGCATGTATGTGTTCTGATTGAATCATCAATGTGCAGGTCTTCAATTGATTCCAAATAAGATATATGTATCATCCATTTTAAATTAATTCCTGGTATGTTGGTAACAAATTAGTTTGTTATTATAATAGCTTATATTAATTAAGTACATACGTAAATAATAGGTTACTTTTTGTTGTAAAATCACGCCTTATTACTGGGGTAGGTAGATCAAAGAATTGTAAAAAGGTTAAGTACGCAGTACTCGTAACCGGCGGTACTGTATGACAAGATGTGTAGGAACGTGAATGTTGCAAAGGAAGTTTGTAAGGATCGTACCAAGTGGCGTTTTCTGTTCTCTGCCTACCTCTGATTATTTGTTTGTTTAATTGAAAATACTTTAATCTAAATTATTAAGTTTCCTAATGAGATATATTATGTTTTACGCTTAGGAGCGGTGTATTCGACATTTTTAAAACTTTCATTCTTTATTAATTATATATAAGCGGTATTCCGGAATTCGGAAGTTAGTTTGAATATTAGCTGCAAATAGCAATCAATTAAATAAATAAGTACGAATTCATTTAATTGTTACTAATGATCGAAAAGAATTAGCTTAATGTTGCTACGAAAGCTCTACGAAACTGCTACGATTTAATAATTTAATTTTCCTCATTTGTTTAACCACCGCGTTTTTAAACAATTTTGCAGTAAAACCTTTGAAGAAAATACGTACTAATTGGCTTTATACCTATTTATATTATCACTACATTCTTTCACAATCAAACCCCGGTCACAAGCAAACACAATCCCTACTAGCATAACCTAAAAAATACTTAACCTTTCTTAACAAAACTGCAATCAAACAACACGATAATATCAATAAAGCAGTGATCAAAAGCGATATGTGTTGAACAAATGTGCTGCACTTGTTCACTAATGGCTCAAATGAGAGATAATTGGATTGAACGTCCGAGCTACCTATCGATTGAAGAGCTATTAGTTTCTACACAATTTTCAGATTTACTACCAGTTAGTGAGATTGTTTAACTAAATTTGAACAGTTTGAAGCCATTTGCGGGCTTAGTTGGACTTTGGTTTAGTTAGTTGATTTACTAAGTGCTGTACCAATTTGTATGTTTGTGATGTGTTGTTTAAGTTCGCTGTTAACCAGAATAAGGTATATATTCGTTTGCCGTAAATATTCTGAGAAGAATGTTTTTTTCTATGTATTTATGATTTGGTTAAATTATTTGGCAATTATTTGATAAATGAAGACATTCAATCGTAAAGACTCGTTGAATTGACTGTACTGTATAAATTTAATTGACTTTTTCCTTCGAAATCTTCAGTTGTATTTACTAATTGTCTTCTATCAATTAATCTAAAAACTTATATGCTATCTTCCCTATATTAATTGCATATATTATTCATATATTATTATGTTCACCTTATCTTATATGGTTTTAAATGGACACTACGACAAAATTTGAAATCATATTATTTTTCCGTCTTTCTCCATCGATGTTATTAAGGTCGATAACCGAAGAAAAACGTGAAAAAACAAAACGTACAGCAATAAGCGAAGTTTATTTGATATAGCAGTGTTCAATTGAGCGGCGTCGGTTGCTCGGGCGCAGTCCTCAACATAATTGTCCATAATTGTACCGACCAAAGGGTACGAGCTAGCGAATTATTGACGCTAAATACGTTACACTTTACGTTTTTTTCCTAACATGATACAGACAATAATAATTTTATTTGACAGGCTGCAATAAAATCGGTAAATAAATGTTTGAGCATATTACTTGTTCCTAGATTTGGCTAACTAAGGAGTAATATTTTACATCATCAGATAACTCTATAAGACGCCGCAGACTAGCTTCTTTTAGCATCGACGACCGGCAAAGTTTTGATTGATAATAATTTAATGATCCGTCAGTCAAAATAGTATTATTATTAGTCAAACAAGGCTATACAGATGTGGCAAATAGACTCTTCATCAAAGTAGAAGTCATATAAATGACGAATCGTCGTTTTTCTTATTATTATAACTACGTCTAACATTTCTATACTTGCATCAACGAAAAACAGTACTCAATTTAAAATATTACAATGCTATTTTTCAACTAATATTCAAAGTACAGCATAACAAGCGAACAAAAAGTGTGCAAATCGAATGAGTAGTATAAAATAGCGAGCGTATATCGTCGCTTAAAGCGATTAAAGGCCAGATAGACCCGGTTACGCAAATTATGACTGACAGGTGACTGTAGGGCTGTAACTCGTACTATACAATGCTACTACGAATATTTATTGAAGAATAACATCAAATTTGAAGGTCAGGAATGTGTGGGATAGTCTTTTTTGATGTGCGCATATTATAAGTAGAAAAAGATTGCTCTTAGATATAATTGGCTATGTAATTTGTCGTAAGATGGATGTGTTCCGTTTTTTTTGCTTTCGAAATTATAGGTTTCCAATTTAAGGTGTACACATACAGAAAATGAGCTTAATTATTATTATTTTGGGGTCGTTTTTACGTTTCCGTTCAATACGGTTTTGTCGCAGACGATTTATCATACATAGTGTAGAAACAAAACTAGCAAAGGAAGTTCATGAAATACGCAAACATATTGATATTAATCCAACTCTTGAAGAATTTAATATTTTGGTCCTACAGTTAAATAAGCATCAAATAAAAAAGTGCTTAATCCTATTTCAAAACCAGTTTAAACATTACAATCAATCCCAATATCGCTTACAAACAGTTTAATAAACATTCATAACGTATTCTAATAATCATTTTTTCTACTCTATGGATCGGATTGTCGCGCCCCGATTGATCCATTGCCCACTATTAATAGTTAATTGAAACTGTTCAATTGATCTCCATTACCGTTTGTAGAAGTTCGATATCAAATGAACTGGCAACACCGTGATTAAATATTATTGATTGTAACACAAGCGGGCATGAATCGTAAAATAATTTGTTTCAATTGAATTGAATTTTTAAATTTTTATTTTGTGAGTTAGTATTGATTATTGTCACGTGTTTTTTAACTAGTTGGTAGATAAATCGATTGAATTATAAATAAGGTCCTTTTCGATTGTGAAAACTATAAATATTGTAAGTATTTTAAATAATATAAATACAACGAGAGTCCCGATCATTCCCTTACATATGATGGCGATCAGACTCTACCATCTCTTACTGAAAAGTGGATAGAGATTGAGGACGAATTATAATGTGCGTATCAAGAAATGTCAAAATAAACTATTCGACCTTTAATTGGTATATTTTACTGGAGATTTATGTGGATTTCAAAGGCTATGTTTACAGCCTTTGAAAGATATGAGTCTAGTATAGTTTCCTCCCGAGTGACGACCGAGAAAAATCGTATCCTGTACTTGTATATTACAGTCGATTTCAATGATATTTAGTGTTATCCAAGCTTCAACCTATAAAATGCGTTGTATAATTTAAAACTTATAAAACAAAATTAATGTAATTTGGTACGGTAACTCGCGGCACCCCTGTGCGCGGATGAATTTCAGTAAAATTCAATAAAGTTTGTACTTCGACGAGAATCGCGATTCCAATTCACTAAAATGTTCGTTGATTAACGTCGAGCGCCGCATCGAATTATTATATTGATTTAATTTACATTATTATACTGGTTTTAATTACCTAATTAAATTGTTCAAGCAGACAGCAAATAGTATTTCGTTTGTGAAAATGATTTATTCATCATTATGTGTGAAATGCGAGTTTTATAATAATGATAGACAGGTAAATAAAATGACATTTGATTACAATATGCAAATTCACAAAAAAAAAGTCTTTGCAAATACGAGAAATCACCGTGAACATTCTGGCTTCTAAAAAAATTCAGCCAGTAACTAATACTTAGAGATCTTTACTCTGGATATGTAGAAATACCAAATATTGTTAAAACTGCTCTTGAAATGCTTCTCTTTCATCCATGCTTTGATATATATTTATGATATTTTAACAAAATTATTGACAAGATTTTATCAAACCTACCTATTACCATTAATTAAATGTATAATTATGTATAATATAATTCCACGCCAGTATAATCGACAGTATAAACCAGAATCTTAAAATAGAGATCTACAAAAAACTATAAACCTACGCATCAATGTGCTTTAAAACATTTTTAAAAAGTAATTTCATCTTTCATCTCGGCTGTATTTGGCGAGTAAACATCGATACTCGATACCGTGAGCAAACACAATTTACAGCGAAATCGTATTTGTACCGTTAATTTGGTATCGACTCCGATTTAATCAATTAATTCCACTCAAATCGAGTAATTAGGTATCGGTATACCTTTATCTGTTAATGTATTAATGAGTCTACGAAAATTGATGTAGAATTGTAGAGATAATGAAACTGCGGATTTAATAATATCTCGTTTGTTTTAATATATGCGTAGGCAGCTCTCAACTTTTTTTGTGTTTTTTTTATTGTTTAATAGAAACAAAGGCCATATTTTTTACTATGCTATCTAGGCTAAATGACATAATACCTTAGCATTTCATAATAATAGAACAAATACAATTATCTATTCAAAACAGACTTAATAGAATAAGTACTAAAAGATTGAGCGATAAGTGATCAGTTCCCACATTTGGCGGCACCTCACAATGTACAAGTGCCCTCTTCCCTCCTCCCGTGTTATACGAGTGACGATAATCTCACCTCGACAAGACGCGAATACGAAATGAAGTGCCTTTGCCATCACAAAAAAAAAAATCAAAACAACCTTTTGAAATTGGAATGCTAATTCCTCTGGTTTTATTTAATGCTGGCCTTTTAATGACATAAGTGGCTAAATGTGATTTGTTTGTGTTAAAAGGGGCAAAGACAATGAATGCTCATGATTTTTTTTTTGTACATATTATTTAACATGATTTACTATTCTTGTTAGTATTTTTGTATGATGTTTAAAAATATTAGTTCCTTTTGTTCTTGATCGTAGACTGCATAGTTCGAGATAACACTATGTTCGAACAGCTTGACAAAAAAGTTTGAAATTTTTCCTTAATACTTAACCTATTTTAACTTATGCACTGAAACATAAAGATTACTGAACACTGAATAGCCCCACCTAAGGTCTAGTCAAGGTAAGCTTGTCTGCCTGACTAGCTTAAGTTTGTAGAGCATTGCAAAAAAATCGACATGTATATTAAAAGCGGACACAGTATGAAGGTTGCGGTATTGCAGCGCGGATGCGTCGCGGTGCCGCGGTGGGTGTAATGCGGTAATGACTCCACAATATAAATAGGATTAGTGTATCAGGACCCCACGCGCGCAGACAGGACGAGCCAATACACGCAACGCCCATAGCTTCTACAGACAATCGTGGCTGGACAAAATATTCTGAAATCAGATTTTTTTATGTACAAATTTTTTTGATTAGGACTCAAGGTCTAAAATCTCTTCGTCATAACGGGAGGAAACCAGCAGTGGGACATTAATGGGTATTGATTAATTATTATGTATCTATTGATAATCTACTTTTTCAATTCGAACATTGCTAACTTTTTTATTATGTGCGTTTACGAGTAATGTTACCTATTCAGAACCTTTAGAAGTTTTAGACGAAATTCACAACAGCAAATATTACATTCTTTTCTGGTTTGTTTCTGTAGACCAAAGATGTAAAAAAATCCTTTATCAAGATGTAGCATGCGTTACGCATTGTTTAGTCATTCAAATTATACAATTAAACTTGCTTTCATCAACAAAGAAAATAATGAAAGGCGTAACTCGATCTAAAAAGTAAAACCTCCACTTTTCCTAAACATCCACGATCCCACATATTCATAAATTATACGACGTTATTTTAATAGAGGTTTTAAGAGACCTTACAACTTCATCCCTTAACGAAAAGGTGTAATCGTTAAGTAGATTGCGCGTCTGATGTTTTATAATCCGACCCAGATTATCACAGAAAGTTCATTTAATGTATAACAAGTAACCCTCAATATGAATTTTAGTGTTAACAGAATTAGTTATTTTAACTTTATTATGCTAATGGGTTCATGTTTAGCTTGCTTTGTTACTTTGATGATGGGTAAAGGTCATGGCGTAGAGATATAATGTTTTGTTAGTTGAAGGTAAAATTATAAGGGGTAGATATTTTTATTACCTTAGAAGTCGTCAATATTGATTTTGAAGTATATTCATTTAACATTACTTGCTTGTCACAAAACATGAAAAAATCGTCTTATGTAACTGTAATGCTCAGTCTAGCAAGTAGAAAATGGCTACCTAATTTGCCTGTTATCTATCACTTGTTTGTCATTCCGCAAATAAACTCAGCTAGAAAACCACATCTTCTTGACATATTGTTATAAAAAAAATAAACATTTAAGTTTATAATTTTATATTTTTTATACATAAAATATTTTTATTATGTCCACAATCCGCCGTCGTAGCCCAGTGTGTGCTGACGTCAGTCACAGCATCGAATGCGCCCGCGCATCGTTTAGCCGATTCATTGCTCCATTAATGTCATTTATACGGACGACGATACACGTGGGTCTCTCTAGTTATATGTGCAATTGAATTTCATTGCCATTTCCTCCCGCAAATAAAGTTATGTCAGTATGTGGATTATCTGATACTTGGCTTGTTATGTAACCTTAAGAATATGGTATTTGTGATAGTTAGTTTAAAATTACTACTCAATCATTTCGATTGGTCTTCGGTGTCTACAGTATAAACAGTACGGATGTTGATCTATGTGTGTATGTATGTACCTATTGAGAAGTATATAAGTTTGTTTAATGGATAACTGGTTGTTGTAGTACATGCTCTGGTTGGTTTAGAAAGGTGACTGTGTGTGAATTCCTTAAAGATATTTTTTATTGTGACACCCAAACATTAAACTGTAACTGCGAATTATAAATAAAAAAATAGAGAATAAGATTTTAAAGAAAAAAATCAATTCTGCATTCTGCAAACTGCTTTTGCTCCACGATTTGCTTTATCGTGCTTAATACCTCTTATTCAAATTTTGGTTCCGACAAAATCACCATATTTTGTCGGAACCAAAATTTCGATACATTATTTCTTTTGCTATTAGGTATTTTTTTCTAATGTTTGAACTCATATTTTGTGAAATGTTGTTGCCTTTATAATTTGTCATGTCAGTATTCAGTAATTAGACAACGACGACGTATGACGAATACACCTCTACAATAACCAATTAAAGTATCACCAAATCGAAATTCCAACGTAACCCAGCTGGAAATATCGAGTTGGTACGCTAATATTGTTATTGTATACTTTTTACATAAGTCAATTCACATAGCGGGTATACAAGGCTATCACACGTCGTTGTGTGCCTATCAGAGTGCAGTTCACAGACGAGTGCGGTGCAATCTAGCAATTTATTCATCGAAATTAATTGATTTACGGCCAGCGTGTCCTTTGCACCGTGCGCTACGGAAACGACGCGTATTTACGGATGCTTATTTAACGGATGCTTATTATTTACAACGGTTATTTTAATATAGCAGTCGTGTTGGGTCATATGTTTTATACTTTTGGCACTCTCCTGTCGGTAAACGATCAGTGGGTTAAGCAACCTTGGCGCTGACATTCCATAGATGGGTGGCCGCATAGTGGTATTTGGACTGAGCGTCTCCGTGCTTCGGAGGGCACGTTAAAAGTCAGTCCCGGCTGTTATCAAAAAGATAACAGTCGTTAAGCCATGTCAAAGGCCTTCGGGCGGCTTGGACGACGTTGACACTAGGTTGACCACTGACCATACGACGAATGCATGAATGCGCTGTTTGATTTCAAAATTCAAATTATAGGATTTGAGTAGCAGGTATTCATGCGTTTCTTTTCGTATTCGGGATGATTCGTGTCTCGGCATGCTTGACGTTTCGGTGCAATTTACACTAGGTCGATAGAGTTGTGGTTAACTTGCAGTTTTTATTCGGTTATTGAAAATGCTAGTATATTACAATGATTTGCGGGAGGTTATAGTTTAATCTGGCTTGAGGTTACCCGGGTTTTATAAAAGATATAGTGTTACTAATGAAAAGTGGGTGTGTAGTTTACACATTATTCAATCAGGGCAATTCTACCCATTAAGAAGTAAATAGTGTAAATCCTACCTTTATTTATAACTACGGTCGTCTGACAACGGTAACGATTGCATTAATCGTGTACTCATAAGGCCTAGAGTTAAAAGTCTATGAATGTAATTAGATATTTGGATCCATATGATTTAAGTAATACGTCACTAACTATTTCTTTGGTCACTGCCTACCTCTATAGAAAAAATGCGTGATTTTATCTATGTACTACATTAACTACAATAAGCTACGTATAGCTATTCCTGGGGTCTGCACTTAAAAATGATTTATACCCGGTTTCTGAGGCACATTAAGCGGTAGTTTATCTATTCAATAGCGTTTACACTCATATAAAAAAAAAACGCTACTGAATAGGTAAACTACCGCTAAATGTACTTAGAAACCGGGGGTAAATAGTCTTATTAAATCATTTCCTATAAAAAATATATTTTATTTTATAACTGACATGTACGTATATGGTCAATTTGGGTAACTTTGAATCATTTGGGTAACATTGACAGCGGGAATTTGAACTAGTTTCGATTATTTTTTCATATGAAACCAATACAATTGATAATAGTTTGCAAAACTAAGACAAACCTTTATCAATCGTGTTGGTACCCAGGTTGACTGTAGTTCAATTGACATAAATGTCGTAAAGAACAATAGTACAACCGTGATCAGAATCCAAGCACCTGACACAATTCATCGTTAATACACAATCAGGCTTGGGTTAAGTAATGCTCTAAGATCACAAAGCCGTGCCGGCGCGCCACGACGCGGCCATATTATTCATTGCGCGTGTTATAAAGACATAGCCGATATGTCATTACATCGCCATTCCTATGGTAATATAAGATAGTGTTAGATCGGCTCGTTTGTTCGTACTTGATTACTTTGATACGTTTTTGAGAGTAGAAAGTTAGTGTGATATGGTATTTCCATACTAATTATATTATTATAGATGTGTAAGTCTCTGTTATGCTTTCACGACTAAACTGCTGTACTCATTTCGATTATACTTAGCAGGGATAATTTAAGACCCGAAGTCAGTCATAGGATTCTATAATTACTTATTTATATTGAAATCATGTTCAATATTAACTATTGAATTTGAAATATGCTGTGATTAGAAGTCATTTTAGAGTCTTCTCGTCAAATACAGTTTGAGTTACCTAGGTTCTGAGTGTTAAAAGTGAATACGAGATATTTATATGTGACCTTTTCTTTTATTTCTATTTTTGGTTTTAGCTTCGGTCAGTATAGACTGGTATTGATACGATGCAGTATTTTTAACAAACCACATTCTGACGGGGGCTTACTATCCAAATATACCTATGTGTGAAGAAAAATAGTGTAAGAGAAGCATAATTATAGACATGTATTTTGACCATATATTACGTCGTTGATACATTTTTATATCGGGATACGAAATTCATCATTACTTTGTAATGTACTTAAAGCTCAAATATTTCAGTCCCCCTACGTCTGTATGTCTCTCAGCTTGAGTGAGGAATGCGGCCAAATTCTGCAAAGCTTTTCTTGAAGTTTTAATAGGAAAATTAGTAGAAATTTCTGCTGCTAAATATGAGCTGGATTTCGAATAATTGTATTATTACTACATACTCTTTTTTCACTTAGAAAATAGTGGTTTAATTTTGTTATTGTGTTGTTCGCAGCTGGCGAGCGGTGGCGGCGGCGGGCGCGGCCTGTTCTGCTACCACTGCCCGCCCAGCCTGCCGCCGCACCAGCACCGTCTGCCCACCTTGGAGTACCCCTTCACAGCTTCACATCCATGTAAGTACAATATAACATTTACATAACGTGTCAGTCAGCCCGTGACTACGGTCGATGGATATCGATCGAAACGTCGGGTAAACAAATAAGGTAGTTTACCTTTAATTTTCAATTCCATTTAAGACCCGTTACATTATAATACATATAATATGACTAATACTCTTGCTGTTTTCTATTTTATGCTTTTGCGACATTATTGACATATTTGACTGCATCATTCTGAAAAGTCTTAGGTGTATTTACGTTTATAGTTACTAACTGATGGAGTGCATCATTGTGTATCGGAACTTATTTTTTATATGTGTAAGTTAATTGGAGCATAAAAGCACTCTATTAAAAAATATTATAGACATAAAAATAGTATTGAATAAATCTTTAATAAAACTAGGAATCAATAAACATAGCCTTTCAACAGACTATAATGTTTGCAATACAAATCGACTTATGATTTAAAGTTTCAAGTGGCAGAATAACCGCATAGTCCAGGAGCCGCGTCGATTTCACTTATCGGCACAAACTTGTGTAACTAACTTAGCGGCGGGCTCCCAGCCTAATGGGGTTATTCTTAGTTAAAGCTCTTGTCTTGTTACCGATTTACAATTCGATTATGTAACTCGATTCTATAACGATTATCGATGAGACGGACGCTTTTTTGTTTTGATTCTTGTGTTGTTTTTTTGTGTATTTTTGAATGTCTAAAAGCATTAATGAAGGACGAAAATTCGTCCGTCAATTGCTAAACAAAAATGCTATATGGGCATTTTTGTATAATTAAAAAAGTATTAATGAAATAAATACATAAGCTACTTAAAAGCATTCCATAAAATCACCCCATTAAAAGCGAAACCCATCACAAAACCCACCGATTAACTCAACCAAAAGCAAGGGTTAGAAAAACCTCAAAAGGCAGAAATCTGTTTCTTTCGCGTAGCCCGACTCGCGTGCCCAAGGGGTGGTAATGTGCTAATGAATAGAGAAGGCAGGCCAGGGGTGTCGCGGGGTGTGAACCCCCGGCGCGGGGCGAGGGGTCGCATGGGCGGTGCTCCCCAGGGATTGGTCGCCGCCGGTGCCATCTATTATTCATAAAATAGTTTTTGAGTCGCGCCGCCGGTCGCTTTAACACGGTTATATCAGCTAACTTAATAAGTATCATGTCACTTTTGATTACTCCCGTTGCGACGAATTTTTTACTTAGCAACAACGATCAAAGGACGTAATAAGGTTACTCGTTATCTCATTACGCCCGTCCGAAATGACAGACAGTTGTTTAATTTAGTAAATTTATTAATTTTTAAAATCTATTAACGTATTGCGGAATGGTGGGGGTTGTTTTAAAGCGCGGAGCATAAAAAAAGCTAGTGGATAAAAAAGCGGCTTAAACGAATCTATTAAAAATGTATAAGGCAATTTCCAGCGCGGTGCTGAGCGGCGCGTCATTAGTGCGCAAT
This sequence comes from Anticarsia gemmatalis, assembly GCF_050436995.1. NCBI lineage: Eukaryota > Metazoa > Arthropoda > Insecta > Lepidoptera > Erebidae > Anticarsia > Anticarsia gemmatalis. Next base: position 10,057,002 of record NC_134760.1, on the reverse strand, counting down.
CACACTGACGCTATGCCGCGGTGCCGCGGTGGAGTCTGGTGTTTCCTTTATGTGTCTGTGAAGTTTTAGAAAACTAAGACGTTAGAGTTACGTTTACTGAAAATCTCGTGTAACGCGTTCGATTACTGCTTGAGTCAAAATTGCTCCTAGTGAATAATATATATGATTTGAGATGTCTGATGCTCTCAATAAAAGTGTTTAACGCAAACGTTTAATACTAATTTAATTGAACTACAGCACGGACTCTATTTTCATCGTTATACTAAGTTCTGACTGTACTTAGTATATAAGAGCACAAGCAAGTTCACAAACGCCTATTAGTATTTGCGGCTGTACTTAATTATTTTAATAACGTACTTTAGTTTCGAAGGTGTTATATTTCTATAACTACGTATTTTTAATTCTACATAATACATTTGTATGATATAAACACTGAATACTAAGTAAGAATGAAAGAGTTATAATTATGTAAGTAAGTTTTTTTATTTCCTGATGCAAAGGAATGTTAAACCCAATACAAAATTGGCTATGGTGGACATACAGTCCTTTAGCGAGAGAACTAGCATTCAGTACTCGGATATTAATGGGGTTAAAATATAAAAAAGTAATATCAAATGGTAATTAAGTACACTAACATATACACGTCACTTTTCGTGAAAAATAATTCGGTCTGAGAGAATCACCCTCACGGTACACGTGATTTAGTAAAAAATATTGTTCCGACACATTTAGATTAACATCTTAAATTAGGTACCGGAATATAAGAAATTTATTATCAAGCAGCTTCTCAGTAATCTTAAATTCTTGACCATTAAACTCTTAAATTAAAAAGGCGTTATTAAAAAGAGCCCACTTTACATAATGAAAATAAACTTATAAATATCGAATTATTTCAACATCGTTTCCATTAACCGCGAAAGCTAGTTAATCCGCCCGGTTTCGTCCAACTTTTTCCGCTGCACTCAAGCTCAGACCGGACCCACTTCCGCCGGATGTGAAACACTTTTTAATTTCCGTTGCGGAGGGATTTTTCTACAGTCAAGTTGATGGCCGCTCAATTATTAACATTCAATTAATGATATTTATAATCTGTGTAAGCTGGACGCGGACGATCTTGTGAAAACCAGAACAACTTTATTATGAATGATGTTTAATATTATTTAATAATTATTAAACGAGAATTGATTTAATTTCGCAAATGTTTTGTTGATTACTAAACTTTATGGTCACAAGAAACATTGTATAATTTCAGTAAAACTATACTAAAATGGAAGCTATTAAAATAAACTTAGTTACTAGTTATCCTATTCATTTGTTTTTAAAATTGGTCTATTTAGTAATTACCTAAATAGACTAATTCCTTGCAAGCGAGTAACAGAATTAGTTCAGTTAGCGAATCGTAACGTTTGTAATTGTTCAATGAATCGTGTCGATTAGTGAGACGGGCGGCGCGTTTGTAGTCGCACGCGCATGCTAGCGTGCTCCTTACTGAATTGATTTCACTGATACGGGTTAAGGCTAAATAGATTTAGGAATATACACTATGTACTTGTGACATTTCGAGCCTTAAAACAGGCAAAGAAATCCAATTGGTTTCTTGTTAGACAAAAGCCAGTATAATTTTTCAATAACAATGTTTAATATTTATTTTGTGAATCAAACTGACAAATAAGCCACTCCAAACTAAAATGAAACATTCACATTGAATGCTTATGTTTTAAATTGCTTTAATTAAACAACAGATATTTTGGCCATAAAAAGTACAATTAATGTAACACTTAACGTTTCGATACTTACCCATTCGAGAATAAAGTAAATTAATATAAGAAAATATGTATTTCGTTGTGTTAGATACACGAACCTTTTTAAAATAGATATCAGAAGTAGGTTATCGCAGTATCAGCAACTTAATATCATTTTAATTGCTTAAAACTACAAAACACTTCGCAATCTATGACGATTTTTTTTTAATCGTTTACCGTTTCGCCTTGTATTAGTCAAATAGTCAAATTATCCGAAATAACACATCTCTATCTCAGTACTTAACAAATCAATTAATCACAGCTATAATAAAAACGACAAATCACTCCTCTCGATTTTCCTTATCCATAAACTATTATTGTCAAATAAAACTAAACTCCCTACAATCGGGGAGTAATACGGGCTATTAGGGGTAATTTTCGTCAAGTAATGTATGGAATGACATTATCGCTAGGATAATAGAAATGCTAGGGTGGGATACAACTGACATTTGTCACGGTGTTACGTCATAATGTCACCATGATTTGTGTTAGGATTTTTTCTCTTATTAGGTTTGGGTTGTAGTGATTCGTTTTTGTTAGTTTATTGGTTTGTTTTCTTGTTAGAATAGTACTTTTAGACTCTGATAAGTATAGTACTCAATTACGGATAGTTCGAAAAAAAATGTGAGAAGTTTCTTCTTTTGGTGTTTCAGTAAGAACCGTATAGTATTTTAGAGTAATTAGTATAGTATGCTTGAGAAAAAAATACTTCCTAAGATTTTTTAACTCTCTTGAAAAAATAAATGTTTATTAGTACAGCCAATTTTGTAGATTGGTTTAAACGGAAGTCATTTTCGTAGAGGTGCTACGACGCCCGTAGCACCAGTGTTACTAACCTTTTACATTTTTTTTCATAATTTTCCAACGTTGAATTGAATAAAATCCGATTTCCATGACAAGAAGGTACTATTTACAGCCTTTTAGAATTTTAATACGGGTTTTGGTCAAAAATTTCTTTAACTAACACTTTTACCTTCGTATCGTTAAATATTTGTATAAAAGCTATACTTAATAGAAATAGTAAAACATCTCAATTAACGTGAATGGTCACCCTACTAGTATCTCGAGTCCATCAATACACACACACAGTACAGTTGTAATGAGTAGGGCTGAACCACTCGCAGTGTAATGGCGTGGCACTTCCTGATGGACAGATTCAACGTTCACTGTATTATGTTAGAAGACAATTGATTTTAATCCTAAGATGTGTGTGCAAAATGTGCGTATGTTATTCTTAGAACCCATGAAAACAAGAGCGAAAGTTTAAGTAATTCGTTCAGGTCGCAGTTTGTACCTAGTAAATACAAATTATCATTAATTTGTTTATAGAAAATCTAATAAAATAGATTCCATCACTTAGGCTTTTATATTTTTTCATAAACTATTCCTATTTTGAATTCAAATAACATATCTCATACAAAGAAAGCGCATTATGTCGTAGGAAAACTGTTTTTGTTTGTCTTATGGTTAGTGGTGAAGGCCAAGAGACGCCCATAGTCAGTAAGAGGCGCCGATAGCCAGTTGCGCTCACCGGTCAATAAACGATCTGTGGGTTAAGCAACCGTTGGCGCGGTCATTCTATAGATGGCTGACCGCATAGTGGTATTTGAGCTGGGCGTCTTCGTGCTTCGGAGGGCATGTAAAAAGTCGGTCCCGGCTGTTGTCTACTAAGATAACAGTCGTTAAGCCATGTCAAAGGCCTCTCGGGCGGCTTGAGCACTAGGTTGACCACTAACTATACGACAAACAAAACAAAAGTAGGGAACCTTACAATTGCATAAAATTAATAGTTGATGACAATTTGAACAACATGTCTTGAAACTCTTTGTAAATAATACCCATTATTTTTCCGTAACTAATTAACAAAGGCATAATAATTGTTGTTTATTAACAGACACAAGCTACTCCTACCACCCGGCGATACACGATGACACGTTCGTGCGGCGGAAACAGAGGCGCAACCGGACTACCTTCACACTGCAACAGGTATTTAATACATTACATATTTTGACGTGGATGATCATAAATAGACGAAATTTATATATTAAATTTTTACTAAAATGATCAGAAAGAGATGAAGTTTGAAGGTTTGCGAGTAAGGTGAAGTAAGTTTTTTTAATAGGCGTTGTCTATCGCACATATAGTTTCAGTATATCTGCCGTTTTGTCGAGTTAGTGGCTTGATAATGGTGGTAAAATTAAGGAATTGTGAGATGATAAGAAAGTAAAACATAGTGCTTGATAGATAGTACTTGATTGGAGATACATACGTATATGCTATGAGAGATTGAAGTTCGCTCTCAAACTAAACAAAGCCACTTCGGAAAATTTGGGTGCCTACAAATACGTTCCAAAAATAGATCTTTAAGTAAAATAAATATCAAAATTTTGATAAAATTAAATAAAATAATATTAACGTGTCGTAATAAAATTACTTACGAGCTTACCACAGTAATAACGTCAACTGTCATATTAACTTTTATGAAATCTAGTTTGTGGCAACGAAAAGGAAAATATTGAATTTCATTTAAGGTACGTCTTCAGTATGTTTTATAGCACAGAAATTGTTTTATTTCATCTCTTTAGTAGTACCATATTTTCAAGAAAAAAACAGGTATAATTATTTTGACATTGAAAAATCTAGTAACTTTATTGAAACCCGTCGTTTTTCTTTATTCCGTGATTACAACACTCAGCACAAAAGTCATAATAATGACCTAATTACTCTTCACTAGCGTAGGAGGATTATTTTATAAATAGGTTTTCTTAATCAATATGAGACACGAAAATGCACCCACGTATCAGACTTTGCCATTGATAGGGTTAACTTCCTAACTGTTATTTCAGTATCTTAGCTACTTCAATTCGTAAACCAAATATCTTCGTAAATGATCAATTTCTAATTAATTAGTTATTATATTTGATCAATAAGATGAATACAAAGAGTTTGTTATAGTTGGAGGAATTGGAGACGGCGTTTGCGCAGACTCACTACCCCGACGTGTTCACGAGAGAAGACCTCGCTCTCAAGATCAACCTAACTGAAGCGAGGGTGCAGGTCAGTGCATAAATAAGTTACGCCTAATTTCAGCAAAATTATCCAGAATATTATAAAAATAAAGTTATTCATAAAATAATTGCTTTAGGAAATTTTAATACTTTTAAGTCATGTTTACCTACAATAAGACTAAATGAAAAAATGCTATAAAATACTCTATGATCAGACAGAGATGTAATAAATGTTTAGCATCGTCGTTGCATCGTCTTGGGTACTGTAAAAAATTACAAATTGATATAAGGTTTTGGGGGTCTTGTAGCCTATTACTTCTTTGCTCTACTGAAGGTCCAGTGTGTGACAAATATCGTCACACAACCTAAGGAATTTATTCTACTAAAATCATATACCAATCTCGAGAGTCAACACTCACGAACTTTACTCTCGTATAACGCATCAATTCCTGCACATTTAAAAGCTAATCCCATCATCGCAAATCATATTCACCCTCGGAGCCCATAAAGTATAAAATTTAAGGACGTCTGCACACGTTACCTGCCTACTTCAATAACATGCGACTTACACGCTGTCGTAAAATATATCTTTATTGTACATGTCATGTGACACTCAAAAATGTCGGACACTTTTTGAAGAAAGAGTTGGGATTTGAGTGCAAATAAAACGTTTGGTTTGTTCAATTACTGCGTTTTTGAAATGTTTGTTTTGTTGTTTAATTAGTTTACTTTTTATTTGTGTTTTTGTTGGAAATTGCCATAAATCTAATGCACGTGGTATCTACCACTCTATTTTCTATGATATCTACTGATAGTTTTGAGTTAAACTAAGTTCTACAATAACAGAAAATAGTTACAGTAGGTAGTTATATAAAGTCTTTTCATCCGTAGTATACGAACTCTACACTGTACATGTACAACATTAGATTAAACAGAAATATCCCTATATAAAATTATTTAATCTGACAGAAGATTAAAACTTATGACAAGTACACTTCTCAGTAGGTTTTTGGTTTGAACAATAACATAAAATATTGTATAATCTTTACCTAGAGTCCATTCCTTCACATCACACTTAGCCTTTATAAATGCATATAGCAATCTCGCAAAATGCACACGCTTACTATACTGCAAGTAACGAGAAACATCTAAAATATGTTATCATATTTGTTATTTATATCCAAGAATATAAACTACGTATACATTTGTTGCAAGTATCCAGAAGATTAAGTCTGACAATACCGAGAAGTATCGTGTTATAACCCAGGTAACTAAATTGTGTAGGTCGGATAGGCAGTCACTCTATGTAAAATACTGATATTCTGCTGCATGTCGTGAGACTGGAAGTTGACTCCAACATACATAGTTGGAAACGAGGCTAAGCCTAGCCTTGTTTCATCATCAGCCGATGATGATAGACATAAACTGAATATGAAGTATACTTTATATGCTGATAAAAAGTTCAACAATCGAAAATTCTATTTTAAAATCAACAGTTTATATGGTTTAATGTTAAAAATAGTATAATAGTTTTATCTGAAGCGGGGAATTCATTAGGGTTTAAAACAACAAATAAATTCACTTTTCCAGCAAAATTAGTATCAGTACCGTAACAAAATCAGAATACACGTAAAAACACATGTTTTATTCAATTTCAATTTATTTCACTACACCATGGGTCGCGAATGGCGATGCGAATTTTTAAATCGAAATTCGTTCTATATATTTTATTTTTGGGAGTTCGGAGAGTGAACGAGTGAATGATATTGAACTAGATGAGTGAATGTATTGGTAGTGCTCGGTTAACCCTGTCCGTAGAGATGGGAATAGGTCAAAAAGCCTTTTTGGAGATTGAACATTATTCTGAAACGTATTCGGTATAGAGTTAGAAAATTGGTTAATTTTATAGCGCTCTACTTTAATACTTGTTTTAGAAGTTCATATAAATCCTCATCCTCGATTTTAGATATCAACTTGACATCATCTACAAAGTTTTGAAGGTGTTAATAAAATTAACTTATACTCGATTAGGTACTCCAGGAAAGAAATGGAAAACATAAACCAACAACATTTTCCTTAAATAAAAACCAGTTAATTTTATCAATGAATTATTATATAGCACTTTTGAACCAAAATATTAATTGAATTTCAATCATACGTTTTAAAAATGTTATCGTACATAAGCAATAAAAAGTACAATCAGTACAGAAACAAAAATAAATATATATAAATATATATAAAATAAATATAAATATAATAAATAAAAATATCCGGTTTTACCAATTCAATTAAGCATTAACATTGCAATATTTCTCAACAGTTCTACCGAGCAAAAATCTTCAAGACTCCTAAAGTATTAAAACGTTTACCGGTTACTTCGCGGTTATGCCCGGCTCTTGAGTCGGCACGCCCGGTTTTAGGCAAATTGCTCGGCGCAACCGGGTGTGTTTTATTTATGCTCAAATAAAAATTGGCCAATTTCGCGTGCTGCACACGACCACAATTTAGTGGAAGCCTGACGCTTGGGACATGGTTTTATTGCTGGTATCTGCTGAATGATAATGCTTGTTTAGTCTTGCTTGCTTGTATATGAGTCGCGTTTCACTCGCTTCGGTAATCGCACTGAAGGGTTAAGTTTATACGAAAGCTTTTTAAGAATCTGATGTTATTTGTTTAACATTTTTATGTCAAGGTAATCTCTTTTCTATGAGTGATTTTGTATGTAAATATTGAAATGACTTTTGACAGTCACTGAATTGCACAACTATCGAAACTAGATTGACAACTAACGATGTTGTAAAATAAAATAAATACTGGATTGTAAGTTTTTGGTAAATTTGTCAATGTGAATTATTAGTAAATGAAGACAGAACATCTTTAAATACTTACAATGATATTTCAAACTCAATTTGTCGAAACGTATGTCCCGTCTAAAGTTAGCAACGCAATTACAGTCACACATCAAACGTCGCCATTGACCGCTGTTCTAACACGATCGACCTAACCGCCTAACCACCAGACACGTAAGACAATATCCAATTTCGTTCGTCCTGTCGAACATCCACTTCCATTAGTTAACTACCATTGTCAAAACCCACTCCACTCTACTTCGTTGCCAAAACCACCAAAACAGTTGAGAATTGAACGCGTACGTCCATATAAGATTGGTCTTCAATAGTTAGTTGGATTGTTCGGATATCGGTCGTGTGTGGTGCGGGGCGCGGGAGACGGGAGGTCAAGTTACGTTGGTGGTCTGTAACGCGTTTAAGTCGCTCATCTCGGAATGGTATTACGGTATGAGGCTGTTACCCCGCCGCCCGCGCGCGCCCCTCACCCCCGCTCACACCTAGTGGGACGTGCTATCGGTATTGAGGGGTGTCGCTTACATATCCAAGGATTCCGATAGTGATGTTTCATTTGAACGATAGCCAATTGTATAATGCGTCTGGTAATATGAGAAGATCAAAATGAAAATTTTGTTGATCTTTTTATTGAGTTACGATTTTACATTGAGAAAGTTGATCCTACTCAATATCTTATTGATTAGAAACATCGATATTGTATTCCAATCCTTCAAGTCACAAGAAAAAGGGACCCTTGCAAGCTTGTTTTAAAACTTTTAGATAGTAAACGGAGCATTATTTTTGCTCAACTTTACAAAAAGTTAATTAAAACGACTTTAATTATTTTTGTTCAAATATACTTTATACTTACAATAGTCAATGATGGAGGCCGTTAGCAATAGAGGCAGCCCTAAAAGAGCTTCGTAATATAATTGAGCCGGCTTTCAATTTGATTCGCATCCTCGTCCGGCCGGAGAGTGTCGGTGATAATTCGCCCGAAAAATATAAAAAGGAAGCTTTTGGGAGCAGCTGCCGGCATATTGGATTACCAGTACCGAGGTGGGAACTGTACCTAGGAATGCTTTGACAAGCCGATACACTCGACAAACTATTTTATATGATTTTTAATTCGATTTTCTGATGACTTTAATGAAAACTAAGTACTTTTGTATAGTCTCCTTGTCAGCGAGGTGGACTCAAGGCCTATTTCCTCCCTCAATCGGGGAGGAAACCCTTGCTCAGCAGTGGGACAGTAATGAGTATAAAAATGAATATGTTATGTGTTGTATTTAAACGTAATTTTGAAGGGCGTAAGATAAATCATGGCCATTTTAACCTGTGCCGAAACATCAAGCGAGAATATAATGCATGTTAGTTTGTGATAATTACGTGCCTAAAATGTCGGATAATAAACAGGCAACGCTAAATTTTGAAAATTATTGGCTAAATATTTTATATTATTTTATATTTTAAGTAATATTGTAAGGTGTCTGTCTATAAGAATCACTTAAAATGTTCCTATAAAACATTTTACTTATTGGAAATGGTTGAAGATTACCAAAAACGAAAACATACCAAATATTTTCTTAGAATCAGTTGATGGAAGATCACAACATTTCGTCATTACTTGACATCATTTTAAGAAACCTATAGCTAATGGAGCAAGACAGAAGAAAAATAATGTTCTTACAAAAACATAGATATTTGTAGTGTTTAATCTGTGGTATAAAGACGTACTAAATTTTATGCATCAGCATCGGAAAAACAAAGAACAACGAAAATTCTGGCACTGGCTAATAAAATATTTTTGTTTCATAGAACCCTTACTTTTTTATTGGATCTAAAGCGTTCTAAATACTGCATAACATCTTCGAACTATCCAAAGAGATTCAAGCACAGGCAAAGTAAAAAAAATAAATAATTTTATTTTCAAGCTACAATGGCTCATAGATATATTGTATACCTTACAAACTAACATACATATATATTAAGTATATCATATTGTTATTAGTAAATAAAACTTAAGACTATGTTAGTAGTACTTCACTTAAGCACAGTGTCTTTGGTGTTGTCTTTGTCTTAAAGTGCTGCTGTAAATTTAACATGCCACGGCAATGTTGACCTTTTCGAACGTACCCCGATTCAATTAATAAAACATTTTGAAAGATAGTCCATTTTAAGACCAAAGCAAATTTCCCTTTAAAACAAAACACCATCATAAAAAAAAACCTCTTAAATTGTAATTCCCCCAATGACGTGAAGGCACTCGTGTAAAACAATAGGGTTGGCAGGCGTAAACAACACAGCATTACAATGGCACTCCAGCTCAATAGGGCTGCGAGAATTATTTGTTGCAATATCAAGTGTGTACTTAATTGTTGAGTGATTTAGTAAAAAATAATTATGAAGGGGGCTATAGTGTAACGAGAGGTAGGCTGTAAAAAGTGATGGGATGAGAAGAACTAATGAAAGACCAAATGACTAGATATTAATGAAGAAAAAATGGGGAAATAACACTACTACAAATGTTTATTAAGATCTCTTTAATACAATAGTCTATAAAGAACCTGTTTATAAGGCCTAAACAGGAGTTCTAGATTCTAGACACAAGAATTATAAGTTTCGCAAGATTAGAAGAAGATTCTGTCACGTATATGAAGAACCTAGGAATAGTCAGCCTGCGACCACAGCCAGTGTAACCAGACGAGACGTAAGACAATCTAAGGTAAAATTCGTGATAGCGTTAATTACCATGTTCTAATATATAAATATAATAAACATGTAACTCGAAAGTTAAAAAGTGTATCTCTGAATTGAGAAATGTCTATTTTAAAAGAATCAAAAATACATACGTCTGTGTAGATCTTTATCAAGTCTACAGCCAAAAAATGAGACATTATTGTACCACTCAACTCTATTTTCATGCAATAAAAACAGTCATATCGGTGTGTTAATAACGAAGCCAATTAGCGTGAGTCCCCGGGGCGAGTGGCAACCCTACCGGCGTGCGACAAAAGCTAACGACGCGTCGTATCGAACTCGCGGCTTTATACAACAACATATACATACGGGACTTTATCATGTGCGGGACTGTAGCAGTTTTTGCTGCTTCTGTAAAAAACTGCTTTCCTTAAAGAAGTTTTATTGTACGTTGAAGCGTTATTTGACCTCTGCCTACCTCTGTGAAAAAGGCGTGTTTTTATTCTTTAAAAATGCATTCCTACTTTCCGTTAGTTCTATAAAGATTGCTTTAAGTATTTGCTTATATATAACATCATCTGTGAAAAATTGTTTCTTTAATGCGGTTTAAAGTCTTGTCGTTTCGTAATTGCTTAATTTTTCATCAGTTCCATTTGTTACTGTTAAGACAATAAAAAAAAACAACATATTCACTACTTTTACCAAATAAATATCAAATTAAATGCTTTATGAAGTAAATAATCACTACTCCTTTTCAGAATATATTTTCATTCATAATTGAATCCACACAGCCGTAGTTATAAAGTGCCCGCTACAAATCTGCTCGCGTATATTCCCAAACATTTTCGTTTTTTGACACTTGACTCGTCGCACTCGGCTGTTGTACTTTATCAATCATTTTCATACTCAAATCAAATCAAGGGTGAAAACGAAACACGTCTCTTCTCATTGTTTCACGACTGAAGCGCCTTTAAATGTCGCTTAAGTGGGCACGTTTTGTTTGACATGTTGCTATTAGATTTGTTGAAAAATATTTTTGTTTTCTTATAATTAAAACAAATGCTTGAGTTTAGAGTAACCTTTTTTATATTTATGAAACACTCTTGAAGAACTGAGGGCCTATATAATTCAACGAAAACCACATTTTGGTTGATTCTTACAATAATCTCATTCATTTTCAAGCTTCGTTTGAGCAGAACTTGAATCCTTTAAACCAACTAAAATTCGATATACGAAAACAAAAATCAATTTAGACGTTAGTTATCGAACATTGAAATTTAAAAAAAACTGAAATCTCTTTACTGAGTCATATAGTACTGCTTGTTAGATTTTTAACACAAAATAACATAATATTACGTAACCATGGACAGCTCTTTATGTTAGCTCATATACCTAGGATAGAATCTATGATTATAGCTCTTACTGTCTGCACCACACGAAATGTGCGATAATTACATAATTAAAACACTACCTTAACTTATGTTACTTAAACCTTTAGCGTAATATCACTTTAAACTTAAGTGCCACAACAAAATTAACTAATACCATTTCTAAACGAACCGTGTCACTTATACCGCCAACAATGGCGCTTAGACACTAGTTTTATTTACATGTGTCATAATAGATTAATATAATTTGTCGCAACGCTATACCCGTGCGACATAAGTGGGTGCAACCCCACGGGTAACCCCTTCGATTCCCGCGCGTGTCGTACGACGCGAATTACCATTGACAAATATTTGTTATATGATATACAGATGACAATTAAAACTGAGATGAGATAGTTTGTGGTGAATGTACGGTTTTTGTTCCTCTTCTGATGTAAAGATTAACTCTACGCGTGTTTCGTTGCTACGGAAGTTGCAGTTACGCCGTAGACCGTAGCACTTCGTAGCCGTTAGTTTGGTTTATCTAAAGGTGTAGGTAGGAGTATATGTTTAGTTTGATAAACCAAACAAACGGTGGTCACCTGGTACATTACGTCGCAGTTTTGCACTTGTTTATTTTTCAATTAAATAATACTGAACAACTTATGTCTCACTAATAAGCACCATTAGTTAAGCAGTTAGGACAATTTAAGGCCGAAACCACGCCCCTTTATTCTAAACACTCAATCACTAATACATCATGTCATCGGGATTAACACACGAACAGGTCGAAAGTAATACACGAACTGTCGTTGGAAGTAATACACGAACTGTGTCAGTGCAAGGATAAGCTTCAGTCGATATGATCCAAAGATAATTTGCCGGTAAACATGTTAGCTACGATACGACTTCCATTTTGCGCGAATTACACCACTCTCGTCGTGCAATCTAATTACACAGCGGTTGGGCCGCGGAACTTGGGCTAATGGAGGCGGCATATACAATCAGCATACAGAATAAATCTTTGTAAGATGTTAAGAAAGAAAGAACGAAGCAAACTTTATTTTATAAAACCTGAATTTTTTCGTAAATAAATAAAAATCATGTATAATGTTGGTTTAGAGATTTCGCGATATATCCTTTATAGGCTATAAATAAATTGTGCGGATAATAAGATGTTATGTAAATTACTATTTGTTTGATACCCTTAAGTCTGTAATTGAAAGCCATCCTTTGATATTCAAAAAGATAAAAAAGAAAATAGAACCAATTTAATCATCTGTAGATTTTATGAATTTAGCAACCATCTAGGATAATAAAACTTTTGTTATACAAAAGAGACTTAAGAACTGAAATTTAGTTCAAACTGCAATTTCAATTTCCACCTCCATTCATCACACATCACAGTTATTAAGAAAGCTCCTACATCTTATAGGGATAACGGTAGATTTGTAATCCCAGAGGGGGGGAAGGGGGGCAAAAGGGGGGCGCAATTTGCCCCTAATCATGTGATGAAAAACTTAACGCCACAGTTACTGGGAGCGATTATGGTTCTCCGATGTTCTGTATAATCCGTTTTGGGAATACGTTCCTTATTTATTATGTTAATTTTAATGTAGATATGGGATTAATGTGTCTGATGGATTTCATGTGGCGTAATTAGGTCGAATACTAGTCTTGGCGTAAGGATTTGGTTTTGGGAGAGAGCGACTTTGAGAGAGGTGATTGTAGTATTAGGCCATTTTTGTTTCGGCAATTTGTCTTGCTTGCGAGAAAACGGTAATCACATTTAATTTTTTTAATTTAAATCGAATTATTAGGCCTGACATGTATACCTTAAACTGCCAAAATAAATAAAAAAAAAATTTGCTGATCTACTTATTTGCATTATAAAAAGTCTTTTTTAAACAGCCGAAGATCAAAAAGTCTTTCATAATCAAGTCATCCCTTTTTTCCCACTTCGAGACAATCACATTTCCTTACATTTAAAAATTCCTTTAAAACATATTCAAAATGAAGCAAAAACAAACCACCGTACCATATAATCACTTAACTTAAGCCCCACACGAGCTGTCACTTAAAACGAGTCGCGAAAACATTCCCCGCTACTTAAACAGTTTCGCTGCGGTTTCTTAACATATTTCCATGAGTCTTTAACGTTAACTTTCGCGTTAACTCTTCGTATGAAGTGTTTTAAAACATTACGGGGCGGTGACGCAATTAGGCGGGAGTAAGTTTTAAGTAGGTGATGTATGTTCGCGCTTATGGTATAAGTGGCGAGTTTGAATTAAACTTTTTATGTTTGAAATTAATTTTCATTTCAACCTGTCTGCTTTGAGCACTTTGAAATGGGTTTTCGGAAGGTGAATATAATTTGTTGGTTAATGTTTTCAGATGGTTCTTTGATGATAAAGTTGTGGCAAAAATTACAGCGTGTGACTTTTCTAAATCATTTCTTAAAAAAAGTGAATTTGTATGAAATATGGCTTGAATATAGTATGAGTTGACAGCTGAAAGAAAATATGTTCTGCCAACCTAAGTTATTAACCAAAGTTAATGACTTGAAACTTAAGTTATTAATTTCATAGTAGTAAACAGGCCCATGGCATCCAAAGTGTCAAATTCAAATTCAAAATATCCTTTATTTCGTAAACTTTTTACAAAGTATTTGAAATAGTCACGTATTTGTCATGTATTATTATTCATCTTTTAAATAAAACTAACGCTTAGTTATGATGTAAAATACTATTATGTGCCTGAAAGTCTCTATCTTATCACCATTTTATTCTATCACTTCACTCTCATTAACAAAATTAAAACAAACGATCTCATTTACACCGACTCAAAACAAAAGCATTACCCAATCTATTGTACCGAACAAAAAATATTAAACTACCCACCCTAAAGCACTCTTCACACTGTACAATATTTGTTATTATTTAACACAAGAGCACTCAATGCACCGTGTAAAGACTACAAACAGTATAACAGAAGGTAATTACACACCCTATGTGCACACCCCTTAATGAGAACATCGACCAATTACGCCTGACCCCTCTGCGATCATTAAAGCTCAATTTCTTTAGTACATTTTGTTCGAGCGGTAGTCGTTGGGACAGGTCTGGTTATATTGGTTGGGGTACAATGACATGTGTTTATAGTACAATGGGGTGAATTGGTTTGTTAAATCGTGATATTTGTAATTTTGGATGTGTAAATTATTGATGAATTGCTTGTTGCTATTTAGTAGAATTTGTTTCGTATATTAACTATAGTTAGGTTTAAAACATACCCCTTCTTCTCTCATTCTACATGTGAGACAGTTCCAAATATTTATGTTCTTGTTAAATATGCACTATTTAGATAGCTACTCTTCTACTTATTTATTCATAAAACCTAATCATCAATTACAATATGGTATTTTGAACATTCTTTCTTGCATCTCATTTATAACATCATAATGGTGATCAAAACTGAGCGCTGATTTTTTATTGCAAACACTATAAAAAAAAATGTGACGGGAACATCCTCGTTTTCTAATGTTGTTAAAAAGTAAACACGCTAAATACAACCACCGTGTTTATTAAAAAAATGTGTTTTTTACTGGTAGAACAGCTAAAATCCACCACAAAGTATACACAAGAAGTCTTCAATAACAATAAAGTAAAAATCAACATCACAAGGGGTGGGCCAACACGTTCAAATATTAATTCAACCCTCGTTGATAAAAACTATTAGGGCGGGCGAGGGATTATGGTCGGATTATTATTTTAACAAAATTAGCTTACTGTCGTTAAGGGACTCTGTGGCTCACGAGGCCAAAGATTAAGTAAGAGGTAGAATAGATTTTTTAATTTTTCATTTAAATTTTGCGCTAAAAAAAAGTTGGCTTAACAGACTTTTTGCAACATTATTTTAACCCTAGACTAGTGCCCTGTGCTTACTAGAAGATAAAATAAACTTTAACGGTTCTAATACAATAACTTACTACAATTTTTGAAAAAAAAAACCTTTTCTGTGATTTCCGAAGGATTGGGAATAGTCTTTTTTCGTGGAGCTTCCAATTATTATGGCAATTGGAGCACCACTATCAGTCAGTCACGGCTAGATTTTTCAAAAATAATTGCACACTTCTCTTAAACTTTTCTACCTACTTCCACATCCGTATGTTACCGTTCACCCCAAGATTTCGCAGCACTCACCCAACACAAGGCTATTAAAACTAAATTGCGAAAATTGCGGTGCAAATGTGGCCCTGACGTATTTCCTAACCGGCTTATCCACCCATTATAACAAGATCTTCCATAGCCCACAATTAGTATAACAAGACAGGTCTTTATAAATTGGCTGGTTGTACATACTGACTAGTTAAGAAAGAGCTATCGTAGCAAGTGAAATGTTTGGAAGGAGAGGTCAAAGTTTTTGGTGGTTATTCCCTTGTACCGAATGATCTGTAATCCTGTCTATAATAGGAACAAAGTGGGGTGGTAATGATGTGATGTTAGTGGTTCGCGCGATGACAGCTCGCCTATTAAGGATTACCCCGCGATGGCCCATAAATTCCATTTACCCATATTTATGACAGAAATAAAATTTTATTAGGTTCTTCCACAAAAATGTTAACATACTCGATTTTGATGAGGTTCGCTTGTACTGGTTTTTATGGATTAGCATGGTGATTTATAGGTGTACGAAATAAAGAAAAATCACCTATGAAAACCGATTTAATTTCTTGTTTATACATACAAATAGCTAGTATTCCTGGAACCGTTTTGAGTTAAAATATGATGTTTTGGAACATGATCACCAACAGTTTACTATACACTATATACAGCAACGTTATGATACTTCATTTTTATTTATAAAAGTTTATAAAATTACGCGTTAGTCCCAATTTTTTATGTTAGCATATTGTCTTATCGGCTTCAAATATTGTCTTATAATTTCTTCGTCTATAAAACAGTTGATTAATAAATACTCTTTCGTTATCAGGTCTGGTTCCAGAACCGGCGAGCAAAATGGCGCAAGGCGGAGCGTCTGAAGGAGGAGCAAAGGAAGAGAGAGGGCGCTGAAGTGCTGACCAAGAGGGACCCCGCCGATGATAAGGTACTGATAACGTGTAGCTTTGATTGTGAGATAAAGTGAGCTATTGGGGAACTATTTAGTTGCTGTTAAACTCGTAAGAAGTGAATTGTATTATTTGTAAGTAGCGTTTTATGTTGAGGTTTGTATGTATTTTTGTTTTGTTTTACTGAATTCCATTTTAAAATGTCATTGTGTTACTCTGTTTTATTAATCACAGTTAGAGCCTTATCCATTCATAGTTAGAGCAAGTGACAATTATTTCTAATACACTTAAGTTCGAAAAGTCATTCGTATGTTGCCTCGGGTTCCAACCGTCGACCACGTGCGTGGGAGGGGCCAACTTATACCAACTTTAACTACATAATCAGTAGAAAATAGTATTAATCAACAGACTCATGAGTCCTTCTGCTTTTGTACCCAGGGTTCATCAGAATGCGGCATGTCGCGGGGTTCAGCGGAGGCGTCCCCGGTGTCAGGCACGGCGGCCTCCCCCCGCGCCTCCTCCCCCGTCACCCCCGGCTCCCCGCGACGCTCACCACTGCGCTCGCCCAACAGATCACCTAACAGGTCGCCCAGGCATGAAAGGTAGGACAATAGTACAATGTTAATAGCTTTGACTATCGCCAATCGAGGCTATATGACCTTCATTGATAGCTCATCCACGAAAAATGTGGATATGATTTCAATAACTTTGATTATTGTAAAACCGAAAAATGAAAATTGATTGCTGCGCTGGCCTGGTGATAGTCAATTAAGCTGACATACATCCTACGGCCAAGAGTACTTATATTGGTACAAAACCTAGACCCAAAATCAAGAACCATTCTAAAATCAATTGAAAATAATATACCTTTGTCTCTGTGCAGGTCGGAGACTAGTTGTCCCTCCCCGGCGCCGTCTGTGGGCAGCACCAGCTCCAGGGACGCGGCCATGGACCAACGTCCTGCGCATCACATGTTCTCTCCCTTTGACCAGTAAGTGATAGCAATCTAATTAACCTCCTACATTTTCTTTTTTCATAGTATCACCACTAATGTCATGTGAAATCATGTTTCATTTTAAGTTCCTGTTGGCGGCAATTATGCAAATCAAATCTTGATATTTTTTGTCTTACGGCTTCTAATATTATACGATTCATTCATGAAAATGTCTGCTCAATCTAAAGTTTAGAATATTAGCAGATTTTAGCCGAATTTGTAGTCTTGACAATAACTGACCATTACGAACTACCTTAAGACTGCTACGTAGTTGCTGCAAAACTGTTTTTAAGAATCACTATTTTCAACTCTTGAAATAAGCTGCATCATTCTTTCCCGTATTCATTTCAAAACGCGGGTGGCATTTTCAAATAAACTTATAAAAGAACCAGCAATAAAATAATCCTTTATTCAGTATAACAAGTGCGTACGTCGTTGACAATTAGTTGATTAAGAGCGCGGGCCGTTCTAATCAAGCGTAATTATATTGCGCTGCAGGCAGGCATTAAGATGCCCAGTTATGTGCTGCTACAAACTTGTTTATCAATTATTGTGTTATGTGTGGTCTTTTTATGAAAGATTGTAAAGTACTAGTTTTGAAAATAGTTGTTCTTTTATGTTTTCATTATGTTTTGAGTATTTTTGTGGTTACAAGAATTTTAATATAGACCGCAGCCAGCTTTTCTGTTTGTGTCTGGTGTGTGGTACTTTTTATGTAAAAAAGACAAAATACAAAATTGATTTATCTCTGACATCATTTGATACCTATAATTGTATCATCAGGTAACTCTTTAAATTATGGTTTATCCAAACGTCTTTGTTTTTCTAGAGATTATATCTGATGAAGAAATGTGTAATATAAAGTCCTTTGAAAATAACTTAATTTCAAAAGGTTTCCACCTACCTACATTACGCACTTTTTTATTGTATAAAAAGCAAAGAAAAATAACGACTCAAAGAGATCTTATTTCTTTGTTTATTAAACAAACCTTAATTCGTCGTTCACCGATACACCCTAAACGAATTGATACATCTACTCAAGTGCATTGATTTCAAAATTAAGAGCACGAGACAAACTTTACCGAGTGATTGACATTGATGTAGTCGTTCAATTTATATTAATTTATAGTGGCAACACTCACGACACACGCTCAACGCTGGCAACACCGATACAGCGGTATTTAGGACGTATTGCGCTTGTGTCAATGGAGATGAGGTCTATTAAATTCATTTCGCTTATTTATTAATTGGTCCAATCGTGTTTGTGATTTAGGATCGAGAATGATAGGTATTCGGACGGTATGTGTGACGTCTATATACCGCTCTGACGATACACAATACACATACTTTGAGTAGGTTTTGCTTCGACAATAGTTGCAGTTTTTCACTGATTGGACACAGAGTCATTTTAGAAAATCGTCTATAGTGACCAAATTACCTTAATTTCAAAATATCTTTAGTTTTTGTTACAATATTTCGATATGAAACGTCTTCAGACCACAAAGTTATGTTGAAAAAAATTGCTCAATCAAAAGCTAAATCTCAGAAACATTGACTTGACACAAGATACTTTGTTCAAATATAAATCTACTTAAAATTCCATACATTTTTATAATAAGCTCTCAATTTCTTTCTTAAAAAGCCTTATACATTTATTCTTTTACATCAATACAAGTTCCTAACTAACCTACCTTAAAAAGCGTATCCAGTCTCTCAAACCTGTCACGCCACACTAAGGACATTATTAAAAGCCTCACTTCCTAACTTGCGCCATAACTTAAAAGTTACGGGAACCCGTCAAACTCTCAAGATTCACTTTAATCGAATAAACCCGAGTTTAATTGTCAATAATAATGATCCCGGACTAACTCGGTTTCACTTGCGAATTAACTTGAAGTTCGCAGTTTAATTGCTTAAGTATCGATTAAGTTAATTATAACAACTTAATTCTGTGGGAGTTTGTTTTGGTTTGGTTATTGATGAGTACAAAGGTGATGTGGGATATTTGGATGGGAGTTGAATAGAATTTGCATGTTTTTGGAATGATAGAGAATCTTCTTTGACTAACAAAGCCCAAAGGTGATGTTCTGAAGAGTTTACGTAATTCGTTGTGATAAAAATGAAATTACAAAGAATAAGGATTCAAAGAAATTACGTAATCGCGGACTTTATATCTTTAAACTGACTTTACTTATGAGGTGATTTGCTTAACGATTTGATTCTAGTGCTTCTGTTGATAGAAATTTTAATCTATATCAGTCCGTACTACGAGCTTGACGTCTTCGCTGAAACATAAGTCTGAAGCAAAGCTCTCAGCATGCTTGGCAATAAGCGTGTTGCTTTTGAATCGTCAGCTTTACCTAATTCATGATGTGACATGTTATAAAAGAGAGAAACAAAATTTAACTCAAACAACACTTCCATCGAAAAATTTATTATCAAAAAGGGCACAAGTCTTACATCTTTGCTGTGTGATCTTGAGGCATCTTTGCCTTTTCGAAATTGCACTCAATTGAACCAGAGCCTTCGATTGGGCATAGGCATGGAGGAATAAAACCTTAGAGTAAATCTGTGTAGAGTGAGAGAGAGCCGGGTGAGCCGGGTGAGCCGGGCGAAACACTCGGAACTTAGCCGTACATCCGGATGGACCGGACGCGCGCTAATGCGATATGTAGAGTCGAGCCCGGCTTATAGCGCCTCTAGGGTTATCACGCCTAACGGTTGATTCTTCAGTTTTGCTTGAATTGGAGGTACTTCAGATTGATTCATGAAACCTGCTATGCTAGTCGATATGGTTCTTATCACAAGTCTCTTTTATTGGTTGATAAATTTAATAAGATGGGCAAATAGATCACGACTATTTCTTAAATTGGCTTGGCTTTCTAACTACTAAATTATATTCTATACTCTCTACGTATTCTTCCTAAATATCATTCTTGGCTTCTAAAATAAAACCCTTGTTTGCCTTTCGTATTATACGTTTTATTACGTACTTTGACAGTTTATATTCTGTCAAAGGTTTGGAACTTTCGACTGAAAAGAAAAAAAAATCCTACTTAATATTAACCTATTAAAAGAATTACCTCTTGAGAATCTATAGAAAAAGATCCTTCAAGTAATTCTTAAAGTAAATTTAAGGGTTTTTCCTTAATTTATCTGAATTATTCAGTCACTCACGAATCAATAATAAGTCCTAATATTGACGTAATCAGCCGGCAAGTCAGTGCCCTTTGTAACTATAACCCTAATAACAATACATTGAAGCTGCGCCATAACGACTGTTATTTGAATCTCCAACGAATGGCGGCCGGCGCGTGCGCATGCCCACCACCATCAATTATTTAGTGGAGAACAAACGTTCAGTAACGAATGTAGAGAAATTCTTTAGATATGACAAATTTTATTAAGTGTCTACGACGAAATTACGTGATACTGTTGCTTACGTTTTTTTTTGTAGCGTTTAACGTCTTAAAGTCACACAGTCAGAATGTATTTTAAAGAATATGGACATATTAATAAAGAAAGATCAATCTTTAACTTTAAATTTTAAATTCAATATTAGAATCACACTGTATTTGTCATTATAATATGGGAAAAATAAGCCTTGAAAATCAGTCTACCTGAAGGAAGTTTCACGCTAATTTGCTCATAGTTTTTAGACAAGGTAAAATCCTCTAAAATCGTGTAACTTTGTAAACACTTATGATTTAATGATTTTTCGTGAACACATTCAACAACCGAAATACCACATCCATCCTCATATACCACGTTAATGGCACTAACTGAGCGTTCAATTACACAAGTGTTCACACGCGATGAATTATCATAATAAATGTATCAACCAAGCGTCGAACCAATTGTCACACTCCATACTGTGATATTATTACACCTACAGGGATGATTATCAATAATAGTATACGGGAATTAACACAATCGTGCAGATTTATCTTGGGTTTTTAAACTAGTGTAGCATGTGCCCAAACTTCAAGTAAATCAAGATTGTATGAGTACGTCTGCTCCCTTAAAATACATCTTCTTCTTCTTCTTAGCGTGTCAATGGCAAACAAATTATAGTATTAATACTGAATACATATATATAATACATAATAATCCTGAAATGCGAAGATTTAAATGTTGGTGTAACCTGGGTACAGTCTATCATAGCCTTAAAACGGTGATAAAATAAAATAAAAAATATATTTCCCGTGTTTTTTGTTTTGCGTGAAAGATTTTTTTTTGAAATTGCAATCTATCCATCTCCTAACTTTGAAGTGAAATGTATCATTTCGTATAATTTAAAGGCGCTATCACAAATCTGGCCTAGTGTCCGTATAAAACCTTTAGAATATCAACATACGACAGCTAAAAAATAGTACCAAAAACTCAACAATTTAATTTACAACCGCCACACTAAATAGTACGGCCAATTAAACCGCTCCTCCATAATTAGGTCAACAAAACCAAAATAAAACAATTGCGTTATTATATTATTTTTTAAGCATCGTAAATATAATTAAGAGGGTTTAAAACGCCATCAGTGTGTACAGTCAGCTCCAAAAGTAGCTGATCATACTCAATCTTTTGAAACCCTATATACTGAAGTGTGCTCATTATTCCATGGAGAAAACATTTGCCATTATTGAAATGTTTAATTCTAACTCATTCTACCTGATCTTGATCAGTTATTTATTAAAGTTAAGTAACACAAGGCCTAAACCCTCCCTCTTTACGGGAGGAGACCCTTGCCCAGCGGTGGTACAGTAATGGGTTAAATTTATTTATTTTTTTATTTAACACAGAGGTTTAAATAATCTGAAATAATTATCACATGCTCCAAGGGTGAAGGAAAACATCGTGAGGAAACCTTGCATGCCTAAAATTTGTTTAATACATTTATGGAGGGCATGCAAAGTCCCCAACCCGCACTTGGGCAGCGTGGTGGACTCAAGGCCTAACCCCTCCCACATAACGGGAGGAGACCCTAGCCCAGCAGTGGGACATTAATGGTTACATTTATTTATTTTTAACACAGAGGTTTTGAAAATATGAAGTTGTTAAGCTACTTTTGGGGCTGACTGTACAATTGGTCGGTGTAATGGTGTAATGAACCGAGTGGTGGATTCGCAAGGGTTACGCCCGCATGCCGGTCTAATTGTCCATATTAATATGACAAATAGATTTACATCTGTAGTGCCGCGCTGCACCGGTTTTGATACTGATAAAGAGTTGAGATAAGGGTAGTTATTGTAATTTTAGTAATTCAAAAACAGCTTATATCAATAAGAGATCGACACGCGCGACTTTTTAAATTATTATTAAGATTGAAACAAAATCAACACTAACCCGTTCTAATATTTTGAACGCTTTAATTATAAAAAATAGATCTAATAGCTTTATATGATTTTAAAATCTCTCTTGATTAGGAAGTCCTCAACTCTTTTAAGTAAAAAATTCTTTAGATATTTAGAATAGAATAGAGATTAGAGTTAGAATAGAAGTGTTTTTGTTAATACACTAATAGAAAGTCTTTGTAGTCTCTTGTCGTTGTTTACATTATCATACGATACGATTTATTAAAGTGGTATTCCATATTCTTAAAAAATTATAATTGCCTTTGAAAATTACTTACTTCTGAATACAGATTTTGTCTGGGATGTAGTGAGAAAATATCAGCATAAAATATTTGATATATGTTCGTAAAATTATAGAATTTTATATTAAATTTGTTATTTGACTATAGCCACAAATCATCATATTTTGTTTGCAAGTATCAAAATCATGCACAGTCAGTTAGCGATTGCGCGACATAAATTCGTTAGTCGTCCATTTGTCGACGCTACGTAATTCCGCTTGTTTAATCCGGCGTCGGGCGACAGATAGATCTGTGTTCCACTGTTGCACACTTACTGATGCCTGACATGACTGACTGCCTGCTTTTTTGACTTGTCAACATGATGCAGTTGAGGGTTATCAAGTGAAAGTAAAATAGTGTTTTATTAAATGGATTTCGCGTATATACGTCACGTCTATTATAAAAGAAAGTGTAAGCAAAGGTGTATAAAATATTTTCACTGTTTAGATTGTTAGTCCTATGTAGGAACGGCCCTTTATTACATGGGACTGATATAAGCCTATTGCCATATGTTTCGGTAGGGAGAGATAAGTAAATAGATACAAAATAACTTAAAGACTCAATTTAACGACTTACGGATAAGCGTCTGATTTGTGTATAAAAGAGAGTGACGTCAAATCGTATAAGCAATGAATAAGCCGGTAAATCCGATGGCTATATTGATTTAAAAGTTCAAGAACATAGATTTCGCTTGAGAATAAAACCCGGAACAGTTAGTCAAGGGCAACTTAAGTAAACCACTGAGATCATTAGTTTTATAATTAACAATTAATCACACTTAAACACAACTGGCAAGCATTGCAATAACCATATATCGTCTTAGCGGTCAGCGGTATTATGTCGTGGCCAACTTAAGATAACGAACTTTTGCGCCATTATGTATGAAGTATACCAACTATTTTATATATTTTTTTAAAACATATAACTCCCGCACTAATAATTATTATTGCTTTTGTGTCGCGGGACTTTCCGAAATACACAAACAAAGGATACAAAGTACAATCAGACCCAAAACAAATACTTGTTCCGCGTGTGAATCGAACTTATGACATGGCCTTAACCATTGCACTACGGAGGCAGTCCAAACTGCACTCTTTCTTTTGATTTTAAAATGAAAAATAATTGCTTAGCACATAGGCTACCCAAACGACAATAACGTTGCACAAAGTGACGTGTTGGACGATATGATTAACCGTTTAGTGTTTGCAATATTTTATACAGTTTAGATAAAATGTAAACACCAAAAAATAAAAGTCAGGTTATCGCCTATGATGTGTAGATTTCGTAAAGGCACGCGCATATTTGCAATGGACATCAATACTGTTCAAAATTAAAGGCGTATACACACGCAATTCACGCAACGGTTGTACAATAAGGGCGCGTGTAGAACTGTCGTGCAACTAGTCGCGTATGTTGTTAAGTCAATTCGCCGCTAATTAACCAGTTAATGAACGATGAGACGCACTATACTCACTAGCAGTGGTGGTAGTAGGCAAAGAGTTAACATTACAAGATACGACGGATATTATGAAAAATAATTATGTTCTTTAGGTTTTTAGGCTTTGGTAACTCTAAAATATGTTACTGGTGTGATACTTTGTTTTATTTGAGATTACTGTTAGTGTATTTAATATTGTACTATTATGAAAATAAGTTTATATACTAGTATTGAAAGTATGGAATTATTGATCCAGACATGTGCAGGGTTTAACACATACATACACACTAACATATGTTTTAAATCTGAATCTAATGATCTTAGGTATGAATATTATTATGTGCATACCTAAAATCTTCTATCTAATGTAAAGCCTTCTCCCCATAGGGGTAGGTAGGGACAAGGTTTAAGATATTGAATGTTATCTATTATGCTTAGTAATAATAAGGGAAATGTAATAAAATTATGTAGGTTTTATTCCTGTAAAGTAATCCAACTCCTTAATATCGACACTTACGATTATGCTTTTTCATATCAATTTAAAGGCATTCATTTCCACATTACTTATCTTCTTCAAAAATATTATATTTAAAACATTATTATAAACTGTACTTCATCTTGTGCAAAATAAAACATTATTTATACATAATTATAAGTAAAACCTTCATCAATCCACAAAACAAAACAAACTACACTAAAAATCAACACTCACATATCGACTCTACAATTTTAAAACGTACGCTCTCGCAAACGCTCTGGGATGCATGATCCAATTGCCGTCCGCTAAATTGATACTCTATTTGGCTCAATTAAGCATTAATTAATGCCATTAATGAACACGGAGTCGCTCTATTGTTCTGAGTCAACGCGGCTCGCTCTGCGTATGTACTCCGGCTATTTTTGGTGCACACTCATTTCTGGTTGTAGTGTGATTTTGATGATTTGATTATGGATTATGTTAAAGAAAGATATGAAATAAACAGTTTAATAGTATTATCAATAAAAAGGATAAAAGCGGCACTAAATCTCTCCAGTTAGGTTAAATGAATTAAGTGATTGTATTAAAAAGACACTTAACGATTTTTCCAAAAAAAAATTTGCACGCGATTTAACGCGCAAAAGTTAAAGTTTAGCGACATGCGATTCGACTTCTATCCGATTTCTATTATATTTATGATTACCTACAAGTATAAAATGACCTGTGATGTATAAAATTTCTACATTAGATACATCAAGCTTAGTAAGAGTCGGGTACCGTACTAGTATAACTCCCACATTACAGCTTTTAACCATTTACGACCACTATCTAACCGAATAAAAACATCGACTCCAACTTTATCAACGTATCGAATCGACGAAAATAAGTACTTAAAGTATTTTAAAAAACTATTAACACAGTCCATTCATCAGTCATC
This sequence comes from Anticarsia gemmatalis, assembly GCF_050436995.1. Taxonomy (NCBI): domain Eukaryota; kingdom Metazoa; phylum Arthropoda; class Insecta; order Lepidoptera; family Erebidae; genus Anticarsia; species Anticarsia gemmatalis. The sequence continues at coordinate 10,030,735 of NC_134760.1, read as the reverse complement.
GTTTATAAATCAACGCGTTCAAACACGGGGCTATAAAATAAATCTGTCATACAACAACGTTTAATAGCGGAACCGATCTCAATCGGCCGACAAAAATTGTATGGACAATAGGCTCCTTGCACACTGCCCGTGATAAATCGCGGCGACCCGTCGCGCGATTAAAAAAGCGTTTTATTCCGAGGGTGTGTCGCCCTCCCAATACTACTTAACGCTAAATTGAGCCGAATCTGGTGGATAAACAAAACGTGAGTTTGTGCCACGTGACTCCGAGCGTGTGCTCAAGTGGAGCCATTCAAACTAAATGTACCGTAATTGGATCTTGATTTTGTTGACTGTATTATGTTTAATGAGTCATTTTATGTGTTTGGTGATGTTGCTGTTTTGACGTTGTGAGTAAAGATAGTTTCTCTAGAAGAAGGCAAAATAATCGCAGACCTTCCTAAATTACCAAACTTCATAGTAAAGTAATAAGTTTATAATTTAAGTTTAAGGAAATCTGCGTTATTCTACTATTATTTAAGGTGGTACATACTATAATACAACGAGACTTAAACGCGATTGAAAATTAGCAGATATTTCGAAAGCCGCTAAAGACTACCGCTAACAATTTCAAATACCATTGTATTAAAACAGAACCTCCTACAGTTTAAGCACCATTAACTCAGTTCTATCGACATTTGATTCATATTTTTCACACTAACCACTGCGTAGCGCAACAAAGCGCGGCTCCCCGCGGCGCGCTGCGGGCAATCGACAACATTTGACAACACGCGGCCCGCGCGTGCCGCCGGCGTATCGCTAACAGTGTGAACTCACCTTTATAATGTATATGACTACTTGAAAAAAGCAGTTTTTTTCAATTTCACTTTGTTCACTACAGTTACCTATTTTTAAAGGGTTTAAACGGGACCTTATAATTGAGACTTCGTAGCCTGCCTGTTTGTCTGTCACCGTGCTGTATCTCATGGAACGTGATAGTAAGATATGTCGTGTACGTTTTTATAGCTAGACTTTCTTTATTTTAATTGATAATTATTAAAAACATCTGACCTACACTTAGCCAGTGTGTTATCCTGCAGCTGAATATCGCTATATTCTACAAGTTGGCCAGCCTAGATTGTAAAAAGTTGATAAAAGCCCCATACCAATACAATAAAGCACGGGATTTTTTTGTGTTCTAATATATTGATTTATAAAACATAGTCACACAATATTTTGAACGGACAACCCTTTCACATTATCCACGCCAGCATGCAGTAATCTCAAGTGGTCATAAAAAATAAATCAAATATCCCACCGGTGGCGACGGGTTGAGATTGAACGCCCTCTACCGGCCATGCGGGCAAACTACAAGGGTAATTAGATCCTTTTGATTTCTATGTTGAAATTGTTCAATTGGTATCGGTGACTGGAGTACTTGAATTTCGATATGGGAAAATAATAAAAAATGTACTTGACTGTATTTTTTTTATTGAATTTTTTTGTCCAGTTATTGTCGCTTCTTTCTTCTGAAAATTATTGCCTGCATTTTTTGGATTTTAGCCTATTGTAAAGTTTTTTAGCGAGATTACCAAGGTTGAGATAGCGTGTCTACGGTACTTGTTTGCTCGGAAAGTCAGAACTCAGGTTTTTTTTATTTTTAATACAGAAATAAACATGAAAAGTTTTTCTAAAAGGTTTTTACAATATTAATTTGTTCGACCATTAGTAAAAAAAATCCAAATTGGGCCTGCAGTTTCTAAGATAAACGCGTTCAATTACACAAAATGCTATTTCAACATTCATCCTGTTTAATTAATATTTAGAATACGTATATTTAAGAAAGAACAGATTTCTGACTTATGACCGAGGACTTAAAGAATTTTATAGCATTTCATTAACCTTTACTTCACTATTCAATACTTTATTCCCATTCAAAATCAACTAAAATCAGGTCCAAGATTAAACTAGCCCAAACTGGCAAATGAGCATCAAACTGCCTAAACTAATATTAGAACTAAACTCTCTCAATACTGGTTAAGCCTCACGACACCGACCCGGGAACGTAACGACTTAACTTCCTTAAAAAATCAGCAAACTAATTTGCACTTTATTTTACTGTAAGAAGAGTTGATTTTGCATTGAAGGGAGGGTGTTGGTGGGGTGGTGTTGCCATGGCAACGCGTTGTTACCTACGAGTAGAGTGTAGGTATTTGTGGTGGTTAGGTATGGGAATGTATGGAAATGCCTACAGTGTACGTTAAAACGTTGATCAATTTAAGATGTGTGGGTACTTTTGTAAAAAAATATTTTAATAAGAATTTTGGTAATAAAACGATGATTTATTGTTATGTAAGTGGTTTAACAAAAAAATAAGGTACAAAGGTTGTTTTTAGTAGGAACTTGTATTGTGGGACAAATAAAACGCTTATTTTATCAGCATTTTTACATAGATTATGGTAAAGTAGTGTTATTAGCCGATTTTTAACATAATAAGCCCTATATAATTAATAAAGAAAGGAACAAGTTTTCAACCTATAATATGTATAGTTACATTTATATTCATAAACTTAGATAAATCATTAACTAAACTGCAACTTTCGAAGTAAATGAAGTAATAACAAAAGTGCATTGTCATCGTCTACAATATTGTGTTCCAAGAATTAAAAACTTGGCCATCCAAAATTGGGCTAAATATGCGTTCGCATAAATTATTGAAATAGTTACCTACTTATTGTAAAATAATTAGTATTATTTTCCCTTATTACTAAATATTTAGTTTTAGTATTTTATCGTAAGTAAAAAGAGGCGGCGAAACCAGCGAAACGATTGTTTAAAGAAAGTAGCTTCTATTTAATCTATAACTTTACAATACTTATTTGTATTACTAACATAATATAAAGACATCAAACAGTATAAACCAAGCACTATCATGCGCAGTCAGCACGTTTCTAATTGCGGTGCCGAATAACAAATTAAAACGGAAAGTAATTTGTTCCGAGTTGCTATCGCTCCCTGCAATTTGCATTGCGATGTTCTACTGTACAGTGACCATGATTTACGGCTTATTTTAACTATTTGGCTGCATTTTTGTATGGAAATACTACAATATAAAATTTTGTCTATAAACTGTTTGAATATCAGTAATCTGCATATAGCAGTGATAGCTGAATGCTATAAGTTGGTACATCCCATTCAGGTCGACGGTTCAAACCAATGGTCAAGTTTGCTATTGAAGCTGTTTCCAATCACAATCAGCATAAATTGATTCTTAAGTCCTTTATTTTGAACTAGCTGACCCGCGCAACTTCGCTTGCGTCACATAAGAGAGAATAGGTCACAATTTTCCTCGTTTTTGTAACACTTTTTACTCATACTCTGCTCCTAATGGTCGTAGCGTGATGATATAATTGATAAATGAGCTATCTAACACTGAAAGAATTTTTCAAATTGAACCAGTAGTTCCTGAGATTAGCGCGTTCAAACAAACAATCAAACAAACAAACCCTTCAGCTTTATAATATTAGTATAGATTCGTAAGCCATTTGCCAGTAAATGTTTCCTGTAGCCCGATTTTCTACTACTATCGAGTATTGGCAATCGGCTAGCTATTGAATAATTTTGTTTGAAAATCTGATCAGCGCCTCTAGCGGACGTCGTAGAAACAATTTTTTCAGTACATTTCATATGTCAAACTCTTAAATACTCGATGGTTGCGATTTTAAAGAATTTCGCTTCTGAAGTATATAGTTATTATCAAAGGTTGCATAGTTAACAACTCAAAACTAATCTAAATACTGACTATACTGGTATAACAAAACGATTAATAAAACTAGAAAATCAAAAGTATAATATCTCGTATCACGATGTTCTCCTAGTCGGGAGGTACACCGCAGTTGAAAACTGGGTGCCTCCCTCCCTCGCCCAAGCGATGAGTTACTTAATAAAAATTATGCTTATCCATTTACAAACTTCATCATCACATTACATCAATTATTCATTTCTCTATTATACTCGATATTGTGTTAGTTGCAGGAATACGATAGTGATCTTACTTGTAATTATTGTGGATAAAAGTTTTTATTGAGTGAAGAAAGTAAAGATGTAGGTAGTTAGATTTACGTTTTGACATGGTTAATATAGGCAACCATAGATAAATACTTAGTAAGTTATACCACCGTCACTGGAGGTATTTACCTCGTCTTGTTTGAAGTCACTCAACCCAGTCTTGAGACAGTAAACAAGTCCTAAGTATTGTGTTCTATGCAATATTTTTATATAAAGTGATTATGTATAATCGGAGCCGACTTTAGTTCTGAACATAAATGAATTGTTTGTGATCGCGTTAGTTTCGTACAAGTCTGTAAATATTCATCGGGTTAGATTAGATTTTTCACTTATAGACGTAGACAGATCCACGTATGAAGGCGGGTGGCGGCGCGGCGGGTCGACGAGTGAGGCAAACAAGCAAATCTTCAAACGGCAAGTCGCGAGCGACGTCAAAGGCACGAGCGATTCCTTGCAAATTGTATTTACGCGTCCCGCGGGCGCGCCCTTATCGAGTTTGCTCTCAAAGAGCCGCCATTTTTAAAACTTCCATCGACTCAGGTAGAGGATCGACGCGGCCAATTGTGGTTCCGCTTTGTTCTTTACCTCCTTTATAGGGTTGACGAAGTTAGCCAGTTTCGGCGCACGAATAATTTGTGTTCCCGGCCGCGCGATGCGATTACGCGAGTTTCGCCCGAATCCGATCCGCCGCTTGTCGGAATCGAATTGCGCCGAGCCGCTTGAGCGAGCCGCCGAGCGACAACTTCGTTTGTTACAAACATAATGTCCTCCATCACAAATTATATTTGAGTCCGCTCCCGGCTTCTCTGAGCCGCGCTCATCGCTCATCGATCCGGGGTTACTTTAGGCACTTATTAATCGCATCACTTATACATAAGCTCTGGTGTAAATAACAAATAAGCTCCACACGACGCATCACTGAGTGCGGGGAGCATGAAATGAGCTCATTTCTATTCCACGCGCAAACAAATTCATAACTCGCCGAAACTCATAAAATCATCCGCGAAACACACTTTTATTAAACGAAAACAGAGCTAACGCGGTGGGCGCATAAGTTAACATAACATTCCATTCCTTGTTAAAAGATAAATTAGAGCGGGCGCGTCCGGCGTGGAAATGTATTCGGCGAGCCAATCTCGCGCTCCCCGGGGCTGCCTCGTAATTGCTTAAGAGAAAAATCCAAATGAGAAATGAAAAGGGATTCCCTTTTCAGAGGAAAAATTATATAATTGAATATCTTTTCGTAAGTATTATGAGGTATAAAATATGATAATTGAGTTTTTGCTTACGGTGAGCGAGGCTGAGTGAGCCGCGCAGCGCCGCGCCGCGCGTCTCCGCTTATTACTGCGTACAACTCGGATCATCTGCGACTCTGCTCTGCTTTTATAAATCAACAAATTGTGTTTGTGTCACTTACGTTTGAGACGTTCTACCTACTTACTGCCTACTTATCGTGTTAAAATTATACCAAATTCAAGTGACATTATCAAATGGATAAATGTTCGACGTATGATTCGAATTCTTCAATTACGTACTTTGCCCTTACAAGACCTTTAAGAAGCCTTAGTATAATATGTTTAATATGGATACGTACATAGGCTTTAAAAAAACTTTCTAACGTTCTTTTTGATCAACCAATATATCCTTAAACAGATTCCATCGACAGCCGAGGAACAGTGAAGTCAATCCAATCACTCGTTCCCTTACAATCAAACACTACAAAAAGGTGTTGATCAAATTGTCGTTGTTTGTGTTGTGATCGGTTGCAATCAGGGGGTAAGCAGGTTCTTATCTTATCTTAGGGGTGGGGGTGCCAGTTAATGCCTGGCTGACACTTCGACCATTCCTGATCCTTTGTGTCACCCCCTCCTTTGCTACTCTAGACGTTGGGGGGCAGGGCAAAACTTATCAGTTTTGCTATGCACCCCACCGGAAGCAGCCTGTAGTCTTCTGGTTTAGGGTAACCGCATCCTAGAAGATCCATTCTTTTCCTTCCTAAAGCATCACACTCGCACAGTATGTGTTTCATGGTTTCTGCTTCTTCATTGCAGTGCCTGCATTTGGGGTCATCTATGGCTCCTATTTTGTTTAACATGTAGTTCGTGCCGTAGTGTCCTGTGAAAGCACCAAGTATTTTCTTGATGCTGTCTTTGCTGAGGTTTATTAGGTTATTACTCCAGCTTTTGTTGACGTTATTTATGAACAGTTTCGAATGGGTTAGTCCAGATAAGGCTTTCCATTCTTTCAGATGCTGGTCCCTGGTGAAGTTGGTTATTGCCAGTTTGACTGTCGCATCAGGTAGTCCAATTATTGGTTCTGGACCTATTGGGAGTGATTCTGATCCTTTCCGTGCAAGTTCATCAGCTTTCTCATTCCCATCTATGCCCGCGTGGCCTGGTACCCAAACTAGCCTAACGTTGTTTGTACGACCTACCTTGTTCAGGTTCTTTATGCAATTCAGTACAAGTCCTGAATTGACCTTAAAACAGCAAAGAGCTTTAATAGCTGCTTGACTGTCGCTGAGTATATAAATGTCGCGATTTTTTATATCTCGTTTTATAATCTCTTGGGTGCATTCGATGATTGCGTGTACTTCTGCTTGGAAGACTGAAGCATATCTGCCTAGGCTAGTACTTATGCTGCAGTCCTCCGAGTGGACGCCTGCTCCTGTGCCGTTCTGCATTTTGGAGCCATCGGTGTACCATATCTGTCTCGATTTGGTTTGTGTGTAGAGACCTTGACTCCATTCTTCTCTCGTCGGAATCGTCATCTTAAAGTTTCTGTGAGTGACTAGTATTGTCTGTATTTTGTCAGAGTTCATATCTAGCATCTCTTTTAGATGAGGTTTTATGCCCATGTTTGTATGGTTGCACGTCATCATCTTCCTTGTCCCGAGGTTTGCATCTTTGAGTCTTTTCAACGCATTGATTGCCTCTCTTTGGACTGTAAGGTGCAATGGAGTGATTCCAAGTAAGGTTTCCATTGCTGCCGTTGGTGTTGTTCTGAAGGCACCTGTTATAGACATGCAGGCAACCCTTTGGATTGTGCTGAGCGCTTTCTTGCATGTCTCTTTATTGGTTCTTGGCCACCATACTACACTTCCATACTTGATGATGGGTAGGATCATCATTGTGTAGATCCAGTATAGTACCTTTGGTTGGAGTCCCCATGTTTTGCCATAGGCCCTCCTGAGCATGCCAAAAATTCTTAAGGATTTGTTGGTTATATGCTCCTGGTGTTTTTTCCAGGTCAGATCTTTGTCCAGTATGAGTCCTAAGTATTTGACCTGTGTCGACCATTGTAGTTCTTCTCCGGCCATCTTTAGGCTTTTGAAGTTTTTGAGGTCTCTTTTCCTAGTAAAGTACATCGCGGTGGTTTTACTAGGGTTGATGGATAGGTGGTTTTCTCTGCTCCATCTTTCTGCTATTTTGATCGCTTCTTGTGACAACTGCGAGACGATCGTCGGAATTTTTCCGTTGACCATAATGGCTAGGTCATCTGCGTAACCTACCGTGTAGAATGGCCCTGTGTTCAGTTCTTTCATTAGCGAATCGACCACTAGGCTCCACAGCAGAGGTGACAGCACCCCTCCCTGTGGGCAGCCTCTGGTTGTTTTGACGTGGATGGTATCGCCAGCTAACGTGGAACTGATAACTCGGTTTTGCAGCATTTTCCCGATCCATCTGCAGATGGTTGGGTTCACACCATGTTTTATAGCAGCATCTTGGATAGCTTCGAAGGTGGTTCTGTCGAAGGCCCCTTCTATATCTATAAAGGTGGCCACGCATATTTCTTTGCTTTCCAGTGCTGCCTCTGCTCGTTCTATCACTAGATGAAGAGCTGTTTCGGTCGATTTCCCTTGTTGATAAGCACATTGCCTAACATGGAGTGGATTGTTTCTTAAAGGTCCGTCTCTTATATGTTTGTCAATCAGCTTTTCGATCGTTTTAAGTAGAAACGATGTAAGGCTGATGGGTCGATATGACCTAACATCTTCGTAGTTTGTTTTTCCTGGTTTGGGCAGGTATACTACTTTCACTTTTGACCATAGTTTTGGTATATGGCCATAGGCTAGGCAAGCTCTGTAAATACGCACCAAGTGTGGTATTAACACATTGCTGCCTTTTTGTAGGAGTATGGGGTATATGCCATCTGGTCCTGGTGATTTGTAGGGCTTGAAGCTGTCAATTGCCCATTTCAGAAGGTTCCCATCTACTATTTTCCTGGCTGTGTTCCATTCAGCCCTTGACGTCTTGATGAGATTTACTTCGCTATGCGTTATATCTTCATCTGTCATTATGTTGATGATAGTTGAACCTGGGAAGTGTTCGGTAGCCATAATGCGTAGCGTTTCTTCCCCAGATTCTGTGAGTTTCCCGTCTTTGTTTTTGATACTGGTGAGCGGGCTCTCTTTGGCCAGCGATAGTGCTTTGGTCAGTCTCATGCTTTCTGGAAGCGAGCTTATTAGGCCGCAATGATCGGTCCAGGATTTGCGCTTGCTTTTCCTTACAGCTTTGTGATATTCAGTTAGCTTTTTTGAATAGTCACTGTAGTCATTTCGGGCCTTAGCTCTATTAAAGGCGATTCTGGTTTCACGTTTTAGAGCCTCTAGTTCCTTGTTCCACCAAGGGACTTTTTTGGGTTTAATTTCTTTTGCCGGGCAGTTATCCGTCCAGGCCTGTGTGATCGTTTTCGATAACCGGTCTGCTTCAAGTTCTATATCCAGGGTAGAATTGAGCTTGCACTTCGGGTCACCTAGCAAGATCTTTAGATCTTTGCTATAGTTAACCCAGTCCGTGTGTTTGGGATTCCTTCTGATCGCAGCTGTGTCTACGCGAGTCGTCCCATAGTTGAAGCATATATATCTATGATCTGAAAGCGAGATTTCATTTGATACATGCCAGTTAGCGATATGATTGCTAGCAGTGTTAGTGGCTAGGGTTATATCTATTACCTCACCTCTCCGCGCATTGACGAAGGTAGGGCTGTTTCCTCGGTTGAGTAATTGTAAAGGAGAACTTACCAGATATTCCAGTACTTTTTCTCCCCTTCTATTGGTGTCCGAGCTGCCCCAGATCACGTGGTGAGCATTTGCATCGCATCCAATAATGATGTCCATCTTGTGCTGGATGCTGTGGTTAACCAGACCTTCAAGTTGTGTTGGGATCGGGTTAGGTTCCTCATAGGGAAGGTAGACAGCGGCAGAGATGATAGTCTTGCTGCTATCTTTTCCCCCTGTGTTGATCTTGACTGCCGTCAGATCCCTGTAGCAGAAGTCGTGCAGAGGCCATGCATTTACGCCATTTCTGGTGTATATGCACGTTCTCATACCGTTATTAGAGTTTCTGGAGTTCCATATTGTTCCTCCAGTGTCGTCTAATCCTTTGATTTCCCCTTTATATATGTAGGGTTCTTGTATGAGGGCAATGTCGAATTTGCCTCCTTTTAGGGCTCGTGCCAGAAGGGCCGTAGCCGCCTTGTTGTGCTGTAGGTTAATTTGAACATACCTTAAACCCTCCATGTTGATGGTTGATTGGGGGCTCATTTTGGAGAAGGAGGTGGGGGGGGGGGCAACTATGCGTCGCCGCCCGCCTCGCTGTCGGGAGACGGTTCTAGGAGTGCGTCCTCCTCAAGCGCCAGGTTCCGCATTTCCCCAAAAAGGTCCTCAGTGCCAATGGTTGACACTGGGGATGGCGGGGCTCCGGGGGTCATGGGGCGCTGAGGTGGGTTCGCAGGCTCCGTCACTGCCGTTGAGGCGGGAGGGTCTCCTTCCTCAGGCGGCTCTCGTTGCTCCTCCCCTGAAGTACTGGCCACCGGGGAGGCATCTTCCAGCAGCTTAAATATGCTGAAGTCGATGCCGGTGGGTAGCCTGTAGTCCCGGGCTTTGATGAACTCGGCCGAGTCCTTGTCCATCATGACGATTCTGCGCACGGTGAACTCGTCATTTTGGGTGTCGATGACTCGCCACTCCTGTGTTTTCAGGCCCGGGTTCATCTTCTCCACCAGCATCAGCACCCGCCTGTTGTCCTTTTCGGACGCGGCGCGCGATTTCCAGGCCATTTTGACCGGCTTCGGTAGGTCTTTTGCTGCCACTACCCTTATAGTTTTGTCCTCACCTACCTTTGAGCCGGTGAGCTCCTTCAACCATTTCGCTGAGGTCTCATCGGCGCAGGTGAAGAACAGTGCCCCGGACACGATGTTGCCCATGTTGACGAGGGGCGGCGGACCGGTCATTGCCATCAGCCGGTCGAACATCAGGTCCTGCACTTTGTGTCCTTCCTTGATGGTCATCTTCCTTTCAGGATACCCTTCAAGGATGACCGCCATCCTGAGGCTGGCTGCAACGACGTCTCGGTAGGAGCCCTGGGTTTTTGGCTTTTTGGCCTCCCGGGCTTGCTCTAGTGACCCGTCGCTTACCTCTCTTGCACGTTTGGTAGGTGCATCGCTGCTGCTCTGGAGCGCCTGCAGCTTCCTCAGCCGACGATTACGCCTTTGTGCTGAAGCGCTAGGACCCTCCTGCGTGCCTCTGGGTTTGGTATTGGGGTCAGAGGTCGGTGGCCCACGGGGGCCCCTAGAGGCCACCCCGGTCCTTCCGCTCTGGAAACTCCCGCCACTGCTCCCTGGGGCACTTTCGTACGCCGGAGGTTGGGTCGCCTTGTCGACACCGTTCGGGCCTGTTGTGGCCCGTTCGGTTTGCCTTTCGGGCTTCCCCTCCGCTCTTGACCCAACTTTGGGGTTGGCTTTGGCTCCAGCTTGTCGTGGCAGCCCACAGGTTCTCTTGCGAGACACCTCGGTCCAGCAACACGAGTCGCTTTCGCCTCCGCTGACGCCCTCAGTTGGCTTTGCGCTTAGCGCATTAGGTGCTTTCGCACTGGATTGGGTTTGGTTATTTAGATTATCCATACCTTTGTTTGATTTTGATTCGTCAGTCCGGCTCCTCACCCTCCTCGGAGCCCTCATGTGGGGATGCTTTATAGCACCAAGGCTACCGGACCGATATAGCTCCCCGAAGTGCGTCGCCGACGAGACTAAACGGTGCAAAAACAACTCACCTGTTACCACAACCTGCGAGAGGTTCTGCTCCGCCGTCTGCCGACTCCATCACTCCAGGAAACTCGCCAGCAACCGTCTGACCGGATGCTTCAGCCGCTTGATCGCAGGTGGCTAGCCCTTGACCGCCCGTGTCGGAGGAAATCCAGACCAAAGAGGCGTGTTGCCTCCTGCCAGCCGCAGCTGACATTCAGCTCAACCCCCAGGATTCTTTCATCCACTCCTTACGGGTTCCCGCGCACGGCACAAACACGCAGGAGGTCAATTCTGTCCACCATCTTGACTGTAAGATGATGAACTCGCAAAGGTGTGACCTCAGCATCCTTGCGATAGGCGCCCAGTAGTTTCGGTTATATCCATTTCTGAGGGAACTGGACCAATAACAGGGCAAGCAACCACGGGAAGGATAACTACTGGACTTGCCTTAGGGATCTTCACGACTGTTGCGCTCTCCCCTAAGACCTCGCTCTCACAGTGCTTCTGATGGAGGCACTATGAGGGGTTTGTACTTATGCTACCATGCGTCTGTGCAGGCAAGCGTGTGAAAAGCAAGCGAGAAGCATGTCGTGATTATTCAAACTGCAAAAGCATATGCACATCCCCGCCCCTTAGTTAGGCTTACCCCCCTGGGTAAGCAGGTTAGTTTGTGACAAGAAGCGTGACTTGATTCCTTATGCGCCCCTCTACTACGTTAGGGGGTGGATTGGTAACTGGTAACTGATAAACTCCCAATGTTGGTTTTAGATTATAAAAATGTATTTTGTAGCTTTGTGTGATTAGAGAACTAAGAATCGGATTGATGTTAGGTATATGACAAGGATTAACATATGGAGGTCCAAAATAATGCTTAGTTAGGAACTTTTAAAACATGGCCGTCGGCGTTGCTGGACATTTATTGTAGACAAGAATACACAGACAAATCGAGACCAAAGAAATATATCAGCCTTCTTTCAAGTAAAAAAGGTCGTATTCAGTACTTTGCTGCTAAATCTCGTAAATAACTTCGAAAAAAACACAATAAATCTATCTAGGTAAGTTTTTTTTCATATAATAGGGCGGGGCGAGCACCCCAATAACGTTTATAACACGGAACCCGTGTAAATAACGGATAACGCTCACAGGTATATGGAAGGAGCAATTTCACTCATGAATAATGGAATACAGTCCGCCCAGTAAACGTGTTACGATTTTTCATAATAGTCCCCTTTTGATGTAAGAGGGAACGGTATAATTCAAGTTTCATGTGATGCTGTTTAGTTTTATATAGCCTCTTTGAATAAATCGTTGGAGTTATAACTTGTAGTTTGTGTTATGTATATTGTTAGGTGATTGATGGTATGGGAGTGTGTGTTTCTTTTTAGTTTAAGTATCTAGGATTAAATAGCTTATAGCGATGTAATAGGGTTGTGTGGTATTTATTGAAGTAAGTACAGTTAAATTTGGTTTTGATATAAAATTATGCATTTTATGAATATTTTTCTCAGTTCATCTAATAATTAATTTGCGCCTTTATCTTCAGTTTGATTGTTAGTGTGCCTATTATACAACTTACTAGCAGAATATCTATCAAACCTAGAGTAATAATACAGTTTCATACTTTTCACTCTTTGACATAGTTGATTTAAAATAATTAAAAGACCAAACAGAAAACGCCTTATCTCAATAAAGGCATAATCATAATAAAATTTATAACATTAATAAGCTATCATAAGTCACGATAATTAACAAACATAATTAAAAATTATGTTAAACACCCGCACGGCAATGCTTAGTTTCGAAGTCAGCTAAAATACCATCTAATTGTAGGGAACCCTTTCAGTCGCGCACTAATTAATGCAATTTAAACGCGTAATTAGAGGGCACACGTGTGACGGGGAATAGTGATGGGACATACGGTTGGTTTTGACAACCACGGGTAACTATAGACTTGTGGCTGACAAGTTAATTAAAAAAAAATTGCATCCTTTATTTGACATCCATTCTTTCGTACTAAGATCATGAATAGAAAGTCTATCTTTAACTCAAAATGTATCTAAATACTGTAAATGCGAAAGTCAGTTTTTCTGTTATGTTTTTACAGTCAAACCGCAAAATTTTGTTAAAACTTAGAATAGATGCAGTTGAAGATTTAAGAAAATGCAAAGGCTACTTTGTTCAAAAAGCAAATCCTGAAGGTTTTAAATAGGGTAGGAAATGTTGTACGCAAACATCTATTCAGTTTGACAATATAATCTGCCGTTTATGATATTATTCGTAGGGAAAGCAAACAAAATGAAGACGTATAAGGTCGTAACACAAGCTATGAATCATATTCAGCCATAGTTTACGTATGTACATTAGAAATTAACACTCGGTACAATAAAGCGATGGAACGATACATCGCTGACGTCCGCGCGAATCATAATGCATTAGTTCTAAGTGACTAGATGTGCATTTTATTAAACCTAATTTTACGATCGCTCTTAGTAATGTGTGCTATTATTATGTAGGTACTAGTTTCTACCAGCTACTATGTCGGCGTGGAAATATTTCTCTAGAAAGTATGATAACGTGTTAATCTAGGCTATAAAGTACATGTGTGCCCAAAATTACAAAAATCTATTGAGTCGTTTTTGCATGAAACAATGGCGAACATTCATACAAACTGTAAGATTTATAATATTCGTAGGAAGCAATATTATAAAGAAGGTCTACAGTTATGTGCCATAAAGAAACTAAATTATAGAGTTATTTTAATAAAGGAAGTAAGGACTTGTTCGAGAATATTCTAGAAATATGATTTTAATGAAAACATGACAATGTGGTAGAAATTAATTGTATTTAAGTGCTGTTAAGACCAACAATGCAATTTGTTGTCTTGTTGATGGACATTTCAATTACTAATGTAATCAAAAATACACATATGTATATATTTCTCTAATATTTTTTCTTCAACTCAAAATTTTTATACAACTTTCGTTTACTTCAAATGCAGGACATACCATTGAGTGTAATAGACAGATGAGCAAGAGCCCAGACAGGACACAGACGCACAAATCATAGGTCAAAACAATTTTGTTTTAAATACAAAAATCTCAAGTTAAACCTTTGTCCCGGATTATTAAAACCCCGCGATAAAGCGCATCACTACGTCATCGTCACTTGTCAGCAGCGAGTGGCATCAACTCGCGTCGACTCATACACAATATTTCCCGCTCAACGGCATCAAACACATTAATTTATGCCTTTTTTACGCAATAACGTTTAATTGGACTTAATTTATCACTTTTAATTTTTCTAATTTGATAACACGATGTTTATTCATTGAAATTTATGACGCGAGGTTTCTGTCTCAATTTAAATGCGTCATTTGAATGAATGTGTTGAACGATGAACGATGAACGAGGAACGATCGCAACTCTCACAAAATAACCATTATTAGATTAATATCGTTTGAATTGAGCTTTATTTGGTTATTAGTTATAGTTAACCTTATTGGGTGGTGCAGCAGTTTCGTGGAAGTCAAATGAGCTATGATCAATTTAATTTTGTAAGAATTTTGAGTTCTCCGAATCAAATGTGTTTGAGATTTTCTTATCCATATCACTAAGCGGAGTTATGGTTTCGTTTACATAGATACATAGAAATTATCACTTGTTAAAGTTGTTATTGTAAAAGTTAATCTAAAATGATCACTTGTAAAAATTTAAAGTATCACCAAATATTAGGTATTTTTTGCCAAGAAATTGCGAATGTTCGCATATTATTGATAAAATTAGCGAAAGTGAATATTTTGTTAAGGTTTCACTATTATTCATCAGTCACGTCGTAATGTAATATGGTAAAATCATCATTAAAATTGTAAAACTTTTTGAAATATCAGTATCCGAGCATCTATCTCACAATATCGATTTTACATCCAAAAAAGCACAATACTAATGAATTTTTCAAAATCACATATCCTTATTGTTGGTAAAGCTCTTACCGAACGGCTTATGGGCTCTATTGAGGGTAGGTCGGGGTTTTTTAAACCACTGTAAGCAGTTTAAAGTCCGCCGGGAGAAGATGCATTAGCGGCAAGGCGGTGGGCTCAGACAAATGTTATTATTTGTATCTGAAGGATTAACGGAAAAAGGATATTCCAAGTTGAATATTTTTGATATAAAAGTGTAATAGAATATTTGATATTTGCTTTATTTTATTATATTAACGCTTTTTGAAGTTCAAGAACTCTTCTTGTTAAGTGTAGGATCTACATTTGTGTTATTTGTCTTGTGAAGTCTAATATTAAGTTCTACACTAAAAATATAAAAACAGAGTAAACGACGGTATCAATTCATAAACTAACCTGGCATGGGCACTAATAATAAAGCGTGTTTTAACCGCTAAGTTCAGAAACTACGGATTCGAATTGACAAAATATTTTTGTGTTGAATAGTTTATTTATTGAGATGGCTATTGGCTATTTAACATGATACCATGACCAATCGTTGTGAAACTGCAATAAAAAATGTTGTGGAAACGGAAAACCTAAAGTCCATGCGAAGTAAGTCGCCGGCGGAGACTAGTGAATCTATAAAACTAGATGATATATTGAGAAAAAAACACATTAATTATAAAAAAACATGTCCCCAACGCGTACTTGACCAGCGTGGTGGACTCAAGGCCTAACCCTCACTACGGGAGGAGACCCTTGCCCAGCAGTGGGACATTGACGTGTTCGTCCGCGTGGTTTGTGACTTAGATCAGGATTTTCATAGAAACTTTCATCTCCTATTTTCTCCTTGGGAGTGAAATTGATCAAAATCCTATCTTAGCGGATGCATAAGTCATAACATCTACCTGCATGCTCAATAACAACCCGATCTGTCTTGTGGTTTGGGCTGAGCCTTGATTGATCACTATGTCAGTCAGTCAACTTTGATTTATATTTATTTAGATTCCTAGCCAATACTTATAAAACAAAACACATAATTTATCATTAATTGTCAGATTTTTTCATCATTTTCTTAATCCCTCGCCCTCAACCCTTATGGGTGTTATTGACTCGTGATATGACCTGCGGCGTAGGGTTGGTTTGTAACAACTGTTGCAATCAGCCGACCTCACACCCCGTCGGCTTGCATTAGCCACACTTGATGCGACTTTAAAAATGATTGGTTCATATTTTATATTTGATGTGGTTTTTAGAGGCGATAATTGGAAATCATTTTGAGCATAGCTTTTGAATGATGTAGTGGGTTAAATAATATGGTTTACATGACAATAAGATTAGGTACTTTGAGAATAATATCCTTTTCGATTTGTTGTGTATCAAAGATAAAGACTCTATATAACAATGTCTCTACTAAATGTTTGTTTCTTAGCCCGAAGCCACTTTGTTCGCTAATGAAATAATATTTAAGTTCATCACTTAAGTTAAACGTTTGCAATATCTAGTTATTAAAATAGCGCGTAATATCTTCTTATCAAACTGCTAATCAACTTAAAAGAATTTAGAGAAAAGCTTTCTTATAAGATTTCCTTTTACAGGAACACGATTAAGTATGACATATCTTCTAAGACCATTCAAGTAACGTTGCAATTTGCCTAAAACGTGACAGCAGAACTTTCACCTTCAGTACTTTCATCATGCAGAAACTCTACTCAGCTGATTTACACGAGACATGGAAAATAAAACGAATAAAACAAAACACGAGAAACTTGTATATTTATAAGGTCGCGAACACATTACTAGATTACCCGACCACTATACCCCGCATTTTACCCCACCTTACCCCGCATAGTGTACCCTTGGTGTAATTCCGCAAATGGTTGTAACACGAAACCGGCCGGTTTTAAAATTGAAATTTATATGCGCGCATTATACATGAGGTTGGATTATGGTGAATTCAAAGAAAATGATCGCGGACCCGAGACAGACCCACGAGACATAGTTCGTGAAGGGAATAAATGTGAACTTTGTACTCTATTTCTAGATTACATGACTTAGATGTCTTTGACGCTTTTTGTACGGTCTTTTTTTAAACTAGAAACTTGTAGCGTGCGTTTTTGGTATGTGCCTAGTCTGTGATGGGTTTTAGTTGACTTCAGTTGCTGTAATATGTATGAAAGATTACTTATAAAAACATATTTCAAATGATTGTCAAGTTAGTGCTTAACATATAACACTTTAAGCCCCGGTTTTAAGCACATTGAAGTCATCTTTAGTCTATGTAAATAATATTCACAAAACTAAGAACTTAATCTTGGTTTTCAGCCGATAGATTAGGCGTAAGATTATTATAATTTATTTATAAAAGACCATTACTAACAAAACAGATTGTTGAACAAATTCAACAAATTTAAAATACATGGCGTTATTTAAAAACGCGGAGTTGGTGGCTTGTTGTAATATCTTGAGAGGGAGAGACGATTACAGCTATTAAATATGCATTAACGAATTTTTCTCCTTAAAAGCTGAAAAAATGGCGTAAAGAGAAAATTGGCAATTAGACCCTCCTCCCCGAGCCGCGATCCACCCGCCCACCTTGCGAAGAATTAAATTTTCTCCTTAAAGATATACACAAATTGAGTGTTAGGACGTTTTAATATTTTCCTTTTGCGAGTAACGCTGTAAATTAGCTAATTTAAATGTATACCGGTTTGTGTGGTTACACTGTTTCAGAACCATGTAAGTGAACTTTTGCTTTTGCTGAGTTTATTTTAGTGTCTAGGCGTGTAGATGTATGATGCTTTGTTGGTTATGTTTTGGTACATGCTTATTGCTTATATCTGTCTTTATGCATTAAGTATTGAATTTGATGTCGATTTCTTTCGTGTAGACATTAACATTATTGTCGTGGGTTAGACGTATTAATTTTTAATTAAATGGAGAAAACAAATTATAGGTAATATCTTAATCTAAACAAACTGAAAGCCACGTACAAAATAATAAATGAAATTCTAAATACCAAGCTAGAATACCTACTTACATTATTTTTTCTGAACACACAACAAGCATAGATTCATACACCGACGATCAAACTACAATAAAAGCAGTTGGAAAAGAAAGCAGATACGTTGTTATGAAACAAAGCGTTCGTGTTTCGCAACATTATTTGATTGTCTGATGCCTTTGATATTCAGTATCATGAAATGCCTGACGTATACCCATGAATAAATGATCAAAATATAGTCGACTATAACCAAATACACACTTGCCACCCGCTCACCGTTGCACAAATGAAAATTAATTATGCAACATGATAAATTGACAGTAATTACGTGTTACGGCGACGACTGCCGTAATGCCGGGCTGTCGTGGCCTTATGCCGCACTTTGCCGCGGATTGCCGCCTCTATGCCGCAGTCTGGCGACATTTTGAACTGTATTGTGTTAGGTTCCGTTAATATGTTGGGGAATTTTAGTGTGTTTAGACTTGTAGACTAGAGCTAAATGTTGTTTCTTTCGCTGTTAGATTTAGTTTTTAGTGAAAAGTTTCAAAACTCATTAGAGACCTATCGGTATGGATAATAGGTTAAAAACAGGTGTATCATACTTTTCTACAACACATATGTACCTTATTGTATATAGCGTACGAGTATATGGGTATTATTCTTTAGTTTCTTATTTTTATCCGTCTGCGCGACGAAAAGGAAGAGTCATAATTGGATTCAACACTTTCATCTAAGAATTTAAAATGATAGTGGACTATACAACAGAAAAAATAGTGAAAGATATTTGGCATTGAACCAAAGACATTTCAGAACAAACACACCCTTTTCTTCATATTATAACGCTTACAAACTCAGTCTATATAAACACAAGATATAATATCGTGTATACAAAGTTACATAGTTAGAGGGGCTGTAGTGTCGCTATAATCAGTTAATTGCATGAATAATTGAGCGGCGTCATTAGCCGGCAGCCGACCGCGCCTCCGCTACTACTAAATATAGGTTAAATACTAATACATAAATGTTTGGACAAATACTCAAATACTCTTGAGTTTTGGTTTAATAAGAACTACGGTTTTTGTGTATTTGTGTGGGATAAAAACTGTGTCGTACGTTGTGAGTAACTGTTGTGATTTAAGTGTTCTACGGATCATGTTTGTACCTCAGGGTCTATCTGGGTCTCTCCATCTACTGTATAAAACCTTAGATGTCGATAGGTACTCACGTTGCCTGTCTTATCTGTTCTTTTCTTGCTTAATATTCCTTCAAAGTACCTATATTATTTATAATAAAGTAGAAGCAAAGGCGTTTTTATAAAGAAATAAATATTGAGTCCATCCTTACTCTACGTGGTAATTCGGAATAGCCTAATAGTTAACCTAACTAGTTTGCCTAACCATTACATAAGATTATTCCTATGTCTATGAGTCAAATATCGATATTTAAAACTTCCATCCACATTCGAACCGAAAGAGAAAATATTGAAAGAGTAAGCTTCTGTTACGCCATTTCTGAATAAGTATCAGATACCTTATCAAGTGGAAAACCGACAGCATTCTGCAACGTTATTTTTAAGATAAGTTATTGGACCATTATTCGCGGGTTATGAAACTAGTCCCAATGTTAATTTCTTATTGAAACACAGATCAAATTTCACAATGAACATAACTATACATAATTAACCAACTCAAATACATAATTAGTATCCTTAGTACCTTCGTTTTAATTACAGCACCTCACCAATCACAAACGGGCAGACAACGCCGGCGCAAACACCTAGCTACGAATAACTAGTTAATATCGTTTATGAATAATATATACCACTCAATTTCACCAAGGGCGTCTTAATCAAAACATTAACATTATTAAAACTAATTATAATTCTCTTTGTTGAGAATATTCTGCCTTGAATATTCATATTATAGACTAGTAGACATTTTGAAAATGTCCCCGAGTCTCCCCAAAATCAATTAATATCGTCCCGGTTCGTTACCCGCCCGTAACTTGACCCCTGCTTATGAAATGTAATTTAGGCTGCAAGGAGAATCCTTGATATTGTACAGTGAAAAGATTTCTGTGCGGATTAAAAGATTCGAGATGCTATTTTATTTGTGTTTGGTTTTTGAGGATGCGAGAACTACGTTAGTATGAAAGGCTAAGAATCCTTTAGAGCTTGGGATTACAAAATATATTATGGACACAACAGACAAAATCATGTTATTTCATTTCGAGTCGATATTTCTTTTGTCTGATATGTTTAGTACGAATTCGCAGATGTTCTTAATAGATACATTTGTGATGAACTAGAGGAGGGTCGCTAGCCTATGCGGTATTATGAGTCTTCAGCTACCAACATACCATATTTCATCATAATCGGATCAGTAGATTTTGCGTGAAAGAGTAACAAACATATTTTTTGCTGTGTAAATTTTTCAGTATGTAACCAATTCGTCCGTCCATTCGTCTCCGCTTCGGTTTCTATCTGCACATCTTCCAAATTCATCTTATAAATGTTCAATTCAGTATCTTACATTCAATATGAACAGAGTAACAGACAATGCAGTGTCACAGAGTCCTTATACATAATGTAATTACATAAAGCCGCTGCAGTAAAGCCGGCGCACTAATAAATTCCTCAACGGCTTTCACAAACATGTTGACATCGTTTTGGTCACAATGCTATTAAAATGCTGCAATTTATTAACCACTGGTGTTGGAAAAAGACTTGCCCTCTTATTCATAAACACACCATAAACCTATTTTAGTTACAAAAGTACTAAAATATGTTTTCTCTTCTTCATTTCGCTTAGGAGGGAAAGAAACAAAACTCTTTATAAGGCTTTTATAAATTCATATATTTTTATGAATAGGAGGTTTGTATGTATGATTGTTATTTTATCTATATAAGTATGTACTTAGAAGTATATAAGTATGTTTGTCAGTTATTTGGTTACCGTAGTACAAGCTCTGCTTAGTTTGACAAGTGTGAGTTGTCCAATTATATTAAAATAATATCTTGCTTTATTTTTAAAGTATTTTAGTATTGTGTTTGTTGATGTTTTTTTGTTACTACGAAAG
The DNA here is from genome assembly GCF_050436995.1 of Anticarsia gemmatalis. Taxonomy (NCBI): domain Eukaryota; kingdom Metazoa; phylum Arthropoda; class Insecta; order Lepidoptera; family Erebidae; genus Anticarsia; species Anticarsia gemmatalis. The sequence goes on along the minus strand of NC_134760.1, from coordinate 10,009,643 downwards.
CAGTATTTTTCGTTTTAAACATACATTTCACATACATTAGCATTAATCGCTTTATTTATTTAATAGCTAAACTAACTAAAATCCTTTCAGTAGTATCGCGAAAATAGAGCGGAGTTTTGTTTAAACAACAGACAACCTCAAAAACATTTCAATTCTCCTCAAGTCCCCTAAAAAAACATTGAAATATTCAGAACGTTTCCCAAAAACCTAACACATTTCATTTAGTATTCTAAATCGATAGTGATGTATAGTGTCGGGATCACTAGTGTGAACAAGTGTACATCACTAAGAGCGTGTTAGTTCGGGCACAGGGCGACCCATCAATTATTAGCGACGGTAATGAACGCAAATCCTTTGATTCCATTGAACGAGTGCCAGAGGGAATTTGTGGGGCGAGGTACAAGAGATCGGCGGGTTGTGAGAGCGATCTGTTTATGCGGTATTTTTGATATACCTAGTGTTTTATAATAGTATCTTATGAACAAGAAGTGAAAAGGGCGTATAAATATTCGATTCTCTTGCAATTGATCAACGTTTCACAATCAAAACAATATAACTTTGACTTTTGTAAGTGTTATAAAGATTTATTTATTTATTGATGGTAATGTACAGAAATTTATTACAATAAAACTTAACTATAAGTAACTTTTAAAAACTAAACTAAACTAGAAATAATTTAAAAAAACAAAATATTTACATACTTACAATTATACAATATATTTACAATATAAAATATGGATACAAAAGGAGTGCGTCACGCGTCGTAGAATTTCTCCTCACCATCGTCGACTGGTAACGTACCCAGAATGCTGGCAGCATTGCCACGTTGGATGGCAATGCTAATTCTTTGACCAAAGTAAAGGCCAGCATTCTGGTCACGCGTAGCATCGACGAGACGCTTCGCAATCTCTCGGTAGAGACTACGAGCACTCGGGCCCCACGGTCCCAAGGTTTCAACCCCAAACGGCACAAATACGTAATTACCAATAATGTTACTATATTTGCATTAGAAAGAAATCATTACTTGCTTTAACGATTAAAAATATCATTATGAAGTTCTTGAAATAACGTTAAGTCTTTAACCCGCACTTAGCCATGTATTAGAGAGAGGTGCTGAGCTTTAAGCCCTGATAGAAGGCTTTACCCGTTTCCTTTTCGGGGGACACCCTAGCCTATCCGCAAGTTAGTTAATAGTTAAATTTACTTACTGATACTTATTCTAGATCTTTTATCATCTATTCAATAGCATTTGCAGAAGCAGTTGACATAAACATGACAGTTTGAATAGATAACCTACAGCTAAATGTACCTCAGAAAATGGACTTCAATCATACAATTGTTAAGCTTCTTTTATAAACCAACATACAAATGATATCTCCCGCTATCCGCTGTCGCTACGGCTTGTGTGTTACGCCTCAACCGTCGCGGTACATCAAGTATGCACTGAGGGAATGCGGGAGAGGCGCGACACCTCGGTCCGGCGTTCATTTCATTGTCTCCGTCCCTACAGCCGAGTACACCCGCGTTATTCTATATGTATACTGTGTTTGTTTATGATCTGATTTTACAGGACTTTTTGATATGTAATGTTTTTCTTTGTTGTGAAACGGTTTAAGGATGTAGAACAAAATTGTCTTGGAATATGTGCTAGAGTAGGGGATAGAAAATAAAAAGGTTCAGCCTGAACCTACAGCTTAAAGTTTTAGAAACAATACTACTGATAAATGTGGCTAATATTTCAATTACGAAAAACATTTAGATGAGTTTCAGGTCACCTAATATGTATCCGTGAAAATTACAAATACGCTAGATTATTTCGAAGCTCCTTGCATCATTTTACTGAATATATTGCACATTAATTCAAGGTTTCTAATATCCATACGCTTAAAGTTTTAATACTGAACCAATTTAACAAATCCCATTTTCTTAAAAACCTCACAATCGTACTATCAAAGAGAAAATTCAAATAGCATTTTTATACAAATCGCAGGATCGTTATTCCATTTCAATATAAGCACCTAAGGCAGTGTCACATCCCTCCACTCTCCGATATTCGACGCCGCTCGACTGGCCACAAACGACTTTTATGTTTCAAAGACATCAAACGTACAGTCAGAAGCAAAAATATATTTATGCCAGTAAACCTAACTCATGTTTAAATGCATCACACATAATTATGTAAAGTCAGAAGCAAAAATATATTTATGACAGAAACACAAACCTTACTAAAATTATTATTTTGACTGCCTCCGTGGCGCAGTGGTTTAGGTCGCCACGCCGATACCACTGCAACGGGAGGTCGTGGGTTCGATTCCCACACGGAGCAATTATTTGTGCGATCCACAAATAATTGCTTCGGGTCTGGTTGTGCTTTGTGTCCGTTGCTTGTATGTTTGTAAAAGTCCCCGCGACACAAGAGCAATACTTAGAGCGGGAGTTGACTTTAAAAAAAAAAAAAAGAATTATAGCCAAAGTCTGTCTAAGTTTCTCAGGCACTAACCTGTAACCAATAACCTGTTTAAACATAGGTTGCTACTATCAATCAATCAGCCTAGCCTTTCTTCCAACTAACTATGTTGGAGTCGGCTTCCAGTCTCACCGGATGCAGCTGAAAATCAGTATTTTAATTGAAGCGACCGCCTATCGGAACTCCATAATATAAAATATACACAAACGTTAAGTACAATAAAGTCAAAAAATCTTGGTTGGAGCCACGGTCATTAGCTAGTGTGTTTTTTAACACTAGCATGCCTAAAATGACTGCGATTTATTGACTTTAGAATAAATTTAAACTATTATTTAATTTATCATCATAGTGACTTTTACTAAATTTGATATAAACTTTAAAAAGGGACATTTCGTTCTTATTATGATTGCATGTGTTGCCCATAAACATTTTTATATTGAAAATTGAAACTTTTATTAAATCATATGTAAATAACGTTTGTTTGCAAATAAAAGTTCTGCAGAGAAAATTATACGTTTTCATTTTATTTGAGTTGTTCAAACTAGTTTGAGTAAATGGTTTGAGTTTATATGGTTTTAATGAATTTGTTTAATTTTCTTCCAGTTTTTTGTTTTATATTTTCTGCTGTTAGTAATTAGCGCTATACTTAAACATGTTTGTTGTCAAGTTCAAGAAGGTACCGTAAAAGTACACTTAACGATGGTTTATTAAAACATACAACTTTTTTGTTTCATGTTGATGATATTATATGTACAATAATAACGACGAAACGGACGGTCTGTCCATCAATCACATAATATCATCAATCTATATTTACTTTACTCTTTGCATCAATCGCTTAGCGTTTCTTCAAACTACATTCTTCGGTGTCGCCATATTGACTACTAGCTGACCCGCGCAACTTCGCTTGCGTCACATAAGAGAGAATGGGTCAAAATTTTCCCCGTTTCTGTAACATTTTTCACTGGTACTCTGCTCCTATTGGACGTAGCGTGATGATATATAGCCTTCGATAAATGGACTATCCAAAACTGAAAGAATTTTTCAAATCGAACCAGCAGTTCCTGAGATTAGCGCGTTCAAACAAACAAACAAACAAACGATCAAACAAACTCTTCAGCTTTATATTTATATTAGTATAGATTACTCCTGACTAGACAACTGAGAACAATTATTGATGGCATGACAATTTGAGCAGCTTGAACTAAATATTACTCCTAAAGAAAAACGAAAGAAACGCCTGTATTTCTAACAAGATTGTCTTTGTTGCAGCAGTGGTGCATTCCGCACATCGCCCGGCGGGACGGAGCCGCCGCCAGCGCCGCCGCCGCCGCTGTTCCTGCCTCCGCATCTGTCCCATCTGTCGCAGCATCTCAACCATCTCTCACAGCCCTTCTTCCCTCTCAAGGGAATGCATGGTAAGGACATTATTTAAATAATATTAAGGTATAAGCAAACAGGTAGAAAGTAGTTCTAAACGTATACATTGAAAGAAAAATACATAGAGCTAATGACAACACTATTACTCTACTACTCTTAAAATAAGAGAACCTTTACGTTGAAACGCGATTGAAATGAAATTTTAAATACGATCCTATTTAGAAAATTAGATTGTTTTACCAAAAAGGTTAGAAATAACAAACAAGAAAGTAAGAATGCAAAAAAGAATACAGGCAGAAAGAATAGATAAGTTATTTTTCTTATGTAAAATAATAGGGCGATACTCTGGAAATAAGGGATAAATATCTACTAATCGCAATACTAATATCCTGTTTCTCCACAGGTTGGGGCGCCCCATGTCCCTGTTGTCCTAAAGAGGAGGCCCGCTCCTCCAGCGTGGCGGAACTGCGTCGCAAAGCGCACGAGCACTCCGCGGCCCTCTTACACTCGCTCGCCAGCTTCCAGTCACGGGCGTTACTCCCGCTGCCGCTCCCGCTCCCGCTACCTCCTCTGCCGCTACTGTCGCACGACGCGCCCCCGCCGCCCACGTCTACGCACGAACCACCTAAACATCTGGATTAATATGTGAAATGAAGAGATGGATATGAGAAGTGTAGCATGTATCAAATAAATTGCAAGACTATATTATAAATATTTCCAAAACGATCTAAAGGCCTGTTTTCTCCCGTCTGTGTCAACAACCTTGTTTTAGCTTTCATGTCAAAACCTAGTGCCATCTTCCAAATCTAAGTCTCCATGTTAATCAGTGAACTAAGTTACTTGCATTAGGCCGATGTTCATGACCATAATTGACTTCAAAACCTTTCCCAATGTTGGCTAACTTGATATAATCTGTGATACAAATATAAGTTACACTTCGAATATCCAGTTTGATATGATCGCGGATTGTAAAACCATCATACATACTAAAACCGATTTCAAAGTAAATGACTAGCCATCTCCACTTTTATCATAAGGCTGAAATCGTGGGAGGGCAGACACTTAAAAGTCAGGTAACATAATCAAGAGGTCTCCAAATACATTGTTAGACAGACATGTAAATAATCATAAGAGATGGATATATCAAAGGTTGTTTTCAAGAAGGAACATCGTTGAAGGAACAAGTTGTATTATTTAAGTTAAAATGTTAATATTTATATCAACACTTTTTAGCTTTGATGCAAGTAAGAAAATGCTGATTTTGAATTATTTTCATTGAAAAAATATATTTTTGATTGTATTTTTTGTTATCCTGTGAACGTATGTGCCATAAATATTGAATAATCGTTGAATAAATGACTTTAGAACCTAGATGACAGTTAGGTTTTATAATAATAATATACCCAGGTATGTTTTCAAAGACTAAAGGTATGGACTCAAGGCCTAACCCCTCCCTCATTACGGGAGGAGACCCTTGCCCAGCAGTGGGACATTAATGGGTTAAATTTATTTAAATTTATTTATGTTTTCAAAAATAGTCGGTTACTTACGATTTTAAAAGTTATGCCGATACCCACAAAGCGTATGAAATCGGTCACAATTTGTGGTATACTAAGGCTGCCTGTCCACCGAAGCGGAGCGAGGCTGCGGTGCGGAGAAACGGATGAATACTAACCAATAAGAGTGCACAAAATCTCCTCTCCTCGTGAGTGGTTCTCTCCGATTGGTTAATATTTCTCCGTTTCTCCGCACCGCAGCCTTGCTCCGCTTCGGTGGACAGGCAGCCTTAGTGGTTTAACTAAATAATCATTAATTGCGGTCATGATAACCACAGAATTTTGTTTTTTTATTTATTTACTTAACTCTTAGCTGTCATCTGGGTTCTGCTGTATTTTAAAGACCGATTAAAATAGACTTATGTGCCAATATCATGTGCCATAATATTTTATTTCTTATTATTCGTTACACAATTATTAAGGGTGGCTGTATTTATTGATCAGTCATGATATTATGACTTTTCAATATCAAATTTTACCAAAATTTATCTAAGTTTTAAATTAAAACACAAATATTCTAATTTGTAAATAAAAAAACATCGCCATTGCAGTATTCGACCAAGCTGTGAATATAATTCTTTCTGTTTTTATTTTATTATAAATATGTGTAAATAATATTTAGAGTTAAAAGTTGGATGTTTGTCAGTTGCCTGTAGTACACAAATTGTATATACATAGAACACGGTTTTTAGTAGATAAGTATATATAAGTACACAAAAATATGATACCACTTGTTATATAATTAAGATAATATAAGTCACTACACTATTTTGTAATTATTTCAGTATTATACTTATGTTCTGTAACATATTAATTAGTTATTGCAATGTAGAAAAGTTTTTTACATTCCAAATATTAAATTATATAGAATCATATCGCCCCTGATGATATTTATCGCATAACTATTCGCAATAAAAAGACCCTTCCTTGACTATATTGTTCTACTAATTTTCAATGGATTCATATCAATTATTTGTTTTTTCAAAATTACCTGTAGATATTGTTTTATATAACATATTTAGTTAATAAATTAATCAACCTTTTCATACAAAATATTCGTACTCCCGAACAAATAGTGACACAATACTATAAGTTAGAGATGGCCCTTGCCGACCGTGTACATAAGAGTTGAGACGGTATATACACTGCACTATGCACGATACCAGGAATTGCTTGGCAAGGGCTTGTACATGGCGTTCTGTAGTACATTAGTTGTTTTAATTATGCGAAATATAATATTACGTAATGAGAAAGTGTATTTTATTTGAATATTTACCCGATACCCTATTATTGACCCTAACAACCCTAAGAAAGATGAATGTCTAACGGCCATTTTTTCATCATAAGTAACAGCCAAAGTCAAAAATGATAGTAAATTTGTTTCACAAATATGACTGTCATATTTATTTTACGCCTACACTTACTTACTGTTACTTTTGATGAAGAAACTGGCTGTTAAGAAGTTACAGTGAAGATACTGTCTCGATCTACATGTTATGCAAAAACCAAGAACACACGCCAATTTGATAATAGTGAATACAGAAAAAAATTGAGTTGTCTACTAATTCATCCTATCGTAAAAAAAATGGAAGCTGCTGGACATGTGGTTATTTCTTAATTAAATTAGAAAAAATAACAAAACCTTTCTAATCATGATCAAAGTACAAAGATTAGGAAAAATAAGAAAACTTCTATAAATATCAATCATATTATAATTAAAAGTAGAAATTGGCAAGAGTAAATAAAAAAAAACAGTACTTAAATAAAAATAAAACAATTGTCCTTAATCACTACGTCTGGACAGCGGCCGACATAGAGCTCTACTTATATTAATGATTAGGCCAACTGTTCATAGGGGGGTACCTTAATTAGTCGTATTTTTATACGCAAGCTAGTTACTAACACATAAGATGCGCTAAACGACATGTGTATTGAATGAAGCCATTACATAGTAACTTGTGGACGAAGTGGAGGTTCCAGCTCTCGACTTTTGCTGATCGGCGAGAGGCACCGCAGGTTGATAAAGCCTACAAGTACTGCAATGGCAATGAAACTGTACTACCGTTTCTCGTGTAATAAAGTCTATTATTTATGTATCAGTGAATGTTATGAGTGCTAGAAGAACTTTAACGTTTGTTCCAACATAAGAGATTTACTAAATACATCTACATTTCGTCATTTACGTATATTAGGTCGGGGAAAAAGTCTTTTCGCAGCATGTATGAACTTGTAATATTATCTCTTTGGCTTCAAGTATCACAAATGAGTACACGGTTCATTAGGTTTCTTTCAGTGAGCTCGTGAGGTACCCAAATATCGAGCTTATGTGTAGAGAAAAGATTTAATTACAATTTAATACATACTGTAATGCGAAAAGTCTTTTTCCCCGACATGTGTATTTTATTGCCGTATTTACCGTTACTTCGTTTTCCTAACAGATATTGAGAAACATTGTAAAATTTCCGATCCGGGAATCAAATAGAGGCCCTGTTAGAACAACTATGTCACCGCTTGGACCATTACGATGATTATACAAATGCTCACTTTATTCTCATCACTGCTTTCCCCATTAGCACTAAAGAACTTCCTTTCATTTTAACTTGGGTCTATATTTCTTAGCTGACGTGTCTTAGCACACAACTTAAGCAGTTAATCTTTGTATTTGACACTCAAACTTAGAGAATCGTAAATAACGGGCGATGTATTTATGAAACAAGTTTGTAATAAAGCTGCTTTTGTTGCAATTGTCTTAAGATATATCCAGATGGGATCCTGAAGGAGAAATTGTAAGTAATTAATTATATGCGACAGTTAGTCTGTAACTTTATATGGTGAGTGTGATATCAGGCCTTCGAAGTGGTATTAAGTTATTTTTACTAATAAAGTCTAATATTGTCAATAGTACTCAGATTTGTGTAAAATTACATTTAGATATATTACATATGTACATTCTACTAAATACAAGACTGAAAATTAAAGATATATTTTCACTTTTTAAACTTTTGCGTATAGCGGTAGTCTTTTTTTAAACCCGAGTCATTTTCTTCTAATTAAATTATGCATACCCAAGTCGATATTTTAATATAGTTAATCGACTGCCTTAATCTTTAGGCATCCCGAAGTAATAGGTCTCTTATACCGTACATTATTTTTCGAATCACAACAAAGGAAATAAATAAAACAAGTGATTACTTAAAACATTTTATTATCAATATTCTTAACAAACTATATACAAAGTAAAGCCACAAACTCATCGAACAACAAGGAGTTTTACTTACATAGATTTATGTTCAAACTTCACACCTCAGGTGGTAGGCAGACAAATAACTTTACGATTTATCGCTCAACTGTAGCAAATTATACATTATTTATCTATTTCACAAGATGGTTATTGAAATTGTAATTTTAATGTGTTGTTAATAAATAATGCATTAAAAATATGTATTAGTTTAATTGTATAGCGTTTTTAAAAACATTCTAAGAATTACATAGTTCTACATATTATATACTATCACGCTTTTTCTCATAGGGATAGACAAAGACAAGAGAACGCCATTGCAATGAATGCTACAAACTTATTTTGCTTCTATCACATACATATCATACATTGTTTAGTTATGAAAATAAATTAATACACGATTGTTTCTAAAACATTTCAACACAGTAGCTCTTAGACACTTCATGATAATTATTATTTAAAACATTTCATGATAGTTGTTATTATAGTAAACTAAAGAATAGTTTATAACAGATCTTTAGTCCGAACATTTCTTCTGACTGCATTGTTGAATCCTTCTTGATACTGGTAGAATACACTGCTTGATGATATCACGTCGGCCACCGCGTCTACAGACAAACAAATAATAAAAAAATCATATTTATTTATTTACAGCAAAAGTATAAAAAATCTTAGAAATACGCGAAGAACTCTTGAAATTTTTTAGAATATTTTGATATCTTTGCATTTATTCTTTGCGTAAATAGGTACGAAATTGTACTTTAAGTTTGCACCAAACATGACAAAGGATATTTATTTTCTAGAAAAGTTTCATTACGCTGAAAAACAATGTATTTTTCTACAAGCTTTTGGAACCGATCAACTGACAAACTAAACTAACTGCTTAGACTTATTATACCTATTTATTCTTAGTACTTACGATATAAGTTAAGTCAGACAAAGACATTATATAATATAAAGGCATAACAATCGCGGCTACAACGGTTATGTTTAGTTAATTAC